>NC_064645.1:445704268-448204268 GCF_023864345.2 Schistocerca serialis cubense
TGCCTCGGTCGTATGCAGTCCTGATTGTGGCGCTCACCTGCACGGCGCCAAACACGCATACGACCATCATTGGCACCAAGGCAGAAGCGCCTCTCATCGCTGAAGACGACACGTCTCCATTCGTCTCTCCATTCACGCCCTCGCTCAAAGTCCGTCAACTGCACATACGGTTCACGTCCACGCTGTCGCGGCATGCTACCAGTGTTAAAGACTGCGATGGAGCTCCGTATGCCACGGCAAACTGGCAGACACTGACGGCGGCGGTGCACAAATGCTGCGCAGCTAGCGCCATTCGACGGCCAACACCGCGGTTCCTGGTGTGTCCGCTGTGCCGTGCGTGTGATCATTCCTTGTACAGCCCTCTCGCAGTGTCCGGAGCAAGTATGGTGGGTCTGACACACCGGTGTCAATGTGTTCTTTTTTCCATTTCCAGGAGTGTAGTTATCTCTACGTTTACTGCTACCACACAGTGCACAGATTATGCACGAAAATACGCGTTATCGAAATGTTTATTGAGATATAACCCTCCAAACCGCAGTAGAAAACTAAAAACAAGTGACTCTTTATAGTCATTTGTCTCTTCCGATTGATATTGATAATATTTATGGTCAGACTTAATCTAAAATGTTCACCGTAAAGGTTTCGCTACCCTCTCACCACACTTTCAGAATTCTAGGTGTATCTTCATTAGTGATAACCTATTACTTGGATTCACTCTATCAGTGAATGTCTGTAAGGATAGCGACGATAAAAGCTTTATGAGTGTTTACTTAGATGATTCCGTTGGCTTCTTGCTTTCTTGCAGTATACCATATCGTCACTAGAATGATTTTCCGTTAGTCGTTGTTCCGCTTACACACAGAGTGAAAATTATTGAACTATATAAAGGAACGTAAATTAGTTGCAAATCACGGGGTTCACACACTTTATTCAACATGTAAGCGCCACTACAGATATTCGGTTTTACGTTACGACATGTTCGATATGCCTGCCATCATCGGTGATGATTACGCTCAGACCAACAGCGAAATACTGCTTGACACGCTGAAGTGTCGGAACATCGATGTTGTTGTGGACCATCTGAATGGCTGTTTTTAGCTAAGCCGTGTTGTTGGGGTTATTGCTGTCCACATTGTCTTTAATATAGCCCCACAAACAGGAATCACATGTGTTCGGATCCGAAGAATATGGACACCAATCGTGCCCCATGCCAGTGACCTCTGGGTACCTCAGTGCTACAATGCGGTCTCCAAAGTACTCCTCCAGGATATCAAACACTCTCCTGTTTCGATGGGTTCGAGCTCCGTCTTGCATGAACTACATCTTGTCGAAATCAAGGTCACTTTAGATAATGGTGATGAAATCATCTTCCAAAACCTTCACGTACCATTATTCAGTCACCATGCCATCAAAGAATATCGCACCGATTATTCCATGACTGGACATGGCACACTACTTAGTCATCCGTTGAGGGTGAAGAGACTTTTCGATCGCGAAAAACGGCTTCTCGGTCTCCCAAATACGCCAATTTTGGTTATTGATAATCCCATCCAAATATGTGGGCTTCAAACCGTACAGCGAATACTAATTCCCATCATGCCCCGCGGCCAGCCGTGGAGTTTGAACGTCCTAACGCAAACCGTTCAGAAGTTATAACCATTTTATTTTATATGGTTCAATAACTGTCACCCTGTAAGTTACTTATCGCGTCACGTAACCGTAACACCACTAGGGGGCCTTCAGTCATGTGGTAGGCAGTGGTCATAGTGATTTGTTTCTTCGTTGTATACTTACTGTTTTACTGACATCATGTAGCTATCAAACTTAAAATGAGGAAAAGACTTTATAATTATGTAGAAAGCGTGTTCTATTCACGAGTAAAATACTTAGTTTTACGTAAAAGAAATAGAAGTATCCACTAGCTTTTTGGTACTGTCTTCCCTGACCATGAAATGGTCATAGGAATAAGTCTTCCTTTTTTCATTAACAAACTGATAAGAATCTACCAGAACTTCATTGATTCAAAAACAAAAGGTGTAAACGAGCTTCCATTCTAGACTGGTCTTCCACATAGCAATATTTGGATGTTTCTTTTCGTAACTCAAACGAGGCATCAATATCTTGTCTGAAGCCGAAAGCCGAGTAGTATTATAGAATTATAGACTATGAATTAAGGATCTGACAGTTCGAATCATAAATGGTAGTTCGTAAATGTAAAGATATCGGGCTGAAAGCTAAGTGAGCTTCACAAGCTTAATTTACAAGTTGGATCTACATACATCCATTTCTGTTCGTAAGTAAACGCTTTTCACGCTTTCTGCGAATGGTGACATAAAAATTCAAATTCACTGCAGAAAATATAGCTTGCAGCGAAATTAAGTTGCAGTATTTGATTATCATTGTTTTATTTAGAATAAGAGTAATTCAATGAATTCTTGTGAAAAGAAATGTAAAAACGTAAAAGTTTTCTAAAGTATCGTGACTTTCAGCATAAAAGCCTCCACAGAAGTGCGAAAGATCTGACAGTATGACCAAATTTGACAGATTGTGAACAGCATTTGTGAAGCACGTTTCCTCATTATGTCTCGTTTCGGATTTCATGTGACCAGAGTTAGAGCTTTAGTTTTTCCCTTGCTGACCTTTGTCGGAGGCGTCGTCCAGATCTGGCGAGTGGAGGCTGCTGGCGTCCGGAGGCGTCTTCGCCTTGAGGGGAGCTGCGCATGCGCCGTAGCTGGGCCGGCGGGGCGCTGGGGGAACACCGGGCGCGCTCGTCACCTGCAACAAGCGCAACCGTTTCCATGGCAACGTAACTGATGTGATGCGACGTGTTACGAACACATCACTCATACAGACAGTAAATTGTTATGTAACTGCTACATCTGACGACTAAAAAAGGCATAAGACATACTGTCGTTGAAGAAACAGTTCCATTTAACTGATTTTTCCGAGTATCCAAATTTGGCTAATTTTCGTACTTGAGCCGGTGCACCTACTGTTCTGGTGGCAGTGACGACGTTTAAGCTACATATAATGAAAATGTAGCTCAAGAAATACCTTGTGAGACGAATAAGGTAAAAACAAACTTCGGCATAACTGTAAAAGAAACACATACCACGTAACTGGAGCGTTGGAAGTTCGGGTTGTTTGCAGGCAGTGCTGTTGTCTCTGTGGAGGCTACAGTGCTCGAAGACTGCAGGAAAATAAGAAACAGCTGACGAGGATCGGCGACTTGTGCAGTGAGCAGCAGCTTCTAATTCATCTCAGAAGTAAATATCAAATCATACGTTGCTTTTAAGCGAGCAACTATTTCTTTCTCGGATAAAACATTTTGTGAAAAACTGCCGATATACGCCAACTGGAACTTTGACTCGTGAATGCCTTTCCAACTCGGACAGATATGTAACAATCAGTAAAAATGTGCTGTGTTTGAGAGCGCTTTTACTTTTAGGCATTAAATCTACACAGTGTCAGTTACGCGGTATAGCTACTTCGCCAACTCTACAAAGCATATTGAAGCTGGTTCGAGCATAATATGAGAGTGTGATAATGGGTAACAAATATTTTAGATTTTACCAAACGTATCAACGTTGCAAACGACACTGTAGTGGAAAAAGTTAACGAATTCCCCTACTTTGGAATTAACACTACATACACTGTTGGAAGCAAGGATGATAACAGAAGTAAATTAGCATCCGCGATGATAGCTTTCTTCAACAAAACAAATCTACTGGTAATGAGATATTAATGTGAAAATCAGGAATAATTTCCTGGAAGCGAATGTCTGGCGTATAACAGTGAAACAAGATCCACAGGAAGTACAGGTAGCTATTATCACAAGATGGGAGAAAACAGACAGCAACCACCCAACCGAAACTCTGCTGCGCTTGTGTAAGGTAAAGCGCCCAAGTGTCTTATATTGTAGGGTAACCGATGTGTCATTAAGTGCAGTTAATTATAACAAATCGTACCAAGAATGACCTGATTTTGATGCATCTTCAGGGGGCCGCTCTTGAAACGGCATACTTCCATAACATGCAATTTATAATACCAAAACAACAAAATATTATTATTCTTTAACCACCAAATGACATTTTCTGTCTTTTTCTTTTTTGGAACGAATAGTACGAACAACGACTCGTTTTTACGAGATCTACAACGTGCTGCTGCTTTGAAGAAGCGTATGATCATATGATGTAAGTTGTAGTACAAGGGTTCTTAAGAAAGTAAGTTCTGATCGGTCGCGAAATGGAAACCACAGTCAAAACAAGAAACGTTTTATTTGCAACAGTTAGGTACACCTTCCACCTACTTCTCTACATAGTCGGCGCTCCAACCGCGAGTTTTGTCGTAGTGTTGTATCACCTTTCCAATATCATCGTCATAGAAAGCAGCCGCCTGTGCTTTCAGCCAGTTATCTGCACTGGTCTGCAGCTCGTTCTCTATGGAAAAATTTTGTCTTCACTGCCAGCGTTTCTTGTGAGCAGAGATGAGACTCAGGGGGAGCCAATTACGGACTGTATTGTGGGTGATCAGACACTTGTCACAGGAAACGCTGCAGGAGTATCTTCATTGCCCCTGCACAGTGTGACTGAGAATTGCCATAAGAAGGAAATGCACCGCAGTTGTGTTATGTGGGCTGTACTCATTAAGGCGAAGCCTCTCAGCAGGCCCTCCTACTTGGCGGGAAACATCGTTGTTCTAGGCACCTTTACTTTCCCACAGTGCGCTCAGGACTGAAAAGAGCGTCTTGATGCGATCGACGGGCATACTAGAGACACTGCCCAAAACGTCTGTGAAAATCCTCGACGGATTTTCACAGTGTTTTGCATTTCGCCGTCGATCGTTCCTCACTTTCCGATTAGCCCTCGTGTATAGTAAGAATCCCTCACACTCGACCTTCAGCCTAGCACGGTTTGAACAACTGTTTTGAAACAGAAAATTAAAGTCCTACATTATTGACGTCAGTATGTTAAAATTTTGAAACATGATTTCTGTTCGTAAATTAAGACAATTTTGGAGACTGAAAATATGATTTGTAGGAATAATGATGATTATCGCAAAGTAAGAGGGTTGTTTTTTAAGTAAGGGCCGTTTTTGTTTTTAAAAAATCTTTTATTTTCTGATTCTACACACTTTTACCGATTTTTCTACATAGTTGCCTTGTTTATTTAAGCACTTGTCATACCGTAGAACTAAGTTTTTAATTCCCTCTTCAAAGCATTCGGCCGCCTGCTCCGACAGCCAAGAGTTCACGGCCACTTTCACTTCATCGTCGTCATTGAAGCGCTGCCCACCAAGATGGTGTTTCAGGTACCGGAAAAGGTGAAAATCGCTAGGAGCATGGTCGGGGTTGTATGGTGCATGGTCCAAAACTTCCCAGCCAAAAGAATCAATCAAATCCCGAGTCTTTTGAGAGGTGTGAGGCCTAGCGTTATCGTGCAGGAGCAAAACTCCTTTTGTCAGCATGCCGCGCCTTTTGTATTGAATTGCTCTGCGGAGCTTCTTTAGAGTTGCACAGTAGGCATCTGAGTTGACTGTCGTTACTCATGGCATAAAGTCCACTAGCAAAACACCGCGCTGGTCGGAGAACACAGTTGCCATAATCTTGCGCTTTGACAGCGTCTGTTTGGCTTTGACCTTGACGGGTTAGGTTGTGTGTCGCCATGCCATCGATTGTCGCTTGCTTTCGGGAGTGATATGGGATACCCATGTTTCATCTCCAGTGACAATTTGACTCAACATGTCATCCCCTTCTTCCTCAGTGAGGAGTCTGGGTACCCACCGAGAACACAGTTTCTTAAAGTTTAGGTTTTCAGGCACAATTTTGTACAAAACCGATCTTGAAACTTGTGGAAATTCCAAAGAAAGAGCGGAAATTGTGAATCTTCTGTCCTCACGAATCTTTGTTTCGACTGCAACCACCAAATCATCAGTGATCACAGAGGGCCGGCCTGAGCGTTCTTCGTCATGGACGATTTGACGGCCATTTTTAAACTCTCTAACCCATTGACGCACTTTACCTTCACTCATTGCATTCAAGCCATAAACTTCTGTTAACTGACGATGTATTTTTGCAGCTGATAGGCTTCTCGCGGTCAAAAAACGTATCACTGACCGTATCTCACACGCGACGGGCGGTTCAATAATTGTAAACATTTTAAAGTAGCACAGCGATGCGTACACGTCAGCTACAGAGCTGCAACTTGCATCAGTGTGAACGGGAAGGATGCCGGCAAGTGGGGCAGTGGCTTGTTGCGGCGGCCGCGCGAACTACGGGACTATACGCGCGAACGGCCCTTACTTAAAAAACAACCCTGGTATCATCGTGTGGAATCCAGCGTCTCTGTTTGCTCACCAAACCTGGAAAGCAAAGGATACCGTTGCCCAGATGGATGCCGTGTTCCTTAACTTTGACAAGGCATTCGATAAGACTTTGCACTGCCACTTAATGAACAAAATACAAGTATAAAGAATATTACAACAGCTATGTAAAAGGAATGGAGTGTTTCTAGCAGACGGAGAATAATTTTCAGTCGTAATAGATACTTGGTGCGCACCCCAAGGGACTGTTAGAAGATATGTAAATGACCTAGTAAATAGCACTGATAGTCTTTATGTATGATAGTGTTGCACACAGAGAAGTCACAATGAAAAAAAAAAATGTAGCAAAATGTAGGAATAGCCGCTGAGGACAGATGACTGTTCTGGGAATTGAAGCTGCCCCTCAACATGAACAAATGTAACGTATTGCATATAAACAGGCAGAAAGATCACATCCATTAAACATCTTCATAACGAGTGTTTTTAAGTGGAAAGACCATATAAAACTATTCGCTGATGAGACATATGAAAGAATTCCCAGGAAGTATAGCCCACTCACAAAGATGGTACCTTATATAACAGGCGTTAATATATATTTGAATGTTTCCCTACAGTCTGGGGTCCGTATCAGATAGGATAAAGAGAGGACATTCGAAGAACAGCCACTGTTCCTCCGAAACAATCTCCACTTAGCTGATGCTGCCGGCGAATTGGCGAAGTCCGCGTCGTTAGTGCATGATCCTTGAGCGTGCATTCCTATAATTAGTGTCGTCTTGCTGGTCTCTTTGATTGTGAGTACCTTTTGGGAATAATAGGAAAGCTCGATGCCCGTAGAATTAATTCCATTTTGCGTATCTCCATGCAACGACGAATATAAAACAGGTTTCTTTTCATTAACGCAAGACGTAACCCGACGTCATAGTGTTTGTTTGACATCTTAGCCACTGTTTTCACGTTTGAGTTTTACTATTAGATGGCTGCGCGGCAGTTTTCACAGTATATCCGTCCACCGGAAGTTAATTGTACCGTGAATAATTAATCCGCCGTTCATAGCAAACAATCGCAAACAATAGCAAATCAATTACGCGGCAGTCAGCACACCGTACTTGGGTGTTCACAGTTTAAGTGCTTTGCCGGCCGGAGTGGCCGTGCGGTTCTAGGCGCTACAGTCTGGAACCGAGCGACCGCTGCGGTCGCAGGTTCGAATCCTGCCTCGGGCATGGATGTGTGTGATGTCCTTAAGTTAGTTAGGTTTAATTAGTTCTAAGTTCTAGGCGACTGATGACCTCAGAACTTAAGTCGAATAGTGCTCATAGCCATTTGAACCATTTTTTAAGTGCTTGTGTCAACATTCGAGAAGAATAGTCGTTACTGTATTTTCTGTTTGGTTTCACAGTTTGTGGTACGCAGTAAGTATTCCGTACTGCCTACAATCGAAAATGATATATTCACTGCATGCACCGGTGTGCACATCAAAGTTTTAAGCATAATGAGTCAAACTGCGTTTCCGGCTAATGAACAACGGGGCACGTTAAGTTACTAAATTTGAAATCGTGGTTCTCGTCGATATCACAAATGTAGCACTATTCGAACACCGATATTTTTCACCGGTCATGAACACACGCGTGGCACGGAATCACCTTCACTCTCTATGTTCCCCCTGCTCCAGGTTTTTTGTTGGTGACTTCCTCTGTCGATCTGTCGATATAACTTTACACTGTTCGTACATCCCGCTTCACATAAAACTTTCGGAGATACTGATTATATCGATTTACATTTAAACACAAAACCACAATTTATTAATACTCTGTCTGCACAAAATGAAACCAAATAACATATTAACAAATAAGAAAGCGTACAGTATCACAATAAATGAAAATGACTATCGTATTCATAACAGACACATTAAGTAAACAAAAATATAATTTAAAGGAATCATATATATATTTTCAGTTCCGAGTATGATCCACTTCCAGGTGTGTAACGAAATGACGACAATTCCGTATTTATCGGCCGATACCGGGCACATGATCTGCAAATAAAATTTCTCCCCTGTACGGGAATATCATTAATGACCTTGAGTTTTCGCTCTTCCTTCATCAACGACATTGTGCAATTTTCCGCAATCCCAGATACGGACAATATTTCTCTTATTTTCTTCGTAGTTTTTTCTTATCCCACCCCAGAGTTAGGGTATTACTGCAATGAGAAGCTGCTCCACTCATCTCCTCTCTTAGTACCGGTTATTCTTTGATCATTGGAATGTTCTTCTCCGAGAAACTGTGCCCCACTGAGCGTGGCAATTGACACGTCCTCCTCCTCGAAATGTCGGTTTCTCGTTGTGCTTGCTACCGTTTTTTTCTTTATTTTTAAATAGTCTTTATGTAATTAATTTGCTTTGTATGCCTAATCTGTACTCCTTGTTCTCTATGCTTTCCTTGGTCTCTGGGAGGGGGAACGGGACGTTGCGCTCAGACCTCGTGTTGTAACACCTGCCCATTTGGCCCCTGCCCTCCTTTTAGGCGTCGATATTAGACTATCAACCTGCTGGTCCGTGTTCGCATCTTGGTAGAGGATTTTTTTCATTCAATATTTTTGTCGGTGTATCTGATAATCGGAATACTTTTCTTTGCGTTTTTTATGTAAAACATCGGGAGGTGTGATTAATAATCAAAAGAGTACATTAAATTGTACTGAAAGTTATTTTTATCGTGATACACAGCATAAAAATAGAAGCATTTAAGGCGGCTACTCACGTAAAGCGGGAAATCAGGGTTCGAGTCCCGGAGCTGCTCAAACTTTCATTGTTGTCATTCCACTATACAGGTAGATGTGGTTCATATTCGCAAGTGCGAACACATCTTACGTCTCTCATGGCAGTTATAGTCCCCGCAGTTCCTTTTCCTTTGAACATACATGCATGTCAGAAGGAATACTGCGCCGCGCGGGATTAGCCGAGCGGTCTAGGGCGCTGCAGTGACAGATGGTGCGGCTAGTCCCGGCGGCGGTTCGAGTCCTCCCTCGGGCATGGTTGTGTGTGTTTGTCCATAGGATAATTTAGGTTAAGTAGTGTGTAAGTTTATGGACTGATGACCGTAGCAGTTAAGTCCCATACGATTTCACACACATTTGAACATTTATGAAGGAATACTGCATAGTACTTGTTCACAACACAGACACTGCGACCTCATATTTACAGAAACTTAATTGTACCAAGAGCTACATTTAGAAAATA
Source organism: Schistocerca serialis cubense (assembly GCF_023864345.2). Taxonomy (NCBI): domain Eukaryota; kingdom Metazoa; phylum Arthropoda; class Insecta; order Orthoptera; family Acrididae; genus Schistocerca; species Schistocerca serialis. The sequence goes on from NC_064645.1 coordinate 445,713,825, forward strand.
AACTTCTCAGTGAATGATGAAAATAAAGCATGAAATAACTAAAAGAAAATATAGGAAACAATAAAAGAATCTATACCTATTCGTAGTGTTATCATCACACGCTACACATGTATGTATGTATGATAGCGGAACAAACACTGGCAGCAGTTACTTCTGCAAAATATGTGGGAGTATGCGTGCGGAACGATTTGAAGTGGAATGATCATATAAAATTAATTGTTCGTAAGGCGGGTGCCAGGCTGATTCAAATGGCTCTGAGCACTATGGACCTCAACTTCTGAGGTCATCAGTCCCCTAGAACTTAGAACTACTTAAACCTAGCTAACCTAAGGACATCACACACATCCATGCCCGGATTCAGGGTTCGAACCTTCGACCGTAGCGGTCGCGCGATTCCAGACTATAGCGCCTAGAACCTCTCGGCCACCCCGGCCGGCGGTGCCAGGTTGAGATTCATTGGGAGAGTCCTTAGAAAATGTAGTCCATCATCAAAGGAGGTGGCTTACAAAACACTCGCTCGATCTATACATGAGTATTGCTCATCAGTCTGGGATCCGTACCAGGTCAGGTTGACAGTGGAGATAGAGAAGATCCAAAGGAGTGCGGCGCGTTTCGTCACAGGGTTATTTGGCAAGCGTGATAGCGTTACGGAAATGTTTAGCAAACTCAAGTGGCAGCCTCTGCAAGAGAGGCGCTCTGCATCGCGGTGTAGCTTGCTGTCCAGGTTTCGAGAGGGTGCGTTTCTGGATGAGGTATCGAATATATTGTTTCCCCCTACTTATACCTCCCGAGGAGGTCACTTATGAAAAATTAGAGAGATACGAGCGCGCACGGAGGCTTTCCGGCAGTCGTTCTTCCCGTGAAACATATGCGACTGGAACAGGAAAGGGAGGTAATGACAGTGGCACGTAAAGTGCCCTCCGCCACACAACATTGGGTGGCTTGCGGAATATAAATGTAGATGTAGATGTAGATCACATGATGATTTGTGGAGTATAGACGTACTTCTAGATGTAGCCACAAGAAATCTGCTTTTTAAAGACATCGCATTTTCTCAGTATCTTGCAAGCGTAATCTGTCGTCTCCTTTACCTACGACTGGACCTAAGTGAACTTCCCGTTTCATATGCCCAGTTGTGGCTTATTCCAGTTGTGAATCATTGATACATTAGTCATAGAACACTACGTTCCTTCGGTTTGGGATGCGCACAGTCTTACATATCTGAGAATTTGAAATGAGTTGCCAGTCTTTGCACCCCCACAGAAACTTTATCAAGGTCCGACTGAATATTCGCTATTTTCAGAGGAACTTCATTATTCACGATGAGCTAAAGAAACTGGTACATCTAGCTGATACCATGTAGCGCTCCCGCGAGCACGCAAAGTGCCGCAGCACTACGTGGCATGTACTCGAATAATATCTGAAGTAGCGCTGGAGGGAACTGCCACCATGAATCTTGTAGGGCTGTCTATAAATCCGTAGGAGTAGGAGGGGGTGGAGACCTCTTCTGAATGGCACGTTGCGAAGTTCCTCAGATATGCTCAATGATGTTCATGTCTGGGGAGTTTGGTGGCCAGCGGAAGTGTTAAAACTCAGAAGAGTGTTCCTCGAACCACTATGTACCAATTCTGGACATTTGGGGTGTCGCAATGGTCTGCTGGAATTACCCAAGTCCGGCGGAAATCCAAATAGACATGAATGGACGTAGGTGGTCAGACAGGATGCTTACGTACATGTCGCGTGTCACAGTCCTATCTAGACGTATCAGGGGTCCAATATCACTCCAACTGCACACACTCCACACGATTACAGAGCTGCAACAGCTTGAACAGTCTTCCCCTGACATGCAGGGTCCATAGATGCATGCGGTTGTCTCCATACCCATACACGTAAATCAGCTCGATACAATTTTAAACGAGACTCGTCTGACCGGGCAACATGTTTCCAGCCATCAATAGTTCAATGTCAGCGTTGACGGGCCCAGCCGAGGCGTAAAGCTATGTCTCGTGTTGTCATCAAGGGTACACGAGTTGTTCTTCGGCTCCGATACCCCATGTCGATGATGTTCATTGAGTGGTTCGCACGCTGGCACTTGTTGATGGCCCATCAATGAAATCTATAGCAATTTGCGGATTGGCTGCACTTCTGTCAAATTGAACGTTTCTCTTCAGTCGTCGTTGGTCCCGTTCTTGCAGGATCATTTTCTGGCCCAGCGACGTCGGAGATTTGATGTTTTACCGAATTCCTGATATTCACCGTATTTACACTTGTGAAATGGTCGTGCGGGAAAACGCCCACTTCATCGCTATCTCAGAGATGCTGTGTTCCATTGCTCATGCGCCGACTATATACGTCGTTCAAACTCACGTAATTCTTGATAACCTGCCGTTGTAGCAGCAGTAACCGAGCTAACAACTGCGCCAGACACTTGCTGTACGATATAGGCGTTGCCGACCGTAGAGCCGTAGTCTGCCTCCTTTCATATCTCTGTATTTGAATACGCATTCCTATACCAGGTTATTTGGCGCTTCAGTGTAGATAACATCATCACTCTTTTTTTTTTTTTTTTTTGGTCATCAGTCTACTGACTGGTTTGATGCGGCCCGCCACGAATTCGTTTCCTGTGCTACCCCCTTCATCTCAGAGTAGCACTTGCAACCTACGTCCTCAATTATTTGCTTGACGTTTTCCAATCTCTGTCTTCCTCTACAGTTTTTGCCCTCTACAGCTCCCTCTAGTACCATGGAAGTCATTCCCACATGTCTTAGCAGATGTTCTATCATCCAGTCCTTTCTCCTTATCAGTGTGTTCCACATATTCCTTTCCTCTCCGAATCTGCGTAGAACCTCCTCATTCCTTACCTTATCAGTCCACCTAACTTTCAACATTCGTCCATAGCACCACATCTCAAATGCTTCGATTCTCTTCTGTTCCGGTTTCCCACTGTCCATGTTTCACTACCATACGATGATGTACTCCAGACGTACATCCTCAGAAATTTCTTCCTCAAATTAAGGCCGGTATTTGATATTAGCAGACTTCTCTTGGCCAGAAATGCATTTTTGCCATAGCGAGTCTGCTTTTGATGTCCTCCTTGCTCCGCCCGTCATTGGTTGTTTTGCTGCCTAGGTAGCAGAATTCCTTAACTTCATTGACTTCGTGACCATCAATCCTGATGTTAAGTTTCTCGCTGTTCTCATTTCTACTACTTCTCATTACCTTCCTCTTTCTCCGATTTACTCTCAAACCATACTGTGTACTCATTAGACCATTCATTCCGTTCAGCAGATCATTTAATTCTTCTTCACTTTCACACACGATAGCAATGCCATCAGCGAATCGTATCATTGATATCCTTTCACCTTGTATTTTAATTCCATTCCTGAACGTTTTTTTTTTTTATTTCCATCATTGCTTCCTCGATGTACAGATTGAAGAGTAGGGGCGAAAGGCTACAGCTTTGTCTTATACCCTTCTTAATACGAGCACTTCGTTCTTGATGGTCCACTCTTATTATTCCATCTTGGTTGTTGTACATATTGTATATGACCCGTCACTCCCTATAGCTTACCCCTACTTTTTTCAGAATCTCGAACAGCTTGCACCATTTTATATTGTCGAACGCTTTTTCCAGGTCGACAAATCCTATGAAAGTGTCTTGATTTTCCTTTACCCTTGCTTCCATTATTAGCCGTAACGTCAGAATTGCCTCTCTCGTCCCTTTACTTTTCCTAAAGCTAAACTGATCGTCACCTAGCGCATTCTCAATTTTCTTTTCCATTCTTCTGTATATTATTCTTGTAAGCAGCTTCGATGCATGAGCTGTTAAGCTGATTGTGCGGTAATTCTCGCACTTGTCAGCTCTTGCCGTCTTCGGAATTCTGTGGATGATGCTTTTCCGAAAGTCAGATGGTATATCTCCAGACTTATATATTCTACACACCAACGTGAATAATCGTTTTGTTGCCACTTCCCCCAATGAGTTTAGAAATTCTAATGGAATGTTATCTATCCCTTCTGCCTTATTTGACCGTAAGTCCTCCAAAGCTCTTTTAAATTCAGATTCTAATACTGGATCCCCTATCTCTTCTAAATCGACTCCTGTTTCTTCTTCTATCACATCAAACTAATCTTCACCATCATAGAGGCTTTCAATGTATTCTTTCCACCTATCTGCTCTCTCCTCTGCATTTAACAGTGGAATTTCCGTTGCACTCTTAATGTTACCACCGTTTCTTTTAATGTCACCAAAGGTTGTTTTGACTTTCCTGTATGCTGAGTCTGTCCTTCCGGCAATCATATCTTTTTCGATGTCTTCACATTTTTCCTGCAGCCATTTCGTCTTAGCTTCCCTGCACTTCCTATTTATTTCATTCCTCAGCGACTTGTATTTCTGTATTCCTGAGTTTCCCGGAACATGTTCGTACTTCCTCCTTTCATCAATCAACTGAAGTATTTCTTCTGTTACCCACGGTTTCTTCGCAGCTACCTTCTTTGTACCTATGTTTTCCTTCCCAACTTCTGTGATGGCCCTTTTTAGAGATGCCCATTCCTCTTCAACTGTACTGCCTACTGCGTTATTCCTTATTGCTGTATCTATAGCGTTAGAGAACTTCAAACGTATCTCGTCATTCGTTAGTACTTCCGTATCCCACTTCTTTGCGTGTTGATTCTTCCTGACTAATGTCTTGAACTTCAGCCTACTCTTCATCACTACTATATTGTGATCTGAGTCTATATCTGCACCTGGGTACGCCTTATAGTCCAGTATCTGATTTCGGAATCTCTGTCTGACCGTGTTGTAATCTAATTGAAATCTTCCCGTATCTCCCGGCCTTTTCCAAGTATACCTCCTCCTCTTGTGATTCTTGAACAGAGTAATCGCAATTACTAACTGAAACTTGTTGCAGAACTCAATTAGTCTTTCTCCTCTTTCATTCCTTGTCCCAAGCCCATAATCTCCTGTAACCTTTCCTACTACTCCTTCCCCTACAACTGCATTCCAGTCGCCCATGACTATTAGATTTTCGTCCCCCTTTACATACTGCATTACCCTTTCAATATCCTCATACACTTTCTCTATCTATTCATCTTCAGCTTGCGACGTCTGCATGTATACCTGAACTATCATTGTCGGTGTTAGTTGCTGTCGATTCTGATTAGAACAACCTTGTCTCTGAACTGTTCACAGTAACACACCCTCTGCCCTACCTTCCTATTCATAACGAATCCTACACCTGTTATTCCATTTTCTGCTGCTGTTGATATTACCCGATACTGATCTGACCAGAAATCCTTGTCCTCCTTCCACTTCACTTCACTGACCCCTACTATATCTAGATTGAGCCTTTGCATTTCGCTTTTCAGATTTTCTAGTTTCCCTACCACGTTCAAGCTTCTGACATTCCACGCCCCGACTCGTAGAACGTTATCCTTTCGTTGATTATTCAATCTTTTTCTCATGGTAACCTCCCCCTTGGCAGTCCCGTCCCGGAGATCCGAATGGGGGACTATTCCGGAATCTTTTGCCAATGGAGAGATCATCATGACACTTCTTCAATTACAGGCGACATGTCCTGTGGATACACGTTACGTGTCTTTAATGCAGTGGTTTGCATTGCCTTCTGCATCCTCATGTCGTTGATCATTGCTGATTCTTCCGCCTTTAGGGGCAATTTCCCACCCCTAGGACAAGAGAGTGCCCTGAACCTCCATCCGCTCCTCCGCCCTCTTTTACAAGGCCGTTGGCCGAATGAGGCTGACTTCTTATGCCGGAAGTCTTTGGCCGCCAATGCTGATTATTTATCAAAATTTAGGCAGTGGCGGGGGTCGAACCCGGGAACGAAGACGTTTTGATTATGAATCAAAGACGCTACTCCTAGACCACGGGTACTGGATTGGGATTCAAATACCAGATACTCAATTTTACAGTGTACCCAGGGGCAGATATAGGGTCAGATACAATTAAGTGACGATGAAGATTGGACTGAAGTTTAAGAGAATCGTACAGTAGAAACAGTGTAGAAGGATATGGCATGCTGAAGTATTGAGGAATGATGAGACGAGTTTGAAGTGCATGAGCGATGTTGATATGGTAGTACGTAAAATCAGAGTAGACAGTTCATCTGAAGAGGAGTTGACATCTCCAAAATGGGTCAATCACGGATGATAGGCAGTCAGACATAGGTACAAGGAAGGAAACTCCGACGAAACCTTGTGTAACAGGAGAAATGCTCCAATTAATCAACGAGCAGATGAAGTTCGAAAATTTTCAGTCAAAAACAAGAATGTAGCAATATAAATCAACCAATAATTAAATAAACAGTGAGTGCAGGGCTGGCAAGAAGATGTGGATTCGGGAAAATTGTGAAGAATTTTGTTGTTGATAGCACTGTATCCACCACTTTTTCTATCTGTTCCTTCTCCTCTCTCTCTCTCTTTCTTCCCTCTGCCGACTACCACCCGCTCCCTTTCTCTGTCCATCCCCCACTACCGGCGTACTATGTCCATTTTCTCCCGTCCCTCTGTCCATCTCCTCTTGACTCTCTCGCTGATCGTGAGCCTTGTTTATTGTTACTGCAAATTCCATTCTGTAGCAGTATGCGAATCAAAAGCCGATAAACCATCAGTACAACGTTTCTGTTTATTAATAAATTTTCACTATTATATAGGTTATTTACTCATTATATGTGTTGGACAAATACAGCCTACGTTCGTCCGAATATTCATTAGGGCATTGTGTACAATTTGAAGAAATTGATCAAAAAACTACCCAGTTTTTTATAGTAACGTTTCTTCTTTATGTATCATACTTCTTACTACACATATTCAAGGAATTTACACATAAAAACACGCACGTATTCAAACACAACGTTGTGCCAAAATTTCTAAGCAGTCGATAAACAATTTTCGGAGAGTTACAATTTTGTAGAAACAAGTATTTACATAATATTTATTTATATAGATGTAAATGCAGAAAATCATAATCCTCCGAAACTTCTTCATCGACTGCTTTGAAATCTTCATGTAACGCTACATTTGAACACGAAAGTGATTTTATATGCGTATTGGAGCGCCCTGAACTACATATTTAAAGAGGATGCGTTGTTAGCAAAAATCTCATTAGCTTGCTCAAAATCTTAAACCTCTGAACTTCATTGATTCCTTTGAAACTTTGACACAACATTCCGTTCGAGTAAGTGCATTTGTTATATATGGGAGCGCCATATGGTATACATGTGTACACAAACAAGATTAGGGGATTGTAGCAGAAGTAAATCAGGTAATGCTGGGAAAATTATATTAGGAAATGAGACACTTAAAGTAATGGATGAGTTCTGCTATTTGGGCAACAAAATAACTGATGATGGCAGAAGTAGAAAGGATATAAAATGTAGACTGGCAGTGGTAAGAAAGGCATTTCTGAAGAAGAGAAATGTATTAGCATCCGAGGAAGTCTTTTTTGAAAGTGTCTGTATCGAATGTAGCCACGTATGGAAGTGAAAAGGGACAGTAGACAGTTTATACAAGAAGAAAACAGGAGCTTTTGAAATGTGGTGCTATAGAAGAATGTTGATTAGACGGGTAGATCACGTAACTAATGAGGAGGTACTGAACAGAACTTGGGAGACCAGGAATTTGTGTCACAACCCGACCGAAAGAAGGGATCAGTTGACAGGGCACATACAGAGACATTAAGGGATCACCAATTTAGTACTGAAGGGAAGTGTGGGGGTAAAAGTTGTAGAGGAAGACAAGAGATGAATACAGAAAGCAGCTTCAGAAAAATGTGGGATGAAGAGGTTCGCACAGGATAGAGTAGCATGGAGAGCTGCATCAAACCAGCCTTTGGACTGAAGACCACAACAGCTTGTGTGTGTGTGTGTGTGTGTGTGTGTGTGCGTGTGTGTGTGTGTGTGTGTGTGTGTGTGCGGGTGCAAAATGATAATGTAGTACAAATAATAAATATATCTATATACCACTTGGCACTGATGTGAAGATATAAAAACACGCTCATATTTGAATGCAATATTGTACCAAAATTTCAAAATTTTAACAAACTAACGAGATTTTTGGTAGCAAGCTACAATATACGAGACCCTTAGGAGCCAAGGGGTATAAGTGACCAATTTTTAATTTTGGAGGTATGTGTAGATTTCAGTAGTTAAAGCAGACACAAGTCTGCGTGACAAATAGTTACAAGCAACAAGCAGTCTGATGCTGACATCAAGTGGCTAAAAAGAAAGCTGCGAAGATAGTCTCTTTTTTTTTTTTTTGGGAAGTCAAAGGCTGTCTTGAATTGTATCTCTTGATTACAAAGTGTTAGCAAATGATTACGAACATCTCTTTGTTTTCGTCACGGTCTTTAACAGAAGCTATTTCATTTAAAATTGTTATATTGGTTCTTCGTCAGTTATTGTTATTATTTTATTTCCTACACAATTCGTTAATTTTATAGATTTTTAGAACTATAAAAAATAAGTTCACATGTGTGACAAATGTCTGAACTCTGATAGATTTATTTGTGCAGAAAATAATACACCACCTGTTAAAGAGAGCTACTACGGACTTGTCATCAATTCAGTCTTCATGCTGGGTGTCCATACACCTTGTACTGCTGCTTGTGTGACGTTCGACACTTTGTAGATTTTGATAGCTCATGAAGACCAAAAAAACTTCAGACACTGACTCTCGAAAAGGTGTAAGACACAGGCAGCTAGAGAAGCAAAAGACATGGCAAAAGAATGTTTAAAATATGAGAGTTGCCAAATAGCATTATGTTTTGACCTACAGGAGACATTCCCTACACCTGTTCTTTCTTGCAGCTGAGCATATTATGCAAGACAGCTGTGAGCCTACAAATTTTATAAGCACGATTTAGCTTCCGGAGTTGCAACAATGTACAGTTGGCATGAGAGTCAAGCAGCTTGGGCATGCCAAGAAATTGCTCCCTTTCTTTTGCATTATATAAGTAGATTTTCCATGTCAGTTAAACGCATCAAAGCTTTTAGTGAAAAGGCTGGGGGACAAAATAAAAGTAAATACACTGTGGTGTTCTGGCATTACATTGCCCAAAATACACACATTGAAACTGTAGTTCGAAAATGCATGTTCCCATGTCATTCCTGTATGGAGAGCGACCAAGATTTTGGAGTTATTGAGAAGGTTTCCAGAATAAATCCTTGGATTTTTATTACCTGATGAGTAGGCAATCTCAGTTCCATGGCCAACAGGAAATATTAGGTAATCCAGATGACTAACAACGGTTTAATCACACTAGGTGGAGTCAATACGTCCATACGCTCGGCCGGCCGGTGTGGCCGAGCGGTTCTAGGCGCTACAGTCTGGAACTGCGCGACCGTTATGGTCGCAGGTTCGAATCCTGCCTCGGGCATGGATGTGTGTCATGTCCTTAGGTTAGTTAGGTTTAAGTAGTTGTACGTTCTAGGGGACTGATAACCTTCGAGGTTAAGTCCCATAGTGCTCAGAGCCATTTGAACCATACCCTCGATATAATTTAAAACGAGACACGTCCGACCAGGTAACATGTTTGTAGTCATCAACAGTCCAACGTCGGTGTTTACGGGCCAAGGCGAGGCGTAAAGCTCGTCAAGGGTACACGAGCTGACCTTCGGCTCCAAAAGCCCATATGGATGATGTGTAGTTGAATGGTTCGCACGCTGATACTTGTTGATGACGGAGCATTGAAATCTGCAGCAATGTGCGGAAGGGTTGAACTTCTGTCACGTTAAATGATTTTCTTTAGGTGTTGTTGGTCCTGTTCTTGCAAGACCTTTTACCGGCCGAATCGAAGTGGCAGATTTCATGTTTTACCGGATTCCTGCTATTCACAGTACACTTATGAAGTGGTCTTACGGGAAAATCCTCGATTCATCGCAACCTCGAAGATTCTTTGTCCCATCAGTTGTGCGCCGATTATAACACCACATTCAGACTCACTTAAATCCTGATAACCTGCCATTTTATGAGCAGTAACCGATCTAACAACTGCACCAGACACTTGTGTTATATAGGCGTTGCCGATCGCAGCACTGTATTCTGCCTGTTCACATATGTCTGTATTTGAATACACATGCCTATTGCAGTTTCTTTGGCGCTTCAGTATATAAAGAGTACTTAAGGTATGCATGCTCAAATGAGGTATATTTGGGTAAATGTTGTACAATTGTTGTGAATCCAATGTTACGTCGAAAGATTAGCATCGCGAAGAAAGTAGTAAGGAAGTTAAGCACAGTTCTTTATTGTTCAGTTAATCAAATGTCTCTGAGCACTGTGGGACTTAACATCTATGGTCATCAGTCCCGTAAAACTTAGAACTACTTAAACCTAACTAACCTAAGGACATCACACAACACCCAGTCATCACGAGGCAGAGAAAATCCCTGACCCCGCCGGGAATCGAACTTGGGAACACGGGCGCGGGAAGCGAGAACGCTACCGTACGACCACGAGCTGCGGACCTCAGTTAATCCAAAATTTAGAAGTTGTATCCGTCTTACGAACCTTAAGCTAACAAATATAAATTGCATCGCTGTTTCGCTGCCTCTCTGTCTCCTGCTGTCTATCTGTTAAAGCTGGCGACTTTCTTCAGTTCTTAATGCCAGCGGTGATCTTCATCTTTCTGCTGGACCTCACTCTAGCACAGTCATTTTTCATATTTCGCCTTTTTTCGTGCTTTATGTCTTGTCCCACTCCATTTTAGAGCCTTTCTGGTTTTCCAAAACATCCGGAACTCGTTTTATGTCTTCTCGTTCTCTACGATCCTTCTCGTACGTAAGAGTGAACTTCCCATAGCTCTCAGAGCAGTTAGACATTTTCTCTAAAGCCCAAGTTTCACAAACATTTGTTAGTATGTTAGTACAAGAACATGACAAGTTTGAAAAAACCTTTTTAAATTTATTGCCTTACAATATCTAGAAATGGTTGCGTTGCTTTCTTAAATACTTGAACCTAGTAACATTCGGCTGAAAATCTCTTAAGATTCCAGTTAGCTGTCCCAGATAAACATATTCATTAACATTTATGCGACACTTGCGTGCAATATTATTTTGACTTGCAGTCTTCCACCTGTTTTGCATAACATTTGTTTTGGACATAGAAATCTTAATGCTCATTTTTGCAGCTATGTGACAAATCCTTTATAGAGCATTGAAATAATATCACTTTGTTGGCTAGGACAACTATATCGTCTGGAAATCTCCAGTTAGTGAATCTTATTCCCATTTACTATCATTGCCCTTTCTTTCCAGATAAATTTTGGGCATAGCCATCTCAAAAATTACTGTAAATAGCTTCGGGAAATAGCATCTTCTAATGGAAATTCCCTAGTTTGGTTTTCTATACTAATAGAAACTACCGAAATATCATAGATGTTACGTAATGCATTTATATACCTCGTTTCTTCATCTTGTCCTGACAGTGTCCATATAACTGTCGTGTGGCCGACAGAATATAAAACCTTTTCTAAATCTCTAAAAGCTATGCATAGTGGCATTTCTTATTTATTGGCTCGTCTAATTAATTCACGGAACGGGCGTATAATGTCATTTGTACTATAACGTACATGGAATCCATGTTTTACGCGTTCTCCACAGCAGCATTTATGAGTCCTGTCAAGACTTAAGGCAAAACTTTGTAAATAACAGGGAGGAAACTGAGGGGATGGTAATTCTTCAAATCATTAGTACTTCCACTTTTGTGCACAAAGACTACCGCTGTTTTGATTAGAAGATGGGGTTGCTGCTTTTTTGTACGCAAGCAATAAAGATATTTGCCACATGTTCTACTGTTTCTTCTGTAGTAATCTTTGCACGTTAATTGTCAGACCATCATAACCCCCAGCTTCGCCATTTTACATTACATTTGTAGCTTTTCTTATTTCTTTTGGGAGTATTTCTGGGATCTCGTCATTTTCGATCCTATTGGGTTCTCTCAGTGGTTCGGGTGTTTTTGTCATGCATTTTGCTGTAGCTATTCTCTTCATGCTCTAGAATCTCTTCACTATATAAAAAGCATCTTTAATCAGTCTCAGTTCCTATTAGTTCTATTTTGCCAAGCAGCTCTAATTTGCTAGAGCTAATTGTACGGCATTTTCGTTGCATGTTTTTAAATCTGCTTTTATTTTCTCCCATATAAAGTAGCATCGCTCTCAGTATTCTATTTTGGAGAAAGTTGTTTGAATTTTCGTCTCTCGTCTGTGACAGTGAGGTCCAAGTTTCGACAGTTAACTTCCCTCATTGTTCCGTAGCGTCCATAGATCCCTTAATTTCTCTCGCAGTTTTCATTATCATTTACGCTAGCGTTTCTTCTGTTGACTCTACTAATATCATCCAAAGAGTTTCTGGAATTGTCTTACTTTTTCACTTAATTTAACCATGTTGATCATTTCTTAATCATATTAGTTTCCTTATTTTTCTTGGATATTCATTTTGACTTTCGCTCCAACCAATGTATAGTCGAGACGGTTATTAATATGGTTTTACATTGAAAGAACTTTGGTTATTTTGTTTTCGTTTGAAATAACAAAACGTATTTTAGGGAAAGTCTTCGCCATGTTCGTTTTCAGTTATACTGTTTCTTAAAAGAGGTGCTCATGAAAACAATTTATTTTCAACAAGTTGAATCCAAGGCAAATCTAATTCAAGACAACCTACTGAAAAAATCTCCTTGCTTCTTGATACGTGCTGTAGCATTTAGATCGCGAAATCCCAGCCTAAACTTGACCTCCAAATAAACTGCTCTTAATTCATCCCTGTCCTCCACCCATTGCCCTATTCAAGGACAGTAAACATAGCCGTGACAAAGCCATGAAGTAGGTATGCCACCATGCCGAAAAACATGTTAGGCTGGAAAATGGTGGATAGGGAGCTACGGGAGAAGTCATTGATTGAAGGCAAAATGACTTTATTAATCCGGTTCTACTCGATATCTTGTTTTAAACAGCTGCATATAGCATGTCCCATTTATTTAAACATTTAAGAATGTATAGGGCAGCGTAACGTATCACACAATTAAAGGGCACGTGTGTAGTAGTATTTAATAATTGCAACTTTATGATCAGATTGCAAGTCGCATAGTCTATTTATTTAAACAATTAGGAACATTTGTTACTACAGCGTACCGTACTATTTTCGTCTGCTAGCTGATGATACCTGACGTGATGACAATGGCTGCTACAACTTGCAGCAATTGTGGCTGACTGAACATGCATTGGGCTTGATCGGAACTGATCTGTATTATGTGATAGCAGAAAGGGTCAAGTGGCAAATATCACTCAGATATTAGTGAAGAAGATCAGACCAGTCAACAAATGCTTTTATTTGTTGCTATTACTGGAGAACCTGCCAATGCTACCGACATTGATATCATAAATTTCACCGAAATAGCATGTTTTATAGCAGAAGAATTGAAATGTGCTTACTCCTATTATAGAACTGCTTTATTGCGACATTATGGTGGTTAAAATATCTGATCAAGTAGACTGCCAAGAACAATTAGAGAAGGTTAGGTCTTTAACGTCAAGAAAATTTATGGTGCGTTTAATAATTATCTACTTGGTAAATTCTCCAAGTTCGTCTCTACGAGACACACCGTCAAAAGAAAACCACCATTTCTGCTACACGGAAATGTCCATGTGACAGGAAGAGGCATATTGGAAAGAAATGGCAATCAAGCACTGGAAACAGTTTCAAGGAAGTATAAAAAATCCTGTACCTGTACCATTTGAAATGGAATTTTCCAATATTAAAATTGTTATACTAATGAATGAGATGCCTGGGATATTGCAGCAGCTTCACGTAGATGACTACGTTGTTATGGAACACGATATAGCACAAGATTTTGCTGGGATTTTTAACTACATGAAGATGTGTGCAGGAAGACTACCAAAAAAGTAACGATGAGATTGCAGCAATTGTAAGACAATTGGAATAGATTTATAACATTGATGATCTCCATCTGTACTCTGAAGATACATAGAGAATTCACATATCATATCAAAATGCCAGGAGTGAACAAACGTATTGGTAACAAACTTACCGATTTTATAAATGATCCTGAGATGTATATCGCTTGGCTAAAGAACCATGGTAATACCAGACTGCAAGCCATGATACATAACTATAGAACGGATGAGGTGTTTGACCCTGTTGAAGACTGCATAAGTGTATGAAATGCCAATAAACAATGTTGACAATAAGCCCCCTGTACTCTGCGCCAATCATTTCTACATCGTGTAAATTAGGAGATAGCTTTCTGAGTAGTTGCTCTGTTGCTTTTATTGCGTTCTACCATTTGCCTACTGTGGCAATAAGAATGCCCAAAAGTTGATGAGTGTATCAGTAAAGCCTCCAGACAATTGAGGCCAAGGCAAGACCTTCAGAATATTTTAGAAATCTTAGCATATGCTACAAACAAGATTACTCGTAAGTGTTATATTAAAGCTGAGGAAACATAATTTCTTCAGTACAGAATATTGTTCTCCTCAGTACCATAAAATATAGAATACAGGAATGTATCATAGTTGAGTTACTGTAGAAGGATACAACATGACTTAGATTCTGAGAAGAGTGGAAGTAAGCTATAGGGATAAGTACGTAACATACAATATGTACAAGGACCAAGTGAAAAATATAGGATTGGAAGTCAAAGAACGAAGTGCATGTATTAAAAAGGGTGTAGAACAGGGATGCAGCCTTTCACCCCTACTTTCACTCCTGATGTTCAATCTGTACATCCAAGAAGCATTGGCGAAAATAAAAGATAGGTTCAAGAGTGGGATTAAAATTCGGGGTCGCTGATGACATTCCTATCCTCAGTGAAAGGGAAGAATGTTTACATAAACTATTGGTTGGAATGTACAGTCTAATGAGTACACAGAATGAATTGAGGATAAATGATAATTACCAGGAACTTAACATCGAAAATGTGTATCACAAAGTTTAGGAATTCTGCCACCTTGCAAGCAAAATAACCAGTGACGGAAGAAGAAAGGAGGACATCAGAAGCAGATTAGCAAAGGCAAAAAGGGCATTCCTGGCCAAGGAAAGACTCAATTACGGGAAGAAATTTCTGAGAACTTACGTTTTGAGCACAGCATCTTACTGTAGTGAATTATGGACAGTGGGAAAATCGTAACAGAAGAGAATCGAAATTCCTAAGATGTGGTGATACAAAAAAAATGGTTCAAATGGCTCTGAGCACTATGGGACTTAACTTCGGTGGTCATCAGTCCCCTAGAGCTTAGAACTACTTAAACCTAACTAACCTAAGGACATCAAACACATCCATGCCCGAGGCAGGATTCGAACCTGCGACCGTAGCAGTCTGTGGTGTTACAGAAGGATGTTTTATCAGATTGACTGATAAAACGAAGATGGAGAATGTTATCCGCAGAATCGGCGAAGGAAGGGACATATGGAAAACACGATGGTAGGACATGTGTTCAGACTTCAGGTAATAAGCTCCATAGCACTAGAGAGAACTGTAGAGATTAAAACCTTTGGGAGAAGACAGAGGTTTCGATACATCCAACAAATAACTGAAGATGTGGAGAGCAACTGCTACTGGGATTCGTGTGGGAGAGGGAATCATCGCGGGCTACATCAAATCAGCCAGAAGACTCATGTCTCAACAAAAAGCAAAAAACAGTCTTTTCCATGCATGCAGAACCCTTGTGCGATTGACTCTCGAGTACTGCTACCTAAGCAATTTAGAAACATGAGGCCAGATTTGTTATTGGATGATGCTTTGTGAGTTCAAATGGAAATCCTAGGGGAAAGACCATTTTAATCCTGCGACACACTGCAGCTAAAGTTTAGATAACAGATATTTTCTCCTGAGTGAAGAAAGATTCTACTGCTGTCAACACGTAAAGGCTGCAAGGAAAAGGGAAACTAGGGCTTGTACGAAACCATACAAGCAGTCGTTTTCCCTTGCTTCATTTGAGAATGGAAAAAAAGAGAAAAATGGGTGTATAGGTGCACAGTACCCGCCGACATACACTCGCAGAGTTTCTACGAGGTTTAGAACTTGTGGCAACTATTTATTCACAACCGATACAAAAGGGTTACAAGTTTGCACCTGCTACTGTCCTTCGAAGTAGTCACCAGCGTTGCATAGAACCCGTTGACAGCGATGTGGAAGGCGTAGTATACGTTAGCATAGCCTGTTATATTGATGGTGCGAATGGAGCGGTCTACTACCTGTCGAATCTCCGGAACAGTTCCGAAGCGAATGCTACGAAGGGGTTCCTTCATCTTCGGAATCAAATCAAAGTCACAAAGTTTGGGGAGTATGGTGGATGGTACAGTACTTTCCAGTCCCACATACCTAATAGAGCAGCCACAGCTTGCGCTGCATGCGCCCGCGCATTGTCGTGCCAAATGATGGGTGGGTTGCGTAGAAAGGGTCGCCCAGTCTTCCGCAAAGCTAGTCGCAGGTTATGCTCCAAAAACGAACAGTAATACTGTGCACTGACGGTCTGCCGTGGAGGAATGTAACGCGTTTGTATAAAACCATCACAGTCGCATATGAGAATCACCATAACTGTAGACCGCTCCATTTGCACCATCAACAGAACACGCTCTGCTAACGGTATACTACGCCTTACACATTGCTGGCACTGGTGATTACTTTGAAGGACAGTAACAGGTTCAACCATGTAATTCTTTTGTACCGGTTGTGCATAAATAGTTGCCACTATTTAAGTTCCAACCCTCGTATGTGGATGTAGATGTTGCCTAATTAAGGTTGGTTTCCATGAAAAACATTATACCAAAGGTCTTAAGAATAGAACCAGAGTACCAATCGGACTTAAACCATTCACTGTTGAGGAAATTACTTTCAGGGCGCAGTTAGTGTATCAAGGAAATGGAGGAGGTCAAAGTCAAAAAACGACTAGAGTATTTGGCAAAAACAAATGCCATGAAGGATGTGTAAGCATGACAATACTTTAAACATGACTTTAATTACAGTGTAAGGAAAACAATCGGGATAGGACTGGGAAATATAAAATATCAGCATTTACTGTAAGTAAAAATGGAAATCGGTCATATGTTGGACCAGTGGCCGAAAATATTGCATTCGGGAATGTTTACTGTATCAAGGGACACATGAAAAATCTGTTTATATACTTCTATTCCCATTTGGATCTGCTTAGTACAGGCGTTCATGGGCCACAGGACCACTCCAATGGGCTGCATGTATCTTATTATTGACAATCAGAAGGAATGGGAGAGTTATAGACTTCTAAAGAATGGCCGTAGGTGCCCGAAAACAGTTGAGACATTAAATTTCTTTCATGCAATTGGATGCTGATTATTCCGATGTATACAACTAAAGTTGCTAAAGGTGGATAAAATATTAAAGTTAAAGAAAATTTTAGTGGATGAAGATAGAGTATCCACATCAGGTGTGAGACAGGTTTCGACAATAATCATTCCATTTTACAACTGTAACAATTTGTACTAGAAAGGTAACGTTTAAAGGTTAACACGTAACAGCTTCGAAGAAGGAAAATAAACCAATTCAAAGAAGCTAGCACAAAAAATGCTGGAACATGTCTGAGTGAAAAGAAAAATACAAAGATGTAATACAGAAGGCGGAATACCTCTCCGGTTTTCTTAGCAAGGATAGTAATAAGAAGAAATGCAACACTGACGTGTCACTTATCTGTTTTATCAGCATACTAGAGGAGAAACCCGGCATTTCCTGGATATTTATTTATAGTTGTGCAAAAAAAAGTGGTTCAAATGGCTCTGAGCACTATGGGACTTAACATCTGAGGTCATCAGTCCCCTAGAAATTAGAACTACTTAAACCTAACTAACCGAAAGACATCACACACATCCATGCCCGAGGCAGAATTCGAATCTGCTACCGTAGCGGTCGCGCGATTAGAGACTGTAGTGCCTAAACCGCTCGGCCACAGCGGCCGGCTATAGCTGTGCGTCCACGCCCATACCACGCAGCACCTGGTATTGACCTTAATGTTTAGACGTCATATCTCCTAAACTATGTGCCGTACGACGATATGATATTGAACTTACATTCGGCGTCATGTAAGGAGACTGTCTGCGGAATTTATTTTGAATGGAGTTAGTAGAAAAAGGAAAAGAAATTTAAAAGTCATGCATGACGCTACAGTTTTTCACGCATCCCAATGTTTTTGACATCATAACTCCTAACTATGAGTTGCACAATAATTTTTCACTTATATTCCGGGGTATATGTACATACTGTTTGAAAATTTTGTATCGAATACAACTATTATTAAAGACGTAATACATTATAACGTGATGCCTCATGCGGTACTTTCAGAGCATGAATAGCGGATGAGAAGCAAGTGAAGAAAATTTTTTCTTTCATCATTTTTCAGGGCATACCAGCGAGAAAGAAATTCATAAAGGTTTGATATTATGTGGAAAGTTTGTTGCAAGTGGTTAAGTGCTTTCATTTTCAAATACTGGATTAATAAAGTCTGGGAATTCGTGCGTTGCGAGCTACGCTCCTTATTCACGGGCACCTGCTCCTCTTTCGTAGACATGTGGCTCTTACCACCATAGGGATTACTGCTTGACAGTGAGGTACATGTGTACCAAGTTCGGTTGAAATCAGTCCAGTGGTTTAGGAGGAGACATGGAAAACACACACACACACACACACACACACACACACACACACACATATATATTAATATATAAATATATATATATATATATATATATTCAGTTTTATAACATGTACGAATGAGAAAGTAAAATGGGCGCTATCCCTGTTAGCTGTTCATGGAGCGAGATTTTGTAGAAATCAGAAAGCGAAAAGTTATATTTAAGATAGCTAAAATCTGCACACTCACCGACGGTAGCTAATTACATTTTAATGCACACCACCACAATCCAATGTTTATTTAGAATATGTGAGAGCTGGTTTTGACATCTAGTATTGTTCAGAAAGACGTTTTTACTAGGCAGGTATTTGGAAGAAAAAAACGATGCGCTACTCTTGCTGGGAGGGAATCAGAAAGAAACCAGCCAACCACTATGATAACCAATAAGGAAACATTCTTGTACAGAATCTTTATTAATTTTTACATGTACAAGTACACACAGAAAATACCTCAATTTTTATGTTTGTGTGCGATACCTCTGATAATATCAAGTTTAATTTTAAACGTATAATTTAAATCTACATCCAAATCATCTATTTCTATTCCCACCCAGCAATTTAATAAATAAAAACAAGGTATAATCTCAAGTTATAATACATACCTAACATTTTTCCTGCGTTATCCACTTAGAAATAGCTCCATTTTTCTAGCAATTCATATAGCTGAGAGCTTTCATGGATTCTAATTTTGCCTTTTATTTCCTGCATCATACTACCGTCAAAGTGTTCATCTTCTTGGATGTACGTTATCAACACTCCTCCTAAACATTAATGAAAAATTTCCATATAGAACATTAAGTTTATAACTTAGAAAAATGAACTACAGTTAAATGAAGATATTCCGTCGGTTTTAAACTATGAAATGGCATTTTTGTTGGCTGATGCATGACATTCAATCCACAACATTCACATTTAATGTTACCATTGCTTTTAGGCAGATCTAGCAACTAGAATGGCGGTTTATATGCAGACTTTCATGTGTCTTCGAATCCAACATTTTCAGCCAGTATCGTAACGTTGATCATTTATCATTTGTATTCAGCTTTCAGCTGTCGTACCCAGTTTCTTCCATACACTGTGTTTGAAGCAGCATGAAATTCGAAGTTGCGCTTCTCCATTGGTCTGCCCTTTTCTATTGGCCATTCCTATTCTTACTTTGGGTAAACTGATTTCGCTAAATACTTCAGTAAGCGAATTTTTGGGCTAGTGGCCAATGGTGACGGTGTATTTTTTTGCAGTGAGGGATTCGATAATACTTAGTGAGATCATCATGGATTGCGAATGTGAATTAATCTGAATGAAGTTGAATATCAAATGTTGGTCTAAAATGGTAATCGGTTGCTCCCAGACCGCTTGGGTCAGGAGTTGTAGTGGCAGAGTGCTTCAGAGAGAACTTGCAGAACATTGTTAATTAAGTTATCTGGTCATTCTCTTTAATAAGAGTTGACCTCAACTTGCGAGGCATAGAAAGGAAGTTTCGTACCATCAAAACTGATGTCACAGACAAGGATTCTTGTGACATAATTCTGAAAGTTTTGCCCGAAAATAATTCGAACAGAAAATGAGAGATCCAACTGGTGAAGGTAATGTCTTAGATCTCCTAGCAACATGCAGACTTAGTTATCGAACCAGTTAACCTAGAGGAAGGTATCAGAGAACAGAAGCCTGTGATAGCAACTATTATTACGAGAATTACAAGTAATGTGAAGAAAGGTATGAAAATATTATTGCATAGCAAAAGCGATAGGACACAAACTGCAGAGTTTCCGAGTAGTCAACAACAAATACTCAGTGCTGAGGACGAAGATGTGGCGCACAAACAGAAAAATTCGATAGCATCGTACAATATGCCATAGAAAAGTACGTTCCGAGTAATGTCTTAAGAAATGTGAAAGACTCATCGTGGTTTAATAGCCGTGCTAGAAAATTGCTACTTAAACGTCATCACAGACTCAAGAAGGCCAAATCCTAGCTGAAACACAAAAGCTGAACGAAGCGTAAGAAGAGCAATCGTTCAATAACATTGAAAGTAAAATTTTCTCGTACTGGCATCGAAAAGGAAGGTCAAAACGCTGAATTGAGACTTCCGAAATTATTTCGCCGCGGAAGGTCGTAATACGGTCCCTCCTTTCATTCGCTGTACGAACATAGAAATCTCAGATCTTGAAATAGCCGATCAAGAAGAAGAAGTAGAAAAGCATCTGAAATCGATTAGGAGTGGAAGGCCAACAGGATCAAACGGGTTACCTGTAAGACTTACAAAGATTATGCGAAAGAACTCGCTTCCCGTCCAGAAACAGCGTATTGTAGTTCGCTGTAGCAACGAGGGGTGTCTAAAGACTGGAAAGAAAATGCAGCTCATTTCAGTTTTTAAGAAGAGTGTTAAGATAGATGCACAAAATTATAGGCCCACATCGGTGACGTCAATCTGTTACAGATATGAAGTATGTTTTATGCTCAGGAATTCTGGCGTTTTTGGACAACGAAAATCTCCTCCATAAAAAATCAATATGGACTCCGCAAGCTGAGATCTTGTGAAACTCAGTTCGCTGTGCTCTCCAGGACATCCATAGTGCTATAAAGAGCGGCGAGCAGTTTGATGCCCTATTTCTCGACGTAAGGAAGGTATTTGGTACCGTCCCGCACTGCCGTTTAGTTAAAAAAATGCGACTTTGATATGACGGTTGCTGTGTACAATGTATATAAATGCACTAGTAGAAAGCACTGGGAGCTTTTTAACACTGTTCGTCGATGATGCGGTTGTGTACAAGGAAACAGCTACACCAGAAGGCAGGATCGATTTACATAATGACCTATCTAGATTTATGAATGTTGCAGGCTATGGCAGTTGACCTTAAACATCAATAAATGTGACATACTGCGCATACTGTGCAGCTACACTCCTGATGACAAATTGCTGGAAACGGTAACCACCGTAAAATATCTAGAAGTATCTATCCGCAGCGATCTTAAGTGGAATGGGCACATGACACAAACAGCAGGGAAGGCAGATGCCAGACTGAGAGCCACAGGAAGTATCATAAGGCAAAGTAAATCCACGAAACAAGTGGTTTACAAGGCCGTTGTTCGCCCGATTCTTCAGATATTTTCATCAAAGTGAGATCCTTACCAGGTGTAACAGACAGAGAAGATGCAACGAAGGGCGCCACGTTTCGTCATGGGATCGTTTGGTCGCACGAGAGCGTTACGGAGATACTCTAGACTTCAGTGGCAGACGGAGCAAGAGAGGCGTTCCGCGTCACGGAGAAATTTACTATCGACATATCGAGAGAGTACTTTCTGGGAACAATAGCTCATCATATTACTTCCTCCCACACATACTCGCGAAATGAACACGACGAGACAATTCGAGAAATGGAGATAACACAAACTTTCATCCAACGCTTAACTCGTTAGTAGAATGGGGAAGGGGACATCAGTTAGTGGTACCAGATTTACCCTCCGCCACACACCGTCAGCTGGCTTTCAGATTGCAGACGTAGATGTATCTCCCGGTGGCTCGGGTCATAATAAGAAAGAAGACCGATCCCGCGTTGAGCCAATGAACTGTATAGCCGTGTGCTCGAACCTGCGCAGAATATATACGTTGTTTGAAATGTACACTGTATTCCGGCGCAGCGTAGGGAAATGTGAAATAACATTTTGTCAAAAATAATAATTTTAAGATATCTGGGAAGTAAATGTGTTCGATTCGTCAGTGGTCAGAAATGATTTATTTGAGAATGGATAATATTTCAGTAACAATTTGGAAGTAAGTACTTAGTTTAAATTAATTATGTTTTAGACAATTAGTTCAACTATGTGATATTTTTAGTCACTTTGAGGTACATCTACAGTATCTCGGAAGTTTTTACATTCCTACGTCGTTTAACTCCGTTTCTTATTTTTGTACGTACTCTTCAAGCTCTAGTTGGATGATTTTTCGTTTGCGTGGGATCTACGTGTTTAGGAAACTGATCCCAATGTAGCGCGTGTAGTCGTCTCATTGATATTATCTACGCCTGATAATGGTCCTCGTCTTGTATAAATATGTCACGGCATGTTCTGCAGTAATGCTTCTGCTATTAAAGTCTGTACGTGGTGAAACTCTGTTTCTTCCTCATGACAGCAAAACCCGTATCTTGGGGTCAGTACCAATCACAGCCATTTTGTAATCAACAATACATTTTGGTTGGAAACTAGTGCTTCGTGGACTCCGTTGTGTTCGTGCTTCCTAGAAATGATATGGATGTTCTCTTCATCCTTCCGCTTCAGTCTTATAGGCCCCGTTATGCATAAACCATTTTTTTTTAAATCACTATAACAAAATGATCCGGAATATTTTTCCATTAAAACGTACTGTGCCAACACCTTTTGTTCCTTCAACTTAAGTTGCAAACAGTTTCGGCGAAGAATTCTTCAATCTGTATTGACTTTGCTAAATCCGTCACAACAGTTATAAGTGAACTGTAATCAAGATCTGTTCTATCGTTTCCTTAACAGGGATTTTAAAATTATGGCAAGAAAATGTGATCCCACAACTCGTCCTCTTCGTAACATTAAATGGTTTATAAGACATGCTTTCTTAATTTTTACTAACTATTGATCGATCACGATGTTCTGCTTCCATTATATTTACTCTAGGTTTTCATTCAAACAGTTTACAACAGGCGTGACATTACGAAATTTATCAATCTTTTCAGTCATTTCATCATTTGTAAAACGCAAAAACGCAGTGATTTGCAATAATCTTCTCAATGGCATAGTTTTTCTGAATATTGTTGTTTCTTTGGCGGACTTCTGGAGAAGTAGGTCTGATTTTTTGTCGTTTTTAGCTGAGCCACAGTTATGCATGATGCAAAGTTTCTTTTTATTGCATCACTTCCGACAGGGATTCGTGTCTTATCAATTTTCTTTTTTGTATTTCCTTTGATAATTGTTTGTTCTGCGTACCGATACATTTCCGTCACATTTTTGTCCCAAAACACATCGTCGATCGTTTGAAAGGTATTTCCGCCATATGACTTCTTTATTTTATATTACTATCTTGATTTTGGCCTTAAGCTGTTACGAAGTTCAACAATGTTAGGTATAATTAGACTTCGTTCAGTGAAATCATCAACAAGATTGATTGAAATGGGTGTCCCTGCATGTAGATAAGAACAAAATGAACTAAATATATGGCAAGCAGGTAGAAAATATGTTTTTCTGCCATAAATTTCGTCGTCGACGAGATGCTGTACAGCGCCTTATTTACCACTGGTGGCTAAAATTGTAACCATCTTTTTTCCATTGTAAATCGGTTGCCCACTGATACATTAATACCTATCAAGTTTCACTGACATACGATAATTACAGTCCACACTGGACCTCTGTCAGTAGCTGCGCTTTATTTATAATCACCAGGTACCAAGACACAGGACTGTACTCATTGTATGAAATGTCCCCTTAGAAAAATTTATGAATGATTCTGCTGATAAACCTCTTACGTTATTTGATTTTCAAACTGCTGAGCAGAACTGAACGTACTCAGACATTTCTCTCTTTACTTATTCTGATCAACACTATACTGACACACAATATTTTTAGCTCAACGCAATCTTACCTTCAATAACCCCTACAAAAGAATGGCCCTGACTAACATTAACCTATACCTTTCACGAATCACTTACCTCACAAAAATCTTCGTTACTCGAACTACTGCAATACAGCGAGCGCAACTACTGCCAGCTAAATAAAAGATTCTAAATACTGAAGGCACTAACTACTGATAGGCATAGTTAGAAAATGAAAGTTTTTAATAGAGAACAAAGAATGTATTTACCTTAATAGAGTTCAAAAGTCATAATATACAGGGTGATCAAAAAGTCAGTACAGATTCGAAAACTGAATAAATCACGGAGTAATGTAGATAGGGAGGTACAAATTGACACACATGCTTGGAATGACATGGGGTTTTATTAGAACAAAAAAACAAACAAAACAAAAAAAACGATCAAGAATGTCCGACAGATGGCACTTCATCTGATCAGAATAGTAATAATTAGCATAACAAAGTAAGACAACGCGAATATGATGTTCTTCACAGGAAATGCTCAATATCTCCACCATCATTCCTCAACAGTAGCTGTAGTCGAGGAATAATGTTGTGAACAGCTCTGTATAATGCATATCCGGAGTTATGGTGAGGCATTGGCGCCGGATGTTGTCTTTCAGCATCCCTAGGGATGTCAGTCGATCACGATACATTTGCGACTTCAGGTAACCCCAAAGACAATAATCGCACGGACTGAGGTCTGGGAATCTGGGAGGCCAAGCATGACAAAAGTGGCGGCTGAGCACACGATCATCGCCAAACGACGCGCGCAAAAGATCTTTAACGCGTCTAGCAATACTTCGTTTTCCTTTTTTTATTTTTCCTTTTGTTCTAATAAAACACCATGTCATTCCAAGCATATGTGTCAGTTTTCAAATTTATACTGACTTTTTGATTACCCGGTATATATCAGTTCATGATATCCAGTATTACAAATTTACTCTTTCTGGCGAAGACACTTCCAGATCATCCGCTCTTAAAATTCTGCCATCTCTCTCCCCGCATCCACCACAGCTGGCGGCTCTCCTCCAACTGCACGACACTATGCGCTGTTCACATCCAACTGCCCAACACTATAATAGCGACTATTTCAACAATGCCCACCAGCCACAGACTGCACACAGAGCGCTACGTGGCGTTACCAACATAAAAACCTAAACAGCCTACTTACAATGGTTAATGCCCAACTTCCTTACCACGAATCTCACTCGCGGTTGTAGGACAAAAGACAAAAGAAAGTGAAACTTCCTGGCAGATTAAAACTGTGTGCCCGACCGAGACTCGAACTCGGGACCTTTGCCTTTCGCGGGCAAGGGCTCTACCATCTTTTCCTTTTTTCTTTTTTCCTTTTTTTTTTTAAATCTAATGAACCGCTGCAGGAGCAGGACGACGGGTAGGGCAGGGATCGACACCCGAAGCCTGGCCATCCCGCCGCCACGCCCAAGCAATGTGTTCGAATTCGAGGATCGAAGGATCAGGAAGAGGATGTAGTGGGTTTGTCGATGTTGTTTTATTTATTTATTTCTTTAATTTTTATAACATTTTTTTTGTATTATAGATTTATTTTTGTTTCATTACAAAGAAAGATCCTACAACTGCCGTAGCCGAGCGTCCGCGTTATCTTCTCGTCTGTTGGGAGGGGTTCCCCCATATTCCGTCCGTAGAGGATCAATAGGCTCCAGGATTCTTCTTCATTTTCAGCGTCTCATACCCGGAACGCCCCAGTGAGCAGGAGGATCCGCAAATAATGAACCTAAATAATTTGCGAAACGAGTTCTGTACTTCGTCATCAATAGGGACCAAAAGTCGAGTGTGCCTTTGGGAGCATCGCAAAATATGTAGTAAACGGCCACGCCTTTCAGCCAGTTAACGGCGTTCGTTCTGGTTGATGGAAAGTATACGCCGTCGGGGCGCAATACGTCATCAGGGGAGACAGACTCCAGCAATCGCCGCAAGAGTAATGCCAGCATGCGCTGCGTCAGTAGCCAGCACTCGCTGGTCGTGGCACACGTCAGACGGTGTGCATCCGAGTCAGCGACTGAGCATGTCGGACACAAGGGGTCGTCCGTCAGATGTATGGAATGTAACCTCTGACGAGTAGCGAACTTCCCATTCACAACCACGTACCACAATGAACGCACCGTCGTAGGTAGAAAAGGCGTGTGTACCGCTCGCCACACCGTGTTCCAGGCAACTTCAGGATGTCTGTTGGTGACCGTATTTACAGGTTGCCGCTGTTGATAGAGGCGATAATAGTCTTCTGTGCTGGGCTTCCGTGTCGTCGGAAGTTCTGACCGTAAGTAGCTGAAGTCAATAAAGAACTCTCTGATGTGGGTGAGTGCCGGTGAAATGTGTCCTACAGAAACCGGGGGATGCAGAGAGTGTGGTGCCACTTCCGCTATTAGGGTGCCGGTCAGAGTGGCGTGGGCAGAGGTCCACGTGCGACGCATAGTGTTGAGATAAAGCGGTCGTGCACGGTTATAAACGTGAATTAAACCGATACCGCCCGCCCGCTGCGGCAGTGTCAGGGTGGCGTATCGGACTTTAAAAACCAGACCGGTGCTTACGAAATGTCCATGTGCTGCTTGAAATCTGTCGGGCATCGTAGCTGTCAAGGGAAGGATATGCGCGCCGGCCGAAGTGACCGTGCGGTTAAAGGCGCTGCAGTCTGGAACCGCAAGACCGCTACGGTCGCAGGTTCGAATCCTGCCTCGGGCATGGATGTTTGTGATGTCCTTAGGTTAGTCAGGTTTAAAGAGTTCTAAGTTCTAGGGGACTAATGACCTCAGCAGTTGAGTCCCATAGTGCTCAGAGCCATTTGAACCATTTGAAGGATATGCGCAAAATAGTTCAGTTTTGAGACAAGATAGGTGTTGACATAACGTGTTCTGAGGAGCATATCCAAGCGACGCAGTTTGTTGTCCTGCAGCAGAGCACGTGTCTGGTGTAGGAGGCGGCGGTACGTAGCCGCCGCCGTGCGGCGGACATTGCTATAGAATTGCACTCCTAAACGCTTGAGTACGGGCTCCTTGTCAAAGGGAAACACCGTTGTGTGGGGAATCCCCCCTCCGACATCCATGTATTTTGTCTTCTTCACGTTGATGACGCTCCCAGCGACCGCCCCGTACTGGCGTAGCCACTGTAGCGCCATATGCATTTCATCCTCTGATCTGGACAGGAACACCACGTCATCGGCGAATGCACCACAACAAAAGGTCACGTCCCGCAAGGAGATACCAGTTAATCGCTGTCGTAGATCATGTAAAGCTGGTTCAAGCACTGCAGCAAATAATATGCCCGACAGGGGGCACCCTTGGCGCACTGACCGTCCAACAACAATGTGACCAGGCTGATAACCGTTGACCATCATGCGGGAGCGCGCTCCGTGGACCAGTCGAAGGACCACCTGTGCAGACTCCGGAGAGAGGCCCATGTGTTGCAAAACTGCGCGTAAGAAGCCGTGGTCGACGCGGTCGAATGCGTGGTCAAAATCTACGGCGACAAGGGCGCCTCGTATTTTGCAGGCCGCCGTCAAAGCAATTACGTCGCGGTATGCTCCTAACGCCGTATGAATGTTGCTGACACCATCTAAACATGTCTGATCGGTGTGGATGGCTTTCCCGATAGCGGTGTGGAGACGCGCGCGGAGGATACGGGCGAAGATCTTGTAGTCGTTGTTGAGGAGTGTGAGTGGGCGAAAATCCTGCCACCTACAACCACCATTCGGTTTCGGAACTGGGATCAAGATGCCTTCTGTGAATTCTGTGGGGACAGTGAAATCAGGATCAGGTCTTGAAACATTTGGAGCCACTTGTCACCCATAAGGTGGTAAAAAGTGCGGTAGAATTCCAGGGGTAAACCGTCCGGTCCAGGCGACTTGTTCGGTGCTCCACGTGCCAAGGCCGATGTCAGCCCGTCGGGTGTAATGGGCAACAACAGACTATCATCGGGTGCCACGTCCCGAGGGGCGGGAAAATCGTGCAATAGCTCGTCATAATCACGTACATTTCCCATAGTGTCTGGCGAACGTGCGCGCCCGCCGTCCTCCGTGTTTACCGCCGTAATGAGCTGACGTTTGCGGTGGCGCCTCTCGCGCACAATGTGATGCAATGACGCTGTTTGGTTGGGGATACAGTGTTGCACTCGCGCACGGATGCGGACACCGTCTAGCTGCTCCGTCCTGATGCGAAGTAGACGAGCTTTGATGCGTTGTACGGACATCTGACGCTCGGGAGACGGCGGTTGCGTCGCCAGCTCACGTAACGCTGTATAGTAAAATTCCAATGTTGCCCTTTGCCAGTTCGATCTGTCACGCCCGTAGGCCATCAAGGTCTTTCGGAGTGCAGGTTTGACACATTCCAGCCACCACAGCAACGTGGAAGCATCCATAGGCAGGCGCCTGATACATCGACGCCACGTGTCAGTGACTGCTCGCCGACACGCTTCCTCGCGAAGGAGGGAGACGTTCAGCGTCCACGGGCCCCTGCTGCGTCTTGTGAGTTGTCGGGGCAAGGTTACAGTGCAGATGTACGCGAGATGGTCCGTGAAGGCCGTCGGCCAGAGTTCTGCATCACGGGTTGCTGTGCGGAGGGCACGCGAGACGTATATCCGGTCCAGACGACTGGCAGAATGGCTGGTAAAATGCGTATATCCACTGTGGGTCCCATGATGTAAGAGCCATGTGTCGTGGAGCGCGAGGTCACGTATAAATGCTTGTAGAGCCGGGCATGGGACGTAATGCGGTATCTGGTCCTCGGGCCGCAGAACACTGTTCAAATCGCCGCCCACTATGTAATGGTCCATATTTCCTAGCAAAAGTGGGGCTACCTCCTCCGAATAGAAGACATGCCTGTCACCACGGTGCGAATTACCGGAGGGAGCGTAGATGTTAATGAGGCGGACTGCGCCAAGTGTGAGTGCGATGCCTCGCTCGTTCGGCAAGTACGTCGCGTCTATGCCATCTCGGAGAAGGATGACCGTTCCTCCTGCGCCATCACCTACGGGTAGGCTGTACGTGGTGTAGCCATATAGGTCTAAACACAGCTCGGGACGGACCTCCTGGAGAAGGGCAATGTCCAAGTCTGCCGCTCTGATCATGTCGTGTAACATGCGGGTCTTGACAGTGGAGTGGACACCATTTACATTGACTGTTCCCACACGGTATGACTGAGACATATCAAGTGGCGGAGGCAGTGTGTCGGTGCAATCCCATAGTGATCTCACACACCACACACCACACAGCCATCCATCTGCGTGCTGCGCATTACTGTGCTGTAGGAGTCCCTGACTGGCAGAGCCCTCCGGGCTCAGCGTCAGCCATGGGCTCTGCTTGAGATATCGATGTTTGCTGTTCATCATCTGCCTCCATATCGTCTGCCCAATCACCAAGAGACGATTGTGATGTCATCTGGGGCTGGTCGCTTTCACAGGAGCCCACATTTTGGGAGTCGACGCAGTGCGCCTCGTTTTCTGGGCCACCAGATATAGGAGAGTGTTCCTTGTCTTCAGGCACCTTCTGGTGAATGATGCCACTGGATCCCGTTGCAATTGTGGGCGAGTCAACGAAGTCGATGTCTTCCGCCGGCTTCACATCCCTGTCCTGTTCTTCAGCTGACAATCGCCTCTTCTTGTGTCGCTTGGGTGATTTTTGCTTTCGGGTCCGAGATTCGACATCCACTTGAGGGCGGCGCTCGACACAGTCTCGGTCGCTAGGAATCCCTGTGTCTGATCCCAACAGTGACGGTGGCCTCTGCACCGTTGGGCAGCGGCGTCGTCGACGGCGCTGACTCTCCACCGAGCTGGCAGCGGCTTGAGGAGGTAGCAGGTTTTGATCATCCATCACATCATGTCGTGGCCTCTGCACCGTTGGGCTGCGGCGTCGTCGACGGCGCTGACTCTCCACCGAGCTGGCAGCGGCTTGAGGAGGTAGCAGGTTTTGATCATCCATCACATCATGTCGTGCCGCCTCCACATATGTTAGCGGGAGAGAGGTCATAGTGGTTCGTTGGGGAAGTTCATTGCGGGGCACCTGAACAAGGCGGCACTGCAGACACTCAGTTCTAACATGGCCCTCCTGGCCGCAGCCCGAGCAGGTCCTCGGTTGTCCATCATATATAACAATTGCGCGGCAGCCACCAACGAAAACATATGATGGAACGTGCTTCTTAAGTTCTATGCGCACTTGTCGTACCCCGTTAAGGACAGGGTACGTTTCGAATGTGTTCCATTTCTCCTCTGTGTGGCTCAGAACTGTGCCGTATGGCCGCAGCGCATCAACGACTAGGTTGGCAGGAACTTCGAACGGTAGTTCAAAGATGCGCACGGTACGCACCCCCAGACCAGCATGGTCAACTCCTACCACGCTCACGTTACCGTCTGCGTGACAGAAGTGAAAGCCGTTTGCAGATCGTTGGAGTAATCTGTCGCAGGCCGCTTCGTCAATCAGTTTGAGGTACACTGTGCTGGTTACATTAGACAGATGAATTCCTATCAGTTCTTGTGGTTCGATGTGCATGATGTCTCGTAGAAACCGTTCAGTTTCATGGGCCTTCGGTCTCGTGTAAGATGCGTTGAACGTTAGTTTGATTGTAGCTTTTCGATATGAGAACGCCATGTCGGGTCGGTACAGGTACTATACGGCAATACAACGACGCTTCTGTAAAGTTTGGAAGGTAGGAGACGAAACACTGGCAGAAGTAAAGCTGTGAGGACCGGGCGTGAGTCGTGCTTCGGTAGCTCAGATGGTAGCCAGCATGGTAGCTCAGCGTGTTCGGACAGAGTGTTACTTACCCTCTGTAATAAAAAAACTGAGTTAATCGATCATCAACGAACTTAATCGGATGTCTTACGACGTCCGCCCCGAGTAGATACAACGAACAAACGCGGCCAAAATGAGAATTAAAAAAAAAGGAAAGAAAAAGATGGTAGAACACTTTCCCGCGAAAGGCAAAGGTCCCGAGTTCGAGTCTCGGTCGGGCACACAGTTTTAATCTGCCAGGAAGTTTCATATCATCGCACACTCCGCTGCAGAGCGAAAATCTCATTCTGAAAACAAATGAAAGTATTTGCTTCTTCGTTTCTTTTCACATCGCATCCAAATGTTATTACCCCATTATATTTACGTAGACATGCACCATTAGTCCTGCCATAGCCGGCCAGGGTTGCCAAGCTGTACTAGGCGCTACAGTCTTGAACCGCGCGATCGCTACGGTCGCACGTTCGAATCCTGCCTTGGGCATGGGTGTGTGTGATGTCCTTAGGTTAGTTAGGTTTAAGTAGTTCTAAGTTCTAGGGGACTGATGACCTCAGAAGTTAAGTCCCATAGTTCTCAGAGCCATTTGAACCATTTGAAGTCCTGTCATCGGATAGGTTTCCCCTGCTTCTCCCTGAAATGACCTGCTCGGTGTCGACGTGCTGTAGTTCCGCTCAGCGCCGCAGCTACCGCAAGAGCGTGGTAGTACAGCTACACCGGCGGGTGACATATACTTACTGACTCTCGGTAGCTGGAACGATCTGTCAGCTCAGAGCTGCACTAATGACGTCACGTCGGTGGACACAGGCAGGCGGTATTACTCATGGCGCGAAGAAATTAAAACGGGGCCATTAGTGCAGGGGCAAGGCGGGCGGAATAATAAAGATTAAGAAAGAAAAACGGCTCCGCAGATTTCAGAGGCGGGATCGGCTAATGGAAGAGCGTAATACGCACCGCTTTCTGCGGCTGAAATGGTTCGAGGCACTCTACGACCAGCGAGGATAAGCGGTGTTTCCTACAGCGTTCCACGCCTTCGTCGCTCGCTCGCTGCGCAGAATGCTGTCGGTACAGTTTTCCACTTTCGCCTAAAGAGGAAAATATCTGCGTACTGAATATGAGAGCGGCTTTGTTATTGGATTGAAGAGTTCTTAGGAACAGCAATAACAATAACACGTCATTTTAACAAAGGAAATTCTACAAAATTAAAGCTACGCCAATGAAGTATTACACGACCGTTATTCCAGTTCACGACATAAACAGGGCGAAAATTAATTAAACCGACAAACTCTGGAAGGTAGCACGGGACACCAAAATAAATATCTCTGTAATATCATATGGAAAAACTGGTAGAAGCTGTTCTCGGGGAGGATCAGTTTGGATTCCATAGAAATGCGGGAACGCGTGAGGCAATACTGATCCTACGACTAATCTTAGAAGACAGGTTAAGGAAAGGCTAACCTGTGTTTCTATTATTTTTAGACTTAGAGAAAGATTGACTGGAATAGTCTCTTTCAAATTCTTAAGCTGGCAGGGGTCAAATACAGTGAGCGAAAGGCTATTTGCAATTTGTACTGAAACCAGATGGCAGTTATAAGAGTAGAGGGACATGAAAGGGAAGCAGTGGTTGAGAAGGGAGTGAGACAGGGTTGTAGTCTATCCCCGATGTTATTCAATCTGTATATTGAGCAAGCAGTAAAGGAAACCAAAGAAAACTTTGGAGTAGGTAATAAAACCGATGGAGAAGAAATAAAACTTTTAGGTTCGCCGATGACATCGTAATTCAGTCAGACGCAGTAAAGGACCTGGAAGAGGTGTTGAACGGAATGGACAGTGTCTTGAAAGGAGGATATAAGATCAACAGCAACCAAAGCAGAACGAGGATAATGGATTGTAGTCGAATTAATTCGGGTGATGCTGAGGGAATTAGATTTGGAAATGAGGCACTTAAAGCAGTAAAGGAGTTTTGCTATTTGGGGAGCAAAATAACTGATGATGGTCGAAGTAGAGAGGATATAAAATGTAGACTGGCAATGGCAAGGACAGCGTTTCTGAAGAAGAGGAATTTGTTAATATCGAGTATAGATTTAAGTATTTGCATGGAGTGTAGCCATGTATGGAAGTGAAAAATGGATGATAAATGGCTTGGACAAGAAGAGAATACGTGCTTTCGAAATGTGGTGCTACAGCAGAATGCTGAAGATTATATGGGTAGATCATGTAACTAATGACGAGGTACTGAATAGAATTGGGGAGGAGAGAAATTTGCGGCACAAGTTGATTAGAAGAAGGGATCTGTTGGTAGGACATGTTCTGAGGCATCAAGGGATCACCAATTTAGTACTGGAGGGCAGCGAGGGGAGTAAAAACCATAGAGGGAGACCAAGAGATGAATACACTAAGCATATTCAGAAGGACGTATGTTGCAGTAGGTAATGGGAGACGAAGAAGATTGCACACGATTGAGCAGCATGGAGAGCTGCATCAAAGCAGTCTGGACTCAATGCCGGCACGGTAACTCAGCGTGTTCGATCAGAGGGCTGCTCGCTCTCTGTAATTAAAAGACTGAGTAATAGAATCAACGATCAACTTGAACGGATGTCTTGTGACAAACAATACCGAACAAAATGAAAAAAAAGCAGAGACCACAATGTCACATTTTCCTGTAAGGATTTCTTAAACGGTTAGCGGGAGTTGTCTCTGGATGAAAATCAATTAAACTTACAAACTGTCGGAGGTTGCACGTGACAATAAAAATACTTTTTATGATGTGTTTTCCTGTGATGAAAAAAGTAACACGAACAACTTTTATTTCTTCATCACCACAATACAGTTTCTGTTGTAGCACTAGAGGTCCCAAAATGCCTCCAAGGACTTATAAATGGAGTTTACAACGGTGGGTCATGTTCTGTCTAACATGATGAAAGTGAGCAGGAGTGTCTTTAGTTCTTGATGTTAATACCAAGACAATCAGATGCTGCTATGATTCAACAGGGGTTTGTAAACAATGTCTCTTCAGGCAAAAATGTCCAGATAGGTTAAATCAGGGGATCGAGTAGGTCATGGTACAAGACCACTACTGAGACTTCTCTTTTGTAGAAACTGTCAGTTCAAGAATCGACGCACTGGACGTTTGAAATATTCCAGGGGCCCTTTAAGCTAGAAGCACATCTGCCTTCTTGTATCAACTCCAGCAAGTCTGCCAATGCTCTGGCGAGAAAATTGTAATAATGTGTGTCAATTAATGATATAGGCAGGAGATATGGGCAATTTAAACAGTCATCAACAACACCTGCCCACGCATATTCACAGACCTTCTCCTGATGAACACAAGTAAACCTGGCATTTGTGTTAATATCACTCAAAACAATGCAAATTATGGATGTTGAAGACCCCCTATCTCGCACGAACGTTGGTTCATCCGTAAACAGCATAGAGGATGGAAGTGTTGAATGCATTTGACACCGTTCCAGGTACCATTGCGAAACTTTGCTCTGAGTGAATATTGATGTGGTTCCAAGTTACGCACTCTCTGTAAGTCAAATGGATTAACAATTGGTCACGAAGCTCGTTTCTTACATTCGTCTGATTCGTCCCCTTAAAAAAGCTAACAGGTAACTATAATATTAGAGGAAACTGTTTATTTGGTATCTCGTGGAAACTCCCAGACTCCCAAAGTCAGTTGATTTAAATAGCTTTCATCCCGCACAAATAAGGTATCAGACAAGTTATCCGAGCTGATGCTCCGTGATGCTGGTCGTGAATGATATTTGGGGAAGATAGAAGATCGACACTTGGTGAAGGTGTTGGAGATGGGCCTCATTACTGACCTATGCTAATTTCTTCATTTCAGAGGAGCACCTCCACCCTACGTCCTAATTGCTTGCTGGGTGTAATACAACCTTGGTTCTACCATACAGTTTTTACCCTCTACAGTTCCCTTTAGTATCATACAGGCTAATCTCTGATGTCTTATCCCCTATCATATTCTCCCTTATTCTTGTCAGTCTTTTCCATATGTTTCTATCTTTGCCAATTCTGCGGAGAACCTCCTCATTCTTTATCTTATCAGTCAAACTCAGTATTCTTCTGTAGCACCTCATCCCAAACCTTCGATTCTCTTCTTTCCCGGTTCTCCCAAAGTCCATGATTTACTACCATACAATGCTGTGCTCCAAAAGTACATTCTCAGAACTTTCTTCCGCAAATTAATTTGATACCAATAGGTTTCTGTTGACCAGAAATGCCCTCTTTGCCTGTGCTTACCTGCTTTTCATGTCCCCTTCCTTCGTCTGCCATGGGTTACTTTCCTTCCAAGGTAGCAAATGTCTTTATTTTTGTATACTTGGTTATCACCAACACTGATGTTAAGTTTCTCGCTACTACCACTTCTGCTAATTCTCATTAATTTGGTCTTTTCCTATTTAACTTCAGTTAATGTTCTGTACTCATTAGACTGTTCATTCCATCTAACGAATCCTGCAAATCGTCTTCGCTTTAACTGAGGTTACAAAGTTATCGGCGAATCTTATCACTGACATCTTCTCCCCCGAATTTTAAAGCTTTCTTATATTTTCGTCATTGCTTCTTCGATGTATGGATTGAACAGTAGTGGCATCCCTGTTTCACACAACTGTTATCCAAGCACTTTGTTCTTAGTGTTCCAATATTCATGTTATGAAGACACAAGCAATGTTCTTGCGGTGTTAAGTTATTTATTATTATTAATATTCATATCACACATACTGGTTTCTGTACCAACCGTGTTATGAACTGAAAAATAGTAAGGTTCCCTCTTGGTTTTTGCGCAGAGTGTATATCGCCCGTCTTTCCTTGCAGCTTACTCCTATTTTCACCGAATTTCGAACATCTTCCAGCATTTCGTAATGTCGAATGCGTTTCTGGACCCACAAAACCTATGAGTGTGTCTTGACTTTTCGTCAGTCTCGTTCCCATTATCAAGCGCAACGTCAGTACTGCCTGTTTTGTCCCTTTACCTTTCCTAAAGTCTTACTGATCGTCATCGAACAAATCCTTAGTTTTGTTTTCCATTCTTCTGTATATTATTCTTGTCAGCAGGTTGGATGCATGAGATGTTAAGTTGATGGTGCTATTGTTTTCGCATTTACCCGCCTTTACTATCTTCGCTATAGCGATGATTGTATTTCCCGAATGTCTGATGGTACATAGCCAGTCTCATGGATTTTTGACACATCCCCAAATGGTTTTAGAAATACGGATGGAATGTTATTTGTTTTCTTCTGCCTTATTTTACTTCAAGACTTCGAGAGTTCATTTAAATTCTGATTCTAATACTGCATCCTCTATGTCACCTCTATCGACTACAATTTCTTCTTCTAATACGGTATCAGGCAAGTCCTCCTCCACACGGAGGCCTTCAATGCAATCTTTCCACCTATCCTCTTTCTCTCTTCTTTCCACACACCATCGTGAATATTCATTTTGTGCCACTTCCCCCAATGATTTTTAAATTCCGATGGAATATTATCTATCCCTTTGGCTTTATTTGATATCAAGTCTTCCAGAGCTCTTGTAAATTCCCGCCATAATACAGGACCATTATATGTTTATTACCGGCACTATTTTCGCCTTGTATAGCATCATCAGACAAGTCCTCCTCCTCACAGAGGCAACCAAAGTACTCTTTTCACCTATCCTCTCCATCCTCTGCGTTTAACAATGGGATTCCCATGGCACTTTCAGTGTTGCAATCCTTGCTTGCAAGTTCGCCGAATGTTTCCTGACATTTTTTATGCACCCATTTCGCCTTCGCTACCTTGCTCTTCCTAAGTGTTCTGAGTTGCAGCACGCCTGCTTTTCCCGAAAATATTTGTATTTCCTCCTATCTTCGATGTGTTGAAGTATTTCTTTGCAGCTACAGTCCTTGTATTATGTTTATATGTCTAACATTTGTAGTTGCCATTTTTAGGAATTTCCAGTAAGCCTCCACAGAGCTGCCTACTGCTATGTTCCTTACCGCAGCATCTACATCCTTAGGGAACTTCAAACGCGTCTCGTCATTTCTCATTACTTCAGTACCCCACTCCCTTCCACATCGATTCTTCCGTTTGCCTGTCTTAAACTTCGTTACACTTTCCGTCATTACAAAATTGTGATTTGAGTCTACATCTGTACCTGGGTACACCTCACAGTGCAGTATCTGATTCCGGAATCACTGTAACGCCATGATGCATTCCAGCAGCAAACTCCTCGTGTCTGCGGAACTTTCCCAAGTACATCTCATCCCCTTGTCATATTTGAAGACAATATTTGCTCTTACTGGCTTAAATTTATTGCAGACATTTGCTAGTCTTTCTCCTCTGATATTTCAACTGCCTAGACCACATTCTCTCGTAACCCTTTCTTCTATTCTTTCGCTAAGACCTTGTTCTAATCCACCAGTATTATTAGATATTCATCTCCCTTGACGTTCTAAATTACTCGTTTAATATTCTCATATTCTTTCTGAATCTCTTTGTCAGCTAACGACGTCAGTGTGTGTACGTATACTATCGTTGAAGGTGTTGGTTTTCTGTCGAATCCAATGAGAACAAACCTATCACTGAACTGTGTAAAGCAGCTCAGTCTCTGCCCTATTTTTCAATTCAAATCGATTCCTGCTCCTGTGGTATCATCTTCTGCTGCTGTTGATCTTGCTTTATATTCCTCCAACCTAAAACACTTATTTATAAATGACAGAGCACAGCAATCAGTCATCCTTTCCTACAGGTTTTATTTGACACATCCAGATTTCAGCTAGCGCCTAGCCATTATCAATACACTATTTCATAGTCTCAATGCATGTCAGTTCCCTGTTCTTCGGGCATCTGTCACAGTTCTCGCAATATTGAAAGACCTGTGAGTGACGCCCGAACAACAGGAAACTGACTTGCGTTGAGACTATCAAACAGTGCATTGATAATGGCTCGGTACTAGCCGAAATCTGGATTTGCAAAATAAAACCTGCAAGAAAGGACGGCTGATTGCTGTAAATGAAATGATTGTATAACATTTATTTGGCGGGATATTCCCTTCGGGGTTCGACCGCCGTATTGCGAATCTTTTTAGTTGACGCCACTTCGGGGGCTTGCGTGTCACTGATAATGAAAATGATGATCGAGAACACACAACACCCAGTCTCCTGACGGGAATCGAACCCAGTCCCCTCGCGTGGTAGGCGGTAACGCTACAGCTGCGCTAAGGAGGTGGGCGACTGAGATTCACATGTATAAATCAGATCACAATCGCTGAGTGCACCCACGTTCCTAATGGAAGGCAACCTGACGAAACACTTACCTTTCTTTCCATTTCACTTCACTGACCCTCACTTTATCTAGAGCGATATATTGCCCTTACCTTTCATGATTAGCTAGCTTCCCTATTACGTTCAAACTCCTGAATTCCATGCTCCAGCTCGTACAATGTAAACCCTAGTTGGTTATTCCATCT
Source organism: Schistocerca serialis cubense (assembly GCF_023864345.2). NCBI lineage: Eukaryota > Metazoa > Arthropoda > Insecta > Orthoptera > Acrididae > Schistocerca > Schistocerca serialis. The sequence continues at coordinate 445,752,326 of NC_064645.1, forward strand.
TTTTCTCATTTGGAAATTCCATCTTTTTCTCCTGGTGACACCCCTCTTGGCAGTCCCCTCTCTGGCATCCAAATGGGGCACTAGCCCCGAATATTTTGCCAACGGAGAGATTATGATAGGACATTTTTCAGTCGCAGGTCACGTATTCTGTGGTCACACATTACGTGTCTCTAATGTAGTGGTTTCCATTGCCTTGTGTATCCACATGGAATTGATAAATGGCCGGCCGCTGTGGCCGAGCGGTTATAGGTGCTTCATTCTGGTGCCACACGGCTGTTACGGTCGTAGATTCGAATCCTGCCTTGGGCATGGATGTGTGTAATGTCCTTAGGTTAGTTAGGTTTAAGTAGTTCTGAGTCTAGGGGACTGATAACCTCAGATGTTAAGACCCATAGTGCTTAGAGCCATTTTTTTTAATTGATCGTTGCTGATTCTTCCGCCTTTAGGAGCAGTTTCCCACCCCCAAGGGCCAGAGATTGAGCTGTGGCTCTGTCCGCTCCACTCACCTTCTTTGGAATGGCCTATGACAGGGCGGGGCTACCTCTTGTGCCGGAAGGCCTCGGCCTCCTTTGCTGATTATTTACCAGGTTATATACGACCCGGGACAACCGGGAGATCCGGGAAAATCCCGGGAATTTTTTTATCCGGGAGAAAACCGGGAAAAACCCGGGAATTTTTTAGAATTCCGAGAAGTTTTCATAGTTTTTGTTCTCAGTTAAATTTTTGTAATTTTGACTGGTAAGAACCGATACTTTAACAAAGGATATTACTGTATACCGCTATTTCAGAATAATACTGCAACAATAAAACATGAACGAGAGAAAAAACGAAAATAAAACTTAAATTGCAAAGGAAATGCGCCATATACAGCAACAAAACACAGTGCTCTTACAAGCGTCTGCCAACAGCAAAATGTATCAAAGGCTTTAGGAAAACTATGCAATGTTCCGTAACAACCAGTTGCCTCCGATGAGCGTGACGTCACAACTGTTTGTATTAGATCCGTTTTAGCAGTTACGAGCGGGATCATGCGCATTCGCAGTTGAGTAGTACCCGCTTCTGGCTACAGAAATGTGGCTGTTGGCTGTGTAAGCAGTCGCAGCTAGCAGCTAGATGCTACCGGGAAAAATTTTACTGGAGCGCCCAAGCTCACAGATTATTGCATGCGCAGCAAGCCCAGTTCTAGGAGGGGGATGGGGGCAAATTCATGCTATTTAGGGAAAAACCTTGTTTCACAAAGCGACTAGCATCCAGCGCACGTTAGTCTATCGATTATTCATATGACTTTGAAACGCATCCCTGTCGGTTTTTGAACATTTTTGAACACATTCTAAGTTGATTTCTGAATGAATCGTAAGTTGATTTGTGAATGCGTGCATAGTGTACATGATGTCTCTGTCAGGGGAATCATCGTAGCATGTACAAACAAACTTTCCTACAGACGAAAGGGGCTATACGACCTGGCGGAGTAAGGCCGAACGGATGAGTGCCAACCGCTGTCTGATTGTGTGGTTGATTGGGTTTGCGAATGATGAGCGTTGTTATAATTACTATCTAAATCCATAGATTCAGACTACATGAGTGGAAATAAACGAATAACAGGTAAGAAAGATTACCTATTACCTTCTCGGTGTATCTCAGAAAATGAAATTTTGACAGAAAATTTTTGGCCATATCGCTATACTAGTAAGGGCCAGTTGTACAGTCCCCGGCTAGCAGCCGCTTTAAATTCTATTCTGGAAGAAGCGCGGAAAACGCGTTGTACGAACATGTAGCAACGCCTAACCGGAGAATAATCGCGGGATAACTAAACCGGTGATTCTGGCAGAGTTAGTGGACTGCGAATAAGCTTTGACATTGGCAGGAATATTTACAGAATTAGTGATAACAAGACAGTTTGTTAGAACGAGGAAGGAGAAGAAACGGGGGCATCACATAAATTATGGAACAATATGACGATTCCAAATTTGTATAAAAATTTCGTACTACTAGTTTTCTATCTCATACTCGAAAAACTGGAGCGTATGAATGAAGTGTGAAACTATTTCCTAACGTAAGACTTTTTGCTTGTAGGAGGCCTAATAGGCATTTGATACTGGTACTTTGTGAATTATATTCTGTCGTTACAAAAAAAAAAAAAATGGTTCAAATGGCTCTGAGCACTATGGGACTCAACTGCTGAGGTCATTAATCCCCTAGAACTTAGAACTAGTTAAACCTAACTAACCTAAGGACATCACGAACAGCCATGCCCGAGGCAGGATTCGAACCTGCGACCGTAACGGTCTTGCGGTTCCAGACTGCAGCGCCTTTAACCGCACGGCCACTTCGGCCGGCGTTACAAAAAAGATCGTCGGCCTACTTAACTGGGAATATGGACATACAAATGTGCACTTTAAATGTGCACATTTTAGTATGGATCTAGAAATTCTGATGCTAACATGCGGTGCTTCGTGGAATTAGAATTTCTACTTTCGTAATACGAAAATATGATGCGTACATGTTGCTGCATATCAAAGATCTTTCCAAAACGAATATTTTTCCATGTGTTTAGTTCTATAAAGCACCGGGAAATTCTACTCGCGCGTATAAAACCATAATCAATCACAGCACTTACACAGGTCCGAGAGAAAATACACTGTCAGTTAACAGGGAAAATATTTTCACCTGGGAGAAAGTGTATTTTTAACCGAGATATCCGGGAATATTTTGTCCTTGTCCACGTATACACCCTGTTTTATAGTCCATTCTTATAGGAGGTATCTTACTGGAATATCGTTCAACGTTTATTTTAAGGCAGCTCGTGATTCTGGAATCCTTCACCAGAGTGGACTGATCGATGAAATAGAGAAGATCGAAGGAAGAACTGCACATTTCTTCAAGGACTCTTTTAATAACCGTGAAAGCGTCATGGAGATTCTGGCCACACTACACGATACGTATCACTTTGCTTCACTGTTAAAATTCCTAGAGTGTACGATCCTCGAAGAGGCAGGGAACGTAGCCTCCACCTAAGCATATTCCGCATGCATGCAAGATTAGGGAGATTCGAGTTCGTGCGGAGGCTTGCCAGCAATCAATCCTTTCTTGTGTTTGACAGTGATTCGGATTCCCCGCCCACACCGCATATCGATATTGAGGAAAGGTTAGGCTACGTAGGTCGGTCACACCTTGCTCCCGGGTGGGAAGCCACTGCAGTCGCGAGTGGCCCACCTGGTATCGTCCACTGACGCGAGAGTACTAACTTCCCTGCCTGGAAGCAATGTGCCTCCAACCGTGGCCGAGGGGCGGTAATCCGCCACTGAGCGCCGCAGAAGAGCTATAGCGCCCAATGTGAGAAGGCGCCTATTTCAACCACTGCTTTGCCTGCGGAAGAGCCGCTGGGAAGAGCTTTTCGATGGCTCAGCATGGAGGCGGCCTTAGACTTGCTAGTTTATTGAAGCCTTAAATGAGTACAATTAATTAGTATTGTTAGTATTACGTTTCTGATTCGGATTGCTCCCCGGAGTCTTTTTGTGGGCTTATGACGAGAAGCGCATTTACACTACTGCACATTAAAATTACTACACCACGAAGATCACGTGCTACAGACGCGAAATTTAACCGACAGGAAGAAGAAGCTGTGATATGAAAGTGATTAGTTTTTCAGATCATTCACACAAGGTTGGCGCCGGTGGCGACACCTTCAACGTGCTGACATGAGGAAAGTTTCCAACCGATTTCTCATACGCAGACAGCAGTGGAGCGGCGTTGCCTGGTGAAATGTTGTTGTGATGCCTCGTGTAAGGAGGAGAAATGCGTACCATCACGTTTCCGACTTTGATATAGGTCTCATTGTAGCCTATCGCGATTGCGGTTTATCGTATCGCAACATTGCTGCTGGCGTTGGTCGAGATCCAATGACTGTTATCAGAATATGGAATCGGTGGGTTCAGGAGGGTAATACGGAACGCCGTGCTAGATTCCAAAGGCCTCGTATCACTAGCAGTCGAGATGACAGGCATTTTATCAGCATGGCTGTAACAGACCGTGCGGCCACGTCCCGATCCCTGACTCAACATATGGGGACGTTTGCAGGACAACAACCATCTGCACGAACAGTTCGACGGCGTTTGTAGCAGCATGGACTATCAGCCCGGCAACCACGGCTGCGGTTACACTTGATGCTGCATCACAGACAGGAGGGCCAGCGATTGTGAACTCAACGACGAACCTGGGTGCAGGAATGGCAAAACGTAATTTTTTCCTGTGAATCCAGTTTCTGTTTACAGCATAATGATGGTCGCATCCGTGTTTGGCGGCATCGCCGTGAACGCACATTGGAAACGTGTACTGGTCATCGCCATACAGGCGTATCACCCGGCGTGATGATATGCGGTGCCATTGGTTATACGTCTCTGTCACCTCTTGTTCGCATTGACGGGACTTTGAACAGTGGACGTTACATTTCAGATGTGATACGTCCCGTGACTCTACCCTTCGGCCGGCCGGGGTGGTTAAGCAAATTCTAGAGGCTACAGTCTGGAACCGCGTGACCGCTATGGTCGCAGGTTCGAATGCTGCCTCGGGCATGGATGTATGTATGGTGTACTTAGTTAGATTTAAGTAGTTCTACGTTCTAGGGGACTGATGTCCTCAGATGTTAAGTCCCATAGTGCTCAGAGCCATTTGAACCATTCATTCTATCCCTGCGAAACCCTACATTTCAGCAGAATAATGCACGACCGCATGTTGCAGGTCCTGTACGGGCCTTTCTGGATACAGAAAATGTTCGACTGCTGCCCTGGCCAGCACATTCTACAGATCTCTCACCAACTGGAAACATCTGGTCAATGGTGGCCGAGCAACTGGCTCGTCACAATACGCCAGTCACTACTCTTGATTAACTGTGGTGTCATGTTGAAGCTGCATAGGCACTGTACCTGTACACGCCACCCAAGCTCTGTTTGACTCAATGCCCAGGCGTATCAAGGCCGTTATTACGGCCAGAGGTGGTTGTTCTGGGTGCTGATTTCTCGAGACATATGCACCCAAATTGCGTGAAAATGTAATCACATGTCAGTTCTAGTATAATATATTTGTCCAATGAATACCCTTTTATCATCTGCATTTCTTCTTGGTGTAGCAATTTTAATGGCCAGTAGTGTATGTTCCAGCACTCTCTCGGTTGCCGCCGGTGCGGGCGATCGTAACCTGTGTTCCATCTACGCAGAGCAGGATAGAAAAGTTTCCGTGAACCACCGAACGGGAGCCGCCTGTTTGTTGTTCTAGTCTCATCGTTACTGCCAGTGGGAGTGATCATAAACTGTCTTCTGTCTATGCAGAGTAGAACAGAAAGGTGGTGGCGAGTAATTTCTCACCGTGCCACTACTCTTGAGAAGCATGGTTCCCGAGTTTCCGAAGTTGCGGCAGCAGCAGTTGCAGCTGCAACAGCAACAACTACTGCAGCAATAGCGTCAGCAAGAATCACAGTGAGAATTTCAGCAGTTGTAGCAGCAGCAACAGCAGAAGCAGCAAGAACAGCAGTGGGAATTCCAACAACAATAGGAGAAATTGCTGATATAACTGCAGAAAACCCAACTGCTGCCGTTTCGTCGCTAATCCCTCCGGCATTCGCTTTCTTTGACGAGATAAACGAGCTGGGCAGTCTATTTACGTTCTTTTGTTCTTTGCTGCGCTGCAATTCAAATAACGGATGCACGATGCGCTCTTCTAGTTATAAACTGTACGGGTTGGAGCAGAGGCTCCCTCCGCTCTCGGACCCCCAGTACTTTGAAATTTTCTGATGTTTATGGTTTGCTGACATAATATTAGCGTAACGAAACGCAAGTAGCTGCAACTACACACATATTTGACCAATATGTTAATCTCCTCACTCCTTATGTAGCATATATGGCACACCTAACTTTTTTTTCCAATCTGATGGATTAAACGCAAATCTCTGTGGCTGACTATAGTACATACTTTACAGCGTGTGCTTTTTGTGCATCACTTGTTTTCGTTTCTGCATGTCCCCAGTAGTTGGCAGTATCTGCTTGAAGAAAGCTGTTTATGACAGTGTCAGCATTTCTTGCAGAAATGCTGTATATTTCAGTCTGTTTTCAGTAATTTTGATACAGAATGTCGTTATAATATGCCGTCATATCGTAACATACCTACAATTTCGAATATGTGATTGTGTATTTCATAAGAACACTATAACATTACATTGTGTTTACATTCGGCTGTTTCGCATATCAGAGTGGCATTGTTTGCATAATTCTTAAGTGTATAATTCAGAGTTTTCTAGGTATTTTCTGTCATAAATAGTATTCACTGCAAACAAGTCCTATAACTGAGCTGTCTCACGACATTTCGTTCTAATTTGGTATTTTAACTCTCTTTTGACACAGAACAGTGCACTAACCACCAAACAAACGTTTTATTCAAATAATATCAGGTCAGGACTGAGGAGGTTAAGCAGTATGAGTTCCTGGCTTGCAAGACTCGGCACACAAGTGTGATTTTTCCTGCAAACAGTGTAGCACATCATATATAGAACTATCAATCCATAATGAAATTATATATCTCACGACTGACAGAGTAATTAATGTAAAGGACCATCTGATCCAATCTTCTGCGATGTGGTAAAATACGCACGCACTCCGCTGCTCGACTCGCTGCGGCTCACTTCGTCACCGTCGCTCGCGCACGCCAACGCCACTAGCCCAACGCCATGCCGAGACGTAGGAGTGGAGGAAGAGGCAAGATTGCTGCTGCTGTTGAGCTCCTGCTAAACGCAGTCGGGTTCAGCGGTTGCGGCAAAAAGAAGAAGAAGCGGAAGCCTGTGGCACAATTACAGTGCTATAATTGTCAAAAGCTTGGACCCGTAGCCAGGGAATGCGGCGGGATGGTTGCGTATGTTAAGTGCGGAAAACCGCACGACACACGTAATTGCACCAAACCAAGGGGTACTGCAGCGGTGTGGGTAAAATGCGGTGGCTCGCACGTCGCAGACGCGCGCAGCTGCAGCTATCTGAAGACGTGGAAGCAGAGGAAGTTGGCCACCACACACGAAGAGGTGGCCGAACATGTGGACACCCCGCCCTCCTACCTTAGTAGGGGGAGAGGGCTGCGCCACCAACACGACGTGGACGCCTTTCGCCAAGCACTGCGGGAAGCCAACGAGGACGCAATCACCGCGCTCGAATCCGCCATGGCGGAGGAGAGAGCGACCCTGAGAGCAGAACTAGAAGAGACGCGTCAGGAGGTGACTCAAGTAAGGGTCGCCCCGTACCTCGCGTCACGCACGACGCCGGACGTGGCACCGACCCCCATCATTACGGGGGTAGACGCGGCAACACAAACGACCGCCTCCTTGGCCGACGCGGCAACGCAGGTTGCTAGGGAGGTGGTCGTGCAGTCGTGGAAAACCACCGACAACAAGGAGACGGCCCCTTCGGAAGCAGTCGTCACTCCTGCCTCTGCGGAAACGCAGACGATACAGGAAGTGCCGATGGAGACCGAGGGAGAAGAAGAAGACGAGCCATTCGAGTGCCTCCCAGTCCCCAACAAGAACTGTGTGAGGGAGGTGCTCACCAAGATCGCAGATACCATGCACGACGGTAGCTACCCCCATCATGATCATCCTTACCCTTTCACGGTAGATAACATCCCTCCCCTTCCACACAAAACTTATCCATTCCACTGGGGGTGCGAGCCCTTGAACCAGAAGCTGCACGGGAGGGAACTCGTCAGGCGTGGAGATCTAGAGCTAATAAACAAGCACCCGATCTTCACCGAAGAGAACTGGCGGTACATGACTGACCAAGCAGTCAAGTACATCCAGCAACAGACGCCGCCAGTGAACTTCTCCCGCCTGAAGAAGATTGGATTCGGGCAACCAGGAAGCAGCAAGAAGAAGAACAACAAGAAGCCGCCGGAATCACCCGGCAGGTAAATTCCTTCATCCACAGAAACCAGAGGCCAGACCAATACGCGAAGAAAAATATTCCCACCAGAGAGGATTCCAGGAGGAACAGCTCAACCAGCTTAAACTCCTACACCTCGGGCCAAGACAGGCCCGTCAATGAGTGAGTGAGTGATGTGCTAAAATGTCTAAATCTTCACTATACTTCTGGACTCGATTTTCTTAAAATTGCAGTTGCTGTTGAGTTCTACGATCAACTGATGACATCCAATAATCGTCATCATCCAATTTACCTAGCACCGTTCGTCTGGTAATCCATCGACATGAGGTTCACCAGTTAGTGCCGCGGTTTCTGATCTACAGGCCCTCACGCACAAAAACAGATGTGCTTTGTTCGTTGTCGGCGTGTCTCAAAGCAAGCGGACACTTACACAACATTTTCTGTCCTGACATTGTTGCAGTCCTAGAAAAGTCCGTGCCATCAAATCGTGTCGAGATTGGCGTGCATGGTATCAGTGGCGTCACTGCCCTTTCCGTGACTCGGGTGTTTTGCGTGCCGCACTTCGGCATATCTCACTAGCGTCTGGCTTGGCCGGTATGCGACAACAAGAAAATGCTGTCAGTGCAGTGTAACTACAATAACAGTGCCATTATCAGCAGCAGTAGACGGGATTCAGAAGCTCATGTGGCAACTGGATATTAATGGAGTGACGGCAAATTCCCCATAGGACATTGGAGTGACCATGTCTCCGACTAATGTGCACATATATCCACACATCTGCTCACCACAACTACAGCGCCTTTAGCATCGTCAGATCGTCAACGTCCGAGTTAACTATATAAATGCAGCTCCACAAACAACCCTGATGGTAGTCAACTCTAGCACAACGTCTAACATATTTGGCTTAGAAGGATCTGGGACTTTGGTTTCTGGTTTCACGAACAAGTGAATATAGTGGCAACTGCGATTCCATTCACCGAACTTGATACTTTATTTGCGCAATATACGAAACTATTTCAACTTATATTAGGTTGCGCAACGGTATTCAAGGCCCACGTCTGCTTAAATCAACCAACAGTGTCTACATTTATTAGGGTGCATCTAGTGCCTTCTAACGTGCATGATGAAGGTGATCTACACTCCTGGAAATGGAAAAAAGAACACATTGACACTGGTGTGTCAGACCCACCATACTTGCTCCGGACACTGCGAGAGGGCTGTACAAGCAATGATCACACGCACGGCACAGCGGACACACCAGGAACCGCGGTGTTGGCCGTCGAATGGCGCTAGCTGCGCAGCATTTGTGCACCGCCGCCGTCAGTGTCAGCCAGTTTGCCGTGGCATACGGAGCTCCATCGCAGTCTTTAACACTGGTAGCATGCCGCGACAGCGTGGACGTGAACCGTATGTGCAGTTGACGGACTTTGAGCGAGGGCGTATAGTGGGCATGCGGGAGGCCGGGTGGACGTACCGCCGAATTGCTCAACACGTGGGACGTGAGGTCTCCACAGTACATCGATGTTGTCGCCAGGGGTCGGCGGAAGGTGCACGTGCCCGTCGACCTGGGACCGGACCGCAGCGACGCACGGATGCACGCCAAGACCGTAGGATCCTACGCAGTGCCGTAGGAGACCGCACCGCCACTTCCCAGCAAATTAGGGACACTGTTGCTCCTGGACTATCGGCGAGGACCATTCGCAACCGTCTCCATGAAGCTGGGCTACGGTCCCACACACCGTTAGGCCGTCTTCCGCTCACGCCCCAACATCGTGCAGCCCGCCTCCAGTGATGTCGCGACAGGCGTGAATGGAGGGACGAATGGAGACGTGTCGTCTTCAGCGATGAGAGTCTATTCTGCCTTGGTGCCAATGATGGTCGTATGCGTGTTTGGCGCCGTGCAGGTGAGCGCCACGATCAGGACTGCATACGACCGAGGCACACAGGGCCAACACCCGGCATCATGGTGTGGGGAGCGATCTCCTACACTGGCCGTACACCACTGGTGATCGTCGAGGGGACACTGAATAGTGCACGGTACATCCAAACCGTCATCGAACCCATCGTTCTACCATTCCTAGACCGGCAAGGGGACTTGCTGTTCCAACAGGACAATGCACGTCCGCATGTATCCCGTGCCACCCAACGTGCTCTAGAAGGTGTAAGTCAACTACCCTGGCCAGCAAGATCTCCGGATCTGTCCCCCATTGAGCATGTTTGGGACTGGATGAAGCGTCGTCTCACGCGGTCTGCACGTCCAGCACGAACGCTGGTCCAACTGAGGCGCCAGGTGGAAATGGCATGGCAAGCCGTTCCACAGGACTACATCCAGCATCTCTACGATCGTCTCCATGGGAGAATAGCAGCCTGCATTGCTGCGAAAGGTGGATATACACTGTACTAGTGCCGACATTGTGCATGCTCTGTTGCCTGTGTCTATGTGCCTGTGGTTCTGTCAGTGTGATCATGTGATGTATCTGACCCCAGGAATGTGTCAATAAAGTTTCCCCTTCCTGGGACAATGAATTCACGGTGTTCTTATTTCAATTTCCAGGAGTGTATATAGTCTGGAAAGTATGAGGTAATACCCCAAGTATCGTCTAACCAGTTGGCACACCCATGGTCACAGTTAAGAAGAACTTAGAATCTGAGATGTTTTTAAGTTTACCACTAATGCTCAAGCTAACGTCGATCCGTATTCAATTTGTCATAGTCGAGAAGCCCTGTGGATCACTTAGAATTCGTGGCTATTTTATGTCTACCATTAATGCTCAAGCTAATGTCGATCTGTATCCAGTTTCTAGGTTAGAGCAATTGTTGGCAACATTAGCTGGAGCCATTATCTTTCAAACATAGATCTCACTTGTGCCTGCTTTCAACTGGCTGCAGATAATCACGCTATAAAGGCATTACCGAATAATACTCCTTTCGGCACATATCGTTGTAACATTTTGTAACTTTGGGTCGGAGGCGCTCCCACATTATTCCAGAGATACCTGTAGCAACTCATTCAAGGTATCCTCAACTGTGATAATGATTTAAATGACTTGTTAGTTACTGGGGCCATGCGGGAACAGCACCTACGCAATCTAAAGATGATGTTTAAGCGGATCCAAGCGAATGGTCTGCGTTGTGGCCTCGAGAAGTATAGTTTCTTTGAAGGAAATGTAAAGTAATTGGAATATATATTAGGTAAAGATGGGATAACAACAGCAGAGCAGTCACTAACCTTGTCGCCTCCAGAGTATAGTTTCTTTGAAGGATATGTAAAGTAATTGGAATATATATTAAGTAAAGATGGGATAACACCAGCAGAGGAGTCACTAACCTACCAGCTCCTAAAAGCCTTAATGAACCAGAGTCGTTCCCGTATAAAAGAAATTATTGTGCCAAATTTATTCTATTCCAGATTCCAGATGCTGTCTGTGTCTGACGCTGTCCCTCAGCCAGATGCAGTTGCTTTTACTGGTTCTGAAGAAACCTCTCAGCCACCAAGATCCAGGTAGTCATAGAGGACGGGATTGTTGGTAGTTGGGAGCTCCAATGTTAGGCACAATTTTGTCCCCTTGAGGACATTGACGTCCAAGAGGGGAGCAAAGCCAGCGTGTATTCTGTATGCATACCGGGTGGAATCATTCCAGTCGTGGAGCAGATCCTCCTGGATGTCGTGAAGAGCACAGGGTGCAGCCATCTGCAAGTGGTGGCTTACGACGGTACGTGTCGCTTTGGATCGGAAGAGATTCTCTCAGCTTTCGAGAGGCTGCTAGAAGTGGTAAAGGCTGGCCAGTCTTGAGTGCGAGATAGAAGCAGAGCTTACCATTTGCAGCATAGTCGACAGGACGATTGTGGACCTCTGGTAGAAAGCCGAGTGGAGGGTCTGAATCAGCGACACAGACGGTTCTGCAACCGCTTAGCCTGAAGATTCCTCACCTTGGGCCGTAGAGTGGTGGGAATAACGCTTCCGGTAAATAGGCCAGGAGTCCATTACACGCAGGAGACTGTTACATGGATAGCAGGCAGGGACTGTGTGGCGTGGAGTATGTGATTTTTTAGGTTAGAGAGTCTCGGAGAAACACAAAAAGCGTTTCAGTCTCAGAGGGCGCATATCGAACATAGGAAGAACGTAAGTATAGAAGCCGTTGGTATAGCAGTTATAACCTGTCGTAGCTATGTTGGAGGAAGTACCACAGCTCCAGTTGCTAATATAAGGCACTGATGCTCAAATCGCTACAGGTGCTGGAAACCGGCTAAAGTCGGAGATAAATTCAAGCGAAATTTTTGCGAAGGACCTAACGGTGTTCGGCAAGGATTGGTTAAATGTAGTTGGCGGCGGCGTGTTTGTTGCTGTTAGATGTAGTTTATTACATAACGAAATTGAAGTAGATAGTTTCTGGGTACAAGTGAGTCTTGGAAACCGGAATAAAATAATAATTTGGATCCTTTTCCGACCTCCCGGCTTAGATGATACAATTGCTGAAAGGCTGAAGCCAATTTCAAACACGTACTGTTTTAGTTGGTGGTGATTTCATTTCACCGTAAATGTATTGGCGAAATACATGTTTAAATTCTTAGATATATCGGGGAAAATACATGTTTAAATCCGTAGGTGATAAATGCATTCTCTGAAAATTACTTTGAGCACTCGAACGGCGGTTGTGAAAACACACTCGTCCTCTTGGCAACAAATAATCCTGAGCTAATAACGAGCGTAAAAATGGGTACAAAAATTAATAGATACAGTTTTGCTGTAGCGAGACTGATTGCCGTTAAGTCCCAAATCCTCCGAAAATAAAATAAAAGTACCGAAAATAAAAAAAATGTATCTATTCAGGAAAGCTGATTATGAGTCGCTTGACGCTTTCATGAGAGACAATATCAACTGCTTCCAAATTGACAATATAAGTCTAGGCAAGATACGTCTTGGATTCAAAGAAATAGTATCGACAGCATTTGAGAGATTTAAACGAAATAAAGTGATGAACGACGGAGATAATCCCCCCTTAGTACACAAATCAGGTCAGAACACTGTTACAAAAACAATAAAAAAGCATGCAAAATTTAAAGTATTTCAAAATCACCAACATTGGCGATTATTTACCGAAGCTCGAAACTTGGTTCAGACTTCAATGCGAGATGCTTATAATACTTTCCATAGTGAAACTTTGTCTCGAAACCTGACAGAAAATCGAAAGAGATTCCGGCCGTGTGTAAGGTGTTCTATCCGCAAGACACAATCAAGGCCATCTCTGCGCGACAGCAATGGAAATACTGATGATGACAGTGCTGCTAAAGTAGAGTGTCTAAACACAGCCTTCCGAAATTCCTTCACCGCAGAAGACGAAGTAAATATTCCAGAATTCAAATCAAGAACGTCAGCCAACGTTAGTAACTTAGAAATAGATGTCCTCGGAACAGTGAAGCAACTTAAATCACTTAATAAAAGCAAGTCTTCCAGTCCAGACTGTATACCAGTTGGATTCCTTTCAGAGTATGCTGATGCAATAGCTCCATGCTTAACAATCACATACAGCCGCTCGCTTGACAGCAGATGAGTATTCAAAGACTGGAAAGCTGCACAGGTCACACAATATCCAAGAAAGGCAATGGGAGTAAAACATTAAATTACAGGTCTATATTATTAACGTCGATATGCAGCAGGATTTTGGAACATACATTGTGTTCGAGCACTATGAATTATTTAGAACAGAACGGTCTACTGACACACAGTCAGCACGAGTTTAGAAAACGTCGCTCTTGTGAAACGCAACTAACTTGATGTGCTGTTGACAACAAATTTTAAACTGTTTCCGTATTTCTAGATTTCCAGCATGCTGTTGACAATGTATCTCATAAGCGGCTTGTAATCAAATTACTTGATAATGGAATATCGTCTCAGTTATTCGCTTGAATTCGTGATTTCTCGTCAGTTCGTAGTAATTGACGGAAGGTCATCAAGTAAAAGAGAAGTGATTTCTGGCGTTGCCTAGGGTAGCGTTATAGAACTTCTGCTATCTTTTATGAATGTAAATCATTTAGGAGACAATGCTAGCAGCCATCAGGTTGTTAGGGGATGATGCTATCGTTTATCGTCTAGTAAAGTCAATAGAACATCAAAACCAATTGCAAACGATTTACATAAGATATCTGTATTTTGCAAAATTTGGAAAGTGACCCTACATAATGAAAAGTTCGAGGTCATCCACATGGGTGCTAAAGGGAGTCCATTAAACTTCGGTTATTCCATAAAACAACCAAATCCAAAGGTCACAAATTCAACTAAATAGCTAGGTATTACAGTTATGAATATCTGAAATTGGAAGAACATATAAGAAATGATGTGGGGAAGGCGAACCAGCGACTGCGATTTCTTGCCAACAGGTCTGCTAAAGAGACTGCCAACACTACGCCTGTCCCACTGCTCTGTGTGGGATCCTTGCCAGATGGAAGTAACAGAGCACATCGAGAAAGGTCAAAGGAGAGCAGGACGTTTTGTATCATCGAGAAGCAGGGGAGAGAGTGTCACTAACATGGTACAGGATTTGGGGTGGACATAATTAAAAGAAAGGCGGTTTTCTCTACAGCGGGCTCTTCACACGGAATTTCAATCACGAACTTTCTCCTTCGAATAAGAAAATATTTGCTTGACGTCGACCTGCAAAGGGAGAAACAATCATCACAATAAACTGAGGGAAATCAGAGTTGGCACAGAAAGATATAGGTTTCTTTGGCACGCTGTTCGAGAGAGCAATAGTAGAAAATTATTGTGGAGGTGGTTCGATGAACCCACTGCCAGGCTCTTAAGTGTGATTTGTAGAGTATTTATGTAGACGCAGAAACAGATGTAGAAAAGTCTTAAATTCTTATGACCGAAGGCGTGCCATAAAGCTTTCATGCAGTTCAAAAAAGGGTCTTATATTGGCCCCTTATTTAGCAACGTTCCATTTGGACAAATGCTTAGCGTTTGACATTGACACATGAGATGTATTGGTACCGTCTTGTCCCACAAATACGCCGGCGGCACAGAGAAACCCAAGGCGTCAGCAACTGTAACGTTAAATGCGGTACAGAAAAATTATTCGCAAATGCTAAAATTTCGGGGTAGGCAACATATCTCTTCTGCTGCGAACTCTTTGATTTCCACAGGTTTGGAGGAGGTTGTGTGCACAAAAATAGAGGGTCCAGTATATAAGGACCTTAAAATGCACATCTTCAGAGCACTGGCCAGTTATTCAATAGAAGAGATATGTTTCACAATATCAAAACTGAATGATCATATGCGGTTAAAGGCGCTGCAGTCTGGAACCGCAAGACCGCTAGGGTCGCAGGTTCGAATCCTGCCTCGGGCATGGATGTTTGTGATGTCCTTAGGTTAGTTAGGTTTAACTAGTTCTAAGTTCTAGGGGACTAATGATCTCAGCAGTTGAGTCCCATAGTGCTCGGAACAATTTTTTTGAATGATCATAGCTCTCAAGGTTTGCATTTTACCCACGTTTACTAGACATTGTTTTCTGTTTTGGTCCACATACCAACTGTGAATATTGCCTGCCGTACAATCAGAACATGAAACTGATGCATTGAACATTCTACATCATCCCCAAAAGTTTATAACGTTATCATGGAATGCAGGCTGATGCTTCTCGACACTGCACATTGGGGAATGTACAGATTGAAGGCCATAGTACAGCACCATGAGCACTGGCCAGTGTTCAAGCCACAGTAGAACACACCACCCAGAACCACCAGGACTGCGTCACCATTCAATCAGCCGAATATTGTGTTTCAGCCCTTGGCCATGTCACATCATCCTTGGAAAAGAGTGCATGATGATTTCCCTGGACCATTTTGGGCAGCAGTGTGGCTGATAGTTGTAGACACCATCTCCAAATCTCATTATGTGGCATGGCTGGCTACCACCAACATATCAGCAGCTACAATCTGTGCCCTTCATATTTTCAATATAGAGGGCACTTTACATACCACTTCCTTGCTGCCACTCAGTTCATGGCACCTGAATTTCAGGCTTTTCATCAACACAATGGCAGTGAGAACCTGACCACCACCCCTTTCCATCCCAGATCCAATTTAAAAGCTGAGTGTAGGCCTATGGTCAGAACCTTCTAAACGCAGATGCGCAAGGTAGTGGTGATAGTGGAGTTTAGATTAGCACTCACCTGCTTCCTCACAACTTCCTAGTCCATCAGCATTATTAGGCATATCCCAGCCGAAATTTTACATGTACACACACACGACACCAGTACTTTCTGATCTGCACCAACCCAGCAGGTCTACCACCCAGTACATACAGACATATTGCCACATGACCTGCCACATGTATTTTGCACTTCTAGCTGCAACATCATGTGGACCCAAGTCATCTTGAAAGACGGCAGGGGGCAGCATATGTCTTGCGTTTCCTCTGGCCAAGAGCATCTAGTGAGGTACTGAAACCCGTTTCAGCCACAATGAGACATTCCTCCCCTACCCACACCCCACAGCTGTCGAATGAGTCAGTTCTACCGAGTCATGACCAGGGCAAGCCTGTGTAACAGCTTGCCTGCTTTCACTACAATATCTGTGCACTTACTGGGCTACAACAGGGAGTCGAAAATGACCAGCGATGAAAACCCGTGGAGGTGGTACCACCACTACGCCACTTCTAGGTCGCACAAAAACCAGAGACTACCTTACCATACAGTTGACACAGGCCTAGTATTTTCAGACAAAGATGCTCACTGAGACCGAATCGTTGTCCCCATCTTCAACGTAACTGGCACCCACTCCCCTGCCAGTGAAACCTAGCTTTGTCCCAGAACCCGTTCATTGGCCAGAAACACCACTGACTGCACCAGCATCCGACCAGATCAATTGCTGAACGAACTTGTGCAGAAGCCATTGACGGGGATCCCGGCATCTCTCACTCTCTCCTTCCTTGATGAACTTAGCACAGGCTTGGCCATTTATGTGTCGATTAAAATCCTGCCCGAGATACTTCTTACTCCTCCTAAGACTTGAGAGTACCTGTAATTACTAGGGAATTACATTTTTCAACTTGTGTCGTCAGGTCACTAAAGCTTATATACACACCACTGATTAGTAGATTGTTTCGCCTTGTCTCTATTGCGTTTGTGATGCAGGTTGCTCTCTGAACGCTTCCTGTATGCTTACGACGACTTTCCTTCGTTCTGGCTTTTGTTGTGGTTAGCCACGAAGCTATTATAGATTTCAGGAACCGCATATATTACCCCCGCTCTCTGTTTATTACCACTGCGAGTTATCATTAATTGTTTTCTGCCTAAGCAGAGTCAGAGAGAAAACTTTCTGTGAACCATGGAACCGGAAAGTGGGTAACGACAATGGTACTTCACACACACACACACACACACACACACACACAGACACACACACACACACACACACACATCACAATTTGGGTTGGTGTAGTGCAGATAAACAGAGCGTCCCAGGAAGAGTGGTCATTTTAAGGAAGACAATGGTAATGGTCATTTGGAGCAAAATGTACAATGAAGATGGGATCAACGCAGTGGCATTGAGATTAAGAGCTGTGACGACTTTTTCATCTTCGACCCTGTGAAATAAGTCTGTTCTGCTGCAAGTTCTATGGTTTATGTATTTCGGGGGAAGGTAGTATCGACCAAAATAAGAAAAACATTTTCTGCTGAACATGGGCTCTGTAATGCATATCTTAGGAGTTATGAGAACTTGCTCAGCAGAAGAGATGTGTTTCACAGTAGCGAAGGTGAACAAGTATTCATAGATCCTAATTATATTCCCTGAAGAGCCCATGTTCACTAGACTTTCTGCTTCGAGTGCTCGTTCCAGTTATATCTTCATAGTGATTATGAGTGTGGCGATGGTGAGGCAGGGAGTCTCACCTGCGGAGAACGTTGCCACCTGGTACAAGTCTTTTTAGCTGACGCCACGTCGGCAACATGAGTGTCAGTGGGGAGGTAATGATAAAGACAACACATCACTCAGTTTACAAGGGGAGAAAATCTCCGACCCAGCCGGTAATCTAACCCAGGCCCCTCGCATGGTATACCAGCGCGCGAATCCTGACCACTACTCCTGGGACAACCTGTTGATACAGGTACACGAAGATATGTTACTGACCGTCTTTGTTATTCATTTCGAAATTTGTGGTGGTACGTTCCTATGGGTCCAGACTGCTGTGGTCATCGATCCCTAGGCTTACACACTACTTTGTCTAACTTAAACTACACACCAATCCCCTTGAGAGGTCTCGAATCTCCAACGGGGGTGGGGATGGGGGTTAGGGGGAGCCGCGTGAACCGTGCAAGGTGCCTAGACCACGCGGCTGCACCGCGTGATTACTCATTTCTAATCTCTTATTGCTTCTCTTCAGAGAGTCCTCGACCACGAAATATGTGCCATATTACTGTTTCTTTGTGAATGCCACGTAACGATACATTCAACAAATATGTTATAATTCTTTGGAAGACGCATATTTTGATATGTTCTGTGTGAGACACTAGATGGTATACAACAGATAATTGACAAACCGATACCAAGCGATATCAAAAGAGACCGGTTCTAAGAATGCAACAATTTGAATACAGAGACGATTGAATTAATATATACTACACCATCATTGCTAGATTTCGCATACAAAATTGTGTAAAGCTGTTTGTGTATGAGCTAGGCGGCCCCAAATTTGTAATTCAGTAATAATTTAGGAATAAAGAACACGACTTACTGAACGGCAGAAGCACTGTGTCGGCGACAGATACACAAACGAAAGGTAGAGAGCTTAATTATGCTAGCTTTCGGAATGAAATTCCCCTCTCAAGCTGTAGGAGAAACATACAAACACACACACACACACACACACACACACACACACACACACACACACATGGACACGCGTGTCTCCCTGCACTATGCACATGGGTGTGTGTGTGTGTGTGTGTGTGTGTGTGTGTGTGTGTGTTTTTCTGTGCATGTTCATCCTACAGCTCGAGAAGGGATTTTCATTCGGAAAGCTAGCATAACTAAGCTCTCTACCTTTCCTTTGCGTATCTGTCGCCGACACAGTGCTTCTGCCTTTCAGTGAATCGTCTCCTTTATTCCTAAATAATTGGTTGTTCTCAACCAGAACTTGCCTTACAACAATAAGTTGGAGGCTACATATAATTAAACAATAATAACTGTTGTACGACATTCTTTTCACGAAACGAGTCATCAGGAAACACGGCTTTACTTAGTATATATAGCTTCAGTATTCAGATAATGGTTCACACCATGAAACTGTTTACAATTTTGTAGCCGTAAATGTTACACAATTTCGCTCAACGAGAAAGTAAAAAATTAAAAGAAAAGATTCCTTGCATGCAAATAAAACAACTTATCTGTGAAGGAAAGCGGAATTGTCTTTTGATCGACGTAGTCTTTCTTAAAACTGGCCTACAGTTTAAATGTTTATTCATATAGAAAGTACGGGAGTGAAATCACTGTCTGTAGCGGAGCGTGCTCGGATCCCAAACTTCCTGGAAGATTAGGAGGTGGGACCTTTGGCTTTCTCAGACAAGTGCTTTCTCTGCTGAGCCATGCAAGCACCAGTACTTCTTGCCCTAACATTTGAACTTCTTGAGTTCTTCTGCATACCTTGCTGAACTATAGTTCTTAGAGGAAAGGCTATTACAGAGAAATGACTCAGTCAAAACCTATGAGATCACTATCAAAAGAGGTACTGGCGGAAGTACAGCGGCGCGGGTGTGTTGTGAGTAGTGCTTGGATGAATCAATTGACAGATCATTTGTCCGTGAAAGGCTAAGGCCCCAGGGTCAAGTCCCTTTTCGGCAAACATTGTTAATACACCAGAAACATCCCCACTAAAGATATTTTTTTTCCAAAAGCCAGTTAAGATCATAAGAATGACGTCACAAACCAGCGTTATAAAAGAAGAAGTCTCATATGATAGTGGTAGCCTCCAGTATTTCGGCAGTTACTAGCTGTGTGACGGGAGTTCCATGTGGTGGTTTGATTTCACAGATTCAGATGACGCTGTGTATTCGTTTTGGAGTAAGTGTGTGGTGGAAATACTGACAGTTAACATATGGAAGTGGAGCAGATGTATCTCTTTAATCTGTGCTGTGGGCTAAAAATAATCTAATATTCCATTTTGTTTCTGTTTGTTGTTGTAACGTTTCAGTTCACTTCAAACATTACATGAAGCCGTGGACCTAGAAGGTAGACATATCTGCGGGCACTATGAATTTGGGAAACAACTGATTGGGGGCTCACGTTTGTGTGAAAACTGTAATCACAGGTCAGTCTCAACTGGTACTGCAGTAAATTAATGGAAGAACATCAAATCTGTAATTCGCGCTATACCGCAATGTTAACAGATGAAACACGTTGTTTTTGTGGAATGCAAACATATCGTTCGCTCAAAGCTTGAAAATTTGCGTTTCTGTCTGAAACTTCATGTGAACTTAGGCTCCGGCAGGTTTTAACAGTCATAATGCTGGAGACTTTACCAACGACAAAATGGACACAATTCTGGTATAAGTAGAGGTAGGTAATTCCTCTTAAACTATTGTTGGGTTGGATGCTCGAAAAAAATCGTCCTTTACAAAACTTATTTATTTTATTTTGAATATTAAAAAAAAAGTTCCTTGTTATGGAATTTGAATGAAAGATGAGCCAACTGTCGACAACATGCAACAACTCCCTATTTGTCGTGTAAACACTTACGAGCAAAATCATTAAGAGCAATGCGACATTGGATGCTACATGGTGGCCTTGTATAAGAACAATCAGGAATTGTTTGACTGGCCTCCACAGCAAACTTCCCCTGCGTGTTCCGATTTTGATACAACAATGTCATTAAATTTGACTGTAGTGGGCAGGGACCATCGAACTGAAGCATGTTGCCTGTTTGGATGACACAGTTTAGAGCCCGTGTTTACTAGATCGTTTTTTTTTCGAATGTTAGACCTGTGACTGACTTTTCCTTCTGAGACACGCTGCTTAAATGAAGAAACAATTAGATTGTTTGCAGTTGACGCTGTCATTTATCATCAGAAAAGACGTCAGAAGATCAGAACTAACTGCAAAATGATTTGCACAAGATATCTGTATGGTGCGAAAACTGGATATTAACGTTGGATAACGAAAAGAACGAGGTCATCCACTTTAATACTAAAAGAAATCCATTAAATTTCGGTTACACGATAAATATTGTAAATTCAGATAAATAAATTAAATTACAAACAATTAAAATTTGAAGATGAGATCGATAATGTTGTGTGTAAGGTGAACCAAAAACTGCATCTCATTGGCAGAACACTTGGAAAACTCAAAAAACTTAGGTACTAAGTATACTGCCTATACCACGCATACGCGTCCTCTGCTAGAGTACTGCTGTGTGGTGTGGTATCCTTGCCAAATAGAATTGACTGAGGACATCGAAAAATGTTCAAAGAAGGTCGCAAAATAGAGAAGAAATAGACACGCATATGACACATGTATTTGTGTGGCAGTCATAAAGACATACGCGTTTTTCGTTGCGGCGATAGCTGTCCATGGAATTTCAGTCACAAATTTTCTCCTCGCAATGTGAGTATATCCTGTTCATGACCACCGATATAGGGAGAAAAGATCAACGTAAATTTATTATTTATTTATTTATTTTTATGTTTTTGAGTCATCAGTCTCCTGACTGGTTTCATGTGGCCCGCCACCACTTCCACCCCTGTGTCAACCTCTCCACGTCAGAGTAGCACTTGTAATCTACTTCCTCAGTTATTTGCTGGATGCATTCCAATCTCTGTCTTCCTCTACAGTTTTTGACCTCTACTGCTCCCTCTGGTACCACGGAAGTTATTCCCCGACGTCTTAATACTTGTGCTATCGTCCCGTTAGTTCTCCTTGTCAGTGTTTACATATTCCTTTCCCCTTCAATTCGGCGCCGAACCTTCCCACTCATTATCTGTCCACCTAATTTTCAACATTCGTCTGTAAGCACCACATCTCAAATATTTCGATTCTCTTCCGTTCTGGTTTTCCCACAGTCCATGTTTCACTACAATACAATGCTGTGCTTCAAACTTAACGTTCTCAGAAAATTCGTGCTCAAATTAAGGCCTATATTTGACACTAGTTGACTTCTCTCTGCCAGGAATGCCCTTCTTGCCAGTGCTACACTGCTTTCGATCTCCGTCTTGCTCCGTACATTACTGGTTATTTTGCTACCTAGGAAGCAGAATTTCTTAACTTAATCTACTTCGTGACCATCAATCCAAATGCTAAATTTCTCTCTATTCTCATTTCTGCAACTTCTTATTGCTTTCGTCTTTCTTAGATATACTCTCAGCTCATGATTTGTACTCATTGGACCGTTCATTCCATTCTTCAGATCTTGTAATTCTTCTTCATTTTCACTCAGGATAGCAATGTTATCTTCGAATCATATAATGATATCCATTCACTTTGAATCTTAATTCCACTCCTGAACCTTGTATTTCCATCATTGCTTCCTCAGTGTACAGATTGAACATTAGGGGTGAAAGACTAAATCCCTGTCTTACACCCTTTTTAATCCTAGCACTTCGTTCTAGGTCGTCCACTCTTACTATCCTCTCTTGGCTCTTGTACATACTGTATACTACCCATCTCTGTCTATAGCTTATTCCTATTCCTCTCAGAATATCAGACACCTTACAACATTTTATATTGTCGGACGCTTTTTCCAGGTCGAAAAATTCTACGAAAGTGGCTTGATTTTTGATTATTCTTGCTTCCGTTATCAACCGCAACGTTAGAATTGCCTCTCTGGTGTCTTTATCTTTTCTAAAGCGAAACTGATTGACATCTAACACACCCTCAAATTCTTTCCAATTCTTCAGTTTATTATTCTTCTAAGCAACTTGCATGAGTGAGCCATTAAGCTGATTGTGCGATAATTCTAGCACCTGTCAGGTCTTACATTCTTAGGAATGATGTGGATGGTATTTTTCCGAAAGTTAGACGGTATGCCGCCAGACTCATACATTCTATACACGAACGCGAATAATCGCTTTTTTTCCACTTTCCCGATGATTTTAGAAACTCTGATGGAATGTTATCTGTCGCTTCTTCCTTATTTGACCTTAAGTCTCCCAAAACTCTTAAGCTATGATTCTAATCAGGATGCCATATACACTCCTGGAAATGAAAAAAAGAACACATTGACACCGGTGTGTCAGACCCACCATACTTGCTCCGGACACTGCGAGAGGGCTGTACAAGCAATGATCACACGCACGGCACAGCGGACACACCAGGAACCGCGGTGTTGGCCGTCGAATGGCGCTAGCTGCGCAGCATTTGTGCACCGCCGCCGTCAGTGTCAGCCAGTTTGCCGTGGCATACGGAGCTCCATCGCAGTCTTTAACACTGGTAGCATGCCGCGACAGCGTGGACGTGAACCGTATGTGCAGTTGACGGACTTTGAGCGAGGGCGTATAGTGGGCATGCGGGAGGCCGGGTGGACGTACCGCCGAATTGCTCAACGCGTGGGGCGTGAGGTCTCCACAGTACATCGATGTTGTCGCCAGTGGTCGGCGGAAGGTGCACGTGCCCGTCGACCTGGGACCGGACCGCAGCGACGCACGGATGCACGCCAAGACCGTAGGATCCTACGCAGTGCCGTAGGGGACCGCACCGCCACTTCCCAGCAAATTAGGGACACTGTTGCTCCTGGGGTATCGGCGAGGACCACTCGCAACCGTCTCCATGAAGCTGGGCTACGGTCCCGCACACCGTTAGGCCGTCTTCCGCTCACGCCCCAACATCGTGCAGCCCGCCTCCAGTGGTGTCGCGACAGGCGTGAATGGAGGGACGAATGGAGACGTGTCGTCTTCAGCGATGAGAGTCGCTTCTGCCTTGGTGCCAATGATGGTCGTATGCGTGTTTGGCGCCGTGCAGGTGAGCGTCACAATCAGGACTGCATACGACCGAGGCACACAGGGCCAACACCGGGCATCATGGTGTGGGGAGCGATCTCCTACACTGGCCGTACACCACTGGTGATCGTCGAGGGGACACTGAATAGTGCACGGTACATCCAAACCGTCATCGAACCCATCGTTCTACCATTCCTAGACCGGCAAGGGAACTTGCTGTTCCAACAGGACAATGCACGTCCGCATGTATCCCGTGCCACCCAACGTGCTCTAGAAGGTGTAAGTCAACTACCCTGGCCAGCAAGATCTCCGGATCTGTCCCCCATTGAGCATGTTTGGGACTGGATGAAGCGTCGTCTCACGCGGTCTGCACGTCCAGCACGAACGCTGGTCCAACTGAGGCGCCAGGTGGAAATGGCATGGCAAGCCGTTCCACAGGACTACATCCAGCATCTCTACGATCGTCTCCATGGGAGAATAGCAGCCTGCATTGCTGCGAAAGGTGGATATACACTGTACTAGTGCCGACATTGTGCATGCTCTGTTGCCTGTGTCTACGTGCCTGTGGTTCTGTCAGTGTGATCATGTGATGTATCTGACCCCAGGAATGTGTCAATAAAGTTTTCCCTTCCCGGGACAATGAATTCATGGTGTTCTTATTTCAATTTCCAGGAGTGTATCTTCTAAATCGACGTCTGTTTCTTCTTCTACCACGGCAGACATATATTCCCACTCAGAGGCCTTCAATGTACTCTTTCCACCTATCCGCTCTCTCCTCAGAACTTAACAGTGGAATTACCAGTCTACTCTTAATGTTAGTATCCTTGGTGTTAATTTCACCGAACGCTGTTTTGGCTTGTGCTGAGACAGTCCTTCCAACAATTATTTAATTTCCGATTTCTTCACCTTCTGCAAGTCGCCATTTTGTCTTAGCTTCCCTGCACTTCCTATTTATTTCATTACTCATCGTCTTGTGTTTCTGTACTCCTGGATTTCTTTGTATGATTTTCTAGCTCCTTCTTTCATCAGTCACTTGAAGTACTTCTTCTGTTGCACATGGTTTCTTAGCAGTTACCGGCTTGACACCTACGTTTTTCTTTCTAACTTCTGCGACCGTCCTTTTTAGAGATGTCCATTCCTCTTCACCTGTACTGCCTGCTAAGCTATTCCTTGTTGCTATATCTACAGCCTTAGAGAACTTCAAGCGAATATCGTCATTCCTCAGTACTCTCCTATCCGACTTCTTTGAGGATTGATTCTTCCTGACTAATCTCTCATACAGGAGCCTACTCTTCATCATTACTACATTGTGATCTGAGTCTATATGCTCTTATGATTCTTGAACAGAGTATCCGCTATTACTGACTGAAATTTATTAGAGGAGTCAGTTAGTCTTTCTCCTCTCTCATTCCTTGTCCCAAGCCCATATTCTCCTGTAACCCTTTCTTCCACTTCTTCCCCTAAAACTGCAAACCACTCCTCAAGATCATTAGATTTTCATCTCCATTTACATGCTGTCTGTCCGTTTCAATATCCTGATACATTTTCTCTATCTCTTCATATTCAACTTGCGATGTGGGTTTGTATACCTGAATAATGGTTGTTGGTGATGGTTTGCTGTAGATTGTGATAAGAACGGCCCTATCACTGAATTGTTCACAATAACACACACTCAGCCCTACCTTCCTATTAATAACGAATACTACTTCTGTTATATCATTTTCTGCTGCTGTTTGTATTAGCCTGTACTCATCCGATCACAAATCCTTGTCCTCTTTGTATTTCACTTCACTGTCCTCTACTCTATCTAGATTGAGCCTTTGCATTTCCCTCATCAGATTTTATATCTTTGTTACCACGTTCGCACTCCTGACATTCCTCCGCCCGTCTCGTAAACCGTCATCCTTTCGTTGGTTGTTCGATCTTTTCCTTATGCTCACCTCCCCCTTGGCATTCCCCTTCCGGTGATCCGAAGGGGGACTAATCTTTGGCCAATGGAGGGATCACCATGACACTATTTCAATTACAGGTCAGATATTCTTTGGATACATGCCATGTGTCTTTAATGCAGTGGTTTCCATTACCTTCTGCATCCTCGTGCTGTTTATCATTTTTGATTCTTCCGCATTTAGCGGTAGTTTCTCATCCCAAGGACAGGAGAGTGCCCTCAACCTCTGTCCGCTCCTCCACCCTCTTTGACAAGGCCGTTGGCAGGGTAAGGGATGCCGGATGTCTTCGGCCTACAATGCTACTATTAATTGAAATTTAAGCGGTGGTGGGTTTCGAAGTCGGACCTAGTATGTTTAGATTTCTAATCAAAGACTATCCTTAGACCACGGGTTACGTAATAAAGTACGAGGGACCGGCGCACGCACTGACACGTTTAAGTGATCGTTTTACCTGCGCATATTCGAGACAGGAAAAGTGGAGAAAAAGTTGAAAGTGGTTTGACGAATCCTGTCTCAGGTATAATAATCAGGTAGATGCTGACGTAGATTAGTAAGTGTCGTAATTCAACAGCGGCAAGATATGAATGCGAGTGAGATTCTTTTTTACACTCAAACAGCTGTAGTTCCATGGATATTCTACATCTACATCTATACTCCGCGAGCCACCTTACGGTGTGTGGCGGAGGGTACTTATTGTACCACTATCTGATCCCCCCTTCCCTGTTCCATTCACGAATTGTGCGTGGGAAGAACGACTGCTTGTAAGTCTCCGTATTTGCTCTAATTTCTCGGATCTTTTCGTTGTGATCATTACGCGAGATATATGTGGGCGGTAGTAATATGTTGCCCATCTCTTCCCGGAATGTGCTCTCTCGTAATTTCGATAATAAACCTCTCCGTATTGCGTAACGCCTTTCTTGAAGTGTCCGCCACTGGAGCTTGTTCAGCATCTCCGTAACGCTCTCGCGCTGACTAAATGTCCCCATGACGAATCGCGCTGCTTTTCGCTGGATCATGTCTATCTCTTCTATTAATCCAACCTGGTAAGGGTCCCATACTGATGAGCAATACTCAAGAATCGGACGAACAAGCGTTTTGTAAGCTACTTCTTTCGTCGATGAGTCACATTTTCTTAGAATTCTTCCTATGAATCTCAACCTGGCGCCTGCTTTTCCCACTATTTGTTTTACGTGATCATTCCACTTCAGATCGCTCCGGATAGTAACTCCTAAGTATTTTACGGTCGTTACCGCTTCCAATGATTATGTTTACAATTACATGCTTTTTTGAGCTAGAGCGCGCATTCACTTTTGGTCAAGCCGGGGCCAACAGTTGTGTGATTCTGTTGGAGGTAAATCGGTGGATATTGAATGTTATGGACGTGTTGTGTCCGTAATTGTAGCGTTTATGTACCCTTCATTGATTCATTAGCTGGATAACAACTCTCGACTTCTGTGGCTAGTTTCGTTTTTATTTTTGGAAAATTGCCCTGTCATTTTTATCATTGTGCCTACGATGAATCCTGATGACATGGACGAAGTATTTTAATGTCATCTAGACATATATTTGTCAATACCAAATATTGTTTTCTGTCCAAGATCACCCAAAATTCTACTCAAATGTTACACCTTATTTCTCGTGTTTCTGTTAACAGGTGACGGCCCGCATCCTTAACATCTCAGTCGAACAGGATGTTCGAAAGCCCCAGTTTTTGGACACAGGCAAGAAGTTTCTAGTGATCATGTCGCTCTGAATCGGTCGCTCTTACGAGAGGAGAGTTTTTGACTGATTGGTTGCCGCCTGAGATGAATTCCCCTCTCTTGTCCCAAACTCTCCATCGCAGAGCAGCACTTATACCCTGTGTCCTCAGTTACTCCTTGAATGCGTTCCAATCCCTGTCTTACCTCTATACAGCCGCTACAGCTTCCTATAGTACTGCTTATTCCCCGATAACTTAACGCATTATCTGCCATCATTACAGCCTCTAAGTCAGTGTTTTCCCAGTATCTGTCTCCTATCCGATTCCTCTGAGAAACACCCACTTCCACCCTCATTAATTATTTTATTTTTACACCAACTGACATATTTCTACAGCACCACTTCGCAAACGCTTCGGTTCTCTTCCTCTCCGAATTTTCAATAATCCATGATTTTCCAATGATGCGTATTAGGCAATATATTTGCAGGCATCAAAAAATCGTAGTAGATAAATTTTCTGGATCTAATTGAATGTTGTGCCAACAACTTGGCCGCAACGGTAAAAGCGGTTCCCGTTAGGTTACCGAAATTAATCGCTGTCGTGTGTGGGCAGCGCTTGGATGGGTGATCATTCGGGTCCGTAGAGCGCTGTTGGCAAGGGGGGTGACTCAGCCCTTGTGAGGCCAATTGAGGAACTACGTAACTGAGAAGTAGCGGCCACGATCACCTTTCATATCCGCATCCAGTGACGCCTATCGGCTGAGGATGACACGGCGGTCGGCTGGTACCCCTGGGGCTTCCGAGGTCTGTTCTAATGGAGTTAATTTAACGCTGGTGACAATCCTATATCAAAGAAAATACTGCTCGTCTTCCAGTGATGTCTAGAGAACACTTTTAACATTTACAAGAAATTAACAGGGCAGTAACTTCAGATTAGAAGGATATTAAGAAGTGATTCCTTCAGTGCCGGGACCTACAACCTGTAAGCGACATATCAATTAGGGAGGTTCATTTAAATCGTAAGATTTTCTACATAAAAGGGCCTGTACATGGAAAAGCATACTCGAGTATTACTGAGGCACACATATACAGGGTGGTCCATTGATCGTGACAGGGCCAAATATCTCACGAAATAAGCATTAAACGAAAGAACGAAAGAACGAAACTGGTCTAGCCTGAAGGGGGAAACCAGATGGTGCTATGGTTGGCCCGCTAAATGACGCTGCCATATGTCAAACGGATATCAACTGCGTTTTTTTAAAATAGAAACCCCCATTTTTTATTACATATTCGTGCAGTATGTAAAGAAATATGAATGTTTTAGTTGGACCACTTTTTTCGCTTCGTGATGGATAGCGCCGTAATAGTCACAAACGTATAAGTACGTGGTATCACGTAACATTCCGTCAATGCGGACGGTATTTGCTTCGTGATACATTACCTGTGTTAAAATGGACCGTTTAACAATTGTGGAAAAGGTCGATATCGTGTTGATGTATGGCTATTGTGATAAAAATGCTCAAAGGGGCTTGTGCGATGTATGCTGCTCGGTATCCTGGACGACATCATACAAGTGTCCGGACCGTTCGCCGGATAGTTACGTTATTTAAGGAAACAGGAAGTGTTCAGCCACATGTGAAACGTTAACCACTACCTGCAACAAATGATGATGCCCAAGTAGGTGTTTTAGCTGCTGTCGCGGCTAATCCGTACATCAGTAGCAGACAAATTGAGCGAGAATCGGCAATCTCAAAAACGTCGGTGTTGAGAATGCTACATCAACATCGATTGCTCCCGTACCATGGTTCTATGCACCAGGTATTGCATGGCGACGAGTTTGAACGCCGTGTACAGTTCTGCCACTGGGCACAAGAGAGATTATGGGACGATGACAGATTTTTTGCACGCGTTCTATTTAGCGACGAAGCGTCATTCACCAACAACGGTAACGTAAACCGGCACAATATGCACTATTGGGTAACGGAAAATCCACGATGGCTTCGTCAAGTGTAACATCAGCGACCTTGGCGGGTTAATGTATGGTGCGACATTATGGGAGGAAGGATAATTGGCCACAGTTTTATCGATGGCATTCTAAATGGTGCAATGTATGCTGATTTCCTACGTAATGTTCTACCGATGTTACTACAAGATGTTTCACTGCATGACAGAATGCCGATGAACTTCCAACATGATGGGTGCCCGGCACATAGCTCGCGTGCGGTTGAAGCGGTATTGAATAGCATATTTCATGACAGGTGGATTCGTCGTCAAAGCACCATGGCATGGCCCGTTCGTTCACCGGAGCTGACGTCCCCGAATTTCTTTCTGTAGGGAAAGTTGAAGGACATTTGCTATCGTGATCCACTGATAAGGCCTGACACATGCGTCAGCGCATTGTCTACGCATGTGCGACCTTTACGTAAGACGAACTACTCGCTGTTCAGAGGAATGTCGTTACACGTATTGCTAAATGAATGCATTGAGATTGACGGACATCATTTTAAGCATTTATTGCGTTAATGTGGTATTTACAGGTAATCATGCTGTAACAGCCTGCGTTCTCAGAAATGATAAGTTCACAAAGGTACATTTATCACATTCGAACAACCGGAACAAAATGTTCAAACGTACCTACGTTCTGTATTTTAATTTAAAAAACCTACTTGTTACCAACTGTTCCTCTAAAATAGTGAGCCAAATGTTTCTGACTATTACATTGCCAGCGAAAAAACTGGTCCAACTGAAACATTCATATTTCTATACGTACTACACGATTATGTGATAATAAATTACGGTTCCTATTTCAAAAAACGCAGTTGATATCCGTTTGACATATGGCAGCGCCATCTAGCGGGCCAACCATAGCGCCATCTGGTTTCCCCCTTCAAGCTAGACAAGTTTCGGGCTTTGTTGTTTTTTCGTTTCACGCATATTTCGTGAGATATTTGGCCCGGTCACGATCAGTAGATCACACTGTATACGCGGGGAACGTGTACGACAGTTTAATGGTGATATTCAAAACGTACGTTAAGTTATAATTTAGAAAAACAGGTACGCTAACCATTTAGATATGAAAGTTTTAAGAGGTAATTGAGGATGAAATCATTTATTGAATTAATCTAGCCGTCCGCGGTGGTCGAGCGGTTCTAGGCGCTTCAGTCCGGAACCGCACGACTGCTGCGGTTGCAGGTTCGAATCCTGCCTCGTGCATGGATTTGTGTGATGTCCTTAGGTTGGTTAGGTTTAAGTAGTTCTAAGTTCTAGTAGACTGATGACCTCAGATGTTCTCATAGTGCTCAGAGCCATTTGAATAATTTTGAATTAATCTTATTTCTTACATAAATTATTTCCACCATAAATAAAATTTACAGCTATACGAAACAAACAATAGGTCTTGAAGGTCCAACGGTACCCTCTGGCCGCCGTGTCATCCTCAGCCCTTAGGTGTCACCGGATATGGATACAGAGGGGTATGTGGTCAGCACACCGGTCTTACTTATCGTGACAGGTGCCGCTACTTTTCAGTCGAGTAGCTCCTCAATTGGCGTCCCACGAGCTGAGTGCACAAAGCTCACCAACAGCAATGGCAGACCTGGACGGTGTCCCATGCAAGTGCTAGTCAAGCTCGACAGTACTTAACTTCGGTGATCTGACGGAAACCGGTGTTACCACAGCGGCAAGCCGTTGGCCTACATCTGTACAGGGGTCGGGAAATTCCCGTTTCTAACTTCCATGACTTGTAAAAGGGAGATGAGTAGAAAACCATGCCCAGACGCTAACTCATCCATCTCTGCTTGAGGAATTAATCACGCGTGACACAATACAATTATTATTTAACAATTCGAAAGGAAACAGGGAAACATCCATTTATCACTTCAGCACATTTGTTCGTATTAGCACTTAAAAATTTCGTCGTACACGTTATTCCAAAACATGAAAGAACACAGCATACCCTACGCACAGAAGAGTATTGATGCATTACAACAGCGGCTTGATGTGGCGACCCCAATGTTCTTACAGAACTTTTTGGTACACCATCTCCGTCCTATCTGGTGACTTCAGTTTCTAGTGGAGCGGTCACATCTCGTGCTAGGATCTTCCTCTGTCTCTACAGGAGTCTCGTAGTAAGACAGACGTTCAGTGAGATCAGGTGAATGTCTGACGTAGTGCACGTCCACGTGTCTATCCTATTGTATACGAGGACAAGTAACTCTAAGACTTTTCTCTTTCCTCAGCAGACGCCGACGTGTTTCACGTGTTAATCTAAACCGTCGTAGAACGGAATGCCACGTTTCTGGGCGTGGGTTCCTGTTCGAAATATTGCGTACTCGCTCCCCTCTATAGGTCTTAGAAGTTTGTAGCGGGAATTTCCGAACACTTTGTATATGTAGTGCCGTACAATTGTGCATAAGAACTGAAAAATGTTCAGTCTATTTTTAATTCGCAGTAACAGACTAAACTTCATAGCATAAAATTCAATTTGACTGATATAACTTAGGCTAATTTTTCAAGAGAAAGCTTCGAAAAATTCAAGATAATCACGAGATAACTAACCGAAATATCTTTTCTTTTCGCCTAATCCTTACTGTTTATAATACTCCACTTCCTTCTGACGTAAGTTGGTAAATTTCGGACAGGACACATCTATAAGTACTTGCACAATACTCAGTGGAATGAAAAGGTTCTGCGATTTTCACAATGGTCTGCTCACAGTAATATTTCTGTTCGCACTTTTGTATTACCTGTGTTGTGAATTCTTTGATTGCTCTTGGAGAAGACCCGACACACTAGGACACATGAAATATTAGTTCATTTTATTATATAAATGAATAAAAGATTTACATGACTTCGAGACACTTCTTTGCCACAGGGGTACTGTATATCTTACAGCTGTCACTAGGAGATTATCACTTGATGCACAGATTAACAGAAGTTATCTTGCAGTACAATGTTCCACATCTGAATAAATACATCCTTCAGAAACTGACTTTCACGTTGGTCATGTACTGTGATGTTGACTGTTGTAGCTGATTTCTTGAAATGGACTCGACACTATATTGACCTGTAAGTGATGGCACTGCTATACTGAGAAGGCCGATGTGGTCTTCAGGAGCGGCTTCCATGTGTCTTTGCGGACTGCAGATAGCTCTGAGGCTAATATCTGTGGTATCGATTCGCAATGCCAAGTTTGGTGTGGTAGCGCGATCACTGAGTGATACCACAACCTGCTTGAAAAGTCATTTATTATAAAAAGAGAAAGACCATTTAGATGCAGAGTATGTTTTGTCCTCAGTCAGGAAATACAGTTTGTTATATGGTAGGCAAGGGAAACACGTACAGATGTGTCAAAGAATCCACGCTTTTTCTGAAAGAGCCTGTTAACACAGACGCAGAAACAGAACGCGGGGCCGGAGCAGCGCGACCGCGGAATTGCAGTTTCCCGGGCTCCAGTGGTACCGCCAGTTCAGCAGAGGTTATAACAGAGAGGCGGGGGCGGTGTTTGTGTTTCATTACCGGAGCACCGCTCCCCTCCACCTGGCGCCTACTTCTCCCCAGAGAACGCTATTGTGGGATTCTGCCCGGTCCAAGGGTCAGGTTGGCGTCTGTTCCTAACGTGACCGTAGCCGGCCTGCAAGGTTTCCGCGCTCACATGAATTACGCCTTTGCTATACGATAGTCACAAGGTAGCTCGTAAACGCAACAAGAAGACAGTATCTCCCTATTTCCTCCTACATCGCTGAATATCACTGTACTCAGTATAAGACATTGGGCCGCCCGCGGTGGCCGTGCGGTTCTAGGCGCTGCAGTCCGGAATCGCGGTCGCAGGTTCGAATCCTGCCTCAGGCATGGCTATGTGTGATGTCCTTAGGTTAGTTAGGTTTAAGTAGTTCTAAGTTCTAGTGGAGTGATGACATAAGATGTTAAGTCCCATAGTGCTCAGAGCCATTTGAACCATAAGATATAGGGGTGAGTAGCGTCGTAAAAACAGTATCGTACAAAGAATTTAACAAAGGAAAAGTTGTGACCTACCACACTCCTCCTCTTTTTCGGATGGACAACAATACTAAAATATCTTAAACTTACTAGGAAGAAATTCCGCGGTATCCTGTGCTAATTTACATGGAGGCTGTACTTTTCGTTAAACATTTATTTACAACCACACAAACTACATTAACTAGAAGACAGTTCTGATCAATAAGTTTTTGATCTCAAGCCATCACATAGCAATAACTGAACTTGTAAACAAAACCCCAAACATTTAAGGTCTGCTCAATGAAAGTCAAGAGCCAATCAAGAATCAGCTATGAAAACACAAGCTCTTATAATCATAGTAGCAATCTACATGAAATAGTTTGAACATGTAGCACAGCCGCGCGGGACTTGCCGAGCGGTCTTGGGCGCTGCAGTCTTGGACTGTGCGGCTGGTCCCGGCGGAGGCTCGAGTCCTCCCTCGGGCATGCGTGTGTGTGTGTGTGTGTGTGTGTGTGTGTGTGTGTGTGTGTGTGTTTGTCCTTAGGATAATTTAGATTAGGTAGTGTGTAAGCTTAAGGACTGATGACCTTAGCAGTTAAGTCACATAAGATTTCACACACATTTGACATTTTTTGACATGTAGCACAACAGTCATGAACTCTGTACAACGTCTATTTAAAATTTTTGAAAGGTCAAATTCTTCTATGGCTTCAAGTAACGACACAAATGGCCTAGACGCTCGGACATCTCCATTGTGGGCTCCACGCAAATAAATATAAGGAAATCATGACCACTACCCTTTAAGGGTTACCGCTAAACGCTTTGGTCAGACCCACAGTACCATTCAGTTACCTGATTATAAGTCCATCAGCAACTCATCTCTAACAAAGTCAAGGCAGGTTAATATTTAGATGGCAGTCTGAAAATGAACAGTAATAACACAACACAGTGACAGTATACATATGTTATTCCTATCAGTTCTCACGGTAGGTGGCCTGTAGGGTACACAGCTGATATCTCCTGTATGCTTTATCATTCAAAGCACAGACACGCCGATAATATCACACAGTTGCACATACAGCTCACCACGTGGTGAACAGCAAATGCGTTCCGTAAACTGGAGAGGACGTAAAAACCGTCCAGAGAAGATTCTGTGGAAAATAACAACTACGTACTAATCACTTCCGTAGCTGGAGGTATATACCAGAAAGGAAACTAGTAATCTCAGAATAACAGACTGCAGCGCATTCCAGACGTTTAACACAGCTAACAAAGGCTAGTATGGATACATGCAGTGAATATCCGTTATTCGAAACAGAGTTCAAGACATCGATGTCACTTAAAGAAAGCAGGGTACAATTTGCAGCCGTAGAACACACACAACGCGCCCGGCGTTCCTTAAGACAACAATCACAGTAAGTAGAGGCCTCCACAATCACTCGATCCGGCTCCGAATGCAGTTAATCAACCAGTCAATGTTCATACGAGCAAAACGTCCTTTATTCCGTACTCTGGCCGCTCTCATCATCTCATTGTAAATATAAGCGCACCAGCGACGAAGCGCGCTGTAGTCTCACTGACAGCACGCGTCTGCTGGTGCGCCGGCCTGGCGCCGAGCCAGGCGGGTTGCATCAGCCGAATGGCTAGGCGCTCAGCAGGCAGTGCGGCACTTTGATTTAACTTTTTTCAAACTGTTGCATCCTTGAGCCCCCGTTCATTAGATGTACATCTAGCGGTTCTCGTCTGACGCCCATGGTTACAGGTGTCAAGGATGACGCTTCATTAATAATTATAGTACAGAGTAACATATCCTGTTATAGTGACATTTTATGAAAGTACACCAAGTCCTATAATCCAGACATGTATTTTTTCATCATTAGAAACTTTCCTACAGGATCGGGTACACAAACTAAAATGCATATTACTATACAGAAAACTAGGTCTACTTGAGTTCTTAGGATCTATTCCAGTATGCCAGGTCTTGTAGGCGATGACATCTCGATCGGCGAAAGATTCGAATCCAGGAAGAGAAGCATTTTCACAGCGGACTACAACGAGAGTAAACCAACCACTGCCAGCAGCTCCCGTGGCGATGTCAAGTAAAAAGTTCATTCGACAACCACGAAAGAACATAGGTCCATTAAGAATAAGACTCTGCAGTTTCATTTCCGCCCTCAAAACCAAATGGCATAGTGGCCTGCAGGAAAACTACCTGTTTTCGCAAACATATAACCACCGCCTCCAGCCCAAAATGCCCGACCAAGCCCACCGCTAGTATTTGCGGCCTGCGCGTACCGTCAGTTCTCGATAGCTGACGCGGTAAAAATTTCCTTTCTGACTATAGAACCAGGACCATATCGGAAATTTGCGGTACCCGGCCGGTACTGTTGCCTTCAGGCACCAATGCTGTTGTATTCAGCAAATAAGTATGACGCCCAATATAAAAGGCAGCAGGAAGCGAGTCCCATAACACAAAATAGTAATTGTTGTGTGGAGACAGCGTACTTGCACGTTTGCAACTAACCTAGTCATAGAGCAATAGTAAACTAAAACACAAAAACCACAAGGAACACGAAAAAATCATTTATTAAGGGCGTGAACAACAGAAATATTATATATTAGTGTGAAGGTAAGGTGTGGCAGTGAACTTAAGGTTTTTAACACTAGCCTAACCTAACTAAGTGAACGCTGGCTAAGTAATCTAACAGCAGTCCGCCTGTACTTTTGTAAGACAATTTATAGCTCAGGCTTGAATAATGGCTTTAAACACTATGGGACTTAACGTCTGAGGTCATCAGTCCCCTAGACTTAGAACTAATTAAACCTAACTAACCTAAGCACATCACACAAATCGATGGCCGAGGCAGGATTCGAACCTGCGACCGTAGCAGCAATGCGGTTCCGGACTGAAGTGCCTAGATACGCTTGGTCACAGCGGCCAGCCTCGAATAATGATAAACACATTGACGGCACTCGTTGATAGCTAATGCGGCGACTGTAGGTGACGGTGCCGCAGCTGGTGGTCTGCGATAACTGTGAACCTGTGTGACTGATTTCATAGACGAGCGGCGGAAGATTGTTCCACCTGCGTCTACTTAGCCTATGAAGCAAGAAGTAACTCACGTCAGATTCCTCTCTGGCACATGACGTAACTATTGGCGGAATGTGTAGACTATTTGTGAGTCCTATTGTGGCAGCGATGAGAGGATCCAGTCACGTGTACCCCGTGTGAGGGCACACACAGAAAACACTAATTTTTAAAACAGACCTCAAGAGATATTTTCTATCGACTCCAGTTGCACCATCATTCCTTTCCAAATCTTTGCATAATACAGAGAGAGAGGGTGCGCGTCGACTTCCAAATGTTTTAAACAGAATAATACAAGTGTTAAATCAAGCAGTATTTTTATTTTCATGACGGATGACAGTTCTGCAAAATTTGGAACTTACTCTTTAAATGCTGTGTTCTGGCTACACTAAAAAAAATAAAGGTCGTCGCACCACTAAGGAACTCGCCGATTGGAGCGGAAATCGGCTTTTGTATTTAAATGTTAAAATTTGAGAAAAAAATGGACGATTTATTCAGGAGAAACAACTTCATAAATTGCGCAAGTCAGTAACGCGTTGGTCCAATTCTGGCTCTTATGCTAGCTTTCGTTCTTTAATAGAGTTGATGGGTGTCCTCCTGAAGAATATCGTGCTAAATTCTGCCCAATTCGGGTGTTAGATCGTGAGAATCTCGAGCTTGTTGGAGGCCTCTACCCGTAATGCTCCAAACGTTCTCATTTGGCGAGAGGTTTAGCGACCTTGCTGGCCGAGACAGGTTTTGCCAAGCACGCAGACAAGTAGTAGAAACTCTCGCCATGTGTGTGTGTGTGGAAGGGGTGGGGGGAGGGGTGCATTATCTTGCTGAAACGTAAGCGCGAGATGACTTGCCATGATGAGCAACAAAACGCTGCGCAGAAAATAGTCCACGTGGCACTATGCTGAAAGGGTGCTGCGGATGACAAGCAAAGGGGTCCTCCTTTGAAATTAAATGACACCCCAGACCATCACTCCTGATTGTCGGGCGGCGGGGCGAACGAGAGACAGGATGGTATCCCACCGCTATCTACCGCGTCTCCAGACACGTCTTCGACTTGAAATTTCATTGACTGGAGAAGTATTGTTTTCAGTCATGAGTCCTGATGGCCAACAAGATCGTCAGATATTTCCCCATTTGAGAATGTTGACCCTGACGCTCTACAAACTGGCCTTGGCCTTGGCCCGAGGTGTAGGAGTTTTGACTTATTACAGTCTTTCCTCCTGTTCCTGATGGTGCGATGATGGTGTGGCCTCACTGTATGGTGTGTCCTCTCGTTGTCCGGTGTCTGTCCTGGTTACTAGCATGCTAGTGGTGGACTTTGGTGTTTTGGTTCTTCTTTGTCTCGTGTGAGACGTTCGGCAGTGCTGTCTGTAGGTCTGCTGACAGCTTCCTCGCGCCGTCGCGAACCTCGTTCCTCAGCCGTACGACTGCGTCCTCTAGGATTTGTTCCCAGTCGCGCGGCGTGAAGACCGGGTTCGCGTTGATGGTGTTGAGGTCTTTCTTGGTGACGAACTCGAGCAGAATTGTCCGATGCCCGCCACGTAGCTCGAACGGCCTGTGTGGGCGGTGGTGGTGGTGTGTTGGGGCTTATGGGCGCTCAACATCGATGTCATCAGCGCCCTGACACACATTGAAAGGAACGAATGTGGACAGACCTAATAAAACTGAAGCACACACTCCAAGAAAGCAGGAAAAGAAGGAAAATGCTACATAAGAAAGTAAAACCTAAGGAAAGAGAAAACACAGCAACAAGAATGCCACAGGAAATTGTCATTGGCTGGCCACTTACATAAAATATGGGCGAGCTTGTCACACAGTGCGCAAAATAAAATCCTCTCCCTAAAATCTTTGTAAAAACATTTGACATGGCACAGAACTTTAAAACTTTATCCACATTCGTCCGGGTGTTGCCTGAAAGAGACGGCAGGTCCGCTGGCAAGTCAGCCGCGACCCGCTGGTCAGAAAATAAAACGCAATCCAATAAAACGTGGCGCACAGTGACCAGGACGCCGCAAGCACCACACATTGGAGGGTCCTCTCGCCGGAGCAGGAAGCCATGCGTCATAGGGCTGTGGCCTATTCGAAGCCGAGTGAGGAGAACCTCGTCCCGTCGATGGGGCTAAAAGGAAGTACACCACACACGCGTTGTGGGCTTGACTATACGGAGCTTATTGTCAGTCACTTCCAGCCACTCATCCTCCCACCGACGCATGACTCGTGAGCCACTTACCATCCGGCGGCAGCTCCTGATGGTGCGCCAGGCTTGTAAGTTTCTTGCAACTCCCAGCTCGCCTGCTCACCATCATGTTGCTCATCCACCTCTGGACCGCCTTTTTTCCCGCCGTCCCCGGGTTACGTTGCCGTTTGGGATCCGTGTGCAATGTGTGCTACAGTCCCTCGGTGTGGAGTCTGCACAACCCCAAATCCTGGGTTTTAACCGTCTGCCACCCTGGTCACTGAAGAGGCCCGGAGTGATTTTAGGTTTATTGCAGTACAAGAGAGATTGCTCTCCTGCCACCGTTTTTAATACAGCATTTTCTGCCATTTTATCTGAGCACGACGACTATGTAGCTGTTTTTACGGATGGGTCGAAACAAGGGGATTCTGTTGGTTGCTCAGTTGTTTTTCCAGATCGTGTCCTCAAGGTCCGACTGCCTCAGACTTTTACTGTCTTTGATGCAGAATTGTCTGCGATCTTGCGGGCACTGGAGCAGATATTCTTCCTCTCCTAAATTTCTTGTCTGTTCCGATTCACTCAGTGCCCTTCACTCACTGCAACGTTTGTATCCGGCAGACAAAATAGCCCAGACCATCCAGGATGCCCTCCTCCAGCGACTGGGGAAGGTTGTAGCTTTCTGCTGGGTTCCGGGGAATGTCGGCATTGCTGGGAATGAAAGGGCAGATCTCGCAGCCAAGGAGGCGTGTCTCGATCCACAAGTATCTCAGTGTGCTATCCCCTTGCACGCACTCACCTCGCTGTTGAGCCTGTGTGGGAGCGACGGCTTCACTTCCCGTTCCACCAGGGCGAAGAGGTACGGATTCTTTTGGGCGTTGTAGCCCCCATCCCGTAACATGGTGGCAATCTCCTTCAGCACGTCTGGCATGTTTGTGCTGTCAGGGAAGGGTATGATATCCGTGCGAAGTTTGCCATCCTCTTCTTGCTTCCCCTGCTGTGATACCTCACCGCCTGGAGTTGGGGAAGGGGATGACGGTGCTACGTCCATGGGCGTCTCCCCGGTCTCCTGTATTGCTACAGGTTCCGGGGCGGCGTCCGTTTGAGTGGCCACGTCCTGCGACGGTCGGTCCGTCTGCGTGTTGCCGTCCACCCCCACCGGGCGCACCGCAGGGGAGGCGGGCGCGGGAGCGGGCACCTTCTCCTTGTTCAGAATTCGCAGTTCCTCACGGAGCTGCTGGAGCTTGCGATGAACTGCGCCTAGTTCTTCTTTGAGCGCGCCCCGTTCTGCCGCAAAGGCGGCTTGGAGGCCGGCCGTGGCGTCGTCAGTGTCGGCTTCGTGTCAGCGCGGCTCGCACCCCCTCGCCGGAGCAAGGGGGAGGGGGGGTGGGGCGGGGCGGCCGTCGTGGCGCTTGAAGCCACCGCAGGGCGTGGTGCGGCGGGCTGACGGCGACGGCGTGACTCCCTGAGGATATCTGCAGCTACGCGAGTTGATGGCGTGTGGCCGGCCGCAGTTCGCGCAGCTGAGGCCACCCCACGAGGCTTCGTGCAACTGCGGGTGTCGTGTGCCGCCGCGGACTTCAAGCACGCGACGGCGTTCTTGCAATCACGCACAGTATGCCCCAGCTGCTGGCACTTGTAGCACTGCACAATCTTGCTGTTCTGCTGAGTGCACTTGCGCTTTGGCTGCCGTCGGCGGTCGCTGTTGTTTCCCATCGCACGGATGAGAATTTTCAGTGCGGCTGCAATCTCCTTCCCTTTCCGTCCAGCCGGGGCGTTGGGCTAGAGGCGTTGGCGTGCGCGAGCGACGGTAACGAAGTGAGCCGCAGCGAGTCGAGCAGCGGAGTGCGTCGCGAGGAGAATTATGGGCTGGGCCCTCCAGCCAGCTCGGGTCTGTCACGATCTAATACGACAGTTGGACACATTTTCGCACGTTATCCGTCAGGAGGACATCCAACAACTCTGTCAATAAATGCCAAATAGAATAACTGCTTCGGAGCAGAAGTGGACCAACACGTTATTAACTTGCTCAATTTGAGTAAACCATCCAATTTCTCTGAAACTGTATTAATTTGTTTGTCTGTAGATGTATATCAAAGTTAATGATTTCCATGCCATTGGGTAATTAGTCCGTAGTGAGTCGATTATTTCGTCTCAGAGTGTATTTTCCGAAAATTTCAAATGTCTGAAACACAGATTTTGCAACCCACTTCATTATTAGACAGTTTACCAAAATACGGCTATGTTTCACTTTTTTGGAGGCGCCATTCTGTCTTTTGACTCATTAAATCTTGCATTTAAACTGTTTCAAACAATGACACAAAAACAAGGAGGCAAGCGAAATCTTGAAAACTATGAGTTTCGACGTTCACGAACTGAGACAGAAACGCTGCCCATGTTGGCGAGGCCAGGCCCGGTTTGAAGCACAAGCTACACAAGTCGCAGCAACTATAAAACTCGTATACTTAATGTGTCACAAGTAGTAGCGTCCGCGAAACAGAAATACATGATTTGTTTATAGTGCATACGACAATTAGTGGCAAAAACTGACACTGGTGAAAGTGTACGAGGGCAAATGGATGGTGGAGGGGAGAGATGGTTGTCAGATGGGTGCCAAATAATAGTTCCCTTTTGTGGATCAATGTTCTCGAACTGTCCCTAGGCTTAGAACTGCGAACGTTTTCGTAACCTCACTCTTCGGTCACAAATACGCTGCTCGTCCACTTGTTGGCCTGTTTGTGCTCGCACATTTAACTGTTGGAACTGTTGTAACAGAGGCATGCAGCCAAAATGTAGAGTAAATAACAAAAAGTCATGAAATCATTAGTGGGATCATACAATGCGATACCTGACGTGAAGTACTGGTGTGGGTAGAAGTATCATTTGAGAAGTATCGAGTAAAAGAGGTTTCAGTTTCGAGAACAAAGTACGCTACACACTTCACTTGTTCTAAGTCTTACGAGACTGACAGATTTGTACCATTGACCTTGCAAAGAACAAATCTAAGTATGCCACTTAAACTCTTAGAACATGTATACTTCACTTGCTGTTAGTTCAATACGGTGAACACGTATCTACAGGACATATGGCCTGCAACTGAAAAATGTAATGATTATTTCTCCATTGGCAAAAAATTCCTGACTAATTCCTCATGCGGAACTCTGGGACGGGACTGCCGAGGGACTTAGCTGTTCACCTAATTTTCAGTATTCGTCTGTAGCACCGCATCCTAAATGCTTCGATTCTCTTCTGTTCCGGTTTTCGCACAGTCCGTGTTCGAGTACCATACAATGTTGTGCTCCAAACGTACTTCTCAGAAATTTCTTCTTTTTGCGAGTGATAGTCTGCCAGTGATGTCCTCCTTGCTCCGTCCGTTATTCGTTATTTTGCTGTCTAGGCAGTGTAATACATTAACTTCATCAATTTCGTGACCTTCAGTCCTGACGTTAAGTTTCTCACTGTTCTCATCTCTGTTATTTCTCATTACTTCCGTCTTTGTTCGAGTTACGATCAGTCCATATTTGCGCTCATTAGACTGTTCATTCCATTCGGCAGATGACATACTCCCTCTCCATTTTCACTCAGCATAGCAATATCATCAGTGAACCGTATCAGTGACATTGTTTCATCTTGAATTTTAATTCCACTCCTGAACCTTTTTTTATCTCCATCATGGCTTCTTCGATGTGCAGATTGAACATTAGTGACGAAAGACTACATCCCTATATTACACCCTTTTTAATTCGAGTTCTTTCTTCTCGGTCGTCCACTCATATTATGCCCTCTTGACTCTTTTACATATCGTATATAAACCGTCTCCCTATAGTTTGCGCTCTTTTCCTGAAGGTCG
This sequence comes from Schistocerca serialis cubense, assembly GCF_023864345.2. Taxonomy (NCBI): domain Eukaryota; kingdom Metazoa; phylum Arthropoda; class Insecta; order Orthoptera; family Acrididae; genus Schistocerca; species Schistocerca serialis. Next base: position 445,794,893 of record NC_064645.1, read on the forward strand.
ACAACCTTGTTCAATTTTACATTGTCGTAAACTTTTTTTCAGGTCGAGAAATCCTATAAACGTCGCAGTGTTGTTTACGTGATTCTGCCGTCTTTACACACTATATTTCCTTCGAAAGAAAATGGCTTATGCCCACAGAAAATCGACATTGAATATTGACTTTGCACCTGAATATTCTAGACCAAAAGCACTCGAAATCGAACAGTTTATCAGAGATGAAGTCAAGCTTGGTTGCAACGATCTTGTTGGCTTCCACCTGTCAATAGTGAGCAGTGTGGTATACGTGAAATTGGTTAACAAAGACATATGTGACAAAATTCTAAGTGCAACTCGAAGTGGTGTTAAGTCCCGTCACTCTGCTGAATACTTGGTGACGTAACTGCGGAAAATGCGGGACTAGGACTGCGGACGATACTTGTATTTTGAGGTGCCTTCAGATGTAGTGGTATCTGCATTCCGCCCATTAGGAAAGGTGATTAGAGCTGGCAAGTGGGTACAGTTCACTACATACCCGGTTCACAATGGAGTACGACACATCTGCATTGAGCTAACCAAACATGTGCAGTCCTACTTATATATTGGTGGCTACCGTGGAATTATAATTTATGACTGCCAGCCGAAGACATGCTCGGGATGTGGCAAAGAAAGACACCTCAATTCCAGCTGTCTGCAACGCAGAGTCACACAGTTATCGTCTGGGTACCTGCCGGCCACGACAGCTCCGATGATGCTACCGCTGACGTTTGTCGAAGTTTTCCATACCGACCCCGGACCACGATCACCGTTGGCATCTCCTGCTGCCACATCGTCATCAGGCTGCTGCGTACTGACGCCCTTGCTTCCTCCTCCCGAATGTACAGTGGTGAGCAATCTCTAGGGTAGGAGTAGGCCCTTGACTCCATGGTTGTGCCTACCGGATCCGCAGGCGTCTTCGGACACTGTGGATCACGTGCGTAAGCAACGGTCACCGAAGAGTCAGTGGAAAAGGCGGATCGCCCCGTCTGACACCTGCAGGATGCAGTCTCAAGACGATGAGGATCACACCTATTAAGCTGTTCGCCCCGATGAATGATTTCATGGTGGAAGCTCCAGTCTGCCCCGTCGGAGGTACAACCACCTTTGCATGCACCAGGCGCTGTACCCATGTACGTTGAACGGCAGCTGAGCCAGCACCACTCTTCCACCGCCGACATGACGCCGCCTTTGGACTCCACAGGTACTTCACTGGACGCACACGATCCACGAACCTTTGCGTGGTCTGACGATGTAGACAACGAAACTTTCACCGTTGAGACAGCAGCTAATGCTGCTGCTCCAGCTCACAACTGCTACTCAATACGGTTACTGTATGGGGATGTGTAGCCTTCTGGGACAAAGTTCCTGTTCGCTGGTGCTCTTCGGGCCTTTATGAGCGTCCCAGAAGTCCCAATTCTACGACAAGCTTACAGGATTGGCTCCATCAATGTCAACACCATCGGCACCCCTGTCGAACTACTATTGCTCAATGAAATGTTGAGGATGTAGGACCTCGATGTAGCCATTCTGCAGGAGGGTCGCCTGGCGACGTTTCCTAATACCTACGGCTATGTTTCCTACCTCACGCCATGTGCTGACGGTGGCATTGGGACAGCTATCCTTTTAAAGGAAGGCATTGAGGTAGACGACGTGATTTATCTACCATCAACTAGGGGTCTTGGTGTGACTTTCCACGTTGTTCGTATCCTCGGGCACGGCCAAGTGACGGGAACGATTGGATTCTATTCAGAACAGGTTGCTACTTTCTTTGTAGACCGCTAGACCACATTATTCTTGGAGGCGGCTTCAATTGGGTGTTATCCCGGAAGGACCAACATCCCCATTTCACCAAATGCCAGGAACTCAAGCTGATCGTGCATGAACTGAACCTCACCGATACTTGGGACCCCGTGCATGGTGGTAGACCTGGATATACGTACATCATCAGCCATTCAGAAAGTTGTCTTGACCGTGTCTACCTTTCCCAAGGAATCGTAACTGTCACAGTTGACACTGAGTTATGGCCTACAACCTTCTCCGGCCATATCGCCTACATTGGCACTGTTTTGCTCCAGAGGCAAAAGGTGTGGCGCAGTCGAGGTCTATGGAAGCTGAATGACGCCCATCTCAAGAATCCGGAATGCAGGCAGGTCGTGGAAACGACGTGCAACAACTGTGTGAGACGTCTTCCAGCGTATCCTTTAACACTCCGTTGATGGATCGACTGCACAAAGCCTGCTTTACGTAGTTCGATGATGAATTACAGTCGTGACAAAATACTGTGGGAACGACATACCATGGAATACTATTTCACAATTCTCTGGCAACTCTTAAATCATGCCCCCTCTGTTCAACGATAGGTTGAAATTCAACGGATTAAGGCGAAGATAATTTCTGTTATGCGTCACCCCCTTGAAGGCACAACAGTACGCGCAAGATGTCACGATTGTGTACTAGGAGAGCCGCCGTCCATTCATCATATTATCCGAGGGAAACAGCGATGTCGGAGAAAGCTGGTCAACGCCCTCGACAAGCCAGACGGTTGTCGACTGACGTCCCAGAATGACATCGTAAAAGCCTTTGTGGATAACTACAACCAGTTTTATGCAGCTGAGGATCAGAACATGGCGGTAACGACCGATGTCATCCGTGACTTGACAGGCACCCTTGGCGGGGATGCTGCGGAGATTACGGCTGATGACGTTGCTGATGCTCTTCATAAGGGTGCGGCGAACAAAGCCCCAGGTTCCGACGAGTTTCGGCTGGAGTTTTACCTCACATTCCACGACATCATTGGCTCACACTGGACTGTGATCTATGACGAACTGATGAACCCTGACATTCCCCTTCCACCCGAATTGGTAGATGGCTTGCTTATCCCGGTCCCCAAGCAATCGGGAGGTCGGGGAGTTGAACATTATCGGCGGCTGACCATGTTAAATGTTTTACCCAGATTTTTGCCGCTGGCCTTGGGCGCGTCATCCCTCGAGTCATTTCTCTGGATCAAATGTGCTTTGGTGGTGACAGTAACATTCAGGCGGCACTCAGCGATTACCGTGACGTCATAGCCCTGGCCACGACCTGCCGCCGTCGCGGTGCCTTAGTGTCAGTGGTCTTCGACCACGCCTTTGATAGAGTGAGTCATGCCTTTCTAGAAAACGTACTCAGACGGATGGCCTTTCCCCACAGGTTTATACACATCGTCTTGCGGCTCCTCCGAGGGGCCACGTCGTGAGTGCTGGTCAATGACCGTGTGTCGAACCCTATTAATGTCATGCGGTCGGTCCGTCAAGGACGTCCGCTGTCGATGCTGCTTTTCGCCATCGCCCTTGAGCCCATGTTACACGGTTTGAGGAGCCGGCTGACAGGGATCACACTGAGGAAGCCTGCTTTCGTCTGCCGCGCCTATGCATATGACGTTGTGTTCTTGGTTATATCGGAGGATGAAGTGCGATAGGCACTGACATGGATTAATCAGTATGGGACTGCTGTGGGTAGCCGTGTGAACCTCACGAAATCTAGTGCTATGTCCGTAGGTAGAGGTCTTCCAGCAGAGAGTGAGGCTCCATTGCGATTAGTGGAGAAGCTCAAAAGTTTGGGGATCACGTTCACATGTGATATACAGGGAACAATCTCATTTAACTATAATCGCCTGCTTCAAGGTATCCGCACGAACGTTCGTGGCAACCACCTGAGAGCGCTGGGCATGTTACACTCATCTAGTCTCGCGTTTACCCTATTTAGCACAGATTTTACCGATGCCAAAGGCAAAGGCACACAGACTTCATGCGGCGTTCGGCTACTTTGTAAACGCGGGTCTTATCTTCAAAGTCCGCTACCGAGGCGTAGCGCCTTATAACGATCCTGGCTTGGAGGCAGTTAAGTGGGAAATGTGTCTCAGAGCTGGCGAGTGACAGATGGTGACGCGAGACTGGACGCGCACGTAGTTTATGTATCAGCCAATAGAGGACAATATTGGATAGGGGGACTGTGATTTTAGTTTCGATTGTGCCCACTAGAGTGCACTAAAGTAATAGAATGTTTTGCATAAAGTGTTCTAGTATTTTCATAAAGTGTTATTACTTCTTTTTGTGTATGTAAAATGTTATAAATGTGTATTAGCAGTATGCGTGAGTGTGGTTTAAGGTTAATATGAAGATAATTGTTTAACGAATTATGTAGTAGGATTAAGTGTGGAAACATTTCGAAGAATTATGGATATGAACAAAGGGGATTTTTGTGGAATAGATTTGTAAAGTAAGTTTATGGTAAAGGGAAAGTTAATTCAGGGATGAATAACAACAGTAAATAACTTTATGCATAAACAAAACTCAAAACTTCAGCATATTAGATAATTACGTCGGTAAAAAGTGCAGTTGTGAGCTTTACTATTTTGCGATTGGTTATGAATGAAAGGCGCGGACTGACGCGGAAGAAGGTTGTTTTGCTATTGGCTGTTAAGTAAAGTGACCAATGGTAAAGCAATATTCATCGCGTGCCTTTCTCTGCTGGTAGAAAAGACTTAGAGTGTTCTAGAGAGAAGTCGAAGGCTAGCCATGAAAAAGATCGGACGTTTGCAGTAGTAGTTCCGATGGAAATTATAAGTTGCCGGATCTAGCAGTGTTTCATACATCAAAAGTGTTGGAAAGTGGCAGCATAATTATTCCGATGTGTGTGTAGAAATTTCGGAATTTTTAAGTGAATTTTGTGACGATATAAGACACATATTCCGCGTGGCGTATTGAGCAGGTCGGTGGCTAAAAACTGTGACTGCATTTGGTACCGACAGACTTAATATTTGGCGAGCATTCTCAATCAAAAACAATCAGTATTTTTGTAGCTATTACGTTTTCGGGAAATGCAACACCATAAACTTGCTAACGTGAGTGAAAGGGATTATGAGTGACTGAGTTAAGACTAGCACGAGCATGGCAATCATACTTGTTCACCTAAGTTTCAGAATAAATTAATTGAGGGCAAAATTTCGAACCTTTCATTTCGTGTTTCTCCCAAAATGTAGATTAGTGACTTTAATCACAGCCTGGTTCACGTCGAAGTACAGTAGGTTTCACTTTGCTTTCCTACTGATGATCTGCTGAGACAACGTTCACAGGTAGGTGCAGGTCCGTCGTGAAGGGACGGAAAGAACGGTGCCGCCGCGCTACGACACGCTGACACTTCCTCGTCGAGATGGTAGCCTCGGCCTTGTCAAGGTCCAAGCAAGAGCAGCTGCCCTTTATGTAAGTACGATGGATAAATCGTGAACCCGCCGCCGAACCGGATTATCGGGAAGCGTGATTGACGAACTGGCCCCTCCCTCTCGAGTGGCACCCGTTGCAGTAGCCCATATTTCTTTCTCTCTCTCACATGCCAGGACCTTTTTGATAGAATGCAGTTACGTCCATGTCGACTCTCCTAGTACCAGGAACCCTACGGCGCGTGATGTTTATCGCCTAATGATGAGAAATCGTACTTGGAATCTTGTGGAAAGCCGATATCCCACGATGGCATGGCCCGTGGTTTGGCTTTCTGTGCACCACATCCTCTTCAACACGAGCGCTCCTGCGACCAGGTATCTGGTCGTTAATGGAAAATACACGACACAACTTCGTCTACATGCCATAAAAATGACAAATTCGCCGCTGTGTTCTAGCTGTCACACGCCTGATACGGAAGAATATAGACTGATGTGTGGACCCTCTGCAGAGGTGTGCCAGCTGTTGCTTGCCTTTCTTCTACATACGGCTCCCCATGCCACTACACCCCAATCTCTTCTGTTCCCAGATGAGACATATTTCCCACGTACGAAGATCGATGCTATGATCTGGATAAAAGGCTCTCGATCTCTTATTTGTTCCGTGAAGGTAATAAGAATGTTCTTGATTTTTGGACGTTCCTGCAAGATCGCTTTACTTTTCTCGTGCACCATCCGCGATATCGTCAGTACTATGCCAACTTTTTAGGTAATGCCTTCTTCTAACCCCTGCTACTGGGGTGTCCCAGGTATAAAAAGGTGATTTCAGTGAGATTGTGTAACACCAGTACTTCGTCCAAACTATCGGCAAAATGCAATTTTCTTCATGAAAACGTGCCTGGTACAAGCCTGATTGGCTTGGAATTCAGTGTGCGTCTACCCACAAGTTGGCGGGCGCGGATGCCATTATGTTTGTTCCACCAGGAGGGCGTTTTCTTTAATTTCTGTAATTCCATTTATATATTGTTTGTTATTGATGGTGATTACACATTATTATTTATCGCCTGGAAGGCCTCCTATGTGATTTCAAAAATGCTCATAAATTAAGGATAATGCTGATACATGGTGAAACAACGCTCTGGTGGGTGGTTTGCGGGTTTAAATCATCTCGGGATATGACTATGCGCTGCATTTGACCTGCGGTCGTCGCACGGTGGCGCTGGCAGCAGTCCCCGTACGCAGAGGTGTTTTCGTGCATGTCAGAGTACGGCGCAGCAAGTAAGTATGCAGACATTTTCAGATGTGCTAATGATGACTGTGAGTTGAAAATGGCTCAAAGCACAAATATTGATGATGTGATGAGGGACAGAATACTAGGGCAACTGGAGGCTGGTCAAACACAGCAGGTCGTAGCACGGGCCTTCTGTGTGCCACGAAGTGTGATATCAAGACTATGGCAACGATTCTAGTAGACAGGAAAGGTGTCCAGGCGCTACAGTACAGGACGTACACAGTGTACGAAACCACAAGAAAACCGATATCTCACCATCAGTGTCCGCAGACGCCACGTAGTACTGCAGGTAGCCTTGCTCGGGACCTTACCGCAGCCACTGGAACAGTTGTCTCCCGACACACAGTCTACAGATGACTGAACAGACATGGTTTATGCTCCCGGAGACCTACAAGGTGCATTCCACTGACCCTGGTCAGAGGAGAGCCCATATAGCCTGGTGTCAAAAGCACAGTATATAGTCAGTGGTCCCAGGTTATTTTCACGGACGAGTCCAGGTATAGTCTGAACAGTGATCCTAGCCGGGTTTTCATCTGGCATGAACCAGGAACCCCTTAATGTCCTTGAAAGGGATCTGTATGGAGGTTGTGGTTTGATGGTGTGGGGTGGGATTATGATTGGTGCTGGTACATCCCTCATGTCTTTGACAGAAGTACTGTAACAGGTCAGGTGTATCGGGACGTCATTTTGCACCAGTATGTCCACCTTTTCAGGGGTTCAGTGGGTCCCACCTTCCTCCTGATGAATGATAACGCACGGCCCCACCGAGCTGCCATCATGGAGGAGTACCTTGAAACAGAAGATACCCGGCGAATGGAGTGGCCTGCCTATTCTCCAGACCTAAACCCCATCGAGCACGTCTGGGATGCTCTCGGTCGACGTATCGCTGCACGTGTTCAAACCCCTAGGACACTTCAGGAGCTCCGACAGTCACTGGTGCCAGAATGGAAGGCTATACCGCAGCAGCTGGCCCACCACCTGACCCAGAGTATGCCAACCCATTGTGCGGCCTGTGTACGTGTGCATGGTGATCATATCCCATACTGATGTCGGGCTACATACGCAGGAAATAGTGGCGTTTTGTAGCACATGTGTTTCGGGACAGTTTTCTCTACTTATCACGAATACCGTGGACTTACAGATCTGTACCGTGTGTGTTCCCTATGTGCCTATGCTATTAGTGCCAGTTTTGTGTATTCGCCGGCCGTTGTGGGCGAGCGGTTCTAGGCGCTACAGTCTGGAACCGCGCGACCGCTGCAGTCGCAGGAATCCTGCCTCGGGCATGGATGTTTGTGATGTCCTTAGGTTAGTTAGGGTTAAGTAGTTCTAGGTTCTAGGGGACTGATAACCTTAGAAGTTAAGTCCCATAGTGCTCAGAACCATTTGAACCATTTTTTTGTGTATTCCACGTTGTGTGGCACGACATTCTGCAATTATCATTATTTTATGAGCATGAGTATATAGCTACCACGCTAGAGTGATCGTGTTCGTGTCCTTTTCCTGTTTTTGCTTTTTCTTAATCAGAATAGCCCGACATTTTTCCATTTTATTTTACAGAATATTAACAAACAGTATAAACTGTGTGAAATTATTAAGAAGTTTAAATTGTGTAGACTCGATCAAACAGAAAGCAGACTGTCCGCCGGGACATCTCGTGCGAACTCCCTCTGTGCATTGCGACAGAGACCTAACGTGGTATCCCTGTCCAGAGCGATCTTCTAGGAACACATGCATTAGTTGTTTTGTGTCGAAATCTTAGTGGCACTTGTCAGAATTAGACAGCTCTGCAAACCAACGTTTTTAAAATCGTGCTCGTGTGGTTACGCGGTGGGAGCAAAACATTATCGATCAAACTACAATCTTTTTAAAAAAAAAGATTGTGAGGACACCAACGTCACATTAAAATTCGCCGAGCACAGCAGTTCCAGTAAACAACGTTATTGTCGATAAAACGAAAACCTTGTTTCGTGCACCAAACTATTTGAACTCTGTCATCAAAGGGACTCTTAGATATTGGACTCTTAGCATAGTAACGAAGCAAATTCTCAATGTTGAGTGTTTACAGGGAATCTTTTTAATATTCTTTTACATATGTACGTGTGTTACAATAATACAGACTTCGACTCAGTCTCCGTCGGCATGGCAAGTCGGTTATCCCTGACGACAGTTACATTATGTCCGATAAATTGATGTCTTACTCTAATTTGACGCAGGAAGAATACCGAAAATATTTTATTGAAAGTTCCGTTGCGAGAAAATGCCTTCACATACTATGTACACAATTCAAGAGGTACTGTGAGCATATTTTTTAAGCGAAGTCCTACATCTACATTTATATTTCTACATTTATACTCCGCAAGCCACCCAACGGTGTGTGGCGGAGGGCACTTTATGTGCCACTGTCATTACCTCCCTTTTCTGTTCCAGTCGCGTATGGTTCGCGGGAAGAACGACTGTCGGAAAGCCTCCGTGCGCACTCGAATCTCTCTAATTTTACATTCGTGATCTCCTCGGGAGGTATAAGTAGGGGGAAGCAATATATTCGATACCTCATCCAGAAACGCACCCTCTCGAAACCTGGCGAGCAACCTACACCGCGATGCAGAGCGCCTCTCTTGCAGAGTCTGCCACTTGAGTTTGCTAAACATCTCCGTAACGCGATCACGGTTACCAAATAACCCTGTGACGAAACGCGCCGCTCTTCTTTGGATCTTCTCTATCTCCTCCGTCAACCCGATCTGGTACGGATCCCACACTGATGAGCAATACTCAAGTATAGGTCGAACGAGTGTTTTGTAAGCCACCTCCTTTGTTGATGGACTACATTTTCTAAGGACTCTCCCAATGAATCTCAACCTGGTACCCGCCTTACCAACAATTAATTTTATATGATCATACTCCCAGATATTTTACAGAAGTAACTGCTACCTGTGTTTGTTCAGCTATCATATAATCATACAATAAAGGACCCTTCTTTCTATGTATTCGCAATACATTACATTTGTCTATGTTAAGGGTCAGTTGCCACTCCATGCACCAAGTGCCTATCTGCTGCAGATCTTCCTGCATTTCACTACAATTTTCTAATGCTGCAACTTCTCTGTATACTACAGCATCATCCGCGAAAAGCCGCATGGAACTTCCGACACTATCTACTAGGTCATTTATATATATATTGTGAAAAGCAATGGTCCCATAACACTCCCCTGTGGCGCGCCAGAGGTTACTTTAACGTCCTGAGACGTCTCTCCATTGATAACAACATGCTGTGTTCTGTTTGCTAAAAACGCTTCAATCCAGCCACACAGCTGGTCTGATGTTCCGTAGGCTCTTACTTTGTTTATCAGGCGACAGTGCGGAACTGTATCGAACGCCTTCCGGAAGTCAAGGAAAATAGCATCTACCTGGGAGCCTGTATCTAATATTTTCCGGGTCTCATGAACAAATAAAGCGAGTTGGGTCTCACACGATTGCTGTTTCCGGAATCCATGTTGACTCCTACAGAGCAGATTCTGGGTTTCCAAAAACGACATGATACGCAAGCAAAAAACATATTCTGAAATTCTACAACAGATCGACGTCAGAGATATAGGTCTATAGTTTTGCGCATCTGCTCGACGACCCTTCTTGAAGACTGGGACTACCTGTGCTTTTTTCCAATCATTTGGAACCTTCCGTTCCTCTAGAGACTTGCGGTACACGGCTGTTAGAAGGGGTGGCAAGTTCTTTCGCGTGCTCTGTGTACTTTGTTCAGTAATTAATTTGTTCTTAAAAAGCAGGTAACTAACACAACGATAATACTTCGCTTCACTTTTAACGTTTTCCTGGGTGTTTTGTTGAACGATTGCAGTGAAATCCACTTCAGAGTGTGCGAAATGGCGTGACGGATCGCCGCGCAACCTGACGAAAAACGGCCATTTGATTGCTAATTCACTTGTAATGGGCTATAGCGCTGCGCGGCTACTTTTATTTGGCGAGCGATTAGCCGCGGTGATGCAATTGCAATGCCAAGATTAATGGCCGACCACGCCCGCCATGACAGCGCTGCCAGCGACATCTGTGCCCCCTGCCGTGCGCGAACTACGCGCCACACGTCACGTGGGCTGCCAGCGAGCTACCGCCGCCATTCCAACAAGCATTTGCAATTTGCCTCATGCTTCGCAAGCCGACTGCTAATTGAAGGCAAGTCAGGTCCACGACGCCATCTTTTTTAATCTGCCTGCCTTCGAACGAAATATTGTGTTTCTTTGCTTAAGGGCTCAGTTAAAATATCTTTACACTTTTATTATAGATTCCTTTCTTCTCTGTATTATTATGAAATGATGATACTTTACGACAGCTGCATCACAAGGGATAAATGTAATGCTATTTAGAGGGCAATGGATTGAACTCGCAATGATCGTATGGCACTGCCGTTCTGGAGTCCCCACCTGGGGCCAATATTGATTTTTTTATCTCGTTGCTACATATGTTACTGATGTATGTTTGCGTTTTCGGCTGTTTCGAGTATTTAGTTTGTTGTCGACAGTCGACAAGGCTATACGTGTTTTCAAGAGCTGGGCGGTTTCTTACTTTCGAGAAAGATGGCTCAAAGAATCTGAATTAAATGTTGCTTCCAACATGGAATAAAGTGCAGCATCGCATTGAGAAATGCTGACTGTAGCTTTTGCCGAATTTACTGTGAGTAAGACAAGAGTTTACTAGTGGTATACACGTTACAAAGAGGATCGAGAAGACGTTGACGACCACGACCGCTCTTAGCGCCTTAGCATGCCAGTTGCTGACAGCAATGTGGAAGAAGTAAAGAAAATGTTTCTGGAAAATCGCCGAATCAGCGTCAGTGAGATTGCAGGTGATTTCGGCATATTCTTTCGCTCATGGCAAGCAATTTTTATCGGATGTTTTGGGCATGAAACGTATAGCAGAAAAGTTTTTTCCCTAAATTGTTGAATTTCGACCAAATATGACGTCGCGTTGACATCGCTCAAGAATTTCTGCATGAATTCGAAAACGATTCAGCACTTCTAAAGAATTTTACAACAAGTGACGGAACTTGTGTATACGGATATCACCTCGAAATCAAAGCCCATTTGTCCTAAAGGGAACTTCCTGAATAACCAAGGCCGATAAAAAAAACGAAAAACAATCAGCAAGTTCGATCACATGTTAAGGTTCTTCTCAGAGTTTTCTTCGATTACAGTGGGATGGTGCATCATGAGTTCCTTCATTATGGTGGTACTGGAATGAGGAATGTTACCTGGGATCTATGCGCCGTCTGCATCAAGCAATCTCAAGAAAACAACCTTGTGGTAAAATCACACCATCACGATGATGCTCCCGCTCACTCCGCAATACTTGCTCGTGATTTTTTGGCAAAAAACAAAACCATTATGCTGCCTCACCCGCTGCATTAGCCATCTGTGTATTCTTCCTAGTTCTCAGGCTGAAGAGCACAATAAACGGACGTTGCTTTTGCACCACTGGTAAGGTAAAACTGAATCGCCGAAGGAACTGAACACCATAACGAAAAGTGACTTCCAGAAGTGCTTCGAAGGCCGAAAAAAACCCGGCACTTGTTAATTATATCTGAGGGGGTTTACTTTGAAGCGGAAAAAATTGATGTTGATGAATAAACGAAGATTCTCTAACAAAAACTAAAAATCCCGTTATGTTTTGATCACATCTCTCACGTCTAATTTCTCTATGTCATTGGTGGTTATTATTCAATAATAAGTTAATTTACTTATAAATGGGTCTGCAATCATTTGTAGAATCCTTTAGGATCACATACGCTAATCTGGTTTACGAGTTTTAATATTTCAGGTGTGTGTATCAGGACTGTGCATGCATTGTTTGGGAGCAAAACTGACGATAGCAAGTCGTTTCACGACTATGTACATAAAAAGTCGAACCTTTTTATTATTTTTCTACCAAGTCGGAATTCACTCTTTTTGTGCGTGGATGTCAATACAAGATACTTTCACGGTCAATTCTTTGAAACAATGACGATGTACAATAGCCACCAGGGCTTGATACATAGAGAGGACATCAAAATTACGACGGGTTAAGTAAGACAACAAACTGACTGTTAGCCAACCAGATAATTACATGTATTTTGTGTGTTAAACTAAAAACTGCATCGCATCATCTCACTTCTCATGTGTCTTTCGCAAGGTAAGGCTTCTTAAATGCATTGCATATATTTTGGTAACAGTACATTGTTTATTCAAAATTTTATCCTACCAATGAGGAAGGATATGTAACAACATGACTAATGAACTGCATAATCACAATTATCACCATCGCCTCCACAACCACTACCACCACAACAATTATCGACTCTTCAACATATAATACTGCATGAAGTCCTCTTTTCTGTACACATATATATTCCTACTGCGTCTTCCTTTCTTTTATCTCTTTCAATCCAGCAAAGAATATTCTTGGCCAATCTCTTCTCAATTCGTCTGGCTACAGACCCCACACACTTTTAGTTCAGTTTTGTTGTTGTCATGATTACGCATACCATACTAATCAGTTAACTGATCCATTAGGTTGATTACGTGAATCCTATAGCATTTCTCAACATGCATCTCTGAACTAAATGCTCAGTTTTGAATAATTTTCGCGTTACAGGCAATGTGATACTGCCATACATCAAGACTAACTGTTTCAGCTGACTACACATTTACCTTTTCAGACTCGTCGGAAGCTTTTTTTTGAAACTGTATTTAATTTACTAAATGTGCTGTTGACCACTTATAAATAGCAACTGCTTCCATTTGCTTTATTGGTAACTTTTTCTATTTATTCGATGTATCGATTATACAGTATCTTAGTCTTATTATAATACATTTCCAGCCTAAATTCAAACTACCTGTATGGCGTTGTCCCGTTTGTTGTTGTCTTTTACGCGCAATGAGAGAAACAATTTCAGTAGTGAGGAAAAACGGGGCGGTTTCTGTATATTATATTAACACAAAGCCTTTCTTTGGAACTTCCATCCGTGGAGCATGAATCTTTCTCTATGAGAGCTGAGGATGGTTTGTATTTACTTTACCATCTTTCTTCGAGTAGTTCAAGCTTTCGGACTTCATTTGTCTTTTAGAAATCCTCCCCATATTTACCAACATGTACTGAACCAACCCTTATTGACGATTACACGATAGTTTTTGTGGGAGATAACTTCTACGAACCAACATGCAACGCCAGATATGATATCACCGCTGTTCTTACTTTTCAGAAAAGCCTTTTGAAGGAAGTAGGGCGTTTCAATTGAAGTACAAGGTCAATACGTCTTAAGACACAAAGGAGTTACCGACACTGATTGTAACGACAGGGCCCTGATTAAAATTTACGGTTGTGGACACGTCAGAACTGCCTCTTTGGTGCCTTTACCTTCCCTAAAGCCAAAGTAATCATCTAAACATCCTCAATTTTCTGTTTCATTCTTCTGTGCATTACTGTTGTCACCAACCTGGATGCACGAGTTGTTAAACTGATTGTGCGATAACTGTCGCACTTGACCGCTCTTGCTATCTTCAGTAATGTCTGGATAATGTTTTTCCGAAAGGCAGATGGCATACCGCCACACTCGCGCATGCTATACACCAACGTGAATAGCAGTTTTGGTGTAATTTCCCCCCATCAGTTTTAGAAATTCTGATGGGATATTATCTATCCCTTGTTATTTACAAAGTTAAACTCATGTTTTCACCCGTGGACTGGCATCGGCTTAGATGTCATATTATTATTATGAAGTCATTAAAAAAGAGGGAACAACACACTGGTAGATCCCAAAAAAATATAAGCCAAACTGGAATCGGACCTCGCACCTTATTAACAGCCCCATATCTGATAATTCGCGCAGTCCGGGTATGGTTGGTTGTTGGCTGAATTCCCCACTCTATTCATCCCCGAGACATGTTCGTAGTCCTGACTAGCAGCGGAATCCGTCAGCTCGGGTCGCTGCACCCTCCAAGATAAGCCTCGAGAGGGTCGCCTGCGTGGAGTGAATTAGGCGCCATCTGGCGTGACGGGTTAATGCGACGGGGAAGGGCTCCCAGATGTGACCACAGAGGTCTGCTAAGGCTTGAGCTTCGTAAGACAGCGGTCCTCTGAGACGCAAGTCTGCTCTGCCGCCACAGACTGTTTCCACGAATTTAGGCACCATTCATTGCAACGCTGTTCCCTCACGTTTGGCACCACATCTCACAGAGGTGTTTCTCTCACAGTCTCCGTCTGGCTCTGCTAATTTGCCCTCAGACTGGATGTAAAACATAACACGAGCGTGGAACAGGACTAGTTTTGTGACGTCACATTTTAGAATTTCAACATTTACGCACGCTTAGAAAGCACTGACATGGAGAAAGGGGCAAGTGTCATAACCTGATTTCCCAGAAACTTCGCTCAGTGGAAGAGAAATCAAAATAAGCGAACACATTGGCTTCTCCGTAGAAAGTCGACCGTTTTGACTTAACCCAAGATGCCTTTTAGTGCGCGCTCATCTCAGCCGTAATGGTGGCACAGTGACTACGGTCGCGCTTCTACCTTTTGCGCCCCTTGTTTAATAGCCCATTATTATTTTTGATCTTGTTTTATTTTATTTTCCTTTTTTGTACCCATGTCCATAGAATGTTACTACAAGAATGTTTCTTATGAAGTTAATGGATAAAAGTGTGAGATCCTGCCCAAGCGTCTAACATAGGGTGCCTGGGAAGCTGTTTTCTCCGATACCTAGACAACTTTCAAGCAAATCTTAATAATGGAGTTTATTACAGTAAAGTGAATTGACAATTGAACCGTGATTTATTTTCAAAGAATATTCTTAAGATATTAATTTATTTACTAGAGATTCATCAAACACATTAACACATTTAATCACACTATGTAAGCGTGGAAGTAATTGCCAGGGAGTAATTGATGAAATCATAACCAAATTTCTTTTAACAAATGGGAATTTTATTCACTTTACCAGTGCTTAAAAGCATTTTTTAAAAGAAACAGATTTAAAATTATAATCACAAATCACCATCTAAATAACGAATTACAATTTATTCAGAGACAGATAGAATCAAATTTTGACTGTATGAGCTCTCAGGCAGAGAACCTTGCCACCCCCTTTTGACACGGCCGTTGGTTGGTTGGTTGGTTGGTTTTGGGGAAGGAGACCAGACAGCGTGGTCATCGGTCTCATCGGATTAGGGAAGGATGGGGAAGGAAGTCGGCCGTGCCCTTTCAGAGGAACCATCCCGGCATTTGCCTGGAGTGATTTAGGGAAATCACGGAAAACCTAAATCAGGATGGCCGGACGCGGGATTGAACCGTCGTCCTCCCGAATGCGAGTCCAGTGTCTTACCAACACGGCCGTATTCCTTCGACTACACAGGTGCAAATCAGCAACACACCAGATTACTTTAAAGTAAAAGTCTTAATAATTTATACAAGTACAAAAAACTATGCACCCCCGTAGGAGGGATGGAAATGGTACAAATATTAACTTTGCCACCGAAGGAGCAACTTGATTTTAACTTCTAAGAAAGTCTTACGGTGAAAGGGTGGCAACTTTATACACTAAAATGATCATTTAAATAAAAGCCCATGAAATGCAATCTTATATAAAATTCGACAGGGTTGGCCAAACAAGTTTAGATGCTCTACAGTACACAGATACCGCCTCTCAAGATGATAGGCAAGATCAAAACATGTTTCAGGAATTAGGCCGTTACACTCCAAGCAATAAATTCGTTAACACACCAAATCCGACGAACATGACAGAGGCAGCTCCGAACGACAGACAGACACTAACTCCCTAACAAATGCGGACGAGAGACAGACGAGCAAGCTGGGGACGAGAGAGTGACCAAGAAAACAAGTAGATTTTAACAAGAGTAAATAACACAACATATCACCAATCACTTAACTTCTGCAGGCCGAAGTGACCGAGCGGCTCTAGGCGCTACAGCCTGGAACCGCGCGACCGCTACGGTCGCAGGTTCGAATCCTACCTCGGGCATGGATCTGTGTGATGTCCTTAGGTTAGGTAGGTTTAAGTAGTTCTAAGTTCTAGGGGACTGATGACCTCAGAAGTTAAGTCCCATAGTGCTCAGGGCCATTCTTGATTTTAACTTCTAATAAACTGCGATATCTCGTTAAGACCTGGCGCGACACCCGCAAATCGCTCTCCCGGACCGTCCGCTGCCAGCCGCTTCAACGGGCGCAGGAAGGCGCGCCGATCTCCCGTCTCACGGCGTCGCAGCTCGCACCGGCCAGACGGATGTCGTGGGTTGACTTCTGTTGCTCTCGTGTCGACCGCGAAGCCACCTACCCCTTGCAATACGGCGCGGCCCACTGGACTCACGTGGCCACCTCACATGCAGCGACGCTCAAGACGGACAAGTCATCTTGTGCCTCAGTGCGCGACCGACCAACCAATCGATCCAGCCGCCAATGACCATTGCCTGAGCAAACTCGAGCAGGCTGGCGGCCTAACGCGCAGATTCAGATGCAGAAACTAAGCCCTGACCGGGCGACCACTCGCTGAGTTCTCTTACTGGCTGAGTGGAAAGACATTCATTTTGCCGGCCTTAAAGGTTGATCCGAACGACAGACATACTAGCACTCCGAACGACGGACAGACACTAACTGCCTAACAAATGCGGACGAGTGACTGACCCGGACTGACTCCAGACTGACTCCCTGGCGAGCTCATAGCGCCCCTTAAATGCACGTGAACAGGCAACCTTTCCCCTTTCCTACCAGAGGGAGACAACAAAGCTGCGATTGCCACAGCGGCGCCACCGACAGAAACGGAGGGCGATTGCTTCACACTACGCGCTGCGGCCCGCTCTTCAAAATAGCAATTTTTACCACGGTCCAACAATACTTAACTTTTCCTTTTTTCAAAGAGAGGTCGCAAGCAATTGGCGACATGCAAATAATCAAAGTCGTTCGATATGTACAATTTCCATGCAAATAATTAATATAGATCACAAGTCACGGCTCGTCTAGTGGGGCTATTCTAGAGTGCGGAGGCAACGCGGAGCGATGCGTATATCTCTTCGTGGGTGGGCCGCTCCTGCCAAGGTGCGGTCCTAGTCAACGTACTGCAGGCCTTCTCTACTGTTACTTCCAGGCCGACGTGCCGGCACTTGATGTTACGCAGGAACAACAAGGGCGTTATATTAATTGTAAAATTACAGCTCGGTTTCACAGTAATTGTCACACATTTGTTGTATAATATATGTTTGTATATGGATTTCCATTGGTTACAATGTTTTTGAATCCTCGTACTTTCATAGTTCATTCTTATATAGATTGTTATATAAATTCTTATATTCTATTCCCCTTTTTATTATTCATGAAGATGTGGTGTATTCCCTTGGATGACAGTGATCGTAGGAAGATTCGAAAGCTTAAATTTCCGAACCCAACGATCATCGTGTGAAGGTAGGTTCGAACCAGTCACATTTCTTCGTATGAATCTCACTCGGCAAAGAAATGTTGTTAACGTTGCTGAAAAGATCACATGTTGGCGATAATTTCGCGACAAACCACGCATAACGGGTCACTTTATGGAGAACTTGTGCTTGTAACTGATTATGAAACAAGAGCCTCTACAGAAATTTCAACGGAAACATTTTCAAATACATTTCTCATTTCTTTATTTATTTCTAATTCATTGACCAGACACGCAACTAGTACACGATTGACGACAATGTGTTCTCCAAAATAAATATAATAATCGGGTTCTGAACACGGGACGCAAGTGTTAAGACGCGACGCTAGCCACTATGTCACCGCTTTGATTGAGTCCTTAAAACTGGGAAGACTTAAACTTGAGTTATTTCAACTGTTGCTCCTAAGACTAATAATAGTATTTACTCTATTCGCCGTTTTCTCAGAAACGGTCGCGTACCTGCTGATAACCTGAGACACGTCATCCCTTATTTTCACCCCTAAACCACTGAGTGAAAACTCCATGAAATCGGATAATGGTACTTGCTGTGTTCTCCTCTTGAGCACTCTCGAATTTTGGCATCGTGCTTAGAAATATGACGTATAGAATGCAATATCTCGTTGTCCATTACGTTTTTGAACGGCGCAATGTCGTACTAGAAAATAGCTTACAAACATTAAGTGCCTTTCTGTTTTCTGTATTAGAAGTGGATCATTATGAAAATATTCTTTTTCAAGAAGGAAGCTCGTTAAACACGAAAAAGTCTGGATGTGTTACTTCGGTGGATAATAGAGACGCCATACTTCACGTGTAAAGCAATAAACTAAAATTATAAAATCTTCCTGTGCTTTTCTTAACAGAGATGATGTGGCAGCATTGTATTTTGGCACAGATTCCTTTGTAAGCATTTTTTGAGCTGCACTTAGTAACGAGGGCGTTGTTGCCAAATTTGTACACAGACACTGAGTTGTAATATCCAAGCTTACATTTTATTCAGAATAATACTCACGACAGTGTTGTGTGTCAAATGTGCATGAACATTAATCGCATTCTCGTGATATTAATAATAAATAATTATTGTCAATGACATAACTTAAAATTTTGTAGAAAATTATGTCTCAGACAATACTCCTGGAGAAAGATAATGAAAGTCTCAATCTTTTGTTATCTATGATACTTCTAGAAAAACCTTCTTGCTCGAACTGTTGTACTGATAGGATCTGATTGATATCTCGTAATACAGAGGTCTGCAAAAATCTGTATTATGTTGCTAATTTAATATTTGAAAAATAGAGTTTATGTGTCATTGAAATTAATCTTCTTCCTTTGGAGTTTTATTTCATTGTAATTCTCGTCTTATATAAATGTTAAGTTTTCTGCTCAGCTACAAAAGAGCTTAGGCATTAGCGCTATTGATCTACAGCGCGATTTACTGGCAAAGCTGAATAATAAGTGATTAACATTGATATATATATATATATATATATATATATATATATATATATATATATGCATATAGTGAAGGAACAAAAACATTTACTACATACCACTTGTTAGTAGTAAAACAGGGCCTGAAGCAGAATCGAGAAGTGACTGTCTTATGTTAGCCGCCATGTTAGTGAAATATTGCACCGGCAGTCTTAAATTGATTTTCTATGCGGACATAAATGTTGTTGGTCATAATTGGGATAATAATTGTGTATTGGTGGCCCAGAACCCACTCTGAGGTAAAAAATTCAAGTTAGACTGTGAATACAGTGAACTTCTATGAATGCAAACAGCATCTTACGTGGTATGAATTCTTATCTCCTTATATATGGATCCTGGTTATTTCGTAACAACTTTTATGAAATAGTTTGACAGGAAAAAATACATAAGTGTCGTGCGCGTGTGGTAATGTGTGACAAATCTGTTTATTTTGCTCAAAGAAAAGTGTTGCCACCTCGAATAACAATAGCGTTAAATTCGACAAACAATCTGCAACCAGTAAAGAGACTATTATACAACAGCATTGAAAATTACTAAAAATCATTAGTCTTGTTTAGTTCAGATTACTTATCATACATGTAGCTTGTGTGCTGGTTATATAAGACTACTTTTGTACATGAACGTATTGCCATTTACACTGCTTGTCATACAACATCGCTACACGTTTCCAGGTGTAGATTTCTTTAAGGAAATAACGATCATCATCCGGGAAAATCAGTGATTAATTGAAACCACATGTTACATTAGTAATAAGTAACTAGTTTTATTGTACTCTTGCTGAAATTGAACAGCAAACCATATATGCCACAGAGTCCATAGCAATCCTACTTTAAAGATGGTTGTTAATCACCCAGAATCGGTTATTAAGAATTTTAAATTTTTGTCTTATTGCGATATTTTAAGAAAAAAATGTTTTGAAAAATATAACTTTTCCTAACTCACTAAGAAGCGCGTCATTGAATTATCGTCGTTTTTCGTTTTTAATTAAACAATTTCTCGTGTCAGGCACCTTGAAATAATCCAGATAATTTCCACTTATTATTCCATCTCAGCTGCACATTTTAATAAGATTACATGTTGCGGTCATTCTGCATCATCTTCGGATCTAGCTGGTTGCGTCAACAACCCCACTTGTCTGTGTACTTATGAATAATAAGACAGAGATGTTCCTCGTTTATATAAAGGAAAGTAGCACTTCAATAAAACGAGAAAACTGTGTCAAATTAGGTGCCTAAACTTTACGTCGCTCATCGTAGTACTTACTATAATAATTGCTACCGAATTATTATGATCTGGGTACTTCAGTTTCACTCTGCCTCCATCAGGTGGGTATGGCGTCTGAAAACTGAAGTTCTACAAACGTGTTTCGTGATACTACAAAAGATCCTGTCTCTAGTGTCA
Source organism: Schistocerca serialis cubense (assembly GCF_023864345.2). NCBI lineage: Eukaryota > Metazoa > Arthropoda > Insecta > Orthoptera > Acrididae > Schistocerca > Schistocerca serialis. The sequence goes on from NC_064645.1 coordinate 445,815,740, forward strand.
GAGATAAATTAATTTATATACTCCACATTAAGTTAACTAACAAAAACTTTAAATTTTCCTTAAATCTGCCTTTTAATTATCTCCATGGTTGTCATACTTCAAGGAAGGAGTAGGGAGAAAGGTGTTTATTATAGGAAGAAAATTCTACTGAATTAATGGCACTAATGACTTGCACTTATACATTTATCTGTGTTTTGTATATATTATTGTATGCAGCACGATTTCAGAACTTATTTATGACATTATGCCTCTCCAACAAACTCAGTACTAAAAACTGTCAATTTAAATACAGATGATTCGTTACGAAATAAAATCGTATAAATAGTAGTACAAACCGTTCTTCAGACTATAACAAAATATTTTGTACTGTTTAAGTACCTATGTCGTTTACAGTGTTTTCTTTGTCAGCTTTTATAGATGTGGTCTCCCAAGCTCAAATTACAGTCGGAGTATTTTTCTGCAGGATGTGTCCCGTAAAAACACGATGAAAATTTTCTTTTGAACCGTTAATTGGTACTTTATTTTCGATTAAAACTTGATCTGTCCTCTTCCTCCAATGACCAACGGTATGTATTTCCATCAAAATATTCATCGTTTTACCTTTACGTACATTATGTACTATCGTGAGAGATTTTACGATATCTGATACTTGCTGTCGTTGTTCTTTCAAAAGGGGAGTAAAAGTCCACAAGTTCCTCTAATAAGAATAGGCACAATCATGATCGTGAAGAATAAATTAATTTAATACCTTTAAACGTGGAAATTGATATCATTTATAAAATATAAAAACAAACTGATAAAAACTGAGAGACAGTTGTTACCTTGGTCCAATCCCGGTCATTTGCCAGGTCGAGGTAGTTGCCGTAGCCGAGGTGGTTGCAGGCGCAGCGGCAGTCACGTATGTGCTTAAGCACCATCTCCTCGTCCTCCTCCCACGGCTCCCAGTCCGCCTGACGGCACACGAAAGACTAGTGTCACACTGTAAGACATGTGTAGAAACATGCATTATGCGATTTAAAGCATCTGGACCGCTGTTGATAGATATTAATACATGGTGTGTCCAACATTCACTTTTATGACGCCATGTGCGATGCTGAGGACGATTTAAAACACAAATCTGAATCAGTAGAACGAAAAACAAGTCCCAGTTGCACACTTTTAACCTTTTTTGACATCTTAGGAAATGCCATTGACTACTTTGTTATGATGATTTGAAAATAGGTTTCGGCCCGAATCTAGTCATCGAGTGAATAAAAAGTAAAAATTTGCAACTTGAACTGGTTTTGCGTTATACTAATCAACAGAAGTTGCTGACCCAAAGCTACTCCAGCATGATGGAAGTTTGCAGATGTCTGAATGTCTGTCGAAGAACGACAAACCCCACTGACTCAAGAGCAGAAATGATAAGAGCGGTTATAGATGCTGGGGTCTGGAGCGAAGTATACGTTCTATCTCACTCCAAATGTGCTCCACTGGGTTCAGGTCTGGAATCAAGGCAGGATAGTCCATTTCAGAAATACAAAAACCATTGCCTCCCAGACGACGCTTTATGACAAGGCGCACTGTCATACCTACACAAAAGCTGAAGGTCTCCTTAACTGTACGAGGTAGAATATGCAGTAAAACGTGTTCACAGCCTTCCGTATTTAGTGTTTTCATAAGTGGAACAAGGGGCCCACAATAACCACTAAAAGCACCCTCACATCGTAATACCACTGCCCTATTTCAATGTTGGTGCTACACATGACTAGTACCGATCTCCAGGAACTCGCCAAACACAAACCTTCCATCAGATTGTTACAGCGCATGGTGTGATTCATTACTCTAAATTTATCGTTTACAGTCATCCATTATCCTATGACGTCACTGTTTGAACCACTTCATTCACTGAGAACAGAAAAGTACACCTCATGAGGAGGCATTCGGCCACTGTACGCCATTATTTTTAACTCTCTGCGCACAGACGCTGTTGTAGCCGGGCTGATGTTAGTAGCTTGGAACTCATGAGTGGTTGCATTATTCTGATTTCGTGTGATTATTTACAAGGACCCTATGTAATGCTCACATTCGCTATCTGGCAGTACATTAAATCCGCCTGATCTTCGCTGTGGCTTTCACTTTCCGGTCACACTACACAATCATATCAAAAGTCAACCTTGGCAGCGTTAGAAGGGTTGAAAATTTTCTGATGAGCTTATTACCGGGGTGAAATTCAGTAACTTGCCCAAGTCCGAAGTCGATGAGCTCTTCTGGCCGACCCAGTCTACCGTTCTGATCTCTACTAGCAACACAATACCCCTCCCTCCCCCCTCCCTCTCCCCCTCCGTCATTGTGATGGCCGATACGCCTCTCGTGACATCTGTTCCATCTGTTCGTCGCCTCCGTATTACATATGGTTATCCGGTAACACTCTATTGGCTCAGACACAAACAGAAATCCCTGTGGTTCCAATATACAGGGTGTTACAAAAAGGTACGGCCAAACTTTCAGGAAACATTCCTCACACACAAATAAAGAAAAGATGTTATGTGGACATGTGTCCGGAAACGCTTAATTTCCATGTTAGAGCTCATTTTAGTTTCGTCAGTATGTACTGTACTTCCTCGATTCACCGCCAGTTGGCCTAATTGAAGGAAGGTAATGTTACTTCGGTGCTTGTGTTGACATGCGACTCATTGCTCTACAGTATTAGCATGAAGCACATCAGTACGTAGCATCAACAGGTTAGTGTTCATCACGAACGTGGTTTTGCAGTCAGTGCAATGTTTACAAATGCGGAGTTGGCAGATGCCCATTTGATGTATAGATTAGCACGGGGCAATAGCCGTGGCGCGGTAAGTTTGTATCGAGACAGATTTCCAGGACGAAGGTGTCCCGACAGGAAGATGTTCGAAGCAATTTATCGGCGTCTTAGGGAGCACGGAACATTCCAGCCTATGACTCGCGACTGCGGAAGACCTAGAACGACGAGGACACCTGCAATGGACGAGGCATTTCTTCGTGCAGTTGAAGATAACCCTAATGTCAGGGTCAGAGAAGTTGCTGCTGTACAAGGTAACGTTGACCACGTCACTGTATGGAGAGTGCTACGGGAGAACCAGTTGTTTTCGTACCATGTACAGCGTGTGCAGGCGCTATCAGCAGCTGATTGGTCACCACGGGTACACTTCTGCGAATGGTTCATCCAACAATGTGTCAATCGTCATTTCAGTGCAAATGTTCTCTTTACGGATGAGGCTTCATTCCAACGTGATCAAATTGTAAATTTTCACAATCAACATGTGTGGGCTGACGAGAATCCGCACGCAATTGCGCAAGCACGTCATCAACGTAGATTTTCTGTGAACGCTTGTGCAGGCATTCTTGGTGATGTCTTGATTGGGCCCCATGTTCTTTCACCTACGCTCAATGGAGCACGTTATCATGATTTCATACGGGATACTCTACCTGTGCTGCTAGAACATGTGCCTTTACAAGTACGACACAACATGTGGTTCATACACGATGGAGCTCCTGCACATTTCAGTCGAAGTGTTCGTATGCTTCTCAACAACAGATTCGGTGACCGATGGATTGGTAGAGGCGGACCAATTCCATGGCATCGACGCTCTCCTGACCTCAACCCTCTTGACTTTCATTTACCGGGGCATTTGAAAGCTCTTGTCTATGCAACCCCGGTACCAAATGTAGAGACTCTTCGTGCCCGTATTGTGGACGGCTGTGATACAATACGCCATTCTCCAGGGCTGCATCAGCGCATCAGGGATTCCATGCGACGGAGGGAGGATGCATGTATCCTCGCTAACGGAGGACGTTTTGAACATTTTCTGTTACAAAGTGTTTGAAGTCATGCTGGTACGTTCTGTTGCTGTGTGTTTCCATTCCATGATTAATGTGATTTGAAGAGAAGTAGTAAAATGAGCTCTAACATGGAAAGTAAGCGTTTCCGGACACATGTCCACATAACATATTTTCTTTCTTTGTGTGTGAGGAATGTTTCACGAAAGTTTGGGCGTACCTTTTTGTAAATTCTTCATTCGAAACATTTGAAGAGAAGTGGTATGAAGATGGGCTACGAGGAAATGCCTAATGCTCTACCTCCATTTTAAACAACTTTTTAGGAAGAAAAGGATGTACTTGTTTCCAAAATGGAATATCCTTTACAACTGACAGTCATCGTGTGTATCCGTGTGCTACACTACAGGTTATTTGTCATTAACATAGTCTTTTCTAAGAGTGTTCTTGGACGAATATATTCTGAAATATGAAACAGGCAGGTAAAAAGCTCTTGCTATGGTTTTAGCAATCAACCTTCACAAAATCCATAAACCTGACCACAACAGGGACAAACAACTTGGCATAAATTAATAGGACAACAAAATTAGCATGGGGGTTAAGCGGACAAAAAATTAGCTTGAGTAAAATTAAAAAAAAAAAGAGAATTAACAGGAGTAGAGTGTACAACAAGATTTTCAGATTAAAATGGATATCGATAAAGGTAACAAAGTAAGTGTGATTTCTTAACCAACTTTCCACAATCAAGATTTAACCATTTCAAAGGTGTCCTTCAGACATACAACTACTTACTATAGTTACTAATGATCCTGTTCTTGCCCGAAAACTGAAGTGCTCGATAAATTCAACTTATAATTTATGACTGGGTAAACAATAAACGTTCTAATATATGTGGATATTTAAATACGATTGGAATAATGCTTTATCAGTAACTTCATCCACAAAAAAAGTTTTCAGTTTCCAAGAGCTAGAACTGCAGCATATGAAGTAAAGCAGGAAGGAGTTTCCTTGAAGTATGGCAGCACCAAATACTGAATAACATACATCAAAAGCCCCTGTTATAGACATAATATGGAGTTTCTATAGAAACTGCAAAGGGTAATTGCAAAGGTATCCTCCAGAACAGTCTTTTAGATAATCGTTAATTAGATGATTACATAATTAATTGAAATAAATGAATTATAATGAATAAATAGTTTCGTATGACATTTAAAAACATTGACAAAGTAGTGGAAGGAAGTTAAATGGCCCACTAGATGATGAATACAATTCCGAGAGATGGAATACAATTATTTATCTAAGAAATTGCTGTATACAATCAGGAAAAGATGAATTTGTACTGTTATATGAGGTAAATAAACGTAGGAAAGAATCATGTCTATATAAGTTGAAATCTTGAAGTCACTCTAGCATTCCACCACCCACGCCATCATTACCGTTAGTGGTGTTAAGAAAAAAAGTCGTGTTAGGCACTTCTGTCTTAGTTCACATGATAGTATATAACCTAGAGCCTGATAGCGAAGTCCTATCCTACGTGTGAGTATGAAACAGGGGACTGAATCAGTTTTGTTTTTTTAGATGTCAGTCAGCAGACTACCTAATGCTATGTGTTTCTGAAGTATACCGTATTTGTATCTTCAGCGACGTATCATTAAACACTAAGCTTGGAAAGATCGAAGTGGCCTTTTCTGATTACCGGTGACAGCTGTAACACCTTCGGCCCACAATATTATTCAGCATCGAAATAGGAGTGCCTTATAGTACAAGTTCTTTCGTTTACACAGCCGACTGGTGCCCTGGAGAGGGCAGTACTATTTCATAGCTGCCTCCACTGACACTTCAAAAACACTCTGGTCATAATATCGTATCACCGACAGCGAAAACCGAAAAATAAAATAAAGAAGCGACTCTAGTAATGCAAAACAAAATTTATTGATGAGGACACCAAACAACTAAAAATTTTCTTTTTTTGTGACAATCATGAAAGCCGATTAACGATTCTAATTAGTACCTCTCATACAGGTGGTACTGTCGCAGTATGGGAATCTCCATCGCCATGTGTTTCTATCTGATGAGTGGGACAGGCGGTTGTAGATCCCTGTTAATAGACGCCCGCTGAACAGAGCGAAACATATCAAAGTTGCCTGTCTGGCCCGCACTGGATTTCTTCAGGCAATGTGATGGTACGAATTAATCCATGAATGTCCACTGTTCCCACATTTCCCTTCTGTCGGTTGTGCCCAGCAGTCGAAGAATTTCTGTCGCAGACTCCTGCGTTTGCATCCCGAAATTAATATCTATTTCAGTAAAATGGTGGAACTTCTAAAATGTTGGGTAGACCACTCACATGAAGATGTGCAACTGATTGGTCCAGAGTTATATTTATCGAATTCCCTTTATTCTCCTCGCGTCCTTGGAATGTTCTTTAATTGGTTAAGACGCAAATGTGATGGTGTGTTGGCCTGGCGAATGCAAAGATCAATTACTTGTTGCTGTATATGGCTGTCCATCACAAGCCAAAAGTTTCCTCCCCTTCTATTTCTATTCAATTTGTGGATAATATGCGGAAACAGATTGTCTACAGACACATCAAAACCCCAAATTTATCTGAGTTTATAGTAGCAATCATTACGTAAAATGATGGAGTTACTTGTTAATTTCTCAACACATTTTGGAGCCTGGGTTCTCGCAATTAAAGAAGCGCAGTTAAAGGGGGGGGGGGGAGGCTTAGGACATCAAACGGGTCGACTTGGAGCAGGACAGGCACCACAGGACATTTTAATTTCCACAGTCTCTACTTTTACAAATTAATTCATTAAAGTTTGTCTGCAAGACCAGGAAGGATTGATGATCACACTCATTGCAGGGTAAGTTCAAAATCATACCAAAATAAATCTTTTTGATGTTGAAATTTCATTTTTTCACTTACTATTGGTTGCATTTGTTGCTTAGGTACACTGTTCTTCGTAAGTAAGTGAGATTCTTCGATGAATTTTGCACAGCATTCAAACCATACTTACTGGTGTGTGACGCTCTAAAATTTTGCGAACATATTAAAAACTGTGGTAAAATCTGAGATAATTTACTGCTAAATTTGTTTTTTTTTGTCTGAACATGAACTTTAAAATGTAACACTTCATTCATTTTCTCATAAATAAAATAAGTTCTACAGCTTCATACACCAGTAAGTATGATTTGTATGCTGTGAGTTCCATGAGAAACGGTAGAATTACCAAATCTACACTGTTGTGGAAACCATCAAACGAATACAGGTGTAGAGGGAGACCTCGCAACACATTGAAACGATCTTTTGCACAAGATCGTCAATGCATTTACATGAAACGGGGGGAAGCAGAAAGGTTGGCACTGATCGAGTTCGCTGAAGGAAACGTGCTCCTCCGTTATGTTACTAACAATTGAAGCAACTAAGTGTTTATCAATTGCGCTGAGATGAAATAAATATGTAACTTACGCCGGAACACGACAAATGGGTGACTCGGAGAGGTAAAATACTTGTGGACAAAAAAACAAACATAGGGGCTTACATTTGAGACTGAACAACTAGAGCCAAAATTCTCACACAGTGCCACTAATACATTGCAGTGTTACCCCAGAACAACACGGCGTTCTGTTGAGACAGATAGTCTTCATCTGTACTTACTAACGAGCTTATACATGGTCGTCTGTCTGGACGGTGACATACAAACAGCACCGCATTCATCTAGCAAGATCTTCACAAAGCGCAAAGCGTCGACGCGCGACTACAACTCTAATTGCGCTCTGGCTTTGTTCTCCTAAATATTACATGGAGCAATTTATTCGCGCGTGCGAGACAAAAGTACATTAAATTCAAAGCTGCGAGCTGAAGTTTCCTGTGGGTTGCTGTCCAAATAGATGATCCTCTTAGTGCGAAGTTTCGTAGTTTCCACTTAAGTTTCCTGTTCAAACGGCGCGAAGTTACCATTTCCTGTCTGACTCCTCCCCACATTGTTTGTTCATATCCGTAAAAGCGCAAGAGCTAATAAAGTTTTGACGCTTTCGTCCAGCGAACTTTGTGACGAAATGCTGCTATCTAGTTTCCATAGAGTTCACTAAAACTATTCTGATACAGCGAGGATTGAGTGCAACGACCTGTACACGTCAGGATCATGAGAGATGGAGAAAAATCTCGCTTCTGTATCGACATTAAAAGGAAGAAACCGTAGAACAACTGAAAAACTAAGTTATGGTGATAAGACGGATATCTTAATGCATTTATTCAAGAATTTTTTCATCTAGATCGCCTTCAAACAGCGAAATTATTGGGAGGAGCTGACCCCAGAACTGCTGGAACGTCCAAACAAATACGTTAGTATACTTTAGAAGGAAGAGAGAGATTCCATAAAATTCTTCTGGTCTATGGAAATTATATTGTAGTACATATTGTGATAAAAGTCACTGGTTCGTTATTGCACAGCACGATGCGTTCTAATATCTAGGATAGAATTATGAAATCATTGTTTCCAATGCGAATATTCTTAGAAACTATTTCGTTTTATTTGCTGTAACTGTTTTATCATCTTTATTAACGGTACATCACTTAAGTAACAAATATTGATATGAACGATATTAAGCATCTTGAAACAAGTTTAACATTATTCATATATAAAGGTATTGGGTCTTTCGTCGGTATCGTGTCCCATTTCGGCACAAATTTTCGTTGAATTTACTCATTTTGAGAGTACTGACGACGATTAATTTTAATTGTTAAAACTCATTTAACAGCCAACGTGGTATAAAACATTTCTTTATTAAAGACAACAGCTTTCAACAGACTTTGCTGTCATCTTCAGCTCTGAAAATTTTTGTTGCAAAACAAGTCCATTTTACTCTGAACCTCACGCAAAAGACGTCGTGGATGAAACGGGCACATAATTAAGATTTGTCATCACTAAACTGTTTAAAAATGTAAATCACCTTGTGCATAGCGGCATGTTCATATGCACTGGTGTCCAAAATTAAAGCAAGAAATGGAAATTTTGCAAGGTTGAATTTATTTCGCCACAAAACAGTTTAAACAGGAGATAGTAAAGCAGAAACAGTGTAAAAAATACCGAACCGAAACAGCTGCAATGTGCATAAAGGTAGACAAAAATGTTCTTCGTGTTTTCCAAGTTAATGGATTTGCACATATATTCCGGTAACTGGTTAATGTGCTCATTATGGGATGTGACAACTTCTCCGCATCAGTACAGGCCTGACAACGACGGGACGCCCTGTGAATCATGTCATCAGTCTCATGTTGAGGCAATAACGCCCACTCTTCTTGCAAAGCTGCTCGCAAGTCTAGGAGGCTAGTCGGTGCATGCTGATGAGATGCAACCTGTCATCGTAGTGCATCCCACACAGGATCTATGGGATTCATACTGGGAGACCGAGCAGGCCACGCCATGCGTACAACATCTTCAGTTTCCAGGAAAACATCAACCACGCGTGATGTATGAGGTCGAGCATTATCATCCATCAATGCGACGTTTGGGGCCACACCACCTCGCAACAACCACACCTAAGGTCCCAAGATCCCGTCTCGATACCTGAAAGTAGTTAAACCCTGACGATTTAGCCGTACAATTCCATGAAGAGGTGTTCGTGTGGTCAGCATAATTTCTGCCCACAACGTTAAGGATCCTCCTCGATATCGACTTCCTTTGTTTAGATTCCGAAATTGTATTGCACCTTACCTACAGATTCGAATGCGTTGAGAATCACCCTCAGACCAAATCGGGATTCATCTGCGAAAAGATCATTGGCCCACTGTTTGACCGTCCAGGTGGTGTGCTGACTACTCCACCACGAGCGGTCCCTTTCGTGAATTAGCAGCAGAGGTAAACATACAGATGGCTTCCGACAATAAAGGCTGCTCTGCCGAAGCCTTCTGTACACAGTTTGTCTCGATACAAAATGTCCAGTGGATGCTGCGAGGTCAGATGCCACTTGCCATAATGCCCTTACGGTGAAATAAAGGTCCTCTCATTTTGATATCACTCTTGGTCGGCCATGCCCTGATCTTCGGTATACTGTTTCGGTCTCTATAAATTGTCGCCACATCCGAGAAACAACAGAACGATTCACATTAAGTCATCGGGCCACGTCAGTACGTGACGGTCCTGCTTATATTCTTGTTAAGGCCCTCCTCCGCAGAGAGTCTGGTAGGAATCTTCTTTGTGCCATACCGCACCGTCTGTGACCGAATACACAGCGACTGTGGAAGTGAGACTGCCCGACAAACACTACCTGTTTCGTAGGTTCCCTGACGTCATCGTTGACGTGGTTTTCCGTTAATCGAAATGAAATCTTCCGTGAAGAGCATGGTTGTAAGGACATTTTGTGTGATTGTACCGTGAATTAACCACAACACGGGGAAATATCGGTTTGTTGCTTTAATTTTGGACACCAGTGTACATACTGCTCACAGATACTGCGTATACATTGGAGCATCTGTGAGCAATTTGTATATGAACATGACATTTTACAAAAGGTCGTTTATTTTTTTAAATAGTTTATCGATGTCAAAACTTTGTAACCTGCTGGCTTTTATCCGATTGTCTTGTGGGCGAAGTTCAGCGTAAAATGACTATGTTTTACAACAGAAAGTTTCAGACGTGAAGATGACAGCAAAGCCTGTTGGAATCGGTTGTCTTTAATGAAGAAATATTTAATGCGATCATGGCTCTTGAATAGTTCGCAACAAATTTTCTTGTGTCTCACCTATGTAGTACATCTATGACGGTCACAGCAGGCGTCATGAAATTCGTATATAGTGAATAATTTGGAATAATACTTCATGAAGCTGCTGATCATCAATTCGTTTGTGAGTATCATTAGCTAGGACGGGCAGGATACGAGGATAAATATAATAAAAAAGTTCTAGACTCCTAGTGGTGTCATTGTCCCTGAGCGGGAATCGAGTAATGTTTCAAGTTTCATGGGAGACGTACGTAATTATTTTTGAAAAGGAAGTGGACGGTGACATGGAGATTTGGATCGGGTAGGGAAGCGTGCATGGATAGCCCAAGTGATTAAGGCGACCACTCGCGATAAGTGGGAAATCCGAGTTCGAGACCCAATTCGGCACAAATTTTCATGTGTCACAACTGGGCAACACTTCTATACCCACTGCTGATGATGTCATGAGATTCGCATTCAGTGAGTAATTTAGAATAATGTTGGTGCCACGTTGGCACTTATGTATAGACGTATCAAGGGGCAATGGCCTTTATTCTGGCTGGGAAGCTCCGGAGGTTCTGTGGCGCGATGGTAGGCCGCGAGAAAGGAGTTGTTGAGTGGTGTGGGGCGAACTGGAAGCGTGGTGCACATAGGGATATTTTGCCCTAAAACCTGGCTAAAAGTCAACTTTTCGAAAGTGAATAATTCCCACAAGCCGGCCGCTGTGACCGAGCGGTTCTAGGCGCATCAGTCTGGAGCCGCGTGACCGCTACGGTGGCAGGTTCGAATCCTGCCTCGGGCATGGATGTGTGTGATGTCCTTAGGCTAGTTAGGTTTAAGTATTTCTAACTTCTAAGGGACTGATGACCACAGAAGTTAAGTCCCATAGTGCTCAGAGCCATTTGAATCATATTTGAATTCCCGCAACTCACAACTTCCTGAGACAGTCTGATAGATGGGGCATTGCTGATGCCGTGTTTCATTTGCTTATTGTGATCTGATACGCGGTAGAGCTAGTCTACATTTACGTCTCGCTTGCAATGCATCTGAAGGTTCTCTATTGGCCTGAACTCACTTTGCATTTGTGAATGTGTTAGAGTGTGTGTTTTACTTGAAGTGCGGAAATATTCAACATGGATTCCGAAGATCCTGGTATGCACCGTTATTTACGATTATCCCAATTCATATGATTTACTACTTTTATTAGTTCAAATGGTTCAAATGGCTCTGAACAGTAAGGGACACAACATCTGAGGTCATCAGTCCCCTAGAACTTAGAACTACTGAAACATAACTGGTCTATGAACATCACACACATTAATGCCCGAGGCTGGATTCGAACCTGCGACCGTAGTGGTTGCGAGGTTCCAAACTGAAGCGCCTATAGCCGCTCGGCCACAGCGATCGGCTTCAGAATAGTAAATACAATTATGATCGCGACTTGATGCCAGCATTCTGAATTAGTATCTCTATCGGCGTAAATAGCCTTTTTGCGATATATTCAAGTCTATTTTCGGTGCACGCTTTTACCAAGATTTCGTGATCGACAAAAATGAAATTTCTTTAAACTCATCGCCATTTTGTTGGAACTTAATATTTTTCAGTGCTCGTATGTATACTAATAAAAATATATTGAAAATGACTTACATAAAATTATTTTGGTACAGGTCCAATAGGAGAGTTTCGGGAATTTTCGCCAATGCGGAGCAAACACTGGTAGCAGTTACTTGTGTAAAATATCTGGGAGTATGCGTGTGGAACGATTTGAAGTGGAATGATCATACAAAATTAATTGTTGGTAAGGCGGGTACCAGATTGAGATTCATTGGGAGAGTCCTTAGAAAATGTAGTCGATCAACAAAGGAGGTGGCTTACAAAACACTCGTTCGACCTATACTTGAGTATTGCTCATCAGTGTGGGATCCGTACCAGATCGGGTTGACGGAGGAGATAGAGAAGATCCAAAGAAGAGCGGCGCGTTTTGTCACAGGGTTATTTGGTAACCGTGATAGCGTTACGGAGATGTTTAGCAAACTCAAGTGGCAGACTCTGCAAGAGAGGCGCTCTGCATCACGGTGTAGCTTGCTCGCCAGGTTTCGAGAGGGTGCGTTTCTGCATGAGGTATCGAATATATTGCTTCCCCCCTACTTATACCTTCCGAGTAGATCACGAATGTAAAATTAGAGAGATTCGAGCGCGCACGGAGGCTTTCAGACAGTCGTTCTTCCCGCGAACCATACGCGACTGGAACAGAAAAGGGTGGTAATGACAGTGGCACGTAAAGTGCCCTCCGCCACACACCGTTGGGTGGCTTGAGGAGTATAAATGTAGATGTAGATGTAGAATGACCAATCTTCTAGCTGCAAGTGGTCTTTCTACATTGTGCGGCTGGTACAGGGAGCGTCCGATGTAGACACAAAAATGATTTCTGAGATGAAAACTTAGGCACTACAGAGGAGTTCATAGTGGGCTGCATCAAACCAGTCAGGACAGATCACTCAATAAACGAATAAATAATAAATAAATGAATGTAAATAAAAATTACTGGTAGAAATAAAACTACATCATCAAATTTAGCTTATCCTTTTATTTTACTTCAAAAAATCACGAAAATTGCCTATTTTTCGATTGTTCTAAAAGGGCTTCCCCTCAACTTAAATAGCGGATAGGTTAGTAAAACATATCCTGAGACACCAATGAGTTGAGGTATCAAATGACTCTGAGCACTATGGGACTTAGCGTCTAAGGTCATCAGTCCCCTAGAAGTTAGAAGTACTTAAACCTAACTAATGTAAGGATATCACACACATCCATGCCCGAGGCAGGATTCTAACCTGCGACCGTTGCGGTTCCAAAAGTTTAATCTTCAATAATGGTTTATGAAACACATCTATAAAACTTTTGAATATCGCAGAATAAAGCCTAGGCCTCTTTGCATCCGAGCTTGGAATCATCACTACCTAGATTATCGACGATTGAGCCATGAGTTCGACGGATAATATGCCAAATTCTGTCCTCATTGGCGCATTACATGTTCAGAGTCCCGTGAGGGATGTAGGATCCTTTCGTAGTGCTCCGAACGTTGTCCTTTCAATAGATATCCGGCGACCTTGGTGGTCAAAATTGGGTTCGGTAGGCATGAAGATATGAAGATAAGCAGTAGGAACACTCGCCGTGTACGGTTGGGCATTATGTTGCTGAAATGTAATTCCAGTGTGGCTTGTCATGTAGGGCAACAGAACGAGGCGTACAATATTGTCGACGCTGTGCTGTAATACAGCTACGGATGACAAGCAAAGGGATGTTGCTAAGACAATGGTGTCCCAGATCGTCTCTCTTGGTTTTCGGGCCTTATGGCGGACGCCAGCCAGGTTGGTATCCCACCACCGTCCGCGATGTCTCCGGACACGTCGTCGGCATTCGGTGGAGCAGAACTGCGTTCACTAGTGAGTTCTGCTTCGGACGGAGCCCCGATGACCAGTGGTTTTCTTTAATAGCAGGACCCCTTTTGATTTCATCCATTGCTCCCTTACAGAACAGCGGTACGTCGACGATATTATACGCCCCGTTTCGATGCCCTTCATGGCAAGGCACCCTGGGTTTACATTTCAGCAAGATAATGCTCGTTCAAGCACATCGAAAGTTTCTAATGCTTGTCTTCGTGATTGTTAAACCCTACATTGGCCACAAGGTCGCCGGATCTCTCTCTAATTGAGAATGTTTTGAACATTAAGGGCAGGGCCCTCTTACCAGCTTGGAATTTTGGCGACCTAAAGCATGAATTGGACAGAATTCATCAATTTATCTGTCAGCAAGATATCAAAAAACTCTGTCAATCAATGCCAAGCTGCAAACTGCTTGCGTAAGGACCAGAGGTGGACCAACGTGTTATTGACTTACTCAGTTTCAGACGCTCTTTCTCTTGAATAAACAATCCAATTTTTCTGAAATAGTAATCTTTTTTTCCTGTACATGGACGTCATATCCACCAGTTTCCAGCCCTCCTTCGGATAACTACTTCGTGGTGCGTGTTTTTTCGCTTGGAGTGTATTTCAAGAATAAGATTTACAACGTAATTCATTTTTTCACTTTTCCTGAAAAGGGTCCAATAAATAATTTCTACATAACCAAAGTGTCAAGTGTAATTATTTCACTTAACACATTGACCCATAGTAATGTGAAATATATTCAGTTATGAATGTTTCTGTGTAGCCACTTATTGAGATACAAAGGACGCAGGTATCGACGGATCCCAATATCAGTTTTATCTTCATTATTTTATTTAATTGACCTTGGTGCAGAGCGTTACTTTTCTCTGAAGCCTTTAACGTTGATTAAATTTCGTTACTTGCAGGTCTTGTTGACCTCAGTACGATGTTTCAAATGACAAAAGAAACACAAAGCCGTCGACGTAACTAAGTGCAGCTAATGTTTCCAGAGGCTTTTTTTAGAGGCGTCACAGACGACGACCAGCTGTATTTGCAAGAGCCCGTTAGTAGCGTGTACTTTCTGTGGGGCTACGGCCGACGAAGGCACTGAAGTCCATTCATTTGCTCTCCACACAGAGAGTCGGAAAATCCGACGTTAATAGTCTAACCAGATGAGGGTGGAAGGGAGGCGGAGTAGTGGGAAGGGAGAATCTCTGCTTTTATGTTGACTCTGAAACTCTGGGTGAGGAATTCTCAGAGCGGCTGCTCTAAACTTGTAAACACAAAATTGCAGACAGTGCAATTCTGCAATTAGGGACTTCTGTTAATTTGCTCAACGTCTCTGAACAATATCAGTTATCGCTTCCAACAAAGTAGTAAGGTAGTTTCACAACAAATATTTCGTGTTTGTTTTATTTTGTTATGTAATATTATTCTCAGAAAAAAAATATAATAACTTTATTCCAACAGTTCAGTAGGAAGGGAAGAAAATATGCTTAAATTATCGCTCAGCATTTCCTAATGTGAATATTGATGAAATCATGATTTGTAAATCACTTATCATCATTCTTATTAAACACTAGAATTCAGCAACATTTGCGCTGCTTGCCACATCTGACTTTGGTGATGAAACCAGAAGAAAGCTGACTTTGAACACTGTCATTCATCGATGTCACATGGTACAATTTTCTGGGGAAATTCCAGAGAAACGAAGTAGACATTACGTCGCATAGGAAATTACTGTAAGGCAAGATCCACTGACCATCTTCTAATATAATTAAGGGCATTGTCTGAAATACTAGCCATCCTAGCAAATAATGTTCACTTGCTTTCGCATTTCGCTGAGAATAACCAATTACAAAGACTAAAAGATTTAAACAGTTGTAACACATGGAACAAAATCAGTCTCTCCTGTCAACAGAATAATCTTACTATCGCACAGAGAAGAAAAATACTAGCAGATTAAAAACATTTTACCAGCTCAATTTAGAATGTAAGGTGTCGATAGACAAAAACAAAAGTTTTAGAATCTTACGGTATAGTGATGGTTTATGATTTATTTTTGCTCCATAAATGATTTTCTAAATGTATAATAACTAATTGAGACTAGATTCCGTTATGAAATTCTACGATATTGTAGTGCCTTTGTTATTTCAAATTACGAGAAATGTTCCTTCGGACACGTATGTATGCCCGAAGGAACAGGCACTGCAGCGGGACCGTTATGAGGTACACGAAATTAGTTCGTATTTGCGAATATAGATAACTATGAGCCATATGATGGAATCATGACCATGAAAATTTGTGCGGGACCGGGACTCGAACACGTATTTCCCGCTTATTGCGAGCGGTCGCCTTACCATTAGACTATCCGAGCACGACTCAAAGCCAGCTCCCTGTACGGAAATTTCATAATGGATGTACGTTTACAGGTAGTAGGTACATGATTGACGACATATGGAAGTTTGGGTCTGTCTTTCTGTTGACACACTTGTTCAGTCTAGGTAGCAATATGATCTCTCCAAGTTATTTGACAGAGGATTCATTAGCATAAGCCCATATTACGTCAGCAGTTGAAATTCTCTTTTGAAGCAGACTACCCGTATAATGTATCTTCTTGCATCTGGAAGCTGCCTTGTAAGGATTTTCTATGGCATATCTCAACGTAGATGATACAGAACTAGTGTCTTTGCCTACTATCCTCGATTCAAGTCCAACCACTGTTTACTTTCTTCGAACGGTCTCGAAAAAGAGGGCGAAGCGCGGGCAGAGTTTTAGAGCAACCTCTTGCTTTTGGTGTTGGAAATGTCTCTAAAAGGCAGATGACTCAACAATGACCAACAGCATCAGACGCTAATGGAAACCAGACGATTAAGGACGCGTAAGGTGTATCCTAAGAGTATGTGACATGTAACTGTGTTGTTATAATGATGATCTCTCCAGCAGAAAAGGATTTCCTTTTAGTCCCCCATTTGGATGTTGGGAGGGGCACTGCCAAGGGGAAAGTGTGCATCAGGAAAAGACTGTGTAACCAACGAAATAGTAACATACTTCTAGTCGGAGCATGAAATATCAGGAATTTTAACATCTTAGGAGAACTAGAAAATCCAAAAAGGAAATTTGAAAGGCTCAATCTAGATATAGCGGGGATCAGTGAAGCAAAATGGAAAGGAAATAAGAGTTTCTGGTCAGATGAATGTAGGGTAATATCAACAGCGGCAGAAAATGGTATAATGATAGTATGGTTTCTTATGAACTGGAAGGTAGGGAAAAGAATATGTTATTGCGAACAGTGACAGGGCTGTTCTCATCAAATTCGACAGCAAACGAACGCCAACAATAAAACGAGCAGTTCATCTACATGTGCTGATGTTACGGGTACACGAAAAGGATAAAGACGAAGTATATGAATATGTAGAACGCGTAATCCGTATGTGAAGGGAGATAATAACCTAATAATCACGAGGGATGGGAACGAGGTAGTACAGGAAGGAACAGAAGACAGTCACGGGAGATTATGGACTGAGTAACAGAAGTGACAGAAAGACTTATTGAATTCTACATCTAAATTTCTGCTATTAACAGTGCGTACACCATTCGATGCACATGGGGTTCTGAGACATAGTAGATAGCTTGGAGATAATGGAAGATTCCTACTCGATTACGCCATAGAGATTCTGGAATAGGATACTGTATTTTAAGGCGTACCCAGGAACAGACACAGACTCAGATCACGATTTAGTAATGATGAAGAGTATTCTGAAATTTAAGAAAATCGTCCGGATGAATCAGTGAGCAAATAAGTGGTATACTGAAGTTCTGCGAAATGACGAGATGTGTCTGAAGTTCTCTAAGGCTGTAGATATTGCGATATCAAATGCGACAGTAGGCAGTTGAGTTGAAGAGAAATAGACACCTAAAAACTAGGCAACCGAAGTTTAACAGACACACGTAGGCACATGGAAGATAACTGTGATTAAACATTAAAAGAAGAAATACTTCAAGAGAGCCACGGAAGGAGGAAGCAAAAAACATGTTGAGGGAAATTCAGTAATATAGAAATGTAAGTGACTTAGACCTGAAGTACATATGCAGTGCAGGGAAGCCAAAGACAATTTGACGCAGGAAAAACGTGAAGAAATCGTTAAGTAATGGTCGTCGGATGAACTGATTCAGCATACAGAAATGTCAGATACACCGGTTAAATTAAAATCAAGGACGTCAACAGTAAGAATGCTGTGGTGGTACCACTGTTCAACGAACAGGAGAGGGTAATTATGAGGAAGAAGCACGCTGATGGCGTCTACCACGAGGAGTACATGTCTGGTGTCGTGACTGTGGAAGTAGTAGACGTCGATATGGAAGACATAGTGAATCCAGTGTTAGGGTCAGAATTTAATAGAACCTATGAGGGCAGGCGATCAAATAAGGCAGAAGGAATAAATAACGTTCTTTCAGAATTTCTGAATTCGTTATGAGAAGTGGCAACCAAGTGACTTCATGTAGGAGTGTAGAATCCATGAAACTGGAGACATAACCTAAGATTTTCGGAAGAACAACATCCACAAAATAACGAAGATAGCAAGGGCAGATAAATGAGAGAACTAGTGGGTAATCAGCTCAATGACTCATTCGTTCACGTTGCTGTCAAGAA
The DNA here is from genome assembly GCF_023864345.2 of Schistocerca serialis cubense. NCBI lineage: Eukaryota > Metazoa > Arthropoda > Insecta > Orthoptera > Acrididae > Schistocerca > Schistocerca serialis. The sequence goes on from NC_064645.1 coordinate 445,834,322, forward strand.
TACTACACACAATAATGGGAAAGGAAACTGACGATAAATTAAATGAAGAAATTTGAGTTTCTTACAGTTAAAGACACGGTAGAGTCGGTTCTGATGTTGAGTTTGATAATGGAAGCGAGAATTAAGAAAAACCGAGGCAGATCATATTATTTGTCGACAGCGAAAAAGCTTTAGACGATTGAAGTTTTGGACAATGTTCAGAATTGTGAGAAAGGATAGATAAGTAATCTACAGGAAGGAGAAACAGAATACAATGTATACAAGAGACAAGAGGAAACAATGAGATCGCGAAAGAAGTTCTCGGAGTAAAAAGAGAGTAAGACACTGCTCAGTCTATACATCGACTAAACAAAGTCGGAAATAAAAGAGTGGGATTAAAATTTAGAATACAAATGACAAGATGCACTTATGACTTTGCCGTCGACAGCGAAAGGGAATGGGTTTACCAGACATGTTGAGTGAAATGAACAGTCTGACAAATACGGAATATGAATAGAGATTAGACCGAAGAAAGACTGAAGTAATGAGTGATAGAAATGAGATTAGTGGTGAACTTAACATCAATATTGAGGACCACTAAGCAGACGAAGGAAGGAAACTACAAACAATAACACTAGACGGAAGCAAGGACATAAAAAGTAGGGTAGCACAGGCAGTGAGGACATTAATGGGCAAGATAATTACATGTGACATTAATTTTGCATTCAAAGCAGCCCACTGTATTTAACCTTTTGATGTGTTTTCATCATACTCTTACGACTATGTAATCACATTATTCTTTTAAATGTCGTAGAATATGGCAGTGTACTAAAAAATGCCGAAAAATCATTCAGATCGTATCTTTCAGAGGAAACAAATGGGGTAAATAAGGAGGTAACGTGTATGAAGCAGTCATAATCCAAGTCGAAGCTAATTACGTATGGAGTCCCAGAAGATTCCGATTTAGTGCTTTTACTATTTCTGCTACACATTAATGACCTTTCATCAGTATCATTACGAGAACGGAAGTTTCTTTTGTATGCTGATAAATAATAAAGTCGTATGGCATGAATGGCTGGGAGACCCCAAAGGCAGGTTCAGCCCCTAATTGGAAAGGTTTTTCCTATCCTTCGTGAAGTATGAGATCTGTGTGATATGTTCATCTGTTAAGTGTAGGTAACATTATTGTGTGCTTGTCGTGAGTGTAGTGGCATGTTCGTGGTGGAGATGATGAGCGAAGGGATAGGTTGAAGCCCGATGGCGGCATGTGGCCTAACCCTCTCGAAAAGCAGCAAGGGGGCCACGGAGCTCAACGTCCTTATCCGACGAACGGATCATCATCAACAGTGTAACATACACTCACTTCTTGAGGCGCTGCGGAGAGGTTTGGAATTCATCCAAGATTTTGGCGAAAATACTACTGATCATGGCCTTTACGCCACCATCTCTATCCCCCTCCCCGGTTGCCAACCAGACACTCTAAGTAAAACTTTCATCCAGCACCAGGATTCGAAGCGGTTTGCCCCCGATTCGAGTGCCTTCGCAAACGTATACGTTAGCGACCACTGCTACGGGGGCGTGTTCTTTGTTGCAGATGATGCAAACACAGCAAGAAGTAGCAAACGCAATGTACATTTAGAAATAGTGGTAATGACATTTTTCTGAATGTTAATATATGTTTCCAAGCCACTTATTCGCCACCAAACATTGGGAAGATACGCAGTATGTAGTTCGGAAATTGCGACACGTTTCCTCAAAGTATATGCCTAAAATATAACGAAAAGCACAGAGAAGAAGTTAAGAGTATTGTTTTCATGGTTGCTAATGCCACATACCACTGAACTGCTGAACTGCTGCAGCTCCTGAAGAAATCTTTCTTGGCAACGCGAGTGTTGTCAGATGTAGGTGATATAACATTTAAAAGACTAGCGTACTACGCTCACTTTCAATATAAAATGTCGTATGGAATCACTTTTAGGTTATCTCGTCAAGCCAAGCTAAAGATTTCCGAGTCCAAAACGGATATACAAGTTATTTGTGTTGTAAATCCAAGAACATCCTGCAGAGATTTGTTCAGGGACAGATTCCCAAAATATTTTTTCCTTAACGAAATTTGTCGTAAACAATAAATTTATTTTGGAGTCAACAGTTCTGCCTTGGAAACAGTGCTGGATGTAAAAGAAAAACGTTGACAGCATACATTTTCAACAATTTGGCACCAGCCATAGAAAGCTTAACAACAGAAGGCGCCTAATGGATTTATTGTTGGTTAAATCCTTTTCCATTGACTTATATCGAAGCAGGACCGACTGATGAGGACACATTATTGGTAGTATAAAGATAAGCGAATTTTGTAAGTGTTGACTTCTGTGCATCATCGCTGCATTAATTTGGTCATTGTAAACAAGTGTTTAAACTGATTTTATCTTTCGATCATGCGTAGTTTTAATACCCAAAGTAGTATCATCTGCACTTCAGGGTAATGTCCATTTACATACTTAGTACCTTATGCAAAGAAATTATATCCAATATTTTTGTAACTGTTTCCTACATCCATGGGGACCATTTATTTCACTTCACATCTATGGAAGGGACATATCTCCTTTATCTTGAATGTGTATTCTTGTTTTACCACAAGTACAGATACTGGAGGATTTCTTCACTATGTATTTATGGACCAAAAAATGCCTCTACTCTATTCCGATCTAATTTAAATGGCAGAGGGGGAGAGGTCTCCTTGTGAAAAACCTCTTTTTTTTTTTTATCACCAGTCTACTGACTGGTTTGATGCGGCCCGCCACGAATTCCTTTCCTGTGCTAACCTCTTCATCTCAGAGTAGCACTTGCAACCTACGTCCTCAATTATTTGCTTGACGTATTCCAATCTCTGTCTTCCTCTACAGTTTTTGCCCTCTACAGCTCCCTCTAGTACCATGGAAGTCATTCCCTCATGTCTTAGCAGATGTCCTATCATTCTGTCCCTTCTCCTTATCAGTGTTTTCCACATATTCCTTACCTCTCCGATTCTGCATAGAACCTCCTCATTCCTTACCTTATCAGTCCACCTATCTTTCAACATTCGTCTATAACTCCACATCTCAAATGCTTCGATTCTCTTCTCTTCCGGTTTTCCCACGGTCCATGTTTCACTACCATACAATGGTGTACTCCAGACGTACATCCTCAGAAATTTCTTCCTCAAATTAAGGCCGGTATTTCATATTAGTAGACTTCTCTTGGCCAGAAATGCATTTTTTGCCATAGCGAGACTGCTTTTGATGTCCTCCTTTCTCCGTCCGTCATTGGTTATTTTACTGCCTAGGTAGCAGAATTCCTTAACTTCATTGACTTCGTGACCATCAATCCTGATGTTAAGTTTCTCGCTGCTCTCATTTCTACTACTTCTCATTACCTTCGTCTTTCTCCGATTTACTCTCAAACCATACTGTGTGCTCATTAGACTGTTCATTCCGTTCAGCAGATCATTTAATTCTTCTTCACTTTCACTCAGGATAGCAATGTCATCAGCGAATCGTATCATTGACATCCTTTCACCTTGTATTTTAATTCCACTCCTGAACCTTTCTTTTATTTCCATATTTGCTTCCTCGATGTACAGATTGAAGAATAGGGGCGAAAGGCTACAGCCTTGCCTTACACCCTTCTTAATACGAGCACTTCGTTCTCGATCGTCCACTCTTATTATTCCCTTGGTTGTTGATTGTATATGACCCGTCTCTCCCAATAGCTTACCCCTACTTTTTTCAGAATCTCGAACAGCTTGCACAATTTTATATTGTCGAACGCTTTTTCCGGGTCGACAAATTCTATGAAAGTGGCTTGATTTTTCTTTAGCCTTGCTTCCATTATTAGCCGTAACGTCAGAATTGCCTGTCTTGTCCCTTTACTTTTCCTAAAGCCAAACTGATCGTCACCTAGCGCATTCACAATTTTCTTTTCCATTCTTCTGTATATTGTTCTTGTAAGCAGCTTCGATGCATGAGCTGTGAAGCTGATTGTACGATAATTCTCGCACTCGTCAGCTCTTGCCGTCTTCGGAATTGTGTGGATGATGCGTTTCCGAAAATCAGATGGTACTTCGCCAGACTCATATATTCTACACACCAACGTGAATAGTGGTTTTGTTGCCACTTCCCCCAATGATTTTAGAAATTCTGATGGAATGTTATCTATCCCTTCTGCCTTATTTGACCGTAAGTCCTCCAAAGCTCTTTTAAATTCCGATTCTAATGCTGGATCCCCTATCTCTTCTAAATCGACTCCTGTTTCTTCTTCTATCACATCAGACAAATCTTCACCCTCATAGAGGCTTTCAATGTATTCTTTCCACCTATCTGCTCTCTCCTCTGCATTTAACAGTGGAATTCCCGTTGCACTCTTAATGTTACCACCGTTGCTTTTAATGTCACCAAAAGTTGTTTTGACTTTCCTGTATGCTGAATCTGTCCTTCCGACAATCATATCTTTTTCGATGTCTTCACATTTCTCCTGCAGCCATTTCGTCTTAGCTTCCCTGCACTTCCTATTTATTTCATTACTCAGCGACTTGTATTTCTGTAATCCTGATTTTCCCGGAACATGTTTGTACTTCCTCCTTTCATCAATCAACTGAAGTATTTCTTCTGTTACCCATGGTTTCTTCGCAGCAACCTTCTTTGTACCTATGTTTTCCCTCCCAACTTCTGTGATGGCCCTTTTTAGAGATGTCCATTCCTCTTCAACTGTACTGCCTACTGTGCTATTCCCTATTGCTGTATCTATAGCGTTAGAGAACATCAAACGTATCTCGTCATTCCTTAGTACTTCCGTATCCCACTTCTTTGCGTATTGATTCTTCCTGACTAATGTCTTGAACTTCAGCCTACTCTTCATACTACTATATTGTGATCTGGATCTATATCTGCTCCTGGGTACGCCTTACAGTCCAGTATCTGATTTCGGAATCTCTGTCTGACCTTGATGTAATCTAATTGAAATCTTCCCGTATCTCCCGGCCTTGTCCAAGTATACCTCCTCCTCTTGTGATTCTTGATCAAGGTATTCGCTATTACTAGCTGAAACTTGTTACAGAACTCAATTAGTCTTTCTCCTCTTTCATTCCTTGTCCCAAGGCCATATTCTCCTGTAACCTCTTCTTCTACTCCTTCCCCTAGAACTGCATTCCAGTCGCCCATGACTATTAGATTTTCGACCCCCTTTACATGCTGCATTGCCCTTTCAATATCCTCATACACTTTCTCTATCTGTTCATCTTCAGCTTGCGACGTCGGCGTGTAAACCTGAACTATCGCTGTCGGTGTTGGTCTGCTGTCGATACTGATTAGAACAACCCGGTCACTGAACTGTTCACAGTAACACACCCTCTGCCCTACCTTCCTATTCATAACGAATCCTACACCTGTTATACCATTTTCTGCTGTTGTTGATATTACCCGATACTCATCTGACCAGAAATCCTTGTCTTCCTTCCACTTCACTTCACTGACCCCTACTATATCTAGATTGAGCCTTTGCATTTCCCTTTTCACATTTTCTAGTTTCCCTACCACGTTCAACCTTCTGACATTCCACGCCCCGACTCGTAGAACGTTATCCTTTCGTTGATTATTCAATCTTTTTCTCATGGTAACCTCCCCCTTGGCAGTCCCCTCCCGGAGATCCGAATGGGGGACTATTTCGGAATCTTTTGCCAATGAAGAGATCATCATGACACTTCTTCAATTACAGGTCACATGTCCTGTGGATACACGTTACGTGTCTTTAATGCAGTGGTTTCCTTTGCCTTCTGCATCCTCATGCCGTTGATCATTGCTGGTTCTTCCGCCTTTAGGTGCAATTTCCCACCCCTAGGACAAGAGAGTGCCCTGAACCTCTATCCGCTCCTCCGGCCTCTTTGACAAGGCCGTTGGCAGAATGAGGCTGACTTCTTATGCCGGAAGTCTTCGGCCGCCAATGCTGATTATTTATCAAAATTTAGGCAGTGGTGGGGATCGAACCCGGGACCGAAGACGTTTTGATTATCAATCAAAGACGCTACCCCTAGACCACGAGTACCTTGGAACACCTCTACCTACCCAAAAAAACTCACACATTTCACCAAAGAATTTTACTTTCAATGTTGTGTGAGAAACTGATAGATAAGTTTGCAGTATTCTTGTTCGCGCTGAGCTCTTTCAGTGTCTCAGAACAGGCTATAAGTGCTCCTGTCATAGATTTTAAGTCCACGAGGGTGGCAAATGTGCTTGCAAATCGGTGTAGCCTTAGTGCCGTTCATCGCAAGCTCGACCCTTCTCACTTGTCAATCATAACTCAGTTGGACAATCTGTTGTCCAAACGGTTTAAGAGAGTTTTTAAAGCATTTTTTATGTGAAAGGCAATATAAATATGCCTCTGTATTCGTTACTGTTTAGGTTTTTAATTTCCATATGCACTGAGTATCCGTTCAAATTTCCATTCCTGTGGAGCTGTTCCACTTTCTCGGATTGCCATCAAAATGTGTCTAGCCTCTTAAAAAATTCATCGCTTAACTTACATATCTTGCAGTAACGACTTTTCTACTTGGGGTTTTGTTCGCTTTAAGTGACCCATATCTACATTTACATCTATATACATACTCCGCAAGTCACCATATGGTGCGTGACGGCGGTATCCTATACCACTACCATATTCTATTCGCAAACAGAGCGAGGGAAAAACTGTCTACATGCCTCCGTACAAGCCCTAATCTCTCTAATCTTATCTTGGTGGTCCTAATGCTAAATGTATCTTCGCAGCAGTAGAATCGTTTTGCCGTCAGCCTCAAATGCCGGATCTCTAAATTTTTTCCTGAGTGCTCTTCGAAGAGAACGTCGCTTTCCTTCCAGTGATTCCTATTTGAGATTCCGAAGCATCTCCGTAATACTTGCGTGTTGTTACAACCTAGCGGTAATAAATCTTGCAGCCCGTCTCTGAATTGTTTCAATGTCTTTCTTTAACCAGTCCTGGCGGGAATCCCAAACAGAGGAACAGTACTCAACAATGTGTCGCAGCACCGACCTACGCAGGGCCTCGTTTATAGATGGACCACACTTTCCTAAAATTCGCACAATAAACCGAAGTCGAGGATTCGCCTTCCCTACTAGAATCCTTACATGCTCATTTCATTTCATACTGATTTGCAACGTTACGCCTAAGTTTTAATCGACGCGACTCCGTCATTTAGCACGCTAGTAATGCTTTACTCGAATATTATAGGTTACCTCTCACCAATCATCTGCTTCAAACTGTATTTTTCTACATTTAGAAGTAGCTGCCATTCATCACACCTAGTAGAAGTTTTGTCTGTTTTGCATCATCCTACAGCAGTACGCCACAGTATCATCAGCAAAAAACCACATACTTTTGATTACCCTGTCCGCTAGATCATTTATGTATGTAGAAACTAACAGCTGTGCTGCTACATGTACCTGGAGCATTCCCGACGACACCCTTGTCTCTGATGAACACTTTCCTTCTAGTATAGAATACTGGGTTTGTTACTTAAGAACTCTTCGAGCTCCTTACTTACCTGGGCAAGTATTCCATATTATCAGGTGATATCAGCTTATTCATCTGGGACTGAATAGGTTTCTCACGGGTAATCTTTCTTTCGCTGAATGACAGTTGAGTAGGTCTTGGGAGGAGTCAGACAATATCGTGTATTTCTGTCTAGTAATCGTCTCTAAGGTTCCATTTACTCGATAGAACCTTGGGGAAAGTCTTGTAGCTATTTATGTGGCATTATAATGTAGTACCGTACTGAAGCTGAAGAGGTCCCTTAAAAAACTTTATAAGGCCGGAGAAAAATGACTATATTACTCATACTGCTCACTTGACTTTTTCGGATTTATTTCCACCATCACATATGAGTAACACCAGCGTAATTCTTGGATTTATATGCGAAGCAAATCTCACATATTACTCGCAAACTTTCATACTTGACCTTAACACCGTTTGCATTCCTAGCTAAGGATTTAAACTTATGGTTGACGTAACTAGTAACCACACTGTTCACTAAACACTCTATGTTAAACACAATTCTTAGTTGATGCTAGCACTTTTCTTCGGAAGTTGTTCATGGGTTTAGCCTCCCTAATATTCCTGTGGTCTCTGAGGCGACATTTTGCTATATATAATACATAACCTTGTTTTTGTCATAAGCTCGTTTCCCGTGCAGATTAATTTTGAGATCATTTCCTCAGTCTTTAGAAGAGTCTCCCCTCTTCCAATAGCTGTATGTCCGTACCCATGATTTCACGTATTGATTTGGTCCTCTGTCGCTTTGCCATACGCTGTATTTTATCACTTCAATTCAAGTTTTATAGCAAGTTGTCCTAATTATTTATTTCAAGTTTCTGCTACCAGTCACTTTTTTAAAAAGTGACTGGTAGCAGAAACTTGAAATAAATAATTTTCCCACACAGTCACGGTTCACAAACATAGCCATTATGGCTGAAAATAATAAAGTTGTCCTAATTTCCCTCGTCAAGGTGTGGTGTCCCTTTCCATATATTTGCCATGAACCATATAAATAACGACAAAAGAACTATACATGCGTAATGTTGTGTGAACTTTAATGCCTAATTGTGATACGGACAAAGTGACGAAATAACTTTAAAGACAATTTATCGTTTCTGATAATAGAAAAAAGACATTATTCTCCGTGATATAAGATGAAATGTGTAAACTAAAGAACTGAACACTATAATCTTTGTTATATTGTAAAAGGTCAGGAAGACACTGGACTTAGTCGTCTTCTGATGTTTTCTTGTGTCTTAGCTATTGTTTGAGTGCAGAGGGTACGATTGTATTGCGATAGCTTTTGTCTTGCTCTCGTTTAATTACTAGAACATAATTGATGTGTAAAAGAGTTACGAAAATATAATAAGCTAATCTGGAGTGCAGAGTAATCATTTAAGGAACCTACGCCACATTTGTTATAACGCAAGAGTTTGTGTAGCATTTCTGAAGCTGCTGCGGAGCTAGCTGCGATCATCTTCGATTGAGAAAGTTGGCCGCCATTACGAGGTGCATTTCAACTATTTATTTCCACAGGAAATACGACTAAGCCGGAGCAGAAGAACTTATTTAAAAATACTATCAAAATTAATTCGCATCAAATCGAGAGATTTATTTTATCGTAAAGTGACTATATTCAGTAATACACTCTATTACAGGTCAGGTGCCTTTTTGCATACACTTTATTACGCTAACGCCTATGATATTATTTGTAGGGAGCCTGGCGCTCGTTTTCCACCAGAATTTAGAGTGTAATTTGGCAACGTGCAAATATTCTATTGCTTATTTGTAATTGTTTCTTACGGGGTTTTATAAAATATAGCTTTACTAAATTGAACTTCACGAACTTAATAGAATCCTCATATAACTTATAGCAGAAAGGGACGTTACAAATGGCCTCTTCTATTGCTTATGGTTGGAGGACCTGGGCATTTCAGTAGAAAAATTTAATTTAATGGTTGCTGAATGATAGAGATTGGTAGGTTAAAATAATATTTATTGAAACAGCTTGTAATAGTCACCCAGGACACTTAAATGTCGAGCTTATAAAACAATTCGAGAATCAAGTTACACAATTAGAATAGAACAATGATAAGAAAATGAATGGTTATTAGCGTCGCAACAAGCATGCTACTGGACACGTACAACCGAGATGGGGCCCAGACACAGTTATAACATAAATTATGTTTGTAACCGTAGATGCAAAATTATGTAATTACACAAAAAAGTATTAATTCTAACACAAACACACAACAGACCAACGAGCAAAGGAAGTCTCAGAAAGAAACGTCACTAGGCGAGTGAGCTCCAGTGAGTTAACTCGATTACGAAACAAAACGTGAGTGGTTACGAAAGGAGGCCCTTTGAAGCAATAATCAGACTGCAGAAAATCTTGCATACCAGTGCGTGAAGTGTGTATATCTTGAATGGGAGATTAAACAACAGAAACCAGGAATGAGCTTCTCTTCCTTCAATATGTCACGATTTCCGAAGTCGGAAGCATGTATTGCAGGTGTGATCTTACCGTGATCGCCACTGAGGTGGCTGCCGACAAGTCGGGATGCGTCGAACTCGGCCGCTGCTAACTGTTGCTGACTGAGCCGATTTGATGTCATTGCGTGTAGAGGATCTCATCACGCTCTTGATTACTCGAATCAGAAAACCCGTACCAACCCGAATACGAATCCTAATGCCCCTCTCAACTGTTAGGTAAATTTCTTTTAGACCCCGAAAAAGCACTCCGAACATTTTTGTAACCAATCCCAGAAAATATCCAAGTACTCCTCCAAATAGGGTTCTGGAAGTCCGTTCCCTAGCTCCCACCGTAAAGGTAAGAGTGTATCCGCCAATGGGATACGCTTATAAAGAAATGGGAAACGAGTGCCCCCGTTCCCACGTGTGGACTTGTTTGTCGGAAATTCTGGAAAGTTTGTTGGAATATGCGGAGCATTCCCACCGGAAGGGAAAAGTTTGGAAATCTGATGACTCACGAATGGCTATTTACTTGCTTGAAGAGCCAAGACTGGAGACCGCACACAGCAGGATAACAGCAAGTGGACAGCTGAGGCCTACACGCAAAGGCTACTAACATGCAGAGCTCTCGCCCCTTCCGGCAGTAATTTCCAGGTCTGGTTTAGAGGATAGCAGTCTTTAATTCCGCCGCTCTTTGTCTGCGGAGGCTGAGCAGGAAGGTAATTCCTACAAGCCTCGCGTGACTGTGAGGCCTGCTAGCGTAGGAGCTGCCTTCTGAGAGACCGCCAGCTCTTTCAAAGCGTTGGAAATCTCCTCCAGTTTTCACCCGAGGTACATTTCATGGGAAGGACTACTACAAGAAGAAATGCTTTAGGTATAGATTGGTGGGTACCCCACGTTGCAACAAGCAACCCCTTACCACTCATGTAATCAGCGTGCAACTGAGTGGGAGAGTAAACGAAGCAAGAGAGTCTCATATGCAAATTTAATACGTAAATAGGATAAAATGTGAGATCCTGAAACAGGAATTGGGCTGAAAAACTAGTGTAGCCCACAACGCGTGAGTACCTGTACTTTAGTAGTATTTCACTTACTACATGGCCGGCCGCGGTGGTCTCGCGGTTCTAGGCGCGCAATCCGGAACCGTGCGACTGCTACGGTCGCAGGTTCGAATCCTGCCTCGGGCATGGATGTGTGTGATGTCCTTAGGTTAGTTAGGTTTAAGTCGTTCTAAGATCTAGGGGACTGATGACCACAGCAGTTGAGTCCCATAGTGCTCAGAGCCATTTGAACCATTTTGAACTCACTACATTTGCGCTGCTGATGTAGTAAAACTGCAACATGAAGCGTGACCTTTCAATTTATTATTTTTCAGAGAGTATTTGAATATACCACTGAGTGTACCACAAAAATTCCGTTGTGTAGCTCTAAGTTCAGGAGGTACGACGTCAGCAGAATTGTGCTGCATGAAAAGTAAACAGGGTGAAATTCTGTAGAGATCCGTGAAAAGTATATTAAATATCTAAGAAATATATTTGATGTGTGTCTACGGGTGAAGCTATGGGTAGAAAGCTCATACTAAACACCTGCAATGATTTCAGCCAAATTTGGTACAAAATATGAAAAGCGGAACTATAGTGGTAAGAATTGCCAGCTTCATATTGGGATGGGGTTCACTATGGAGAGAGTAAGGGGGAGGAGGAGATGAACTAACAGATAGGGGGACGGACAAGCTACAAAATGGTGAGGGGAAATGGACGGAGAGACAGGAGAGAGCAAGAGATGGAGAGAAAAAGATATGAGGAGGGGACAGTCATAAAAAGGAAAGAGAAGGAGATAGAGACGGGCAGAGTGAGTTGGAAGAGAGAATATGGGCAGAGGGTAGAGGAGTGAATGGAATCAGAAGGGTGGTTGTGTACAGAGGGGAAAGGAGCAGATTGGCAGAGGGAGATGAGCAAATGAAGGAGGGGGAGGAGCAGATAGGCAGAAAGATGGGGGGAGGGAGCAGAGAAGGCAGGAGGAGATGAATAGAGACAGGGGGGCTAAAGGAGGTTTACAGAGAGAGAGGGTGGGGGAAGTGGACGGAGGTAGAGAGAGGGAGGAGAGGAGGAGTTGCGGAAAGGGTCCAAGTGTGCTGACAATCCAGAATTTGATCAGCAAGTTTGAAAGGAAGGGTAGCATTGGTAATGACAGTGTTGGCAATAACGGTCGTCAAAAAAAGGCTGGAAACACCTGAAAACATCGAGAAGACATATGTTTCAAACCAGCACCACGAAATCGACCAGGCCTGATGCACAACAGGTGGGAATGAAATAGGAGGCATTTCCACAAATTGTTGTTGAATACCTGCATATCTTCACACACAAAATTCAAACTCATCAGTCACAGCGCCCTTGAACAGCGGTTGTGTTTCGCCAACACTATTTTCACAGAATTGGCGAACAGGACTTTGATGTGAATATGATCTGATTTAGCGATAAAGCTTACTTTCATTTATATGGGTTCGTCGATAGACAAAATTGGCGCATTTGGAGGACGGAGAAACCGCATTTCGCGATTGAGAAGTCTCTTCACCAGCAGTGCGTGACTGTGTGGTTTGCAGTGTCCAGCCACGGAATGACCGATACGATATTTTTGAAGGCACGGTGACCGTTAAACGGTATGTGAAGGTTTTTGAAGATGATTTCATCCCCATTATGCGAAGTGTCTTTTGACAAGTTGTGGTTCATGCAAGACGGAGCTCAAACTCATTGAAGCAGGAGAGTATTTCATGTCATGGAGGAGCACTTAGGGGACTGCATTCGGGCTCTCGGATACCCAAAGGTCACTGGCATGGGCCTCGATTGGCCAAAATATTCTCCGGATTTGAACACATGTGACTCCGTTTTGAGCACCTGTATTAAGGACAGGGTGTACAGCAATAACTCCAAAAAAATTGCGGAGCTGAAAACAGGCATTCAGGAGATCATCGACAGCATCGATGTTCCGATACTTTAGCGAGTCATACAAAATTTCGCTATTCGTCTGCACCATATGATCGCAAATGCTGTCAGGCATATTGAAGATGGCACAACCCACTCGTAAATACACTACTAGGCATTAAAATTCCTACACCAAGAAGATGACGTGCTACAGACGCGAAACTTAACCGACAGGAAGAAGATGCTATGATATGCAAATGATTAGTTTTTCAGAGTATTCATACAAGGTTGGCGCCGGTGGCGACACCTACAACGTGCTGACATGAGGAAAGTTTCCAACCGATTTCTCGTACACAGACAGCAGTTGACCGGCGTTGCCTGGTGAAACGTTGTTGTGATGCCTCGTGTAAGGAGGAGAAATGCGTGCCATCACGTCTCCGACTTTGATAAAGATCGCATTTTCGCCTACCGGGATGGCCGTTTATCGTATCGCGACATTGCTGCTCGCGTTGGTAGAGATCCAATGTCTGTTAGTAGAATATGGAATCGGTGGGTTCAGGAGGGTAATACGGAACGCCGCGCTACATCCCAACAGCCTCGTATCACTAGCAGTCGAGATGACAGGCATCTTGTCCGCATGTCTGTAACGGATCGTGCAGCCACGTCTAGATCCCTGAGTCAACATATGGGGACTTTTGCAAGACAACAGCCATGTGCACGAACAGTTCCACGACGTTTGCAGCACCATGGACTATCAGCTCGCAGATCACGGCTGCGTTTACCCTTGACGCTGCATCACAGACAGGAGCGCTTGCGATAGTCTACTCAACGACGAACCTGGGAGCACGAATGGCAAAACATTTTTCCGATGAATCCAGGTTCTGTTTGCAGCATCATGATGGTTTCGTCCGTGTTTGGCGACATCGCGGTGAACGCACATTGGAAGCGTGTATTCGTCATCGCCATACTGGCGTATCACCCGGCGTGATGGTATGGGTTGCCATTGGTTACACATTGCAGATGTGCTACGACCCGTGGCTCTACCCTTCATTCGATCCGTGTGAAACCCTACACTTCAGCAGGATAATGCACGACCGCATGTTGCAGGTCCTGTACGGGCCTTTCTGGATACAGAAAATGTTCGACTGCTGCCCTGGCCAGCACATTCTGCAGATCTCTCACCAATTGAAAACGTCTGGTCAATGAAGGCCCAGGAAATGGCTCGTCACAATACGCCAGTCACTACTCTTGATGCACTGTGCTATCGTGTTGAAGCTCCATGGGCAGCTGTACCTGTACACGCCATCCAAGCTCTGTTTGACTCAATGCGCAGGCGTATCAAGGGCATTATTACGGCTAGAGGTGGTGGTTGTTCTGGGTACTGATTCCTCAGGATCTATGCACCCAAATTGCGTGAAAATGTAATCACATGTTAGTTCTAGTATAATGTATTTGTCCAATGAATACCCGTTTGTCATCTGCATTTCTTCTTGGTGTAGCAATTTTAATGGTCAGTAGTGTATGAATATCTGTAGTGACGTTTACATGTTGAATAATGCTTGTGCACGCCGTATTTTGTAACTAATTTACGTTTGTTTCGTGTAGTTCAATAGTTGTAAGCCTCTGCCATGGCAACGCCAGGTAGTCAGCTACTTGTGGTAATAGAATTGTAAGGCTAACTCTCTTGCCTGGGTTTTGTTTTAAATGCGTGCTTTTGTACGAATATCGGTGCTTGTAATGTTTGTTTTCTTGAAATGTTTTGTGTACACCTGTCAAGCTAGGACCACTACCCCCAGCCACGATCACATACACGAGGGATCTCGTCAAGTCATCTTTGTTGGGGAGTAATGTGTCGCACTAAAGGGAGAATGTATAGGTAAGAACTAACGCCATTACGAATTTTCATGTCGTTGGACTGTCTTTTTCCAGGTAGTAATTAAAACTTCATAACTGCCGTCTTTCCTCATAAAAACAGGCTTAAGACAAGGTGACTGCCTATCACCATTACTGTTCAACTGTGCACTGGAATACATAATGAGAGAATGGTACAAGGATAATCGAAAGATGATAAGAATTGGAAGTGCAAACGATGATATTAGCTTAAACTGCTTGGGATTCGCTGATGATCTTGCTCTCCTAGCCAACGCCGTTCAAGAAGCCAGGCAACAAGTGAAATCACTACAAGAAATAGCAGAGAAAGTAGGCCTTAGAATATCATTTGAAAAAACGGAGATTATGCTAACTGATCCACCACTTGCAAACAAAATTACATTAGGAGAACAGGAAATCAAAATTGTAGATAAATTTCAATATTCAGGCGAAATAATAACATACAATCTAAATGAGAATCCATCATGGCAGAATAGAATTAAAAAACTTAACTACGCAAATTACATTACCAAAACTACATACAACAAAAAAAGGCTATCTATAGATGCAAAATTAAAACACAATAAAACAGTAACACAACCAGAAGTAACGTATGTAGCTGAAACTATCTTCAAAACAACTAATACAGCAGAAATTGACAGAATACTAAAAATTTAAAGAAGAATAATTAGGACATGTATAAATAAACAGTATAAAATGAATGGACATTGGAGAACAGCATCAAATGAAACAGTATATAAGAAAATAGAACCAGTCATGAGCACGATCAGGAAGAAACGCATCTCATTCTCTGGACATCTGATGAGAACTCCAGAAAACAGAATTGGTAAAAAAAAAAAGAAAAAAAAACAAAAAAAATACAAATATTGTGGAACAGCAAGAGCGACATTAAATGGATCACAGAAATTAACGAAGATATAAAATAACTCCAAATTACAGTAGATGACCTAAAAAACAAGACAGAGGAAACCAGATTACTGTAAGATCCGCAAACCAGACTACAAATGAAAATCAATAAAAGGAGTACTGGAAGAATGGTCTCAGATGAAGAAAGAAAGAAAATATCTGAAAGAATGAAGAAATATTGGGCAGACAGAAGAGCAAAACACCTTTCATATAAGAATAGACTCTAATAATTATATTACCTAAATATCATATTAAGTTATTGTTGAGCCAAATTGTATCCCTGTGTAACAACTTGTTTACAACTTTATATTTTTGACTAGAGTGGTCCAACGAAGGCCATAAAATAAATAATTAATAATAATAAAACTGTGATGTTTGAAATTTTCCCGGCATAATGATTGTTCGATAAAAACATGGGAGAACTGCCGTAAGTCAGTAACATCTTGCCACGATATTTCGGCACAAAGTCATTTGGCCATCTTCAGGTGAGTACAGCTGTAGAAGTACTGGCGAATACGCGCTGAACTCTGCCATTTAAAGCCAAAGGGGGCTACATTGGGCGTGAGCTGCGCATGTACTGTTTAGCGTGCGCGTTCACAACTCCGTGCGCTGCGCCTGGCGCCCTCCGCGGTGAAAGCTTGGCATTTCGATATCAGATCGATCTTCATCTTTATACCGATAACTACGTTGGCCACGGAGTTTCTATACAACGGGATTCCAATCGGAAATCAACTGGTAACCGCTATCTCGATTGATAAGAGTCGCGCCCTCTGACAATTTTATTTCTATGGATTCATTTATAATTGAACTCCAGAAATTTGATGTTTGAGCGAAAATTTTTGTATCATTGTAATTCATAGAGTGGGCAGAAGAAATGCAATGTTCAGCGATTTCGGACTTGGTGGGTTGGAGAAGGCGAGTATGCCGCTGGTGTTCCACAATACGTTCCTGCACCGCTCTTGTTGTCTGCCCTATATATGACTTGCCGCAATCACACGGAATCTTGTAGACACCTGATTTACGTAGGCCCAGGTCATCCTTAACGGATCCCACCAGTGATAGTTTAGGAGGAGGGCGAAAGATGACTAACTTGATGCTTCCTCAATATTCTACCTATCTGTGACGAGATGTTCCCAATAAAAGGTAGACAAGCCGTTGACCTGAAGACCTCTTCTTCCTTGTTGCGTCGTTTGTAGGACTGCATAGCTCTGTTCACTTGCATAGTTGAAAAGCTATTCATCAGGAATACTTTTTGCAGTTGTTTCAGATCCACTTGAAGACTGTCGACGTCAGAAGTAGTATGGGCAAGGTGGATTAAAGTTTTAAGGACACCCATTTCGCCCTCCTCCTAAAATATCAATTTCTGGAGTTCAATTATAAATGAATCCATAGAAATAAAATTGTCAGACAGCGAGACTCTTATCAGTCGAGATAGCGGTTACCAGTTAAATTCCGCTTGGAATCCTGTTGTAGAGAAACTTCGTAGTCAACGTAGTTATCGGTATAAAGATGAAGATCGATCTGATATCGAAATGCCAAGTTTTCACCGCGGAGGGCGCCAGGCGCAGCGCACGGAGTTGTGAACGCGCACGCTAAACAGTACATGCGCAGCTCACGCCCAACGCAGCCCTTCTTTGGCTTTAAATAGCAGAGCTCAGCGCGTATTCGCCAACACTTCTACAGCTGTACTCACCTGAAGATGGCCAAATCACTTTATGCCGAAATATCGTGGCAAGATGTTACTGACTTACGGCAGTTCTCCCGTGTCTTTTTGGAACAATAATAAAACTGCCTTCGTAAGGGCGGGAAATGTGAACTGAATTGCGTCTGCTGCAGTGAGTACAGCTGGTGACGTCTGGGGACTGACCTGCTTGGACTTGCCCTTGGAGCAGCGGCGGCGCTTCTTCTTGGCGTCGGGCGCGGCGCGGTAGGTCTCGATGCGCAGCGCGGGCGCCGCCGCCGACGAGGGCACCGAGCCGCCGGCCGGCCCGGCCACGTCCTTGAGCAGCAGCGACCGCGGGCATCCGCGCCGCTCGTACCACAGGCCGCGCACGGGGGCCGGCGGCGCCTTGTGCGGAGGCGGTGCGGTGGCCGCGGCGGCGCCGGCGGCGGGGGCGGGCGGCGCGCGCGGCGGCAGCGGCAGCGGCTGGCTGCGCCGGCGCTCGCACGTGCACACCAGCGCGGCCGCCGACGGCCCGGGCTCGCACGGCGATGGCATGGCCACTGCCTCCTGCCCAAACGCACAACATCCCGCTGCACCTCAACGGTCACTTTTGATAGGAGCGCGCAGCTTAAGGCGCCTACATACCAGGCCAATGAATGGTAACCAGACGCTTCAATGGCCAAGATTTACTTAATATACCGGGTGATCAATAAGTCAGTATAAATTTGAAAACTGAATAAATCACGGAATACCGTAGTCAGAGAGGTACAAATTGACACACATACTTGGAACGACATGAGGTTTTATCAGAACACAAAAAATCCAAAAGTTAAAAAATGTACGACAGATGGTACTTCATATGATCAGAATAGCAATAATCAGCATAACAAAGTAAGACAAAGCAAAGGTGATGTTCTTTACAGGAAATGCTCAATATGTTCATCATTCCTCAACAATAGCTATAGTCGAGGAATAATGTTGTGAACAGCACTGTAAAGCATGTCCGGAGTTATGGTGAGGCATTGGCGTCGAATGTGTTCTTTCAGCATCCCTAGAGATGTCGGTCGATCACGGTACACTTGCTACTTCAGGTAACGCCAAAGCCAATAATTGCACGGAGTGAGGTTTGGGGACCTGGGAGGCCAAGCATGACGAAAGTGGCGGCTGAGCACACGATCATCACCAAACGCTGCGCGCAAGAGATCTGTCATGCGTCTAGCAATATGTTTTTTTTTGTTCTAATAAAACCCCATGTCATTCCAAGCATGTGTGTCAATTTTTAGCTCTATATATACATTATTCCGTGACTTATTAAGTTTTCGAATTTATACTGACTTTTTGATCACCCGGTATATGAACGGCAAATCTAAGCCAATTAAGTGGCTGGCCTGGGATGCGGTTCGGACAACAGGTGGCAGTGGACCTCTCTGCTACCATCAATGCTCGAATGTTGGCTCACAAGGGGATGCCGCGACGTTTGGAACGCGGATTTACTCTAAACTTCCTACGCTCGTAGTAATCCATGAGGACAGCAAAATGTGTAAGCTGTAGCGCGTACTTCTCAAGCGTTACTGAGAAAATCGCAAGATAATTTCGGTCGTCAAATATATATCTGTGCGTGGCCATTTTAACCATAAAGCGGCTGCAGATGAGTGGTGGCGGCACGGTAGCTCAGCGCAGCCGGAACGGTAGCACAGCGTGTTCGGTCAGAGGGCTCGCTGCCCTCTGTAATAAAAAAAACTGAGTCAATGGATCCACAACGAACTGAAACGGGTGTCTTTCGATGTCCGCCCACAGCAGATACAACGAACAAAAATGAGATAAAAAAAAAAGCATCCTCGCTCAGAGCGTTAGCTCTCCTTTCGAATAAAAGAACTGAGCGAACGTATGAACGAAAAAACTGAACGGGTGTCATCGGACGTCCGCCCTGAACTAATTCAGTGAACAATACAGAACAATTTTTTTTAATGGTTGGCCGTCAAGCCGCTAGATCGCTGCATCGATTTCCGTTCGTCAGTTTTTTTTTTTTTTTTTTTTTTTTTTGCAACACAGGCATTTCCTTTACTATTTATATTACAATTGACATAATGGGAAAAATACGTGAATCGGATGGACTTTTATTAAATTTATAATGTTATTTGGGAGTGTATTAATTTTTATTATCACAATATAATATTCATAACTATCGACTGGTAAACGACCAAACCAATGAAGAGATACTGAAAATGTCCGTGTCTTCAAAACTGCTCGTATTTAATCGAGAGTCAACGAGAAATTGCTTCTAGGAAGACGCTATTAAAATATACTCGATACTGCATAATTAATTATCAACGCCGATTTTAAGGAAATACTGCGTTATGTATGGTTTGCTTCCAAACTATCGTCTGAAAGAGAGGTTTTTGAAAATGCTAACAAGGTTTGTATTTACACGGAAAACGTCAAAAGACCTTGTGTATGCGCAAGCATAGCATTTATACAATGCAGCTGGTGCCGTTTAACTTTATGTTTTCCATGTTTTTACGAAAAATACCCTCCTGAAACTTGTACTCGTAAAGTCGAAAGCGACGATTAATTGTACATCTTTCGAAAGCCGTCTGTGCCGGTCAAAACTTGGAGATAACAAGTCGTTTCAGGCTCTTTCCAGGTATAAGAGATTTCTCAAATCACGGACAAGCATACATTTTCAGTATCACTTTATGCGTTTGGCCGTTTACTAGTCGATAGTTATGAATATTACATTATTTGTGTTAATAAAAATTAGTAGACTGCCTAATATCATTTTAAATTAAATAAAAGTTCATCCGATTACACGTATTTTCACATTATATCAATTGTAACGTAAATAGTAAAGGAAATGACTGTGTTGAAAATAAAAAACAAAAAACTGACGAACGGAACTCGATCCAGCCATATAGCGGCTTGAACGCCAATTACTTTTTTCTTTAAAAAAAAAACAAACATTTTGTTCTGTATTGTTCGCTGAATTTGTTCAGGGCGGACGTCCGATGACACCCGTTCAATTTTTTCGTTCATCCGTTCGCTCAGTTGTTTTATTAGAAAGGAAAGATAACGCTCTGACCTAATACGCTGAGCTACTTTTTTTTTAATCTCATTGTGTTCGTTTTCGTTCGTTGTATCTGCTCGGGGCGGATGTCGAAAGACACCCGTTTTAGTTCGTTGTTGATCCATTAACTCAGTTTTTTTTTATTACAGAGGACAGCTAGCCCTCAGACCGAACACGCTGAGCTACCGTGCCGGCAAAATCGCACCTCCCCGGTGGGAAAGTTACTGGGTCGCCACCACTTAGGTGCAGCCGCTTCACGGTTAAAATAGCCACGCACAGATACATATTTGACGACCGAAATTATCTCGCGATTTTCTCAGAAACGCTTGAGAAGTACGGGCTACTGCTTACACATTTTGTTGTCCTCATGGAGTTCTATGAGTGTACGAAGTTTGCAGTAAATCCGTGTTCCAAACGTCGTGCCCCCACCCCCTGTCAGTAGCGATTTGCATTGTCCGATGATCAGGTGTGTATTGGATGGTTAGTTGGTTGGTTGGTTGGGGAAGGCAACCAAACAGTGAGGTCATCGGTCCCATCGGAATGCGGAAGGATGGGTATGGAAATCGGCCACGTCCTTTCAAAGGAACAATCCCGGCATTGGTTTGAAGCGATTTACGGAAACCAAGGGAAACCCTAACCAGATTGCCGGACGCGGGTTTGAGCCGTCGTTCTCACGAATGCGAGTCCAGTGTGCTAAGCATTGCGCCACCTCGCTCGGTAGGTGTGTATTCATGGAGTGGAATACACAGGCAGGATTAAATCTGGGAGAGTTCTTTCGCCAAAGGAAATCTTTAGGGGACCCTACGAACCGTGGTTATATACACAACTTGAAAAGATTAGACACTTGCAGGGAAATGAATGAGATGTTAGAAAGTGAGATGCACGTTGCGAGGAAGGCTTTTCGTCTTTAAGTTACCTGATCACATTGCTGTAGACTATAAGTACAACTGAACAAACTTCAGTGACAGTCTTGCAGATGATTTCCTTTAATATTTGAAACGTGTACTTTAATCCCCAGTAGCTACATATCTCAGAGTAACAATCAATATTTCCTGCTGATGGTCCAGCTCTCCCAAAGTGGTTGTCGTATTTGGCAGTTTTCGGAATACACTACTCAACAACGACTCAAAACCTGTAGCTGACATTTGGAAAAAAATACGAAATAGCCCACCGTCCAACTCCCACGACACAGCAGCCTACTTTTAAAAGAGAGGTGGTCCAGTTTCGTTCTTTTCTGATGAACAGCTTCTTGTAGTAAATTGTATTCTGCACGTGCGATGGTTACTAAATCCTCTTCTACCTTCGTAATATTTGCCAAGAAATTGGAATTAAAACGCCACTTCATAAGAATAAGAAAATGGGAGCAGCCTCAGAAATTTACCAGAGCCAACAACGACTAGACATACATTAATCCCTAGGGCGCCCCAACCACATTGTTTGGTGAGGATGACAGAGAAACGCCAGTGCTTTGGCGACCAACGTTCGGCCGAATCCATTAGCTGCCGTTGGCTGACCTTGCTTGTAGGCGCCTTTAGGACAAGTTCTTAACTGTAGCTCCTGCCGTGTAATAGCTACAATGCGAATCACAAATATGCAAGTCAGTGTCCATGGTAAAGAAAGAGATCTTTTCATTACCTCAGTGTGCAACATCGATCAAATACATAAGAGCCGATACTGACAGCGGAGGCAGGCAGCGAACAGTTCATCGCGTGGCACTATATGCCTCACTTTTCTCTGCCTCGTGATGACTGGGTTTTGTGTGATGTCCTTAGGTTAGTTAGGTTCAAGTAGTTCTAAGTTCTAAGGGACTGATGACAATAGCAGTTGAGTCCCATAGTGCTCACAGCCATTTTTTTTATGCCTCACGCCAGCCCACAATTTGTTGTATTTGATAGTAAAGTTCATAAATTCTCTCATTGCTGAGACAGCCCGCAAACAACGAATGCCTGGAAGGCGTGACAGCAATGTCGGATCGGGGTAGTGCGTACACAGAGGAAGCTGTGATTCACCTGTTAGCCAGGCGCGTAACCCTAATGACTTGTATTCACGAATTAAATGTTTGTGTAGAGTCCCAACTACGCTCATGATCTTATCCACAATGTTACTCTATAATTATGATTTCAATGGCTGTACTTTGACGCTCCAAACTTAGCTAAAGGTTTTATTTAATGTAATCTGTCACCGGTGAACTAAACCGATCAACCACTAGCGCGCCGTGAGCAGGCAGTCGCGATGCTGTAGGCCTACTGACTTCTGCAGTCCAGAACATTTATCATAGAAGCAATATGAGTGTGCGGTGAATGTAGTCGTAACGCAGCTTGAGACTAGCTTTCATCCTGATAGTATGTGTGTGTTACGATTTGTGCTATCATGCACTTAGAAGTAAGTTTAAGCCAGCGTCGTAACACATCACCACGGCCTGTAGCCATTACTTTCATAGGCATTACTTCGTGTGGAGGATGCAATTATGTAGCAAAAAAGTGAACTGTTAGTTAAAATTACCTCGGGAACATTTTCGGGGGGTTCCACATATCGACAAAGTCGTGTAATGAGTGTTATGACATTTTCTTACGTTGCTCAAGAAGTAATAATTACATTCCGTGATCTCACGCAAACGGTGACGCCAGACTGCCTCTTAAAAATCAACAGTATGCTTTGTTTTGTGTTTTTGGGATAGAAAAGTAATAAATTCAGCTGGCATCCTAATATTTTGTACCTTAATTACCGTAGTTTGAGCATTCCCACATGCTACTCCAAATACCCGCAGTTTAATGAATGCAAGTTTGAACCAGCGACCGACGGAGAAGGAACACAGCAGGGACAACGAGACAGCTGTAAAAGATACGAGGTAAACATATCTCCCACTTCCGCTAGGAGACCATTTTGGGAGAATGCTGGAGTATTTCTCACGAATTACTTAACGTAGCCTTCTACATGTGATGTTAGTATGTCCGATGCAGTAATGTGTAAGGACAGGAACATTCCATAGTTCAACATAATGAATTAAATAGCATGCCGCACTTGTCACACATTTTCAAGAAAGCGCGATTCAGTATTACAGGGGCTGCTGACAGCCCTACGAGAGCTCTAATAGCAGAGAAGCGGCGCTAGCGTAATTGTATAAGGTCCTTTTTGCACTTGTCAAGCAGCCGTTCAAAAATGGCTCTGAGCACTATGGGACTTAACTGCTGTGGTCATCAGTCCCCTAGAACTACTTAAACCTAACTAACCTAAGGACATCACACACATCCATGCCCGAGGTAGGATTCGAGCCTGCGACCGTAGCGGTCACGCGGTTCCAGACTGAAGCGCCTAGAACCGCACGGCCACCACGGCCGGCCAAACAGCCGTCCACACGGCACCCGTGTACACGGCCATGTTATGGAGACCCATAGAACGGTTTCCACATCCACGCGTCACCTTCTAAACGACACACGGCAGCCGAGGCGCTGCTGGAGAATTCCGACACACTAGACGCCTGGTGTGGCATTAGCACGGTATTGGCTTAGGGGCTAAGTAAACAAGGGCGCAGCGTTGGGGCGCAGCGTTAAGGCACGCCACAGCATTCTTCGAGGCAACAATAGCGTGTACATCAGTTAATTAGATGACCGGTATTCCCGTTCCTTTTTGTTTTCTTGTCTTAGGTCTACATGTGATTTGGAAACAGGCAATAGCAAATAAGTTCTTTATTGATGAACTGTTAGTTTCGTGCTACAGAACTCTAGAAATTTGTAAAGGACAGGATTCATTCACAAAATGCATGGATCGATGTATTGAAGGAACTGAATTGATCATTACAAAAAAGAAAAAAAAAATAACGACGACAAGGGAAAGATGGATACGGTAAGTACTTTGTTCAGTTTCTTAAAGAGGTCATACTGCGCATGTTTAAATATGAATTTTCAATTAACCTAACAATAACAGACTTTCCACAGATTATGTTGAGAAATCTGCCAGTTTACAGAACCAGCTCAAGTCAAAAAGTGATACATGGTTATGTACCTCATATTATTTGCTGCTATTCCACCGCGTACTTCTATAGCTGTCTCCAATCATTAAAGACATCCAGCGGTCAAGTGTCAACCGCCTCAAAGCCGACTCTGTCACGCAGAAAATGGATGCAAAACGACACATTTCTCTATTTTTTCAATCTAGTATAGCTCGCGGAAAGAACGAACACCACGGATTTAAAAATTCGCAATTTAATACTCAAAATTAAATACAAGCAAATCAACAAATAGCTTTCCAGGCTATTCCGTATTCCTCCGTTCCTGCAGTACTTACGTAATGAACTGTGACTTTTTACGAGTTCTTCGTCGAGGTTTCGGAGGTCCAAGCGGTGTCGACCGGCCGCCGTGTCTTCATCTACTTTTCAAAGTTGTGCAAATGCGGTATGGAGTCTCAAGGGGTTAGCATACCGCTCTCCCGACCGTTTCGCCGAATTTCCAGACCGTGAAGCTGCTACCTCTCGTTCAGGTAGCCCCTCACTTAGCATCACAAAGCTGAGCGCATCCCTGTACCAGTCCTCCCACCAAGAAAAACTCCTTTTTACAGGGAATCGAACCCGGAACCTACTCATTGCTGACATCTACACTCACCACTCATCTAAGGAGGTTAACAATGAATTTTGATATGCCAAATTATAAAGACTCTGTCATATGCTGCGGTAGTAATTCCTTTGCCTGATGGCGACAACCAACATTTTTTATAGGCTGAATAGTGTCAGTGAGCAAGGTGTTTTTGCACTGTGACGAATCCCTCTGTCACCCATGTAGTTCATCGCTTCATGATATACTCGTTCTAACGTATTGAAAAATTTCTCAGGTTCACGATGGAGCTCTTGAAATAGGGAAACGGCCGCATTCGTTCCTTTTTACATTAACTGCAGGAATGCACTGTATCCTGTTCCTCCTTTTTAACCGTCGATGAACTAAGACCCATGCTTGTGTTTGTTCACTACCCATTTCGGTGGGATTGTGCTGAAATACGGGGAAGGAATAAAATAGAGGGAGCTACCGTGCGCAACAGCAACCGGATGAATGTGACAGCATTGCAGCGACATATCGCGTGGGTGGCGTTCAGACAGCTGCCGGACAAGTGTGAAATGAAAGCAAAGTGACGGGCTACAAGTGCGACTGTACTGCGTTCGCGCCTCGTCGACTTTTTCTCTGATATTCCACCAAATTTTATCGCTACAACGAACTTTGTTCCTTCGGAAATGAAAGATGTAACTAATAGCGACAACAATGGCAATGCACTCGTGGTAGGGTATAATAAAGTATCGTAGGAAATAAACAGTTATTTATCGATATACTCATGCTCGTATCTCAGTGACGTTATACCGGGCTATACCTGCTTCGAATTATGTACATCATACATGTACTGCTACTGGTACACCTACAGCAAGCAGCTACGTATCCTGTTCCTGAAATGGGCCGGGGTTGCTTTCTTTCCTAAATGATGTTTTGTAGATAACTTCGAATATAAGTTTGCTTTCTTACGATCGTCACACGAGTATCTGGTGCAGGATCCGAAAAAAAGGCCAGACTCGAACGGAGTACGGCCAGGCTTCTAGTCTGTCGACTCAGCCGACTGCGATAACGTCACTGCTCGGTAGCTGGAGATCTCGTATGGTGTAAACTGTCTCGTAGAATTTCCTGCCTCGCATTCTCGAAAACGCATGAGAAGTGCATCCTTCTAGAGCATCGTTTGTTACGTATAAGTCCGTCTACGATCGTGAGAAAGACGCATGAATTCGATTACCAATCGGGACTATAGAGGCAATAGGAGTTTTTTTAAATACAGCATAAAACGTGTGTTGCAGAGCGTATCTGAGGAAAATATATTACGAAAAGGATACATTGCTACTCACTAGGTAGTGGAGGTGTTGAGTTGCAGGCAGGCACAACAAAAAGAATGCTGAACACACACACACACACACACACACACACACACACACACACACACACACACGTGCGCGCGCGCGCAAACACAGTTCACACACATATTAGAACTGTCTCTTACTTCCGAGAAAAGAGACAGTGGTAATGTGTGTATGAGTTGCGTATGCGTGAATGTGTGTGTGTGTGTGTGTGTGTGTGTGTGTGTGTGTGTGTGTGCGTGCGTGCGTGCGTGTGTGTGTGTGTGTGTGTGTATATCGTCTAATTCAGATGAAGGCCTTATGGCCGAAATCATACATGTTTCTGTTGTGCCTGTCTGCAAGTCAACATCCCCATTATATGGTGACTGGTATTCGGTTCCTTTCATAATATTGGCATTATTCCATCCTGCATTTTCCAATGTTTAAAGAAAAGAAATTATTCCTTTGGTTACAGATCTACAATTGGTGTTTTACTGTTATAATGAATTATTTCGGCTGAGTTACATGTCTTTCTTCAGATCACTGCTGAAGCAAAATAAGCCACACAACACTGAGGAACACGCATTAGTGTTTGGGTTCCTTTTCAAGAAGGACTAATAACCAACAATGAACACATTCAGAGAGGTGCTGCAACTATTGTAGTAGGTAGGTACAGCGTCTACGAAGTTGTAAGACAGTTGCTTGGGAATCTAAAGTAGGAATTGATGAAATTTAGGAGGAGGAAGAAGAGGAGTAGATTATACTTAAACGTCTGGTCGACAGCGAGGTGGCTAGTGACGAAGCAGAAGCACGGATTACGGAATGAGGGGGAAGGATATCGCTGAGCCCGCCTCGCTCGGTTCATCAAAATGATATTTTAACATCGACAGTTTGTTGAGTTAAGTTACTCTAAAAAAATGTAAACAATACAATATTTTGAGCATAGAAATACATTGTTTGGGCTATTTTGCAATTGAAGTGCTGTCAACTCGTAAGTTTCTTTATGCCATGTGGCTGCAAGGAAAACATTATTCAACATGGTAGCGGTACTATCAGGGTTGCTCCGATCCATAGTAGGTAGCGGTCATCCACTGCAGTAGTAGCCCACGGGCGGCCTGAGCGAGCCATGTCATCGACGGTTCCTGTCTGCCTGTATCTCCTGCATGTCCGAACAACATCGCTTTGGTTCATTCTTAGAAGCCTGGACACTTCCCTTCCTGGCACAAAGTAAGAATGCGGACACGATCGAACTGCGGTATTGACCGTCTAGGCATGGTTGAACTACAGACAACACGAGCCGTGTACCTCCGTCCTGGTGAAATGACTGGAACTGATCGGCTGTCGGACCCCCTCCGTCTAATAGGCGCTGCTCATGCATGGTTGTTTACATCTTTAGGTGGGTTTAGTGGCATCTCTGAACAGTCAAAGGGGCTGTGTCTGTGATACAATATCCAAAATCAACGTCTATATACAGGTTTTTTTGGGAACTGGTGTGATGCAAGACTTTCTTTGATGTGTGTATTACACTGTAAGTAAACATAATGGTGGGCTGAAATTTTATGATAGCCCAGGTAAAGGCGTGTGGGTCCGCCTCTGAGATGCAATAAAGCAGTGATTCCTTGTGCATCGACTCCACAACATCCTGGTAGTTTACTGGTGGTATGTAGCACCAGGCGTCTATGCACATCTCTTGTAACTGTCGTAAATACGTTTTGGCTGGTTTTGGGGGCGGAGCTGGTGCCCGATAGAGTTAAAGCGTGTTCGCTTACGCGAATATGTTGACCAAGACATTAACACGAGTTTACTATCGTGTTCCTCAAACCACTGTAGCACGATTATGGCCTTGCGTAATGGACACTTATCGTGCTATAAGATTGTATCGCCGTCAGAGAAGAATGCAGGTGGTCTGAAATAGTTCACTAACTCCACAGCTGTCATGGTACCTTCGATAACTACCACAAGTCTCATCTAAGATTAGGTGCATAATACTGCTCGCATTGGCTGGACCCGTGGCGTAGAGTAGCCATTCCCAATGATCAAGGCTTATCTAGACACGAGCAATAATGTGGTGTACCAAGAAACGTGGTTTACCCGATAAGGCGACAAGTGTTCAATGATGGACGGTCCAATCTTCACTGCCCCGTCTTCACTGATGTGGTTGTGTCAGCAAGGGGTCAAGTAGATATCGCCATCTGCGAGCCCTGTGCCATACAATATGCTTAAGACGCTGAACTACACGTGTGCCTGCACCAGTATTGTAACTGTCATCACATCTGGTACAGATGGCCGCTTATCCTGCTTTACAGAACGGGTAAGCTTCCAATATCCACGTTTTGTGATGAGACGTAGAGGTCCAAAACTTTGTCTCCCACTCGTGGCATCTCCAACCTCTTTACATTGACGCTCCCGATAGCAGCATGGGAAAGGCCGAACAGCTTCTTCGTTTGTATAGCGCCGAGCAATAATATGTCCTTAGTCAAAGTCACTTAAGTTTGTGGATTTCCCCATTTGCAGCCCGTGTCGTCGCTAGATTTATTCCCCATACGTCTCCGTTCCGCTTGAACACTCTGCTTACTGCCTCATGTGGTCACAACAGCGCCATGTGATGGGCAGTGGTCTGAAGTCCTGTCTCATCAGTGTACTTATTACAACGTAAATCGTTTCCATACTGTAATGTACTGACATTAATTCCTGTAGAGCTATCTTATCCTCATTTTAAAAATAACAGTGTGTCGTCCCACGCTTGAAGGGCTTAAACTGACCACAATAAGAGAAAAAACGAAAAAATACGTTTGTCTACCAACCCTTGATGCAACAAAAGTACTTTAAAATATTTGCTGCAAATTTCCATGACGTTATCCCCTAAGAAATGAATTTCGTAGTTCTTTTAAAGAAGTTGATTATAGCTCAGTGCATGTGAAGAGCTTTTGACGTTATGTAGAATGAGGCATAATTTTAAACGAATATAAATTTTAACTGATTATTGGCAATTATAGTGACTTTTCCACCCAGATGAATAGCGACTACGTGCTCCGTAGCCTACGTAATCAGCGACATACCGGGTGATCAAGAAGTCAGTATAAATTTGAAAACTTAATAAACCACGGAATAATGTAGATATAGAGCTAAAAATTGACACACGTGCTTGGAATGACGTTGGGTTTTATTAGAACAAAAAAAAGAAAAAATATTGCTAGACGCATGAAAGATCTCTTGCGCGCGTCGTTTGGTGATGATCGTGTGCTAATCCGCCACTTTCGTCATGCTTGGCCGCCCAGCTCCCCAGACCTTAGTCCTTGCGATTATTAGCTTTGGGGTTACCTGAAGTAGCAAGTGTGTCGTGATCGACCGACATATCTAGGGATGCTGAAAGACAACATCTGACGCCAATGCCTCACCATAACTCCGGACATGCTTTACAGTGCTGTTCACAACATTATTCCTCGACTACAGCTATTGTTGAGGAATGATGGTGGACATATTGAGCATTTCCTGTAAAGAACATCATCATTGCTTTGTCTTACTTTGTTATGCTAACTGTTGCTATTCTGATCAGATGAAGCGCCACCTGTCGGATATTTTTTGATAATTTTTTTTCGGTTCTAATAAAACCCCATGTCATTCCAAGCATGTGTGTCAATTTATCAATTTGTAATCTACATTAATGCGTGATTTATTCAGTTTTCAAATTTATACTGTCTTTTTGATCTCCCGGTACAAGTATCAACATTGTTTTATCAAATGAAATTATGGCAGTTTTTGTATTAATGTAGCAGACCCATTGAGACAAAATGGGTAACGTAAATATTTTTTACGTCTTATATTGAACATCAGAATTGGCAAACACAGAGTACATCACGCTAAGGGAGGCAACAAAATAACCCATAACGGACGGATGCAAGGGGGACCTATATAGCAGACTAACACTAGCAAGAAGGGCACTCGTGGCCAAGAGTAGTCCACTGGTATCAAACATAGGCCTTAATTTTAGGAGGAAGTTTCTGAGAATTTGCGTTTGCCGCACAGCATCATACACAGTGAAACACAGATTGTGGGAAAACAGGAACAGAAGACAATCAAAGCATTTGAGGAGCGATGCTACAGACAAATACTGAAAATAAGGTGGGCCGCAAGACGAGGAATGAGCTGGATCTCCGCGGGTTCGGCGAGAAAAGGAATATATGGATAATAGTGAGAAGATGAAGTAGGGACAGGATGATAGGATATCTGTCGGAAACTACGGAACACCTTCCACGATACTAGAGGAATTTATAGAGGGAGACAGAGAGTGGAATACATCCTCCAAATAATTGATGACGTAGGCTGCAATTACTACTGTGAGACGAAAAGGTTGGCAAAAAAGACGGACTCGTGGCAGGACTCACAAAACAAAAAATGCGTGTATCACATATAATTTTTGACCGTATTTTTTAATTTCTCATCATATCCATCAGAAAGTTACTAAATTTCTTTCGTAGAAGTCTACTGTTACCCGTATAACGTAAAAAGAGTTTAATTTTTTAAAAATTTTCTGCCTCTATCTCATTGATAAATAAATTTGTGGATCCGTGTTTGATCTAGTTTCAGAATTTTCTGGCCACTATTCTTGGACGAGAAGAGGAATTACGAGTTAAACAAAAGCTGACTGGGTGAAAAGAAAGGATCCTATCCCTAAATAAATAACATAAGCTCCTGTTTCCTTTTTAGTCTGCCTAAATGTGGAAGATTATTTTCTAACAACGAAATAACAACGATATCTTTGAATTATCCGGGCATTTCACGGCTTGGCCGCTGAATGCTACGATGGATGCCTCAGAATACTGGCGCTGCTGGTGGGTAGTAAAAAAAAATTGAGGTCTTGGAAAGGGGAGTTGATAGTGCCGTTTATAACGAGCGAAGACAGTGAGGGTGAGAGCGAATAGCTGCTTCGATAACGCAACGCAGCAAACTCAGTTTTTCCGCCCCACTACATCAGCTGGGGCTGGAGCGTGTCGACTATAATGGATCTCCGGGTGTTCGCCTTTTTGTCTTCGTATCCGCAGTGTCCGCCCTTCTTCCGGCGGAGTTCTTAACTCAGTGGTGCGCTGCCACGATAACGATTCCTTCTCTTCTTCCACACCGAGTCCCGCTTCTGGAGGTTTGGTGGGGACCTGGAAGTTGAGAATTTCGTGTTTTTGCAGCTCTCCCCTCCCCTGCTGTCGACACTCTGTAGGCTACCGCATTGAAAGAATACATACAAACAAACACTGTTAGACGTAGATACTTTCAGTTTCGAGATCGTAATAGGATCCATTGTGGAAGTTTTCCACTAAATGGGACGTATAAGCCGCTGACGTTAATGTTGCAGTAGAATTCACAGAGCTAGTTGGCATATAATCTTGTACTACTGTAGCAGACGTGGGTCTCGTGTCTATCTTGGCTACAATAATGTGTTCGCTATGCTGTTCGTATTTTTTCATTCATTATTAAACCTACTCCTCAACTGCCCATATTTGATTTTGTATTTATAACCCTGTATTCACCTGACCAAATGTCTTGTTCCTCGTGCCATTGAATTTCAATAATTCCCACCATATCTAACTTTTACCTATCCGTTCCCCTTTTTAAATTTTCTAACCCACCTGCCCTATTACGGGATCTGACAT
The DNA here is from genome assembly GCF_023864345.2 of Schistocerca serialis cubense. Taxonomy (NCBI): domain Eukaryota; kingdom Metazoa; phylum Arthropoda; class Insecta; order Orthoptera; family Acrididae; genus Schistocerca; species Schistocerca serialis. The sequence goes on from NC_064645.1 coordinate 445,866,279, forward strand.
TCCACCTTCGATTAGCACAACGCCAGTTTTATTTCTCCCGATAACGACATCGTCCTGGGAGTCCTCGCCTGGAGATCCGAATGGGGGACAATTTTAAATGGGGGACAATTTTACCTCCGGAGTATTTTAATCAAGAGGACGCCATCATCATTTAACCACACAGTAAAGCTGCATGCCCACAGGAAAAATTGAGGCTGTTGTTTCCCTTTGCTTTCAGCCGTTCGCAGTACCAGCACAGGAAGGTCGTTTTGGTTAATGTTACAAGGCCACATGAGTCAATCATCCAGACTGTTGCCGCTGCAACTACTGAAAAGGCTACTGCCCGTATTCAGGAACCAGAGGCTTGTCTGGTCTCTCAGCAGATAATCCTGCGTTGTGGTTGCACCAACGGTTCGGCTATCTGTATCGCTGAGGCACGCAAGTCTCCGCATCAACGCAAGGTCCATGGTTCGTGGAGGGCTGACAAATTATATGAGAATTACTACCACGGAATACTGAGCTTGAAAAATGTTATAATCATATACAAATGATAGTGCAAAAGACAGAAATTTTTCTGTTATACAGAGTGTCCGAACAACAAAATGAGGTATTGAATTTTGTGACGATTTATGAAAGTGATAGTGGTAGCCTTATCCCTCCTCATTTGAGGAAGAATACGGCTAACCTGCAGATTTTCTACGAAGCATTGATACCCTCTGACGGGAGAAAAATCGCAACACCAAAAACTAATGATTGTAGAGTAAGGAAATTTCGGGAATACAGTTGTCTAAGTAACATATTTAAGTGATTAACACTGCAATATCTCAAGTTAATGAAAGTGTAAGATAAGCTATGCAAATGTGGGACACTGGTAATATAACAGCCGCCAGAATGTTGAATGTATGTATGCTGACGTGCATTGATCGTGTTGTACAGGTGCCGGATGTCTGTTTATGGGGTTTCTGTTGCACTTAGTCGGTCATTACAGGGACGGTTAATGCCGTTGGTGGATGATGCTTATGTTGTTGTCCAATGATGCCCTACGCATGCTCCATTAGGGACAGGTACGGTAATCGAGCAGACCAAGGCAACATGTCAACACTCTGTAGAGTATGTAGGGTTACAAGAGCGGTGTGTGGGCGGGCGTAATACTGTTGTGAGACATCCTCTGGAATGCTGATCATGAATGGCAGCGCAGCAGTTTGAATCACCAGACTGAAATACGAATTTGTAATCAGGATGCGTGGAAAAACCAGGAGAGTGCTCCTTATGTCATACTAAATCGCACCACAGACCATACCAAACTTAGGTGGTGGTGGTGGTGGTTAGTGTTTAACGTCCCGTCGACAACGAGGTCATTAGAGACGGAGCGCAAGCTCGGGTTAGGGAAGGATTGGGAAGGAAATCGGCCGTGCCCTTTCAAGGGAACCATCCCGGCATTTGCCTGAAGCGATTTAGGGAAATCACGGAAAACCTAAATCAGGATGGCTGGAGACGGGATTGAACCGTCGTCCTCCCGAATGCGAGTCCAGTGTGCTAACCACTGCGCCACCTCGCTCGGTGCAAACTTAGGTCCACTGCGTCCAGCACACAGACAAACTGGTTGCAGCCTCTCAACTGGCCTGTTTCTAACCAACAAACAGCCGTCACTGGCTCGGAGACAACATTTGTTAGAAAAAACAACAGATATCCACTGTGTACTCCAGTGAGCTCTCGCATGACACCCCTGAAGTCACAAATGGCGGCGAGTTGCGGTCAGTGGAATGCACGCTGCATTGTGTCTGGCTCGTAGCAGTGCTTTAAGTAACCGAACTAACTGATTTGTAACAGTTCGTTGGGTCACTGTGATGCCAGCCGCTGCTCAAATTGCTGCTGCAGATGCACCCTACGATAGTCTTTCCTCTCGATAGTGCCACATGGCCATCGGGGTCTGGTGTTCCTGTGACCGTATATTCTCTTGACCGCCGCTGTCAGCAGTCATGTATTATGGCTACATTCGTGTCAAGTCTTTCTGCAATGTCGCAGTAGGAACATCAAGCTTCTCCCATTACACGACCTCGTTGAAACACAGTGACCTGTTCATAATGGCGTTTTTGTTTGCCTTATTGGCAATCTTGACTAACATCAACTTACCACGTCCAAAGATAACTAATGCTCATGACCGTTACAGCGTGTATTTAAAGAAAACCTTATTTTCATCCTCATAATGATGGTAGCTGCGTCACTATTATGCCATGGCTCGATGTTTAAATAGCCATCATCTTCCAGATGTAGAAACACGCCTACAAACTTTCCTTTACGGGGAAGTGGCCGGCTGGCGGCAACATTGGAAATTGGTCTGCGTTTACCAGAGACGTCATAAGGCTCGGTTTGGGTCGAACATTGCTGGATGGCAGCGGCCTGGCCAATGGTTTTTTTCTGCCACCGTCACGCGGATTGGGAATTTAAGTGGTAGCACTGTACGAAGCTAGTTTCCTGGGTGTGGAGGGGGGGGGGGGGGGAGGGGTGGACTGTTGTCTGGCCGTGACGTGAATAACAGTGCATCCTTTTGATAACAGGCGTTGATTTTGTGCTCTGTACATGCATCCTGTTCGTTTTTCGAGTCTTCTTCATATTGGTGTCATTACCCCTGTCTGCCTTTGTAAGCCAAAGTCGCTTATTTGTGTTTCCATGTAACGCTCGTTTTCGCAAAATGTGGCGAACGTGCTTCAGGTTTGTTGTGTATTCGCTTCGATATGTTTAAGTGTATTTATACGTGTGTGTTGTAGGACAGATTAGTTATTATTGAATCAATTGTTTGTCAGTGATTTAACTATGACATTCACTAAAATTTTTTGCAATACGACTGTTAAAAGGTATCTGATTTGGTAATGCAGATGGCCAGCCGATGACATCAAGTCTGCACTGCCTGACATTTGCTACCATGTTGAACAAGCAGCCTATCTGACATTATTATTTGTCGTGCCTATATTTACCTTGCTTCCCGCCGGGCCTCGCCCACTTTATTTGTGTACTTGATCGGCTGCTGCCGTTGTTTGCTTCCCTGTGGCCCGAGGATGGGTGTTTATCTCACTTAGAATTTGTCAATCATCTAGACTCTATGAGTTTTCAGGTAAATGTTACTCAAATGTTTAAGTAAATTTAAGAACTGCAACCTAGAGGTGATCCGTAACGTAAGTGCAGCTTGTTGTTTTCTTGTCTATGGTGCTGTAAATCTCACTACATACTGACGAAATTCCTGCGCTGTAAGCGAATTTCTTGTCAACCTTAAAATGAGTCAAATGGCTCTGAGCACTATGGGACTTAACATCTCAGGTCATCAGTCCCCTAGAACTTAGAACTACTTAAACCTAACTAACCTAAGGACATCACACACATCCATGCCGAGGCAGGATTCGAACCTGCGACCGTAGCAGCAGTGCGGTTCCGGACTGAAGCGCCTAGAACCGCTCGGCCACCGCGGACGGCGTCATCCTTAAAGCGCCTTCACCAATTGTAAAACTTTTTCATATGGCCACCAGCCTTTGATTCAGTTAACCTATAGACGTTCTTATTTTATTCAATACTACTAAACTCAGGTGTATTTAAGGTAACTGGTACCCTTAAAACTTTGTTTTGGCTTCATCGTGGGCCCTTGGGGAGATTGCTAAGTATAATGATTAGTTCCAGCATTTGTGTTATTAATCTGTACTTGCTCTCTATTTTTGCGTACCCTGTTACGACAAGCATTTATCTTTGTGCCTTAAGTCGTTGGTGCAGTTACTAAAATTAAATTTCGAAAATTTGGACTAGCGTTGCACTATTACTTTGTTAACTGCACAGTACTGCTCCTATTTGTAACTTAAATTATTTTAGCTTAGCCATGAAACATACCTTTTATTTTGCCGTAAGCCAGTTTTGCAGTTGCTAAATTTGTTATCCGATTTTCTTACATTTTCAGTCTAGGAACAAAATCATAAGGCGAATAACTGTTTAGCAGCAACTATCGTGTACTTAGGTTGTAATTTAATTCGGCTTATATCGTAAGTCATTGTATTACTGAAATTCAGAACTAACAAGGGGAGGCCACGACGTTGGGATCACGGATGTACTTCAAACGTTGTCAACGTTTAGCAGACCATTAAAACAGCTTAATGTAATTAGTGAGGTGCACTACTCTGGTAATACCGAGAAAATCGAAAGAGAAGTTATACACGTCTATTATGTAACTCCTATATCGGTGCGAAGGTGCTGGCTGTAAGAAGTCATTGTGGTCAAGGGGTTAGCGTTCGAGTTTTGTAAGATGGTCATGCACAAGTCAACGGATTTAATCTCGCTTTGAACTCATTTTTTAATCTATATTTTTTCATCGCTGATCACATTGTTTAATTTGTATGTCATTTGAGAGGTAATATGATGAAAAAAGATGCTATTCATTAAGTTGTAGTGAATTTCGTATGTTATTTCAGTATTTACTATTTGTAATTAATTTTTCGAGTGCGACGAACAGGCTTGCGAAGCCCAAGTCAAACCTCGATGATAATGATGTTATTCACAATCAGTAATATAGTAAGTCACTATGTGCCAGACCACAAGAGCAATGTACAATAGCTCATCGTATGTGCTGTCGAGTCACACGTTGCAGGATGGTATATGCCATACAGACATGGAAAACATAAATTGAAACTTCATGCGAATACTTCATGGCTTTTTTCGTTATATTACTTCCCATAAAAAGTGTTAGCGGGAGTAGAACTGTCGCTTCATACGCTTTCGTCTTACGAAGCTTGATCCTAATCACTGGACCAGCACCAACTATAACATCCGACACATACGCACAGACACATAAGTCGCATAACAGACGAGTAAAACTTCACTTCTGCGTTTCTCGGAGTTGTCAGAATAGTGCACCTTACTAAATGCACATTATGTTGTTTTAATTGTCTACTAAAGGCGCACAAAGTTTGAAGCAAATCTGTGTTCCCATCGTCGTGGCCTTTCTTTATAGGTTTTTTGGCTTCCCTTTGCGAATCACTTTCCTTTGACTTTTTGCCGTTCTACTTAGTTGTTCTCGACTCTTACTCATTGTTATCTACTGGTGCCGCAGGTTTTTCAGGTTTCAAAATATTTTTTGCTTACTGGGGTCCTCTTACTGATGCATTTCTCTCATTGTAAAGAGTTTGATTGCTTTTAATAAAGTTTTGTAAACTGATAGTTTATTTGGTGGTGCCCGTACCTTTCAATTCCCTAACCAGCTCCCTACCGCTTCATTTGATGTTGCTCGGAGCGTTGCCTCACGTGCATGTGGAACATTCAGAGCGACAGGAATTGCTGTGCAAGGAAGAGGAGATAGGAAATGACGGTCAATTACAGCAGCAGATGATAGCTGCATTGGGGAATATGCAAGAAGTGACACGTTCAAACATCGGATGCAAATTGCAGGCCCATTAAAGAGGACTGCAAGCCACGCTATCTCACACTTCACAGAGGGACGGCGACTGCGTGTGTGTGTTCTCTTTGCCGGACGACCAGTACGTTGTGTTCCGTTGACATCTCCTCATCGGCGGTATCGACTGTGACGGTGCCACGTGCACAGGCCGTGGACCGACAAGTAGTGTAGCCATTTTCTTATCTCGTGTGAGAGAAGATTCAATCTGAGCAGTGATTCTGGACATATCTCAACATGGCAAGAGGTGGGACACGAAATGCACCCAAGAACATTGTCGAACGTGATCTTTTTGGAGATCAACTCGTTGCCGTGTGGGGAGCCACACTGTTGTACTGGTGCACTGATATGAAAATCTGTGAATACTGCACACTCAGTGGTCAGTGTTATTGTAAGAGTGTACTCCTTCTCTATGTGCATCTTTACTGGAGCGCATTGGGGCCTGACTTAATTTTTGTGGATGAAGATGCACCAACAAACCGAACAGTGAAAGGAAGAGGAGCTCTTGGAACGAGAGAATACTCGGCGATTGCGTTGGACTGTCCATTCCCCGACCTAAAATGCATCGTGCACTTCTGAAATTCCGTTATGAGACGTATTTCAGCACTTCCACACAAGCATGCAGAAGTTGTCAACCATGCTGGTGGGGGAATGAAATGCCCTGGCACAAGATTTTCTTACCAACCTGTGATCATAAGGGAGCACGTTACAGAGCATGAAATACTGTCCGTGGTGATCCAACAGCCGTTTAAGAACCATGTCCCACCTTTTGTAATATTCAGGGGACCGTTGTGAATAGCGATAGCTTCAGTTACATTTTTGTCTGTGAATAAAAGCTCCATTTCTATTCATCTCATTGCGTAATTCTTTCAGTAATCTTCTGTGCTGTTCTTTCTATTTATGGCCCAAGTTTTATTGAGCTACGGTGCTTGGCAGGGACACTTCATGCTTAAGGTTCCTTCGTGCTTAAGTTTCGCACACCAGTGTATACAGAAAATATTAGTGGCCTTTTTAAACTTACGTTGGGAACACTGGATATTACTTTCGTTTCTGTGGAACAGCCGCTTGCTAGTATAAGGTCTTTAGTTCTATTAGTCAAATACTTCTCCAGCCAATCATTTACTTGCTAAGACACTCCGTATAATAAATAACGTAGCTAGCAGAATGGTTGGTAAATGAAGGATGGGGGTTATACACTCCTGGAAATGGAAAAAAGAACACATTGACACCGGTGTGTCAGACCCACCATACTTGCTCCGGACACTGCGAGAGGGCTGTACAAGCAATGATTACACGCACGGCACAGCGGACACACCAGGAACCGCGGTGTTGGCCGTCGAATGGCGCTAGCTGCGCAGCATTTGTGCACCGCCGCCGTCAGTGTCAGCCAGTTTGCCGTGGCATACGGAGCTCCATCGCGGTCTTTAACACTGGTAGCATGCCGCGACAGCGTGGACGTGAACCGTATGTGCAGTTGACGGACTTTGAGCGAGGGCGTATAGTGGGCATGAGGGAGGCCGGGTGGACGTACCGCCGAATTGCTCAACATGTGGGGCGTGAGGTCTCCACAGTACATCGATGTTGTCGCCAGTGGTCGGCGGAAGGTTCACGTGCCCATCGACCTGGGACCGGACCGCAGCGACACACGGATGCACGCCAAGACCGTAGGATCCTACGCAGTGCCGTAGGAGACCGCACCGCCACTTCCCAGCAAATTAGGGACACTGTTGCTCCTGGGGTATCGGCGAGGACCATTCGCAACCGTCTCTATGAAGCTGGGCTACGGTCCCGCACACCGTTAGGCCGTCTTCCGCTCACGCCCCAACATCGTGCAGCCCGCCTCCAGTGGTGTCGCGACAGGCGTGAATGGAGGGACGAATGGAGACGTGTCGTCTTCAGCGATGAGAGTCGCTTCTGCCTTGGTGCCAATGATGGTCGTATGCGTGTTTGGCGCCGTGCAGGTGAGCGCCACAATCAGGACTGCATACGACCGAGGCACACAGGGCCAACACCCGGCATCATGGTGTGGGGAGCGATCTCCTACACTGGCCGTACACCACTGGTGATCGTCGAGGGGACACTGAATAGTGCACGGTACATCCAAACCGTCATCGAACCCATCGTTCTACCATTCCTAGACCGGCAAGGGAACTTGCTGTTCCAACAGGACAATGCACGTCCGCATGTATCCCGTGCCACCCAACGTGCTCTAGAAGGTGTAAGTCAACTACCCTGGCCAGCAAGATCTCCGGATCTGTCCCCCATTGAGCATGTTTGGGACTGGATGAAGCGTCGTCTCACGCGGTCTGCACGTCCAGCACGAACGCTGGTCCAACTGAGGCGCCAGGTGGAAATGGCATGGCAAGCCGTTCCACAGGACAACATCCAGCATCTCTACGATCGTCTCCATGGGAGAATAGCAGCCTGCATTGCTGCGAAAGGTGGATATACACTGTACTAGTGCCGACATTGTGCATGCTCTGTTGCCTGTGTCTATGGGCCTGTGGTTCTGTCAGTGTGATCATGTGATGTATCTGACCCCAGGAATGTATCAATAAAGTTTCCCCTTCCTGGGACAATGAATTCACGGTGTTCTTATTTCAATTTCCAGGAGTGTATGTTGGATTTCAATGTCTGCAAAAGTTTGTGACAACGGCTTCAGGAAGCTTGCATGAGTAAAATCGATACGTATAGCAGCATGAAAAAGCGTAGAGGTTGTTCTTTATCGAGCACTGAAGGCGAATATCTGATGACAGTGATGAAATTTTAGTGGACTGTCACTACCGTTGCTCGTCACATGACATTTCTGACAACCGCACCGGACCGTTTGATACCACCTAAAATAAGCAGATAACGAGAGCCGACTGACAGGTTGTCACAACAGCAGAAGAGGGTCCATCAACACATCAAAGTGAAGCTACTTGGATGCTGTGGTGTGTCTACGTCCTGTACGTATACGTGTCTGTTGCAGGATGAACTGCTTTGCACTCTGTAGCGGCGCTGCGCTGTCAAGCGCTCGCTTTGATGTCTCGGCGCGTGTTTGCTTCGTGTTTCAAGCATATTCGTTCTCCCCCCAGCGAGCCCGTCGTCTGCAGCGCGCAGGTCGCGGTGACACCGCGTAATTCCCTGGACAAAGACCCGGCTTCCCAGCCTGCGCCGCAGTTGGCTCCCAACTATGTGCTGCACTGCTGATTGCCTCGATTGCGCAGCGACACGAAACCCGACGACCAACATTGTTCGCGTCCTCTCCTGCGCGGAATACTCCCCTCCGACGCCAGCGGTCACTGAGTCAGAGGTGTACATACCTCTCACAGGATTCGTTACAGCAATACGGTCGGCTACTGCACTTCTGATGAAAAACGAACAAAGCTTCACTAATTCGGCGGGACACACTTACAAACCATTCAGAGGGTTAAAAATTATACACTTTTTAGTACTCTATTCTTCCGCAATCTAGCATGGCCTTATCCTTATATTGTCCACCTTTGGTTTGAAATTTGGTTAGGAAACAGCTACTGTTTGTGACAATAAATGATTGAAATTCTTATCCACAACAAAAAAACATGGCAATACTCACTCAGTGACAAATATGAGACAGTGGCAATGAGAATCTTTAGGAGCTTCTCAGAAATACAAGATGACGTACCACAAGTTATTCTTCTTCCTCCTGTTCTTCTTCTTCTCCTTTCTTTGCTCCTATTTCCTTCACTACCCCTCATTGCATCCTGAGGTTGCCGCTCCATCTTTTCTTTGGACGTACCATATTTCTTTTATCTGTTGGTAATTTATTTATTACGATTTTTACAATGTACGCCACCGGTAGCTGAGTGGTCAGCACGACAGAATGTCAATCCTAAGGGCCCGGGTTCGATTCCCGGCTGGGTCGGAGAATTTCTCCGCTCAGGGACTGGGTGCTGTGTAGTCCTTATCATCATCATTTCATCCCCATCGAGGCGTAAGTCGCCGAAGTGGCGTCAAATCGAAAGACTTGCATACGGCGAACGGTCTACCCGACGGGAGGTCCTACTCACACGATATACATACAATGTTTCATTTATTCATCCTGTCTATGTGTTCGTCGCATTCATGCTTTCTCTTACGTACCCACTCATTAATGGAGTCCACTCGACATACTTTTGTAAAGTTTCCACTTCTGTCTCTTTGACTGTCTTCCCCGTAATTCTTCTCAGACTGTTTTTGATGCTCACCGTGTTGTCTTAGCAGTGTATGTGATAAGCGGTCTCAGTTGTCTGTCTCCTTGCCTTTGTTTTCCTGTACGCTTTTTGTCCCCATAATATAATTTAAAAAAACCTGCTAGTTTATTTTCATTTGCTACCTGTTGTCTAACTTTTCAGTTCAGAATCCAAGATATTTAAATGTAACTATCCATCAAACATTTTTTTCATCTACTTCCGATTTTCATCTAATAGCTTTTTGGCTGCCAATATATATATATATATATATATATATATATATATATATATATATATATATATATATATATATATATATATATGAAAGTCCACAGGTTATTTTCACTGTTTGCAAGCACAACTGCACCGTCGGTTTTTTTTTTCGTTCCCCATTGTGTAACAACGACCAGCCAATACCTTCCTTAACATTTCGTCAATGACCTTATTAAAATTAACGGGTTCAGAGAGTCACCTTGTCTAATACTACTAATAACGGCTATGCACGTAGTTTAGATGGAATATTTTAATTACGTTGGAACGAATCAACCGTTTGTAGAGGAGGCTTGCCACGTTTGTTAACTGTATCCTATCGAAAGCTTTTTGTAAATCAATACAACAAAGATAAGCTGGTCTGTTGTAGTCAATTGACTTCTCCACAACCTAAGAATGAATGCTGCACCTATGCATGACCTACCGGACTTAAAACAATACTACTCCACTGCAAGAGCTGTAACTCCTTTTATTTTATTTGTTAGTACTTTGTTACGAGTTTAACAACTGATTTATACCTCAGTATTTGAATGAGTCTTACTTATATCCTTTTCTGCACATGAGAATTGTAATACCAGTTCTCTATACGTTTGGAATCTCATTAAACGTTATAATATTGTTAACCATCTTGCTTAATTGTTCAATTAGTGGATACCCTCCACACTTCAATAATTCATTCTTCTGCTACTATCTAGTTTTCAGTGATCCAAATCATAAAACAATTCTCAAATTACCAAATCGAAACAATTAACTGAAATGACGAATTTATTTTTTTAAGCTTTTTATTTTTAATATTTTTGTATTCTTGCTATATCAGTATGCTGAAGCAATATTGTCGTAAAGAAGCAAAAAAAATTGTGTTTTTTATCTGTATCTTTGACTTGCTGCTTAAGCTAGTAACGAAAGCTCGTTGCCTTATAACAAACTGTATTTCAACTTCTGCACAATCTTTGAACCGTTTGTCTTATTGGTTCGAGTTTGGATAACATTAAAAATGAAAATGTATGTTTATGAAGATCTTTTATATTTTGTTCACGTTTCTCATAAAGAGAAATGAGAAGGAGCAATTTGTATGTACCTTAAAGAATTATTTTATAGTTTATATCACGTTCGAAGCTGTTTTTATTGACCGCTGCTACGAATGCGAAACGATACGTATGTGCTATCTGAAGAATCCTAAACGAACGTGCTAAGTTTCCGTCTCTTCCGACAGATAGCGTAGCTGCAGGACAATTTGCAAATGGCATCTGTGGGTGATGTACTTTGCAAGCAACGTGCTGTCATTGAATTTCTCACTGCAGCGAAAGAAACTGTGGGAAATATTCGCAAACGCTTGTGCAAAGGCTGTGTAGCATCTGCTCTCGACGGACGTACAGATAGTCGCTGGGCACGGAGGATGAGGTCATCAGAAGGTGGTTCGGCGGAGCTCCACGATTTGCAGCGGTCAGGGAGACCATCCACGTCTGTCACTGCTGACATGTTACAACGAGTTGATGTTGTCATTCGTTAGGATAGACGCATTACGACTCGGAAGTTCGCGCAGCATCTGTCAATCAGCAAAGGAAGTGCTGATGTAATCAACTGCACTCTTCGATATCCAAAAGTGTGTGCAAGATGGGTCCCGTGGTGTCTAACGGTGGATCACAAATCGTACAGAAAAGCGTTTGTGTTGATTTGCAACGTTTTGAACCTGAGGGGGAGGCCTTCTTGACCCGGACTGTGACAGGTGATGAAACCTGGGTTCATCAGTTTGAGCTCGGACTTCCACTTGCTTGGACCATTATTCGAAAACATTTTGAGGACGATATCGTTACTTATGACAAATTTGTTTGTAATTTTATTTTTGACCAACCTGTGTGGAGAGTGAAATATACTCTCCACAAAAATGTTAACATGGCATGAGTAGTGAACGCACAATGGAATATGACGCACAATAAAGACAGTTTTAAAGTTATGTGAATTACCTATCAAAAATAATGATGCTAGATGTAGCATAAGTAAACGCATAAAGTTACAGATCTGAGGATGACAGTTATCGAAAACGACCGGTAAAAAATAGTTTTGAAGGCGATATTACGTAAGAAATTTTTCCTTATATCTTAAAATTTGTGATTCTAGTGCCATATTACGTCAACAAGCGTTGATTATACCTTATATATAGCGAAACGAAACAACTGGCCTCATCCAACAAATAAAAATGTAATGAATAAAAATGTAATGCCAAAGTCTGATATGCCTGAAGATTAGGGTGTCAGCCCTCAAAACGCGTCGTGGGAGTAAATAAAAGTGAATGACCCAAATAACTGTTTGAATTTACATTTTATAGCACGGCTTATCGAGTCATAAATCTATCTAGAAATAGAAAGTAATGTCATAACTGTGCAGCGTTTGAGCTGGTGGCCGACCTACGTTTGAGGACAAACTTTGTATGCACATAACAACTCTTATACGTTTCGAGAGAAGAAAAGTTTCTCGCGATGTTTCCAAACATAGAACAGCTAATCCGCGGGTAAAGATCAGTTAATTTCGTCCCGGAATTTTAGTCTTTGCGCCTGTGATTGGACTACTTACAATTATCGAGATCATCCTTGTAGAGAAACGCTATTATAAGTTCATCTGCATCTAAGGATGCTTCACCAAATTTCTAGCTCCCTCAGTGATCGTTTGTGAATTTGTCCTGAAAATACCTGACAGAAACATTTTTTTGAAATTTGACCATTATTTAAATTTGAGTGTCTATTTTCCTTCACCTTCGCTACTGGTTAAATGATGTATAGTTTATATTTTGTATGGTATCGTCCGCAGAACGAGGCCTCATGCAAAAGATGGCCCATCACGAGGGCACTTCAAACAAAGACAGTCGTTGCCACATGCATCAACAAATGGGAGACGTCGTCGTCGATGCATCGCCATGCGTTTCCCTTACGGCCCAGCATCTGGAAAGTTGTTATGTCCGAGCGAGTGGCTCTCAGCCCAGTCTGAATGTAATGAGCGACCCCTTGCAATCATCAGTTAAGGCGACATTATCGTCTTAGCACACATTGGCTGCATGCTAAAAACCAGTTAACGCGAACTTTACATCAAGTTGTAGACAACTGTACTCTGATGTATACTAAAATTCTGAAATGAACGAAGCGTTGAATGTTTTGTTGCTGAGAGTATCAAATACATATCATCTCTGAGGACAACAGTTATTTCCAAAGTTAAGTATTTGCCATGCTCAGCCTTTACTAAATTACTAATAATTTGTGTGTGTGTGTGTGTGTGTGTTGTAGTACCTGCTCGACCTTGTTCTAAAGTAGTCAAGAAGATCTACAACAAACTACATTTTCGTATCTTGTCAACCTACGTCACACATGCGTAATAAGTGCAGCATTCTGCCTGTTGAGTCTGTGTTCGTAGCTGAGTGTTCAGACCTTGTGACAGAGGACGAGGTTTCAGTTTCCCATTCCGCAAAAGATACAAGTCTTTTTTCGTTTCTAGGACGGGGTGGAGTGTGGGAGGTTGGATGGGCTCTGAAGCGCGATGTACACTGCCTCTTAAGGTCTGGGTGGCCGACAGCGGTAGATAGAGCTGTGTCCTGGCCTCACAGTCATCCATGCCACATACAGCAGAGAATCACACAGCGGCCAGTAGGTATCGCGTGAACCTCTGGGCCTGATCACGGGGCTTAGTTTCGGGTTTACTTTAATATCACCTGTAACGGAAGTATTCGACAATATCTTTATCTGATAGTTATATGGAAATTGTAACACATAGAAAAAACTATTTTACTACTTTTGTAACCAACCTCCCCTAAAGGTTATTAATTCCTTATTACGTTACTCCATATCCCTTACGTTCTTGATGCTCTGTAGGATTCACAAAATTACTTATTTGTGGCTCATTGTACTCAAAATCAAATGCTTATTGACAGCATCTTCAGTATATATTCGTCCGGATCAACCTATTCTACTGAAGTTGGAGAGGGTTGTTTATATTGTGCCGGCTCCTGATTTATATGACTACTATCAAATTCGCATCTCTTGTACTGTCCGACATAAAGAGAGGTTAGCGTGAGCTATGTGGTTCTTGAAGCCGTATTGTCAACTATGAATTCTGTGTGTTCAAGAAGAGATCGTCTGAAGATAGCGTTGATTTTCTTGTAGCCTTCATCAAACTTTTTGTGTACGTAGAGAAGAGAAATGCAGTTTTCAGGCAAGTGGCTACAGAATGTTTAATCTAATGGTGCATATACACGAATAAATCTCAGGCCGAAAAGACTCTGCACTCGTGAGTCATTTACAAGAAATTGGCTAGTAAAAAGTGATTATGTCTAAACGTATCAGTGGAGGTTTCCAATGTTATACCGGCAAAATTTTAGAAACTTGCTCGTATAGTGAGCTTTAAAAAATGCGTTTAGAATTACTAGATGTAACTATAGTTAGAAACGATGTGGTAATTTTCTAATTAGTTCTTTATCCTAAGTTATTAATTAAATATTTGTTTTTATTATAGTATAATATAGTATATATTATGCTCATCAAACGCCGGCAAAATTGCTTTCAACATTGCAGAGAGAAATCGGTTGCCCATAATTTCAATGCATAAAAGCCATGGTAAGTAAAAGTGGGATAAAGTTGTTCCCAAGAAATATCACTGAATACGTGAATCCAAAGTTAATTACGAATGTTCCAAGGAAAACTTCACGGCCACGCGAAGGAGGCTGTGAGGCCCCACAGAATCTCATTCGTAAAACAGAGGAATGATATGTTATAGAATCTCCTTAGTAAAAGAAAGAGTACAAAACGTCAGCATGTATTAGGGCTCTGTCTATGCCTCCCTTATTAGAGTATTACGCCATGTAATATAAGTATCTGTAAGTGATGTAATAAACGTAAGGTTTAAAGATGCAATATTCATGTAATCTTTGCCTTAGCGTATTATGCGCCCCAAGGGGCTTCCCTTGATACTACACATAGACCTTGTCAAAAGCCGAGAAGTGTATGCATAGGAGAAGATATATCTTTGCTGCATATAGTCTTTGGAACTATGTAACTTTGGCTTTATCTTTAACTTGATGTCTCGGGCGCCACCATACAAACTCATTCGTAAAACAAAGGAATAGTATTGCGAATTATGTGAGTACGATCTAATGGAAGAAAACAATCGCCGGCCGGAGTGGCCGTGCGGTTCTAGGCGCTACAGTGTGGAACCGAGCGACCGCTACGGTCGCAGGTTCGAATCCTGCCTCGGGCATGGATGTGTGTGATGTCCTTAGGTTGGTTAGGTTTAATTAGTTCTAAGTTCTAGGCGACTATGACCTCAGAAGTTAAGTCGCATAGTGCTCAGAGACATTTGAACCATTTTTGAAAACGATTAGAAGCAAGATATGCAAAATGTGGCTACACGGAAAGCGCACAAGGGTGGGAGAATAAGTAAAAAATTTGTGTTTTAATGACTAAAAATAGTGATCTAAGAAGCAAAACAGGGAAAATTTCCGTAAAATTAGACTAGAACATACCTTGAAGCCCAGAGATATAGTATGTAAGGGAAGTACAATATATGTACCAACTGGTACAAAATACGGAAGCGGATTCCTAATTTGTGCCACTTTCAGTTATTTGGAAAATCAGATGTAAAGTGGTTATTTTTCTCAGAATTTCAATTTTTTAAATCGTAAACCTAGAACAACACCCTCCAGTTGAGGATGGAACTGTTTAAATAATTTTGTATCTCGCTTCTAGGCTACAATAAATGAAAATATCAAAAGTGCTACAGTTTAGGCGGCTCTCCCCAATACATTGGAATTTCCCGGAAAATTTCCGGTGAAATCACACTTAGTTATCTTTGTATAAATGTCTAATATAAAAATATTATTCTCCAGTTTTCTCTTAATATTATGAAACAGACTGGTTTTTAAGCTCATCGGACAATATACTAATTGCCACTTAATATAACAAGCTGATCGGTTTGCAGCACTTTAGATGGTTAGAAACGGTACCAAGAGGTCATACGACCCTCCACTGTAGCAAATCACGGCAAGGAAGTAGTGTCGGTTGTACGGAATCAGATCAGGGTGGGTCGTCGCGGAATCACGAGGAAATGATCGATTCGAGCTAACCTATATGAACGAACATAAGGGAAGTGGCACACATCGTCCCTCCTGGTATATTAAACTAAAAGAAATATGAATGACTGAATAACTCCTTATGGATGGATATTTGCTGCTCTGTATATTATTCATTGCTTGTCGTGACTGTGTTTTGTTGCAGCTCATGTACGGTACAGTTGATATTTGTCTTGCGGTGCCTTAAAGTACTCGTTCTATAGAACTCACATACAACTGGACATTACTGACGATTGTTTGCCTGTCGGGTTAGTGCGTGTGCTGTAGTGCGATTATAAAGTCCACAGGTCCCTGACGTGGGCACTGCGTTATAGTGCATTTTCGGTAGCAAATCATTTTCACAGACCTGCCGAGTGCTAACTGTGTCATCGGACCACAAGTGGAACTTTCTGTGACTTGCTAAGCATTAGAAGCTGTATCGTACGATATCTCTGTTTCAGATTAACATTAGGTATGGTAAATGTTATCTGTGTGAACAGTAAATAGAAAAGCTCAAACAAGTACCGACGGTTAGATGAGTGGAAATGTACCATGTTGGTGAAAAAAGATGCAACTGCTTGAGCCGTTTCGCCTGCTCTCCCAAGTTATTTAATTGTCTGTTTTTCATCTATATGTCCTAAATTAATGTGCTTAAATTATTATTAAGTGAATTGCATTGTACTTTCGGATTTAGATATGCTATTGTTGCTTTCTTATTTTAGTAATGCTGTGAAAATTTTGAAATAAGAGTACATGGTGCAAAATTATAATAATTATTGAGATATGTGGACGAAGAACGGCTGGGAGTACATGAAAGATTCATAGTAGAATCTGTGTTGGAATAATTCTTAGATGGGCTTGTTTTTGAGGCATATACGTCCTGTTAGTATTACAAGTTGTCGCTGTGAAACGTGGGATAGCTTTTATGTCGGGAAATAAGTGTTAGAGAAGCGGCGTGGTGTTGATTGTGAATTTAAGTGGAAATGAAGCAACATGAAATTTATTTTTCTGTAGCGGCTTGTTGCTCGTAGACTGCTCCGGAACCTAATCGTATTACCTTTTCTTTGAGGATTTTGTTATGAGGATTTTGGTTACATACTAGATACATGTAATATTAATGTTATAATAAATTTCACTCTCTATTCACATTCCAAGTGTAATTTGAGCAGTTGAAGTTCCACGTCACAGCAGTAGAATGCAATATTCACTCTCTGAAAATACGAAGTTGGCATGGGTAAAATGCAGTGATCAGAAGGTTCTCTACAGCTTTTACAGACACCGTACTGCCGTTATAAGAGTCTAAGGACAGAAGGGAAGGAGTAGTAGTTGAGAAGGGAGTTAGGGTTGCAGTCAATTATTTAACGCATACGCTGAACAATAAATTCGGGAAAGCCAGACAGAATTTGGAAAAGGAATTACAATCCCGGTAAAATGAAAATTTTGAGATTTGCTTATGATATTGTAATTCCGTCGGACTTGGACGATCAGCTGAAAGATATGACAAATATCTTGAAAACACATATTTGTAAGATGAATATTAACTGCAGTGAAACTACGCGTCACGCGATTTAGTCGAAGTACATCAGGCCCTCTTCGCAACCTTTTTAAAACTGTGAAATATATCAGCTTGAACAGATGCCTATGTGTATAGTGGTAATTTATCGCAAATGTCGTTATATTATTGTGCCAGCACTTGCATGTTTTCTTTCCATATTTGTGTTCCATTTTCTGTCGCAAATTGAACATGATTGGTAACTGACTGGTGCAAAGTGTTTTAATGTTGCAAATAAAACGTAATCAGGACTGGACTGATGTGTAGTCACAGTAGTAACAGTAGTTCCACACATGAGTTCAGATTTATCTAATTTTTGCACACTGGCGTCACTTGAGATATACGTTAAAAGAAATAATGTTTAACGAGCTATTTTGTAACGATCGCTCCTGGAAATATGTAAGGCTCTTCGCAATACACAAAGTCTTTCTTGAAAAATTCCTTGGAATTTTCTTGCAACTCTCACGTCGGCTAATGAAGCCCATGAATCGTGCTGCTATCTCTCTCTCTATCTCTCTCTCTGAATCTGTTTTTCCCTTTTCTTTCTATTAAATGTTGTAAGAAAAACTAGCATAGTTATAAAGTCCAGGAAATATTTTTTAAAAACATTCTACGTAAATGTCTAAACATAACGTAACAAACAATAGACTATTTGAAAGACAAACTATCTTTTCTTTTTGATGTTGCCATGGAAAACCGCCGACAGTGGCGTCAACGACTGTAGTTGTTGAAAATGGCGGCGAACCAGGCAGAAAAATCATTTTGTGTGAAAGAATTCCCGTTGCCAGGCGGTAGTAAGTGTGCAAACAACTTTTCGTGGCAAGTTTCACAAGACACCACCACTAAAGTGGCCCAAGAATTTCGAGAAGGGTACGACTCAAAACGTTTGGTGCGACCAGGCGTGTCAGAACAGACAGTGGACCGTGTAAGGGTCGTTATCTTGTGAAGTACCACAAAGTCCACCTATTGAGCTAGCGCAGATAACAATTTAGAAAACATTAGGTAACTGATTGTGAGGCTGTAGAAATTATGACTCCGTAAGCTATGGCTGCAAATTGCATCGTATGCTGTTCTACATTGATACGCAGAATAGTCATGAAAATGAAGACTTACACATGTATGTTATCAGTGGAAGGGTATCAGAACCAGATGGTATGCCAATAAGTTTCCACAGAGATGATGGGAAAAAACTTCCTCCCTTTCTAGCAGCAGTTTGTCTTAGATCGCTGGAGCACCGAAGGGCACTTAGCGTCTCGACAGAAGTGTAGATAATTCCCATTTTAATGAACGACTGTATGGCGGGTTCACACAGTTATAGTCCTATACAGAATTACGGAACATGTTTTGTGCTCACGTAGTACGGCCATTTTGGAGAAAGAAAATTTCCTGTCTAGAAAACATGAATTCCACGAACAGAGATCGTGCGAAACACAGCTCGCTCTGTTCCTTCATCAGATCCACAGCGCTGTAAACAATGAGACCCAGGCTGACGCCGAGTTCCTTGTCTTCACGAAGGCAGCTGACACCGTCCCACATCGCCCTTTAATAACAAAAATACGAGCTTACCAAGCATCGAACCTAATTTGCGACTGGATACAAGATTTCCTTATAGAAAGAATTCAACACACCACTCTTAACGGAACAAAAGTGACAGACCTGAAGGTAGTATTCTTAGTGCCTCAAGGAACACAGACAGCACCGTTACTGATTGCGGTGTATACAAACGATCTAGTACAAGCGTGGGAAACTCTTTATGACTCTTCAGATGACTCGGTTGTCAGAAAGAAAGTGGCAACACAAGAAGACAGTATCGATCAGCAGGATTACCTACGGAGGATTGATGAATGGTGCAGGCTGCGGCAGTTGACCCTGAACGTAAATAAGTGTAACATATCGTACATACGTAGGGAGAGACATCCACCTGTACAACTACCCTATTGATGACAATTTCTCGCCGGCCGCGGTGGTCTAATGGTTCTAGGCGTGCAGTCCGGAACCGCGGGACTGCTACGGTCGCAGGTTCGAATCCTGCCTCGGGCATGGATGTGTGTGATGTCCTTAGGTTGGTTAGGTTTAAGTAGTTATAAGTTCTAGGGGACTGATGACCAAAGAAGTTAAGTCCCACAGTGCTCAGAGCCATTTGACAATTTCTCGAAACAATAGGTACCGAAAACATCGAGGAGTAGTATTCAGAGCGACCTTAAGTTGAATGACCATACAAAACAAATAGCGGGAAAAGGAGATGCTAAACTGAGATTCCGAGAAAGAATCTTAAGGACATATCTCATCCGCAAAGGAAATAGCTTATAAAGCGCTTGTTCGACCGATTCTTTAGCATTGTTCGTCAATATGAGATACTTATCAGGTACTCAGGCTACTCAAAAGTTCTTTCACATCCTGTATGGTCTGTTACGTTATTCTTGGCTATTTATCAGCACCTATTGCTTGAAATGTTTCGTCGATTTTATAATTACCCTGTCGTTAACAACTGGTCTAACAAAATTTTTGTAACCAACTTCTTCATGCGTGGGTTACGTTCCTTACTATTCTTCCAACAAAGCCGACTCTGGCATTTCCAAACCGCACATTGAAATTCGTCATCATTACATGTTTAGTCACTAGGAAAAACTTAAAGATATGTCAAGATTGCGGCTTATTTCGGTATTTGTTCACTGATCACATGGTAAAAAAAATAGCTTATCCTGTCATCTACCTACAGTATGTGCCATAAATTAAATTTATTTATTTATTTATTTTATTTATTTATGCATTTATTTTACCTGGCAAGATTAGGGCCTTCAGGCCCTCTCTTACACCTAACCAGGCATACTCAGATTCAACAAATTTCAGTGTCTACAGAAAATTAGGACATATAACATGTTATACAGTATTAATGTTAAAGAAAAAAAATAGAGATTATAAAAGTAGTACAATGATAATTATAACAATCAAAAAATAATTATAACAATCAAGAATAATAAAAATAATAATAATGATAATAATAATAATAATAATGACTATGTATATGAAAGTAAACATATTTTTCTTTTATGAGTGTCAGTCCTATTGCTAGTTGGGAATTTTCTCGTTATATTCTTGCAGCTTGTGAGTTATTCTCATCAAGCAGAGACATAAGACGATGGAATGGGGTGAAAGAGATATAGAAGAGGTAGATAGGTTAGAGGAAGAGAAATAGAATGGTAAAATTCGAAGCTATGATGGAGAGGAGAAAGAAAAAGATGAGGGGGGGGCACAACAATGGTGGCTATACCGTCCCTAATATGTAAGTCTTAAGTTCCCTCTTGAATGTTGAGTGGTTTTGGATAAGACGCAGATCACAGGGGAGCGCGTTCCATAGTCGTATGGCTGAGATGGAGAATGACACGGAGAAAGATTTTGTGTTACGTAAAGGTACAGCCAAGATGCTAGACGTATCCGATCTGGTATTGCGGTTGTGGAATGATGATAGGTGTTTAATGTGAGAAGATAAGTATTGGGGGCACCAGTGGCTAAGAAATCGATGAAGTAAGCACATCGTGTGGAGATCGCGTGCCTTATGTGGGCGTATCCAACCTAGCTGGGAGTATGAAGGACTGATATGATCATACAACCGTATGTTGCATACGTATCTAACACAAGCATTCATCACTAGCTCGAGGCATCTCGAATTTTCATTATTTGTGCCATGTTGAACTACATCACAGTAGTAAAGATTAGGCAAGACTAGTGTTTGGACTAATTTTTGTTTAACATGGGTTGGAAATATTTTTCTAAATTTTTGAATTGCATGTAGGGAGGAGAGCGATTTCCGGCAAGCTGTGACTGTTTGTTCTTCCCAGTTTAGGTGTTCATCCAAGATTATTCCAAGGTCTTTTACTGTTTTTTGGTATGGTAGTTGGGTACCATTGAGGAGTATTTGAGGGACTGTTTCGCGAAAGTACCGACTGATTAACTTTGGATGAGATATAAGTATGACCTGGGATTTCTTGGGGTTTAGTTTCAGACCTAGGTTCTGTGCCCATCGAGAAACAGAGCAAAGATCTGCGTTCATACTCGCTACTGCGTCAGCAATGTTCTTGGGGCTTGCACTTATGTACAGTTGGATGTCGTCGGCATATAGATGGTAGTTGCAGGAGTGAATCACTGAAGAAATATCATTAATGTACAGTGCGAAGAGTAATGGACCAAGGACGGAGCCTTGGGGAACTCCAGAGCGCACGTTTTTCCATGATGACTTTTCCGACCCACAAATGACTTGTTGACTTCTGTTTTTGAGGTAGCTGTCGAACCAGTGTATTGCGCTGTTTGAGAAATTCAGCTGCTTCATTTTAATTAGTAGTATATCAAAGTCAACTGTATCAAAAGCCTTGCTAAAGTCAAGCAGTGTTAGGATGGTAGCTTCACGTCTGTCCATAGCATGTTTAATGTCATCAGTTACTTTGATTAATGCAGTTGCTGTACTATGGTGCTTTCGAAAGCCTGACTGATATTTGTCGTGGATGTTATGAGTTTTGAGGTAATCCGTCAGCTGTTCATGGACGATGTGTTCTAGGGCTTTAGATATTGCAGGAAGTATGCTGATCGGCCTGTAGTCACCTGGCGACTTAGGGTTGTCAGTCTTGGGTATAGGTTGAATTAAGCTTTGTTTCCACTCAGTAGGATATGTACTACTGACAAGAGACAGGTTGAAGATGTCTGTGATAACTGGAGTAACAGTGTTTACGACGTTCTTAATCATGCCAATGCTCACTCCATCATTTCCTACTGCCTCGGAAGAGATTCTCATAATTGCCTTGTGTACTGTGCCGGTAGTGACATGTTTTAGGAAAAACTTGTCTCTCGAGAGATTGATATCTTGGGGCTGGTAATTTGTCGCTGCGTGGCAGTTTACGGCTGTTGAGAAGAAATCGTTTAATTCTTCTGCAGACGCTTGATAAAAAGCGTCAGATCTTCGCTTCCCTATACCGAAACTGCGCAGCTTTTTCCACAGTGCAGCAGGTTTTGATATGCCGCATACGACAGAGCGGGCATGTCTGATTTTGGCATTCCTCACGCTTTGCTTGGTTCTATTTCGGAGTTTCCTATAAGCTTCGTACGCCTCGGGAGTTGGGTTACGCTTGAAGGCCCTATGTGCAGCATCACGTTCATTCATTAACTGGCGTAATGCAGTGGTGAGCCACGGAGCGGGAGCTCTCTTTACCTTGACAGTGCGTTGAGGAGCATGTTTATCATACAGTGCAATAATTTTGCGACATAATTCCCGAATTTTTCCGTCTAAAGTCGGTTCATTGCTTATATCATGCCAAGGGATGTCTGAGCAATCCTTTTGAAGAGCGTCATGGTTAACATTTTTTAGGTTTCTGTAGGTTACCAGGTGAGATTTTTCTTTGGTAGTATGTACTGAGTAATTTAAGAAAATCACGTCATGAGCAGAGAGTCCTGGAGCGGATGTCTGATTGGCGCGAATTATTTTATCTGGTCGCTTTGTTGCTATTATATCTATGAGTGTATGGCTGTGTGGCGTGTGATGAGTTGGGTCCAGCGGTGTTAAACTCATATCATTGGAGTGGAACAGTCTCCTAAGTTTTTCTGCAGAGGGAGATTTTAACTGTAAGTCGATGTTTGTGTCGCCCATAATGATTATGTGTTCATACAGTGTCACGAGCGAGGACAGGGCAGACTGAAAGGAGGACATAGCACCGACGTTTGGAGGTTTATAGATTACTCCAATTAGCAGTTTCTGATTTGATGTATTTATTTCGAAAAACAAGAACTGCTGAGGGTCAGCAGCCAACATGTGAAAATCGTTTACTAAAGGTACCACATCCATAAAATCTAATTTAACAGAGACACAAAAAACGTTTTACAGTCACAGTAGCATCAGAATATGTTTTGTAACTTAGTTTTTATATTCAGACAGATGTTGGGACACATTACGCCATGTATTTATGTTAAATGTATATTTATTTAATTGTCATTGTATAAATAAAAATGGATTTGTTGCCTTTAGTCAGAAAATTGTGTTAAGCTTGTTAACTGTTGTTCCGGAGTTTCTGTTAGCGATTCACAGTATACATCTGATATATCAGACTCCGTAATTTAGTTAAAAACTCACAATGAACGTAAAAAACGTCAGACGCATCCTTTCAACATACAGTGTCATGTAAACAAATGTCGGTCATGTGGTGTCGCACGTCATTACCAAGAAGAGTAATAATTGGCTGCAGGAATTTGGTACTTCTTCGAAACGAAATAAGACTGACTTTGGTACTCGTCGCCCTGAACAGCAAGTGTTAACGGGAGATATATAATACACTCCTGGAAATTGAAATAAGAACACCGTGAATTCATTGTCCCAGGAAGGGGAAACTTTATTGACACATTCCTGGGGTCAGATACATCACATGATCACACTGACAGAACCACAGGCACATAGACACAGGCAACAGAGCATGCACAATGTCGGCACTAGTACAGTGTATATCCACCTTTCGCAGCAATGCAGGCTGCTATTCTCCCATGGAGACGATCGTAGAGATGCTGGATGTAGTCCTGTGGAACGGCTTGCCATGCCATTTCCACCTGGCGCCTCAGTTGGACCAGCGTTCGTGCGGGACGTGCAGACCGCGTGAGACGACGCTTCATCCTGTCCCAAACATGCTCAATTGAGGACAGATCCGGAGATCTTGCTGGCCAGGGTAGTTGACTTACACCTTCTAGAGCACGTTGGGTGGCACGGGATACATGCGGACGTGCATTGTCCTGTTGGAACAGCAAGTTCCCTCGCCGGTCTAGGAATGGTAGAACGATGGGTTCGATGACGGTTTGGATGTACCGTGCACTATTCAGTGTCCCCTCGACGATCACCAGTGGTGTACGGCCAGTGTAACAGATGGCTCCCCACACCATGATGCCGGGTGTTGGCCCTGTGTGCCTCGGTCGTATGCAGTCCTGATTGTGGCGCTCACCTGCACGGCGCCAAACACGCATACGACCATCATTGGCACCAAGGCAGAAGCGACTCTCATCGCTGAAGACGACACGTCTCCATTCGTCCCTCCATTCACGCCTGTCGCGACACCACTGGAGGCGGGCTCCACGATGTTGGGGCGTGAGCGGAAGACGGCCTAACGGTGCGCGGGACCGTAGCCCAGCTTCATGGAGACGGTTGCGAATGGTCCTCGCCGATACCCCAGGAGCAACAGTGTCCCTAATTTGCTGGGAAGTGGCGGTGCGGTCCCCTACGGCACTGCGTAGGATCCTACGGTCTTGGCGTGCATCCGTGCGTCGCTGCGGTCCGGTCCCAGGTCGACGGGCACGTGCACCTTCCGCCGACCACTGGTGACAACATCGATGTACTGTGGAGACCTCACGCCCCACGTGTTGAGCAATTCGGCGGTGCGTCCACCCGGCCTCCCGCATGCCCACTATACGCCCTCGCTCAAAGTCCGTCAACTGCACATACGGTTCACGTCCACGCTGTCGCGGCGTGCTACCATTGTTAAAGACTGCGATGGAGCTCCGTATGCCACGGCAAACTGGCTGACACTGACGGCGGCGGTGCACAAATGCTGCGCAGCTAGCGCCATTCGACTGCCAACACCGCGGTTCCTGGTGTGTCCGCTGGGCCGTGCGTGTGATCATTGCTTGTACAGCCCTGTCGCAGTGTCCGGAGCAAGTATGGTGGGTCTGACACACCGGTGTCAATGTATTCTTTTTTCCATTTCCAGGAGTGTAGATATGGTATATTTTAGCATTGGTAATGGTTCTATGTAATGCTACCCCCTGTTATTTCATTTTTAATTTTTCGAATTTGGTACCTTTTGGAAATGAGATTTTCATATAAGATACAGTACAAACTACCCTTGAAGTAAGTACAAACTACCCCTGAAGTACGCCTTAAGCTCCCTTCGCTTCTGATTTCGCTTCACAAGGAGTCGTCAGTCAAGTAGTGTACCGGTTTGGGCATTCCATATGCACATGTCTAGTTTAATCTCTCATGGTGCAGGACTGTAGTCTTTTTGTTCTAAAAAACTCCTGACTAATCGTGTTACTCGTCGTTAAATATTTCCATCTTTGTGATGTTCTGGTTGTTAAGGGTCCCAGACTGACGAATAGTACTCGAGGATAGCTTACGACTTAAAGCAACGATAAAACCTCATGAACGCTGTATAAAGCACCGACTACCAATCTCAGTTCAAAAAATCGAATGGCATACATGGACCCTTGATTCAAAACTAGTTGCTCTCATTGGTTATATGCGCTGTGTTTGCTAGTGGTGTAACTGCAGCTCCACCGGCACTTTCCACACTCTATAATCGATGAGGGAATTTAGTAACCGAGTTGACGCCTCTTATCCATGGGTATTCTCTCACACGTCCAAATATCATTTCAAATTCTACACTTCAACAGCTAGTAAGCCCCACTTTCTCATAAGTTTCTGTCCAGGACGGGCCGGCCGGAGTGGCCTGGCGGTTCTAGGCGCTTCAATCTGGAACCGCGCTACCGCTACGGTCGCAGGTTCGAATCCTGCCTCGGGAATGGATGTGTGTAATGTCCTTAGATTAGTAGGTTTGAGTAGTTCTAAGATCTATGGGACTGATGCCCTGAGAAGTTAAGTCCCATAGTGCTCAGAGCCATTTGAACCATTTTTGTCCAGGACGATAAATTTCTTCTATTTAGGATGACTGCTTTTGCGAAACTTTTCTTTGAATATTGGTTCGTCTTTCAGAGCACTACACCGTGCCGCATCATACGTGAAAATCATAACTGCGACTTCCAGCTACGAGGAATGCTTTATCTTCATCAATGTGACAGACGTAGATGCGATGAAACATTAGCAGTTTACAAAGATTTAGCTTACATGCTTTGCTCTCTCAAAAGCTCTTTAAAGTGTTTGGTTAACAATCACGACAGGAGAAAATATTAGCTTCTAATGACCCACCATGTGGATCAGGATGGTGACAGAAAACGAGTGTCGGAGAGGTGCAGAAGTCACCCTCTGTGGGATGTGTGTATTGTACTTCACTATGTGGATATTATCGACATTAAAGAAATGTACAGAACGTACTATTAACCTGCACCATGAACGCGAAACGATCACGTGCCACAGTGGTCACTAAGGTTGACACCATCAATATCGAAGGCGAACTCCCTAGGGAGTTACAAACCATGTCAGTCGTTCAGCTACGTACCCACTCTTAAAGAATGCATAAAGAATAATATTGGCGTAACGGCGTGATGAGAACTGATGGAATGTGACGACATGCAACCAAACGCGAAACATTCCGTAGCGGATCTTATCGTGAAAATGGCTATCATTTAAAGCGTAGCTGCAATTAGTCAGATAATATCTTTTATAGGCACGATAAAACAAACATCCGGAGGCTTAATCCGTCCAGTGGTTCAATTTGGTTTGAACTGCCGTGTTATACACTTTCCAAGAAATATAGTTAGCTCTAAACGAGTATGATTTTATACGCAAACCAGGAACCAAGCAAAAGCAATCTATGCTGACCAGCTATTGTTCAAAAGCAGTACTTATAGCGTGGTTGTAGTTCTCTTAAGTTCATTTTCCCAATCTTGCTTGCTGTGACATAAATATTCTCTACTGCCTTTGCAAGATCACGCACACGGAAGAGAATCGCAGTGGGCAGAGCACCTCCAACTTGTAGCAACATAATAAATAACTTTCCAACCCTCTAACCATCCTGATTATCGGTGGACATAACTGCATACAAACGCGTTAAGACATTTATATTAGCTGATTTTGATGCAACTCTCTTGGTACTTCTATCTTCCTGGGTTCCTTGTTTATGCATTTCCTCTTAAAATCCCTTTGATCGGAGCTGAACAAAAAATTCGTTACTGAACGATGTTATAAGTTTGCTTATCTCTACAAATTTTCTGAAAGATTCAGCAGTTTGCTGTGCATCGTTAAGTTGACGGACTTTTTTAAAACTTTGCTACCTTACGTTTTCAAATTCTGTTGCACTGATTGAAGTTAAGTAATAATTCACAGCTTCCCTCAAAATCACTGCAAAGTATGTCGCGCGCAATTTGATGTCCATAACGCAGTAGGTCACAAACGTGCAAATCCTGTAAAACGTATGGAGCATTATTGAAACGCGCAGACACCAGCTTTTGTAGCAAGTGGCCTTGTTCTCCTTTGAATATCCGTAGTTTTTCTTCTACACTACACCGTCATATTGCTGTGGGCTTCTTGGACTAATTAGAAATCTGTTCGTAATTGCTTTTTTTTTCAACATGCTACGAATGATCTTCCGTATATGTGATTGTATAGTACCCGCTCCTTGGCCATCTATTGTCCTTTGTTACGTTTCGCTGGGGACGGGATTTCTGGCTCCCTGTCCGAGAAGGATGATAAACTACAGGTCTCAACACCTGTTTCAACAATACTTTCACTTGTTAAGCACACATCGTCATCACTGTAGTCCTCATTTCTACCGTCCGCACAGCCGAGCGTATACGACGCCACACAATCCACTGACGCATCTTGCGGAAACGCTAATATTTCATCTGCCACTTTTTCCTCAAGCTGTGAAATTCCTTTGTTTCCTTTCTGACGCGATGTCAACTGTTGCCGTAGATATAAGGCAATGTTTGCTTTGTTTAGCGTTGCCTTAGCTCTGCTATGTATCGACACAATTAGCATTGTAGCACTGTTCTCAGTTACTTGCCGTCCAAGCTGTTCAACTACGCTCCACAATTATTCATTTGACAACACTGCTTCATTTTTTGCAAATGTAAGCACTTTAGGATCTACCGTCTTTATATTTTGACCTTCAAAATTTGGTACACACTTTATTTGCTTTGATAAAAAAATGCGAGAAGCCTTTCACAATTATTGATTGCGCTCAAGTTTTTACCGATAATGCACCGTTAAGGTACAAATGTTTTACACCCTACGTCTGGACATAAGACACAATTCCGTCTCAGTGCGGCCATGCTGTCCTGTTCCGTCCATACCAGGCGCACCGCTTGGCACGACAACATCAAAGCCTGGGGCACCGTCTGTCACATGAGGTGCTTCTGGCGACACCCCAGACTATCCTCTGTCTGCTGTCTGCGCGCTCCCCCCTCCCCCCTATTCACCGCCCCCCCCCCCCCCCACCGTCCTCCTGCAGACGTCCAATAGTCAGTCTATCGGTCTGTCGCAGGCAACACAGGTGCCGGCAGATACTGGGCAGCGACTTTGCTCGGGACTGCGTAATACCTGTACAAATTCAACGTTATTAACTGTTTTCGTACCTGCTCTTCCTTTCTCAATAATTACGACACGTATGACCACATCAGAAACCAGTTATATACAACCTGACTTTATCCACGTTAGTAATTTCATCTACTAGGAAGATAATGGACAGTGTTTTCTGGCATGTATAAATGAAATAATACAAAAAGTTTTACTTTTTATTTTCGTTTATGATATATCATATCACACCTAAGTCTCTTCTACCGTGTGCTTCGTTTATGTCGCTACACGTATGCGACCGAAACAATATACTCTTTATGTTATTAAGACACATTTTTTTGTTGGTAATGTATGGACTGGATATTTCTGAAAAGTTTAGTTTCAGTTTAATTTTACTTTACACTACATAGATGTATTTGTGTAGTCTAGCTTCATGTAATAATACCATACGTATAAAATCGTGCGTGATCGCTCCATCAGATCACAGGGAACTACATTTTCGCCGTACAGAGCGTCAATTTCCAACTGCGGGCTTCGTTTAATGGTTCAAATGGCTCTGAGCACTATGGGACTTAACTACTGTGATAATCAGTCCCCTAGAACTTAGAACTACTTAAACATAACTAACCTAAGGACATCACACACATCCATGCTTGAGGCAGTATTCGAACCTGCGACCGTAGCAGTCACGCAGTTCCGGACCGAAGCGCCTAGAACCGCTCGGCCACCGCGGCCGGTGGCTTCGTTTAAATCTCTTATATAGAGTGTGATCAGTTTGCTACTTTAGGATCCGTAAAGGCACATCATTTAAAGTCTGGGTTTCACAGCATGAACTGTTACAAGCTTTTGATAACCTAATATATATATATATATATATATATATATATATATATATATATATAGAGAGAGAGAGAGAGAGAGAGAGATATTGTTTGCTTTAGAAGCTGGAGGTCTTTTAGAACAGCTGAAGCACTTTACACATAAAACACTGTATCTCCTTTAACGTCTACGTCTACTACCGCATGACGAATGGATTCCTTTCCTATTAAGGAACTTTAATTGAAGGTTATGTTTTCAAACATCCACTCTAGAACAAACTGTAAAATGAATTAGACCGACAATACTTGCGATTAATCCGTTTGTGGGCCCAGAGGGAACAGGAAGGGGCCAACCAGGATATATTACTGCATAAACAGCAACAGCAATTTGATCATTGTAAATCTAATTCAAGCACTATCTACTACGTATCTAATTTTCTTCAACGTATCCAGGCAGTTGCCACCTCATTAAAAGTATTTCAGTTACCGAGCTGCAATCGTGTAGCTGTTTTTCAGCCTGCAGGCAGGGAAGCAGTACGAGTCATTATTTTTTCAGTTACTTTCAAGTGAAAATACCAACAGTGTGAGATGCTCCTGTAGAGTGGGATGGAAATCCACATTATCGTAACTACGACATACAACAGAAACGGTGTGCATTCCTGCCATAAATATACCAGTAGCAAGACACAGTCAGTCAATGTCTTCACTACGTGATAGTACTGGTAATTTTACCAGCGACAATTCCTCTAAAGTGGAGTTACTAAACACGGTTTTCCGAAATTCCTTCACGCAGGAAACTGCAGTAAAATTATCAGATTTCGTTTCAAGAACAGCTGTCATTATACCCACGGTATAGTGAAGCAGCTTAAGTCGCTTAATAGAGGGAAGTCTTCCATCTCACACGGAATACCAAGCAGGTTCCTCTCGGAGTATCCTGTTGAAACATCTCCACCTTCTGTAGCTAGCCTGTAAACAACTGCTCGCTCGACGAAAGGTCCACACCTAAAGACGGAGATGTTTCACAGGTCGCACTAAAATGGAAGTAAAAGTAATCTGCTGAATTACAGATCCACACAGATGACATCGATAAGTAATAGGATTTTGGAAGGTATACTGCGTTCCGATAGCATAAAATACGTAAAATGAAAGGAAACTATTGACGCATTACCAGAACGGATTAAGAAAATGTCATTCTTATGAAGCACAACTAGCTCTTTATTCACACATAGGAATGAGTGGTATCGACATGGAATCATATGTTGAGTCCATAATTCCAGATTTCCAAAAGGCTTTCGACACTGTTGCAGATAAGCAGTTGTACGACTGGATTAGCTTTGTACCAGCTGGTAGTGATTGAGGGTAAGTAGTACCAAAACCGAAGTGATATATTCCGGAAAGTGTTTCACGCTTCCTGCTGTTCTTGATATATAGTTAGGAGACTCCCTGAGCAGCCGTTTCCGATATTTCGCCGATGATGCTATCGATTACGGTCTAGTCAAGCGATTAAAATGAAATGAAAAATATTTGTTCAGAATATCTACAAAGTTTTGAAAATTAACGGTTGACCCTAAACGTAAAAGAGTGGGAAGTCCTCCACATGAGTACTAAAGAAACTCCGTTAAATAGCGATCATACGATATTTATACAAATTTAAAAGGTTGTCGCTTCGAATAAATACTTATGTGTTACAGTTAGTAACAACTTAAAATGTAACGATTACATGGAAAGTGTTATGGGCAAAACGAATCAAAAATTTGTTTTCTTTATAAAAAATTAGGAGACGGAACAAATTTTCAGTTCTCATTCGTTGTATTGCTGTCGCGTGTGGAATCCTTACCAGACAGGACTGACTATGGAAACCGAAATATAACAAAGATCTGCCATAAAGGCGCCCAAGAGAGAGGTGGCCATGGCGAATAATTTACGTAGTTTTCAGTTTGCTGAACTGGTCGCAGTTGAAGAAATTGTAATAAAGAGGAAAATGGAATCGAGTATTGATTTATTAATCCATTTTATGCATTTCAGCATTAGCCATAATCAGATTCCTAGTTCAGACAAAAACCAGAACATTATAATGTTACATGGTTGGCTTGCTGCTCCGTTCATACTAAGTGATACAAGTGAGTGAGAGTGAGTGTTATGATAAACATGTTTGGGGTGACAATTATCAAAAAACAAAATCTTTCTTCGTTCTGCTAAGATCTTTTCACGTGGCATAGCTGAAATCGGTGACAATTGTTATCATTTTCTGTCATTGCGTCTAGAGAGAGAGAGGGAGAGAGAGAGGGGGAGAGAGGGGGAAAGAGGGAAAGAGGGAGTGAGGAAGTGAGGGAGAGAGGGAGATAGAGAGGAAGGGAGGGATGGGGAGAGGAAGAGAGGGGTAGTGTTCTTGTCAAACCCATATTTCATTGGGAAACTCTGAAAAAAAGTCAAAAGTTCAAGATAAGCTTCAGTCTTTAGCAAGTGGAAGAAATTACAAATTACTTTGGGAAGAATGAAACAATAACTGGAGAAAACTACGCACGTCTTCTGCATCAAATGAACGGTTGAAAAGAACTGTGCAAGAAGCGCCTTGGGTTTCAAAATAAGAATTTTTCTCATCGGGACTTTGCAACTCACCTATAAATTATATCGGAGTGGGAAATGCACTTTTTATCTACTCTCACGTCAAAAGTAATCTGTTTAGTTGCGTTTTATCTTCAGCATAACAGTCGCATGCGTATTCGAAGTTTGCGTGTGTGGGTAGTTACCACAATAATTTCTTATATGTGCTTGGATTGTTCCTCATGTTTTATGAAATCCGGCAGCAATGTACAGCTAATGTAACAACATATCTGATGGAGACATTTGGGTTACTTCTTTCATAAATTACATTTATTAACAACATGGCTTGCCATGTATTGCAAAAGCAAAATATTTTTATCTATCAAAAAATTTTTCAATGCCTACTTTTCACACCAAGTAATGCTCACCAGATAAATGTCATGTATACGTGCTACACATTAATAACAGAAATGAGAACTAGTGACGAAAGCCTACAGGGGTATAAAAACATGTCGAGGCAAAGGAGGGGAAAACATTTTGTACACTTGATAAGCGGAGTTATATAAAAAAATCGAATAAAATCGTAATGCTCTTGTTCCTATTCAGCGTCTGCTGAAAGAGGAAGTACAAAATTTGTGACGCCTGTCTTTTGCTTGCGAAGATATAATTTGACAATTAATTACCTTACTCCAAATAAATTACGTCTTATATATCAAATTTTACTGCATGTGCAGTGAACACTCTCAAGGCGAATCGTGAGCTTTCGTTCTACTATTGGGTGGAAATAGGCGTGAACGGCTACGATAACTGAGATATACAGGTCGAGCCCCATCTGGGTGGAGAGCCCCTCAATGTAATCACCCCAAGGGACTGCTGGATTACGGGCAGGGAACCGTGTAAACGGATTACTGTCAGTTCTGATGCGCTGTAACTGTCGGTGGCAACTCGGAGTTATCGCTATGTTTGTGTTATGTTACGGTAAATTCGTCCGAGGCTTCTACACTAACAGGTACATAATCAAATGTAAGATAAGGATGTTTCTGATTTATCGAACACTGGAAGTTCAGGATAAAACTGGACAAAGTTGGGAAACCGAATCAGCTGCGAGCTTTCTGAAATCACCTATAGTGAATCAGTGGGTACGTAACTTAGCCCACTATTGTATAAGAGTTCAAACACATGTGAAAAGACTCAAAATTATTTCCTTAACTGTTCGGTATTTGAACCTTCTCCGTACACGCTTCATTACGATTGCTGAAATCATTAATAAAATGACATCAGACTGAAAGAAACCGTGACCCCGCTAACCCCCCCCCCCCCCCCCCCCCCTTCCACTCTTCTCTCCCATCCCTCTTCACAAAATCTTTTATTTCGTCACATTCTTAAGCCATCTGTAAAAAGTAACCTCGTCTAGCTGGTAAGCAAAGTCTGAAACTCTTAAGACCTCTCATTTCCCTTTATTTTGAAGTCATTAGGGTGGGAGTTAGGTCTTCTGTAGCTTCACCAAGATGGTTTTGGTTTATTTTACGGACTTGTGTTAAAGCATCCTTTATTGTTGGACATAAGTCGTGTGAACTTTATTGAGAATTTTTTGAAACGGATATGAAATGTACATCATTGCTGTGAAGATCTATAGTGCTTGTAACGCCGGAAATGCATATCCTCCTATTTCCATCTATTGTACCATAATTTTTTCCTTATGTTGTTACCTGAATATATAACATTTCTGTGTCTTTGTATATTGTAATTGTTTTACTATTCGTATATATTTGCATTTATGTCGATGTATAATTGGTTTGCTTTGTGAATATTATTTGTATTTATACGCTGGGTCGGGCCTAGGGAAAACTATACTATCGAACGAATACATCGATAGGTCGTGTGGAGAACGAAAGTGTTTAGGATCTTTGGTAGTGTTAACTCTGCCGCGTGGAGCGCGGGCAGAGCAGTGGGAGTCTGGCTGGAGTAGCGAGAGGAGCAGGTGTGTTGTGTGAAGCTCCCGCGAGTTGCCGCGCTTTCGGGGTTTGGCAACATTTAATTGCGCTCGATTTGCGATGATAGTTTCTGACATGGTGTCGCGGACGGAAGCATTAGCTGGCGCACATCAAGAGCCCGTTTCGTCTGGTGACCGTGACGAGAAGAAGGCGCGCCAACATCCAGCTTCTGCAACAGCGACGGCCGACAATGAGTGACTGTCGCCACCTCCTCGATCGACGGCTTCAAACCTTCAATCAACCAACAAGGAAGACTGGAAGCACGTAAAGTTTTAGAACTGTATGGCAGACCTCAGCTTTTCAAACTATTAAAATTGTTGCATCACAAAATTACAGCTACTTAGCATGAACTTTTGTAGCTCATTGTCCCAATTGCATTACCAAGCAGGGTCCCTTCCTTTTCCGAAATGAACCCGAGTGTCGTTGAAATTCAGACGCCAGCGTTAAAGTTCAATCATTCCATTTCACTGCTTTAATTTCAAAGTTCAGTTTAAGTATTCATAGCTGGCCACAATATTTAGATTACGCAAGCACAACTTAAGAGTGCGAGTTTTGTTACCGTATTTTAGCTTACCTGTGACTGCAGCTCAGCTTGGTACGTACTGAATTTTACTATTGTTAATTGTTCAGAATCATTTAATTCAAGTTCAAAGCTAAATCTCTTATTTCTAAATTGCGTAGATTCAAGTAGCTTTTGAAATGATTGTTGAGGTAGTCCAAGGCTAACCGTATTTTACTGAATTTCGTTGTGCTTAAGAAAGAAAGCTTCTCATTAATTTCAGTCACTAAATTAACTTTCAGTTTTCCGGTTTTATTAATTCTTTTGCTAAATTAAGTCAGAGTGCAGCGAAAGTTATTACTTCTGACAAACTTTCAGTTTTCACACTACACGTGTCAACCTTCAGTTGCCACGCTTCTAGTGCTAATTATATGTGTAATTACCTTTCTTTTTCAGTTACTATAGTAATTGTCCTTAGGACTGGCAACCGTAATTTCCCCCAAATCTCAAATATCTAATTACCGCTAGTTAATTGTTAACGTAACGGCCGCACATTTACTTTCTTCATTAACTTTACCCCTTTTCAAAATTAATTTCCACCAGTTTCATTTGCATTTCTCCTTTCATTTAGATGTAACCCTTTCCTCCCTCTTTACCGACAGATTAACTTCGGTGACGATTGCTTTTTCCCAAATTTCCATTAGGTACACGCGGTTTAATTTTTCACTGTCATTAAGGTCGATAAGTGAGGGGAAGGTTACACGTGGTGACCTGGTGACAAGACAATCTTCAGATTTGAGGTTGTTCTGGACACGAATTTTGCATAGTGCAAATCTCGTAACAAAGTAGTGGTTACGAAATGGTCGATACGTCAGCGAGAATATTAGTGTGAGGAATCCTAATTAGATTTGAGATTTGTCATTTATATTGAAAAATATTAAAATGGGTGAAGGCAACAATTGCCAAAATTTGGTAGACTTGGATATGGAACTACCGGTCGAACAATGAGAAAAGCGCACCGCGGTACCCATTGTTCAGGGGCAGGTGGCTAGCATGAAAGACGCGACCGCCGAAACGCAACAAAAAGCAGAAATGGAATTCCAAACTTTAGAAATTGTTTCGGAATCGGAAGTGAAAATCAAATCAGAATCCCTTGATGACGAATACGGGGGGACAATTAAAGAGGAAGCCGCTGCGGAAGTAAAACCGGTAGTTTCCGGGAATTTAACTGATTTATTGAATGTTTTGATTAACGAAATCAAAAGTCAATCGGCAGAAATTAAAGATCTGTCTGCCAAGCAAGAAGATCAGGCTGCCAAGCAAGAAGCTCAGGCTGCCAAGCAAGAAGCTCAGGCTGCCAAGCAAGAAGCTCAGGCTGCCAAGCAAGTAGCTCAGTCTGAAAAAATTGAACGAATGCTAGACAATCAGAACAAAGCTATTAATGTTGTTAACAACAATGTTGAAGTTGTTAACACAAAAGTTGATAAAATCAAAGACGATATTGTCGTGATTAATACCGAAATCGGTAATCTTAAACAGGAAATGATAGGCGTTCAGGCGGAAATTGCGAGCATAAATACTCGTTTTGATTCCGAAATTAGCAGAATCGAGAAAAGTGTAGGAGACGCAGTTGCTCCGATCATCGAGAATAAGGTGACGGAACAAATTCAATTAGTGAGAAAAGAGGATCAACAGAAGGTGCAAACTTTAAAGGCTTTAGTATCCGAAGTAGATACCAAAGTGACGAAGCAGGCTAATACCTGCGAAGAGAAAAAGAGGGAAGTGGAAACGCTTGCGACAACCACTTGCCAAGTGATTATGAGGGTGTCGGAATTAGAAAGGAAACTTGACGAAAAACAGAGCTATGTGCCAATCTGTGCACATAGTTCGGAATTGTTGACGAAAGAGGAGCGGTTCGACCCCTTGAAAAAAGGCGGTATACACGCGACGGATTTCATTAAAAATTGTGAAAGAGTTTTACCCAGATCATGGACTAATGAGAGAAAAATTAATGCGGTTATTGATGTGTTGGCTGGTGATGCCAAGCGTTGGGGCTTAAACCTCAGCATTACGAACCTGACTTTTGACGAATTTAAAAATTTGTTTCTGGCTGAATACTGGTCAGAGCAAAAACAGCAAAGTGGCTGGCGCGAATTTGTCGTGTCGAGACCTTTCGATGCGAATTCGCGCGGCTCGATGAAGGAATTTTGTGAGGGCTGGATCCGCAAGTTGGAATATTTGCGTGATCGCCGCACGGAATCCGTAATAGTCTGGGAACTCTACAAGAAGCTTCCAGATGATACAAAACGCTACGTAGGAAGCAATTACAGGACAATCAATGATTTCCTGGAAAGAGTTGAGGGCGAGGACAATTGGCTCAATAATCGCGATACTGGTAGAGGCCGTGGTAACAACAACGGGTACCACAGCAACCACAACAATGATAACTATGGGAATAATGCATACCGCAATCTTGGCAGCAATAACAATAATGGTTCGTGCCGTAATGACAATCGGTACAATGCAAATAATAACAGGAATGACGGAAACCAGTATCATACTAGCGTGATACGGACTTCACAGAATAGTAATAACGCCAGAGGGTGTGATCAGCCGCCTCAGAAGCATCCAGGGAGCGTATCTGCTGGGACGAGACAGGGAAACCATTAGCCGCGCCGGAGAGGGGCCCACCGGGCGTGGAGAAATTTTGGCGGCCCAATAACAGGAGAAAACCCAGGTGTCGTCGTTATGAAAATTCCGTATGGAATAATCAACGGCGGGAGAGTGTGCCAGTGTTGGGAGAAATGAGTGCACCCACAAGTAGTAGATCAGCTGTATACACGGCAGTAGAAAAAACATTCACTGTCAGTGAGAACAATTTAAGTAGTGTTCCGGAAATCGATTATAAAGTGGCAGCTGTAATACCCACTGCGGAACTGGAGATTGAGTTTAAGAATAATTCGCAAGTGTTGAGAGAAGATCAGATGTCGGATAAAACGTCCATCATTGAGCGAGGGGATGCAGAGAGGGATGAGGTCTGGTTAAGGCAGTTCGGTCGCTTATACGACGAACTAAGAGATTATAGGGGCCTGTACGGGAGAAGTGTTTATAGGGAGCGCGGGCAGGATTTGCCGCGTCTCGTCCCACAGGAAGATAGTAGTTGTGAAGTGATAGAAGGTTCTGGCCCTAACCGGCAGACTTTACTAGAAATAGTTGATGTTAATGGGGAGCACGAGCAAGATGCGTCGTGTTTCGTCCCGCAGGAGTTGAATGTTGAAGTAGTAACGGAAAGTTCTGGCCCTAACCGGCAGACTTTACCGAAAGTTGTAGTGGTAGAAGTAGCCGACCCCTCCGACGCGAACATCCAGTTTAAACATTGCGACAGTATTAAGGAGAAAGATTACGAAAATTTTACAGATAGCCGGACACGATTGGTAGAAAAGCACGTAGATTACAGCGTGTATGAGGTTAGAGCTGACGTTATGCGGTCAGACGGTAGCAGTGTGGGTTGTGCAGATCTAGCGGAAGTAATTGCAGAGACTACTGGGCACATTCCTACAGGTAGATTGGCAGATGTGATCAATCTGGCCAAAGAGGAATCAACGAAGGTGACAACTAGTGAAGTGATAGCAAAGCAACACTCACTAGTTGACAAGTTGCAGGAAAAGGTTTCGGTATTGGAGGCGAAGCTACAGACTAAGCCTCAGGACAAACGTGTTGGAATTAAAATTGTATGTGAACAGAGGCTGAAAAAGCCGCCAGATAAGCCGAATTTAGGATCAAAGCCGGATGGTTGTTTCTGGAATGACATGGATATAGACGAGGATTTATTATGGGAAAATGAAGAAACAGTCGAGGACAAGTGTAGACAGATAGTAGTGTCTGTTAATATGCACGAACTACAACTAAAAATGTTGATTGACACCGGTGCAGAATTGAGTGCTGTATCTGGGAAAATATTTGAGTTACTGAAAGACAGACCTGGCATCGCAGTTATGCCAGTAACAGGAGTGAAAAAATTATCGGTGCTACTGGGAAGGCAAGTAAACCGGTCACAAAACAGATTTTTGTCAACTTCGAGATATGTGGGGCATGATTTGAGCAAGAGTTTGTCGTCGTGCCAGACTTAACTACGTAAGTAATTATCGGGTTAGGTTGGCTATTAAAGTACCGTGCAGTGATTAATTGCGAAAGCAAAACTTTGACATGTACGTCACAACATAAAACAATAGTAGTTAGCTTTGACGAGGCAGGAGACGGTGTGCATAGGCAATACCAGCCTATACACATTGTTAACTGGCCGAATGGTATTGATGTAGGTATGAATTTGAACTACTGTAATGTGAGGAATCTCGGCATTGACAATAGTGTAGAAACTGAATTGGAAAGTATTGTAGACGGTGTGTCAAACGTAACACACGAACAAAGACGAGGCCTGTATGAAGTGATAATGAGGAATATGAGTGTGTTTTCAGACAAACCGGGTCTTGTGGAAGGATATAAATGCAAGTTGCATGTAATTCCGCACGAACCATTCTTCGTGAGACCGTATGCTATACCGCTGTCCAAAAAGGAAGCAGTGCAACGGGAGGTAGATAAGATGATCGAATGGGGAGTGATTGAAAGAAGTACAAGTCCATACAATAACGGTTTGGTCATTGTAGCAAAACGGGATGGTAGTGTGCGTATTGTGATTGACGCACGCACGTTGAATAGGGTCGTTCAACGTGAAACATACAGACCAGAGAGTATGGAGGAGATTTTGCAACGTTTTCATGACGTTAAGTTCATGACTAGCCTCGATCTGACGGCTAGTTACTGGAAAATAGAACTCGAAGAAGAATCTAGGCCATAGACCGCCTTCTTGTTTGCGGGCAGGTGTTATCAGTATAGAGTACTGCCGTTTGGACTTAATATATCTGTGTCCGTATTCATCAGGGCCCTAGATAAAGTGCTAGGACCGGCTTTGAGTTCAAGATTAACTGTATGTGTTGACGACCTATTGTTTGCCACTTGACATGACCATTGTGACCTGTTAGATGAAGTTTTTAGAGCATTGCGCCGTGGCCGAATGACTCTAAAGCTAAAGAAATGCGAATTTGTGAAGCAGGAACTGAAATTTTTAGGGCATGTAATTACCACTGCTGGTATTACGAAAGACCCAGAGAAACTAGAGGCAATAAGGAATTGTCCTCCACCCAAGTCTAGAAACAGTTAAAAAGTTTTCTAGGGCTCACAGGATTTTACCGTAAACTCGTAAAAGGACAAGTGTTTAATGATGAAAATTTGAATAACCTCTTACGCAAAAATGTTCCGTTTGTGTGGACTGACGGGTGTCAGACCGCTTTCGAGAGATTAAAAGACGAGTTGTTAAGATCTAACATACTATTTCATCCTGATTTATCGCTACCCTTCCATGTGGGAACGGATTCGTCGAATTACGGGGTGGGGGTAGAACTGTTCCAAGAAGTTGGTAAAGGAGAGGATAAGGAACACCGGACGATAGCGTTCGCGAGTCGAACTTTATCAAAAAGTGACGAAACTACACGATTTCTGAGAAAGAGTGTCGCTATCGTGTGGGGATTCAAGAAGTTCAAGGGTTACCTATGGGACCGTAAGGTGATTATTCATACGGACCATAAGGCGCTCACTTATCTGAAGGATTGTAAACTACTTCACGAAAGACTGACTAGGTGGTCGCTGTATTTACAGCAATTTAACTATGACATCTGCTACGTAAAAGGGACCGACAATTGCGTAGCGGATGCGCTGTCGCGGTTGCCCGAGTCTAATCAAGGTCTATTGAAAGATGAGGCAGATGGAGTGGTCAAATTGTACTATTTTAAAGAAGTTGAGGGACGTAAATTAATAATGAACATCTGTAAGAATCTACGTCGTCATCAGAATGAGGATGATTGTTTAAATATGGTGAAAACCCGATATGACGAAAGGAATCCAGAAGGAGAGAAATTGAGGAAGTATTACAAGATATACGATCATATCTTGTACATACGTAAGGGCGAAGATAGTAATATTTGGCGGGTATGCTGGCCCACCAAATACGTCACGGAAATAATAGACTACTACGATTTGGCGTATGGTCACTGTGGACCAAAGAATTGTACGGAAAAGCTGAGTGAAGTAGTGCATTTTAACAACGTGTTAAAACGAGTTACTGACATAGTGAAAACTTGCGATTTATGTCAGAAGGTGAAGGTTACCAACTGTACGAGTCGTGGTCCTATGCAAAGTATAAGGCCTAACGACACCTTTGAGTTACTGTGCGTGGACTTGGACGGACCTTTGCCCAAGTCATCAGGAAACTTTGCCTACATTTTAGTAGTGCTAGAAGCTTTTTCCAAGTTCATCAAACTATACCCGATTAGGAAAGCTACAGCCAGAGCGGTCTATAGCAAGCTTGTGAACGATTATTTTGTTCATATTGGCAAGCCCAAGGCGATTCTATCAGACAATGGGGCACAATTTACTTCTAAGTTGTGGAATGAAGGCATGGAAAGTAATGGGGTCGAGGTGATCCATGTTTCAGCTTATTGTCCGCCTGGGAATCCCGCTGAGAGGTGTATGCGCGAGCTAGGCCGACTTTGCCGTACCTTTTACCATCACAACCATAGGGCATGGGGCAAATATGTAGCAGTATTTGAGAGAATTATGAACACCTTGAGACATGAATCGACGGGATTTTCTCCAGAGGAAATCTTTTTGGATGACAGAAGTAAAAGTTTAGTGGAAGAGATAATCAAATTCCCTCCACGGATTGACATTAGTATTGGTGTGAAAAAAGATCGTTTGCGAGAAGTAATGAAGCTTAAAGCCGATGCTCGCATACGTCGTCATGACGCTGAAGCGCGTTTTGCTAAGTTGGCAATCGGAGACTTAGTACTTGTAAAAGCTCATGAGAAATCGAGCGACATAGACAATGAAATCTCTAAATTTAAGTTTGTTTATAATGGACCATATAAAGTCATTGGTATACCTCACACAAATGCTTATTGCTTAGAGTATCCAAGCTCTGGAAAACTATTAGGTATACGGAACATTGTAGACTTGAAATTGTACCAACCTAGGATTGATTAATACCACAGAATGGGTAATTTGTACAGTATGTGAATATATAGTGTAAGATTTAAACGATTTGCTAGATTGTCATGCTTTTGCCTGACCAAGAGGACATTAAAGAAGTTGTAATTAATAAGTAATTAAATTTTACTAAATGATTTAAGAGAGAGTGATTATCAATCAATCGAAAATCCAAGCTGCTATCTTAAGTTTTCAGCTGAGTCACAGTAGATGAAGCATGTAATATGAAGCATGTAAGATTTCATGAATGTGTGTTTCACTAGTCATTGCCAATGTACTTAGACGCTGTTTTAAGTTTCAGGCTAGTACATGCGTGTGATGATGGACAGTGTTGAGTTATCCACTGTGATAGTGTGAATGGACTCCTTGAGATTACTCGGGATTGAGGTTTTCCGAAAGAATTCAGTGAAACGGACATTCTGGAGATGCCGTTACACAGGGCGAGTGAGATCAAGCGTGCCGCATAGGCGGGCGCAACAATACTGGCGAGACGGAGTCGCTGTCGGCTCTTGTGCCGCTGTCGGCTCTTGTGCCGCTGTCGGCATTCTTTGTACTTGCGAGTACGGAAGGCGGAGCTGCTTTTCTTCCCGGACAGCTGATGTGAAAGAATTCTGCTGTCAATATTTATGTTTTTTCGATCTGATGTGTATTATTTTCTCGTTTACCGTTTAAGTGGACTCTCATGGCGAGAGTATGAATTATGAAAAGGTTATATAAAATGTGTATTCTATGTAATTAATTATTAATTTGCATATTTGATATACCTGTTTTTTATGACCATGTACTCTGATTAATTTTGTAAATAGTATTCCATTTCTTGATACTGTTAGGAATTTTGACAATTTTAGAATAGCTAAACCATTTCTATGTTTTCTATGAATTTTAATATGTTGTCAACCTGTTTTATTTTGTGCAAGATGACAGAGTGGAATAAGATTAGGAGCTTCTCCACTCAATTTTTATGGCCCAAAAATTGGTTTATGGTTAATTAAACGAATGCTAAATCTTGATGTTTTGAGCATATGCATTTCCGCTGTTTCTTTTTTGGGACATTTTCTGAGTCTGGTTAGGTTACACGAACATCCTCAGACAATGTGGGGCACGTGTAACGCCAGAAATGCATATCCTCCTATTTCCATCTATTGTACCATAATTTTTTCCTTATGTTGTTACCTGAATATATAACATTTCTGTGTCTTTGTATATTGTAATTGTTTTACTATTTGTATATATTTGCATTTATGTCGATGTATAATTGGTTTGCTTTGTGAATATTATTTGTATTTATTCGCTGGGTCGGGCCTAGGGAAAACTATACTATCGAACGAATACATCGATAGGTCGTGTGGAGAACGAAAGTGTTTAGGATCTTTGGTAGTGTTAACTCTGCCGCGTGGAGCGCGGGCAGAGCAGTGGGAGTCTGGCTGGAGTAGCGAGAGGAGCAGGTGTGTTGTGTGAAGCTCCCGCGAGTTGCCGCGCTTTCGGGGTTTGGCAGCATTTAATTGCGCTCGACTTGCGATGATAGTTTCTGACATGGTGTCGCGGACGGAAGCATTAGCTGGCGCACATCAAGAGCCCGTTTCGTCTGGTGACCGTGACGAGAAGAAGGCGCGCCAACATCCAGCTTCTGTAACAGCGACGGCCGACAATGAGTGACTGTCGCCACCTCCTCGATCGACGGCTTCAAACCTTCAATCAACCAACAAGGAAGACTGGAAGCACGTAAAGTTTTAGAACTGTATGGCAGACCTCAGCTTTTCAAACTTTTAA
Source organism: Schistocerca serialis cubense (assembly GCF_023864345.2). Lineage (NCBI taxonomy): Eukaryota > Metazoa > Arthropoda > Insecta > Orthoptera > Acrididae > Schistocerca > Schistocerca serialis. Next base: position 445,909,721 of record NC_064645.1, read on the forward strand.
AATTGTTGCATCACAAAATTACAGCTACTTAGCATGAACCTTTGTTGCTCATTGTCCCAATTGCATTACCAAGCAGGGTCCCTTCCTTTTCCAAAATGAACCCGAGTGTCGTTGAAATTCAGACGCCAGCGTTAAAGTTCAATCATTCCATTTCACTGCTTTAATTTCAAAGTTCAGTTTAAGTATTCATAGCTGGCTACAATATTTAGATTACGCAAGCACAAATTAAGAGGGCGAGTTTTGTTACCGTATTTTAGCTTACCTGTGACTGCAGCTCAGCTTGGTACGTACTGAATTTTACTATTGTTAATTGTTCAGAATCATTTAATTCAAGTTCAGAGCTAAATCTCTTATTTCTAAATTGCGTAGATTCAAGTAGCTTTTGAAATGATTGTTGAGGTGGTCCAAGACTAACCGTATTTTACTGAATTTCGTTGTGCTTAAGAAAGAAAGCTTCTCATTAATTTCAGTCACTAAATTAACTTTCAGTTTTCCGGTTTTATTAATTCTTTTGCTAAATTAAGTCAGAGTGCAGCGAAAGTTATTACTTCTGACAAACTTTCAGTTTTCACACTACACGTGTCAACCTTCAGTTGCCACGCTTCTAGTGCTAATTATATGTGTAATTACCTTTCTTTTTCAGTTACTATAGTAATTGTCCTTAGGACTGGCGACCGTAATTTCCCCCAAATCTCAAATATCTAATTTCCGCTAGTTAATTGTTAACGTAATGGCCGCACATTTACTTTCTTCATTAACTTTACCCCTTTTCAAAATTAATTTCCACCAGTTTCATTTGCATTTCTCCTTTCATTTAGATGTAACCCTTTCCTCCCTCTTTACCGACAGATTAACTTCGGTGACGATTGCTTTTTCCCAAATTTCCATTAGGTACACGCGGTTTAATTTTTCACTGTCATTAAGGTCGATAAGTGAGGGGAAGGTTACATGCTCCATTTTGAGAACTTCAGTGGAGACACAATTGTGAAACGCATTTAATGCTGTTACGCTCCTCTGTAGAAATCAGTAACGATTTGTTTCCTAGTTTCTGCTAGAAGCAGAATGCGAATAAAGTGTTGATTTTCTTAAGTCTGTCACTGAAATCATGTCATTCTATTCTCATCATAATACCGATAAAATTTTCGCACAGTTACTTTAGTGATAAGTAATATACAAGTTTCCTATAGATATATTACATCAGATAATCCATTCCGTTGGTTTGAGATAGATATTTGGGAATTGCAGATCATTTTGATACATACACTCATGTATCCGTTTACAAATCACGTTTTGTCTTTTTCTGTTTCTTTTGAAAATCACTCTTTTCACTTTTACCTAACTGCTAGCGTAAATTAAAATATAGAAAGTAAATTATCTGCTAGGTGACTGCCACTTAAAATGACGTTATTGCGTATCTCATGCCTGTACCTTTAATGCCACTTTTAGCACTGGCGTGCGTCTCTGCCACGCTGTTATGATTCGTTAAGGAATAACCTTTTGGTACAAGTACCTGTACAACATTTTCTGCGATCGAGTAACAAGACGGAATACTTTGAGGGAGTTTCTTGATTGCTTCACATGCATTCACCTTCAGTACTTGAACGAGAATTTCAATCTCAAAACTGATTATTCGCTGAAATGGAAGAGTCACTTCCGATACGCAACCGGAGCTGTCGTGGGTCGTGTAATTTCTGAGTTCCGTTACTTACGAACCCGTTCACATACACACAGCTGATTTGGTGAAAGTGGTAGAGGGCACACATAATATAACACGTTTTTCTGCTTCACTTGTTTTACAGTTCCCACGGCAAGATAATGCAGAGAGTATTCTTCCTCGTGTTAAATCTCATTTACGTCGCCTATGCCTAAATTTTCACTTACTGGCATGACAGCCTCATTTTTGCTTTATAACTGTGTTCTACGTAGGTAATGAGGAGCGAAGTATTCAGCACTTTCCGTTTAGTAGTTTCCATGGCGACTGGAACGAAAATACTGTGACAAGGCAATAGGCCTTAGAAGTGACTTAAAACCGATGGAGTTTGGAACATGGTTATTTACTCGAATTGTGAAGTGCAATTTTTCCAGCGCATCTGGTGAGATCCTGTACAATATAACATTATGAAACGTTGTCGTTGTTGTCAGAAATAATGCAGTTCTCCAGTTACCACTTTTCCCAGCTTTCAAGCAGAGCAAGAATACCTGTGAGTAACTGCACAGAATGGGCTTATTTGCATTCAACAGCTTTACACATTACAGTATATCTGTTCCAAGGTCATTTATTTGAGCAACCAAATACTATCTGTAAAAAATTTATTGCAGCAGAACCTTAAAGCAATATTTGTTTTACTGTGTACTTAATCGCTGTTAAATCGTCATGATTTAAAGTCGCGTAACAGTACTAACTTTTATTTAATCATAATTCTCCGGTCTTATTACATTTCCTCGTAATTTACAGGCGATGTTCAATTTTTTAATCTCTGTCAAAGTTCAGTGGAGATGGTAGAACCTGGCAAATGATTGACTTTAACGATTTGTTCGGAAGGAATAACGTAGTGGGAAATTATCAAACGATTTCTCAAATTCTTCCGGTTATGAGCTACTTCAGTTATGAAATATAGCTTAACACTAACCTTGCAATTCGTTTCAAATTAATCAGTTGTAAAATGAAGGTAATAAATGGAAATACATATTGAAATGTAATATGTATTACGTTAGGGCTGTTACTTAACTCTGTTATTTGAATAAAATAAACTTAAGAAGACAGTAGAATTAGGCGAAGAGAGAAGGAACGAATAAGGAACAAAATGAATAGAATGGAGATCCATCATGCGAACCTTACCCTTTGGGTCCAGCACTCTACTAATTATGCTACAAATGAACTTGTGTTAAAAGTGTTAAGTAATTGTATCTGAAAAGTCATTATTAATTTAATGACAAGGAGAAAAATGTTTAATACACACAGTCTAGCAGACTCGTACGGAAATCTTGTTTTCTCGTTGTATGCAGCCCTACTTTACATCCGTCCCCATACTTTACGCTTTGTGGAACTCCTAAAAAACTGCTACCGCGCTGTGCTCTCAAATAGCTGTTCCCTGCCCAATACTGCAGCATTCTTCACAACAGAAAATTTGACACGTCTTATTAGGCTCTTAATTTAATGTAAAATAAATACTTTCGTTTCACGTACCCCTGTATATTAAGATGACCGCTAATCAGATCAGTTCTCCCACTCACTCTCATACACCACTTAAGCCCAAAACGATTGCCTTGTACCAAACACCTGACGTTGAACTGCCCACTGTCAATACTCAATTGCTGGCACTTCATAGATGAAAGTTTCTTGCTACCTGTGTACAGTGATAGGACAGAGATTGTTGGTTACTGAGTAGAGAAAGCTATGGACGGAAGTGACTATCATTAACGAAGGTGGGCTGCATGGTTTGTGTTTGCGTGGAAGGATGTGGTGAAAATGTATAGCTGCGGTTTGGTCAACAAGCTCCTGCTCAAATGACTGTTTACAACTGGCTCGCTGGTTTCGCTAGTGGAAGGGAACCTGCAAGCAGGAATGTGAGTATCGTTCGCCTGCCAATATTGTGGTCTCTGGCGAGCACTGAAGTTGTGTCTCAATTTGTTATGGATGACAGTCGCATAGTCTTTGATGTACTGGAATGGCAGGCAGGCCTCACCTGCGCAACCCTACGCTCTATTATTCATGACGAGCAGCAGATTTAACTTCTCTAATGTATCGTCACAGATTACCCTTTTCTTCTCAAAATGAGTAAACTAAAGAATATCGAGCCACGCCGGTCACTAAGGCAAGTAACACAACTTTCTCACACTACAGAAGAAAATTAGAAAAATCCTCTCTCACATCCTCTTCAAACAAGTGTCTGCAGCTAAATGTTACACCAAATACGCAAGGGTCTTTATTAAGAGTTCTCCTGGAATAGTAAGTAAAGTTAAAGCTAAATCTCAAAATTATGTCGATCAAAATCCACATAAGAGGGTTTTACAAATCAGTTCATCAGTTCACTTAACGCAGGCCAAGTTCAGCAAGGTGGAAGACCTTTTAAAAATAAATTAAGTGAGGCACAATTTGATCACATGGAGAATTTCTTTCAAGGCAAATTATAAGTACTGCTACAGCAGGTTAATAATAGGCACAGTTTTAAGTTGAAGCGGCCATAGAACTGGCGTAGTAACGTTGGAAGATGTGTCTACTTTTGCCAAAGGACAAAAAAATCTTAATCATGTTTCTTTTAACGAGGCAGCAGTAAACTACCAGAAAAGGACTTGCTCTACTTGCCAGGTAAATGTAGAACACATGATGCTAAAGAAGTTATAGCTGATACTAAAATTGTACTACACACTTCCGATATTGTCGAGATCTGAAGATCTTAACATTTATTATCGAACCCGGTTACTGCGAATAAAGGTTATTATTAGCGATCTTAGGAAATAAGTTTATCTTCTATAATGGATATGAAAAATTGGTGTGCAGTTCTGCACTTAACACTGGCTCAGAATGAGAAAAGAGCCAAAGGCTGTCATCGACTATTGGAAATTAAGAACGAAGATCCTACAACAATGGAAGAAAGCGATTTGGTAGAACGAGTCTAATTGTACATTGTTTCCATCTTCGATTCGAGTTTACATCGCAAGAGTGGAACACGGTTCTGATTCCATGATGATTTGACATCGCAAGAGTGGAACACGGTTCTGATTCCATGATGATTTTGACACTTATATCGTGGTATTCCACGACCTCCATTGTTACTCTGCAACGTCCCCAAGGTGCAACATTTGTTCCCCAGTGCTGTGTGTGAAGAAAATATGGCCCATATTCATGGTGCTCGCATCATCCGGGACTGGTTTTCTGAGCAGTAGGAAGAACCGTCGCCTTTCCTCTGGCCACAGTAGTCACTATTTCTAAACATATTGAAATATTGTGGTCTAATTTGGGGGGAAGGGTGCGTAATCGCTATACACCTTGATCATCGGCATGTTAAATTGCCACTTTTGTGCTGGAAAAATGTTATGAGATTCTCTTGATAATAATGAAAGACCCGTATTTATCCATTTCGAGACGACTGGAAGAAGTCCTGGATGCCAGCGGTTTCTCTACACCGTATTAGGCACGGTAATGTGTTTGGTTTTCGATCTTTCCAAATTTTTTACGAACCCGTGTAGATTTCTTCGCAGCTTGTAACGAAGAAAAAGAGTCTGAGAAATTATACTTTTTATAAAAGTTGATTCGTTGTGGTCCACCACCGTTTCCTCTTCTGAGGCAACGTCTACATATCAGGGTAGTACTTACAACCAGACTTTCATAAATGTGTTTCAGTCTCTACTTTCCTCTGTAGATTCCAAGGTTCGTGGAACACGTATAGGATTGTTAGTGGGCGCTGAAGTCTATGTGGAAGTGTAACACAGACGCTCTAATAGAAACCGCTGGAAGATAAACCACGGAAATTTCGCGAACGCACGTTGAGTACGTTTAAAGAGGCGATTTTCGAGTTACTTTGTGCAACAGTTCTACCTCCATCACGAAACGTGAAGCAGCCGGAAGGGGAGAGGAATATCAAACGGAACTTCACGGGTTGAAAGGGTATGTGATGTTATTTCAGTTTTACGAAACAATTGATAATATGAGCTCATTTATCAGTATCAATCCCACTGGCCTGTATGCATGCATTAATTCGGTTGTGGAGGGTGACAAAGACATTGCCTCCTTTCCTGACGCACGAAGGCCCACGATTATTGTTACGGGCTTTTGATAAACTGGGCGCTTGCACCCTCATGGATTTGACATCCGAATTGGTTCCACATAAGTTCTATCGAGGACGCATCTCGAGAGAGAACATTAATGGCCACGGCAATACCACAACGTAATTGAGAGAGTTAACAGACATAGCGAAATGAGTAGACTCCTTTTGCTGTAGCAAAATGAAACAATTCTCTGTCATGAGAGGTAACATGTGAGGTTTCACAATGTCCGCGAAGTAGTGTTGTGCCGTCAGAGCTCCTTCAAGACTATCGGCCGGGACGTGAGGTCATATCAAATGGCTCCGCACCCAATTTGACCAGGAACATCATCACAGTGTCTTTCTTAAATACTGTGAGAACAAGACCTCTCCCTTAGGTCGCTGCTGTACTCGGTGAAGATGGTCAGCCGGAGGAGTGCAGAATTCCGATTAATCGCTCAGTACTGAGCAGTGCCATTTATGAGCAGAAAATGCTTCCTGGTCACAACACCACTCGACCATTCGTGCCGCATGACAAAGAATGTTTCGTAGTAAATAAAGTTAAAATCTTCTCGGTGGTTTGGCTACATCACATTTCCTTCTAAAATAATGGACGTTTCGACCGCTCTGCCGCGACATTCTTAAGGATGTTTCGGTGTCCACTATTGCAATAAAGCGATCTAAACGTTATGTTAGTAGGAAATGTGATACGGCCCAGAAGATTTTGATTTTAGTGACAACGGCCACGAAAACTTGCAGACTTACATTTTTCACAGTGTCGACTACTTTTGCTCGGTTGGATGGTGCAGATGTGAAAGGGACTATTTTGTGATTGGTGTGTAACATGGCGATTTTCCCTTGCAGTGACAGTACATGATCGAGCTTTGACGACGAGTATCGCTGCTCCCACGCTGCCATTTAGTCCAATATAGGGCTAGTGTTACCTCCAAATGTCCCACAAAACTGGATATTTACCAAGGAAAATCGCCAAACAGCTGTATGGTTTGAGAATTTATTTTATTTAGACTATCAGTTTTGGAATCTCATTAATGCCATCTTCAGGCATAGTTGTCACCTCTCCGAAGTCAACACTCCAAAAACGAATTCACAGAATCCAGACACCGAAGGCTCCAGTTATGCAGGTATCTGTATATCTGATTGTCCTACACATGAAGTTCATAAAGGCCTGAACAAGGCATTCATGAGATGCCGAAACTTGTTGTCTAAATGAAATAACATCTCCAAACATAAGGCCGTTTGGCGATTTTACTTCATATATATTTGACCATCCGCTGTCCTGTATCTGCAATGGACGAACGGAGAATCTGGATACTCACGATTCGTCCCGCCGAACTAATGGAGACCCTTTGTGAGTATCCTTTCAAGCTCTGTCAGGTGCTGATAAGACTGTCTCACAAAGGCATGTGGCGTTTCCGAATCCTAATCAATGATCACTTAGCATCTGATGCTGTTCACATCCTTGATATAGGATGTATCGTACTATCACTGTCAACACTAGTACGCTGTGGTGGCCGTTCTACTTGTCACAGGAACTGCATCAGATAATTTACATATCCACCGGCAGTGTGTATACGTAAGAGCTCACATTTACACGTGACCATGTGTTCCGGGTACTTCATTTCTTTCCAGGCAAAGTATCTACAACTACACTTTGCTTATAAATATGTCGTGTGCGGGAGAGGGAACATTTTTACACCTTACAGTGAGATGACAAATGTCATGGGATACCTCTTAATATCGTGTCGCACTTCCTTTTGCCCGGAGTAGCGCTGGAAGTCCCCTGCCGAAACATTGAGTCTTATTGCCTCCATAGCAGTCCATAATTGTGAAAGGGTTGCCGGTGCAGGATTTTGTGCACGAACTTACCTCTCGATTATGTGTCATAAATGTCTGATGGGATTCTTGTCAGGCTACCTGGGTGGCCAAAACATTCACTCCAATTATCCACAATGTTCTTCACACCAATCGGGAGCAGTTTCTCCCTAGTAACGTGGCGTATTGTCATCCATAAAAATGTCATAGTTGTTTGGGAACACGAAGTCTATGAATGGCTGAAAATGGTCTCCCGGTAGCCGAACATAACCATTACCTGTCAATGATTGGTGCAGCTGGACCACAGGACCCAGTCCATTCCATGTAAACACAGATCCACACCTGTATGGAGCCAACTTGGGTCCATGGCTTCGTGGGGTCTGCGCCACACTCGTACCGATTGAAATCGGACCAAACCAAGGTTTTCCAGTCGTCTTGGATCCAACCGATACGGTTACGAGTTGAGGAGAGTGGTGTGAGGTAATGCTTGTAATTTGGTATTCCCGGCACACTCTTAGCACTGTGGATCTCGGAATATTGAATACCCTAACAACTGCCCAAATGAAATGTCGTATGTGTCAACCTCCAACTACAATTCTACGTTCAAAGTCTGTTATTTCAGGCGATGCGTCCGTAATCACGTCGGACACCTTTCACTTGAATCATCTGAGTAAAAATGAGAACTCCGGAAATGCACTGCCCTATTATATCTTGTGAACGCAGTACTACCGCCATCAGTATGTATGCATATCTCTATCCCATGACATTTATTACCTCAGTGTATGATAGAGTTTCTTCACTAACGTGTGGTGTCTACGAGGGTTTCTTCACTAACGTATGGGGCAACAGACGGATGGTTATCTGAGCGCCTTTAGGTGTACATTTTTTGACAATATGGTTGTGGAGAGAAGCAGCGATTAGTATGATTAATCAATAATTCAAAAACAGCCTTAACCGCATTTCTTATTATTATATCGCCAACCGGTTTCAACCCGACGTAGGGGTCATCTTCTGGGCGTTTACACCATTGGTCGACTGCTGGTGGTGTCACTCCTGTCTACATAACGGCAATTATGACCCCTACGTCGGCTTGAAATCGGTTGGCGATCCACTGAGCCTGAGTAGTAGTAGTAGTAGTAGTAGTAGTAGTTGTTGTTGTTGTTGTTATTGTTGTCCGCAGCTCGTGGTCGTGCAGTAGCGTTCTCGCTTCCCACGCCCGGGTTCCCGGGTTCGATTCCCGGCGGGGTCAGGGAATCTCTGACTCGTGACGACTGGGTGTTGTGTGATGTCCTTAGGTTAGTTAGGTTTAAGTAGTTCTAAGTCCTAGGGGACTGAAGACCATAGATGTTAAGTCCCATAGTGCTCAGAGCCATTTGAACCATTTTGTTGTTGTTGTTGCTGTCGAAGTTGTGATCTTCTGTTCGAGACTGGTTCGATACACATCTCTACATTATCTTGCTCAGGCTTCTACATCCATTCGAACCTGCTTACAGTATTCATAACTTGGACTCACTCTACAATTTTCACTCGCCATAATTCCTTCCATTACGAAATTGAGGGTTAACTGATGCCTCAGGATGTGTCCTGTCAAACAATCCTTCTTTTAATAACTTTGTGCCACAAATCTCTTTTGTACCCTATTCGATTTAGTACCTCATTAGTTATTAGATATACATTTCTAACCTTGAATGTTCTTCTGTAGCACTAAATTTCAAAAACTTCTATTATCTCCTTGTCAAAACTGCTTATTGTTCATATTTAACTTCCGAACAAGACAGATCTAGGGGTGGTATCTTTGGTTAGCAGAAAACGTCCTGGTTGAACTAAAAAATGAAAATAAAGAGGGTAACTGTGAAGAAATCTTAGACAACAGAAGAGATACTTCACTTGATTGGCGGAAGTGGGAAGTACAGACATTTTCATTATCAGAGAGGAATAGAGCAATACATATAAGTGACTTAGGAATAAATAAATAGCACGTGCACCAAAGCGAAAGTGGTATGGTCGCAGGAAAAATATGAAGAAAAAGTCGAAACAACCTTAGGTGAAATTAAAAGCAAATTGGATAGCAACAAGAATTCAATGGGAATTCCACTGTTAAACACAAAGGATACAGCGGATAGGAGGAAAGACTACAACGTACGCCTGTACAAGGGGAAGGACATGCCTTATTTCCTGATCAAGAAAGACATGGGAGTCCACATGGGATTCATACGGGATCCAGTATTAGTGATGTGTTGGCAAATGTGCCAACACCTTGTAGATAGAGGAGGCCGAAATGCACGCTATCTAACGCAGACGGGCGTGAATTCTGGAACAGGATAAGTATTGAATGCTAATAAGAAAAGTATGCAGCTCCTCGAATACTTAACTTTGATTTATCCTTGTTGTGAATACAGCATTCTTGATGAGACATTTCATACAATAATTATCAAACTATGTAAGGCTAATGGCGCCTTGCTAGGTCGTAGCCATGGACTTAGCTGAAGGCTATTCTAACTGTCTCTCGGCAAATGAGAGAAAGGCTTCGTCAGTGTAGTCGCTAGCAAAGTCGTCGTACAACTGGGGCGAGTGCTAGTCCGTATCTCGAGACCTGCCTTGTGGTGGCGCTCGGTCTGCGGTCACACAGTGGCGACACGCGGGTCCGACATGTACTAAATGGACTGCGGCCGATTTAAGCTACCACCTAGCAAGTGTGGTGTCTGGCGGCGACACCACAATTAGAGTCAGTCTATTTAATAAAATGTAGGATCAACTAAGGCAGATGGGACGTATAACATTCTTCAGGCATTTCTAAAATTAGGGGAAGTGGCAACCAAACGACTATTCAAGTTGCTATTTAGGATCTACCAGACTTCCAGAAAAATATCATCTACAAAATCAGACGGCCATCTAAAGAGATGAAGCATCAAAGCTGCGGACAAGAATAATATGGGAAAGAAGCGAAAAGCAAGTTTAGGATCTGTCACATGACGATCAGTTTCGCTTCAGGAAAGATAAAAGCAACCAGAGAGTAAGTTTTGATACTGCGTAAGGTAATAGAAGCACGACTAAGAAAATTCTGGATATGCTCATCGGATTCGTGGGCCTATAAAAGCACTCGGAGTTAGGAAAGTAAGTGTAAGTCATAGGAAAGACGAGCAATACACAGTATATAGGAAAACAATGAGGAACGAGTGGAAGACGTAGAACGAAATACCCATATTGAAATTACAGTAAGGCAGGAAGTAGTCTTAGGCCACTGCTGTTCAGTTTATACACCGAAGAAACAATGACGGAGCAGTATGAGGTATCAGGGTGGTCTCAGGCGTCTTGTCAAGGTCCGCGGGACTTCACCCATCGGAGGTTCGAGTCCTCCCTCAGGGATGGGTGTGGGTGTTGTCCTTAGTAGTGTGTAAGCTTAGGGACCGATGACCTCAGCAGCCTGGTCCCATAGAACATACCACAAATTTCCAAAATTTGCCAATGACGGAAGTAAAGAAAAAATTTCAGGAGTGGGAGGGAAACAAGAACGAAAGAATAACAATGATAAGATTTGCTGACGGCAATAGTATCGTCGGTGAAAATGAGGCAGAATTACAATGCCTACTGAATGGGATGAACAGCCGAATAAGCACAGAATATGGGTTGATTGTGAATCAAAGCAAGACGAAATCAACGAGCAGCTGCAGTGACATTAGTGATAAACAACATCACAATTGGTGACAACGATGGAGATGAAGTGAAAGATTTGTTTTACCTTGGTAGCGGAACAACATGTGACGGAAGAAGCAAGATGAAACCAGAATTTGAGGTAGAAATTTCAAACGAATATAGTTTTAGACTGTGTGGAAGTTAAACTGGGACTTTAAGGATTTAGGAAAAGAAGTAAATCGAAACATTTGAAATGTGTTGAAAATTAGGTGGACTGAAAGATAACAAATCAGTAAGTTGCCTGTAGAATGGGCCAATAAAGGAACATATACAGGAGAAAGGGACCGAATTACAGAACACGTTTCAATATATCAAGAAATAACTTCCATGGTACTAACGAGAGCCGTGGAGGGCAAAAATTTGTAATAGATAGAAGAAGCATACTCTAGTAGGGGAGGGAGAGTGCCTCTGAATATCACTTGTCGAAAAAGAAACCCAGTTCTTGCATTTCCTAAAGTAAGAGGGGAAAAGACGGGAAGTGCCGCCACGGTTTCCGTACAAACTTAAATGGAAAGGCGTACAAACTTAAATGGAAAGGCGCAGCTGCAGATCATCTGAATGACCAACCTAGAAACTAATTTCAGGGTGTCGGATTTCCTTCTTGTCTCACATTAAAAATTAAAGACCTGAGGGTATGAACAGCCTCGAATCCGTGCTAAGAAAAACAGAAAGTCTTGGGGAGGGGTCCGGAAAGGAGAGTTTTATCAGCAGAGGCCGGCCCCTATTTACATTTTAATGGAACAGCTCTAAACGTTCGGGAGCACGGCGGCGTCTGAACAAATTGCGCGACCATGGCGCGATCATCGCAGCTCCCGGCGAATCGCAGCCAAATGAAACCGAATGGCCCAAGCGGAATCGCTTGCCTGGATGTGCGCTGGGGGTTGTTGTCTCGACACAGATACTGTCTTCAGGCGACATGATAAGAACGTCTAATATTTGACTTCCTTCTTTTTTGTTTTCGAGGTGGTGCAAAGAGAAAAAGTAATTTAGTACTAATCCCCAGTGTTGTTCACCCAAGTTTCAAAACATCTCACAGAAGAAAGGAAAGTCTTCTACTAATTTGAATGTCGCGATTCTCACAAGAATCTTAAATTTCTCTCACTCAGTCTCTCTCCCTCTTTAGACTTTTCCGAGCGTTCGGTTGTAAGCATACATATCACTCCTACTTGTTTTCTGGTGCCATCTATTCATTTTCCATTAAGTCGTAATCTATGTCATTTCTTCCCCTTTGAATTCAGCTAAACTCTCCATTTACCACTCATTCCCTTGGACAAATGTACCATAAGCCCCCTTTAATTACAATGGTAAATTCCACTACTCTTAGAGCCAATTATTTTTTTCCCTCCCTCTTCCGTTATTTCCCAAGATGCCTCCATCCACTGTTCTCGGAACAATCATGAATGGTTTCCTCATTATAATTTCATTTCGCACTGCCCCGCGTCGTTACTAGTAACATGCACTGACGGTATAGTTTCCCCTCTGGTAATTGGCTCAGTAGTGTTATAGGTCAGACTAATCGATGTAAAGTTTTCACATTTATCAGAAAGTGTGGAGTCACCGCCAGACACCACACTTGCTAGGTGGTAGCTTTTAAATCGGCCGCGGTCCGGTAGTATAAGTCGGACCCGCGTGTCGCCACTGTCAGTGATCGCAGACCGAGCGCCACCACACGGCAGGTCTAGAGAGACGTACTAGCACTCGCCCCAGTTGTACAGACGACTTTGCCAGAAGGGGATCACTGACAAATACGCTCTCATTTGGCGAGACGATAGTTAGCATAGCCTTCAGCTACATTTGCTACGACCTAGCAAGGCGCCGTATTCAATTGCTAATTGATATTATGAAGCATGTATCATCAAGAGCGATGCTCTACAATTATGGATTTAAGTTAAGTATTCCAGAAGCTACGTACTTTTCTTAATAGCATTCATTACGTACCCTGTTTCAAACCTCACGCCAGCCTGCGTGAGTTTAAGCGCGTGCCTTTCGACTTCCTCTCATTGTGTCTAGGCTGTCTTGCCTAGACACAACAGAAAGTCCATTGTTTACAGCAATGCTGATAGTTCTCTGGAAATCTGATGGAAAGTCGCTTGTTACAGAGATCTTCAGTACGTCAAATTTCGTATTTCATGCACCTCCCTCAGCTATCAGTAACTCAGGTGTACCATTGCCTCCTGCTCTTTGTGTGTGTTCTGTTCATTTACTGCACGGTCAGACTCGGCTGTATTACTGGGTCACCTATTCTTTCCACAGAACCTTCCTCATACCGTCAATATATTGATACATCTCTCTCATCCATTCGGATGTAGCAACTATGATCTTCTTGTCAAAATCATTGCCTTTTTTTCTGCGAAGGCTGAACAGGCTGTAGATTTTTCTATCAGTGATACGACACTTCACGAACGTAAGAAAATTTTTTCTAAATAACATTAATTTGGGGCACTGTCTGTCGTCATTTTATTCTACATTCTTCAGCATTGCACAGTTTTGATTGTTTTTCCTTTTTCAGGTGCAAAGTGTAACCAATCAAACTAAAGGTTGAAGTCACAATTTGCGATAGTCGTACACTATTAAAATGCAGTGCGGTGCCTCGCTTTGAAAATGAATCCCGAGACATTAACCATTTACCTCTGACCAGCTGTCCGCAAGTGGTCGTTTTACCTACCACTACGACGTTGTTATACGAGGTGATCCAAAAGTCCGCAAAAATTTGAAAATTCAGTACTGCACGGTATAATGTAGGTAAAGAAGTAAAATGAGACACATACGATTGAAATGACCTGATGTTTTACAAGGCGTACAACTTTGCTTCCGCCGTTTGCCGATTGGTGGCGACAACGGTAAGTAGCGATCAAAAGAAACAGATCGCCGACGTCAGGCAGTTAGTTTGGACCTCGGTCAACATAACCTCATTCAAACATTATTCGATTTGTGTCGCTATCATAAAGTTGTTCTTGATTGAATATGTCAGTTTGCGAGTCTTATTCTCGTCATTTGCGGGAGGTGTTAGTGTTTTGTTTCAGTATGAAGAAAACAGCGGCTGAGTCTCATCGAATGCGCTCAAGTTTATGGTAAGGACGCCATCAGTGAAGGAACATGTCGTGAGTGGTTTCAACTCTTCAAGAACGGTGGTTTTAATGTCGTAGACTGGCACAGTGGTGGAAGAGAGCATGTTTTCGAAGATGCAGAATTGGAGACATTGCTGACTGAAGACTCGCGTCAAACTCAGGAGGAATTGGCACGATTAGTGGGAGTGACACAGCAAGCCATTTCAAAACTTCTGAAGGCTATGGACATGATTCAGAAAGAAGGAGCTTGGGTCCCGTGTGAGCTGAAACCAAGAGACGTTGAACGGCGTTTGTGTGTGCGTGAACAGTTGCTTCAGAGGCAAAAAAGGGATTTCTGCATCGCTTTGTAATCGCGGACGAAAAATGGGCTCATTACGATAACCCTAAACGCAAAAAATCGTGGGGATATCCCGGACATGCTTCCACGTCGACGGCCAAACCGAATTTTCGCGGCTCCTAGATCGTGTTCTGCATTTGGGGGGACCAGCTCGGCGTTGTGTACTATGAGGTGTTAAAACCAAGTGAAACAATCACAGCACGTAATTAATGCGTTTCAGCAGAGCATTAAAAGACAAACGGCCACAATACAGCGAGAGGCACGATAAAGTGATTTTGCAGCACGACATCGCTCGACCCCACGTTGCAAAAGAGGTCAAAACGTACTTGGAAACGTTAAAATGAGAAGTCCTACCCCAGTCGCCGTATTCTGCAGATATTGCTCCCTCTATCACGTGTTTAGATCAATGGCGCATGGCCTGGCTGACAAACACTACCGATCTCATGAAGAAGTCACAAATTGGATCGATTCTTGGATCACTTCAAAAGATGAAAAATTTTTTCGACGCGGGATTCCTACACTGCCCGAAAGATGGGAGAAAGTGGTCTCCATCGATGGAAAATACTTTGAACGATACATGTGTAACCGATTTGTTTTATTAAAGCCTCAAATGTTGGGGAAAAACGGCGGAAGCAAAGTTGTACACCCCTTACTCAAACCACAAAAGTGTACAAAATGTCCAATAAATGGCGCTTCCTTTGACACAAATTCAATAATTAGTATGGCTATGGATTTTTAGCAAAGACGATGTTCTTTATTAAAAATGCTCATGATTTCGGCCGTCATTCAACACTATCAAGAGTCGAGCGACAATACTGTGAACAGTAAGCATAGTAAGAAATTACCGTCGGATGTTACCTTTTACCATCGCTAATGAAACCGGACGATCGGTGTAGACTTGCGACTTCAGGTAACACCACTAACATTAATCACACGGATTGAGGTCTGGAGTTCACGGAGGCCAAGCATGACGGACGTGGTGGCTCAGCACGTGATCATAAATAGGCGAGAGATCTTTTACATGTGTCGCAATGTGGAGTGAAGCACCATTCTGCATAAAAGTCGTACATTCGGGCACGTGTTTATCAGCCAGGCTAGGGATGATGTGACTCGGTCCCCCACTACAGCTCATGTCATACAAGATTCTGATGCAGCTTCACTGATGTGTTGCGGTTCAGCGCCGTCTGTTGACTAGTTTTTTGCACTCGTTTTCGATTTCCATAAAGCCCCATGTCATTTCAGGTTTGGGTGTCTATTTTCACCTCTCTACCTACATTTTTCCGTGAATATGCAGACTTATGGGACACCCTGTACCTGCAAGGTGTGTATTACGTCAATAATATTCGTCAACAACTTCGTGTCATGTTTGTTTTTGAAGTCTGGTCACCCAACTACAATTCAAGAAAGCAGGGCAGCGTTTCGTGGCCGCTCGGTTTGAGACGCCATGTCACGGACTGCGTGGCCCCTCCCACCGGAGGTTCTCCCTCGGGCATTCGTGTGTCTGTTGTTCTTAGCATAAGTTACTTTAATAGTGTGTAAGTCTATGGAACGATTACATCAGCAGTTTGGTCGCATGGCGTTTTTTTTTTTTTTTTTTTTTTTTTTTTTTTTTTTTTTTTTTTTTTTTCAAGACAGTGGGTTTTGTCTGTAACATCTTACGGGAGTCTGCTCATTGCCACGTGCTCATTACTCTGCTATTCATTGGTTCTACGTGACAGGGGTATCACAAACCACTAGTCTGTGTTAAGCACGGTTCATATGTGGATACTAGTTAGTAAAATTTTATTGTACAGCGAATATGACGATGGCTCCACATATACGAAAAGGCTACGAATACTGTTAAGGACAAGTATGTAACTTCTCCGTGAGACTGTGTCTCTTACCGGTCTGGTTTTGTTTTGGGGCGAAAAAAAACTGAGGTCATATGCACCCAACCTGTCTGGTGATTAGACAGAGCAATACCTTTCACATTTGAAGATAGCTAGCTGTTTTAGCCGAAATTTCTTACCTGTACTCATAAATAATTTTTGCGATCTTGACTAGCGATGCTCTCCAACAATCGGATACATCCGTTTGGCGGGTCATACTATACACTGGGAAATGCCAATACAGGCGAAACTGTGTAGTAGCGAAGAAAATAAATGAATATGCTAATTCAAGTAATAGCCTGCGTAAGACTATTGTTTAGAAAATTTGTTATGACTGCGGACTCAATTACAACTAAAAGAAAATGATTTGAATTCCAGCATCTGAGGTAGTGAAAAGGTGTCACTGAACAATTTACAAAAATATTGCGCTATCGAGAAATTGCTATACGGCGCTTTACAGAAGTCCTGTGTTTCCCACGCAGTGTTCTGCCGTAGGCTATGGCCGATATCTACTTGCATCACGCAAGTTGTACACAGGAGTAGCAACACTTACGGGGTGGGACAGTCACGTGTAGGGAGCAGATTCATCATAGACAAACTCGATTTCTAAGGATGATGTGTAACCTCTGCACAATGGTGAGAGGCGCTTTACTGTCCTGCAGTTACCTGATACATAACAACACTCCGCAGCTACGAATCATTGAAGTATACACCCCAGACGGATTGCACGGAAGGTGGAGTGGAGTGGCAGACACCTAAAATGTGTTCCCTGCTATGCTCAATTAACAATCACTACTTTGCTGTCAACAGAAACATTGCCTGCATTTGAATAACTTTTTTCGTTCAACGTAGGACAGAGCAGCGTGGAGTGGTGACAAGTTTGTACGGTTGGAATATAAAAAAGCGCCCTGCATGGGTTAATATTAGAAATAACCGTTTCCACTCTTCCGGGATTGCACCTGCTGAATGCGACTGGCAGTCACCACATAATTAACTAGCTGCTGTGGAAGTAATGTCCTTTTTTGCGGGTACTCATGAAACATGCGTTATATTGTGTATCGCCTTCTGATGGGCCACGTACGGGATCTACTGCCGCACAGGTCAAAAGCATTAGTCGTTGTGACCACAATTAGTTAATGGGTTGGAAAAAGGAAAAAAAAACAGTAAGCCGCCCTCCAGCTCCACGAATCTCTAAAGAATCGAAACTACATGTATAAAATAGCTTCGAAAGCGTGATTACTCTACAAACGTTGATGTGCTAAATATCTGACATTAAGTATGTAAAGTACAAAAAGCTTAGCAAAGCTTCTCGATTATGTTTAATATTTGTTGGATGTAAGTAGTAGCTTTCATTGTCAAACGTTATATTAGTATAGTCTGGGTAACTGGCACGCAGTTTTAAACAAAAACAAGTTTTTTACGTATCTCGATGTTAGTGACGTCATACCTCCTGAAATGCAACGTACAATGATAAAATTTTGCTGGTGCACTCAGTATTGCACGTGAATATCGCCTGCAAAACATATTGCGGATAGAGTTGGAAGTAATAAATGAAAACGCATTAGTTGACGCTGATGTCTTACTGCTCGAACAGCGAAAATGTAGTAAGCGATAAACTTTTCTTCCATTCGTCAATGGAAGGGAGGCGGGAGTTGGGCACCGAGGAAAAGTTTCTAAAATGTATGAAATTACATCTAAATTCGGTTATTCCGAAATACTGAATAAACATGCCCTAGGTAATTTTTGTATACGTCAGAGGTGTTGCTGAGCCAGTATATATATATATATATATATATATATATATATATAAAGAGAGAGAAGGGGGAAGCCAAAATCCCTTGATTTTAACTCCTTTTTTCCACTTACTGTTTTCGACTGAATCCTGCTGTAGTCTTCAAATTGGCAATATACTGTATAAAAGGAAAATCGGTAATCTGTAATGGGCACAAGATACAAGCAGTTTTTGTGATGCCCCAAATTTTACAAAAACTTCCAATTTTTTTCCCTTTATTGTATTTCAATACCCCATCTGGGGCGGGCTGGCAGCAGCATATGCGCTTCTCTTCAGCCAAAAGACATTAATTATACAATACAAGACATTTAAATTACAAAGGAGAAAATCTGGCGTACATAAACATAAAAGTAGGGAACATAATGGAAGAGAACAGGAAAAATGGGGGCAACTGTAAAATGGAAACAAAAACCTTAGGAAAGTATAGAGCGCAAATAACCTCACACTGGAACAATTGAAAGAATGCAAGGCGAAATATGGCTGGAGCATAAAAATAGCGAAGGATGGCGTAGCACATAACGATCACTGACAGTAACACTACGTACAAGTCCAACACACAATTAAAATCACAGCTCTGGATGCACAGGAGAACAGCACCAAACATAACACTGACGTAGCACACTGATGACGATGAGCAAACACACGATCTGCCAGGGGCATGACGATGAGGGAGTTCAACATCCAGGAGGGGAAGGCTCTGGAAATGGCCCTGATGAAGAAGATGGAGGGCGTGGATGTGGAGAAAGGGAGGGATACAGCGACAGAGGTGGAGAAGAAGGAGGAAACCAGGGGATGGGGAGGGGATCAAGCCTGCAGACAGTGTAAAGGATGCGGAGTTGTTGAAGGAAAAGGGGGAGGTTGGGGAAGGGGATGAGGTCATACAGAAGTAATGTGAGGGAAGGAAGGCAGACATGGAAGGCAAGGTGGAGTGCATGCTGTTCGAGGATTTGGAGGGCCTTGTAAAAGGAGGGGGGCAGAGATCCAGGCAACGCTGGCATAGCAGGATGGATGAGGGATTTGTAGGTGTCGAGGATGGTGGAAGGATACAAACCCCATGTTCAGCCAGACAGGAGTTTCAGAGGTGGAGAGGAAGGAGTAAACCAGGGGATGGGGAGGGGATCAAGCCTGCGGACAGTGTAAAGGATGCGGAGTTGTTGAAGGAAAAGGGGGAGGTTGGGGAAGGGGATGAGGTCATACAGAAGTAATGTGAGGGAAGGAAGGCAGACATGGAAGGCAAGGTGGAGTGCATGCCATTCGAGAATTTGGAGGGCCTTGTAAAAGGAGGGGGGCAGAGATCCAGGCAACGCTGGCATAGCAGGATGGTTGAGGGATTTGTAGGTGTGGAGGATGGTGGCAGGATACAATCCCCATGTTCAGCCAGATAGGAGTTTCAGAGGTGGAGAGGAAGGAGGAAACCAGGGGATGGGGAGGGGATCAAGCCTGCGGACAGTGTAAAGGATGCGGAGTTGTTGAAGGAAAAGGGGGAGGTTGGGGAAGGGGATGAGGTCATACAGAAGTAATGTGAGGGAAGGAAGGCAGACATGGAAGGCAAGGTGGAGTGCATGCCATTCGAGAATTTGGAGGGCCTTGTAAAAGGAGGGGGGCAGAGATCCAGGCAGCGCTGGCATAGCAGGATGGATGAGGGATTTGTAGGTGTGGAGGATGGTGGAAGGATATAATCCCCATGTTCAGCCAGACAGGAGTTTCAGAAGGCAGAGGCGGAAATGGGCTTTCTGGTGGAGGGTCAGAAAGTGAGGGGTCCAGGTGAGGTGATGGCCATGGTTGAGGCCAAGGTATCTAAATGTGGGGGCAAGCTGGATACGATGACCATAAATGGTGAGGTAGAAATCGTGGAGATGGAAGGAGTGGATTGTGATTGCCTGGGATTTGGAGGGGTCGAGACCAAGGAACCACTGGCTACACCAAGTGGTGAATTGATCGAGGTGGGTTTGGAGGGTGCATTGGGACTGTTGAAGGGTAGGATAGAGAGGCCGGAAGGTGGTGTCATTAGCATATTAGTGAAGGTGGACAGGTGGGGGTGGCTTGGGTATATCGGTGGTGTACAACAGATAGAGGAGAGGGGAGGGGATGGAGCCCTGGAGGACACCAGCAGTGGGATACAAGATATGGGAGTTGGAGATGTGGAGGGTGACGTAGGAAGGACGGCGTGAGAGGAAGGAAGCGATCAGACAGACAAAATTGATAGGTAGGACATAGTTTTGGAATTCAAAGAGGAGGCAGTGATCTCATACGCCGTCATAGGCATTTTGAAGGTCGAGGGGAAACAAAATGGCACAGTGACGGGAGTTAAGCCAGAGGGAGAGAAGGTGGTTGAGTTTCAGGAGTTAGTCTTTGGTGGAGGAGGAGGTTTGGAAGCCACACTGGGTAAAGAGGAGGAGGTGGAGAGGAGGAGGTGGTGTTGAGTAAGATGATGGATACGACATGAGAGGATGGATTCGAAGACGTTATTAA
Organism: Schistocerca serialis cubense; assembly: GCF_023864345.2. NCBI lineage: Eukaryota > Metazoa > Arthropoda > Insecta > Orthoptera > Acrididae > Schistocerca > Schistocerca serialis. The sequence continues at coordinate 445,930,528 of NC_064645.1, forward strand.
AGACGGAGGTATGGCAGATGAGATGATAGGGAGAGGCGATGAAAGGGGGTTTGTTGGATTTGAGGAATAAGAGGATGCAGGATATCTCCCATAGGTCAGGGTAGAAGCCAGTAGAAAGGATGATGCTATAGAGACTGGCAAGGACAGTCAGGAAGGAGAAGGGGCTTTCTCTAAGGTGGCAGTAGGTGACACAGTCGTCACCAGTGGCCGTGTTGCATTTGGACTGGAGGATAATTTTAATGTCACATGCTGTGATTGGAGTGTTTATGTCAGAGGGGGGCAACTGCCCCAAGTGCTGGAGACTATGAGCAAGTGGAGCGACCGAGGTATCAGCGTGTTACATGTTGGTGGGGAAAAGAGAATAATGAAAGTGGTGATCATCAGGGACATAGAAGACCTCAGGAAGGTGGGAAGCGAAGTAGTTGGCCTTACTGATGCTGTCGGGAAGGGGACGGTCGTTATGGAGAAGGGGGTAATGGGATGCAGACTGGGAAGCAGTAAGGAGATAGAAGGCAGACCAGTAGGAGACGGAGTTGATAGGGAGGGTGGCATTGAGTCGTGTACAGGTCTGACACCATTTCCTGATTTTCTTTGCTGTAATAAGTTTCCATACGTGTTGCTGTATTTGCTGGTGGCGTAGGAGTGTATCCTTGTCGCGAGTGCGCAGGAAGGAGCGATAGAGGCGGCTGTATTCACAGAGGAGGGGACAGCCGGTGGAGAAAGAGTAGTACGGTGGGGGTAGGTGGTGATAGTAGGAACATGGGCCTCCATGGTGTCATTAATTGCCTTCTAAAGAAAGGGCGAGGTATGGTTGATGTCGTCAGGATGGTGATAGGTAAGAGGGTGGCTTTCGACCTGGGTGGCGATGGAGTCCCTGTAAGGATCCCAGTTGGCATGATGGTAGTCATGAACGACCTTGGGAGGGGGCGCAGAGCGGGCAGCGAGCCGGTGGGAGTTGGTGAGCAGACGTTACGGTGAAAAAATTTCCAAATACCTTTGCGTATACTTTCCCATTCATGTGTCGTCGACACTTTGAGAACACAGTGTAAGTACATTAAAAATTCCACATGGTCTGTCATTTATGAAACAGAGAGCTTCTGGATGGGCTTTCCAATGAATAAAAGGTAAAAGTACAACATCCATAACACCAATAAAGTTAAAACTACACAACATGTCGACGACCCCATGAGGACTAAATTGAGGCGCAGGAGATGTGTTGACATCAGGTGGCGCCATCGTATTAACAGGCGCTGTACTGAAATATTTTGAAATTGGTCTCAAAAAATTTTAAACAATTAGAAAAGCAGATTATGTACTGTAGAAATCACAAAGGTAAATCTTTACACCTGATTCATATACACGCATACGCCACATTTCACCAATACAAATTACATGTATGGGAAAAAGTAGTGGTAACAAACATTTGTAATGAAATTACAATGAAATAAATACCCCTAGATGCAGGCGTTGATGTATGTCAACGGGGACAGTTGAAAATGTGTGCCCCGACCGGGACTCGAACCAGGGATCTCCTGCTTACATGGCAGACGCTCCATCCATCTGAGCCACCGAGGACAAAGAGGATAGTGCGACTGCAGGGACTTATGCCTTATGCTCCACGTAAGACCCACATACCCAACATCACACCACTACATTGTTAGTGCGCCTAATAGATGTTTGCAAATCACACTCATTATTCGTGGCAGATTAATCTACCAAGTGCTGTACGAGTTGGGGCATAGCGTGTGCGTTCGCACAAGAAGGTCAAAGTCTGGGTAGCAATATTTTAACTATATAGGAAGACAGTACCAGTTCCCGTAAGAACAGATACCATTGATGACTGTGCAGCTTCTCCAGAATTAAATGATTGTTAGATCGACACTCTAGTTGCAAACAGGCGAATGGAGTGTTGTGGACATGTTGGGAATCTGGGTCTCCTTGGAGCTTGCAAGTGTTAAGTCCCTGCAGGCGCATTATTTTCTGTGGTCTGGGTTGCTCAGATGAATAGAGCGTCTGTCATAAAAGCAGGAGATCCCGGTTTCGAGTCACGGTCGGGGTACACAATGTTAACATGTCCACAATGATGCAGATCAACGCCTTTTTGCAGTTAGGGTATCGATTTAATTATCATTTCATTCTAGAGAAGCTGCACGGTCATCAGTGGTATCTGTTCTTTCGGGAACCGATACTACCTTCATATATAGTTAAAATATGGCTACCCGGCCATTGATGTTCTTGTGCGAACGCACACGCTATGCCCCAACTCGTACGGAACTTCGTACGTTAACATGCCAGGATTAATGAATGTGATCGGCAAATATCTATTAGGCGCACTACGAATTTAGTGTGGTGAACATGTTGGGAATGTGGGTCTCACGGGGAGTGTGCAAGGTATAAGTCCCTGCAGGCGCACTATCCTCTGTGCCCTCGGTGGCACAGATGACTAGAGCGTCTATCACGTAAACAGGAGATCCCGGGTTCGAGTCCCGGTCGGGGCACACATTTTCAGCATGTCCTCAATGATGTATATCAACGCTTGTTTGCAGCTAGGGTTGTTGTTGTTGTTGTTGTTGTGGTCTTCAGTCCTGAAACTGGTTTGATGCAGCTCTCCATGCTACTCTATCCTGTGCAAGCTTCTTCATCTCCCAGTACCTACTGCAGCCTACATCCTTCTGAATCTGCTTAGTGTATTCATCTCTTGGTCTCCCTCTACGATTTTTACCCTCCACGCTGCCCTCCAATACTAAATTGGTGATCCCTCGATGTCTCAGAACATGTCCTACTAACCGACCCTTTTCTCTAGTCAAGTTGTGCCACAAGCTCCTCTTCTCCCCAATTCTATTCAATACCTCCTTATTAGTTATGTGATCTACCCATCTAATCTTCAGCATTCTTCTGTAGCACCACATTTCGAAAGCTTTTATCCTCTTATTGTCTAAACTATTTATTGTCCACGTTTCACTTCCATACATGGCTACGCTCCAAACAAATACTTTCAGAAACCCTGACATCTAAATCTATACTCGATGATAACAAATTTTTCTACTTCAGAAACGCTTTCCTTGCCATTGCCAGTCTACATTTTATATCCTCTCCACTTGGACCATCATCAGTTACTTCGCTCCCCAAATAGCAAAACTCCTTTACTACTTTAAGTGTCTCATTTCCTAATCTAATTCCCTCAGCATCACCTGACTTAATTCGGCTACATTCTATTATCCTCGATTTGCTTTTGTTGATGTTCATCTTATATCCTCCTTTCAAGACGTAGTCCATTCCGTTCAACTGCTCTTCCAAGTCCTTTGCTGTCTCGGCGAACCTCAAAGTTTTTATTTCTTCTCCATGGATTTTAATACCTACTCCGAACTGTTCTTTTGTTTCCTTTATTGCTTGGTCAATATACAGATTGAATAACATCGGGGATAGGCTCACTCCCTTGCCAACCACTGCTTCCCTTTCATACCCCTCGACTCTTATAACTGCCATCTGATTTCTGTACAAATTGTAAATAGCCTTTCGCTCCCTGTATTTTACCCCTGCCACCTTCAGAATTTGAAAGAGAGTATTCCATTCAACATTATCAAAAGCTTTCTCCAAGTCTACAAATGCTAGAAACGGAGGTTTGCCTTTCCTTAATCTTTCTTCTAAGATAAGTCGTAGGGTCAGTATTGCCTCACGTGTTGCAACATTTCTACGGAATCCAAACTGATCCTCCCCGAGGTCGGCTACTATCAGTTTTTCCATTCGTCTGTAAAGAATTCGCGTTAGTATTTTGCAGCTGTGACTTACTAAACTGATAGTTCGGTAATTTTCACATCTGTCAATACCTGCTTTCTTTGGGATTGGAATTATTATATTCTTCTTGAAGTCTGAGGGTATTTCGCCTGTCTCATACATCTTGCTCACCAGATGGTATAGTTTTGTCAGGGCTGGCTCTCCCAAGGCTGTCAGTAGTTATAATGGAATGTTGTCTACTCCGGGGGCCTTGTTTCGACTCAGGTCTTTCAGTGCTCTGTCAAACTCTTTACGCAGTATATGATGGGGTATGGATTGCATTATTTCATTCTAGAGAAGCTGCACGGTCATCAATGGTATCTGTTCTTTGGGGAACAGATACTACCTTCGTACATAGCAGATATGCTCTATAATGTTCATGTCTGGGGAATTTGGTGGCCAGCGGAAGTGTTTAAACTCAGAAGAGCGTTCCTGGAGCCACTGAATAGAAAATCTGGACGTAATGGGTGTCTAATTATCCTGCTGGAATTATTCAACTCCGTTGGGAAGCACGGCAGAATACTTAAGAACATATCTTCTGTCAGAGTCGTATCTAGATGTATCAGCGGTCCCATATCACTCCATCTGCACACGACCGACACCATTACAGAGATACCACCAGATTGAACAATTTCCTACTGACATGTGGGGTCCATCGATTCATGAGGTTGTCTCCATACCGTTAGACGTCCAACCGGTCAGTACAACTTGAAACGAGACTTTTCAGACCGGGCTACATTTTTCCAGTCATCAACAGTTCAATATCAGTGTTGACGGCCCTGGGCGAGGCGTAAAGGTTTGTTTCATGCAGTCATAAAGGGTACACAAGTGGGCCTTAGGCTCCGAAAGCCCCCATTGCTGATGTTTCGTTGAATGGTTCACACGCTGACACTTGTTGATGACCCAGCATTTAAAATTTGCAGGAATTTGCGGAACGGTTGCACCCTTCAGTCGTTATTGCTTCCATTCTTGCAGGATCTTTTTCCGGCCGCAGCGATGTCGGAGATTTGATGTTTTACCGGACTCCCGATATTCACGGTAATCTCGTGAGATAGTCGTGCGGGAAAATGCCCAGTTGATCGCTGTCTCGGAGATACTGTGTCCTATCGACCATGCTTCAATAATAAGACCACGTTCTAACTCACTTAAATCTTGATAACCTGCCATAGTAGCAGCAGTAACCGATCTAACAACCGCGCCAGACACTTGTCTTATGTAGGCGTTGACGACAGCAGCGCCGTATTCTTCTTGTTTACATAGCTCTGTATTTCAATACGAATGACTATACCAGTTTCTTTTGCACTTCAGTTATGACGTGAGGCAAAGGGTACCCTGTACCACTACTTGTCATTTCCTGTTCTGTTCAACTGGCAGACATATTGAGGAAACGATGACTCTCTATATGCCTCCGTACGACCCCAATCTCTTTAGTTTCATCTTCATCGTCCTTATGAGAAACGCACGTTGGCGCCAGTAGAAACAATCATTGAGGAGTCAGCCTCAAATGGCGGTCCTCTAAATTTCCCCACTAGTGTTCCTCGAAAAGAACGTAGCCTTCCCGTCCAGTGATTCCCATTTGAGTTCAAGAAGCACCTCCATTGTGCTTGCCTATTGTTTGAACCTACTGGGAAAAAATCTAGCACCCTGCCTCTGAACTACTTCGATGTCTTCCTTTAATGTGACCTTGTGCGGATCCCAAACACTTCAACACTATTCAACAGTGGGTCACACGAGTGTCCTATATGCGGTATCGTCTACAGATGCAGCACACTTTCCAAAATACTTCTAATAATCACTTGTGCGTTATATTTCTCTCAATTGTAGTTAACACAGTTCAGACCAAGTACATTTGTATGGGATATTCTTCGAGGTGGCTGGCCTGTTTAAATGGTAAATTTAACATCATTAATTTCATTTCTGAATAATTCACCAGTTATATTCACCAGCATATTAATATACATAAACACTGCTGCGGACTATCAATACAAGAATATTGTTAAAATAATTTTGAACATATATGTGCATGAAGTTGACGTATTACGCACTCATAATACTAACCCCATTCTCATACATGACAACATGTGTTCCCGCACGGGATTTGAAAACCGGTTTCACACACGTGATCTCCTGTCACCTCCTCTTTCATCACCATCAACATCCTCCGAATAGGAGTGTTCTGATTGTTACTCCTCTGTACGGTAATTCGTTCTCAGGTGTTTGGAGACTGCAGTGTGACGGATTTCGTGATAAACAACACTTGAGAGAGAAGGTTTGGAAGTAGTGGTTTAAGGAAAGCCAATGTTTGTACGATGTAGATTGCTGGAACTTCAAGAGTGCTTTTTCTTCTTAATATGATGGAACGATATCTTGCAAATGTACTTTCTTCTCCTTAATGTATAATATTAAGTTGGTGATGTTTGCTTGCAAATAAACTGAGACGAGGATTTATGGGTCTGTTTGTAACCAGAAGATCTAAATGTTACCCTCACAAGTATTAAGAGAGTTGTAGACCGAAGACCTGAACCGCATCAGAAATGCTGGTTCCCGTTAGTTCAATGCTATAGGTTTTATGACGAAAATACTGCGATATTGTGATCTGAACATCACAATCTGCCAGTTGCATTTCATCAGGTAACAGCAATCAGAGCTGTTGACACTAATAGTAAGTTCTGGCGTCCACCAGTCGAGAATTTCACAGGGGACTATTTAAAAAATGTTCACAAAACTTAATAAGCAGTGTTATGCACTGCCTCGCATATTACACGCAATTTCGAACTGTCGGTTAAAACTGCTCTCTAGTGGCTCTTAGTGCTTTTTGACTGTCAGCCAGGAGCGCACCTATGTCATACGTGGATACAGAAAAAGCTCAGGCATCATAGCGCGTGTAACGGCCGGGAAGCACGGCCCAGGAATATTCGCCACAGGCCGGAGCAACACTGAATTTCACATGGCCGCGCGCGAACAGTAAAATGGAATGTCACTGAAATCCAATAAAAGACAAATATGTTGTTATATTAAGCCCGACGTGGCGTACTTTTTCCAGCGCGTGGGTGTGTGATGTGAATGTCAGAGTCCCTGTGCAAGGCAGTAATAAAGATGCAGGCTTTCTGCCTGTTGTCAGCGAAAATGTCCGCTGGGATGACGTGTGATCGTATGTGTGAGGCTGTGCGTGTTTGGCTGTGCGTGTTTGTGTGTCTGTGTGGTGAATGGGGGAGGAGGTAAGGGAGGGGGAAGGCTGGGTTCTGGTTTTAATCCGTGTGTCCACCTATTCACTGTTCGCGGACCAATCCCGACTCCCGCATGTTCCATGCTGCCATCCAATGCTGAACGGCCCAATGCAGGTGTATGACTGTGTACTGTCTCCAAAAGAATTTCATTTCCATGTTGTTACCGTAAAGGATTTTTGATGGTTCTTACGAAGCTCAATTCCACCATTACTCAGCGTATATAGCAAAATCACGAAACAGCAAGAAAAACGGAGCTGGAAATAATGGCCATTGTGTCAGTAAACCCACAATAGGTGTTACATTTACACAGAATATTTATTTTATAGGCTCAGAGATTCAGCCGGGAAAGAAAAATATCTTGCACGTCTTTCTATTCATCTGATCACCGTAATGTCTTCCGGAAGTATTTGAGTACGTGAGAGCAGGAAGAATGTTACCTGTCTATGTTTATTTCCATACTGCATTTCGAAGGCTTAAAAATCGAACACCAGGCTGTGACCGTAACAGTAACAGATTGTAGCTTAGCGTATTTTGTCAGTGGTTCGGAATCTACGTTACACTGTAGCTTCACATATAACAGGCAGAGGTAAGTCAGTTTGAAGGTGGAAGGAAAGCAATGGCTCAGACCTACTGCAGTAATACGATCACTGTAAATCATTGTTGCAGAACAATTTATCTACTTGACGATGCATGGCTACAATTGCCTAGCGATTACCAAAAGGAGCTCAGTGTGTCGAATATTTGCATGTGACAGTTTAGTTATTACCTTTTAAACGATAATATGTTTAAGATTTTTCATTTATTTATTTATTTATTTGGTTTATTGAATAACTACGAGGATCATCTCACTTACGATCTTATGAAGATACAGTGGCATGTTTGTTTTCTTTGTGAATATTATTGTTTATTCTTGTCACTTATGATTGTTTCATTGACATTTGTTCCATCATGAAGAATCTCCTCGGTATGGATCTATTAGATCGGAAAGTACATCTAATCGAGCGTAATCTGACCTAAACTGTATTATAGGCACTTATATACGACGAGATGTACAGCAAAAGAAACAAAATGAAATCAAAAATGGTCTCCAATGTTCTTGTAAAACAAATAGTGTTAATCAATAAGGTTATGATTCAATTCTAGAACCACTGAAAGCTGTTTGATTGCTCGGTGAGCGATAGAAAGACACATGTTGGAATTGCGAAGAGATGCAGGAATGTAAAGAATTTGAACAAGGAAGAAACTGGAGTGGAAGACATACTTAGAAACATAATGAGAATGAAATGCATGTGGGTAGTGGGAGCGTACATCCATCCAGGGATTGGGAAATAGGAGCATCTAGGATGTCCTCCTCGTTATCCCATTAATTTCGTAGTATAAACAAAATGGCTATTCAGGGATCATCCACAAAGTTACACCTATCTTTCCCAAAACCTCACAATGACCTACACCGTTCTGCAGGTGTGATCTTTCCATTTGCCTCCGGTTTACTTTACTTTGTTTTAGATTTTAATAACATTTAATTCTGTTTCTATGTTTAGACAATTTATTCTATTCAGATTAGTTTCCTTTGACTTTACAGAGAACTCATTCTCCCTCTTTGTCGGTCACTCAACGACCCATGTGTCAACGGCTCTTGTTTCACTAATATACAAGAATAAGTGCTATATTTTAAACAGCGTGTAATGGGTATATGTGCTGATATTTCAATTGGTGAGTGCAGACAGTGTACGGAACAACATTAGATTGATATTTATGTTATCTGCAGTCTAGTAATTACAGGTATTAGCAGTAGTATGTTTATAGGTTAGTACCTCTAAGTATATGTGGCAGGGGCAAGCCCTAATGTTTATTTTGTCCTTGGCAGCAGGTCAGGTGTTGAAGTGTTAATGCCGGCCGCGGTGGCCGTGCGGTTCTAGGCGCTCCAGTTCGGAGCCGCGCTGCTGCTACGGTCGCAGGTTCGAATCCTGCCTCGGGCATGGGTGTGTGTGATGTCCTTAGGTCAGTTAGGTTTAAGTAGTTCTAAGTTCTAGGGGACTAATGACCACAGCAGTTGAGTCCCATAGTGCTCAGAGCCATTTGTGTTGAAGTGTTAATGTGTGGAGGAAAACGGTAGTCCATACTAACAAGTGTAATTCTTCTAGTAGTGCAGTTCCAACTGTGCAGAAAACATCAAGTTATAAAGCTGTTACACATTTGTGGGAAGACTGATGTGTGTACATATGAAATACATATAAAAATATCTGCACTTACACCAGTTTTCAGGGGGAACATGCGACTTTGTACTCATTGACATATTTGTTGTTAAATAATAAATTGTCGAAATTGTTAAGCTAAGATTCGTTAACATTCTATGCACTGATAATTCATTACTGTGGTACACTGGAGTAATTTTATCAGAATAATTCACCACAGTGATGGCAAAAAGTTTAAAATCTCAACTTTTTTTAGGTATATCTTTGAATGAAGACGTTGATATTTGGGGAGAGTATTTTAAATTATACCACATAGCAGTTGAAAGTGGATAACACTGAATGTCATGATAGCGTTATCCTATAGTATTTCTCCCACACACTATTGTCACAGTGCATACCCCATATTTTATGCCACCATTTATGGCCTTACTGAAGTGTTAACACCGGTTCCCATCATATCACCGATGTTAACAGTTGGTGGACTTGGGTAGTACTTGAATGGGTAACTGTCCAGTATGCCAAGAGTCGTTGGCAAGCGGACTGTACTCAGCCCTTGTGAGGCCAGTGCAGGAGCTACTTGATTGGTAAGTATCAGCTTCAATCATGGAAACTGACAATGGCTGTTAGGGCAGTGTGCTGATCACATGCTGCTCCATATCTGCATCCAGTGATGCCTGTGGACTGAAAAAGAACTACGAGGATCCAGTAGTAAAAATGTGCAGAATGGAGGGTGGAAGTAGCACTCCATTCCTATTGGCGTAGGTAGCAGGCAGAGGGGGCTATGTGATCTCATTATCTGCTCCAGAGGTACCCCAGTGGTGTGGTGACCTCACCATGTGCCAGGGGTTGGATGGGAGGGAATGACTGTGATTTAGTATTGTTGCTGTGGTTCAGTGACCTCACAACATGTCAGGAGATTTGGTAGGGTGACATTGAAGATAACAAGCCCATTTACCTCATTATACCAGAATGTGGGCTTTTACTGACCATACACCTCAGTGGACTTGGTCCAGTCTCATACCCACACTGCATGTCCATCGTCTTGTCCTACACAGATATGCCCACTGCATGTCAGTAACCTTTTATCTGGGCTCATATACCTACTGGCACACTACTCTACCTCTTCTGGTTGTTTCTCTTTGTCACCATTAGGCCCTAACATGACTGCACAGTGTGTTTGAAGCTGGTTACCTCATATAAAGAGTGTGAAGTGATCTTTTTTTTCGTCATCAGTCTTCTGACTCGCTTGATGGGCCCGCCACGAATTCCTCTCCTGTGCTAACCTCTTCATCTCAGAGCAGCACTTGCAACCTACGTCCTCAATTATATGCTGAATGTATTCCAATCTTTGTCTCCTCTACCGTTTTTGCCCTCTACATCTCCCTCTAATACCATGGAAGTTAATCCTTCATGTCTCAATAGATGTCCTATCATCTTGTCCGTTGTCCTTACCAGTGTTTTCCACATGTTCCTTTCCTCTCCGATTCTGCTCAGAACCTCCGAATTCCGTACCTCATCAGTCCACGTATTTTTCAACACTCGTTGGTAGCACTGCATCTCAAATGCTTCGATTCTCTTCTGTTCCAGTCTTCCCACAGTCCATCTTCCACTACTACACAATGCCGTACACCAGATGTACATTCTCAGAAATTTCTTACTTAAATTATGGCGGATATTTGATAGTAGTAGACTTCGCTTGGCCAAGAATGCCCCTTGTTGCCATTGCTAGTCAACTTTTGATGTCCTCCTTGCTCCGTCCGTCATTGGTTATTTTATAGCCTAGGTGGCAGAATTCCTTAGCTTCATCTACTTCGTGACTTAATCCTGATGTTACGTTTCTCGCAGTTGTCATTTCTACTACATTAAAAAGCTGAACTCCTCCAGAACAGCCCATGAATGCCCAACGGTACTGACCGGCCGCAGTGTCATCCTTCGCTCACAGGCGTCGCTGGATGCGGATATGGATGGGCATGTGGTCAGTACACCGCTCTCCCGGCCGTATCTCAGCTTCCGAGACCGGAGGCGCTACTTCTAAATCAAGTACCTCCTCAGTTTGCCTCACAATGCCTGAGTACATCCAACTTGGCAACACCGTTCGGCAGACCGAATGGTCACTCATCCAAGTGCAAGCCCCGCCCGACAGCGCTTAACTGCGGTGATCTGACGGGCACCGGAGTTATCACTGCGCAAGGCCGTTGGCCTGTACATTAAAAGCTTTTATAGATTATGTGACGGCTGCTCACAAGTTCATCAACTGAATATTTAACCATTAGGTCAGAACAACAAGCCTGCCACTATAGGCCTACAATTCAAGCAAGAGTTGGAATGAAATACTGAAAAAGTGACTGCAATTAAATAAAAGCAAGAAAATTTCAATAACTGCAATAAAACTCTTATTTATTAGTAACTCTTAACTCTGCTTGGTCGAACCCTGTAATCCAGCCATATCTTGTTAATACCTGAATACAATGTAGCGGCTGTTCTATGGCATTCCAGTAATCCGATATATGTTTCAAAATTGTACTGTTTGTACTATGTTTAAGGGCAAAAACGTTGTCTACAATAGACCCCTACACCTACCCCTCTTTACTATTACCTTTGTTTATGCTTTTAAAAGGTATTTATTATCTTTCATGAAATTTTAAAGGCCAACTGTACGTAGCTAACTTCCCAATTTCTTCCGTAATGTAGTGTTGTCGGATTTTTAAAGTTACGAGTTTTCTTCTGTTTCTTGATATTCAGTGGCATGAAGGATATATTCTGCTGGATTACGAGTAAAAATAACAAACAAAGGGGGAATTACCAATGTGCAGGAGCAGCATAAAATTTGGATAGCAGTAGGCAATGATTCATTGACAAGTCAGTGACAATCCTACATACAGTACTAAATAACTTTGAGACTACTACCCGTGGTCTAGGGCCAGCCGGCACGGTAGCTCAGCGTGTTCGGTCAGAGGGTTAGCTGCTCCCTGTAATAAAAACACTGAGTGAATGGATCAATAACGAACTTCAACGGGCGTCAGGTGACCGACAACGATAGTTCAGGTATACAAGCCGACGTCGCAAGCTGAAGATGAACAGATAGAGAAAGTGTATGAGGATATTGAAAGGGTAATGCAGTATCTAAAGGGGGACGAAAATATAACAGTCATGGGCGACTGGAATGCAGTTGTAGGGGAAGGAGTAGAAGAAAAGGTTACAGGAGAATATGGGCTTGGGACAAGGAATGAAAGAGGAGAAAGACTAATTGAGTTCTGTAACTAGTTTCAGCTAGTAATAGCGAGTACCCTGTTCAAGAATCACAAGAGGAGGAGGTATACTTGGAAAAGGCCGGGAGATACGGGAAGATTTCAATTAGATTACATCATGGTCAGACAGAGATTCCGAAATCAGATACTGGATTGTAAGGCGTACCCAGGTGCAGATATACACTCAGATCACAATATAGTAGTGATGAAGAGTAGGGTGAAGTTCAAGACATTAGTCACGAAGAATCAATACGCAAAGAAGTGGGATACGGAAGTACTAAGGAATGACGAGATACGTTTAAGTTCTTTAACGCTCTAGATACAGCAATAAGGAATAGCGCAGTAGGCAGTACAGTTGCAGAGGACTGGATATCTTTAAAAATGGCCATCACAGAAGTTGGGAAGGAAAACATAGGTACAAAGAAAGTAGCTGCGAAGAAACCATGCGTAACAGAAGAAATACTTCAGCTGATTGATGAAAGGAGGAAGTACAAACATGTTCCGGGAAAATCAGGAATACAGAAATACAAGTCGCTGAGGAATGAAATAAATAGGAAGTGCAGGGAAGCTAAGACGAAATGGCTGCAGAAAAAATATGATGACATCGAAAAAGATATGATTGTCGGAAGGACAGACTCAGCATACAGGAAAGTCAAAACAACCTTTGGTGACATTAAAAGCAACGGTGGTAACATTAGGAGTGCAACGGGAATTCCACTGTTAAATGCAGAGGAGAGAGCAGATAGGTGGAAAGAATACATTGAAAGCCTCTATGAGGGTGAAGATTTGTCTGATGTGATAGAAGAAGAGACAGGAGTCGATTTACAAGAGATAGGGGATCCAGTATTAGAGTCGGAATTTAAAAGAGCTTTGGAGGACTTACGGTCAAATAAGGCAGAAGGGATGGATAACATTCCATCAGAATTTCTAAAATCATTGGGGGAAGTGGCAACAAAACGAATATTCACGTTGGTGTGTAGAATATATGAGTCTGGCGACATACCATCTGACTTTCGGAAAAGCATCATCCACACAATTCCGAAGACGGCAAGAGCTGACAAATGCGAGAATTATCGCACAATCAGCTTAACAGCTCATGCATCGAAGCTGCTTACAAGTAATATACAGAAGAATGGAAAAGAAAATTGAGAATGCGCTAGGTGACGATCAGTTTGGCTTTAGGAAAAGTAAAGGGACTAGAGAGGCAATTCGGACGTTACGGCTTATAATGGAAGCAAGGCTAAAGAAAAATCAAGACACTTTAATAGGATTTGTCGACCTGGACAAAAGCGTTCGACAATAAAAAATGGTACAAGCTGTTCGAGATTCTGAAAAAAAAGTAGTGGTAAGCTATAGGGAGAGACGGGTCGTATACAATATGTACAACAACCAAGAGGGAATAATAAGAGTGGACGATCAAGAACGAAGTGCTCGTATTAAGAAGGGTGTAAGACAAGGCCGTAGCCTTTCGCCCCTACTCTTCAATCTGTACATCGAGGAAGCGATGATGGAAATAAAAGAAAGGTTCCGGAGTGGAATTAAAATACAAGGTGAAAGGATATCAATGATCTGATTCGCTGATGACATTGCTATCCTGAGTGAAAGTGAAGAAGAATTAAATGATCTGCTGAATGGAATGAACAGTCTAATGAGTACACAGTATGGTTTGAGAGTAAATCGGAGAAAGACGAAGGTAATGTGAAGTAGTAGAGATGAGAACAGCGAGAAACTTAACATCAGGGTCGATGGTCACGAAGTCAATGAAGTTAAGGAATTCTGCAACCTAGGCAGTAAAATCACCAATGACGGAGCAAGGAGGACATCAAAAGCAGACTCGCTATGGCAAAAAAGGCATTTCTGGCCAAGAGAAGTCTACTAATATCAAATACTGTCCTTAATTTGAGGAAGAAATTTCTGAGGCTGTACGTCTGGAGTACAGCATTGTATGGTAGTGAAACATGGACTGTGGGAAAACCGGAACGGAAGAGAATCGAAGCATTTGAGATGTGGTGCCATAGACGAATGTTGAAAATTAGGTGGACTGATAAGGTAAGGAATGAGGAGGTTCTACGCAGAATCGGAGACGAAAGGAATATGTGGAAAACACTGATAAGGAGAAGGGACAGGATGATAGGACATCCGCTGTCATCATGAGGGAATGACTTCCATGGTACTAGAGGGAGCTGTGGAGGGCAAAAACTGTAGAGGAAGACAGAGATAGGAATACGTCAAGCAAATAATTGAGGACGTAGGTTGCAAGTGCTACTCTGAGATGAAGAGGTTGGCACAGGGAAGGAATTTGTGGCGGGCCGTATCAAACCAGTCAGCAGACTGACGAAAAAAAAAACCGTAGATACGATAACATTTTTCATTCCAAAAAGTAGCAGAAACCTAAATGAAAATGTAACAGACTTGTTAACTGTGAAGACGGGCATACATCAGCACTGGTACTCCTTGCTCTACATACAAATCAAATTCTTACCGATGCCCATTTCACTCGCTGACTTATGAAATTTTATCAGCTTTAAGAGGCTTACCAATATCGTGTTTATGTACCTCACCCACAGAGTTGTGGCAATATCTGACCTTTGCCAAGAGGTATGTATGGATCCTCCACCCATTATTTGAGTTAATGATACCTGTGACTTTTTCAGTCACTTCAGCTCGGCAAAACTTAGCTTCAGGGCCGACTGTGTGTCCAGAGTCGTACAACCTAACTGGTGCGTCGTTAAGTACGTCATTCTCTACAGGATGTTAAACTGTTGTCAACGGTATTTGCTCCAAACTGCTTTCCACGTTATAAAACAGTTTGGTTTCTGGTATAACATTTTATCATTCTGCAGCGTGAAATATAATCCGCAAGTTAGTAAATTTAGACAAATATAATATCATGTTATCTCACGTTATAATACAATATATAAGGCAAAGAGCATGTATGTTGTAAGCTAGAAACACAGTTTGTTCAGCTACATACGTCATGCTACAGCGAATGGACGAGTAATCAGTTAAAATCGATTACAAAACAGAAGCAGCTAATTTTGAGATGAAATCATTCTGCTTGAAGCCATGAAGTAACAAAAGATACTCCTCCTTGAATTCTAGTCAGTGTATTCACGGGTCAGCTATATCGTTCGTTGGCCAATCAGCAACTTTATACTGGTTTCCCCAACCACTCTAAATTCGTTGATGCATTTAGTTTACAAAACTGATCTTAGAACAGTTCAGATTGCACATACTTACGTTTAGTATATGTTTACGTTTAAATTAATATGTTACATATTAATTTAAAATGAATAAAAAAGGTCGTACGTGCGAGGACAGTTCAGAATGTAGAGGTAATTTTTATTATATATAGGCCGAAAGCACTGACTCACAGTGCCGTACTTTAACCTAATAGTAGCCCTTGTTCCGCGCCCAAGGTTGCTTTGTGCACTCAAGAACGACCCTCAAAGCTCTATACAAAGACCTGGGTGTACCAACTATTTCTTCCCATACATTTATTTCTTAATTAAATTTGTCATAAGTAGTATCTGTTGGAATCCAGCGGTTAAGTTCATGAATCATTACCAGAAATAAAAGTAATTTTCACTAATAATTAAAGTTCCGAGGAAAAGCAAACTGCGTATACACTCATGCTCATAAATTAAGGATAACTACAGAATGTGGTGCCACATAGCGTAGCACTACACAAAACTGAAGCTAATGGAATAGGCACATAGGTAACACACACGACACAGGTCTGTAAGTCCAAGGTATTGGTGATAAGTTGAGAAAACCGTCCCGAAACGCATGTGCTACAAAACGCCACTGTTTCCTGCGCATGTAACCCGACATCAATATCGGAAATGATCACCATGCGCACGCACACATGCCGCACAACGGGTTGGCATACTCTGGATCAGGTGGTCGAGCAGCTGCTGGGGTATAGCCTCCCATTCTTGCAGCAGTATCTGTCGGAGCCCCTGAAGTATACTAGGGGTTTGAAGACGTGCAGCGATACGTCGACGAAGAGCATCCCAGACGTGCTCGATGGGGTTTAGGTCTGGAGAACAGGCAGGCCACTCTTCGCCTGATACCTTCTGTTTCAAGGTACTCCTCCACGATGGCAACTAGGTGGGCCCATGCGTTTGCATCAATCACGAGGAAGGTGGGGCCCACTGCACCCCTGAAAAGGCGGACACACTGGTGCAAAACGACGTCCCGATGCACCTGACCTGTTACAGTTACTCTGTCAAAGACCTGCAGGGGTGTACGTGCACCAATCATAATCCCAGCCCACACCACCAATCCACAACCTCCACACAGGTCCCCTTCAAGGACATTAATGGGTTGGTATCTGGTTCCTCGTTCACGCCAGATGAAAACCCGGCGAGTATCACGTTCAGACTATACCTTGACTCGTCCGTGAACATAACCAGGGGCCACTTTTCCAATGACTATGTACTGCGTTCTTGTTACCGGGCTTTACGGGCTCTCCTGTGAGCAACAGTCAGTGGAATGCACCTTGCAGGTATACGTGCGAATAAATCATGTGTGTTCAGTCGTCCGTATACTGTGTGTCTGGAGACAACTGTTCCAGTGGCTGTGGTAAGGTGCCGAGCAAGGCTACCTGCAGTACTCCGTGGCCGTCTGCGGGCACTGATGGTGAGGTATCGGTCTTCTTGTTGTGTTGTACACTGTGGACGTCCGGTACTGAAGCGCCTGGACACGTTTCATGTCTCCTGGAATCGTTGCCATAGTCTACGACCTGCAGTGTTTGACCAACCTTTAGGCACCCCAGTATTCTACTCCCGCCCTCCCCCCCCCCCCCCCCTGTAACGTCATCAATATGTGTTCTTTCAGCCATTTTCAACACACAGTCACCATTAGCACGTCTGAAAACGTCTGCACACTTACTCGCTGCACCGTACTCTGACATGTAACAACACACCTCTGCGTAGGTGGACTGCTGCCAGCGCCACCGTGCGACCACCTCAGGTCAAATGCACCTCATGGTCACACACCGAGGTGATTTAAACCCGAAAACCGCCCACCACAGCTTTGTTTCACCGTGTATTGGTATTGTCCTTGATTTGTGAGTTTGAGTGCAGATGTGGACATGGTACCCAAGAATAGATGCCTACTTATGTTGATCAAGCGTGTCTCCCAGAATGACAAGATCACCCAGTGAATGCCACGAAAACATTCCGCACACCACAACGCTCCCTGCTCCAGTCAGGACCCTTCCGACGATTGTTGCAGTGTCACCTGTGCAATGGAGCATAAAACATGGTTAATTTGAAAAAGCCACCTGTCGCCGCTCAATGTCCAGTTGCGGTATTGACGGACAAACCTTCGTCGCTGACGAACAGCAGTCAACAAGGATGCATGAACGATGCGCCCGCTGCCGAGGCCCAAAACACAACAATGTTCGCTGAACAGTCGTCGAGGAGACTTCTATCGGTAGCCCCTTCCCTCATCTGGGCGCACAGCTGCTTAATAATAGCACGTCCGCAGCCGTTGTTAACCCCTGTCGTCTGTGGCCCGTAGTACACCCCCGTTGACTCGATGACTGCTTTTGGATAGCGCCGCTTTGCCATGCATGGTAGACTGTAACAACGCGGCACGCAAACAGTTTACAAACTTGACCTTTTAGTAAATGCTTCCACCCTTGACCCGAAAGGCAATGATCATGCTCTTGTGGACGTCAGATAAATCGCTCCATTTACGCATTAAGACAACGACTGCACTGTTTTCCACCTCCCCCACTGACAAGTTGCACATACCATTCACCTACTGTCTGTGGGTGGTTATTGCACATTGACGTCGAACACAAGCGGTGGTCACGTTAATGTCACTGGCCGTGTAATTATTCACCATTGTTGATAAGATTTAAAAATGGTGAAAACATAGGTGACTTGCTTTGAATGTTAAAAAAAAAGTATCACTTTACGTAGTATTGTTTTTGTACAATGCTAAAGAGTTACAATTGGGATCAGTCATAACATACAACTACATGTACATAATTTGGTATGACAATTTGTAGGAAACTGATTAGTCTGCCAAATATGCCACGTTCGTTTGCAAAGTATGTAAGCACATAAATACTTGTCAAAAGGCAGTTTACTCGTTCATAAGGATGCTAATAATGATGTAGCAGATAATATCAGAACTTCCTGAGGATGCGATTGTCTCTATATCTGTACTTCGTCAGTCACTAAGAAGTGTTTTTCATCACAGATGTTCCCTATTTTAAGATTTTTTCCTGTTACGTTCATGGATGGTGGGTGGAAAGAAGTCTTGTACACCTTTGTTCGAGGCAATATTCGTGTAATATTTTATTCACTATCTCTAAGGTTTTAATATGTTGTAAGCCGAGGAATCTTCATCGCTTCTTTTGTGTAGAATGGCTCTGCAGATTTTCAAAAGGTCATTTTTTGGTTGTCTGCCAGTAAACATTTTCCAGAATTTCTGCTACAAGTGAAATAAGCCTCTGAACAATGGAACTGCCCTACTTTATATATTCTCTTAGTTTCACTTAATATAGGTCCCATACAGCTTAGCAGTATTTAGATATGGATTTTACAGTATTTTATGCCATTTCTTTTGGAACGCGTAGGAAAAGGTCAATGAAAAATGGTAACTGGACATATGTCAATCGATTTTTCATGCCAAAGCATGTTCCTGAAAGCTTGCACTAATTCTAAACGGCTATTATTATTTACATATGCCATATATCTGTAATATCTGTTATTTGGATGTTGACAAATTCATTAGTTTTCATAACGGTCTCTTGCAGTTCCTGCGTCTGTTGCTGGAAACTCCACAATCGGTTAATGCGTAAAGTGCGAGAAAAAGTACAGTGTGTTCTGTGGCTGTCTGAGACGAAATATAGAGTCCCTGTGCAAGGAAGTTCTATAATAATTTGTAGAAAACCAGAAGCGGGTACTGAGTTGATTAGGAATGGATGCAGTCCTTTTTAGGTACAGGTACATTTGAAAAGAAAATCAGCAGGCGACCATCAGAGTCTGCAGAGACTATCTATAAGGTTGCGCAGTGTTTACACGATCGTCATTCTAATCTGTGTGCCATGCATCACGGCAGCTTCAAATGCCGAAGACCACAATGCCAGAGTGTTACTTAAACGGTTGCTACTGTACGCTTAGAAAATTTCACATTATGCAAGAGATAAAACTACGTGATCATGAACTATGAGACCAATTTATCAGTTACATGTAGTTCTACACTAAAGAGAGTGAAAATCTCTTACAGCAAACACTGTTTTCAGGAGAAGCAACTTCTCATTAAGTGGCGTTGTAAATAGATGCAAATTGCGTATTCGAGGTAATGAAAATAACCGATGGAAAATGTGGGGTCTGAAGTACTGCACGACAAACACATCGGTACATTCTTTTTCTATGAGACTTCTGTTGCTGGTACTGTGTACTTTGAAATGGACCGGAAGTATTTTCCTACTTCACTTCCTGGAGATTAAGCACCACGTAATTTACAAGCTAGGCAAATTAACACGTGATTGAGCTTCATGAGTCTGAAGAATATCCGCAACGAAGGATTGAAAGAGATGACCCACATAGATCCCCAGATGTTACCCCGACGCATATTTCTCTTTATGGATGGAAAGCTAACGTGCATGTCATACCTCTACCAACTACGCGCACACTACGTCAATCCATGGTTTTAAGTATTGAAAGTGTCAATGCTACGAAGAGTGGCTTCAGACAGACTACCGTTCCAATATTTCATCTTAATGCATTAAATTTAATTACATATGTCTGAAAATTTACGATTGTGTGTATCTATGTGCAACTGTGGTGTCTGTGTCCAAGTTAATTATACAGTTGTGACCATATCTAGTCATGGTAGACATACTAGGACACCCAGTGTATCACAGTATCTGATTTTTACAAGATTTTTTGGGGGAAGATGTTGCAGTAATTACAATAAGACATGAGTTTTGTAAGTAGTAGTTGTCTTGAGAAGTAAAAATCAGAGCCATTAAACAAATCAAAATTAGGAGAAAAGGTATAATTTATTAGTGATAATAAAGAAACGTTAGGTCAATTAATACGAGAGCATTTAAATCTTAACATATACTTGTCGCTTTTAATGATTT
The DNA here is from genome assembly GCF_023864345.2 of Schistocerca serialis cubense. NCBI lineage: Eukaryota > Metazoa > Arthropoda > Insecta > Orthoptera > Acrididae > Schistocerca > Schistocerca serialis. The sequence continues at coordinate 445,951,085 of NC_064645.1, forward strand.
GTTGATTTTATTTTGATGATATATTGTTCCTAAAATCGGTATGAGTTGCTTGAGGAATTATGGGAAACTGTGTGAAGTGCTACCGCTGTGGCAACGGGATGTTCAACTGAGAGGTATGGTAGGTGATATATCAATGGGGCAAGATATTTTATTCCTTCTTTATGGCCTTCTGTACGAAAAACTATAACCGGCGATTGAGCATATTTCTTCTGTCACTACCATACAACGTTGCCGCCCTCGCCCTTGCATGTGGTAATACTCGTGCATTAAGCTCTCCACATATGTGAACGCTCTTATGTACTCTTCGTACCAAATATTACCGCTTATCGTACGCATCTTAATACACAGGACATTTCAATGAGACCCACCCAAGTTGACAAGATTACATCTCCCACACGAATGAAGATACAAACCTGGGGAGAATTCTAAATGTTGTTGATGTTGTTGTGATCTTCAATCCTGAAACTGTTTTGATGCAGCTCTCCATGCTAATCTATCCTGTGCAAGCTCCTTCATCTCCCAGTACCTACTACAACCTACATCCTTCTGAATCTGCTTAGTGCGCCGGCCGAAGTGGCCGTGCGGTTAAAGGCGCTGCAGTCTGGAACCGCAAGACCGCTACCGTCGCAGGTTCGAATCCTGCCTCGGGGATGGATGTTTGTGATGTCCTTAGGTTGGTTAGGTTTAACTAGTTCTAAGTTCTAGGGGACTAATGACCTCAGCAGTTGAGTCCCATAGTGCTCAGAGCCATTTGAACCATTTTTTTAAATCTGCTTAGTGTATTCTTCTCTTGGTCTCCCTCTACGATTTTTACCCTCCACGCTGCCCTCCAATGCTAAATTTCTGATCCCTTGATGCCTCAGGACATGTCCTACCAATCGATCCCTTCTTCAAGTTGTTCCTCAAACTCCTCTTCTCCCCAATCCTGTTCAATACCTCCTCATTAGTTACATGTCTACCCATCTAATCTTCAACATTCTTCTGTAGCACCACATTTCTAAAGCTTCTATCCTCTTCTTGACTAAACTGTTTATTGTCCATGATTCACTTCCACACACGGCTACACTACACACAAATACTTTCAGAAACGAGTTCCTGACACTTAATTCTATACTCGATGTTAACAAATTTCTCTTCTTCAGAAACGCTTTCCTTGCCATTGCCAGTCTACATTTTATATCCTCTCTACTTCGACCATCATCAGTTATTTTGCTCCCCAAATAGCAAAACTCCTTTACTACTTTAAGTGTCTCATTTCCTAATCTAATTCCCTCTGCATCACCCGACTTAATTCGACTACATTCCATTATCATCGTTTTGCTTTTGTTGTTGTTCATCTTATATCCTCCTTTCAAGACACTGTCCATTCCGTTCAACTGTTCTTCCAAGTCCTTTGCTGTCTCTGACAGAATAGCAATGTAATCGGCGAACCTCAAAGTTTTTGTTTCTCTGGATTTTAAAACCTACTCCGAATTTTTCTTTTGTTTCCTTTACTGCTTGCTCAATATACAGATTGAATAACATCGGGGATAGGCTACAACCCTGTCTCACTCCCTTCCCAACCGCTGCTTCCCTTTCATGCCCCTCGACTCTTATAACTGTCATCTGGTTTCCGTACAAATTGTAAATAGCCTTTCGCTCTCTGTATTTTACCCCTGCCACCTTTAGAATTTGAAAGAGAGTATACCAGTCAACATTGTCAAAAGCTTTCTCCAAGTCTACAAATGCTAGAAACGTAGGTTTGCCTTTCCTTAATCTTTCTTCTAAGATAAGTCGTAAGGTCAGTATTGCCTTACGTGTTCCAACATTTCTACGGAATCCAAACTGATCTTCCCTGAGGTCGGCTTCTACCAGTTTTTCCATTCATCTGTAAATAATTCGTGTTAGTATTTTGCCGCTGTGACTTATTAAGCTGATAGTTCGGTACTTTTCGCATCTGTCAACACCTGCTTTCTTTGTGATTGGAATTTTTATATTCTTCTTGAAGTCTGAGGGTATTTCGCCTGTCTCGTACATCTTGCTCACCAGATGGTAGACTTTTGTCAGGAGTGGCTCTCCCAAGGCCGCCAGAATTTCTAGCGGAATGTTGTCTACTCCCGGGGCCTTGTTTAGACTCAGGTCTTTCAGTGCTCTGTCAAACTCTTCACGCAGTGTCGTATCTCCAATTTCATCTTCATCTACATCCTCTTCCATTTCCATAATATTTTCCTCAAGTACATCGCCCTTGTGTAGATCCTCTATATACTCCTTCCACCTTACTGCTTTCCCCTCTTTGCTTAGAACTGGGTTTCCATCTGAGCTCTTGATATTCATACAAGTGGCTCTCTTTTCTACAAAGGTCTCTTTTAATTTTCCTGTAGGCTGTATCTATCTTACCTCTAGTGAGATAAACCTCTACATCCTTACATTTGTCCTCTAGCCATCCCTGCTTAGACATTTTTCGCTTCCTGTCGATCTCATTTTTGAGACGTTTGTATTCCTTTTTGCCTGCTTCATTTACTGCATTTTTATATTTTCTCCTTTCATCAATTAAATTCAATATTTCTTCTGATACCCAAGGATTTCTTCTAGCCCTCGTCTTTTTACCTACTTGATCCTCTGCTGCCTTCACTACATCACCCACAGAGCTACCCATTCGTCTTCTACTGTATTTCTTTCCCCCATTCCTGTCAATTGTTCCCTTATGCTCTCCCTGAAACTCTGTACAACCTCTGGTTCTTTCAGTTTATCCAGGTCCCAACTCCTTAAATTCCCGCCTTTTTGCAGTTTCTTCAGTTTCAATCTGCAGCTCATAACCAATAGATTGTGGTCAGAATCCACATCTGCCCCTGGAAATGTCTTACAATTTAAAACCTGGTTCCTAAATCTCTGTCTTACCATTATGTAATCTATCTGATACCTTTTAGTATCTCCAGGATTCTTCCAGGTATACAACCTTCTTTCATGATTCTTGAACCAAGTGTTAGCTATGATTAAGTTATGCTCTGTGCAAAATTCTACAAGGCGGCTTCCTCTTTCATTTCTTCCGCCCAATCCATATTCACCTACTATGTTTCCTTCTCTCCCTTTTCCTACTGACGAATTCCAGTCACCCATGACTATTAAATTTTCGTCTTCCCTTCACTACCTGAATAATTTCTTTTATCTCGTCATACATTTCATCTATTTCTTCATCATCTGCAGAGCTAGTTCGCATATAAACTTGTACTACTGTAGTAGGCATGGGCTTTGTGTCTATCTTGGCCACAATAATGCGTTCACTATGCTGTTTGTAGTAGCTAACCCGCACTCCTATTTTTTTATTCATTATTAAACCTACTCCTGCATTACCCCTATTTGATTTTGTATTTATAACCCTGTAATCACCTGACCAAAGGTCTTGTTCCTCCTGCCACCGAACTTCACTAATTCCCACTATATCTAACTTTAACCTATCCATTTCCCTTTTTAAATTTTCTAACCTACCTGCCCGACTAAGGGATCTGACATTCCACGCTCCGATCCGTAGAATGCCAGTTTCCTTTCTCCTGATAATGACGTCCTCCTGAATAGTCCCCGCCCGGAGATCCGAATGGATGACTATTTTACCTCCGGAATGTTTTACCCACTACGATACCATCATCATTTAACCATACAGTAAAGCTGCATGCCGTCAGGAAAAATTCCCTTGTGTTCAGCCGTTCGCAGTACCCCAACAGCAAGGCCGTTTTGGTTAGTGATACAAGGCCAGATCAGTCAATCATCCAGACTGTTGCCCCTGCAACTACTGAAAAGGCTGCTGTCCCTCTTCAGGAACCACACGTTTGTCCGGCCTCTCAACAGATACCCCTCCATTGTGGTGGTACCTACGGTACGGCTATCTGTATCGTTGAGGCAAGCAAGCCTCCCCACCAATGGATTGGTCCATGGTTCATCTGGGGAGGGAATTCTAAATGACACATTTAAATTAGAAGTTTCCATTTGTACCAGTTGTAAGTTTCCCTTTTAACGGTCTCTCTGGTGCAGCTGGCACGCTCGTTCCTTTCCCGATGTTCTTCGAATCTAGATGGCGATAATATACCAACAAAAGGAGTTTTACGTTTTTCATTTCAACAAGTGCGATTTTCAGTAAGATTACGGAGCTGTACGGTCTGTGACTCAAAGCATTCGACTATCGTACCTCAATTTCAAAACACTGGTTGTTTATATGACGGGAAATCCATAGGTCGCCTCCGTGTCTTCTTTCAACATAACTGTATCCACAGATGCCAGCTGAGAGCCATGACTCTCGTATATATTAAACCATGTCAACGTCAGCCGTTCTACTGGCTCTATTGAGTTACCTTTAGACTTTCTACACTTATTCGCACCTCTATCTGTTGTATCATCTACATCGACCGTAAGGGCTGTACAAATGTTACAACTCACCACTGGCCTCCAAGGTTCCCATATCTCACACAACGTAACTTTTTTCGTTTAAGGAGGGAAGCTATTGTTGAAGACTCCGTCTATGTTCCCCGACCGACCACTTTGTGTGAACTGCGTCATCATACAACAAAAACAATGAATGTAGTAACGCCAGACATTGTGACAAAATGAACAAATTTCTCATTTGAGACACGTAAATGTGAACGTCGATCGTAAACTTAATTTGAAAAGCACCTAACGTTTGAAAGCGCACTCGTATAAGATATATAGCCTTCAGATATCTTCCTTTTTCTCCGCATGTGTGATTACCCAAACTGCCTAATTTCATCTGTGTGTACATCCGATTAATGTTTTTGAAACACATGTTTCACAAACTCCCGAGTGTATAGCATTAATGAATTTTCGGTTAGTGGTTGACAGAATTTGACGGCAATAGAGGTGATGGCAAAATGTTCCAGAATTTAGAATTTCACCCTCAAATTCTTACAAGTATACTGAAATACCGCCCTGTGTCTCCCTGAACAGCCTTTTTGACTCCGCGTTGCAAGTAACGGTGAACTGGTAGGTTTGGTTAGCTGTTAGCGATCATATTTCCACGTCGAGTTTCCGTGAGTTTGTCATTTTGGAGTAGCTGACCTGGAAAAGCTTTCCTCTACAGTTGTGTCTTTGTGCAGACAAAACCGCTGCATAAGCTCACCAAATGTTCAAGTACTCTTTTGACTCTTTTGAACATAAAGTAAGGACAGAGAAGGATCTCAAAACAGTCCGCCATCAACTTGCGTCACACCAGAAAAGTTTAGAAACAGACGGGCCTGATTCTGGAAAATCGTTGACCGACTATCTAGCACAAGACATCTGCAATGTTTCGTGTCAGAAGAATTGTACCTCAGAAGTACTGTGACAATTATTTGGCCACGAATGCTTCAGGACGATCAGGTGCAGCATCACATGCAAGCCTCTAGTGAACTCAAACAACTGTTTCAAGGAGGTCCAAGTTTTGATTTAAACATTGTCGTTCGCTTCAAGTGACTTCTCGCTCTTGCTCAAGATGAATATAAACTTCAAGGTCTTCACATTTTGACACGCTGTAGGAGATTGAAGCGGATTCGCATAGGGCATTAAACATATTTATAGATATTTACAGGATGCATTAGAAAAGTGTCAAAAGGTTGGCATCGGTGTAAATACCCAAAAGGGTCTACTTTAAAGCTGAGGATGCACAACAGAATGTGTGTTTCGTTTTAACGAAAACTCTTTCCCGATGTTCCGCAAAATATTATTATTTATTACCCACCGGCCTTCGTCTTCTTAGGTCATGGACGCTTTCAATGTTCAGTCAAGACTGGACTGGCCTACTTACACCTCCACGAGGCGTGCGTTAACGGAGCGTTACGTAAATAGAGACCAATCGAGGTGCCGTGACGGCACTGAGGGGCTTCCCCGGGTTCACGCGAAAACAACTGCCGACTGTCGCCCACCGCCTGCTGCGACCGTGAATGGCTGCCAGCGATTACCAACGCTCAGTCGTTTCGCCGACAGCGTTGCCACATCGTCACCTTCTCCCTCGTTTTGTGGCTACGTCCATAGCTATGGTCAGGAGTATTGGAAGGCATAGTGCTTGCGCGCTGATGCTGCACTTGTGCATAGTTTCACATAATACACTGCCTCTAACATTCGAAAATGGCAACGCTGAACATCTATAACTACCCAGTTTGAACGCCAGTAGACCATCAGTAGCGAGACTGTGTGTAGATTTTCCACTGGAAGATGATTTTGAGAAAGAAGTGGTCAGAGACAACAACTGATGCTGCACTAGTGCATAGTTTCGCATAATACACTGCCTCTAACATTCGAAAATGGCAACGCTGAACATCTATAACTACCCAGTTTGAACGCCAGTAGACCATCAGTAGCGAGACTATGTGTAGATTTTCCACTGGAAGATGATTTTGAGAAAGAAGTGGTCAGAGACAACATAATAATAATTAAGTGCTGCAAAAAGACGACGAATAAGAAAAATACAATAATGAAGACAACGTAAGTAAAGAAAATTGAGATAGCACTTTGAGATATCTTACACTTTCCTCTCAGTTTACTATGCTGTTATATCGTAACATTTCCAAAGTAATAACGTAATGTAATATTGTATTGTAAACAAACTGTATAGTTGGCATTTTGTATTCAGTTGCAACCCATAACCCATATACATCAGATTGGATTCCATAGAGAACTCGCGTGCTCAGCGACTGTACAGTGATTTGGAAAACAACATAGGTTTATACAGCAGTCACTCGCATAGTAATGTAATTTCATTGCAGGTCTAGATTTCACCTAACTTACAGCAAACGTCAGTGCGCTTCGATTAGGTTGTAAAGAATACTTACAAATTTTCATTAATGTGCTTGTTTCCTTGATATTTCGTTAGTTATATTTTACCCCCTATATGCATTTTTGACACATTGTTGTTGTTGTTGTGGTCTTCAGTCCTGAGACTGGTTTGATGCAGCTCTCCATGTTGCTCTATCCTGTGCAAGCTTCTTCATCTCCCAGTACTTACTGCAACCTACATCCTTCTGAATCTGCTTAGTGTATTCATCTCTTGGTCTCCCTCTACGATTTTTAACATGCACACTGCCCTCAAATGCTAAATTTGTGATGCCTTGATGCCTCAGAACATGTCCGACGACTGGTCCCTTCTTCTTGTCAAGTTGTGCCAAATACTCCTCTTCTCCCCAATTCTATTCAATACTTCATCATTGGTTACGTGATCTACCCATCTAGTCTTCAGCACTCTTCTGTAGCATCACATTTCGAAAGCTTCTGTTCTCTTCTTGTCCAAACTATTGTCCATGTTTCACTTCCATAAATGGCTACACTCCATACAAATGCTTTCAGAAGCGACTTCCTGATACTTAAATCTATACTTGATGTTAAATTTCTCTTCTTCAGAAACGTTTGCCTTGCCATTTTATATCCTCTCTACTATCCTGCCACGTATTTACATAGATTCACACTTCACCACTTCATAAGCTGACCCATGGTTTTCTTTTGTGTAATGAGCTACCCCCAATTTGTGGTTGTGGAGCCTTCCAGTCAGTAGCCCATATTTTGGTGGCATGCCCCCTTCTTTTAGCTTTGTGTACTATGTATGGACTTCCCCACACTTTAACTTTAATATTGGCAGATGATTCCTAGATGGTTGAACAGGTTCTCAGTTTCCTCCGTGAAAGTGGTTTTTATTTTCAGTTCTAAGGTTTTTAATCTCCCTCTGGAATAGGGGCAGGGCGGTGGGGGTTGGGAGTGTCTCCCACTGTAAGCTGCGTTTAGAGATTCCTGACTCCTCTCCCTGGCCCAGTCCTCTTTCCTCTCCCTTTCACTCTGTTTTTATAGCCTTTTAGATTTGATGAGTCTCCTTTTACAATACGCGCTTTTACATTCTAGCGGTTGAACGCTTTTGAATAGCAGGTGGTCTTGCATGTACTGCATCACAAGTGGGATTGTTCCTGCCTCAAGCAGAGCCTTGTGGTTGCCCGCTTCCTGACTTCCCTCTTTTTTGTTTTCACCATTGACAACACGACTACACTTTTACGTTTTTTAGCCTTTTTACCTTTTATCGTTATGACTCTTCTGACATGTAAATCCGTCTGAATGGACCACCTTTGAAATAAGGGACTGATGACGTTGCTGTTTGGTTTCTTCAACCCCAATCAACTACTCAACCAACTTTAACACTTTATATAAATATATAATACCTAATATTGTCGATAGTAATTTTACACACAGTAGAAAGCAGATAAGGAATTGAATGACAAGCCTCTTATGTTTTTGATTTAAATAATGTACACTTAATTGCTTACATTACTATAAGACTGGCATGCCCTAAATCAGTAATCGCCGCAAAAACGTAGTTATATTGATTGTTACCAATCCAGAAACTTTTACAACGAGTAACAGAGTTGCACATGACTATGAAGCACAGTTGAGTATGGCCGAGCGGTACTAGGCGCTACGGTCTGGAACCGCGCGACCGCTACGGTCGCAGGTTCGAATCCTGCCTCGGGCATGGATGTGTGTGATGTCATTAGGTTAGTTAGGTTTAAGTAGTTCTAAGTTCTAGGGGACTGATAACCTCCGCAGTTAAGTCCCATAGTGCTCAGAGCCACAGTTGAGTAACAATCTGGTAACAACGCTCTAACAGCCACCTGCGACCACGCCTGACCAGACCTCAGACCTCACGCTTGTTCCAACTTAGTACCAGCACCGTAACAAAGACATCCTGTGCAGAAATTCTGAATCTGCGGCTTGCCCACCCCCCTCCTCCCGTCCCGAAAGACTACCATTCGGCAATATCTTACAGGAATATTTTTTAAACAAATGAGTTTGCAGTTTTAATAAAAATGAAGTGCAGCTGAAGTGACTGTTCAGTGAGATTTTGTACAAGGGTTACAAGAGTTAACGTTTAGCAAACAACATTAAGATTTTCAACGCTCAGGATGTATGAGAGTCATGCAGACTAGAATAACCACAAAATACGAAACACAGTCTTAAGTCAAGGCCTACTTCCAGTGGTCCAGTCGTTAGTCGGAAAAATCGGATGTCTTCGATCAAGTAGCTTATTGGTTCCAGCACACGCTGTCAGAACTTTGCGATCCTACAATATTATAGCGTAATAACAGTAAGAACTCCTTTATTGCACATAGATGAGCAGTGTAGGTGGCATTTCGGCGAACCAGTATCACTGTTCTCCCATAAACTGTGCTGGCCATAAACACCTGATCGACAGTAGTCGCTTTTTAAGATATGTGTGTAGAAATAATACAGTGTCAATAGCTTGCATATACAGTCGAGCTCCAGGGGAAACTGTGTTCTCATCGGGGCAGAATAACTCAACTTACGCGCCTCTTTTGATGAAGTTTTGTCACACATTTGTTCTCTTTCCAATTCTGTTAAGCACCTCCTACGAGATACGTGATCTATACATCTAATCTTCAATATTCTTCTGCAGCACCACATTTCGAAAATTTCTCTTTCTGTCGAAACTGTTTATCGTCCATATTCCACTTCCATACTTGGCTACAAGGCACACAAATACCTTCATAAAAGATTTCCTAACACTTAAATCTACAGTCAATATAAATAAATTTCTCTTTTTGAGAAATGCTTTACTTTCTGTTGCCAGTTTACATTTTAATCCTCTCTAATTGGGCCATCATTATTCTTCTACCTAATGGCAAAACTCCTAGTTTTGGTGTCTCGTTTCACTAATCTAGTTCCCATAGCATCAACTGCTTTAATTCAACTACACTCCACTTTCTATGCTTAGCTTTTGTTGACGTTCATCTTAGGTCGTCGTTTCAAGACCTGTCCAGTCCGTTCAACTGTTGATAACCGAATTTCAAATTTATCGGCAAACCTAAATGCTTCTGCTTCCCTGAACCATAATTCCAATCCCAAATATTTCATTGGTTTCCTTTACTGCTTGTTCAGTATTTGAATTGAAGAAAGTTGTGGAAAGTCTACAAACATGTCTCATTCCCTTCTCAACCACTGCTCCCATTTCATGCCCACGACTCTTTATAACTGCCATCTGGTATCTGTACAAGTAGTAAATAGCCTTTCGTTACCTCTATTTTACTCCTGCTTCCTTCAGAATTTCAAGAAGAGTAAAATGTAAGTTTGCCTTTCCTTAACGGTACATTGTACGTGAAATTTGTTGAAATTTGACATTTTCAGTTTTCTACTCCATAATGTAATTTGGACTTTCCTGAACATTTGGAATATAATACCTTAAAATCAGACTATCGTAAGACGTTCAAAGAATATTTTGAATGTTGACGTGTGACTGTCAAATTTTGCGAATACGCGTATACTGCCACAGTTGAGCAGTCTTGGAAACTACACAGTCTAGAAGCCTGTGAATTGCTTTGTTTTGTGCCTACTGCTACGTCTCAGAAGTTGGCATTACGAATAAACAAATCAGTCCTTTGTTTCTGATACTAGTTTTCGCTGAAAGTATTGTGATTATTGGCTATTTTTGTAGAAAGCTAACTTCTATTGGTTTTTATACGTAAATAAAATGACTAAGCGTAAAAGTAACTTCAAGAAATGCAAAGTTGCGGATAAAAGATATGTGAGACCTGCATTTCCTTCTGAAGTACTTGAAAACACGTGTGCTAGCAGTGAAAGAAACCACGATAACGCTTGTGAAGTGACCACACATCCTATTGCATCGAAAAGGAAAGTAACCTTTGAAACAGGTGACAGTGGTAAACATTCTCCTCCTTTGGCAATAATGGAGGCAATCTAACGTATTTACAGAGGTTTGGAAACTCCTCAGTAGTAAAGAAATGTTTACATAGGAAGACACAGAATGTGAATGAATCTTTCAAAAATGTTGTGTGGTGCCGTGTGCCAAAAAATGTATTTGTTGGCCTTATGACTCTAACGTTAGCAGGGTCTGATGCTGTAAAAACTCTTAATGGTGGGAACTATGAAAGACTAAAGGATCTGTAGAAGTTAGGCGTAAAATTTGGACAGAACAAAGCTAAAGGACTGCGGGAACTGGATGAGCTTCGTGTGCGTGAAACAGAGTTAGCTGGACAGAAAATGATAAAGAAGCAAGGAAGAAAAGGAGGAGGCAAGCACTGGGCTGTTATGACACTGACGAAGATACACACTATGGGTCAGGGAAATTCTAGTACATAAAAGACACAGAAATGTAAGTCTGTATAAGAATTTGTAATAAAAAAAGTTTATCAGTAGTTCTGATGCAGTACTGTCTACACCAGGGGCCTTATTTCGACTTGGTCTTTCAGAGCTCGGTCAGATTCTTCTCGTATTGTCTGCTGCCCAACTGCAGGGACCGCACGTTTGTCTGGCCTCTTGACAGATAATCCTACGCCTCCATTGTGGTTGCAACTAAGGTATGACTATCTGCATCGTTGAAGTACACAATCACCCCACCAGCTGCTAGGTCTATTGTTGATGGAACGGTTGACAACGGTAAAATTTTGCTAAATGTTGGCATATTTGCTTCCAGAATTGTAGTTTAGCCTTTCCATAAGGAATTCATACCTTAGATATAGGAACAACTTCAATAAATTATCTCATATTTTGCCGCCATGGAGTGAGGGATGGCTCCTACTGTAGCCCTTAGTACGATGGATTGAAGAATGACTCCTACTGTAGCCTATAGTATGATAATAGGCTTCATTGAAAACCAACTTGCTCGATTAATTTAAACATTTTATCGTGTATGAACAAGAATGCTGTTGCACAATACTCACATTCAGTTAAATAAAAAGTAACATTTACTCAGCAAATGTTGAAGGACAAAAGACCATGATTTATTCACACACTCATTTGTATCAGATGAGTTAACATCATTAAAATAAAGATCGGGATGTTAAAATCTGGAAGAAAAAGTGAACGTCAAGAACTGAGACTTGGAATCGAGTGCTGTCATCAAATTCATGACATTACACTGATGATGTACACCAGACGCTTTTGTGGAGTACCTGTCCTATAACAATAAGTTTTGGCTCAGACTTACTAATCGGTCTCAACCAGACGTAACGCCACAAGACATAACTCCAACAGTAATAACTGTAATATGGCGACAACCTGCCACACATCAACGATGGTGTGGTGTTATAACTACGATGGGAAGCGAATTGTTATATAAGTTTCCTTGTTTTTAGTTTGGTTCAAATGGCTCTGAGCACTACGCGACTTAACTTCTGAGGTCATCAGTCCCCCAGAACTTAGAACTAATTAAACGTAACTAACCTAAGGACAGCACACACATCCATGCCCAAGGCAGGATTCGAACCTGCGACCGTAGCGATCGCTCGGTTCCAGACTGCCGCGGCTAGAACCGCACGGCCACTTCGGCCGGCTGTTTTAATTTTACTGATAGATTTCTCTTCCTAAGAGAAAGGTACTGACTAAGTGTGGCAAGTCTTTGAGCCTCTTTTTTTATATTCTGATGTAAGACGCTTACACAAAAATTAAACCTTATGTCACTGGTCAGTCTGAATTGCTATGTATAATGCGGTATTACAGATTCCAATACACCACTATCATCCATACAGCCTGTCACCTGGGTAGCTTGTGCAGTGGCAGTAACTGAAAACTGTGATGATCTGTTGCTAGTTAGCGACATGTCCAAAGCTCATGTGCTCTATTTTTATTGAAATGAACATAAAACAGTTTACAGGCTACGAATACCGAATTTGTTTGTGAATAAGTCTACACGCTGGGCTTTTATGAGTTACGAAGCTAGTTTCAAGTTAATAACAATGTTTATATATTGTATACTCTTATAACCAGTGGTTCCCTTAAATCTGGTCAAGTTGCTTGCTTACTGTTAAGTTCTTTCATAGAATTTCTCGAGTCCCTCGCTGACCGGAGGTGCCTCGTGGTGGTACGAAGACGCCGTCTGTGCTCTGCCTCGGAAACTGTGTTGTGTCTGAACGTAGATTTTAAAATGTAAACTGCTATGTCCGCGGACCTAACCGAATCGCGCGCGCTCTGCCGTCGCTCAGCCCGGCCACACATGCGCGGTGGTCGGCCTTAGCTTCACGTCGCGCCCGCCGGAGGCTCATGGCGTTATCTGCGGCTGAAGACGTCGCGCCATTCAGTAGTTGTTGCCTGCAGCTCCCTCTATGGCCACAGACCTGACGTCACGGCCACTCACCCTTGCTCGCTAGCTGTGTTAATATCGATGTGGTCCGCCGCTCGTGGTCTCGCGGTTGCGTTCTCGCTTCCCGAGCACGGGGTACCGGGTTCGATTCCTGGCGGGGTCAGGAATTTTCACCTGCCTCGAGATGACTGGGTGTTTGTGTTGTCCTCATCATTTCATCATCATCCAGGAAAGTGGCGAAATTGGGCTGAGCAAAGGTTGGGACATTGTACGGGCGCTGATAACCGCGCCGTTGAGCGCCCTACAAACCAAAACATCATCATCATCATCAATATCGATGTGTTATTGTCTAGATCTTGTATGTCAACCTTGGGCTTAGAACTTAGTTACGATTTGGGTTTCACTGAGTATTTGTGAATTGTATTGTGAACTTACTTACGTAGCTACTTGCTATGAGAGCAATAGACGGTACCTGCTTCAGTGTGGAGAATAAAGATAAACAATCTGCCTGATCGCTGGCACCTTACTTTGAGACTAATCTTTTCTCCGCTATCAGATCTTGCGTCACACACCGGTCGCGTCCTGCTACCAATTCCAACTTATGTTTGCCACTCCAGGCAGACATAAAATAAACTTTGACGGCTGGAAATGTGACAATTAATAAAATTATGTCGTGGTCGAATGGATTGCACATTAAAACGCAACGTTTCGTCAGTATCTGAGGATACCCCTTGAAAATATCCTCTGTAGGTAGGAACGAAATGTAGGGCTTTAATGTGAAATCAAATCTGCCACGGCATAATAGTCCGGACATTTTATTAATTTGGATGTATATGAGCGTTCAGCATGCTAGATCTCTAATTCGAACTAAATTTTGTCGAGAAGGTGAAGCACTGTAAACATACACTATGGTGAAAAAGGGCATGGGACAGTGACAGACAGTGATACACACACGTACAGATGGTGTAAGCATTGTGTACACAAGAAATAAAAGTGCAATGCACTGACGGAGCTGTTATTTGTACTCGGATGATTCATGAGAGAAGGTGTCCGACGGGAATTAACGAACTAGGAACAAGGAGTGGTAGTTGGAGCTAGACGCACGAGACATCCTATTTCGGAGAACGTTAGTAAATTCAACGTTCAAGAGTGTGCGAGAATACCAAATTTCAGGCATTACCTCACGCAACGGATAACACAGTGGCTGATGGCCTTCAGTTAGCGACCGAGAGCAGCGGCGTGGGAGTACAGTTGTCAGTGCTAACAGACAAGCAACACTGTGTGAAATAACAGCACAAATCCAACGTATCCGTTAGAATAGTGCGGCGAAATTTGGCATTAATGGGTTACGGCAGCCGACAAACAACTCGAGGGCTTTTTCTAACAGCATGACGTCACCTGCAGCGCCTCTCCTGGGCTTGTGTTGGTTGGACACGAGACGACCATGGCCTGGTCAGATGAGACCACATTTCAGTTTATAAGAGCTGATGGTAGCGTTCGGTTATGTTGCAGACCCCACGAACCATGGACCAAAGCAGTCAACAAGGCACTATGAAAGCTGGTAGTGGGTCCACAATCGTGTGAGCTGTGTTTCATGGACAGGACTGAGTCCTTGCTATGTTCGGCTACTTGTAGACCATTTGCAGCCATTCACGGACTTCATGTACTCCAAAACAATCCAGTTCTTATGAATGATGCTGTGCCGTTTCACCGGGCCACATTTGTTACAGTCTGTTTGAAGAACATTTTGGATAATTTGGGGGAATGGTGTGGCCACTTAAAGAGACCGACATGAATCCCATCGAACATTTATAGGGCATAATCGAGAGGTCTGTTCGTGTACAAAATCCTGCACGGTCAACACCTTCGTAATTACGGACGGCTTTAGAGGCAGCATGGCTCAGTGTATTTACAACGACATGTTGAGCCCCGCCACGTCAGTGTGAAGCTGTGTTGAATGTAGAGCTCTGTACATCAAGAGAACTCTACTGCATCACTACATAAACAACGCCGTGAAAGACGTAAATGTGTTATATGTTTCTGAAGAGATTTTTCAGGCTATATCTAATGGTCTACGCAGAAAAGTAGTCTCATCAGAAAAGTAGTCAGTTCCCACCCCACTAAATCTAGTTCATAGCTCCAACAAAGGAGCTGTTTTTCATGGGAAACATCCGGAGGAGCTAGTAGGGTTAGTAGGGCTAGTAGTTAGGGATGCACTTTTTTTTCAGTAATTTTCAGATGATAAAATCATCCATTTAAGCAGCCCTGTAGAATGGTATGGCGAGTTCGCGTTGTCGTAGCTCACGACCAACGAAGGCATAGAAACGCACATCCCCGCAGGCTTTGCTATCCTACGCTTAAACTTTTGGCGACACGGTCCACGTTGGTTTGTATCATCTGATATTAAAATAAAAATATCATTTAAAATAATATGGAGAACTACAACACACAGAATCAACCGAATGTCTCTCTTAGTGCTTTTATATAGTATACTGATGTGCAAAACTTAGGGAAGAAATTATTTTTCGCCTGTATATCACTGCCAAGTGACATAGCCCGAAGAAACTTTGACCAGACATAGCATGAACTGCTACAGTATAATAGTATAGCAAACTAATGAATGAAGTACGCAATGAGATGCACAGAAATGTCTGTTTTATTGAAGACAATAATTACACTGTAGTCGACTTATGAGGGTCTCCTGGACATTGCGAAAGACTGGACTTGATTTATAAAAAGGATGTGTGATTACAACGGACTACAATGCAGCCTTCCATGCTGACCACAAGTTTGGCAAGGAGTCGCCAGCGCCGTTAACATCTGCTTGATGATCAATGGTGCATACGAACAGGCTGCAATACGTTGCCCAGACGTGCTCAATAGCATTCAAATCGGCGGTAGGGGCTGCCTAGTCCATACACCGAAGGTCTTCTTGGTTTAACAGCTCTTCCACTTGCACTTTATAATGTGATCGCGCATTGTCATCCACTAAAGTGAAATGAGAGCCTGGTACACCCTTGGGAAAGGAGTGTCGCTATAACGCGGATCGATGAGTGTACTGTGTTCAATTATTGGGAGGTCAGTAGGCCCATCAACCATTACAGCTCCTCACACCATAACATCAGCCCCACCAAAATAATCGTTGAGGACAATATTCCTAGGTGCATTACGTCTTATGAAAGTATGTCCATAATCACTACTGAGACTGAATCTGCTCTCATATTAGGAGGGCACGCGACCAAAATGATGCCGATGATGTGCGGGTGTTAGTGGAACACAGCGTACGGTCCTCTGACAACACCAAACACACTCAGTTACCGTACCACTGTGCAGCAAGAAACCGTGATTCTTGCATTACTCTCAAATATTGTTTCAATTGTACGCGTTGTTTGATGTGGGTCCCTTCTTGTGTGTTGAACAATGTAGCGACTGTCGGCTGCTGTAGTTGATCGTAGTCGACCACCTCTTATCCTTCGATCATCGATACCTGGTTAGGGCCGCTCCCCATGCACTCGAAACAATGCTGTGAGCAATGCCAAACTACTGGGCTACATTCGTCACACATCTCCCCTCTTCCGGTTTCCCAATGATTCTTCCCAGTGAAGTAATGCAGATTTTGTCTTCGGGCCATGTTGTAATCAACAACACTACCACCGTAACATTGGTGTTCCATAAACTGCTCATGTTGCGTGCCCAGCGAAATGTGACACTATTGTCAAGCTCATCTCACATCACCTTAGCCGTGTGACATCCAACCTTCAGTGGACGATTGGCAATACACTTCAGCACTTTCATTGGGTGATGATATGTTACGTTATTTTATTCAACTCGTCCGTAAGTTTTACAGAAAGGTGTAGATACAGCAATAATTCCATTTACAGATGAACAGTTCAGTGTGCGGTAAAAGACTGCGCGATCCACGATTTTTACGTTTTTTATTGTTGCTGTTGGTTTCCGTCATGAATGAAGGGAAGTGAAAACGACGAATCAACATTCGGGAGTGGGTAGCCACTCAAATTGCCCGTTCGTAATTTCCAATGCTTCCTCCACGAAGTTAGCTGTTTCATTATTTCATTTGCAGAAATTTAATATCTCGTGTTAGATCTCAACCTAGCCACAACCTCGAAAATCGTGAGGTATTTGGGAAGAACAGCTAAATATTTGTGACACTAAAAGATCATAAATGTAACTATTTGTGAATAGTAGGGACTTCAAATATGATACACCTATGTACTCTTTGTACAGTTTAAGTCATCTGTAAGGTAGAAGTTATAAACTTAAATCTATTTGCGACCCTATCTAAAGTGAGTATTTTTACAATGCAGAGAAACAAGTAAAACCACTTACAAAACAAATAATTAGCCCTAACTTAAATGAACACAACGCAAATGTAACACGCGTCGATGAATACTAAATTTAACAATTCGTATTACCACAAAAATAATATCCCATTTAATGATGGTTCAAATGGCTCTGAGCACTATGGGACTTAACATCTAAGGTCATCAATCCCCTAGAACGTAGAACTACTTTGACCTAACTAACCTAAGGACATCACACACATCCATGCCCGAGGCAGGATTTGAACCTGCGACCGTAGCAGTCCCGCGGTTCCGGACTGCAGAGCCTAGAACCGCACGGCCACCGCGGCCGGTCCCATTTAATATTTTCACTTACATTTGCCTCTGCTACTAAAATGAATTAATTAAGCAATTAAGAAATGAATTCTGCTACTATTAAACAATAGTAAGACGAAATTAATGAGAAGCAGCAGAAATAAAACCAGCGAGAAGCTTAAAAATATAGAGATCACAAAGTAGAGGTAGTTAAGCAATTCTGCCGCTTTACAAGGGGAAAAAAAAAAACGTAATACGGACGAAGCACGGAATAGCTTCGAAGGGGACTAACACACGAATGAGTCATTCTGTCGTAAATAGCACTTAATTCGGGGAAGAATTTTCTGTGGAAGTACGTTCAGAGTATAGCACTGCATGTTAGTGAATCGTGGACTGTGGGAAAACCGGAACATAACAAAAACTTTTTAACCGTAGTGCTACAGAGGAATGCTGAATATTAGGTGGGCTGGTAAGAGCAGGAACGAGGAGGTTTTTCACAGAATCAGCAATGAAAGGAATATATCGACAAAATGGCAAGAAATAGGGATAGAATGATTGGAAAAGTGTTAAGACACAAGAGAAGAACTTCCGTGGTATTAGAGGGAACTGTAGAGCGTAATAACTGTAGGGAAAGCAAGAGACTGGAATACACCCAACAAATACACTCCTGGAAATTGAAATAAGAACACCGTGAATTCATTGTCCCAGGAAGGGGAAACTTTATTGACACATTCCTGGGGTCAGATACATCACATGATCACACTGACAGAACCACAGGCACATAGACACAGGCAACAGAGCATGCACAATGTCGGCACTAGTACAGTGTATATCCACCTTTCGCAGCAATGCAGGCTGCTATTCTCCCATGGAGACGATCGTAGAGATGCTGGATGTAGTCCTGTGGAACGGCTTGCCATGCCATTTCCACCTGGCGCCTCAGTTGGACCAGCGTTCGTGCTGGACGTGCAGACCGCGTGAGACGACGCTTCATCCAGTCCCAAACATGCTCAATGGGGGACAGATCCGGAGATCTTGCTGGCCAGGGTAGTTGACTTACACCTTCTAGAGCACGTTGGGTGGCACGGGATACATGCGGACGTGCATTGTCCTGTTGGAACAGCAAGTTCCCTTGCCGGTCTAGGAATGGTAGAACGATGGGTTCGATGACGGTTTGGATGTACCGTGCACTATTCAGTGTCCCCTCGACGATCACCAGTGGTGTACGGCCAGTGTAGGAGATCGCTCCCCACACCATGATGCCGGGTGTTGGCCCTGTGTGCCTCGGTCGTATGCAGTCCTGATTGTGGCGCTCACCCGCACGGCGCCAAACACGCATACGACCATCATTGGCACCAAGGCAGAAGCGACTCTCATCGCTGAAGACGACACGTCTCCATTCGTCCCTCCATTCACGCCTGTCGCGACACCACTGGAGGCGGGCTGCACGATGTTGGGGCGTGAGCGGAAGACGGCCTAATGGTGTGCGGGACCGTAGCCCAGCTTCATGGAGACGGTTGCGAATGGTCCTCGCCGATACCCCAGGAGCAACAGTGTCCCTAATTTGCTGGGAAGTGGCGGTGCAGTCCCCTACGGCACTGCGTAGGATCCTACGGTCTTGGCGTGCATCCGTGCATCGCTGCGGTCCGGTCCCAGGTCGACGGGCACGTGCACCTTCCGCCGACCACTGGCGACAACATCGATGTACTGTGGAGACCTCACGCCCCACGTGTTGAGCAATTCGACGGTACGTCCACCCGGCCTCCCGCATGCCCACTATACGCCCTCGCTCAAAGTCCGTCAACTGCACATACGGTTCACGTCCACGCTGTCGCGGCATGCTACCAGTGTTAAAGACTGCGATGGAGCTCCGTATGCCACGGCAAACTGGCTGACACTGACGGCGGCGGTGCACAAATGCTGCGCAGCTAGCGCCATTCGACGGCCAACACCGCGGTTCCTGGTTTGTCCGCTGTGCCGTGTGTGTGATCATTGCTTGTACAGCCCTCTCGCAGTGTCCGGAGCAAGTATGGTGGGTCTGACACACCGGTGTCAATGTGTTCTTTTTTCCATTTCCAGGAGTGTAATTCAGGATATAGGGTGCAAGTGTTGCTCTGAGATGAAGAGTTTGGTGACACAAAAGGAATTCATCGCGCATCGTCTCAATGTAGTCATAAGGCTGATGACTCAAAACAGTTGGGGCATCTCTTCTACACATAAATCCTCTGTTGACGCCACAAGGCTGAGAATTAAGAGAAAATCGAATTAAGATTCGTTTAATCACAATATCATCGTATTAGTACGGTAAAACAGGTCAGAGACAGACACAAATGTGGGGAAATTTCACGATCTCCATTCGTCAATTTCGTGAGAACCTATACATTCTTTTTCAGAAAAGGATTCACATTTATATTCCTTAAAATAATGCTTTTCCGTGCTTAATGATACTTCAATGTAAAGCAGTAATCACTCGCTGTGTTTCCATTCCGAATATCCAATCGTCTTTAATTAATTACAGTCAGAAATCATAATAGCCTTAGGGGCCTATTTCGGAGTTCCACATTACGAAAAAAAAATAATCTGGAAACAATCGACAAAAATTATTCGTTGTCACAAGCAATCGAGTTTGTTACCTCCGCGTAAAATTTGCTCTATTACTGTCATACGGATAACCGAAAATTAACGACCCAATTAGCGTGAAATTGCTTCGCCCTTAATAGCCAATAACCATTAAATTGGTATTTTTTAACTTTAATATTTGCTTCAGTTCTCAGTTTCCAAGTTTCACCCGCGTGGCAACATTTGTAGATTTGTCCGTATCAGCACACGGAAGTTTTCTACATCAAACATACGTCGATCACCTTGACGCTCGAGGAAACATTTACTTGTTCTCATTTCGCTTGGTTCCAGAGCCAATTCATTATCTCCCGACTGAAATTAGAAACCGTGATTTCACTGAAATATCGATAATTGAAAGTGACACAATGTGCGCCTGTCAATCAAATTCTTAAATTACTCGCTCCAGGCCTGCCTAAAAGGTACGATCAGCTACAAATGACAAGTGCAGGATGCAGATGTAGCTTGCCCACTAACTCGGAAAAGCGACAGTAGAGTTTCTAACTTCCATATTTCTGAACACGTAAGAAATAGTCTCTGCAGGATTTTTTCTTTTGTTCTTGTACATTACCTGTAGCTACACTATGAATCCAGTAGCATTTCGCTTGTCAAAGGTAATGCTATGTTGAGGAAAACTCAGAGTAAGGCAATAAAGGATGAATACTGAAAGGAACAAATTGTAACAACTGAAGTATGCAGACAGCTATGAAGATACATAAATGATCGTAAAAATTCTAATTTTATTTTTAAGTATATCCAAATGGTTAAGTATGTCCAAATGGACAGTTAAGTATGGTAAGCATCGGCAACGGAATGTCGAAATAATACCATTATCAGTAACCAAAATTTGTCACAAATGGCTATGTAGCACGCACGTCATGGAAGTAGCTGCAGGAGAAATTTTCACAGCCAATATTTTCCCGACAAGGCGACGAAAGTTGGTGACCATCAGCTTCTGATCGTCAGTCGTCGTAGCAAAGTCATGGTTTACATTTCAAACCTCTCTGTAGTGTCATATAGGATGAGGTCATGTGACGCTGTTGATAGTTATGTATCATTCAGATTGTCGGGACTGCTTGTTTGGCGTTAATGGTTGTGCCCAGAAACAGGAGAACGCAGGGTCGAGTCCTCATAAGACCACGTAACTTTCTTGTTTCTTTAATCTAATCTTTACCTTCCAAAGAAGTGAGAAGTTGTCAGGATTGACTTTGAACTGTAAGTCCTATTTCCACTTTTCGGTACATGATGTAAATTTGGGACACATAAGTCGCGGAAATGGAGTCCAATTGAAAGATTCTCACCTGACCATTTACCTAAACGAAATTATTTAGGAACTATAAGCAAGATGGAGTATCTGTAGGTCAGCAACTTACGATAGTTAGTTAGTCAGTTAGTTGGTTGCGTGTTCCATGGATCAGTTGCACGGTACGGTAGCCGTTATGATGTTCAACGTGTCAAGTGCCCAAGAAATACACATATGAAACAAGATTTATTACAATACAGAGTTAAGGATTAATATTTCTATTATTTACCCCATTCCCTTAAATGGCACAAAATGCATATACTGCATTTATAGATTTATTTATTCCTATTCAAGAATTCATCTATGGTATAGAAGGAATTGTCAAGGAGATATGATTTCAATTTATTTTTGAAGCTATTACTGCTATCTGTCAGACATTTTATTTCATCTGGTAATTTGTCGAAAATTTTTATGGCACCATACTTTACCCCTTTTTGTGCCAAAGATAGGTTGAGTAAAGGATAGTGTAAGCATTTCTTTTTTCTGGTATTATAATCATGGATGTCACTGTTGTTTTTAAATTGGTCCACGTTGTTGAGAACAAATTTCATTAGTGAGTAAATGTACTGTGAGGCTGTTGTAAGAATTCCCAATTTTGTAAAAAGATGCCTACAAGATGTGCGACCAAGAACACCACACGTTATCCTAAACACTTTCTTTTGAGCAGTGAATACTTTTGGTCTAAATGTTGAGTTACCCCAAAATATTATTCCGTATGACATCAGAAAGTACGCAAAGTACGTTAGCTTACTAATTTCTATATCCTCAAAATTGGCAACTATTCCGATTGAAAAAGTTATCAAAACAGACTACTCCATGTACTGCCTGGCCTTTTCTTTTGAACTGTTCGCACCAATTTTTTCTCCTACACTTAAGAAATAGTTGTTAAATACATCAGCTACTTGTGTACTGTTGGTTAGGATGGTCTCGTTCTCCTTAATAGTAACACTACCTACCCCAGTGGTTACTTTTCCTGTCTCCCTTCTAACAACATTCCATAGTGATTTTATTTTATTGGCAGAGTTGTTAATTTCTTCACTAACATTAATATTTCTTGAATTCCTTAAACTGTTCTTAGTATATTACAATATTTTTTATAGTGTAAAACTACTTCGGGTTCCTTACTGCACTACTGGCCATTAAAATTGCTACACCAGGAAGATGACGTGCTACAGACGCAAAATTTAACCTACAGGAAGAAGATGTGATGTACAAATCATTAGCTTTTCAGAGCATTCACACAAGATTGGCGCCGATGGCAACACCTACAATGTGCTGACATGTAGAAAGTTTCCAACCGATTTCTCATACACAAACAGCAGTTGACCGGCGTTGCCTGAGGAAACGTTGGTGTGACGCCTAGTGTAAGGATGAGAAATGTGTACCATCATGTTTTCGACTTTAATAAAGTTCGGATTGTAGCCATCGCGATTGCGGTTTATCGTATCACGACATTGCAGCTCGCGTTGGTCGAGATCCAATGACTGTTAGCAGAATATGGAATCGGTGGATGCCGGAGGGTAAAAAGGAACGCCGAGCTGGATGCCAACGGCCTCGTATCGCTAGCAGTCGAGATGACAGACATCTTATCCACATGGCTGTAACGGATCTTGCAGCCACGTCTCGATCCCTGAGTCAACAGATAGGGACGTTTGCAAGACAATAACCATCTGAACGAACAGTTCGACGACGTTTTCAGCAGCATGGACTATCAGCTCGGAGACCATGGCTGCGGTTACCCTTGACGCTGCATCACGGACAGGAGCACCTTCGATGATGTACTCAACGACGAACCTGGGTGCACGAATGGCAAAACGTCATTTTTCCGAATGCATCCACGTTCTGTTTACAGCATCATGATGGTCGCATCCGTGTTTGGCGACATCGCGGTGAACACACATTGGAAGCGTGTATTCGTCATCGCCATACTGGCGTATCACCTGGTGTGATGGTATGGGGTGCCATTGGTTACACGTCTCGGTCACCTCTTGTTCGCATTGAGGGCACTTTGAACAGTGGACGTTACATTTCAGATGTGTTACTACCCGTGGCTCTACCGTTCATTCGATCCCTACGAAACCCTACATTTCAGCAAGATCATGCACGACCGTAAGTTGCAGGTCCTGTACGGATCTTTCTGGATACAGAAAATGTTCGACTGCTGCCCTGGTCAGCACATTCTCCAGATCTCTCACCAATTGAAAACGTCTGGTCAATGTTGGCCGAGAAACTGGCTCGTCACAATACGCCAGTCACTACTCTTTATGAACTGTGGTATCGCGTTGAAGCTGCATGGACAGCTGTACCTGTACATACCATCCACGCTCTGTTTGATTCAATGCCCAGGCGTATCAAGGCCGTTATTACGGACAGAGGTGGTTGTTCTGGGTACTGATTTCTCAGGATCTATGCACCCAAATTGTGTGAAAATGTAATCACATGTCAGTTCTAGTATAATATATTTGTCCAGTGAATACCCGTTTATCAACTGCATTTCTTCTTGGTGTAGCAATTGTAATGGCCAATAGTGTAGTTCTTGCTGCCTCATAAAGTTTTATTTTTCTTTCTGAAGACACTTTTATACCTGTAGTAATCCTAGGTTTATTTGAAAAGTGTGTGGTGTTACATTTAGTAATTCTCTTTCGGAAAGAATATTCGAAAACGGATATAAATTTATCAAGAAATATGTTGCATTTATCATTAACATTTTGCCCGTTATATACATCTCCCCAATTAACAAATTTTAAGCTTTCTTTGAAGTGCTCTCTAGGTACTTGGTTGAGCGACCTTACACTTTTACTTAATGGTTTCCGAAGTGTACATCCTGTTAGGTTTTGTAAGTTAATCAGTTGTGTATCATGATCTGACAATGGATTTACCACAGGGAGAGCATGTGTTTATTTTACGTCCTCTTTCTGAACAAATACGTTATCTATTAGCGTGCTACTGTCTTGAGCTATACGTGTAGGTAAATTGATCACTGATTCTAGGTTATATGTTGTTAATAACACTTCTAGTTCATTTTTCCTCTCACAATTATTTAGAAAGTTTACATTGAAACCACCACAGATTAATAACTTCTTCTTTTTGTTGACAGACAGCTTAATAAGGAGTTAAACTTTTTTATAAAAAGCTCCCAGTCTCCTAATGGGGACCTGTACACTGTTGTTAATACCAATACTACATTATCTATCTGAAGTTCACATGCACAAACCTCAAAGTGCTGACCAGCACAAAATATGCTAATTTCTACAGTTTTGCATTGATACCCTTGTTTTATGAAAATGGAAACTCCTTTATCCATCCTAGATCTACAAGTGTAACATGCTAAATTATACCCACTTATACTGACACTATTCATTCCCACGGTTAGATGGTGTTCATACAGACAGAGTATATGAATCTCATTCTTATTTTTGAGGTCATCTAAACACACTAATAGCTGATCTACTTTATTTTTTATTCCCTTGTTATTTTGATGAAGTAAGTTCATACTGCCCTTAGCTTTACCCCTATTTACTGTACATGAAGTTTCTTTTATTTTATTACCTTGGTTGTCATCTGTTTGGACTTTGACTTTAACCTAAAATAATCTATATGCCTGGAGCCATTAACCACAGCGATCACCCCTTGTGTGACTGAGGGCCCCATTACAGTTCCTACCAGTAGAGAAGCTAACTTATTTTTCTCCATCAGTACAACGAAGAACCAGTCCAACGTTCCAAATTTTACTTTTGCTTTACTCACTCAATGGTTGGTTTCGGTCCGAGATCCATTTTCAGATCATCGTAACATAATGAAAAATGGTATTTCCGAAGGGGTGAAAACCATGTCAAAACCGTGCAACGAAGAGTTACAACGCATACAGATAACTGTTATCTCTAGGGGCTGTAACTGTTCGTTGCGCATTTTTGACATGGTTTTCACATCTTCGGAAATACCATTTTTGACTATGTTACGATGTGAAAATGAATCTTGCCCGGAACTAGTCATCGAGCGAATCAAAATAGAAGGAAAATATGCAACTTTGGATTGGTTTTCCGTTGTACTGAAATTATTATTGTCCGTCGGAATGAGACTAATCTCGGTGTCCCGCATGAAACTAATCGACGGGAGTAGTCTATGAGCTAGCAATAGGTTTCTCCCACAGGCTTCACCAAAACTCATGAAAAACAGTTTTACAAAATACACTTGTTTTTGTCTGTGGATTGGCAAATGGCCCATCTTGAAACAACAAATAGTATTTATTACATTTGGGCTCCAAACCTACGTTTATGACGCTCAAACAAATTTATAATATCAATACAGTGCAAAAGTTATATAACACAACACACGTCGTAGTTACAGAGTAACCTTTCGTAATAGAACTCTCAGTTTAGTGTCCTATTTTAAAACCCTACTGGCATGCTGCCACATTATAACAAGATTTTAAGAGAAGTTTGATTGGTGCAAACGCCTGTAGCCTATAATGGGTGTCATCTATCCAAAGTAATAAATTTAAAATACAAAACTGAAATACTTTACTTTAAACACAGATGAGCATTTTTAGAAATTTGTTTTAAACATTTTAAAACAGTTTCATTGGTGAATAACGCCTGAAGCGTTAAAGAATAACCTCCGCACGGATTTAAACGCTGTACTGAAATAATTAATACAAAAAACTATCTAAGCCGAAAGACGCGCCCCGCTAATATTTCCTTCGTCGCTGCCGCTTTCGGCGTGACGTTTACGCAAGTCACTCTGTGATCGGCCAATGAAAATATGAGCCCGCAGACTTACATAAAAGAAGATATATTTACTAAATGTTTCCAAAAATTTATTTTCCCTACATTCGTAGGAATGTACGGCATTTTACTCAGTGTACAGCTGCGGTTGACCAACTGCGACCGAATCAAATGATGCTTGCGGTTCTCAGCCGTATTTTATAATGATACGCATGTGGAAGCTAACAAAAGTATCCAAGAACGTGCTGTATTTTAAATGACTTTGGTGAATTCGGTAGTAAGCTGAGTAAAGTTGATTGCGTACAGCGAAGGCAGAGGGGTAAGAAGCGCGTCCACAGATGGATTAGAGAAGAATATGAGAAGGGGGGGGGGGGGGGGACGTTACACGACTCACGGTCGTGTACGACTTGTACCGATCACTGGGTATGGTTCACATTTGGCAGGGAGATAATATGAATTCGAAAATGCTCATTATAGAGGCAGTCAACTTCAAATATGTGCACCTGTTTGTAGAAAATGAGATTGAATTAATTAAGTCTGTTGTAATAGAATACAGTGAGCAGAAGAAAACACACATTTAAATCATCTGTCAAACTTCCGTGAAGGTGTCTCATACTAAAGTAAATACACTCCTGGAAATGGAAAAAAGAACACATTGACACCGGTGTGTCAGACCCACCATACTTGCTCCGGACACTGCGAGAGGGCAGTACAAGCAATGATCACACGCACGGCACAGCGGACACACCAGGAACCGCGGTGTTGGCCGTCGAATGGCGCTGGCTGCGGAGCATTTGTGCACCGCCGCCGTCAGTGTCAGCCAGTTTGCCGTGGCATACGGAGCTCCATCGCAGTCTTTAACACTGGTAGCATGCCGCGACAGCGTGGACGTGAACCGTATGTGCAGTTGACGGACTTTGAGCGAGGGCGTATAGTGGGCATGCGGGAGGCCGGGTGGACGTACCGCCGAATTGCTCAACACGTGGGGCGTGAGGTCTCCACAGTACATCGATGTTGTCGCCAGTGGTCGGCGGAAGGTGCACGTGCCCGTCGACCTGGGACCGGACCGCAGCAACGCACGGATGCACGCCAAGACCGTAGGATCCTACGCAGTGCCGTAGGGGACCGCACCGCCACTTCCCAGCAAATTAGGGACACTGTTGCTCCTGGGGTATCGGCGAGGACCATTCGCAACCGTCTCCATGAAGCTGGGCTACGGTCCCGCACACCGTTAGGCCGTCTTCCAATCACGCCCCAACATCGTGCAGCCCGCCTCCAGTGGTGTCGCGACAGGCGTGAATGGAGGGACGAATGGAGACGTGTCGTCTTCAGCGATGAGAGTCGCTTCTGCCTTGGTGCCAATGATGGTCGTATGCGTGTTTGGCGCCGTGCAGGTGAGCGCCACAATCAGCACTGCATACGACCGAGGCACACAGGGCCAACACCCGGCGTCATGGTGTGGGGAGCGATCTCCTACACTGGCCGTACACCACTGGTGATCGTCGAGGGGACACTGAATAGTGCACGGTACATCCAAACCGTCATCGAACCCATTGTTCTACCATTCCTAGACCGGCAAGGGAACTTGCTGTTCCAACAGGACAATCCACGTCCGCATGTATCCCGTGCCACCCAACGTGCTCTAGAAGGTGTAAGTCAACTACCCTGGCCAGCAAGATCTCCGGATCTGTCCCCCATTGAGCATGTTTGGGACTGGATGAAGTGTCGTCTCACGCGGTCTGCACGTCCAGCACGAACGCTGGTCCAACTGAGGCGCCAGGTGGAAATGGCATGGCAAGCCGTTCAACAGGACTACATCCAGCATCTCTACGATCGTCTCCATGGGAGAATAGCAGCCTGCATTGCTGCGAAAGGTGGATATACACTGTACTAGTGCCGACATTGTGCATGCTCTGTTGCCTGTGT
The DNA here is from genome assembly GCF_023864345.2 of Schistocerca serialis cubense. Lineage (NCBI taxonomy): Eukaryota > Metazoa > Arthropoda > Insecta > Orthoptera > Acrididae > Schistocerca > Schistocerca serialis. Next base: position 445,979,321 of record NC_064645.1, read on the forward strand.
CTATGTGCCTGTGGTTCTGTCAGTGTGATCATGTGATGTATCTGACCCCAGGAATGTGTCAATAAAGTTTCCCCTTCTTGGGACAATGAATTCACGGTGTTCTTATTTCAATTTCCAGGAGTGTATAAGTACAAACAGTATTACTTATGAAAGTCACCCGCACCCGAAGTAAAACCAGTAACACTTTACCACGCAGCTATAGACACACAGCGGTTGGATCGCTGAGGTTTGCAGCAAAACAACAGTCACACGAAGTGTTCCGAACAATACCGACATTTATAGTCAGTCGGCATACGTTAATAGCTGACAGCTGGCAGTGTTGTTGCCAGGTTTCAGCTAGGAGTTGCAAACGGCTGTAGACGAAAACGGTAGTTGTCAATACAGCTCCGACAAGACTGAGTTGTTTAACAGAGAAATTCGCGAAACAGTCGTGCAAATTAAAAATTAAGAAGTAATTTTAATTCCATTTTAGCTACCAGTTTCGGCAAATCAATATGTCATCATCAGGCCCAATATGCGCCTCTCAAAAATGATCGATATGGGCATACTGGTACCATTTGTTTCTGGATGTCGCGAACAGCAAATGCTATCATCGAAAACTTTGCACTTGGGAATTCACGACATCCGGAAGCAGATGGACCTAGTATGTCAACGATGATAATTTTTGAGAGGTGCATATGAGGCAGAAGATGGCCTACTGAATTGTCGAAACTGGTAGCGAAAATGAAATAAAAAGCTTCTCAATTTGCACGGCTGTTTGGGGAATTTCTTTGTTAGATATTAGATCAGCTGCTGTCCCACGACCACAGTGGATCAACAGAGGCTGAGATGTTGCCATAGAGACGTTTACAAAATTGCGGAACGTAGTTGGTTGCAGCAGGCGAGCGAAGGTGCTGCCTCTCGATTATAGCGACCAGTACTGGCTGACCCAGTGTACAGCTTAACGTTTCCGAACTAGAACTAGTTTATTGTAGGCTCATAAGAAACAAATTTATTTAGGTCACGAGCCTAATATATAAATAGCAATGTGTGTTCAAAATTTTAAACCTCCGAAAGCTCTTTACCGATTGCTTTCAAATGATGACTCAACATTGCATCGGAATATGCGTTTTATTTATACACCTAATGGAGTCCAGTCTTATAATACATAAATAGACGTTTAATATAGGAAAGGGGAACTTTGTTACCCAAAATTCTGAAAAGTTCTTAACCGATTTAGTTCAATAAATGAACATTCGGACTGACATAGGCTGTATTCTTTTAACATAATATAAGAAAAATGGAAATGTTGTTACAAAAGTCTCTAAAAGTTGTTGACAGTTGTATTTCAAACGTTAACACTTCAACAAACCTTCGGATGAACATAGGCTATATACATGAATGGAAATAAAATCCCATGCTTCCTGACAGAGCGTAGGGGAACGATGCGGGAGACCCGCACCGCCGTACTAGGCAAGGTCCTAATGGAAGTGGTTTGCCATTGTCTTCCTCCGATTGTAATGGGGATGAATGATGATGATGAAGACGACACAACAAAACCCAGTCGTCTCGGGGCAGGTGAAAATCCTGACCCTGCCGGGAATCGAACTCAGGAACCCCCTGCTCGGGAAGCAAGAACGTTACCGTGACACCATCAGCAGCGGACGATAAAAATAGGCAGAAGTTGTCAGCAAAAATCTCGAAAAGCTTTTGAGCCATTTACTTCATATTCTTTCAGAACACTACAATAAACTTTCATTCAGACATACACAGGTATTTTTGACCAAAAATGTACAGGTTTTCTCACTGACAGTGAGAAAGAAAATGTTGTGCTTTGCTGTATTGTGAATGCTGAACGTGCGGTTCTGTTTTCTTTCTCGCAGGAAGTTTTAACTACGACAGTAGAACATTGAAACAGTTAGGAAAATTGTTGCTCTCTTATATATTCCTATACAAAAAAAAATTGCCATGTGGCTAGCCCCTCCCGTTGGGTAGACCGTTCGCCTGGTGCAAGTCTTTCGAGATGACGCCACATCCGCCCTGTCAAAATTTGTACACACAACAATGTGGCGTTTTGCTTTCTTCTTGACAGACGCGTTTCATAGAAAACATAAAAGTTATCACAAGCTGATAAACCATAAAAACACTAGACGAAGAATAAGATCAGAGAGAGAGGGGAAGGAGTAAGTGGACAGAGAAGGGGGAAGGGAGAAATGGACGACGAAAGGGGAAAGTAGGAGGAGAAAGTGAGAGGGCTAGGAGACGGGCAGAGAGGGAGGAGCGGGAAATGGACAGAGGGCGAACGAAGTGGTGGACGGAGAATTAGCAGAGAAAGATGAGGCAGACAAAGAGAGGGCGAGGAGGAGATGCATGCGGAGAGGGGGAGGAAGAGAAAAGTGATATACGAAGTTCCCATACATATTTTCTATCAGTCGCGATTCATTGTTGGGTTCGCTAGTGAATAGTAAGACCAGCACCTATGCAGCTCAAGGTGCCACCTCGCAATGACCCTTGAGCAAAGCGTTTGACTACCACTGGTCTAGACGGCATCTTTCAATGCTATTGGCAATATGGGCCAATAGTATTGTATTAACATAATTTTTAACATAATTAATGCATTTGCAAAGCTATGAAAGCATCGTCAACGTATTATCTTCAATACTTAGGACTTGTATTGTATTGTACTTTAGGTCCCTTAGTATGGACAGACAACACTCTTTAATGCTTTGCACAATAGTGACAGCTGGATCACTCTTCAAGAATTCAATTACCTACAGTAGTGCAGAAAGAAAAACCAGGTTGCCTCCGAGTCGCAAAGACTGGCATGAAATCCGCTCACTTGGCATGCACGAAAGCAATGTGGGCTGCCTAATGGCCAGTCATCGACCTATACGCATTACACACAACTGCGTTAACGCGAAGTACAGGTGCTCACCGCGTAGTTCTTTTCTACTGCCTTTCCGTGCTCTTTCTTAATCTGTCCTGCTAATTTACAGCGTTGTCATGATTAAAGAGTCCTATACATGGCCCACAGCTTATGTTCGATGCGATCGTGCACCACAGTTAATAGACAACAGGTTGCAGTACTAGCAATGGAGAATTTATAAAGCGTGTCCGGGATATGCAAGAAACTAAGCAGTAACTGTCGTGTAGCGGAAACGGAGCCATTCATCTGGCGTCCACAAGGACGTCATCATTGTTTTTCTGGCCAAGGGTGAAAGCATTTCCTAAACTGCTAAGTGTGTAAATTGTTCTCGTTGCTGTGTTTAAATATACCGTTCATGGAAAAATAGCGCTATTCAAAGCAGGACTAGAAGCAACAATAGTTCACCACACGCCATTAATGAGAGAGGTGAATGGCTGCTATGGGGAAGTGTACGGTGAAATAGACTCGCAATTTTTGGGCAACTGACCAATAGTGTCTCACCAACGACCGGTCAGCGAACGTTGCTACGTATGGTCCTCAGCAGCACGAGCCTGATTCGTGCACCTACGCTGACTACTATTCGTCGGCGACGAAGGCAGGAATTCGCACGCCAGTATCGCCACTGCACGTCCACTGTGTTGTTATTGGCAGCTTTTTCAGATGAATCAACGTTTATACACCATCGGAGGGAAAGCAAACACAACGCCAAAACTGTCGAAAAGTCTAGGCCGGATGAACGAGCGTTATGATATGAGGAATATTTTCATAGCATTCCCGTGGTTGTCTCGTCATCCAGAAAAGCACAGTGGATCAACAGACTTAAGCATCTATCTTTGGAGACAATGTTCACCCCTGTATGCAGTTTGCTTTCCCTTGACATGATGACATCTATCAGCGGGACAATGCCAATGCATTGCGTCATACAGTTCGCAGTGTAGTGTACGTGTGTGGGTCGAACGGCACCAGAATGAGTTTACCTCACTCATAAGGCCATCAGACTACCTGGATTTAAACCCAGTGGAGAATGTGTGGGACGACGTCGATCGGGCCGCTCGCGCCATGAATCCCCAGAAGTTCACTGGCTCTCTTTCTGCGCGTCCCGTAGCGAATCGCGCTGCAAAAGGTGGTTGGTTATTCAAAATTTTTAGAGTTGGTCAAACGAATACGATTGGACAGTTTAATTTGAGGATGGGAACCTCTGTTCAACGCATGAGTGGACATGGTCTTCCCACGCCGTTTTCCGTTACGTGACACAAGAACGTTCTTCTGCTCATTTAACTTCGTAGTTGCATCAGTTACGTATACAACTTATCGCTGAATAAGGGCCCTTTCGAGGTGAACAACTAGCTCATAAATCACTTTAGAACCAGTATTGTGGTTTTGTTTTCACGATTTTTTCCAGGTGTTACGACCGGTTAGAATACGATATCAAAACACGCTGTATTTTAATAGTAATCTGCCATATTAGCTTTGTTCGGTTTGCAGAGTTTGCGGTAAGCAACGAATAATGTTAAAATCTTGTCTTGGTCATGAAAGCTACTTTAATAAAGATGTCTCTTACCTACGGCCTTTCAAGTATGTTTGCAAACTACTTCCTGTTTCATTCTTGTGTAATATGAATTTCTGTTGTGGCTCAAGCTGTATAGTCGTCAACAAGACGTTGACCCCTGACATTTTTCTTTCTCTTCTAATCCCCAAGAAATTTAGAAAAATGCACCATAGCACTCCACTTACGACTTTTGAAATTCTGAGAGACTTATTAAGTAACTTTCTTGCACCAGACATGAGACACAAGGCAAATACCACTTAAAGGCTACATAACAAATAACGTAAATATAAGTTAAATTATCTATATTGTTAACACCACTTATCTTCTGCTTGGCATAGCATGGCAGGCTGTAACATTCTACTACTGATGGCAGACTTTGGTCTTTGTAACAATTATTTACTCTGCTAGATAAAGTCACTGGGACAAAATATCGCTTTTGATTCTCTAGTTGTAAGAATGATGAAGACTGCTTTAGGACAGAGCTGTAATGTGTGCTTTGCAAAAAGGGGAGGTGGTGGCAGAGCGAACACAAAACGCTTCACATGGCGTTGTGTTTCTTTGTTACCTCTTTTTCTTCTTCCTCCTTCTCCTCCTCCTCGTATTTCTACTTCCTTCCTTTACTTTCCATGGGAGATAACAGCTCTTTTTTTACTAACAGTCGTTGTAAAAGGAAGTGTTGTGAGAACTACCCTTCCTAGTCAGAAAAGAATGAAATACGACCGCGGCCCTGATGTAGCAAGAATTATAACCACTTCTAGATCTTTACTTCCACTGAAATCTTTTAACCTAAAAACCGTGATATAAGTGCGTCATTATCAACATTGAGAGTCAATCCCTACTAGTCAAACAGGACTGTAAAAGTCGTTATTCGAATTTATCTTCACCATTACTTCTCTATATTTGAATGTGTAACAGTGTGTGACCAACAACAGCAACTGGGAATGTGTATGCAAATCGTATTACAGGGTCTTGCATTTAGCGTTCTGTGAGGATTAAATACTTGTAAAATGTCTTCTCGGTTACCAGTAAGTGGCGTGGTCTTATTCTCCTGCACTTAATGGTCTAGCGAAATTGCCACTTCCAACTTTACAAACACAGCTGTTCCCATCTTTCCGAGGTCCTCCACGATCGTTTCTTTGCAGTGGTTTATAAAGCCTTATTTCTTTTGACAGTTTACCATCATTCATTCTGTTAATATGAGCTTTCAATTTTCTTATGTAATCATTCACTCTTTCCCCAGTACAAATTTTTAATTCTGCTCCTATGTCTGCTTACGTATTGTGTCTACTTATGTTTAGATTTTGGTCATGGCATGCTGTGCTGGAACCCTAGTCTCACTCCCACACATTAAAACTAGAGTTGCTTTTAGTTTAAAATTTTGATTCTTGTGTCCTTTCTTGCCTCTTTATAGCACAATGCATATGTTGAAAAGTTGATTCTTAGTTTCTGTACCTCGATGTTTATTATAATAAATATCTATTCCTAGACAGCAGAAATGAGCGATTTGTTCTACGGGCGTTCTGTTGATAATTTTATTTGGACGGATTGGGTGCTTTCCATGAACTGATACCACCCTAGTCTAGATATCGAAGTTTCTATGTTGAATTCTTTAAATATTTGTTCAGATATACACATTTATCTTTGAATGTCACCTCTTTGTTCTATGACTAAGATCATCCGCGAACAGTAAAACATATACCGCTGTATAATAATTTATCTATCTCAGCGTTTATTTCTTTTATTGTTCTCGAACAAAAACCAAGCATTTCATGAGACCTCAAGACGGTAACCGACATACTGTGCTGAAGAGTGGTAACATATATTAAGGACATTCACAATTAATCGTAAATTTCACTTACAGAGGAAGCCGGATGGATTTATGTGGTGTGGTATGCTATATGACAAATAAAATGTATGACGAACCACGGTTTTACTATTCCTAACTGCCCAGGCCCGTTGATCTTGTTAGTTTCCCTTGCTATATCTTTTGGAAAGCATGAAGAGAGAAACCATTAATATATAAAAACACGAGAGGTCTAACTGATGTTTGCTTTCTGAATACAGGTGCGTCAATAAGACAGACGCATGATGACTCCAAAAGAATATTTGTTTGATCGAGAGGTTTGCGGTTCGCACCCCCCATGTTGCCGTCCGCGTTTGTGTTCACCGCGGATATTCTAGAATAATTTAGAAGAGTGTGCTGATAGTTCTCGAACTTCATTGCTTGTTATGTTTTCCAACAGCACTCATGTCGTCATCAAGTGGGGTCATTAGAATCTACTAAACATCCCCCTTCCGTCACAGATACTATGACGCCCAAGGAAGTCGGTTATCGCATTAATAAAACGTAACAAAACAACAGGCAGTCATCTTTGTGCTATTCCTTATGTCATGTACAACTAAATACTCCTCCACTCTAAGGTTGATGTAATCGCAAACGTGCTACACGAGGGTGGCCTTCACAAGGAATGCTCGTTCCTAACTCGACTTTTAAATAACTTTTAAATGACATGTCCAGCCACTAAAGAGGGGGATACAGTTAACCCTGATCTCAGGATCACGATGTAACGTTGCATTTATTGCATTAAGACATTATTTCCAGAGGTGAGAAAAGCGCTGAGAAAAAGTCTTTGGACTGACATGGGGTCAAACCGAACGTGCTTTTCCACCTTTTTACAATGACTGTGCAGTGACAGTTTTTATACATTTCATTTTCGTGAATATTTTCTAAAATATAAAATTAAATTAGTATACTGCCTTAAACATAAAAATAGAAAGCACGCGCTTCAAAAGGAGGAGGTTACTACCAAAAGTTACCTATTGCAGCATTCGTAGAATGAAGACGTATACACAGGGATCAATAGTTACATAAGGAAAGAAACTAAATTCCAGTTCAAATTTGGATACGAACACTGTCGCTCTTAAGTGATAGTACTTATCTACCGCCGACACACACAGACACACACACACACACACACATACACACACACACACACACACACACACACACACACACACACCTTGCATACATAGTGTTAGAGCTACAGCAGGTACAGGTACACTAACAAAGGAAATCAATTATTCGTTTAAACGTATTCCCTATTTAGCTGTCCCTCCTCTTATCTAGACAATTCTTTACTTAAAAAATATTGTGTGCAGTGAGGATATTGTAATCGGTATTACGGATGCCTGAAGTTTTCGACTTCTCTGAGAACCAGTGATTAACGCATTAGATACTCGTATGTCAAAACGTCTATGCAAAATCCAGTTGTAGTAGTTATACCCTACTCCCATCTGCTAGTAGCATTTAATCCCTTGGATCTGACATGAAGAATTCAATGGGAGCGGTTCATAAGAATGCTGAAGTTGCTTTCAGTGGGACCTAAATTAAGTTTACTGAATTCGTCGCTCGTTTTGCGAGAGGCTGATTATCTTCATTGATTAATGTACAGTTACAGGTTTGTTTCTATTTGGTAGAAGATAATTAGCGTCAACGTGGCCAGGCGTGAATCCAAAAGGGGCTCACGGATGGGAGGGGGGGGGGGGGGGAGGGGCGTGCCCCCCCCCCTCCCACTCTCTGAAAAAACGCAAATTCTCTTTATGAACCACTGATGCCCACAATTATAATTTTCACATTGAAATATTTTATATAATTTTTATTTTTATTTCAATCACATTCATCTATGGCACATTAGATGAGGCTGTGACGGTAATTTATGTTTGTGGAGGGCGCAGGGATGGGGAGAAGTGTGCTGTAAAGGTCTGACCCTTCAAGAATCGCACGCTTCCAAGTAGCCCAGCTTTTCTAGCAGTTCGAAATATATTCGCTTGTTTCGAATTATTTTGACATTAGTTGTATTAAGTACAGATACACCACCTATTAGTGATATATTAAATTTGTGCCCTACCGGGACTCGAACCGCGATCTCCTGCTTATCACGAAAGGTCGCCGTAACCACTTCTTCACCGGACGAATCCAAATTTCCATATTCCGCACTGCCTGCATTGCCTTATGTTCGAACTTTACGTGAGACAACAAGGCATCAAGACGAACGTCATTATCATTTCAGACCGTCAAGGCTTTTAAAATAATTTTTATTTTACGGTGCCTGAAGGAATAGACATTGTAAAAGAGAAACAAGTACAATTGCAGTTCTGTGGTATGAATACGGAAGGCAGTAAAAATATGTAGTTATCGACATACACATGGCGTAATGGTAGCTACATGCAGTTGACAGCACTGCCGAAGCGAGACCTTTACTTGTTGATAATCTCTTCAATTAGTAATCGAGGATTTTAGGAACGGTCAACAGTGTACTTGTGCCATGAAAAGTCTTACAAAAACATTGGTAGTTAGGAAAGTGCGGAGATAGGATTTCGACCCTTCTTCCCAATTTCGGGTGTTATGGTCGGGTTTCTACTAAATAAGCGATAAAATCTTTGATTGAAATTGTCGAAGACACTGGAACTGCTCTAAAAAAGAAAAAAACTTACAGGATTATCGATAAGTGCTCGTGCTCGAGAGAACATCAAAGCTGTACACATTTAGATCTTATGGAGCCAAAGCGTATAATTGGTAAGCAAGCTGCTGCGGGCTGTGTCTCGACAGAGTGTTCCCCAAATTCCCAGTTTTCATTTAATATTTAAGCCTTTTAACTTGCAGATCGTGCAAGATTACCTGTTGCTACTAAAATTCTGTCAGTAAATTGTGACGAACATAATGGAGGACAATGGAAATCTGGACAAGCTGCGGCTGTCAGGCGAGGCGCATTTTCATCTCACACGCGTGAATGAGAAGAACTGCAGTTGCTGAGCAGACAGAGACCCAAATGAAGTTCATAAACGCTCCTTACGCGTCAGCAAGGTGACAGTATGAAACTTGCTGACAGATTAAAACTGTGTGCCGGACTGAGATTGGAACTCGGAACCTTTGCCTTTCGCGGAAAAGTGCTCTACCATAGCTGCAGAGTGAAAATCTCATTCCGGAAACATCCCCCAGGCTATGGCTAAGCCATGTTTCCGCAATATCCTTTCTTCCAGGAGTGCTAGTTCTGCACGGTTCGCAGAAGAGCTTCTGTGAAGTTTGGAAGGTAGAAGAAGAGGTACTGGCAGAATTGAAGCTGTGAGGACGGGTCGTGAGTCGTGCTTGGGTAGCTAAGTTGGTAGAGCAGTTGCCCGCAAATGGCAAATGTCCCGAGTCCGAATCTCGGTCCGGCACACAGTTTTAATCTATCAGGATGTTTCATATCAGCGCACACTCTGCTGCAGATTGAAAATCTCCTTCTGGAAGGTGACAGTATGGCATGCACATGCTTCACATGGAGTCCTGGGACCTTAAATTTTCGATAACGAAGTGCGAATCATAGCGACAGTTGATCGATGTGTTGGGGTTTGCAATTTTTTGTTGCACCTGCATTGAAGAATATTCCTCAACGTCACAAATGCTGGTTTCAAAAGGATAGAGCGACATAGCACATTGCAAGGCAATCAATGGAAACTCTTCGGGATTTGTTCCGTAATTGTCATCCCAAGATTCGGTGATATTCTTTGGCCCCAAGGACACCGGATTTGTTAGTTTTTCATTTATTCTTGAGGGGATACCTTAACATACAGGTGTACTCGACTCTCTATCATGTACACTGGATGAACTGAAACAAAAGCCTCAACAAAAATTCGTGGTATCCCGGCTGACATGTTTCAACACTCAGTGGGGAGCCTCACGAGTAGTTTGGATGAATGCATTCGTGCAAGAGGACGCCATCTACAGAACGTAGTTTTCAGACACTGACAATTTGGATTACTGCCTTTTGAAAAGCAGGTTCTAGTGGCTCAGTTGCTGCCAAATTTTTATGTCGAATATTTTTTTATTGGCGGTTTCATAATTTCTTGCGTTTATGTGTCACCCACTACAGTAAAAAAGGACAGCCATCTTGTGTAGTTGTGAAGCAACGTTTCCCTATAGTGCATGTTACGAAGGTTTTCCCCTCAGGTCCTGTATCAAAAATCAGATTCACATTTACCTTACCCACAAATCCGTGGAAAGGAAGTTCTCAGTCCTCCCCAGCGTGGGCAAGTTTCTAAAGCACATTCATTTCGAAGACTAATACCTCCAATATCGAGAATCGATATTTCCCCGCAGATAATATCTACTGCTTGGTATTCACTAGGAGCAGACACAATGTCCCGTACCCAATTCGTAGAAGAAAACATCAATGCAACTTATTCTCTTGAAGTTCACTTCGTCACATCTTTTTCCTCTTCTGCTTCTCGTTACGAGAATTAAGCGCCGATTCATAATTAATGGTGAACGATTTTCTGAAGGAATTTATAGGACTGCTTGCGCCATATCTACGTACTTAAAATTCATTAATGTACACACCGAAAACTGAAAACGTTCTACAACTGCATGTATGTATTTAGTATTATTTCTTTTCCTTATAGGCTTTAGTTTCATACTGGGTTAGTTATGTCCTTAGATACCCGTTCACAGATGAAACACGCTGTTAATTGATTGAAGCAGTGGAATGTGGTACCTATCATTTCGCCCTCACTGAAAAGGTAATCTATTGTACGTGAAAATATTCAGCAAAAGCTCTAACACAGTTGTGCTCCATGACTGCCTTATAATTCATGAATGACATATTTGTGTGTTACATTGGCAGCTGCTGTCTAAAACTTGCTACTTAATAAAGCTTTTGACAGTAGTTGGTAGTGTAATTATACTATTATGTCTTTGAAAATTCAGAAATGACATTTTTTGCCGTCATCCATAATGCAATCTCTATATTTGTTGTTTGTTATAATCTTCAGTTCAAGGGCTGATGTCAGTTTTGCCATTCACAGTATACTTTAACCACGGCGGAACGCAAACAATTTACAAACTTAGTCGTTTCGGAAATGATTTCAATCCTGGTCCAGAAGCCAGTAATCATGACCTTTTGGATGTCAGATAATTCGCCCCATTTCCGCATTATGACAATGACTGCACTGTTTTCTGCCTCCACCGACACGTTTTTATACCCTACACTGCTAGTGCTGCAACCTGTCGTCTATGAGTGGTCGATTAATGTCACAGCATCGTGTAAAAGTGTCTGCAACATTCGTCAGCCGGTTTGTCTAGGTGAACTCGGATGGAAGATGACGGTTAGCAAAAGGCTACTATCTTGAATGCATCTCAGCCCCGTAGATCTCCTGCACTGCTAAATAAACAAAAATGTCTTTCCAGTATCCTCATTCCTTGACTCCAACTTGATTCGGAAAGAAATCTAGAAAGGTGAAACGAAAGCGCGAATATAGTTACTTAGTGTTCTTGTTGCATAGCACGGATAACAAGAGTAAATTATGTACACATACGAATTTTATGTTGCTGTCTGTTTGAAAGCAGAATTTGAAGTGTAGACACTGATTTCAACCCTATTCGATGCAAAATACATAGGACAGCTGTTGGTTTCAATAAAACATGCAGTGTATTCTGTACCAGAAATAATCTTCAAATGAAACATTAAGAAATGTCTAGATTGCTGGTTAAAAATTAAACCTGAAAATCTATTCTTTTACGTGAATTTAATAAGACTTGAGGATAGCACACTGCGAAAATCATTTTTTAGCGAATGAAATACTGCGTGAGAAAGTGATAAGGACAAATTGTTCCAGATCTCAGACCTTTTCAACAAACATTTAGCATTGGAACCGGGGATAATGCGTAATTACGCACCTTCTTAACCCCTATAGGGACTGCATGCCTACGCGTAGAATGATGAGTCGAGTCCGTACGAGTTGTCTGAAAAATAGTCGCTGCCCAAGAAACCTTGTTTATCGATTCTATATTTTCCTTTTTCAGGTTGAATTAACAGAATGGTTAGAATGTTTTGTTCACAAACACCCACTAAATGTTCTTTTCTAAGCTTTTTCAGAAGCATTTCCCAATTACTTAAAGCAGAAAAGACCGACCTCTCTCTACATTGCACATCATTCAGTATATTGGCATTAATATACAACTTAAGATTTGTAACTGAAGTTCTTCAGAAGCATTAGATTTATGATAAGAAGTAAATAATTAATTCACATTTTCGAACTTACGGTCATTATTTACAAATGAACGATAAATTTTTTATATTTGTGTCAATGAAGTTATTCGTTTTCGATTTGCTAGAACATACGGATTCTTACAAGAAAATGCACATTATGAACTGATTAGGAAGATACATACAAAGCTTTACTCTTTGGATTGTAATTAACACAAATTAAGTATACAGGACTGAAAAAACTCGTTTGCTTCAATAACGTTTCAGTTATGTTCCTATACTAGTGTCCCATATCATACCGTAATATAAAAGTTTGAACGAAAGCGCAGAAATGTTTCCTTGAAGTGCAAGGAAATCGTCATCTTATGGTGTGCTCCATATTTATGGAATCTGGAAAGATGGCCATCAATACCTGATTTCCACAGTATGTCGGCTACAACGTTCTTCACAGAAAATAAGTCTGTATTTGAGGAAACACGGTTTTCTTTATTTAAAAGCCTCACTGGTGGTCGACAACGCACTGGTGTTAACAACTAATCCGTGGTTTGTTTTCCTTTATGAAAAACTAAACCTACGTAATCAGTTCGCATTTTGTTGTTCAGTGAGCGGAGATGGCCGTAAAAAACCCCTATCGTTCTACTCCAGTCCCATATAAATCCAGGGAAAAACGTCTGCCTCTCTTCGTATGTCTCTTCTCATCCTCATGATCCTAACGCGAGACAAATGATGGATGCAGCAGATCCGTTGTATAGACGACCTGGAACACCGGTTTTCCAAGCTACCCCGTGAGACTGCGTGAAATAACAATTTTATTACTATACTTCTTTTAAAGTTACGTTGGTTTTGCACGCAATAGGTTACACGGGTTATGAACAAAGCAGATCACTGCATTTTCTTGACGTCTGCTGTCAACACCACCCCATGAGGATTTCAAACATCAGCGGAGTATTGCAAAGAAGCTCGCACTATGATGTTGTATGATTTTTCGTGATAGACAAAAAGCACTTTCTCACAAATCTCTCAGCAAATTGTTCATCGATTCGTGAAACAACATGACAGGCTGTGTAAGTTCAGTAATTAATCTTTTAATGTATTAGTCAGGTCGTAAGTCCACTTTTTGAGCAGTCCTTTCCAGTTGTTCACACTCATTCAACAGAGACGAGCAGAGGCGGCGAATAATGTACCAATGTTTCAGACGATATGATAAATTGTTTAAGAACTGCAGTACACTAAATTTCAGTAGATTGTTTAGCTGTAAAAATATTGTATTATGTACAACAGTTGAAAAAAAATCATTTAAGTAAATGCCTTACAAGCTAGTAATCTGTGACGAAAAATTGACATCAATTATTGCAAGAAGACTTGTTAACCTTATAACAAACAATGTAAAGATCACATAACATTAACAGACATGGAAATAATATCGAGCGTATTTTATGTATATTTTACGTATCACCCATTTATGAATTAACGGATTGTTTTAGTTGTAATCTCAGTCATTTCATAGGTGACGCAGTTTTCAACGAGAAATAATTTATTCGGTTCAATTTTCAGCAGTGACCCGTTAAATGCTGACAAAATATGTCTGATGTAAGGTGAAAGTAACTTTTTTAAACAGGTGTACTGAATCGTCATTTCCACGAAAGGTTAAAGCGTGATATTCCTTGAGTATACTAGTGCTGAGTCGTAACTAGTTATTCGCGTTATGCACATATTGAGATCATGTATGGAAGTGGGTCGAACGCACAGGCTGAGTAGTAAATAAAAGGTTTCAGTGCTAGGATTCTGAGAAGTTGCAGCTTCGCAGTTGTAGAGGTTGCATACAAAACAGTAGTGCGACCAATACTTGAACACTGCTTAAGCGTATAGGATGTAGACTCATCGAGCATTGCAACTTGGTAGCTGTAGAGATTGCATACAAAACAGTAGTGCGACCAATACTTGAACACTGCTTAAGCCTATAGGATGTAGACTCATCGAGCATACAAAATAATCGAGAGGATAGTCAACGGTTTGTATGAATGGCGAGAGACTGACCCGAACGTTGAGAATACTTAACGCTTTTATAAGAACGCCATACTGTTCGCGAACACCACTTACAAAATTTTAAGAACAGTGTTTCAGGGAAAGTATCTTGAGCTACATTTGTGTCTCCCCTGTAGAGATTGTGCTGCTAAAAATGTTTGAATAACATCCCGCACTTAGGCATATAAATAATCATTATTCCCACTCTCTATCTGTGAGTGGAAAGACAAACAGCGGTAGTCAACCGTGCAATGAGGGTACCCTGAGCCTCACACTTGACAGTGATTCCCAGAGAATTGGTGTAGGTGTAATTAGATTCAAGGCATCATTGACGTAAATAAATGAAAAATACAATAAGCATAGTATTATACTTAAAACTCTTACTATGGACGAAAAAATCGATATAATGCATAACTATTGCTGACGATGCTGTACTTGTGGCAGCTGGCTGTTTCCAAAGCTGCAAGACAGTGGAATTGGCAGTAGGCTATGACACGCGATAAACGGTGACGTGTACAGAGCTGTTGTAGAAAATGTGAATTTATACACTGGGTTAGTTTTGTGTAGAATGCCCGTGTCGGTGGAAGCGTCGCGCACTTGCCTCGAGGCAAAGCAGCTGATAGCCCCTGGCGAGTAGACGTACCTGTGCGTCACGTGCGTGCCGGCGGTGTGGCCATGCGCCGCTCTGCCCCTGGAAGCTGAGGCTGCCGCTGGGCTGCTGGCCGCGCGCTGCGCTGCCGCCACGGCGACTGCCGCCGCTGATCGCGCCGCCACCGGAGCTTCTTGCGCGCATGCGCACTGCGTGCCGGCCGCGCACCACCGTCAAACGCGGCCAGCAACTCTTTTCCTCCTGCCCTGCGATTCGATATCGCCGACCCGTGGCCCCAGCTCCTTTCGCACCCTCTTACCAGATCACTTCCTTTCTTTGGGTTCAAATGGCTCTGAGCAATATGGGACTTAACATCGGAGGTCATCAGTCCCCTGGAACTTAGAACTACTCAAAAATAACTAATCTAAGGACATCACACACATTCATGCCCGAGGCCGGATTCTAACCTCTCACCGCAGCGGTCACGGGATTCCAGACTGAAGCGCCTAGAACCGCTCGGCCACATCGGCCAGCTTTTCTTTGGGGGAGACACAACATTACAAATGAAATCCTATTTTCTTTTAATGTTCGGTGTCTTTATCACATCTTTTAGATCCCAATATGATCTGGTCCCATTCGAATTACGAGTACTTTTAAGAAATACGCTACTGAAAAAAATATGTACACTGTTTCAGACGTTTGCAATTCTTAAAATATTTATTGCTGTAACAACGGATATGGAGATAATGAGATGATATTTTTAGATAATTTTTCCTCCTATCTATGTAATTATGGTGTTATGTACTTCTCAATTCGTTCGAGCAATCGAACATTCATAATAGGAAACACAGTCTTAGCTCAGTCACTAAAAATGATTCAGAAATTTTACTTGTTTGAATGAAATCAGGCGGTGATTCTTCTTCTCTGGAGGCTCGTGCTTTGCGGCAGTCTGCTAATCTGTACAAATAAAATGCCTCGTATTTTTGGGAGCTATGTATAATCAGTCGGGAAACCTCAGATCAAGCGGATATTTGGCTTTGATGAAGTTTAACCTTCCGATGAAGTAATGGAGCTCTTGGATTTTTAAATGGAGGTTCGTATCCAGTCTTTCGGAAGTTCCCTCCTGATTAACAACTACGCAACATATCGACGAATATCATTAATTCTCGAATGTCAAATAATGTTGATTAGTACACACCTTTTGTATGAAGGAGCAATATATATGTATATGTATATTTCCTTTTTTATCGTACAACTTCGTATCAGTTATCTTTCGTCATAAACCTCAATATTCAGATTACAATTCTCCAAACAAAGCTCAGGCTAATCGGCACGAAGACAATCTCGGAAGCTTTTTTCTAACAACCACCAGAGAGAATACTACAAAGCATAATTATGCGCTCATGGCATAGCTATATTATGAAACTACTTTGTGCACGGATTCTGCGAGTATGAAGATAATTAGTAAACGTCATTCAAGGGTAGAATTGTATCAGAATAATTCATCGAATATAAATAGATATTACGTAAGTATACTGTCATATCGCTGGTTTAGTTGTGAAGTATCTTTGCGGGCAGCCGCGTCAGGAGAGTCGAGTGCGGGTCACGGAACTGTTATGTTGGGTGGTGTGTAGCTCTGTATGTGAGAGGCATTGTTAGCATGGAAGCTGAAGTGTTGCTACAGGCGCTATTACAGTAAAGTGATAAAATAAGTAAATATTTCAGAGGCAAGTGCGTCAGGAAGTAATTTAAAAATGAGCAGTGCTGCTAATTACGTATTTGTGCATCCTCTCGTTGCGTGTCGTACCGTACAGTATCAGTTATCCGCGCCGTGTTCGGTCTCCCAAAATGAACTGATTTGAATGATTAGATGTTAGTTACCATAAACGAGTGCAATCAAGTGCCAGTGAATTGTAGCGAGCGTGAAAACGTACGTTCGCTCATCGCGTTTTCGCATTATCAAAAATCAGCCTCGCCGCGACGGTTACGCGCACGCTCGTACAAGTGAAAACTGAGAACTGAAAAACTAACTTTACGAACAGTGTGAAAATATCATTACCAGTGTCAAGGAGGACTGGTACCAAATATCTGAGTAAGTGTGGCGAGCGTAAGAACTTTCGTGCTATCATTCGGCTTCCGCATCATCAACAATCACCCGCGTCGTGTCGGTTACGCGTACGCTAGTCCGAATGATATCGTGGACTGTTAATCAACCATTAATTGGGATAACACTTCTGAATTAGAATGTAAACAGTGCAACCTGCGATTTTCCTTTAATCGTCTCAGAATATAGTTGTTCATACCAGACGTCGAACAGTGTTGTGTTTTAACGTTGAGTGGCTCCCCTAAACCTGCTTGCATAATTCGATACATAATTTCAGGCAAGCCAGCAGCAGTGTGGAGCAGAACAGTACGACCGCCGCAGAATTAACAGGTACGTGGAGTGGACATGGCGCACGGTCACGAAACGACAAACAGTTTAAACGTACCACCCCACCCATTTGTACTGCCGGGAGTGTTACAACTAGCACAAGCAATTCTTAGGCACAGTTCCTACACCCGTCTTAATACTTGGTGCAGCTTCCATAGTGTAGGGGCTGGCTTTGGCATCCAGTCGATCGTACAGATAGCGAGCACTGTGCTGGGATACTTTATGCCATGCTGGACCTGTTATCTTAGTTCTGTAGGAGTTGTTCGCTGACGAGTCACACCTGTCAATTCTAGTCTCATCATGTCCCACACATGTTAGAATGGAGACAAGTGTGGAAATCGTGTTGACCAGGGAAGTTGCTGCATGTTTCGCTAGGCAAGTTAACTTTCAAGGGCAGTGTGTGAATGAGCATTACCCTGTTGGAACAATATATAACCTTCCTGTCACAAGTTCTTACCGAGTGCTGGTTAGCGTCCCCTCCGGTAACACCACAGGCGAAAGAGAGTTGTATCTTATGACACACCAGACCTTAAGGCCAGTTGTGTGGCCAGTGCGTCTCGGACGAATGCACTGTGGAAGCACTCACCAGGTCGACTTCGTACGCGCTAACGACTATCATTTGCGCGCCAGCAGAATCTGCTTTCATCACCGAAGACCACAGCCTGTTGTAAGAGGTCCATGACTAAGGAATTTATTGCTAGCGCACTCGAACAAAGGTAATTTCGATGGATAGCTAACGCACTGCCTGCGATATGTAAGCTATAAGAGAATTTCAGACCAGAGAGCAGTGTTGGCTACAGTAAGAGCAATGTCAGTAGGAGTAAGTAGTAGCTAGCAGTCAGGTGTATGGAATTGGCTGGGCCGGTCGTGGGGGAGCGATGGCGGAGCCTGAGCGATGTAGGATAAGGTAAAAGCAGCCTCGCGCGTATGTACTATTGTTACATCAAGTCCCATATAAATGTTTTTGAAAAATCTCTTAATAATAATCTTTCTGATAAAAATTAACTTTTGACAATCTCTCATCTGAATTTAAAGGATTTACTAATTTCTGCAATCCATGGTCATCCCGATTATCGTAAAGAAAAATCAGTTGTATCTTTTTATACATGAGGAATCTATCGGCCAGCATTGCACTGGGCTGTGCCAGAAAAGTTTCTTATAGAAGCAGATATACACGCGTTATCTGCCGACTTCATTGAGGTAAGAATTTTCTATTTATTCAGTATGATCTTTCAGGGCCATGATGCAACACTGATGACGTCCAAATTTACCAGTTTCGATCCACAGTCAGTTAATTATTGAAAGGTTACATATCAGTCGCATTTTTTATTAGGAGGTTATTAGTCACGTTATTATTGCGAGTTTACATAATGTTATGCATATTTTTTCTGTTGAGAGGTTACACTGAATATCAAGGATATATAATTATTTTTACTGTTGGGAGGTTACAACGTCATTTCATATTCCAAATGACCCTCAGACGGCACCAGTCTAGTCTAGCACGTCAATGCTGTGGGGTGAGTGGAGTACGGGCAGGAGTGCTGCGAGCCCTAGTTCCACTGCTAATAATCGGTCCGCAGCAGTTCATGTTGACACGTCTGGGCTCACAAGCCCTCTTATCTGTGCTGTGGTATCTGTACGATTTGCCACAGATGCTCCTACAATAAAACGATCCTGGTGGGTGACTGTTTTACGCTGACGTCCAGAACCTCGTTTACGAGTGTGAAATGGTTACGTTACCACTGACAATGGCATCGAAGCAGAACTGACATAGCACGACTAACTTGGAGTTCCCCAAAAGTCTACTCATGACACGGAAGGCTACAATGTGACCCCATCAAAACTCGCTCAGTTCACTCTAGGAAACACCAGCGCGTCCATGTGGCGTGGTTGCCTGGCTGCTTCACTCAGAACCTGCTGGCTGTGAGCACTTCTGGTAGCTGAGCCAGCACGCTATCTAATGGAGGACGGCGTTGAAACCATTACCAGTAAGTATAGTATCCCCCAGGTGGCACATGCCGCCATCGCGTTAAAATCCACATCTTCTTCCCAGATGCACTACTTTTTCAGTTACTGTATTTTAAATATGAACTCCGCGGGGAGCCGTGGCATATGACAATGTGATCAAGATATTACCCGTCTATCACAGATTAGGACCTGATGAAGTACTGGCAATATGCACTGATAGCAAGAAACAAAATGGAAAAGGCAGTTTGCATATCGTCATTTGTTCCAAGTGTCCCCCCCCCCCCCCCCCCCCAATGCCCACAAAAATAGAAACCAATAGCAGGATTCGCAGTGCTTCTCTATCACCATCCCAGGAAAACATCTCCTTATCCAGAGATCAACGACGGGTTAAGCAGTCCACGAGATGACTACTGGGGAAGGAAAGTATCAAGAAAATGGTTACACTTACAGGAGCAAGAAGGGATAATGTTTATAACGGGTACGTGTGTTGTAAAAGTTCACCTTCTTCAGAAAATTTTGGAATCCATTTCCTCACATATTTAGTTTTATAAGTTCAGTGCCAACACTTTTATCTTAAATATTAAGCAACTACAATGAATCTTTTCCAGGAAGCTGTCTTCAGGTGACTTCGTACTTGTACGCATTAAACCGATCGAAAATGTTGTTTATCCACTCTATTATCAAATTTATGTAACGGTAGGTAAAGAAAAAATATGTTGCAATCGTCGAAAAACTTAAAGTAAATTAGAAACATTTTTCATAAAATGAACACAAGGAACTGTTGAACAGTGTCTTGAGAATGAGCCAAAAAAATCTGGACTGTGAAAATTAAGGTCTAAGTTACAAAAGATGGGTCTCAAAATATCATTAAAATCATATTAAAAATTCTAAACTCAAAACGAGTGAAGATCTGGACTTCAAAGCTTGGATATTGCTACTTATTTACGTGATAGACACGATTTTAAAATTCCATTGAAACCAAAAAACGAAAAGAGAAGTTAAATTTTCGGGTTGAGTCTGTCCTTACGTTTGATAAGTGTATCAGGCAGTATTATTAACGTGGCTTTGAGATTTAAAAGTAAACTCTGTTTAAATTCACGACGTTCCTTTATTATGAGATGGTCTTCGGTTTATTATACCAGTTGCTATTGAGAAAATACAACATGCGATGTAGGAGTCCAGCTTCAGATGGATATGTCTGGATTATTACGGTCGTGTCTATTCAAATTCATGCAGGTCCAACTTGTCTGGCTTTATAGGTTTTTTAGCGGTGATACAGAAAAGCACTTCTAAGGCCAGTTCCATAGCAAATCATGTAAGCGCCAGGAATAATTATAAGGTGGGACAAAGACGAGTATCATAAAGATATACAGAAATACAAAGCAGTGGTATTGTTGTCTGTATCACCTGTTCTTCTCATAGACCGATCGAGCCTAAAGCACAGTGTCACAAGCACGCTACATGCAGAGCGAGAGAACGAGAGTAGAATGTACCGATCATCCGATGAGAAAAAATTCATGTAAAAGAGGATGTCTCTGTCTGAAAAACAAATTGGTACATGGAAAATGAACAGCTTATTTCAGATCATAGAATAATCAATAGTTTTTTTTCGAATTTTGAAATTTTTACTTGGAAAATGAATCCCACAGTACCTGCGTCGAAAGGGTCCTCTCGGACATAAATATCCAATAGACGAAGGAAAGTAATAAACTGCAGGCCGACACAGTCGCAGAGGTAATGTGGTTGTAACGTAATTTCAAGATATTCTGTCAAGAATTCCAAGAAATCATTTTCAAGAAAAATAACGTTCTTGATATAGTGGATTTGGATGAGATATATTAATGCTTCCTAAATATTATTGTTATTTACTTACAACTGGAAATGAAATGATGGATTGTGTTGAATATCTTTTCGTTTCCCGTCGTAGAAGGGTAGATAACTATTTTGCTTAATGAACAATTCTCATTTATTTTAGCAAATTGTGATCTTAGAAATGAAGTCTGAGTAATTAAGAAGATTGCTGTCACAACTGAGGAAACATAAGCAACTTCAACGTTGATGTCGCAAATAACTGACTGTAATTGGCTATTAATAACGGCCTGAAAATACTCCAGTGACATTCTTCCTGTTTAAAATAGATGGTCCTGGTAATAGGGCAGAATTTCCGGCTAAATGCAATGTTGAGTGCGGCTTTTCTGTTTTTGTACATGAAAACCCTAGAGACTGCACATTGTAATAACGGCCGCGCGACGTGAAGCCTATCGGTGTGAAATTCTTCCTCCCACAGGGGCTATACAAAATGCACGAATCACGTTAAATTCCAGTTGCAGTCATCACCACTTCTGAAGATGACGTACAGGGCTTATCGTTATTTAAAGCCCAAGAATCTGGAAAAGGAAAGGAAGTATTGGGTGCACATGTGCAATGCTATAAATTCCAAATACATTTCGGATGTGGTTTCTCGTGAGGTCTTTCAACATCAACATAAATACCACGAATTCTACGGAAAGATTCCAGTGGTATTCCAAGTGTTGGAGCATATATTAAAAGCTACTCTGACAAAGCAGGAACAGATTTTCGACTTGCTGTTTCTCCTGCTGTGAAGCTAATCACGATAGTATGATAAGTTAGGGAAATTGTGTGACTGACTTTTCCAATACAATCATGAAAAGTTTATCTTTTGTAAAATCGCCTAGTATGGTACTTTATTCAATGTAGCACGTATACATATGTGTTGTTGTTGTGGTCTTCAGTGCACAGACTGGTTTGATGCAGCTCTCCAAGCTACTCTATGTACTGCAACCCACAGCCTTCTGAATCTGCTTACTGTATTCATCTCTTGGTCTCCCTGTACGATTTTTACCCTCCACAGTAACCTCCATCACTAAATTGGTGATCCCTTGATGCCGCAGAACGTGTCCTACTAACCGATCCCTTCTTCTAGCCAAGTTGTGACCCAAATTCATCTTCTCCCTGATTCTATTTAGTACCTCCTCATTAGTTACGTGATCTACCCATCAAATCTTCAGCATTCTTCGTAGCACCGCATTTCGATAGCTTCTTCTCACTTCTTCTCTTAACTATTTATCGTTCGTATTTCACATCCATACATGGCTACACTCCATACAAATATTTTCAACAAAGAGTTCCTTACACTTAGATCTATACTCGAATTTCACAAATTCCTCTTCTTCAGAAATGCTTTACTTGCCATTGCTAGTCTACATTTTATATTCTCTCTACTTTGAGAGTCATCAGTAAAATTGTTCCACAAATAGCAGAACTCATCTACTACTTCAAGTGTCTCATTTCCTAATGTAATTTCCTTAGCATCACCTGATTTAATTAGCCCACATTCCATTAACCTCGTTTTGCTTTTGTTGAAGTTCATCATACATGCGCCTTTCGAGACACTGTCCATTCCGTTCAATTGCTCTTCCAGGTCCTTCGCTGTCTGACAGAATTACAATGTCATTGGTAAACTCCAAGTTTTTATTTTAATTCCTACCACAAATTTTCCTTTCCTTTCCTTTACTGCTTGCTCAATATACATATTGAATAACATCAGCGATAGGCTACAACCCTGTCTTACTCCCTTCCCCTCAATTCTTATAACTGTCACCTGGTTTTTGTACAAACTGTAAATAGCCTTTCGCTCTCTCTATTTTACCCCTGCCACCTTCAGAATTGTCAAAAGCTTTCTCTAAGTCTACAAATGCTAGTAACGTATGTTTGCCTTTCTTTAACCTACCTTCTACGATAAGTCGTATGGTCAGTATTGCCTCACTTGTTCCAACATTTCTACGGAATCCAAACTGATCTTCCCTGAGGTCGACTTCTACCAGTTTTTCCATTCATCAGTAAAAAATTCGTGTTAGTGTTTTGCAGCCGTGACTTATTAAACTGATAGTTCGATAATTTTCACATCTGTCAACAGCTGCTTTCTTTGTGATTGGAATTAATATATTCTTCTTGAAGTCTGAGGGTATTACGTCTGTCTCATACCACTTGATCACCAGATGTTAAAGTTTTGTCAGGGCTGACTCTACCAAGGCTGTCAGAACTTCTAATGGAATGTTATCTACTCCCGGGGCCTTGTTTCGACTTAGGTCTTTCAGTGGTCTGTTCAATGGTTCAAATGGCTCTGAGCACTATGAAACTTAACTTCTGAGGTCATCAGTCCCCGAGATGTTAGAACTCTTAAACCTATCTAACCTAAGGACATCACACACATCCATGCCCGAGGCATGATTCGAATCTGCGACCGTAGCGGTCGCGCGGTTCTATACTGTAGCGCCTAGAACCGCTCGGACACTCCGGGCGCTTCAGTGGTCTGTCAAACACTTCATGCAGTATCGTATCTCCCATTTCGTCTTCATCTACATCCTCTTCCATGTCCATAACTTTGTACTCAAGTACATCGCCGTTGTATAGACCGTCTATATACTCCTTCCACCTTTCTGCCTTCCCTTCTTTGCTAAGAACTGGGTTTCTATCTGAGCTTTTGATATTCATACATGTGGTTCTCTTTTCTCCAAAGGTCTCTTTAATTTTGCTGTAGGCAATATATTACCCCTAGTGAGATATGACTCTACATCCTTACATTTGTCCTCTAGCCATCCCTACTGAGGCAGTTTGCACTTCCTGTCGATCTCATTTTTGAGACGTTTGTATTCTTTTTTGCCTGCTTCATTTACTGCATTTTTATATTTTCTTCATCCATCAATTAAATTCAATATCTCTTCTGTTACCCAAAATTTCTACTATTCCTCGACATTTTACTTACTTGATCCTCTGCTGCCTTCACTATTTCATCTCTCAAAGCTACCCGTTCTTCTTCTACCGTATTTCTTTCCCGTGTTCCTGTCAATCGCCCCCTAATGCCCTCTCTGAAATTCTCTACGACCTCTGGTTCTTTGAGTTTATACAGGTCCCACAATCTTAAATTACCACCTCTTTGCAGTTTCTTCAGTTGTGGTCAGAATCCCCATATGCCCCTAGAAATGTCTTACAATTTAAAACCCGGTTCCTAAATCTCTGTCTTACCATAATATAATCTATCTGGAACCTTCCAGTGTCTCCACGCCTCTTCCATGTAAACAACCTTCTTTCATGATTCTTAAACGAAGTCCTAGATATGATCAATTTATACTGTGTGCAAAATTCTACCAGGCGGCTTTCTCTTTCATTCCTGGTTCCCATTCCATATTCACTTACTACATTTCCTTCTCTTCCTTTTCCTACTATCGAACCCCAGTCACCGATAATTATTAAATTTTCGTGTCCCCTAACTATCTGAATATTTTCTTTTATCTCATCAAACATTTCCTCAATTTCTTCATCATCTGCGGAGCTAGTTGGCATATAAATTTGTACTACTGTGGCAGGTGTGGGCTTCGTGTCTATCTAGGCTACAATAATGCGTTCACTATGCTGTTCGTAGTAGCTGACCCGTGCTCCTACATTTTTATTCATTATTTAACTTACTCCTGCATTACCCCTGTTTGATTTTGCATTTATAACCCTGTATTCACCTGACCAGAATTCTTGTTTCTCCAGCCACCGAACTTCAAAATTCCCACTGTATCTATCTTTAACCTATCCATATCCATTTTTAAATTTTCTAACCTACTTGCCCGATTAAAGGATCTGATATTCAACACCAGTTTTCTTTCTCCTAATAACGACGTTTTCCTGAGCAGTCCTCGCCCAGAGATTCGAAGGGATGACTAATTTACATCCGGATTATTTTACCCAAGAGGCTGCCACTATTATTTAGCCATACAGTAAACCCGCATGCTCTCGCGGAAAATTACGGCTGTAGTTTTCCCTTTCTTTCTGCTGTTCGCAGTCCAGCACAGCAAGGCCGTTTTCGTTAATGTTACAAGGCCAGTTCAGTTAATCTCTCAGAGGGTTGCCCCTGAAACTACTGAAAAGCCTGCTGCCCCTCTTCAGGAACCACACGTTCGTCTGGCCTCCCAGAAAAAACCCCTCCGTTGTGGTTGCACCTGCAGTGTGGGTATCTGTATCGTTGAGGCACCCAAGTCTAAAAAAAAATGGTTCAAATGGCTCTGAGCACTATAGGACTTAACATGTGAGGTCATCAGTCCCCTAGAACTTAGATCTACTTAAACCTAACTAACCTAAGGACATCACACACATCCATGCCCGAGGCAGGATTCGAACTTGCGGCCGTAGCAGTCGCGCGGTTCCGGACTACAGCGCCTAGAACCGCATGGCCACCGCGGCCGGCACCCAAGTCTTCCCACCAACGGTAAGGTTCATGGTTCATGGGAGGGGGGCATATATAAATAATTATTACAACTTAATAAAGCTAGGGCCGCATAATATAAATAATTATTACAACTTAATAAAGCTAGGGCCGCATAATATAAATAATTATTACAAATTAATAAAGCTACGGCCGCATTTCTACACCTGTTCTCTTTCTCGAAGTATTATATGATTCGGCTTAAGGAGTCTTCAGAAAATTATTGGTAGATTTCAGGTGAGATCAGTTACCAACGCTGCTGAAGCGTGGGTTGTGGACCATACATAGAGAATGTCTTTGAAGAAATAGAAGAAGACGATGATGACAATGACAATCCTGGCAAACTCTTGTCGGTTTCGCCTGTCTGGCCATTTAGAAGTGACAGGAACTTAGCTTTCATATATCTTTTACGATTACCACAAAGTGCTCTCAAATGAGAATGAAAAAAGGTCCAGGCAGCATCTCCAGCTGATGACTCAGGGCGTCTCTTCATTCCAGTAAGTTTATTCGTTTCTACCTTCGGTTTCTATTGGCAGCATACGATAAAGAGAAACATAAGGCAACTCCACACTTTGCATAGCAGGTGACAAAAGCCTCGTGTGTAACGTAACTGTCAAACTCGTCGTAGACAGCCTCCAATATACCTCAGGTAATTTATCAAGAGTGGGAAAAGGTACCATTCTCCTTTCATAATTAAAAGCAGTATCGAAATGTTGTCTGTATTTCGTATGCAGCAATGTATGATTTTAAACGCACGAAACACAAAATGGCCATCGACTATTTTCCTCACTACAAATTATTCGAAATTTCCCCATTCGTTAATTTTTGCGTAGCGTCATTGTAACAGTGTGCAATAACGAAAATAAAACCAGTTCATTACCAAGCTATGATGTGGGACTATGAGATGTGACAAATCAATTTATTTACCTAATAGTTTCCTTAGAACTGTACAAGAAAGACAGCACAGGAGAGAATATATGCGAATCTAACAACCAAAGCTCTCCTTTCTTTTAAGCAGAAAGTAGAAGCTTTACTGAGAAACTAGAAAGAGATACGGACGTAGGTTTGCAACATTTACATAAAACAGTTTTTTCCTGGCGCATATGATTACTCGAAATTTGTATCACATTGTACAGTTGTGTGGAGCAACCAGCATTCCTTGTTGCGCTGGGCAATACAATATTTGTCAGTGTTGTATCTCTTAGCTAAGGTGCCTTAACTCCTTTTTAAGCGCTCCACGAAAATGGACTGCTCCACTGTGTCTTTCATCGCATTACATATCGCATCACTGGGAACCATGCCTTACGATATCAGCAAGTGACAACTGACTAGCCTCCACGAGTATTGTGGCTGCCTCGTCATTCACTATGCTTACAAGGGGCTCCCAAAATCTAATTCTATAAACCGATTTCCTGATACAGCTTCTGAATGACGATATAAGCAACTCAACATCGCTTCTTGAAGTCTTGATCCAGCTGCCATATTTCCACGTACACAAACGATTTTACAATCGGTTTTCACTCCCATATCAATGTACAACCGTTTTGGTTTTCAGGTTACGTACTGCTTTTAGAAGATTTTCTGTAATCTGGAGGGAGTGATTTTCTGAATCCAAACGCGTGTAATATGTATTGTTTGTGGCATGAAGGCCTGCAAAGGCCTACTAAAGAAACTGTGGATACTAAGTAGTCTATTTCGGTATAATTATTCGTCAATGAAAGGCTGTCATAAATACGAGGGTTTTTCGGAAAGTACAGAGCGATCGGTCGTTAGACGGAAACGACAGTTGGCAGTTTCTCTAGTATGCCTGTCGATCGCGTTTGTCGTACTTTTTAGTTCTGAGCACACAGTGAGCACATAAAGATGCCTAGAACAATAGTGTCTCCCGCCAAGTACGAGGGCCTGGTGAGAAATCTCGCCTGAAGCTATGCAGCCAACATTACATAACTGTCGTGCGGTTTATTTTCCAAGACAATTCTCAGCCACATTCTACAGGGACAACGAAGATGCTCGTGCATCGTTTTCAATTGTTGATTGCCCACAATACAGCCCGTAATTGTCTCCCTCTGAGTTTCTTCCCTGCTCACATGAACCGCTGGCTATGAAGACAACATTTTGGCACAGACAACGAGCTGTAGGCTAGCGTAGGGAATTGGCGGAAAGCATTGGGGCTGCCTTCTATGACGAGGGTATTGGAAAGTGGGTACAACGCTACGACAAAAGTCTAAGTCGGATCGGTGACAATGGAGATAAGTAGCTGGGAGTTACAGCTAACTGTTGCAGACAAAACAGTTTTGATTTTCACTGTGGTTTCGTGACCCATTGTTCCTTACTTTCAAATAGCCCTCGTAATGTATCTATAATTCAAAACAAACTTAATAATAATTAACTGTACTACATTATGTATGATATGTGGCTGTCTAGATATTTCAACCTGATATCCATATTTAGAGCTTCAAGTCAGCTAGAACACAGGCAAAATCTGTATTGGAAAATTTAGGCCGACATTATAACCTCAAATATGTAAGATGGCGTTCGTCAACTTTGATGATTAAAGTTATGGTAGTGACTCTTTTTCGGACTGTTGACGATGGAGTGGTATCAGTTATATGAGGCTGTTTGAAAATGTTGGATATGTTTCCAATTTTCAGTTATTTAGGTGTTCAGAGTACCTTATTCCAAAGTTTATGTTTGATTTTCATACACGTGTTGAATTTCAGTCATTTATGGTTAATTAACATCTGTCCTATTTGCTGAATTCGCTTGAAGTTTTGTGAAGTGTTTGTAATCTTATTGTTCAATGTCACATGTTGTGTGTAGTAGAATGTTCTTTTTTTTTTGCATTCTCATATATTTGTAAAACTTGTATGGATAATCTAGTAATTGAAAAACAATTGTACAGTATTAGCTACATTCTTTTTAAAATAGAAATAACACAGTCGCACGCATTCTGCGTCGGTATACTTCCAAAATCCGAAATTCTGTCTTGGTATTCATCCACCCAAAACTTGCGAAGGATATCGAACTCAGCTGTCGGCTGATTCCATCACTCGACCTCTGTTGACAGCGTCTGACGACTATTGTGACCGCACCCTTAGTGTGAGTAAGACTGCAGAATGAGTGGCAGGCGAGAAAGGTGTGCACAATCGCTCACCAGAGTGTGTGTTGTTCTTAGTATAAGTTGGTTTAAGTAGTGTGTAAGTCTAGGGGCCGATGACCTAAGCAGTTTGATTCCTTAGGGATTCACACACATTTGAACATTTGGAGAACGGAAAGTGATGCGAAACATTGTTTTATGTCACGTTTCAATGCAAAGGCTGGCTTGCATGGTAACAATAGCAATGATCGGACTTCACTAACATTATAAACTGAAGGCTCGTAGAAATTTGGGAACTATGGCTCTCATAACGCGCAGTAATTGCTTTCCAACCACTCACTTCCAGCTAATTAATAGGCTGAAATTTTGGGACTCGAACCTCCGGCGGGAGGGGTCGGGCTGTCCGTGACATGACGCTCCAAACCGAGCAGCCACTCCACGCAGCCCGCTCTCCAACAACGACTTCTGTATCTGATGAATCAGTTTCACAAAGAAAACAGGTATTTATTCAAGACATTATATGAAGTGGGAGAAATTCACTTCAACTCATTATTTATACGTTGTCATGATTTTTTTTTTTCTGTTCTCTTGCTGACGTCTGTGTGATGCGACATTGTTTCGTGAACATTTTGCTATTGATTCTAAGTCTTTCAAAAAAATCCACATCGGTCGGAAAAAGGGAGCATTACACGTTATAAACCACTACATGACGTTATCCTATGAAGAAATCTGCTCAGGCGTGACTGTGTGTTCTAACGACACATACTACTTGTTTTACACCGTAAATGTATCCGCTGAATAAAGTAGATTTATTTCCATCCCATCGTTCGCATCACACACACACACACACACACACACACACACACACATATATATATATATATATATATATATATATATATATATATATATATATATATATATATATATATTCGACGCATACGTACCCCTGTAATTCATTGACAGTGCAAAGTATGCCAACAATTTGTACGGCATTTGGTGTTGAAATCGCGGGTCATTGCAGTGCGGTCGGCTGTCACTCTAGTCAGTTACAGACAGTCTGCTTGTACCAGTACGCAGCGATTGCGTTACAGCTATTGTTCGGTGCCAAGCCTCATGTGAAGAAAACATATTATCCTCGTCCAGTGGAGTCGCTGGTCGAATGACTGTTATGCCAAATCATCCACGTCCTAGACATTTTGGAATTCCCCCCATGTCTCGTAAGGACCTAGGATACTGTAACGGCAGATAGGATACTGTAATGGCGGACAACCAATTGTGGGCAGCGGACTTGTACATACGCATTGTTATACTGTAATATGCAATAAAAGTCAACTGCACCAATTTCCTCCGAACAAGGGTCCTAGACACTTGAATTTACCCCAAAAACGGCAGCCACAAATGTTGTCAAATGAACTCCAGACAGCGGGGTAGCGTGAAACATTGTTATGGTGCGAAATAGTACGGGAACAAGAGAGTAAAAATCTACAACCGCCCTGCATTGCTTTATCATAGGGAGGATTCAGCACAAGCAAACCAAAAGGCGTAAACATGTCGACAAGGTTAGTCAGTTACCAAGTGGCATCGACTCCTCTGTGTGAGACAGAGAACAAGCTAAGCGAGAAAGTGCAAGGCAAGAGCTCTCCAAACTGCCTTCGTTGCTCTCGTAAAATTAAGTAAGACGCAACAGTGCATATCGGGAGCCTAACGGAGCAGTGCTGAAACCAACCCATTAAGCAAATGTAGCAGAACTAGAGAAAGCTGACTACGCTTAATAAACTGGACCGATTCGGCTATCACGAACGATGCACAGCAAAGCCTCTTCTCAAATATCGCGACCAGCTAGCCTAGAGGGAGTCGATCAGTAGGAATGATAACGTCCATATCGTTCAAACTCGATTCTCTGATGATTTTACTGCAACATATTACGTACGATTGTTACAGTATTGTCACACTCTGCCGGTCATGCACCTGCTGCCAGGTGAAAACACGGATAACTGGCGCTGGAGCCCAGGACTGATGGATACTCTTTGGGTCTACCAACACTATGCCTTTTGAGGGCCTAAGATGCTCTGAGACTTTGGCGTTGTAGGGACCAGAGGCCCTACAAAACAAGCAAGTCAGGATCAGCGCACATCAGAACAATGTAAATCACAACACCTGATAGTGTGGTCCATATGATGGGACAACGCGACAGACAGACCACTCTCTGAATGGCGTGTGAATCAGTCACACATGCGACGCTGTCACGTCTCTACCACAAAGAAAGCGCCAGCAGATTGGCGTGCTGGCAACCAGCCAGACCTCTTGTCTCTGGACCATGCTACGTGCTGACACAGGGACTTCCAGTCAGCCATGAGTCTGGCAATGAGGACTGCGGCGTATGTAGCAACTGGTAGTCAATGAGACTTCAGCAATGATTTATACTGAACAATAAAATGAGTAATAAATATCCTTGTTTTATTTGCATCAGACAACGTCCCATAGGATTTCAAACCACATATTATGACGAAATAGTACGAGTTTCCAGCCTAGCGGTAGGTGATTCCTAAAGTGCTTAAGGATAGTTAGCCCAAATTAGATTACAGGCTTCACAATATCGAGTGGGTTCAATGGCGCAGATTTTTCTTTCGTATTTCATGTGTCAGACCCACTAACTTCAGACATTGTGTACAGATTTAGTAAATCTCATCTACAGACATATTTAGCAATTCACTCTAAAACACATTGTGGTGGACGGAGTATAATCAAAGGTAGCACATCAGGATTTTGGTAGTATATATGTTTCAATATGATTAATTGGTAGCTTTGACAATCAGAAAATGAAAAGTAACACAAAGAATGCATGGTTATGAATGGGAATATTTGTGAACAGGAGTATTTATAAACATGTGATGTGCGAGGCTAGCCTGCTTAAGGATGTGATAATTACTGTAAATCTGGAACCAGTTACCTATTAAAATATGTTAAGAAGAGAAGAAACTAATTTTTGACATGCAACTAGTGACCAAAGCTGTTTGTATTGATTTAGCGTTAATGCATTCAAATCGCTTTTAACGGATCAGTTCACTACGTATGAGTCACCACGCGCAGAGACTGATTACTTTGTAGCGGTTTGTTCCCTATTCCCACATGCAAGAAGTTACACATGACAGATTAGAATTAGAGACTTGAAGTACCTTTAGACAATAAAATTATATAATGGGCGTAGTACCCAAAACTGGTTTGGCAAAAGTGTTTGAATAAATTAAAAGCTTAGTAATACAAGAAGATGCTGTCGAAACTTACGAGGCAGGGATGACGTTCATTAGATACATCATAGCTACAAAGAACTCTAACTTCAAAGATTTTGTGGTTAGTATAATGTGACAACGATTACAAATGTACATTTTTTTGGCTATCATCGTCACCTGTTTCCATCGAATAAATTGCCTGGCAAATCCCTGATCCACAAGAGCCTATTCTCCAATTTAATTACACTTTTTTAGTGTTACGTTAGCTCAGTTGGATTCATATTCTATAATTGTGGTTTCACTTCTACTTCTTTGTTCACTTCCTGTTAGTATGACAGGTGTATATTCATCATGAAAATATCTTTTAGCCCCCGTTTCAAGTAATACGGTCAAAGGGTACCTGCTTTACAATATTTCTCCGGTGTGAAGGTTCGTATTTTGAAGATGGTAAATGAGAAAAATCCCTTTGAGGTCCCAGAAAACAGTGCCCTTAACCTTCAGTGATGATACGCTTCTATTTTGCTGCAACACCAGCATCTTACAATCATTCGTTTTACTGTCAACGCGTTGTTGATGTCAGATCTCCCAAACAATACCTTGGCGTATAAAATCGGTTGTATCGATTTAAACTGGTAAAAAATTGCTAAGAAATTGTCTTTCGGTTCTCCATTTAGCCACGGATTTCAAAAATTTTGCCCCAATTTATGTTGGGGAATGGTTTGCCTAGGTTAATACACTGTATGAAAGTATCATTGCCAATGAAGACTGTCAGTCATCTACAAAATGATATGATATTAATAATTTTATTTACAATATGTACATTCGATGGCCTACTTAATTGTTTCAGCACAAAAATATTTCTTAAATAACAACAGATATTTAAATATGGCTTTCGCAGGTATGAATGTATCGAAGGGGCTCATGAAAGTAAATGCTGTGAGACATTCAAATACGTAAGCAAATATTGTTTTCAACCAAAACAAGTTTTTTTTAATGGACATCCCGTATTATTTCTTAGGCAATCCATAATATGAGGAATCATAAAAAGATTGGCGTTGGTTGTCTCGCAATACGTGACTTACATTCCGAGATTGCAAAGCGAAGTTGACGCTCGAAATAAACGAAACGCACCGCTATTGTGCATCCAGAGATGAAAGTGTGAACCAAGTGTTGTCCGTAATCGCGTTGTGATTCACATACTACGATGCGACAAACGCTGTACTTATTGCTATTTACTGGAAGCAGCATAAATGCCCAGTAAAACGCAACGAAAAATAACGAAAGGGTTTACTCGTTCGTGCTTTATTTATCTTTCTTACGGTACTCGAACGGTAACGAAACATCGAATATCACCGGCCATGTAAACATAATTAATGGCTGACCAGGGATCTAACAGAGGCATAAATGGTTATTGTATCTAGTTGTACATCAGTTACATGATTGTACATGACACTAGAGGTCATGACACAGAACACTCTTACTGATTACGTTACAACTGTACTTTTGCACGTAATGAAACGATTACATGACTGTACAATAGCATCTGAAAAACAAACGTTTTTCTTCTCAGAAGCATACAAAATGTATCCCGCTATGTTGTCTTATTTATCGCAGCACAAACACTTAGGACCGGCCGGGGTGGCCGAGCGCTTCTAGGCGCTACAGTCAGGAACTGAGTGACTGCTACGGTCGCACGTTCGAATCCTGCCTCGTGCATGGATGTGTGTGACGTCCTTAGGTTAGTTAGGTTTAAGTAGTTCTAAGTTGTAAGGGGACTGATGACCTCAGAAGTCCCATAGTGCTCAGAGCCATTTGATTTGAACAAACACTTTGTATGTTCGAAGAGATCGCCATTTAGAAGGCTACACCGCTGAGCACGCTCCAACACTGATCGACTCACTGCTGTCAGCGTTTCTGCTGCTACTGCAGGACTCGCAGCTGAAATACGAGCTTCCATGTTGTCCAGTGTTGTATGAAACTTCTGATACAGCACGTTTTTCGCATTTCCTCAGGCCAAAAAGTTCATGGGGACGAAGTCCGGAGACCGCGCTTGAAATCTGGACTGCACCGTCGTGTCCATCAATTTGGAATTGGTTTAGTACACTTACCGATATCGTTCCATAGAGTGTACTTAGGTAAATAACACACGCAGGAGTGAAACCATTACGGACATATCAATGTTTGTGGAAAACTTAAATGAAGATGACAAGAGGCGGGTATGAACCGTCATCCTGCCGAATGCGAGTCCAGTCTGCTAACCACTGCGCTACCTTACTCTGTGTATTATGCTGGTCATAATCTTGTATCCATGAACTGTTTTGCTGACTTTGCAATAATTCTCGCATTTATCGTCCTTGAGTATTTATAAACGGAGTATTTGTAAAAGACTAGCAGTACATCTCAAGTCCTGTAGATTTAATACACGAAGTGGAATGAGTTTTGTTGCCGTTCTGCTAAAGACTAGAGAAATTCTTAAGGAATGGTTTCTATCCTTTCTTATTTGCTGCATTATCACTTGCTAAGCAATGTAAACTTTACTACTGGGTCCCCTAAACTAAAAAACTTAACCCAGCCCGAACAGGCCGTGAAGGCCCAACGTTACCGACCGGCCGCCGTGTCATCCTCACACCACAAGCGTCACTGGATGCGAATATGGAAAGGCATGTGGTCAGCACACCGCTCTCCCGGCCGTTTGTCAGTATACGAGACCGGAGTCGCCTCTTCTTAATCAAGTAACTCCTCACTTTGCCTCACAGGGGCTGTGTGCATCGCGCTTGCGAACAGCGATCGGCAGACCGGATGGTCACCCATCCAAGTACTAGCCCAGTTCGACAGACTACTGTGTCGTCTATGAGCTCTTAACTCGACAACCGTTCATTCTGTTAGTACGTTAGCTGGCAATCCTCCACTATCATTGTATCACTCGGTGTGTTCTTCTCGCCCATCTGCCCACTCTTCTGCTTTAGAATGGTAACGTCTTCGCTGTTACATTTTCCGAAAGATATTTTTATATTTCTGTATGAGCGTCTCATAGTGTGGTATTGCCACAGATAACGGTGCCACACCAAAGTCAGCGACATGCATCGATGTCTTGCTACAATACACAACGACAAATGGGAGGGTCCCCTGAAGACGCCTTCTGTCTCAGCACCAGAGCACCTTTGCATGGAGGTCGTTCTGATCTGCTCCTATTGAGCATCATTTAGTTAGGACACCAGTGGGATTCAAGTTTTAGATGTAACTCTACTTTTGTAAGTGTTGAGAAGAATTTGTAATTGTCTGCATAGAGCAATACTTTACTATTCAGACATAGTTGTAAATATTCAATTGTAAATATTCAGCTCTCCCCTGTGGCGGCGGATACTTTAGAAAACTAAGTAATTCTTCTTTATTATTCTTGTAATAAAGTGAACTAACGTTTCATATGGTTTAGTTCCGACCATACATCTACCAGAGTAATCAAGCAATCCACAGTTATGACCAGATGATTGTAGTTTCGTCGAGGTCACAACACCTTCCGACGATTATTTGTTGTTCAACTTGTTCATTTCTCCCCTGTGGACGTGTTCCTTTGGTTTCCTTTCAGTTGCAGTTGAATACATTTCTAAGCCACTTTTATTTCAAGTGGCAGACGAAATTAAAAGATACAAAAACGTAACATGTAGAAAAATACTTCTCCTTTTATCCATAATATCATCAGAGCCCTCATTTTTATATCACATTAGTCAGTCCATGACTCTGGTTATTATCCTTTAGATATACCATCTCGTCTTTAACTGAATCACTTAATATGATACGCACTTAATCACTGCATGCTACCAGCTGCCTCAGGAGGACGTAAATCGTGCATCATTCCTTAGCGTTTCAGTAGCTCTCTTAGACATACATTGACCCTTCTTGACGATACACTTGCTAATAAACTTCAGTCCACTGTCGTCGCAACAAAATTATGATGTGAGTGCTTATCTGGCTTCGCTTACATCCCACGCTCCAATATCTCATCAAAGAATCTCTCTCTCACTTTGAACTAATAGAGGGGGTGTCTTCTCGTATCACGTTACCTCCTTCAAGTATATCCGTTCTCCCACTTTAATACACCTATTTATTCCAGGAATCAATCAATCTTCCTCCTCACTGTCTCGTTACCGACCATATATTGCCGCGCGGGATTAGCCGAGCGGTCTGGGGCGCTGCAGTCACAGACTGTGCGGCTGGTTCCGGCGGAGGTTCTAGTCCTCCCTCGGGCATAGGTGTTTGTGTTTGTCCTTAGGATAATTTAGGTTAAGTAGTGTGTAAGCTTAGGGACTGATGACCTTAGCAGTTAAGTCCCATAAGATTTCACACACATTTGAACATCGAACATCTATTCTTCCGTAAGTTGTGGCGGTGTACCTAGAGAGAAGTGAATATTATAGCCGGTGTTAGTCAGTCGGTTCACTTTTCTACCCGCCCAAAACTGGCGGCGCAAAGATTTTAAAACCTATTCCAGGTGCAAGTCAACGAACAGGACTTAAAATAAGTCCACTGATGATGTGCAATGATTAACAGTCGCTGTGGCCTGATAGGAAAGCTCAAAAATAGTTCAAATGGCTCCAAGCACTATGGGACTTAAGATCTGAAGTCATCAGTACCATAGACTTAGAACTACTTAAAACTAACCAAGATAAGGACATCACACACATCCATGCCCGAGGCAGGATTCTAACACGCAACCGTAGCAGCAGCGTGGTTCCGGACTGAGGCGCCAATAACCACTCGGCCACAGCGGCCGGTCCAAGGAAAGTTCAAATTTGTGTGCAGTTTCTTGTTAAAATAAATCGTAACTGCTGTAACACACTTACATTAACAATCTAGTATTTCTCCACACGTATTTCTTCGAAATATATTAGCGATTCAAAGCAAGGCTTCATTAAATGTTCTCTATGACAGCAACAGCCTCCCTCTGCTCTCTCCTCAACCTATCAGTGTTGTGATATAAGCCGTTATATTATAAACCTCCTTCGAGATTTCTACGTCCAATCCTAAAAAGTTCTCGTGATACTTACGTGTCACTTCCAGCCTAGACATATCGACTTCATGTCACACATGAGTAAAATTAATTTCAAACATTTGTTAAGAAATTAAATGTTTATTTTCCCTCCTGACTGACTGCAAATCAAAGTCTTGAATAAAATACCTCACGAGAGTATCAACTCTTAATACGGTGTCAGATTTAGACTCTAATGTACTATAATATTCCCTAAGCATGATCATCATTACTATGAGCCAAACTGGTAAATATACATCCTCATCACTCTTTTGCCGGCCGTTGTGGCCCAGCGGTTCTACGCGCTTCAGTCTGGAACCGCGAGAGCGCTACGGTCGAAAGTTCGAATCCTGCCTCGGGCATGGATGTGTGTGATGCCCTTAGGTTAGTTAGGTTTAAGTAGTTCTGGGTTTTAGGGGACTGATGACCTCAGATGTTAAGTCCCATAGTGCTCAGAGCCATTTGAACTCTTTTTTTTCATCACTCTTTTCATTAGCTTCCTTTTCTATTGATTACAGAGATAGAGTCTCGCCGGTGTCCATATGTCTAACGCTTTTTACTGTTTCATTGTCTGTTGTAAAATTTCACGACGGATGTCAGTAAGATCCCTTTTGTAAACCTTTTTCCCTTTTGAATTACTCTTCATTGTAGTCGTCTAGAAGAATAGTGTCATTGTATCGTAGATCACCTGCCGAAGTGTCATACAAAATAAATGTCGTGTGACTAGGGCCTCCCGTCGGGTGGACCGTTCGCCTCGTGCAAGTTTTTCGAGTTGATGCCACTTCGGTGACTTGCGTGTCGACGGAGATGAAATGATGATGATAAGGACAACGCAACACCCAGTCCCTGAGCGGATAAAATCTGTGGGAATCGAACCCGGGCCGTTAGGTAAAACATGCCGTTGCGCTGACCATTTTTCTTTTTTTTTAACATTTATTTATTGGTATTCTATTTGGATACAAAATTAGGCAGTTCACAAACGCTAATGAAATGAATCCGCTGCAAAAATAAATAAATAAATAAATAAATAAATAAATAAATAAAATGGTCAATGTAAAATTAAACACAAATTTAAACGAGCAGGGATACTTTTTTGTTTATTCTTTTAAAAGGAACACGTAGATCATTTCATGGTATAATATGTGCATTACATTTTGAGTGGTGACAGAAGCGTGAAGTTCATTATCAGCTGTCAAATGTGCACACCGACTGCACCCGGCACGTCCCAACTGCGTGGGGGGTCGAGGAAGACTGCCTGCAGATAGTTGGCAAAGGTTTTCCGATAGTGTGACCATCTATGAACCTCATTGTGGGCTTGCTGCAAGAAATATCAAAAGTCAAGTCACGACTTGGCAGCATCCCCATAGAGGTATGCGATCGTCCAACCTTTGACCCAGATGATCGACTGTGATTTAGTCGCCGGAAAGAAGTCACTCTCCGGATGTAAGAAGGAAGCAGGTGTAATATGTTGCGGGGTCACACGGAGGTAGCAAGCCGCCATCTTTCTTCCTAGGAGCCAGACGTCCTCCAACGCGATACAAGTTAAGCGGTGATGGTCCTCATCCACTTGGTGACATTTCTGGCATAGTGGAGGGTCCACTATTCCGATTGCATGGAACCGTTGGTTGGTGTTGAACTTGCCACAGACGACAGAGAACCACAACGCCCGAACGAAGGTAGGAAGGAATTTTTGGTGCACATGTCTCCAAATCTTCGGCTAATGCAAACTGGCTGTTTGAGTTCTATGACATTACGACTTATCCGTCGTAGCAGTCAAACATAAAAATCCTTCGCGCATGGCGGTCTCGTGCGCGGAAGCTCGTCTCTGATATAACTAAGTTCCAGGATAAATGTTGATACACGCGCAAAATGTGGCGTAATGTTGCCCACCGCCACCGGAGGTGTGAGGGACGCTGCAACCAGATCACCATTCAGCTACCTGGGGCGGACTCCCAGGGTGTCATAATTGTAGCCAAAGGACCCGCGACGTGAGAACTGCAGGCGCATCACCTCTATAGAACAGCAACCAGCAGCTCCTAGGCTGCTTACCCACCCCACGCGATGATCCGGCGACGCTACAGCTAGCTGCTGTCAAGTATGTGATCCGCTCACTGTCAGTCTGC
The DNA here is from genome assembly GCF_023864345.2 of Schistocerca serialis cubense. NCBI lineage: Eukaryota > Metazoa > Arthropoda > Insecta > Orthoptera > Acrididae > Schistocerca > Schistocerca serialis. The sequence continues at coordinate 446,018,562 of NC_064645.1, forward strand.
AACATGTGTGCTCGACGTCTATGTAAGATTAGGCAGGACGAATCAGTCATGTTGGAGAATCAAAGTTAGCACGCAGACTTGCTCACAGACCACTCTACGACTTTGCTGTAGTGTCTGTGCCGGACCCGCGAAGACAGCGTTGACGAACTCCGGACTTCGGATTTGGCAACCTGCGCCATTCTGTCAGTCCCAGTGTCACCCAGAAGTACTGCAGATGTTATGAGACAACCTGAGTCTCACCTCACTCCGAGACGACTAGAGAGCTGCCACTTCGTACCAGGTGGACAGTTGAAGAGCAGCGCTGCAGCCGACGGCCTACTTCTTCTCAACCCTTCCTCGAAATTAGATTGCCAGAGCATCGTGGCACGAAAGGTCGCCCGTTTGGTGGCTACTTATCAGGAGAACAATGTGATAAAATGTATTAGTAAGTTAAATTTTCCTTGTTACCATATCCAGACTTGCAGAGATTTTAAAATCTGAGAATGAAACCATGGTCCAAGTAGCATGTATTCATTTTATTAACCCGCAAAATCGACTAGTATCCACCTTGGGTCGTTTTCAAGGACATGCCTTAAGCTTGCAACTGCATTTCACATTGTAATACATCGCTGGAACATGTGGACAGGTATTCATCGTATTCCTGTGCCACGTTGCTCAAAAACCTTACGTAGTGTACGTGATTACATCCATTAGCTATGACATGATAAGACAGTTCTCTGTTTGTGTCGATTAATTGATGTAGTCATGTACATTGCTGTATTACTTTCGTGCCACATAGGCACAGAAATACCAATTATACCGGTCCACATGTACCAACTATGTATTACAATGTAGAGCCGGAACCTTAAGACATGTTCTTTAAAATGATCCACCGTTGAAATTAGCCAATTTCACTTATAATAAAAAGAATATAGCCTACTTGGGCCACATGTTCATTCTCAAAATACAATGAGATGCCAACTCCCCCCCCCCCCCCCCACACACACATACACAAATAAAAATTCCAAAATATGAACCAGGTGGACACCAGCTATAGGGGCCTAAAATAAATCCAAGACCTCCGTAGAGGTGCAAGTTAAATACACCGTAACTACTCACAACTGATAAAAGTTCAACCCACACGGATATTCTAGTTTCCCCATGGAATAACTAACTAGTATTTCTTCGTAATTATTTCTTCACTCCGAACTAAATAATCTGTTCAGAGGGAGAGTTAATTAAATATGCACTGAAAAAGGCCCACTACAATTCAGAAGAGCTTAAGTAGACTTACAGCTTTTACGAATAATATTGAAACACATTTCCAGTCACATTTATGTGACCACCCGTCAAAAGCCTGAATAACCACCTTACGAAGTATGGACTGGTTCTAGACGTGCAGGAAGGAACCTACAAAAATGTGAAGTCATCCTAATTCCAGTGCTGTGGCCAGCGCACTAAATTTTTCGGTTGAGGATCCGTGGTGCGAAATTCCCGCTCGAGGGGTCCCAAACACATTCTCTAATGGGTATTAATCCGGGGACTTTGGTGGCCAGGGGAGTACGGTGAACTTATACTGGTGTTCTTCGAACCACACATGTACACTGTGAGCTGTGTGAAACGTTGCATTGTCATGTTGAGGTAGAAACATACTGCATGAGAACTGGACGTGATCCCAGAGGTTAGATGCCGAGTTGCGTTGATCCATTGTGACTTGCACAGTACCGAGGATACCCAGGCAATCCAACAAAAACACTCCCCGTAATACTCTGACCCCCGGCCTGTAGCACAGTTTTCAGACGGTTTACGCCAACGGCCATCTGTCTGACGGAGAACACAACGCGATTCACCTGGAAGCAACTTGTCGCACCCGAGGTGACGTCAAGTTGCGATATTGGCGTTCAAATTCAAGCCTTTGTCGCCGATGGACAGCAGTCAACACGGATGCACGAACCAGGGGTCTGTTGCGGAGATCCATAGGCAGTCACACTGGCTGGAAGTTGTTGAGGGGACACTGTTTTCCGCCCCTTGGCTCAATAGGTGGTCACTTGCTCGACAGATGTACGTCACCCTCACATGCCCCTGTCACCTATGTCCGGTGTTGCAACACAGTTACTTCCGCTCCCCTTTTTGGTAGTGCCATTTTGACGTGCCTGGTGAATTTTAACCACTGCAGTACGCTACCAACTTACAATTTTGGCCGTTTCGGAAACGATTCCGCACTTGCCTTCTATCAGTTATCGTGCCCTTTCGGACCTCAGATAAATCGCTCCGTTTCCGCATTACGACGACTGCTCAACGGTTTGTCTGCGTCTCCCCAGCACGCTTTATATACCCTCCATTGCCAGAGCTGTTATCTGAAGTTTGTGACTGGTTATTGTACGTTGATCTGGAACATAGGTGACGGACACATTAATGTTACTGGACCGTGTATTATTCAGACATACTGTGCTGTATTATTCGGTAACTAAATCAGTCAAGTTCAGTAACATCCACTATTACGTATCATATTGGTCTGGCGCATAAATCGTTCAGAATACAATTTATTATTCATTTTCTTCAGCGGAGACAGCTGGGCGCTCTTTGGTAGAAAATAGATTGTAGTATGATTGCCGCTGTCCACCCTCTTGGGTGCCAGCTACTATTCTTGCCACCAGACCCATCGAAAACTACGTGGCTCGCTACAAATCCGGAGCTTCTGGAACATTAGTATTTCAACCACCAGCACAAATAAATTCCTTTCACTTGCTGCATGCTTGTCCACTGAGCTTTGATGACGCATGAGAATTTATGTCCTTACAAGATATTTGATGATTTGAAATAAATATTGATAGTCGGTCTATGCGAAGCCTCACGGTCTCTGCATGCTGTTCGAATTTCGTCACTGCCAGTTAGTCGGAGATTCAAAAGGAGGACTAATCTGGAATATTTTATCAATGACGAATTCACCACTATCAGTTTCAACTAAAGGCCGTATTTCCTGCGGAAACACGTTAGCTTTCAGTCACGTGGTGCTTTTCATTCTGTTCTGCATAGTCACGTCGTTCATTCATACTGTTTCTGACTGACGCTTCACGCCAAGGGAAAGAGAGTTACATAGACGTCTATCCAATGGCCCTCGCACTTCCACTCTTTTGAGATGAATGGGGTCCTCTTGTTTAGTCACACTGATGATTGTTTCTAGAATCAATGCAGTGCCTTAAATCTAATTCAAAGCAAAAGAAAAGAAAAAAAGGCTCCGAGCACCATGGGACATCACACACGTCCATGACAGAGGCAGGATTCGAACTTGCGACCGTAGCGGTAGCGCGGTTCCAGACTGTAGCGCCTAGAACCTCGACCACCCCGGCCGGCACTGCCAAAAAATTTAAGCAAAACCACCAGTACCAAACTCAATATTGAACCCTGAAACTAATTCAGACTCTTTTTCAGCAAAATCAAAAGGGAGTATAAGGATCGGAAGTGGGTATCTGCTTGTCTCCATTAGTATCTCCCTCTCATGTAGTGCTCGAACTACACTTCGTTTTGTGGAATTCTTCACACCACTCTTTTTCTGGAATATAATTGCCACTTATTGTTTTGAAGGATAGCAGTCAGTTTATGCATTTTATAGATATCAGCCAGGCGGGTAGTCTGAAGAAAAACTGCACATAGAAGGAAGACACCAGACCAAAGCAAGATTGTAAGAAAAAGTAACGTACTGACTATACTGGTTTGATTCACAGTAAGACCCCTGAGTACAGACAGTTTTCTGTTTGTACGTTAGCCTAAATGCAAAAGGAAATTAGAGTGAACAACAGCAGTGCGGTATATAAATTACGATAAATATCTTCCTACATTGTAAAACTTTGTGGAACTTCTTGAATATCTCTACGTACTAAGCCTCGAAGGAAATACTGCATATTTAATCTTTTAAAGAAAAACCAGTTACAATTGGCAGTTTGTGTTACATTAGCACGTTAGAAGTCCATTCAGCATGGAACAGCAAGCAACCTGTTCCAGAGCCGTCATCCACACGAAACGTTGATGAATAGGCAACATTTCGCATTTGTATTTATGACAGGAGGGACCTACTAATCTCTGTTATTGTTTCGTGGCAGATTAATTAATGCGACGGTTTTAATGAGGTTCACAATGGCACGAGCAGGCAAAACTAATCCGCCGCGGCTTGCATATGCTTGGAGAGAAGCTTACTGCTCCGTTCCCAAAATCTGCTGATATGTTAATGTCCCCATTCGAATGCTGTTGCTTACAGTTGAGACTGAGGAAGCAACAACTGCATACAGATAAATTTGCAGAACGTAAGCAGAAAATCTTCTACTCTTAGGACATTTATCATTACATTCATGATAAAAAATCCTTAGTTTTATTATTTTCACTTATGTTGCTCACGAATGTGAGAGAAAAACTTTACTTTCATCAATGTGAATCATAGCGGTTTTGAAGAAATACTATTTTTTTTACGATCGGTCTGCCAATCACCCAACTCCCTCTTGGAATTTATTGGACTTATAATCATCTTTCTTTCATATTTTCCCCAAGTGTAATGGTTATGCTTCATCCAGAAAATAATTTTTCCCCTACTCATTACTGGGATGCATGACCTAAGGGAAGCTATGTTGCGTTTCTCATTTGTACGGAAGGGTATGTTTTAGAATGTCTGCTGACTGCTGGAGAAAGTGAGGAGAATGTTTCAAAACAGAGTTCCAAGTATATTAGAATATAATAGGAGTTAGTAAATGGAAAGCAAATAAGAAGACGCCTGTTAACGATTTGTGGTTAATGAGACACATTGTGACAATATTATCTGGAAGAACAATCGACAGCTGTCGGTGGCATAGGGAACTGGCAGTAGAGAGTGCTGAATACATCGCGAAACAGATGCGAGGATGACGGTGCAAGTGAATAAGCAGTTCCAAGATCGGCGAGAGTTTACTATATAAAGAGAAAAACAAGGGGATTGTGAGGGAGATTCACATAAACTAAAGTACATCTGCAAGAGCCTCTTGATGCCATCAGGAATGCGGAGTGTAATAGATAAATAAAATAGGTAAATACATAAATAAGTGAAAATTTCGCAATCAATGTAATATCTAGGTAAACAGTTGAAGTTATACGTGGAGTCTTCAACGGAACTGGACGAGTAGCACTTCAGAGGAAAAACTGCGATGATTGATGTGATGGCGTCTGTATGTACGCAGTTTGAACATTAACGTCGTCTAGTCGTTCATGTCCCGAGTTATGAGGACAATTGATACGAGCAACAACTTTACGGGGGTTGGAAGCTACTTTCAGACTCATATGTCGGTAGGAAAACAAACGGCTAAGACGATGGTGATGTGTCTACAATTTAGGATGTCAAATTACATACGGACATAGTATTATTCCCGTCTTATTTGAAGAAAACTGGTAAGACAGACTTCAAAACCGTCGTCAATTTATATACTTTTTATGACTTACTGAGAATAACTTAAAATCGTGGAAACATTTTGGATATTAACAACCAATCCCACACCAGAAAAAGGAATGTCTACAAATTCGTCTATCTATAATTCTTTTTCTTTTAAAAATGCTCTCAAGAATGAATAGTTTCCAGGTAGTGAAAGGTAAGGATACCACTGGATGTTCGACTCTGCAGAAGCCATTGTCAGTGGATCAGTATCGTTTTTAACATCGGAAAGTGAATATTGTTCAAATTAATGTGAAGGCCCAATCATATATCCATTGTTCTTTAAGTTGCATGTAAGATTTATCACTTGTTTACATTCTGTGAAACTCAAACTAATTAATTAGCAAAATATGTTTTCAGTTTGTATTCATTCATCCTTCTGATAAAAACATCACAGCCTGCTTGCACACAAACTCCTTAGCAGCATCAAGTAAGGGAAATAAATAAAGTTAACAGCTACTGTAGAGGCTTAGCTTTACTATAGTTTTACAGATTCAGACAATGAGATTGGAAAAGTGTATTTTACAGAAAAAATATAAGAACTGAACTGGAATTTACAAAGAGAAAGAGGAAATAGGATCTGGATAAACGTTATAACAGTGGTTTTGGGGAATTATGAATCACTGAATAAGTATATCAGAAAAGAATCATCACGCTCAAAATTTAAGTGAAGACGCATGGGTCGTTCACGGCTTCCTAACACCTTTGCATATTACTTTCATTTTCTTTTGTCAAACTGCAATCTCTCAAATTTAATATTAGCCCCTAAATCTGTTGGTATCCTTTTAGTGTAGATACTATCTTCGGTGTTGGCATAAAACTAACTAGAAGAGGACTACTAGTAATACTGCAGCTAAAAGAGGTAACCTGCAAAGACAACGGTTTGAGTGAAGTAGATTAATTCTGCAACATCTGGACTATAACCGAAGTACGTCCGACAGAAAAAGCAAGGAATGTGTTAAATAATGACTAACCGTTTTCAAGTAAGAACAGAGGAAAACACATCGATAACAAAAGAAAATTGTATTATAGTCCGTTGGAAGGATCAGGTGGTAATCTCATTGATAAACGAGATCTTAAAGGAAAAATATAAGTGGAAAATGCAGGATAACGTCAATCGTAAGGGGAGAAGAAGTATCCTCTTGGAAATGCCAATGAACTTAAATAATAGAGGTATTATGAGAAAGGTGAAAATGGAATATGTAGAAAAGGAGAAGAGGAAGAACAGGATGATAAAAGGGGAATCAAAGAGCAATGTTGTACAGTGGAAGGCTGAGGAATGGTGAATAAGAAAAAAGAGAATTGTCGGATAAGAGATGTATACTGATGTATAAGAGAGGCATAGGAACTTATGGAGTAACGTTGACAGAATCCAAAAGAAAATCGAAAGATAGTCACAAAGGATACTGGACTGCAGGGGGAAGTATGAGTTAAAGGAATTATGAAGATTACTCAAGGATTCCTTCGTGATCATGCGACGTTGCTAGTCTACCACAACTCTTCAGAACCCCTTGAAAACATCCTAACGTTATGGACGAAACCGGTAATGTACTCAATAAAGATCTCATCAGCAACTGGAGTGGTTTTCATTGATTAAAGAAATCGTTGGGGAATCAATAAACACTCCGAACATGTGGAAAGTAATGACTGATAGGATATGCTGTTGTCAGTGAATACAGATCCTTGTCAATGTTTCGGAGCCAAAAATGCGAAAAGAAGTATATGAAAAGCAAATTTGAACACTGATATCGCGCAAAGGGCCTTTGTTACAGCAGCAGATTCAGCTGCACATCTGTGGGGGAAACAAATCGCAAACCGGGCAGTGGCTGACCGGATTCGGTTTCCATGAGTAGTGATTTTGCCTCTTATGACATGATATGTGGCATCAAGTGCACCGACAATCAGGTTGAGCCGTTTAATCCGCTGTGTTTGGAGGATTTACCTCAAACCAGAGCCGGATTCTGCGGAGCTTTATGGGTATTTGTTGTACGGTTACTTGAGCCGATTCATTCAGACTACTGTGAACATGTGCCATGATCCTTAAATCCATATTCTAGGTGATCAAGTGTTTCCTTATCTTCTGTATCTTCATTGTGAGTAGCCTGTGGACGCTCTCATCTTCAAGATATCAACAGCCATGTGCATTGGTTTATACACGTTAATTCCTCATCGAACATTCATGCATCCTATCCCATATCGACTGGTCTGCCACTCTTAACTTCATTGAAAATGTCAGTGACTGTTTGGAATGTCATGGGAAAGACAGTATTCAACATTCTACAGTTCAGTTGCTCTATGTCGATGAGCGGTCTCAGCTGGTTATGAAGAACCTGAAGAAACTGGTGGACTCTCTTTGTAGATGGCGGTATTACGAGGTATTAGCGCAATGCCTCCTCGAGGTGGATAATTTTGTCTGATGTGCTTAGAACGTAGGAATCAGTCATACTCGCATATTAAATTTTATTGATGAATGGTTTCGGGTATCGGAATAGTAAAACTTGATAGTGGACGCTAGGGAAACAAAACATGGATATTTCCAATGTCATTATTTATGATACTGCTTGGCATAGCGCTGGCTAATTTTTTCAACATTCGTTCGGTCACAAAATGGAAAATCAGAAACGTCCTATTTGTAACATTTTCTACACATTTCAGGTACATCTCAACATAGTCGCGGCTACGACTTCGACATTTGTCGAAGCGTGGTACCAAATTTCCAGTACCCTCGTCGTAGACGGCCTGTGATTTCCGCTCTTTCCCCGATATGTTCTGCAGCTCGAAAACGCTGCGGGAGTGTCTTCATTGCATTTGCACCAGGTGACTGAGAACTGCCATGAAGAAGGATACGCATGAGATTTACGTTATGTGGGTTGCATGAAATCAGATGAAACCAAAGTATGGGGCTGCATACTTGTCGGGAGAAACTAGTTTCTAGACATCTTTACATGATCGCCATTTTTACATGCACACCAGGTTCTCAAAACTGAAAAAGTGAATTCGACTTGATACATGAACGTACTAGAGACACTACTTGGCATATGTACCCAAAGCCTCGTCTGTCACTGTGGTTTTAATATCAAATATACTGTGTAGAATTTTACATTGTATAGACATCTAAAACGCTACTGTAAAACGAGGTCACACGTTTTCTCAACATTTCCCTTTTGATAATACTTCTAATTTGTTTCCTTAATAATCGTCTTGAGCCAACGAACAGCGAAATTGTGGTGGAGAGTTCTACATCACAGAGCATTTTCAACTGACACTTCCGTGCACCCAATTAAATTAAATGTTCGCTTGGCGCGGCTTTATGGAGGGGACAGGGTGCATTAATCCCGCAAATAAATATACTTCTACAAATTAGGCCATTCATTAGTAGATATCTCTACTAATCCATTACGTTTTCCTCACAGGGTGCGAATTTTGCTCGGATCATACTTGTCTCAGGCACAATGAACGATGATTATGATTTTGCCATTTTTGTTCCACGTCTTTGTCCTTGAAACTGATAATATCTGATGCTGAATGCTCATATACACTGCAGTTTGGCAAGATACAAGTTGAAGAAATTCAAAATCATTGTTCAGTATGACTTCACCAAGTATGTTCTCACTAAGGTCTTGAGGGATGGGAAAGAGCAACCATAGCTTAACAGCCGTGTTAGAGAACTGCTACGTAAAAAAGGAGAGCTTCATCACAGCCTGAAGAGCAGTCAAAACGTAGCTGATAAACAAAAGCTGAACGAAACGAAAATGACCGTAAGGAGTTCAATGAGACAAACGTTCAGTGGTTTCGAAAGCAAAATTTTTCCAACGAGTCTCATTAAAAACCCTAGAAGGTTGTGGCGTTGCGTAAAATCAGTAAGCGATTGGAAATCATCTATCCAGTCACTCAGTGACTAAAATGGCACGAAGACGCGAAATGGCAGAGAAAGGGCCGAAATAAGAATTCAGTCTTCCGAAATTGTTTCACCGCAGAAGGTCCATTTACATTCTCTCATGGTACGAACTTCGAGATGGCATATATTGAGATAAGTGATAGCGTAACAGAAACGAAACTGTTATCACTCTGCAGTAGACAGACCTCAGGACCAGATGGCATTTTTGTAAACTTCTACGTAGATTATGCTCCCATTCTAGCAGAGTTTGTCTTTGGTCGCCGGAGCAACGAGGGCACCTCTCGACTTGAACAATACGCAGGTCGTTCCCGCATTCAAGTAGGATTGTAGAACAAATGCATGAATCGTTGACGTCAGTCTGAGGTAGTATTATTGAACATGTTTTATGCTCAAGGTTTAATTACATTTTGGAGAACGAAAATCTCCTGTGTAAAAATCATCATGGTTTCTTCAGAGATCTTCCGAAACTCAACTGGCGCTCTCTCTCCATGAAATCCATAGTTCTGTAGATAACCACGCACAGATTAACGCCGTGATTATTGACTTCAGAAAGGCATTTGGCACCGGCTCGCACTGGCCTTTAGTGGAAAAATACTAGCTTACCGAATATCGGACCAGATTTGTCGCTGATTTCAAAACTTCCTCGCAGACAGAAGGCGTGTCGCTCCTAACGGAACAAAATCGACAGGTTTGAAGTTAATTTCAAACTGGTTCAAATAGCTCTGAGCACTATGGGACTTAACATCTATGGTCATCAGTCCCCTAGAACCTAGAACTACTTAAACCTAACTAACCTAAGGACAGCACACAACACCCAGCCATCACGAGGCAGAGAAAATCCCTGACCCCACCGGGAATCGAACCCGGGAACCCGGGCGTGCGAAGCGAGAACGCTACCGCACGACCACGAGATGCGGGCCAGTTAATTTCAGAGATACCACAAGAACTTGTGGTAGGACGGTTACTCTTTAGGTAGCAACGCCAGGAAACAGACCGTTTTGCAAAAGGACCTACAAAGGATTGATGAAACATGGAGGGGCTGACGGCTGACCCGGAACGTAAATAAATGAAACATGCCGAGAATAAATAGGAAAAGAAATTAACATCTGTACAGCTGTACCATCGGTGGCAAATGGCTGGAAACAGCAACCATCGTAAATATTTAGAAGTATCTGTCCGAAGCGACCTTAGGTGTAATGATCAAATAAAACAAATGGTAGTAAAAGCAGGTGCGAATGTGAGGTTCGTAGGTAGAATCTTAAGGAAGTGTCTAGGAGTCTAGCGGTAGAGTCTTTGATTAGTAATAAAAGCTCCCTCGGTCCCGGGTTCGAGCCAGCCACTGCTTAATTTCTCAATAAAAATCGTCAGCGTTGGCGGGCGAAGACTTCCGGCATGAGAAGTCATCCTCATTCTGCCAACTGCCTTGTCAACGAGCGTGGAAGGGCACTCTGTTGCCCTTGGGATGGCGAACAGTACCTAAAAATACTGCATTAAAGGCACACAACGTGTATACACAGGAGACGTGGCCTGTAATTAAAAATGTGTCATTACAATCTCTCCATTGGCAACAGATTGAGGTCTAGTCCCCCTTCTGTTCTCCGGGAGGGGGTTCCAACGGGGAGGTAAACATGAGAAAAGATTGAATTAGCAACGAAAGGATAATTTTCTACGAGTCAGGACGTTCAATGTCAGAGGTCTAAACATGGTAAGGAAGCTAGATAATGTGGAAAACGAAATGCTGAGTCTTAACACAGATGCAGTGCGTCTCACTGAAGATAAATGGAAAGAAGACAAGTATTTCTGCTCAGTGAGTGTAGGGTACTATCACCACCCACAGAAAATGGTATAACGGGAGTAGGATTGAATAATATTGACTTGGAACTCTTTCTTTTGGTCCGTGTTTGCATAGAAAAACAGTAATATCAGAAAATGTGTCCGCCTTGATGCAAAACATCTTGTTATTCGCTTATTTCTTTATTATCCAAAACTAGTTTCGGCGACAAATATCACCATCATCAGTGGGGTAGTTTTAATCTAAAACTTGCAGAAAATGGTATGGTTTTACAAACACAGTAAAACATTATTACATTTATACAAATCGTCCATTGAAATATAGTTTTATATTGGTATTTTCATACTACCTTATATATTATATGCTACAGCATGTTTTAAGCTATTCTTGGCGCTGTTTGTAACATATTTTCTGTGCTCTTTTTTCCGTTGCCATCTTTTTACCTAACGAACATCATGTCATCTGCAACCATGTGAGCGGCAATTAGTAAGCAAATACTCAACGGTGAACTTCGTATGTCAGCAGTATATACTTGGGGTTTCTGGTTCTGTATCCCCAGAAAGCACACACACGCAAAAGAACCACTTCCCTATCACACACAGAGACATAAATAATGAACAGAAGTCGTCGTCATTCGCGCTGCAGTTTTTCATAGCCTTTCTCGCCACTTGCGATACGCCCCTCGCAACACACGCGAACAGCAAGATGGCGTAATACTATGGATCAGAAGGAAAGTGCAAATGTTTTGTTTTTCTGTGTAAAAAGCAGCCACACACCATCCAACGAACGTGAGTACACGAATAGCTAAGCAACAGCTAAATACAAACCAAAATAACTGGTTTCCACAACACTACCACAACCCCAAGTATATACTGCTGACATACGAAGTTCACCGTTGAGTATTTGTTTACTAACTGCCGCTCACATGGTTGCAGATGACATGATGTTAGCTAAGTAAGGAGACGGCAACAGAGAAAAAGAGCACGGAAAATATGTCACAAACAGTGCCAATAATAGCTTAAAATATGCTGTAGCATACAATATATAAGGTAGTATCAAATATCAATATAAAACTATATTTCAAAAGACGATTTGTTAAAATGTTATAATTTTTACTGTGTTTGTACAACCATACCATTTTCTGCATGTTTTAGATTATAACAACCCCACTGATGATGGTGATATTTGTCGCCAAAACTAGTTTGGGATAATAAAGAAATAAACGAATAACTAGGTGTTTTGTATCAAGGCGGACTCTATTGGTGCTATTACTGGGAGTAGGATTCGTTACGAACAGGAAGGTACGGCAGGCAGTGAATTGCTGTGAACATTTCAGTGATAAGGTTATTCTCATCAGAACTGACAGCAAAACCATACTGACAACGATGGTTCTGGCATATAAGCTGACGTTCCAATCCGAAGGTGAATAGTATGTGAGATTACTGATCGAGTGTTCAGTATGTAAAGGCAGATGAAAATCAAATAGTGATAGGGAATTGGAATGTCGTTGTTGAGGAACGAATAGAAGACAGGGTGATGGGTGAATGTGGGCTTGGTACTACAAATGACAGAAGCAAGGACTAAATGGTTTCTTCAATAAATTTCAGCTGGTAATACCGAATACTCTGTGCACGCATTACAAGAGGAGGAGGTATACTTGGAATAGACGGGGAGATACGTGAAGACCTCAATTAGATTACATCACAGTCAGACAGAGATTCCGAAATCACATACTGGGTTGTAAGGCTTACACAGGAGCAGGTATAGACTGAGATCACAATTTAGCAGTGATGAAAAGTAGGCTGAAGTTTAGGAGACTGGTCAGGAAGAATCAATCTGCAAAGAAATGAGGCGTGGCTTCATCAGTTGTCGATAATGTCGCTCTGTGATGTTGACATCGTAGATAAGGGCTGGTGCATCTGCGGGCGGTATGGCTTGGGTGCTGACCTTTAAATGGTACACAATGTCTCGTTTCACGAAACTTATTGTTTGCAATTTCTGTGCATGCTGACAACATGCAAATCACACCAGACCTCACTCTTGTGCTTTCGCAATGATCCTGTAGTTAAAGAATGAAGCCGAAAATACATTTACTTATTATGCAGTGGCATCTGTTTAAGCCAAAACTTCTGCTGTTTACTGGGTCAATAGATTAGTCTATTTTCAAAGTTATGTTTGTGAATTATAGTGGTGAACCAGAGACTAACCACTGTAAGTCTGAGCTTTGTCAACCTAACAGTAGGCTGGTACGTATGTGTAACAGTGAACTCAAGGCAGGCCAAGGATCTACGGTTTCCATTAAAGCCCTTCTAATGGGTGTTGGTACTTTGGTACTAGGAAGCAGCTTCGACGTCGCCCCTTCCCCAACCCCGGCATCCCCCCAACTTTCCAGGAGAACGTGATCAGTGAAAGTTACAAGTGGTGGCGCTACAGTCTGGAACCGCGCGACCGCTACGGTCGCAGGTTCGAATCCTGCCTCGGGAATGGATGTGTGTGATGTCCTTAGGTTAGTTACATTTAAGTAGTTCTAAGTTATAAGGACCTGATGACCTCAGAAGTTAAGTCCCATAGTACTCAGAGCCATTTGAACCAATTCACATGCGGTCTGATAGTACTGTTCCCAGAATTTTAAGAAGCAGGTGATGGCTGCTCACACTTTGTTAGCATGTTTTGTAGTTCTTTCACTCCAACTAGTAGTGAGTTTTATTATGTGTAATACCATAAGTTACGTACACTTCCTATGCTAGGGGCGGCTTAGTTCGTAATCGTTTTTGTATGACGAAATGCAACCACGATTTTCGATGGTTGTAACACGATTATTACACAGTAATTATAAACTTACTTAGTATAGACACGCGCTTTCAGTGCTCTAGGTTCATAATTTCGCTAATCTCTAATTCTCAAAATTTCCCGCATGTTACGTGTGTCTTTTGTGCGTTGAACATAGCCTTGGTGGACAGTCTGTGCCACTTGTCGATCATTTTGTACAGACCAAGTCATACTGTGATCCACTTTTAATACATGAAATTGCTCTTAGAACGACAACCAACATGTGTAAAGGATCCTTCCCCGTCTTTTCTATTTATAGACTTTTATGTGCTTTAGTTGTAATGGTATCCGGCCAGTACGATGCCTTTGTTCATGATGTCTGTACTCTCGTGGGTTTAATATAAGTAGTTTATCACCATTAACATCTGAGCATGTTTCCATGCGAGAGTAAGCATGAATTATTCTATTCTCCTTGGGCACCTTGAATTTGCTCCAATGATTTGCTACATAAATTTATCGGTTAAAAATGGAATGAAATCGGTTTTAATTAATGCCTTATCATGATCACTGAGCTTGTATGTTAACATCTAAGTCATTCGTTTTGAATGTATTCAATAATAATGTTTCATTTGGTCGGTACCATCCTTACGAGTGAGAATTTCCACACGAGTTCATTAGGTTTTGAAAGCAGACTCTTCTGATTTGTCCAAGGGAGTTCTGGTAAGGCTACGTTTCGGAAAGCAGGTATATTTTTCTTATCTGTGCGAGTGACGCCACGCGGGTACAGATTCGAACTTGTAGGCCAGATATTCCACCACATAATATGTGGCCGAGTTGGTCTCATTGACGACTGGTGTTAGAAAACAGTCGTCCTTGGGCGCCTTTGTTACATAATATTCTTGGTAGGATTGGAGCTTTCGGCGTGATTGATCTGGCTGTGTCAATATACACTCCTGGAAATGGAAAAAATAACACATTGACACCGGTGTGTCAGACCCACCATACTTGCTCCGGACACTGCGAGAGGGCTGTACAAGCAATGATCACACGCACGGCACAGCGGACACACCAGGAACCGCGGTGTTGGCCGTCGAATGGCGCTAGCTGCGCAGCATTATTGCACCGCCTCCGTCAGTGTCAGCCAGTTTGCCGTGGCATACGGAGCTCCATCGCAGTCTTTAACACTGGTAGCATGCCGCGACAGCGTGGACGTGAACCGTATGTGCAGTTGACGGACTTTGAGCGAGGGCGTATAGTGGGCATGCGGGAGGCCGGGTGGACGTACCGCCGAATTGCTCAACACGTGGGGCGTGAGGTCTCCACAGTACATCGATGTTGTCGCCAGTGGTCGGCGGAAGGTGCACGTGCCCGTCGACCTGGGACCGGACCGCAGCGACGCACGGTTCCACGCCAAGACCGTAGGATCCTACGCAGTGCCGTAGGGGACCGCACCGCCACTTCCCAGCAAATTAGGGACACTGTTGCTCCTGGGGTATCGGCGAGGACCATTCGCAACCGTCTCCACGAAGCTGGGCTACGGTCCCGCACACCGTTAGGCCGTCTTCCGCTCACGCCCCAACATCGTGCAGCCCGCCTCCAGTGGTGTCGCGACAGGCGTAAATGGAGGGACGAATGGAGACGTGTCGTCTTCAGCGATGAGAGTCGCTTCTGCCTTGGTGCCAATGATGGTCGTATGCGTGTTTGGCGCCGTGCAGGTGAGCGCCACAATCAGGACTGCATACGACCGAGGCACACGGGGCCAACACCCGGCATCATGGTGTGGGGAGCGATCTCCTACACTGGCCGTACACCACTGGTGATCGTCGAGGGGACACTGAATAGTGCACGGTACATCCAAACCGTCATCGAACCCATCGTTCTACCATTCCTAGACCGGCAAGGGAACTTGAGAGGAGACATCGTTGTTTTAGCCATTGCTACGTGATCACTTTCCGCTCTGAAATGAAAAGGGCGACGAGAAGCGACCGACAGGCACACTAAAGACACTGCCCAACACATCTGTACAAAGTTCCACCAGATTTTCGCAGTGATTTCCAATTCGCGCCTAATCGGACCTTAATTTCCGAATACGCCTCTTAGATAACTCATGCGGTGTCGTAAAACAATCTAGCTCAAAAGATAGATACACTAAGCATGCCTGAGCTCATCGGATTAGTGACGCTGACAACTTCCAACGTGAACAGAATGAGCTACAGACAACACTACTTGCGAATGGATGCACCAACAAAAAAATACGGGTTGTCGGATACAGTGAATATATAGAAACAGGTGAGCCACTTCCTATTGGTCGCTTACTTTTTGTGAGAGACGTCAGTAGCCTTGTAGTTAAGGTGCAGCGCGACACAGAGATTAAATCAGTATTCCAAAGTGGCCTCAAGATCTCTGTTGAGGTCCACGAGGGTTTCCGTAGCTGCTCTCCACACTTCAAGTACCTTCAAAGTTTGCATTGGTGAAACTGAGAGAGAAGTGATAAGGTAACGAAGTAAATCAGCCACTGCTTAACACCACAATGGCTAGTGTCCATCTAGTAATTTTCAAGGACCTCACATGACTGCTTGTCAACTGTGGATAAGGCTAACGGAATAATTAAACGCCCTAACAGTACGAACATGGAAAATGGCTACAAGTTAACTGGCAGACTGGCTGCAAGCAGTCCCGCTCCAACTGTGTTCGCCAGCCGGCAGCTACAATAGCACAGCACTCCGCAGTATAACGAAGCGGCTACATGAGAACTAGATGAAGTGTATCTGCAGTTGCGAATATGACCCACCATCAGCTCCATAAGGGAATTACGGCAATGAAAATTTCTGCCAGACCGAGACTCGAAACCGGATTTCCCGCTTCATGAGAGCAGGCGCCATAACCACTCATGACTCATGGCCAAACCTAAATTTCCATATGTTCATGCATCACAACCTATAAGCCACATGTACACACATTAAGGAAAGTCATTGCCCAGTTGCTTTTTCCCTTTTTTCCTTGGGTCATCAGTCTTCCGACTGGTTTGATGCGACTCCGAATTCCTCTAATATGGCAACCTCTTCATCTCAGAGTAGCACTCGCAGCCCCCATCTTCAGTAAATTGCTGGCTCTCTGTCTTAACTCTCTGTCTGAACAGGCCATGAAGGCCCAACGGTGCCGACCGGCTGGCGTGTCATCCTCAGCTTACATACGTCATTGGATGTGAATATGGAGGGGCATGTAGTCAGCACACCACTCTCCCGGCCGTATGTCAGTTTACTAGACTAGAGCCGCTGCTTCTCGATCTAAAGGCTCCTCAGTTTGCCTCATGAGGGCTGAGTGCACCCCACTTGCCAACAACGCTCGGCAGACGGCATAGTCACCCATACAAGTGCTAGCCCAGCACAACAGAGCTTAACTTCGGTGATCTGTCGGGAACCGGTGTTACCACTGAGGCAAGGCCGTTGGCATCTATCTCTTCCTCTACAGTTTTTACTCTCAATAGCTCCTTCTAGAACCATGGAAGTCATTCTCTCATGTCTTATCAGATTTACTATCATTTTGTACCTTCTCCTTATGTAGTTTCCACATATTCATTTCCTCTCAGATTCTGCACAGGATCTCTTCATTCTTTACCTTCTCAGTCCACAAGATTTCCTACATTCGTCTGTAGCACCACATCTGAAATGCTTTGATTCTCTTCTGTTCTGGTTTTTCCACAGTCCATGTTTCACTGTCTCGCAATACTGCACCCCAGAAGCACATTCTCAGAAATTTCTTCCTCAAAGTAGAGCCTATGTTTGATACTAGTAGACTAATTTTTGCCAGAAATGCCCTTTCTGCCATTACTAGTCTGCTTTTGATGTTCTCATTGCTCCATCTGTCATTGATAATTTTATGCCATGGTAACAGAATTCCTTAACTGCTTCTAATTCGTGACCTTCAATCCTGATGCTAAGTTTCTCGCTTTTCTCATTTCTGCTACTTCTCATTACCTTCGTCTTCCTTCGATTTACTCTCAATCCATGTTCTGTAATCAATAGACTGTTCATTCCCACTCAGAATAGCTATGTCACCAGCAAATCGTATCATCGATATCTTTTCACCCTGAGTTTTAATACCACTCCTGAAACTTTCTTTTGTTTCCAGCATTGCTTCTCGATATACCGATTGAACAGTATGGGCGAAAGACTACGTCCCTGTCTTACATCCTTTTTACTTCGAACGCTTTGTTCTTGGTCATCCACTCTTATTAATCCCTCTTGGCTCCTGTACATATTGTATATTTTCCGTCTCTCCCTATAGCTTACCCCTACTTTCTCTGGATTACGAACATCTTGAGCCATTTTAAAATGTCGAACGCTTTTTCTTGGTTGACAAATCCTGTGAACGTGTCTTGAAAATTGCCTCTCTGGTGGCTTTACCTTTCTTAAAGCCAAACTGATCGTCATCTTGCACATCCTCAAGTTTCTTTTCCATACTTCTGAATATTATACATGTCAGGAAACTGGATGCACGAGCTGTTAAGCTGACTGTATAATAATTCTCGCACTTGTCAGCTCTTGCTGTCTTCAGAAATGCGTGGGTGATATTTTTCCGAATGTCCGATGGTTTGTCGCCAGACTCATACATTCTACACACCAGCGTGAATAGTCGTTTCATTGCCACTTCCCCCAACGGTTTTAGAAATTCTGATGGAATGATATATATCCCTTATGCCTTATTTGATCTTAAGTCCTTCAAAGCTCATTTAAATTCTGATTTTAATACTCGATCCCCTATTTCTTCTAAATCGATTCTTGTTTCTTCTATCAAATCTTCTACCTCACGCCTAGTATCGGCGAATGCATGTGGTGTTGGAGTGCCTATGTCGTTAAAGACAACGACGCAGTCTGGCTTCGGACATGAGTACATCCTCGTCTCGCTACAGGAAATCAGTACTCCCAACTATAATCTACCGATTCACTATTGCCAATCGATCATATGCCACAGTAACGCATGCCACACATCCACAGCAATCCTTTCTTGGAATTGTCCAGTGGCGTCACAGAATGTAACGTCGGTAGCTACGTGACAGCCAAAGTAGTATGTAGGGGAACACTATTACCAGAAACTAGTCATCATGAAGAGGTCTGCTGAAAATATGGTCGAAATGTCGGTATTCTAGTTGTTATTAGAGTTTCATAATGACGTTGCGTAAAACAAAAATGATTTATTCAAGTAACAGAACCGTTCAATCATTACCAATTCAATTTTTGTTTAGTGTAGTTCACTAGATGTCGCTGTTGTTTTGTGGTCTTCAGTCCAGCGTATGGTTTGATACAGCTCTCCATACCACTCTAAACCTGTGCAAGCCTCTTCATCTCCGAGTAACTACTGCAACCTACATCCTTCTGAATCTGCTTAATGTATACATTTCTTTGTCTCCCTCTACAATTTTTGCTCTCAACGCTTCCCTCCAGTACTAAATTGGTGATCCATTGATGCCTCAGAATGTGTCCTACTAATCGATCCCTTCTTCTAGTCACGTTGTGCCACAAATTTCTCTTCTGCGCAATTCTATTCAGTACTTCCTCATAAGTTACGTCATCTACCATATAATCTTTAGAATTCTTCTGTAGCTTCTATTCTCTTCTTGTCTAAACTATACATCGTCCATGTTTCACTTCCATACATAGCTACACTTCATACAAATACTTTCAGACAGGACGTCCCGACGCTTAAATCTATGCTCAATGGTAACAAATTTCTCTTCTTCATAAACACTTTCCTTACCATAACCAATCTACATTTTGTACCTTCTCTAATCCGACAATCATCAGTTACTTTGCTTCCCAGATGGCAAATCTCATCTACTACTTTAAGCGTCTCATTTCCTAATCTAATTCCCTCACCATCACCTGACTTAATTCTACTACATTTCATTATCCTCGTTTTGCTTTTGTTAATGTCCATCTTTTATCCTCCTTTCAACACTCTGTCCGTCCCGTTCTACTGCTCGTCCCGAGCCTTTGCAGTCTCTGACAGCCTTACAGTGTCATCGGGAAACCTCAAAATTTTTGTTTCTTTTCAATGGCTTTTAATTGCTACTCCAAATATTTTTTGTTTCCTTTACTGCTTATTCAGTATGCAGATTAAATAACATCTGGGACGGGCTACAAACCTATCTCACTCCCTTCTCAATCACTGCATCCCTTACTTGCCCCTCCACTCTTATGACTGCCATTTGGTTTCTGTACAAACTGTAAATAGCTTTTCACCCCCTGCATTTTCCCCTGCCTCCTTCAGAATTGGAAAGAGAGTATTCCAGTCAACATTGTCAAAAGCTGTCTCTAAGTCGGAAAATGCTAGAAACTTAGGTTTTCCTTTCCTTAACCTATCTTCTAAGGTAAGTCATAGGGTCAACACTGACTAGACAGAGGGTTCCTACATTTCTACGGAATCCAAACTGATTTTCCCCGAGGTCAGCATTACTAGTTGTTACATTCGTCTGTAAAGAATTCGTGTTAGTATTTTACAATCGTGTTTTATTAAATTAATTGTTCGCTAAATTTTACCCCCGTTAAAACCTGGTTTCTTTACTGTTGGGATTATTACCTTCCCCTTTAAGTCTGACTGTATTTTGCCTGCCTCATACAAGTTGTTCACCAAATGGACAAGTTTTTTCACGCCTTGCTCACCTAAGGCCATCAGCAGTCTAATGGAATCTTGTCTAGTCCCGGGTCCTTGTTTCGGCTTAGGTCTTTCAGTGTTTGTCAGATTCTTCACGCAGTATCATATCTCCCAATTCATCTTCATCTACGTCCTCTTCCTTCTCCGTAATATTTCCCTCAAGTACATTGCTCTCCTATAGACCCTTTATATACCCGTTCCACGTAACGGCTTTCCCTTCTTTGCTTGGGACAGGTTTTCCATCTGAGCTCTTGATATCTATACAGGTGGTAGGTACTCTTTTCTCCAAAGCTCTCTTTAATTTTCCTGTAGGGACTATCTATCTTAGCCGTAGTGATATTTGCTTCTATAACCATACATTGGTATTCTAGTCATCCCTGACTAGCCATTTTGCACTTCCTGTCGATCTATTTTATGAGACATTTTTATTCCTTTTCGCTTGCTTCATTCACTGCATTTTTATGTTTTCCATTTTCAGCAGTTGTATTCAAAATCTCTTCTGTTACCCTAGGATTTCTACTAGTTCTCGTTTTCCTTCTATTTGATCCTCTCCTGCCTTTACTTTTTAATCTCTCAGAACTACCCATCCTTCTTCCATTGTATTTCTTTCCCTCGTCCTTGTTAGTTGTTCCTTAATGCTGTGTCTGCCTACAGAGTCCACATCTGCTCCTGGAAATGTCTTACAACTTTACACCTGGTTCCTACATCTTTGTCTCATCGTTATAGAATATATCTGAAACCTTACAGTGTCTCCAGGCCTCTTCCACGTATACAGCTTTCCCTCATGATTCTTAAACAAAGAGTTAGCTATGATTAAGCTGTAATCTGGGTAGAATTCTACCACGCGGTTTCCTCCGTCATTCCTCACCCCCAGTCTATATTCACCTACTGTTTTTCCATCTATTCCTTTTCATACTGTCGAATTCCAGTCCCCCGTTACCAAAATTTTCGTCTCCCTTATCTAAACTATTTCTTTTATCACATAACGCATTTCTTCAACCTCTTCATGACCTGGGGATTAGCTAGCACATAAACTTTTACTACTGTGGTATGCGTGGGCTTCGTGTCTATCTTGGCTACAGTAATGCGTTGACTGTGCTATTCGTAGTAACTTATCCGCACTCCAAATTTTTTGTTCATTATTAAATCTACTCCTGCATTACCCTTATTTCATTTTATATTTACAACCATGTATTCACCTGACCAATATGCTTGCTCCTCCTGCCACAGAACTTCACTAGTTCCTACTGCATCCAACTTTCACTTATCCATTTGTCTTTTTAAAGTCTCTATCGTACCTGCGCGGTTAAGCGATCTGACATTTCATGCTCCGATCTGTAGCACGCCAGTTTTCTTTCTTCTGATAAGGACATCTTCCTGAGTAGTCCCCGCCCAGAGATCCGTATGGGTGACTATTCTACCTCTGAATTATTCTATCCAAAAGGACGCCATCGTTATTTAACCATACAGTAAAAGTACATGCCCTCGGGATAAATTATGGCTGTAGTTTCCCTTGCTCTCAGCCGTTGCCAGTACCAGCACAGCATGGATGTTTTCGTTGATGTTACAAGGCCAGATCAGTCCATCATCCAGACTGTTCCCCTGCAACTACTGAAAAGGCTGCTGCCCCTCTTCAGGAACCACATGTTCGTTTGGCCTCTCAACAGACACCCCTCCGTTGTGGTTGCAACTACGGTACGGCTATCTGTATCGCTGAGGCACGCAAGCCTCCTCACCAGCGGCAAAGGTCCATGGTTCGTGCTGGCAGTTCAGGAGATATGACGTTATAAACAGTGAAATGAGTGAAAACCTGCCACTTTATGCGTGACATTTAGAGTTATTACTTCTGTACTAATATCAACATTCACAAAAAATGTCGCAGACAGTATTCTCATATATCACAAAATGCACCTACAAAATTACATCCTAGTACCCCACACAGTTCAGGAGCTACGAAGTCATAATCATACATAAACCAGTAAATGGTTCTTTTTTTATATTTTGGTTAGATCAGTTCAGTGTCGGTTAGACCATCGGTGAGAAGGGAACTGCATTTCTGTTGCAGATAAAGGTTAGCACACCATTCGTTTACGAATTATGTTTCCGAACTTGAAACGGGAGCGTCTTAATTTCAATTATCTGTGTGGATACTAGCTTAGTTTTTCTTTCTTTAATTTTGCGTGTTTTGGTGGTTACTAGACACTGTATTTCTTTATAATGGCAGTGTAGTGTAAAGGAACCCCGCTTCTCTCGATGATGGTATCGACCGTCGTATCATACAGGTTTTTGAGTATTTGGTTTGATTGCATGTGGTCAGTGTCGGTGAGATCTTTAGGGAGAGAGGACCAGTCTCCCTGCTTCAAATAAAGGAGAGTTCATCATTCGTTTTATCTTAAATTTTGTCATTGTTTCTCAGCTTCTGTTCCTATATTTCGTGCGTATTTGTTTATTTATCAGGTACAGTTCCGTGCTTTATTATCAGTGAAGTGGGTGGAACCGCAGTTTGCATCGCTCCAGGTATTTACTTTTCTATTTCAAGAGCCTCTAGTAGCAGTCAGATCCAGCAGTCAAGTGAAAGCTCTCCTTGGAGCTGCAGCAGCAGCAGCAGCGTGTTAGAGCACCGTGAATTTACACAGCATCTCACAAACAACGTGAATTGATTTACATTTCTTCAGTGTTCTTTAGCTTCAGGTCCTACATTTCTTGCGTATTTGTGTATTTATCAGGTCGTCTTTAGTATGGAGAGCTATGGTTGGGTTCAACTGCGAGCCGACTTCGTAAATCTTCCTACACAGCTCCAGATGGTGATGGCTCCAGTGAAGCAGCTTGAGGCTGTTGCCAACTGCATCATTGTCGGAGGCCGCACTGGGGGATCTAAAGGCCGTCCACTACGACTCACGTGTCGCCCTATCTGTCCACTACTGTGGTAGCCCTGGGTACTGCTCGCGGAGAGGTTGATCCTTCAACCATGATCGAGTGCGATGTCGTTCCAAGGTGTGACTGCCACTTTCCGACGGACCGACTGGAGGAGTTCCCTTGTTCGTCTGACGAACAGATTTCGGGTGCTGGCTGTGGCTGACGAGGTCCCTGATCCAAATGAAACCGCTCGCTCAGCTACAGAGGAATCCCCTTGGGCGACAAGGTCTGGGCATCCACACAGGTTGGGATTGCTAGCAGTTCGGAGTTTCCAGTGTTACTGGGTAAAGAAGCCCTTTAGGAATATGGCTGCGAAGGAGGAGAAGGAATCCAGTGTTCAGTCAATGTGCATACCGCGAAGAGTCATTCTAGATGTGGAACAGGTGCTTCTGTATGCCCTGAGGAGCACAAGATGCAGCCAGCTGCATTTCGTGACTCAAGTTGGTAGCAACGATGTCTCTCGCTTTGGACCAGAATATATTCTCCCTGGTTTCGGGAGGCCAGCAGAAGTAGTACAAAATGACAGTCTAGTATGTGACCTTAAGGCAGATCATCTGTAGTATCGACGAAAGAACCGAGTGAGGTCCGTTGGTACAGAGCCGAATCGAGCGTTTGAATTAAAGCGCCGAGTGGTCTGCGACCGACTTGTGCCATAAGGTGTTGGGGTTCGAGATTCCGCTAAACAGTTGTTGGTCGTGACTTCAATCTACCCTCGATATGTTGGAGAAGGTTCATGTTGAAGCTCGGTGGTAGGTCTAACTCGTCTTCCGAAATCGTACTGAATGCTTTCTCAGACAATTATTTTGAACATCCAGTTCAGGAGCCCACCTGAAGTGTAAATGATAGCGAAAACATTCTTGACCTCTGCTTCTTCTACTTTTTTCTTCCTGTGCCAGCCTTTTCATCTCAATTATTTAGTGGATGTATTCCAATCTCTGTCTTCCTCTACAGTTTTTACCATCTAAAGCTCCCTCTGGTACAATGGAAGTCATTTCCTGATGTCTTAACAGATGTCCTATCATCCTGTCACTTCTCCTTATCAGTGTTTTCCACATATTACTTTCCTCTCAGAGTCTCCGCAGAACCTCCTCATTCTTTACCTTATCAGTCCACCTAATTTTCAATATTCGTCTGTAGCACCACATCTCAAATTCTTCGACTCTCCTTGACCTCTTAGGAACAAATAATCCTGACCATATAAAGAGCATCATGACAGATACAGGGATTAGTGACCACAAAGTCTAATAGCTGGAATGAATACTGTAGCATCTAAAACCACCAAAAATATATAGAAAATCATCTAATTAAAAAAGCAAATATAAATTCGCTTAACACCTTCCTAAGAGACAGTCTGCACTTCTTCCAATCTATGTAAGCGTAGACAATATATGGCTTAAATTCGAAGAAATAGCTGTGACAATAATTGAGAGGTACATACCAAATAAATTAAGAGGAAATATTGATCTGTCGTTGTACACGAAGCAGGTAAGAACACTACTGCAGAAGCAACGAAAAAAGCATGTTACGTGGCTGTGGAGTGTCCTCACAGTTGTGCGACTGGATTCGTGATATCCTGTCAGAAAGGTCACAGTTCTTTATAACTTACAGAAAGTCATCGAGTAAGACAGAAGCAGTATCTGGCGTTCGCCTAGAATGTATTATAGGCCCTCTGTTGTCTCTGATTTACATAAACGATTTAGGAGACAAATTGAGCTGGCGTCTTAGACCGTTTTCAGATGATTCTGTCATTTATCGAAATGTAATGTCATCAGATGATCAAAATTATTTCAAAAATGGTTTGGACAAGATATCCGTTTGGTACTAAAAGTGGCAATGGACTCTAAATCATGAGAAGTGTGAATTCATCCTCATGGGGACTGAAAAGAATCCGCTAAATTTCTGTTACACAGTAAATCACACAAATCTAAAGGCAGTAAACTCAACTACATACTTTCGGATTGCAATTACGAATAACTTAAACTGGGACAATCGCGTAGAAAATGTTGTGGGGAAAGCAAACCAAAGACTGCGATTTATTGGTAGAAGACTTAGAAAAGAGATTGCTTGTACTAAACATTTCCACCCTATTATGAAGTACTTCTGTGCTGTGTGGGATCCACAACAGATATAAATGACGGACAACGTCATAAAAGTTCAAAAAACGGGCAGCTCATTGTATCTTACCACGAAATAGGGGAGAGAGTGCCACGGATGTGATACACGTATTCGGGTACCAGTCAGTAAAGGCGTTTTTCGCTGTGACAGGACTTTCTCATTAAATTTCAATCACCAACTTTCACTTAAGACCGTGAAAATATTTTGTTTGCGCTCACCTACATCGGGAGGGGGAGAAATGATCACTATAATAAAATAACAGAAATGAGAGATCGCCCGGAAAGATTTGATGTTGGCTTTCTCCCCAAGCTGTACGGAAGAGGAACGGTAAGGAAGTAGCTTGAAGGTGGTTCGATGAATCCTCTGTCAGGCACCTAATTGCGAATTTGCAGAATAGTCACATGGATGTAGATGTATACACCTAAAGAATTATATAATTGTATGGCACATAGATGAGGAGATACGACGTCATAAACACCGAGTTGCTTAAAAAACTCTCACATCACGCGCAAAGTTTAAATTTATAACTTCCTTGCTAATAACTCTGTTCGTAACATATTTCGCAGACGGTATAGATATATGGCGTAAATGTAACAAATGTATCAATATACGTCATGTAGTTCAGGAGATATGACATCATACACACAAAGATGCATAAAAAAAGGCAGACAATGCGTGAAGTTGAATATACACCACTGGCCATTAAAATTGCTACACCACGAAGATGACGTGCTACAGACGCGACATTTAACCGACAGGAAGAAGATGCTGTGATATGCAAATGATTATCTTTTCAGAGCATTTACACTAGGTTGGCGCCGATGGCGACACCTACAACCTGCTGACGTGACGAAAGTTTCCAACCGATTCCTCATACACAAACAGCAGTTGACCGGCGTTGCCTGGTGAAACGTTGTTGTAATGCCTCTTGTAAGGAGGAGAAAGGCGTACCATCACGTTTCCAACTTTGATAAAGGTTGGATTGTAGCCTATCGCGACTGCGGTTTATCGTATCGCGACATTGCTGCTCGCGTTGGTCAAGATCCCATGACTGTTAGCAGAATATGGAATTGGTGGGTTCAGGAGGGTAATACGGAACGCCGTGCTGGGTCCTAACGGCCTCGTATCACTAGGAGTCGAGATGACAGGCATCTTATCCGCATGGCTGTAAGGGATCGTGCAGCCATGTCTCGATCCCCGAGTCAACAGATGGAGACGTTTGCAAGACAACAACCATTTGCACGAACAGTTCGACGACGTTTGCAGCAGCATGGACTACGAGCTCGGAGACCATGGCTGCGGTTACCCTCGACACTGCATCACAGACAGGAGCGCCTGCGATGGTGTACTCAACGACGAACCCGGCTGCACGAATGGCTAAACCTAATTTTTTGGATGAATCCAAGTTCTGTTTACAGAATCATGATGGTCGCATCCGTGTTTGGCGACATCGCGATGAACGCACATTGGAAACGTGTATTCGTCATCGCAATACTGCCGTATCACCCGGCGTGATGGTATGGAGTGCCATTGGTTGTAGGTCTCGGTCACTTCTAGTTCGCATTGACGGCACTTTGAACAGTGGAAGTTACATTTCACATGTCTTACGTCCCGTGGCTCTACCTTTTTTCGATCCCTGCGAAACCCTCATTTCAGCAGGATAATGCATGACAGCATGTTGCAGGTCCGGTACGGGCCTTTCTGGATACAGAAAATGTTCGACTGTTGCCCTGGCCAGCACATTCTCCAGATCTCTCACCAACTGAAAACTTCTGGTCAATGGTGGCCGAGCAACTGGCTCGTCACAATTCACGTCACTGCCCTTGATGAACTGTGGTATCGTGTTGAAGCTGCATGGGCAGCTGTACCTGTACACGCCATCCAAGCTCTGTTTGACTCAATGCCCAGGCGTATCAAGGCCGTTATTACGGCCAGAGGTGATTGTTCTGGGTACTGATTTCTCCGGATCTATGCACCCAAATAGCGTGCAAATGTAATCACATGTCAGTTCTAGTATAATATATTTGTCCAATGAATACTCGTTTCTCGTCTGCATTTCTTCTTGGTGTAGCAGTTTTAGTGGCCAATAGTGTATTATGTTTTTACTACGTAGAAACGCCTGCAGCTCAGTAAACTTAAGGAAATCCGTGCACTTGTAACTCGTTCCATAGCTTTCAACTGCGAAACGCAGATGGCTGTTGACAAAAACAGTAGCCTTCTGTAGAGCTATGAAGAAGAGTAATGGTAGGGACGTTTTCAAAATCGTGTTGTAGATACACGAAGCAGCTACGCCCATCGTACAGAAACTGCAGGTTTGTGATTTAAAATTGGTGAGATGAATACTTGGCCAGTGCCGGGTTTTTCTGCTATATGTACCTGGACTCCAATGTTTATTTGTGTTGAAAATTAAAAAAAAGAGTCACTGGTTAGAAAAATTGTGGGATTTGTTTACCTGTCGCGTTGTTTTGTCTGTTAGTGCTTACATGGAACTGTTTTCAGCATACACATCTCACACGTTGATATTACTTCTGAAATGCTCACGTAGACAACACATTTCTAAGTAGACAAGAAACGTGTGAAGAAACGTTGTGAATAATTTAATAATTTGGTTATTTGCAATATTTCAGTCCACCGCTGTAGTTAAATTGTACAGGATCGACGTCCATTTCGCTCGACAAAACAAGCAGCAATGTTTGTAGTGGCGCAGAAGCTCGGATTAGTGAGGTACCTCTTCCGTAAGCAATTAATTGCATTTGCGGTCTGTGTCGCTTAATGTCAGTGTCATATCATGCGTTGTCGATTTATCAGCAATTTTCCGTGTTAAACAGAGAGAGAGAGAGAGAGCCTCTGGATAACCGTTACCAACACAAAGAGTTTTGACATACAGGCACAACGCAATCAATGGATACTGTCATGAGACAACATACAGATGATAATTTCGTCGCCGGGGCTGCATTAAAGCGGATGCTATTTTTAACACTAGGACAGTGTGTTTCATCATGGAATTATAAACTCTATATAGATTTGACTGTCCAAACACCGACAAACGTTAGGGGCATATTCCTTACATCAAAACAAGAAACATCTAGTAAACAAGGGCTGTGCGCATAACTTAAGAGATATGAGCAATTGTTCAATTTCCATACTATCAAACACATCTATTGTACTGGAAGATCTTTGTTTTTCATGTTTTAGAAGGAGGTAGTATGGATCAAAACAAGAAAAAATCTAGTGAACATGGGTTCTAAAATGCATACCTTAAGATCTACGAGCACTCGTTCAGTAGAACAGATGTGTTTCACACTAGCGAAGATGAATAAGTGCTCATTTTAGTCCCCATTTTTCCTAAACTTCTTTAGGGTTTTGGTGAAAACTTCTCCCTCCCAAAATATGGGAAAGACGTTGCAGTAAAAGACGTGTGATTCATAGTATCGAAGATGAACACCGGTTCATACCTCTTAAAGTACACATCAGACATATTGTTTACTTATTTCTGTGTAAGGAAGTGTCCCTAAAATTTATAGGTGTTTCTTTAGACAATTAAGGGTCTTTGATTCCTAGCATGTTCACTGATTTGTGTTTGGTGTTAAAGTATTGGGCTGTATTTTCTACAGTGTAATCTGTTTAGTGAAGAGTTACATATATGTTACTGTGGCGACCATTATAATAAATTTGGGGAATTTCGTAATTTTGCCCCTCTCCCGAGTGTACTGTGGCGACCATTAAATAAATTTCGAGAAGTTCATAATTTCATGCCACTCACAGTTCTTGTTTCGTATCGGTGACGAAATTTAGAACTGTAATTAAAATTTTATTTATTTGTTATTTATAAATATTATATTATTTTTCAGATGGGAAAGAGAAATCAGTGGAATAAAGATGCCACGGAAAACGCTATTGAGGTACTGAGGGAGGAGAGAATGGATTACATTTCAGCCAGCAAGTAATTTAAAATCACACAAGCAACGCTGAAAGACTATATTAAAAAGGCTGAAAGTGTTAGTGGTGAGGAATACGTTGACACGAAAGGAGGGCGGCAACCAGTATGGTCTACGCCCTTAGAAGACGAATTAGTACCATAAAGTATACAAGTGGAAAAGAATTTCTACGGGCTACCCGAGAAAGATCTTCGTTGAACTGCGTTTCAATTTGCAATTTGTAACAAAAACGCCATCTTTATTCAAACGATCAGAAGGCAGCTGGATGCCTCATCTGCGGCATACATCGTTAGCTGTCTTTAAGGAAACAACAGTCACTGTTACCCACCAGGTTTCGAAGATTCGAGATTAAAACTGTAACTGAATTCTGTGAAGTCTTGAAACCTCAGCTAGACGAGTCTACTGAAAACGCCCTGACTTTATTTATCGTAGGTGAAGCAGACATTTCCGTTATCTTGTCACAAAAATCAGAGAAATTTGCAGTGAAAGGTACGAAGTGAATCCACAGACACGTCAGTCGACAAAGCCTCGTTCGTGACGATAGTTATGTGCATGTCTGTTGCGCGACAGTAACTTCAGCCAAAACTGATATTCTTCAGAACAATGATATCAACATTTGGGGCGTAATGTAAATCCATTAGAAAGAGAGACACTGGTTTTAATGTTACATGCAAATTACTTCAATGTGTGAATTGTTATTGATAATGCAAGGAAAAATAGAGTTTCATTAGTGTGCTTGCCGGAACATTCTCCTCCAAAAATGCAACCACTCGATATTTCCTCTGTGTTCTCTTTCGAAACATTATATACGCAAATCATCGAGAGTTGGTTGAGCAGCCAATCTGACCTTCATATTGCCAGGATGTCGGCTGTATATTTATATTCGCTGCAACAGTGGAGACTGTTGTGAACTATTTCCGGAAGACAGGAATATTCACGTACAAATATGGCGACCTCAGGGATACTAAGTCGCCCATACACAGTGGGAAATGGTTCATGAGGAGGCCTGATCACATCTAATGCGAAATTTTAGTGAATCCTCCACCTCGAAGTCAGGGCCGTGGCAGTAACCTAGCCGTCAAAACCTACAAGATTTGGCCTTGTTCCTCTAGCGAGTAGCAACCCGTAGGAGAATTCATGGCAGATTTAATCAGAAAAAGGATCAACCTTATAAGATAAACAAGACGCCGCTGGCTCCCCTTACAGAATCTTAGAGACCACAGTCTTGAGAAAATTCTCTGACTCGAGTGAAAGAAATGTCAACAGATACAGAAGGCATTAATAAAGGTGAAGATGAATTGTACTGAGATGGTACAATAAAAGATACATGCGTCCTACGGCTCTATTCAGAGTGTGGCTTGACTATTCAAAAGTGTGAGGGAAACTATATACAGATGGGGGTTATTTAGAAAATTTGTCAAACCATCCATCCATATGTAAAAGTTGTAAAAGACTCCTGAAGAATCATCACGAACACTCTTTGACATAAAACTCGACCGGCGGCCTGCCTCTTCAGAGGCAAAGTCCGTGCCGATCGCGACATGGGACAAATAAACTGGCCAACTCGCTAATTCTCTAAGTCCGATTAACTGCACAGTCTGGCAACACTCTAGACTGCGGCACTTCCTGGAGGAAAACTTATCCCATGATAGAGAAACCAAAGGCTGATTACGTCTGTGGTCTAGCGGCAGCGTCCGTTGTTTCTGATCACACTGTCAGTGGATCGAGAGCAACTGGCATAAAATACTTTTATAGCCTCTTCTGTCTGAATGCTGAAGACGTGAATGTAATGGTAGCGCAGATTCAATCTATTTCGCTTTCTGACACACCGATATCAAAATGTTATCCAGTAACCATTTTGCAGCAGATTTCGTGCAGACTGTCCTCCTCTGGACGCCGTATTCGGCAAAGCTCCGGGATCCATTTGCTGGCTACCGGCAGCGGTCGTGGCGACAGCAGTGGGGCTGCTCCACAGAAAATTTCTACGATTTCCATTCACGCTCAAAAGCAACGGAGACAGACGCCGTGATTAGTAGGCGGGTATTATATTACATTAATCTGCAAGAGTTGAGTATGGCCCGAATTAATTTTATAGGCTGGGACGAAATTAAACCACCTCACTACAATCTAAGAATTTATAAATGCTTCATACTTCGTTTCTTTTCCTTTCAAAGTCAATTATTTGCGCAACATTTGGTCAATGTTCGGATGTTTTCGTCAAACCCGAGTGATCGTCTGTGGTGTAAAGTGTATTACAGTTCTTATTTCATTCCTTATGGTACGTCTGTGCGATAAACTGTGTGAATGCCTTGCAACGTATGCTCTGTAGCAGTGCAGGAACACTGCAAATTTGGAGTTCCGTGTATGAATTCATGAAGTATTTAACATTGATCGAAAGTGATAGGTAAGATCATCAGATTTAAAACAGAAAAATTTATCATTTTGGAGGTTTAAGAGAACGGAAAGGAATTGCTAACGCCGGCGTCAGGAAACGTGCTTTTGCAAAAATTTAGAAGAGAGGAACTATATTAATCAACATGTGCACTTCATAAACAACCTCCTGACATGTTAGACCTATATCATGAACGAAGGTCAATATCGTTGACAGAGGATTCGAATCTTCTCAGGATCTATTTTACAGTGAAGCACCTTGGCATTTGCAAAGCAGACATCCATGATATTAACATAATTTACTAAGTCGAAATCGGACGAAGATTGATGTTTAAAAGCATTCTTCAGATTTCGTTCAAGGAATTTTTACTAGCAGTTTGCAACTCCGTTAATTGAAATGGAAAATAAATGGTTGTATTCAGCGGATTCCACCGAGATATGAACTGCTACGTCAAATATTACGAGTATCGCAACACACAAGGGAACCTCTGAGCTAACGGCCTATGGTCGCTGCGATCTTGTCTGAGCCTCAGAACGCAATCTTAAACACACAAACAGGTGTTGCTTATGTGAATAACCCGGTCTTGGAGTCCAGAAATTAAATATACTTTCGAAATGTCTCATCTTACAGTGGATTATATCGTATGAGTCTTCGATGTGAAAAACGAATGTCAAGTGAATTTAGCGTGGTAATGCCGGCCTACAAACGGAAGTAAATGCACTATCACAGTGTTGACAAATACTTACTACGACGCTGCCGATTCTCGGCTCTCTTACGAGGCAGCTCTTTAGCGAAATGCTTGTCGTGATGGTCCGATACGGTTCTTCAGAGTACAGACGCACGCGCACGTTTGGTTTTTATGCGGCCTTCTCCCCTGATAGTTTCTGACGTCGCCTTGTGGGCTATGTATACATTTGAGACACTCAATTGTCTTTAATCCAGAATGATACAAGTTTCAGCTTCCGGCGTGGAAGAAGTCTGTTGACGCCGACATTATATCATTTCAAAGTAGGGAAAGCAGAACGGATGATTCAGTGTTTCTCATTCAGCATAAAGCATGTGACATAATATTCGTAACATCGGAAGCTCATTTGAATTGAATATAAAGTAAGATATCAAACGCTTTGCACCTCGATGTCGAATGTGTCCACGTGCAATCATTTGCAGCATACATATAGAATGTCATGATTACCACGAGAATGAAGAAATATGTTGGTAAGGATGGAAGCAAGAAGAGGCGCAGTCAACAAATATTCGATTCCTCATGGCATTCATTTCATTTGATATGTAAGAAGAGGTAAAGCGGGATATTATATTCGTTAACACGAAAGATAGGCCGCACATATTGATAACGAGGAACTCTGCGTCTTGATACGTTTCCTCCTTGAAATCTGTATGCTCTATTATATACTAAGTAACCTGATCATTGTTTCAGTAATGTTACCCTCTTGTATTACCCTGTAACGATGAACAGAGTCCTCTGCGTGAAAGTAGTTGTTCGAATCCTTGCTGCGTTGTTTTTTGAGTTATATTGCTTGGAATTCCTGAAACAGACCACTATCCCCCCCCCCCCCCCCCCTCGTGCGCTAGGTCTCGAAACGAAATGGCTTTTTATCCAAAGGCATAATTTATTCATACAGAATCAGGACAAGACAATCAAACGAAGCCTTCCATTTACAGTTGCAACATTCTAACCAACAGCTGACCCAAGGGTAACCCACGGTCATGTTCCGAAATTAGCAACTGTCTGCTAGTGTGGAAAAGTCCGTCCTGCACTTTCGATTCCGCAGCATCATTTTATCTGGTAACACTATGTAGTTGCAGACTTGTGCCAGCATGTCTGTCCTCACACTGTCAAATTTATGTATCTCACTTCTCCTGTAGCGTTGATCAAAAATGATTCAAATGGTTCTGAGCACTATGGGACTTAACGTCTGAGGTCATCAGTCCCCTAGAACTTAAAACTACTTAAACCTAACTAACCTAAGTACAACACACACACATCCATGCCCAAGGCAGTATTCGAACCTGCGATTGTAGCGGTCGCGCGGTTCCCAGACTGTAGCGCCTAGAACCGCTCGGCCACTCTGGCCGGCCGGTTGAGAAATAATTCCTTCATTTATTTAGGAATGGTTCGAAATGGAAGGTGTAATTTTACTATTATAAACCTGGCCTGGATTGAGTTAATTAGTTCCAATTTTTTAATACATTACAGCCCAATAATCAATACAAATGGAATAAAACAGGATTATAACGTCTGGAAGCGAGGACGTCCTTTGTCTACATATCTGCTTCGAATATACGGTATTAAAAACAAGTAGTCCATATTTCGAGAGCTGATAGGATGGACAGAAACAAGACAAACATATCCAGTAAAGAAGAGCAATGAGTCTGGAATGAATATCGTAATAGCAATGAGCATTTGTTCACCTTTACCCCTGTGAAACACATGTGTTGCTCTACTTAAATCACTTCTCTTGTACTGAAGAAGTGCGTGTAGCTCTTACGATATGCACTTTGTCTTGTTTTAGTTCATACTACCGACTCACAAAGTATGGAATACCACTTTCCTTAACACCGTGTGTATATGTATTACAGAAGCAATACAAACAACGGAACAGTTAACATTAACAGTTAAATTCAACTGTGAAAAGATACGCTGCATCACATTTGTTAACAATTTCGTAATAGTTCCATATTTAGAAGGAAAATGAACAACATTTTGCAGGTATTATCCGAAATTCGAGAAAATAATAACACTGGAATGTAAGAACAACAAATGGTAATGGCAATGAGATAAACAAATAAACATATGAACACAGCAATAAAAACTGATGCCATTACAAGATAGCACTTCAGCCACGCCAGGTCCAGAATGAGAGAGAAATAGATGCTTAACAAAACTAAAACGAAGAACAGTACTAGTAAACCATTTATGTTCACGAATAATGTTCTTTCATGTAAACATAAAAGTCACAGAAATATAGAAACACACTGCAAAATGGATTATGTAGAGTATTCTTTTCTTTGTAAGTGAAAGATGGGATCTCAATTCTCTGCCTCGTGAGACTGGGTGTTGTGTGATGTCCTTAGGTTAGTTAGGTTTAAGTAGTTCTAAGTTCTAGGGGACTGATGACCATAGATGTTAAGTCCCATAGTGCTCAGAGCCATTTTTTTGGGATCTGAAAAAATGAAATATGGTCCGCCTACAGGTAACAGGATACTGAATGTAGTGGAAAATGACCAAGACAAGGTAGAAGGAGATAGAAACGAATCGCAGAGTCGTATAAGAAGTAACTGTCGAGATAAGCCTAAGAAGAAAAAAGGTAAGTAGGAAAATGAAATTTGTATATAACAGTTATTCATACACGGCGTCATCCATACACATACAATTATGGAACGAGGCACTAAGGAAGAAACTAAGATGATGCCCGGGAAAGCTGTATTTCACGGCCATCAATATCAAAGCAAGGTGGAGAAATCAAAATTATACAACTGACAAAGTAGAGTAGACGCTTCGATAAGAAGTAAATCGTAGGAAAACCCGGAAATACTCTTAATTGTTCCACACGTCCACTGTTCATACCTCCAGAAGATATATTTCACAGTCTGGGTACGGCATTTCAGCACTCGGTTTCACAATTGAATTCAGTATGTTAATGTAGGCCTCTCCGTTGAGAATTCCCCAGAGAGGACCTGCCTCAGGAGCCGAAATCTAGCGCCATACAGCTACAGAGAAGCGTCCACTTCTTTGTCTTTTGTTAAGATATATTGGCTGGAAGCGTTGTCCTCATGGGCGGTATCCTAACGCAAAAAACATTTGCGTGATAATGCAAATATTCACAAATTCAGGGGTCATATTATCAGATGAGGGATGAACTACTAAAATCATGATATAGGGAACTATTTATATTTATTATTTTGTGCCTACTACAAATGTAAAGTCACTCACAGCATAAAATAATAAATTTATGGAGAAAATTTAGTGTGCCTCCTGAACAGGGGCGTCGCTACAGGAAGAACATATTTTTTCATCCGAAAAGATTACTCTACTCCAGTCAAAGTCGATATATTCTGCTGCAAAAGCCATTCGGTCAATCCTCTGATAGTCGGTCAGTTGCTTCGTAGCAATATCATCCGGCGTCTTTCAGTCCCCTCGCAACAGTCTTTCCGCTGCCGGGAAACAGATGTCTCTTTCTGGCCACGGCAACTGTGAAATGGATTAGCACGTATATTCTCCAAAACACGTTAATCATCTGCTGCAGTAGACACAGGGGGCCGGCCACTTCCTCTTTTCCGCCCTATACAGCCCATTTCCTGGTATTCTTTCCACCAGTGTCTAGCTGTTCTTTCCGGTACTCCACACCTTTCTCCAGCTTCTGATGCCGAGTAGTTGCCATGCTCAATCAGTGCAACCACACGTACCCTACTCTCTCGATTCCACTGCGACTGCATTGCAAATGTCACCCTTGTGACGTTACCACGCGTTTTATAAAGAGAACCATTTACAGCTCAGTGGCGAAACAAAGACTGACAAAATAAAATAATATTTTTTTTCAGTTATCTGACACACAAAAATATAAACTTCGTTAAAATGCTTTGTCAAGAATCACTGTTAAGAAAGAAACGACACTCATTAGGGAAGATATTAAACGATGCTGTTGTTCATTTAGGACAGACTACAAATAAGCAAAGAAAAGTAAATTAACGTTTCTGTCCCATTTATGTAATCCATTTGACTACTTGAGTAACATGT
Source organism: Schistocerca serialis cubense (assembly GCF_023864345.2). Classification (NCBI taxonomy): domain Eukaryota; kingdom Metazoa; phylum Arthropoda; class Insecta; order Orthoptera; family Acrididae; genus Schistocerca; species Schistocerca serialis. The sequence continues at coordinate 446,055,220 of NC_064645.1, forward strand.
TGAAAAATCACTGCGCCCTCTTGACACTGCCACTCGCAGCATGTGACGTGACGAGCAGTGTGCCGAGACACGTGTTTGTGTTGAAATAGGAACGCTGCGGCAGCCACTGTGATGTAGAAACAGCAGTCGGTCTTGACCATGATCACATCACTCGACTACCCAAAATCTGATTCTCATCCTCAAATCCAACGGAACAAGTGAAATCTGCGTTACCCGACCTTTTATCATCACAAAACACCCTTCCCATACAGCACCAGACTCGAAAGCATTCATGAAATGAGTTTTTCGAAAAGTATATAAATCACTTCTGCATCTTGTGACGTAAAACACTGCCCACAGTGTTGTATTCCAAGACCTGCTGACAGCAGACCCTTCTTCAGAAGTGGTCTTCTGTATTTTCTAATTTCTGCTCAAATGATTTGATGCTCTAAAGCAATCAGAGCTTTATGCGTGTCTAACTTACGGTGTGACTAACACTCGATATAACGCTTTAAGAAATCTCTGAGGCCGGAAACCATGAGAAAAGTTCGAAAACATTTCAGTGCGTCATCAAGGAATAGGCTGAAATTAAAATTAGTGATGGCCGCAAGCGAAACGCTACCTAACGTGACCAGATAATCTTTCAATTATACTTTGGAAGTAGTTGCCATATGGGTACACTGATGCTTTCGTATCAAGATCATATTTTGGTCTATCAGGAACTAAATTCGACGGAAAGTGGTCCAACTTCAAGGCACTACATCAAACCCTCCCCACGCTCGCTATGGTCAACCTGCTCCTCTTAATATTATTTTCTTTCATTCGGCCTGGTGTGTGCTGCAAACTGAAAGGCTCGTTCAGATATTCTTAGCGCTTTTATGAGCACAATTTTCTGATTTCATCACGGTAAACATTACATATAGATGTTATTTATCTTTCCTTGGTGTATAGCCTTTAATAAAAGGGTAATGAGCAGCAGTAAAATTAAGTAAGGCTATGCAGAGGGTATGAGGTCAGGAAATGAGACGATGGTAGTCTTAGGCGTGGTTTATAATGTGGGCAGCAAAATAACTGCTGCGGCAGAAGTAAGAACGATATGATATGTGGTCTGGAAATAGAAACAATAAATGGTTGAAATGGCTCTGAGCACAATGGGACTTAACATCTATGGTCATTAGTCCCCTAGAACTTGGAACTACTTAAACCTAACTAACCTAAGGACATCACAAAACACCCAGTCATCACGAGGCAGAGAAAATACCTGACCCCGCCGGGAATCGAACCCGGTAACCCGGGCGCGAGAAGCATAGAAACAATATCTTTATTGAAAAAGAAAACCTGCTACATCCTAAAAAGTATTCAAATATCAAGGCGTATACTCCGAAAGTATTTCTCTCCGTTTCTGTTGTTATTTGAAGATGTGGGTAAGCACGAACAGTGGTAATACGTGGGCTTTAACCATGATACGAGTCACAGACATGGGAATATTACTCAGAGAGTTAACAATTAGGTTTTCTGCTATTTTTAGACATGTAGGCGTACCGCCATATCTGTCATTCGGACTGCATTGTATCCGCATCCGTTCGTGAAGAATTCATGCTAAGAAAACGGAATCTTCTTGCCACTAACGTAGTCAAGGACTCGCGATGTCGTACGCCCTTCTTGGCAACTGTGTTGGCATGAGAATGACTTGCGGTGGTGGGACTACATTGTATCTGCTACATCCATTTAATATTTTCTTGTCATTTCGATCAAATATTGTCAATAATTATCACAGAAGGAGTAGTTTTGAGCTAGGAAACGTATTTCAGTTCAAAATGGTCGCTTCATGCAAATGGTGGTCGTATTCTTCATGTTTCACGTTGGGAGCTGTATACGTCAGCTACGATTATGGTAAGGGCAGTATTTATTACTGTGCGAACAAGGCACTTCTGTAGTAAAGTGCTCAATTTATATAACTGTAGCTGTTCCCTTCATTAGTTCCAGTTTTTCTGCAGACGCTTGATCTTATCAATTCCTTCCGCTAGTGTTCTTTTTTAAGTTCTAATGCCTAAGGGACCAAACTGCTAGAGTCATCAGCCCATAGACGTAGAAACTACTTACACTAACCTAAACTAATTTATTCGAAGGACAACACACACATCCATGCCCGGGGGAGGACTCGAACCTCCGGCAGAAGCGGCCGTGAAATCTGTGACACGTCGCACCAGACCGCGTGGCCACACCGCGCGGCAACTGCTATTCTAAAGATAAAAACTGAGAGACTATTCTGAACCCTCCGTATCATATGGGTTTTGAAAACCTCTCAGGATTTGCGACAGTAGTATTCTTCGCGAATGCTAATTTACAACAACAACAAAACAAGACTAAGTCGCTGAAGAGACTAGAATTATCTCTCAGGGACCCGAATTTGTGTTATTTACATCATCTCGGTGTGAAACAAGACGGTAACAGTCACTGAAGCAATAAACGAGGTTATTATTGATGTATTAACTATGGCAGCTATATCCTATTCATGTATAACAAATTTCACTGAAGCTGATGAGTTTTTCTTTTTTTTTTTTGGTCATCAGTCTACTGACTGGTTTGATGCGGCCCGCCTCGAATTCCTTTCCTGTGCTAACCTCTTCATCTCAGAGTAGCACATGCAACCTACGGCCTCAATTATTTGCTTGACGTATTCCAATCTCTGTCTTCCTCTACAGTTTTTGCCCTCTACAGCTCCCTCTAGTACCATGAAAGTCATTCCCTCATGTCTTAGCAGATGTCCTGTCATCCTGTCCCATCTCCTTATCAGTGTTTTCCACATATTCTTTTCGTCTCCGATTCTGCGTAGAACCTCCTCATTCCTTACCATATCAGTCCACCTAATTTTCAACATTCGTCTATAGCACAACGTCTCAAATGCTTCGATTCTCTTCTGTTCCGGTTTTCCCACAATCCATGTTTCACTACCGTACAATGCTGTACTCCAGACGTACATCCTCGGAAATTTCTTCCTCAAATTAAGGCCGGTATTTGATATTTGGAGACTTCTCTTGGCCAGAAATACCTTTTTTGCCATAGCGAGTCTGCTTTTGATGTCCTCCTTGCTCCCTCCGTCATTGGTTATTTTACTGCCTAGGTAGCAGAATTCCTTAACTTCATTGACTTCGTGACCATCAATCCTGATGTTAAGTTTCTCGCTGTTCTCATTTCTACTACTTCTCATTACCTTCGTCTTTCTCCGATTTACTCTCAAACCATACTGTGTACTCATTAGACTGTTCATTCCATTCAGCAGATCATTTAATTCTTCTTCACTTTCACTCAGGATAGCAATGTCATCAGCGAATCGTAACAATGATATCCTTTCACCATGTATTTTAATTCCACTCCTGAACCTTTCTTTTATTTCCATAATTGCTTCCTCGATGTACAGATTGAAGAGTAGGGGCGAAAGGCTACAGACTCGTCTTACACCCTTCTTAATACGAGCACTTCGTTCTTGATCGTCCACTCTTATTATTCCCTCTTGGTTGTTGTATATATTGTATATGACCCGTCTCTCCCTATAGCTTACCCCTACTTTTTTCAGAATCTCGAACAGCTTGCACCATTTTATATTGTCGAACGCTTTTTCCAGGTCGACAAATCCTATGAAAGTGTCTTGATTTCTCTTTAGCCTTGCTTCCATTCTTAGTCGTAACGTCAGAACTGCCTGTCTCGTCCCTTTACTTTTCCTAAAGCCAAACTGATCGTCACGTAGCACATTCTCAAGTTTCTTTTCCATTCTTCTGTATATTATTCTTGTAAGCAGCTTCGATGCATGAGCTGTTAAGCTGATTGTGCGATAATTCTCGCACATGTCGGCTTTTGCGGTCTTCGGAATTGTGTGGATGATGCTTTTCCGAAAGTCAGATGGTATGTCGCCAGACTCATATACACTCCTGAAAATGGAAAAAAGAACACATTGGCACCGGTGTGTCAGACCCACCATACCTGCTCCGGACACTGCGAGAGGGCTGTACAAGTAACGATCACAAGCACGGCACAGCGGACACACCAGGAACCGCGGTGTTGGCCGTCGAATGGCGCTAGCTGCGCAGCATTTGTGCACCGCCGCCGTCAGTGTCAGCCAGTTTGCCGTGGCATACGGAGCTCCATCGCAGTCTTTAACACTGGTAGCATGCCGCGACAGCGTGGACGTGAACCGTATGTGCAGTTGACGGACTTTGAGTGAGGGCGTATAGTGGGCATGCGGGAGGCCGGGTGGACGTACCGCCGAATTGCTCAACACGTGGGGCGTGAGGTCTCCACAGTACATCGATGTTGTCGCCAGTGGTCGGTCGAAGGTGCACGTGCCCGTCGACCTGGGACCGGACCGCAGCGACGCACGGATGCACGCCAAGACCGTAGGATCCTACGCAGTGCCGTAGGGGACCGCACCGCCACTTCCCAGCAAATTAGGGACACTGTTGCTCCTGGGGTATCGGCGAGGACCATTCGCAACCGTCTCCACGAAGCTGGGCTACGGTCCCGCACACCGTTAGGCCGTCTTCCGCTCACGCCCCAACTTCGTGCAGCCCGCCTCCAGTGGTGTCGCGACAGGCGTGAATGGAGGGACGAATGGAGACGTGTCGTCTTCAGCGAAGAGAGTCGCTTCTGCCTTGGTGCCAATGATGGTCGTATGCGTGTTTGGCGCCGTGCAGGTGAGCGCCACAATCAGGACTGCGTACGACCGAGGCACACAGGGCCAACACCCGGCATCATGGTGTGGGGAGCGATCTCCTACACTGGCCGTACACCACTGGTGATCGTCGAGGGGACACTGAATAGTGCACGGTACATCCAAACCGTCATCGAACCCATCGTTCTACCATTCCTAGACCGGCAAGGGAACTTGCTGTTCCAACAGGACAATGCACGTCCGAATGTATCCTGTGCCACCCAACGTGCTCTAGAAGGAGTAAGTCAACTACCCTGGCCAGCAAGATCTCCGGATCTGTCCCCCATTGAGCATGTTTGGGACTGGATGAAGCGTCGTCTCACGCGGTCTGCACGTCCAGCACGAACGCTGGTCCAACTGAGGCGCCAGGTGGAAATGGCATGGCAAGCCGTTCCACAGGACTACATCCAGCATCTCTACGATCGTCTCCATGGGAGAATAGCAGCCTGCATTGCTGCGAAAGGTGGATATACACTGTACTAGTGCCGACATTGTGCATGCTCTGTTGCCTGTGTCTATGTGCCTGTGGTTCTGTCAGTGTGATCATGTATGTGACCCCAGGAATGTGTCAATAAAGTTTCCCCTTCCTGGGACAATGAATTCACGGTGTTCTTATTTCAATTTCCAGGAGTGTATTCTACACACCAACGTGAATAGTCGTTTTGTTGCCACTTCCCCCAATGATTGTAGAAATTCTGATGGAATGTTATCTATCCCTTCTGCCTTATTTGACCGTAAGTCCTCCAAAGCTCTTTTAAATTCCGATTCTAATACTGGATCCCCTATCTCTTCTAAATCGACCACTGTTTCTTCTTCTATCACATCAGACAAATCTTCACCCTCATAGAGGCTTTCAATGCATTCTTTCCACCTATCTGCTCTCTCCTCTGCATTTAACAGTGGGATTCCCGCTGCACTCTTAATGTTACCACCGTTGCTTTTAATGTCACCAAAGGTTGTTTTGACTTTCCTGTATGCTGAGTCTGTCCTTCCGACAATCGTATCTTTTTCGTGTCTTCACATTTTTCCTGCAGCCATTTCGTCTTAGCTTCCCTGCACTTTCTATTTATTTCATTCCTCAGCGACTTGTATTTCTGTATTCCTGATTTTCCCGGAACATGTTTGTGCTTCCTCCTTTCGTCAATCAACTGAAGTATTTCTTCTTTTACCCATGGTTTCTTCGCAGCTACCTTCTTTGTACCTATGTTTTCCTTCCCAACTTCTGTGATGGCCCTTTTTAGAGGTGCTGTATCTATAACGTTAGAGAACTTCAAACGTATCTCGTCATTCCTTAGTACTTCCGTATCCCACTTCTTTGCGTATTGATTCTTGCTGACTAATGTCTTGAACTTCAGCCTACTCTTCATCACTACTATATTGTGATCTGAGTCTATATCTGCTCCTGGGTACGCCTTAAAATCCAGTATCTGATTTCGGAATCTCTGTCTGACCATGACGTAATATAATTGAAATCTTCCCGTATCTACCGGCCTTTTCCAAGTATACCTCCTCCTCTTGTGATTCTTGAACAGGGTATTCGCTATTACTAGCTGAGACTTGTTACAGAACTCAATTAGTCTGTGTCCTCTTTCATTCCTTGTCCCAAGCCCATATTCTCCTGTAACCTTTTCTACTACTCCTTCCCCTACAACTGCATTCCAGTCGCCCATGACTATTAGATTTCCGTCCCCCTTTATATACTGCATTACCCTTTCAATATCCTCATACATTTTCTCTATCTGTTCATCTTGCGATGTCGGCATGTATACCTGAACTATCGTTGTCGGTGTTGGTCTGCTGTCGATTCTGATTAGAATAACCCGGTCATTGAACTGTTCACAGTAACACACCCTCTGCCCTACCTTCCTATTCATAACGAATCCTACACCTGTTATACCATTTTCTGCTGCTGTTGATATTACCCGATATTCATCTGACCAGAAATCCTTGTCTTCCTTCCACTTCACTTCACTGTCCCCTACTATATCCAGATTGAGCCTTCGTATTTCCCTTTTCAGATTTTCTAGTTTCCCTACCACGTTCAAGCTTCTGACATTCCACGCCCCGACTCGTAGAACGTTATCCTTTCGTTGATTATTCAATCTTTATCTCATGGTAACCTCCCCCTTGGCAGTCCCCTCCCGGAGATCCGAATGGGGGACTATTCCTCAATCTTTCGCCAATGGAGAGATCATCATGACACTTCTTCAATTACAGGCCACATGTCCTGTGGATACACGTTACGTGTCTTTAATGCAGTGGTTTCCATTGCCTTCTGCATCCTCATGTCGTTGATCATTGCTGATTCTTCCGCCTTTAGGGGCAATTTCCCACCCCTAGGACAAGAGAGTGCCCTGAATCTCTATCCGCTCCTCCGCCCTCTTTGACAAGGCCGTTGGCAGAATGAGGCGACTTCTTATGCCGGAAGTCTTCGGCCGCCAATGCTGATTATTTATCAAAATTTAGGCTGTGGCGAGAATCGAACTCGGGACCGAACACGTTTTGATTTTGAATCAAAGGCGCTACCCCTAGACCACAGGTACAAATACAGAATTCATTCGTAGATTTCAGTGGTGTAATGTGCTATCGGGTTGGCGTCTGGCAGCGCAGCTACACTAGTTCTGACAGCCTGTGGATAGCTGTGAGGCCTTTTTGATCTGTCCAATGCCTTACTCATATTGCTTTTGTTTTTGGTACTTGGCAGACGTTTTGAAAGAGTTTGGCACGCCTGTGGTATTCACACTCTTTCAGGACTGGTGCCGAAGGACCATGGTCAGTTCCCAAAATTTGGTCTTTTTATAATGACGAGTAATCTGGATAGTCGTATCACGTTCATGTGCCATCTACATCGCAAATATAATATTGCGATCGTAGGACCTAACCTGCAATACGTTTTGTATTTCATAATCGGAACTATGTGCATTAACCGTCATCAGAGCAATGTCAGGGAACAGAATGCAGCAGTACCTTGGTAGCTACTTGGAGACCAGCTTGAGTCGTGTACTGAGGAAAGGGTAGTTGCTGGTTCACATTGTATTACACTAGCGAGAAGTACCGACTTTTCCTTTTCCTCTGTAAACATCCAGAACTAAATTCAGTAACAAACTAAATTCAGTAACAAAGATCAACCTATTTTTATAGATTTTTATATTCACAGCTATTCTCTTTCTGCATTGCAATAAACTTCATTCATTACTTGCTTGTTCTTGTTACGATTATTATCGTAATTCTATCACTTTCAAGAGTTTTCACATCAATATTTAGCATCGATGCACATAAAGAGTAGCTATGAAAGAAGGGTCTGCTTAAGGAATTCCAAGCAATATAACTCAAAAAACAACGCAGCAATGATTCGAACAACTACTTTCACGCAGAGGACTCTGTTCATCGTTACAGGGTAATACAAGAGGGTAACATTACTGAAACAATGATCAGGCTACTTAGTGTATAATAGAGCATACAGATTTCAAGGAGGAAACGTATGAAGACGAAGATTTCCTCGTTGTCAATATGTGCGGCCTATCTTTCGTGTTAACGAAAGTAATATCCCGGTTTACCTCTTCTTACATATCAAATATAATGAATGCCATGAGGAATCGAATATTTGTTGACTGCGCCTCTTCTTGCTTCCATCCTTACCAACATATTTCGTCATTGTCGTGGTAATCGTGACATTCTATATGTATGCTGCAAATGATTGCACGTGGACACATTCGACATCGAGGTGCAAAGCGTTTGTTATCTTATTTCATATTCAATTCAAATGAGCTTCCGATGTATTTTTATTTTGTTTGTATTTTTAGATGATTATAATGTTACGAAAATTATGTCGCATGCTTTATGCTGAATGAGAAACACTGAATCATCCGTTCTGCTTTCCCTACGTTGAAATCATATATTGTCGACGTCAACAGCCTTCTTCCACGCCGGAAGCTGAAACTTGTATCATTCTGGATTAATGATAATTGAATGTCTGAAATGTATACATAGCCCACAAGGCGACGTCAGAAACTATCTGGGGAGAACGCCGTATAAAAAACAAACGTCCACGCTGAAGAACCGTATCGGACCATCACGACAAGCATTTCGCTAAAGAGCTGCCTCGTAAGAGAGCCGAGTATTGGCAGCGTCATAGCAAGTATTTGTCAACACTGTGATAGTGCATTTACTTCCGGGTGTAGGCTGGCATTACCTCGCTAAATTCACTTGACATTCGTTTTCCACATCGAAGACTCATACGATATAATCCACTGTAAGATGAGACACTTCGAATGTATGTTTAATTTTTGGACCCCAAGAACGGCGTTCTTCACATACGTAACACCTGTTTGTTTGTTTAAGATTGCGTTTTGAGGCTCAGGCAACATCTACATCTACATCTACATTGATACTCCGCAAGCCACCCAACGGTGTGTGGCGGAGGGCACTTTACGTGCCACAGTCATTACCTCCCTTTACTGTTCCAGTCGCGTATGGTTCGCGAGAAAAACGACTGTCTGAAAGCCTCCGTGCGCGCTCTAATCTCTCTAATTTTACATTCGTGATCTCCTCGGGAGGTATAAGTAGGGGGAAGCAATATATTCGATACCTCATCCAGAAACGCACCCTCTCGAAACCTGGCGAGCAAGCTACACCGCGATGCAGAGCGCCTCTCTTGCAGAGTCTGCCACTTGAGTTTATTAAACATCTCCGTAACGCTATCACGGTTACCAAACAACCCTGTGACGAAACGCGCCGCTCTTCTTTGGATCTTCTCTATCTCCTCCGTCAGACCGATCTGGTACGGATGCCACACTGATGAGCAATACTCAAGTATAGGTCGAACGAGTGTTTTGTAAGCCACCTCCTTTGTTGATGGACTACATTTTCTAAGCACTCTCCCAATGAATCTCAACCTGCTACCCGCCTTACCAACAATTAATTTTATATGATCATTCCACTTCAAATCGTTCCGCACGCATACTCCCAGATATTTTACAGAAGTAACTGCTACCAGTGTTTGTTCCGCTATCATATAATCATACAATAAAGGATCCTTCTTTCTATGTATTCGCAATACATTACATTTGTCTATGTTAAGGGTCAGTTGCCACTCCCTGCACCAAGTACCTATCCGCTGCAGATCTTCCTGCATTTCGCTACAATTTTCTAATGTTGCAACTTCTCTGTATACTACAGCATCATCCGCGAAAAGCCGCATGGAACTTCCGACACCATCTACTAAGTCATTTATATATATTGTGAAAAGCAATGGTCCCATAACACTCCCCTGTGGCACGCCAGAGGTTACTTTAACGTCTGTAGACGTCTCTCCATTGATGACAACATGCTGTGTTCTGTTTGCTAAAAATTCTTCAATCCAGCCACACAGCTGGTCTGATTTTCCGTAGGCTCTTACTTTGTTTATCAGGCGACAGTGCGGAACTGTATCGAACGCCTTCCAGAAGTCAAGAAAAATAGCATCTACCTGGGAGCCTGTATCTAATATTTTCTGGGTCTCATGAACAAATAAGGCGAGTTGAGTCTCACACGATCGCTGTTTCCGGAATCCATGTTGATTCCTACAAAGTAGATTCTGGGTTTCCAGAAATGACATGATACGCGAGCAAAAAACATGTTCTAAAATTCTACAAGAGATCGACGTAAGAGATATAGGTCTATAGTTTTGCGCATCTGCTCGACGACCCTTCTTGAAGACTGGGACTATCTGTGCTCTTTTCCAATCATTTGGAACCCTCCGTTCCTCTAGAGACTTGCGGTACACGGCTGTTAGAAGGGGGGCAAGTTCTTTCGCGTACTCTGTCTAGAATCGAATTGGTATCCCGTCAGGTCCAGTGGACTTTCCTCTATTGAGTGATTCCAGTTGCTTTTCTATTCCTTGGACACTTATTTCGATGTCAACCATTTTTTCGTTCGTGCGAGGATTTAGAGAAGGAACTGAAGTGCGGTCTTCCTCTGTGAAACAGCTTTGGAAAAAGGTGTTTAGTATTTCAGCTTTACGCGTATCATCCTCTGTTTCAATGCCATCATCATCCCGTAGTGTCTGGATATGCTGTTTCGAGCCACTTACTGATTTAACGTAAGACCAGAACTTCCTAGGATTTTCTGTCAAGTCGGGACATAGAATTTCACTTTCGAATTCAATGAACGCTTCACGCATAGCTCTCCTTACGCTAACTTTGACATCGTTTAGCTTCTGTTTGTCTGAGAGGTTTTGGCTGCGTTTAAACTTGGAGTGGAGCTCTCTTTGCTTTCGCAGTAGTTTCCTAACTTTGTTGTTGTACCACGGTGGGTTTTTCCCGTCCCTCACAGTTTTACTCGGCACGTACCTGTCTAAAACGCATTTTACGCAGCGACCATAGTCTGTTAGCTCAGAGGTTCACTTGTGCGTTGCGATGCTCGTACTATATGACATAGCAGTTCCAATCTCGGTGGAAGCCGCTGAATACAACCTTTTATTTTCCAGTTTAATTAATGGAGTTGCAAACTGCTAGTAAAAATTCCTTGAACGAAATCTGAAGAATGTCTTTAAACAACAATCTTCGTCCGATTTCGACTTTGTAAATTATGTTAATATCATGGATGTCTGCTTTGCAAATGCCAAGGTGCTTCACTGTAAAATAGATCCTGAGAAGATTCAAACCCCCTGTCAACGATATTGACCTTCGTTCGTGATATAGGTCTAACATGTCAGGAGGTTGTTTATGAAGTGCACATGTTGATTAATATAGTTCCTCTCTTCTAAATTTTTGCAATAGCACGTTTTCTGACACCGGCGTTAGCAATTCCTTTCCGTTCTCTGAAACCTCCAAAACGATAAATTTTTCTGGTTTAAATCTAGTGATTTACCTATCACTTTCGATCAAGGTTAAATATTTCATGAATCCATACACGCAACTCCAAATTTGCAGTGTTCCTGCACTGCTACAGAGCATACGTTGCAAGGTATTTACACAGTTTATCGCACAGACTTACCATAAGAAATGAAACAACAACTGTAATACACTTTACACCACAGACGCTCACTCTGGCTTGACGAAAACATCCGAATATTGACCAAAAGTTGCACAAATAATTGACATTGAAAGGAAAAGAAACGAAGTATGAAGCATTTATAAATTCGTAGATTGTAGTGAGGTCCCTATAAAATTAATTCGGGCCATACTCAACTCTTGCAGATTAATGTAATATAATACCCGCCCACTAATCACGGCGTCTGTCTCCGTTGCTTTTGAGCGTGAATGGAAATCGTAGAATTTTCTGTGGAGCAACATTCAATAATAAAGCGTTTTAAATCATCAAAAGCGATGAGCGGTAACAGGCGCTTTCGATAAAGAACAGGGTAGCCCCACTGCTGTCGCCACGGCCGCTGCCGGTAGCCAGCAAATTGATCCCGGAGCTTTGCCGCATACGGCGTCCAAAGGAGGACAGTCTGCACGAAATCTGCTGCAAATTGGTTACTGGATAAAATTTTGATATCGGTGTGTTAGAAAGCGAAATAGATTGAATCTGCGCTACCACTACATTCACGTCTTCAGCATTCAGACAGAATAGGCTATAAAAGTATTTTATGCCAGCTGCTCTCGATCCACTGACCTTGTGAAGAGAAACAACAGACGCTGCCGCTAGACCACAGACGTAATCAGCCTTTGGTTTCTCTATCATGGAATATGTTTTCCTCCAGGAAGTGCCGCAGTCTACAGTGTTGCCACATTGTGCAGTTAAACGGACTTACAGAATTAGCGAGTTGGCCAGTTTATTTGTCCCATGTCGCGATTGTCACGGACTTTGCCTCTGAAGCGGCCGGCCGCCGGTCGATTTTTATGTCAAAGAGTGTACATAAATTTTGGTTTTCACTTAATTTAGTGCATTCATCCATTGGTGAAATAGCATCATCTACTACTTGAAACTGTCTGTGGTATGTTTCTGAAGCGTCATAGCGCATGTCACAGGATAAAACGGAGGCCGTAATGTACCACATATTTCAAATAGCCAACACCCGTGGGTATAGAGCCAACATTAATTGGATCGTTACTAGTTTCCCTTCGTATTATATAAGCCAAAGATCAGAGGGAAATCTCCTTTCAGTAATAACCACCACACTCTTTACTTCACTCATTGGTGATACAATATTCACCAGATTCTAAGAGGTAAATGGTAGTGGTTGTAGTATTGCGCATGTACAAGAATGAACGCCATGGCGTTGATGGAACACTGTATTGATGGTTCAAATGGCTCTGAGCACTATGGGACTTAACTTGTGACGTCATCAGTCCCCTAGAACTTAGAACTATTTAAACGTAACTAACCTAAGGACGTCACACACATCCATGCCCAAGGCAAGAACCGAACCTGCGACCGTAGCGGTCGCGCGGTTCCAGACTGTATAGAAAATAAGCTTTTAATCACGGGCCAACCAGATGGTTAATTTGCATTTTTTTTATCATAAAATTTAAAGAAAAACGTAATAGGTAAGTAACAATCTCCAAATTTAGGAGGAGAAAAGACTAGAGTTACGCTTCTTACGCGCTCAATTACCAAAGGTCTTACTAAATAACAAGGCATAGTTATTGATGTATAACCACAAGCCAGGAAGTATAGAACTGCTTTCACTTTGTATTGCAAAATGAAGAAACTTACTGCTGTATCATTTCCGAACACAGACTAACGCTCAACCCACAGTATTTACTTTAGTAATTTACAGTAACATTCCAGACAAACACAAATACATGCTGTTGGATAAGTTTTACGTTCTCTGGCTTTCCTTCTTTCCCGGTAATCACAAAGCTTTACACGTTTCTCCAGAATCACCAGATTTATTAACACAGCTTCCTGCAATTAGCTACCTGTCCGCATCTCTGCGTGACAGGACGTCGGCTTACAATTTCGTTCAGACCCTCCCCCCTCCCACAACCCCCTAACTTTCATTATGTCGGATTTTACTAATCTCCGCAATTCCCGTTGTTCAGATGATTAATCTGCATGTCATCGCTTGACTGGAGCAAAATAAATAATAATGACACTGCACGCCAGGTATTTGTACATTGCATAGAGGCTGCGCGCTTCAATGAAATTACAAAACTTTCATCATACCCGCTCTAAACGAGTATGTTGGTATAATTAAACTCAGATCTATACCAAAATTCCATTGTAGTTGTCGAAATACTTTCTACACTACACTTTTTATGGTTGAAGTACAGTTGTATTCCACTTGATCAACACAGCACATTACTTACATTATTTGTGGTACGGTAAGAGAGAAGCAAAAATGTACCACCTTTAATTTTAAGCAAAGAAAAAATAATGTCAACCTTCTTCCGAGGATCGAATTAAAGTTCCCAATTTCTGGGAATAAGTTATAATGTTTCTTTCGTTGATACCTTGTTCTTCTGATTTAGAAATTTGTAATTTCTGCATCTTTTATTCTTTACGTGGGAATAAAAACAGCATCAATTTGGAACGTAACACTTCAGATCATATTTAATAAGCGGGCGCTATGTTTGTAGTCATATCTGCAAGTTTGTCGTTCACCAGATATTTACTTTGCTAAAATTGCAGATTTAACAATACCTGGTAGTGTATGATTGAAGTTCGTAATACGTTTTAATTATAAAAACTCGACTGCTTTCAGTAGTTTTTCTTTGTCAGAAATATGTAATTAATTATTATTTATCTGTCCTGTATGAGTAGTTGTAACTGTTGCTTAAAACCAACTCATCAAATCACAGTCTGATAATAATTTTACTGATTCTACACATTGACATGATGAGATATAAGCCATTTATAAATCAACCTAATTCGAGACAAGCAAAATAAATACTAAAATTCTGATAAACCGTGACGCAAGAGGGGCAACAAATTAAACCTACTTAAATAAATTTAATATAATATTTCATAAATTAGTGAAATTACGAATAAACTACAATATAAAAAGCCAATTCTATAAAATAGACTAACACAACGTAATACAACGAAATTATTATCATTAAATAACTAAATAAACAAAGAAACAATATAATACCATTTCCAGTACATGTACTACGTTTCGACTTATCTAAATTGAAGATATCTTAAAATAATTTCAATAGAATAATCAATAATGAGAGTGACGAGCAATGACTACACATCTCAGAGCCAATATCAGTTAAATTATATAAATTAAATTAAATTACTATCAAATCCACCTTCATTAATGGTATTTCACTATCAAATCCGTTATAAAAAAAAAATCTATTGTAACTCACCTCCTCTTAATTATAAGCTGCACCTTGACCTGAAATATTTTATAATTATAAATCTTGATAACTATAACTCAAAAAGATTCTATGATAACGCACATATACAAACAAGGAGGTCATGTGGAATAAATCTTGTATTATCAATCATGGGGTTGGTTCCTCTGAATGGAGTAAGATACCACCAAACTTGTACTACTAATTTCTGCTGTTTAAAAATTTCATTTGACCCTCAGACTATTGTGAAGTATATTTATAATCGTCCTTTCGCCCTAATATACCATTCTCAAGTGATTTGTGGGGCTGCGGGAATATTATAAAAAAATCTTCGACGTTTACAAGAGCCTGAAAACTATTTTTCATGTTAGCCAGAAAGAGATGGAGAGCATGTTGTTGTTGTTGTTGTGGCCTTCAGTCCTGAGACTCGTTTGATGCAGCTCTCCATGCTAATCTATCCTGTGCAAGCTCTTTCATCTCCCAGCACCTACTGCAACCTACAACCTTCTGAATCTGCTTAGTGTATTCGTCTCTTGGTCTCCCTCTACGATTTTTACCCTCCACGTTGCCCTCCAATGCTAAATTTGGGATCCCTTGATGCCTCAGGACATGTCCTACCAACCGATACCTTCTTCAAGTCAAGTTGGGCCACAAACTTCTCTTCTCTCCAACCCTATTCAATACCTCCTCATTAGTTACGTGATCTACCCACCTAATCTTCAACATGGAGAGCATTTGATCGTAACTTCCAGTCTGCAGCTCCACATTACTCGTCGTACTCACTGCAAAAAAAAAAATGTTCCTCAAAAATGTTACTCAGCGGGATCAGGAAATAAATAAAAGTTTCGGGTTGTAAGTGACAAAATTATGCAGTAAAAGTTCACACCTCTACGGGAACTTCCAAGCAAAATGGTCTATCAGCCTTATTACTAATCGTCAAAGTTAGTTGCTCGCCTTAAAAGTGGAAAATAATCTCGCTACTTTCCACACGGTTTTGTCAACAGTCCAGATGACATTCAAACAGCTACTTCCGTGAAATCTAAGCGATCCTGGTTGGCATACAGTCCTTGCGAGGCAATTTCTTTCCTTTACCAAAATGCTTTTGGTAGCTATCCGTCTATCTGAGGCACACCGTACGCACGCATTTGACTGACGCGGACAGTTTGATATCTCGTTGTGAAGTGTCTCTTCTTACTGCCTCACTGTGTGCATTTATACATGGGCGTAGCGTAAGGCCGAAGTTAACTTCGGCTATCAACAGCTGTAGGCACAGGTGGCAGCATCTAAATGACCCCTTTCTCAAACAGGTATCACCAAATAACTCTGTCGTTTAACAATTTGCTAACTTCTTAAATTTTTGTTTTTAAAGCTACGTTTGGTTTATTTACTGAGAAAGTCTTAGTCCTGCAGCATTTAAACATTGCCGGCTAGAACTTTTAGAACGTAGCCAACACCACAACATGACCTATGGACACCCTCCTTAAGATTCCTAGTAATGATTTTCATTTACATCAAAATCTTGAAACATAAATGATAGATCGGAAATGGTGTTTTTTTTTTTTTTTTTTAATGGACTTGTAGTCGGAAATGGATTAGGAGCGGCGAATTAATAGAGCCGAGAGTGATATACGCCTGCGAGAATTGGACGTTCCGGGCTAAAATCGCATCTCTCCGGAATAAGTATCCAAAGACTCCTTGTGAAGCAGTTACGGAGATCGAACGTGTTTTATGTTGGAAATATTTTGCTATTGTTGTGGGACCCTATTAAGCTCCATTGTGAATGTTTAGTTAGTCGATTACGCAGTAAACGAATTCAAATGAATAATACGCGTTCAAGGTGTGTATTTATCAATTTATAAAAGATTTGACCAACATTCTTCAGATATCACGTGACGTAGATCGATCGGTGGTGCAGTGTGGAATGATAGTGCGAGCCTGCATCTTTTCACGGTCAATATTCTGCTAGAGAATATCTCAGAAGCAATAAACTTTTCGTTGATGAAAGAGTTAGACACATCAATTCATACGCCTCCTAGCACCTACTTGTGCCGAACGATCTTCGTAACGAAATAAACATTTTTAGAGATTTCAAGTGGGGTAGTTCCGACGATGACTATCAGCGAGATCGACACCACAGGACATGTATCTAGCTCTCCTGTGGTATTTAAAACCAAAGACTTATATTCTATAGCTTTTAAAATACTGGGGCTAAAATCTAAATATAACCAGTAGGAATCATAACTAAAAATAGCAAAAATAAATAAGACGCACAGAATTTTCTTGAACAAAATTTCTTAAATAAATAATTTAATTAATTAAAATATAATAAAATTGGTACAGATGTATTATTTCATCAGTGTAATCGAGTATTGTAATCATAACTTTATATACAAAATACAATTCATACTTAATCCGTTATGAATAAGGATTTTTTCGTTCCAAATTTGGTTGTTGGTAAATAACTTGAAAACTAACAAAGGGAGCTTAATGGAACCACATGTTTTCAAAAGACACTGAGGCTACATACGAATTTTCGTCTTTCTGAGACTAATATTTATGGCCTTCAACTTTTCTTAGAAACCCCGATTTTGAACATATTGTTGCCCTGATCAAGTTGGGAATTGTAATTGTTGTGACATACATTTGCACATTATGAACAATTTTTAGCTGTCCAGCTTCATTATTTAGTGCCACCTAACTTTTGCTAAAATAATAAATTTAGTGAAACATATTCATCAGATCATTCTGATAATATCCTGAAGCGTACACTGACAAAGCTTGGGAAAGTTATTTTAGTTTTCAATTTCACTATTAGGTTACGGTGAATTCCTTTGTATGCTAAGCGCAGGCGCGTTATGACGACATGGGTCTCGTAGTAGTAAACTGGGTTAAGTCCTGGTACAGCCGCTCGCCTCTGTGTCTCTCACAGTGATACAGCGCTTGTTACGCCATGACTACCTGCTGCTGAAATTTTTCACCCTTCGTTCTGAAAGTAAAGACAAATGCACAAGATGCTACGAAAATTTAGATTCTTGGTAATATTGAGAATTCCACTCGGTGTGTTGTTCGACTATTTTCCAATAACGAGTAACCACTTAAAATGGGTTAATGCTTCCCAGAAACATTGCAAATAAGTTTAATTCACATGTTCAGTACAAGTATGCAGTAAAAGAAAAAGCGATGGAAAAGTATATTTTGAACTGTTGATACGAATCTAGATGTACCTCTAGGAATTTGTAATTTGTTCTTAATGATGACAAGATATAACACTCAACGACATGAGTACCTTGCATCATAATAAATGCATTTGTATGAAGATCTACATCCAGTAATCTTGTAAAACAGAGTATCGGTGTCAGGTTTTCTCCCTGATTCATTCACAGAGGTAACGTGAAAAGAGTGTGCATTATGTATCACCCGGTAATGTAGTCAAAATCTACCAAATGTGTATTCATAATCTGTTTGTAGATCAATACGTGAACGTCAGGATACGTCTCTCCCAAATTTTATGTAGATTTTTAATTTGTGCGGCTATAGCGTAAATGGGTGTTTTACAGTTATGGAAGATATTTTAAATCCGTCATTGAAAATAAAAGAAAGTGCACGTTTTTGTCACAAATTTTGATCCGTTTTATTGATGTAACATATTATCACTGGTCTGCCATGAAATGTATTTATAATATGTATTGATTTATAGAGCTGAAAACAATTTGTCACAAAAGATTCTCGACCACAACAGGAAGTACCCCTCTGATTCCATGTTTGTGGGGTATTCCATCGTTTGAAACTTTTTTTTTTTTGCATAATCACGCACCAGTTTCCAGCACTGCACATTTTTTGATATGAAGTACGACAAAATATAGTACTACTCCTCTTTATTTGCTTACTTAAAGCTGAATGTGTCCTCATACGATTTTGTGTAAGTAGTGTTGCCAACTGTACAACTAGGTCTGGTTTCCACTTGCTCTAAAAAGGTTTCTTTAATCACTTTCAGATCAAGTGAAAACGTTGTTTGTCCACTTACAGGATTAAATTAATCACCCATTATCTAGTGATTCGTGGAGTGCACTTTGAGTATAATTGTCAGTCGCCCTGTCGGATTCTACTTGCTAATACTGTGTAGAATGGCACAGCAGGAACATTTCGTACCAGCCTGAGATTCCTCAAATTTATTTCCATTGTCATTTGCTGATGTATGTCACAGAAGAATAATTGTAAAATCCCGTTACTACTGAAGCACAAAAAGCCAGAAGTACGGGCAATACGCGTGTGCGGTGAGCAAAATATTATCCATTTTGCATACTAACCATTGTGACAAATATGTTTTAGTTTAATTTACTTTCATTCATGCACCAAATAATCCTGAACTAATGACGAGCATCAAAACGGATACAGGGATTAGTGAACACAGGGTTGTCGTACCATAACCCCCAAATCCACGAAAAATAAAGGAAAAATATATCTGTTCTAAAATGCAGATAAAATTCGCTTGACACTTCCAAAAGAGACAATCTCCACTCCTTCCAAATTAGCAATGTAAGAGTACACCAGGTGCGTTTGAATGCAAATAAATAGGATCGACAGCTATTGAGAAATTCATACCAAATGAATTAACAATGCAAAACAGGTTAGAACACTTCTGTAGAAAAAAACGAAAACAGCATGCCAAATTTAGACGAATGCAAAACCCCAAGATTAGCGATCTTTTAAAGAAACTCGAAATTAAGCGCGGACTTCAATGCTAGTTGCGTTTAACAGTTTCCACAAAGAAACTTTGTCTCGAATCCCGGCAGAAAGTCCAAAGTGATTCTGGCCGCATGTAGAGTATGCTAGTAGCAAAACACAATGTCTTCTCTCTGCGATAGCACTGAAAATACTGTCGATGACTGTGGTGCTAAGGCAGAGTTACTAAACACAGGCTTCTGAAACTGCTTCACCTAAGAAGACGAAGTAAATATTTCAGAACTTGAATCAAGAAAAGCTCCCAACAAAAGTAATGTAGAAGTAGATATCCTCAGATTAGTGAAGCAATTTAAATCACTTAATAAAAGTGAGTCTTCGTGTCCAGACTGAATACCAGTTAGATTCCTTTCTGTATATGCTGATGCAGTATCTCCATACTTAACAGTCACATACATACACTCGTTCGACGAAAGACCCGTACCAAAAGCTGGATATCTAAACAGCTCAGTCCAACATTCAAGAAAAATAATAGGAGTAATCCACTACATTACAGGCCATATCATTAATGTTGATATACAGCAGGATTCTGGAATATCTACTGCCTTCGAACATTATGTATTACCTCGAAGAGACCGGTCTGTTGAAACATTCTCAACACGGATTTAGAAAACAACGTCCTTGTGAAACTCACTCGAGGAGTAGAGCGCTGTTGGAAAGGGATTTAAAATTGATCGCGTAATTTTAGATTTCCAAAAGGCCTTTGACAGCATACCTCACAAGTGGCTTGTAATCAAGTCGCATGTTTCTGAAATATCGTCTCAGTGGCGCCACTGGATTCTCGACTGCCTGTCAGAGAGTTCACAGTCCGTAGTAATCGGGGAAATCATGGAGTCAAGCAGAAGTGATTTTTATTTTTGGCATTCCAAAGGTAGTGTTATAGGCCCCCTTGATGTACCTTATCTATATAAACGATTTAGGAGATAATCTGACCAACCATCTTAGGTTGTTTGCAGATGACGCAGTCGGTCATCTTCTAGTATATTCATCAGAAGATCAAAATCAATATCAAAACGATTCAGATGTTTGTATGACGCAGAAATCGGCAATTGACCGAGAATAATGAGAAGTGGGAGGTCATCCATACGAGTGTTAAAATTGACCCGTTAAACTTCGGTTAACCAATAAATCTATCAAATCTAAAGACCGTAAATTCAACTAGTTACCTAGGAATTACGATTACGAATAGTTTAAACTGCTCTGTGGAAGACGAGACAAAGACTGCGTTTTATTGGCAGAACATAACAAAGCGATTATCTACATTACTCTTGTCTGTCCTCTTTTGGAGTACTTCAAGACGATATGGAATCCTTACCGGATATGAATAACGGAGTACATGGGGATAGTTCAAAGTAGGGCAATACGTTTTCCACTGACGAAAAACATGGAGAGATTGTTACGGACATGAAATGGAAATTGGGGTCAATCTCAATAAAACAAAGGTGTTTCTCGTTGCGGCGTGGTATTCTCATGATACTTCAATCTCCAATTTTCTCCTCCCAACGCGAAAATAGGGAAAAACGATAATCATAATAAAATTAGGGAAAGCAGTGCTCGCACGGAAGGATATAGATGTACTTTTTTGCCATGAGCTGTTCGAGAGAGAAATAATGGAGATTAGTTGAAAGTTGTTCGATGAACCCTCTGCTAGGCATGTGAGTGTGATCTGCAGGGTAGCTACGCAGATGTAGGTGACAAATGTAGTTGAGAATAAATCCTATAGACTTCCTGCAATCGTATATTGAGTAAAAGACTTTCGTATGTCCTATGATGATAAAACTAAGACAATATGTACCATTATGTATTGGGTAAATAACATGACGAATGTATTATACAACCTACATTAGACAAAAAATAGGTAGGCTGCCTAAAACAATAAAAGAAATATGAAAATGTAACTCAATAAACAATGGAAAATGGACATGTGCCTTGTAAAATACTTTACTCCAGGAGATAACTTGTATCTCATTTCAAAATAAGTGAAAAATAGACGTTTGGATTCTGATGGCCTACAGCAATGTGCAAATGTGGAGTTGGAGCATCGTGAAATCAGTTGCAAACAACGACTCTAGAAAACCAAATAGAGAAAAATAATGTAAATTTACCCTTAAAAGTAGGAAAGCTTGACTAAAACATCAAGGGAATCAAAACTTACACAGCACTGCAAGAAAACATACTGATTAAGAAGTATTCAGACGAATTCTGGATCCTTAAGTGAAACACCGGGAAAAAGAGTTATGAAGAATGAAGTTCAATTTAGCAGAAGCTTCAATGCAAACGGAAGCCTATTGAACTAAATTATGTTATTTAAATTCACTAATGAATCATTTTCCACACTATACTTTAAATCTTCGAAGTTCACACTACTGTCAAACAAAATTCACTGACACATGAGAAAAAATTCTTGGCAAAATGTGTAACGTAAAAAGGATCGTATTATATCGAAATAGTACCAATTTTTGGAATCTTAATGCACAAAATGGTAAATATCGTCATCTCAGAACCATAGTAGCAAAATAACCTCTACACAAAAGAACCAAGACAACAGAGAAACGCCCTTAAGTCTACAAAGACAGAATGTGCATCCGTCTGAAACAAACAGCATGGGTACTACCAAATCTAGTTTTTGCTGAGAGAATTTCACCTTGTTGCTGTTAAGTAGAGGTACTTAATGCAAAAATAAATAAATAAATAAAAAATGTTTCAAGAGATCTCGAAAATCTCAGAAACATCAATGCTCAACATATGACAGTGTTCATCTAACGCAACTGGGAAAGATTTTAAGCTGGACAGAACGTAAAAAAAAAAATATTTTAAATAAACACACACCATCAAGGTTATAGTTTGCAAAACTAAAATCACAGAAGACTGCAGTTTATAACACAAGTGCAGAGTACATGTGGACTACTTCAGAGCATTACATAACTGCAAAAAACAGAAATGAAGAATTTAATACTGATAACGTAGTCCGAATACAAGCAGATTCAAAGCCACGGATGGCATAAGATATCAGAGAAAGAACAAAACAGCTTAAAAATAAAGTATGTGGTTAAAACAATATATTTGTTGAATTAAAGAAACATTCCAGTTACAACATTTGTAAGCTCATTACTATGTGTTTCTGTGTGAAACTTAGCCCAAATTTACCTCCCACTCCTTAAAAAGTCTACGTGTTACCAGAACTACGTACCCACAAACTGTTATCAAACTTAAACTTTGATTAAACAGAACCTAATTTGAGCTGAACTTTGGTCTGAATGTAACTTGTCTTCATATTAAACGCACAGCTGAAGTAAAACAATTATCTGGTCCTAATCAAAATTTCCACTTATCTCGCGTCTTGACGACACTGTTGCAGATCAGATTTCTCAAAAGCACAAGGACAGACAGTAATCAGGCGCGGCTATGCTGGATTTCTGTTTTTAAATAAAATTTCGGAAGAGTATACAAGCTTATGAATGGTGGCCTCCATGTGGTCCACAAGTTGTGCAGCGACTGTAAACCATAAAATTACCAAATAAGCAGCAACCAGTCGCAAAGTCATGTTTTATTTATTCGCTTTAGCAAATCGATTCCAACTGATTTACAACCATCATCCGTGCTACAAATACAAGAATAAAAATGAAAACACTTAATAACTGTGACCAAATGAATAAATGTACATAAAGCAATGTAGAACCAATTAAATGCATATACACGGATTAGGACGTCAAACGGGCCGACTTGGAGCAGGAGAGAGACCACAGGACATTTTAATTTCCAATGTCCACACTTTTACAAATAAATTCATAAAAATTTAAAAGCACGATCAAAAAGGATTCAGGATTCATACTCATAGCAGTGAAAGCTCAAAAACGTAACAAAATACATTTCCTTACATGTGAAATTTCATCATTTTTTCACTTACTGCTGGCTGCATTTGTTGCTATAGGTCAACTTTCCTTCCTAAGGAAGAGAGGTTCTTCGATGAATTTTGCACAGCATACAAACTGTAGAAACATGTGTATTTAAGTTATGCAAAAATGAATGAACAGTTACATTTTAAACTTCATGTTTAGAAAAAACTAAAATTTTATAGTAAATTATTTAAATTTTTTCCACAATTTTAATAGATTTTGAAACTTCTAGAGTTTCATAGACCCATAAGTACTGCTTGTATTCTGTGATAAATTCATCGAAGAATCTCTCTTACTTAGGAAGGAACGTGTACCTACAGAAACAAATGCAGCCAGTAGTAAGTGAAAAAATGATGAAATTTCACATGTAAAAAAAGGTATTTTGCTACGCTTTTGAACTTCCACTGCTGTGAGTGTGAGTCCTCAATTCTCCCTGGTCATGTAGACAAGGTTTTATGAATTTATTTGTAAAAGTATAGACAGTAGAAATTAAAATGTCCTGTGGTGCCTCTCCTGCTCAAAGTCAGCCCATTTGACGTCCTACCCCACTTAAACCATTTAAAATGCACATACACATTTGCCTTTCAACGAATATGTGTCCTGATTAGCAATAATGTCTTAAGCAGAGGTAAAACATAAAGTCATATATCGAGAATTAACTATGACAACGAGAAACCATAAGGGGGCGCTGCAAAGGAAACCCGCCCTCTATGCGAAAACATACAGTTAAAATAAAAATGAGAAGAAGAAATGACATACAAAGTGAGGTAAAATTTAGTGGTATAATATTAAAATATTTACATAAAACGGATATATTGACAAAGATTTTGTCAACCACATGTTGCAGTTATATACGCCAAAAAGCGATTGTACAAACTAGTAAAAAGGAACAAACATAGATGAGAAGCACACCATAGTAAAAACATCCCCACTACAGCTAATATGAAGCTCTTATCACTGGATATTGTGTATTGCAGCTGTTTTTGGGAAACTCAAGGTTAAGATTGCTTTTTCAACGAAGAATAATTTGGGACAAATTTTAGATCATAGCATAGATAAAGCAAAAGTTTTTCACCGGTTGGGCGATTACAAAATAGTTTGTCCAAGCTGTAAAGCATGTTCCGTATGTCAGACTGGAAAAAAAAATTTAAACTGAATTTGCTGAACATGTCGCCATTGACAGAAATGACGCGGCTGACAGGTCGAATTTTGCAGCCCACATTATAAACAGTGGACATGAACTAACTCGAATTGAGACGCTTGTGAGGTTATTACACAGAGCAGAAAAGGGAAATTATCTTGATTTGCTGAAGGATATGGAGATCTTTTGTCACCAAAAATCTGCTAGCGTGTGTCTTCTCAATGAGCAGGTGACGCTGAGGTGAGTCCATTTTTGGGAGCTCTACGCCGAGCATTTGCTTGATAGGAATGGAAATGGTAGGACAAGGAAAGACGACAGGGGGGTGGAAGAAGGAACAGTGAAACGGGGGCGGAGGTAAATAGATGGGTGATACGAATGATGTTATTGTGACTAAGTTGGCGTTTACGCCCTTTAATTGGACTTTTGCCGTCTTCTCGGCTGCACGAACAGGCATATGGTGTGGATTTATGTCTCGTGATATACGCACACACCGTAAGAGCCCCTACGAGTGCTCAATTCATCCTATCGAGCCTGTGTTAATTTTCCCGTGTATGAAGTGTGCTTAAACTTTATTTTTGCATTTGGTCTTGTTTCTTTAACACGTCTGTTCTGTTCCTGTCCCTAATGTTCTTATTTCAACGTAGTTTACATTACATCTGCATTCAGCAATGTGGTGTCACCTGCCAAAAAAATCCGATCTTCCTGAATATCATTAACTGCACGCTAGATGGATGCCAGCACTGTGTTACTTTTTGGCATTATGATGAACGATAAATAATTTAAAAATTTATAAATTTTTTAAATTTTTTCTATGGTGTGCCTCGCATTCATGTTTGTTCCTTTTTACTAATTTGTCAATCGAGTTTTGGCGTATATAACTGTAATATGTGACTGACAAAATATTTGTCAATATGTCCATTTTATGTAAATATTTTATTATTATATCATTACATTTTACCTCACTTTGTATGTCATTTCTTCCTCTCATGTTTATTTTAACTGTATCTTTTCGCATAGAGGGCGGGTTTGTTTTGCAGAGCCCCTTTATGGTTTCTCGTTGTCATAATCAATTCTCGATATATCACTTTATGTTTGACCTCTGCTTAAGACAGTATTGCTAATCAGGACACATATTCGTGGAAAGGTAAATGTGTATGTGCATTTTAAATGGTTTAATGCGTGTATATAAATTTAATTGGCTTTACGTTACTTTATGTACATTAATTCATTTGGTCATTTTTATTTTTATTCTTGTGTTTGTAGCACCGGTGATGGCTCTTAATCAGTTGAAATCAATATGCAAAAGTGAATAAATAAAACATGATTTAGCGACTGGTTGCTGCTTATTTGGTACTTTTATAGTATAAGAAATGTTGCATGTTATATTGTCCAGTGAGTAATGATAAACCTTCTTTAAAAGGTCGGATGGGAATTACTACTACGAAAAGATATTCCAAGACAACGGTTTTAGAGTTAAGTATGTATACAAAATTTCAGTAAAATATCACGTGATATTCATACTTAACAATGGTCTGAACAATACTATGCTTAGTAAAGTGAACAATGATTTTAAAAAGGTACAATATTTTCAGAGAATTTCGATACAAATCAAACACCCTAATCAATTGATATCTTAATGTGTGCCTCAGGGAAGTGGGATGGTCTTCCTCTCAGCTCTGAGCAAGTTAATTAGCTGACAATCATTCTGACAAACTAGCTGGGAAGCACTGCAGTCCTACCTCAAACTTCTTCTCTTCAAAAATAGCCACATTATTGAAAATTTACATTCTTTCCGCCTTCCTAAATATACATGAAATTCCTCCTTGTTGTCCTTTACAATAAATCTTTCATCATCTAATAGATACAACACAAGTCAAAATAGGACTACTGAATACGTTCATCACCTACCACATTTCAACTAAGAATGTCAACAGGCTGCTCAGAGGCGAAGACTGAGCCACAACAAGCCCAAAGATTGTTTACCAGTGACATAACTTGCTCTCTCTCTGACGAGCATGTCGATAACTTACAAAAATCAAAATGAAATGCCCACCTTACATATCCTCCATGTTCCCCGAACAGAATTTTGTTGAATCGTCATTTCACATTGTAATGGGATTTGGACAAAATTCTAAATATTATGGATACAAAGAGAAAAATGTCTTTACAAGAATATGAGTTACAGAACTATACGTAAAAAGTATTTATAAAATTTAGGAACTTATAAGTGAAATCTACAGAATTCGCTACAGGTTAGTTATCATATCTCATGATGTCAGAGATCGTTCTACACTTTCCTACTTCAAATGTTTATATGTCAAATTTTGTATTGTACCAAGCAGTAGTGCCTTGTAGCAGATAGGAAGTAGGTTAGTGTCTATACCACAGAAGACCGACATCTCTGAAGAACAGTCACATATGGCAGTAGTAATTTGTACAATGGAAGTAGGTAGAGAAGTATCTTTACGACCATACTATCTTTAACTCACAGCAGTTATGTCACTGTTTTTGGAATTTATGTGGAAGCAGATTCAGTGAGACTAAGCACACTTCTCAGTTGACAACTCCACACATGCACACACAGTAAAATACATAGCAGTGTGTGCTTGAAACAGCCTGTAAATCCATTGAAACCTCCAACACTATCTTGTAGTTTCGACAAGTTCCTTAAAAAATTCAGTTTCAGCTTGTAATGGTGAAGTATGCCAAGCTTTGGCAAACTATATTTCCGTATATCATCATTAAACACATTTCTTCTGCCCTGGTAAGTATCAATCATTTCTGGTGAACGGTTAATCAGTTACAACTTCTTACATTTACAATACAGACTTACCTATATTAAGAGAGAAGTAATAAGATTTTACGTAGTTGTACATACTGAGTGCACATGTAGTGTGATGGTAACGGCAGATTTCTGAGTCTATTAGATAAGTAAAAAAAAATCCTCGTAGTTCAGCAATAATAAATTACAGAAAAACGAAACAAGTAATTCTTGTGAAACAGAGTACAGTAACAAGGATGATAAGAAACAGTTATTATATATGTACAGCGTAACCTACTGAAAATTTTGAGTGTATTCAAGCAAGTATGTATGCATACAAATCACTAAAATTTGCAGAAGTATAGGGAGTAAGGTAGAAAGAGGCACATAAAGATAGTGCTCACACACAAGAAATAAACACATGAAGATGGTGGTCACACGCTGATAAGGAGAACGTTAATATATAATTAGAAAAAACATGTACTAGGGAGTAACGAAGGTTCACACGAAAGAAAATTCGTACCTAATGCGGTCGGTAATTACAATGCTACCTAGTTATATTTCATCGTTTAGTTGTTGCACCTCTTAATCAGTTTACCTATAATTTCATCAAATGTCCACCAAATACAATTGTTTACTTTGTCTCTTTACTTCTTTCTCTCGTACACTTCATATATCATATAAGCACATATTATTTAGCTCCATTGCTGTATCTAACTATTTCTCATCTGATAGTTGCCCTATCCAATCATTTCATGTCAAATTCAGCTTTGCAACTTTCTTTGCTGATGTGTATGTTGCACTATTTCCTGTTTTACCTTTCTCTCTTTGCTTCCTCCTTACACATCTTTCATGTTTTATTACACATCTTGCACGCCTTATGAAAGCTCACTACAATACTTCAATTAACATATTTATTATGTTAATGGCACAGCATCCTATGTTAACGATTTATACAGAGACTTTGCACTATAGAGAAACTAAATAAATAATGTAAGCGTAAGAGGAAAGTTCCATTTGAAAATTCCTTCAGCTAAAGCAATGCATGTTATTATATTACTTCATAAGTAAAAAAGGAAGACATTCGTCTGTTACGACACACATGTAAGTAGAAAAACTTACATAAAAGGATGTCATCCTATACCACGACAAAATATAATAAGACTGAAATAAAACCATAAAACCATCATCAATATCTCACATACGCCCTGTATGTCCTTTCTCTTATGTCACTTCTTTTAAGTATATTGTCTATCCATGTCACACCTCGCTGATCATGAGTTTCATCTTCACTTCGAAAATATCCCAAGCAATTAGACTGATGGAAAATATTTTTACGACGTCGTTCTATATCTGTCAGACAAAGAATAGTCAGATTAGTTCTGCAAAGTTCAGTACAAGGTAAACTTTACGTGCATGTAGCTACAAACAAGAAAACAGACACCACTATAAAGACAAGTAACAAAAAGGTCAAGCTGTTTCCCTTTTCTACTGATGTTTCTTTAATTTTCCTATATGCACGATTTATATTTTCTGTGTAAGTGCATCTGCAGATCTGCATTTCTTCTGTAGCCATCCTTACTCTGCACTTTCTGTTCATAACTTATTTCGACGTTTGAATTTTGATTTACCTGTTAAAATAGTTTCAATTTTATTCTTATTTCCTCACTTTATTTCTGGCATTTATATTGGTTTGTCCATCCATAAGGTCAATTTAATGCGTCTTGCGTTAACCAATGACTCCATTTGGACCTTGCCTCTTTGTCGAATTATTCTTCTGCTGCCTTCACTCTTTCATTTCTCATGAGTACTATTAACTTTCTACTGTATTTACTGCTGCGGGAAATGCTTTGCAATCTAAAATCGGGATTCAGAATCTCTGTCTTCGTAATATAGATGTGGAGACTTTTGGTTTTTCACGGTCTCTTACGGCAACTAAACAATCTTTCATGATCCTTAAACAAAGTCGTAGCAGTGATTAAATCCTAAACTGTACTAGCCAGCAGTCCCCTGTAAAAATTAAGTTTTCGTCTTGCTTAATGATGTGAATAATTCGTCGTATCTCATCCTACAACTTTTTTCAACGTCTTGCTCATCTGCCGAGGTATCAGGGGTATAAACCTTTACTACATTATCTTTCTGTATATCTGGACTATGATAATCTGTTCACTACAATGTTCGTAGCTTTATAATTTGAAAGTGATTTCCCTTTTATCACCTTTCTCCTGCAGTTGTCCCTTTTCCTATCTTTTCCACTGTCAAATTCCAGTCCATCACAATGAATTTATCGTCTCTCTTAATACACTAAATATTTTATGTAGTTTCATTACACTGTTTTTCTAGTTCCTTCAACATACACAGAGCATTTACGAATAGATAACAGTACAGCGGTATTTTGTTACACTGATCCGTCCAGTCAGTTATTTATGTTAATTTACCAGCATCCCTATTTTCTCCTTCCTTATTCGACATACTGCAGCTTCTGTTAATAATCCTACTATCACCTGATAAAAAAAGACATTTCTTATTGTTAGCACACTTCACCAATTTCCACTGTAGCACACATAAATCTATCCACTCGTATTAACAAATTGTCTAACGCGTCTACCGATTAAGGAGTCCAACACTGCTGCTTCTACCCGCAGAACGTCGTATTTGATGCTGATGACGACATCCTTGTGAGTAGTTCCAGTTCAGAGATACAAATGTGGGAAAATTTTCAGCTTAGTTCCACTTCAGAGATACAAATGTGGGACAATTTTCAGCTCGGGATTATTTCACTCATCATCATAAAGCCACACAGTAATGCACCAACTTATGGAAGGTTTGCACTTGCGTCAGGTTGAACGATTCTCTTCAGTCGTCGTTGGCCTCGTTCTTGCAGGATCTTTATGTGGCAGTAGCGATGTCGGAGAAAATATTTTTTACCAGATTCCTGACATTCACGGTACATTCGTGATATGGTCATACGGGAAAATCCCCAATCCATCGCTACCTCTGAGATGATGTGACCCATCACTCGTGCGCCGGCTATAACACCACGTTCAAACTCACTTAAATCTTGACAACCAGCCATTGTAGCAGCAGTAACAGATCTAAAAACTGCGTCAGACACTTGTATATAGGCGTTGCCGACTGGTGCGCCATATTCTGCGTGTTAACATATCTCTGTGTTTGAATACGCATTTCTTTGGTGCTTCAGTGGATAGTTCACATAATACAGTTCTGCAAATAATACTGTCTCTATAGTTTGAGTTTCCCCAAGAAATTATTCTGCTATTCATTACAGTATTAAAATATTCATAACGCCCTATATTTGCATGAATTTATGCATTGTAGATCCTTTGAGAAATGAATACTGTTTGAAATTACTTTTTGAGCAAGAAATTCGCTTAACTAGTACTTAGTTGTGCACAGTACATTAGTTCTGGGAAATAACTCTCCGCCACACACCGTCAGGTGGCTTGCGCAGTATGGATGTAGATGCAGATGTAGATGTTATGATGTTTTATGATGTTACACTAAATCAAAGACAAACGGGAATAGATTATTTACTACTCTCACCAGAATTACTAGGCAAAGCGAACCGCGTGGCCAGCAAAAGTGGTGAGTGACTATGTCACGTTACGAAGTAGAGATAGGCTCCAGTCTAAGAACGCACGTTGCTATCACACAGTGGAAGCTTGCTATTAATTAAATTAAATTTGTAGGCCATGTGATGTAACTTGGAACCAACCTGTAAAAGAGATCAAGCCAATTTGGCGACGAGACAAATTGAGCTATGATCCTTTAAAATTATCGTATTTAGCGGAACATGACTATATCCTATTATGTAAGGTTATAGGCTACTATACCGGTTCCCGTCGTATCAACGAAGTTAAGCGTTGTCGGACTGGGCTAGCACTTGGATGGGTGACCATCCGGTCTACCGAGCGCTGTCGGCAAGCGAGGTGCACTCATCACTTGTGAGGCCAACTGAGGAGCTACTTGATTGAAAAGTAGCGGCTCCACTATCGGAAACTGACATACGGCCGGGAGAGCGGTGTGATGACCACATGCCCCTCCATATCCGCATCCAGTGACGCTTGTGGGCTGAAGATGACACGGCAGGCGGTCGGTACCTTTGGGCCTTCATGACCTGTGCTGGAAGATTTAAGTTATATGCTACTATTCCGTGCGTCTTGCGTTCGATCCTAATCCACTGAAAAATTTGTTTGCTTTCTCCATTTTTCATTACACTTCCTCTACTTTAAATTCTGCTAACAAGTTATAACTCTCTTCATTACGTTGCTTATAAGTGAGATGATCAAGAGATAAGATACGATTGATTTCATTCTTACCACATAGCAACTGTATGCCAATTTATTAACTTACAATTAATACATTTCAGAGTGACAGTCGTCATAGAAATACGAATAACAAATTGTTCTTGTAACGTGAACATTATATTCCTCTGCGGCGTTTAACTTTCAAAATAGTTTACTGGGAAGCATACGTTACTAACACACTGTAATATTTGCTTCCAATCTGTAGAGTGGCTCCGTGATGATGTCACAATCATTCAGGGATGATGGAGAAGAGTAAATGTATCAATTTCAGATATTGAACCCTGACCCAGAAACGACCAACGGGACGTTACAAGTGAAAGTCGTTCTACTAATTCCAACAGTGGAAAACATACTCGGCACTGTTGGGTAAATTAGAGGGTAGGCAACTTTCAGAGTAGGCAGTATGGAGCAAAACCAAGAAACATATGAGCTCTGTGAAACACATCGCTTCTATCGAAACAGTTTCCATATTTCATAGGTATGTATTTTAGAGCCCATATTTGCTAGACATTTTTTCTGGTTTTGGTCGATAGACGTACTACTTCTTCCAAAAACATGGAAACCAAACGTTCGTTGCAGAACGAATGTGTTTCATAGTGTCGAAATTAACAAATATACCTGCACGTGTATTTCACTATCAGAGGTATCACAACGACATCCGCTTATAATCTTTGAATTTGTCGTTTCCGGAACAGGGTCCCTTACCTCAAATTTATATATTTACCCTTCTCCATTATCCCTGAAAGTTTGTCATAGCATAACGGAATCGCTCCGTATTACTTTCACACTCAAGAACCAGCATCTATCTTAAATTTAGAAGTTTCTTGCTTACTTTCGGCCATACGTACGAAATCAACAAAAATAAAACAAATGAAATTATTATACAGTATCATCGAACATGCGATTTATACTGGCAATATACACTCTCGGCTGTCCCACAATTTTTAATCCAGACACTATTTTGCTGGATACGAGCTAACCTGGAAAAGGTAGGTGATCGAGTTGTAGGGTCAGAATTTTAAAAGAGCTTTGGGCGACCTAAGATCAAATAAGGCAGAAGGGATGTATAACAGTCCTTCGGAATTTCTAATATTGTTGATGGAAGTGGCAGCAAAACAATTATTCACGTTGGCGTGCAGAATGTTTGAGAGTGGCGATATACCATAATGCTTCCGGAAAAATCATCCACACAATTACGAAGATAGCAAGAGCCAAGGGTGAGAATTATCGCACAATCGACTTGGCAGCTCATGCACCCAAGTTGCTGACAAGAATAGTATACAGAGGAATAGATAAGGGCATTGAGAATCTGTTGGATGACGGTCAATTTGGTTTTAGAAAAGGTAAATGCACCGAAGAAGCAGTTCCGACGATGCGGATTATAATGGAAGCCAGACTTACGAAAAGTCATGACAAGATCATAGGATCTGTCGAACCGGATAAAAAGCTTAGCCTATGCGAAATCGTGCATGACACTAGACATTCTGAGAAAATTAAAGGTAAGCTTTAGGGAAAGACAGTAATATACAATATATACAAGAACCATAGGGCCAAAATAAGAATGGAAGGCAAAGAGAGAGGAGCACGGATTAGAAAGGGTGTAAGACAGGAATGTGGAGCCGGCCGTTGTGGCCGAGCGGTTCTAGGCGCTTCAGTCCGGAACCGCGCTGCTGCTACGATCGCAGGTAGGAATCCTTCCTCGTGCATGGATATGTGTGCTGTCCTTAGGTTATTTAGGTTTAATTAGTTCTAAGTCTAGGGGACTGATGACCTCAGATGTTAAGTCCCATAGTGCCCAGAGCCATTTTTAGGAATGTGGTCTTTCGCACCTGCTGTTCAGTCTATACGTCGAAGAAGCAAGAAAGGAAAAAAAAATTAAGTATTTTGATTGATACTGAAATTCAAGGTTGAAGGTTATCAGTGTCAAGATTCGCTGATGATATTGCTGTTTCCAAGGAAAGTGATGAAGTATTACAAGATTTGTTGAATGGAATGGGCAGTGCAATGAATACAGAATATGAATTGAGGGTGAATCGAAGAAATACGAAAGTAATGAGAAATACTGGAAACGAGATCCAGAACAGATTTAACATCAGAGGCTGTAATTACGAAGTAGATGAATTAAAGAAATTCTGTTACCTAAGCATCAAAATAACCATGACGGGCGGAGCAACGAGGACATAAAAGGCATACTGGCCCTGGCAAAAAGGCCATTCCTGCCCACAAGAAATCTTCTAGCATCAAACATAAGCCATAATTTCAGGAAGAAAGTTCTGAGAATGTATGTTTTGTGCAAAGTATTTTGTAGTAGTGACTGAAGTACTGTGGTAATACCGGAACAGAGGAAAATCAAAGCATCTGAGATTTGATTATACACAATAATGTTGAAAACTAGATGGATTGAAGAAGTAAGGAATGAAGAGGTTTCCGCAGAATCGGCGAATAAAGGAGTATGGACAAGTTAGTAAAACATAAAAAGAAGGGACATGCTGATAAGACATGTGTTAAGACATCAGGGAATAGCTTTTATGGTAGTAGAGGGAGCTTTGGAGGGTGAAAAGGGTAGATGAAGGCAGAGATTGGAATAGATACTCGTACAACAAATAACCGAAGACGTAGGTAGTAAGTGCTACACTGAGATGAAGAGATTGATGCAAGGAAGTGTTAAACTGATCTCGTCCGATTTCCGAGTATGGTATCTCTTACACCCGTGGGAACGGCTTTTCTGCGAGATAGACATTACCTTCAGCTACAATACATTTTGTCCTATTTCCTATAACTTTATGAGAGAAATTGCTGTTGTAAGAAATTGATTTTCAGAATGTGTCATAATAAAGAGTTTCGATTTACGAAAGAGACCACAGTGTTTCAAGCAAGACAGACTTCAGCAGAGAAGTACGAAATTATGATGCATAAAAGCTAAAGTGTGCAGTGGTTTATTTATACCAATCGTGGATTGACACATGATACTTTTTTCAATAAATGCTAGCAAACTGATTGCGTGCAAAGGTGTATTGTCTAGCAAAAGTTCCACTCTAGATTTAATTGTTGTGCTACGCAAGGCATCAGAATCTGCAGCTCTAACACTTATTATGTAAACTGTAATTGGTGGGAGGGGGGGGGGGGCGAGAAATAAAAGGAAGGGGAAGGAATTCAAGATGTCAGTTGTATGCGGAGTACGCTGCGACGAGTGAAAATACGTGCCGAACCTGGATTCGAAGCCGGGATCTTCTGCTAACAAGACAGTGGCGTTAACAAACGCGCTACGCAGTTGCATTTACTATCTCA
Organism: Schistocerca serialis cubense; assembly: GCF_023864345.2. Classification (NCBI taxonomy): domain Eukaryota; kingdom Metazoa; phylum Arthropoda; class Insecta; order Orthoptera; family Acrididae; genus Schistocerca; species Schistocerca serialis. Next base: position 446,090,293 of record NC_064645.1, read on the forward strand.
GTACACTCCTCGCCCGACTCACATTCCTACCTACCGCTACCTGTCCGCAGTCTCCGTCCTTGTCCTATGGAACAGACGCCACGTATTTATGTAACTGATTCGCTAGTTAGCGTATTTTCAATAAACAATGTGTACGGGTGGCGCAGTAGTTTACGCAATTTGGTGGTAAGAAGGAGATCATGGCTTCGAATACTAACACACATTTTCACACATTGCCGCTCCTCCGCGTACAGTTCTGATGCAGCTGATATGAATTCCTTCAATTTCCTTTCTTTTCTCTCCCCCCCCCCCCCTCTCCCAACTTCAATTTGCATAATTCGGGTATGTTAGTCTTTCGAGTCGGCAGTCGATTACAATAACGACTCATTAGCGAAATGAAAGAGACATTCGTACAGAAGAACTGAAAGATAATATGCCAAACGTTTAATTGCGTACTTTATGTTGACTGTTTGGTGTCGTTTGAGGCACCATTGTACGACAACGAGAGGGAGGTGAAAAACTTGACACATTCGGATCAGCGGCCACGCGTCGGGTGAGAACTCGTCGGATCAATCACTGTCAGCGGCCAGGAATTATGGAGAACGAAAATTGAATAGCAAACCGAAAAATTTGCGGCCAAAACTTAATCACACGTGACAGCGCGATGAGCGATCGAGATAAATGCGCGCTGTCAACTGAAGAGCGAAATATTAATGGTAACGAGCAGCTTGTGGTGTGAAATGTGAAGGACCGGAAATCGCTGACACGGGTGTCAGCAGAACTGCACTGGATTGAAAAGGTTTCTAATGCGAACGGAAGAAAATGAAAATTCACAGTAATAAACTAATGGATGTTGTCGATGGCAGCGATACAGGAATGTTGGCGTAGAGCAGGTCCCCCAGAATACAAGAAAACGTGATTTCATGAAGCCATTCACGCTTTAAAAAGATATAACAGCGTATGTAACCATTTCAGTTGTATTACTAAGCAGAAGACGAGCGTTTGATTGCCTTGTGTGACATGTGTGAATTAAAAGTTGTATGAAAATTACAGTACGTGTTCAACTCTCTTTGAAATCAAGCTACTTACAGAGTATAGACTCCATCCACAACATCATAGTATTTCTATATATTGTTTCGTAATTTGTTCGCTGAACCAGTTTTAAATTTTAAATGCTTTAATAAACACAGCCATTGTTAACTGAAAAAATATACCTTGGTTCTAGACAGTTTCGTTGTCCTTAAAATACTCACAAACTTTTGTCGATACGTTAGCCTCTGTTTCATAGTTCTTAGTTATTTCGCAGAACGAGGTGGCTCAGGGCATGAAAGATTTGTAAGGAGTTCAAAAATGGTTCAAATGGCTCTGAGCACTATGGGACTTAACATCTATGGTCATCAGTCCCCTAGAACTTAGAACTACTTAAACCTAACTAACCTAAGGACAGCACACAACACCCAGCCATCACGAGGCAGAGAAAATCCCTGAACCCGCCGGGAATCGAACCCGGGAACCCGGGCGTGGGAAGCGAGAACGCTACCGCACGACCACGAGATGCGGGCAGGAGTTCATTAGGGGTTAATTACTATTCGCTAGCGCACTAGAGCAGATGTAATTTCGATGGATTGCTCACGCGCTGCCTGCGATATGGAATATCTATGCTACAAGAGAATCGCAGATCAGAGCAGTGTTGGCAGCAAGTCGAGTTTAGTAGCTCGCAGAGAGCAGTCGTGTCTTGTAGCTCGCACAGAGCACTTGAGTTCTGTAGTTCGGACAGGGTAGTGCAGCAGTTGACTTGTCTTGGGCCGATCGTGCAGAACGATGGCGGTGCCTGAGCAATGTGGAAAAAAAAAAAAAGTATTATTGTTCTTTGCTGCCGTGCATATGTTAATTGCCACAACTGATTTAACCACTATTGTAATGTTTAAGTCCCATGTAATTCCTTGCAGAAATGTGTCAATAATAACTTTTCTTCTGGACAAAACTTTTGCCAGTCATTTGTTTGAGTTTAAAGCTTTTACGAATTTTTCCTGTGCATACTCATGTTGATTAAGCAAAAGAAAATCAGTTGTTTTCACAAATGAAAATCTAGTGGCCAGCTTTGCACTGGGCTAGGCCAAAAATTTCTTATAGGAGTAGATACATAGACAGCGTTATACGGCAACATCATTGTAAGGTAAGAATTTTTCAGTTTATTAAGGATGATTTCACAGGGCCATGACGCAGCGCTGCTGACGTCAAAACTTATTAATCTCTATATGCAGTCAGTCTTTAAAGGAAGGTCACATGAAAATTTCTCTATTGGGAACATAAACGAGATTTTTCTGTTGGGAGGTTACTCTAAATGTGAATATTATAATTATTTTTCTGTTGTGAGGCTACAGATTCGCTAGAGACGCGTACAAAAACAGTGTGTCTAGATATAGAAATCACGCAAAACCATTTTGAAAGGCATGTATTGGAGTCAACAAGTACATAGTGTTGCAAAAAGCATATGTTATTCCTAAGGTTTTCCTTTGATTAGCTCGTCACCCCTTACACTGATATGTAGCTGTTCTCCATCTTTTACTATCTGGTGCTACACCCAAAATCTTTTTCGATGGGTTTTTCATACCATATTCCTCATTTGTAGCTAACATTTATCCCTTTCCCTGGTACTTCAAGCGCCAAGGAACAGCACTATTTGATCAAAAGTGTCTGGACACCTGTTGTTGAAGACTGATTTGGGGCCTGCCGACCCTTCGCCCTTATGACGGCTTGAACCCTACTGGGAACACTTTCAGTGAGGCACCTGCATCTCTTTGGAGAAATGGCAACCCATTCTGCTTCGACAGGCGAAGCCAGAGAAGAATGTGAGTTTGGATGCTGGGGCCTGGAGCGAAGTCTACGTTTCATCTCATGCAAAAAGGTTCCCCTTGGGTTCATATCGGGACTCTGGGCCGGCCACTGAGTTTCAGGAGTGTTGCCCACAATTCATTGTATCACAAATGTTGCTTTATGACATGGTGCATGGTCCTTGTAATACAAACAATACTCATTTTCGAACTGTTCATCTATTGTAAGCAGGACACAATGCTGTAAGATGTGTTCGTATCCTCCGTTAAGGGGACCACAGCCAACCCACGAATAACATTGCCATACCGTTACAGAGCCTCCTCCTCAATTCGCTGTTAGTACTACAAAGGATGGCAGGTGACGTTTCCCTGGCATTCACCAAACCCAAACGCTTCCGACCTATTGGTACAGGATATAGCGTGATTCATCACTGTAAATCACTGACTTCCAGTCGTCCACTGTTCAGTAGCAGATAGAACATTTGGTAGACTTCAGATCATTAAAGGATGCCGGATAAACCCAATTATTCTATGAAGGAGATATCCAAGAAACAGTGTTCTTCAAACGCTGCTCAAGTGTGTGGCTGCTATACCATAAAGGACTGACGGGGGATTCAGAACGTAGTTAATGTTACAAATGCCGAGATGCGTCGTGTTTCGGTGTACACGTTTAACTATGGGTTCCCTTAAAACTGGCAGTTCAATGGTCAGAGGAAGGAATAATAAGAATTTCGTGTAGCTCAGTGGCACGGTGCAAGTTGTTCTATTGGACGCCACCTCGGCGACTCACGGTTTCCTAATCTACCACAGTTACTGAGAAAGGGGACCTGCTGTTCAATGTAGAATCCGAACCAAGAGTTTTTTTTTTTCTGGTGACTCCTTACATCGTTAACAGGTGAAGGCTGCGTGTAACAGAGGACTGAAAAATCCATCGTTTCTATCTCACGATTACTCTCTTTACATGCTGTATTTTACCGCTAGACCATCAATCCCGAAACATGTACTGATTTTCCATTTATAAGTTTTCGTGGCTAAATTTGTGAGTATTAAAATATGTAACATACATAACCGTATCTTTTGAGTGCGTTGACTCACAAGGTTAAATAATTTACAACCCCAAGGCACCGTAGACCTTAGCATTTGACATAAATTTCTGCTTTATACCTCTTAGCGTTCGTGAGAGAAAAGTATCTTAACAGTTTTACAGACAAACAGTCGGACAATAAAGTGACCCTAAATGGAGTCCCTTTTTACCGTCGAGGTACCATGAGTGATCAAAGGTTTCGTTAGAACAACGGTTGAGCGTCACTGAGATGTAGAAGAGCCTTCCTTGAAGACAGACGCCAACCATCCATCCAAAGACTGCTTACAACGTCTCAAGAACCAAATAAATGTGAGCTTTCTACAAATATATATCATCCCAGTGGCTGTCATACCCGTAGGCATTGCGAAGACAAAATAAAAAGCAATTACGCTCAGAGACCTTAATCAACAGTCTTCCCGATCTCCACAAACGAAAGGAACGGAAAAAACCGTAAAATATGGTTCAAGGAACGACAAAAATATTTTGGAAGTATACGAAAAACTGTTATTGTAGAAACAATCTGAGGGTTTAGAAAATATTAAAGGAACTCCCTGTAAATTGTAAGTGGAACGATTAAGAGCCCCTTTCTCGTGGAGTTATTGACAGCTTCTCAAAAGTATCTGCACTTTGACAATATGTCTCGCCTTTGCCACCGTCTAATCTTTGAATGGTTTACAACTCTCTGAGTTAACTGTTGCCTGGATGAGCATCAGATTTGAGGGCGAAATTTCGCTTCGTAAATAGTCGATTAGATGCATCGCTAATATCATCTGCAACTATCTGCTAAATATATTCGTGTAGTTAACTGAAATACAATCCACCTTCGTAGCCGAAGCCGCTAACGCACACCTGTGAGGTAACACTCGACTTGGAGGTAGGGATGAGAAAAACAGAGCACCTAAACCCATACTGCATTTAGCTCTGAATAACTATATTTTTCTGTATTTCACTGGTCTCGATTGTAATGGGTGCTTTTCATTTTTACTAATAACCGGATTAAAAAACTAAATATCGGTTAGCCACAGCAGTAGCACAAAGGATTTCCGTTTTTAAGTTAACCTTTTAAAAAATCGAGCTATTTTAATTCGTAAAATTTGAATTGCTTTGAAATAGTGCATTTTTATAGAAATGAGAAATGCGATCATTGACATTTTAGTAACATTTGCGACAGAAACTAGCAACAAACTCATGGCATAAGAATTAGTACAGCACTCCTGAGACAATAATGTACTTGTTACCACGTGACGTAGCCTTCTAGATGGTACGCGTGTAGATGCAGTGTGCAAAACTTGCCCCTTCTGGTCTCTATTGTAGTTTTTCACTTTCGTCGCCGGACATCAGTTGTGTATCAGAACGGCACAAAGTCCAGTCTCGAAATATTTTATGAAGTGACATGGTAATGAAGTACACTGTTTCATTTGCTTTAAAAGATTAAACATTTGTCTGATATTTCTACGAAGTAATGAAAGTGGAAGGAGATTATGGTAAACGTAATAAACTAAAAAGTTAACAAAAATTCATTCACAGTTAACAATAAAAATAGAGAGTAACAGATCTGTAGTCGATGTCTGTTTAATAAGCCTTTATCTGCTTGTAGCTATTGAAAACGGACAAATTAAGACGAAAAACAAATTTATTTAACCTCAGTTTCCACCCTTCATCTCTGTCTGTTCGCAATGCCAAACTAGTGGTACGATCCATGATTACAACATGAGTTTTGAGCAGAGTTTCCGAACATTAATGTCAGTAGGAGAATACTGGTGATTTTTGCAGTATACAAACACTGTCCATCTTTACAGAAAAGCAACGAAGGGTGGCCAGACTTTGTTTTCTGATATCTGCTTATCTAATTTAGTAATTCGACTCCACACATCTTGAAATTGAGGGAGTCAAAATTTTCAAACTGAGGGAGTCAAAATTTTTCAATCTTTATTCGATTTCTTTGTTCTCCACAGGAAATAAGAGTAATAAACAACAGAAAATCTATTGTTTTAAAACCCGGTTGTTTTGAGCAGTTTTGACACCCAGGTTAAAATTGCGTGGAAAAAACGATACAACTGAAAAAGCGTTGTTTCAGTGATAATAGCTATCCCTACTCGGAGGTACACAGGTTAGAATCGTGGTGCCAGTATTTGGTCGGCAAGAGCAGGAAAGGTGGTGACTCAAAGTTCCTTGACCACTAGCCTTTGCGCCAATACCTTGGATTAAATTCTGGACCTCTCCACTGTCTCTAACTAAGTGACATGTGATAACGTTCATGGCGATCCATGAGTCAGGTGGGACGTCAACAACGGGAGCAGAGCAGAAGCATGTGTGCCACCTCCTGGACCCACACTCCCTCTTCTCTCATTATCAAACTACAACAAAAACGTATCACTACACAGTACGGCCCTTCCATGACACTCACATATACTCTACAAATACACATACAACACAGTCATGACATATTGGCAAGGAAAGGGGCCAACGTGTGCTGAGGAGAGAAACCCTTTCCGACAGGCAGCTGAATCCACCCGTCGGATTTTCCAGTCTACATTGCCATGGATCAGTTACAACTTTTACACTCTAGTATAACTGCAAATTCATAGTCCTATATGTTCCAAAAATTTTTCTCCATAAAAGGTTACTAATACCTATTGTCATACTCATGAGCCAAAACATTATGACCATATGCTTAGTAACTTGTTGTCCGACTTTGGAACGAAATACATCATGAATCTGACAGTTTTTTGGTAGGTTTGTGGAGGCACGTGGCATTAGATATCTACCCACAGGTCACATAATTCGCGTACATGCTGAGCCGCTGATTTGCGTGTGCGGTGAAGATGCCCGATATCGACCCGGATGGTTTCCATAGGATTTACAGCAGGTGAATTTTGTCGCCGAGGCATCAACCTGATTTCACTATAATGCTCCTCAAACCACTGTAGCACGGTTCCTGCTCAGAAACTCGGACAATTACACCGCTGAAAGATGGCACGACCGTCGGGGGAGAAATCAAGCACGAAGGAAAGTAGGTAGTTTACAAAACTCTAATCGTGTCTTCGGTTAGTATCACAGGTACCACGCAAGCTGAGGAGGTCTCCCATCGCATAATACTGCTCCCACTAGCCTACGTCCGAGGCGCGCTACACATTTCGAGCCGCCGTTCACCTTGACGTCGGTATGTGGAGACGACCACGGACCAAGCGTAACAAAACTGTGGCTCACCCGAAGAGCCGACAAGTTTCCATTGATAGACGGTCGACTTTCGATGGTGCCGTGCTCACTACAATCGTAATTCGCGATTTCGTTGGGTCAACATGTGAACACCTAGTGCTGGTCTGCTGCGAAGCGTCAACAATGTTCGATGGACGGTGTGCAGCGAAACACTTGTGGGTGCACCAGCATTGTGCTCTATCGGTAGCGATGCCGCCTATTAACTATCCTATTTTTCAGACCAGACAAGACTCCGAACCTCACGTTATGTGAATAAACGTGGACGTCCAACCATTAACGGTTTAGTGGTAGTTTCACTGATCTATCTTCTTCCGTAGACGCTGACGACAGTAGCACGTGCACATTCGACCAGCTTTGCCGTAGTTCACAAGCTCTGTATAACAATAATCTGCTCTTTGTTAAAGTCACTTATCTCAATGGATTTCCCTGTTTGCAGCCCACGTCTTCTCTAGGGCGATCTCCCATCCGTGTCTGCTGTGCGTATATGTTTTGTTGCCGCATAAGATGCCCGTAACACCACCTGGTGGCATCCACTGCCGCGGTGGGCAGTGATCATAATGTTTTCTCGTACCAGTGTAAATGGCAGTTTTTTTTCTAAAACTACTGCGCCATATATTTCACGACGTAATACGCCGATCCTCTTGCTCAGTGTACTGGCGCTCTTAGGCTGCTTCATAACGGCAGACAATACTCAATTCTACCAGTGGCTGCCCAACTTGATGCTCCTTCTCATTTCTTTTACTACAGGAGGACTTACTATTTTCTATAGAGCTGAAAGCATCCAAGCTGACTGATATGAGGTAGAAGATTACATTTGGGAACAAGGAGAGGAGTCTTAAAACCGTACAGTTGAAGGTTTTGCGCGAGAGCAGTTAGCAGAGGGCAGAATTGGCGTCTCCCATTCTTGGCAATCCAGGTGGTATGCAGGGCCGAAAACAACATAGTCAAAGAATTCTTTTAGACTGATAAAAATCTAGACAGGTGTAGGCTTTCAGCGGCGCTGGAGTATGAGAAACACCAATTAGCCGAGGGGCCATGCTATGAAAGCAAATTCGCTTTAAACTTTTAGATACAGGCTTCCTCCTTCGTTCATAATCTTATTTTCTGTGTAATGTGCGCCTTTTCAAGCATTTCAATTTGGAAGCTATGCTGTTTTTCAGCTTCAGAATCGTACCATGGAATGGGAAACGTTTTCTATCGTTATCCACATGCCACAGCACATCTGGTTAATAGCCGCAAAATTCGCAGGAGTGGGAATTTGTTCAACCTTTCTTTGGCTGACGACAAACCTGCTCTATAAGAAACAGTCAAGTTTCTGGGCATAGGCAGAGAAGGCTTCTTTCTGGCTTTTGGAACAGAGCACTTACAGCTAAGCTATCGAAGAGTTAACTTGTTGTTGGCTCAAGAAAGAGGAAATATTTGCCGCTGGACAACTGAAGAGAGAAGATTTGTGAGTCAAACGGCGAAAGGGTTAAGACCTGCTGCCATATGAACCCTGAGATCCTAGAGAAGGATGACTTCACTCACAGTTGAGGTAGCAATAGGCTGGAATTGCGATCATCTTCTCGGTAGTGACGCTATCAGCGCGTATTTATCATCTTGCAGACAGGTATTTGCTTTCATAGTGCACTTTGGCCATCTTAATGGTGTTCGAGGAAGCAATGATGGAAATAAAAGAAAGGTTCAGGAGTGGAATTAAAATACAAGGTGAAAGGATATCAATGATACGATTCGCTGATGACATTGCTATCCTGAGTGAAAGTGAAGAAGAATTAAATGATCTGCTGAACGGAATGGACAGTCTAATGAGTACACAGTACTGTTTGAGAGTAAATCGGAGAAAGACGAAGGTAATGAGAAGTAGTAGAAATGAGAACAGCGAGAAACTTAACATCAGGATTGATGGTCACGAAGTCAATGAAGTTAAGGAATTCTGCTACCTAGGCAGTAAAATAACCAATGACGGACGGAGCAAGGAAGACATCAAAAGCAGACTCACTATGGCAAAAAAGGCATTTCTGGCCAAGAGAAGTCTACTAATATCAAATACCGGCCTTAATTTGAGGAAGAAATTTCTGAGGATTTACGTCTAAAGTACAGCATTGTATGGTAGTGAAACATGGACTGTGGGAAAACCGGAACAGAAGAGAATCGAAGCATTTGAGATGTGGTGCTATAGACGAATGTTGAAAATTAGGTGGACTGATAAGGTAAGGAATGAGGAGGTTCTACGCAGAATTGGAGAGGAAAGGAATATGTGGAAAACACTGATAAGGAGACGGGACAGGATGATAGGACATCTGATAAGACATGAAAATAACTTCCATGCTACTAGAGGGAGCTGTAGAGGGCAAAAACTGTAGAGGAAGACAGAGATTGGAATACGTCAAGCAAATAATTGAGGACGTAGGTTGCAAGTGCTACTCTGAGATGAAGAGGTTAGCACAGGAAAGGAATTCGTGGCGGGCCGCATCAAACCAGTCAGCAGACTGATGACAAAAAAAAAAAGGTATTTTCCCGTGCCCTCTACCAAGTGGGATATTTTTGGCTAGGTAGCCATATGATTCCTTCCCAGTTTAACTGAGAGTATAGTAGATGAGGCGTGGCATAAGAGATGGGATAGGAGGAAAACAACAGATGGTACAGTGATTACCAATTCTTTGAGAAACTGGTCCAGTCTAGTAGTAGGATATTGTGGTTGCTTGCTGACCTAGGAGCAACTGGGCCAAATGTGTTACATTCATGTTTTCATAGTCGACAAAAATTAATCCAAATTTTAATTTATATAACTCAGAATAAAGTCTGAATAGCAAGCTTTAATCGACGTATTTCAAATCTCAGTTGCATGACAGTTTTTGTTACCATTGGATTAAGTAAATTCAGTTGCAGCACTACGTTGACTTTCGGCTTCAACCAAAATTACGCTCCAACGGGAAGTGATTCGGGCTGTCTGGTCAGTCTGAAAGAGGGACTGAATGGTATGATTCGCTTTCAGTTCTCGGACGCACGACACATAATGCTGCATTGAAATAACAGGGCTCTGTTTGAAAGAAGAGAAGACGAGAGTACCCACGTACAATTTTTATGAACATCTTTTCTATATGACTTAAAGTAACAGTGTTGATAATTATTCTAATACGAAAACTGAAATGTGTGGCTTTGTAATCAGACATACTATGCAAAACGGCTTATTAGCAGTTTACAGCTTTAGCTGCTTCGAGTGGGGTTCATTAAAAGCTATTGGCGTCCCTAATTTGGAAATTATCAGATGGTTTTTAACGTCGAAAGACTTAGACACTTCACCAGATAATTTATAGCCTCTCTCCAAGAACAACAAACTCCCAACCTGAGCTCTACATCTGTGCTTGGTCAACGACATCCATACATTAGGTTAATGAACTGTAAAAGAATTTCTGTACTGTAGCTTGAAACGGCAGAACACAACTAGGCCTCTCACATGCCCTGCTTTTCCAGTATAAATGATCACAAGTACATACAATTCGTCCGAACACAGAGGAAGGTAACAGAAGGTGAATGAAGGTGGGAATGGAACGTTTGTTTGGAAAAAGGCTATTATCGTCACATTCATTAGATGAGTCGGTTTTAACTTGACGAGAAATACATGAAATTCCTCACTTAGAGCCATAATAATTCATACGTTTTCCCATTCATAGAGGCATACAATGTTAGATTTTAGAATTATAATCCTTTGTTGAACTGTTAAATGTTAATTAAGTTATATCAGTGGGTAGTTCATACATTGATGCTTTGTGATAATAGAGCTGAATGTTATAATGATCACTTGTTCCTGTCGTACATAGATGATACCTTTTCGCGTCTATATAGCCATGTGTGTGTTGTGGCACCCATGCTTGATTCGACAACCCCTGTTAATTATCATTCACTAAGACGTTTCCAGTTGCGAGAGACTATTTCATTAAAATGAATTTGGGTGTTGCCACGATTCGCTTCCCATATCTTTGGTCACCAGAGAGCGTACCATAGTATCTGAAGGATATGGCAAACAGCAAAACTGACACCTGACACTACATATGTATGTGTGAATTAAATACCCTACTATTTACTTTGCTGCCTACAAATATTTTTGTGAAATATTATAATTTCTTTCTAAAGGAATAAGGCTGAAATAGCTACGAGTCAGTGTAGAGACTATGTAGGAATGGTTTTGTCATTCTCACAATATACAGCGCCTGCATAAGACATTATACACAAAACATGTATGCAAAACGGAGTGGTGGTACATGTATGATGATGTGTAAAGGGCAGCAAAAGAAACCACAATAATCGAAGGGGATATGGCTCATAAAAATAACAGTGCATCTTGTTTTTTATTGTTGTTTTCCCATTAAAATATGGGTGCTATTCTTAAAACTGTTCCTATTTTTGCCCATTATGCTCATCAAGGGCAGATGATCAGAGCTTCATGATTATGTTTATAGTGATGAATATCATCATCAGAGAATGTGTATAATCAATGTTCTCAAGTGTGAGATCGTATGAGAGAGAGAGAGAGAGAAAGAGAGAGAGGGGGGGGGGGGGGAGAATGCGATGGGGTAAATGTGGGACAGAAATTGATATAGTTAGGCATACGCATATAGGCACATGGCGGAAACATTTTTCGGCTTATCGAACCGACAGTAAAATATTAATAGTGTACATGTTATGGTATCATTGCGTTACTTAAGTTATTCTTATGCTCTGGGCAAGTGAGATGTGTGGCGAGTGTAGATATCCTTCGTTTTACATTCAGATCACTGGCTGTATGGAAACATGAGATGAGAATATCTGTACGATACTTCGTATTGTGAAAGACAAATCAACTCATATACTGTTGATATTCTGCCAATTAAAGGCATACAAGTAGCAATATTTATGATTCATGATCGGATTTACCCAACAGTATTTTATTGAGAAAAGACGACGCAAAGATGTTAGAGTGGAATCCGAAGACATTGGGGAAAAATAACGTAAGATACACCTCCACCTGTTGAGAACTCAAGCAAAAATGATACGATAACAGGCAGATAGTGAAAAGAATGGTCGTATTAACAGTACTTAAATACACTGCTGGAATTCAGAGATTAGTTACATTCCTCTTAGTGGATATACGATGTAAGAAATCCTCGTACACTGCAGCGGCGGAGAATTTTTAAGGCCATTTCAGCAGCTTGGGAACCGTCATCTGCGAATCGATGGAAAACAAAGGACCCGCGATGAGATATATGCTGGAAGAATTTCACAACGGCACATGTAACGATCGCTGTCACAAAAGAAGAGTTATTTTTTCTTCTCTCCTGAAATTAAATTTCCAGAGGCCTCTCCTCGGTTTTCGGACACTGAAAACATAAAACTCTTTCGAAAACGGATTTGCCTCGTTTGCTTTCTCCATTCCCTCCTTCTACGAGGAAGAATCATCTCAGTTCAATGTCTCTGTTTACAGTTTCTTCGCTGAATGTATCGCAGCATAACGATTTGCAAAACATCTCGCCCGAAGAAAATGGCCGCGTAACGTGGGATATGAAATCTTTTGTCTGTGTGAAAGGTGAACGAACAATGCACCGTTTCTTCGACGTAGAGTTATTTTAATCCCGTTCACTTTCTCCGATGTCCTTCCAAGTAAGGGAATTCGTCCCTGATATAGGATTCCATAATATATGGAGACTAGCCAGCTAACGAACTTAAAAGCTTGTCATTACGTGTAGGACATTTCCCAGTCACACCAGTCACAAATTTCGTGTGTGGATACAGACGAAAACAAGATATTGGCCAAATCTCTCATAGATCAAAAACAAGTGTTACCGAAGCCTCGGTTTTACCATTTCTGAAACTCTTTTGACGGGAGAACATTTTCTCTTTCCTCAAACATAACATCCAGTTGTCACGTATGTGTCCATGGAGCTGAACATATTGACATGAATAGAGTTTTTTTTCCAATTTCTTACGTTGTAATCAATGAGAACGAACCGTCTGCGTTCCCCGGAAAGATATTCCATAAACTTTTTGGCAGACGACATCAACTTCTCATTTTTGTTGAACGGTAACAGATTTTATTCAACACCATCGTTGCTACTACGTTTCTGGAGTGTTTTGTGGGCTCGGGAAAGTTGACATATAAAATTAGTCCCGATGTATTTTACGGAGACAGTTCTGAGGAATTTGCTACCAATTTCGCTTTTGGCCAATATTCATACGGAGTGACGTTTATGTTACAAATATATTTCTAGAAATATTCCATCTGATATCCCTGTGTCATCAAGTGTTCCACAATCCTTTAACAACCAATTGACTAATGCCATATTGTTCAGTTTCCCATCACTTTTTCTGTTTGTTGAGGTGTGTCTTTATTGTCATGTGTTAGAGACCACATGTGTTTCCATAATAATGAGAATACACTAGTACTAGACGCATCAGCATGTCTTGACGATAAATACGTCATCAGACGAAATCACAATAAGTCCTTTCTGAAGACGAATTCTGTAGGCCTCCCTAACAACAATCGGTGGCGGAATGTACAGCACTACAAAAAGTAAATGAGAAGTTCGGTGCAACGTGGAAATGACAGAAATCGTAAAAAAGGAAGGGATGTCTGAGTGACAGGCCGCACTGCTGTTTATGTGCTTGTGTTCATAGTCTACATGGCAGTGAGAGGCAGTGGGGTAATGCGGCACCTACTTAGATTACCTCCCGAACGTTTCCTATTGCTTTCGAGCTATTCAGTTCCAAGACTGGTCTGATGAAGCTTTCCTGAACAACTGTATTCCTTTATTTATAATATTACGGTATGGACATCATTATCAAATTAACCATCTCGTGATGCCTCATTATGTGTCACTCAACGCCTTCTTGAGGTCAAGTTGTGTTGTAACATCGCATTCGATTTAGTACCTCTACTTTAGATATTATGATCTGCTCATCAAAATTTCAGAGCTGCTCAGTAACAGCACTATTCAAAAGCGTCTACTCTGTTCTTGCTTGTAGTCCTTACTGGTGTTTGAATCATTTTCCATGAACACCTAATGTTTTTCTCTTAATCGTAAACAGTGAGTAATATCTATTCTACAGGCAATAATGGTGTATTTTATTAGAAATCTGATGAATGCAAACGAACCATTCTGAATTCCGTAAAAATATTTCGCTTTAGTCTTCGTAGAACTGACAGACATCGCCTCACTTTAAAAAATAGTTTCATTAAATGTCACTGCATCTATTAAACGCTATGTTCTGTTTTAATATGGATTCATGTGATGGGAAAAATTTCTGTTTCGAAATTATTTTATGGTAAGAGATAGTTGAAAGTTGTAAACGCTGCCTGTAATTTATTCGATTTTACTCCTTATTACTGAAACATATAGCATAATAGCAATTTCCGTGGCAGGGTAGGCAAATTGGATGGAACTTGTATTTCGGCAAACTGAAACCTCCCCTACCGCTAAAGCAAAACTGAGAAATTTACGCCATGTATTTAACAAACTGACTTATATGGATTCCACTACTTCAATAACTCTCTGGGATGGTGGTGGTGGTGTGGGGGAGGAACGGAAATATTTCCTTACTTTGATTCTTATCTTCTCCGGGATTGCAATAAATTAGTCCGCCAGGCAATAATCATACAAGATGATCTGACGGATGTCTGTTTACTTCCTGAGGAATGTGCGCTGAGCCACTCCCGAATAAATTTCATGCTTTTCCAGTCAGACACTGCTCTAGTAAACTCTAATAGAACTGTGCATAGGTGAATTCTAACTGCGAATGCACGAGCAACAATCAGAGCAACAGTTTCAGAACAGTCGGACATGTTGTCAGATTAAACTGTTTACGTGGTTGCTTCTTGCGCTCTTGGTTCTACTTCGTCACGTGAAACCAATTCGTGAACGTTAGTAAGTTTCATTGTCTACACCATCCTGTACGTTATAAAAATATTCATTAAACAGTCTCGCAACGAAATTGAGCTCAGTCTTTCACATTTGTAAAAGAGAGTAATTACTTTTACCCAGTTCACTTGCATAGCGTGTCTGAATGTTATTGTCTGCGCAGTTCAAAACCCAAATGGTATATAAACAGTGGCTATAATCAATGTGCAGCTGCTGACGGAGGTCAGTATGGGATGTAATTATCGCATGACGGCGAAACTTGGTAGGTATGCTAATGTGTAGCCGATCTTTAAGACATTAGTTCCAATTTTAGCCACCAGGTACAAATATGGCGCTGAAGAGCGTCTCGTCGACTTCCCTTGTGCTCATATTGAACAAACCATGCAATCTCTGTAATGTGCGGCTAATAGTAAAATCAAGATTTTGCCCTACTCTTTTCTGCCCTGTTCGTAATCCATCACACTTGGAAACAAATCGGCACGTCTTTCTTGCACTCACAGCAACAGATTTGCAGCAGAAGGCCAAAACTTAAACTAATATTTTTCCATTGAAAATCCTGCCATATTAACGCATTAGAATATCTACTAAGTTTCACTGCCGTATGATGATTATTTCCCACGTTACAGCTCTGTTGGGAGCTGCACTTTAATTGTAGCCGCCACTGAGTATGCACTGAGCCAAATAACCCAAAGAATGACTTTTTGCGTGAAGTACATCCAAACCTCAATTGGCCGTCTGTGTATTCGATGACTTGCATCATTTGTAAAGATGCAAAATCTCGACTTCTCACATCACGCTTCATGCAACAAGTCAGTTGCCGTCCTGTACCTGCGTTATTTCGCCGACTAAATGCGCGCAGATTAATGTGACACTGCGATCAATGGCATTTAGAGAGGGAGTCAATTCCAAATATCCACTGCATGCAGTTCCCAACATTTTCCCGGAAACTTGTTGAGATGAACTACATTCACTGGTAGTAGCAATTCCTGCCGGTTTTGAAATTTTTTGTTACTAAGAATGCGCGGCAATCACCTCCAGTCCGAGTCGGATACTAAATACCTACGACCACTCTTCTTAATGCCTGTTAGATGGCTGCAGGTAGAACACAATTCCTTGTAGATACGTTGGACAGTCTGCGTTGATTCACAACCAAATCGAGTAGCTCCACTCACGATGTGGTCATGGCCACGTCCAAACACAATAGCCCTTTCTACGACTCTATCCCTCTCCAAATCTCCCAAATTCCTGTGCTGATTCTCCACACCGGCTACCATAAACAAGCCAAATCACTGCCATGACTTGTATCATCAGTTGACGGATATATGACTTCTCGATATCAGTTCTATTGCATCGACAGTTGTGAAGGCCAGACTATTGACGATTTAGAGATTACTACAGCTAGCGGTGTTGGCGCGCAAGTTACATTGCAGGGTCCCTCTGTATTTTGTGGATATGAACTGTATTGCACTTTACCAAAGCTGATGCTGCGCAGTGTGGTAATGGTTGGTTAACAATTGCAGTATTGCGGTATTATGGGGATAAAGGTAAATCAGTTCCTGGACTTGAGAGTTTTAATAGTAAGCACGCTACTGCCTATCGTACCTTTCAGATTGGAGAGGTATATAATAGAGATATCGGTAAGTCCCGCTTTACATCTACAGTGCCATTGGTATTAAGGACCAGGAATCATCGTAAAATTAATGAACAGGAAGGAGCTTGTACATGGATCAAGGGTGATCTTGATATTAGTTCTACTCTACGTAAGGCTCTGAAAGCGACCAGTGTGGTCTTCAAAGAGGTTGGCAATTATTTTATCTGGTAAGCTTACCTTGAAATTATTTTAAAGTAAAGCGCCTCCTTGGCTATTAATTACTACTCGTGTGCAGGGATTATGAACCGGTCTGAATGAGAAACGCGAGCTTGCAACCCTGCTTGCGACTACAGCACACTAGGGCGGCATTTCCCAGGATGCGCCGCGGCGGCAGCCGCCAGGTGGTGCGTAAATTGTGAGCCGGAGCCTCGTGGCCGCTTGCCTACCGGCGGGCATAAAGTAGCCGCCTTAGGGCCACCGGCGCAGGGCAGCCCTTAATGGCCCTAATCCCCTTACGCAGTTAACTCTTCGCGACCAGCCGCCGGCCCTCAACCCTCTGATGCGCCCATCACTTGCCGATAGCGCCCCTGTCAGAGGCCCTCCAGAGAGGATGTTCTGGCACAAGAACGGGCAAGCCGTGTCAGGCAATACACGGGGCTACAAACATGTTGACTTCCTGTTTCCTTACTATCACAACTAGGACGGGTTCTAGAGTTAGTTTCATTGTTGCATAAAGCTGAGTTCTCACTAAATTTTATGCTGGACAGACATTAATAATTTCTGAAAACGTTGTTGGAGACAGCAGTGATGTCGGTAAATAATTCGGAACAGTAATCAGTTGTGCTCCTCGTCCCTGCTCACCAACTAATGAGACTCGGTCTGATGATGATCTAGATATGATCGAAACCTGTTCCTATTGGTATATGATTTTTAATTCCTAGTAAACATTTGTGATCGCGTCTGAATAGTATTTCAAAGGTTTGGTATTAGTTATAAGTAAGTGGAGCGAAAATGGATGAAAATCAGGAAAGGACAAAAATATGATCTATTTAATAACATACTTCACTCTCATGTTATACAAGATGAACCGCCAGAAGTTTGCAGGTAAACAGTCATGAAATGACCTGTTTAAAGAGAGATAAAACTGCGGCTGATATAAAACTAGGAAACTAAATTGTAAATCAAACTAATTTCTACACAAATGTGCAGACACTTGGATACTTGGATACGTGACAGCAACTTGTTAACTGAAGAGACAAGGTGTGGCGCTGACAAAGCAGGAAAATATACTTCACCAAAGAGCGTGAAGTAAATATTCCAGAATTAGAATCAAGAACAGCTGGCAACATGAGTGACTTAGAAGTACATATCCTCGGAGTAGAGAAGCAGGTTGTATCACTTACTAAAAGGAAGTCTAATCACTAGTATATGCTATAACATTTATGTCTTGCCTACGAATAATCTACTGCATTATCTTGACTATTTGTTCTTGCGGAAGCTATGAATTTCTCATGTGTACTGAATGAATTAGAAAACACATACACAGTTTTACAGACAACATACACAAACGATACTTCTACACCTTATTTGTGTCTTATCATTTTCCATACCCATGCTTTCTTTTTATAAAAACGTTGTATGTAGGTTATATTATTCTTCATTTGTCTTATATTTTGGGATAGATTGTAGAGTGCTTTGCAATTTGTTTATTACCTACAGGCAGTTACATTATAGACTAAGGCATATATTTGCTTTGATGCTTATGGTGAACCTTAGTCTTGCAATTTTCTACCACTAGCAAATGTTTGCCATCGTCTTACCACAGTCTTGTTAAGGAGTGACAGATCTATATACTTCAGCAGCTTAGTACAGTCAGCTTGGTACATGCAGAAGTAAATGATAAGCGTTCAGGTAATGGTAATGTGGCTGAGACCTTGGAAAACCATGTATCGTAGTTTTGCAACTGATGAATTTTCGAAGTTTGTACTAATCCATCTTCCCAGTTTGAGAATCGGTGAGGCGCTGCCTTTGTCAGCAAACTGTATGATGTTTATGGTATTCTGCACATGTTTGCCTCCCCACAGGTATACATTTTCGATTTGCTTCTTCTATGAGTTTAGTCATTATTTTGGCCAAAATTTTCTTGTTGTGACACTGAATGACGCACGACCAATGACTTTCAATTACTTCTTTCTATAGGTAGTTTAGGCCTAGTGCTCTATACAAACTTTCCTTTTACTCCTCATGTCCTATTTGTTTCCATAGTCAGTGGAGCTCCTATTTTTCACTTGTGTGTTCACTCTGCACAGATAGTTAGCCTAGATATCAATATAAATATTTCTTATGTTAAGGCAGAGATGTACTTATAATCATTTGGAAAATACTTTCATAAATTATGTTATAGACCTGTGAACTCACGTCATCGAACTTGACACACTTTGCTCCTGATAACTATTTTTCACATGCCACCAATATAACTGGTCATACTGCAACTAAGCTAGAACATTACACAGGATGAGACGCGATGTTCCCATGCCATTTATATGTACTATCACATATTAAAATTTATGTACACTGTTTTCTTGCTGATATTGTTACACTGATTATTTCCTTAGTTATGCCACTTCTGTAGTGTTAAAATGAACTGTATTCTGATATTTTGTGCTTTTTAGTGTCAAAGATTCTTGTCACACAGAAACTAAACATTACTTTGATATGTGGACTTTGTATATACTTTTGAGAAACCGATTATTTGTTTATTTTTAAGGCATTTCGTTAGTGTCAAGATGTACTGTATTTTCGTACTTTTACTCTTTAAGGTAAGGTCTTTCTCACTTTATTTCTTTATGTAACATGTTTACTTTTTTCACCACTATATTTCATTGCCTGGACAAACCCTCTTGTTCTAAATGAAGTGTTGTACTTTATTTGCACTCTGCACAGGTATTGAAATATTTTCATTGGGAACTGCTGTCAGATCTCACATTTTATTTGATCAGAGACTGTAGACTCTTATACCCTGGCTTATGATTGGCCTGTACTGCACTTAACGTTATATGTACTGTGGATGTTCTCGTGGAGACATTGTTTGTAATGAGTGGTTAGGTTCTTGCTACAGTGTGGATGACTACATTTATAGCATATTCTGAGCTTGCTACCTCCTCATTACTGCCACTATCAAATTTTTCTGATGTCGATGCCAGTGGGACTGCAAGATTGTCATACACTGCTCAATTATAACAAACATCTCCGATGACTGAGCCAGTGGGACTGCAAGATTGTCCTGAACTGGTCAATTATACCATATATTTCCCATGTCATGTCTGTGACAGTGGGATTGCAAGATTGGCTCATTGTGCTTTTCTAATAAAATATATAATGAAAATTCCTGGCAGATTAAATCTGTGTGCCGGACCGAGACTCGAAGTCGTGACCTTTGCCTTTCGCGGGCAAGTGCTCTACCAATTGAGCTACCCAAGCACGACTCACGCCCCGTGCTCACAGCTTTACTTCTGCCAGTATCTCGTCTCCTACCTTCTCATTCTGAAAGTATATAATGTCATTGTCTGTGGGACTGCAACGTTTCCCCGCAACGTGTCGTATACTCTTTCTACTCAGTTATGATTGGCATCTGATTACAAGTTTTACTACTCAGAGGGTACCTCTTGTGCCCTTTAATTCACGTGCCTGTTGCAACCTATAGTGGTGATAAACGCGTTCGTTGTACTTAGGATACTACTATGTGCAGTACATGTATCCGTGTACTAACAGTCTACACATGTAACGCAGTGCGCACTACTGTTAGTGTACCCCGATGTTCAACAGGTACTGCATTTGTAACAAAATGTTTATGTCCAGCAATAATTTGTGCCTATTTTCCGTCATGTATATGTATATTATAACCTTTTTACTCATCTATAGTATCTTTAAACTTTTGTACTCAAATTTGTACATATTTTTATCAGAATATTGTTTTCTGTAAAGTAAAATTTCCATCTCAGCAATGCCACTGACGTCACCTCACCTGTGAAGTCTTGGGTCTGCCGGACCGAGGCCGAATGATAGGTATCATTTGAGTATTAATCGATTGTATAATATTGTCATATCTCTCCTCTCGAGCAGTTACATGTGAGCGTACAGCGATGTTTTAGGGTGTATCGCAGGGTTAGATATCATCTTTGGTGTGCGCGTCGGCGCAGTTGCAGATAGTGGTTAGCTGTGTTACAGTGAGGAAGTAGTTGTTTATGTTATATTTAAAATGTAAAGTCTTAAATTATCGATGTATTCAATTAAGATGATTATGTAATTGTAACTGATCTGAGAAGGAGGAAGTGTAATGGAATCTTTTATTTACGTGAAGAGCAATTGCAAGATAATTTTTTTGAAGCCACTCTTTTATTATTGCAGCGACATTTCTCAGCTACCTTTCTCTTACAGCTTTTAATTGATCGTGGTTCTTTTCAGAAGCAGAAAAAGAACTAAGTGCAACTAACAGAGTACTCATTGCACCTCACGAGTGACTGCGTGTAGCCCGCCGGAGTGGCGGAGCGGTTCTAGGCGCTACAGTCTGGAACCGCGCGATCGCTACGGTCGCAAGTTCGAATCCTGCCTCGGGCATGGATGTGTGTGATGTCCTTAGGTTAGTTAGGTTTAAGTAGTTCTAAGTTCTAGGGGACTGATGACCTCAGAAGTTAAGTCCCATAGTGAAAAAAACAAAAAAGAAAAAAAGACTGTGTGTAGATATAGTAATTTGCAGCTTCAGCACAGCAGCGCGCAAGATAGAGCAGTACTGCAACGCATATCCAAATTTGCCTAGAATAGAGGCAAGAAGTAAATATTTTGATTTTTTTATTCAATCAGGGCCAACTTATGTCATTCAGAGTCAGTTAGATTTTTCTGAATTGTGTATTAGTTTTAATTCTGTGATCTAAGATCAGTTTTGCAAATGTGATTGTAGTAGCTTTTATGTCAAAGTTCATTATTCAGGCAGTTTATACTGTTCAAAATTCTTGCAGTCAGATTGTTGACTTTTACAGTATGAAAAACTTTCCTTTACATTACGGCAATTAATTATTACTACAGTGCAGCTTTTCCTTCACAATAAGACAGTACAAGTTTCATTACGACAGTTCATTTACACTACTGGCCATTAAACTTGCTACACCACGAAGATGACGTGCTACAGAACCGACATTTAACCGACAGGGAGAAGATGCTGTGATATGCAAGTGGTTAGCTTTTAAGAGCTTTCACACAAGGTTGGCGCCAGTGGCGACACATACAACGTGCTGACATGAGCAAAGTTTCCAAACGATTTCTCATACACCAGTTGCCTGGTGAAACGTTGTTGTGATGCCTCGTGTAAAGAGGAGAAATGCGTACCATCACGTTTTCGACTTTGATAATGGTCGAATTGTAGCCTACCGCGATTGCAGTTTATCGGATCGCGACATTGCTGCTCGCGTTGGTCGAGATCCAATGACTGTGAGCGGAATATGGAATCGGTGGGTTCAGGAGGGTAATACTGTAGGCCGTGCTGGATCCCAACTGCCTCGTATCACTAGCAGTCGAGATGACAGGCATCTTATCCGCATGGCTGTAACGGATCGTGCAACCACGTCTTGATCCCTGACTCATCAGATAGGGACGTTCGCAAGACAACGACCATCTGCGCGAATAGTTCGACGACGTTAGCAGCAGTATGGACTATCAGCTCGGAGACCGTCTCTGCGGTTACCCTTGACGCTGCATCACAGACAGGAGCGCCTGCGATGGTGTACTCAACGACGAACCTGGGTGCACGAATGGCAAAACGTCATTTTTTCGGATGAATCCAGGTTCTGTTTACAGCATCATGATGGTCGCATCCGTCTTGATGGTATGGGTAGTCATTGGTTACACGTGTCGGTCACATCTTGTTCGCATTAACGGCACTTTGAACTGTGGACGTTACATTTCAGATGTGTTACGACCCGTGGCTCTACCCTTCATTCGATCCCTGCGAAACCCTACATTTCAACAGGATAATGCACGACCGCATGTTACAGGTGCTGTACGGGACTTTCTGGATATAGAAAATGTTCGACTGATGCCCTGGCCAGCACATTCTCCAGATCTTTCACCAATTGAAAACGTCTGGTTAATGTTGGCCGAGCAAGTGGCTCGTCACAATACGCCAATCACTACTCTGGATGAACTGTGGTATCGTGTTGAAGCTGCATGGGCAGCTGTACCTGTACACGCCATCCAAGCTCTGTTTGACTCAATGCCCCATCGTATCAATGCCGTTGTTACGGTCAGAGGTAGTTGTTCTGGATACCAATTTCTCAGAATGTAAGCTCCCAAATTGCGTGAAAATGTAATCAAATGTCAGTTCTAGTATAATATATATGTTGAATGAATACCCTTTTATCACCTGCATTTGTTCACGGTGTAGCAATTTTAATGGCCAGTAGTGCATTAGTACAGCTCAGATCTTACACTCATAAACAGTACTTCAGTCTTATTTTTGTTAATTTTGAAAACTGTCATTATGTCGTCTTACTTGTACACGCTGGAGAATAAGAGTACTGGTGAGAGAGCGGTTAAATTTTGTTTCATTAGAGTGGCCTCGTGTATTTTTCTCGCATTACAGCGATTCAGTCCGGACAGATGTACCTTGATATGGTGGGAGGTAAGAAGAAGTACTGCACCCAGGAAAGTTGCCGACGATTATCGTTTTGATGGTCCTCGTGTTTTGGTGTGGGGAGACACAATGTTGCTTGGGCGTATCGATCTCGAAATCTTGGAGCACGGTATACTCATGTGTCAACGTTATTGCGACATTATACTCTTTCCTCATGTGCGTCCTTTCGGGGGTGCATTCGGCCGTGACTTTATTTTTGGGGATGAGGCTGCCTGGCCACCTCAAACAGTGCAGATGGAGGAGATCTGGGAAAGAGAGGATATTCAGCGTGTCGACTGTCCTGACCATTTCCCCTACTTAAACCCCATCGAGTAGCATGGAATGCCCTGGGGAGATGTTTTGCAGCACGTTCACATGCACCAATATCCACTTAGTAGTTCTCATCTGCGTTGGTGCAGCAATGGAACACCCAACCACAAGAACGTCTTACCAAATCTATGGCCAGCGTGGGGACATGTTGCAGGCTGTCCGTGGTTGTGATTAAAGGTGTTGTCAACTATATCCCGCCTTTTTAATGTCCCAGGGACCCTCACAAATCACGATAACTTCACTGTAATTATTGTATTTGAATAAAAGTTAATTTTCTTCTTCTCAATGCGTATTTCTCTCAGTTACTTTTTGCACTGCACAGTTGCAGTTCTTTCTACCTATGGTCCACTTTTAATCGAAATATGTAACTTGGCAATGACGCATCACGCGAAAGTTGCTTTCGTTCATGATTTTTTGCACAACAGTCCAACTGTTCTTCCCTTTTGCTTACGTCTCATGGAGGGCGCCGTGCAGTATGACATCGTCGTACTTAACACTATGCCGTCCGGCAACATCACAGTGGTGTTGTGTGTACCTAGTATCGCTCAGTGGCCAGCGACAGCACTTTAGTATCTTTGGCATTCTGTTAGTGTTTTGCTTAGATAACAATAAGTTACACACGTCAATAAGCTTTTTGTTTTTAAAAGTACTTGTGCCCCTTCATCACGGCAGACGAAAGACACGATTCGATTATTTACGATTAACGCGTGGACGTATGGTCTGACGATCCGGACGACTTGGCCAATTGGGAAGAAGACATCGGATATAAAAAAAATGAAAGTGGAGCAGAATGGTCGGAAGATAGTGAAATATGACCAAGAATAATTCGGCGAACGCTACGGTTGCTAACTGATTCGGATGAATCAGACGAAGAAGACAGTGCACAATGGCTACTCTTTGATTTACCAAGGACCAATAATAAATCCGAAAGATATCCGGGTCCAAACATATTTCCGAAAGATACACAGAGCGTCGAGGATATCGTAGACTTATACTATGATATCGATCTATTTGAATATATTAGCAACGAAACCAACAAGTACTACAGTCAAAATTGCGATAGAAGGGAACTGGATAAAATATGCCAAATTTGTCGATGTTATGGGAAACGAACTTAGAAAACCGTTTGAGCTTGCTATCCTTATGGGAACTGTAAAGAAAGCAATGATCGATGATTATTGGTCAACGAATCCGTTGATACATGCAACGATATTTCGCAAAACGAAGTCCCGCAACCGATTCAGACAAATATTATCGTTTTTACATTTTTCCGACAACAACAATAAAATGTACACTCCTGGAAATTGAAATAAGAACACCGTGAATTCATTGTCCCAGGAAGGGGAAACTTTATTGACACATTCCTGGGGTCAGATACATCACATGATCACACTGACAGAACCACAGGCACATAGACACAGGCAACAGAGCATGCACAATGCCGGCACTAGTACAGTGTATATCCACCTTTCGCAGCAATGCAGGCTGCCATTCTCCCATGGAGACGATCGTAGAGATGCTGGATGTAGTCCTGTGGAACGGCTTGCCACCTGGCACCTCAGTTGGACCAGCGTTCGTGCTGGACGTGCAGAACGCGTGAGACGACGCTTCATCCAGTCCCAAACATGCTCAATGGGGGACAGATCCGGAGATCTTGCTGGCCAGGGTAGTTGACTTACACCTTCTAGAGCACGTTGGGTGACACGGGATACATGCGGACGTGCATTGTCCTGTTGGAACAGCAAGTTCCCTTGCCGGTCTAGGAACAGTAGAACGATGGGTTCGATGACGGTTTGGATGTACCGTGCACTATTCAGTGTCCCCTCGACGATCACCAGTGGTGTACGGCCAGTGTAGGAGATCGCTCCTCACACCATGATGCCGGGTGTTGGCCCTGTGTGCCTCGGTCGTATGCAGTCCTGATTGTGGCGCTCACCTGCACGGCGCCAAACACACATACGACCATCATTGGCACCAAGGCAGAAGCGACTCTCATCGCTGAAGACGACACGTCTCCATTCGTCCCTCCATTCACGCCTGTCGCGACACCACTGGAGGCGGGCTGCACGATGTTGGGGCGTGAGCGGAAGACGGCCTAACGGTGTGCGGGACCGTAGCCCAGCTTCATGGAGACGGTTGCGAATGGTCCTCGCCGATACCCCAGGAGCAACAGTGTCCCTAATTTGCTGGGAAGTGGCGGTGCGGTCCCCTACGGCACTGCGTAGGATCCTACGGTCTTGGCGTGCATCCGTGCGTCGCTGCGGTCCGGTCCCAGGTCGACGGGCACGTGCACCTTCCGCCGACCACTGGCGACAACATCGATGTACTGTGGAGACCTCACGCCCCACGTGTTGAGCAATTCGGCGGTACGTCCACCCGGCCTCCCGCATGCCCACTATACGCCCTCGCTCAAAGTCCGTCAACTGCACATACGGTTCACGTCCACGCTGTCGCGGCATGCTACCAGTGTTAAAGACTGCGATGGAGCTCCGTATGCCACGGCAAACTGGCTGACACTGATGGCGGCGGTGCACAAATGCTGCGCAGCTAGCGCCATTCGACGGCCAACACCGCGGTTCCTGGTGTGTCCGCTGTGCCGTGCGTGTGATCATTGCTTGTACAGCCCTCTCGCAGTGTCCGGAGCAAGTAAGGTGGGTCTGACACACCGGTGTCAATGTGTTCTTTTTTCCATTTCCAGGAGTGTATAATGCCGCCCGGCCTTTCAAAGTGCAACTGGTATTTGATTATTTTTCCAAAAGTTTCAAGAAACTTTTAATTTAAGTCAAAACATCTCAATTGAAGAAGGGGTAATAGCGTGGCGTGGACGGTTAAATTTTGAAGTTTACAGTCCGTCGAAAATTACGAAATATGGCATAGTCATTCAGATGTTGTGTGATTCGAGTACGCGATACATTTCCTCGTTGAAGATGTATTCCGGAGCTGGACCACCTTCAGCAAAAACAGTGATGGAACTATTGACACCTTCATATGGAAAGTAGCATCGCCTCTACATGGATAATTATTATAACAGTGTAGAACTTGCAGAGAAGGTACTTGATAGAAATTTCGAGTTTGTGTAACGATACGGCAAAATAGAGGATTTCCGAAAAAATTAAAGGGCGCAAAAGTCAATGTGTTTTAAGATTGTCATCAACGAAAACTAAAACGATACGAATAATCTCTACAGTGCCTCTTTGACTGACACTCAAAGGAAATGTAGAAAAACCAATTACACAATAAAAAAACCTGAGAGTGTATTAGTGTACAACAAATACATGAAATGAGTGGATCAGGCACACCAATATTTGAGTTACTACCCCATATACAGAAAAACTATAAAAAGATCGAAAAAGGTTTGCATGTACCTCTTTAGCTGCACATTATTTAATGCATTCTGTACATTGATTGGCGACTCCATGGAGTGTCCTGTGGACCACGACCAGATAATGGATGTACGTGGAAGGAGAGACAGCATTGGTCGTATTATTTTGTTTCATTAACCGCAAAATCGATTTTCGGTCACTTAGTGACCATCCTCAGTGCTGTAATATACAATTTAAATTGGTAGGCACTGGTGTCAACAAGCTTAGAGCGATCAAAAACAGTTTATGATCGCTGTAAGCTTGTTGACACCAGTGCCTACCAATTTAAATTGTATATTACAGCACTGAGGATGGTCACTAAGTGACCGAAAATCGATTTTGCGGTTAATAAAACAAAAAAATACGACCAATGCTGTCTCTCCTTCCAAGTACATTCTGTACATGTCAGTATTTCAATACAGAACACAGGAGTCTTCGATTTCACTATCGTTTATTGAACGTGTCTGATTCGTGAATAAAAGACCAGTACCTGCTTCTGAGCAAAACTTGGCGGTAGCCACTACATGGCGCACGTCTTAATACATCTACATCTACATCTACATTTACATTTATACTCCGCAAGCCACCCAACGGTGTGTGGCGGAGGGCACTTTACGTGCCACTGTCATTACCTCCCTTTCCTGTTCCAGTTGCGTATGGTTCGCGGAAAGAACGACTGTCTGAAAGCCTCTGTGCGCGCTCTAATCTCTCTGATTTTACATTCGTGATCTCCTCGGGAGGTATAAGTAGGGGGAAGAAATATATTCGATACCTCATCCAGAAACGCACCCTCTCGAAACCTGGCCAGCAAGCTACACCGCGATGCAGAGCGCCTCTCTTGCAGAGTCTGCCACTTGAGTTTGTTAAACATCTCCGTAACGCTATCACGGTTGCCAAATAACCCTGTGACGAAACGCGCCGCTCTTCTTTGGATCTTCTCTATCTCCTCCGTCAGACCGATCTGGTACGGATCCCACACTGATGAGCAATACTCAAGTATAGGTCGAACGAGTGTTTTGTAAGCCACCTCCTTTGTTGACGGACTACATTTTCTAAGCACTCTCCCAATGAATATCAACCTGGTACCCGCCTTACCAACAATTAATTTTATATGATCATTCCACTTCAAATCGTTCCACACGCATACTCCCAGATATTTTAGAGAAGTAACTGCTACCAGTGTTTGTTCCGCTATCATATAATCATACAATAAAGGATCCTTCTTTCTATGTATTCGCAATACATTACATATGTCTATGTTAAGGGTCAGTTGCCACTCCCTGCACCAAGTGCCTATCCGCTGCAGATCTTCCTGGATTTCGCTACAATTTTCTAATGCTGCAACTTCTCTGTATACTACAGCATCATCCGCGAAAAGCCGCATGGAACTTCCGACACTATCTACTAGGTCATTTATATATATTGAGAAAAGCAATGGTCCCATAGCACTCCCCTGTGGCACGCCAGAGGTTACTTTAACGTCTGTAGACGTCTCTCCATTGATAACAACATGCTGTGTTCTGTTTGCTAAAAACTCTTCAATCCAGCCACACAGCTGGTCTGATATTCCGTAGGCTCTTACTTTGTTTATCAGGCGACAGTGCGGAACTGCATCGAACGCCTTCCGGAAGTCAAGAAAAATAGCATCTACCTGGGAGATACGATACGATTTACAGAATTTCTGGTCACATAAAACAACATCAACTAATACTTATTTCCGAAACGAATAAACGAAAACGAAGAAACTGCCACGTATGTTACAAAAACAAAAAAAAGAAGATCAGACTTAATGTGCAAGTCTTGTGGAGTTGGGTTACATGTTGAAGACTGCTTTGCTGCATATCATACGAAAGATAAATAATAAGTACCAAAGACAAGGCAAATAAATATATGAAACAAACAAATTTTGTAATTATTTACGGATGTATATCATAGAAATCTCATGAAAGCGTGAGAACAGGGTTGAGAACTAATGATGAGATTAGTACAAGTTAACAATTTATAATCTCCCGATAACATCAAGAACGACCGGCGACGTGCCAAGTAATCCGAATTAGCACTGCCGGCTCCAAGCGAAAGGATTTCTACGAGACGTGCGGACGGCAGAATGTTAATGCAGGATTTATGCTGCAAAGATTTGTGGGATAGGTGCTCCGAAAATCTTAGTGCAAGGGAGAATGTTGCATATTTTGATTGTCAAGCGTAGGGACACCAGGTTTCCCGACAACCCGGAACCATAGGTACAGTGCACAAGGAATGTCCTCTTGCTTTTGGCATTATGTGAACTCGTCTTGCGGTTTTCGACCTTGGCTTGTACAAGGTCACAATCGGGCGTGGTTTCTACGGTTCACTCTTGCCTGAGATGTTATCCTGAACCATTTAGTGGAAGAGCAGTTTCGCTAACAAGCTATAAAGCCGGTGGTGTCCCGTTATTCGGAGATCTGTTAGACAGTCAATCTCAGATCATCTCGATCGACATTGCTGACTAAAAATTGTTGAAAGTCGAGTTAATAAACGCTCTACTCACATTAACATGACCACCTGTCAGAAACCCAAATAACCAATTTTTGCAGTGTGAATTGCCCTCTCTATTTATTGATTGGATAGCCACTGAATTGCTATTTATTTATTTAATGGGATAATAATAATTATTAAAAGGTGGCAATTTTATTTAATCACTCTTTTTACTCTTTCGATTGGAGCGAGTCAGCGATAGTGCAATGCTTCTCGCTTTGGAGAATACATATTTTATAAGAATTATTTGGTCCAGGAAACACTTTTGCGATCACGGTTGCGATTTAGACGGTATTCGCGTAATGGTAATGATTAAAAGTTATCGTTTCCGAAAGACGCAGGGATGAACATATATCTCTAATGGATGCATACTTTGCTGAGCCATTGTGCCTTCCATAACGATGAGATCTCCCAGGGAATGCCACGTAAAGATTATCCAGAACCTAACGCTCTCTCCTCCGGCCTGGGTCTTTCTGATTATGGTTACTCCTTCCAGGCTCTGGCTCTGAGCACTATGCGACTAAACTTCTGAGGTCATGAGTCGCCTAGAACTTAGAACTAATTAAACCTAACTAACCTAAGGACATCACACACATCCATGCCCGAGGCAGGATTCGAACCTGCGACTGTAGCGGTCGCTCGGTTCCAGACTGTAGCGCCTAGAACCGCACGGCCACTCCGGCCGGCACTCCTTCCAGGCGTTTCATCCTGTATATAGCAATCGCGATTTGTCCGATGGAGCACTTCATCTGAAAATGCCACCAGTAGGCACTCAGTGGACGTTCAGTTCGGACATAGACGCGCAAGCTCATGAACAGTAGTTGGCATGGGTGTATGAACTAGGCGCCTGTTACGGAGGCCCACACGCAGCAACATTCTTTGAACGGTACACTGTTGGTGTCCCGCTGGTTCACCTTGGCGGTCAGCTGCACAACAGTTGCACATCTGTTTGCTTGTACAATTCTCCACAGCTCTCATTCACGCTTACCTATGGCCTGCGATGCACCACAGATCCTCAGTGTCAGTTTTAGATAGCGCCATTTCCCCATGCACGCTATACTTCAAACACGTCGGCACGCGAACAGTTTACAAACTTAGCCGTTTTGGATATGCTTCCACCCTTGCCCCGCAAGCCAATGCTCAGGTCCTTTTGGATATCAGGTAAATCGCTCATTTTTCCGCGTTATACCGACACTACTAGTGCTGCCACCTGCAGCTTGTGGGTGGTTATTGCACGTTGACGTCGAAAGAGGGCGGCGGTCACGTTAATGGGACTGTACCGTACACAGGGTGTAAATTTTAAGTAGATAAAGCAGAATACCACGAAAAGTAAGCTTCACACGAAAAAATGTGTAGAATCAAAAGTTAATTATTTCCGAGGGGGACATCTGTTGGTGCTAAAATTAACTCGCCACCCCAGTCCCATGGGGGTGGGGCGGGAGGCAACTTGAAAATATCAAATTGGAACCCCCATTTTTTAATGCAAATTCAGATTCTACATGCAAAACTACGTACATCTTGTCTTAAACATTTGTTTTGATTCTTTGTAGTTGGCGCTGTAATTCAAGAAAATCCATGTTCTCATTTTTGCGTGGAAAATGGTTACGAATAAATAAGAAATACTTATTTACTTCGTAAATTTGGATATGCTAAAACTAAAACAATGTTATTTAACTTAATAAATTTATGAATGTCGTCTTCTACGTTTCTCCAACCGAAACTAAAAGATTCAAATTAAGCAAGCACCCCAGTTGTGAGACTTCTCGAAAAACAAGAGTGGTTACTCCGAATCTAATAAAAATTTAGGTTCGTGAGTCAATTAGAGTTTTAGTTAATGAGTTCACTCGTTAGTAAGTAGGATGTCTGGTCACTTATTTAGCTAATCAGATGATTTGTTTGATAATTAAATGTTCTGTGGCTTCATGACCACGAAAAAAACAAAACTTATCCAAATCTGCGGAAAAAATAATATTTCGGTAAACATTTGTAGAACTCTAATTCCTCTCTCTCAAACCCCATCCCATGGGGAGAGAGGAAGTGTTTTAGTTTTAGCAAATCAAAATTTATGAAGTTAATTAGTATTTTTTTATCCATCCGTGACCATTTCCACGCAAAAGTGAGAACAAGGATTTTCTTGAATGACAGCGCCAACTACCAAGAATCAAATCATATGTTTAAGACAAATTGTACGTGGTTTTTTTTATGTAGAATCTGATTCTGCAATAAAAAATGGGGGCTCCCATTTGAAATTTTAAAGTTGCCTCCCGCCACATCCCCAGGGGGCTGGGGTGGCGGGATAATTTTAACACCAGCAGATGTCCCCCCTCGAAATTAATCAATTTTGGATTCTACACATTTTTTCGTGTGATGCCTATTTTTTGAGGTATTCTGGTTTGTCAACTTAAATTTACACCCTGTATACTGGTATCCTTTCTAGATGTGAGCCTACCGTTGTTTTATAGCCCATTCTATCAGTTCCTGTTAGCCTCATGATAAATGCCACCACGAGACAGCTACGTGTGGAAGAGCAATGTGTTTTGTCTATTCTTTCCGTTGAATGCGTGCATGCTCAAAGGAGAATTCTCCGAGATACGAGTCGAAATTCAAACGATCCTTCTTGTAAAATAAATCTCTCTTTCACTCCTGATTTTCAAAAGACAAGCGTGTCGGGAAAAACAGTGTTGATGAACTTCTTCTATACTATTTATCCAACACAGTAGGTTCGCTTTTCAACGCTTTTAATAATAAAATCTTCCTTTAATATTGCTGAATTAGTTTTTTCTTATTTTATTACCATTACTAAATAGAATCATTCTTCTGTTTTCGGAGAAATTCGGAGCTTTTATTATATGAATGTAAGTATATGTATCTGGTTTGTACAATGGCTAAGCTCGTACTACAGAATTTACAAAAAATTTCCTTTTTTTTTTGTTGGGACTGTTATGTTGCACATTCATGAAGTCACATACGAAATGTAACTCTCTGAGATCCTCCTTGGCATTACGCATTTCGTTGGCAGTCTACAGGGCACCTGCTGTGATACATGGTTTCTCCTGTCGAACTGTATCCGCTGCACTCTGCCAAAGAGGTGCCCCTAACAAATAACAAAACACTAAATAGTAT
Organism: Schistocerca serialis cubense; assembly: GCF_023864345.2. Classification (NCBI taxonomy): domain Eukaryota; kingdom Metazoa; phylum Arthropoda; class Insecta; order Orthoptera; family Acrididae; genus Schistocerca; species Schistocerca serialis. The sequence continues at coordinate 446,122,885 of NC_064645.1, forward strand.
TTTGAAAATACTTCGAATGTTATCTAAACGAAATTAACCACTTTTTGGACTACTATTGTCTTATTTAACAATTATTAAACTGTTTATCGTTTATAGACTGCTATGTTAAGAAAATTTCACACCTCTAAAATCTGTGTGAAAATTTCCTAATTAACTTCAAGCAATTATATACTCTCACGTTTTGTTTGTGCGTTTGTGTCTATGTGCGTTCGTAAGTGTACTCGCACGCATGCATCGGCGCATGACTCTTGATTCATCTAGGCTTAAGACACTCTGCGCACAACTAGATGGCGTCTTTAATACTATGGATACGCTTCTCGCCGGCCAGTTTCAACAATGCAAACTCCTTTCGTTTGTTCTTTAAATATGAGCATTTCCGATGAGTAACTGTGGAAGGAAGGATATGACGTACTCCTGGAAAGTCACAGTACAATAAATCTCCTAGAAGACAAAGTGCAGAACACAAACCATTCCTGCAAGTGGGCAAGTAGGTCGGAAATCCTTGTTCAACAGACCAGTTATTACTGCAGCTGAGTGAGGAATAACTTCACAGCAGAACTACGCCTTAAGAAGATATTTTTTCCCAATGTTTCAAAGTGTTCTTCTTTACCATTATATAATGTAGTTCAATATTATATTTTCTTTCCATTTGTCGTGAAACAGCCTACATCCAAGTAGTATAGCATCCTAACGCCGGATTCCCGCGTGAGGCAAACTATTGAGGAAACTAGCTGTGTGACCAAAGGACGGTGAGTCTGACCCTGACTTCACAGGCGGACATGGGAGATCACGCCTCAGACTAATTTTCAGTCGTGAGTTTGCCTTCTCTGTGGTTGCATCATATTACAACGTCTACATAGTGCTGAGAACAACAAGATAACAACTAGTGCCATTAAAAGTTGTGTGATGAAGTTGCAAGAGAGTGAAACTTTACAATCTCAGGGCATTGACGCTCCTGAGCAAGTCTTGTATGGCGTAAACAGCCAAGAGTACAGAGACTGAGCTGTCAGAATAGCAGCCGTCAAAGTAATTATTGATGCACTCCAGAAATTCAGGAGTCGGACCGCAATAAGTAATTACAGAATTTAAGAACTTTAAGTAATTATTGTCATGAACAAAAAAAAAAAAATAACCCAAAGTGAATTTCCTGGAGCTGGCAGCGAAGGCATTCATAAACATAACTCTTCTGGGTAGGAAAGATGAATTCTTTTGAAGACTTCATCTATTTCCAAAATGGTTTCTTTTAAAATCGTTCACACGAAACAGTAGGTATATTACACGAACTGCTCTAATGTGTTAATACGGAATTATGTAGCACTATAAGCATACATTCATATAGTTACAAAATATATTTAGTTATAAAATATATCTATAGCTATAAAATATATTTTAACAAGCACATTGTTTTTGTTCTACTAATCTTTGCTTATATCTAGCCAATTCCGGGCCATCTTCAGCAAACAACTGACTAGCGTTTGCAAGGGACACTAGTTCTTAGGTAACTAAACATTGTAAGCAAAGATACAAGCCACTTGTAGATGATATTGTACATCACTTGTTTTATAGCGTCGCAATTATGATTTAAGTAATGGACTATATTAAGCGCAATAAATAACTAAACTACACATTTCAAAATCTTACAGGTTATATGTATATAATGCTAAGGTTTGCGAGGTCTTGACTTTGGTTGAGAAACTGTCAAACCGAGCGCTCTTAATTTATGTTCAGCATCAAAAAATGTTTTTAACATCGTAAATTACACTTTACGCCAGGGTCAATATTTGACACGGTAACTCTAATACACGCTATTATAGTATTAGTAGTTATATAGTTATGACGCCATACTTTTTGTGGTTGTGCCATGGGTTGAGAACTGTCAAATGTTCAAATGTGTGTGAATTCCTAAAGGACCAAACAGCTGAGGTCATCGGTCCCCAGACTCACACACTACTTGAGCTGACTTGAACTTACTTTAACAGACTTGAATTGACTTGAACTAAGAGCAACACACACCCAAGCCCGAGGGAGGGCTTAAAACTCTGGTGGGAGGGGCCCTGAAATCCGTGACATGATGCTTCTATTCGCGCGGCCACTCCGCACTGCGAGAACTGTCTAATTGAGCACTGGTCATTTATGTTGTGCAAGACACAGATTTAGTGTTGTATATTACCGTACACCTAACGGGAAATATTAAATACATTACATGATTAACACGAATAATACTACAGTATTACAGTTTGGCATCCGGGCCCGAGGTGCTACGATCCTTGCCGATTTGACCGATATACACTTGGTTGCCGTCACTGCAAGTGATTTAATATGTAACAATGCATTTACATTGTAACGCATGAATATTGAAGCTGACATTTTACAGATTACCTGAAGACAATGATGTGCTCTACAGTACTGAATTTGGAACGTCATCGAGTAGTACACTTTTCTAGGACACAACTGCTTCAATATCATACTAATCACGGTACTTACCCCGAATTTGTTGCGCCTGTCGATGTGGGAATCTGTGGACAGTTTGCTGAATGCTCTATAGGCCAGTAATATCTTCTTGGTGCTTCAACCTAAGGAAAATACACATGGTTTTCGTTCTTGAAATCAATTAAATTTCAAGAGATGTAGGTAGGATTCGATTTCTGCAGCAAAATGTGCAACGTGCGACACAATAGTAGCACTTCTTCTATCTACTGCATTTCTACATCTAGATGGATAGTATGCAAACAACACTTAAGTATCTGCAGAAGGTTCATAGAATCACCTTCACAAAATATCTTATTCCACTTTCGCACATCACGCGAAAAAAAACGAACACCTATACCTTGCCGTGCGTGCTCTGATTTCCCTTATTCTATTGTGGTGATGGTTTTCCCCTCTGTAGGTTGACGTCAAAAAAAAAAATTTCACATTCGGAAGAGAAGGTTGGCGACTGACATTTAGTAAGAAGATCCTCCGTAACGAGAAAGTGTCATAATGATTCTTACCCCAGATCCTTTATTATGTCCGTGACACTCTCTCGCCGGTTTCTCGTTAGTAATAAAGTGCTGCCCTCCTTTGGACTTTCCGTTAGATCTGTTGCACCTATTTTAGTGTTCTGCCACTAAAAAGTAGTCTTCGATTCCCCTTCCATATAACATTTTCTATTTTGTGAGGATTCTTATTTTTCTAACACTCTGAATTTACTCATAAGTATGCTGAAAGTACTTTTTATGACACTTCGAGCACTTGATTTCGATAGATGTAGATTCTCTCTGTTGGAAACACACTACCCAACTATAAGGTTTTACCATATACGTTTAACTGGAAACCATCATCCTCTACAATAACAAAATTAGCTAGCATTGCAAGGGAATTTTTCTCGAAACCGGTGTACAATGATCTGTTTTCAAATGTATCTCTATCTCAACTTCTAACGTACATCAGCATACAGGCAGCAATAATCAGAATCAGGTGAAACTATTAATACATACTGAAATTCTTCTTGTAATAACCGGATCCGGTGGAGGGAGAATGTGTTTTCAGGCCAGAGCTCCTGCACAGCCTGCAAAGCGTCATAGCTTTCTAAACCCATATTGTTTTATTTTATTTTTTGTGTCATCACTTTCTGACTGGCTTGTTGGGCCTCACCACGAATTCCTCTTCTGTGCCAGACTTTTCGTCTCAGAGTAGCATATGCAACCTACATCCTCAATTATTAGCTGGATGTACCCCAGTCTCTGTCTTCGTCTACAGTTATTACTCTCTGAAGTTCCCTCTAGTAGTATCTAATGTCTAGTAATATGCCTCTCTTTGTTATCGTCAGTGTATGGTCCATGTTTTTGAATGCGGCTGGAGTTACCGGCGCCTGAAACAAAATCAATATTTTGCTTGCAGGTGACACCAACAAACTGAAATGAACGATCCCAAATGGAGTAGTCATAATCCCATCTGTAGATTTAATTTCTGTTGAAGATCTCTACGAGACCTCGCCAAACACATCACAGATACCAGCAGAATCTGAGACGCTCGGGGCAGTACTAAAGCAGAAAATTTCACAAGCTACGACATCGTCGCGAAAAAACACTGTGACCCGTATATGTAATAAGTTTCCTTTAATTTACGTCTATGGTCACAATGTTTTCTGTTTAACAGATTACCGGTTTCGGTCTTTAATGACCATCATCAGACTTGTCCCATAAAAACATTAGGCCTTTGTTTTTATGAGACAGATCTGATGGTTGTCATTAAAGACCGAAACCGGTAATCTTTTAAACAGAAGAGATTGTGACCATAGACGTAAATTAAAGGAAACTTAAAACAGAAAATGCTTACCACCGCCGTGTTCATCATCAAAAATCAGGAACAACGTTTTGACGACTTCCAAGCCGATTTTTTTTTCGGATCGACTGACAAATTACTAGCCATTTCAAATCGTTCTGCAGTAATTCACCTAGAATACCCATGCGGCTATTTCCGCAAGTACGTTGCGTCGACGCTACGTAATAAAATGCTCCAATCTCCATCAGGCTTCAAGAGTCAATTATGTCGCAAATAACAAATGCAATGGGCCTACCCCAAACTACCTCCAGGCCAGGTGTATGTGAGTGACGATCTTTCTAATTAATATTTATTTACAAAGTTATTGGTTGATGATTTTTTATTATTTAAACAGAAGATTGCTTTCCTTTAAATTACTGGTAACGTTTTTCTAACGACCAGTATTATTGTGCTAAACGACCATTTTCATGCTGTTATTTCTTTCTACTCTTTAAATGCTTTGATAGAAAATACATTACTGTGTTGAAAATGCAAATAAAGTAATAAAAATACATCTCAGCGAAGAACTGGATTATTATATATTACTATAATTATTTGTATGAATTGCTTAAGTGCATCCTCGATCGCTTCGCAGGTTTCAGGTATAAATTTACTTACTGTAGTTTTTGGAACACAGAATAAATATTAAAAACTTGCTCTCCTACGACCAAACAGTATATAGTTGCTTGATGTTTAACTTTTTGCCGTAACTGCTTATCTCGCATTCACATCTGACTTTGAAGTCACTGGTAAAACACATTACAGAAGGCAGTCAAACTTAGCTTGAGACATTCGTAATAAGTCTTTGAAATCTTCAGTATAATGATTTCTTAGCTCCATGTTAACGAAATTGTGTGCCCTATTTCCCTTCATCTCTCCAGTTCATAACCCACCGTCGTCTTTTTCCCGTCTTTCTTGCGGTCCCACCACCCAGTTCATTTCCTGTGCTAGAACAGCAGCAGAAACTGACGTCACCACAACGCAGCTCTCGATGAGGAACTCGTTCATGGCCTGCCTCGCATGGTCAACGGAACCGCGATTTCGTTGGCACTTCTTTCCGTGTGAACTGTCTACGACCCACCACCGCCGATGATGTTACATCTCTCATGTCAGGAGAATAAAGTACGAAAGCGCAGCACACACCAGTGTTCGCTTACGTGAGAACCGGCCTGACCCTATGATCTGACGGGCTCGGATAAAAAAGTGTGCCACGCCTTCGTACTAACTTTCAAGTTTTGTGTCCATGGCTATACCACTCTTGGCTCGTGGGTAGTTCACAAGGCCAAATGTATGTTAGATTACGTGATTCATTTAACCGTGGAAAGCCGACCTCACAGAAAGCAGAGCTGGTGTCATTCCTTTTTCGCTGCTGTTTTACCACCGAAAGTTAACTGTGTAGGGAAACGGACAGAAAAAGGCAAGAGAAGATAACAGTTCGTTAGGAAGTGGAGCCTAAATAGGATATCATGACCATAGAATTTAGAAGATTGAAATGAAGGAATAGATAACCAGTATATTTCTGAAGGAGCGTCAGAAGAAAAATTTGACTACCCTCTGTATTAATGTGAAATCTGCAGAAGGCGCCAAAATAAAACTTCACGTCAATTTACGCTATTTAGCCTTAGGAGAATTTGAAGTGTCTGGAATTCTAGTCCAAGAACGATATTTACAAACCTACCCACAAACCGCTTAAACAATTTATATGCTATTTATTATGTTATGGCAAAAGGTAGGATTCATTTTCTGTTACCACTAGACTTTTGACATGTAACCAGTGCCGGATGCTGACCGTTCGCTGTCACAGAACTTCAGCTCCTGACCATAACTCCTTAAGTTTCTGAATTATTTGCTCAACTCTTTTCGTCAGATACCAGTAATTACGAGCGTTTTGAAAGTCTCTTGGTCGCTGCCAATCCTGTGTCTGTAATGTTGCCTAGTTGTATTATTCGACACTGGATCACCTGCCTACAACTCCAGAAACACAGAATTTCACCCTCTCCAAGTGTTATCACGCAATTCATATTTTTGATACGTGACTTGCTCCCGTACGCTTGCCTGTGTCGTAAAAGAATTTGTTTCGTTTTCATAGGTCGCTTAGTCCACGAGAACATGACTCAAGCTTGTATGTCACCTTTCCTAAGATACACACCTTATAAATTTCCTTTCTTATTTCAGTTTCTCTTCAAATATAACTCTAACGTTTCAAGGAATCAGAAAGTTGTTTCCACAACAACGTTGAATAACGAGTTTATTCCACCAAAAAACTGCACAGCTGAAAGTACCATACAGAACTTATTCCTCTGCCAACTGATACATCGATCTGTTCAAATAAAAATTCGTTGTTTGGCACTACCAACAAATCAACAAACATCTTTTGGCTCTTTTTGCATCTCTGAATCACATCAGATTAATTGTATTGGTTTCTAGGAGAAAACAACCCGTGACGTAATTTGCTTTCATTTTTTCCATTCCGACAATCACCGTCGTTACTAATTAACGTCCCTTGAGAGAAGTATGAGAAACTCAAACAGAAAGAAATTTACAGACGGGAAACTCTTCAGAGGCTGGCTTTGTCTGTGTAGCACACCTTTTCATTAACATTCCTGTGGGGTTCCTTTTACGCCTTCTGCATTTGTATAAAGATATCTTCCATCCACATATGGTGAGTGCTGCAGAAAAAAAATACAGCCTAACCTCCCTACTGCTTTAGATTTTAATTACAAAACTTTAAGAAGCGGTAAAATAACGTAGTGCTGTATCCAACGGTCCTTTCCTTAGGAGTGATTTCACATGACTGCGTGAGGGTGCTCTGAGAACCTCTGGGCCCGATAATGAGAGTGAGATTCAGTGGTCTCAAAAACCTTTCTGTTTTCAACATAGTCTCCTCCAATTCTCTTCGTCCAGCGATGATCAAGGGAAATTATTCAATTTCTGTAGACACCATGGAAATGCTGTCAATTCTTGTCCACTGCTGGAAGCGCTACATGGTTAGAAGAAAACGCTGACCGGCAAAGAAGAGGGTGATATGTAACCTATTCAGATCTGGGGGCGGATTTTCCAACACTTCATCCTCCAGATCTTTCACTTTATCCATTGGCTTTGGATTGTCTTCGTGAGAGATGAATTTCATCTTCTCCAAACCATAACTTTCTCGAATATTTACATTCAGGTCTGATAAAAGGTTACAATAGCACACCGTATTCTTGTTACATCCTTTCGAAGATAATAAATAAAATAACTTTGGTAGCACAAAACAAAGATGAATGTTCTTTCCCACTTTGATATCCTCGCCTTCTTTGTAGCTTCTGTGCACTGTTTCTACTGTTCTGATTCTGATGTATTGTTCTGTTCGAATATTTCTGATATGTTTACGCTTTTCGGTTGTTCTTCAGACAGATCATCTTTGACATTTTTATGGCTACGTTTAAAGTCGGCAGCCCGTTACCTAAGGGCTTTACTCATCATACACACTTACGAGTCTTGAATACGGTTTACGATTTTTCTAAGAATTCTGTTGCGGCTGAATTTTATTGACATTCTTCATATAGACCATCTTGGAAAGTTTCACGGTCTTGTTTAAATTCGGCAGTACATTATATCGTGGTGAAACCTGAAGGAAATGAGTGACTACCCACGCTGATGAACATGGAAATAATTTCGATTGTCATCAAATTGTCTTTGATAGATAAATTTTCCTTTGCACTATATTTGATTTACTCTGTTTCCGAGAATTTTCGCGCACTGCACCTTGTTCAGACAATTATCTACAGCCAATAATTAGACATAACGACTTGCTAATTCACACGGAGCTTTTTCAAAGATTCATCAACCTCTGGGGATAAAATACGCCGAGGTAAATTGACGAGACAGAGAAATTTACGGATCAAGATCATAATACATAGTTTGTGTGGGTAATAGTTTGTTTACTTTAACGTAACCTGATCAGCTGAGCAACTAACAATGAATAATCAGAGAAATATTCCGAGAATTGTAGCAAAATAAAATGAAAATACTCTGAACACCATGGGATTGAACAAGACGGCTACTTATGGCCAGCTCGCAAAAACATGATACACGAATTTAACTCAGATAACAAATAATAATTAATGCAGCAGAGTGTAAAATAGATAAAAATACAAGCCGTAATAGAAATCATTGGGTGACTCGAGATGCATTGAATTTAACTGATGATAGGAGAAAATTTAAAAATGTAGCAAATGAAGCAGGAGAAAGTGAATACAAACGTTTATACAACGACAGTGACAGGAAATGCAAAACTGCCAAGCGGGACTGCTGGAGGACAAATGTAATGATTTAGAAGCATATTTTTGTAGGGGAAAGGTAGATACCGCCTACAGGAAAATTGAAGCGGCCTCTGGAGACGAAAGACGCAGCTGTGTGAATATCAAGAGCTCAGAGTGCTAGCAAAGAAGGGATAGCTGAAAAGTGGAAGGAGTACGTAGAGGTTCTATACAAGGGAGATGAACTTCAAAGAAACATTATAGAAAGGAAAGAGAACATAGATGATGAGATGGGAGATGTGACACGGAGAGAAGAATTTGACAGAGCTCTAAAAGATCTAAGTCGAAATAAGGCCTCGGGAATAACGATTCTCTGCCAGAGTTACTGATAAGCTTGGGAGTGAGAGTCGTGACAAAACTCTTCTATCTGGTGGGCAAGATGTATGAGACAGGCGAAATACTCTCAAGAATAATGTAGTAATTCCGATTCCAAAGAAAGCAGCTGCTGTCAAGTGTGAAAATTACTGGACTATCAGTTTAATAAGTCATTGTTACAAAATACTAACACAAATGTTTTACAGAAGAATCGAAAAACTGGTAGAAGCCGACACTGGGGAAGACTAGTTTGTTTTCCGGTGAAATGTAGCGACATTCGAGGCCAAACTGACCCTACGACGAATTTTATAAGATAGGTAAAGGAAAGGCGAATCTACATTTATTTCATTTTTAGACTTGGAGAAAGCTTCTCAGACAATGTTGGCTGGAATACTCTCATTGAGATAATGTTGGCAGGAATACTCTCACTGAAATTCTGAAGGTAGTACAATACAGGAAGCGAAAGGGTACTTAGAACTTGTTAAGAAACCATTCGACAATTGTAGGAGCCGAGTGGCATGAAAACAGAAGCATTGGCTGATAAGGGAGTGAGCCAGGCTTGCAGCCTATCCCCGATGTTATTCAGTATGTATATTGAACAAGCAGTAATGGAAACCAAAGAAAAAATTGGAGCTGGAATTAAAGTTCAACTAGAAGAAATAAATACATTGAAGTTCGCCGACGAAATTGTAATACTGCCAGAGACGGCAAAGGAATTGGGAGAGCAGTTGAACGGAATGGACAGTACCTTGATGGAAAGACATAAGATGAACATCAACAAAACCAAGAGAAAGATAATGGAATACAGTCGAATTAATTCAGGTAATGCTAAGGGAATTAGATTAGGAAACGGGAAACTGTGAGTAGTAGATAAGATTTGCTATTTTGGCAACAAAATAACTGATGATGGCCGAATTTGAGAGGATATAAAATGGAGACTGACAATTGCCGGCAATGCATTTCTGAAAAAGAGAAATTTGCTAACATCGAATGTAGGTTTTAGTGTTAAGAAATCTTTTCCGAAGGTATTTGTCTGAAGTATAGCCATGTATTGAAGTTAAACGTGGGCGATAAATAGTTTAGAGAAAAAAGGAACAGAAGCTTTCGAAATTTATGCTCAAGACTAGATGGGTCGTTCACATAACTAAATGAAGACGTACTGTACAAAATTTGGAGACCGGGAATTTGTGGCACAACCTGACGAAAAGAGAAGATGGATTGATAGGACACATTCTAAGACATCAAGGGGCTACCAATTTAATATTGGAGGGAAGTGTGGGTGGTAAAAATCCTAGAGGGATAGCAAGAGATGAATACAGTAAACACATTCACCAAGATATTTTATTCGGAAATGAAGAGGTTCACACTTCACACAAGATAGTGGCATGGTGAGCTGCATCAAAGCAGTCTTCGGACTGAAGACAACAACAATAACAACAACAACAACAACAGCAACGCCAAAACGGTAACTACAACTCTTTAAAAACTGCCCAGGTTCGAATAGGGCTCACGTATTGGGTGTTCCGTACAAACTTAATAATGTATATGGCCAGTTCATAAAATCGCGAATGTCGACAACTTTTGTCTGCTGTCGACATTGATACTGGTAAGATATTGGTCCCAGGGATTATGATTTTGGATAATGTTTTAATTTCGATAATATAAGTGTGACAGTCATGCAGAAGCAGGGAGCACCATTATTATAATAATCAGTGGTTATGAATTCAAGACGAATGTTTTTATCGTTCATTCGACACGTTTCATAAATTATCGATCATTAGACACCCAAGACTTGTATCTATATTTGTATTTGGAGTTTTATCGGAAACAAATGTTCGGTGACTAGTCTAGTTCTTTCACATACAGCTCGAAGCACCTTATCTACGTGCAGTAATCGCTTCTGGATATCTGATGCTGGATATATGCCTAATCGCGTCATACGAGCAATGAAGTCATTCCTTGCTGAATGTCTGGCCTTTACCATCGCTACCCAGTCAGCCTGAATGCAGAACTCCAGACTGCTCTAATTACAAGTTCCACATCGAATAATAGATGACAAAAGGAATTTTTTCCCTGTGATATAATAACATTTTAACAATTTTTGAATTTTTTCCCTTGGTCGTACTTTGAAATCTTGCTTCTTACCAAATTTCATAATTCTAGGCCAACGAGAAATACACTATAAGTTTTGATGAGTGAGTTTATGAGTAGTAAAATATGTGACATAAGTATTGTATCTCTTGATCTCGTGGACTTAGAAACTTCAATGTCGTATACAGCAAGCTTCAGAATGTGACAAATTTCAACTTGATATTTCTTCCTGTTTCCTGAGAAAAAGGATTTTTGACAGTCGGACAGACAGACGGACAGCCAAGCGATCCTGTAAGGATTTAGTTTTTACCGATTCAGGTGTGCAATCCTATAAAACTCTCATAAAACATGGAAATGGATACAACTGGTCTTTAACAATAATATGTGGAATCGAACAACTTCAGGTGAGGCGTAGAATATGTAGAAACCAAAAGTATCCAAGCTCTAAATAAGTGCTTGTGAAAATCACGTATGAGTTATTAAAAGTTTTTCAAGTGATAGAACACAGCAATCAGTCTTCCTTTTCATATAGGTATTATTGGGCGAATCTAGATTTCGGCTAGTGCCTAGCCTTTATCAATAGACTATTTCATAGTATCAATGCCTGTGCTAATACGTTGCACCCCTGTTGTTCTGGCTTTTGTCAACGTTCGTTCAAGACTAAAGTTTAGTTTTTCCTTGTATCCTATTGGAAGATACTACGACTGGTGTATTTGGTGGGATCCTGCACCGACCCAGTTTCCAAACCCTTCTGGAATTTTTGCCTTTACCTCCTACTGATGGATACTTGTACAATTACGTCATTTGATAGGAAGTTCATAATGGAGGAGGTAGCTGAGAATTTCAAATTTCACTTCAGTTACATACGATGTCCTTAAACAATCTGCTGAAGGGTTGCACTGATGTGTGCCCTCACAGCACCGCTATCAGTGACAATACATTGATCAGTCAGGAATTGGATGTTGCAATTTCTAAAGCCAGTCTGTTGCCGCATCACTAGCTGCAGGAACGTTCATGGGGACGCGTGCTAGTTAATTTCTGTATTATAGAACGATGCTAAAAGGTCATACCAATCATTTAAAACTGTTTTGTTTGCCATTGATTTGGCAGTCATATCACTACAGTCCACTTGTAGGACACTTGAGGAAATGTATGCCTTCCACGACTCACTGATGCGGCCAACGGCAAAGAGTTGTTATGGGCTAGTGTAGATATCAGTTTAGCCAATAAGCAATTTACAGTATCTGCTCAGAAGTATGTGGACACCCTTATATAATGTGGAATTGATCATTAGATATCACAAGAGGTAGACCCGCCAGTGTAAAAGGACACGGAAAGAATTGTGTTGTCAGCAGAGAAGCAGAGAGCGTCGGTCAGGAGGGCATAGGAACTTCAAACGTTGACTAATCATTCGATCTCATCTGAGTAACAAATCCACCAATGACACATTCAGTCCTTATAATGTTGGCTAAGTCGCCTGTCGGTGACGCGTTTTTGAAGTGTTAACGAGAAGGAAAAATCACATCTAAATAACACCAAGTAGACCGCGTGTACTGACAGACAGCGTCGAACTTTGAGGAAGATGGTTGTAAATCAGCGCAAGAAATCGGCGAAAAGCATCACTCATTAGATAAAAAGTGCTCCCACCTAGCATAATGACTGTGATTTAGGAGTTAGGAGGAATATGGTCTAGTGGTCGAGCAGCATCTCATAAGCGGCACATTTCTGTACTAAGTGTTGAGCGACGACGAAGGTGGTGTAGGAAGCGACGCCATTGGACAGTGGACAGGAAACGAGTGGTTCATGGTGATGAATCACACTATACTCTGTGGCATCCGATGGAGAACGTCACTGCCATCGTATGTAGTGCCAGCAGTGATGTAGGCAGGAGCTGGTGTTACGGCGTAGGTGTGCTTCTCTCATGTATGGCGTGGTCCCCTTATTTCGCTCAAGAAAACGCTGAATGAGGAAGAACATGAACCCATTTTACAGCACTGGTTGCTGCTTGCAGTAGAGGAACAGTTCACAGACGGTTATTGCTTGTGACAATGCATCGTGTCAGGCAGCAAAGTCATGATGCAATGGTTTTTGTACAGTAACATTCCTATTAACGACTGACCTGCACACGGACCCGAACTGAACCCAATGTAACGCTTTGGAATGAGTGCGTACGTAGACTTCGCTTTATACTCCAGCGCCCTACATCACTACCATAGCTGGTTTCGGCTCTTAACAAAGAATGGCCAGCATTTCCTCCACAACCATTCAGACATCCCTGTGATAATATCCCCAAAAAGGCGAAGCTGTACAGGCCACTTATTAATGTTCACTAATAAGAGTTGGCATACTTCTGATCGGACAGTGTATGTTAGCAAAATTGGTAAGGCTTTCGTGGCCACGTGCTGACACTTGCGGCTTCTGTCTAGCATTCTTCAGCCAATGTCTGTTTGACAAACATTGCAAGTGTCGGCGGAAAATCCCCGGACACAGCAGTCGGCAGCTATATGTCATTGTGTGTGACCACACACTGACACCCTCTGCTGTCAAATAAATAATTAAATAATCGTTTTGTGCTCGAAGTTCTTTACTTGTCAGCGTTTTCTTCCTATTATGTAATAAAGAACTACGGTTCTCCCCTTGTTTTACTACCCATAGAAGTGAACATCACACAAACAATGAAACAATGTGTCTTAAGAAGCTCCCCTCAAATACCAAGTAGAAACACGAAAACGCGGGATCTATTGAAAGCAAGTACACACATTTACATCCAATGTCGGCTCTCCCATCCGAAGCAACATTGCACAAAGCTAATAACAATCAGCATACATTTCAACACATTTCTCTAAAAATAGTACTGCCGCCTAAAAAAGAGTCAAATGGTAAAAAACAGCAAATATTTGTTTGCAAAACAGTGTAGTATAATGAAAGCAGTGCTACAGGAAAAGAACAAAAATGGATATTACCATATTACGATTTAAATAGAAGAAAATACGTAAGGAAACATTAATAAATCCATGTGAATTACTGGGAAGCAATAGTTATAGCAGTGCTGTAAATAGCTATAGACTGTCTCCAAGTATGATCGTGGAGGATTCCTACTTTCTAGCACTGCAGTGCAGTTTAGTAGCGAACTGGGCCGTCAGAAAATTCACTTCCCCCTCCATCGCCGCCCCCCTCCCCAACCCCAATCTCTGTCTGTCTCCCTGCGGAGTGGTCGGCCCTGGTGCTTTATCTCGCGACACGACAACTTTACCCCGAGCGGTAATTCATTCTGTCAAAACAGGCGGCCATTGTTAACAAAATGTTATGAGCCAATTCGCCATTGTGCACGTCATTAGAGTGCGCAAAATGAATTGCGGCTGCCAAAAGGAACGCAAAAAAGAAGAGTATAGAAAGAACAGAGGAGGCCAGCGGAGGGGGAAAAAGCGCGGGTCCACTCCATGCCGCCAGGCCACCGGCGTCTTTGTCGTTTCTTTTCGCAGCGCGCGGCTTCAGCACGCGCAGGTTGAGAAAACAGGTTCGCGGGAGGGCGCCCGCCGCTTCTCTTTGACCATATTTCATTAAACGAGAAAACACGTTACGCGGCGCTGCTGCCGCTTCTACGGTTTCATTTTAATAATGCAGCAGCTTTGAAGTCCCGTCCTCGGCTAACTCTGTCGAGATACGGTTACACTGCCTGACGTGGAGAACGTGGAAATTTCTTGCCCTGCGTGCGTCTGAAACGAACGCACATTGCGCAGCGGTGATTCGGTAAGTACAACTAGCGGACAGGTACCAATGTTTCACCCTATCATTCGCTATTCTTCAGGCGTGGCTACCGATGGCCACAGCTTCCAACTAAAATTGTGAAGTAAAGGAGGTAGCAGGTAACAAATGTCAGTTTGGCATAACGTGTGCTACACGATTGGATATTCAGACGAATTAGCTTTTCTGGACAACCGCTCTAAGAATTACGCCTCCTTCCGCTTCTTCTTCTGACCCTAGATGTCCACTCCTGGTCGTAGGCCTCTTTCAAAGATTTTTATGTCCATCTTTACTGGGCGGTTCGGATCCAGTTTTCTTGTTTTTGGTCATGTCACTGGATGTCGTCTATTATAGAGGACGTGCCA
Source organism: Schistocerca serialis cubense (assembly GCF_023864345.2). Classification (NCBI taxonomy): domain Eukaryota; kingdom Metazoa; phylum Arthropoda; class Insecta; order Orthoptera; family Acrididae; genus Schistocerca; species Schistocerca serialis. Next base: position 446,138,003 of record NC_064645.1, read on the forward strand.
CACCTCTTGGGCTACACCGGGAGGCCACTTCATCGGTATTTTGGTAAATTTGAAGTGCCTTCTGGCCACGTGTCCTGCGCAACGCCACTTCAGTATCGGTATCCGCTCGACAACGTCAAAGATTCTGCTCTTCTCCTTATGCCTTCATTCTTGATTCTGTCTCCCACACTCACTCCAAGCGCTGCCCTCTCTATTGCTCTTTGACAAAGCCGGAGTCGACTTGCGCTCCTTGTTTTGTCATTGTTTCCAATCTGTTTATTGTAACTGGCAGGACGTGTCACGAAATATCTCCTCAAATGAAGTGTTTCAGTTGTGTAATACATTTCCAAGACCAGGCTGGACAATAGGAACGCTGCTTTCGTGGGTAAACGTCTTTGGTAACAGCACTGACTACGAAAGTCTTTAAGTTACGAACTCTAGACTTCATGTCTTGATACATCCCACTCGCTGCTGCAGGATGGAACACTTATTCTAGGCTCGTACCATGTCTGACTGTGATAATCATATATACTGTTCTTCAAGTAAGCATCCCTTTTTCTTAACTAACCGTACAAGTTAGAACTGGTTTTCCTTAGAATTTTCTTTACTAGCTTCCTACACTGCATACCGATTTTGCGCTAAAATCATCAAAATATTAAATCGTAAAAGAGATAAAAGGGAACCATAATTTGTCCACTTTCATACTAATATTTTCCGAAGATAACTTATAGTTCTATTAACTGGATTGTTTGCATTACTATCATAGATAATAACCGTGAGCACTGCGGTAGTCCTTTATCTCAGCCTGTCGTACAAGGTGACTTTTCTAAATGAATGTTCTTTCCGAAACGACTAACATATCAGTCATTGTCGTCAGCTACCCTTATCACAACGACAATACTAATTCCAAATGCTGTCGTTATGTACAATTATAATATGCGCGGTAGCTTCGCACGGGTTTCTTAGTCCAATATGTAATACGCGCCGCCGAATGTTCAGCAGAAACGAGGGTATTGTTTGTATTTGCATCAAGAAACATAAACAGTATATATGGGACAGAATCACTAGCGCCATCAGATTGTTTACTGAAGAGTTATTGACAGGAGGAATACATTTTCACTGGATGATGGAAGGGAGGTTCGAAAAATTTAAGGCATTATTTTTATTTCCTATACTGATAGGATATTCTTTTTAAATGTGCTTGCTATACCAAAATTACTAAACAGATAGTATCCGACTATAACATTAGTGACAAACATCCCATACCCATTTGAGTGTTTAAGGGTAATGCCACGAGCAGTTCTGAAATGGGACGAATACGTCCAATCACTGCTATGGAAGGCGAGTGACAGCATATTATTGTTGAAATTCCATAAAAATGAGTTGAATATATACAGAAAACAACGTATGCAACTCTATTCTAACTAATTCTAATTTTATATTCCTTATTATACAGACATTACGATAGGCAATAAATACGTAGATCCCCCGCTATTGCTGTGGCATACAACTACATCTCATACTTGTGAATGTGTACAATGATTTTACCTAGCGTGGTGATATCTATGAAGTGGGGATGTGGCGCAGACAGTATGACACGACTGGTGACATCTTATCGCTAAGAATGAAAATTCAGTAGTAGACATATATCCTTGGATTTCATACATTTATTCTTCAGTAACAACAATATTGCTGAATTGTTGCTCCTATAGTTGCAATTGGTCATAGGATAAAGAAAGAAAAGTAATACTAAAATGACTCTCAACACTATGGGACTTAAAAGTAATACTAATAGGCGCTTACTATGTTCGAGAATAACAACACATAATATCATAAGGAACAAGGAGCAAGAAGAACAAGCAAGAAATCGAAAAGAAGCAGACGATGTAGAGGAAGTAGCTCTGTAGTTGAAGTACATTCTTGAAAAGGTAACCCCAATAAATTCAGGGGGAAAAAATGTGAAACGATGAGTGATAAAACAGTGGTAAATAGACACGAAGACTGGCTAGGTAGCAGAATCACAAATCAGATGAATCACACTTGGAATTCGCAGAATAAGGAAAGATATACTTCTAATAATAGAAACAAATAGAGGGAAAATAAAATAAAGGCATTACGAAAAAGTATTTAGCGGATACCAGCAAAGATATGACCGTCCATATTAATATTACAGAATAATAATAATAATAATAATAATAAGAGGGTCCCTAATAGCAAAATAAGTACAGAACGTATAGCGGAAATACTTAAAAAACTACTAAATTGCGTAAGATCTCGCCGACCTACTTCAAATAAACACAGCTATCTTTATTGAAACATCGGCAGATAATTCAAACCAACCCACAATCCATGAACTCTAAAAGGCTTTGACCGAGCTCAAAATTTCAAAGCAAGTAGAGAAGGTCACATATTTACCGAATTTCGAAACATCAAGCAGAACCGGTGAAGATATTATTACACCAATGCATAGCGAAAATTTGGAAAAAAGAAGAACTACCGGAACATTGCGCAACAACTATAACATACCTATCACACTAAAAGGTCCCCTTTGAACAATTCTACAAGACTGTGCTTAAACTGACACACAATATTTTGTTAGCGCAACGCAATCTGACTTTCAAAATTCCCTACAAAAGAATGGCCCTGACTAACATTAAACTATACCTTTCACAAATCACTTACCTCACAAAAATCTTCGCTGCTCAAGCTACTGCAATACAGCAAGTGCCACTACTGCCAGCTAAATAAAAGATTCAAACTACTGAAGGCACTAACTACTGATGGGGATAGTTAGCAAATGAAAGATATTAATAGAGAACAAACAATGTATTTACCTTAATATCATCATATATAAATATAGCAGTTCATGACAAATTTCAAAACTCCGCCATCTCTCTCCCCACATCCACCACTGCTGGCGGCTCACCTCCAACTGCGCAACGCTATGCGCTGTTCACAGCCAGCTTCCTAACACTACAATGGCGAGTATTACAACAATGCAAAGCAGACACAGACTGCCCACAGCACAGCCAGTGATTTTCATACAGAGGTGGCGTTACCAATAAAGAAACCTAAACAGCCTACTTACATAGCCCCCATGCTCCCCACAAAAAATTTTACAAATTTTTTTGGGCACTGGCCAATACAGATTTGATAAAATTTTTCATAATTACAATAACAAACATATCAAAGGCACACACGTATTGATACAATGTTGGTCAAAAGCTAAAATTTTCTCACAGTCCATAAAGACAGTCCAGATTGTTCATCACAGTAAAAATGCAGAGTTTATCTCAAAGTCTGAGCAGTAAAAGAAAATGCACACAGAAGTAGTGGATTTCCATGCAGTCTTGAAGAAGTAGTGTTGTCCTTCCAACGGAAAGACATTGCTGACTCTTGACATGCAGACAGGTAGTGGGCCACAACATAGCAAACCCACAGCAGAGTCATTCGACGTTTTGAAGAATATTGGTAGGTAGGTCATCACAGAACAGACCCACTGTAGTCCTTGTAGAGATAATGGTAATGGTGGGCCATCAAAGATGCAGACCCACTGTAGTCCTTGCAGAGATGGCCAGCAGCCATCTGTTGCGATTGTGCAGGTGCACATTCACCATCGAAGAGTCTTGCGGAGAATATAGCAAGTCCATAAACCACCACTTGTGCACTCACAAAGTTTTTGGAATTGTCCTTAGAACCAGCAATGCTGTTATCCAGTCCCTTGCTGAATTATTAACACACGTGCAAACACTAACAGTCCCTACTTCTCACATATTGTCCATATACTATGACCAACAGAAACGTGTGCAGTGAAATGTAACTTAATTTGAAGAACTGGTGTCTGTACAATTATAAATTTACAACATGAAAATACAATTACAAAGGTACAAAATACATCATTAAAGAACATAACAATACAGATAACATTTGTAGTAACACAGGCTTTACAAAAGAATAGAAATAAACATATACATCAGTGGAATTATGACATGAGTACATACATAAAGGATCACAATTACTTTTGAAACATTAACTTCACACATGAGCATTTAACAGAACTGAATTAATAATGTCTAACATCTTTACAAAGTAAATAACATATTATTAATGCCAATTATAATCGAGGATAACAGTATTCCTCATCATAGTGAATGTAGCTTAATATTAAAAGAAGAAAAAATTCTATGAAACTACACAGAGACAGGAAGAAAACAAATACACAAGGGTACACATACATATAGTAGGATAACACAAAAGGGAAAGGACAAGGTTTGTTTTACTGCAGTATTTTGCATGGAGATCTCCCTTTGTTCATCATTATTCCCAAAAAGTCCTATCTAAGCCTGCTTTCTGTATTCTGTTCATATTTCTTTCAAAATAATTATTTCTGATTGTACAATACTCATTTGGGACCAAATCTTTTTCATAACTTCGCAATGCATTCTTTACCTATTCTCCATAGTCAGTTTCTTATATAGTCTACCCCCTCTTAAGCTAACTTAAATCTACTGAGCTCAGATGCTAAACTAAGGGACGAGGCAATGCAGCAGCACATAAAACAATTAATATAAACAGCAATAAAAAAAATGGAAAATCGCAAAGCAAGCTACAGTAAATCTAAATTACCAAGCAATTCAACATTACAACTAATATGAGGCAATGCGCAGCAAACAAAAAAATAAATCTGGCTTAGCAGAGTAACACAAATTAAAGTTCAGTAGCACTATGCCTGGCAAACAGCAGCTTATATCTAAACATGACATAGCTCAAGCAGAAAAAATATTACAGTAAAGATAACAACGCAGATAAGGGAAATGTATAATCACATCTTAATGTCTAACTTTTCAAGCTTTTGTCCCATTTGTTGCATTAATTGTAATAACAATGCACTGGTGTCTGAAACATGTTCCTCAGTGCTTTTCGGCAGTGAAGTTGCACTGGCAACATTCACATTTTGACAAGCGGAAAATGTGTCTTGACGCATTTGAGAAAACGGTGAGAACCCAAAACCTGAGTCTGCAGTATTTGCAATATTGTGTTCTCTCATTCCCGATTCCTGAGGCGAGCTGTTGCCGACCAATCGATCGATAACGCTTCCCTGTTCACTACCTGTTTCACTGTCTACACCATTGTCTGCCGCCCGCTCCATTTCCCTATGCGCAATTACCAAATTACTACTTTGAACATTAGTTAATTCATTACTCTGCGGCGCTAACACACTGCTTTCGTCTTCACTGTCATTTCTCAGTTTACTTTGGAGCCTAGTATTACGTTTTTCACACGCCATAATTGTCACAATATTTCACACGATAACACAGAAAAGCGCAATTTGAAGAGCAAAATAAAATAACATAGCAAAGGAAATAATGTCTACTTAATTTCCAGCGCAGCTGCGAAATACTTCGTGCAAATCTACATGCATGCCACAACTGTTTTACTGTACAACAATGAAAAACTACAACTACAAAGGAAATTCTCTCTATGATTATGCGCTATCAATAAACAATAGCTAAACAAACTACAAGAAAAAGTCAGAAGATTCCAGTGAGGTATCCTCGGCTAAGGGTCGTCATATAAAACGGTCCCCTTTGAACAATTCTACAAGACTGTGCTTAAACTGACACACAATATTTTGTTAGCGCAACGCAATCTGACTTTCAAAATTCCCTACAAAAGAATGGCCCTGACTAACATTAAACTATACCTTTCACAAATCACTTACCTCACAAAAATCTTCGCTGCTCAAGCTACTGCAATACAGCGAGCGCCACTACTGCCAGCTAAATAAAAGATTCAAACTACTGAAGGCACTAACTACTGATAGGGATAGTTAGCAAATGAAAGATATTAATAGAGAACAAACAATGTATTTACCTTAATATCATCATATATAAATATAGCAGTTCATGACAAATTTCAAAACTCCGCCATCTCTCTCCCCACATCCACCACTGCTGGCGGCTCACCTCCAACTGCGCAATGCTACGCGCTGTTCACAGCCAGCTGCCTAACACTACAATGGCGAGTATTACAACAATGCAAAGCAGACACAGACTGCCCACAGCACAGCCAGTGATTTTCATACAGAGGTGGCGTTACCAATAAAGAAACCTAAACAGCCTACTTACAACACATAAAAGGAGAAAAATCGAATTCTGACAAATACAGAGGAATTTCCATTTTGAATATCACATATGAAATCATGTCAATCTTCGAATACAATCTTTGTAAAGATCAACTGGAACTAGAGAAATACCAAGGAAGATTTACACCTCGGAAAAGCTGCCCGAAATAGAAAACCACTTCGAAATTGTTAATGGATTACTACAAAAGAAGGCAAGTACAACAAGTTATAAGCTTTATAGACTTCAGAAAAGCTTATAATTGTGTACATACATCTTCATTAATGAAGATATTAAGGAATTTTGATCTCCATCCCAAATCACTAAAAACGATAGAATTAACTCTAACAAACACGAGATCTAAAATAAAGTTCAGAGGATAAATATCTGAGCAATTAACGATTAAAATAAGGTTAAGACATGGAGGTGCGTTATCGCCATTACTATTCAACTGTGCTCTGTGGTACATGATGGGGAATGGTACAAGAAAATTCTTGGCAAAGCTGTATCGTATGATATCATCATTTGCACTTCACCTCATTATTTATCACCATGTCACCTGATGACGGGCTGTGCCAGAAAACCGTCATGAGCACAATACAGGATTCAATAACACCTGGATCTGTATTACTTAGGCGACTTAACAGTAATTTTAAATCCACTCTCATAGTTACTTTTATGAGGGTCGCACACCTCCACCAGGATTTGAGGACCGACATTCCTTAAAAAAAGAAGATGAGCATCAACAGAATCGTCACTCTGGAACTGGAGGGAAATATCAGGGGTAAAAATTATACAGGTGTGTCAAGAGATAAATAAAGTAAGAAAGTCGAAATGGATGTACGTGGAAGCGGTCATACAAAGATGAAGAAACTTGCGTTCAGATTACACTACAACGTGGAACTGCATAAACCAGTTTTTGACTGAACACCAGAACGATCGCATACTCATTGTGTTATTGTTTCCAGTGCATCGCTGATGCATTTTGCAATTGAACGTCGCCACACCATCTCGCCATCTGCTCACTCTACTTTAATTGCGCTAATTAACTGACACAACATGTGTTCCTTCTCAGTAGGTGTCTGAACAACGGAGTTATGACTCAGTTCTCTAGCTGGACATCTACGTAATTACAGACGTAAGGACATCGGGACGTCTAAAGGACCTGAAAGTGCTGTCAGCCCTCAGCAGATGGAAGACCACTCGTCACGGCGTACCGCAGAGACTGGTGACATACATTCAAAGTAGCATGGGGCTATCATTATTTGTACAGTTCTTGTTTTGACAATAGTCTTCATGTTTAACGATGTGATGCAAGTGACAGCAGACTGATGATGAGAACTTTGACTTGAAACGTTTTTCGGCGTAACAAGAAAGATATCTCACAGTGTGAGAATGTTAGATCATCGATAGTCGTTAAAAATTTCACTAGTGTGGTGTACCTAATTTAACCGTCACATTTCCTATTACATAAGAGAGCTGATCTCGTGCCCCTCATGAATTACCATGATATATACCCTAGTAAGCGACAGACTGAAGTATGAAGCACTGAAACACTGTTAATGCCGGATTCCGCTATTTAAATAAGCGACGGGACACACCATATGTCTTACATGGTACTAATAAGTAACGTAATTATCACTATCATAAAATGTACATAAAATATAGACAGATGGAAAAGTTAATACGAACAAAGCACGATGGAAAATCTTGATTGTAGCTCTATGATTCCGATAATAATACTTAAATCCAGAAGAGATTTTCACTCTGCAGCGGTGTGTGCGCTGATATGAAACTTCGTGACAGATTAAAAGTGTGTGCCGGACCGACACTCGAATTCAGGACCTATGCCTTTAGCGTGCAATTGCTCTACCATCTGAGCTACCAAAGCTCGACTCACGACCCGTCTTCACAACTTCAATTCTGCCGTTACCTCATCTCCTACCTCCTTTTTTTCCAGGAATGCTAATTCTGAAAGGTTCGCAGAAGAGTTTCTGTGAACTTTGGAAGGCAGGTGACGAGGTACTGGCAGAACTGAAGCTGTGAAGAGGGGTTGTGAGTCGTGCTTGGGTAGCTCAGATGGTAGAGCACTTTCCCGCGAAAGGCAAAGGTCCTGAGTTCGAGTCTCGGTCCGTCACAAACTTTTAATGTACCACGAAGTTTCATATCAGCGCACACTCCGCTGCAGAGTGAAAATCTCATTCTGCAAACATCCCCCAGGCTGTGGGTAAGCCATGTGTCCGCAAGATCCTTTCTTCTAGGAGTGCATTCTACAAGTTTCCGCAGAAGAGGTTCTGTGGAGTTTGGAAGGTAGGAGACGAGGTACTGGCAGAATTGAAGCTGTGAAGACGGATCGTGATTCGTGCTTGCGTAGCTCAGATGGTAGAGCACTTGCCAGCAAAAGGTAAAGGTCCTGATTTCGAGTCTCGGTACGGCACACAGTTTTAATCTGCCAGGAAGTTTAATACTTAGATCATTTGCATAGGCTGCGTTCATACGAGAGTAATTCAACTCCATACTCGGAAGCAATGCGTCATGCTCTAATGTGAACCATTTTCACTTGCTCGTAACTAATCGGTAGCCTTCTAACAGCCGTAAAGCCACAGTAGTATACATACGATCCATAGTCGAGTGGGAAATTTAGCTCGCATCTACGATTATCTGACCTTATAGGCAGATATATATTTCGCACTTTTCATGCTTCAGATACAATCTAATAGTTCCGTCGAGGTTATCGACTTGAAATGAGTATCAAGAACCATTAAAACAGAGTTTGGTTTTATTCTTCAAGATCTCGCACACAGATTACAAAAGAAGGATACTCTTTTTGCTTCTGGATTTTTTCTCTTGTGAAGTGTTGTAGTTGCAAGAAACCTTTAAAAATTAGTACTCAGTGTTCATTGAATACCGTGGTGGGAAGAGGGAGGGGAGGCAAATAGGACAAAAAATGATTATAATGTTAGCACGTGTTAACGCAGAGATAATTCCGCTCATGAAATGCGCGTGCAGCATTGCTCCATTGGACATTGATGTTACCCTAAAATTGTTCTGGGTTTCAAGGGATGATAAAACTATTGGTTTAAGAAGTCATGTTATAGATATATTGTTTTTTTTCTCTAATTATGTCCACAAAAATTGTAACAAAATTAAAAATTTATAATTCTCTTATTGTAAATCCATGACCATTGGACAGCTTTTCCGTACAAATCCCTCACCGAATTACCAGAGCAATAAATTCGGTATCCAGTCCATCGGAAAGGCCAGGTAATTTCAATGAATTCCAGCAGTCTGGAAGTACGGTTGAGAACTTATCAATTGGGAATATTTTAATAACGAGACTGAGTTTCAGTGTTTGCTTTTCATCGAGGAAAATGTTCAGAGAAGTTGCACCCTTACGTTTTCACTAATGCGTAAGACAACTTTCAATACTACTCAATCTTACGTTAGACTGCTGCCTTTCTTGGCCGTTCCACACCCAGGTGGAATTATAGCAGAAGAGTACGTGGCAGGAGGCAGCCAGATCTAAATATTTCGTTAATATTAAGACCCCACTGGCCATTTATTTAGTGGTTATTGAATTTATCCTTATCAGGCGTTCCATGTAAATTCACAACTGCAAGAAGAATATAGCGTTTATTCAGTAATACTACATACAATAATAAACCATTAGCAAAGGTGATAGAAAGAGGACTTAAGAGCTGAATTTAAAAATCTGAATCGAGAAGAAGTGCATCAACATACCCACAAGATATTCAAACATAAAATAATCATGCAAAGCATTGTTAAACTAATTCATCTGCATTTAGTGTGGAAAAGAAAGCCGATGACCTGAGTAAAATTTGTTTCATTGTACTTCTCCAATTTGACGCGACAGTTCTTTTCATTACGAAAGGGAGAGTTACACTTCTCCCACTCTGCTATTTGCCACAGACTTGTTAATTCTCTTAGAGAAGATAATGCTAAGTCGTCCAGTGCAAGTGACTCCTCTTTCCTGTCTTTCGATCTTACTCGTGTTCGATAAATGCCAAATTGAATGCCTTTCTAATATGGCTGGCACTCAACGTAATTAGTTGAAGAAATTAATTACTCACATTACTCGGATAGTTTCTGTAATATCTGTATTACATTAACGCTGCTAGTTCTTTTTAATCACGGTTCACAGTAAAACACAAACTTTTCTCGCCAGAAAAGAGGAACACCTGAATTTGCAAAATGTAACTGCTAGAATACGCTTTTACTCTGGGCTTTGGCAAAATTGGACAGTCCTGTCTGCAGTGATTAATTAGCGCTGAAACAGAATTTTCCGTTTTTGCATATATTAGCAGTTACCAGCATCTGTGCTGCAGTGAATGTAAATATTATGGAGAAATTAAATCGTTGGAAATGTGTTGGCCAATATGGCATCTCGTTGCTTTGCTCGCTTCGTCAACAATTCTTTGCTTTATTTATGGACTAAAAAACTACATTCCCTGTCTACTGCATAATAAAAGTTCTTCATTACATAGAGGTTATATGAGCGACATAATCGCCAAAAATCTCAGTTCGCACAAAAAGCGAATTAAAGTGAGGTGTGAAATATTTGTTTGATTCCGCTGCCTGTCTACCGAGAGCAAACTGATTTCACACGGTTATGTACATAGTTTCCTGGAAAATTTCTGCTTATTCACACGTACCTTTATGTCTTGCGCCAACAAACTCCTGCGTGGAAGAAAGAGCCATCCATCACGCGATTAATGTGATATCTGGCATTTAAAAATTGGGCCTGCTCCGTTCGTGTTCGTGTTCACAAATATTTGACACATTATTTGACAAAATATTCATAATTTACAGCATTTATCTGGACATAAAATTTTCATTAAAATCACATTATCCATTCTTGAATACGAACCATACAATTATAATTAATAAGCAAAAACGGTGTCCTAATGTTTGCACGCATAATCTCAAATTATCAAAATAGTTATACGCACTACACACGGAATGTGATATGTTATCAATTTCAAAATAAATGCAGCACAGTGACGTAAGTTGTAGTCTTGGGCGCTGCTAAGTCTATATGTGCTTTTCGGGATGTATATGAGGCATTTAGCCTGTCATCTTTCCCCTACCAGCGGATAATAATGATCTAATATGCTAATCTCTACGTTACCTACAGCAGGTATTTATATCCAAGGTAAAGGACTTGACTACCGAAGGAAAATAATATCGACAGGAATAGGGAGGTTTCCATCCGATAAACTGACAAGAGACGGAACTGTTACCTCCATTGTACATAAAAAAGGCCAGAACACTGTCGCAGAAGCTACGAAAAAAGTACGCCAAATTTAAAACAACGATAAATCCCCACGTTTGGAGAAGTCTTACAGAAACTTTAAATTTAGCCCAAACCTCAGTGCAAGATCTTTTAATATTTTCCACAACGAAATTCTGTCGTGGGATCTGTCAGGAAATCCAGGTCGATGCTTGTGTTGTATGAGGTACACCAGTGGCAAGACAGAATAATGTCTTCACTGCATGAGAGCAATACCGTTGAGAGCGCCACTAAAACGGCATTACGTAATACGGTGTTCCGACATTTTTCACCAAAGGAGACAATGTACATATTCCGAAAGTTGAGTCAAGAACTGCTGCTACCACGAGTAATGTAGAAATAAATATCCTTGGTGCAGCGAAGTATCTTAAGCCACTTGATAAAGGCAAATCTATTGATTCAGTCACACGGCTGCTACGGTCGCGGGTTCGAATCCTGCCTCGAGCATGGACGTCTGTGGTGTCCTTAGGTCAGTTAGGTTTAAGTAGTTCTAAATCTAGGGGACCGATGACCTCAGATGTTATCCCATAGCGCTTAGAGCCATTTCAACCACTGAATCAGATTGTACACCAATTAGAATCCTTTCAGAGTATGCTGATATAATAGGTCTTTACATAACACAGACAACAGCTCGCTCAACGAAAGGCAGGTTCCTAAACATTTTAAAGATGCACGGGTTACAGAAGTAATCAAGGAAAGTAGTAGGAGTAATCCTGACATTGATTTGCATTAGGATGGAACATATGGCGTGTTCTGACGTTTTGAATCCCTTGAAGAAAATGATCTATTGACACATAGTCAGAACAGATTGAGAAAATATCGTTATTGTGAAACGCCACTAGATCTTTACTATCCCGAAGTAAAGAGGGCTGTCGACAAGGGATCTCAGATTGATTCCATTTTTATAATTTTCTAAAGGCTTTTGCTACAATTCCTCACAAGCGACTTCTTATGCCTATGGAGTGCTATGTCAGCTATGCAACTGGATTCATTGGGCGAGTGCTTAGAAAATGTAGTCCATCAACAAAGGAGGTGGCTTACAAAACACTCGTTCGACCTATACTTGAGTATTGCTCATCAGTGTGGGATCCGTACCAGGTCGGGTTGACGGAAGAGATAGAGAAGATCCAAAGAAGAGCGGCGCGTTTCGTTACCGGGTTATTTGGTAACCGTGATAGCGTTACGGAGATGTTTAATAAACTCAAGTGGCAGACTCTGCAAGAGAGGCGCTCTGCATCGCGGTGTAACCTGCTCGCCAGGTTTCGAGAGGGTGCGTTTCTGGATGAGGTATCGAATATATTGCTTCTCCCTACTTATACCTCCCGAGGAGATCACGAATGTAAAATTAGACAGATTAGAGCGCGCACGGAGGCTTTCAGACAGTCGTTCTTCCCGCGAACCATACGCGACTGGAACAGGAAAGGGAGGTAATGACAGTGGCACGTAAAGTGCCCTCCGCCACACGCCGTTGGGTGGCTTGCGGAGTATCAATGTAGATGTAGATGTAGATGTAGATTCGTCATTTTCTGTCAGAAGGGCCACAGGTCCTAGCAGGACATGGGAAGTCATCACGTTAATCAGAAGTATTATCTGGCTTTCCCCATGGAGGTGTTATAGGCCCTCTGCTGTACCTGATCTTTATAAATGATCTAGGAATAATCTGAGGAGCCTCTTGAATTGATTGCAGATGACGCTATCGCTGACCATCAGTTCATGTGTCACTCGAAACCCACTGGAAAATGATTTAGACAGGATATCTATATGGTGCAAACAGTGGCAATTGATAATAAATAATTAATTGTGTGAGGTATTTCAGCTGAGTGATGTAATGAATTCGTAAACTTCCCGTACAGGATAAATGATACAAATCTAAAGTTTGACAATTCAACTAAATAGCTAGGAATTTAATATCGAGCAACTTAAATAGGAACGATCTGATTAATAATGTTGTGGAGAAGACAAACCAAAGAATGCGTCTTATTTGAAGTACACTTACAAGATGCAACAGGTCTACTAAAGAAATTTCCAATATTCCGCTGTCCGTCCTCTGACAGAGTATTGCTGTTCAGTACGGACCATTACCAGAGAGAACTGACGGAGGACATCGAAAAAGTTCAAGAGAGAGTAACTTGTTTGGTACTGTCTCGAAATTGGGGAGAGAATGTCACGATTATGATAAGCGAGTTGTGGTAGCAATCAGTATGACAAAGACGTCTTTCATTGCACCGTGATATTTTCACAAAATTTCGATCACCGACTGTCTCCTCCGAGAGAAAACATATTTCTTTGATATCCATCTACATAAGGAGAAATTATCATTATCATTAAATAAGAACAACCAAACTTCGCGCGGAAAGGTAAAAGTACTCGTTTTTTCTGCTCTGTTAGAAAACGGTAGAGCAATAGTGTCAATGAGGAGGGGAAAACAGTTTTGGTTATGTTGAATTTAGCGTTTATGTGTTCATCAATTCAGAATGTTCAATAAAAGGTGATAAGCAAGTTACGGACACTGACGATAAAACGTCGGCGGGTGTTTTATTATCGGTATAGATAACTTTCTTATCAAGATTTAACGGCCAATCTGAAGATGAGATGCCTTGAATTGGGATAAACGCGAGTCACTGATGAAAAAGTAAACAGTAATTTCAGCATCGTAACCAAACGTTTCATCACCAAGCCTTGGAGTGGGAAACCTTCTGGCGTTGAAATGGTTCGATGAACCCTCTGCCAGGAAACTTACGTGAATTACAGAGTAGACATGCAGATGTAGATGTAGGGAAGAGAGGTAGAGCTACAGATCACAGAGAGAACTGGAACCAAACCAAATATATTCTGGACGAAAATACGTAAATGGAAGACAGCCTTGTCACAAAAAAGTAGCATTTAGCCAGCCCACAATTCTGACGTACATGGCGAGCCTCTAGCTTGCAAAAACTATAGCTAAATGCGCATAAAACCGATGCAGAATAAAACGACAGACAACTTCAATTCGGCCAGTTGTTACATGAAGTGATAATCGGATAAAAACATAGTTGGATCTTGGGAATTGATAGTCAAGAACAAAAGCAATTAGCCATAAGAAGTTGCATAATACGAGTAACCATACAGAGACAGCGTGACAAAGCTCGGTGCATCAGATGAATCTTGGGAACTGATAGTCAAGAACAAAAGCAATTAGCCATAAGAAGTTGCATAATAAGAGTACCCATACAAAGAGAGCGTGACAAAGCTCGGTGCATCAGTATCGGCGGAACCGTGATGCTGGTTGCTCATGGTGCAAATCCTGTAATTTCCTCTTATCATGGAGGAATTTGCGACGTGCATTCTACCGCGAAAATCTCGACTATAGCAGACTGGGTCAACACAAGGTTGCTCCTTAGATGATTGAAACTGACACATGGACCGCGAAATGCCAGTAACTACCGGACTAATGCTAGTTTCGAAGGGAGACCCACTTGCAGATGCAACGAAAGGGGCTGACAAGGTGTCTGTCAGTTGTTTGCAACTTCGGACGCTGCTTGTCAGAATGCCTCCTCTGACTGAGAAAGGTCCCTGCAGCTCACCTGACAGATGGTAGAAGCTCAGCTCACCGGTGCTGAGGTTGGTGATCCTGTAGTCGCAACAGTGCTCAGACCACAGGCAGTGTCAGCGTTCCCACACGTCTGAAGTTAAAAGTGACTGCGCCGGTACGTCTGCTGATTTTCGCTGTCTTGTGTATTTTATAAATTAAATGATCGGTAGCCCTTTGGGCTGGCAATATATCGCTGGATGCAGGTGGTCTGGGAAAAACGTATTTAAAGCATAAATTGACATATTAGTTTCATTCACTTCTTAAGTGATTTAACTGTAGGACCTTTTGTTTAACCATTGTACTCTTGATTACTTAAGCGATACGAATCAGTGATCGGATACGTGATTACAACATTCTTCCACTGTCTTTCTTTGTAAACGGACTAAAGTAGACAGCCACACTGCTCTGAGCACCTCAGAGAAATCTCCTGCTTACAGACTTACCACGTTTTTCACCACGCAAGTTACTGCACGTAAACAATTCCTACAGACAGATGCTGTCAAGTGCGAAAACAACAAAAATAACCATTATAAACGCACTCTTAAAGTACATGAAGTTTTTGACCCGTTACTATAATATTTTCGTATTCCCAAGGTATTAAAGCGCTACCTGATCTTAAACTCTATGTATTTTGTTCAAATAACTCACCACCCATCAGCAACTAACGATGAATAGCTGAAACTTGTTATATATGACTGAGAACGCATCTTGTTATTCAGCGTAATGTATGTCTGTAATGATGCATGAACCTGTAATTACGACTTTGAGATCTATTATACAAGTACCGGAAACATTGTCAACACAAACTTCTTCTCCAGTTTATGTCAACGAAATTTGCTCTATCTTAGATATAGAAAAATACACTATATGATCAAGAGTATCCGGACACAAAAAGATAGGTTTTTCATATTATGTGCAGTGTGCTGCCACCTGCTGCCAGGTAGTCCATATCAGCGACCTCAGTAGTCATTATATATCGTGAGAGAGCAGTAACTCACGAACTTCGAACTTGCGCAAGTGATTGGGTGTCACTTGTGTCATACGTCTGTACGCGAGATCTTCACACTCTTAAACATCGCTAGGGCCACTGTTTCCGATGTGGTAGTGAAGTGGAAACGTGAAGGGACACGTACAGCACGAAAGTGTACAGGCCGACCTCGTCTTTGACTGACAAAGACTGCCGACAGTAGAAGACGGTCGTAGTGTGTAATAGGCAGACATCGATCCAGACCATCACACAGGAATTGCAAACTGCATCAGAATCCACTGCAAGTACTATGATAATTAGACAGGAGGTAAGAAAACTTGGATTTCATAGTTGAGCGGCTGCTCATAAGCCGCACATCACACCGGTAAACGCGAAACAACTCCTCGCTTGGTGTAAGGAGCGTAAACATATTACGATTGAACAGTGGAAAAACGTTGTGTGGAGTGACGGTACACAATGTGGCAATCCGATGTCAGGGTGTGGGTATGGCGAATGCCCGGTGAAAGTCACCTGCCAGCGTGTGTAGTACCAACAGTAAATTTCCGAGGCAGTGATGATATGGTGAGGTCGTGTTTTTCATGGATGGTGCTTGCACCCGTTGTTGTTTTGCGTGGCACTATCACAGCACAGCCCTACATTGATGTTTTAAACACCTCCTTTTTCCCAATTGTTGAAGGGCAATTCGAGGATGGCGATGACGCGCGCGGAGTGGCAGCGAAGTATAAAGCGCCATTTCACGGATTGCGCGTCCGTCCCGGCCGGAGGTTCCAGTCCTCCATCCGGCGTGAGTGTTTATGTTTTCCTTATCATTAGTTAGTTTAAGTTACTTTAAGTAATGTGTAAGTCTAGAGACCGATGACCTCAGCAGTTTGGTCTCTGAAATGATCGTATGGGATTTATTGGCCGGGATATCCCCTTCGGTGTGCGGCTGCCGTATTGCAAGTCTTTTTAGTTGACGCCACTTTGGCGACCTGCCTGTCAATAGGAATTCGCACACATTTAGGGGATGGCGACTGCATCTTTCAACACGTTCGAGAACCTGTTCATAATGCACGGCTTGTGGCGAAATGGTCACGCGACAATAACATCCCTGTAATGGACTGACCTGCACAGAGACCTGACCTGAATCCTATAGAACACCTTTGGGACGTTTTGAACGGCGGCATAGTGGCAGGCCTCACCGACCAATATCCATACGTCTCCCCAGTGCAGCACTCCGTGAAGAATGGTCTGCCCTTCCCCAAGAAACCTTCCAGAACCTGATTGAACGTATGCCTGCGAGAGTGGATGCTCTCATCAAGGCTAAGGGTGGGCCAATACCATACTGAATTCCAGCATTACCGATGGAGCGCGACGTGAACTCGTAAGTCATTTTCGGCCAGGTGCATGGATACTTTTGATCACATAGTGTATTACTGTCCACGCTTGGCATATATTGAAATATTGCTATTGTGCAACAGAATATATAAAAAAAAAGGGAAAATCCATGAAATTACACTAAAGAATGGCAAAAAACTGTGTATCCAATGCTAGTCAGCAATGTAACAGGAATGTATCAAATGCGCAGGGTGTTTCAGATAGCATATTCTTCTCTGTAACAAGCCAAATAACAAATGAAAGGAATCTCGTCTGCAGGTCGTTTAGAAACTCAGGAGAATGGAGAGTCGTTTGAACAACTCACTTCAGTGAACAGGTCGACAACCGCACATACATCTGTATGCAGACACTTATGTACATCCTCTAAAGTTTTGAACATTTCTAGCTCGCTTAAGGAACCTGATAGAAATTTGATTCAAATTTGTTTGTATTTCGTTGGCTTGAATGCATAAATACATTACTTACAGTACAGAAAACATTGTATTGAAAAATATATAACTCATTGCTGTAAATCTCTTGAATATAACTAAATAAACTATGTACATAACTCTGCAAAAAATGTAACATTTCTTGCGCTAACCTATCTAAATGAACATTCCTTTTCCTTAATATTTTTAACATACAGAACCACCTTATCTGAATGATCCTGCATAAGACGTATTGCGATGGATGGTGATTGGATGACTATAAATATAATCGTGGATCTCTGTGCTACACGACTGCTTTCTCAACAGTAGCACTGTGTTATCGGATGATGTTCTTCCTGGTTACAGATTTTTTTTAATTGTACAAGCCTGAGATCAAGTTCCCCCTAATATTATATCATTTGTGGCCTCGTAAACTTCTTTTTCCTTCTTACGATAAGTCATTCTGGTTAATCATGTTGTATTTGTAACAGTCGCACGGTTATGTTGAAATTAATTAGGTAGAAATGGTAAAACTTAAAACTGCAGAACATAAAAAGATAGTGGTGAAATTTATAGCCGTTGTCAACAGATTATGTGAAGAACAAGTGTCCAGTACATATACACATAAATTTAAAGAGGAAAAGATAGCAGGTGAATAAGACAGACCACCAATTGCAGTAGATGGTAGTATTCAATTTATATTAACCGCGGTTTAAATGGATTTAAACCTGTCTTCTTCAGAAGGGCAGGGATCCTGTGTATAGTGTGACAACGTAAAATGCAGTCAAAACATTATGGCTGTACAAATCGTTCGCGAGAAACTTCATGTCAGATGGTAGATTGCTGTACTAACTGACTGCTTGCATAATGTGAAGTTTGTAAGTGCTAATTTTCCTATGTTGGTATATACCATGTTGTTTGTGACATGTGACTTGTTGTAAGTTGTTATTTCTGTATGACACGTACTATTGTTCCACGACATTTTAATTGTTATTTATGACGTCGCATTGTATGTAGGTTTCTTGTCCTTCTGAAGCAGTCTGTTTAAATTAAATATTGAGGAAAAGATCCATAAATTAAATATAAAGTTACATAAATTAAATATTGAGAAAAAGATACATTATTTATTTGTATTTTCAGTAAAAGAGAAAAAAGACAAATGCTCTGTTAGTTCATTGGTGCTGGTAGAAGGTTAACTGGGTATCAACTGTTCCATGTGTGGTTCTCAACGCATGGGTGTGAGTACTTTATTTATGTGGTCATATTTCTCGTACTTCGTACATAATTATTGAAGGAATTCCCTTTAATAACTTTTTAAATGTTTACTGACAAGTTAGTTAAAGAATCATTTCATCAAAGCCCCAATTAGAATCCACAGTTTCTTTTTTGCCACTCTGCAATGTGATGTTGAAGAACATCAGATGTATCACCCGACTGTGCGATGGGAGGTTCCATAGTTTGGCGATGAGAGACGTCACACTGATCTCAATCCTCTTTTCGGCTGTCGCTCCCTTCTCTTCTGTCCCTTCAGCGACACCAGGTTTCGTCTATTTTTGTGCCATTGATGACTTATTTCAGCACTGATAGTAAATTGTTACTCGCAATAAACGCTTATTTCTCCCATTTTATTGGTGAGTGTCTTCCACATCTACTCTTAGATTTCATTTGAGACACTAAACGGTCACCAAAGACGCTTTTGCATTGGTCTACATGCACTACATATGCTCTGATACAGTAAAGTGAGCTGTTCCTGTTATGGTTTTAGGGGAGAAAGCACCCACAAGGAACATACCGCGGAAAAAAAAAATGAACTGGGAACCAGTTACATGAAGTGTCAGGTGGCTTGATACCTGTGCACATCAAAGCAGCTGATGGGGAGTAAGAATGTAGCACTTATTGCATCTCTCGCTGACTTTTAATACATACTGAGAGGGAAACTGAAACAAATGAAGACGTATCGAAATGTTGAAATGGTGGTAAAACTAAGAGTCCAATTTGCCGCCTTAGCTATTTTACTGTGGCAATTAAAGGAATTTCGGAGCGCACCATACGTCTCCGAACGAAAATTGCCAATGAGAGATCTCTCTGTTAAATTTGACTACCGTTGGCGGTTGACTCAGTAACGGTCCTCATTGTATCTTCGAACACGCACAAAGCCATTTAGATAACACGGGACATTACACCTTATATACACCTCAGGATGTACCTTCGTGGTACGAAACAGATTGTACAAGTCCTTGAGTGGCTATCATAAACAGCTAATGCGTCAAATTAGACTCGTCAATTTTACCATCATTGCAGCACCTCAGTATATTTAAATTTGTCACAATGTTCCTTTCAGTGCGCATAATTATTTTAGCTGTTGATACTATACCTCTAAGATTGATTGCAACGACTTAAGAATGTCGTGGGATAAGATTGATTGCAACGACTTAAGAATGTCGTGGGTATGAGCGCAAATAGGCAGGCTGAAGAGAAGTTTGTTAACATACAGATTTAAGTGTCAGGAAGTCGTTTCTAAAAGTACTTGTATGGAGAGTAGTCATGTACGGAAGTGAAGCGTGGACGATACATAGTTTAGACAAGAAGAGAATAGAAGCTTTCGAAATGTGGTGCTACAGAAGAATGCTGAAGATTAGGAGGGTAGATCAAATAATTAATGAGGAGGTACTTAATAGAATCGGGGAGGAGATTGTGGACAACTTCACTATAGGAAGGAATCTGGTGGTAGGGCATGTTCTGAGGCAACAAAGGATCACCAATTTAGTACTGTAGGGCAGCGTGGAGGGTAAAATTCGTGGAGGGAGACCAAGAGATGAATACTCTAAACAGATACAGAAGGATGTAGATTGCAGTAGGTACTGGAAGATGGAGAAGCTTGCTAAGGATAGAGTAGCATGGAGAGCTGCATCAAACCGTTGTGTGGACTGAAGACCTCAACAACAAACAAGGCAGGCATCACAGTGGTTTCGTACCCATGAGGACCGTCGTTAGAGCAATGGAGATGTATGCCAATGGCCCAAGTGACAATTGGTTCTTGTCTCATTACGAGGTAGAACAATGCGTTTCATTTCCATTCAAGTAGTGTGCAATGACGATCTCGGAATTTCCTCTCTGTAAACTGCTAGTACTTTCTTCTGCGTCATCTTAAATCTTCATTTATTTCTGTGACTTGGTTGCGCGCACAACGGTTGAATGGTGGCACTTCCCAAGTACATAACTTTTACGAAGTGCTGAAGCCTCGTCAGTCCCGGTACTTGACCCTGATACTGGGACGTATCTGTCAGTACAATTTCTTTGAAGCATGGACGATGGAGCAAGTTAGGAAACTGTGTTTACGTAACTTGGTTTCACGTTTCTCGAAATGCTGCTGCGAAAGAATTACAAGAAGGAATTTCTGCAGAGGAGGAGCGTATTGAGATCTCAAGAGATGCAAAATGTCAGGAGACAGCAGAGAGCTGGAAATGTAAATGCGCGGCAAGGCGAGGAGGCCCGACCGACGCAGCGTGCACCCCGACCTGGCAGCAGCAGCAGTAGCAGTACAGGGCGTTTGCTCGCGGTAAATACGGCGCCGGCTCGCACGCACGTGCCGCCCAACACTTGCAGAGCCGGGTCCGTGTGTTTGCCGTTCGCAAATGGCCCGCAACCGCCGCTGCCGTGTTTACAGGGGAGGCACAATGCTAGGCGCGTTTCCAGGGTCGCGGCGAAACTGGGCCGCCCACGGGATATGAATACCGTGCCGTTCCCGTCCGCACATACGCACATGTGGGTAAACAACGCCCGTCATCATTATGCCGGCGCCCGACACACTGATCCACCTTTGCATCTCGCAGAGCTCCAGGTCACAGGAGCATTGCTGTTCTACGTCTCACTAGTACCATCAGTCCAGATTACTAGTTTCGCTGCTAACTTCTGCTGTTAGCATATATACCTTAGAAAAGAAAATATTTTCCACCTGCACTGGCATCAAATACGAGGATCTTTAGGGAATTAAAGGACGTCTTTTTCTGCAGAAAATCTGTTTGATATGACTAAACAAAACTGCATGTTATATACAATATTTTACACGAGATACTTTCCTGCGTAGTTACCGTTCAAAGTTAGGCGCTTATCGTATCATTTTGGCAGCTTTTGTTTGCTTTCTGCATCTCAGTTTCCACCTTGTTGTTAAGCCACTGATTAATGCTTCTTTAATTTCATCTTCAGTTCTGTAGCATTGTCCACTCAAAAAGCTTTCAATTTTGGCGAATAAGCGATAACCACTTGGGGGCTACAGACTTCATGGTGGATGTTGAAACATTTCCTACTGAAACAGCTCAAGCCATTCCTGTGGCACTCACTGCTGCATGTGGACATGCAACTTGTATTTATGTTTCGGTCATTGCTTGGAGTGCACTAGTTACCACTGAGAATTGGCCTGAGTAATCTTTGTGAACATTCTTCTGTTCGCCATTAAACATGATATGCCACTTCTGAACTGACTCTTGGTTCATCACATTACTATAAACCTCAGTTATTTGTCTACAAATTTCGATGGATCAACCTTTTGGCACGTTGGATAAGTAGATGCCAATGTGTACCTGACACTTGGTGGGATCGTCAGTTTTTTCACACATTTTAAAGTCGCACAGCTAAGCGTTACTCATCCGAATTGGATCGTAGCCACCGCGTTGCTGAAGTGGATGAATCCAAAGGTCAGTAATCAGTCGTCAGTGATAGCAGGGGGATGCAATCACATGCCAAAACAAACTTTCTGTGTGACTTTCTTATTCGTAGATATCACGATCGCGATTTCGGCTTATAATGTCATTTTCAAGTGATAGCTCACTAGGAAGTTTGTCACTGCACCATTCCTTTTAGGAGGACATCGTCCTGTGGTCATACATGTGCTACTGCACATAGGATTAGGGGGAAGGAAACTTGAAATTTTTATTAAAACTCGTTCACAGTGTCACAGGCAACACTGATTTAAGGCAGAGATAGAGGTTAAGGCAAGAGATGTGGTGATACGTCTTAAGTGGGTTACGCCCTCGATGCATTACATCACCATCTGTGACAGAGAAATACGCATTCAGCAGCAAGAAGATTGTTACAGAAATCCAAGGGAAGAGAGACAAGCACATCAATTAGCTCGTAAGTTGTGTTGCAAGAAACTCTATCTCTTCCACAAAAGCACTTAGTGAGGAACTGATATTGAAGTTAACACGCTGTTAAGTGGATAAGGAGGACACATGCGGTCGTTACAAACTGAGCCAAATGTCATAGTCTCATGCTAGCTGTCTTTCAATATCCCAACTTTCCAGCTCCCATCAGGACTTGATAATTGGGATCAATGGAATTCACAACAATAGCACTTGATTCCATCATTACAGTATTGTAGTGAATGTATGACCTAGATGCTCCGACACAGCATATGAAGTGGCCAAAGGTATACATAGCATGATGTTCTTCACCTGATGAACTTCATGCTGCTCACCACTTCACATCTATTAATGTAGAGCCTCACTGTGTTGCCAGCACTGAACTTCAAAGCCCGCATCTTGTGGTCGTGCGGTAGCGTTCTCGCTTCCCACGCCCGGGTCCCCGGGTTCGATTCCCGGCGGGGTCAGGGATTTTCTCTGCCTCGTGATGGCTGGGTGTTGTGTGATGTCCTTAGGTTAGTTAGGTTTAAGTAGTTCTAAGTTCTAGGAGACTGATGACCATAGATGTTAAGTCCCATAGTGCTCAGAGCCATTTGAACTGAACTTCAAAGACAAAGCCAGTAACAGTAGCTGTTTGGGTCCACGTTCCTTTTCAACGTAGAGGCACCTCTGGGTGCTCAAACCTAACAGGCCAGTAGGGAGGAGATCAACCGACCAAACGACTACCAAGACAAGGTACATCAAGGATCATTGTGGAATTCAGAGTAGGGCCAAGGACTTTCCAGGAGCCAGCATGAGATCACACGATGCTCGGCAACCGCCACCCGCGTTCACTGACAACCTACTGTGGCGCAGGAGTCACTGACATCTTCTCTTAGGCATGGAACTACTGAGCTGACTGAACACATCTCAGAATATTCCAACACGCAGAGGCAACAACAGAGGCTGTTACAGAAGAACGACGAACTGTAAGCATTGTTAATAAATAATTGAACTCTAATAATATTTTACTAAAACTGAAGAAGGTTCACAAGTTCCCTTCAGCTATGTTGAATCACAAAGAGGTGCCCTCGTTTGGCCCACCTGTAAATGTTTAAGTATTTCATGAACATAATAAGACAGGTATCTATGTCATTTATATAAAGGAACACAGCACATTAACTACATTATCTGATCAAAAATATTCGGACAATTATTACAGGTCACAAATATGAGACATATCCATTATTCGCCTTTATTCCGGCTTAAAGTCTTCTATAGACGCTTTGAATGCTATGTCTGAATGTCTGTGGAAGAACAGCAGTTCAGTCTTCCTCAGCAACTAATACCAGGGAAGATAATGACGTTGGACAATGTGGTCGACACTCTAACTTACCACGAAGGTGCTGCATTGGCTTCAGGTCGACACTCTGTGCAGGACAGTCCATTTCAGGAATGGTGTTGTCTATTCTTCACAGACCCTGCTTTCTGACAAATTGCACTGTCGCGCCCTCGTGGAGGCTGAGGGAGGGGGGGGGGGGGATGTAATCCCTAGAGGGTATGCCCCAAGCATAGTGAATTTGCGAATGCTACCCAGATATGGGTGTTAGCAGGGAGATAAAGTATCTCCCAGAGACTAACAGGCAATGCAGCGTCTGACTCGGAGCGAGTGCCTGTGAAAGGCGGCCGTAGCGTCTATATCCCGTTTTAAAGGCAGCCTCAAGAAATGCAGAAGGCAACGGAATACCACCGCAGATCATTTTCCCTTCATAAAGCAGTCTCAATTTTATATTCAATGCATGGCCTTTTCTAATGTTAAATCAATATTCGGAGGTAAAATATTCCCCTACTCGGCGATCTGGGTGAGGGAGGGTGTGGAGGATAACGTGAAGAGAGGCGCAATATGAAAACACAGATTCGTACTTGGAATGTCTAAACGCTAATCTGACTTTAAGAGAGAAATGGAAATGAATAAAAGAATAAGACGAATACGTAATATAGCGCTAACAGCAAGGGAATTCATGAGGAACATTTTTAAGAAATAGCAGTACGGCCAAAACCATATACTGTAGAATTGGGATATTCGATTACCTTAAACCGAAAAATACAAATTTCAAAAATATTTTACGCCACGTCTGATCTGTCGGCAATTTCAAAAATTTCAACAAAATTTAGGGAAATGTTACATTATGATACGTTTGATTTTTGAAATGTGATTCCATGATAGATTTAAGATAAGAAAAATGTGTTTTCCAGACGCCTGTAGAGTAGCGCAGACCTCGGGAACAATTGGAAAAAAATAAAAAAAGAAACAAATAAAGTCGTAGAAAACCACCCGAAATCTGTTTCACTAGTACATTTGAGTCAATTAAAGCACATAAATCAATTTTCAGTTGAAAATACGAGCATTTTCCGTTTTGAAATAGTTGTGAAGGTGCTTTTTTTTTTTAACCAACTTGAACAAAACATTACGTCATAAAACTGCTGGAATGAGAAAATAAGTCGCCCAGATGCTGACGGCAGACAAATTTAGTGCAATACCTAACTAATCAGATAATTTTTCAACACTCAAAAATCATTACAGGAGACTGCTGAGGCGAACGAATGTCTATGTGCAACACAATAAATAAGATGCAATCTCCAAATTCGGATATGACTAAGAAAGAGCCTGCCCAAAACCATTGTCTGAAGGATTTTTTAAATAAATTGCACAAAGAGAAAGTGCTGTAATCATCCATTTATTTATAAATGTCTCTGCAGTGTCGATTCTTCGTCTAGAATAACGACAGTCATTTCTTGTATTTGGTTACCGGAGGGTTACTCCCTTCGTTGTCGTACAATCCTTAATATGTGTTGTTTAGATCTGTTAGATTTTTCGTATGAGCTTTGGTCCATTTTTGCGAAACATATTTTGTTTTCAGTACATCCTATTCCCATTCTGTTCTGCACTGCGGTTGATTGCAGGCGTCAAAACAAGATAATGCAAATTTAGAGGTGTCGATGGATGTAAAATTGTTCAATCTACCGAATGGACGTCATTAATCTCTTTAGTTTTACAATCTGTATGTGAATTCTTCTAAGACGTTGAATAAATTCTCAATGTGAAAAGTATATCTGCCGACTCTGTGAAAGCCTTTTGGTAGCGTGTAGGATTGTTCAGCAATGTCAGTTTTTCCCCGCTTTCGATAGAATGCGGGACTGGAATTGCTGCTGGTAATAGCACGAAAAGCAGGTAAAGATTTTACAAGAGCAGCCCGATTATTTGGTACGTACGCGGAACATCAATGTAAAGACGAAAACTGCTCTCGCCAACATTCATCTAAATCCTTAAGAAACTTTTTGCGAATTCCATATTTCCAAGCATTATAATTAAAATGTCAGTGTGAATCTTGAGTGGATACTTGACCTCGTTAACTAACTCGACAAACATGATAAACAATCCTAGTATCATATATGAAGATGTTATCTGTTCTTTCGGACATTGATGACCATGCAGCGCTCTAGAATGAAATGATAATTAAATGAAGACCCTACGCACTACGAATGTAGTGTGTGGACATTAAATTGGGAATGTGGGTCTCACGGGGAGCGTGCAAGGGATAAGTCCGTGCAGTCGCACTATCCTCTGTGCCCTCGGTGGCTCAGATGGATAGTCAGCACGACAGATCACCGTATTCGGTCAGAGGGTTACCTGCCATCTGTAATAAAATAAAAAATAAAAAAAAACTGAGTCAACGACTCAACACTGAACTTGAATGCGTGTTATTGGACATTAGCACCGAACAAATACAAGGAACAATATCGAACAAAATGAGAAAAAGGAAGTTGGATAGAGCGTCTGCCATGTAAGCAGGAGATCCCGGGTTCAAGTCCCGGTCGGGTACACATTTTCAACTGTCCCGGTTGATGTATATCAAGCCTGTCGGCAGCGTAGGGTCGTAATTTAATTATCATTTCATCCTTGTATCACTCTCTTCGTGTTCTTGAAAAGTTAAGTCTTTATTTACTGTTTGATTAAAAGTACCATATACAACCTAATACTCATGGTGCATGTCGTGATTAATCTGAATATCGTGTTGCAACCAATTACTATTAAAATTTCGAACAGAGCTTCCTTAAATTATATATTTTCCAATTCTTTTGTTTGAAATCTGAGGGTCTAACTTGTTGCGTTCCTGAGATTGAATTGAGAAGTAAGAGCATAAAACGTAAATAGCAGTTCTCAACATGGGAGGATACAAGCGCCGGACTGTTATATTCGCTCTTGGAAAACAAACATTTCCGTAATAAAATGACAGAATAAATGTACATTTCTTTAGCATAAAACGAATGGTCATAAGACAATCTGTTTATTTTTTTTTTCAGGAGTACAAATAAATTAAAGTAAAGCTGTTATTATGACAAACGAATTAGCTAAGTGTGTGTAAAATGTAAGCTATTCAAGTGGGAGTGTTACTGGTGTAAGGCTGAAAGGAGCGTAAAAAGATACAGCGGTTATATAGTCGCATATGACAATTTGAGAGCATGATGCCCAACTCATTTTGGAAATATACAACATCAAAAAAAAATTTGGATGATAATAAAGGATGCTGCTAAACAGTACTGTGTGACTGGAATGCCATTGTGGGAGGGGATGGGGGAACCATAGTAGGCAGTCATGGTCTTGGAAGGAGGAATGGCAGAGGTGAACGGTTTATTGACGACTCCATGGAAAAGCAGCTGGTACTTTCAAATCACATGACGCCGATTTACACTTGGATATCAGTAGTGAACTAATATTAAAAAATTTATCGATTTTATACTAGTGGAAGAACTGTACAGAAATGGGATCAGGTAGGTATACACATTACTTGGTGCAGATATTAATAGCAACCATAAATTACTTACAGCGGTAACAGTAAGAAAAATAAAAAAAAAGCTGTACAACGGATGTCCTACGACGACAAAGAGAAATTACCACAAAGAATATGTGAGGGTAAGTTATGCATACTACAAGTACACATGTACCTTAAGCCATGACACGCGGCAATATGGACATTATTGTCTGAGCAATGCAGCATACAGAGCGGGAAAAGGGAAGGGACCTGTATGTGGCTGGCTAGAGGTAACGTGGAGGTGCAAAGCTGCATATCAGGTTGGTCGGGGGATTGGCGGATTATTATAAATAGGAATGAATAGTGCGCAGTGACAATCCTTAAAGACTCAGCAGTTTTTGTATTCAGTAGAGTTCTCAGTCAGATCGTTGGGATGCCAACTCTGCGGGTCTTAATAGCTGTACCTTATAATGCTGCTTGTGATCACTACTTCTGTTAACTCTCACAGCTGGAACTAAGACACATACTTCTGTTGTGCAACCACAGGCATCCTTTGCTATTCCAAACAGAAATAGCCTGAAATGTTGTTGTGAGGGTCCTGCTCACTCGTCGCTTATGGGGTGACTAAAGGAAGCTGCGTTTTCGGAATGCTGTACAATAGTTCAGGCAAATAACTTCAGTAGTTTTATTTCAATAAAGTAGATTCGACAATACTTAACTCCCTCTGTACGATGGGCGACATTCAAACACTAATGTTCTCCGCTACAGACAATGTCAAAATAAGCAATGGGTATCGATCACTAATAACTGCTTTCGTAGCACTCTCTGCTAGTCCGCGCTAATACTCTGCAAATACTGCCCCAATAGCGAGCTGATACTGAGCAGCCGAGACTGACAGGTGCGGGGCTTATGTTCTCCTCTTGTAGAGGCCGCTCCTGTCGTGGTTTGGTCCTAATCCGCACACCATTGGCCGATGTTGCTTCACCACGTTCTCTTCTCTTGAGTTCATCTTCATTCCGGCGCTTGTGGTTACGCCAGAACAGTTGTAGTTAGTCGGTAAGGCAAAAATAACTCGAAAGACATCATGTTTACGCCAGTGACTCTGCTCGCAGTACTTAGCAGCGTTACGAACGTATATAAGAGCAAATGACAACGGCATATAAAGGTGTCAGCTTATGAAAAGTAGACATGGCTTAAAGCCAAAACATCTGCATTTGATAATGGCCTAAGGCAGAAATTGCAATAGTGGAAATAAATAATTTAATAGTCGCTGGCCTAAACATGATGTCTTTCAAGAAATTTCACATGACTGTGAATCCCAGTTATGAAAAGTTAAGGAATAAACAATTTTATTTAGATCCTTGGGACCCCTGAGTCTCTTGTGAGTACCCTATCGAGCCCCAAAATCAGCGCCGCTATATGCCCTGTCACAGCATTTAGCGCTGATGCAAGTAATCAACATGTCGTCACTGGAATTCTGTCTTTCTGCATTTCCTTCTAACCGCTCCGGAATTGCAGAGTGACTAAGCTCCTTTCTCCCTCTATCTTAAACCAGTACACGACACTTTCTTATCTATAGAAAGCTCATTGTTCATGCGGTAAAACTTCAGCATCAAGGGCGGCCTTTTAATGATTATTTCTTTACTACTAACTGTATTCGCTACCCATTTTGCAGATATTGTTCACATATATATTGTTAACAAAAGTCGTGGGTTAGAGATATACGTACACATATACAGATGGCGGTAGTATCGTGTGCACGATGTGTAAACAGGCAGTGCATTGGCGTAGCTTTCCTTTATACTCAGGTGATTCAAGTGAAAAAGTTTGCGACGTGATTACGACCGTACGACGGAAGTTAACAGACATTTAACACGGAATGGTAGTTCGAACTATACGCATGGAACATTCCACTTGGGAAATGGTTAGGGAATTCAATATTCCGAGATCCACAGAGTGAAGAGTGTGATGATAATATCAAATTTCAGTCATTACCTCTCACCAAGGACAACGCATTGGAAAACGGTCCTCACTTACCACCGAAAGCAGAGGAGTTGTCAGTGCCAACAGGCATGCAGCATGACGTGAAATAACTGCAGAAATCAATGTGGGCCGTATGGCGAACGTATCTGTTAGGGCAGTGCTATAGAATATTGCGTTATCTGGCTGTGCAACAGACGTCAGACTTTACTGCCTTTGCTAACAGCATGACATCGCCTGCATTGCCTCTGCTGGGCTTGTGACCATATCGGTTGGAGGTCATGTCGGTTGGACACTAGACAACTGGAAAACTGTGACCTGATGAGGTGAATCCCAATTTCAGTTCGGAAGAGCTGATGGTAGGGTTCGAGTGTGGAGCGGACTCCACGAAGCCATGGATCCAACTTGTCAACAGGTCGCTGTGAAAGCTTATGGTGGCTTTGTAGTGGTGTAAGGACTGGGTCCTCTGGTCCTCTGGTCCAGCTGGACTTATAATTTACTGTGACTGGTTATGTTGGCCAACCAGATCACCCGACACGAGTATCATTGAACATTTGTAGGACATAATGAAGAGGTCAATTCGTTCACAAAATGCTGCACCGATAACGCCTTCGCAGTTATGGGTGGCTGTGGAGGCAGCGTGACTCAATAGTTCTGCGGAGACTTGCAACGACTTGTTGAGTCCATGCCACATCTAGTTGCTCCACTACGCCAGGTAAAAGCTGGTCCGCCACAATGTTAATATGCATGCCATGAGATATATGGCCTCAGTCTATACCACTGAAGATAGACTATGTGATCAAAAGTATCCGGACACTTGGCTCAAAATGACTTACATGTTCGCGGCGCCCTCCATCGGTAATGTTGGAATTCAAGATGGTGTTGGCCCACCCTTAGCCTTGATGACAGCTTCCACTCTAGCAGGCATACTTTCAATCAGCGCCCAGAGGGTTTCATACGGAATGGCAGCCCATTCTTCACTGAATGCTGCACTGAGGAGAGGCACTGATGTCGGTCGGTGATGTCTGGCACGAAGTCGGCGTTCCAAAATACCCCAAAGGTGTTCTATAGGGTTCAGGTCAGTGTGCAGGCCAGGAATGTTATTTTCGTGTAACAACTCCGCCACAGGCCGTGCATTATGAACAGGTGCTTGATAGTGTTGAAAGGTGCAATCACCATCCCCGAATTGCTCTTCGCCAGTGGGAAGCAAGAAGGTGCTTAAAACATCAATATAGCCCTGCGCTGTGACACTGCCACGCAAAACAACAACGGGTGCAAGCCCCCTCCATGAAAAGCACGACCACACCATAACACCTCAACCTCCGAATTTCACTGTTGGCGCTACACACGCTGGCAGATGTCGTGCTCCAGGCATTCGCCATACCCACTCCCTGCCATCGGATCACCACATTGTGTACCGTGATTCGTCACGCAACACAACGTTCTCCCACAGTCCAATCGTCCAAAGTTTACGCTCCTTACATCAAGCGAGACGTTGTTTGGCATTTAACAACGTGATATGTGGCTTATCAGCAGGTGCTCGACCATGATATCCAAGTTTCCTCACCTCCTGCCGAACATTCTAGTACTTGCAGTGGATCCTGAGGCAGTTTGGAATTCCTGTGTGATGGTCTGTATAGATGTCTGCCTATTACATATTGTGACCTTCAATTGTCGGCGTTCTCTGTCAGTCAACAGACGAACTCGGCTTGTATGCTTTTGTGCTGTCCGTGTCCCTTCGCATCTTCACTTCTCTAACACATCGGGAATAGTGGACCTAGGGATGTTTAGGTGTGTGGAAATCTCGCTTACAGGCGTATGAGACAAGTGACACCGCGTCGCCTGACTACGTTCGAATTCTGTGAGTTCCACGGAGCGCCCCAATCTGCTCCCTCGTGTCTAATGACTTCTGAGGTCGCTAATATGGAATAACTGGCAGTAGGTGCGAATACAATCCACTTAACATAAAAAACGTATTTTTTGGAGGGTATCAAATTATATCTTCGTGTACCACAAGAGTTCAGTTCTTTAAAGAAGCAGAAGTGGGGAAGTTTTAAATAAATGGTTAAGACTCCTGTCTTCTTACACCTGTTATATTTTAACACGGACGACATTGCACATTTCCCTCTTAAAATTGACGGTACATTGACACAATTCTTAGTAAACTATGACTCTAAAGTGACTTTATCAGAAGAAATCGCTAATTATATTTAATAATGGACCAGGATAAAAATGTTTTATTTTTCTGACACACAGCAGGAGTGTGGAGTCAAGTAATCAGAAAATATATGAGTCCTATTTTTCTCAGGTGTGCAGCTGGATAATGTATTCATCTTGACACACAGTATCTCAGTGGACCAGCTGACCGCCATCTTTCGGTGAGTATGCTGAGGTACAGTCTCGCCGGAAGTGAGTTTCCGACAGAATCAATGGCTCATTCATACACCGCAATCGGCCCTCCGTGTATGCGCGAGCAGCTGCACCACTGTTCCTTAGCGCAACTGCTAGTGCGGCACCGGTGGTTGAAATAGGCAAAACGATATATCACTAGGAGAGCGCTAAGTAAAACAATCCACTGGTCGAAGTGAAAACTGTTATTGTTTAGTTTCAAATGAAATCGCGTTCTGCCGGCCTCTGTGGCCGAGCGGTTCTAGGCGCTTCAGTCCGGAACCGCGCGACTGCTACGGTCGCAGGTTCGAATCCTGCCTCGGACGTGAATGTGTGTGATGTCCTTAGGTTAGTTACGTTTACGTAGTTCTAACTTCTAAGGGTCTGATGACCTCGGATGTTAAGTCCCATAATGCTCAGAGCCATTAGAACCATTTAAAATCGGATTCTACATCTTTCTTAAGGGGTAGCACCTATCCCTACTAATAATATTACGAAATAATTTAATTTCAATAGATTCCTTTAAAATACATTCCAAATAGCGGGCAGCCGGAGCGATTATTTGCATCTTATTATACAACATCTTATATCCATCATTAACGCTTTCGCTGCAGTGGGCATGTGTCAGGGCTTGCTAAGCCGTTCCCTATGTGTTGTGGATGTGTAAGCTTGATTTTTTCGAAAGTGATATGGAAATCTGATTGCGCCTTGAGCCGCCAACCTCTTCTCACTGCTGCGGAATATTTCCATTTATAAGTGAATAAAAATAATTTAGTGTATTTGTCAAACAACATAGGTGCCTCGTTGTGTGCTTTATTTGCAGAAAGCCTCACTTTGATATCCTGATCCGTTATGAGATATAACGATTGTTATGACCAAGGGAAGGACAACGTCCTACATGACTCTGCGTTGAATGTCACAAACTCGAACGTAATAGGGAGGCTACAAATGCAAAGACTCAGTCTAGATATAGTAGGGGTCAATGAGGTAAAATGGAAAGAAGACAAGGATTATGATAGGACGGTCGGGCAGAGAGTCTGTTACTGTGAACAGCTAAGTGGTAGGGTTGTTGCCATAAGAATCGATACCAAACGAAGATCGACAAGGATAGTTGAAGTATACAACCCTATGTCGCAAGCTGAAGATGAGGTAGACAAAGTTTAAGAAGATATTGAAAGTGTAATACAGTACGCAAAGGGAGATGAAAATCTAATAGTGTTGGGCTATTGGAATTCAGTTGAAGGGGAAGGAGTAGAAGAACTGGTTACAGGAGAATATGGTCTTGGAACAAGGAATGAGACAGGAAAAAAACAAATTGAGTTCTATAATAAATTCCAGCTAATAGTAGCGAATACTCTGCTCAGGAATCCCAAGAGGAGGAGGTATGCTTGATAAACGCCAGGTGATACGGGCAGATAGCAGCTCGATTTCATTATCAGACAGACATTCCGAAATCAGATCCTGGATTGTAAGGCGTGTCCAGCAGCAAATACAGACTCTGATGCGAATGTCGTAGTGTTGGAGAGTAGGGTAAAGTTCAAAAGGTTAATCAAAAAGAATCAATATGCAAATAAGCGATGATGAGATACGTTTGAAGTTCTCTGAGGCCGTGTATAGAACAATAAGGAACAGGTCAGTAGAGTGGAAACCTATAAAAATAGCAACCACAGAAGTCTGAAAGAAAGGCGTAAGTATAAAGAAGGAAACTCCGAAGAAGTCATGGACTACAGAAGAAACACTTCGTTCGATCGATGAAAGAAGGAAGTACAGAAATGTTCGGGGAAATTCAGGAATACAGAATTACAAGTCGCTGAGGAATGAGATAAATACGGTAGTAATCGTAGCGAAGCTAAGACGAAATGGCTGTATGAAAAATGAGAAGAAATCGAAAAAGAAATGTTTGCAGGAAGGACGGGCTCAGCGAATAAGAAAGTCAAAATAATCTTCGGTGAAATTAAAAGCAAGGTTGATAACATTAAGAGTGCAACGGAAATTCCACTGTTAAATGTGGAGGTAGAGTGGATAGGTGGCAAGAGTACACTGAAGACCTCTATGAGGGGGAAGAATTGCCTGGTAGGATAGAAGAAGAAATTAGAGTCAATTTAGAAGAGTTAGGTCTAGTATTAGAACCAGAATTGAAGAGAGCTTTGGAGGACTTAAGAACAATTAAGGGCCAAGGGATAGATAACAGGCCGTTACAATATCTGGAATCTTTGAGGGAAGTGGGTAAATTCGTGTGTAGAGTGTATGAGTCCGGCTCTCTTCGTGTTCATTTCGTACTAAGGTGTTTCGCGTGTTGTACATCTGTACCTGCAGCACTTTTTGTAACTATGTTCTCGCACATTTTGTCACAGATATCTTCAATGAAATACTGTCACGATGACATATGAGAGACTTTCGGTCCGCTGTGACTTAGCGTATGATTTTTTCCGCTTACGCTGTTTGCGAGGTAAATCTTCGATACAGTGCCTCTTGAATCACCGAGAACCTAGGCTTCCTTGTATACGGAAGCACAAACAGTTTACCCATGTTCGAATTAATTGTCACATGATACTCACCACATCTACACAGAACACTGTTCTCACGAGGGCTGACACGTGCTACGTACTGAGGAAATTGCACAAGTGCCGGTCTTCGTCAAATACAGCAGAGCAACCAGCACGCTTGGCTATCATGTGCATTTATTTCTTGAAGTGCTTCCTCATGTTTGTCCAGCAGCGGCATTTGTTTCGTATGTTGCAAGTAAGTCAAAACTTGCGGTGTGCGTTGGTATTTCTTTTTTCTTATTAGTCCATTGAATAAAAACGTGTATGTATGTGGGAAAACGAACAAAAACGTTAATATAATTTCGTGGTATATAAACGAATATTTAAGAATTTTTAACATCGTGCAGCCCTGTCAGCAACTGTGATAATTTATATAAAACGTCAGTCTCAGTTGCAAATAGAAACCAACCTTTACCTACGTTTCAGCCAAAATAATATGGCCTTTTTCAGAAGCTACTGACACTAAAATATTGCATGCCAATGTTTGGCCACGTCAGATATAAAACTATAGGACCGTAGCACCCAGTCATAGTCTACCTTACTTATGTGAAGAGAAACAGTAGGCCCCACTTCGCGGACGAGGTAGGTAGGCCGCGAGATCTGCGCCGGAAATAATCGCAGCGAGCAGCTATGTACCGAGCAACGCTGATAGGTCATGCGCATGCAAGCGTGGAAATATAGATGCATAACGGTGGCTACATATGCATTAGGAATTGGATCAATATAATCATTAAAACTGTTAATGACGTAATATGTAACCGAACTTACTTCTGAGGAGAACGAGAACGCTATAAACGGATTCGGAGCCTGTGAGGAAGACTAGCTATTACTCGGCAAAATTATTCCTCAATTTTGAATACATTACTATTCGACTAGAAAAACTGAAGTCAGGCGTCAGCGACTGCAAAGGCAGGGTAACATCACGGCCGGTGAAGCAAAGGTTGAAAACCTTCGAAAAAATTCTAATTTCTCATTTGTAGCTGGTCATTAAGTAGGTTTTATTTATCAAGCAACAGATGTTTAAAAGATTTGCAACTATTCAAGAATGTGAAGCCTAGTGTCTTTAACCTCGCAATTTAATAGCTCTGTGTTATTTGGTGGAGTGGGAGAATGGGCCAATTGAACAAGGTGCTCGGCAAAAGTCGAGCCACGCGTGCCATCATCAGCTATATCTAGCTGACAGGGCTCTCCCTGTCTGGCCGATGTAATAACTCGGGAAATCACTACAGGTGATTTTGTACACCCAGAAGGAGAAAATTTGTCATTGGTATTCTTTAAAGAGTGGACCAATTTTTGTTTGAGGATGTTATTCGTAGAACATGCCATCTTAAAGCCGTGGCGCTTTATGAGGCGCCCTATTTTATAAGATGCTTTGCCTATGAAGAGAATAGAAATGAAGCTAGTGGAGTTAGCCTCTGGTGTGACACCTAGTGTAGATGAGGTCGCAGTTTTTCCGCCTGTTTTCTTGTTAAAGAGCTGTCTCACAATTTCTGGTTTATATCCATTATCATAGGAGATAACTTGTAAGGTTTGTGACTCGTTCTCCATTGCGCCTGCTCAAAGAGGAACAGCGAGCGCTCGGTGTATGCAAGAATGGAATAAGGTCATTTTGTGGGCTTCGCGGCGTGTAGAGTGGGCTGGGCTGATATTATCGGAAAAGTTATTTCTCCGAAATATGTTGAACGTAATACGGTGCTAAATTTTCATACTTGACATGGCCCAACTTTGGCATGCAATAGTTTAGTGTCAATAGCTTCTGAAGAAGGCGAAATTATTTGCAACTGTGACTGACGTGTTACATGTTTAAACAAATGTTTCAGGCGGATATTTCACGAGAGCTGCATTCCAACAAAAGTTTTAACTTAAGCAACATTCTTACACTTTTCTGGATATGAGATATTGGTTATGCTAGAGCAACACCCATGAAATCCAACGTGTGCAAGCAATCCGATGATGAACTGTATCATTTCAAAACCGGTAACACTTCTTTTTCAATAAAGTGAAACGAAACCAATTTGTGACAGAATGTTGGTGGACAACACCGTCAACAGTTGCATCTCATAAGAGAAAATGTTCTCCAATCATCATTATTTGAGAAAGCAGCATTTATGCAGTGATTTATAATACAAGTGTGACACATTCTTGTGGCACATAATGGCATATTCTTCGTGTATAGCAACTGACCCGCTAACCATACTGGAAACACCAATAAATGCAATTTAGAACTTGATTTCATGACGTGTTAATTAATAATTATATTGTATGTAACATCTTCCTCTAATAAAGGGTGACCTGAAATAGGAACTGATTAAGCGTATGCTCTATTCGGTTTAGGTGAATACAGTTTCAATAGAGATTAAACAATTCACTTTTACCTCATTCTAGACAGGCACCCGTTGCATCCAGATTTGTAATACACTCCTGGAAATTGAAATAAGAACACCGTGAATTCATTGTCCCAGGAAGGGGAAACTTTATTGACACATTCCTGGGGTCAGACACATCACATGATCACACTGACAGAACCACAGGCACATAGACAAAGGCAACAGAGCATGCACAATGTCGGCACTAGTACAGTGTATATCCACCTTTCGCAGCAATGCAGGCTGCTATTCTCCCATGGAGACGATCGTAGAGATGCTGGATGTAGTCCTGTGGAACGGCTTGCCATGCCATTTCCACCTGGCGCCTCAGTTGGACCAGCGTTCGTGCTGGACGTGCAGACCGCGTGAGACGACGCTTCATCCAGTCCCAAACATGCTCAATGGGGGACAGATCCGGAGATCTTGCTGGCCAGGGTAGTTGACTTACACCTTCTAGAGCACGTTGGGTGGCACGGGATACATGCGGACGTGCATTGTCCTGTTGGAGCAGCAAGTTCCCTTGCCGGTCTAGGAATGGTAGAACGATGGGTTCGATGACGGTTTGGATGTACCGTGCACTATTCAGTGTCCCCTCGACGATCACCAGTGGTGTACGGCCAGTGTAGGAGATCGCTCCCCACACCATGATGCCGGGTGTTGACCCTGTGTGCCTCGGTCGTATGCAGTCCTGATTCACGCTCACCTGCACGGCGCCAAACACGCATACGACCATCATTGGCACCAAGGCAGAAGCGACTCTCATCGCTGAAGACGACACGTCTCCATTTGTCCCTCCATTCACGCCTGTCGCGACACCACTGGAGGCGGGCTGCACGATGTTGGGGCGTGAGCGGAAGACGGCCTAACGGTGTGCGGGACCGTAGCCCAGCTTCATGGAGACGGTTGCGAATGGTCCTCGCCGATACCCCAGGAGCAACAGTGTCCCTAATTTGCTGGGAAGTGGCAGTGCGGTCCCCTACGGCACTGCGTAGGATCCTACGGTCTTGGCGTGCATCCGTGCGTCGCTGCGGTCCGGTCCCAGGTCGACGGGCACGTGCACCTTCCGCCGACCACTGGCGACAACATCGATGTGCTGTGGAGACCTCACGCCCCACGTGTTGAGCAATTCGGCGGTACGTCCACCCGGCCTCCCGCATGCCCACTATACGCCCTCGCTCAAAGTCCGTCAACTGCACATACGGTTCACGTCCACGCTGTCGCGGCATGCTACCAGTGTTAAAGACTGCGATGGAGCTCCGTATGCCACGGCAAACTGGCTGACACTGACGGCGGCGGTGCACAAATGCTGCGCAGCTAGCGCCATTCGACGGCCAACACCGCGGTTCCTGGTGTGTCCGCTGTGCCGTGCGTGTGATCATTGCTTGTACAGCCCTCTCGCAGTGTCCGGAGCAAGTATGGTGGGTCTGACACACCGGTGTCAATGTGTTCTTTTTTCCATTTCCAGGAGTGTACATGCATGCTTGACTAATTAAAATTCATTGTTTTAATGTCTCTCCATTGTAACAGCGACACTTGTGTGTACAGGCAAGTAAGCTCGATCAATCACCAGTCGTCTCGAACAGGCGGTTTTTATTTCTACAGAACAAGACGAAACAGAAGCTTCATAGGACAAGAATCGGTGCAGAAAAGGGACCCCAGGAGTAACATAATTATGTAATTCTATTGTAACTGACAGAAAGTACGAGTTATATTGGCATTAATACATAAAAAGCATGTGGAGTCTCTCTGATGTGATGATTTTGTGAGCTACGTCGCATATAAGTGCTACATTACAACACATATAATAAAATAAATCGTATTTGTTTGGCTGACATTCTTAAATTAAATGTTATGATGTAGGAAACAGTTGTTTCAGTTTTGCTCGTACGTTATTTTTTCCTTATTCTGTACTTTAGTGCTTGATATTCGTCCAATGAATGAATTATAAAACACCTCCCACTAAGAGATACAAACATACATTAAAGTTCAGAGTTCGCTATCATAAGATTAATTACGTGTACTGTGATAATAACATTATTTTCCTAAACTCGAATAACAGCGCTTGAGTAGGTGTCGCAGTTAACGAGTTGCTAGCGGCGAGAAGCCTGAGAGTTGGACCGGCGTCTAGGAACAAACAACTACTCTCATTAACAAGCAGACCAGCAGCCCACTGCTACCACAGTTCTAGTTTCTAAACGTACAGCCGCCCATAAGGGAACTGTTCAGCAACTCACCGGTAAACAAAAGTGACAAAAATAAAAAGTGTAAATTCTCTGTAATCCGTAAAGTTGGTCTAGAAAGCGTCTGTAAAATTTCTTAAAAAGATCTACACGTATGTTGCATACGTAGTCAGCAACTAAAATTGTGAATCGTATTACGTAAGTTAAGTCAGATAATAAGAATATTTCAACTTTATATAATATTAGTTGGTTTACTGGATTACAGAAACTGTTTTAAAACGCATTACTGAAAATAGACATAAATCACACAATTAAAGGACCATTCCGTAGGAGTGTCTCAGATGGATTACGAAGTGCATCATGGAATTTGAGTGTTGACTTGAATAAGGTATTACACTATTTCGGGCGTTTAAAATCCATGAGATAACCCATTTTATTTCAGCGGTTGGTGCTTGAATTGTTGTTCTGGTACAGACTTCAGTCCGAAGATTCATATGATGCAGTTATCAACACTAGTCCACACTAGTATTGTGTAATTTTATTTACATCTATATAACTACTACATTCTACATCCATCGTAGCACGATTAATGTACCGAAATCTTGGCGGCCCTTTATAATTTCACTACTCCACACTTTTCCCAGTTTTCCAACCAATTTTTTTTAATGACTGAGGATGTCTCCCTCTAGCCTATCCCATCCTGTAGGCCAATTTTTCCATAAAAACACTCTCAATGCAGTGCATCATAGGTTGTTGTTGTTGTTGTGGTCTTCAGTCCTGAGACTGGTTTGATGCAGCTCTCCATGCTACTCTATCCTGTGCAAGCCTCTTCATCTCCCAGTACCTACTGCAGCCTACAACCTTCTGAATCTGCTTAGTGTATTCACCTCTTGGTCTCCCTCTACGATTTTTACCCTCCACGCTGACCTCCAGTACTAAATTGGTGATCCCTTGATTCCTCAGAACATGTCCTACCAACCGATCCCTTCTTCTAGTCAAGTTGTGCCACAAACTCCTCTTCTCCCCAATTACATTCAGTACCTCCTCATTAGTTATGTGATCTACCCATCTAATCTTCAGCATTCTTCTGTAGCACCACAATTCAAAAGCTTCTATTCTCTTCTTGTCTAAACTATTTATCGTCCATGTTTCACTTCCATATATGGCTACTCTCCATACATATACTTTCAGAAACGACTTCCGGACACTTAAACAATACTCTTCTTCAGAAACGCTTTCCTTGCCATTGTCAGTCTACATTTTATATCCTCTCTACTCCGACCATTATCAGTTATTTTGCTCCCCAAATAGCAAAACTCCTTTACTACTTCTATCCATATAATTAATGTATAGCATGTCACTGAAACGCTACATTTCGGAAGTTCCTATTCACTACTTCTCTGTACCTTTTATCAAGAATGTAAAATTTTCATATAACGCCGTTCTTAAGACCCTCTACAAAAAATTTCTTTTTTTAAAACTTATATTTGATGTTCCCATGTTTCTCTAATTGAGAAAATTTTCTTTCCATTACCAACCAGCATTTTACTCGTATATTTTCTTTACTTCTGCTGTAACTAATTGCTTTTTGGCCATAAAATCGACTACTTTTAGTCTCTCATTTTCTGTTCTCATTCCTCCAGACTCACTGGCCTTAATTCAGTTATTGTTGTTATTCGTCTAATTTAGGGCATTCATCTAACAACCTCGTTTCAAATCGATATCCATTCCTATATAATTGCATAGTGTATGTTCTTTTTGAAAGATCATATATACACAGGGGTGTCTGCCCATGATTGTAATGCATTTCATAAAATTAGGAGTAAATAAAAGGTATTACTTTATTTGTGACGTCATACAAGTCCTGAGATAGCTCTTTTATTTTAGTCATTGGTATTTGTCTTATTGTTGTAGTACAGACTTCAATCCAAAGATTTATGTGATGCAGCTATCAACACTAGTCCACACACTAGCATTTTGCAGCTTCATTCGTGTTTGTGTAACCAGGCACCCCCCACATACAGTGGGAATCTGAAATAAGTGAGCATGAAAAACGTGGACAGGCACTGCGGATAGCTGTCGAAAGGTGGGAAAACCAGCCAGCCAGTTGCAAAACAAAGGTTTATTAGCCCCTGACCCAGGTTTCGATATTTTTAAAAATATCTTCTTCAGAACAAATGGGCCTTGTTACATCACATGATGGTACATTAGATTAGATGAAACCTAGAGGCTATTGTCATGTATAAAACGGACAAGACAGGAACTATCCCAAGCAATGGCTTTAGATAGCACCCCCATTACATGTATTGTATGTCAGAGTCCCACAATTAGAGGCCCTCGTCAAAATAAAATTGTTACAGGAGTCACAGGATAAAATATCTGCATTAGTTTCGTGTAGGCATCATATTAGAGGCTAAGGCCTTAGTCTCTAGCATGGAATAGGAAGTGTCGGGAAGCTAAGACGAAATGGCTGCATGAAAAATGTGAATCAACGAAAAAAAATTCTTGTTGGAAAGACTGACTCAGCTTACAGGAAATTCAAAACAACCTTCAGTAATATTAAAAGTAACAATAGTAACATTGACATTGCAACGTGATTTCCACTATCAAAGGCAAGGAGAGAGCGTATAGGTGAAAAGAGTACATTGAAAGCCTCTACGAGGAGGAAAATTTGTCTGATGTGATAGAAGAAGAACCAGGATTAGATTTTGAAGGGATATGTGATCCAGTAATAGTATTAGAGTTTAAGAGAGCTTTGGACAGCTTAAGATCGAATAAGGCAGAAGGGATAGAAAACATTCTGTCACAATTTCTGAGGAAAGTGGCAAGAAAACGACTATTCACGTTGGTGTGTAGAATTTATGAGGCTGGCGACGTACAATCTGACTTACAGATCATCCACCCAATTCCCAAGACCACGAGAGCTTTCAATTGCGACAATTATTGCACAATCAGCTTAACAGCTCATGAATTGAAGTTGCTGACAAGAACAATATACAGAAGAAGGGAAAAGAAGATTCGGGTTGTGCTAGATGACGATCAGTTTGGCTTTAGGAATGGTAAAACCACCAGAGAGGCAATTCTGAAGTTGCGATTAGTAATGGAGGCAAGACTAAAGGGTGGTCTAGCGGTTCTAGGCGCTCAGTCCGGAACCGCGCGACTGCTACGGTCGCAGGTTCGAATCCTGCCTCGGGCATGGATGTGTGTGATGTCCTTAGATTAGTTAGGTTTAAGTAGTTCTAAGTTCTAGGGGACTGATGACCACAGATGTTAAGTCCCATAGTGCTCAGAGCCATTTGAACCAACTTGAAGACTAAAGGAAAATCAAGATATGTTCATAGTATCTGTCGACCTGGAAAAAGCTATCGACAGTGGAAAATGGTGAAATTCTGAAAAGAATGGGGGTAAGCTAGAGACAGGTAATACATAATATGTACAAGAGCCAAGTGGTAATAATAAGATTGGACGACCAAGAACGAAATGGTCGGATTAAAAAGGGTCTAAGGCAGGGATGTAATCTTTCGCCCCTACTGTTCAATCTGTACATCGAAGAAGCAATGATGGAAATAAAAGGAAGGTTCAGGAGTGGAATTAAAACTCAAGATGAAGGGAATCAATGATAAAATTCGGTGATAACATGGCTATCCTGAGTGAAAGTAAGGAAGAATTACATGATTTTCTGAATGGATGAACAGTCTAATGAGTACAGGGTATGGATTGAGCGTAAACCGAATAAAGAGGAAAGTAATGAGAAATACCATAAATGAGAACACCGAGATGAAGGATTGATGGTCACGAACTAGATGACGTTAAGGAATTATATTACCTAGGCAGCAAAATATCCAATAACGGATGTAGCAAGGAGGACATCGAAAGCAGACTGTCACTGGCAAAAACGAGATTCCTAGCCAAAAGAAGTTTAGCAGTATCAAACATAGGCCTTAATATAACGAAGAAATTTCAGAGAATATACATTTGGAGCACAGCGTTGTGTAAAAGTGAAACTAGGACTGTGGGAAAACTGAAACAGAAGGGAATTGAAGCATTTGAGAGGTGGTGCTGCAGACGCGTGTTGAAAATTAGGTGTATTGATAAGGTAAGGAATGAGGAGGTTGTTCGCAGAATTGTGGCGGGGGCGGGGGGACTTCTACGTCTTTCTCAGTTCGTCCATTGTATGTTATTTTGCATCATTAACTTCAGCTACTTTGCTGTCTCCGGTTTCGATATTAAGTTTATCCCCGATCTCGTTACTCTTTCTAATCTTCACTGTCGTCTTTCTTTGATTATTTCTCAATTCACAGTCTGTGCCTAGTAGATTGTTCAATCCATGAAGTATATCCTGTTATCTTCCTCGTTCTCGCTGACGATAGCAAGGTCTTTAGCGAATCTTATTATTCTTATTTTTCACACTGGATTTTAACCCCTTTCCTGAACCTTTTATTTCCGTCATTGCTTCTTCGAGGTACAGATTTAAATCTAGGGAAGAAAGTCTGCAACCCAGTATCACATACTTTCTTATCCCTCATAGTTTCAAAACTCCGAAATGTAAATTGCATTCAACATATGAGTTGCCAAAATCCTTTCCTAAACCTATAATGTCTGGACCAGCGTAATTGGGTGAAGAACTGTACGACTCCCCTTGATAGCCAGGAAGCAGCTACTCGTGTAGCAAGGTATTTGAGGTGTTGATAAAGGTTTTTTTTAGGCAGGGTGGCAGTTTGAGGTCCTGTGATGTACGCTCCCCAAACGACTTGCAGATAGCGAACTCAGACGGCGTTCAGAATAAAGTCACCTCAGCTGTCAAAATTTTATCAGTAAATAGTCAAAGTACTCGTAACAAAGCTCCCTAATTTATTGCCTTACAGGAAACTTCTCGCGCTCAAATTATTCTCGGTACTGAGACCTGACGGAAACCCGAAGTAAGAAACTCTGAGATATTTAGTGATTAATAGGACGTATATCGAAAAGACAGATTAGACGGCGTAGGA
Organism: Schistocerca serialis cubense; assembly: GCF_023864345.2. NCBI lineage: Eukaryota > Metazoa > Arthropoda > Insecta > Orthoptera > Acrididae > Schistocerca > Schistocerca serialis. The sequence continues at coordinate 446,182,140 of NC_064645.1, forward strand.
TATGTGTTTACTGCAGTTAGCAAAAACAATGTCTTAACTGAGGTTCCTTTTGAAGTGTCACACTGAAGTTATCTGGTGGCATATAACAGATCTAGCTGAAACACGTTAACCGTTGAGTGCTTTTATCGGCTACCTGAGTCCGCTGCGACGGTGTAGAGTCATTGCCAGAAAGTCTACGATTAATAGTGCGGAAATACCCAGATCATGCAATATTAGTTGTAGGCGAGTTTAAACTATCGCGTGTGAACTGCGACGTTTATGTATTCATTTGGGGGGTGCAGACTGACAGTGTTCCGAAGTTGTTTTGAACACGTTTTCCGAAAACTCTCCTCAGCAGCTATTTCGACAGCCCACACGCAATGGAGATGTTTTACTCCTCGGAGCTACGAAAAGGCCTGACCTAATCGACGACGCCAGTGTAGAGACAGTATGAATGGTCGTGATGTCGTCAAACCGACTTCGGTTCTTAAAGACAATAAAGCAATCAAGAAGGGTAGGAGAGTATTTCTGCTAGAAACAGCAGACACAGTTGTTAGCATCCCACTTAAACAATGAACTTACATCATTTAGTTCCAGTGCGATGGACGTAGAGGAACTGTGGGCAAAATTTAAACAGATTCTAAATCATACTCTGGAAAAATGTGTGCTGAGTAAATGACTTACGGACAGAAAAAACCGACCGTGGCTTAAAAACGAAATTCGAAAAATCATTAGGAAACAAATGCTGTTGCACTCTCGGTTCAAAAGAGAACGTGCAAATGACAAAAGGCAACAGTTAACCGAAATTTGTGTATCTGTAAAAAGACCGGTGCGCGAAGTTTACAACAAATACCACTGTCATAGTCTAGCAATAAATCTTGCTGTAAACCCAGAAAATTTAGGTCCTACGAAAAATCGCTAAATGGGTCTAAATCTCCTATCCAGTCACTCGTTGACCAGTCTAGTGTGGCAGTGGGAGACGGCAAAAGTAAAGCGGAAATTTTAAATTTCGCCTTTAAGAAGTCGTTAAGCAGGAGAACCGTACAAACATAGCGTCGTTTGAACGTCGCACAGACTTCAGTGTGGACAACAAAATAATAATCATTAAATCATCACTGATGTAGAGAAACAACTGATAGTGTAGAAAGCAAATAAGTCGGCAGATTTTGATGCAATTCCAATTCGGTTTTACAAAGAGTACTCTACAGCGCTGGTCCTTACTTAGTTTGCATTTATCGCGAATCGTTAACCCAGCACAGAGTACTAAGCGAATGGAGAAAAAGTGCAGGTGACTCCTCTACATAAGAATAGTACAAGAACGGGCCTCCAAAATTACGGAGCAATATATCTAACATCACTTTGCTGCAAACTCCTTGAACATATTCTCTTTTCGAATATCATAAAGCTTTTGTACACAGATCGGCACGTTCTTAGAGAGCATCAATTGTGCGAAACTTAGGTTGCCCTTTTCTCACTCGAAATCCTGTGAGCCATAGATTAAGGGCAACCGGGGGATTCAATATTACTAGATTTCGGTAAAGCTTTTAACACGAGTCCACACTGCCGACTGTAAATGAACGTGCAAGCATGCGGAATAGGTTCCCAAGTATGTGAGCGGCTCGAAGACCTCTTAAGTAATAGAACCAAGTGTCAGCAAGTGTTCATCAGAGACGAGGCCATCGTCACGAGTGCCGCAGGGAAGTGTGATCAGACCGCTGTTATTTACCATATACATGATAGATCTGGCGTACGGGGTAAGCAGGCGTCTGCAGCCGTTTCCTGTTGATGCTGTGGTGTATGGGATTGTGTCGTTGTTGAGTGACTATAGAAGGATACAAGATGACTTAAACAAAATTTCTATTTGGTGTGATGAATGGTAGTTGGCTCTAAATGTAGAAAAATGTAAGACAGCTCAGATCAGTAGGAAAAACAGACACATAATGTTTAATACAGTATTAATAGCGCGATTCTTAACAGTCATGTGTATTAAGTATCTAAGTCTAACGTTGCAAAGTAATGTAAACGGAATGAGCATGTAAGTACAATAGTTAGGTACATGAATGGTCGACTTCAGTGCAATGGGAGAATTTTAGGAAAGTGAGGTTCATCTGTAAAGGAGACCATGTAAATGACACCAGCGCGATCCACTATTTAATACGTTGTAGAGTTCGGGATCCGCACCAGGTCGAATTAAAGGAAGACATCGAAGCAATTCAGGAGTGGGTTGCTAGATTTGCTATCGGTAAGTTCGAACCACACGCAAGTATTACGGAGATACTTCGGGAAGTCAAATGGGAACCACCGGAGTTGAGGCGATATTCTTTTCGAGGAGCATTGTTCAGAAAATTTAGAGAACTGGCATTTGAGACTAATTTCAGAAGGATTCTGCTTCCGCCAACGAACATTTCGCATAAGGACCATGAAATACAGTCGTTTTTCTCTTGCTGTGTTTGCGACTGGAATAGGAAACGAAGTGACTGGTAGTGGTAGAGGGAACACGACGCGATGTGGAGATAATTCTCCCCAGTATCTTTCGAAGATTCACAATATGGTCAAGAAATTACAAAGTATGAGTAATGCTTGTAAGATAAATGAACAAGTAAACGTTTAGACGAAAGTGGGCAGGTAGTCAGCTTGTAACATTGAGGGAAAAACGACGGGCCGTGCACGCTGGTGCCGCTCAGAGCGCAGCTGCTGCGTGAGACAGGCCATTCCGCAGATGTGCAGCCAATCCGATTTGAGAGAGGAGCATTTCACGCTCCCCGCTTTATGTGCTCACGTAGCGCCGTTGGCAGCCCTGCCGCCTCCCGGCGCCTGGTGTGGGGCTCCCGGGGGACTGTCGCGGAGATGCCGGGACACGACCGTTTTTTATTTATGGAGGAGACAACAGCATAACACTCGCGAGGGGACCGTTGTCATCGTTCCCAGGGGAAACAGCGCTCTACGACTCCAACTTTTAAAAGCAGGATTCCAAAACCCCCTGGTTGCGGTGGCGATGCTAGCTACCATGCTTAGTGAGCCCGAGATATGTGTATAGTGTGGCGGCTCGTGACAAATAGAACTGGCTGGTCACGTGTGAATGTAAAATCGTCCATGTGTATCAAAACATTAGAAATTTTATATAAAGAACTCACTATCTTACTATGTAATATACGTGGAAAAGAGTTTCAATGGCCTGGAATATTAATATTTCAGGTTGTGAATGACTTTATCCAATGCATTTTAATTCAAAACGCATCACGCGTCACAAACTATTATCGCCAAATTGGAATTAGACTATTTACGCACTAAAAGACTTATAAGCGAGCAATGGTATTAATTTTGACTTCAGTCTGATCACTCACGTTAAAGCTTCTATGAGTGCGAACAACAGGTAGCAAAACAAGAGATACCAACTTGACAGTAATGATATCGTAACAATAGAGTCATTGTTCATAATTCTTGCTAGTCCTAATTGCAATGAATTCCGATGTCAGTTTATGCCAAGGTGAATTTTTGTCGCAAGGGAGCATTTTGTGCCAAATCTGAACGGTCTTGTCGTGCATGAATAGATCAGATAGGTGTCTGGGAAGTGGTTTTGCTGTTAGAATAAGTTAGTGGCATTTAGGCGCAATAGGGTTGAGGCTGGGGCTGAAATGGTTCAAATGGCTCTGAGCACTATGGGACTTAACTTCTGAGGTCATCAGTCCCCTAGAACTTAGAACTACTTAAACCTAACTAACCTAAGGACATCACACACATCCATGCCCGAGGCAGGATTCGAACCTGCGGCCATAGCGGTCGCGCGATTCCAGACTGTAGCGCCTATAACCGCTCGGCCACCCCGGCCGGCTCAGGCTGGGGCTGTGCAGATGTGCACTAATTTACAATAACAATCTATTTAACATGCATAATATTGACACATAAAACTTTAATTACTCATGAAAACCAATTAATTCTTTGTAGCCTGAATAAAGCCTGGTATGGCTCAAATAATAACACAAAATATCTTCTTTAAAACACAGTATACAATATATGAAAATAACCTTCCCCTGCAAAAGGAAACCAAATACACGTAACAAGTAACTGTATACGACCCTCATTTCTCCATTTTAACGATGCTAGTAAGATCGTATACAAGAAAATAGTCACCTGATCTAGGTCAGAGCCTAGCTAAAGTAGCTAATAGCTACTTGGCCTATAACTACGAATTACATCCACTTACTAAGATAGCAACATCTTACAACACTACCGTACAACGCTTATGTGTAAATCAATAGAAATCCGGTTATACCTAAGATAAATTGTTCACATAAGGTAAAACAACGAATTTCAGTACACTGAAGTGAATCACTGAATCGGTAATAACAAAATCATAGCACAACTCAAGAACACTGTGTACAGAACAGGACCCCTGTTGTAACACAAAAAATTCAACTCTAATTTAATTAGAACAGTGACCCACACAGTCCATACTTACTTCACCGGTTTTCTTCTGACATAACATTCTCTGTCGCATATCCCACGTCCAGTACACAAACAAAACATTACAGATCACTCACAAACTTCGTAGCCCGGTAAATAGAAACTGGCAGAACTTAATACGCTTAATACAGTTGTACATAACACTGTAACTTCACTTTAACGTAAGGTCCTCGAAATACCAACTTTAGCTCCAAAAACTGCCGTTCCTCGCCTTTAGTGCTTTATTGTGAACTTAGCTGTAGAAGACATCACTTCCTCCATCACGTTATTGTCCACAATACAGCTGTCTGAGTCGACAGTAGTCCATCCACTAACGCTCCACACGAAATGTATAAGGATCCTCTCACTTCTCGCAGACCGCCGCGCGGGATTATCCGAGCGGTCTAAGGTGCTGCAGTCATGGACTGTGCGGCTGGTCCCGGCGGAGGTTCGAGTCCTCCCTCGGGCTTGGATGTCTGTGTTTGTCATTAGGATAATTTAGGTGAAGTAGTGTGTAAGCTTAGGGACTGACGACCTTAACAGTTAAGTCCCTTAGATTTCACACACATTTGAACAATTTTGAACATCTTCACAGACCAGGCTTTTTCTTGTTTCTCCAGGAACTGATGCTCCTTTGACCACTCATCCGTCTAGCTATGCCGATGCCAAACAAGTTTCACTAGTGTACCATGAAGCAAGCTCCAGCACTGGCCCACAAATTGTCAGCCACTACCAATAACTGGCTCTGGCACTGACTCAAGTTGAAATCGATGCTTCCTCTCCATACAGCAGAAGAATCATATAAGGAATGAGAACCAAGCCACAAATATACAGTAATGGTTATTGGTTATAAACTGGTAGCATGCTCTGGCACTGACTCAAGTTGAAGTCGATGCTTTCTCTCCATAGAGCAGAAGATTTGTATAAGCAGTGAGAACCAAGCCACTAATATACAGTAATGATTATTCGTCATAAACTGATTTGTGCTGAGAGACGTATGCACTGCATTTCCTGGCAGCATATAGAACTTTAAATAGCACTGTCACAAGGGTGACATACTACACAATCTTGAAGGGCCCCATAAAATGGGGCAGGAGCTGACCTGCCAGCCTGGCCTCCACAATTCTTAGCTTACCGAAGTTTTGGCGATATACTCAATCTCCAACCTTATATGCATTCACTAGAAGCTCCTCTTCTCCACCCTGGTGATGTACAAAAATCCTCGAATCTGGTGCTCTAACTCCTCTAAATCACTAAAGGTGCAAGCTGGTCAAATGAATTAACCCATACACACAGCAGCACGAACCCTGTTAACACATCTGCCTAGCTGTCCTTTTAATTATTGTTCATATCAGTAATTTGACTCAGTTAACTTCTTCATAACTTCACTCTTTTACACAACTGTTGACGGAGTTCCAACAACAAATCCCCTTCCACTATGGCCCTAGCAATGCTGCTTGCCAAACTGCCCTTAACATGCAGATACACTAACTGTGACATCTCTACGTCCAGCAGTTTAAATGGCTTCTTTCCTTTAGTCAGCCATACCTTACTACACACACCAAAAGAAGTTTTGTTCACCAAGGTTACCAGAATTCCCGAAGGTAGACGTTGACTATGGATATTGTATCACAGACACAGTCCCTTTAACTGTTCAGAGATGTCACTAAACGCGCCCAAAGATGTAAACAACCACTCATGAGCTGCGCCTATTAGATGGATTGGGTCCGACAGCCGATAGGTTCCAGTCATTCCACCAGAAAGGAGGTACACGGCTTGTGTTGTCTGTAGTTCAACACTGTCTAGGCGGTGAGTACCGCGGTTCGATCGCGTCCGCATTGTTACTTTGTGCCAGGAAGGGCTCATAACAAGAGAAGTGTCAAGGCGTCTCGGAGTGAACCAATGCGATGTTGTTCAGATATAGAGGAGATACAGAGCGACAGGAACTGTCGATGACATTCCTCGCTCAGGCCGCCCAAGGGCTACTACTGCAGTGGATGTCCGCTAACTACGGATTATGGCTCGGAGGAGCCCTGACAGCAACGCCACCATGTTGAATACTGCTTTTCGTGCCGCCCCAAGATGTCGTGTTACGACTCAAACTGTGTGCAATAGGCTGCATGATGCTCAACTTCACTCCTGACGTCCATGGCGTGGTCCATCTTTGTAACCACGACACAATGCAGCGCGATACAGATAGGCCCAACAACATGCAGAATGGACCGCTCACGACTGGCATCATGTTCTCTTTACCGATGAATATCGCATATGCCTCCAACCAGACAATAGTCAGAGACCTGTTTGGAGGCAACCCGGTCAGGCTGAAGGCCTTGCACATACTGTCAAGCGAAAGCAGCAAGGTGGAGATTCCCTGGTGTTTTGGGGTGGCATTACGTGCGGCCGACGTACGCCGGTGGTGGTCATGGAAAGTGTCGTAATTGCTGTAAGATAAGTGAACGCCATCCTCCAACCGATAGTGCAACCGTATTGGCAGCATACTGGCGAGGCATTCATCTGCATGGACGAAAGTTCGCACCCTTATCGTGCGCATCTTGTGAATGACTTCCTTCTGGATAACGACATCGCTCTACTGGAGCGTCCAGAATGTTCTCCAGACAGGAACCATATCGAACATGCCTGGGATCGATTGGAAAGGGCCGTTCATGGACGACGTGGCCCACCAACCACTCTGAGGTATGTCCGCCGAATCGGCGTTGAGGAGTGGGACAATATCGACCAACAGTACCTTGATGAACTTGTGTATAGTATGCCATGACGAATACAGGCATGCATCCTCTTGCAAGAGGACGTACTATTGGGTATTAGAGTTACCGGTGTACGGCAGTGTGGACCACCACCTGTGAAGGTCTCACTGTGTGGTGGTGCAACATGCATTTGTGGTTATCAGGAGCAATAAAAAGTGCGGAAATGGTGTTTATGTTGATCTCTATTTCTATTTTCTGCACAGGTTCCGGAACTTTCGGAACCGAAGTGATGCAAAACTTTTTTGATGTGTGTATAAAGACGTTTCACCAGATCAGGTATGTCATCAATATTAAATATACCTGCAATGCGGTTGGGACTAATAGCAAACTGTGACTTCCATTCTATTACTTCCCCTGCTGATAACGGTCTTTTTCTACTTTGTGTCAGATCATCGTTCAGCGTCTTGTTTAAGTCGTTATGACTTCATTGCACTAACACAGTGAAACTAAATTCCCAACCATAACTTCTGTCCAGGCCTACCTCTCCTCTAACTCTCTTAATACTGAACTATTCTCATCATTCACAGTTCCTATGAAATTACTCAACCTATTCTCAAAATGTCCGGCCTTTACTTGTAATCTATGTACCTTACTCTTCGAAGAACTGCACAAGTAATTCAGATTTCGATAGTCTCAAACTTAAACTTAGAGGGCTACTTACAACCTTGTGCTGCACTTCAATCAACTGCAGTGGCATCTCATAATCTGCTGCATCTTCTGCCCCAACGTTGTCATGGTGTGCCATAATCTGTCTGAACACTGACACATAAGACGTGAACTCTTTCTCTATCAGCCAAGCAGTAACTGGCTCGTCCCAGACTCTCATGACTGAAACAGCACACAGTAAAGGAAGGCACAGTCCTTAATTTATAACTTAACGCTATCTCATTATGCCCCTACCCGCACATTGCTCAACCATGCTCTGCAACCAGAATGATGTGTGGAATTTAAGTAGAGTTGGGTTCAGACAGACGAATGTGCATACATGGACTCAGTTTTAATAAAAAATTATTTAATATATGAGATGTCCAAACCGGCCCTGAAGGCATAACAGTACTGACCCACTGCCGTGTCATCCTCAGCGTACCATCATCACGAATGTGGATGTGGAGGGCTATGTGGTTAGCACAGTACACTCGCAGCCATTGCCAGGTTCCAGCTGCTACTTCTCAATCAAGTAACTACTTAATTGACTCGCAAGGACTGAGAGCACCCCACTTGCTAACAAGGCTCAGAAGCCCCGGAAAGTCACCCATCCAAGTGCTAGCGAACCCTGAAAGAGCTTAACGTCTGTGGTCTGAAGGGAACCTTAGTTATCACTGGAGCAAGGCTATTGCCCATATCAATTATTGTTTTTAGTCCTATAAAATAAATAACCTTTGCCTACAATGAGGAAGCTAATACAACATTCCGTTTTCAATAGTCATGACCTTAGCAAGTCCTTACACTAGAAAATATTCAACTGTGTAGCCTAAGTAACACAGCCAGTAACGACTCCTTGCTCTACAAATTCAACACGTTAGGTGAGTTGCAAAATTTTAACAACGCTACCCAACTACCCAAGCTTAAGTTCTAATGATCAGCAATTCAATTACACATATAATAAATAAGGCACACAAGACAATTTAACAAATTTCCAGCACACGTAAGTGAACAACTGAACCGATAACAACAGAATCGTAGCACAATTCAAAATCACACTTTACAGAACAAAACCAAAGTCATGCACACTGTGCGCACTTATTTTACAGCCTTGCTTACCGAAGTGTAATTCACTATCGGAAACCACGTGTGCAATTCACAGACAAGCCATTGCCGAGTGCCCACAAATTTTCATAGCAGAATGACTTACGTTTGACAGCACTTACGCAAGTTCACACAGTTTCATATAACATTGACTTGAATCCATGGTCAACCAAACACCTACTCTCATTATACTCATTGTAATCCGCTGAAGCCAGTTCTCGCCTTTCCTGCAGTGTTCTGGGCCTGACCAAATAGGACAGCACCCGCCCCCTCTTGATACTGTCCATACGACACTTGTCCGCGCTGACCAGGATCTGTCTGGTATCGCTCCGCATCAACTACGTGAAGCCCATTGTACTTTTCTCCTCACAGATAATCCTTATTGTTGTCTCTCCAGGTCTTACACTCCCGTGGCGACTCCTTGGACAAACCACGCTGACATATAGTAGCCTCCGTGACTGGCTCATTTTAAAGTTGCCGATTTCTTTCCCTATGGCAGACTGTCCGACGCCATTTATTGGTTCTCCTAGCTGCAGCATGGTGGCGCACACTGCGGTCACAAGTCCCATAGCAGCCGCACGCTGCTGACACCGATGCAACACACCCAGGAACGAGATCGCTGGCGCGAAAGAAAACGGCTCTGTTACGTTGGCTGTTCATAGTACAGCCCTTTCCTTTGAACCACGAGGAATAATCACCATCGTAAGGCCTCTGACCCACTGGGAGATGAGTTCTTCTGCTGTCAACATACGTTTATCTGACTTGTACACTCAGTCACAGGACCACATGACCATAATGTTTAGTCATCATGGTGAAATAGTTTAATGAAATAGTTTAACTGTTTTCTAAAAGTATCAAAAGGGTCAATAAAAGAGAAGTAGTTAACGATCTTGTTGCTACTCGTGATAATCAGATGCTCTAAAATTGCGATGACAATCATACTTACGATCGCATCTGGACCACCAAAGCCTTCCTGCTATCGCTAAGGTAATCTGCCCCATTCTACAACGATGTGTCATTATTAAACAGTGTCTCTCTCAGTTGCCATCAATTAGGTCTTTTTTCTTTTGTTCGTTTCTTGTGATTACTTACGTACACGAGGTTTCTGACTGACCATATTGTTTGCCTGTAATGTTTTAAGCATCCTGTACCCAGGCACCTGTTTCAGTATCTAGGATTGAAAAGTAATGCCTCCACCTTCGTTAATTGTGTTTGGATGGGAATATTTTAGTAAATCAAACGCTGTAATAATCCTTAGAATGTGGTTTTTAATTGCCAATATTCACTTTTCCACATAATCACCAGCCAATTAGATACATTTCTGCCAACGACGAACAAGTTTTCTGAAGCCGTCATAGAAGATGTCGACACTGTTTCCGCAACCAGTCTCACAGTTCTCTCAATGTCTTCGTCGGAAGCATAATGATGTCCCCTCAGATCATGTTTCATTATTAGGAACAGATGGAAGTCAGACGGTGCTAAACTTAGACTGTAAACAGGATACCACAAGATGGTGAGATTCAGTCTCTGAAGTTCTGCTGTGGTGGCACATAAAGTGTGTGATCTGGCATTGTCATGCTGCAGGAAACATTTCCCATTTCCTTTCCAACCCTTTTTAGATGTCGTTTCAGAGTTCGCAGGGCTGTGATGTAACGCTCTGTATACATCGTTGTTCCACTATCAAGTAAATCAACAATTTTGCTTATACAACCCGGTGGTTGCTGTCACGTGATGTCCAACTCTGTTTGTCACGCTGGTCAGATGTTCCCACCTCAACAACTTTAAACTTACCCGCCCAATGACGCACAGTGCTCACATCAACACAATCACCATAAACTGCTTTCATTCTCTGATAAATCTCCTTTGGGGTGACACCTTCTGCTGTCAAGAATTCAATGACTGCACGTTGCTTAAATCGCATTGACCGATCATCTGCGCAGGGTTCCATACTTTACACTGTAACAACACAACCGTTCAATGTCAAGGCTTCCCGCCAACTGGAGCAGTAGAGAAGAGGCTACGGAACAAGCAAGTACCTGCCGCATATCAATGTTGCAAATTGTTGAAGAATTACGAAGGTGGAGGCATTACTTTTCAGTCAACCCTCGTATACAACCTGTCAGTTGTGCAAGCTTCAAAACGCAACTTTTCATGAAACCGCAACTAATATTTCTGGATATGGACTCCTAGTCCCGTTTCAATTAAGATATTATTGGACCTATGACTGTTCTCCTAAATGAACGGTAAGGAAACTACATTTTCGAAAGGACAAAGATTTCATAGATATTAATCCCTCTAATCATATAATATGATAATCTTTGTTCTACGGAGTTACAATTTCTTTCTCTATTAAAGAAGCGACGTTAACCTGTTTGTTTTCCCCCTTTTGGCAGCAGCAAGCAACGGATGTAAATGTAATCGTTGTAGTCATTTTATTTATGTTGAAAAGCGATTTGTTTGCTGATGCAATGATCGAGTACCATAAGCCCTCTACCATTAGTTATTTTATGTTTTGAAAGTCGAACCTGCATCTGTATGTTAAGTTCTATATTTACTGCAAACTAATTTCCTTTGTATAAATACTATGTAAACCGTTATTCACAATCAAGCACACCATTATCGAAGACTGAACATTTTTTCGCGAATTTATTTTTAATGTATTAGGTTGTAAGGTCAATAAGGCTGACTTTGTTTGAAACTGAACTAATCAGCATTTATAATAGCTTTAACTCAATATGGCAGTAGTTACGTGTTCCCCTTTTTTACCATCATTGAACTGGTTTCGCTTTATTTAAGATTTTATAATTCAAGCTGACATAAAATATTAGCAATTTACGTCTGAGAGCCACTTCATCTTCCGTATTAATATAATTGTGGGTCTTTATCACATGACACGTATTTACTTGAGCCTGTATTCAACTCTTAGTGAAGCAGTGTTATGCTATTGCCTTCTGCAGTTAACCGTAGACATTGATTTTGAATACGTGTTCGAATCTCAGCTGTAGTAGAAGATGAATTCGATGGTTTAGACATGGTCAGTACAAGGAGTAGGGTAGTTGGCGTCCGTATCCAAGCCACACAACTGGGAATGATGTTTGTCCTTTCCAAAACTTTACATTCTACAACTGTTGATGTGTCATGACCAGCAAGAACAACATTTTCCCTCATTCCATTTTCACTTGGAATAAGAAAGGTCAAGTCTTAAAAATTGGGCAAAGTACCTTTCAAGAGGCATTGGAATTGGCTTACAGACGGCATATGTAGATGGATGTAGATGTGGATACAGTTCTCCCAAAATGCTAGTGCCAAAGGGAAACGTGAAAAGTACAGAATGATACATCCGCGCGCCGTCCGGAGTGCAGAGCGGTTCTAGGCGCTACAGTCTGGAACCGCGCGACCGCTACGATCGCAGGTTCGAATCCTGCCTCGGGTATGGATGTGTGTGATGTCCTTAGGTTAGTTAGGTTTAAGTAGTTCTAAGTTATATGGGACTGGTGACCTGAGAAGTTAAGTCCCATAGTGCTCAGAGCCATTTGTACCATTTTTTGAACATCCTCGCGTCCCCTTCGAAAACCATATGTCTGATTTTTCTATTGTCTGGCTCATGCTATTAGATCTAAAAATAATTGTTTTTGTACGATATATGATGCAGTTAAATTTTCTACTGCGATAATATTTCGCTGGAGGCCATGATTTTCGCGATGTTCAAGAAAATTACCATTGAAGGTCACGTTTGTACAATTTTCTTAAATAATTAAATAAGTGCAGCCTTTAGCAAAAACGTATTCCCGTACAAAATTTATTTACATTAAATATCCTGCAAAAATATCTTGTTCATTTTTTTCCTTGAAAGCTAACAGTTTTCACGTTGAGCAAGAGAATATAGAAATCACGTGCTTGGTATTTGGTGGCGTTGCAGGTTGCATGAAAACCATGGGTAGAGGCAACTGAATTACTGTGTTCAATAACGAGGATCCACAAGATTCACAGAACCTTCTGTCACTCCATCTGAATTATGATGTCAAAGCCACGGCGTAAAGTAGGAACGAGAGACAGGACAGCGACCCCTGGATCCTGCACGTCATGTAGTAGATCGACCTACGTGGGCAGCAAGCGGGGCAGCGTGGGAAGCGAAATGTGCGCATCTGGCCAGCGAGCGGTCTGGAGCTCATCCATTTCGATACCGATCGATCATTATTTATTTATGTGACGACAGCGCCGAGCAGTGCAGCGGCACAGATGTCGGCCAGCAATCGGGTTTACGACTTTTTGCCGGGTGAGCAGTCCTCGCCTCCCGCCTCTTTGGCTGCCACTCAACTCCGCATCCGCTACTGCAAATGAAACTTCCTATGGAATTAAATGTGTGTACCGGAATGTAGCTCGAATCCTGGTGCTTACTTTTTGTGGGTAACGTTCCTGTTCACTGATCTCTCATCTCACAATTCAGTGTGCGTCACAGATCTACCATCTGCCTCTAGGTGTCACTTCTAATTCCCATTACGAGCAATGTTGGAATATTTCTGCCGACAGGAGAGCAATGATTTTACTCTGAGCGGCAATCTCGTATACAGCCTTTTGCTCTGAAGATTTCACGTTTACCGAGCGAGGTGGCGCAGTGGTTAACACACTGGACTCGCATTCGGGAGGACGACAGTTCAATCCCGTCTCCAGCCATCCTGATTTAGGTTTTCCGTGATTTCCCTAAATCGTTTTAGGCAAATGCCGGGATGGTTCCTTTGAAAGGGCACGGCCGATTTCCTTCCCAATCCTTCCCTAACCCGAGCTTGCGCTCCGTCTCTAATGACCTCGTTGTCGACAGGACGTTAAATACTAACCACCACCCACCACCACCACCATTTCACGTTAGTGTCTAGTGCGGTACACAGTGAAGTATACAGTTTACAAACCAGCCTTACTTTGTGACGAACCCATTCTCTGTAGTATTATTACCCACTGTGGTACTGGTCCAGCAATGTATTTAGAAAAGTCTGGGTTACCAGAACATTACCCGAGATTAATGTTCTGTGCCCAAGACGCCATCGAATCCTCAGTTATGACATGATAGGAGATTTATAACTGCATAAAGATCGCGAGACACACAAATCGCCGCGCGGAGTGGCCACGCGGTCTTTGGCGTCATGTCACGGATTGCGCGACCCCTCTTGCTGGAGGTTTCGGTCGTCCATCGGGAATGGGTGTGTGTGTTGTTATTAGCTTAAGTTAGTTTAATTTTGTTTGAGTACTGTGTAAGTCTAGGGACCGATGACCTCAGCAATTTGGTCCCTTAGGATTTCACACACATTTGAACATTCTGAACTCAATAATCAATCGTATACTGCAGTGTCAAGACAAAGTTACCAATGAAAAGGAGGGTACTATATAATGGTTCTTTTATGTTGTTATGATTTTGCCTATTCTTCCAAACTCAGAATGCCCCATTGAAACTGGTGATGAACTCGCATGATTCCACCTACGCTTCAACCATCAGACCAGCATGCATTCACTTTGTCCGCCACCTTAGCTGAGTGGTGAGCACGTCTGATTGCCATGCAGAGGGCCCGGTTTTGGTTCCCGGCCGTGTCGGAGATTTCCTCCATTCGGGGATTTGGTGCTGTCCTCATCGTCATTTCCCCATTATCGACAGGCAAGTCACTTAGTGTGGCGTCGACTGAATAGGCGTCCCAGATGGGGACACGCGGCCATAAATGTCATACGATCACTTTATTCCATCATTAAAATGTCATTAGTAGTGGCCACATTGCTGTCTATTGCTAATATCTAAAAATGTATGCATATATGAACTAAAAACACAGGAAACGTGAATTAAATCGTTCTGGGAAGGTGCCTTAAGATGTCGTCAGATACCCACATCACAGACACGAAATAAGAGATAAGAACTCTTGGCAGATTCCAGCACTTTACTAGCACCTCATAACATGATGGATAATATTTTCACTTTCTAGCGACTACGGAGATTTTCTCTGCCCGGGAACTGGGTGTTTGTGTTGTCCTCATCATTTCGTCAACATCAATCGTGAATGTGGCTAGATTGAACTGTGTAAAAATTGGCCTGTATCAAAACTGATACTTTATAGGGGCTCTGAGAACCGCGCAGTTGAGCGCCCCACAAACCAGACATCATCGTCATCATCATCATCCTCATTACCTAGCAACTATTCACCGTGATTGTTACAATATGTTACTGAACACTTTACCATACAGTAAATTATTTTTCCGTCGGTGAAAACATTTTACTGCTTTCCAAAATTAAAATATCGTTTCAAGACAGGTAAATACGCTTCTAAATACACTAAGGCAAAAATAAAATGCCCCCCTCACCCCACGAAGGAAGTATGCGAATGGGACAGAAATCGGTAGATATCGTGTACATGTACAGACAAACAGATGCTTACAATCTCAAAATAATTTGGTGATCTATTCGAGAGAAAGAGATTACAGTTTCAGAATAAATTTGTGATCAATTCAAGAGAACCAGCTTCGCGAGATGAACTTATCAATAACACTTTGGTCCATCTACGGCCCTTATGCAAGCAGTTATTCGGCTTGGCATGTATTGATAGAGTTACTGGATGTTCTGAGCGATATAGTCACAAATTCTGTCCAGTTGGCGTGTTAGAGCGTAAAAATCCCAAGCTGGTCGGAAGGTCCTGCCCATAACGCTCCATACGTTCCCAAATGGGTAAAATGCGACGACCTCTTTGCCCAAAGCAGGCTTTGGCAAGCCCTATGAAAAATATTAGAAACTCTCGCCTGATGTGGACGTGCAGTACCTTGCACAAATGTCAGCACAGGATGCGTTGCCACGAAGGGCAGCCGAGCGGGGGCATTACGGGTTCGGCGTGCCGTTGTGCCGTAGGGGTGCCATGGATGACAATCAAACGGGACCTACTTTATAATAAGTCATCAGTCTCCTGACTCGTTTTATGCGACCCGACACGAATTTCTCTCCTGCTACAACGTTTCGATCTGCAAGTAGCACTTGCAATTTCTGTCCTTAATTATTTCCTCCAGATACATCCTTATTGGTCATTGGGGCTCACTGCTAAGCGGAACTCATCACTGAACAAACAATTGAACACCATTCAACGAGAATTCAGGTCGAAGAAGTGTCTGGAGACGCCTCGGACAGCGATAAGATACCAACCCAACCGACGCTCACCATACGGCCCGACAACCATGAACGATGTTATGGGATGCCATTTTTTTTTGTAGGAGGACCCTTTAGTTTTCATCTGCTATTCCCTTAGGACACACTGGTACGTGGATGATATTCTACGCCCAGTTTGTTACCCTTGATGGCAAGCTATGCACCAGCCGGCTCACTGCGAGAGGTTCTATTGCTTGGGAGTTTGACCATCTAACACCCCAGCTGGTTCGAATTTGGCACCATACCCTCAGGAGGACTCCCAATCAGTGACTAGCTCAATAATTGCTTGCATAAGAGCTGAAGGTGGACCAGGGTGATACTGACTTGCTCAATTTGTGAGCTTCATTCTCTTGAATAAATCATTCAGTGTTTCTGAAATTGTAATCACTTGTGAAATTTAAAACTTCCTCGGCGAATTAAATTCGGGATTGCAGCCGGTCTTCATAAACTTCACGATATTTCTAGTAGACACCTGACCATCATCTTCAGGTGAGCCATTGAAGACTGATGACGTTCTCAACTCTGTCCTATATAGTGCGCTGAGAGTTTTGCTGCGCATGCGTCAGAGTCACGTTGACAGAGGGATCTGGGACCGATGACCTCGTAGTTTGGTCCCTTCCCCCCCTCTTTTAAACCAACCAACAGAGGGACCACACCACCCGGTGTCAGCGACCTCGCTGGTGGGTGGAAATGCGAAGATCAATTGTCTTCGGCTTGCCGCTCGCCGCAGCCATTGGAGTATTCTTGTGTCTTCGTCTGGAGCAAATCTCGGATATGACTGAATTCCACACTTTAACCCGCTGCCGGTGTCACGGTCAATTCGGATTTTACGCGATGCATATTTCAACAGATTCTTTCCTAACTGATTACCAAAAAGATGTTGCTGTGGCAAAAATTGATGGTTGTCATACTCCATTGAATGTCCGTTGGAGATGCAATGTTCCCCAGTTGCAGATTTCGGTTGCATAAAGCGAATGAAACGTTTATGGTCTGTGCCGCGTTCTTCTACTGTGCGTGTTGTTTGTTCTATATAGGCCATACTACACTGGTAAAGATATTTTCTAAATTCCCGCCTTGCCCAGCAACAAATTGTCCTTCACTGACCTCAGCAAGTCCGAAATTTTAGTGGGCTGAAAATCACTTTCACCTGAAAATTACTAAAGAATCTTGCTATTTTGAAGGAAATATTTCCAACGAAGGGAAGAAAACCTAGGGACTTTGCTGGCGCCTTCTCCCCTTCATCCGCTTACCGGTTTTTTGTTTTTTCTAAGAATGCCTCCGTAATTATCGAGGTAGAGTGTCTATTGTCTCTGAACACTGTCGTTAAAGATGCAAGCTCTTTAGGCATACTATCTGTATCCGCCACTATATGGGCTCTGTGTACATGGCAAATGGGTTTTAAGCACACACATGGTCTGGAATCGGTAATGGCAACTTGGAGTGTGTAAGTACAATCAGTAGGAGCGAGCTTACGATAAACAGAATGCCGCTGAGAGCCGTCACTCTTCTCTCTAACCAAAATATCTAGGAATGGGAGACAAGAACCTTCCTCTAACTCCTTAGTAAATTGAATGTTCTCATGAATGGAGTTAAGTTGATGTAAAAATTCCATTAACTTAGCCTCTAAGTGGTGCATATACTATGAACGTATCATCCATGTACCCCCAA
The DNA here is from genome assembly GCF_023864345.2 of Schistocerca serialis cubense. NCBI lineage: Eukaryota > Metazoa > Arthropoda > Insecta > Orthoptera > Acrididae > Schistocerca > Schistocerca serialis. The sequence continues at coordinate 446,199,909 of NC_064645.1, forward strand.
AATACAGTTTGTTTAACAACCGCACATGCCGTCAGTCTATTGAAAATATTCTTTCTTGAACATAAAGTAGGTTGAGGAAAGAGCGTGCCGAAACAAAGCAGTGATGCCCGCCTGAAACTGTTTACCAATTAGTGCCAATGAATCATCAAGAGGTACCTACGTAAAAAGAGATACTGTATTAAAACTCAATAGCAGAACCGAACTACGTAGGTGGAGAGACCCCCTCTGTTGATAAAATCGGCTGAGTACCGTATATGATGTAGGCATTTTCCAGCTAATGATCTCAGCGAGAAAGCAAGATGTTTGGCTAAATCATATGTGGGGGTTGTCAATATTACTCAGTACAGGACGTAATGGAAGATCATCTTTGTGCATCTTAGGAAGATCATACAGTCTTAGTGGTACGCTGCCATGTGCTCTTAACCGCTTGATAATCTCTGTACGTAACGAGGAAGAATTCCGAATGTATACGTCTTTCGCCGCATTAGGGTCGTGATCAACCTTCGTGTTCATACTATAGGCCATTCATCTTCTCCAAATACAAGCTACGAGGTAACAAAACAGTTGACTTACGTTTATCAGCCTTCAGCATCATTACTTCCGGATCGTCTCGGAGATTTCGTAGTGCAGTCCTTTCTTCAGGGGTTGTATCAGTGTATTGAGGAGGTTCTTTCAAAAGAGCACGGCAAGACTTCCTTTTTATTTCTTCAGCAGCATCCATAGTAAGGCGTCGTGCAGCGTCGTACAGCGTAGGGCGAAACGGGGAACGTTTTCAGTCTTCGATAGCCCACCTGAAGGTAAATGGCATGTGTCCAGTCAAAATATGGTGGAGTGAAGCTTACTACGATCGGCCGAAATTCCGAAATCTCCTCAAACTTGTAATTATTTGTTTGTATATCTACGTAAGGCTTTCTTTTCTTGTGACATCATTAATAAAACAGAGGCCTTGTAAGTTTTATGAATTGAGGCTCAACGTCATTAGTTCGTTGCTTTTCGGTAATGGTTTCGGATACATTGTAAATATAAACCAAAATAGGTTCCGCCTCCTCATATACTTCGATTGCTGTTATGTGATTAGTTTTGTTCTCTCACGTTCTCTAATTTCTATTTACATGCTGACTCGACTATAGTTAGAATTTATAGTTTCACTGACTGCTTTAGTATAGTCGAAAGCGGGTAGATCGCAAACCTAGTAACGAGGTAATGTGCTCTAATGCACTGTCGTAACAAATTTATTTTCGTGGCCATTTCCTGAGACATGAGACCACAATCCGTAACTATATATGTATTATAGAGAACTATAGCTTCTCAGTGCTAAAACCATAAAGGACTGCAGTTGTGACTTCTCTACAAAATATGTATCACCTTACAAAAACAGTAATAGTTTTGAAACAGGTCAATCAAATCGTTGCACAAATCTGTTATGTGGAATGTGTCTAGTAGGGTAACGGTGCTGAACCCGTAATGCACCTTGCTCTGCTCCACTTATAACCAGAATCTGGGAAAGTGATAAAGTGATCAGACAATTTGAAAATTTATTTCACCAGTATAAGTCTTTTCCATTACCCATTTATCCCATAAATGATTATCTATGTGCGTGTGCGTGAATTTCAATTGCTTCCACATGCAGCGGAGTTGATCCTAGTAGAGCGTAAGCCTTACCAATTCAGCATGGAGGAAAGATATAACACTGGCTGCTGTGGCCGAGCGGTTCTAGGCCCTTCAGTCCGGAACCACACTGCTGCTACGGTCGCAGGTTCGAAACCTGCCTTTGGCATGGATGTGTGTGATGTCCTTAGGTTAAGTTAGGTTTAAGTAGTTCTAAGTTCTAGGGGACTGACGACTTTAGCTGTTAGGTCCCATAGTGCTTAGAGCCATTTGAACCATTTGGAAGGTATAACACCAAACGGGAAAATAGCGAGTAGTATCAATGTTAAATAAACGCTGGGTCCTGAAGTAAGTGTGGTGTGGTATATCACACTAAATTAATTCTCTCCACTGTACCTGTTTCAAAGAGAAACTGTTTCAACCACGCACCTTACTACTCATTTCTGCGCCTACCTCGTAAATGGACAAACATGCTCTTCTGAGCAATATTTTTCACTTGAGAACCAAGTATTTCAGAGTGATAATGTAACTGTAGAAGTAATTAATTCGTTTTATTTTAGCTTTGTAACGTTTCTTTTTTTAATCATTTATTTCATTTCGCCTATTGAGCGTAACTTGATTGTGTGACTTTTCTTCTTTATCAACTGCCACCGTGGTAAAATTATGTCCGAAATATTAGACACTGTGAAGACCCTTTCTGCTAAATTGATTACGCCTTGCGTTCTGAATCCTGCGGCGAAGACGGAGTAAACTTTATGATTACTTTGGCTGATGGTACATCGTGTCTCATGCCAATGACTTTGTCCGTTATCTGCTTGTAAGGTGAAGCCATACGTGTCTGCTTTACACCCAACAGGTAAGAAAGCTCAATAATCTGTAGTGGTCTTACAGTCTATAAATGTAAGCACAGGTTAGCTAAGTGAATAAATTGATAGTAATAATTTACAGTTAAGGGCAATCATCATAAATGGTAAAATTGGGAAATATTTGCAAATTAATGTAGGGTGGTAGCATGAGTTGACAGTTGCACGAGTCTGATAATTTATTCGTAAATAACGCGCTGTTATACAAAAAGGAGGCCCTGCAATCTATCCTGAAACGATGTTGTAGAATAATAAATATTAAACAGGTGTTGATACTGTGTAAAATGTAGCGTGAAAGGTTGTTGAATCCCCAATAATTTAAAAGTTCGTTACTAGTTCGAAAGTTACTAGACCAGCTCGTAGATGAGTTCTACTAACTCTCCACTGCCGTTAAAGAGAAGTTTTGCAAAGCTTTTGTATTACATGAAGTATTTAACCGACTCCAGTGTCTTCCGCAAATTAATATAAATATAAAACTTTGCTACCACCTTCTCCTATGATCCCTACGGAAACCCCCTTCGTACTTCTCTCTTGTACCCAAGAGGAAACCTGCTTCCCATCCCTCTCCAGTTTCCTGTCCCTCCCGCTAATGCCCTCAACAAAGAACGACTTCTTTACAGCGCCATAAAATGCACTAAACGGACCACCATTGTGGTACTCGGCACACAGTTTTAATATGCAAGGAAGTTTACTATTTGAAATGTTTGTAGAAATATTATTAGTTTTGCTGTAATTTCTAACTTCTATGTTTTTAGCGATAAAACTGTGCTTGACATTTTATTCGATGCATCACAATGCTGTGATTGCTTTGATACGCCTCAATTTAGTCTACCATTTTTCTTGTTTCTTCGTTATAGATCATAAACAGTTTCTTGATGACGTCCATGTTTTGTGAGTCTTAAATTCTTGCTAGTGTCAAGATTCGCTCACTTTAGAGGAGGTGAGATGGTGGCAGGCCGACTGCAGCTGTGAGGGTAAAACGCCCTGTAAGTGCCTGTGTTAATGCTTCCTTTGCCGCTGACTGACCAGCCTTGGCAGCAGAGCTCCGGGCCGTCAGCCTGTGTTCGAAGCTCCATATGCAGTCCAAAATTTAAGTATAACTTCGAAATATTCTCATGAGCCTTCGATTTACCCAGCATGAACATCAGGTTGTAATGCGTGTGTGATCTCATAGCCGTTACACAAAGTCGTTATGCTTTCCTAGAGCATAAAGTTATGTATCCGATGGGTATCAGGATGCACTGCGAATGTTCTTCCATTAACCCTCTATCGATTTTCGACAAAATTTTAGCGACCACGCATCTCTGATACGACGCACAGTGTTCAGTCTTTACTGGCGTTTGTGGGAGCAGATTCTAAGGTTAAACATTGCCTGCTCCTTGCCTCAATACTTGGTGGTTTACACAGACACGAACACGAGACCGATCCTTTCACAACGGAATTCAAGCCTCTTCCGAAACCCAACAAATATCTCCAAAGTGACTCTATTTATGTTTTCTGTACTTTGTATTGTCGATGTGTTTTGAAGTGTTTGTCGGTGCCAGTGAGAACTGTAGTGAATGAATTAACATTCACGATCACAGAATCTTTCTGCTATTTTAAAATTATTTTTGTACGATGTATGCCCATTGAACCTTCTCCCAACCGCCTCCTGTCCCTTACATACTAGCTTATACTAGAGTTATCCGTTGTGCGATGTCCTTATTGTCGTATTCAGTGTGCCATATTCATGTATATCAATCATCAGGAGAACCAAGTATGATAAACTATGAATGTGATGTACACGGAAGTGCATTAAAACTCACCACTATATGTGCAAATTTATATTAGAACCATCCTGTTATGAGGCAGAACAACCTCTGCATGTCAACTATGAAAAGTACACCTCCCCTACTCTTTTGAATATAGTTCACGCCAATAGTGCTTGTCTCCTGCATTCTGCCGCTTTCTTTGTTCGGTTCAACTTCATATAAGAGTTATTTCATATGTGTGGCTCCAGTCAATTCACGTTTTCAAGCGGTAAATATATGAGGACGTCAAACATAATCTGTTGTACTCTCCATTTGTAAAAGACATCCTATTTTATACTCACTGAGAGAAATGCTTTATACGCTTTTATAAATAAAGGTGTTGTTGTTGTTGTTGTGGTAGCTTTCAGCATGACGACGGATTTGCTGCAGCTTACTCACTAGTTTACTCTGTGCAAGTTACTTCGACTTAATACTGCTTCCTACATCCATTTGAACATACTGTATTTACCGCCGGCTCTCCCACTACTTATTGTCCCCCCCCCCCCCCCCCCCACGAGAATCCCTCCAGCACCATATTGATGGTTTCTTCATGCCTCAAGATGTCTTACCAATCGATCCATTCTTTCAGTCAATGTGTGCTACAAACTTCTCTGGCGCCAGTTAGATTCAGAAACTTTTCACTAGTTACTCCATTAATCTATCTACTCTTCAGCATTCCTTAGTAGCCACCCTTTTTTGATATTTCTATTATCATCTTGTCTGAAATGGTTATCGTCCATGTTTCACTAACAAAGAGATCCCCATTAAAATACATGTTGTTGTTGTGGTCTTCAGTCCTGAGACAGGTTTGATGCAGCTCTCCATGTTACTCTATCCAGTGCAAGCTTCTTCATCTCCCAGTACTTACTGCAGCCTACATCCTTCTGAATCTGCTTAGTGTATTCATCTCTTGGTCCCCCTCTACGATTTTTACGCTCCACGCTGCCCTCCAATACTAAATTGGTGATCCCTGGATGTCTCAGAACATGTCCTACCAACCAGTCCGTTCTTCTAGTCAAGTTGTGCCACAAGCTCCTCTTCTCCCCAATTCTGTTCAATACCTCCATCTAATCTTCAACATTCTTCTGTAGCACCACATTTCGAAAGCTTCTATTCTCTTCTTGTCTAAGCTATTTATCGTCCACGTTTCACTTCCATACACTCCATACAAATACTTTCAGAAACGACTTCCTGACATTTAAATCTATACTCGATGTTAACAAATTTTTCTTCTTCAGAATCGCTTTCCTTGCCATTGCCAGTCTACATTTTATATCCTCTCTCCTCCGACCATCATCAGTTATTTTGCTCCCCAAATATCAAAACTGCTCTACTACTTAAAGTGTCTCATATCCTAATCTAATTCCCTCAGCATCATCCGACTTAATTCGACTACATTCCATTATCCTCTTTTGCTTTTGTTGATGTTCATCTTATATCCTCCTTTCAAGACACTGTCAATTCCATTCAACTGCTCTTCCAAGTCCTTTGCTGTCTCTGACAGAATTACAATATCATCCGCGAACCTCAAAGTTTTTATTTCTTCTCCATGGATTTTAATACCTACTCTGAATTTTTCTTTTGTTTCCTTTATTGCTTGCTCAATATACAGATTGAATAACATCGGGGATGGGCTACAACCCTGTCTTACTCCCTTTCCAACCACTGCAACCGTTTCATACCCCTCGACTCTTATAACTGCCATCAGCTTTCTGTACAAATTGTAAATAGCCTTTCGCTCTCTGTATTTTACCCCTGCCACCATCAGAATTTGAAAGAGAGTGTTCCAATCTATATTGTCAAAAGCTTTCTCTATGTCTACAAACGCTAGAAACGTAGGTTTGCCCTTCCTTAATCTAGCTTCTAAGATAAGTCGTAGGGTCAGTATTGCCTCACGTGTTCCAACATTTCTACGGAATCCCAACTGATCTTCCCCGAGGGTGGCTTCGATCAGTTTTTCCATTCGTCTGTAAGGAATTCGCGTTAGTATTTTGCAGCTGTGACTTATTAAACTGACAGTTCGGTAATTTTCACATCTGTCAACACCTGCTTTCTTTGGGATTGGGATTATTATATTCTTCTTGAAGGCTAAGGGGATTTCCCCTGTCTCATACATCTTGCTCACCAGATGGTAGAGTTTTGTCAGAACTGGCTCTCCCAAGGTTGTCAGTAGTTCTAATGGAATATTGTCTACTCCGGGGGCCTAGTTTCGACTCAGGTCTTTCAGTGCTCTGTCAAACTCCACACGCAATATCATTTCTCCCATTTCATCTTCATCTACATCCTCTTCCATTTCCATAATATTGTCCTCAAGTACATCGCCATTGTATAGGCCCTCTATATACATCTTCCATCTTTCTGCTTTCCCTTCTTTGCTTAGAACTGGGTTTCCATCAAAGCTTTTGATATTCATGCAAGTGGTTCTCCTTTCTCCAAGGGTCTCTCTACTTTTCCTGTAGGCAGTATGTATCTTACCGCTAGTGAGATAAGCCGCTACATACTTACATTTGTCCTCTAGCCATCCATGCTTAGCCATTTTGCACTTCCTGTCGATCTAATTTTTGAGACGTTTGTATTCCTTTTTGCCTGCTTCATTTACTGTATTTTTATATTTTCCCCTTTCATCAATTAAATTCAATATTTCTTCCGTTACCCAAGGGTTTCTACTAGCCCCCCCCCCCCCCCCCGGCTTTTTACCTATTTGATTCTCTGCTGCCTTCACTATTTCATCCCTCAAAGCTACCCATTCTTCTTCTACTGTATTTCTTTCCCCCATTACTGTCAATTGTTCCCATATGCTCTCCCTGAAACTCTGTACAATCTCTGGTTCTTTCAGTTTATCCAGGTCCCATCTCCTTAAACTCCCACCTTTTTGCAGTTTCTTCAGTTTTAATCTACAGTTCATACCAACAGATTGTGGTCAGAGTCCACATCTGTCCCTGGAAATGTCTTACAATGTAAAACCTGGTTCCTAAATCTCTGTCTTACCATTATATAATCTATCTCATACCTTTTAGTATCTCCAGGGTTCTTCCATTTATACAACCTTCTTTCATGATTCTTAAACCAAGTATTAGCTATGATTAAGTTATGCTCTGCGCAAAATTCTACCAGACGGCTTCCTCTTTCATTTCTTTCCCTGAATCCATATTCACCTACTATGTTTCCTTCTCTCGCTTTTCCTACTGACGAATTCGAGTCACCCATGACTATTAAATTTTCGTCTCCCTTCACCACCTGAATATTTTCTTTTATCTCATCATACCTTTCATCAATTTCTTCGTCATCTGCGGAGCTAGTTGACATTTAAACTTGTACTACTGTAGTAGGCGTGGGCTTCATGTCTATCTTGGCCACAATAATGCGTTCACTATGCTGTTTGTAGTAGCTTACCCGTACACCTATTTTTTTATTCATTATTAAACCTACTCCTGCAAGACCAATATTAGATTTTGTATTTATAACCCTGTATTCACCTGACCAGAAGTCTTGTTCCTCCTGCTACGGAACTTCACTAATTCCCACTATATCTAACTTTAATTTATCCATTTCCCTTTTTAAATTTTCTAACCTACCTGCCAGATTAAGGGATCTGGTATTCCACGCTCCGATCCGTAGAACGCCAGTTTTCTTTCTCCTGATAACAACGTCTCTTGAGTAGTCCCCGCACGGAGATCCGAATCGGGGATCTCCTTGAGAAAATACTAACTCCATGGCTGTTAATGAAATTTGGTGAATGACCCAACCACCCATAAATACTTTTTAAATGTTTTATTTTAGTGCCATAACCGGTTTAGGGCTACCATACTCTTCTCCTTATAGCTAACTTTTTCGTTTCATAGATGATTTGGTCAACACCATGTCGCGCACACTGCAGAACAATATTTAAGTATTTAGCGCTACTTTATCAATTGTTTCATTAATAAAAATACGCTAAAGTGCTTGCATTTATATATATGTGATGCAAAGCGTTGTTCAAAAATGGTTAAAATGGCTCTGAGCAGTATACGGCTTAACTTCTGAGGTCATCAGTCGCCTATAACTTAGAACCAATTAAACCTAACTAACCTAAGGACATCACACTTATTCATGCCCGAGGCAGGATTCGAACCTGCGACTGTAGCGATCGCTCGGGTCCAGACTGTAGCGCCTAGAACCGCACGGCCACTCCGGCTGGCCAAAACGTTGTGTTCACAACATAAAAATGCAAGAACTCTATCGCATTTTTATTAATAAAACAATTTAAAAGTGGCACTAAGTAATCAAATACTATTGTGCAATGTGGGGCAGACGACTTATTGTTGATCAAAACATCTGTGTAAAGAAAAGTATTAGCCATCTGAAGATGAGCATGGTAATCCCTAACAGGTTATGGCACTAAAATAAAATATTTAAAAAGTATCTGTGGTGGTTGCGTCGTTCACCAACAAAAAAGTCTGTTTTTCAGAAATGATTTATTTGATGTAGCCAGTCTACATTTTACATTCTCTCTACATAGTCCCCCATCAGATATTTTCACACCAATATTTAGTACCGCTTTGCCACACTCATTTCCAATATTTCTGACCTCGTTCCCCAGTATAATTCATTCAGCATCGCCAGATTTAATTTGGTTACACTTCACTATATCTGTTTGACTTTTGTTGATATTCGCCTTACTACTTTTTTTCAAACACATTGCATTCTCTTCAGCTGCTCTTCCAAGATCTTTGCAGCCTCTGACAGCATTACTATGTTCCTGGCAAGCCTGAAAGTCCTTGCGTATTTCTCCCTGGACTTACGTTCCCTGTCCAAATTCGTCCTTAGTTTCTTTTCCTGCTTGCAGAATGGACAGATTAAGTAACATCGGACATACGCTAGAACTCTGTGTCACTTTCCGTCCATTGCTTCCCTTTCATGTCCTCCGAATTTATAATTGCTCTATTGTTCCTTTACATGTTGTACATTATTTTTACCCATTGAACCGTGTATTTGTCTCTTGTTACCTACATATTTTCAGACTACTGTTCAGTCAATTCTCCAAACCTGTCTTCAAATCTACAAATGTTATAAACGTAGGTTTGCCTTTCTTAAACTGGTCTTCAAAGAAAATTAGCAAGATCAGCGTGGTGTCATCCAGCGACCACGATGCCACTCCAAATTCGGCAACGTGTATCGATAACACTAGTGAGGACTCGCTGTAATTGTCAAAAGCAGCCGGCCGATCTGGCCGTGCTGTTCTAGGCGCTTCAGTCTGGAACCGCTTGACCGCTACGGTCGCGGGTTCGAATCCTGCCTTGGGTATGGATGTGTGTGACGTCCTTAGGTTAGTTAGGTTTAAGTAGTTCTAAGTTCTAGGGGAGTGTGACCACAGTTGTTAAGTCCCATAGTGCTCAGAGCCATTTGAACCAGAAGACCACGTCCCCGCCTGTGTATAGTAGCACCCTGACACTGGTCAATATAGTGTCGAGCATGAGAGAGCTCAGCCCAAATGATCTATGTTACAGCAGTCAACATCATCATATGAACATACCTACACCAATGCTCGTTCCATAGATCATGAATACGACATTTCATAATGATGGGGAACTTGTCACTTTACCATAAGTTTTCTTTACACAAAATAATTATTTCTTTTACACTTACTACTTCATATCTAAAAATTCAACTATGGAGTAGAAGGAGTTCTCATTCAGAAATTCCTTTGATTTGCTTTTAAACTTTGGTTGGCTATATGTCTGACTTTTAATGCTATTTGGCAAATGACCAAAGATTCTTGTGGTAGCATAATTCACCCCTTTGTGTGCCAAAGTGTGATTTAATTCAGAATAGTGAAAATCATCCATTTTTCTAGTGTTGTAGCTTTGCACTTTGTTGATATTTTTGAACTGGGATGGGTTATTAATGACAAATTTCTTAAGTGAATATATGTGTTGCGAAGGTACAGGTTCCTCGCTTTTGTGCAATGAATACTTTCTCTCTTAATGACGAATTGCTCCAAAATATGGTGCCATATGAAAGCAGTGATGAAAATACCCATAGTAGGGTAACTTATTGATATGTTTATCACCAAAATTTGCAATAACCCTAATAGCATAAGTAGCAGATCATCGATGTGTTTCTTCCAATTCAATATGTCAAAAATGCACACACCCAGATATATTTTGAATATTATGCCTTAGCAACAGACTTCTGTTTATAGTCTATTTTTGTTAATGGTGTTAGCCGGCCGCGGTGGTCGTGCGGTTCTAGGCGCTCCAGTCCGGAGCCGCGCTACAGCTAAGGTCGCAGGTTCGAATCCTGCCTCGGGCATGGATTTGTGTGATGTCCTTAGGTTAGTTAGGTTTAGTTAGTTCTAAGTTCTAGGGGACTGATGACCACAGCAGTTGAGTCCCATGGTGCTCAGAGCCATTTGAACCATTTGTTAATGGTGTTAGGCAATTTACTGTACAGAATTGTATAAACTGCGTTTTTTCAGAATTTAGTGAGAGTCCATTTGCAGAGAACCACTTAATAATTTTCTGAAAGACATTATTCACAATTTACTCAGCTGATTCTTGCTTGTGGGGTGTGATTACTATACATGTACCATCAACAAAAAGAGCTAACTTTGCATCTTCATGATAACAGAGTGGCAAGTGGTTAATATATATTAAGAACAATAAGGGGCACAAGACTGAATCCTGTGGGACACCATTCTTGATACCTCCCTAGTTAGAGGACTCTGCTGATTTTTTGCTTACTATCTGTACCGTTAATTTCAACCTTCTCCATACATCCAGTTAAATATGAACTAAACAATTTGTGTACTGTCCGACTCATACCACAATACTTAAGCTTCTCTAGAAGAATTTTATGATACACACAATCAAAAGTCTTTGAGAGATCACAAAATATCCCAATGGGTGATGTTCGGCTATTGAATGCAGTTAATATTTGATCAGTGAATGCATATATAGCATTTTCTGTTGAAAAGCCGTTTTGAAAACCAAATTGACATTTTTTAGTACTGCATTTTTACAAATATGTGATGCTACTCTTGCATGCACTACGTTTTCAAGAATTTTGGATAAAGCTGTGAGAAATGAGATTGGGAGGTAGGTGTTAGCATCAGACCTATCCCCTTTTTTATGCAATGGTTTAACGAAAGTGTATCTCAGTCTATGTGGTAAAATGCCCTGTTTCAGTGAGCTACTACATATGTGGCTGAGAATTCTACTTATTTGTTGGGAGCAAGCTTTTAGTACTCTGCAGGAAAAGCCGTCAATACCATGTGAGGTTTTACTTTTGAGTGAATTTATTATTTTACTAATTTCAGTAGAAGAGGTGGGATAAATTCCAGTTTTATCAAACTGCATAGGTACTGACTCTTCCATATACTGCCTTGCGTTTTCCAATGAATAGTTGGATCCAGTTTTCTCTACAACACTTAAAATCGTTTGAGAAATTGTTTTCTGCTTTTGACTTCTTGTTAACAAACTTTTCATTGAGTCTGACAGAAATACAGTCCACTTTTGCTCTCAGTTACCCTGTTTCCCTTTCAATAATATTCCAGATTGTTCTAATTCTATTATCAGATGTGCAGATCTCAGACATAAGGCCCATTCTTTTGGCTTTTTAATTAATTTTCTTAATACAGTGCAGCAGTTTTTATAGTGTTTCACAGTTTCGTGATCATTACACCTCCTAGCTATAAAATACATTTTCATTTTCTGTTTACAAGATATTTTGGTCCCTTTAGTAAGCCATAGCTTTTTACGTGGTTTCTTACTATTATATTTCACTGTTTTCTTAGGGAAACTGGTTTCAAATATACTCACAAAGGTATCATGAAATTGGTTAAATTTTAAACTAACAACAGGTTCTCTGTACACCTCATCCCAGTCTAACTGTTGCAAGCTTTCCCTAAAATGTTGAATTCTTGAATCGTTAATCGAATGCAGTACTTTGGAGGACTATTTTGCATTACTGTATGGAGCTATATCATATACTATAACTAGCTGTGCATAAAGATCAGACTGGCCATTCTTAACAGGATAAGCTTTTATTTGATAGGAATTATCTTGGTCCATGAAAACATTACCTATCAATTGGCTGTTTTCCTGTACCACCTGAGTAGGAAAATTGAAAGAACCAAGTAATAATTCAAGTCAAGCTTTCTATCGGACTCTTTCAGAAAATCTGCATTGAAATCCCAACAAAAAATAATTTGCATTCTGGTTTCCGACAGATAGCATACGAAAGAAACCAAGTTTTTCAGAAATAGTTGAAAATTCCCCAACAGAGACCTATACACAGATACAATCATAAAAGTGACATTACCTAGTTCAAGCTCACAAGCACATTCTTCTGTATGTTACTCTATGCTAAAAATTTTAGTTTCAAAATTTTTCACACTGTGACAGATTTTAACATATGTGGCAACTCCTCTCTCCATAGCGTCTCTACTTACCTATGCTGAAAGCTTATATCCACCTACAATTATCATTTCCATACCTATGAATATATGAAGTTCAGACAGGTGTAGTACATCTATTGAACCTTCAGTTTCTAAATCTTCTAAGCAAACAAGAAGCTCATATACTATGTTTTTTAATCCCCTGATATTCTGATGCAATATACTAACATTAGTTTTCACTGTGCTTTTATGAGAATCTTGTGACATACTAACGTCATTTATCATTGTACCATTGTGAGAATCTCGTGATATTTTAACGTCTGTAGTACCTGCCTGTCTCAACTTCTGGTAACCTTAATTTCAATCAATGTTGGATCATAGGACACTGAACTTAGCCTATAAAAGTACTCCCATGAGTTTCAGTGTGCCCATTACAGATTTTGCTATGATCCCAGCAAGTTTACCCTTCCCTCTGCTACTGAGAAGCGGGCCATGTCTTGATAAGTCCCAACTACCAATACCACGAACAGGAATAAAACCTATGTCTGACAAAGTGACTGCCGAAAGCAGCTGATATAGCTCCATATTGACCCTCCTAACAGAGCTGTTCAATTGGGTCCCACAAAACTGCATGAAAGCAGGAACCAAGCCAACGTTTGTGTAGTTCGTTGCAGATTCCATTTTTACCAGGTCACGCTCAATATTGTAGCCCTAATCCCTGTCAATACAGTTTCCCGCTCCACCCACTACCCCCACATATTCCTGCTTTGTAAAACCCTTGCACAGTGATCGTACATCCTCTATCACTTGGCAAAGGAATGCACTTGGCTTGAAAATACTTGTGGCCTGGTACCTGTCACCTAATTTTTAATGCAAGACGTCTGACAGATCGCATGAGAAAGAAACCCAGTTTTTCAAAAATAGTTGAAAATTTCCCAATGGAGACATATCTACAGATACAATTATAAAAGTAACATTACCTACTTTAAGCTCACAAGCACATTCTTCTGTATGTTGCTCTATGCAAAAGATTTTAGTTTCCGAATTTTTCATACTATGACAGATTTTAACATATGTGGCAACTCCACTATCCATAGTGTCTCTACTTACCTATGCTGAAAGCTTATATCCATCTACAGTTATCATTTCCATACCTATGAATATATGATGTTCAGACAGGTGCAGTACATCTATTGAACCCTCAGTTTCTAAATCTTCTAAGCAAAGCCTCTTCCACGGCTACTACCTAACAACAGAACTTTCCTCCTAATTTCTACTTCCTTTGCAATAGTTGGTTTCCTAGCGAAGGTATATTGAGTGCTGACTGCAAACATGCATTTCCTTGAGCCTCTTCCTTAGTTGACTGAGGTAGCGAGACAAATCAATTGTTTGTGCCAACGATGAAACTGTTAGATACTTTTTTCTTTCTGTGGCCCTTCTTCCTTGCTACCACTTCCCAACTGTCTTCACCCTTCTCCCCCCCCCCCCCCCCCAAACTACCTTAACCTCATGAGTTCGTCGCTAGCACTACCCAGTTCAGCCTGAAGGGCTCTAATCTTCCATTCCTGTTTCGCTATTTTCGTATTCCTTGAACATAATCTGCAATACCATGGAAGGGACCCGTTTTCTTACCAATTCCCATGCCACTACATTCACCCCACTTTAACTCTCTGCCACAACACCTGCACAGAACCCAAGAACTGGCTTTTCTGTGGCAGCTCAAACACTTCTGGCTCATAGTTGCTTACAATATTTTTACAGTATTTATGTAGGCAATAACAGTAATATTCTATTACCTACAGATCACAAGAATCACTTAAGGTAGGTGGAACACTAATATACGTGTGTACTATTCATATTGTAACGCAATGCACTTAAACTAACGTTAAAAATCAAAACTTGTATACCCGAAATATTAGGCCTAAGATCGTGTTTGTGCGATACGTAAATTACGTGTTTTGAAAGGAAATAAAAGTCTGAACTTAAAACCTTTAATTCCCCGAGTAGTAACGGCACTACTAATTATATGTGTTATAAAGAAAACCTAATTTCTTCACTTAATACGTAAAGAAATGTCTTAAATTTTGACAAATACTTTGAAACGAGTGAAACCTTCAATAGATAATATGAAACAGAATCTGATTATCTTCCATACGGTGTAATATTAACTTAATTGACAGTTATTACAGAATTAATTACTTATCTTCAAGAGCTCAATATTCAAGCGTGTGCGATCTATGCCAGAGTTGCCAACCTGTATAGGACAGTGACAACTGTAAGAATTTCTGAGGAAATTTACATTCGAAAATGTTGTATTTTGTACTGAAACAGAACAGTTTTGTTAATCTGTTCAAGTGATGCTTTCATAGTCAGTGATGGTTGTAAATTATGAAGCAATGCAGTGCCAAAGAACTTTGTCATTGTTAAATAAATGGTTTATTCATATATGTAATATCGTGAACTAATATTTATTGTGTTCTAGGTTGATGATCTTCCCCCAGAGCAATCAAAGAATCCACAGTTATGGCCATAAGAAAGTAGTTTCGTCTGGTCACAGCAGTCATTATGGTCTCACGTCTTCCCATATTTCTAGAAAACTAAAAATTATCTTTCCCGATGTCGGCTTCTACTGTAAACAGTTCATGTCGCCATTTTGCAACCACGACTTATTAAACAAATAGTTCGGTAGTACTGACACCTTCATTCATTGGATGCATTGGACGTCGTACTATAATATTATCCCAGAAGTCTGAGGGTACCTGACCTGTTTCACACAACGAGCACACCAGGTGTGGCTGAATATCCTAAAGACCTCACTAAGTCTGAGAGAATACCATCTACTTCAAGAGCCTTGGTCTGACATGTCTTTCAGGTAGACATTCAAAATATAATACTGGATATGTCACATATGCACATATGAAACACAAATCAGTCCTCCAGTTACTGGAGAGCTGCATTTTTAAAAAAGTTTAAAAGTAACTTCAAAACCGTAATTGTAGTTCTATTTCAGTCTTTTAAGTCACATGTCTTCATTCAAGGAAACTCAAGCAAACTCAATTTCTGATAGCCCTAAATGAATGTCGCATAGTTATACTGCAAATTTACCTTACAATCGAGCTGGGTAGACGAACCAAGTGCATGCGGATAACTAGGGGCCGCTGAGACTCCAATATACCAGTCGGCAGGAGCAAAGCAGAATTAGGGAGTTGGAGTGTATATGCGATAGCATCTGGAAATGAATTATAATTGGATTTAGGGTTTCCTAGCAGGCAGAGCTCAATACAGAATGAAATGTAAGGACTTTAAAGTAATCGGAGTACCTCAGTGTTTAAATGGGTACAATAATTTAGTGAATATCGCTGGAAGTTCTGTGAAACTGTCAGTGGGCGATTCAGTTGTCTATAGGATGGTTGAAACACAAACATCGCATGGTACCAGATACACGAACACTTGAAGATGATCAGCACTGGACCAGCCACTGACTACTACACTGAACGTACATATGCAGCCTTAAGCGTGGTCAATACACAGGAGCAGTCTAAGGGAAAATCTGGTCCATTCATGGTAACGGAAAAATACGAGGAGATCTTGTCGCCGCACTGGCAGAGAACCGCATCCGGCTGTGGCGGCACCTGGACAGGGGTCAGCTATCCGAATCGTGGTAACACTCCCTCCCCTCACCCCTACCGCCGCCAACGGAACCAAGACACCAACTCCGCCATCGGGGCGGCCATGTAGACGCCCCGGGCGTGGAGCCGGAAGGCCATACGTGGAGTCCACCATAGGTCAATCAATCATAAGGAACGCTCGAACAGGGCAAGAAGTTGGCTTGCCGAAATTAGCGTTTTTGTGCGGCATCACCCGGCAGAATATCCAAGAAATACCTAAAATATATCTCCACAGGTATGGTATTCAGTCCCAGATCTGTCACTGTTTCTTTGTACAGTTTGGCAGTCATATCAGGTGGCGATTTCATTTTTGTTTCCTTTTCGTTTTATTGAAGTCATCAGTCTTCTGACCGGTTTGATAAGACCCACCATAAATTCCTTTGCTTTGCCAAACTCTTTATCTCAGAGTAGCAATTACAATCTTCCATTACTTGCGGCGTGTATCACAATCTCTGTCCTCCTCTTCAGTTTTTACCTTCCAGCTCCCTCTAGTACCATGAAACTTACTCCCTGACATCTTAACAGATGTCTTGTCACCCTGTCCCCTCTTCTTGCAGTATTTCATTTCCTTGCTCATTCTGTGGAGAACCTACTCATTCTTTACCTTATCAGACCAACCTACTTTCAGCTTTCTTCTTTAGCACCATATCTCAAATGCTACGATTCTCTTCTGTTTCTGTTTTCCCACAGGCCGTGTCTCACTGCCACATAATGCTGTGCTCCAAACGAACGTTCTCGGAAACCTGATCCTCAAATTAAGACCTATGTTAGATTTTAGAGACTTCTCTAAGCCAGGAATGCCCTTTTTGCCCTTGCCACTCTGCTTTCTGTGTCCTTCTTGCGCGGTCCGTCAGTTGTTGTTTTGCTGCGTAGGTAGCATAATTCCTTAAATTCATCTACTTAGTGATCAGCAATTATCATTTTAAGTTTGTCGCCGTTTTTATTTCTGCTCTTCCCATTAATTTCGTATTTCTTTGATTTACTCTCAGTCCACATTCCATAGGCTGTTCATTCCATTCAACAGGATCGTCATTTACGAGTCTTAACACTGATATCCTTTCAACTTGCATTTAGATCCTGCTCTTGAACCATACTTTTATTTCAGTCATTACTTCTACAACGTACAGATCGAACAGTAGGGGTGGAGGACTATATCCCTGTCTTACACCCATTTTAATTCGAGCACTTTTTTCTTGTTCCCTCTTCGTTCTTGTAGATATCGAATATTAACCGTCTTTCCGTATAGGTTACCTCTCTTCTTGTCGGCATTTCGAACATCTTACACCATTTTACGTTGTTGAAAGTTTTTTCTAGGATCCTACGAACGTATCTAGATTTATCTTCAATCTTGCTTCCAGTATCAACTGCAGTGTCACCAACTGCCTCTGTGGTGCCTTTACCTTTCCTAAAGACAAACCGATTGTCAACTGACACATCCACAGTTTTATTTTCATTTCTTGTGTGTACTGTTCTTTGTTAGCAACTCGGATGTATGATCTGTTAATCTGATTGTGCGACAATTTTCGCATTTATCGGTTCTTGAAGTCTACACACAAACTTGAATAACCGTTTTGTTGGTGCTTCCCCTACAGTTTTTAGAAATTCCTCTAGGAAAGTCATTTTCCCTTCTGACTTAATTCATTTTCAGTCTTCCAAAAGTACGTTGTCTGTAGGGCAACCACAGCCGGAATATTCCATGATTTGAATAAACAAGACCACTGTGTTTGTTAGATTTGTTTATTACAGAACACGACCGATTTCGCAAATTAAATGTGCGTTTTCAGGTACTTCACAGAATAGAAATTCAGCCATGCTATGGGACGGACAAAGGCGGCTGGAGTGGCCGAGCGGTTCTAGGCATTTCAGTAGAGAACAATGCGACCGCTACGGTCGCAGGTTCGAAACCTGCCTCGGGCATGGCTGTGTGTGATGTCCTTAGGTTAGTTAGGTTTAAGTGGTTCTAAGTTGTAGGGGACTTATGACCTCAGATGTTAAGTCCCATAGTTCTCAGAGCCATTTAAACCATGAAACGGAAAAACAGGAGTCAGAAGTTCTGTGTCTACTTGCAGTCAAAAGATTAAGTTTTTATTTGAACCGGATAAAGCCATTCCCTATATTTATATCGAAGTACAGGGTGATTCAAAAAGAATACCACAACTTTAGGAATTTAACTCTGCAACGACAAAAGGCAGAGCTAAGCACTATCTGTCGGCGAATTAAGGGAGCTATAAAGTTTCATTTAGTTGTACATTTGTTCGCCATTTCAGACAATAAAGTTTTTGGTCCCTTTTTCTTCGAAGGTGCTATTGTAACTGGACTACAGTATCTGGAGATGTTAGAGAATTGGCTGTTCTCTCAGCTCGAACAAGAAGCACAACAATTCATATTTCAGCAGGATGGAGCGCCACCACATTGGCACTTATCTGTCCGTAACTACCTGAACGTCAACTACCCGAGGCCTTGGATCGGCCGCAAGGCAGCCCGTGACAGAGCACGTCATCACTGGCCTCCAAGAAGCCCTGATCTTACCCCATGCGATTTTTTCTTATGGGGGTATGTTAAGGATATGGTGTTTCGACCACCTCTCCCAGCCACCATTGATGATTTGAAACGTGAAATAACAGCAGCTATCCAAACTGTTACGCCTGATATGCTACAGAGAGTGTGGAACGAGTTGGAGTATCGGGTTGATATTGCTCGTGTGTCTGGAGGGGGCCATATTGAACATCTCTGAACTTGTTTTTGAGTGGAAAAAACCTTTTTAAATACCCTTAGTAATGATGTGTAACAGAAGGTTATATTATGTTTCTTTCATTAAATACACATTTTTAAAGTTGCGGTACTCTTTTTGAATCACCCTGTATATAGAACTTCCGAGCGTCTAAGATAAAATGCATTGGGGGTTTAGGCAATTCGCAGCCTAGAGAATATTAGCTATAAAATAGCTATAAAAGTAATTTACAACTAAAAATATTTTAAATACCTAGTAAAATCGCCACGTTTTTAACTTTAAACAATGTTGACAGCCCGGGGATGAAGCGTTGCTGTTACCGGCGCCAAATAACCACTATCTCCGGCGAGGCCAACGCGGAAAGTCGCGCATGCGCAGCGTCGCAAACGTTAAGTAACCAGGTACCTTGATTAAAAGGTTGGGGGCTCGCTGAACATTTTAAATTACCAAATTGCAGTAATCATAAGTCATACACTCTGTTTATGAGGCGCATAAGTCAGAATTACTGTTGCAATTAATTTAAAACGACTTCCTGATACTGTCTGTGGCGAGAAGTTTTAAATATCCGGATGTAAGTGTTGGAAATGGCTTTACCCAATTTAATTATAACCTCAGTCTTTTGAGTGTAAGTAAGCACACACCATATCGCTTCTATTTGTCTGTTTCTTGTCATGGCTAAACTTCTGATAAGTTCTCTCATTTCTCTGTACACAGTGAAGCACCTGAAGATGCAAATGTAATTTGAGAAAACGGTCGTGATCTCCAACAATGAATTGTAATAGTCGCTGCAGTCTTGTTTACTGAAGTCTACCAAAGCTCTTCCGAATTCTGATTCAAATACTGGACCCCCTTTCTCTTCCCTATCGACTCCTCGTTCCTATTCCACAACCGTCAAATCAGTCCTCCCACTCTTAGATGCCCCCAATATACTCTTTCTGACTATCTGCTCCCTCCTCTGCAATTAATAATGGAATTTCCACTGCACTGTTAATGTTACCGCCCTTACATTTAATTCCAACGAAGGTTCTCTTGACCTTTCCATATGGTGAGTCAGTCGTTCCGACAATGATGTCTTTTTCTATTTCTTCACATATTTCATGTACCCATTTCGCGTTAGCTTCGCTGCACTTCCTATTTATTTCATCTTTTAGTGACTTGTATTTCTGTATTCCTGGAAAAACCATGCATATGCTGGAATTCTACTTTTGTAACATGTGCTGTATGTCGCAATAGTTATTGTTTTCCACGCTTGTATTGTTAGTATTATCCTGTTTCGTGTGGTCCTTCATAGGTAATAAATAAATAAATAAAAGTTTACACGTTACACTTTTTGCAGATATATATACAATAATACAAATAAAACGAACATACTGATCTGAATGAAAGTCCTTGTGTATCCTGTGTTTATATTCAATCTCTTTACAAGGAAGAAATTTGTCGTTTTCTTAAGGCTAACGATAGTGAAAGAAATAATTGAATCATCAAATACTGATAATTAGCCCTCATAATAAATCTGTTATTAAACCATGTATGTTCTTAATTTATGCGGGAAGGAAAGAAAGAGTCCCAGCAGATTCGATCCACAGATCTCGTGCATTAGAAGCGCTTTCTATTTCTTCATTTTACTAGTCACTGTTCTCATCATGTAGTCTGGGCGGACATCACATGACACCCAATTACGCTCATCGTCGAAAACTTTTCACAGTTTTTAGTTACAGGAGCAAAGTGGGCAGAGGTCACAACATGAGGCCTGGGCATCATGAACCGTTCCCTCCCGTAGGAACCAAGGAAAGTTTAGGGAACGTGGAGCAGAGGTACACAGAAAGTCTATGATTTATTTATTTCATATTTTTTCTTTTTTGACTAGAGAATAACCGGTTCTAAGAGTGGAAATGTTGTGGTTCAACTCCTCACCACAGTAACACTCCAACAACGGAGAGGGTTAACAAAGACACTACGAAAGAAATTCGAGAAAAAATTGTCTGTATTTAGGATTGCGGATAACTACACAATGGCGTTCATTGAGGAAGTGCCAAAAATCTAGGACATTCTTATTGCCCTCATATATTGGTTCCTTGCTTTAAACTACGTAAGATGAGACTTTAACATTAATTATTTCCATTACGTAGGCGGGAGCAATATAAGCTGAATACTTTGTAGGAGGCCAAATAAATGCTTGATTTTATTTTAGATAAGCGCCAGACTCCCTGTAAGTTAATAATTTCACGAAATGAAATCCAGGCCAGAGTTCACTGATCTGCCTTAACTGATATCGCTGAAAATATCTGAACTCTTCTAAATGCGAATTACTGAAATCCTCAAACTCAAAGTAAACAGTGATTTTAAAATTATTTAGTAGCCACCGCTGTCAACAAAATCTACAAAATAACTTAAGATTTGAATCTGCCACGGAAATACAGCCAATTGTTGCCCGTCAGCAATAACGGGTTTTGGGCGTAGTAGCAGCTCAAAAATCCTAATTCATCTTTCTCTACAAGTGAAACATTGACATGAGGTGCGTATATTACCTTGAAATAATAACATGAGCTACTTTTATACATATATTTTAAGCAATACTTTTCATACACACCTTAAACATCGTCTAGGAGAGAAAACAATACGAACATCAGAAAGCGTTAAACACTACCCACCATCTGTAAAACGAACAAAAGATACAGAAGAAGAAGATATGTTCTGTCCATTATATATATAATTACACAAAAATACAAATATTTGATTTCGATATATTTTTCACTACGATATTAAGCATCAGCGATAAAATCCTTTTCGCATCAGAGTAGTTACGTTACAGGTTTTAATACATATTACTAATATAGCTCTTCACAAATGCCTTTTAAGTCTTGTCTATTTTATGTTATTCACTATTTTTATATTCATCGCACATGCACTGGCCGTAAAAATCGCCCAAGGGACACTACACTTCCCCCATGGGCTACAAGAACATAATATCCCAATGATTGAGCCTTGTAGTCCACAAGCATCACTGTAAGATTGCTCAACTAGAACTTCTAGTTGCTTAATTTTCTTGGCACGTTGAGCCTGACTTTTACATAACTCCCTAATATGGTATAGTCTGTTTCTAACAGCTGTGGACTACAATTGATATTAAGCTCCTCCATTCGGACGCGCGCTGCAGAGAAACCCCAGAAAACCTCTGTGGAGCTAACAATCTGTACCTTGTACATTGATTGATACAGAGTGATTATACCTTCCTTATTATGACATGGACATAGATAAAAGACAAATAATATTTCACTGCAAAAGAAAAAAACCACATAAATATCACATAATAGTGTTCATTTCCTTTATTGTGTTGTGTTAGGTCGTGACCCTGTCCTGATATTAAAACCAGCAAAGAAGTAGTGAACCGAATAGCCACATATCCACATTCCAGAATGAGGATCAGTCGAGGAGGTATCTGATGAGGAGTTGTACAGGTAATTAGGGTCAGCATCTAAGGCACCAAGAACCACACACATACCAGCGATCCGCGCACCAGTGATACTCGTTCGTGTCCAGAACATCATAACACACAGATGGATGTCTGCAGTGTGAATCCCATGAAGACGTGACCCCCATACTTTCCTCCCATTGAAGGTAAGATATCATACAGACTGCACGTCTGTGGAAAGACAAGGAACGCAAACCGGTCGCCAGATCGAATGTCAGTCGACTTTCACCTTAGCGGGACATTGTACGTGAAATTTTACTTTTTCTGTTTTCTACTCCATAATGTACTTTGGACTTTCCTGAACATTTTGGTGTACAACAAATTAAAATCAGACAGTTGTGAGACCCTTAAATAATATTTTGAATGTTGCCGTGTCACTGTCACATTTCGTGGCTACGCATATACAGCCACAGTTGAGCAATCATATCTTGGGAACTATACAGTATAGAAGGCTGTGAATTGCTTTGTTTTGTGCCTAGTACTACGTCTCAGAAGTGGGCATTATAAATAAAAAATCTGTCATTTGTTTCTGATACTGTCTGATGGCATGACTATAAAATGTGCTGGAAAACTAAAGGACAAGGTAATTGGTAAATTACAGGAATATTATGAGAAGGCCAATAGAGATAACTGTGACAATTTAGAGAAGATGAAAAGAGCTTCTTTCCTTCATCGAATATCAACTGATGAAAAGCCATGCCATGCTTTGTGTCCACCTCCACCAAACACTTGGTGCAAATGTAGGCAAGCTGAATTTTTTGGCACCCTGCATGAATTTTCACCTAAACATTCTCTTCCTTTGGCAGTAATGGAAGCCATCAAACCTATTTACAGAGATGTCGCAAATCCTGAGCTACTAAAGAAGTGTTTACAAGGGAAGACTCAGAATGTGAATGAGTTCTTCAATAATGTTGTGTGGAGCCTTGTGCTTAAAAATGTATTTGTTGGCCTTATAACTCTAAAGTAAGGAGTGTCTGATGCTGTAATAACTTTTAATGGTGGGAAAAATGAAATACTTAATGTTCTGGAGAAGTTAGGGGTAAGATTTGGACAGAACCCGGCTAAAAGACTACAGGAACTGGATGAGCTTCGTGTATGTGAAGCAGGGTTAGCTGCTCAGCAAATGACAAGAGAAGCAAGAAAGAAAAGGAGGAGGCAAGCACTGGGCTGTTGTGACCCTGAAAAACACACAGAATGTGGTCCAGGGAAATTCTAGTGCATTAAAGACGCAGAAATGTAAGAATGAGCAAAAATTAGCAATAAAAAAATTTTGAACCTCAGTATCTCTTAACTAAATTTTTTGCAAAAAGTGACCATTTGTCTAAAAATGTAGTGATGGTAGAGACATAAAATTTTCACAGCATGCAAATTGTGAGATTAAACATATGTTGAACTAGAATAATTAAAATATCTTGAGCTCTTCTGTTTTTATGTCCATTTATTTGAAAAATTCTGTCAAAAAATTGAGTGTTTAAAGAAAAGATAACATGCCCCACAATACAATTTTAGTAATAATTCTAGTTCAGTTTATCTAAAAGAGTACATTCAATAATTATGGAAAATTATACGTTGGTGTATTAAAACGTTTCCAAGGTAATGGGTCACAAAATTCGATAATTTAACATTGGCGGCATAGGACATGCAATGTCCCATTGACAAATGGTTCAAATGTCTCAGAGCACTATGGGACTTAACATCTGTGGTCATCGGTCCCCTAGAACTTAGAACTACTTAAACCTAACTAATCTAAGGACATCACACACACATCCATGCCCGAGGCAGGATTCGAACCCGCGACAGTAGCAGTCGCGCGGTTCCGGACTGAGCGCGTAGAACCGCTAGACCACCGCGGTCGGCGTCCCATTAACCACATTCGGTATTTGTGCTGCTGAATAAAGCCATAGATCGCCTCTGTGTATCGCTAAGGATGTAACTCAGAAGTACATTGTACATTGGCAGAAGTAAAAGGAGGGCAGTGGGATGTCTGAAAGCTGGATTGGGCTGACAGAGAGTGTTGTGCAAAGGCCTCTAGGAACAGGCTGGTATGGCTAGTAGCTCAACGGCGCCACAGCGCCACGTGACAGTTGTCGAAATGAATTATCGCCCCGTCACATGCATGATACAGGCCTAAACAGCCCCTGTACCACTGGAGGGTGAAGTCTCATACTATACCTTAAACAGCAAGCCGTGGCAAACATATGAGCCCTATGCCGCTAGCATGTAGCGGGCCATGGACGGCGTAGTAGGAAGTGTCTGTGCCAAATATACGATCTACATGTTGTGTCCGTTGCAGAAGATCGAGGGCTCGTAAACGAAGATCCAGGAGCCCAGCTCGTACTTTGGACAGTAGGCACTGGCAGTTTAGGGCAATCGTGTGTCTCAGATCACTTGCGATTACTACCACCTACAAGCAACGGAGTAGCACTGTCCGCTGGAAGCCCCGCATCTATAGCCAGGACGCTCGATTTTCGAACGTTGAGGCAGCTACCAGAAGCTACACCATAGGTGGTAACCCATGCCAGAGACTCCCTGACCTCAGCACTACTACAAAAACGAGTACGAGATCGTCCGCATAAGTAGTGCAGCTGAATACATGGTCATCGAGAGAGAACACAGACAGGCGTTGACGGAGGCCACAGAGCAGTGGTTCCAAGGCGAAAGCATACAACTGTGCAGAGTGTGGGCAGCGTTTACGCTCAAAACGGCAGATCCAGATGGGTGGAGTGAGACTGCTATTTTACAGAATACAGGACGTAGCTCCACGCAGGAGACGCATTACGTCGTCGACGGTAGTATCAGGACATCCCATATTGTTGAGCGTCACCTCCATGTAGTTGTGAATGGTCCGATCGAACGCCTGGCTGCCAAAAGTCCAGGCACACGAAGAGACTGAGCAAGAGCCATGATGACCCGATAGCGACGTAGCGTAGTGCAGATGTTATTGGACCTCCCTAGATATTTCGGTCAGGGGAAAGCACGTACTGGGGCGTCCGTTTTAGCTGTGCAGCCAACAGCTCGGTGAAGATCTTTGTGCCGCTTTTGAGCAACGTCAAGGGGCGGTAATGGCATATCCGTGAGGGACCCTGAGGCTTATAGATGGGAATGATGAGACTGACGGTGAAACTGTCTGGGATCTGCAAAGGAGGCGACATGTGGTTCCGACATTACGGGACGGAATCTCCTATAAAACTCCAGTGGGAGGCCATCAGGAGCAGGCGACTTGCTCGTATGGTCTGGATAGCATAATGGACTTCGTCTTCTGTGATTTCTGGAAGCAGATCAATTGTTGCATCCCGAGAAAGTGAGCCAAAGTAGGGACTGAGACAATTGTAATGTTGGCAGGGTGGTGACGTTGTGCAGAGAACAAACTTAAGGTAATGCGCACAAACCTTGTATAACACTGAATATCTAAGCGCTGTCCACTACCAATCTTAACAACAGGAATCAAAGTATATGAATGTCTAGTGTCTGTCCGAAAGAATAAACACCGTGGAGAATCCACTGCTCGGTGGGAGTGTGAATCGGCCGTGAGACGTGTCGAGGTAGTCTATACATTTGTGATAACTCTGTGTCTCGGATGACGCAGTGGTTACCGCACCTGCCTAGTAAGCAGGAGATTCCAGGTTTGAAGCCGGGTCCGGCACACATTTTCAGTCATCGCGCTTATTTCGCTTAACGTCCTGTTACAGCTGACAGCAGTGATCGCCCTTTAATTTACATTTTAATCTAAGTCTTCTGACGATGGTCATTCCGCTATCCATGATACACAGAAGGCATCTCCTGCATTAACCCAACATTTGTGTGCACCCTGACCATACCTCCTTCAGGGTGATGGCCAGATAGGGATGTGAATTGTGCCTTGGCGAGATTCACCATCATCTATCGCTTTTGCGAATGTGGCATCCTATTACATTCCTGGAGAATGAGATAGAAATCGTGAACTACTAGCTGCCACACCGCGACCTTTCATCCATAAACAATCAGGCCTTGCAGACGGCAGGATTGTTGCAGAGCCCCCAGTTGACAGGTCAGACTGATACGCATCACAGCGTCAACAACAAGCTGTACACGTGGTCTCGATGAGCTGCTGGCGGCCAGGCTTCCATGGTCCCCAACCACGCCACACCATTTGTCAGCAGAGATTGATGGCACAGATACACTACTGACCATTAAAAGCAACACCAAGAAAAATGCAGATGAAAAATGGGTATTCATTGGACAAATATATTTTGCTAGAACTGACATGTGATTACATTTTCAAGCAATTTGGCTGCATGGACCCTGAGAAAACAGTGCCTAGAACAACCACCTCTGGCAGTAATAACGGCCTTGATACGCCTGGGCATTGAGTGAAACAGAGCTTGGATGGCGTGTACAGGTGCAGATGCCCATGCAGCTTCAAGACGACACCACAGTTCATCAAGAGTAGTGACTGGCGTATCGTGACGAGGCAGTTGCTCGGCCACCATTGACCAGAGGTTTCAATTGGTGAGAGATCTGCAGAATGTGCTGGTCAGGGCAGCCGTCGAACATTTTCAGTACCCAGAAAGGCCCGTACAGTACCTGCAACATGCGGTCGTGCAATATCCCACTGAAATGTAGGGTTACGCAGGTATCGAATGAAGAGTAGAGCCACGGGTCGTAACACATTTGGAATGTAACGTTCACTGTTGAAATTGCCGTCAGTGAGAACAAGAGGTGACCGAGACGTGTAACCAATGGCACCCCATACCATCACGCCGGGTGATATGCCAGTATGGCGATGACGAATACATGCTTCCAATGTGCGTTCACCGCGATGTCGCCAAACACGGATGCGACCATCTTGATGCTGTAAAGAGAACGTGGATCCATCCGCAAAAAACCACGTTTTGGCATTCGTGCACCCAGGTTCGTCGTTGAGTACACCATCGCAGCCGCTCCTTGGTTCAAAAATGGTTCAAATGGTTCTGGGCACTATGGGAATTAACTTCTGAGGTCATCAGTCCCCTGGAACTTAGAACTACTTAAACATAACTATCCTAAGGACATCACACACATCCATGCCCGAGGCAGGATTCGAACCTGCGACCATACCGGTCGCGTGGTTCCAGACTGTAGCGCCTAGAACCGCTCGGCCACTCCGGCCGGCTTTGGAGAATCGCTGCTAGCGCCATGTATGGAGACTGATCTGGATGTTGCTCTTTGGCCGCCTGGGTGAAGTTGAAATCCGCTCCCATGATCAATAAATGCTGCCTACCCAGGAAGAGAGGCATGGCCGCATCAGAGATGAAAATGGAACGTTCACGGCAGCAATCCAGACCAGGTGGTGCATGGACGTTGATAATCCTGATGCCACTAAATGTGAGAGCCATTTCTCTGGCATCAAGGAGATAGATAAGTTATCAACGAGTATACCGTCAAGTAACAGTATCACCACCCCATTACCACTAGGGGAAACAATGGAGACATGTGTTGCAAAACAACAGGGAATACAAAATGCTACAAAGTGCACGTCCTGAAGGAAGGTGCCGTCAATGTCCACAGCTTATAGCATTTCATGGAATACAGCCAGTATGGTGCGTATGCAAATGGTATGTGGACACTGACTGTAGCTACGCGATAACTCTGAAAACTGCCATCACCAGGCAGATGGAGGATTCAGGTATGGGGGAAGCACAGGAAGCTCCCTGTTAGGGCCCAATGGAATGGGAGGGAACCGACCCCATCAAGGGGGCCAACTGCTCTCTCCAGAGTGTCCATCCTCATCATTGTGTCATCCTCCCAGGAGACAGACGCCTCACTCGGCTGGTTCGTTGGAACACTATCAGAGGTGCGCCCCCATGTGGTGTCAGACTCATAAAGGGAGGCAACCGCATCAGGTGCAGGTGGGGAAAGGTCGGTGTCTGTAGGTGGGATTTGACTGGAGACGGAGGTGGGAAAAGACTTCGCGTCGTCGGGTGCAAGGGCTTCATCAATTGTAGGGTCATCATCCTATGGACACATCTCATAGAGGCAGTCATCAGAAGGGGTACGGCGTCGCCTCTTCCATTTCCTCGGTGCCCGTTAGTTTCTAACGTTTGATTCTGTGTCGGAGGGCGTACGGAGACATTCAGAACGGACATGGTCTTCCTGGCCACAACCTAAACAAGTGCGCGGCTGGCCATCGTACATAACGATAGCCCTGCAGCTGGCAATTACAAGTAGGAAGGCATGCTTCCTCAGTTCAATTTTTATCTGACGGACACCACTGACGATGCAGTATGTTTCGGACATCTTGCACGTTTCAGCAACGTGACTGACGAAGCTGCCTTAAAGTTTAAAAGCTGCTACCACAACGACGGTTCCTCAATCGGGCGTTCGAAAACCCGCAACGTTCGGAGGCCGAAACCAGCGTGGTCAACCACAACAACGACTATATGGCAGTCAAAATATCTGAACTTCATATCGTTAGCATGAAGACGTACAACGTTAGCGCACAGCTCTTTATTCGCTGACTCTATGTACACAGCAGCACTAACAAGGGAACCTCCCCATCGCACCCCCCTCAGATTTAGTTAAAAGTTGGCACAGTGGATAGGCCTTGAAAAACTGAACACAGATCAATCGAGAAAACAGGAAAAAGTTGTGCGGAACTATGAAAAAAATAAGCAAAATATACAAACTGAGTAGTCCATGTGCAAGATAGGCAACATCAAGTACAATCTGAGCTCAGGAGCGCCGTGGTCCCGTGGTTAGCGCGAGCAGCTGTGCACCGAGAGGTTCTAGGTTCTAATCTTCCCTCGGATGAAAATTTTACTTTCTTTATTTTCGCAACGTTATGATCTGTCCGTTCGTTCATTGACGTCTCTGTTCACTGTAATAAGTTTAGTGTCTGTGTTTTGCAACCGCACCGCAAAACCGTGCGATTAATAGACGAAAGGACGTGCCTCTCCAATAGGAACCGAAAACATTTGATCGAAAGGTCATAGGTTAACCGATTCCTCCACAGCAAAACACGTCTGATACATTCTATATGACACTGGTGACCGGATGTGCGTCACATGGCAGGAATATGTTGTCGACCCACCTAACTTGTACACTTAGCGAATGGGTAAAAAGATTCTTCTATCATGCCCGATTTAGGTTTTATTGTTAATGTGATAATCACTCCCAAAAAAGTCATGAAAACATAAGAGTTTGTCACATAAACAGCAATAAATGAATGCAACAGTTTCACAGTCGCACAGTTTTCCCTGTGCTCTGTCAAAACATATGTTTTTTTACGTTTTCATTCAACGTCCCCATACTACGGCGCAGTTACCTCGCATCGGACGGACGGACGGACGGACAGATAATACTTGCCTGAAAATAAAAAATTAAACTTTTCACTCGAGGGAAGACTTGAACCAAGGACCTCTCGTTCCGCAACTGCTCACGCTAACCACGGGACCACGGCGCACCTGTTCGTAATATCCTTGACGTTGCCTATGTTGCACATGGACTACTCAGTTTGTATATTTTGCTTATTTTTTTCATAGTTCCACACAACTTCTTCCTGTTTTCTCGATTGCTCTGTGTTCAGTTTTTCAAGGCCTATCCACTGTGCCAACTTATAACTAAATCTGAGAGGGGTGCGATGGGGAGGTTCCCTTGTAAGAATCTAAAAATGAATTAAGAGAATATATTTCGGCCGTAAAGGCACTTCGTCTCGTTTAAACTGTTAAACTTCGTATTCTGTTGGTCGTTCATGATACAAAGAAAAAGTTAATTTAGTCGTGGCTTGGAGACAGGAAAACACCATAAAAGTCGGTGAATTCGTACACAAAGAAAAGCTGCTAGCGTAAGTAAACAAACGCGTATTCGCTTACAAGTAGCAGAACAGGCAAGACGCAAACAAGGCGTGATAGCCTCCCCACTGCTGAAAGCAGACTGATCTTGTGACCGGACACATTGAGCTACCGTTACGGCTGTGGAACACTTCATGATTTTGTGTGCCATCCTTGCGCAGGAGCCGTACTAATCTTCTCTGTATCGGTGCAATTTTAGTATATGTACCGCCGAAGCGAGTACTCTCGGTTGTGGACTCTTTGAGTGACAGTGACCGATACAAAAGTATAAAACCACAGCTAAAAATTTCAAAATCACTTTTCTGGAAAGAGTTAGACAATTGTGTCTTCCTGTTATTGATGTTAATGTCCTAGTCGTGCTCTAGACACCCTACCAATATGAATGAAGCCTGAGAGTGGAAGTTGATATGGCCCCTTGCGAGCAGAATCGAGAGTGGAGCTTTCGCGCCTGCAGATTGCACACCATGAGCTGGATGGCAAAAATTAAAAACAGAGTAGTACTAGATGCAGAACAGTTGGCAGACTTCTGTGAAGCTATTTCACGTTTATCTCTACTTGCATGATCCCTGTTCGCGACCACAGCACCGGACAGTGCAAATTCAGACGAAAGCGTTAGCAGGAAATCCAGAGCATTGTTCAGAACACACCCCTGTCGGTTGATTTGTGTTACATGCACTGTCCTGTCTTAGTTTTTACTGTTGACTCCTGCAGAAACCAGGACTTTCAACAATTAACAAAGCAACAAACGTAACAGTTTGGACACTAACCGCTGGCTAGAGAGGAGGACGTCCGTTCATGGAAGTAAACTTTTATTTTATGTAGTGGTAGAGGGAGAGGAAAATAAATGTACATTAGGAGTGACAGAGAATGTGAGGGGGACGGAGAAGGGGAGGTGGGTGAAGAGACAGTACGAGAAACAGAAGTTGCCGCCGCGCACGAACTGAGAACAAAGAACCGCGGCGCTGCTGGCATGACATGCGCTGTGCATTGTGAGCAGAGACCTGCGCTAACTTATTGTGCGTGACGAGGAACAGAAAATTTGCTGCCTCCTCCGACCGAACCCAGCAGCCACGAAGCCCTTCGTGGAAATCCTCAAGGTTGGTCCCATTGTCATCCCTTCCCTCTCAGTGAACTTTTCTCATTCAGGGCACGATATTAATCTGGGCACCTGCGACAAATTTGTGTTTAATTTTATGTAATCCGTACAAACGTTCCATTCCATATGTTTGCTACAGTTAATATTTATTTTAGTTTAGAAGACGTTAACAAAGCAGTTCTCATACTGGGTGATCAAAAAGTCAGTACAAATTTGAAAACTGAATAAATCACGGAATAATGTAGTTAGAGAGGTACAAATGGACACAAATGCTTGGAATGACATGGGGTTTTATTAGAACCAAAAACATACAAAGGTTCAAAAAATGTCCGACAGATGGCGCTTCATCGGAGCAGAATAACAATAATTAGCATAACAAAGTAAGACAAAGCAAAGATGATGTTCTTTACACGAAATGCTCAATATGGGCACCATCGTTCCGCAACAATAGCTGTAGGCGAGGAATAATGTTGTGAACAGCACTGTAAAGCATGTCTGGAGTTATGGTGAGGCATTGGCGTCGGATGTTGTCTTTCAGCATCCCTAGAGATGTCGGTCCATCACGATACACTTGCGACTTCAGGTAACCCCAAAGCCAATAATCACACGGACTTAGGTCTGGTGACCCGGGAGGCCAAGCATGACGAAAGTGGCGGCTGAGCGCACGATCATAAACCAAACAACGCGCGCAAGAGTTCTTTCACGCGTCTAACAATATGGGGTGGAGCGCCATCCTGCATAAACATCGTACGTGCCAGCTGCTGTTCATCAGTCAGGCTGGGGATGGTGCTATTCTGTAACATATCGGCGTACCTCTCACCCGTAACGGCGGTAGCAATCACTGACGTTTTGCTGTCCAGCACCATCTGTCGGACATTTTGTGAACTTTGTTATAATTTTTGGTTCTAATAAAACCCCATGACATTCCAAGCATGTGTGACAATTTTTACCTCTCTATCTACATTATTGCGTGGTTTTTTTTTAAGTTTTCTAATTTATACTGACTTTTTGATCATCCGGTATATTTCGTGATTCACTTCTTAATGATTGTTTTATGTATGTCGTTGAGCACATTGGAAAACAGTAGACTTATTCTCTATGTAATGTTACGGTTCCTACACTATTAAATATGTGGGTGAAACTGGGTTAAAGCCCATAATACTTTCAATGTAAGAGGTCGTGATGAAAAGCAGTGACTCTGAATTATGTGTCAGGTCTTTAAATAAAACAAACCGTATTAATATTCCACATCTGTATTCTGCATTCTACATATTTATTCCTCAACATAGTCATCATGGCAGGGGACAAATTTCTTAGAAAGGGAGACAGTTTGTTGACGCAGTCACTGTAGACTGTTTGACTTTGTTGACAGAACCGGGACCTCACATCTCCTTGCACCTCCTCATCTCCATCAAAATGAAGTCCTCGAAGTTGTTCTTAAGAAGGGGTTCTTAAACAATGGAAGACAGTCACACGAAGCCCAGTCAGAATTGTATGGAGGATGATCGATGACTGGCAACCCAAGGTGTCAGATTGTTGCAAATGTCACAGTGCTTCTCTGTGTTCCGGGATCGTCATGCAGAAGGAGAGGGTGCAGTGTCGGCAGAACAAGACACAGCCAGGGCGAAGTCATTACCGGTGCAAAGATGACAGCTGGTGCCAGTCCCATAGAGACTCGCCACTTACGCGAGATCCACCAGAGGAACGAGGGAGTTGAGGATGAAGATATCGACCTCGCCTCGGCCAACTGCCAGCCGAGTACAATCCGCCAATGACCGGACGACAACGAACACAAACATACTCGAAAGATAGAACAGCTTTCGCCCACTAGGTTATATATCATCATTTGCTTTGTACTGTGAAGTTTACCTACGATTATTTGCACTTGGCCATTGAGGGCCTTTCTTTTGTTACACTACTGGCCATTAAAATTGCTACAACACGAAGATGACGTACTACAGACGCGAAACTTAACCCGACAGGAAGAAGATGCTGTGATATGCAAATGATTAGCTTTTCAGAGCATTCGCACAAGGTTGGCTCCGGTGGCAACACGTACAACGTGCTGACATGAGGAAAGATTCCAACCGATTTCTCATACACAAACAGCAATTGACCGGCGTTGCCTGGTGAAACGTTGTTGTGATGCCTCGTGTAAGTAGGAGAAATGCGTACCATCAGGTTTACGACTTCGATAAGGGTCGGATTGTAGCCTATGGCGATTGCGGTTTATCGTATAGCGACATTGCTGCTCACATTGGTCGAGATCCAATTACTGTCAGCAGAATATGGAATCGGAGGGTTGAGGAGGGTAATACGGAACGCCTTGCAGGATCCCAAGGGTGTCGTATCACTAGCAGTCGAGATGACAGGCATCTTATCCGCATGGCTGTAACAGATCGTACAGCCACGTCTCGATCCCTGAGTCAAAGGATGGGGACGTTTGCAAGACAACGACCAATTGCACGAACAGTTCGACGACGTTTGCAGCAGCATGGACTATCAGCTCGGAGACCCTGGCTGCAGTTACCCTTGACGCTGCATCACAGACAGGACCGCCTGCGATGGTGAACTCAACGACGAACCTGGGTGCACGAATGGCAAAACGACATTTTTTTCGGAGAATCCAGGTTCTTTTTACAGGATCATGATGGTCGCATCCGTGTTTGGCGACATCGCGGTGAACACACATAGGAAGCGTGTATTCGTCATCGCCATACTGGCGTATCACTCGGCGTGATGGTATGGGGTGCCATTGGTTACACGCGTCGGTCACCTCTTGTTCGCACTGACGGCACTTTGACCGGTGGACGTTACATTTCAGATGTGTCACGACCAGTGGCTCTACCCTTCATTGGATCCCTGCGAAACTCTACATTTCAGCAGGATAATGCACGACCGCATGTTGCTGATCCTGTACGGGCCTTTCTGGATACAGAAAATGTTCTACTGCTGCCCAGGCCAGCACATTCTTCTTATCTCTCACCAATTGAAAACGTCTGGTCAATGGTGGTCGAGCAACTGGCTCGTCACTATACGCCAGTCACAACTCTTGATGAGCGGTGGTATCGCGTTGAAGCTGCATGGGCAGGTGTACCTGTACATGCCATCGAAGCTCTGTTGACTCAATGCCCAGGCGTATCAAGGCCGTTATTACAGCCAGAGGTGGTTTTTCTGGGTACTGATTTCTCAGGATCTATGCACTCAAACTGCGTGAAAATGTAATCACTTGTCAGTTCTAGTATAATATATTTGTCCAATGAATACCCGTTCATAATCTGCATTTCTTCTTCGTGTAGCAATTTTAATGGCCAGTTTAGCGTGTATTACATGCAATGTTTCAGACTTCATTATTCGACAAGTCACAAAGATAAGTAAGGCTTTGTAACTCATTTGTGCGACTTAGTTACTAATTTGTTGGTGTGTTGTAGAACATTCTTTCTCCTATTCCGTTACCTGACCCTGGAGCGTAGCTGTGTAATAGGAAGAAATCGTCTTAGCGATGTACTGCACCAGGATCCGTTTTGCGAACTCAAAGACTCGGCCTGCCTTAACAATAATGGCAACTAGGCCTCCACAGCAGTAGCGACGAGGCCGTTAAAGAACTGCAGACGAGGGTTTACAAAAGAGGGTGGTCCATGTTGGACGAACTTTCCGAATTCGTGTTTTCAGCTTTCTGAGTGTCTCGCAGTACTTTTCAGAGTTTAAACTCAAGCCTTTTGCCATCAATACCAAATGAATCCAGAACATTGTGAGCATTACTTCGCTTGCTGATGGTGTGATCTTGAACAGTTTTTTGCGTCGGTGGTCGTTTGTGGCGGAACTCCACTGATCCTATCTTGTTTTCGGGGTCGGAAAGGTGAACACAGCTTCCATCACTTGTCACCATGTAGTTAAGGAAACGATCACCATCAAGAGCAAAATGCAGAAGTAGTTTTTGGCAGACCCCCAGTCTCCTCTGTTTCGTGTCATTAGTGAGGATTCGAGGCACACGCAGGTTTCTGTACCGCAGTTCTGCAGCAACGGTCTGTACACGCTCTTGTGATAAGCAGTACCGTTTCTTACATTACGAGCACGAACAACCCAAAGTTGTAATACTGGTGTCGATACAGTTATCACCGTACAGAGCTTCCACTCTTTAAGGATTTCGATTGGAATCACGTTTACTACTGCTATGAATTCTATTGCAGCATGTTACACAGTGCAGTTCTGAGTCATCTAGTTTCAGAGTGTTCCAACTTGCGTGAGCGAAGCAGAAAAGTCGACTGAGTAATATACAGAAATAGGAGAAGGGGGCACTCCAATAATACCAATAAGACGACACGGTCAATGTCTTTATGGAAAAATGTTTGCAGTCGAATAAACAATCAAGATTATATCACGAAGCAATTCGTTGGCGATGAATGATTTTATTTCAAACTCAAAATATACAGAAATCTCTTTGGGTGAGATCGGGAGTGTATAAAGGCTGTGTAAGGGTTTCCAAACGAAACTGCTGCTGTGTATTCGGAACAACATGCCAACAAAACGCCCGTCCACATTATGCCAAGGCTGACTTCGCTGCAGAAGATTCACAGCGAAATCCTTACCTTCTCCATACCGTCACGATCTCACCCGTCGATGTGACACATTCGTGGCCGTAGATTTGCTATGGAAGAAAGAGTACCGTTCTGCTACAGTTCGGCCAGCACACTGTTCGTATCGGCCGCCGACTCTGACACGTCTGCTCAGACATGCGGTCAAATCCATGCTGTTCTCTTGTTCAGTAGTGCTCCCAGGTCCCTTCTGATGTAATTCGCTTGGTGAAATACTGTGCTCTGCTGTCCAGTTGGTCTCGCATGCTGACACTCAACAGTACTCTTATCGCACTGAACTTGCAGACAGTGCCCTCCAAAAGTCACGCTGCCGCAGCCGCAATTGTGCTGGCGCCGTTTTTCAAGTTGCTGCTGATGAGCTACGTCCCGTAATATTTATGATGATGAGAAAACGTATACGCTTTAAGACATGAAAAGAAAATTACTGTCCTCCACGAATTAGTTGTGCAAATTGGTCACAAACTGATATTCATATTGGTATCGATGTACAGATTGGCGGCAAAGCAATTTCACCGCGCTGCAGCCAAGAATTGTAAAGAGGGATCATGTCGATACCAGGGCGTAAATTCTTTCCGAATTTTATCATGTCTGCAGTTGGCCAGACTGCCCGTCAGACAGGCACATTAACAATAAGCAGATAACAGCATTTGAAGGAGAGCGTGCAGTTCGGATCAGTGAAGCCAATTGGACTACTGGATGGGAGTGAAACCATTATTCTACAATGGCAGGAATAAGTGAACCACAGACGAACACAGAGTAAAGAAGGAGCGCTCGACCTAGAGACCGACGAGATGTTACGGCCGAACAACCGTTGGAGAGCACTCATAACTTCGGATTCTTCATTACCAACTACCTGATGTGCAGCTGGTGCCTCAATTACCACAAGAAACATTAACAGGCACATCACAGAAAAGGGGTCAACTCACTGCGCGTCTTGCGCTGACTACCATTGACCTCTGTACACCAACAAACGCGTTTGCTGTGGTGTTGGGCAGTTTTGCCATAGAATTTCATTGATTGAATTAGCCCCTAAGTGATGAGTTCCACTTCAGACTAAGCGACAATGACCATTCGTGTCTGGAGACTCCTAGACAGCCGTTGGATACCAACTGACCGTCTTCCGCCATAAGAACTGACAACTAGAGACCATGGTTTAGAAGGCCTTTTCATGGCAGGCCCCCTTTGGTTATCGTCCGCGGCATTCTTAGAGGCCAGCGGTACATCCACCATGTTCTACAACCCATTTTGTTGGCTTACATGGCAAGTCATCCTGGGCTGATGTTTCAGCAGAGTTTCTACTACCTGTTTTTATGCTTGCCAAACCCTGTCTAGGCCAAAAAAGTCACCAGGTCTCTTCCCAAATGAAAACTTTTTGAGTGTTTTTGGCAAAACCCTTCAGTTAGCCCCTGATTTTGACGAACTAACGCAACAGTCGATCAGAATTTTGTACGACGCCGCTCAGGCCATCCAACAAATCGATCGAGGAATGCCAACTGGAATACACGTTTACAAATCAAATTGGAGTAAATTAATCTCCCCTGGTAAATGAAATATGAGTCACTACCAGTAATTGTTAGCATTTGACTATATAGATTACAATTTTCTATATTACAGTGCATGTGCACATAAATAAGTAGCCTCTATGAAAGCATCTTGCACTTCGCTGTAGGAGAGGCGATATGCATGAGTCACAAACGCCGGCAGGCAAGCAAACCCGGCAGAATTTATCGAAGGTGCACCACGATCTACGAGAAATTAGAGCTCATTCAGAGGCATAGACAGCCATTTTCCCATCGCTCTGTCTGCGTGTGGAACAGGAAAGGAAACGGCTTCAAGCAGTCACCCAGTTTCAAGGAGGATATTGATTTAAATACTGAAATGAAGGCATCTGCAAAAAATCATTTTGAAAGAGAATTTTCTAAACTGATGAATAATACAAGTTTTCGCAAGACGAAGGAAAATTTGAGAAAACACTGAGAAATTCTCAGTAGGTGCCTTTGGGGTCGGCGTTGGGCACAAGGAACTGTATCACCAGAATAATTTTCGAGTGGGTCACAATATTCAATAAGAACTTCGATAGTGTGGCGATGGCAATGAGTGTGGTAGAATGCATAAAACCTGTCTATGTGAGGATATGCCTGCCGGACCTCTCCATATTCCACATGTAGCTTTCATTACATGTTATGTGAAACCACAGTTCACTGATCCTAACTTACTTCACACCCAAAGAGATAGGTTCATTTACTGGGTGTAGAACTGTGATCCATATGAGAGTAATCATGTGCCACGATGAAGAATTCGACATGTCTTTGTACACAGATGATAATCCTTATGGCATTATTCCACAGACCAAGAAGTTTATCAGCCTGATGGTCGAATGGATCACCGGTTGTGGAGTTTTGTTATCTAAGATCCTGGATGTGTATGTATCGCACATTGGAAAATGTCATCCAGAGGCTGCCAAAAGGTGAACATCATGCAGCATCAAGGGCTTTGAGATTCAAGACTACTTGCAATGTCTGTACGGTGGTGTTCACGGTACTGCAATGCAACAGCCACACATGGTTCACCAAATCAATATTCGATCTCGTTGTCATAAGGTGCACACTGTGCTGCAATCTAAACTCGAGTTGTCAGAACATTATTCCGCAGAGCAAGAAGTCTGTCAGCCTGATGGTCGAATGAGTCACCGGTTGAGAAGTTTTTGTATCCAAGATCCAAGATGTATTGTATCACACATTGGAAAATGCCATTCAGAGGCTGGCAAAAGGCGAGTGTCATGCAGCATCAAGGGTGCTTGTGCCTGAGGACTACTCCAGTGCAGCCGCCACTCATTATTCACCAAACCAATATTCAATCTCGATGACATGAGGTGCAGACTGTGCTGCGGTCTAAAACCGATTTGTCAGATCACGAAAATAAGAGAGTCATTTGTAATGACAGGACAAAGCTCATCTGTATGCACAATGTTCACTTGATGATAGTGTTATGTGAATGAGAATAAGTGAAATCACGTGGACGTCGTATTATGTATGTGGTCTAGTACGGCTTGTTTATCATGGTGTAAATGTTTTAGAGTAAATGTGTGTGAAAATAAATACATCCTCGCTATATAAAAAGTAAGCCCTAGAGGCGATGAAGAAAATATTGTCTAAATTTTTCTAAATTGTCAAAGTAAATAGCTATAAGTGTTTCAGTTTTATCAACTGCTAACCATCTGGCCTGTTTGGATTTTAATGTGGATATCTCCCAGTCGTTATAGAAATACTCTGTCAGCGATACTGTGACTACGAAAACTGAAAAAAAATCTGAATCACTGTTACCGAAAATTGTAAAAATATTTTCAACCCGTTTTACTGTTTGGAGGATTGTGGAAAGTTTTGAGGTTTCTAGTCGCAGTTATTAGTGTTAGTAATAGTGTGTAAGTTTAAAGTATCGCTGTACTGGAAATATTAGAACCAAATTGTACCAAATCATCGTTCTTTGTAACACTCCTCTTAAACATTAGAACAAAATTGTATCTCAAGAACTATATTGTATCTTAATAATCGAATTGCAATATCTGAAAACAAATTGTATCTCAAAAAGTGAATTGTATCTCATAACCAAATTCTATCTAAAGAATAAAATCGTGTCTGTGAACATGGATTAAACCAAAAAATTCGTTATCACATGTCTTTGTTGTTATTATTTATAGAAAACATATCCAAGTTCTGATACATAAAGACTGTGCATGACGCAAATAACATTAGTTTAGAACTTGAGTACTATGAAGAAGGTGAAGTTTCATTACATAAGTACACACAATGGTTGCATGGGATTATACCTATCAAGCAGTATATATATCACTCTGGGAGCTAGCGGTATATGGCCATATCCACTTCCAGGTACATATAGCAAACCTGTCTAAAATAATATCTCCTGTACTGGAGGAGAACCACAGATATAGTATCTGCGCAAAGTTACAAACTAACAAGTTGTGAAAGAAAAGTGCTCAGATTATGAGCTAATAATTCATTTATTTTTCAGCCAACTTAAAAGCAATTTTACATTTTCATAAGCAGACAGAACACCATCTTGGCACACCATCTTCTTCTTGGGTAGATGGAGAGCAGGGTCACTGTAGAATTCCAGTTCTTGAATTGCAGCAAACTGGAAGGTTCAACAAATCTGTGTGATCTCCTTGTCTTTGATGTAGATGATGGTATCTGTGTGGTCCAATAACCGAAGTGATGTCCTCATGTCTTTATAGGTTTACTGGTATTATCCCAGTGAATTTCATGGTAGAAATGAGTTAAACACTGTACACTCCTCCACATCCTAGCACACAGTACATCCTTGACAGACCTCAGCGATGCAATGCATGCTGAGAAAGTCTGTATTATACCAGAAACTTCTGTGCATGCTACAAATGCAACATATTTAAATATGAACTGTCTACACTCATCATCATAGAAACCCTAAACGTCTGCAGTGATGTTCACTCCTAGAGATGCCATCGTGAATTTGGATTTGGTACAGAACTTGTTAATTTATACACCTCACTGCGTAACACTTGTCGATAGTTAATGACACAGTCATGTATAACTCGAGTATATGCTGCTGTGTGTTCAGGAAAATTTGAAAAATATTCAAATTCAATTAGTACATCTATTGGTCCAGCATCTCATTCTGTTTCGAGTAGTCTATTATGATTATTGACGCTAGCTCCCTGAGTTTCCGTGGATTAAGTATACATCTTTCTTCTTCAGAGTAAGAAGCACAGAAACTTGCATGCATATTAAGTGCTTAACTGTATAAATTTTTATTCCATTGCGGGTGTAAATTACCATACAGGTAGAATTCGGGGTTCAGGTAGACTCTGGCATTAGTTAACTTGGAATTACCAAATTAGGTGGTATCATTTTCTCTATTCCCTCGTCTGTTGGCCAGAATGCAACTGTGAAGAATCTGGATGTCTCCAGTTCAACAGTGTTTTTAACAGCAAACGTTTGTTTACTTGCCATTAGTATAACTGTGTACTTGGCAAGCTACTATGCATGGAAAGTTAACAGCAAAATACATCTGTCTTCAGAACTTTTAAAAGCATCAAACAATGTTCATCTGATACAGTGATATGGGACATTTTCCATATTATTTTGTTGATGATGATCTCATTCTCCTCAGTAGTTCCCTGGATGTATGACTGCTATTCATTCTACATGATCTCTCTCTCTCTCTCTCTCTCTCTCTCTCTCTCTCTCTCTCTCTCTCTCACACACACACACACACACACACACACACACGCACACACACACACACACACAAACACACACAGTACCTTCCCCACCTAAAGCTTAACACGGACTGAGACTTTCCCAGGAATTTATTCATGGGGAAGGGGAGGGAGATATACCATGTCCCTGTAGGTTCCCGGTGCAACAAAACCAATTTCAATCATGGTTTGTGTACTACCTCAGTTGAGCCTCATATGCCAAGGCGAACACCCCTGGTTCTTCCGGTCTGTGGTAGATGAATAGGATGAAGTTGTTGTTATGTCTGCCGCATACGGCCCCTTAGAGGCCGACTACACTCAAGGCACCCCTGTGTACCATATAACATTCACAAGCACTTGCAGGCGCAACCAAGAGGAAAACAATTCTTCAAAATAAACAGAGCTTGCTCAAGACTAATGCGAGCCTTTTTTTGCAGAGATCGCCTCACAGACACAGGAAAAGTTGGAGTACTCCGCCGACCTCCGCCGGCTTTATAAGGCCAATACAGCAGCAGTACAGCCAGTTCCCCGCCGAGCTAGGACCAGCTCTGAAGGACCACACCGACACTCTTGATGATTAGTCATCTACATGTTATTTGTTTTCTTTGTGTGTATATAGTGATATTTCGAGAAGTGTAGTTCAGTTTCAATAAACTACATTATACTGAGTGTTCTACAATACTGAGTATTCTTCAGTTGTATCTTGCACTGTGAATTGTCAGGCCATAAAATGGATAAGAAACATGAACAGTTCCAACATAGCAATTGTTTCTATGAATTGCAAAATGTATCTCCAGTCCATCCCACTGCATCACCGTTATATGCTGAAAATTGTTCCTCATATGCTCATTCATTATCAACTCCTTTCATTCCTCAAGTTAGGTGCTGTGGACAAATTCTTCTGCTGTATGGTTACGGGTAATACACTTAGTAAAGTACTCTTTGTTCAACAGTAACATTTTGTCAAGTGAACACATTTCCTGCCAGAGATAAACACTTTCCACCCCATCTTTTCCCACAAATTCACAATAGGGATTGGGGTGAGGGGGGCAGCAGAAAGTTGGGGCAGGTGTTTTAAACACCCGCAGGTAGCGGTGTTGTGGGCTAGAGCAGTCAGTATTCAAACTTTGAGACAAACATACACACACAGTATCAGGAAAAATAGAGACAGAGGGTGGTAGGAAGTGGGGTTGGGCCGGCAGAGTTTGGAGGCAGCTGTAGAACAGTCCAGCAGCAGATTAAACATTCAAAAATAAATACATTAACTAAAGGCACTGCTTTTGGTACTTCTTCACCTGCAGCTCTATACAAACTGGGTCCATTTCCCACCAATTCACATCTAGGTGAGTGAAGTGAAAATGGGGCAGAGAAATGGAGGTTGTAGATGGGCAGAGGAGTGGAGCAGAGGGAGCAGTGGCAGTGGGATGTCAAGCGACATTGCCACGTTACCACCCAAAGGGCAAATAGTGGAGCCTCCCAGCAAGAGCTGTCATATTGAATAAATTTGCTAACAATGTTGAGTGGCGTCATGCCACTCATACCTTACTACTACCATAGCCCACACACAGCCAAAATCGAATAAGAAGGCATATGCTTCATCAGTTCAAGATTCATCTGACACACAATCATTTAAAATATTGTAGGTTTCGAAAATGTACCATTTTGTGCCATGTGACTACAACATTTCCAATAGGTCGAAATGCAGATAGAACATCTTGTGGTACCTCAAACAGAAGTTAGAATAAACACGAACTGTGGAGGCTGTACCCTGTGTGATCAAGCTAAGCACCTTCATTACCTTCAGGGCGTTTGAATTTGAGTTCCTCATTGAAACATCACACACCAGTGCAAATTTATTCAGTCTGCTGTTTGATGTACGCAACACTGACTGTGACGAAAATGTAAATTCCTACAACGCCATGAGCGCGATATGAAGTTCGGCATATATGATCTGTTCCACTTCGTCTGCTAGATGTCGTGAATATTCCGCTTGAAAGATGATTTTATATTTGCACAGGTATTATATAACACCAGTGCGAGTCAGAACTTGAAGGATTATAGGGACGTAGCACTGTGCACTAACGACTGAACAAAAATATATCCACTGAGCACTTTTTGTAGCACTGAGCACATCTACCTCATGTCATTGTTATGGGTCAATTGCGCCATCTAGACACAGTGGTCACCACAAGCCTAGTGTGTGAAGTCAAACGCAATTTTTCAACTCATACCACACACTAAGTTACTGACATAGAGCCCCTGCTCATTAGCCTCATTACTTGTGGCATCACAGCAACCACTGTAATAGTTTCAGAATGGTGTGTATCTGCACTGAAGAGATCATTGGCCATCTTCACGTTATTTATATATATGTGGTGTTTCTTCTTTCTGACATGCTCACTAGCAGCTAATGTCTTCGTTTCCATTGTGTTTTGATTCATACTGACTGAAAGATCAAAATTTCTGAAAGAACAAATATCACATTTATACAATTAAGGTGAAGATGGCCATTGCTCTGAAGATGGCCAGTGCTCCAATCAGTGCAGATGCACTCCAGGCTATAACTCTTATGACAATCTATGAAAAGCCATGAGTAGTAAGTCTAACGAGCTGGGGTACTACAATAGTAATGTGTGGTACAAGTTGAGAATTACGGACTGATGGGAGGTGTTCTACCATAGCCCATGCTGTTGTGGTGAAAAATGTGTCTGAATGGCGTAGTGGTCAGAGCATCCGCCTACAACGGAGGAGACCCTGGTACAA
Organism: Schistocerca serialis cubense; assembly: GCF_023864345.2. NCBI lineage: Eukaryota > Metazoa > Arthropoda > Insecta > Orthoptera > Acrididae > Schistocerca > Schistocerca serialis. The sequence goes on from NC_064645.1 coordinate 446,243,934, forward strand.
ATCCCAGTCCAGCTCAAATTGTCAATTTGTACCACCGATATAGAAATCATCAACTCGTCCCACTGATAAAAACTGGTCCCCACTGACTGGTAATGTCCTTAATTACAATAAGTCTCAAATGTATACACTATGTGAGAAGTCTGGAGAAAATACTGGGAACATCAAAAGTGGAATACCTTGTGTATAACGATAGTTCATGATAAAATGATAAAATCAGGGCCTGCATTGTGTTGTAAAAAGATAATATCGTGGACACATTGCAGAAACGGTATAGCAAAGACGACAACACATTAGAAAATAATTTATGCTGTCCAGATTTCTGGCAGTATGAATCAGAGGGCATGTACTGTGTGCCCAGTGGCATCCCACACCATCTCGAAAAGTGCCAGTTCCGTATGACTATGAACACCAGCAATCTCTCTGGAGTCTCCCCAAGTCAATATGTCCATTGCAGAGCCATACACAGAATTGTGACTATTCTGTACAGGCGTCATTCCAGTGTCCAGTTTTGTCGTTGGGCACACCACTCTCTCACATCTCTCTCTGCTACCACCTCAGGAGAAACTATAGCAATGGTCACATGGTGACAGTACACTGGAGGCCAGATATCATCGCACTGTCCACTTGGGCAGTGCAAACAAACATTTCCTATCTCAAACTATATCAAAACCATGAAAACAGGTATGGCCGAGCGATGAAAATGTCACTACACTCCTGCGCTTGTCACATCAGGCTGTTGAGAATCATTACGGCACAGAGTACAACGCTCCTAAGCCCATCAATTCCAAACATATCAGCAGGACTACAGAATAACAAAAAACTGTCTCTACATTCATGATCCTCCCTCTGTAGATTTCCAACACGATTGTTACATGATTTTGCTTCTAGTTGTTCATAACACTTTCTTCTCAAGGTGGAAACAAGTTGTCCGTAAACGTCTAGTAAGTGCGTTGTATCCTCATCTGTCTTACGCCAAAGTGCTTTGTACACATAGAGGCTATAGTCTTAAGATATGAGGGTTACGACTACTGTTTGCTTAAACCTTTTCTTCCTCTCATGTATACTACATCCTGTGAATATACTGGAACATTTTCTACAGATACTGTTTGTACAGAATGCAGAGGATGTTGTTCCTACCTGCACTGATGGGCTGAAAAAATATGCACCACCGCGACATTGGACATCGACTGCTAGTATCACAGGCACGTGGCGCAGCGAGGAGAACATATAAATGCAGCATAAGTGAGTGGGTAATCACTCTGAGGACGATTCGGATGACTACTAGTGAAATTCACCGACATAAGTGACTTTGACAAAGGGCATATTGCTTTCCCCTGACGCCTAGGAAAGAGCATCTTCCAAAACTGAAGCTGATCACCTGTATGCATGCTAATTTCGTGAGCATATAACGAAAGTGACTGAAGGACAGTGGTACTAGGAGATGATGCAGAAGTATACCTAATTACAGAAATTGGAGATGAATGATGCTCCGCTCCATAAAGCAGCATAGGCGGCGACGTGCAGCAGATCGGATGAAAAACTAAAGTGCTGATAATGGCTCAATTGTTTTGCAGCACACTGCAAAGCTCACATGGTTTCACATTGAGATTTGCACCAGAGTAACTAATCAGAATGAATTTTTCGATCTTTCCGACTGATATGAAACATCTTGACAGATTATAACTGTTTGCTGAACCAAGACTCGAACTCTGAACCTTAGTAGTAGGGAGATGGCGGATCTGGCGCAATTATGATATGAAATTGATATTAAATTGAAATGCAGATCAATTAATTAGATCAAATAATTAACCTCTGCCTCACACTCGCTCCCATATAATGTCGTGTGTTCCCTTTATCTGGCATTTGGGTCCCTGGCCCATCCCCCCAACCCTGACCCTCCAATCCACCTTCTATCAAATTGGCAGGACTTACGAATTTTGGCTGGGATTTGGAATTTTTGGTTGGAATTTTGAACTCTGGTGGGAAGTTGTTTGCCCTAGAGCTGTGTTGACCTCACAGCTTACCCTATGCCTGGGAATTGGCTGGAAATTCCAAATGGCAGTGCCCTTTGGGACTTAAACCCTGGTCCTTAAGGTCAGAAAACCCAAGTGCACACCCCGACACAGGGAAAATGCGCAGATGCAGGAGAGGAACATTAGTTTAGTGTAAGTTATTTATTTAGGTTGGGAACCAGAAGTAGAGATGAAATTACTCAATTAATCATTAAAATCGGACCTAATTACATAACTACAAGCATAGTGCCACACAAGGAGCGCCTAAAATCCCAATGCAGCTTAAAAAATGACAATGCAATATAACTGGCGTACACTGCAGGGAAAATTTTCACAAAATCACTAGAAACTAGTGACAGACCTATCCACACTCTATCCTTCACGTAGAAGCTCGCAGAAAAAACGCTGGAGTGGGAGCTAATATTCTTATTTGTTTGGCGGGAACTGTGTTAGACTGATGAGATGCTGGTGGTGGACAGAGAGGGTTTCAATAAGGGTATTACCTGCACGCATACAACTTAAGACTGTGTCTATCGCGATTTGAGGTCAGAGTTCACTAAAGATGCCTACCCATGAGTTGCTAGAGAATCAGCCTGCAGCCTAGGTAATAAAAGCCAACTCACTCTTCCACATGTGATGAAAAAGGCTTCACTGCTTTAATTACACATCGAAATTGTTGTGAACAGGTCTTAATGCAACGCATGTATGGGGGACTAGGGAAAATCGTCGTCCCTACAGATTGCATCAAGAGAGAGGGGTGACAGCTGATGTCTGTTCTCCTCAATGTGCGATCAGGAACGAACAACATTAATACTACTCTTACCTATCCTGATCCCTCCCTCTCCCTCCCTGTCCCCAACTATGGTGTGAATAAAGACTTTTTCAAACCGCTATTTGCAATTGTCTCTGTTGGCCTCAGCCCCTGCCACAACTGGGAGCACAGTTTTTGGTCAGCTGCAGTCAGAGCAGCGTCACTGTTGTTGCACATGTCGGACTGCTCCAGGCAGCAGCTTTTAGCTTAAACAAAAGGCTGTAACACTCCTAAACAACGCAAGATAAATGATGGACACCCCAAGTGCTACTCTCCTGCTCACCTAAAATGTAACTGTGCCCTGACTGGAGAACAACGACTGTGCCGACCACACACACACACACACACACACACACACATATACACACACACACACTGTACCTGACCCCATGCCTCCAGCAGCCTGCTGTTCTGTGAAGGGAACCACTTTTAATTATCATCAACACACCTCCTACAACCGAGCGTCTATGAAAAGAAAACACAATTGTGGTGATACTAAATCTCCTCTTTCCACGAAAATTGGCACAATGAATTGTCTTTTGGTTTTCCCATCAAAATCGCTACAGTTCTTACCTTCCAGATGCACAATGCCATTAGTATCTCACTCTCCCCTCGCCACCCGTTATTTTGCGACATCCAACGAAGTGAAAAATGAGACTACAGTACTGCCACAGATTACAGATGACCTAACTCTACTCATTAGAGGAATTTATTTCAGTTTGATGCACAAAATTACATGGCTTGAAAGTGTTCCTCAGTTTCAAATCAGTCATCATCATCATTTAAGACTGATTATGCCTTTCAGCGTTCAGTCTGGAGCATGGTCCCCCTTATAAAATTCCTCCATGATCCCCTATTCAGTGCTAACATTGATGCCTCTTCTGATATTAAGCATATTACTTCAAAATCATTCTTAACCGAATCCAGGTACGTTCTCCTTGGTCTGCCCCGACTCCTCCTACCCTCTACTGCTGAACCCATGAGTCTCTTGGGTAACCTTGCTTCTCCCATGCGTGTAACATGTCCCCCTGTTCACCGTGACTGCTACATCTATACAGTTCATTCGCAGTTTTTCTTTGATTTCCTCATTGTGGACACCCCCTGCCATTGTTCCCATCTACTAGTACCTGCTACTTTCATATCCGTAACCTCAACCTTATTGATGAGGTAACCTGAATCCACCCAGCTTTCGCTCCCATACAACAAAGTTGGTCGAAAGATTGAACGGTGCGCAGATAACTTAGTCTTGGTACTGACTTTCTTCTTGCAGAAGAGAGTAGTTCGTAGCTGAGCGCTCACTGCATTAGCTTTGCTGCACCTCACTTCCAGTTCTTTCACTATGTTGCCATCCTGTGAGAATATGCATCCTAAGTACTTGAAACTGTCTACCTGTTCTAATTTTGTTCCTCCTATTTGGCACTCAGTCCGTTTATATCTGTTTCCCACTGCCATTACTTTCGTTTTGGAGATGTTAATCTTCATACCATAGTCCTTACATTTCTGATCTAGCTCTGAAATATTACTTTGCAAACTTTCAATCGAATCTGCTATCACAACTAAGTCATCCGCATATGCGAGACTGCTTATTTTGTGTTCACATATCTTAATCTCACCCAACCAGTTTATTGTTTTCAATACACGATCCATAATAATATGAACAACAGTGGAGACAGATTGCAGCCTTGTCTTATCCCTGAAACTACTCTGAACCATGAACTCAATTTACCATCAACTCTAACCGCTGCCTGACTATCTATGTAAAGACCTTTAATTGCTTGCAAAAGTTTGCCTCCTATTCCATAATTCCGTAAAACAGACAATAACTTCCTTCTAGGAACCCGGTCATTTGCCTTTTCCAGATCTATAAAGCATAGATACAATTCCCTGTTCCACTCGTAACACTTCTCCATTATTCGCCGTAAGCTAAAGATCTGGTCCTAACAATCTCTAAGAGGCCTAAACCCACACTGATTTTCATCCAGTTTGTTCTCAACTAATACTTGCACTTTCCTTTCAACAATACCTTAGAAGATTTTACCCACAACGTTGATTAAAGAGATACCTCTGTAGTTGTTACAATCTTTTCTGTTTCCATGTTTAAAGATTGGTGTGATTACTGCTTTCGTCCAGTCTGATGGAACCTGTCCCAACTCCCACACCATTTCAATTATCCTGTGTAGCCATTTAAGACCTGATATTCCACTGTATTTGATGAGTTCCGACTTAATTTCATCCACCCCAGCCGCTTTATTGCACTGCAACATATTGACCATTTTCTCCACTTCTTCAAATGTGATCCTATTTCCATCATCGTTCCTGTCCCATTGTACATCGAAATCTGAAACATTACTGACCGTATTTTCACCTAAATTGAGCAACTCTTCAAAATATTCCCTCCATCTGTCCAAGGCATTAACAGGATTCACCAGCAGTATTCCTGACCTGTCCATAAAACTTGTCATTTCCATCTTACCTCCCTTTCGAAGACTGCTAATTAGACTCCAGAATGGTTTTCCGCCAGTTGGACCCAAAGTCTCCAACCTGTTTCCAAAGTCTTCCCAAGATTTCTTCTTGGAGGCTACAATTATCTGTTTGGCTTTGTTTCTTTCTTGAACGTAACTTTCTCTGTCTACTTGAGTTCTAGTATGCAGCCATTTTTGATACGCCATCTTTTTCCTTTTACAGGCTGCCTTGACTGTGTCATTCCACCAAGCTGTTTGCTTCATCCTACTTTTACACTCAACTGTTCCAAGACATTCTTTAGCCACTTCTAGTACTGTGTCCCTGTACCTTGTCCATTCCTTTTCCAATGACTGTAATTGACTACATTAAACTAACTGGTACCTTTCTGAGATCACTGTTATGTACTTGTGCCTGATTTCCTTATCCTGAAGTTTCTCCACTCTTATCCTCTTACATATGGACCTGACCTGCTGCACTTTCGGCCTCACAATACCGATTTCACTGCAGATTAAATAGTGATCAGTGTCATCAAAGAATCCCCTGAATACACGTGTATCCCTTACAGCCTTCCTGAATTCCTGATCTGTTATTATATAATCAATGACAGATCTGGTTCCCCTGCCTTCCCAAGTATACCAGTGAATATTCTTATGTTTAAAAAAGGAGTTTGTGTTTACTAAGCCCATACTGGCACAGAAATCCAAGAGTTGTTTCCCGTTCCTGTTAGCCTCCATATCCTCTCCAAATTTACCCATAACCTTTTCATACCCTTCTGTTCGATTTCCAATCCTGGCATTAAAACCACCCATGAGCAGAACACTGTTCTTGTCCTTTACTCCAACAACTCAGTATGGGACCCTTACCAGGTTGGATTAATAGAAGAGATAGACATGATCCAGCGAAAAGCAGCGCGATTCGTCATGGGGACATTTAGTCAGCGCGAGAGCGTTACGGAGATGCTGAACAAGCTCCAGTGGCGGACACTTCAAGAAAGGCGTTACGCAATACGGAGAGGTTTATTATCGAAATTACGAGAGAGCACATTCCAGGAAGAGATGGGGAACATATTACTACCGCCCACATATATCTCGCGTAATGATCATAACGAAAAGATCCGAGAAATTAGAGCAAATACGGAGACTTACAAGCAGTCGTTCTTCCCACGCACAATTCGTGAATGGAACAGGGAAGGGGGGATCAGATAGTGGTACAATAAGTACCCTCCGCCACACACCGTAAGGTGGCTCGCGGAGTATAGATGTAGATGTAGATGTAGAACTACGTCATTGAGTGCGTCATAAAAACTATCCATCATCTCTTGATCTGTCCCTTCACAATGCGAATATACTGACACAATCCTAATTTTCTTGTTAGACACTGTCAAATCTATCCACATCAGTTGTTCGTTTACATACCTTATTGCTACTACGCTGTGTTCCATTTCCTCCCTGATGAAAGGCCCTACACCCCATTGTGCTATTCCTGCTTTGACTCCTGACAAATAAACCTTGTATTCTCCCACTTTCTTTTCTTTCTCACCCCTTACCCGAATGTCACTAACAGCTAATACGTACAACTCCATCTTACTTGCAGCCTCTGCCAACTCTACCTTCTTCCCAGAGTGGCCCCCATTGATATTAATAGCTCCCCATCTCGTTACCATTCGTTTGCCAAGTCGTATCCTAGGAGTCCCTGGTTTGTCAATTAGAGTTGGGACTACGTCACCTCCAAAGGTCTGAGGCATTTTGCTCTGATTGTTGCCAGCATCATATTTAATATACCAGGGAAGCAGGTTACTAGCCTTGCTTGCCCCGGGTCCCATTGGGTTTTACCCTAACGGTTGAGGGACGAACTGGTGGATCTGGTAGTCTTTGCCGTCTGAGCACAAAGGTGACCACCACTCAGAATATGTCCGAGATGCCCAGCCTTATTCCAAAGTTACTGGTATCCTGACTGTCAGGACCACTTACTTGGCCACTCATACGTTGCCCGTGGTTCATGAACTAGGACATGAACCACATTCAAATCAGTGTCTATAAATAAACTTTCATGTACGTGTGTTTTACAAACAATTCAGACACATGAAATAACATTGTGGAATACAGCCTTTCGTACAATTTGCTCACATGTCAGAAAAGACACAAAAATTATAAGATCATCAACAAGAAGCTATAACTGAACAGGATGTTGCTGTCTTGTACATAATGGCAGATCCATTTTAACAGTGTGTTGTTGTATAGCACAGCCTATCTTGTAACAGACCTTTCTAATGTCACCTAGTAAAGAACCCTACAAGATTTCTCTGATACATCGAAAAGAAATACCATATGTGTAATGACATCTGACATTTACTTTGCTCCATAACTCGCCTCTAGCGAGGTGTGTGTGAAATTCCTGTCATCTAGCAGAAAATCATTCACAATATCAGCAGATTATTGCATTCAAGTTTTATAAGCAATTTGATCATCACAGAACTGCACATTCATGCAATCTACCCAATTGTTGGGAAAAACACTATCATTTCTGGATACCACAATGAGCTATAATTCAAGTTATATCCACTTTATAATTAGAGGTTAAGAAGTATGAAATAACACAGGACTTGCAGTAACACCTATTTTTAAACACGCTATCATGACGCTGATAACAAGAACACTGATAAACCCATGAGAATTGTTACAGTCAATTTCTATTAGTTTTACGAAAAATATTGGTCTAGTTTGAGAGCGTTCCATGTGTTAAAATTACAAATATTCATGCATGGCAGCATTACATTCTTTTCAGGTGTTTGAAGTGCCAATACACATTAGCATCTATAAAGTCATTTAACACATTAAGAGCACTTCTCAACATTATTTTGTAGCATCCATAGCAGTTAATAACCACATACTATCTCCATCAAGACATTAACAAATCATACTACTCCTTGTAATAGAACATCCCACAAGACTTTACCACATCTCTCTTTTTCTATATATTGAAAAACAAATACCATGTGTATGTTGGCATCAAGCATATTAGATATATAAATATCGCTCTTATGTAGCACTTGGCCACTGGTCGAAATCGCTTGCACAGACCTGCACTTGCGGAGGAGCACATCAAACAGACTATCAATCACAGGAGAGGGTTCCGGCGTTGTTCTTTCATAAACATCTTAATACATTAAATTTCAGCTCTAACACTTCCAAGCAGGGTATGACATTAGTTTTGCGTACAACCATACATGTCGCTTTTCTATCATGACTTTGAAATCCGTCTCAGGTGCTAAACGAACATTAACACATTGAATCTATTGGCTCTTACAGAAAGCTAAACATCATATGGTGTAAACTATGCTGCTCCCATAAGTCACAGGATGGTGAAAATGAAACTCACACGATTGTTTTTTATTGAAAAACGTGGAAGACAGTGCAGCAAATAGAGAGTGGGAGAGTTTGCCGCATTGTATAATGTTAGAAAGTAGCTGTTGGATGGGGGTGACCTATACAATTATCTTCATTCTCCACAGTGAAGGTGTAGGACATGTCTCAGAATTCCATTTTGAAGAGCATTGTTTTCTCATTTTGAAGTCATGTAAGTGAGTACTCTTCCAGTGTTGACCATGTCCAGAACATGCTGTTCACAAAACGCACAGTGTAGTAAAACAAGAAGAGGCACTGTTATCTCAGTGGTGAGAAAAAGGAATGTTGATGGTACAGCTGTAGCACATGGCAATAAGACTAGTCTGAAGCATTGAGGAATACTTCCAAACAATTGTCTGAAGGTGATGACCTCTAGAGTTAGTCCCATGCTCCACGGTGGCAACTGGCAGATTTCCAGTGTTCTGCGAATATATATGTGTGTGTATAGCTGTCAGCGATGGACGGTTGCAACAAATGACGAAATCTACAATTTGTAGAAGTCTGAGAGGGTTGTGGGAATGTATCAGAGTTGGAAGTTATAAACAAAAGTATCAAAGTTCATCAGGTACGCAACAAGAGCACATATATGTGGGAAAACTATCAGTACAGTAGCAGAAATAGATACTGCACATTTCAACTCTGTGTTGCAAATCCATCTACAACAGACTGGAAGTCAAATGATCATGTATAACTGTGCCAGACATTGAGTTTCCATCTACAACAGACTGGAAGTCAAATGAACATGTAGAACTGTGCCAGACATTGGGTTTCCATCAAATGGATTGCTACACAGCTCTGCAGACAAGTTCCCTGATGTGTGATAGCAGTAAATGAAATTATTTAATGGCTTCGAGATTCTCGTCTATACCATTTGTTGAGCCTCATCTACGTATGAGGCGAGTGTTACTATACTTTTAATGATCTTCCTGTCCAAAATACACGCTTGTAGATCATCGATAAGTACGAAATTCTAAGTATTTTTTAGTAGGCTGGTGTATAGAACATACAAATATCCGCATATAAAATAAAACATTATATGGGTAAGCCAACAATATGACCACATATGTAAGGAAGAATATCGAAAGACCACGATAAAAGACATAAAATAGTTAAAAGTCGACAACTTGATGGCAGATACATAAAATTTAGGGAAATATGACAAAATATGCACAACGGCGAAACACTTGCAAAAGTACATAAACTGAATGAAAGTACGAAAAATTATACAAAAAGTACTATGAAATTCGGGGAATTGAGGTGTGTTTTTCTCTAAAAACTTAAAATTTATCTCTGTTTGCATTCAGTTTTCACTTTCCCCCTCGCCCTGTAAACTATGTGGATTTTAGAAACACATGCTTCAACAATGGCGATTAAGTATTATACCCATGCACTATATTAAACCAGGTGAAACATATATGGATCCCAATCCAGAACAGTGTTTTCACAAATGCAGTCGAATATCAATAATACCGAATTATAGTTGGTTATCACCAGCAATATTATTCCTTCAGTGTTAAGGAGAAGAATCAATGCATTTATCGGACTTAAGCCATTCCCTAGAGCGTTATGTAGGAGAGTGGACTGATCCCACATATATGAGCTTTAATAGTGTGAGGAGAGTGTACTTGAGAGACATGGCGTTAGGACAAAGCTGCTGTATTATCCTGCACATGAGTAAAAACAACCTAACATCAGACCAGGACTTCTGTGTCTAAGAGGAATGTTATCAGAGCGGTGGTGGTGCTACTGTAAACAGCAATAAGACTGTTACATATTCTTTGGCTGCTGATCATAGTGCTTACTCTCTGATAAGAAGTTGCTGCTTCTTCGTGTGCTTTTCCGTGCAAATGAGACAGAAGGGCAATTTCCTGACTCCGTTCTTTTTGGTTTAAAAGAAGCTCGAGCGGCGGCTACACACCGACGACACCTTCATAGAGCACCACAACAGCGTAGAAGGAAGTATTTTTATCACCTAAGTTTGACACTGTAGTGATTAGTTTAGAAACTTGTATGTCTGACTGTGGACAAATATATCCTGCATTAGAATATTAAGATTTTTGCATTCCACGCGACTAATACTTCGGAAATTATATAGCTCTAACAATATAGCATTTTTACAAGCAGAACCATGTAGCCATAGAAGTGTGTGATTATGCTCTATGATCGTTTCTCTCATGCCGGTACCTTCTTGGTACTGCCTCCAGACACTGGAATAATACTTCAGAAATGGTAGCACAGCTGACGTACATGAAATGCTTCAAAGTCCGTCTGTCTGGAGCTATATCATTTATAAACCACACGTGTCTTCCTAACCGTCTGATATTTCACCACTACAATCTCATGTCTGCTGTACATTAGTACGGGTTGCTTCATTCCTCAGTATGCAAGCATCTAGGGATATCTTGTGTACTATGATGGGTGCCGTGGATAAGTTTGGTGTGGAACAGTCTTCGCTGAAGAGCAGCTACAAACACATCTCGCCCTGTTGCTTCACAAGTCGTGGAATGTAGTTGATGTAGTACTCTCACATTCTGGCCAGTTTCAGCTTAAATTGGCTACAGTGTTGCAGAGAGAGTGGTCAAGGACAATGCCGAGGGATCTGTCAGTCTCCGACTTTATACTGCGAATGTGAGAATACTCTGTGTCTTCCATCCAAACAGGGAAAGATGGCCAGTCGCAATCGTAAATTCTGCACTATGATCGATGTGCTGTAAATACGTAGATAACCTAACATCATCAGTGTAGGATGCGGTTTGGTATACTTTGATGTACACGATTGAATGGAGTATTGCACAGTCATCTATCGGCATTCACAATCTAGTACATGGTGCCTACAAAGTAGTGAAACGATGATTTAACAATGATATAGGAACTGGGAAACATTTTGCTGTGTCACTTGCTGGTGTTGAAATCACGGAACGATTGGTAAAATTGCTAACATTAATCATGCCACTGACTGATTTGCTTATTACCATATACCATTCCATATCGACGGGTCTTCCCTATTTCATTTTGTCCGCTGGTAGGCTGTTGATTACCATTTTAAGACTGATTGACACAAGCTGGTTGAGATGCAGAGAGCCTTGGTAAAACAGTGGATACATGCTTCATGTCACTGTTTAGCAAGGGGTTAAATGTAGAGGTCATCACCTTCAGACAGTTGGTTGGACGCGTTCCTCAATGCTGCAGACTCGTTCTATTTCCATATGCTGCTGGGATGCCGTCGACATTTATTACTCATCAGTAAGATAACTATACCTCTTCTTGTTTCTACTACCTAGCGCGTTTGGTAAACAGCACTTTCTGCAGATGGTCAACAATGGAACAGAAACCGTGTATATGACTGCAAAATGAGGAAGCGATGCTCTTGAGAATGGAACTCTGAGACATCTGCTGCCCTGTCACTGCGGAGGATGAGGTTAATATTGTCTTGGTCACCACCTTCAGACAGGTGTTTGGAAACGTTCCACAATACCGCAGATTCCTCCAGTTTCCACATGTTGCGATGTCTTTGACTTTCTTGTCAATGAGAAACATCGCGTCTGTGTTTTATTTCTACCATTTCATGTGTTGTGGGAGCAGGGCAGTTTACACCATACGATGTTCAGCTACCTGTGACAGCTTATATGAGTTACAGCTGTAAACAATGTATTAAACTAATTATGAAAGAACAGCACAGGAATCCTCTATTGTGATTGATTGTCTGTTAGATATGGTCCCCCTCCAGTACAGGCGACAAATCTTTACATAGGTGTGTGCAAGCGACTTTGACCACTAACCACCAACTCCACTATAGCAATTTGTGTACACACAGACGTTATTTGTTTTTCGAAATATAGGAAGAGAGAGACGAGCTATAATATTAAGGAAGGTGTGGTGTGACTAGTTAAAATTTGGGTGCAGACAGTTTGTAGCTTTTTACCTACTCGGTATGTTACGAAATAACGATGAGGAGAGCTCTTGAATATGAATGCATAGATGCTGATCTGTATCCGTATTTCATACATCTGAAAAGAATGTAAGGCCTTTCTGCGTGACAATTTGTAATTTGAACACATGAAATGGTTTCAATATACACTGATTTTGCTCATAAAACTAATAAAAGCAGACTGTACCTATTTTCGTGGAATCATGAGTGTTTGTATTATTATTGTCATGGTTCAAATGGTTCAAATGGCTCTGAGCACTATGGGACTTATCATCTTAGGTCATCAGTCCCCTAGAACTTAGAACTACTTAAACCTAACTAACCTAAGGACACCACACACATCCATGCCAGAGGCAGGATTCGAACCTGCGACCGTAGCAGTCCGGCGGTTCCGGACTGCAACGCCTAGAAACGCACGACCTCCGCGGCCGGCTATTATCGTCATGATTTCGAATTTAAAAATATGGGTTCCAGCAACTCTAACTATAAAGTAGAAACCACTTGAACTATAGCTCGTTGTGGAATGTAGAAATGAAATTGTTTTCCCTGACATTTGAGTAGATTGCAAGAAACAGGCTGTTGTGTGATGATCAAATTGCTTACAAAACTAGAACGCAAGAATCTGCTGCTATTGCGAATGTTTGCCTGCTGGATGACAGAAACTGTACACGAAGGTCGTTAGAGGCGAGTTATGGAACAAAAGTGACCAATGTATGCACGCCGATGGTTCTTTCTTGGATGTATCGGATGAGCGAGATGCGGTAAAATCTTATATCAGGTTGTATTATAAGGAGTGGTATGACCGGTTAAAGTTTAATTTCCGATAGTTTGTAGTTTTTTTTACCTGTTCGGGATGTTGAAATTAACGATGTGCAGTGCCCTCCAATGTATTAAATAACTGTATAGTGGCTCATCTCTATCTGTATTTCATAGATTTGAAATGAATGATCGCTCTTATGCAAGACGATATGTTATCTGAACATGCAGAATGCTCTCAAATATACCGATTTCACTCTGAACACTAATAGTAATCGCATGTATCTATTCTCATGGACTCATGAGTGTTTTTGTTATTATCGTCATGACTGCCTGTTTAAAAACATGTGTTATTTCATACTTCAAAACTCTAATTATAGAGTAGATACCACTATAATTATAGCTCATTGTGGAATCTAGAAATAATAGTGTTTTCCTCAAAAAGTGAGTAGACTGCGTGGGATGTGCTGTTCTCTAATGATCCAATTGCTTATGAAACTAGACTACAGTAAGTTGCTGCTGTTGTGAATAATTGTCCGTTGGATGACCAGAACTCTACACACAGCTCGCTAGAGTTATGGAGCAAAATAAATTTCAGATTTCATCACACAAACAGATTTGTTCTCGATGTATCGGAGGAATCTTATAGGGTTATCTACAAGTTGACATTAGGAGGTTCTGTTACAAGATATGCTCTCAAGGTTTGTTTCGTAAACGCCAGTACGATATAGCATCTCATTGGTGAAACGGGACCTACCATAGTATACAAAGCAGCAATGTCCTCTTGCATGATAGCTTATAGTTTTCAAATGTAAAATGATAGTGTTTTTCCAAACATGTGAGCAAATGGCATGGAGGCTGTTGTCTGTAATGTTATACCACTTGTCTGAAATGTTTGTAACACACATGTAGATGACAATTTACGAGGGTGAGTCAAATGAAAACCTTAAATTTGTAACAACAAATCCTGTAAGCTGGTAAGCTGGGAAGCGCGCTACAAACAGCGTGCAGAATGGCCTGTAGGTGGCAGCATAGTGCAGATGCGCATATACCGTCACGGTATCAGTATAAAGATGGCCGCCCCACTTGCGACTTGCACCAGGAAAGAACAGCGTTCTGTTATCCGGTTTTTGCGTAGTGAAGGTGTGAAACCTATTGAAATTCGTCGACGATTGAAGGTTCAGTACGGTGATGCATGTTTGTCACAACAGAAAGTCTACGAATGGAGTAGGAAGTTCGCACATGGTGTGACTTCATTGGAAGATGCTCCTCGTCCAGGTCAGGCACAACGAGTTGTGACTCCACGAACGTTGCAGCAGTTGAAGTCATAGTGAACGAAAACCGCCGAGTGACACTGAATGACATTACAGCATGGGTCAGCACACCACATTATGTACCATGTACTCCAGTTTCACAGAGTGTCTGCAAGATGGGTCCCACGGCAGCTGACTCCTGAAATGAGATAACGACGTGTTGATGCTTGTGAAGAAATTCTTCGGCGCTTTGAACGGGAAGGTGAGGGCTTCCTTGCAAGAATCGTTACTGGGGATGAAACCTAGGTTCACTTCCACCAACCGGAATCGAAGAGAGCGAACAAGGCCTGGCGCCATTCCTCATAACCTAAACCAAAGAAGTTTCGAAGAGGACCATCAGCAGAGAAGGTTATGCTGACTCTCTTTTTGGACGAAAAAGGCGTCATTTTGGAGCATTACATGCCTAGAAGGACCACTGTCACCAGTGCATCATACACAGATCTCTTACAGAATCATCTGCGGCCTGTAATCAAATCAAAGCGACGTGGATTGCTGGCAGCAGGTGTTCTTTTGCAGCATGACAATGCAAGGCCCCACACTGCCCGTACAATAGTTGCAACGATCACAGAGCTGCATTTTGAGTGTCTTCCCCATCCACCGTGCTCACCAGACCCTGCCTCAAGTGATTTCCATATGTTTGGACCACTTAAAGACGCAATGGGAGGAAAGATTTTCTGATGAATAGGTACGACACGCGGTGCATGAGTGGTTGTGTGGACTACCAAAAGAATTTTCTTCCAAAGGAATTTATGCACCTATAAGCGCTGGAGGACTTGCATTGAGCATGGGGGAGATTATGTTGAAAAATGAAACAGCTTTGTACCACTTCCGCACAATAAATAATATTTTAAAAAATATTTAAGGTTTTTACTTGACTCACCCTCGTATTTACAGACACTGATATGAGCGTGAGGGACACTACGAAGCGATGTAATTTTGTGTATCAAACTGAAAGATATCGCTCTGACCTCTGCAGTTTACACACGTAACCGCCGTTAGTACTGTAGTTCTTTCTTTTTTCTTCACTTCACTGGATGTTGCAAAATAATGGGAGGCGGAGGGAGATGGTTGGTTGGTTGTTTCGGGGAAGGAGACCAGACAGCGAGGTCATCGGTCTCATCGGATTAGGGAAGGACGGGGAAGGAAGTCGGCCGTGCCCTTTGAAAGGAACCATCCCGGCATTTGCCTGGAGCGATTTAGGGAAATCACGGAAAACCTAAATCAGGATGGCCGGACGCGGGATTGAACCGACGTCCTCCCGAATGCGAGTCCAGTGTTTAACCACTGCGCCACCTCGCTCGGTGCGGAGGGAGAGATGCAAATTGTATCCTGCAGTCGAATATAAAGACTACATCGATTTTGCTCACAGAACTATAAGAAAATTTACTGCGTCTATTTTTGTCGAAAGAGAAAATTTATTATTGTCGCTATTGTGACTTCTTTTTTTAATACATACTCGCTTGTAGGAGGTGCGTTGTGTTTCATAAAATTATTCCCCTTCACAGAACGGCAGGTTGCTGGAGCCGTGGGGGGCAGCTCCAGTAAGTGTGTGTGTGATCTCCCTAGGGAAATGTTCTCCATTCAGGGCGCAGCTACATTTTAGAACTTGCTTGATTCAGGAAGTGTTACGGTCTTTTGTGTAACTACAGACACGCCATCTGGGACACTCAGACACGTGCAACACCAGGGATGCCGCTTCGGCTGTGGCTGGCCAAAAACTGTGTTAGCAAATGTGGCAGGAGCTCAGGCCGACAGATATGGTAGTGGCTGGCTGTTTGAAAGAGCCTGTTCCCCACTTTAGATGGAAGGAGGGAGGGAGTGGGAGGGATGAGGGGAGGTAAGATAGCCCTAATGTTGCTAGTTCCTGACCGCACTTTGAGGAGAGCACACATTCACTGCCACCCTCTCTCCTGTTGCAACCTTTTGGGACGAGAATTACCTCTAGTCTCCCGCACATGGGTTGTATTATATTACACTGATTATGGGTGCTGCTTTTTAGCCGTGATCAGAATAGTAAAGCATTTTCCATCAGTCGTGGGAACGAGAATTGGCTTTGGTTACCTGAGCAGCAGGGAGATGGTCAAGCAATGCCGATGAAGGCATCTGCAGCGAACTCTGACGTCAAACAGAGACAGATACAGTCCTCAGTTCTACGCTTACAGGTAACACACTTATTAAATTCCTCTCTGTCTAAAACCAACATCTTGTCAGTGGAACACAACTCCCGCCATAAAAATAAAGATAGTATCTTCCAGTTCCTCCTTTTTCCTGTCAGTTTGCATGTGAAGGGTAGACTTTGAGTAAGTGTGCCACTAGTTTCGAGTGATATTGCAAAATTTTACCCCAGCAGGCTAACAGTTGTATGTCATTGTCAGTTTTTGAGATGTATTGCGACTTTAGGGGCTCCTTGTATTGCGCTATGCATGTTTTGTAATTAGGACCGATATTTATGTTTAACTACGTAGTTATGTCCTATCTTCACTTCAGTTTCCTAACCAAAATAAATAAAGTACACTAAACTAACCTTAATCTGCAACATCTGGACATTTTCCAAGTGTTGGGGGGTGCACTCGGCCTTTCTGTCCTGAAGGGTCAAGGTTTGAGTCCCAGAAAGGGCACCGCCACTTTCAATTTCCAGCCAATCCCCAGATGTTGTGTGGTGTGTGATGTCAGCACAGCACTTGGACAAATAAATTTCGGCCAGAATTCGAAATTCCCGCCAAAAATACAAATTCCTGCCAAAATCAGAAAGTCCTCCAATAGGATAGGTGGCGGAGGGGTAGGGGAAGGGTTGGGGGGATGGAGCGGGGATTCACAAACCATCTAAGGAAAATACATGACGTCATCTGGGGTGGGGGTGGGAGCGAGGTGGGCGATGGTAATTAATTGGTGAATTTAATTGATACCAAAATAGCGAAAATGGCGCTATCTCCCTAACGCTAACCTCTTCCTTCATGGACAAGTCCTCTGTCAACTGAGCATCCAAGTACGACTCACTATCCAGTATACCAGCTTTTCTTTCGCCAGCGCCTCGTCTCCAACCTTACAAACTCTACAGAAGTTCCCCTGTGTAACCTGCAGCACTAGCTCTACTGGAGGGAGAGGTATAGCGGAGACAGGGCTTAGCCACAACCTAGGAGAAGCTTCCAGAATGAATTTTTTACTGTGCTGTGCAATGTTTGTAGATGTGAAACTTCCTGGCAGATTAAAACTCTGTGTTGGACCGAATCTCAAATTCGGTACTTTTGCCTTTCCTGTGTAAGCGCTCATACGGCTGAGTCACCCAACCACGGCTCACAGCTTTGCTTCTGGTAGTTCCTAATATCCCAGCTTCCTGAGTTCGAGTCTCAGTAAGGCTTAGAATGTTAATCTGCCAGGAACTTTCAGAGAAACTTATGTTCACCCAATGTGAACTACGACTGCAGGGGAGTGGCATCATCGACATTTCAACATGGGTCATTCGAGACGTATACGCCTGATCGGATGAGTCACTTCGCATGTTACACCCACCACGCCACATACGCAGGCCGGAGATGGATGTTCAGCTGGGCCTCTTTCGACCTTTAGCTGTAATCCAAGGCACTATTCCAGCTGAGGGCTACTTGTTGTTGTTATTGTTGTGGTCTGCAGTCCTGAGACTGGTTTGATGCAGCTCTCCACGCTACTCTATCCTGTGCAAGCTTCTTCATCTCCCAATACGTACTGCAGCCTACATCCTTCTGAATCTGTTTAGTGTATTCATCTCTTGGTCTCCCTCTACGATTTTTACCCTCCACGCTGCCCTTCAATACAAAATTGGTGATCCCTTGATGCCTCAGAACATGTCCTACTAACCGATCTCTTCTTCTTGTCAAATTGTGCCACAAACTCCTCTTCTCCCCAATCCTATTCAATACCTTCTCATTAGTTATGTGATATACCCATCTAATCTTCAGCATTCTTCTGTAGCGCCACATTTCAAAAGCTTCTATTCTCTTCTTGTCCAAACTATTTATCGTCCATGTTTTACTTCCATACATGGCTACACTCCATACAAATACTTTCAGAAACGACTTCCTGACACTTAAATCTATACTCGATGTTAACAAATACCTCTTCTTCAGAAACGCTTTCCTTGCCATTGCCAGTCTACATTTTATATCCTCTCTACTTCGACCATCATCAGTTATTTTGCTCCCGAAATAGCAAAACTCCTTTACTAGTTTAAGCGTCTCACTTCCTAACCTAATTCCCTCAGCATCACCCGACTTAATTCGACTACATTCCAGTATCCTCGTTTTGCTTTTATTGACGCTCATCTTATATCCTCCCTTCAAGACACTGTCCATTCCGTTCAACAGCTCTTCCAAGTCCTTTGCTGTCTCTGACAGAATTACAATGTCATCGGCGAATCTGAAAGTTTTTATTTCTTCCCCATGGATTTTAATACCTACTCTGAATTTTTCTTTTGTTTCCTTTACTGCTTGCTCAATATACAGATTGAATAACATCGGGGAGAGGCTACAACCCTGTCTCACTCCCTTCCCAACCACTGCTTCCCTTTCATGTCCTTCGACTCTTATAACGGCCATCTTGTTTCTGTACAAATTGTATATAGCCTTTCGCTCCCTGTAGTTTACCCCTGCCACCTTTAGAATTTGAAAGAGAGTATTCCAGTCAACATTGTCAAAAGCTTTCTCCAAGTCTACAAATGCTAGAAACGTAGGTTTGCTTTTTCTTAACCTAGCTACTAAGATAAGTCGTAGGGTCAGTATTGCCTCAAGTGTTCCCATATTTCTACGGAATCCAAACTGATCTTCCCCGAGGTCGGCTTTTACCAGTTTTTCCATTCGTCTGTACAGAATTCGCGTTAGTATTTTGCATCCGTGACTTATTAAACTGATAGTTCGGTAATTTTCACATCTGTCATCGCCTGCTTTCTTTGGGATTGGAATTATTATATGGTTCTTGAAGTCTGAGGGTATTTCGCCTGTCTCATACATTTTGCTCACCAGATGGTATAGTTTTGTCAGGACTGGCTCTCCGAAGGCTGTCAGTAGTTCTAATGGAATGTTGTCTACTCCTGGGGCCTTGTTCCGACTTGGGTCTTTCAGTGCTACTTCAAGATAATTATATTTCAGACCACCTACGTTCCTTTGTGCTTGATTTTTTCCTTGACACCTACGGCATCTTCCAGCCTTCCGTGCCGAAGGAGCAGGAACTGCTACAGTTCTTTGATGTGAACGTTAGTTCATGTCTTGACAGCCCAATTCCCGTTGCCTAACTGACAGAACACATCTGGTGTGATATTCTGTGTGTCCTCCACACCCACAAACCATGGGCCAGTAATTTGCTAAAACGCCGTCACCTGCACGTAGACATCTGATACTACATACGTCTGAAAGTATACCAAGGACTTCTCCAATCAATGCCAAGCGAACCGCTACTGAATCACATTTCGATGGTCCAGCAATGCGCTGCTAAGCAGATAAACGTAATGGTTTCGTTTCATCGATGTGAATTTCTTGTCTTATGCAGGTACGGGTTTTCTTCAGGACTGATCAATTCAGCCGTTCCATCCTCTTTTCAGTGATCTTCTCTTACAAGTGGCCAATTTTGTATTGGTTCCTGTAACCCCATATGTATACTTCGTAGCCAATTTTTAACACCAACTAACATCACAGATTAGTACAGTGCCCACAATTTGACCAACTTACGGGGAGTTTAATTGAGTAGTTGCCCTAAATCAGTCTCAGATATGCATGTGTATGTTCAGAAGTAGGATTGATAGCTGTAATCACATCTGGTATTAGTG
The DNA here is from genome assembly GCF_023864345.2 of Schistocerca serialis cubense. Classification (NCBI taxonomy): domain Eukaryota; kingdom Metazoa; phylum Arthropoda; class Insecta; order Orthoptera; family Acrididae; genus Schistocerca; species Schistocerca serialis. The sequence continues at coordinate 446,264,415 of NC_064645.1, forward strand.
CTGTTGCGGTTTTGCTCAGACGTAGGCTGTTTATCAACTTCAACGTAAACTGAAATAGGAGGGATGTCGCTGGCCCTAAGTTTCTTATACGGACCTTAACATTGAACAGCTGGAGAGGACAAATTCAAAGCAGCAATTTGCTCTAATAATAGGAAACCGATAATTACGATTTTCAGGGTCGTTTTTACTATGGGTTAGGCCGAACTTGTGTTATTATCCAAAAAAAAATTTGCTTTAGAGCGAAGAGTTACTGATTAGTAGGACGAGTCTGTAGTCACAGAAACGTACCTACTGATGTTTGTTAACGGCAGAATAAACCATATTTTATTCGTGTCTCATACGGCGTTTGATTTTGGGGTCACTCTGACTTTGTTTTTCATCCTTCACTCTAGAACCGCTTTCAGTTTGCTGATATTCCTCAGAAAACCAAAGAGATAATTTTAGGTTAGGTAGTTACTGTTTGTGACGTCTGGTAGGCCTATCATGATTTTGGAATTCCTATACATCTACATCTACGTCTACATCTACATCCATACTCAGCAAGCCACCTGACGGTGTGTAGCGGAGGGTACCTTGAGTACCTCTATCGGTTCTCCCTTCTATTCCAGTCTCATATTCTTCGTGGAAAGAAGGATTGTCGGTATGCTTCTGTGTAGGCTCTAAACTCTCTGATTTTATCCTCATGGTCTCTTCGCGAGATATACGTAGGAGGGAGCAATAACTGCTTGACTCTTCGGTGAAGGTATGTTCTCGTATCTTCAACAAAAGCCCGTACCTAGCTACTGAGCATCTCTCCTGCAGAGTCTTCCACTGGAGTTTATCTATCATCTCCGTAACGCTTTTGCGATTACTAAATGATCCTGTATCGAAGCGCCCTGCTCTCCGTTGGATCTTCTCTATCTCTTCTATCAACCGTATCTGGCACGGATCCCACACTACTGAGCAGAATTTAAGCAGTGGGCGAACAAGTGTATTGTAACCTACTTCCTTTCTTTTCGGTTTGCATTTCCTTAGGATTCTTCCAATGAATCTCAGTCTTGCCTCTGCTTTACCATCGATCAACTTTGTATGATCATTCCATTTTAAATCACTCCTAATGCGTACCCCTGAAAATTTATGGAATTAACTGCTTCCTGTTGCTGACCTGCTATTTTGTAGATAAATGATAATGGATCTATCTTCCTATGTAATCGCAGCACATTACACTTGTCTACATTGAGATTCAATTGCCATTCCATGCGCCATGCGTCAATTCGCTGCAGATCCTCCTGCATTTCAGTACAATTTTCCATTGTTACAACCTCTCGATATACCGCAACATCATCCGCAAAAAGCCTCAGTTAACTTTCGATGTCATCCACAAGATCATTTATGTATATTGTGAATAGCGACGGTCCTACGAGACTCCCCTGCGGCACACCTGAAATCACTCTTACTTCGGAAGACTTCTCTCCATTGAGAATGAAATGCTGCGTTCTGTTAACTAGGAATTCTTCAATCCTATCACACAATTGGTCTGATAGTCCATATGCTCTTACTTTGATCATTAAACGACTGTGAGGAACTGTATCGAACGCCTTGCGGAAGTCAAGAAACACGGCATCTACCTGTGAACCCGGTCTATCGCCCTCTGAGTCTCGTGGACGAATAGCGCGAGCTGGGTTTCACACGACCGTCTTTTTCGAAACCCATGCTGATTCCTACAGAATAGATTTCTAGTCTCCAGAAAAGTCATTATACTCGAACATAATATGTGTTCCAAAATTCTACAACTGATCGACGTTAGAGATATAGGTCTATAGTTCTGCACATCTGTTCGACGTCCCTTCTTGAAAACGGGGATGACCTGCGCCCTTTTCCAATCATTTGGAACGCTACGCTCTTCTAGAGACCTACGGTACACCGCTGTAAGAAGGGGGGCAAGTTCCTTCACGTACTCTGTGTAAAATTGAACTGGTATCCCATCAGATCCAGCAGCCTTTCCTCTTTTGAGCGATTTTAATTGTTTCTCTATCCCTCTGTCGTCTATTTCGATATCTACCATTTTGTCATCTGTGCGACAATCTAGAGAAGGAACTACAGTGCAGTCTTCCTCTGTGAAACAGATTTGGAAAAAGACATTTAGTATTTCGGCCTTTAGTCTCTCATCCTCTGTTTCAGTACCATTTTGGTCACAGAGTGTCTGGACATTTTGTTTTGATCCACCTACCGCTTTGACATAAGTCCTAAATTTCCTAGGATTTTCTGCGAAGTTAGTACATAGATCTTTGCTTTCGAACTCATTGAACGCCTCTTGCATAGCCCTCCTCACACTACGTTTCGCTTCGCTCTGTGTGCAGTCGTACTGGTAAAGGGCAGTGAAGAGTTATCAGAGTTCCGAATTTTTAATCTTGTCTCTAGGATCGAAGCGAGGTCAGCACCGTCATTAAAAACCGTTTTCTACTACACCAGTGCACACAGTTTATGTGGATTCTCTGATTAACCGCTCCTTTGCTTACACTAGTACACTTACTTGGCTTAGTGAAAGCGCATGTGCCGCATGGACCTGCAGCAGTTAGGTACGGCCTTTTACACCCTCATTAATTACTTACATTTTCCTTCCCTCCAGAGGTTGTGTAAGACGAGTTAGAAATGCTGACCTTTGACCTAAGAAGGGATACGAGTGGAAAACTCAAAGCTCTCAACTAATACCTGAGCTTTGATCCCTTTATATCCTTCAACAAATTCAAAAAATTAAAGCTACCTCTCATCATATGATGACTTTAATATTAAACCGTCTGCACATAAGGAATTAATTGGCTGTTTTTGGTGGAATTCGTCTTGACAAATTCAGCTATGTTGATATCGCTATAACGCTTTAACGACATTTTCTTCGCTCCGAATAAACTCATTCGACATCAGGCATCTATTTTGTGATCTGTGATTATTCATTCGAAAAGTAGAACGTTTATTTTGTTCCAGCCTCTTTTGCAGCACAGAAGTTTATTATGACACATGGAGTGTCTCTTACAGGAGATGTGAATGGGGGACTAATCCCGAATCTTTCCGGGATGGAGATGTCATCATTTGACATTTTCTGTTGTAGGTCACAAGTACTGTGTATTCAAATCACGTGTCTTTAAAACTGTAGTTTCTATTTACTTCTGCAATGAAGCATAGACAAATAAAATTAACACTCATTTAGGGCAGTAATGTTGTAAGTTATTTAAGACATAACAACAACTGTATAAGCAGTAACTAATTTTTGTTTGATGTTGCAATCATATTACAGAGGTACACACGCATTTACACAGTTTACAATGTGACAATGTTACAACAGTTCTCAAACGAACGCATCTCGGCCTCAGAAAGTGAAATAATCAGAAACACCACAATGGTAAATTTTAGCTACAAATTTCTTTACAAAATTATTCTTATGTCTACGTCATGATATTGGCCAGTACTATGATACCGGTTCAAAGTTCGGTACAATTTATAGTGACAGTCAAGTCTACGGAGGATAGTTAGTTTTGTGATAAGTTGAGCAATAGATTACCTAAGGTCACTCGAGTTTACAGTGGGCGCAAGCTGGTGAACCAACAAGTTTACGCCTCTTGTCGCGGTATTTACTTTAGCTGCGACGAGCTATTGTCTGCATGGCTGCTCTCGCCCTCTGAAATTCCTATAAAAACCAATTAAGCCTTTGCTTGGTTTTCCAGTGGAAACTCACCCTATTTTTCTCGTTATACGAGAAAACATTTACTCATCCATAGTCTTGGAATGTGGCGATATGCATGTGCACGGCTGGAGCAGCGTGCATATCAAAATGCCCTCTCAGTCCTCGCAAGAACAACTGTCTGGTTCATTTCTCCACTGTTGAAACTCAACGATGCTACAGCTAATATCTAGCTGAGTGTCAGCAACAGTAAACGCAGTGTTCATACACATGTCACCTTTTCATCATACTGAGCGTTATGCACGCTGTTGTGCACTTGACACCAGTTCAGATAAGAGTCTCCCGAAAATTTCTCTCTTGTCTTTCCCATAGCCGAGTTGTCTCCTCACCTGGGTTCTTTCATTCTCCACGCAATGGCTTTTTTGACCGATTTTATGTGTGAAACTCTCTCTTCGAATCGCAGGGGCCCTACCACTAAACTTTGTCGAAACCTCTGCACTTTACTCTTTCCTAGTTCGTTTCCGCCAATCGGAAGTTTTGTGTCTGCTCCAGACGCCGAAAAGTCATATGCTTACATCAAATGTGTACCATTCCCTGTTCATGTGTTCGACTGCGTCATTGGTTTTGTTCGTATCCATTTGGAATTCCGAAATGCATTTTTCTAAAGCTTATTTCTGTCCTACTTCTGGTGGCCCGTTACATGCTCTCCAGTATGCGTCACCTGTTCAGCCACTGACTCCTGCTGCGGGATGCCCCCTAAAAGCCTCTTGTGGTGCGGCCTCTGTTTCTGCCTGCACTTGCTTCCACACAAAACGTTTCCTCTCACTGTTTGTTTCACCTTCTGCTCATTGACGTGCATTATATAGGAGCTTTGTGTTAATACCATCGACTGAGTGTCATCCCTTTTGCATTACATACTTATAGGCAAATCTGCTCATTAACGCCAAAGCAAATTATGTGTAATGTTCACCTTCGTGTTATAATGTATAAGACTCTTATGTAAGATGCGAAATTGACTTTCATTTACTCTGTCACCTTACATATCCTCCTCCTTCTGTTTTCTATTTTGCACTGGGTCAAACAGTGGTTGAGAAATTGTTTGAAGTCAGTGAAAAATTGTTTGGAACTGCTGACTGTAGCATTTGGAATATTCACTGACCAACTACCTATTTTATTATTTTGTATACTTTAAACAGTAGATGTAGTCACCTTATCGTTCTATTTTACATTGTACTTCATTTCATGTTTATGGATTTGAACTCTTAAGTGAGGTTATCTTTTTTCTTTCAAAATTTAACATTCTTAATGATTTTCTGAATTTTATACAATTCTGTTTAATTAATCTAAGATCTTTTTCTTTCAATATAGTCGTCAACACCTTTATTTAAATTCGAACTATTTGAGCTTATCCATAAACTTATATCACCCCTAAATTCTTTTTACTTTGAGACTGATATGGTTTCTTTTATTACCTAATTTATTTTAAATGATAATGGATATGTATTGAAGTTGTAGAATCCATCATGTAACATTATCCTCCCATTTTTCAATACCTCCAGGTGTCATATCAATCATAATCTAAGAAAGTTTCATTTCATATAATAAAGCTTTATGATTTATTTTAAATTCAACCGAATGATTCCCATGACTTTAGAGGCATAATACCATTCATAAACATGTATATATTCCCCAAAAACCTTTGCATTATAACTTTGCAAAAAATTTTAAATTTGACTTTTACAAACATATTAAATTGCTAATCGTACTAATTAGTTTACAAAATTTAAACTATAATGGAATAAATAAACCCATTCACATTTATATATATCCTATATTTTTGACAAAAATTTCTCACATTAGAATCTTAACCTGCCGAAAAATGTTAACTTTAGGTTTTCTTAATTTAAACATGTTGAAAAATATGAAATACAAGTGACAATTAGAACAGTAAGGCATTTTCCATCAGTTGTGGGAACGAGTGTTGGCTTTGGTTACCTGAGCAGCAGAGTGATTGTCAAACAATGCAGATGGGCATTTTCAGTTTCCAGCCAATCCGCAGATATAGCGTGGGGTGTAATGTCAGCACAGCCCCGGGACAGATTTTCTTATGGAAAAATTTGGATCTTTGTTAGTCTTCAGCGAACAGCGATATACATAATTTCGTAGTCATGGAGGATGCTGGCTGATCTCTGCTGCCAAAGATAGAAACAACTTCGAAGCAAGCATTGTCTTCGCCATCCGTACAGAGCATATATAAATAACAAGGTGTTTGCGTTTGGGTGGTTAGTAGATCGTTTTCAGTGTAACGGTAATGTGCTAAGCGCCGCTGTGAATCTGTTCGGGTCCGCTCGTGCCTCGGATGGCGTTAATAATGGCTGTAGGTGGTTCGAAATATCAGAAATGCAGTTCGTCGAACAAAATATTGTAGCAGCGATTCAAATCAGGAGGGAAGAATTAGGCATTATGTATGTATGTATGTATTTATTGAACTGAGGACCTAGAAACGACGGAGAGGCTTCGTCCTCACCGTAGCCCTCTGTATTACAACACCTCACAACAGGCAAGAACAGTCCACTCACCCCACCGCCGCCTTACACCGAACCCAGGGTTATTGTGCGGTTTGACCCCCAGTAGACCTCCTCCCGCCCTCCCCCCATCCCCGCCCCCTCACACTGGGAACGTCTCATTAGAGACGATTGTAACTCCAGTGTTTGCCTGGTAGAGTAATTATGGTGTACGCATACGTGGAGACGGTGTTTGCGTAGCAATCGGCAGACGTACTGTAACTGAGGTGGAATATGGGGAGCCAGCCCGGATTCGCCGAGGCATATGGAACCCGTCTTAAAAATATCCACAGGCTGGCCGGTACAACGGACCTCGACACAACGACACAAATCCGCAGGGCGGATTCGTGCCGGAGACCGACACGCCTTCCCACTCGGCAAGCAGTGCGTTAGAACGCATGGCTAGCTGGGTGCATTAGGCACTACAACCTTAAGAAAGAGTGCAGCAAACATCGAAAACGTGCGGAACGAACGTGTTATGCCTATGTCGGAGGATCGCAAAGCAAGCTTTACATTGTAAATTCCTGGCGAGAAAATCACTGTTCAAATTGAGGACAAGAGTTCACTCCACATGAGGCTTATCTCTGCTAAGCCTCAAGATTCAGAGGAAGAAGACCGTTTGGTAGGAAAGCGGAACATTTGTCCAGTTTTGAATTATATACTGTATTTAGCACATGAGATAAAGGCTAACTGAAATCTGATTTCGCAGGACAGAGCGGAGCAGGTTGTGGAAAGGGGCCAAGTTGAATTACTGTTAGGCCAAAAAAATGGTTCAAATGGCTCTGAGCACATGGGACTTAACATCTGAGGTCATCAATCCCCTAGACTTAGAACTACTTAAACCTAAGTAACCTAAGGACATCACACACATCGAAGCCCGAGGCAGGATTCGAACCTGCGACCGTAGCAGTCGCGCAGTTCCGGACTGAAGCGCCTAGAACAGCTCGGCCACCGCGGCCGGCTACTGTTAGTTATACAAGAACACACACAACTTTATTGATCAAACCAATGCACAGTTTTCTCTATAAAACAACAAAGATCAGTTTACGGCTGAGGGCCCAAGTAACGTCTCCAGAATAGGTTTAAATGATTGCTTTTAAAACACCAGGATTTAGAGTAACAGGTGAAGGCCTTACTTAAGCAAAATTACAATATCTTCTCGGCTAAGGATCTAAATAATATTTATGATCAGCTAAGGAAATTCTTTAAAAGTCAAGGATTTACAAATTTCGGCAATAGGCTATTTTAAGGAAAATTCTAGTTAATTCTTCGGCTGGAAGCCCAATAAAAAAATTTCTTTACTTAATAAAAGAGAGGCGTTAAAGATAAGTTTTTACACAGTACAACAGAAAAACATCTTAAGAAAACTTGAAGTATCTTGTCGACTGAAGGCCGAAACAATTGTTCAAGAATAATTAAAGACAGCCTTAAGGTAAGCATTTACAGAACACGGCTGAAGACCGTTTCAAGAATTCAAGATAATTAAAGAGAAACCTTACAGGTAAGGATTTACATATTAAAGCCACAGATTCTGAAACAAACGCGGCTGAAGGTCTAAATACAGAGCAACAAGAATTTTAAATGATACGTGGCTGAAGCCCTAATCTTGAAGTTGTTATGAAGTTCGCTGAAGGCCATATACTAAACATAAAACGGATAATATTAATACACGTCTGAAGGCCTGGCACAGTACCAGCGACCAAATAAAATGACAATGACAAACAACTAACAGTGGTACTCAGATGTTTTCCAAGGGTCGGCCTGGGGGGAGGGGGGGGGGGGGGGCTCTAACAGCAGTTTAGGTGAGGCAGGAAGCCAAGAGTAACACTAAACAATCGTGGGGGGGGGGGGGCACACGACCTAGGGACGACTGAAGAACCAACCAACAGCCTAATCACCTCCCTTCCACCCGACACATTCTCTGCCCTATTTCAACAAACTGACTGACTACTCCTGTACGCAGACAGCACTGATCTGCGCCGGCCGCGGCAGTCTAGTGGTTCTAGGCGCGCAGTCCGGAACTGTGGACTGCTACGGTCGCAGGTTCGAATCCTGCCTCGGGCATGGTGTGTATGACGTCCTTAGGTTAGTTAGGTTTAAGTAGTTCTAAATTCTAGGGGACTGATGACCACAGAAGTCCCATAGTGCTCAGAGCCATTTTTGAGCACTGATCTGCTCTGTGGAAGTCACAGAAGCTACACACGGTTCCACGTAAACACACTTGCACAAGAACTCGAACAATGGTAAAAGCAATCACTGAGGAACGACAAGGACGAATCAATTCGCCACACAGAGAAATTCCACAAGCCGTCGGCGACCAAATACACGTCGTCCGATGAGACGACCGACCGAACCACAAACACCGGCCGTTCCCACTGAAGTTACGTGTGTCGGCAACTGTCGGGCAAGTCTTAGCTGTCCGAAGCCGACTGGAGCTGCAACCCAACTCGATGTCCGTTCGGTGTTCGAAGACACGGCGACCCGGGCACACTGGCTCGGACCCAACCATGCGGAGGTAACACTAGCCCATTGGCCACCCGACATCTCTGCACAAGGAAGGAATCGACCACCTTCCGTCTTGATGACCAATTGACGAGGCCCAGAAACGGTGAAGGACCAAATACACGTCGCCGATGAGACGACCAACCGAACGACCAACCAACGGTCGTCCCGCTCCAACCGCCTTCCGTCGGACAGTTCATGTGTGTGGCCAACGGCCGGCAAGCACTAGTTGTTTTCACCTCACTGACGCTCCGTCGACGACTGCTGCTCCTTCCCCGACTGAACTCCCGACACGCGGCGAGCCGGAAATACTAGCGGTCGCCTATCGATAAGCGCTGCTGCTGCGACTCACGGTGTAACCTCCTCACAGAAAAATTAAAATAAATAATCTAAATAAATATCCTCATTCAGTGTAACCTCCCCACAAAAAAATATATAATTAAATATTATTTGGTTACTGATTCTAATTTTTGTGTTACCTCAGAACAAAACTGGTTCCTATTTAATGTACCCACAAAATTTCTTTTCTCATTTAATATAAGCTCGAAACAGAAAAATTCCTAAACCTCATAATAAAAAATAAATTCAGTAACCATGTAAAATTTGGACGACAGCAGTGCTGCGTCATGGCCCTGTAAGATCATTCTGAATATAAAAGCAAAAATTCTCACCTCGATAAAGTCGGCAACTATCTGCTCTTACAACAGCTTTTTCCGGCACATCTCTGTGCAATGCTGGCCTATAAATATGTTATTTATGAAAGGAAGTAAATGATTTTTCTTTTGCAACATTCGGGATGATCATGCATTAAAAAAAATATTAAATTCTTTAAATTGAAATGAATGCTTGTTATTATTAGGACATTTTTTAAAGATATACATGGGAGATTACATAATATTACTAGATATGCGCGAGGCTGCTTTTTTACCTTATACAATAATACTCAGGCTCCGGCATCGCTGCACCGCGACAGGCCCAGCCGACATGATACACCAGACCAGACCAGAGCAGACACACACACACACTGGCAACAACTTACTGCTACTGCTACACAGTACCTACTCAGTCAACACTGCTCTCTGGTCAGCAATTCTCTTATACCTTGCATATCGCAGGCAGCGCATTAGCAATACACCGAAATTACATCTGCTCGGACCTCGGACCTCTTACAACGGGCAGGTAGGACAGGAACTTAGTGACCCCAATAAATCGAATAAGAAAAAAAAAGGTGGCAGTATCGTAAAGACAAGGCGACAAACAATAACGGCATGAACACCAGCAGCACACGGCTCAGTAATACTATACTCGAAATGACGACCCTCAAAACTACACTCCTGGAAATTGAAATAAGAACACAGCGAATTCATTGTCCCAGGAAGGGGAAACTTTATTGACACATTCCTGGGGTCAGATACATCACATGATCACACTGACAGAACCACAGGCACATAGACACAGGCAACAGAGCATGCACAATGTCGGCACTAGTACAGTGTATATCCACCTTTCGCAGCAATGCAGGCTGCTATTCTCTCATGGAGACGATCGTAGAGATGCTGGATGTAGTCCTGTGGAACGGCTTGCCATGCCATTTCCACCTGGCGCCTCAGTTGGACCAGCGTTCGTGCTGGACGTGCAGACCGCGTGAGACGACGCTTCATCCAGTCCCAAACATGCTCAGTGGGGGACAGATCCGGAGATCTTGCTGGCCAGGGTAGTTGACTTACACCTTCTAGAGCACGTTGGGTGGCACGGGGTACATGCGGACGTGGATTGTCCTGTTGGAACAGCAAGTTCCCTTGCCGGTCTAGGAATGGTAGAACGATGGGTTCGATGACGGTTTGGATGTACCGTGCACTATTCAGTGTCCCCTCGACGATCACCAGTGGTGTACGGCCAGTGTAGGAGATCGCTCCCCACACCATGATGCCGGGTGTTGGCCCTGTGTGCCTCGGTCGTATGCAGTCCTGATTGTGGCGCTCACCTGCACGGCGCCAAACACGCATACGACCATCATTGGCACCAAGGCAGAAGCGACTCTCATCGCTGAAGACGACACGTCTCCATTCGTCCCTCCATTCACGCCTGTCGCGACACCACTGGAGGCGGGCTGCACGATGTTGGGGCGTGAGCGGAGGACGGCCTAACGGTGTGCGGGACCGTAGCCCAGCTTCATGGAGGCGGTTGCGAATGGTCCTCGCCGATACCCCAGGAGCAACAGTGTCCCTAATTTGCTGGGAAGTGGCGGTGCGGTCCCCTACGGCACTGCGTAGGATCCTACGGTCTTGGCGTGCATCCGTGCGTCGCTGCGCTCCGGTCCCAGGTCGACGGGCACGTGCACCTTCCGCCGACCACTGGCGACAACATCGATGTACTGTGGAGACCTCACGCCCCACGTGTTGAGCAATTCGGCGGTACGTCCACCCGGCCTCCCGCATGCCCACTATACGCCCTCGCTCAAAGTCCGTCAACTGCACATACGGTTCACGTCCACGCTGTCGCGGCATGCTACCAGTGTTAAAGACTGTGATGGAGCTCCGTATGCCACGGCAAACTGGCTGACACTGACGGCGGCGGTGCACAAATGCTGCGCAGCTAGCGCCATTCGACGGCCAACACCGCGGTTCCTGGTGTGTCCGCTGTGCCGTGCGTGTGATCATTGCTTGTACAGCCCTCTCGCAGTGTCCGGAGCAAATATGGTGGGTCTGACACACCGGTGTCAATGTGTTCTTTTTTACATTTCCAGGAGTGTATAATATAGCTTTGGAGTGCAATCAACGACTAAGATCGGACAAGGTTCTTCTTATAGCTCTTTGTTAACAGTAAATAAATGAATAATTCCCAACACTTGAACAGCATTACCAGTTTTATCAGCTCTTAATGCTGGGAAATTTTAAAGGGTTACGTAATGGCTGATACGAGTGACGTTTCTTGTTGTGCGAATATTTGAGTTGGGAGTGTATTAGCTTCTTGATTCATTCCCTTAGCGAAAACACCTTTTTACGACTGCGTCACTTTCTGGCAGCGTCGCTGTTAATAAACTACAAAACAAGTAATAAACGGCGAGTGTGCGGCAGTAAACGGCAGTCGTACGGCAGATCATAAAACGTTTATAGTTCTGGCAAACGCTCAGCTGGCCGCCAACCTTCCACGGACTTGTCGACAGTAATTACGCCCCCGTTCTATCCACACACAGGTAGATTCACTTAAGTTTCATCATGTTCCACAAATTGGAAGTACACAGTCCTGGGCAATTATGTTCCCATACGCTACTGAAGAGAGCAACAGTAATTACTGGAAAGGCAAACCGTTGTCTAAGATTAAGAGCAAGAACGTGGAGCACAAAAATGAAATGCCACGCAGCCTCGTAAAGTTCACTGCGTCATGTATAACTAAGCCATTGGCGCCATGCGTCCATTATGTGATATCAATCGTCAGTTTTAAATACGTCACTGTCGGTTACTAAAGCAGCAACACCAGAAGGTGGAGTACAACAAGCATTAACTTCGCATGCGTTCGTTTGCAAATATTTACCCTTTCATCCCAACAAAACGAGATAGGAGTAGCGGAATCTGTATTATGTGCATTAGGAAACATTACAAAGCGAGCTTGCCATTGAGAAAACTCATTAACTGCTGCCTACTTGTTTGTGAGCTTATCGTGTTGTGCTTGTGCAGTTTGTTACTGTCTCTTCACCCACACCATCTCCACTCCTCACCCCAAACAGAACACGCTGTCACCCCCCCCCCCCCCACCCACCAATACCAGGACCACTTTTAAAGTCCAATAACAGTAATACTGAAATATATAAACGATTTTACGACGATAGCCATAGTAACAATTCGTTTACATCAATGCAAGTAACATCACTTTACCATAACATTCAAGAAATTGCAGTTGAGAGATATATATAACTTAGAAATCATACGCGATTTGAGTGGTTGGGGGGGGGGGGGGGGGGGGAGGGGGGGGTTGGGCTCGGGGATTGTTATGAATGTAATGTTCTGCCCCCCTCCCCCATTCTCCTGGGAACCACAAAATATTTTAGTAGTACCATTTTACACAAATCATTTACCAAGTTTCGCAAGTAAACTTTGGAAAATGAACTGACACGAAAATAAGATTCTCAAAGATAACGTTAAAATTGCAAGCTATGTTAAACATAGGATGCCCTTTAGCTGTTTGCACGACGGACTCACCATGACGATGGGCTTGCGCCTTACTGTAACATTCCAGGCACGTAGAGCTGCCCATTCGCAGGCTGACGGTGTGGCATGGACTTTGCGACCCGTGACGTCACAGTGGTGTTTCCGACTACAAACAGTTTAATTGTGTGTTTTCCGACCGTCAAAGGGAACCGCAACAGTGAAGGAGGCTCTGCCAGCCATCTTGTAATAAGAACATCACTTCACGTCTTATGCAGGCTTAGGACACAGTAGGCAAAATAGTACATAGGTTTGGTATTTTTATTTTTGTTCGTCTAATGTTATTTAATTTTATTATTTTCTTGTCATTATCTTTTTCTTTATGCAAGAAGTCTGCTGCAAATTATTCAACTTTTTAACTTATTTCAAGAATTTTAATGTTTTACTCTATTTTTTGCAAAAATAAAACGATATTTTAATCGCCACCGAAACAATTTTAGTCGTTATATATTCCTGTAACGTCTTTTAATCTTATATTCATAACTTTGTGTCTTTGTTTTTCATTTTTAGAAGAGGCAGACCAACGGAATCTTCTAGCAATTACTGCTTCCTCCTTCAGCTTGTTTATCAGAAAGTATAGGTTCGGATGTTTTTGATGGTTGAGGAGTTTAGTTTCCTACGCCAACCTTTCCTCTGGTTAAATACATTCCGCACTTGAATTGGTATTCTGCGAATTTCTGTCCACTGAATAACAACATCCTTCTTGAATTTCTTGATCTCCTGTATATCAGGCATTTCCTGCATTATTGAAATCCACGCGTTATCGATCCTGTTTTAGTCGGGCAGCAGTAGCCGACCGTGACAGACGCAGCAACGGGGAAGTAATCGCTTTTGAGACATTTACGAGTTCCTAGCCAGGAGCGAATTATATCGTTTGTGTGCTTTAATAGCTTAGTTTCTTGAGTTTCTGCGTTTAAATTTAATACTTAATAGCCACAGTTCTCGCGTTTTCGTTTGCGTCGAAAAGTAAACCCATTTGGTGACATATTACAAGTTCCAAATCAGGGTCAAATTATTTAGTTTCACCTGAATGCTTCGGTACCTAGGCTTTTGAATTTCTGCTTATTATTAGACACAGTTCCAGCGTTTTCGTCAGAGTCTGCAGCAGAGTTGCGCAGCACATGCCGATAGTCCGTTTACCTGCGTAGTTTAGCTTTCCACGGTCTTTAGTATGGTCAGGGACTGCAATTGTTGTGTGCTGATGCGAGCTTACTTAGTGACACTTCGCTCTCAGCTTCAGGCTGTGATGGCTTCGGTTACACAGCTTAAGGCTGCAGTGGATGGGTACCACTGTTGTGGGCCGGCCGTAGGGATCCAACGGACGTCCAGCACATCCGAGTCCTCCGATCGATCCTCACCGGTGTCAACCCAGTTACTGGGCTGACCCCTCACCTGAGGTCACCCTGGGGCAATGCAGGCGGCGAAAGATTTCCCAGGAGGTCGCACGCAAGGCCTCCCCGGTTTGTCTGACAAACAGGTTCCAGTTCTTGTCTGTGGCTGACACTGTCGGGGGCTAGATGCTGTCGCCTGTCCTGTTTCAGAGGAAACCACTCAGCCTGCAAGATCCGGGCAATCACAGAGGGTGGGATTATTGGTAGTTGGGAGCTCCGACGTTAGGCGCGTTATGGGGCCCCTTACTGACTTGGTTAACGAGAAGGGTAAGAAAACCAATGTGCAATCCGTATGCATACCGGGTGGAGTCATTCCACATGTTGAAAGGGTCCTCGCGGGTGGCTGCTCACGTCGGTGCCAATTACGTGTGTCACTTTGGATCAGAGGAGATTCTCTCTGGTTTCAAGCGGCTAACAGAAGTGGTAAAGGCTGCCTCTCTTGCTTGCAAGATGAGAGCAGAGCTGACCATTTGCAGCATAGTAGACAGGACCGATAGCGGACCTCTGGTACAGAGCCGAGTGGAAGGTCTGAATCAGAGGCTCAGACGGTTCTGCGACCGTGTAGGCTGCAGATTCCTCGACTTGCGTGAAAGGATGGTTGGGTTTTGGGTTCCGCTGAATTGGTCAGGTGTCCACTATACGCAGCAGGCGGATACACGGCTAGCAGGCGCTATGTGGCGTGGACTGGGCGGTTTTTTAGGTTAGAGGGTCTCGGGAAAACACAATAAGGGCTTCAGTCACAAGGGGTGCACGCTGAACGCAGGAAGAACGTAGATACGGGAACCATTGGTATAACAGTTGTAAATTGTCGTAGCTGTGTTGGGAAAGTACCAGAGCTCCAAGCGCTAATAGAAAGCACCGATGCTGAAATCGTTATAGGCACTGAAAGCTGGCTAAAGCCGGATATAAGCTCAGCAGAAATTTTTGCGAAGAACCTGAAGGTGTTACGAAAGGATACGCTAAACACGATTGGCGGTGGCGTGTTTGTTGCTGTTAGAAGTAGTTTAACTCGTCGCGAAATTGAAGTAGATACTTCCTGTGAGTTAGTATGGGCAGAGGTCATTGTTGGCAACCGGAATAAAATAATAATTGGATTCTTTTACCTACCTCCCAATTCATATGATACAGTTGCTGAAAGGTTCAAAGAAAACTTGAGTTTGATTTCAAACACGTATCCGACTCATTCGGTAACAGTTGGTGGTGACTTTAATTTACCCTCGATATGTTGGCGAAAATACATGTTTAATTCGGGAGGTGCGCATATAATATCATCCGAAATTGTGTTAAGCGCTTTCTCTGAAAATTATTTCCAGCAGTTAGTTCATGAGCCCACGCGAATAGTAACACACTTGGCCTCTTAGCAACAAATAATCCTGAGTTAATAACGAGAATTCAAACCGATTCAGGGATTTGTGAACACAAGGTTGTCGTAGCGAGATTGAGTATTGTAATCCTCAAATCCTCGAAAAATAAGCCAAAAATATACCTATTAAAAAAGCAGATAAAAATTCCCTTAACGCCATCCTGAGAGACAATCTCCACTCATTCCCAATTAATAATGTAAGTGTAGACCAGATTTGGCTTAGATTAAAAGAAATAGTATCGGCAGCAATTGAGAGATTTATACCAAATAAATTAACAAACGATGGAGCTGATGCTACTTGCTACACAAAACGGGTTGGAACACTGTTGCAGAAACAACGAAACATAGATGCCAAATTTAAACAGACGCAAAATCCCCATGTTCAGCGATCTTTTACAGAAGCTCGAAATTTAGCGCGGACTTCAATGCGAGATGCTTATAACAGTTTCCACGACGAAACTTTGTCTCGAAACCTGGCAAAAAATCCAAAGAGATTCTGATCGTATGTGAAGTATGTTTGCGGCAAGAAACAGTCAATGCCTTCTCTGCGCGATAGCAATGGAGATACTATGGAAGACACAGCTGCCAAAGTGGAGTTACTAAACACAGCCTTCCGAAACGCCTTCACAAAAGAAGACGAAGCAAATATTCCAGGATTCGAATCGAGAACGGCTGCGAACATGAGTAACGTAGACGTAAATATCCTCGGAGTAGTGAAGCAACTTAAATCACTTAATAAGAGCAATTCTTCTCGTCCAGACTGTATACCATTTAGGTTCCTTTCTGAGTACGCTGATACATTAGCTCCATACTTAACAATCATATTCAACAGTTCGGTCGACGACAGATCCGTATCCAAAGACTGGAAAGTTGCACAGGTCACACCAATATTTAAGAAAGGTAGTAGGAGTAATCCACTAAATTACAGGCCCATATCTTTAAAGTCGATATGCAGCAGGATTTTAGAACATATATTGTGTTTGAACATTATGAATTACCTCGAAGAAAACGGTCTATTGACACACAGTCAACATGGGCTTAGAAAACATCGTTCCTGTGAAACACAACTAGCTCTTTATTTACATGAAGTGCTGAGTGCTATTGACAAGGGATTTCGGATCGATTCCATATTCTGGAATTTCCGGAAGGCTTTTGACACTGTACCACACAAGCGGCTCGTAGTGAAATTGTGTGCTTATGGAATATCGTCTCAGTTATGTGACTGGATCTGTGATTTCCTGTCAGAGAGGCCACAGTTCGTAGTAACTGACGGAAAGCCATCGAGTAAAACAGAAGCGATTTCTGGCGTTCCCCAAGGTAGCGTTATAGGCCCTTCGCTGTGCCTTATCTATATAAACTATTTAGGAGACAATCTGAGCAGCCGTCTTCGGTTGTTTGCAAAAGACATTATCGTTTGTCGACTAATAAAGTCATCAGAAGATCAAAACAAACTGCAAAACTGTTTAGAAAAACTATCTGAAACGTGTGATAAGTAGCAGTTGACCCTAAATAACGTAAAGTGTAAGGTCATCTACATGAGTACTTAAAGGAACTCGTTAAACTTCGGTTACACGATGATTCAGTCTAATGTAAAAGCCGTAAATTCAACTTTATACCTAGGTATTACAATTACTAACAACTTAAATTGGAAGGAACACGTACAATATGTTGCAGGGAAGGCGAACCAAAGACGGCGTTTTATTGGAAGGACACTTAGAAAATGTAACAGACCTACTAAATAGGCTGCCTACACTACGCTTGGCCGTCCCCTTTTTGAATACTGCTGCGCAGGGTGGGATCCTTACCAGATGGGACTGACGGAGTACTCCGAAAAACTTCAAAGAAAGGCAGCACGTTTTGTATTGTCGTTAAATATGGGAGAGAGTGTCACAGAAATGGTACAGGATTTGGGCTGGACATGATTAAATGAAAGGCGTTTTTCGTTATGGCGGAATCTTCTCAAGAGATTCCAGTCACCAACATTCATTTTGAATGCGAAAATATTTCGCTGACACCGACCTACATAGGGAGGAAGGATTGCCACGATAAAATAAACGAAGTCAGAGCTGGTACGGAAAGATATAGGTGTTCATTCTTTTTGCGCGCTATATGAGATTGGAATAATAGAGAACTGTGAAGGTTGTTCGATGAACCCTCTCAAAAAATGGCTCAAATGGCTCTGAGAACTACGGGAATTATGTCATCAGTCCTGTATACCTTAGAACTACTTAAACCTAATTAACCTAAGGACATCACACACATCCATGCCCGAGGCAGGATTCCAAGCTGCGACAGTAACAGTCGCGCGGTTCTGGACTAAAGCGCCTAGAACCGCTTAGCCACCAAGGCCGGCGATGAAGCCTCTGTCACGCACTTAAATGTAATTTGCTGAGTATCCATGTAGATGTAGATGTAGTGGAAGACCTTCCGACTTCTTCTCTATCTCTCTATTCCTCCGTTAAGCTTCTTCTCGTATTTCCTTCCACAGACGTTTGATGAAGTGAAAATTGATACGGGAGACTGATGGTTAGAGGAATACAATTTTCATAGCTTTAATATTACCCATTTCCAAGTCTAGCACTTCAGTTTTTAGGAATGGCCCAGGCAACTCATTTTTCAGTTCTTAGAAATGAGTTTTGACATTTATCTGGGTGGCAAGCAAATATAACAGGAAATATCTCCGTCTCTTCCTTTGTACTTCCGATGTCGTCGTGTATGGTAGGGTTGTTTCACTTGTTTCGAACAACTGTCAGATGTCTCTTACAAAAGAAAAGATCGATTCGCACACAGCGGTTCTTCCATTCCTCGCAACCGAAGAGGATTCTTTTGTCAAGAACTTAAAGAAAACGTTATTCCCTTCAGTTCATTTTAAAATGTCTTTGCCAAGTCGAATCTCCGAACTAGTGCTACGGTTCTGCTTCGTCCCAATAGTTTCCTGTTTTGGCTTACAGAGAGCAGCCTTAGAGTTATCCTAAATCGACGAAATCGGAACCTTTATGTTTCAGATAATGTAATCCCGCTCCAAGAATCTGGAAAACGGGAACTGTATTAGCTTCGCATACTCTTTCCCTGAAGTTTTGTATTCGTTTTTTTAATATCCACACATACTTCGTCGGTTAAGCATGGATGTCGCTGTTCAGCCATGATTTTATCTTTCACAGTTCTTAAAAAGTCTCGGAACATAATCTGTTCGGAATTCATATACAACAAGTTCCTACTCTCCTCACATTTTCTGAGCACCGTGTAGCCATAAACATTCTTAAGAAGACAAAGCTAACCTTTCGATTTTGTAATTAGTTCTATTACAGTGCATAGAACTCATGTAACTCCGTCCTACGAAAATATACCGGAACGACGGCTTTTGGCATGGAGACTGCCTAAGTCACGGTGACCACTCATTTGGTACTGGCGAACGATTGGCGTAAATAAGCAGTGGGGGTGAGGCTCTGGTTGGAAAAACCCAGGTTGCACGACTGGTTGGCCAGAAGACTCACGGTACCCGTGTAGCCTACAAAATGCTCGAACACATCACGGTCGGAAACCCCGCGGTACCTGCTCCCAACAGCAAATTAGACACGATTCGTGAGTCCACACATAGAACCTGCAAGCGATCAGACCTTGTGTAGTGTCCCAGGTACATACTACCAAATGAAAAGTCGGAATTAA
The DNA here is from genome assembly GCF_023864345.2 of Schistocerca serialis cubense. Classification (NCBI taxonomy): domain Eukaryota; kingdom Metazoa; phylum Arthropoda; class Insecta; order Orthoptera; family Acrididae; genus Schistocerca; species Schistocerca serialis. The sequence goes on from NC_064645.1 coordinate 446,283,761, forward strand.
TTACAACTTAGAACATTTATTCTGAAAGCAAAGTGAAACGTAACTCAGCGTAATAACTCGTGTCTCGGTCCGTAACCAAAGTTCATCTTCCGTAAACACTATCACAGTGACGCCGTCGCAACTGAGAGGAGACGTGTTCCGTACAGCTGAGGGCGAGCCAGACGACTCCCGCTCCGGGCCGCAACGAAGCGGCTTAATGACCTGGGGCTCCATCCTGATTGACTCCGTCGACTGCGGTCGTATCAATGCTGCATCTGTTATGGCGCCCCCACTGTGAGCACTTTGAAGCATGCCGCGCTGCTGCCATTGGAGAGTTGGCACACGGTGCTCGAGAAGGCGGTGGCCGCGTCGGACGTGCGACGACCGCGCTCTATGATCGTACCGCACAACACTTTCAATAAGGGGAAACTAAAAGTGGAATAACCTAGACTAAGATGAAAGTAACAGAACGATCGTAACGTAGGCGAATATGACTGAAAGACTCGATATTCCTCAGATTTATACGCTTGTATAACTGTAACCTACAGACCTGAGTTCACGATCGCTACATTGAATGCAAATACTGATAATGGTGAATGTGTGGTATTACGTACCGCTATCACCCCACGGGCGTCATGAATCTGGCTACAGAACTGTATGTTTCTATCAGAAGTCGTGCCGGACCTGGCAGACCCAATGCTGCACGCCCGCTACGCCACCCAGTGGCTCAGTACAGTCGTGGACAAAACGAGCGAGGCCCCTTGCCTTTTCGTTATGCTGATCCGCATAGCTTTGAAGCCTGCTGCAGAGCATAACAGGCAAGGCGACGAAGTGCTACCAATATACTATGCAAGTTCGCTCAGCTAGCACTGGAGAAACTCGCTCTTCGAAGACGCCCCAGCATCGTCTGCCACCACTTCGTGGGAAACGAAATACCTCAAGTATAAGCCAATGTGTTGTATTCCATATCTGTGACTATGACTTGGATCTAAAGTGTGGTTAGGGATAGTACATATGCTCAGATTGTGAATATAATATCATGAATAAAGACAAGGGGAAATGACTTAAGCGTCCTTCCTCTTCCGTAACATCAAATATATTTTAGTTATTCTTTCTTAAATGAACTGCGCAGAAAATCATTCACCAGAAGTGAATAACTTTTTCGTAACACCAAATGATATTAACAGCTTGCCGGCGCGGGTTGGCCGTACGCTCAACGGCGTCATAGGCGGGCCGAGCGATTCCTTGCGCCGTCAGTTTGAATACTTCCCCAGGCATGGATGTGCGTTAGGTTGGGTGGGTTTAAGTAGTTCTAGGTCTAGGGGACTGATGACCTAAGCTGTTTGGTCGCATAGTTGTTATAGCAATTTTGCGGCCTTTCACGTAAATTTTCTTTACATAAACGGCCGTATCTTTAGATTGCGTTGCATAGCTCACTTTTACACCACCAAGGGACCGTATAACGCAGGAAGTGCGATACATTTCCTCTTATTATGTCCACCCTTACCCGAGGTAAACGGGTTTTAAGGGTTGGGTAGAAAGACAGACGGTCAAGAAAGTGAGACTAGTAGGGTTCCATTTTTACCGATTTACGTGGCGAAATCCTAACAACCAAAATAGCTATCACAGTTACTGAAGACGAGGGCCGCATAATAATTTCCCCTACTGTTTATTCGAAATGTTCCAGTTGCAGTCGATACATCAGCATATTAATCGTAGCTACGCGTTCGATCCAAATCACGTTTACAGGAATGCAAATAAAATCCATTTGCGTATACACGTGGAATTCAGATCCCATTGTTAATGCCACTGCGTTTTAGACGTGCGAGCATTCCCATTGATAGATAGCTTAAGGAACACTTCGGCTAATGAACGTTATCAGGCTGTGGCACATCTGATGGAGAATTCGAAACATTGTTGAATACGTTTGACAGCTATGTCGCCGATTATTTCCTGGAGTGGTGCAGAATTATCCTATTAAATATACTCGCTAATAACTGTCTCTTGTTATTTCGATAAACATCCCATATGATTATCACATAAGCGGTGACATAAAGACAATTCATGTCTTTATTTCCAGAAAGCTCTATGCAACAGAAAATGCAGTTCATATGGCCATTTTCATTGCGAAATTGCCGGCTTATTCACGTTTGGGGTAATAATAGAGGGCTGTTTGCCTTGGTTGTCTGCTCGCGTAGTGAAAGGTGTTTGCTACTGTAAGGGAGGTCTGGTTTTCTTTCGGTTCTGATCTCGATGGAGGCAGATAGACTATCAGTAAAGGAATTTTAAGAAATTCTCGCACCCCCAATACGGTTTATTGCTACCTTTATTCTGTACCGAAGCCCGGTGGATGTCGATATGAAACTCTTGTAGAATTTCATACTTGTTACTGCCTACTCTTTCCATTTTTGTCAATAATTGAATTGACTTAAGTGTGGCACTGAATGATTTTTAACTGAATTTCGTTATGAATCTTCACGCATTGCTAAATTTGCACACTTTCATTGTAGGTCAGCAACGGTAATCCTGTATGACTGGTCTGAACGTTGACACAGACCTTTTCGCGGCCAAATGCGCATAATATTTTGTTAATTCGTAACGATCTGGGGTACCTTGTCTTACTACAACAGTTATGTTATCTCGATAAGCTGAAATTCATTTTTATTAGTACAGTTCATACTAATTAGCGTTTCTTCTTTCATTTATATCTTACATTTAGATGTTGCGGTTAACACACTAATCAGCAATAATATAGTCTTACACATGACTGAAAACAGCCTGACAAATTTCGGATGGTTTTTCAATTTCACATCTGTGCATAGTATGTTGGTAGCACTTCGTCGCCTTGCCTGTTATGCTGTGTAGCAGACTTTAAAGCTGTGCGAATCAGCATAACGAAAGGCGAGGGGTCTCGCTCGTTTTGTCCACGACTGCACAATACGTGGCATCTCCCTCCTCGACATAGGATCGTGGCGGCAGTCACTCCCTCCACTTGCACTTGCAGCCTCTTCACTATGACACCATCGTTCATTCTTACTTTAGGGGATTTTCCTTGTTGACATTGTGTTAACTGGACTGTGTTTCTTGCTGCTTTACACTTCCTCCATGACACTCTCCCAGTCGCCCCTCGTTGGATCTTTTGTGAAGTTGTACTTGGTCTGAAGCAAACAAAACCTGTCAGAGAGCAAAAGTATACTGACAATTTGCTTTTGATAATTCTGACATAAGAATTCATCAGGCGCAGTATCAGACTTCACGGTTGAAATGGTTGAGTGCCTGTGAAAACTTCTACATGTAACCGAAAAACTTTATATGTGATCAGCTGCAAGTTGTTCAGATGAAATCTTATTGCTATTTTCTTGCTCTAACATGTGCACGTCATGTGCTCAGACTCGGCGGCGCGAGATAGCCGTGCGGTCTACGCGCCTTGCCACGGTTCGCACGGCTCCCCCCGTAGCAGTTTCGAGTCCTCCCTTGGGAATTGGTGTGAATGTTGTACTTAGCTTAAGTTAGTTTGTTAGATTAAGTAGTGTGTAAGACTAGGGACCGATGACCTCAGCACTTTGGTCCCATAGAACTTACCACAAATCTCCAAATCTCTCTGGCTTGTACAGTGAAAGTAAGTGAATAAACGCTTACTATCTGAAATCTTACTATGTAAAATAACATATGAATTTTACGATCTGTTGGTGCCTGTAATAGTTAATGACTCAATTTGAAAAATTTATTATCTGTGAAATTCGTTAATCTAGAACTTGCTTTCCAACAACTGCTTAACTTCGAAATAAGAAATCTTGTATACTAAGCCAGCGTCAGTCGCAGTTACTAATCCTATCTTGGAACTACACAGAATTGGATACATGTTCTGTGCTCTTGCACAGTTCAAATGTTTGCCCATCACTACCGTTAAACAAAACACTACCAATGCAACAGAAGATATACTCTACTCTACAACAGCACCTGAAAAATAACTCTCTGCATCTGCTCCTGAAATAAATCACATTGCAGTATGAGGTCCTCAAACAACTCATGCTCCGATGCAATACACTGCCCTGCAATACAAGTGCGTATGATTATGAAAAACGGTTTTTTACTATCAGAATAAAGTAAGGACGTGCTGGATACAGTGATGGTTGTTTTGCAACAAAGAAAACATTACTCGGTTAAGAGCTACATCAGCGTTTGTATGAATGTACATGCTTCTGTTAACTGTCGATAACAATCACATGGGTGCAGACTTGGAAAAAGAGCCACATTTAAATTTTCGGAAGGACAGAGACGATCAATCCAGAATCAGGCGCCCTGTTAAAGATGTTCTAATAGTGAATCAAGCCATCCCATAATAACTCGCAACATTAGTCATCTTCCCCATACATAGTACATGAATATCAGGGATCGCGAGAAATGCGAAAGCGTTGGCATATGTTACCCCAATCAGCATACACTGACAGGCAGCAGCAGCGTCCACGAAACCAGGTGCGGTAGTGAATGCACCGGAATTTCGACCTACACAAATCTTGACCAGGAAAAGAACTGACATCAGCCTACACCAACATAACCTCTAGTTACTAAAGAGATATACACGACGTGTGTACTCAGCATGGAGGTTTAACGAGAGGAGTCGTAATGTCATAAACTTGAAGCCGACATCTGTCATGTTACTCGTCCCAGACGTTAGCTTCTGATGAAAGTGTTTTGATCAAAAATGCAGGTTTGCCTTACCTGCTGGTGTACCGGTCACTCTAATTAGTAGTATGAAGTGTAAAGGAATCATATTTCATTTGTAAGTGGAGACTTTCAAGCAATATTTGGCTGCTCTCTTTGCTTTTCCTGTAGTGAGTCTGTCATTTGACTTTAGATTTACTATCGGTCCAACTCAAAAAGCTCTCTGCGCGAACGCTGTGATAAGGAAAGATTCGAAACCGACCAAACACAGCAATATACAGGGTGTTTCCATAAGAGCGTGCTAAGATTTAACAAGAGATACAGAATTCTCCACTGAACAATTTGAGTTAGGGAGAAGTCATCTTAAGGAGATGACAGGAATAAAATTACTTTGCTGTGTACTTTTTCATTTACATTAGTTACAGTTAATGCAAATACCATCACTGACAAAATTAACGTACCATTTGTACAGTATCTTACAAAATGTGCTGAAACTGACGGTCATGAACCTCAATGTAAACATGACATCGGCGAACGAGATTATGACGGAAACTGACGAATAGCCGTGGTGTGTTTCGAATCACATCACAGGCAGCTACAATACTGTCAACTAATTCCACCTCCGTATCACTGGGGTCTCGGACACAAATGGCTTAAGATATCCCCATAGGGGATTCAGGTCAGGTGACCTCGCAGGCTGTAGAATAGGACCTCCTCTTCCAGTCCAGCGATCAGGAAGCAAAGCATTGCGATGGTTGCGGACACCCACACTGAAGTGAGACATTGCACTGTCAGGTTGTATCCCCATACTCCGACGAACAGCCAAGTGTATGTTCTTCAGCAACTCAGGTAGAACTCTTTGCACGAACCTTAAGTACAACTGGCCGTTCAGGTGGCAAGGTATAAGATTTGAGGCCTCGTCCTCCTTGTTTCCATACAGGAAGTAATGATTGTATATGTAAATAAAACAGCACAATACGTATAAACTTGTACGCATGTTAGTTGTAAATAAGCAGGAAAACAGTAATGCTAGACAAAGTGGTAGATAAGCTTACTTCCATATCTCCTTAAACTGGCTTCTACGAATCCAGGTTCCCTACCTCAAATTGTCTAGTGGGCATTCTCTATGTCCTGTCCTGTAACATTTTCACGTGTTCTTAAGGAAACTGCCTGTATAATCTCAGCATTGTGGGAAAGGGAACATGGACGGATCATCAGTTTCGTCAGTCCGTATCAAGGAAAATGCTACTCGTGTATTACGGAAGCAGCCCTTCCATATCACATACTTCTCTTCTTGACAATATTACGAGAGGGGTGGTTTGGTACTAACCACGTATAGTGCAAGTGTCTCTGGCTGTCTGGTCTTCCAATCTGAGACAATGGTCATGTTTGTGTGAGTTGTATTGGCAAATAAAATGTTCGAATGTGTGTTAAATCTTATGGGTCTTAACTGCTAAGGTCATCAGTCCCTAAACTTGCACACTACTTAACCTAAATTATCCTAAGGAAAAACACACACACCCTGCCCGAACCTGCGACCGTAGCGGTCGTGCGGTTTCAGACTGAAGCGCCTAGAACCGTTCGGCAACACCAGCCGGCAGTTGTGTTGGCCGACATGTGTGTGTGTGTGCGTGTGTGTGTGTGTTTGTGTGTGTGTGTGTGTGTGTGTGTGTGTGTGTGTGTGTGTGTGTGTTCTGTAATTCAGAAATCACCTTTTTGGCCAAAAGCTTACTTGATCAGCAGTCTTTCTGCTGTGCCTGTCTGCGACTCAACATCCTCACTACATGGTTAGTAGAACTATCCTATCAAATTGTCAATATTGCATCCTGAACTTTCCGTTATTTGATTTCTCTTCTAAGTCGTTCGGTACATTTAATAAAAGCAAAGATACAATAATGAAGGGAAATTCCAGTATTACTAAATCAAATATGAATTTGCAGTCAGAAAGACGTCTGAAAATGTGTTCCTGACGTAGTTTTATTTACGAAAGCACTGTAATATTTTCTGCTTAAAACTACTGTTGCGAGCACATGACAGAAATTAAGAACAGAGAACGATAGTGAAAAGCAGTGAGCTAACTTTTTGAGGCATATAACGTGGCGGCCCCGGCTTCAAAGCAACGTACAACATATGTCTGTAGCGCCATCTCAATGGTACTCAGATACTAGGCTCTTTGGTTGGGCTGGTAGGCTCTACTCATGGCGTAATAACAAAAGAGGTCAACGTGAACGAAAACTGCAGCCACATTTCACGTTGTCCTCGATGGTGAGTGTTCATCGGAGGTGAGGGTATCATCTGGGGTACCCCAGGGAAGTGTGGTAGGTTCACTGTTGTTTTCTATCTACATAAATGATCTTTTGGATAGGGTGGATAGCAATGTGCGGCTGTTTGCTGATGATGCTGTGGTGTACGGGAAGGTGTCGTCGTTGAGTGACTGTAGTAGGATACAAGATGACTTGGACAGGATTTGTGATTGGTGTAAAGAATGGCAGCTAACTCTAAATATAGATAAATGTAAATTATTGCAGATGAATAGGAAAAAGAATCCTGTAATGTTTGAATACTCCATTAGTATTGTAGCGCTTGACACAGTCACGTCGATTTAATATTTGGGCGTAACATTGCAGAGCGGTATGAAGTGGGACAAGCAGTTGTGGGGAAGGCGGGTAGTCGTCTTCGGTTCATTGGTAGAATTTTGGGAGGATGTGGTTCATCCGTAAAGGAGACCGCTTATAAAATGCTAATACGATCTGTTCTTGAGTACTGCTCGAGCGTTTGGGATCCCTATCAGGTCGGATTGAGGGAGGACATAGAAGCAATTCAGAGGCGGGCTGCTAGATTTGTTACTGGTAGGTTTGATCATCACGTGAGTGTTATGGAAATGCTTCAGGAACTCGGGTGGAAGTCTCTAGAGGATAGGAGGCGTCCTTTTCGTGAATCGCTACTGAGGAAATTTAGAGAACCAGCATTTGAGGCTGACAGCAGTACAATTTTATTGCCGCCAACTTACATTTCGCGGAAGGACCACAAAGATAAGATAAGAAGGATTAGGGCTCATACAGAGGCAAATAGGCAGTCATTTTTCCCTCGTTATGTTTGGGAGTGGAACAGGGAGAGAAGATGCTAGTTATGGTATGAGGTACGCTCCGCCACGCACCGTATGGTTGATTGCGGAGTATGTATGTAGATGTAGATGTAGATTGCTGACGGAGCATGGACGAGTGAGAAGTCGGCGAGTGAGAGGAGAACATAGAGAGCGAGAGTGGAAATCCGGCCCTGACTGTCCACTGTTCGATGCAAAACCCGGGATGCGCTGCTGCAACTCTGTTTATCCTCGTCGAGCTGGCATCGGGCTTACCGTGTGTCTCCCGATAGCGACGTTTCATTACGGCCGCTGCTGCCGACTTGTCAAATATAATCTTCGCCTCATCTGTCGCGCTATGCGGTAGCTGCGCCCACTTCAATACAGTTGCGATTACGCTCGCAACGCCAGACAGTATTGGCTGCGATCTCTTGCTTACACAACGCGGTGCCTGTCGGCGGCGGACAATCGCTGGTATCTGTTCGACGCGTGCCTCTCATTGTGTACACGTAAAGCCTTTCTTACAGTGAAAGTCGACAACCATTATGTTATGCGCAGTCTTCCTGCATTGTCTGCGTTTCCCGAGCGGACAGAACCACACTTGTGGTTGAAGATACAATACAATCACATCTATTTGTAGCAGAAACGTGGATCAAATTCAGAGTTCAAATATTATGACCTGCTTATAACTAGATAATTTTCTTCGTGAAAATCAGAATGGGTTTCCGAAAAACTTTCATCGCATTGACTCAAGTAGCGCTCTTTACGTACTTAATAATGAGTACATTCAGTAGAGATAATCGGGCTTCTTCGACGTTTCTAGACTTTCGAAAAGCTTTAAGTACAGTACCATGATTTCAGCCACTAAAGAAAATACACTGATCTACCACAACACTACAACCGCCTTTTTAATAGAGCGTTGGTCCAAGTTTGGAATGCAAAATAACAGCAATTCTGAGCGGCATGGAGTCTAAAAGTCCTCTTTAGATGACAACGCACAGAGCCCGCATTTCCCGTTAATTACGGGACGGTGATTTGTCGGCGCTGACCTGGCGCCCGACAGTGTCCCAGATGTGTTCCATCGATCATGCTGATTTATTGGACAGGATATCAAGACGAATTAACTATCATGCTCTTCAAATCACTGTAGAATGATGGCCTTTTGACACAGTTTACCTACTGGTCGACATCATCGTCCTCGGGGAAGACACGAACCATGAAGGTATGCAGATATTTCGCAATAATGTTCACGCAGTCCACAGCTGTGCACCAGTCGTTCACCTCTCTGATCGAATATCCCGGTATGATTATCGATCTAATGTAACAAGCAAAGTAGTTCATCCAATCACGCGACACGTTTCCCTTTAATCACTATTCAACTTATACGATTCTGTGTAATGTCGTCTCTCTTTCTCTCTCTCTTCTTTGGTACTAAACTACTTTGATTTCAATGTAAGATGTGGTCGGGATTGTTTGTAAAGGGTGAGGAATATTTAATACACTGTTGGCGTCGTGTATATTCTGCACGATAGTAAATGAAGCGTCCGTATACACCGACGATAATCAATGTTGCTACGCAGTCAAAAATATCAGTAAAAGTGGTTACAGTTTTGCTTGAAATCGTTTAATTACGTTATCGAAACTCGTAGCTAACTCAAAGATAATCACAAGTAGCAGGAAATTATTAATGTTGCTACTCGATAAATTAATTGTTGTGAAGAGTTAGGCGATATAACCACCTACGTAGCGTGACGATTTGTACTCAAGATAAATAATTTCATTTATATCACACTGGCTTCACTTTGGTTAAGCATTTACTAGACAAAAATAAATTTAATCTGAAACTCAAAGATATCGTGAAACAAACCTGTCTCCTTGCCTACAGAAGTTAAATTCATCTTTGAAATTCCCTAAGAATTCTGGTATAATTAACTTCGCAAATATTAATGCTTGAAAATTATCATCAACATTCAAAGTATTTATTATGTTATCTTCAGGATAAAGCCGAATATTTATTGTTTTAATTAAATTCCTCGTAATAACCACCTGTGCGCCATTACGACAGAACTAAATGGGCTGTCATCTAATAAATTCACTGTAAATAGTTATTTTCACTTAAATATTCCACAGGGAGGATGAGGTTTTGAATAAGAACAGGAGAAATTCACTTTTTACCATATATTGTAACAGAAAATATGTACATAAAATACTTTTTGTTTCAAAACAGCTAAGCGTCTTAATTATTCTGCAGCAGAGACAAAAGTAGGGTTAGATTTGAGAATCAAGTCGTTTTAAAATAAATGAGATAGGATTTCCATTCGACATAAAGGTTTTCTGATTATGGTATTATGTCATATTGTATAAAACTATTACTGGAGAAAAACTAACGTATCGGCCACGGTTGCAGCGGCCTTCTTCTTGGTCTACTGGTGCGTTCCAGCTAAGCAGTGTCCCTTATATTTGGTCATTACTGTTCACTGCGCATGCCATTAAGTCATAATTTTAAAAAGATAGTTCGTTTCATTGGTCACTCAAGGAAGAAGGAGGGGGAACTTTATTTTAATAGGTTACTGCGGTGGAGAAAGAGATTAACCTCAATTATCTATTGGCTCTTGTGCTATGTGCCACTATTGGTGGTCACCGGCGAATGGGAAGTTGGCTTCTCTTTACCAAATGCTTAACGTCGGCCACGAGGTGGCAGATACTACCCGGTATGGCTGGTGCCTCGTGTTGACAGTACGGTCTGCTGGGAGCCAAGATTGGGCAAGCCGGAGTCCATCCTCTTTATTTATGTTCTTAGGGTTTTTAACTATTTCGATGGCCTCTCAGATTTTTCGTTTCGTCATAACCGGCTGCTTGGCCAACATACAGGCTTCGCTGAATTTTATTTCTTTTCGACAATCTTGCTGATGTTCTGTCACTGCAGATTTGTTGTGCTACCCTAGACGAATAAGCACTCGTGTTCCCGAATGCGCCTTGCTATTGGCCTGCCAGCCTCGCAGGTGTACGCCTCTCCACATTCTGTTTCTTGTTTATTTTGCTTACTTACGTTCGGTGACAAGGCTAGCCATTGCCAAGAAACGTTGTGCGTAGCCTCTTAAGCTCGGGTGTTATGTTTTGAGCATTACTTAGGCTCCGCGCACGGATTGCCGGAGAACGGATGACCGAGTTCTTCTGCGCTTGGTGGTGGTAGGATTGGGCGTGCAGATACCTGTCTGTATGTGTAGGTTTGCGATGTACCCTGTGCCACAGTGTGCCCTCCGCTGTCGCGTCTACTTTGGCGTCTAGAAATGGAATTGCACCATTCTTCCCTGCTTCGAGGCCGGCCGCGGTGGTCTAGCGGTTCTAGGCGCTCAGTCCGGAACAGAGCGACTGCTGCGGTCGCAGGTTCGAATCCTGCCTCGGGCATGGGTGTGTGTGATGTCATTAGGTTGGTTAGGTTTAAGTAGTTCTAAGTTCTAGGGGACTGATGACCACAGATGTTAAGTCCCATAGTGCTCAGAGCCATTTGAACCATTTTTTCCCTGCTTCGAGGGTGAACTGTATCCTCGCGTGCGTGTTGTTCAAATATTCGTGAAACCTGTGTAGGTCCGTTTCACCATGAGGCCATATAGCGAACGTATCGTCCAAGTATCTGGAACAGCAACGTGGTCACAAAGGAGCTGAACGAAGAGCCGTTGCTGCAAAGGATTGAATGAATATGTCTGTTGGCAGCGGAGATAGGGGAGACCCCATTGCTACGCCGTCTGTCTGCTCGTGGTATTTTCCTTGCCATTGGAAGTACGCTGAAGTCAGGTACAACTAAACCAGGTCGCATATGTCTGGCGGGACATGCTCTTGAAGGACGCGGATAGTTCCATGTACTGGCAAGTTCGTAAATACTGACTTCACGTCAAAGCTGACCATGATGTCCGTATGTAAAATTCATTCTCCCGTTAGGCATTGCATAAAGTGCACGAGTTCTGCAAATAAGATTCCGTCTTGACAACAAAACGTTTTAATTTGCAGGCAAGATAGGCTGATAGTAAGTAGGCGAATCGATTCCATTCACTGTTGGCCTCAAAAGATAACTTTCCTAATTTATCTTTGGAACACCGAAAATTCTAGGAGCGACTGGTACTCTGGGAATATGACCCTTGGCTGTGCCAGTGTCAATTTTCGAGTCCTTAACCAAGGCCTGTGTCTTTCGAATTATCTTCGCCGTAGTGTCCGCCGTTACTTCTTTGTAGATGGGATAATTTAATTTTATATTAATTAATATTATTTATATTAATTTTATATTAATTTAATAATTCTTTCATCTTGTCTTCGTTCTGTACGGTGCGTAAGATGACAGTATCATTGCCTTTGTCTGCTGTTAATATCACAATTTCGACATTGTTCTTCAGTTTCTTGATAGCTGCCCTTTCGTCTCGGCTAAGGTTGTATTTCGAAGTCATGACACGTAATAGAACTCGACCGGTTTCCTGCCTAATTTTCTCAGATTCTGTCGCAGACGTGTGCCGGAGTGCTGTTTCCAGGGATTCCATAATTTCTTTCGTAGGATTCCGCTCAGGTGTGACGGCACAGTTCAGACCCTTAGCTTGCGATTCAGTGCCTGCGTTGCTGATGGGATGAGATGAAAGGTTCACCACTGGTCGAGATGTATCCAGTCGCGCTTAGCGTTCCGTGTCGTCTTTGCTAGGTGGTCAAATTTTTTCCTTTGGTGAATGGCGGCGGTTTCACTAGTTGCATGCACTTACAGGTGAGTGATTCTGTCGACGTTATTCCAGTCGGTATGCGATAACCTAGATAGCAGAAGATGTATTTGCAGCAGTTGTTTGTTGTTGAAGTCAAGCTGTCGTCGCACCTGCTGAATACCCTCCTTCAGAAGAGATTTACTGCTCGCCTGTTGATGCTTCTTGCTTTGTGAGTGTGGGAGGTAAATTTGGCTAAAAATGGTTCAAATGGCTCTGAGCACTATGGGACTTAACTTCTAAGGTCATCAGTCCCCTAGAACTAAGAACTACTTAAACCTAACTAACCTAAGGACATCACACTCATCCATGCCCGACGCACGATTCGAATCTGCGACCGTAGCGGTCGCGCGGTTCCAGACTGTAGCGTCTTTAACCGCTTGGCCACCCCGGCCGGCAGGTAAATTTAAAATGAAGAAATTTTGGTACGGTATCATAATCCCGACATCTCTTCAAGTAGATAAGATCGTTTTGAAGTTTCCCTTTCTTCTTCCTGAAAGTTTCCAGTTTGCGTATGTTGCTGTGTGATTCTTGCCCATATAGGTTGCTAATATAATTGCTCAGGCTTCCGCTTCCAGAGTCAACCAACATAGAAATTTTCTGGGTATGGCACCACGAAGCTGGAACGCACCAGTAGACCAGAAGAAGGCCGCTGCAACCGTGGCCGAAACGTCGGTTTTTCTCCAGCAGCATTTTATACAACGTGACGCGTTACCATACCCAGAACACTTTTATCTCTACTGATTGTGGCCGCGGAAGCCTTCGCAATTATATTAGGATTCCCGCTGTTACAAAGACTGTCCTTGCACTGTATAGTTGTCTTTGATACTATAATACATATTTTACTAACATTTTAATACGATAAATATCATATTAACGAGTTGTAGGTTTTATCATTATTTAGGTGTCGTCTGCTTCGAAGCCACACTCTCACTAAAGTGCGCTGACCAGTGTGTTCCGTAATACTTGTGTCTGAACTGGCATGGTACTCCGTTGTCCATCCTATCACAGATCGGCGTCTGCTGCGCTTTACGTAGGAGGAAGCCTCCGATCTCCACCTTCGGTGACGAGGAGTTGCAACACCTTTTCCCCTACTCAGGTATTCACTGTCCGTCAACTACTTTTCATGTAAGCTCATGACAGTAGCACGAGGACAATCCTCTAGCTACGCCTTTTCTGGAGAGCTCGTTACGGACTGATACGAAAGAAATACGGGGGTGAGATTAACCCAAACACTAGTAGCATCCAAATGTGTCGATTTCAGAGTCCAGTGAAACACCCGCCCCCCACATTCTTTCATTGTTTCTCTCTTCTGTGTATCCGCCTCGACAGCTGAGTGCTCAGTGCGACAGGATTCCATACGGGTCCGTGTTCCATTCCCGGATGGGTCGGAGATTTTCTCCGCTCAGGGACTGGCTGCTATGTTGTCTTCATCATCATACCATCCCCGTTGACATATAAGTCGATGAACTGGTATCAGCCAAAATGACTTGCACCCAGTGGCGGGTCTACACGATGGCAGGCCGTAACCACACGACATTTCATTCCGGCTCTGTGCCACCGCAGATAACAATCAAATGCTCCATGTGTACTGGCAGTGCAGGAGCCTATGAGTATTCTGCCTCATCAAGGTAGAACCTGAATGATTCTGTAATGATTCACTAATCTGATATCTTGTAAACATGTTATTGTCCCACGGCAGTAGGAGCAGTCACATCACGAATCCGTTGTTCTTGAGAGAGAGCTGCAAAAGGCCCTCAGCTCTCCGAAATGATCTGTAAAGTTCCTCTTTTGGGATACTAGGTGATTTTTTATCTATCTCAAAAATCACACTGCAGACAAAGCATTAAACTGCAGAGAATTTATTTTAAAAACGTACGTGTACAAACACACAGGTGTCACAGACCATGTACAGTCATGCTCAAAAGTATCCGAAAGACCTGAATTGCATTTCACCTGATTCGCAAGCAACCCACATAACGCAGCTGTCTAGCAGGTCCTCTAAACGCTCCTTGGTACAGTCGTGTGACTATTGAAAATGGTTCCAACAAGTGACCACTAGAAAACACTGCTCTGTATCGCAATAACTCAAGATGTAAGGTAATACTACGATTCTACAAATATCAGGGAACACCTTACCACAGGTAAGACTGCCCTTAAGGCTTGTAAGCTCACATTTATTAAAATAAATGACATACCTGAAATCTTACCACTGTCATTAACACGACAGATAGGTAATGCACGTAGTAAGTTCGTCGTATTCATAATTTTCTCTTCAAAGTAACACACCGTACTTACTATTTAAAACCAAATGATATTAAAAATTTAAGTTATTCACGAGAAGCTGGTAGAGAATATGTATGAACTTCAAATGACACGACGAACCGTCTCGTTCTGCATATGGATTCAAACCCAGGTCATGCAGACTAAGCAAAGATTACGTGACTGACGGAAACTACCAGTCGTTCCTGATTAGCATACAGAGAGTCATATACCTCGATTTTAGACAGTATCAGTTAGCAAATATCAACTTTAAATTACATAACCTAAAAATATTTTAGTGCACGCGAATTCCTACCCACCACCTATTGTCCCTGTGAACGAACTACGAGAGATGTTAAATATTGCCTCTTAGCAAGTAACTTACTTGAAATGCCGTGAGGTACAGCTTTGTGTTGGACAGGGATTCGAACCCAGAGCCTAATCGGATAGATATCGAAGCACAATCAACTGTGACATATCGGATTTTCTCGGCAGTAGCTAGATGTTTTAACTGAAATGACGAGTCGAAACATTAATTTTTTCTTTCCCAGGACTCCAACCTGGCACCTATCGCTGTTATATTCTAGAGAAAACGAACGTTAAATATGGGTTTGTTGCACCTGCAGCGACATGTGAGCATGTTTGAACTAGAAATAATATGACGAAGAGTTCAGTGCTGACTGGGAATAGAGCCCCACACATATCGTTGTTGACTACACACGAAGAGACGTCAGGTACCGAATATTTCTCCGCCAGCAGCTCGGAATAACATCTTGAACTTACAGTGATCTCGCAAATAGTTCTGTGTCGCACTGGGAGTCGAAAACGTCAAATATCGTTAGTGTTGACAACGATGGAAAGTACATTAAGAATCGGAATTATTATACACCAGCAGATAGGTGTTCTCATGCTCGAACCTGATAATACATGATGAAATCTTTAGTGCCGGGCTAGGATTCGAACCCATTCATGCGCAATATGTGGAGATGTTGAGGAATCTGAAGTTTTCAACAAACAACACATTGTAGCCGTGCTGTATTGTCACGAAGGGAACAACTTCCGCGTTAAGGGCGGTCTGAGTTTCATTCACACTTCAGAACCAATTTTATCGACATACAGAAGTTCGGATAAAAGGTGTATTAAGTGTCCTGTGAGCCTACATAGCGTTTGTTTCGTCACTAGAAATAAATAATTAGTATACGAAAGGTTACTGGTGATAGAGTTACTACATGTCGCCACTCCAGACTTTATTGTGGCTCAACCTAACGTCTACTTGGTAGAGAAGGAATATCATTTTGAATGTGAATTTCAGACCACAACGCCATTATATCTTCTTCACTTGGTGTAGCCAGAAGAGAATGGAATCTGTCTCTCGCTATCTAAAATAATAGACCGGAGCCGTAATCGAACCCACACCATAGATATATGAACCATCATGAACCCAAAAGACCATCAATCACTCTTCTCAGCGGCTCATTTCTAACGCTGTTTGTCACAATGGCTTAGAATTCTGACACACAGGCTCCCTGTATCTATTTGCAGCAAGTTCAGTAAATTCATTCACTTGGTTGACCGAATCATTATGAACTAGCTGCCTCAGCTACCCAGTGCGTACATTCAATTTTATTTTGTAATCGCCAAAATAAAATCACGTAACTGCCACCAACACAGAATTGCCAACAGTGTAGGATGCAGGTATTTAAATAGGAATTGTTCCCTTCCACTTGAGCTAGTCTATTGGCTATCTGCTTGTTGAAAACGTCATGCAGTGCAAAAGAAAAGGTGTAACTGTTTACTTGGCGATGTGCATTATCCCACAGCGCTGTGGAATGCAGAAGTTCTGGAGGAATTCTTACTGACTTCTGGAGCAGTTGTAGCTATGTGTCAGCTGGTAGCGAAATGGTAAGTATCACGCGTGGTAGATAAGAGGTCGCGAGTTGGACTACATCCAGTGCTATATTTTCTAAAACACAATGCTGCTGTCTGCTAAATCTAACAATGTAATGGAACTTGTAACATAATTCCCTTCACTTCTCAACCCAATATAGTAGCATGTGGGGAAGGGGCTAACTTCTGCGACATTTTGTTCATTTCAGGTTTTATGGACAGCCAGAGAGTAGATGAATCTCGAAGCTTTTGTATTATGTATGGGTAGAGTGCATCGCACCAAATTACGTCGGAAAAGTATTTTCTACATTTGGTGTCGTCTGGTAGTGGCATTTTATTCTTCTTCAAAGCTTGTTTGACAGCATTAACTCAGAACAAGTTTTCCACATGCATGTAATCAATAAACCGCATGTGCATTTTCAGACTGTTATAGATAACATCAGAGAATTCGCATATATCGTTGATGATTAATTTCTCTCTCATATTTACTATTGTTTTAACAACATTAAAGGAAACCTTTTGTTACACCTCAAGCAACCATAACTCATATTATTCAATGGAAATGACAGGTAAATTCAAGTGAACTTTGAGGCTTAATTCCGTGCACACCAGGAAGTAACTCGTAGATCACAGAGTTACCAAACATACATTACCTTGCTGCCAAATCTGAGTTACAATACCAGCAGGAAGAAGACGAACCGATGTGATCCTACAGTGGGCTGGGAAGTGATCATAGCTGGTGTCTCCAAGTCGCGGCTGCTACGGCCTGGAATACGTAACGCATCTGATTCGCATTTCTGTAACTAGGTTTACGGGCTGGAACGTACTCAATAATAATGCTCAGAACTGACTGGAAACTAAGCATCATAAATCAGTAACTCTCATAGCTGTTTTTATATGTCTTTTGTATGTCTACTCAAAACTGAAAAACTCATTCACAGACGTTTTCGTGTCTCGGTGATAGTCGAACACAAGAAACAAATAAAAATAAAAAAAGAATGTGTGTGTGTGTGACAGAGAGAGTGAAGGAGAGAGGGAGAGAGAGAGAGATAAAAATCTAAAAGAATGAGAGAGAGAGAGAGAGTAAAAAATTGTAAACAAATTGCATCATGGTATGTAAAGAAATCTTTCATTAAAATAACACGTTCCACATCATGACGAAATATCGTATTCATGATCTATGAAACATGAATTAATCTAATGTAATCTAATGTAATCATATGATATTGATGAGTAGCCATGAAGAGTCATGAATTACCGATATTTTTGCCAATACCAGTAACCAAATCTAAACTTGAAAATAAAAGTCGACAATTTTTGTAATAAACTGGGACTTCTGTCAAGACCCTTTCGTCCCTGTTAATTAACCACGAAAGATGTCTGTTATACCTCTATTCTGAAGTAACAAAGTGTACATGCATTTAATGGTAAAGTGCATGATGTGAAGTTATGTGACAGAGATACTAACCCAACACGGATCTTTCCCTGTCTACGGAATCCTTATCATGTTAATATCAAACATCAGCAATTACTCGTAGATTACATTAAAACTAAAGTAACTGATGAAGACGTTACTTGATAACAAAAGCGCGCTGCCTTTCTTCACTTTCTTGCGCCTAGAAATGGCTATCGTGTACTGCCAAAGCAAAAGACAAGAGATCTTACTGCCTTCAATCTAAGCAATCCAAGTACAAAATTTTCGCAATATTAATTCAAATTTAATATTCGCTTCTATAATGTAGGAAAGTATTTCACAGCTGTAAAACTCGCACCTGACTCATTGACCTTACACTTAGTCGCTGACCATAAATTCTAGCTCAGAGTGACACCAGATTAAGGAACCTAATGAAGTGAAGACTGTTTGCCAGTGCTCTTTCTCACCGGAAAATAAGCAATTCACTCATTGGGCTCCATAAGTACACTGTAACAGTAATTTCTGTGTGTTTGCAATGCATACGGATTGTAGAATTTAGTGGTGCCCTCTCTTCCACTTCTGTACACAATATGCCTGACCTAAATGTGCCCTTTATCATTACAGGCCCCGGGCAGTGCAACTTTATATTGACAATAGTAATGTGCTTATACTGACAACCTGAATGTTCGTTTCGCCTGATTTTGTAATCATTTAAATAAAACAACATGACCTTTTAGTGGCAGACATTTCGTCCCTCTTTTCCTTCTGTGAGATTTGTCAGTAAGCTTTTTGCCTTCGATCTGGCGAAATGCGGCAGAGTACGGCTGGTAAACGATTCACAAACTACGATTTAGTGCCGTTAAGACGATTTCTTTAAACATTGTCGTAGCTGAAGGAATTTAGTTTCGTTTTAAATCGTTCAAGCAGCAACGTGCATACACATCTGAAATAGGAAAAAGCTCATTATGCAGGAACGAAGGTTGTAAAACAAACTTCCCACAGTTTGTGTGAGGTTGATCTTTTCGTTTGATAGCACTGCGTAAGTATTTTGTCTGAGGTATCACAAGTAGTGTTCCTGTAGCTGTGGAAATCATTGGTTGAAAACGAGTTTAAGACCAATGAGTAAAGTACTGCTAAATATTCAAAATGATTATCAACCTAAGTCTGAGTTCATCCGCAAACTGAGGCGAATTTATAATATTGAAGCTAGACTGTGTATCTTTGTCTTCCTTGAGTGGGCACTAGAAGGCGTTTACACACACGTATACAATATAATGAATACTTCGAACGCTATAGTTAACGTTGCTCTCATAAACTACTTTTGTTTTTTTAATTCTTTTGGGTCTTCAGCGTGCAATAAGTGTTGTAGATACAGTCTTAGAGCAAAAAATTGACCACCGAGTCGTTCACAAAAGGTGGGCAATACAGTCGTGCTTCTCTCAGAATCCTATGTCCGGCAATATGATCGATCTGGCAACATTGTAGACTGCCGTACTTCCCACAGGAGGTCTTGACTTCAGTCTTAGTACATTACTCTTGACTACGACCGTAGTCTTGTGGTAAAACGCGAGACTAGCTAATACGACGTCTAGTAACTAAAAGCACACGTGGAAATAGTTTTTGTGGCCCCTTTCCTCTCGGTGCTGAAGTTATGAGTGTAATTCAAGCGAATCTACAATAGATTTCGCATTCTGTCACACTGGTAATAATAGTTTGTTTCAACATTGTTCTAGCGAAAGATTTCTTTGCCGACCATCTGCCTCTGAACACCACATGCGTCTGAGTTTTCTGTTAGCTATTTACTGCCTACCGGCTGGGGCTGATGCACTGCATTGTCGCCTTCTGCCGACGTCTGCTCCACTCCGCACTGTCGACCATGTAAAATGTTTTAATGTTGTTGAGTGGTGACCTACAAAATCTGTCTCCTATTTGTGTTTCACTTTTGATAGCAAAGGAGGCGCAGAACCGTTTTTATTTGATGATTATTTTATTACACTAGGATGCAATACATCAATGTGGCGCAGAATTAATTTCATTGTTTCTGAGCCAGTGGACTACAATTAAAGCGTCACAGTCTGTTCTTTTTCCTTTCACGGGAAGTTCTTCAAACAATTTATTATTGTCATGGATTCATATGTGTTAGTCAAGGTACAGAGAGTAAATGCAATGTAATGTGTTTGGTTTCTTTCTTTGATTCTCTATGGTAAATGGATGCAAAAGATTGTGTCAATACCTATCAGAAACTGCTCTATAGCTACTCAGGCACATTGCTTGTTTTTAGGTCTATACCTTAAGCAATGGAGAAGTGAACGCTGTTCACAAGTGATATTTAAAATATTCAATTGGATTTAAGGCGACAAAATCGATCATATTTGAAGCTACCCAGAGAAAAAGTAAGTTGCTAGAGCAGCTGTTAGCAAATGTCTGCAGGCAGTTCCTAATTCCTACTGTGGAAATTTAGCATAGAGGCCCTATAGTAATCAAGAGGTTCATTTCCTTCATACTTATCACCCTCGCATGTGAGTCTTAAGTGAAGAACAATATTGAAACTCGTATCGCTGATGGTCGATTCGAATGTCTTCAGAGACGCTGGTATTGCGAAGCAGCTTGGCAGTCAGAAAGCCAAGATCTATGACCATTAACAAAACTTACTGAGTCGAGCTACCAAGAGGATTTGATGTGTAAAGGTTTTCTTCCGATTTCGATATAGAATTTTTTCTGGAAATTCGCAGCTCCTTAAAATATATCAGAAAAGAGGTCGCACACGCTGGCCCCTTCACAGTTAGAACTGACGACTGATTGAGCCGTTCTGACACGAGGCACGGGCGGTACCACCGTGCTACGGACACACTGCTACCAGTAAGCCACCCTCATCATGGTATTGGTCGCTCAGCCTCATAACGCATCGTGAAAGATAAAAAAAGTTGTCACTTGTGTGAAGAATAGCATTTCTTTAGCCAAAAAGTTGAATTTTCAGTCTCAGTGTCTTAGTTTAGATTAGGATTATATAGCACGAGTCATTCAAATGGAAAAGGAATATCAAGTGAATTTAGCGAGTCAATTCAGTACCATACGCAGAAGTGATTGCACTGTCACAGTGTTGCCAAATGTTTGTGACGATGTTGCCACTTCTCAGCTGTGCTAGGAACATCTCTGTAGCGGTGTGCGAGGAGAATCCCGTGCTCCAGTCACAGGAGGATATGGAGAGGAGGCGCAGGGTTTTATTAATATGCAGCGTTTTCTCCTATCAGTTGTGTCAAGCATTCAAGTGTATAATCTTCCATCACGATTTCGGTTTCCTACAAAATATATACGAATAAAACAGTTCCCTTGTTACTTTGTGACAAAATATTATTTCAGTACAATAAAAAGTTTTTGGAAATCACTTATGCCCACCTGTCACAAAAGTGAGATAACAAACACTTTGCACCTCGAAACCGATTGCACCTATGTGCAGTCTTGTGACGTTTAAATAAATCGTCTTAACGGCACTAAATCGTGGTTTGTGAGTCATTTACCAGCCGTACTCTACCGCATTTCACTGATTGGAAGGCAAAAAGCTTACTGACAAATTTCACAGAAGGAAAAGTTGGACGAAATGTCTCCCACTGGAAGGTCATGTTGTTTTACTTAAATGACTTCAAAATCAGGTAAAACGAACATTCAGGTTGTCAGTATAAGCACATTACTGTTGTCAGTATGATGTTGCACTACCCAGGACCTGTAATGATAAAGGACCCGTTTAGGTCAGGCATATTTTATACAGAAGTGGAAGAGAGAGCACCACTAAATTCTAATCCGTATGCATTGCATACACACAGTGTACTTAGGGGCCCCATGAGTGAATTGCGTATTTTTCGGTGAGAAAGAGCACTGGCAAACAGTATTCGCTACATTAGGTTACTTAATCTGGTCTTACTCCGAGCTAGAATTTATGGTCAGCGACTAAGTGTAAGGTCAATGAGACGGATGCGAGTTTAGCAACTGTGAAATATTTTCCTACATTATAGAAGAGAATGTTAAATTTGAACTAATATTGCGTTAATTTTGTACTTGGATAGCTTAGAATGAAAATCTTTCTGTTTATTGCAAAGGAAAACAATTGATTTTCTAAAACATTGTCTTTCAGACACAACTTGAAACCGGTCATGTCGACCAAATCATATGGAAGAACTGACAGTGACGTATATCGGAAGGCAGTAAGATCTCTTGCCTTTTGCTTTGGCAGTACTCGATAGCGCAAGTAAATTAAGAAAGGCAGCGCTTTTTTGTTATCAAGTAACGTCTTCATCAATTGCTTTAGTTTTAATGTAACCTACGAGTAAATACTGATGTTTGATATTAACGTGAAAAGGATTCCGCAGACAGGGAAAGAACCTGTTCTTGTGAAACTACTTCTATAGTGACCAAAAGGCATCAAATGATCTTCAAGTACAGTGTTCCAGCAGTGGTATGAAGAAAATGATAGTAATAATGACGGTAAGAATCGAATTATCCGGTAACTTCACACTTCCCAGTGGATTTTATCGAACTAAGAAATTTGCTAAATTTGTGAAAATTTCAAAATGGATCACGTCGAGCCTATGATGCCTAGAAGAGTCTTTACATTCTGCTGACATGAGAATAGCATAATCTCCGCTTGAGAAGCTTGCTTCTACTTAACCGTGTAATAGACTCGCGGTTTTTCCACCATGATTAATTTTGTAAGCTAAGCACATCATCTGTTACAGCACACTCCTGGGGCTGAGAAATGTGGCCACAATAGTCAGCGGAACGAGCTATCACAGGTGCAATGCGTGGGTTCGGGCATTTACCTTTAAGAGGCACAAACAGATTTACTTTACCCCTGGTAACATCAAGAGAAAGACGTTTTAATCCAGAATCCGCATTAAACATCACGTTCCTTCATTACCAACTGGGCAGGGCCGGTTTACGTTGGGAAATGACATAGCGGAAGTCATGGTAAACAGAAATACAGTCGCCAGTAAACTTATTTACACAAGAAAATTTTATTTTATTTGGTGAACCGATAGCTATTTAAAGGAACAGGGCTCTTACTTTACTTGAACTTGATTGAACTAGAGACGTTGAAAAATTTGGTGCTGGACTGTGGTTCGAATTCGTATCTCCTCTTTCGAGGGTCTGAATCTCTCGGAACAGTATAGTTCAATCATTTCGTTCCTTTTCTCAAGAATGCAGTCTTCTCTAGGTAAGTGTGTGGGTTCGAATCCTGATACAGTACAAAAATATTCATAATTTCATTTCAAGAACTATCAAGTGCACTCCGTCCTGTTAGTGAAAATTAATGTGCATTTCTAATTTCTGTTCATGTGTGGCCAACAACCACAATAGGTGCCCTTATTTCTGGTCAAACACACACACATCTTAGTATTGTTGAGTAAATAACTGATACTTAAGCTATATTCGTGGATGCACGGTAGGTGTGCAGTTCGATTGTCGCTTAGGCACAAAAGTTTGTTTACTTATTTTAGATTCAAACACCTACCAACTAGTAAGAAAAACCGATAAGTAACATTTGATTATACTTAGTTAACAATCCGATTACGTGTTGGTTTCGTATCTCCGTCACATAACTTCACATCATACACTTCATCTTTAAATGCATGTACACTTTGTTACTTCAGAATAGAGGTATATCAGACATCTTTCGTGGTTAATTAACAGGGACGAAAGGGTCTTGACAGAAGTCCCAGTTTATTACAAAAATTGTCGACTTTTATTTTCAAGTTTAGATTTGGTAACTGGTATTGGCCAAAATTTCGGTAATTCATGACTCTTCATGGCCACTCATCAATATGATATGATTAGATTAGATTACATTAGATTAATTCTTGTTTCATAGGTCATGAATTCGGTATTTCGTCATGATGTGGAACGTGTGATTTTAATGAAAGATTTCTTTACATACCATGATTCAATTTGTTTACAATGTTTTACTCTCTCTCTCTCATTCTTTTTGATTTTTATCTCTCTCTCTGTCTCTCTCTCTTTCTCTCTGTCTCTCTCTCTCTCTCTCTCTCTCTCTCTCACACACACACACACACACACACACACACACACACACACACACACACACACATACACATTCTTTTTTTATTTTATTTGCTTCTTGAGCTAGACTATCGGCGATGCACGTAAGCGTCTGTGAATGAGTTTCTTAGTTTTGAGTACACATACGAAAGAAATATAATAACAACTGTGAGAGTTACTGATTTATGATGCTTAGTTTTCAATCAGTTCTGAGCATTATTATTGAGTACGCTCCAGTCCGTAAACCTAGTTACAGAAATGCGAATCAGACGCATTACGTATTCCAGGCCGTAGCAGCCGCGACTTGGAGACTCCAGATATGGTCACTTCACTGCCCGCTGTAGGTTCACATCGGTTCGTCTTCTTCCTGCTGGAGTTATAACTGAGATTTGGCAGCAAGGTAATATATGTTTGGCAACTCTGTGATCTACGAGTTACTTCCTGGTGTGCACGGAATTGAGCCTCAAAGTTCACTTGATTTTACCTGTCATTTCCATTGAATAATCTGAGTTATTATCGCTTGAGGTGTAACAAAACATTGTAAATGTACGGTTTTCAGCCCAGGAAAGTCGTTGCACGTGCAAATCGCAACTAATCTCGTCCTTAAAATAGCGGTTTACGAGTTCTAGCCACTATTGCTCTCGTAAGAGAAAGCTAAGACACATACTTCTTTGCAAGCTCTGTGGTAACGTGCTGTCCTGGGAAAAACCGTCTGTTACGTTTCTCAGTTCCAGCCTCACTGTGTGTAGCGTTTTTATCCCTTCTGTGAAAGAGCTAGAAACTCACAGATCAAACATCGATAAGGAAAGCGCAAGAAAATACTTTCGGCTCATAGTGCAATGGTGAAAAACTTACAATGCAGCACAACAGATAACGCCTCTTTCCGCTGCTGACAAGCAAATTTTGGGTTTCTAGGAATACATAACTTTATTTAAGAAATGGCACATTTGCATACCTCTTGAGTATGACACAGCATACAAATTAAACACAGACCAAATCAAAATCTATGTGAGTAGTATTTTATTAATTTGTGACGATAGACGCATGCTTGTGTACAGATACTCAGTTTTATTAAAACAGACTTTCGTCGTAAGATTTTCGTGGGTAGTTTAATTTCACTTTTTATAATACAGTTCATAATTTTCGTAAGTTTTCCTTTAATGTTGTTAAAACAATAGTAAATATGAGAAAGAAATTAATTATTAACGATATATGCGAATTCTCTGATGTTATCTATAACAGTCTGAAAATGCACATGCTGTTTATTGATTACATGCATGTAGAAAACTTGTTCTGAGTTAATGCTGTCCAACAAGTTTTGAAGAAGAATAAAATGCCACTACCAGACGACACCAAATGTAGAAAATACTTTTCCGACGTAATTTGGCGCGATGCGCTCTACCCATACATAATACAAAAGCTTCGAGATGCATCTACTCTCTGACTGTACATAAAACCTGAAATGGACAAAATGTCGCAGAAGTTAACCCCTTCCCCACATGCAACTATTTTGGATTGAGAAGTGAAGGGAATTTTGTTACAAGTTCCATTACATTGTTAAATTTAGCAGACAGCAGCATTGTGTTTTAGAAAATATAGCACTGAATGTACTCCAACTAGCGACCTCGTATCTACCACGCGTGATACTTACCATTACGCTACTAGCTGACACATAGCTACAACAGCTCCAGAAGTCAGTAAGAATTCCTCCAGAACCTCTGCATTCCACAGTGCTGTGGGATAATGCATATGGCCAGGTAAATACTTATGAGAGACAAACAGTTACACCTTTTCTTTTGCACTGCATGACGTTTTCAACAAGCAGATAGCGCAATAGACTACCTGAAGTGGAAAGGAACACTTCCTACACTGTTGGCAGTTCTGGGTTGGTGGCAGTTACGTGATTTTAATTTGGCGATTACAAAATAAAGTTGAATGTATGCACTGGGTAGCCAAAGCAGCTAGTTCATGGTGACGCGGTCAAGCAAGTAAATGAATTTATTGAACATGCCGCAAATTGATACAGGGAGCCTGTGTGTCAGAATTCTAAGCCAGTGTAATACAACGGCGTTAGATAGAAGAATGAGCCACGGAGAAGAGCGTTTGGTGGTCTGTTGGGATCATGATGGTTCATATATCTATGGTCTGGGTTCGATTCCAGCTTCGGTCTATGATTTTAGATAGCGACAGACAGATTCCATTCTCTTCTGGCTACACCAAGTGAATAAGATATAATGGCATTGTGGTCTGAAATTCACATTCCTTCTCTACCAAGTAGACGTTAGGTTGAGGCACAATTAAGTCTGGAGTGGCGACATGTAGATACTCTATCACCATTAACCTTTCTTATACTAGTTATTTATTTCTAGTGACGGACCAAACGCTATGTAGGCTCATAGGAGCAGTATTCAATCTTTTATCTGAGCTTCTGTATGTCGATAAAATTGATTCTGAAGTGTGAATGCAACTCAGACCGCCCTTAACGTGGAATTTGTTCCCTTCGTGACAATACAGCTCGGCTATAATTTGTTGTTTGTTGAAAACTTCAGATTCCTCAACATCTCCACATATTGCGCGTGAATGGGTTCGAATCCTAGCCCGGCACTAAAGATTTCATCATGTATTATCAGGCTCTAGCGTGAGAACACCTGTCTGCTGGTGGATAATAATTTCGATTTTTAATGTATTTTCATTCGTTGTCAACACTAACGATATTTGACGTTTTTGACTCCCAGTGAGACACAGAACTATTTGCGAGATCACTGTAAGTTCAAGATGTTATTCCGAGCTGCTGGTGGAGAAAAATTCGGTAGCTGACGTCTCTTTGTGTGTAGGCAACAACGATATGTGTGGGGCTCTATTCCCAGTCAACACTGAACTCTTCGTCATATTATTTCTAGTTCAAACATGATGTCGCTGCTGGTGCAACAAACCCATATTTAACGTTCGTTTTCTCTAGAATATAACAGCGATAGGTGCCGGGTTGGAGTCCTGGGAAGGATAAAAATTAATGTTTCGTCTCATCATTTCAGTTAAAACATCTAGCTACTGCCGAGAAAATCCGATATGTCACAGTTGATTGTGCTTCGATATCTATCCGATTAGGCTCTGGGTTCGAATACCTGTCCAACACGAAGCTTTACTTCACGGCATTTCAAGTGAGTTACTTATTAAGAAGCAATATTTAACATCTCTCGTAGTTCGTTCACAGGGACAATATGTGTTGAGTAGGAATTTGCGCCCGTTAAAAAATTTTTAGGTTACGTAATTTAAAGTTGACATTTGCTAACTGATATTGTCTAAAATCGAGGTATATGTCTCTCTGTATGCCTAATCAGGAACGACTGGTAGTTTCCGTCAGTCACGTAATCTTTGCTTAGTCTGCATGACCTGGGTTTGAATCCATATGCAGAACGAGACGGTTCGTCGTGTCATTTGAAGTTCCTACATATTCTCAAATAGCTGCTCGTGAATAACTTAAATTTTTAATGTCATTTAGTGTTTTATAATAAATACGGTATGTTACTTTGGAGAGGAAATTATGAATACGACGAACTTACTACGTGCATTATCTATCTGACGTTATAATGAGAGTGGTAACATTTCAGGTATGTCATTTATTGTAATAAATGTGAGCTTACAAGCCCTGAGGACAGGCTTACCTATGATAAGGTGTTCCCTGATACTTGTAGAATCGTAGTAATACTTTACATCTTGAGTTATTACGATACAGAGCAGTGTTTTCTAGTTTTGACTTGTTGGAACCATTTTCAATAGTCAAACGACTGTACCAAGGAGCGATTAGAGGACCTGCTAGACAGTTGCGTTATGTGGGTTGCATGCGAATCAGGAGAAATGCAATTCAGGTCGTTCGGATACTTTCGAGCACGACTGTACATTACTTTACATGTACAAAACTAAGTTACTGATCTGCTCTGTTCCTGTTTGCTTTCCATGCTGAGAAGGGGTTGCTTAATATGATGTTACATGGTGCACAAATTAAATGTCAATCGTGCGGCTCATACACGCACACTCTACCTTATGACACCTCCAGTTAGATTCGAGTGGGCAGTCCGAATCAGTTTTATCGGTGGCGAGAACCGAAGATGCACGAAGTGCTTCGTCACAATATTGTTCTTCTAATATTAATGAAAATTGTTACAAAAGTGACATCTGAAATGAGTGGAGGAGAGCTCACTATTGAGAGGTTACCTGGCATGATAGATAACTAAATTTGTGTTACACTTTATAAAATATTAATGGATAAACTTTAAAGATTTGACGTGCTGGCTCCTATGGTGGCAGACAATAAGATTATCGTGCTGCTACACTAACGCAGTTTCTCACGGAAGTCGCACTGACATTACTCACTGTACCATCTGTTGCCTTCTTCTCACTCCACTTCTGACGTTTTACTGCATAAAGTGCATTCAAGAGAAGATTTTCATTGTTGTATATGTGTAGTTAGGGTAGTGCTAATTTCGGGTTATGTAAAGCTAACTCGACAAATGTAGCAGCAAAAGTTTCCTGAACACACAAACTCATTTAACGAGAGCCAGAAGCAGACGTGACGTATGCAGATGGCTGCGAGAGTTAGCACGTTACTTCCAGGAGTCAGGGAGACCCGCGGCCTCTGATCGAGTCGGTCTAGCGGCTTAACGACGAGGGCCGGTGTGCCAGCTAATGTCGATGTTGCTTCTAGGCGTTCCCCTAACTCTGCTGCCAGGCTGGCATCCACGTTAAGCCTCAGATACATGATTCGCAAACATTTAGAAAACGTTCGCCCACTATCACATGGGATAGCGCTAAATGCAGACAGATTGGGTACTGGGAGGCAATGGAGGTAGTGTACGAAGAGAATCCAGTCACAGCCTACCACTAACATTAGCAAATCTGAAAATTAACATACCAACCCCGTGTAGACGTAATATGAGGTCGCTACACTGTTGTAGAAACTGCTGTGAGTTTAGGATGCCGCACGAATCGAGAGGCGAGCAAGCTGCAGAAATATTGATCGATAATCAGCCAGTTAGGCAGAAACGTGTTTCGCATCTGTTTCTGTTAACCGCCTCTGAACAATGCTGGAAATGTTTTTTAAACCGAAAACTCCACAATCTCTTCACAATTCTTGTCCAGAAAAAAGTCTTAAGACTCTTATGACCTCATCGTTGACATAAAACAGGTAATGAATCCTTGAAAATGGGATTCTATTGTTCCACTTGCACACACGCAAATAATTTTCACACTTGGTCATTATGTATATCTGGTGATGCATTTCTGTGATTACAAATATGTGTGTCAATACTCTCCTTTTAAATATTTCAATATTGTGCTGGCATAAACTGTCACCAGGTCACTCGTAGGCAAAGATGAAGCTTGAAGATTGATCAGTGGTCTCTCGATCAAGCGCGTCTACCACGAGAGAAGCCAGTGACATGCCCCCAAATAACACTCCACTAACGCCCTCTCGACAGCACGTACAATACTGGCCATTAAAATTGCTACAGCACGAAGATGATGTGCTACAGACGCGAAATTTAACCGAAAGGAAGAAGATGCTGTGATTTGCAAATGATTAGCTTTTCAGATCATTCACACAAGGTTGGCGCCGGTCTACAACGTGCTGACATGAGGAAAGTTTCCAACCGATTTCTCATACACAAACAGCAGTTGACCGGCGATGCCGGGTGAAACGTTGTTGTGTTGCCTCGTGTAAGGAGGAGAAATGCGTACCATCACGTTTCCGACTTTGATTGTAGCCTATCGCGGATTGCGGATTATCGTATCGTGACAATGCTGCTCGCTTTTGTCGAGACCCAATGACTGTTAGCAGAATATGGAATCGGTGGGTTCAGGAGGGTAATACGGAACGCCGTGCTGATTCCCAACGGCCTCGTATCACTAGCATTCGCAATAACAGGCATCTCGCATGGCTGTAACGGATCGTACAGC
Source organism: Schistocerca serialis cubense (assembly GCF_023864345.2). Classification (NCBI taxonomy): domain Eukaryota; kingdom Metazoa; phylum Arthropoda; class Insecta; order Orthoptera; family Acrididae; genus Schistocerca; species Schistocerca serialis. The sequence goes on from NC_064645.1 coordinate 446,313,789, forward strand.
CACGTCTCGATACCCGAGTCAACAGATGGGGACATCTGCAAGACAACAACCATCTGCACGAACAGTTCGACGACGTTTGCAGCAGCATAGACTATCAGCTCGGAGACCATGGCTGCGGTTACCCTTGACGCTGCATCACGGAGGGGAACGCCTGCGATGGTGTACTCAACGACGAACCTGGGTGCACGAAAGGAAAAAAAATCATTTTTCCGAATGAATCCAGGTTCTGTTTTCAGCATCATGCTGGTCGCATCCGTGTTTGGCGACATCGCGGTGGACGCACATTGGAAGCGTGTATTCGTCATCTTCATACTGGCGTATCACCCGGCGTGATGGCATGTGGTGCCAATGGTGACACGTCTCGGTCACCTCTTGTTTGCATTGACGGCACTTTGAACAGTGGACGTTACATTTCAGATGAGGCTCTACCCTTCATTCGATCCCTGCGAAACCCTACTTTTCAACAGGATAATGCACGACCGCATGTTGCAGGTCCTGTACGGGCCTTTCTGGATACAGAAAATGTTCGACTGCTGCACTGGTCAGCACATTCTCCATTTCTCTCACCAATTGAAAACGTCTGGTCAATGGTGGACGAACAACTGGCTCGTGACAATACGCCAGTCACTACTCTTGATGAACTGTGGTATCGAGTTGAAGCTGCATGGGCAGCTGTTTCTGTACACGCCATCCAAGCTCTTGATGCCCAGGCGTATCAAGGCCGTTATTACGGCCCGAGGTGGTTGTTCTGGGTACTAATTTCTCAGGATCTATGCACCCAAATTCCACGAAAATGTAATCACATGTCAGTTCTAGTATAACATATTTGTCCAATGAATACCCTTTTATCAGCTGCATTTCTTCTTGGTGTAGAAATTTTAATGGCCAGTAGTGTAGTTAGGCTGCCTCCGCTGACCGGAGGGCCTCAATCATTCAATTTGACAATTGTCACTTTACTCGCGGAGCGAGTTTAGTTCGTCACAGGCTACAACAGTACCCAGCGATCAGATTAGTGACTACAGCAGGACTAGTTTACCTCGACCAGAATTGTACTTTACTAACAGTGAGAAACTAAAAGATTGTAATAGCAAGATTAGCGATATTGACATTACATCTGGCTGCAACAGGACTGAGCTCGTACGGCAAGTAATGGGCTCTATTCAAGTTAGGTAAATGATTCCTGCTAATGTAAATAAACAAGTGTATTAATCCACGTTTGCGTTTGTGTTGTAGAAAGAGGATTCCGGCTACTCAGAACACATTCTCTCTCTTGCTTCCTTATGGGACAAGACCCAATAGTGTCCAATGAGGATAATTCAGTAGCGATTGAGGGTAATGAACTTGACTGAAGATTTTGCTTTGTCTTGCATTTTAGCTTGCAGAGGTGATCGTGTTCAAGTGTTTCTATTTCCTAATTTGTTGTATTCTTGCATGTATTCCAGGAAGGGAACCGCAGAGATGATCAGTTTTCTGTTTTTAGAGGCTTTGCTTGATTTTTGATATAACTTATTTGTGTAAACCATGAACTCCCCGCCCCATCCAACCCCTTCCCTCGTGCCTCAGCTGCAGACGCCCAATGTGATGGATCTAACTCAAGTTTTCGGTTTCAGAACCAAAAAATCGCTATCTTACTGAAGACGGTACAAGAACTACTTGCTGCATGACCTGCGTCGGCCGCACAAGCACAACCGACCAACCAACCAATCCAACAAGTGCAGCCGACCAGTATACCAACGTTCCCGCAATATAAGGAGACTTAGGGGAAATGGATTCAATACCTGACTCACTTCCAAGTACATTGTCAAGTTCATGATGTTCAAGGTACTGTCAAGTGACAATACTTCCTTTCAATTACAGGGGCCGGCCGCAGTGACCGTACGGTTCTAGGCGCTACCGTCTGGAACCACGCTACCTCTACGGCCGCAGGTTGAAATCCTGCCTCAGACATGGATGTGTGTGATGTCCTTAGGTCAGTTAGGTTTAAGTAGTTCTAAGTTCTAGGTGACTGATGACCTCAGATGTTAAATACCATAGTTCTCAGAGCAAATTGAACCAATTGCAGGGTCCCCAGCGTTCAAGTTAATATAAAAACTGTACCATCGCATCTCCCAACGGACCTGTCTAGGACCAAGTAATCGCTGCAGTAACTCAACACAGTGACCAGAAAGTCCAAGTAGCTGCAGCTAAAGATTAGTTCTTTCGCTTTCAGTAAAAGCTGGAACAGACGTACCGCCAGTGGCGCACAGAATTAACGGGAATGACTTGGAAGTGTAGATTTAAGCGCAGTTGTAGCAACTTTTACAGTGATTTAATGATGCGTCATGCAACAACATTCAATGTCCCAGATGGGAGAATACGACAACAGATCTTAAAGTACTCTGATCCATCACTTCCCCAATCTTAGAGCAAAACTATTTCGGTGCCATAGCGGCCAATAAGTTTGACCAGGTCCCGATTTGTCAGGTCGAGTCGTCCCTTGCTTGCGACGCCTCCAAGCAGCCACAAAAACGAGCGAGTACACAGTCGCGTGGACCACCACGCAGACATGTAAGCAAACATGTGAGTTTAGTGAAGTCTTGCCCTAGATGTTTCGCTTGCCTTAAAAGGCACGACTGGCCATCACGTAACGCAAAGTATTGCGCGTGTGGAAAAAAAAGCCATGTCCAAGCAGTTTGTTTGCAACGGCACAAAAACGACAGTTTTGCCCGCTCCCATAAAAACCAACTTCGTGCACATGCAGTGAATGCTTTGTTTTCAAAACCTACAATATGTTCTGACAAAGTTAAGATTAAGTTTGTGTCTCCTTCTCGCCCTAGTGCTGTGCAACGACTTCTGAAAAACTATTAGTCTCACTACGAACTGCTGGTCGTCATGTGAACTTCCAGTTAGATATAGATCCTTGAGTAACTTTGCTTAATCGTGCCACGCCTTTCTAAATCTAGCAAGAAACTCACTGTTTACAACGGACAAGAAATCACAGTGCTTGGACAGTGTATTTTGCCTGTCACTTACCAATCCCAGACTATGACAGTAAAGTTTACTGCGACAATATATTCGGTTTAGATGCCGTTGCTTTGTTTGGACTTAGCAACCAAGACAGTTTACTTTCAGTGTCTGCTTTTGAACCAACAAACAGTGTAGCTAGCTGGCTTAAAGAATTTCCTGAGCTATTTTCAGAAGGAATCCGAAAATCTAATAACTTAGAAGCGCATGTTGCACTGAAAGACAATGCACAGCCTAGTTTTTTCCAGGCCCGCCTCTTTCTAATTGCTGTAAGAGACAAAGCAGCCAATGAATGGAATGAATTGTAAGATAATGGTGTAATTACTCCCATTCAAGCTAGACAATGGGCAAGTCCTCTCGTTTTGTTGCTTAAGCCTTCTAGTCGCATACTAATTTCTGTTGACTTCAAGTCTACAATCAACTCACAGACAGTAGTTGACAATTACTAGTTCACTCACCCTGAGGAAATCTGGGCAGGCTTTGTGCAGGACGTTATTTCTCTAAGTTTTGGTTGATGCCTCCTCCCAAATTACAATGGACGAAGAATCATAGAAAGTGTTTGTTGTAAATATACGCTTATGACTATTCAAGTATTTGCGTTTGCCCTTCGCCAGTGCTTCCGCAACCTGCCACTTATCAACGTTTCTTGGAACAGCTGACTGATAAAGTGCTATTTTGTTCAGACTACCTTGATGATATTGTCGTCTCAGGTCGTACACCAGAGAAACACATATACAACTTGCTTACTTTTTTACGAGTCTTGTCAGAAGCAGGACTCAAGCGTCCTCACGGAAAGTATGACTTTTTTCAAACTGAACTACAGCACTTAGGTCATGTGATAAACAGCCACAGCGTGCACCCCCTCCAATATCATTTGCTTTCAATCCGCGACCTGCCTGTTCCCCGCAATGTATCTGAACTACAATCAGTACTAGGCATATATTACATTCAGTTCATACCGAATGCCGCTCAGATCGCGGCCCCATTTTATTGCTTGCGTGACAAAGATGTACCTTTTGTGTGGACTAAAGACTGTCAAGACGCATTTCAGGAACTCAAAAATGGTTTGTTTAGTGACAGATTTTTAGCACATTTTGATGCTGAAACCCAGTAGTTCTGCAAGTCTACGCTTCTTCCTACGGAATCGGCCGTGTGCTTTCACACAGAATCGGTTGATAAGTTCTCCTATTTCTTTTACCTAAAAGTTGCTCACTCAAACTCAGTGCAATTATTCTCAAATACAAAAAGAGGCTCTCCTGCTGTGCATTATGTGACCAAATTCCATCACTATTTGTATGGTCGCAAGTTCATTTTAGTGACAGATCACTAGCCTTTGCAGACCGTGTGTCATCCGTCAAAGCCGGTTCCTACAGGCACTGCTCAAGAATGGCAACGTTCGGCTTCGTTGCTTTCGCAGTATCAGTTCGAAATTGTGTATGGGCCTACGGCGAAGCAAGGCAATGCAGACGCCCTATGTCGCCTTTTGATTGGCTCAAACTCTACTTTTGATGTATCTGCCGCATCTTGTTGCCAAATCGATGCACAGGACTCTGAATTTCTGGAATCTTTTTCCCTGCACTACAGAAAAATTGCACAGGCCACGTAAGCAGACCTGTATCTGAAGATTCTGTCGCAACACATTCGCACGTCTTGCCCTCGTTCATTGAACAGTATCGAGAACTCAGTTGTGCGCCGACAACTTGGCATGTCGACATAACCTTTTAGTACAACAGGGTGTGATTCTAGTTCAGAATGACAGTGGTCTATTGCGTTTGCTTATTCCCGAAGTGTTGCAAAATGATGTGTTACAACTGATTCACCAAGGACATTGGAGAATTGTTCGCACTAGGTAGTTAGCGCGACGGCACTGTACTTGGAAGGGCATGGGCATCCATATTGAACAAATGACAACAGAGTGTCGCACATGCGTGGAAAACCAATCCGCCATCAACTTGGCCTAAGTCTCTATCCCCATGGCAACAAGTTCACATAGACTTTGCAGGACCATTTTGGAGCACTCGTTTGCTCATAGTGCTAGAGTCCTTTAGCGAGTTCCCATTTGCGGTGCCTAAGGCTTCTACCACATCACAAGCACTTTAGGCGGCCAACGGGCCACAGTTCACTTCACTTCACGTGACTTTGAAAAGTTTTATGAATGAAACGGCATTCGCCGTCTAAAAAGTGTTCCGTTTCACCCTCAGTCCAACGGTGAAGCAGAATGCTTCGTACGCACTTTTAAACAAGAGACGGCCAAGCTTCGCACCACCCACACACGGGAACAGGCGCTGCAACTCTTTCTCGCCTGCTATTGCTCCCACCCATGAACTGTACCATCACCGGCGGAGCCTCTGCATGCCCGCCGGCATCGGAAGTTGCTACACTTGCTACACCCTCCGCAGCATACGGAGCCGCCACAAGTCCGCAGCCGCAAGTATCGCTTTGCGCCGTCCGAACTTGTCCTTTTCAGGGTTACTGCTACCATGGGCGTTGGGAAAGAGGTGTGGTCCAGGAACGCATTGGCTCTTTTATGTCCCGATGGTTTGCAGCGCCGCCACCAGAACCAAATTCGTGTGTGTCATTTTTGTCGTGATTCTGCTGCTTTTCTTTCCCCAGATTCGCGGTCTCACGGGAACAGCGCTCCCTTCGCAGCCACCCGCTGGTGCCACTAGTACACCCCAGGAGGGGTGAATAGATGACACGTCCTCGCTCCCGCCGTACCCGCTCTCCGATTCGGTGGATATCGACCCGTCGTCGTCGCCGCCATCATTGCCACAGGACGCGCCCTCAGCCCTGGACCTGTGAGCTGGGAGCAGTTTTCCAGAAACTATTTCTGTTGGCTCGCAAGCCCGATGGCAGGATACAGTCGAGAGTGCGTCATCGTAATCCACAGCCAAAGCAGCGAGCTCATCTCTACATGCAGCCTCCTGCTCCCCCTCCTCTCTCCCCCCCCCCCTCCACCGTCGTCATTCGCGTCCTCCCTACACGACCACATGCAGCATATCCGGTGGGGGGGGGGGGGGAATGTGCTCGCGTAAGCTGCCGCCAAAACACTGGTCGGCAATGATGAAGCGCGAAGATAGATTAGTAGGCTGCAGATCAATCGCACCTATCACGAGAGAGGCCAGAGACACACCCACATGCAACAAGCCGCCAACGCCCTCTCGTCAGCATGTATTTAGGCTGCCGCTGCTGACCAGAGGACCTAACTCAGTCATCCTGTTTTGTGTCCTTCAGTTTACTCAAGCAGCGGGTTCAGTTCGTCACACGCTACGACAGCACACAGCGACCATTAAGTGACTAGAGTGGGACTAATATAGCTCTACCAGAATTGTACTCTACTAGCAGCGAGAAACTAAATGTTTGTATTAGCAAGGTTACCGATACTGACGTTACATCAGTCTGTAAGACGACTGTTGCTGATGAGCTTCTACCACAAAACATGGACTCTGTTCAAGTTAAGTAAATGTTTACAGTTCATGCAAATAATGAACCGTATTAATCCACGTGTGCAGTTGAATTTCAGGAAGAGGATACTGGCCACCCAGAACAAAATCATCTCCCTTGCTTCCCTGCAGTACAAGATTCTACAAATGTTCTACTTCAAAATACAGACCTCTCCAAAAGGATCTTCTGCAGAACAACGATGTAAAACGCTGTCGATTAATTATGTCTTAACACAACCACAATTTCTTTCTTTTCTCATTTCTCATGTGAATCTTGTGCTATATTTAGAGTGCACAGATTTCGATACACAATTTTTTCTGGAAATTCGCAGCTCCTTAAAATATATCAGAAAAGAGGTCGCACACGCTGGCCCCTTCACAGTTAGAACTGACGACTGATTGAGCCGTTCTGACACGAGGCACGGGCGGTACCACCGTGCTACGGACACACTGCTACCAGTAAGCCACCCTCATCATGGTATTGGTCGCTCAGCCTCATAACGCATCGTGAAAGATAAAAAAAGTTGTCACTTGTGTGAAGAATAGCATTTCTTTAGCCAAAAAGTTGAATTTTCAGTCTCAGTGTCTTAGTTTAGATTAGGATTATATAGCACGAGTCATTCAAATGGAAAAGGAATATCAAGTGAATTTAGCGAGTCAATTCAGTACCATACGCAGAAGTGATTGCACTGTCACAGTGTTGCCAAATGTTTGTGACGATGTTGCCACTTCTCAGCTGTGCTAGGAACATCTCTGTAGCGGTGTGCGAGGAGAATCCCGTGCTCCAGTCACAGGAGGATATGGAGAGGAGGCGCAGGGTTTTATTAATATGCAGCGTTTTCTCCTATCAGTTGTGTCAAGCATTCAAGTGTATAATCTTCCATCACGATTTCGGTTTCCTACAAAATATATACGAATAAAACAGTTCCCTTGTTACTTTGTGACAAAATATTATTTCAGTACAATAAAAAGTTTTTGGAAATCACTTATGCCCACCTGTCACAAAAGTGAGATAACAAACACTTTGCACCTCGAAACCGATTGCACCTATGTGCAGTCTTGTGACGTTTAAATAAATCGTCTTAACGGCACTAAATCGTGGTTTGTGAGTCATTTACCAGCCGTACTCTACCGCATTTCACTGATTGGAAGGCAAAAAGCTTACTGACAAATTTCACAGAAGGAAAAGTTGGACGAAATGTCTCCCACTGGAAGGTCATGTTGTTTTACTTAAATGACTTCAAAATCAGGTAAAACGAACATTCAGGTTGTCAGTATAAGCACATTACTGTTGTCAGTATGATGTTGCACTACCCAGGACCTGTAATGATAAAGGACCCGTTTAGGTCAGGCATATTTTATACAGAAGTGGAAGAGAGAGCACCACTAAATTCTAATCCGTATGCATTGCATACACACAGTGTACTTATGGAGCCCAATGAGTGAATTGCGTATTTTTCGGTGAGAAAGAGCACTGGCAAACAGTATTCGCTACATTAGGTTACTTAATCTGGTGTTACTCCGAGCTAGAATTTATGGTCAGCGACTAAGTGTAAGGTCAATGAGACGGATGCGAGTTTAGCAACTGTGAAATATTTTCCTACATTATAGAAGAGAATGTTAAATTTGAACTAATATTGCGTTAATTTTGTACTTGGATAGCTTAGAATGAAAATCTTTCTGTTTATTGCAAAGGAAAACAATTGATTTTCTAAAACATTGTCTTTCAGACACAACTTGAAACCGGTCATGTCGACCAAATCATATGGAAGAACTGACAGCGACGTATATCGGAAGGCAGTAAGATCTCTTGCCTTTTGCTTTGGCAGTACTCGATAGCGCAAGTAAATTAAGAAAGGCAGCGCTTTTTTGTTATCAAGTAACGTCTTCATCAATTGCTTTAGTTTTAATGTAACCTACGAGTAAATACTGATGTTTGATATTAACGTGAAAAGGATTCCCCAGACAGGGAAAGAACCTGTCCTTGTGAAACTACTTCTAAAGTGACCAAAAGGCATCAAATGATCTTCAAGTACAGTGTTCCAGCAGTGGTATGAAGAAAATGATAGTAATAATGACGGTAAGAATCGAATTATCCGGTAACTTCACACTTCCCAGTGGATTTTATCGAACTAAGAAATTTGCTAAATTTGTGAAAATTTCAAAATGGATCACGTCGAGCCTATGATGCCTAGAAGAGTCTTTACATTCTGCTGACATGAGAATAGCATAATCTCCGCTTGAGAAGCTTGCTTCTACTTAACCGTGTAATAGACTCGCGGTTTTTCCACCATGATTAATTTTGTAAGCTAAGCACATCATCTGTTACAGCACACTCCTGGGGCTGAGAAATGTGGCCACAATAGTCAGCGGAACGAGCTATCACAGGTGCAATGCGTGGGTTCGGGCATTTACCTTTAAGAGGCACAAACAGATTTACTTTACCCCTGGTAACATCAAGAGAAAGACGTTTTAATCCAGAATCCGCATTAAACATCACGTTCCTTCATTACCAACTGGGCAGGGCCGGTTTACGTTGGGAAATGACATAGCGGAAGTCATGGTAAACAGAAATACAGTCGCCAGTAAACTTATTTACACAAGAAAATTTTATTTTATTTGGTGAACCGATAGCTATTTAAAGGAACAGGGCTCTTACTTTACTTGAACTTGATTGAACTAGAGACGTTGAAAAATTTGGTGCTGGACTGTGGTTCGAATTCGTATCTCATCTTTCGAGGGTCTGAATCTCTCGGAACAGTATAGTTCAATCATTTCGTTCCTTTTCTCAAGAATGCAGTCTTCTCTAGGTAAGTATGTGGGTTCGAATCCTGATACAGTACAAAAATATTCATAATTTCATTTCAAGAACTATCAAGTGCACTCCGTCCTGTTAGTGAAAATTAATGTGCATTTCTAATTTCTGTTCATGTGTGGCCAACAACCACAATAGGTGCCCTTATTTCTGGTCAAACACACACACATCTTAGTATTGTTGAGTAAATAACTGATACTTAAGCTATATTCGTGGATGCACGGTAGGTGTGCAGTTCGATTGTCGCTTAGGCACAAAAGTTTGTTTACTTATTTTAGATTCAAACACCTACCAACTAGTAAGAAAAACCGATAAGTAACATTTGATTATACTTAGTTAACAATCCGATTACGTGTTGGTTTCGTATCTCCGTCACATAACTTCACATCATACACTTCATCTTTAATTGCATGTACACTTTGTTACTTCAGAATAGAGGTATATCAGACATCTTTCGTGGTTAATTAACAGGGACGAAAGGGTCTTGACAGAAGTCCCAGTTTATTACAAAAATTGTCGACTTTTATTTTCAAGTTTAGATTTGGTAACTGGTATTGGCAAAAATTTCGGTAATTCATGACTCTTCATGGCCACTCATCAATATGATATGATTAGATGAGATTACATTAGATTAATTCTTGTTTCATAGGTCATGAATTCGGTATTTCGTCATGATGTGGAACGTGTGATTTTAATGAAAGATTTCTTTACATACCATGATTCAATTTGTTTACAATGTTTTACTCTCTCTCTCTCATTCTTTTAGATTTTTATCTCTCTCTCTCTCTCTCTCTTTCTCTCTCTCTCTCTCTCTCTCTCTCTCTCACACACACACACACACACACACACACACACACACACACACATACACATTCTTTTTTTATTTTTATTTGTTTCTTGAGCTAGACTATCGGCGATGCACGTAAGCGTCTGTGAATGAGTTTCTTAGTTTTGAGTACACATACGAAAGAAATATAATAACAACTGTGAGAGTTACTGATTTATGATGCTTAGTTTTCAGTCAGTTCTGAGCATTATTATTGAGTACGCTCCAGTCCGTAAACCTAGTTACAGAAATGCGAATCAGACGCATTACGTATTCCAGGCCGTAGCAGCCGCGACTTGGAGACACCAGATATGGTCACTTCACTGCCCGCTGTAGGTTCACATCGGTTCGTCTTCTTCCTGCTGGAGTTATAACTGAGTTTTGGCAGCAAGGTAATATATGTTTGGCAACTCTGTGATCTACGAGTTACTTCCTGGTGTGCACGGAATTGAGCCTCAAAGTTCACTTGATTTTACCTGTCATTTCCATTGAATAATCTGAGTTATTATCGCTTGAGGTGTAACAAAACATTGTAAATGTACGGTTTTCAGCCCAGGAAAGTCGTTGCACGTGCAAATCGCAACTAATCTCGTCCTTAAAATAGCGGTTTACGAGTTCTAGCCACTATTGCTCTCGTAAGAGGAAGCTAAGACACATACTTCTTTGCAAGCTCTGTGGTAACGTGCTGACTTGGGAAAAACCGTCTGTTATGTTTCTCAGTTCCAGTCTCACTGTGTGTAGCGTTTTTATCCCTTCTGTGAAAGAGCTAGAAACTCTCAGATCAAACATCGATAAGGAAAGCGCAAGAAAATACTTTCGGCTCATAGTGCAATGGTGAAAAACTTACAATGCATCACAACAGGTAACGCCTCTTTCCGCTGCTGACAAGCATATTTTGGGTTGCTAGGAATACATAACTTTATTTAAGAAATGCCACATTTGCATACCTCTTGAGTATGACACAGCATACAAATTAAACGCAGACCCAATCAAAATCTATGTGAGTAGTCTTTTATTAATTTGTTACGATAGACGCATGCTTGTGTACAGATACTCAGTTTTATTAAAACAGACTTTCGTCGTAAGGTTTTCGTGGGTAGTTTAATTTCACTTTTTATAATACAGTTCATAATTTTCGTAAGTTTTCCTTTAATGTTGTTAAAACAATAGTAAATATGAGAAAGAAATTAATTATCAACGATATATGCGAATTCTCTGATGTTATCTATAACAGTCTGAAAATGCACATGCGGTTTATTGATTACATGCATGTAGAAAACTTGTTCTGAGTTAAAGCTGTCAAACAAGTTTTGAAGAAGAATAAAATGCCACTACCAGACGACACCTAATGTAGAAAATACTTTTCCGACGTAATTTGGCGCGATGCGCTCTACCCATACATAATACAAAAGCTTCGAGATGCATCTACTCTCTGACTGTCCATAAAACCTGAAATGAACAAAATGTCGCAGAAGTTAACCCCTTCCCCACATGCAACTATTTTGGATTGAGAAGTGAAGGGAATTTTGTTACAAGTTCCATTACATAGTTAAATTTAGCAGACAGCAGCATTGTGTTTTAGAAAATATAGCACTGAATGTACTCCAACTCGCGACCTCGTATCTACCACGCGTGATACTTACCATTACGCTACTAGCTGACACATAGCTAAAACAGCTCCAAAAGTCAATAAGAATTCCTCCAGAACCTCTGCATTCCACAGTGCTGTGGGATAATGCATATGGCCAGGTAAATACTTATGAGAGACAAACAGTTACACCTTTTCTTTTGCACTGCATGACGTTTTCAACAAGCAGATAGCGCAATAGACTACCTGAAGTGGAAAGGAACACTTCCTTCACTGTTGGCAGTTCTGTGTTGGTGGCAGTTACGTGAGTTTAATTTGGCGATTACAAAATAAAGTTGAATGTATGCAGTGGGTAGCCAAAGCAGCTAGTTCATGGTGACTCGGTCAAGCAAGTAAATGAATTTACTGAACATGCCGCAAATTGATACAGGGAGCCTGTGTGTCAGAATTCTAAGCCAGTGTAATACAACGGCGTTAGATAGAAGAATGAGCCACGGAGAAGAGCGTTTGGTGGTCTATTGGGATCATGATGGTTCATATATCTATGGTCTGGGTTCGATTCCAGCTTCGGTCTATGATTTTAGATAGCGACAGACAGATTCCATTCTCTTCTGGCTACACCAAGTGAATAAGATATAATGGCATTGTGGTCTGAAATTCACATTCCTTCTCTACCAAGTAGACGTTAGGTTGAGCCACAATTAAGTCTGGAGTGGCGACATGTAGAAACTCTATCACCATTAACCTGTCTTATACTAGTTATTTATTTCTAGTGACGGACCAAACGCTATGTAGGCTCATAGGACCATTATTCCATCTTTTATCTGAGCTTCTGTATGTCGATAAAATTGATTCTGAAGTGTGAATGCAACTCAGACCGCCCTTAACGTGGAATTTGTTCCCTTCGTGACAATACAGCTCGGCTATAATTTGTTGTTTGTTGAAAACTTCAGATTCCTCAACATCTCCACATATTGCGCGTGAATGGGTTCGAATCCTAGCCCGGCACTAAAGATTTCATCATGTATTATCAGGCTCTAGCGTGAGAACACCTGTCTGCTGGTGGATAATAATTTCGATTTTTAATGTATTTTCATTCGTTGTCAACACTAACGATATTTGACGTTTTTGACTCCCAGTGAGACACAGAACTGCTTGCGAGATCACTGTAAGTTCAAGATGTTATTCCGAGCTGCTGGTGGAGAAAAATTCGGTAGCTGACGTCTCTTTGTGTGTAGGCAACAACGATATGTGTGGGGCTCTATTCCCAGTCAACACTGAACTCTTCGTCATATTATTTCTAGTTCAAACATGCTCACATGTCGCTGCTGGTGCAACAAACCCATATTTAACGTTCGTTTTCTCTAGAATATAACAGCGATAGGTGCCGGGTTGGAGTCCTGGGAAGGATAAAAATTAATGTTTCGTCTCATCATTTCAGTTAAAACATCTAGCTACTTCCGAGAAAATCCGATATGTCACAGTTGATTGTGCTTCGATATCTATCCGATTAGGCTCTGGGTTCGAATACCTGTCCAACACGAAGCTTCACTTCACGGCATTTCAAGTGAGTTACTTGTTAAGAAGCAATATTTAACATCTCTCGTAGTTCGTTCACAGGGACAATATGTGTTGAGTAGGAATTTGCGCCCGTTAAAAAATTTTTAGGTTACGTAATTTAAAGTTGACATTTGCTAACTGATATTGTCTAAAATCGAGGTATATGACTCTCTGTATCCCTAATCAGGAACGACTTGTAGTTTCCGTCAGTCACGTAATCTTTGCTTAGTCTGCATGACCTGGGTTTGAATCCATATGCAGAACGAGACGCTTCGTCGTGTCATTTGAAGTTCCTACATATTCTCAACTAGCTGCTCGTGAATAACTTAAATTTTTAATGTCATTTTGTGTTTTATAATAAGTACGGTATGTTACTTTGAAGAGGAAATTATGAATACGACGAACTTACTACGTGCATAATCTATCTGACGTTATAATGAGAGTGGTAACATTTCAGGTATGTCATTTATTGTAATAAATGTGAGCTTACAAGCCTTAAGGACAGGCTTACCTGTGATAAGGTGTTCCCTGATACTTCTAGAATCGTAGTATTACTTTACATCTTGAGTTATTACGATACAGAGCAGTGTTTTCTAGTTTTGACTTGTTGGAACCATTTTCAATAGTCAAACGACTGTACCAAGGAGCGATTAGAGGACCTGCTGGACAGTTGCGTTATGTGGGTTGCATGCGAATCAGGAGAAATCCAATTCAGGTCGTTCGGATACTTTCGAGCACGACTGTACATTACTTTACATATACAAAACTAAGTTACTGATCTGCTCTGTTCCTGTTTGCTTTCCATGCTGAGAAGGGGTTGCTTAATATGATGTTACATGGTGTACAAATTAAATGTCAATCGTGCGGCTCATACACGCACACTCTACCTTATGACACCTCCAGTTAGATTCGAGTGGGCAGTCGGAATCAGTTTTATCGGTGGCGAGAACCGAAGATGCACGAAGTGCTTCTTCACAATATTGTTCTTCTAATATTAATGAAAATTGTTACAAAAGTGACATCTGAAATGAGTGGAGGAGAGCTCACTATTGAGAGGTTACCTGGCATGATAGATAACTAAATTTGTGTTACACTTTATAAAATATTAATGGATAAACTTTAAAGATTTGACGTGCTGGCTCCTATGGTGGCAGACAATAAGATTATCGTGCTGCTACACTAACGCAGTTTCTCACGGAAGTCGCACTGACATTACTCACTGTACCATCTGTTGCCTTCTTCTCACTCCACTTCTGACGTTTTACTGCATAAAGTGCATTCAAGAGAAGATTTTCATTGTTGTATATGCGTAGTTAGGGTAGTGCTAATTTCGGGTTATGTAAAGCTAACTCGACAAATGTAGCAGCAAAAGTTTCCTGAACACACAAACTCATTTAACGAGAGCCAGAAGCAGACGTGACGTATGCAGATAGCTGCGAGAGTTAGCACGTTACTTCCAGGAGTCAGGGAGACCCGCGGCCTCTGATCGAGTCGGTCTAGCGGCTTAACGACGTGGGCCGGTGTGCCAGCTAATGTCGATGTTGCTTCTTGGCGTTTCCCTAACTCTGCTGCCAGGCTGGCATCCACGTTAAGCCTCAGATACATGATTCGCAAACATTTAGAAAACGTTCGCCCACTATCACATGGGATAGCGCTAAATGCAGACAGATAGGGTACTGGGAGGCAATGGAGGTAGTGTACGAAGAGAATCCAGTCACAGCCTACCACTAACATTAGCAAATCTGAAAATTAACATACCAACCCCGTGTCGCTACACTGTTGTAGAAATTGCTGTGAGTTTAGGATGCCGCACGAATCGAGAGGCGAGCAAGCTGCAGAAATATTGATCGATAATCAGCCAGTTAGGCAGAAAAGTGTTTCGCATCTGTTTCTGTAAACCACCTCTGAACAATGCTGGAAATGGTCTTTAAACCGAAAACTCTACAATCTCTTCACAATTCTTGTCCAGAAAAAAGTCTTAAGACTCTTATGACCTCATCGTTGACATAAAACAGGTAATGAATCCTTGAAAATGGGATTCTCTTGTTCCACTTGCACACACGCAAATAATTTATTACACTTGGTCATTATGTATATCTGGTGATGCATTTCTGTGATTACAAATATGTGTGTCAATATTCTATTTTTAAACATTTCAATATTGTGCTGGCATAAGCTGTCACCAGGTCACTCGTAGGCATAGATGAAGCTTGAAGATTGATCAGTGGTCTCTCGATCAAGCGCGTCTACCACGAGAGAAGCCAGTGACATACCCCCAAATAACACTCCACTAACGCCCTCTCGACAGCATGTACAATACTGGCCATTAAAATTGCTACAGCACGAAGATGATGTGCTACAGACGCGAAATTTAACCGAAAGGAAGAAGATGCTTTGATATGCAAATGATTAACTTTTCAGATCATTCACACAAGGTTGGCGCCGGTCTACAACGTGCTGACATGAGGAAAGTTTCCAACCGATTTCTCACACACAAACAGCAGTTGACCGGCGATGCCTGGTGAAACGTTGTTGTGTTGCCTCGTGTAAGGAGGAGAAATGCGTACCATCACGTTTCCGACTTCGATTGTAGCCTATCGCGGATTGCGACTTATCGTATCGTGACAATGCTGCTCGGTTTTGTCGAGACCCAATGACTGTTAGCAGAATATGGAATCGGTGGGTTCAGGAGGGTAATACGGAACGCCGTGCTGGTTCCCAACGGCCTCGTATCACTAGCATTCGCGATGACAGGCATCTTATCCGCATGGCTGTAACGGATCGTACAGCCACGTCTCGATACCTGAGTCAACAGATGGGGACATTTGCAAGACAACAACAAGTTCGACGACGTTTGCAGCAGTATAGACTATCAGCTCGGAGACCATGGCTGCGGTTACCCCTGACACTGCATCACGGAGTGGAACGCCTGCGATGGTGTACTCAACGACGAACCTGGGTGCACGAAAGGAAAAAAATCATTTTTCCGAATGAATCCAGGTTCTGTTTTCAGCATCATGATGGTCGCATCCGTGTTTGGCGACATCGCGGTGGACGCACATTGGAAGCGTGTATTCGTCTTCTTCATACTGGCGTATCACCTGGCGTGATGGTATGTGGTGCCAATGGTGTCACGTCTCAGTCACCTCTTGTTTGCATTGACGGCACTTTGAACAGTGGACGTTACATTTCAGATGAGGCTCTACCCTTCATTCGATCCCTGCGAAACCCTACTTTTCAACAGGATAATGCACGACTGCATGTTGCAGGTCCTGTACGGGCCTTTCTGGATACAGAAAATGTTCGACTGCTGCCCTGGTCAGCACATTCTCCATATCTCTCACCAATTGAAAATGTCTGGTCAATGGTGGACGAACAACTGGCTCGTGACAATACGCCAGTCACTGCTCTTAAAGAACTGTGGTATCGAGTTGAAGCTGCATGGGCAGCTGTTTCTGTACACGCCATCCAAGCTCTTGATGCCTAAGCGTATCAAGGCCGTTATTACGGCCCGAGGTGGTTGTTCTGGGTACTAATTTCTCAGGATCTATGCACCCAAATTGCACGAAAATGTAATCTCATGTCAGTTCTAGTATAACATATTTGTCCAATGAATACCCTTTTATCATCTGCATTTCTTCTTGGTGTAGCAATTTTAATGGCCAGTAGTGTAGTTAGGCTGCCTCCGCTGACCGGAGGGCCTCAATCATTCAATTTGACATGTGTCGCTTTACTCGCGGAGCGAGTTTAGTTCGTCACAGGCTACAACAGTACCCAGCGATCAGATTAGTGACTACAGCAGGACTAGTTTACCTCGACCAGAATTGTACTTTACTAACAGTGAGAAACTAAAAGATTGTAATAGCAAGATTAGCTATATTGACATTACATCTGGCTGCAACAGGACTGAGCTCGTACCGCAAGTAATGGGCTCTATTCAAGTTAGGTAAATGATTCCTGCTAATGTAAATAAACAAGTGTATTAATCCACGTATGCGTTTGTGTTGTAGAAAGAGGATTCCGGCTACTCAGAACACATTCTCTCTCTTGCTTCCTTATGTACAAGACTCAATAGTGTCCAATGAGGATAATTCAGTAGCGATTGAGGGTAATCAACTTGACTGAAGATTTTGCTTTGTCTTGCATTTTAGCTTGCAGGGGTGATCGTGTTCAAGTGTTTCTATTTCCTAATTTGTTGTATTCTTGCATGTATTCCAGGAAGGGAACCACAGAGATGATCAGTTTTCTGTTTTTAGAGGCTTTGCTTGATTTTTGATACAACTTATTTGTGTAAACCAAGAATTCACCGCCCCATCCATCCCCTTCCCTCGTGCCTCAGCTGCAGACGCCCAATGTGATGGATCTAACTCAAGTTTTCGGTTTCAGAACCAAAAAATCGCTATCTTACTGAAGTCGGTACATGAACTACTTGCTGCATGACCTGCGTCGGCCGCACAAGCACAACCGACCAACCAACCAACCCAACAAGTGCAGCCGACCAGTATACCAACGTTACCGCAATATAAGGAAACTTAGGAAAAATACCTGACTCACTTCCAAGTACATTGTCAAGTTCATGATGTTCAAGGTACTGTCAAGTGACAATACTTCCTTTTAATTACAGGGGCCGGCCACAATGACCGCGCGGTTCTAGGCGCTACAGTCTGGAACCACGCTACCGCTACGGCCGCAGGTTCAAATCCTGCCTCAGACATGGATGTGTGTGATGTCCTTAGGTTAGTTAGGTTTAAGTAGTTCTAGGTGACTGATGACCTCAGATGTTAAATACCATAGTGCTCAGAGCAAATTAAACCAATTGCAGGGTCCCCAGGATTCAAGTTAATACAATAACTGTACCATCGCATCTCCCAACGGACCTGTCTAGTACCAAGTAATCGCTGCAATAACTCAACACTATGACCAGAAAGTCCAAGTAGCTGCAGCTAACGATTAGTTCTTTCGCTTTCAGTAAAAGCTGGAACAGACGTACCGCCAGTGGTGCTCAGAATTAACGGGAATGACGTGGAAGTGTAGATTTAAGCGCAGTTGTAGCAACTTTTACAGTGATTTAATGATGCGTGATGCAACAACATTCAATGTCCCAGATGGGAGAAAACGAGAACAGATCTTAAAGTACTCTGATCCATCACTTTCCCAATCTTAGAGCAAAACTATTTCAGTGCCATAGCGGCCGATAAGTTTGACCAGGTCCCGATTTGTCGGGTCGAGTCGCCCCTTGCTTGCGACACCTCCAAGCAGCCACAAAAACGAGCGAGTACACAGTCGCGTGGACCACCACGCAGACATGTAAGCAAACATGTGAGTTTAGTGAAGTCTTGCCCTAGATGTTTCGCTCGCCTTAAAAGGCACGACTGGCCATCACGTAACGCAAAGTATTGCGCGTGTGGGAAAAAAAGCCATGTCCAAGCAGTTTGTTTGCAACGGCACAAAAACGACAGTTTTACCCGCTCCCATAAAAACCAGCTTCGTGCACATGCAGTGAATGCTTTGTTTTCAAAACCTACAATATGTTCTGACAAAGTTAAGATTAAGTTTGTGTCTCCTTCTCGCCCTAGTGCTGTGCAACAACTTCTGAAAAACTATTAGTCTCACTACGAACTGCTGGTCGTCATGTGAACTTCCAGTTAGATATAGATCCTTGAGTAACTTTGCTTAATCGTGCCACGCCTTTCTAAATCTAGCAAGAAACTCACTGTTCACAACGGACAAGAAATTACAGTGCTTGGACAGTGTATTTTGCCTGTCACTTACCAATCCCAGACTATGACAGTAAAATTTACTGTGACAATATATTCCTTTTAGATACCGTTGCTTTGTTTGGACTTAGCAACCAAGACAGTGTACTTTCAGTGTCTGCTTTTGAACCAAAAAACAGTGTAGCTAGCTGGGTTAAAGAATTTCCTAAGCTATTTGCAGAAGGAATCCGAAAATCTAATAACTTAGAAGCGCATGTTGCACTGAAAGACAATGCACAGCCTAGTTTTTTACAGGCCCGCGTCTTTCTAATTGCTGTAAGAGACAAAGCAGCCAATGAATTGAATGAATTGTAAGATAATGGTGTAATTACTCCCATTCAAGCTAGACAATGGGCAAGTCCTCTCGTTTTGTTGCATAAGCCTTCTAGTCGCATACTACACTCCTGGAAATTGAAATAAGAACACCGTGAATTCATTGTCCCAGGAAGGGGAAACTTTATTGACACATTCCTGGGGTCAGATACATCACATGATCACACTGACAGAACCACAGGCACATAGACACAGGCAACAGAGCATGCACAATGTCGGCACTAGTACAGTGTATATCCACATTCCGCAGCAATGCAGGCTGCTATTCTCCCATGGAGACGATCGTAGAGATGCTGGATGTAGTCCTGTGGAACGGCTTGCCATGCCATTTCCACCTGGCGCCTCAGTTGGACCAGCGTTCGTGCTGGACGTGCAGACCGCGTGGGACGACGCTTCATCCAGTCCCAAACATGCTCAATGGGAGACAGATCCGGAGATCTCGCTGGCCAGGGTAGTTGACTTACACCTTCTAGAGCACGTTGGGTGGCACGGGATACATGCGGACGTGCATTGTCCTGTTGGAACAGCAAGTTCCCTTGCCGGTTTAGGAATGGTAGAACGATGGGTTCGATGACGGTTTGGATGTACCGTGCACTATTCAGTGTCCCCTCGACGATCACCAGTGGTGTACGGCCAGTGTAGGAGATCGCTCCCCACACCATGATGCCGGGTGTTGGCCCTGTGTGCCTCGGTCGTATGCAGTCCTGATTGTGGCGCTCACCTGCACGGCGCCAAACACGCATACGACCATCATTGGCACCAAGGCAGAAGCGACTCTCATCGCTGAAGACGACACGTCTCCATTCGTCCCTCCATTCACGCCTGTCGCGACACCACTGGAGGCGGGCTGCACGATGTTGGGGCGTGAGCGGAAGACGGCCTAACGGTGTGCGAGACCGTAGCCCAGCTTCATGGAGACGGTTGCGAATGGTCCTCGCCGATACCCCAGGAGCAACAGTGTCCCTAATTTGCTGGGAAGTGGCGGTGCGGTCCCCTACGGCACTGCGTAGGATCCTACGGTCTTGGCATGCATCCGTGCGTCGCTGCGGTCCGGTCCCAGGTCGACGGGCACGTGCACCTTCCGCCGACCACTGGCGACAACATCGATGTACTGTGGAGACCTCACGCCCCACGTGTTGAGCAATTCGGCGGTACGTCCACCCGGCCTCCCGCATGCCCACTATACGCCCTCGCTCAAAGTCCGTCAACTGCACATACGGTTCACGTCCACGCTGTCGCGGCATGCTACCAGTGTTAAAGACTGCGATGGAGCTCCGTATGCCACGGCAAACTGGCTGACACTGACGGCGGCGGTGCACAAATGCTGCGCAGCTAGCGCCATTCGACGGCCAACACCGCGGTTCCTGGTGTGTCCGCTGTGCCGTGCGGGTGATCATTGCTTGTACAGCCCTCTCGCAGTGTCCGGAGCAAGTATGGTGGGTCTGACACACCGGTGTCAATTGTTCGTTTTTCCACTTCCGGGAGTGTAATTTCTGTTGACTTCAAGTCTACAATCAACTCACAGACAGTAGTTGACAATTACTAGTTCACTCACCCAGAGGTAATCTGGGCAGGCTTTGTGCAGGACGTTATTTCTCTAAGACAGTTTTGGTTGATGCCTCCTCCCAAATTACAATGGACGAAGAATCATAGAAAGTGTTTGTTGTAAATACACGCTTATGACTATTCAAGTATTTGCGTTTGCCCTTCGCCAGTGCTTCCGCAACCTGCCACTTATCAACGTCTCTTGGAACAGCTGACTGATAAAGTGCCATTTTGTTCAGACTACCTTAATGATATTGTCGTCTCAGGTCGTACACCAGAGAAACACATATACAACTTGCTTACTTTTTTACGAGTGTTGTCAGAAGCAGGACTCAAGCGTCGTCACGGAAAGTATGACTTTTTCCAAACTGAACTACAGCAGGTCATGTGATAAACAGCCACAGCGTGCACCCCCTCCAATATCATTTGCTTTCAATCCGCGACCTGAATGTTCCCCGCAATGTGTCTGAACTACAATCAGTACTAGGCATATATTACATTCAGTTCATACCGAATGCCGCTCAGATCGCGGCCCCATTGTATTGCTTGCGTGGCAAAAATGTACCTTTTGTGTGGACTAAAGACTGTCAAGACGCATTTCAGGAACTCAAAAATGCTTTGTTTAGTGACAGATTTTTAGCACATTTTGATGCTGAAACCAGTAGTTCTGCAAGTGTACGCTTCTTCCTACGGAATCGGCCGTGTGCTTTCACACAGAATCGGTGGATAAGTACTCCTATTTCTTTTACCTAAAAGCTGCTCACTCAAACTCAGTGCAATTATTCTCAAATATAAAAAGAGACTCTCGCTGCTGTGCATTATGTGACCAAATTCCATCACTATTTGTATGGTCGAAAGTTCTTTTTAGTGACAGATCACTAGCCTTTGAAGACCTTGTTTCATCCATCAAAGCCGATTCCTACACGCACTACTCAAGAATGGCAACGTTCGGCTTTGTTGCTTTCGCAGAATCAGTTCGAAATTGTGTACGGACCTACGACGAAGCATGGCAATGCAGATGCCCTATCTCGCCTTTCGATTGGCTCAGACTCTACTTATGATGTATCCGCCACATCTTGTTGCCAAATCGATGCACAGGACTCTGAATTTCTGGAATCTTTTTCCCTGCACTACAGAAAAGTTGCACAGGTCACGTAAGCAGACCCAGATCTCAAGATTCTGTTGCAACACATTCGCACGTCTTGCCCTCGTTCATTGAACAGTATCGAGAACTCAGTTGTGTGCCGACAACTTGCACGTCGGCATAACCTTTTAGTACAACAGGGTGTGATTCTAGTTCAGAATGACAGTGGACTATTGCGTTTACTTATTCCCGAAGTGTTGCAAAATGATGTGCTACAACTGATTCACCAAGGACATTGGAGAATTGTTCGCATTAGATAGTTAGCGCGACGGAACTGTACTTGGAAGGGCATGGGCATCCATATTGAACAAATGACATCAGAGTGTCGCACATGCGTGGAAAACCAATCCGCTCTCAACTTGGCCTAAGTCTCAATACCCATGGCAACAAGTTCACATAGACTTTGCAGGACCATTTTGGAGCACTCGTTTGCTCATAGTGCTAGAGTCTTTTAGCGAGTTCCCATTTTCGGTGCCTAAGGCTTCTACCACATCACATGCACTTTAGTCGGCCAACGGGCCACAGTTCACCTCACGTGATTTTGAAAAGTTTATGAATGAAACGGCATTCGCCGTCTAAAAAGTGTTCCGTTTCACCCTCAGTCCAACGGTGAAGCAGAACGCTTCGTACGCACTTTTAAACAGGAGATGGCCAAGCTTCGCTCCACCCACACACGGGAACAGGCGCTGCAACTCTTTCTCGCCTGCTATTGCTCCCACCCATGAACTGTACCATCATCGGCGGAGCTTCTGCGTGCTCGCCGGCATCGGAAGGAGCTATACTTGCTACACCCACCGCAGCATACGGAGCCGCCACAAGTCCGCAGCCGAAAGTATCGCTTTGCGCCGTCCGAACTTGTCCTTTTCAGGGTTACTGCTACCATGGGCGTTGGGAAAGAGGTGTGGTCCAGGAACGCATTGGCTCTTTTATGTCCCGATGGTTTGCAGCGCCGCCACCAGAACCAAATTCGTGTGTGTCATTTTTGTCGTGATTCTGCTGCTTTTCTTTCCCCAGATTCACGGTCTCACGGGAACAGCGCTCCCTTCGCAGCCACCCGCTGGTGCCACTAGGGCACCCCAGGAGGGGTGAATAGATGACACGTCCTCGCTCCCGCCGTACCCGCTCTCCGATTCGGTGGATATCGACCCGTCGTCGTCGCCGCCATCATTGCCACAGGACGCGCCCTCAGCCCTGGACCTGTGAGCTGGGAGCAGTTTTCCAGAAACTATTTCTGTTGGCTCGCAAGCCCGATGGCAGGATACAGTCGAGAGTGCGTCATCGTAATCCACAGCCAAAGCAGCGAGCTCATCTCTACATGCAGCCTCCTGCTCCCCCTCCTCTCTCCCCCCCCTCCACCGTCGTCATTCGCGTCCTCCCTACACGACCACATGCAGCATATCCGGGGGGGGGGAATGTGCTCGCGTAGGCTGCCGCCAAAACACTGGTCGGCAATGATGAAGCGCGAAGATAGATTAGTAGGCTGCAGATCAATCGCACCTATCACGAGAGAGGCCAGAGACACACCCACATGCAACAATCCGCCAACGCCCTCTCGTCAGCATGTATTTAGGCTGCCGCTGCTGACCAGAGGACCTAACTCAGTTATCCTGTTTTGTGTCTTTCAGTTTACTCTGGCAGCGGGTTCAGTTCGTCACACGCTACGACAGTACACAGCGACCATTAAGTGACTAGAGTGGGACTAATTTAGCTCTACCAGAATTGTACTCTACTAGCAGCGAGAAACTAAATGTTTGTATTAGCAAGGTTACCGATACTGACGTTACATCAGTCTGTAAGACGACTATTGCTGATGAGCTTCTACCACAAAATATGGACTCTGTTCAAGTTAAGTAAATGTTTACAGTTCATGCAAATAATGAACCGTATTAATCCACGTGTGCAGTTGTATTTCAGGAAGAGGATACCGGCCACCCAGAACAACATCATCTCCCTTGCTTCCTTGCAGTACAAGATTCTACAAATATTCTACTTCAAAATACAGACCTCTCCAAAAGGATCTTCTCCAGAACAACGATGTAAAACGCTGTCGATTAATTAAGTCTTAACACAACCACAATTTCTTTCTTTTCTCATTTCTCATGTGAATCTTGTGCTATATTTAGAGTGCACACGGCTGTCCAGAACTTAAGAATATAAGTAATTTTCGCATTGTGTGTCAGTGCCAAGTAACAGAGCTCGATGTAATTTCTACCATACATACAGAACCTTCTACAGAATAGTTCAGAAGGTAACTGAAAGAAATACGCAATGAGGCGAACAGAAATGACAGTTTTATTCAAAAGCACTAATTACACTTAAGTCATCACAGTTGATGATGTAACCTGGACATTAAAACCGATGGGACATGGTTCTTAGCAGAGTGACTGATCACCACAGACAGCAGTGAAAGCTCTGCAATGTGCTTCCACGCTGGGCACAAGGTTAGTAAGGAGTTCTTGTGAAGTGCCTTCCATGGCTTCGCCAGAGCGGTTGCCAACTGCTGGATGGTTGGTGGTGCACGTAGACGTGTTGTATTACGTCTTCCGGACACATACCAAACTTTCTCAATGGTGTTAAAGTTCGGCAACAGGGCAGGTCTCCACCATCACTGTTCGATGCGGCATCGCATTGTTATCCATAAAAATGAAGTAACTGTGAATGCGCCCTGAAAACATGCACATGGGGAATGGGCACACTGTCACAATTACGTTGTCCGGTGTGTGTATGTTGTTAAAAGACTTGGAGGTCAGTACTCTCATGCAAAATTATGACTCCAGAATTTTCAAGAGTAAATTGTACAACTGATTTGGTATCCTCGACCACTTTGGTGTTCAACTGTAGGTGAAATAATTGTTTGAAATAATATAAGTGTTACGTGTAGATATGCATGTTGTGCGTTTCCCATATGTGATTGTTTCATAATGTTGTAGTATAAACAACTGCGCAACTATCCAAACCAGCATCAGCTGACGGTCCCAGATAATAGCAATTTATTTCTTGAACGTGGCCGAACGGTCTAGGGCGCTGCAGTCATTGACTGTGCGGCTGGTCCAGGCGGAGGTTTGAGTCCTCCCTCGAGCATGCGTGTGTGTTTGTGCTTAGGATAATTTAGGATAAGTAGTGTGTAATCTTAGATACTGATGACCTTAGCAGTTAAGTCCCATAAGATTTCACACACATCTGAACATTTTTGAAGAATAATGTGGAAAAGAATGAAAAAGAAAACTGAGAATATGTTAGATGACGACTTCTTTGGCTTTAAGAAGGGTAAGGGCATCAAAGACGCAATTCTGATGCTGTGGTCAATAATGGAAGCAAGACTAAAGAAAAATCATGATCTGTTCGTAGGAAGTGTTGATCTGCAGAAAGCATTCGACAAAGTTAAATGGTGCAACATCTCCTAAATTCTTAGGTAAATAGCTATAAGCCATAAGAACAGACAGGTAATGTACAACATGTACAAGAGCCAAGAGGTAATAGTAAGCGTGGACGACAAACAAGGAATTTCTTGGATTACAAATATAATAAGACAAGGATGTTGATTTTCGCTCCTACTGATCAATCTATCTATCGTGGAAACAATGATGGAAGTAAAAGAAAATTTCAGGAGTGGGATTAAAATTAAAGGGAAAGGATATCTGTTGATAAGACTCGCTGATGACATTGCTATCCTCAGTGAAAGAGAAGAAGATTTACAGGATATGTTGAATGGAACGAACAGTCTAATGAGTACAGCATAAGGACAGGGAGTAAATCGAAGAAAGGCAAAAGTAACGAGAAGTAGAAGAATAGTGAACAGCGAGAAACAACATCAGAATAGATGGTCACGAAGTAGATGAAAGTGAGGAATTCTACTACTTAAGCAGGAAAATAACCAATGACGGACGGAGCAAGGAGGACATCAAAAGCAGACTAGCACTGACAAAAAGGGCAATTTACGGTCAAGAGTAGTTGTTATCGAACATAGACCTTAGTTGAAGAATACGTTTCTGAGGATACACGATGGAGCACAAGATGGTATGGTGGTAGACTGTGGGAAAACCCGAAAAGAAAAGAATCGAATCATTTGAGCTGTGGTGCTAGAGACGAATGTTGAAAATTAGATGGACTGATATGGTAAAGAATGAATTTCTGCGTAGAACCAGAGAGGAAAGGAATATATGGAAAGAACTGACAAGAAGAGGGGACAGAACGGTAGGACATAAGATATCACGGAATAACTTCCATGGTACTAGAAGGACCTGTACTTCGTAAAAACTGTAGAGGAAGACAGAGATTGGAATTCTTAAAGCAAAGAATAGAGGATATAGGTTGCAAAAACTACTCTGAGATGAAGAAGTTGGCACAGAAGAGGAATTCGTGGCGGACCGCATCAAACCAGTCAGAAAACTGATAATTAAGAAAACACTTTTTCAAGGCCTATCCAAGCTACCTGTGAGCAGACAAGTAGCCGCTGGAAGAAGAAGAAAAGATAAGAAAAAGAAGGCGAAGAAGCAGATAGCAGGGTTCGGTTATGGCGGGGACGACACGGAGCTATGGACCCACAAGTTGTCGATAAAGCACTGTGCAACCTGGCATTGGCTCCATAATGGAACGGACGGTGTCCTCTGATACAAGTGAACTGTTTATTGATTGGAAATAGTTGCGTTCGGCTACTTAGAGACAATTTTTAAGCGTGGCAATGCGCCTTGTCACCGGCCAACAATTGTTCCCGGTTGGTTTGAAGAAGATTCTGGACAGTTGGTACGACATGAATTCCATTGAACAATTTGGTCACAATCGAGAGGTCAATTCTTGCACCAAATCCTGCACCGGGAACATTTTCACAATTATGGATGGCTATGTACGCAGCATGGCTCGGTACTTCTGCAGGGTGCTGCCACGTCGAGCTGTACTATACTGGGCAAAGAGAGGTCCGACACGATATTAGGAAGTATCCCATGACTATTGTCATCTGAGTGTAATTCAGCGATGTTTAAACGCAAGTGGCTGACCGCCATTTAAATTTAACTGGAAACAAATTGCAACATTATTAAGTATCCAGATATGTAGTCCCATAATGGATTTTGTATAGGAAACTAGTATCATTTATACAATAGAGCGTTAGCATACTGATGACGGAAACCTGCGTTATAACTTTACCCTATCGTCGAATGGTTATTCCACTTGGTTGGAAGATACAATTATGAAATAATTATTCCTTACAGCATTTTCGTTGGTAACAAGAATAGTTACGATCAGATTTATATTTCATTCGTATGATATTTTTCTTTATGGTTAGGAAGTTATTGGATGAACTGTGTATTCGTTGAAATGCGATAAGAGCGTAGTTACTCTTGCAAGTTAAGTGTAGAAGATACTAACTCTAGATTAAATCACGGTCAAAGAAGTAGTTGGTCTTTAGGATCGATCGCATGGCAGGATCCTGCCATTTTGAAATAGGAAAACAGTCAATACAGGGTTAGCGTTTCGTGCTTACGGAAATAGCATGAAGGCACGCTACATTTGTAGATGGCGCGGCTCGTACTCAAGTGCAGCACTGTATTCTTACAGCTGCCCCAATTAACACAGCCTTGGGGTCGAATAATTTTATCTCAACACGGCGTCTTGTGAATCTCTAATCAATGTGGTTAACGACGGTTTCCTCTCTTGAGTGAAAAGGATTGGCGTGATTAATCTAAGACACATCACCAGCTGCCAATAGCGGTGTGTGACGAAGTGCTACATTCAGCGTAGACGATTTGTTCTTTAGATTACGCATTAATAAGTACAGTTTTCGATTCAATAGTGATCGTTGTTTCGTAGTACGCTCGGTAGAAGCGTTGTTTGATGAAGACACACGCACACCATTATACGATATACACTCCTGGAAATTGAAATAAGAACACCGTGAATTCATTGTCCCAGGAAGGGGAAACTTTATTGACACATTCCTGGGGTCAGATACATCACATGATCACACTGACAGAACCACAGGCACATAGACACAGGCAACAGAGCATGCACAATGTCGGCACTAGTACAGTGTATATCCACCTTTCGCAGCAATGCAGGCTGCTATTCTCCCATGGAGACGATCGTAGAGATGCTGGATGTAGTCCTGTGGAACGGCTTGCTATGCCATTTCCACCTGGCGCCTCAGTTGGACCAGCGTTCGTGCTGGACGTGCAGACCGCGTGAGACGACGCTTCATCCAGTCCCAAACATGCTCAATGGGGGACAGATCCGGAGAGCTTGCTGGCCAGGGTAGTTGACTTACACCTTCTAGAGCACGTTGGGTGGCACGGGATACATGCGGAGGTGCATTGTCCTGTTGGAACAGCAAGTTCCCTTGCCGGTCTAGGAATGGTAGAACGATGGGTTCGATGACGGTTTGGATGTACCGTGCACTATTCAGTGTCCCCTCGACGATCACCAGTGGTGTACGGCCAGTGTAGGAGATCGCTCCCCACACCATGATGCCGGTTGTTGGCCCTGTTTGCCTCGGTAGTATGCAGTCCTGATTGTGGCGCTGACCTGCACGGCGCCATACACGCATACGACCATCATTGGCACCAAGGCAGAAGCGACTCTCATCGCTGAAGACGACACGTCCCCATACGTCCCTCCATTCACGCCTGTCGCGACACCACTGGAGGCGGGCTGCACGATGTTGGGGCGTGAGCGGAAGACGGCCTAACGGTGTGCGGGACCGTAGCCCAGCTTCATGGAAACGGTTGCGTATGGTCCTCGCCGATACCCCAGGAGCAACAGTGTCCCTAATTTGCTGGGAAGTGGCGGTGCGGTCCCCTACGGCACTGCGTAGGATCCTACGGTCTTGGCGTGCATCCGTGCGTCGCTGCGGTCCGGTCCCATGTAGACGGGTACGTGCACCTTCCGCCGACCACTGGCGACAACATCGATGTACTGTGGAGACCTCACGCCCCACGTGTTGAGCAATTCGGCGGTACGTCCACCCGGCCTCCCGCATGCCCACTATACGCCCTCGCTCAAAGTCCGTCAACTGCACATACGGTTCACGTCCACGCTGTCGCGGCATGCTACCAGTGTTAAAGACTGCGATGGAGCTCCGTATGCCACGGCAAACTGACGGCGGCGGTGCACAAATGCTGCGCAGCTAGCGCCATTCTACGGCCAACACCGCGGTTGCTGGTGTGTCCGCTGTGCCGTGCGTGTGATCATTGCTTGTACAGCCCTCTCGCAGTGTCCGGAG
This sequence comes from Schistocerca serialis cubense, assembly GCF_023864345.2. NCBI lineage: Eukaryota > Metazoa > Arthropoda > Insecta > Orthoptera > Acrididae > Schistocerca > Schistocerca serialis. The sequence continues at coordinate 446,343,015 of NC_064645.1, forward strand.
CAAGTATGGTGGGTCTGACACACCGGTGTGAATGTGTTCTTTTTTCCATTTCCAGGAGTGTACAGAGCACGCTAGTGTATAGCGATCAGGGTTGCGTGTTGAAATACGAAGAATATTAGATACTCAGTGGGACAGCTTAACAAGGTCAGTGGCCGAAAGATGTACGGCTAAATTTAGACATATTTACCGGATGTCCGAATATAGTGTTGCTCACACGGCCCTCGATTAATATGCTCTTCCAAAAGTGCCACAGTACAGGGCCCATACCAAAACACGTGAACCACCAAAGCGATTACGTTCGACAAGGTTCCTGGATGTACGTAGTACGTAGTACTGACGAACGTAGTCAATTCGGTGGTCAGGGTGTTATGGTGTGGAGAGGCACAATGTTCTATGGGCGTACTGACTTGAAAATATAGTACATATACAACTATGGCTACACTTTTCCCCAGTAGCCTTCCTGAAGAATGCAACACAGTAGATGTAAACCTAATACAACCGAATGTTCATTTTCCTGTACGGTAAGTGGTTACTACAAATCAAGGTGATTAGTTTTGTAACTAGTCATCTGTGATACTACTGCCTATTGTAATATAGACAAAACTGTCATTATTAGTAAGGCCTTGACGTATATCACTGAGATGATTTTTCATTTTTATACAATAATAAATCACGCGCATTAAAAATAAAATGGAGTTCAAGTGGCTCTGAGCACTATGGGACTTAACTTCTGAGGTCATCAGTCCCCTAAAACTTAGAACTACTGAAATCTAACTAACCTAAGGACATCACACACATCCATGCCCGAAGCAGGATTCGAACCTGCGACCGTAGGGGTCTCGCGGTTCCAGACTGTAGCGCCTAGAACCGCTCGGCCACTCCGGCTGGCCTAAAATGAAGTACCCCGTAACTGGTTATTTAAAAGACCGAGAATTTGTAGGACTATGGCTTTTGGAATTAGATGTGCAAGATACGTTTCAACAAGCGAGAGTATGCAAATGGATGATTATAAATGTTTTGTACTCTAAAAGTTTCATTAGCAAAGATGTTCGCCAACTTCTCTCTTATTGAAAGGAGTAATGTACCTTCTTAATTATAGAGAGAAGTAAGTTTAATCAGTACTGTCACCAGGCCGGATTTCACAGGCTCTTTTGAGATATATTGCCATAAAAATTGTACAGCGTTGTCAAAATGTAGGGGGCGTTTATCTAGTAGTCTCTACGACCCCTATTTGCTGTAATGACGGTTATGAATCATCGTCATGTAGGGTCTACAGTTCATCAAGAACTGTCAGAGTGCGTAGGCGCGAATAACTCGATGTCGTCCAAAGCGTGTTCAATATGAGTGAAGTCAACTGCAGTAGGGTGGCGGAATAGATAGGCATACATGAGGCCACTGGCCTCTCCTCAGTAAGTACGGCAAGATTTGGTCGGCACAGGTAAGTTTATGGACTTGCTGAACATACAGATAGCCGACGGAAAGCTGTAGGTGAATAGGCGGCCTGACATTATCGGGCGGTATCTTCCCGTGCACCTGATCAGTGGTATGTGCATGAAGACATTATACACCACGCAGAAGTCAGCCGAGCAAAATCAGCTCATCCACCTACCCCACTTTCACTGACGGAACCAAAGGTATGGGACAGCGATATTCACATATACAGATGGCGATAGTACAGCATACACAAGGTATAAAAGGTCTGTGTACTGGCGGTGCTGTCATTTCTACTCAGGTGTTTCTTGTGGAAAGGTTTACAACGTTACTGCGGTCGCAAGACGGGAATTAACAGACCATGAACTCAGAGTGTTAGTTGGAGCTGAACGCACGGGACATTCCCTTTGGGAAATCGTTAGGGAATCCCATATTCCGAGATTCACAGTGCCGTGAGTGTCCCAAGGATACCAAAATTTCAGGCTTTATCTCTCACCACGAACAACGGAGAGGCCTACGACCTTCACCTAACGACCGAGAGTTGTCAGTTCTGCCAAGCAACACTGCATGAAATAACCCCCCCAAATCATTGTGAGATGTACGAGGAATGTATCCGTTAGGATAGTGCGGAGAAATTTGACGTTAGTGGGCTGTGGCAGTAGTCGGCCGAAGTAAGCGCTTTTGCTAACAGCACGAAATCGCCTGCAGCGCCTCTCCTGCGCTCGTGACCATATCAGTTGGACCCTAGACGAGTGGGTTGGGTTGTTTTTGGGGGAGGAGACCAGACGGCGAGGTCATCGGTTTCATCGGATTAGGGAAGGAAGTCGGAAGTCAGCCCTTCCAAAGGAACCATCCTGGAGTTTGCCTGGAGCTACTTAGGGAAATCACGGAAAACCTAAATCAGGTTGGGCGGACTCGGGATTGAACCGTCGTCCTCCCGAATGTGAGTCCAGTGTGCAAGCCACTCCGCCACCTCACTCGTTGGACGAATGTGAGACCGTGGGCTGTTAATATGAGGTCCCGATTTCAGTTAATAAGAACTGATGGTAAGGTTCGAAAGTGGCGCGGACCCTTGAACCCACGGATACAAGTTGTCAACAAGGCACTGTGCTGTTGGCGGTTCCATAATGGTGTGGGGTGATTTGACGGAGGATGGACTGGAGCCTGTGGTTCAACTGAACCGATCATTTTGCAGTGATTCATGGACTTCATGTTCCCAAATAGAGATGCCCCATATGTTCGCGATTGGTTTGAAGAACATTCTGGACAATTTGAGAGAATAAATTGGCCACCCAGCTCTCCAGACATGAATCCCATCGAACATTTACGGGAAATAATTGAGAGGTTCCTTCGTACATACAATCCTGCACCGACAACACTTTCGCAGTTATGAACGGCTATGGAGGTAGCATGGCTTAGTATTTCTGCAGGAGACTTCCAACGGCTTGTTGAATCCATGCTACGTCGAGTTGCTGCATACGCCGGGGAAAAGGGGTCCGACACGTTATTGGGAACATAACTGAGGCAGTCGACATACAAGTTTTCTGGCTGTGGTACCGCGTCATAATGTATAAAACTACTGCAGACAAATATTAGTAGGTATATCATGGCTTTTTCACCTCATTGTAAAAGTAATATGTGAAGATTAGTGATAACATGGATGCAACAACGTAAAAAAAATAGAGCAACTTTGTGACAGCAACAGAGGGAGCATTTGTCAGAGAATTAGAGAGTAAAATGTTGGGCGTCTTCGAATGCGTTTGTTTGCTAGAGGTGAAGAGAGACCGATCTCCACAACGTACGCCAAATTAGTGCAAACCGAGTCTCCGGATGCAAATACGCGAGCTAATGGGGAAAGCAACGAATGTCCACACTGTAGGCCGCTTTGAAACTTGTACTGTCGTATTTGATGCCTGGTAGCAAGTATTTCATCTGCAGCAGAGGTTGAAAATAGCACTTCAGTTGTAAATTATTTTCACACGACCGGTTTCGGACTGTTATAAGCCCATCATCGGGTTTCGTAGCTGTGCTGCGGTCCCCGAGCGTCGCGTGTACCGGGCGCGGTGTGCTTATAGGCAGCACACACTGAAGCGGTATTTTCAACCTCTGTTATAATGTTCAGTTGCGGATGTTCTGCCAACAGGATTGTTTGTGTTTCATTTGCGTTGGTATGCTTTTTAGTGTCACAGTACACACGTGTTAGCCATATAGTGTTTTCTCAATCATACGTATACGTCGGCTCTCTGTCAAGGGAACCTGTTCATATTCAAGTTCACGTAACAAAGTTTCACAATTGCTCTAAATGCTATAGCTCTCAGATGAAGTACAGCGTTGATAGTGCAGAACTCATAAACAAGAAATATGTGTCAATTACGGAGCTACAAATAGAGGCAGATATAAGTATCATATTTCATTGTATCAAGTGAAACTATAAAATCAGTTATTAATAACAATTTGTTCCATTTCATGACTTTTCTGGAATTTTTTTGAATGAAAGTAAAGACGCACAACATCTCACAAGAAGAAGCTCGTAACTGACTGAAAACATTGTTATCCATTGCAGCGATAAGGATTAACTTTGTCGAAGAATGTGCTGCACTTCTTCTGTTCCTCTTGCGTGTTCGCTTAGTTCGATATCTTGAACCATTTTCAAACTGCACAAAATAAATTTTGCACCCACTGCATACATGCAAGTTTCTGTTGATTTATATTCAAGAAGAGAAAGAAATAAAAGATATCTGCTACGTATTAATCCTGTGATTTCGCAAATAAACAGTGATCTAAATGAAAACACTCTGTTCGAAAGTGAACATATTTGTACATGTCTGTAAGTGAAACCATCTGTTAGGTAACCCTCAGTACCGTGTTACTCCAGCCCGTGCAGTGGAACCTGTCTCAACCTTTTCTATCACGCTGAACACTATCTTAATCCTGAAGCCTACCCGGACGAGAAGACCAGAATGAAGACGCTCGAAAATAATCAAGCATGTGAAGCAAAGCATGAATTTGATACGAACTCCAACACACATCGGACACACAAGTGTTCTCTGCCAACTTACACGAGCCTGCAGCATTAACCATTCTTAGACTGTCGGTTTCATGAGGTCACCTAACGCGTGTTTGTGGAATATCCTGCAACAAAGCATAGAAAGATTCAGCTTACCTGAGTCAGGCTGTATCATGTTCGGCTCAGCAGCCATCGCAATATCGGCGAGGACAGAAACGTAAGGAAAACATTATCAGAAGGGACAGTATATCAGGGCATGTGTCAAGACATTAAAGAATAGCTTCTACGGTTCTTGACGGAGCAGTTGAGGGTAAGAACTGTCGGGGTTTATGAAATGTATAGTCCCATGCATCGGTCTCTAATTGCAAAAACGGGCGCACCTGATGTTTGTCTATTACAACGACATATAGCATTAGTAAAGAGCAATTGTTTGAGAAAACCGCACGTATTTTAGGACGTAGAATTCTGGTATATGAGAAAACCGTACGTATTTTAAGACGTAGAATTCCGATATACAAAATAATTCGGAGTTCCGATTTGAAAGTACGACGCTGATCCTGCCTACGTAAGAGGGGAGGTTAGGACGTGGCCAGCTGTAGCAGAGACAGACGTTCACTTTGCTAGTATTAAGTTTTCACCTAGAACATTTTTTTCGGACGATGAGTAGTTATCGAGACATTTAGTTGTTTCCAGTTAAAACAAAAATCTTGTATAATAGGTATACCGGAACTCCGCCGACCATTTTACAGACGTGAACAAAAAAATCTGAACCAGAAAGAAATATAGTAAGCACCCGTAGTCTAGGAGTACAGTTCCGCTTCGAGCGCCGAACGGGACGGCTCTTGTCTATTTCAGTCGCCGCAGCGTTGCTTGTGTGAATTTTTCCACGTTAGTGTTGTTCTGTCTGTCTAGTGAGTCGAAGCGCCTCCGCTCCGCTCTACTGTCTGTTTGTGTGTACGTGTTTTACGTGAAATTTATAGATCCCCTTAACGTTGAAAGATTATTGTCGCGACATGGTTCTTAAGTCCCATTCAAGCATCGCAGTAATTCTGTTAATGTGACGTCTCTCGCAGATGCTGAAATTGACTTTACCAATGTTCGAGTGTTCAAGCTCCAGCCGGAGGTTGATGACAACTTTCTAAAGGACTTATTGACTCCTTATGGTAAAGTGAAAAACCTCCATCGTGAACGTGGTGTAATGAAATTCGTTCCGCGGAAATGCATGTCAAACGCAATATGTCATCGCATTTACTAATGTGTGGTTATCGAGTTCGTGTCAGTGCACTGGTCAAGAGGAACCTGCTTCCTATGTTATGAAAGTGGACACGTTCGGTCTAATTGCCCGCGCAGGGTTTTTGTATTAAAGCCGTCCTAATGCAGAGTCGCAAATTGACGGTTGCTGATCGCGTTCCTTCCCCTCCCGACGTTGGACCAACTTCTGCTTCTGGTCGTAATGAACAAAAAGTCACTTCTGATAATCGTGCAACTGAATTTACAACTTTACCTCAGCGACAGGTTTAGAATCCTACAGCTCCCAGGATAGAACCCGTAAGAGTGACACAAGCGACGTCGCCGATGCTACGATAGCGCCCATCCGTGGTACGGTGAGTGGCGAGGAAGTTATCTCCGGCATCCCTTCTGCTCGCGAAGTGGCTCCTCCTGAGCTGCCTGTGTGTGGAGGGGGAGCGGAGTCGCCCCCCCCCAACCCCCCACCCCTCGTCTTTGTATCCTCCGTTACAGTATGAGACAACGCAATGCCCTCCTGCTCCTTCGTTTTCAAACGCCGATGGTTTCCTGAATTTGCCGCCTACAAGAAATCCTGAGGGGAATAAAATTAGCGACCAAGTATCACCTGTTGTATTGGTATTCCACAGAATGCTTCCGCCTTAGTGACTGGACCTGCAGTACATGACCCTTGTTTTGAGGTGCATGACGCTATGCTTATGACCTTCCCACACCTTCGTCTGCAGAGGTCGCCATGCGACGTAGCCGACAGAAACAGCATACGCAACCTTACCGAACGGTGGCATGTAAGAGATCTAAGGAAAAGGATTGTGATGATCGGGGTTCTGGTCCCCCGATATCTGATTCACCTGTGGACTCCGCAATGGACCTTGACGCTCAGCTGTCTAGCTAATTCTGCTCACAAGGGAATCTCCCCATCGCACCCCCTCAGATTTAGTTATAAGTTGGCACAGTGGATAGCCCTTGAAAAACTGAACACAGATCAATCGAGAAAACAGGAAGAAGTTGTGTGGAACTATGAAAAAAATAAGAAAAATATACAAACTGAGTAGTCCATCCGCAAAATAAGCAACATCAAGGAACTAGTGAGCTGAAGAGCGGCGTGGTCTCGCGGTTAGCGTGAGCAGCTGCGGAACGGGAGATCATTGGTTCAAGTCTTCTCTCGAGCGAAAAGTTCAATTTTTTATTTTCAGACAATTATCAAAGTTCAGGCACTCACACATAATCATCTTCGCTCTCCAAAATTCCTTGACATGTTCAGATTTGCTTGGGCATATGTAGGATTTGACGGTCTACATACGGAAAAATTTGAAAACGTTAAAAACATATGTTTTGACAGAGCACAGGGAAAACTGTGCGACTGGGAAACTGTTGCATTCATTTGTTGCAGTTTATGTGACAAACTCTTATGTTTTCATCACTTTTTTGGGAGTCATTATCACATCCACAAGAAAACCTAAATCGGGCAAGGTAGAAGAATCTTTTTACCCATTCGCCAAGTGTACAAGTTAGGAGGGTCGACAACATATTCCTGTCATGTGACGCACATGCCGTCACCAGTGTCGTATAGAATATATCAGACGTGTTTTCCTGTGGAGGAATCGGTTGACCTATGACCTTGCGGTTCCCATTGGAAAGGCACGTCCTTTCGTCTACTAATCGCACAGTTTTGCGGTGCGGTCGCAAAACACAGACACTAAACTTATTACAGTGAACAGAGACGTCAATGAACGAACGGACAGATCATAACTTTGCGAAAATAAAATTTTTGCCGGAGGGAAGACATGAACCTAGGACCTCTTGTTTCTCAACTGCCCACGCTAACCACGAGACCACGGCGCTCATGAGATAGTATTATCCTTGATGTTGCTTATGTTGCGCATGGACTACTCAGTTTGTATATTTTGCTTATTTTTTCATAGTTCCACACTACTTCCTCCTGTTTTCTCGATTGATCTGTGTTGAGTTTTTCAAGGCCTATCTACTGTGCCAACTAATAACTAAATTTGAGTGGGGTGCGATGGGGAGGTTCCCTTGTCAGAACGTTCTGTACATCCCTGTATGGCTTTGATCAATGACCCAAGCCTGAACGTTCTTTTCTTTAAATGTTAATCGTGAGGAATCAGAATTGCGGTTGGTTTCGCTGCGTCAGTTCATTTATGATTCATGTGCTTACATAGTCTTCTTACAGGAGGTGTTATTTAGTAATTTCTCCTCGACTGGTTTTCGTTTGATCTGTAACGTAGCACCCAAATATTCTGCGGGGCTCGCCTTATTCTTTTCCGAAGGCATTCCAATTGCTGAGGTGGAAATGTTGGATTCTGGCAGGTTGTCAACTTTTTAATATTAGCTTGATTCTTTTATATGCCCCTTCTGGCACTGGTCGCGCAGTGGATCGTTCGCGTTTTTGTAAAGAGGATATTGTTTATCTGTTGTGTAGGAGACCTCCGGTTATTCTGTTGGGTGGTGATTTTAAATGTGTATTGCGTCCTGTGGGTCAATCTCCAAATTTTAATATCTTTAGTGAATTACATGAATTGGTCCGCTCCGTACTCCTAAAACACGTCTGGATATGTAAATACCCGACGTTAACTAAAGTTACCCACTTTACTGCGACTTCTTGTAGCAGGTCAGGTAGGTTTTACTTATTAGACTGCCTGAGCGACAGTATTCTTAATGTTGAACTCATCTCAGCCTCCTTCACAACTCTCAATCTTGAACGGCAACCAGTGAAATTCTTTCGCCCTCCGTGGATGCTAAACGTCGCTCACCTAGCTGACCCCTCTCTCGATCACGTGGTGCGAGCCGTGTGGGAGCGTACTCTACAGTCCACTGGGAAATAATCTTCCACCCTTGGCCAGTGGACACAGCTCACAAAACCGAGGCTCGGGCAAATTATGATACTTTATTGTGCTGCCAAAGTGCGAGACTTTCGGAGAACTTATGAATATTACTATTCCATCGTTCGTGAACTTTATGCTGATTCGGATCATGCCCCTCTGCGAAATGCTGATGTTAGGCATGTAAAGGTAGAACTGTTGACCTTGAAGAGAATACAAATGGAAGGTTTGAAACTCCGATTGAAGCCACATTCATTGGTGACGGAAGAACTACCTTCCTTATACCATATCCTTCGGTATCACACCCGTCGCCGACGCGCTTGTATTCGTTCTCTCACTAGTGATGAGCGTATCATAATGGTTCAAGCTGATATAGAGCGTATCTTACATCAGTACCATGTAGACATCTACGACGTCGATGAGTCCAATGAAACCTTTTCCGACCCACTTGTCGGCATCTTGGATACGACAATTACACCTGAACATAATGCAACGCTCTTACCTGCCTTTCAACCTAAGGAAGTTTACAAACTTATTTGGGATCGCCATCTCAAAGTGTCCCTAGGTCTAGACGGACCTTCAAACGTAATTTATGTGCGCTTTTGGCCGTTGTTGGATGCTACCTTTACCTCCCTTTTGAATGAAGCGTTACAGGATAGAGTAGTGCTGATCTCGTTCAAAGTGGGAAAAATTGTTTTAATCCAGAAACGCACTGGACCGGCTGCCCCTGATAGCTTTGGTCCACTTACTTTGTTAAAAATTGATTATAAGACTGTGGCGATGACAGTTAATAGCAGGATGTCGGCTCTGATGGAGACGATTGTTGCAAAACATCAAGGCAGCGTACCTGGTCGTAACATTCTTACTCATGTAGTCGAGAGAGGTGACGTAGTTTCGGTTGCTTCTGTAACGTCCGTCCCCTGTGCCCTTACTTTTCTAGACTTCGATAAGGCATTTGGTCGAGTTAATCACGACTCTCTGCTTCGGATTCTGGAGGCAGTTGCTTTCACTGTGACACACGGCAAGTGCTCTCAAATATATTTACGGGTATTTCGGCTTCGGTGCTTGTTAATGGGTAACTGACGCCATCAATAAATATCCATAAAGGAGTACGTCAGGGAAGCCCGCTGTCAATGACTTTGTTTGTGTTGTCTCTGGAGCACCTACTTCGGATGCTAGCACCCCAGCTGACAGGTTGAACGCTTTCCGGCGGGACTGTAGCTGTTCGTGCATACACGAATGACTTGATGGTTCTACTTCGCAATCCTGCTGAGATACCTCGACTGAAGGCTGTAATGGATAATATTTGTCGGAGTTCAGATGCAAAAGTTAAGGAAGGTAATTATAAGCTTCTTCCCTTGCGAGGTTTCGATGACGCTCAGGTTCCATGGGCTACTGCGGTGGATCGGCATACGTCTCTTGGTATCATCATTGAACTTTGTCCACCCCAAATGGCGGCGCTCAATTGGAAGTCTGTTACGGAAAAAATTCACGGAACGATACAAGAGCACGAAAGGCGTTCTCTTACTCTGATCCAGAAAGTCTGAATACTGGATACGTATGTCTTACGCAAGGCTTATTACATAGCCCAAGTTTATCAGCTTCCCTCGATGGTGGCAAAGAATCTACAACAATTGTCTGGCCGTTTCTTATGGAAAAGACACATATTTCGCTTACGGTATGAGGTGATCACGAAGCCTCGTTCGTTTGGGGGGCTTGACCTGACTGACATACGAAGGAAGACGCAGATGCTATTCGTCAGTCGTACGACGATGACTCAAGAAACTCACACATTCACGTCTCATTTGTTTCTCTGTGGCCGTCCTGATAGTCTTGACTCCTTATTCATGTTGGTCGCATAAATTACAAGTTAAAACACATTCGTGACTTCTACCTTATTTAGGGGCTGATATCTTATGGAGACCTGTCCTCACCATGAGCTTCCTGCGACTCGCTGGGAAGCAGTCCGTTGCCTGAACCGAAAGAGAATCGCCGCAAATAGCTTGGACGACATTTTGGTTCAATATCAGTCTTCCGATTTTGCCGATTCGCGGAGCGTCCTCGTGGTATAAGGTAGCTAATAACGTTATTCCAACGAACGAGATACTTTTCCGTATGATGCTTAGTGACACGGATTTATGCAGTAGTTGTACGTCTCCCGATACGATAAGACTTCGCCTTACTTGTGGAGGTAATATGGTAAACTGGTCTTGCATCAGGACAAAATTGGCCTTCCTTACTCGATCTTTTGAGACTGCATACAAAACATATTGCGCCCAGATTCTTCTTTCTTTAAACGATCGGAAACCCATACCGTTATGTGATTGCTGGGAAACTTCGTTCATTATGTTGTAGAAGGCGAGGGAGAAGATCACATGAACTCTATGTAGTACATGATCACTGCCTATTGGACATGCTTGCGAATGCTTCGATATCGAGTGCTCTTCGCCAACATGTTAAATCTTGTTTTCCGTCAACAAGTTGTTGGTTAATTTAATTTTTCTGATCATAAGTGTTTTTCTTTGTTATGTATGTTCCTATCCGTTTTGCTTCGGCTTGTCCTCTTCAGGTTTCCCTGTTCTTTTTTTTTTTTTTTTTTTTTGTTTAGACTCAGCATTGCTCCAGTTCTATTGTAAAATGTGTATAGATGAAGTATAGATACACATGAGCCCATACAATCCTTGCAATAAAATTGGGATTTTTCTGTTAGCTATTTCGAATGCAATCTTGTTTTGTTTTCTTTCTACTTTTAGATTCTATTACAAACTATAAAAATATATAAAAACACGGTAGACTGATCCACCAAGTTTGTATTGAGTTAGAAGAAAGTGCCAGGTCGTCGCCAAATTTCAGGCAATCTACACTGCGCCCATTGCGCTTGTTCCTCAGACAGACAGGAAGTCCCTGTCAACTTACTCGTTTCACTAGTCTCTTATTACCTTAATCAGAGCACAATGAAATAGGATAGTGGAGAGATCAGTTCCCTGGATTATTCATTTCTTTTCTCCAAAAATCTTGGAGTGTTCTGAACTTTACCAGTGATCTGTTGGATAAGATTATTGATTCTCTGGTCTACTCCTTGATCCTATAGGATCTTCATGGGGCTGGGCTTGTCGGTCGAGTTATACTTCTTAATGTCAACATAGACGACAGACTTATTACCAATCAATTTCAATTGTTGTAACACTAATTTCAGGTTGAGAACTTGTTCAGTAGAGGAGCGTTCTCCTTTATTATTATTATTATTATTATTATTATTATTATTATCGATTATTCCCATTTACAGAGAGCGTTTGAACTTGAATTCCTTTATGATGATTGTTTATGTTTTTGTGAGCCCAAATTTTCTTCATGTGTTCACTGTGTCGTTTCTTTCTCTCCGCTGTCCATTTGCATCCTGGCCTCTTCTGTGTTGTGGTGTCAAATTTATGTTTTTTGCTGATGTTCCTGAATTTAGTTCTATTTTCTGCATCGTTTACTGTTATGTGTGCTTGTCTGAGGTCCTCTTCAACTTCTTTTATCCATTTTGTTTTTCCCCTGCCTGAGTTGATGACTTTAAGAATTCGCTTTGAAATTCGGTTTTCATTCATCCTGTGGATATGTCTGTAGAACTGCATTCTTCTTTTCCTTATTGTATCCGTAATCTTATCTGTGTATTTATATAATTCTGATATTGGTGTCTTCTTCCAGATTCCTTGCTCTTGTACTGGACCAAAAATTTTCATGAGGATTTACCTATCTTGTTTCTCTATTTCTTTGATTTTAGTTTTCCCAACTATTTGTGTTGTTTCAGATGCATACAGTGCCTCCGGACGTAAGACAGCCGGCCTCGGTGGTCTAGCGGTTCTAGGCGCTCAGTCCGGAACCGCGCGACTGCTGCGGTCGCAGGTTCGAATCCTGCCTCGGGCATGGATGTCTGTGATGTCCTTAGGTTAGTTAGGTTTAAGTAGTTCTAAGTTCTAGGGGACTGATGACCACAGATGTTAAGTCCCATTGTGCTCAGAGCCATTTGAACCATTTTTTTGAAGTAAGACAGTGTTGTAGTGCCTCAATTTTGCGTTAATGGATATGGACTTTTTGTTATAATAATTCCACGTGAGTTTATATGCTTCCTGGAGTTCTTTTATTCTTTCCTCGTTGGCCTTTAGGCTTATCCCTGATGGCTGGATTATATCTCCCAGCTACTTAAAATGTGGTACTTGTACGATTTTCCCATGGGTTGTCACAATAGGCAATTTGTCTTGTGGCCCTCTTTCTATGTACTGGGTTTTCTCATACGAGACTTGCAGGCCTGTTCTTTGTGCAATTTCGTGTAACTTCTCTATGGCGTTAGTGGCTTCTTTTCTATTATTTGTGAGTATTGTAAGGTCATCAGCAAAAGCTAAACACTTCACATTGAATCTATTATCTTTTCTAATGCCAATTTGGATTCCTTTGACTTCTTTTTCCCATGTCCTGATACTTTTTTCAAGAATGATATTAAAGAGTAATGGTGAAAATCCGTCACCCTGTCGTACTCCAGTTTGGATTTCAAATGGTACAGAAATATCCCCTATAAATTTAACCGTGGAGACTGTGTCAGTTAATGTTTCCCGAATGACTGCTCTTGTCTTTCTGTCAATGCTGAAGAGCGCTACTCTGTCATTTGAGTTGTAGGCCTTTTTAAAATCTACAAATGTGACCACTGTGTTTCGGGTGTTTCTCATCTGGAGAATCATTTTCAGATTCCAGATCTGCTCTATGCATGATCGTCCCTTGCGAAAACCAGCCTGGTATTCTCCTATTTGTGGGTCCTTTATTATTATTATTATTATTACTATTGCGGTTGTTTCTATCGAATGCCACATCGGGCTATAAAGAGCTCGGGCGCGATTTTCGCAACACCTTGTTGATACTCCCACGCAAGGACGGAACAGGACGAGGCTACGCCCTTAGCTTGTTGCGGATACGGTCAGTTACCGTTGTTTCAGGGCCGCCCTTTGGATGCGGCCCTGCCGTCAGGGCGTCTACCCTGTTTCTGCAGGTAAGACGGGTCGTGTTACGCCTCAGTCGGCAGACGCAAGCGATGAACCGGAAACTGCAGGAGTGGAGGGACGCTACGATCCGTTGACTGCTCGGGAATGTGATTTTCCGGCAGCATCGGCAAGCGACGCGTTTGTCTGCTGTCGGCGCGGTGTGGCGTCACCAACGCAGCCGCCAAGTTGTGCGCGCCGACGCGGCCCTCGTTAAAAAACTTTCCTCACTGATGTTAGGGCCGTGGGAGGCCCTGGCCAACCCATTCCTTCCCTTCAGACAGAAAGAAAAATAAAAGTTGCGGGAAGAGCGGCGAGGGAGCTGAACGCCGCCGTGTTTCTTATTTTTTTATTTTTATTATTGTTATCATTATTGCTGTCCCGCGGGACTGAGAATGTATGCACGTTTAGTAACTTTTCTGTATCCCGCTGGAGGAGTTGGTAGCAATTTTCCTTCATCAAACAAACGTTTACTGGAACCAAGCGCATTAAGAGTTCTGCAGTTGTTACGCTAAGATGCGAAATTAAACAAACTGACTTTCACGATTACACAAGGAAATGGGGAAAATTTATTGAGATAGCTAGTATGATTCTCATCATCAAATGAATGAAACAGGTAAAAGAAGCTTAATGAATAGCAAATTTCTGAAACGACAACTGGTGTTTAGTGTTCCGAAATAGCATTTATTTCCCTACTCTGATTTCCAATTCATTTAAAATTTCTCGAATAGTTTATTGCAGAAAATTTTGGTATAACCCCAAAATTATCCTTCTAAACGCAGTTATTACGCAGTCTTACTGTTTTAGCATTTCGAGTCGTATTTTGGAGCTTTCTGAATCCAAGTGGTCCGCAAATTTTACTAAGTAAGCCGCCACCAGCTTGTGGAACTCCAAAGCTTGTAATTGTTAGTTCTTACTCACACAGATCTTAGTTCCACGACGTTCATCAACCTACAATGCTGATGTCAACTTTCTTGACCATGATTTTTCACCACTAACACTTCCCAGCTTTTGGTCACTGCATTGGAATCGGTACATTCCCTTCCTGCGTCCACATCATCTACGAAAGAACTGACTTTACCCGCTCTGAGCTAGCATCCTGAAAGAAAAACATCTTGCGAGTGTTAACATTTTTTAGTTTCAGCAACCATGGCGTTGACAATCACTTTTTGAAACTTTTGCCGTCTGCCTTGAAATCATTGTAGTTACAATGCACAACATGGAATTACATAAGAAGTTACTGCAGATGTATATCTAATCTGATGTAAACATTGTTTTAACTATAATACGAACCAATTCCTTCACTATTTAAATTAATATTATAGTGTTGCCACTTCACCTTTTTGGTTTAGTGCAAAATAATTGTTTTGTAATTTTCTGAACTTCCAGATTGTACTTGGGAATTAACTAGAGGGTTCATATTCTTTCAGCCAACTTATGTAATTTTTTGTGACCAAGTAGTTTTATAAAACGGTTATAACTTTCGCCAGTTCATGTGTTTCGTAAAAACATGTAACGTCACTTCATATACATTACTGCTGGTTAAATGGCTGCTAGTTGCAGGGGAACACATAAATAAATAAATATAAGTAACTTGTGGGATCGTCGTGTCTTCCATATCATTTAGCCTTGGGCAACGCATTGCTTCTTTCACAAACTCGGCTGTTTTGAAGTCATATCCACTATCTTAATATCAGGCGAGGACAGACTAAAGCGCTTTACTAACGTGTTGCACGATAAAATAGTATAGAAACCTAACAATAAAAAAGTACTTCACCGACGACTAAAGAAGTCACAGCGCCTGAGAAAATGACCAGATAGGAGGAAATAATAAACAGGCCGAAGCGAACACAGAAGCAATTTCAACACGCCGGACCAGCCGCATACCCGGTCTACAAGTGAATCAAAATGACATCTGGACAACATACGGATATCGTCATACTGATTACAGAGTGTAACAAGAAAGCAGTGTAGGCTGGAGAATAGGGCTCGAGACCCAGACCTGTATGGTTGTAAGGGGTGAATCGAGCAGGGTGCCGCGAGAGCATCAAGGAAACATTATTCACAAGGAAACATTTGTTAATCAAAAATACAGGATTGTCTTCCCCAGTTTCAGTGTGGACCCATATAACAGAAGCAGGTGTGCATCGCTGGCAGTACCCCTGTGTTACAGAAGGCCTGCGTGGTGGCCGTTAGGTCACGGGTGGTAGGTGGCTCCCAGGTGCGACCCCCGCTGGACAGCAGTGCATAGCAAACTCTGCGGGACGATGTCCGAAACGCTCTCGTTGACGACGTGTGCCCTAGTCATTCCCTCCAGATCATTCTGATGGACTCATTGTCGGGTAGAGTCTGACACGTGGTCTTCAGTTAGAAGACAGAGGGCGTCACCATACTTTTGGCTACAGGAACGGGGCCTTCACGATGGCAAATTGATTATAGATTTCTAGGGCTGCTGGTCAGGCCGCCAGTAGGCCAACTGACTGGTGGCTGTCTCTGCAATCAGTCAATGATGACAGGAAAATAGTCGTTGCAGCTTGCAGAAGCAGAGGTTCCCTGGCAAGGCTTGCGACTCCATATGCGGTTGTGGATGATTACGGGCTAAGAGGGTAGACTAATGGAGCCTCCACTGTACCACTGGAATGCTACAATTAAGAGTGAGATTAAAAAATGCGTAATATATAAGCTGGTGCTTTTCACTGTAAGTGTGTAAATACGCATGGTGGTCACTGGGAGTTGATGACACGCACCCTTACTGCAGATCTGAGATTGCGTGATTGTGTGTGTGTTTGTGTTCATAGAAATACGTACAAGGCTGAGAAATGAATTTCGGACTAGTAGATTTAAGTAATTATGGTGAAATCTGGTTTCACAGGATAGAGCGGATCAGGTTATGGTTGTGGAGAGGACCGTAATCAATTATTGTTAGTTGAACAAAACCCACAAACTTTTATTTTCCTAAGAACCACTAAATTACATGTTGCCTTAAAAGAATCAAATTAAAACACTACAGCTGAAGGACTAATTAAGAAAACTTGCAATACCTCCTGGGCTGATGGCCCAAAACCACCAAAAGCAAGAATGGCTGAAGGCCTAAACACAAGTTATAACAATTACTTTAAAGAATACATGCGGGTGAAGGCCTTACTTAAAAAACATATTTCACGTAAATACTCGGCTGAAGGCCACACACAAGGGCCTGGATAACAAGAATTTTAGATATAGCAAATTTTTTAAAGAATTATTTTTAAACATATCAATTTCCAAAATTTTAATTTAAGGCGGCTGAAGGTCTTATCTTAAAAATATTTCACTTAAAAGCACGGCTAAAGGCCACACACTGGACACTGAACAACTCATGGCTTTAGACCTGGACAACAAGAATTTCATATAGAACAAACTTTCAAAATTTTAATTATTAAACAAATCAATCTTCAACTTTAAGTCGGTTGAAGGCCTTATCTTAAAAATATTTAAAGTAAAACTCGGCTGAAAGCCACACACTAGACATTGAACAACTCAAGGCTTAGGGCCTGTATAACAAGAATTTAAGATAGAACAAACTTTCAAAATTTAGTTTTTAAACAAATCAATCTACAAATTTTAATTTAAGTCAGCTGAAGGCCTTATTTTAAAATTCAAACGAACTAAATTAGTAGACGTCCGGAGGCTTCGCACAGTACATGAGACTAAAATGAAAATCACAATCTAAAACCAAGAGAACAGTGGTGCTCAGAAGTGTTCCACAGGTCGGCCTGAGGAGGCAGCTCTAACTTAAGGTGAGGTGAGACAGGCAGCCAAGAGTAAGGTTAAATAATTCGATGGCCATCCGACCAAGGGACAGCTGAAGGACCGACCAACAACCTAATCAGTTCCTTTCTGTCCGACCAATGGTACAACAATGCAAAATATCAGCCAAGGACGAAGTTACCAGCTACACTACATCTCCAAAATTAACGTCTAAAAATATCCAAGACACAATAACCACTCTTAAGATAAAAATATATGAACAAATAATTAAAAGGCTGTCGAACTACACGTGATGCGAGACAGCATCAATACAGCGAGGAAAAACACAGTGCCGGAAAAGTACGCTAATGATCAGGGTAGGTAACTGGGGCGTTAACTGCCACAAGGCAGAAAATACCGCTGGTGCACTTTACTGATAAGTAACAACCAATTTAATAGTTAAAGACCATACAGGAAGATGGCTGCAAACTTTCGCCGATTCCAGCACACCATAAGTTGCTGCTAGCCGGAATGGCGCAGGGAACAACAACCGGCAATGAACGAAGAGATGTCACAGCAGTTGATCACTCAACTTCAGTGTTCAGATTCGGTGCGCAACGAACTTCATAGCTCTCGCAGCCAGCGCCTCACAATCCGACTGTGTGTGCGCGCCACCAGCGGTCCTAGCGTGTTTACGCGCGCGGAGGCTTCCTCGCTGCTCTGTCCCGACTGACTGACTGCCACACACACCACCAAATGGAGCTATATCGGTCACACCAAAGATCGTACAGCAGTACTAGAATCGATAGGCGCTGCTGCTGCCACTGATGGAGGCAAGTCAGCAACTCATTATGGTAGTAACTCAAGGAGAAATAAGACGCCACTCTATTGCGACAAAATGCCAAAGAACAAACGGCATCAACGCGAGCCGGCCACGGCTCATATAGTTGTAGGCAAATGGAAATTAGGTTCTGTGCAGATTAGTGTGGTTAATTATATTTGAGGTGTTCTGGGGACTCCAGACGTCTGCTCATGATGTCAGAGTATGCAGGGGCCCAGATTCTGCAGAACAGTGCTGCGTGCCATGGATATCCTTCTATGGCGGAATTCTGTGATCGTGAGACTTGGTAACTAGGGAGACCTATAGATAACACAGAACCGAATTTGACGCATAAGGACGATGAGAGCCTGTTCAAGATATTGATTGTATGAAGTTCTTGTCGACTGGAAGTTAAATCATTTTGTAATTCGAATAATAAACCGTTCTTTGTGAACCCACCAGCGCCTGATATTACGTAATGGTAGTCATTTCGTAGGAAAGGTCTGGTGCAAGGTGGGGTCGCTCCGAAAGGTGTAAGAAGGTCGCATAAAGAAGAAGAGTTGCGAACACATGAACATTAAAGGAGACGAAATCTGACCAAAAAAATCACAAGTACGACGTTTCACAGAAGTAATGAGGACGGAATAATCAGTTAAACGGTTGCCGCTGACAAGTATGCGGAAAATTCGCAAAGAAACCTGGGAGTAAATATGTGGTACTAATGTGCAAAGATCAATTATAGCTACGCTGACAAAAAATGATATCGGCAAGGTGAGAGAGTGTATGCAGTTACCACACAAGAATCATATTAAAGTTGCAACTGAATGTGTTTTACTCTGTTATATAGCGTATTATCAATATTTACCATTGGAAACTACAATTTTCATCATTGAAGAACAGTTTAACCGTAATAACAATAATCAACGATGTGTTGTCGTGCATGTAAACTACTAATAACGAGTTTATTCGTCATCAAATCACATATTGTTACCGCAGCCCCAGATCTACGAAATTTCCGAACCGGGGCAAAAACGCGCTAGTGGCACCTGCTCCCCCCCCCCTTCCCCACCCCCTCACCGCGCACCACAAGCGTTTCAGATGGGGTGCAAAAAATTTTACAAATCGGTTTTTCAAAAATATTTTCGTTTGTAGCGAAGGTATTTCTGAAGAGTTTGATACATAAAACGTGTATGTTCGAGGAAATGTAAGACATTATTTGGTCTTAAGTGTGCCAAAGTGCAGTGCCACGCCTCTTCATATAGCATTCTTCTATCGCATGTCACTCTATTTTGCTCTGTGGATTTCAGACGTGTATATCTGGTTATAGAAGCCATCAAACCTATGTGCAGGACAGTGGAAATTAAAATGTCCCGTGATACCTCTCCTGCTCCCAGTCAGCCGGTTTGACGTTCTAACCTCCCCCCCCCCCCCCCCTCTTCTTTGAAGAAAACTCACAATTAATATTGAATAGGATTATTTGTCACCAGAATAACAAGAACCCTTCGCAAGAACTGCACTCTTTATTGCGGATTGGCTAATAACTCTCTTTTATGTGACATAAAATTAGAAACGTGGAACATATAACCAGTAAAGACAACAGACAAGCAAAGTATATCCACATTTCATCAATCCTTAGGTCCCAGAATTTTTTTCTGTATAATCTTGTTTCAACTTTACACTGCGTACTTTCCTCTCTGTGAAATAATTCATTACCTCATCAATATTCGTCAAACGTTCTGTTGCATGAAAAATCAAAATGTCGTTGTATAATACTGAAAAAGCTGTTAATATGAATAGTACCCAAGATAGCTGTGGTTTCTCGATTTAATGACATCCATTTTGTCACCTTCTGCTAGATAAAACGAAATAGGCCTTCCCAATATTGCAGCAATTGTAATACATATCAGATACCGGAGACTGTTTTGGCACAAATGGTCATTTCTGTGTACCTCATTTACACAAATAACACCACAGAAAACAATTCGCGAAGTCCTAATATCAAAAGCCTTTTAGGCCTACTACAAGCAAAAAGCTTTACTGTATGTTAGGATACAGTTCCACATTTCATTCAATTTTTCCGGTTTCTCAAGTTTGAGATAGGAAAGCAGGAGTAAGAAATTTTCATATAAATTTTAAATCGTATCCTCCCTCGTTCTAACAATCTTGTCGCCACTAATTTTGCAACTATTCCTGCCATTGTCAAAATTTATTCTGCGGCTAACTTCACTAACCCTGCCATTGTCTCCGGTTTAGTTATCCCGGTTTTATTCTCCAGTTAGGCGTTACAATGTGTTCGTACAACAGCTTTTCCGCGCTATTCCGAGAACAGAATTTACGCGGCTGCTAACCGGAGACTGTGTAACTGATCCGTAATAGTTTAGAGATCTGAGAAAAGTTCTCTTTCAAAATTTCATTTTCTTGGGTACACCGAAAAGATACTATGTAGTCTTTTTTCAAAAAATGGCTCTGAGCACTATGGGACTTAACATCTGAGGTAATCAATCCCCTAGAACTTAGAACTACTTAAATCTAACCAACCTAAGGACATCACACACACCCATGCTCGAGGCAGGATTCGAACCTGCGACCATCGCAACAGCGCGGTTCCAGACCGTAGCGCCTAGAACCGCTCGGCCACCCAGGCCGGCGTAGTCTTTTTCACCTGTTACTTCTGTTAGTGATTCATTTACACTCTGGTAGTCTCAGTCTGTGAATATCGCTAAGAACTGTAACAACCCTGATCATTCGCAGGCCATAGCAACCACACAAACTAACAGCGACTGGCAGTCACACGTTCGGGTTCATTCGGCTCAGCGCTAACAGTCCAGTCCCGATATCCCTGCGGGCAAGGGTTTCTTTTCCCCCCATACATGCAACTAGGATTCCCCTGGCCGAGACGACTCATACATTATGTGTGGTGTCACCGCCAGACACCACAATTGCTAGGTGGTAGCTTAAATCGGCCGCGGTCCATTTAGTACATGTCGGACCCGCGTGTCGCCACTGTGTGATCGCTGACCGAGCGCCACCACAAGGCAGGTCTCGAGTTACGGAATAGCACTCGCCCCAGTTGTACGGACGACATTGCTAGCGACTACAATGACGAAGCCTTTCTCTCATTTGCCGAGAGACAGTTAGAATAGCCTTCAGCTAAGTCGATGGCTACGACCTAGCAAGGCGCCATTAGCCTTACATAGTTTGATAGTTATCGTATGAAATGTCTCATCAAGAACGATGTATACAACAAGGATTAAAAGTTAAGTATTCCAGCAGCTGCATACTTTTCTTATTAGCATTCACTACTTATCCTGTTCCAGAATTCACGCCCGTCTGCGTTAGATAGCGTGCATTTCGGCCTCCTCTATCTACAAGGTGTTGGCACATTTGCCAACACATCATTATGCACACATTCAAAATTCAACTTATGATTCGTTTACATATAACTTAGAATGTGTTCAAAATTGTTCAAAAACCAACTGGGATGCGTTTCAAAATTATATGAATAATCGATAGACAATCGTGCGCTAGATGCTGGGTGCTTTGTGAAATATGGTTTTTTTTCTTCAAGAATATGAATTTGCCACCCCCTCCCACCTTTTCACTCCTTCATTCGGGTCTGCGAGGCAAATTTACATCTACAGACTGCTAAATATGAATCAATCAATACTTCAATACATATCCAGCTCGGCAGTTGAAAAGTATTAAAAATAGCTGAATACGAGTACACAGGTTGTCCGCTTCAGCACGCAGCGTCACGACTAAGCATTTCTGCCCTCCAAGTCGGCACCTCGCAGCAGTGCAGCGCGTCGTTTAAATGTGTACACTCAGCTATACATACAAAGTGCGTCGAAAACGAGATAAGTTCGTTTAAATAATGAAAAATGTGTTTTACTGAACCAATTCAATGCATAACTATCAATCAGGGACTAATAGACCACCGTAGATCTCTAAACTTCTTCTAAAGTCAAGGCCATACCTGAAAAAAAATGGCTCTGAGCACTATGGGACTCATCATCTGTCGTCATCAGTCCCCTTGAACTTAGAACTACTTAAACCTAACTAACCTAAGGACATGACACACAACCATGTCCGAGGCAGGATTCGAACCTGCGACCGTAGCAGTTTCGCTGTTCCGGACTGAGCGCCTAGAACCGCTAGACCACCGCGGCCGGCAAGGCCATACCTGTTTAGTACGATTTCTTTTTCTTTTTTTTTTGTCATCAGTCTACTGACTCGTTTGATGCGGCCCGCCACGAATTTCTTTCATGTGCTAACCTCTTCATCTCAGAGTAGCACTTGCAACCTACGTCCTCAATTATTTGCTTGACGTATTCCAATCTCTGTCTTCCTCTACAGTTTTTTCCCTCTACAGCTCCCTCTATTACCATGGAAGTCATTCCCTCATGTCTTAGCAGATGTCCTATCATCCTGTCCCTTCTCCTTATCAGTGTTTTCCACATATTCCTTTCCTCTCCTCATTCCTTACCTTATCAGTCCACCTAATTTTCAACATTCGTCTATAGCACCACATCTCAAATGCTTCGATTCTCTTCTGTTCCGGTTTTCCCACAGTCCATGTTTCACTACCATACTCCAGACGTACATTCTCAGAAATTTCTTCCTCAAATTAAGGCCGGTATTTGATATTAGTAGACATCTCTTGGCCAGAAATGCCTTTTCTGATATAGCCAGTCTGCTTTTGATGTCCTCCTGCCTAGGTAGCAGAATTCCTTAACTACATTGACTTCGTGACGATCAACCCTGATGTTAAGTTTCTCGCTGTTCTCATTTCTACTAATTCTCATTACATTCGTCTTTCTCCGATTTACTCTCAAACCATACTGTGTACTCATTAGACTGTTCATTCCGTTCGGCAGATCATTTAATTCTTCTTCACTTTCGCTCAGGATAGCAATGTCATCAGCGAATCGTATCTTTGATATCTTTTCACCTTGTATTTTAATTCCACTCCTGAACCTTTCTTTTATTTCCATCATTGCTTCCTCGATGTACAGATTGAAGAGTAGGGGCGAAAGGCTACAGCCTTGTCTTAGACCTTTCTTAATACGAGCACTTCGTTCTTGATCGTCCACTCTTATTATTCCCTCTTGTTTGTTGTACATATTGTATACGACCCATCTCTCCCTATAGCTTACCCCTACTTTTTTCAGAATCTCGAACAGCTTGCACCATTTTATATTGTCGAACGCTTTTTCCAGGTCGACAAATCCAATGAAAGTGTCTTGATTTTTCTTTAGCCGTGCTTCCATTATTAGCCGTAACGTCAGAATTGCCTCTCTCGTCCCTTTACTTTTCCTAAAGCCAAACTGATCGTCACCTAGCGCATTCTCAATTTTCTTTTCCATTCTTCTGTATATTATTCTTGTAAGCAGCTTCGATGCATGAGCTGTTAAGCTGTGTAAGTAGGCTGTTTATGTTTTCTCTATGTAAGTAGGCTGTTTATGTTTTCTCTATGTAAGTAGGCTGTTTATGTTTTCTTATTGGCAACGTTACGTAACGCTCAATATGAAAATCACTGGCTGTGCTGTGTGCAGTCTGTGGCTAGTTTGCATTGTTGTCTGCCATTGTAGTGTTGGGCAGTGGCAGCTGGATGTGAACAGCGCGTAGCGTTGCGCAGTTGGAGGTGAGCCGCCAGCAGTGGTGGATGTGGGGAGAGAGATGGCGGAGTTTTGAAATTTGTCATGAACTGCTATATTTATATATGATGATATCAAGGTAAATACATTGTTTGTTCTCTATTAATATCTTTCATTTGCTAACTATCCCTATCAGTAGTTAGTGCCTTCAGTAGTTTGAATCTTTTATTTAGCTGGCAGTAGTGGCGCTCGCTGTATTGCAGTAGCTTGAGCATTGAAGATTTTTGTGAGGTAAGTGATTTGTGAAAGGTATAGTTTAATGTTAGTCAGGGCCATTCTTTTGTAGGGAATTTTGAAAGTCAGATTGCGTTGCGCTAACAAAATATTGTGTGTCAGGTTAAGCACAGTCCTGTATAATTGTTCAAAGGGGACGTTTCATATGTCGACCCTTAGCCGAGGATACCTCACTGGAATCTTCTGATTTTTCTTGTAGTTTGTGTAATTAGTGTAGATTTTGTTTATTGCTAGCGCGTAACTGTAGAGAGAATCTCCTTTGTAGTTGCAGTCTTTCATTGTTGTACAGTAAAACAGTTGTGGCATGCATGTAGATTTGCACCAAGTATTTCGCAGCTGCGCTGGCAATTAAGTAGACATTATTTCCATTGCTATGTTATTTTATTTTTGCTCTTCAAATTGTGTTTTTCTGTGTTGTCGTGTGAAATACTGTAACAATAATGGCGTGTGAAAAACGTAATACTAGGCTCCAAAGTAAACTGAGAAATGACAGTGAAAATGAAAGCAGTGTGTTAGCGCCACCGAGTAATGAATTAACTGATGTTCAAAGTAGTAATTTGATAATTGTGCATAGGGAAATGGAGCGGGCGGCAAACAATGGCGTGGACAGTGAAACAATTAGTGAAGAGGGAAGCATTATCGATCGATCGGTCGGCAACAGCTCGCCTCAGGAATCCGAAATGATAGGACACAATTTTGCAAACACTGTAGATTCAGGTTTTGCGTCCTCACCGTTTTCTCAAATGAGTCAAGACACGTTTTCCGCTTGTCAAAATGTGAATGTTGCCGGTGCAAATTCACTGCCGAAAAGCACTGAGGAACATGTTTCAGACACCAGTGCATTGTTATTACAGTTAATGCAACAAATGGGACAAAGGCTACAAAAGTTAGACACAACGCTTCAACAAAATCAGAAACAAACACAGCAACAGTTACACACAATGGAACAAAATCAGAGACAAACACAGCAGAATCTTAAAAAGTTAGACACAATGGAACAGAATCTTCAAAAGTTAGACTCATTGGAGCAAACTCTTGAACAAACACGTGAGGATTTAACTACTGAGTTACATCACATTGAATCGAAATGTCAAAAAGTCTGTAATGACGTAAAAACACAAATTTGTGAGCATTTCCAACCTATTTTTTCGCGTCATGAAAATGCATTACAGAATCATGAAGCAGCCATAAAAGAACTGCAAACTATTGTTCATGAAAATCACAACACCTTGCAAGCTAAAATTGACTCAGTTGCATCTACCGATTCGGTTACGCAACTTGCAAAAACTCAGGAAAACTTAAAGGACACAGTAGATACTCTGAAACTTGGTTCAGAAAAACATACAGAGGAAATAATTTCACTATCGGATAAGGTAGCAGAACTTTCAGATCAGTTCACTAACTTATCTACAAAGGTAGATGATGATCTGAATAACACAACACCTGTAGCCTTCACTGACACTGAAGAGTATGTAGAAATTAGAAAATTCAAACAAAATCAAATTCAAATCAATACACAGTACAAAAGAGAAATCCGGGAAGTGCAAGATCAGTTGGCACAAGTAGTACAAGAATTACGTATTTCAGAGGACACTCGCGCCCCAATACGGGAAGAGGGACATACAAATACGGAACAGACACAAAATAACAACACAGGGCACTTCGGAAATTGTGAAAGAAGTTGGCAAGGTACGCCGAATTTTGAGATGGAACCGCCGAAACGACGTAACAATGACCGACATGCGACTTGCCGACATGATGATTTTGACTATAAGCTGTTCATTACTACACGTAAATTCAAAACATTTAAGAATTCTGGCAACGACATTCATCCACAAGCATGGCTCCATCAATTCTCTCATTGTTTTCCTCCCAACTGGTCGTTGGAACACAGATTAGAATTTATGTGTGGCTACTTAGAGAATGAACCAGCTGTAAGAATGCGATCGGTCATTCACGATTGCCACAGTGAAGGAGAATTTTACCATGCCTTCCTCTCGGCATATTGGTCTCAAGCCACACAAGACCGTGTAAAACATAGCATCATAATGATGAAACATTTCGAACAATCTGAATTCTCCAGTCTTGTGAAATATTTTGAAGACATGTTGCATAAGAATCAGTATCTTTCAAACCCATACTGCCCCTCAGAACTCATCCGCATTTGCTTAATCAAACTGCCTGAACATTTACGACATATTATTTTGGCAGGACGTTGCAAAGACGACATTGAAGCATTTCAGGGACTTTTACAAGAATTAGAAATTGACACTGACAATCGCGGAACGCGAAAGCAGGAACACAACAATTACAGGTCACATCCGTCGCAATTCCACGATGAAAGAAGTAATAACTTGACACGACAAGCCTATTCTTACAACGTAAATCGTGACCAAAACAGACACCACCCATATGACAACCACTGGCAGAGTAATAATAGTTACAGAGAAAGATCGCATTTCCGTAGTAATGAATATGACAGAGACAATCATAGAAATAGACAATATGACAACCAGAACTATTATTATCAAGGGAGACAGAATAACTTCAGACGCAACAGTTCAGCGCGCAGTTACGACTCAGGGAGAAATTCTGCACCACATGACCGACAAACAAGAAACTATGTAAACTACCGACAAAACGACAGACTTGAATTCCATCAGAACTGGCGAGCTTTAAACAGAGCTGGGCCCTCTCGGCAAGGCGAATTTGTGGAAGTTAGGCCTCCTAATCCCAGTAACGACGCGCGGCAACAAAGAGACAGACAATGACTCGCACCGCAGGCACCCACGTGCGCCAGGTGGCTCAGAGAAAAATAACATAGACGCTAACCTTGAGAAAAATTCCAGTATTCTTTACTGACGTATACTGCATGATAATTGCGTTCAAGCTGAAATTCTGAGTATTTTGAAGAGTAAAAGATTGTACCACATTTCACATGTAAAACCGATTATTGAACGATAATCTGCTTTTTAATTTTTTCTTTGCCATAAAACTTTTCAATTGACGCTACTAGTATGCTTTGTCAGACTTAAGAATCTGTCAACATGTAACAATGTTTGAAGTGAAATATCCAGTCAAGAACCAAGAGAACTTATTTAAACAGAAATTACGAATGCATTGTTATAATGAACAGACGACACAGTGTTGTTAGTTGTACATTCTTGCTTGTTAGTTGCACGATTACGTAACGACTATCAGGCTTACATACTTAGGACACATACTGGTACTGCTAATGAGATTTTAATGCAACATTTTGGTTTACTTGAAAATACATTCTGGGTTTAATGTACTTTCTGTGAGATACCAGACGACACAGTGGTTAGTTTAAGTGACAACTACACGATGTTATCACGACGCTACTAATGAGTGACAATTTACAATGTTGATTTTGCGGTGTTTCTGTTTTATATCTGCACAGTTTTCTGAATTCTTCTGCAAAGTAAAATATGTTTTAGTAGTAACTTTTGTGGTATAGCAACAATGAGACAGCCTTTTTCGTGGCATAACAATACGTTACTGTACAGTACTTTCTTCATCACGCCAATAAGCATA
Source organism: Schistocerca serialis cubense (assembly GCF_023864345.2). Lineage (NCBI taxonomy): Eukaryota > Metazoa > Arthropoda > Insecta > Orthoptera > Acrididae > Schistocerca > Schistocerca serialis. Next base: position 446,370,542 of record NC_064645.1, read on the forward strand.
ATAACTACGATATCTATACGCAAAGCATTTCATTTTTGTTTATCATGAGGTAAGTACATTGACTTCTGCAGAACTTAGCTTTCGGAGGAAAATAACTACGACACTTCCACAGAGATTATCTTACAACAAGATGCACATTTAGCGCTACAGGACACGCATTTCAGTGATTAATTTTGTACTTAAAACATTTATTTTTAAAGATTTTTGAATTACAAAGAAAGTTTTCCGTGATATATTTCATTCCATTGGTGTAATCTGTAACACCTGAGGGTATAATTACATTAATCCTCAGGGGGGTACACGCCTACTTTGTGTACCATGTGTGTGGCAACCACAAGGAACCCTAGCTAATATGGTATTAGCTTATACAACTTTACACATCGGTACCATATTTCTCTAAAACACAGAATTACACAGCTATCTGATTATTTAACTGAGAGAGACAAACATTTATTTTACTACATCAGTGACACATGTTTACGCAATTATACAGTTGGATAACTTCACACTTATGAAACTGTATTTTGTCTGTACTTTGTAAACTGTTCATATTTTTTCGGAATCATTGTGATACTATGAGAGCTTTGAATGATGTATTTGGTATGAGATCATGATTTTTAAAGTACGTTTGAGGCAGCTGACACTTTTGACATGAGCAGAGAATTTTTTTAGGCTTAGAAATTATTGGAGGAAGTTACGACGATTTTGAGATTTGACTGAGGTGTTATGATGTTATTATTACGACGACGATGTGTATTATGTTGTTGGGGAATGTTTATTATGCTACGTATTTCTCATGATGAAATATTGAAGAAGTGTCGACGAATATGTATATGTATAATGAGGTAAGGAATAATGAGTAGTGTTTAGGGACTCTGATTTATGAAAAGGATGTTGGAAACCAAGAAACGTACTTTAAGAGTTATGAAATGTGTGTGTATATTCGTGAATGTATTACAATGCAGACGAAAATTTTTTTTGGACACTGTTATATCAATAGCATTTTGTTTCTACAGATTTGTAACGCAAATTCTTGACCTGTGAAATATTTTTATATGCGACTGTCACTGTAGCGGAAACTGCTGTCGTAAATATTTCCGTAAGAAAGTTAACGGACCACCTACACATAATGCATCGTGGGCACCCAGCTGTGTCAGACGCCTGGAGAAAAAGCCATTAGCGCGTGCCTTTCAGAGCACAGGAAGAAAAAAAAAAAGGGACGCCATTAACCTCGCTTCTGACATTCCTTTGTAGAAAGCATCGCAAAAACGACACAGTCGAACTTGAAAACATATGATTTTTGTAATGTGTTGTGGGCACACAGCTGTGTCAAACACCTGGAGAACAAGCCATAGGGTGTGCCTTTCATCGCTAATGCGACACCCTCGTTTCTTGAAAACATATGATTACTCGCACTTTGTGCTAATTACTGAAATGCTTATGAATTGATGGGAAATATTCGTACATCTGCACACCTGATTATGACAAGTGTCTTTCTCCGAGAGTTGAGTGCTACTGACTTACGAAATGCCACATGACTATTGAATGATATTTTTATGCTTTGCTTTTCATAGTTGCTTATTTCATTTGACATCTGTTTTCCAGCTGTGTTGCAGCATTGCTTTTATAAAATAAATTGCATTTGCTAATGTGAACACTTTCTGTCAACAGATCTATTAAATAATTATTTTATGATCCACATTCTTTAAAAAAAGGAGCACTTGGAAAGGAAAGAACAATAAGAAGGAACTAGTAACAGTAACACACAATTTTCTTTTCAAGTACATGGTAATATTTTTTTTACAATAAGTTGTTGTGGTGCACCACTTTAATTACTTAGACATTAAGATGTGATTATACATTTCCCTTATCTGCATTGTTATCTTTAGTGTACTATTTTTTCTGCTTGAGCTATGTCATGTTTAGGTATAAGTTACTGCTGTTTGCCAGGCATCGTGTTACTGAATTTTAATTTGTGTTACTCTGCTAAGCCAGATTTAATTTTTTGTTTACTGCGCATTGGCTCATATTAGTTGTAATGTTGCACTGCTTGTTAATTTAGATTTACTGTAGCTTGCTTTGCAAATTTCCATTTTTTTTCTCATTGCTGTTTGTGTTAATTGTTATGTGATGCTGCATTGCCTCGTCCCTTAGTTTAGCATCTGAGCTCAGTAGATTTAAGTTAGCTTAAGAGGGGTAGACTATATAAGAAACTAACTATGATGAATTGGAAGAAATGCATTTAGACGCTATAAGAAAATGGTTTGGCCAAAAAAAAAAAAAAAAAAGTATTTAGGTGGGATTTTCTTGGAAATAAATGATGAGGTAAGATAATGGAAAATAAAAATGAGGTAAGAGATGTGTGAACATATAAATACAGAAAGTATGCTTAGATAGAATTTTTTTTGGTGGAAACAAAGGATGAAATAAGAGGAAAGATATATGAAGTTTTGGGTTGGACTGCAGTACCAAATGTTACACTGAAAACGAACCCTGTCCTTTCCTATTGGTGTTATCCCACTATATGTTTGTGTACCCTTGTGTATTTGTTTTCTTCCTGTCTCTGTGTAGTTTCATAGAATTTTTTTCTCTTTTAATATTAAGCTACATTCACTATGATGAAGAATACTGTTATCCTCAAATATAATTGGCATTAATAATATGTTATTTACTTTGTAAAGATGTTAGACATTATTCATTCTGTTTAAATGCTCATGTGTGAAGTTGATGTTTCAATAATTATTCTGATCTTCTATGTATGTACTCATGTCATAATTCCACTGATGTATGTGTTAGTTCTATTCTTTTGTAAAGTCTGTGTTACTACAAATGTTATCTGTACTATTATGTTCTTTAATGATGTATTTTGTACCTTTGTAATTGTATTCTCATGTTATAAAATTGTACTTGTCACCAGTTCATGATATTATGAACTTGTTAGTTATATTTCACTGCACACGTTTCTGTTGGTCATAGTATATGGACAATATGTGAGAAGTAGGGACTGTTAGTGTTTGCACGTGTGTTGATAATTCAGCAAGGGACTGGATAACAGCATTGCTTGTTCTAAGGACAATTCCAAAAACTTTGTGAGTGCACAAGTGGTGGTTTATGGACTTGCTATATTCTCCGCAAGACTCTTCGATGGTGAATGTGCACCTGCACAATCGCAACAGATGGCTGCTGGTCATCTCTACAAGGACTACAGTGGGTCTGCACCTCTGGTGGCCCACCAATACCATTATCTCTACAAGGACTACAGTGGGTCTACATCTTTGATGATCCATCAGTACCATTATTTCTACAAGGACTGCAGTGGGTCTGCGCCTCTGGTGGCCCACCAATATCGTAATCTCTACCAGGACTACGGTGGGTCTGCTCTGTGATGACCTACCTACCAATATTCGTCAGAACTTCGAATGACTCTGCTGTGGGTTTGCTCTGTTGTGGACCATTACCTGTATGCATGTCAAGAGTCAGCACTGTCTTTCCGTTGGAAGGACAACACTACTTCTTCAAGACTGCATGGAAATCCACTACTTCCGTGTGCATTTTCTTCTACTGCTCAGACTTTGAGAAAAACACTATATTTTACCGTAATGAATGATCAGGACTGTCTTTATGGACTGTGAGAAAATTTTAGCTTTTGACCAATATTGTATCAATAAGTGTGTGCATTTGATTTCTTTGTTATTGTAATTATGAAAAATTTTATCAAATCATTATTGGCCACTGCCCAAAAAAAAATTTGTAAAATTTTTTGTGGGGAGCATGGGGGCTATGTAAGTAGGCTGTTTATGTTTTCTCTATGTAAGTAGGCTGTTTATGTTTTCTCTATGTAAGTGGGCTGTTTATGTTTTCTTATTGGCAACGTTACGTAACGCTCAATATGAAAATCACTGGCTGTGCTGTGTGCAGTCTGTGGCTAGTTTGCATTGTTGTCTGCCATTGTAGTGTTGGGCAGCGGCAGCTGGATGTGAACAGCGCGTAGCGTTGCGCAGTTGGAGGTGAGCCGACAGCAGTGGTGGATGTGGGGAGAGAGATGGCGGAGTTTTGAAATTTGTCATGAACTGCTATATTTATATATGATGATATCAAGGTAAATACATTGTTTGTTCTCTATTAATATCTTTCATTTGCTAACTATCCCTATCAGTAGTTAGTGCCTTCAGTAGTTTGAATCTTTTATTTAGCTGGCAGTAGTGGCGCTCGCTGTATTGCAGTAGCTTGAGCAGCGAAGATTTTTGTGAGGTAAGTGATTTGTGAAAGGTATAGTTTAATGTTAGTCAGGGCCATTCTTTTGTAGGGAATTTTGAAAGTCAGATTGCGTTGCGCTAACAAAATATTGTGTGTCAGGTTAAGCACAGTCCTGTATAATTGTTCAAAGGGGACGTTTCAGCTGATTGTGCGATAATTCTTGCACTTGTCAGCTCTTGCCGTCTTCGGAATTGTGTGGATGATGCTTTTCCGAAAGTCAGATGGTATATCGCCGAACTCATATATTCTACACACCAACGTGAATAGTTTTGTTGCCACTTCCCCCAATGATTTCAGAAATTCTGATGGAATGTTATCTATCCCTTCCGCCTTATTTGACCGTAAGTCCTCCAAAGTTCTTTTAAATTCCGATTCTAATACTGGATCCCCTATCTCTTCTAAATCGACTCCTGTTCCTTCTTCTATCACATCAGACAAATCTTCACCCTCATAGAGGCTTTCAATGTATTCTGTCCACCTACCTGCTCTCTCCTCTGCATTTAACAGTGGAATTCCCGTTGCACACTTAATGTTACCACCGTTGCTTTTAATGTCACCAAAGGTTGTTTTGACTTTCCTGTATGCTGAGTCTGTCCTTCCGACAATCATATCTTTTTCGATGTCTTCACATTTTTCCTGCAGCCATTTCGTCTTAGCTTCCCTGCACTTCCTATTTATTTCATTCCTCAGCGACTTGTATTTCTGTATTCCTGATTTTCCCGGAACATGTTTGTACTTCCTCCTTTCATCAATCAACTGAAGTATTTCTTCTGTTACCCATGGTTTCTTCGCAGCTACCTTCTTTGTACCTATGTTTTCCTTCCCAACTTCTGTGATGGCCCTTTTTAGAGATGTCCACTTCAACTGCACTGCCTACTGCGCTATTCCTTATTGCTGTATCTATAGCGTTGGAGCACTTCAAACGTATCTCGTCATTCCTTAGCACTTCCGTATCCCACTTCTTTGCGTATTGATTCTTCCTGACTAATGTCTTGAACTTCAGCCTACTCTTCATCGCTACTATATTGTGATCTGAGTCTATATCTTCTCCTGGGTACGCCTTACAATCCAGTATCTGATTTCGGAATCTCTGTCTGACCATGATGTAATCTAATTGAAGTCTTCCAGTATCTCCCGGCCTTTTCCAAGTACACCTCCTCCTCTTGTGATTCTTGAACAGGGTATTCGCTATTACTAGCTGAAACTTGTTACAGAACTCAATTATTCTTTCTCCTCTTTCATTCCTTGTCCCAAGCCCATATTCTCCTGTAACCTATTCTTCTACTCCTTCCCCTACAACTGCATTCCAGTCGCCCATGACTATTAGATTTTCGTCCCCCTTTACATACTGCATTACCCTTTCAATATCCTCATACACTTTCTCTATCTGTTCATCTTCAGCTTGCGACGTCGGCATGTATACCTGAACTATTGTTGTCGGTTTTGGTATGCTGTCGATTCTGATTAGAACAACCCGGTCACTGAACTGTTCACAGTAACATACCCTCTGCCCTACCTTCCTATCATAACGAATCCTACACCTGTTATACCATTTTCTGCTGCTGTTGATATTACCCGATACTCATCTGACCAGAAGTCCTTGTCTTCCTACCACTTCACTTCACTGACCCCTACTATATCTAGATTGAGCCTTTGCATTTCCCTTTTCTGATTTTCTAGTTTCCCTACCACGTTCAAGCTCCTGACATACCACGCCCCGACTCGTAGAACGTTATCCTTTCGTTGATTATTCAATCTTTTTCTCATAGTAACCTCCCCCTTGGCAGTCCCCTCCCGGAGATGCGAATGGGGGACTATTCCGGAATCTTTTGCCAATGGAGAGATCATCATGACACTTCTTCAATTACAGGCCACATGTCCTGTGGATACACGTTACGTGTCTTTAATGCAGTGGTTTCCATTGCCTTCTGCATCCTCATGTCGTTGATCATTGCTGATTCTTCCGCCTTTAGGGACAATTTCCCACCCCTAGGACAAGAGAGTGCCCTGAACTTCTATCCGCTCCTTCGCCCTCTTTGACAAGGCCGTTGGCAGAATGCGGCTCACTTCTTAGGCCGGAAGTCTTCGGCCGCCAATGCTGATTATTTATCAAAATTTAGGCAGTGGCGGGGATCGAACCCGGGACCGAAGACGTTTTGATTATGAATCAAAGACGCTACCCCTAGCCCACGGTATAGTACAGCAATAAGTTTGTGTCGCAATTCCAAATAGTTAGCACATGAGTTTCATAACCATGGTTCTAATAGATCGCCAAACAGCCGAAGCGTTCATCCAATAGGTCAACGAAAAGTTTTCTCATATGGAATCGCGATTTTGACAGACAGAATCGCGTTTTCATCAGGTAGCAGAAGCAACGACAAATCAGATGAATAACAGCTTTACTGAATTGGATTCCATCTCAGAGCAAATGGATAAGAGATTAAAACAGATGGAATAGTCTTAGGACACAAACTGGAAACTAGACTTGACCCAGGGTTCAAACACGTAGGCGAAATACACACACAGTTAGAATTATAGATGACAAGTCAGGGGGTCGGTTACAACAAGTACATTCCACTAAGACAAACCAAGACATAATAATAAACGGCTCGAAACATTACGAACTAGATTACTTGAAACTAAAGGGGATCTGCGAAAATGAACGAAAAGAGATACAAAAACAATATCGATCATAGTTAATTAAATTGACTGTCGTTTCAGAAGTTATAACACTGTGATGAGGACAAATAAAATACATTACATTCACAGCCGAATAACACCACAAACACACAAGATATCCCATATTTAGACATTGTAGTAAGACCAGCAGACATTAGGTGGACAAATTGTAACAACAGCAACAGACTCACATTTATTGGCGAATGTCAGTGCGTCCCAAGGTGTGTTATCCAGTATTTGTGCGGATCACAACAAAATTAAATTCGTGGTGAGCCATTTATCAGGAAATGCAGCATAATGGGGTATACGGAGTTGATGATTTCAAGTCTTTCATTGATTTTGAAAGCAAATTAGAGGCAAAATACGGAATTGAGGGAGCACAAAAGAAACTTCTGTAGGAATTATTGGGGTCTAATCCGCATAATTGTAATGAATGGACGGGATACACTGATTTTATTGTATGTCGATTAATAAAAGCCAAATACCTCGATGATCCTTTTCATGAGGAGCAATTATCATCAGCCGCCTACCATGGAGAGTACTAGACTAGTTATTAGGGAAAGACTGGGGAAAAGTTAACAGCCTTTTAGAATATTCCGAACAGATGGCTACAATAGAGAGCCACTCAGGGAGATGGAATAAAACACGATTAGGGACAGTAGACAAGTCCAAAGTAACAGTCAATTTAAGGGACAAAGAAAACAGAGAAATGAATATAATAACCAATATAACAATAGATAGAGACTTAGGTGAAGAGATAGTAATCGCAGTACTCCTGAGAGAAGTCACGATGCTCGAGAACTCCACAGTCACCCGCAGAGGGAAACTAATAAGCTTCGGAAGAGAGGTTCGATCGTCTGAAGCTGTTGCAATCCAGCCACTATCATTGGAAACCCATATCATCAGCTATGAAAAAGGTAATACTATGATGAATTATTTATTAGATAAGTATCAACGTACAACTGAAAATTACATGTGACCAAACTTATGTGGCAAGATGGGTGGAATACCATTAGACATAATTAAGTATTTGATGAAAGTATTCCCAATGCTGTCGGTCACGAGAATGAAGGAGATGGGAATTACAGGAAGAAACAGTAAATGAGGACAGGCAGAAATATTAATTCAGTTTTATATCGGCACATATAACATAAGTTACCCAGCGTTCCTTGTATCTGACACAAGCATTGCTGTTCTTCTGGGAATGACTGCCTATCAGACTCTAAAATTATTTTAGACTTGTGCGGGATCTGTAACTTTTCTGTACGGTGGAAGATGTCGTGGTCTCATGACCTTCATTGCTTACTTATTCCGCCCTCACAATCATATTCCGCACATCAACACGCTTCATTCGAACCCAAACTCGATAAGATACACTCAATGTTGTACGGATTCATGTACACGATATGCAATTAACAAGTAAGCACACTGTGGTTGAAATACTCATGGCTGGCATACACACATATATTTCAGACACGACGGTCACAGAAGCTTTTAGTTTGGGAGAGAAACCGTACAAGGGTACGCTGGTCCCTTCAGAGGACGACCCAGATTATGTCAGCCAGTGACCGCCTGTGTAGCGAACAGTGTGGGGCCGAGTGAAAGGGGAGAACGACCCCGTGTTCGGCTTAAAAGCAAATTCCGCTAAATTGTGTGGGAGTGACCAGTCTATGCATTTTTTACAAGTAGCACACAGTTTCAGAGATTTTCACAGGGAGACAGCAAACGCCAAACACCAATGCTACAGGTTTCCAGATTGGTTGCCTTAAACGAAACGTCATTCTCACGTTTTAGAAGAGCAATGCTGATTGGCAGACGATATTTCTGATGCCTTGAGCTGAAGGAATAATGGAAGATACCGAAAGATATACCCCTGCACATCTGGCGTGGAGAAGCGCCATTCCATTGTCGCTCTTGGAGCAAGGAACAAGTCTCTCCTCAGTACTTCACTGGGAGAGCACCTCTGTCGAGAGCGAATCGAAGTGCCACTCTATATTGAGTCCTTGCGATTAAGCATTGTTCACTGTGTTGCCCGCCACACTTATTGTGCGATGTGACCGGTGTACGACGCCAATAGTTAGACTAGGGGCGAATAGGAATCCTTGATTTCATCAAGGCATAGCATGAGTTTGTTTGTCAGCAGCAAGCGGCGCAGACAGCAGTCATCGCAGCTTACAGTATTGTGTGCTACAGCCATTGTGAGCCCCATATTTCCTCCACAACAGTACACTTCACTGCATTTCACACGCAACAGCCTCGACCTTACCTAGCAACATTCTAAAGGATAATTATTCAAGTTGAGTAGACGCGACTCTCAGCCATTCTGCCAAGTCAACAACCATCTTAAACTTTGTACAGAAATTTCATTAGCGAATCCTATCCTTGGGAGGTAACTTCACATTCCAAAAAGAACCAGGATATAACCTGCTCAATTAAGAACAAAAAGTGCCATTCTGATTTCTCAGAATTTTTGCAAAGTAAATAATAACTTTTGTTAGTTTCATGTTTTTCTTACACTAACTAGCACTACTCCAGTACCCAAGTATCCCACTAGTTACGTAAGAAATTTTGTGAATTTTTGTGTCATTTCCTTACAGTGGACGACTCCAGAAGATATTTATTGCTGAAAGTTTTTCAGGCATTTCTCTTTCAAACATTAGGAGCGTCCGTCTGACTTCTGTAGTAGTGTGGGGGTGGAAATTGCATCTTGCAAGGGTAAAGGGTACATCTCAGATTAATCCGTTGCACAGAATAACTGAAAAACAGATGAACCCCACACATCAGAATGGTGACAGTCAGCAACTATTATCAACACCATCCAATTCCATAGCATCTGGTCAAACGAATATAGCACTCAGAACAGAGACCGCAATACACCAAAAGGAGATACACATACGTCCTTCATAAAATGGAAACAAGTCATGATGTCGGTGTTCCCTAGTACTACATTTGGCATGAGTGGTTTATGACCCTTAACATTAAGAAATTGTGTGCAGAATGTTCTTGTAACTGCATGTGTAACTAGTAGAGGACATGTATCCGAGGGGCCATAACGGAGACGACGGAGATCTAGGAGACAGATGAACTGCAGTCCATAAATAGGGGAATGCAGCGACCTGACTGTGTGAGTGAATCTGGGAACCAGCGCTTAGTAGATCGTACCTGCAGAGGGACTTCTGGCCGACGTGCTCTCCTCCTTCCTGTTTAGAGTCGGACACAATGCCACCAGTTTGCAAAACATTTTACCTGGCCATGTGGCTGTCCATCGTGAAGTTGGCCAGTTGGCAGAAAGTGTGTGGAGGAAGCCATTTAAGAAAGACTGCTGTAAACTGAGACTTTGTGCGAATGGTGGGAAGGTCACAAAACTCGGTGCATTCTCATGTAAGAAGTTGTGCTATACAGACAAACATATATTTCGTAGGCATGACTGACTGGGAAGTTTAAGAGCGTTGTTTGAGAAATTGGAAATGGTTGGAATTACAAGATTAGATCTCAGTAAATGAGGGACTTTAGTCCCCTCTAGGTAGATGTTTTTTGCCAAAACAAGGTCATGCTTACCGTGAGAACGACGCCTTCCTAGTCTAAAATCTTATTTTCTTGGACAAGAGAGATTTAGAGTCGCTGATTGGCTCCTCTCAAAGTGGTGGCTTGCTCCCCCAGCGTGGGAGCCCTGGTACTGTGTGTGCATTGGCTACCAGGCCAACGGAACTGTCAATATAGGAGAGTCTATGAGTAGAGAATAGTTCAGTTGGACTGTGCAATGTGGGGGCGGTAGCGTTTTCTTGAATTCAGCTCCCACACCGAGGCTGGGTGCAAAGTGGTGGTGAGTTTTTGCTATCTTCGTCCTCTGGTCCTCTCCTGCTGGGGAACTTCTGGTCCTTCCCTAGTAGATGAGACTTGTGGTCTGCATCTTGTGGTGGACTTCAAGCTGATGACAGTTACCAACTGTAGCGACAGTACAGTATCAACTCGTGCGTCATGATGGTGAACTTATTCGTCTTACGTCGAAAGTCTGACGTTTGACAGTTCCAGCAAGCGTTGTTATGCCCATGAGTCAAACTGGTTTAGGCAGACCAATGATCGGGTGCACCTAACACTGAAATCTGCCGGCATTTCGCGGCTCTGACAGGGAATTTTCGCGTGTTCCGATAGTCTTAACGCCAGACCACGTAATTTGCAAATTTTCGTGGACGAGTCAGAACATTACAGCTTCCACAGCGCCCTGCTCCTCGTCCCCGTTTTCTGCTGCCGCCTAAATCTAGGTGAAACGGTAAAATACTGCTGTACTGGCGTATCTTTGTTAAATGGTTTTATCAACTCCCTATTCTCAAGTGAACAATAGTTTGTGGTAAACTTGGTTATAATTCATTCCATTTGAACAGAGTCGGGCTTCACAATGTATTCATGTAAACGAAGTCAGATTCCGTTGTAAAAGGGATTAATTCATAGAGGAATTTGTACAGCTTCCACCCCAATGTATGCTTTGCCAATCAAACAGCATTCCTTTTCTGATCTGCGATTGCCATTTTTGTGTATTTATTAGCTTATTGTAGTTACAAAAAGATCAACAAAAATTGTCGTTATCTTGTACACATAGATAGGTCAATGTTCTCATTCACATTCTCTCAACAATTTACTGTTTTATTGTACTGTGGTTATGCATGAGTACACCAGCAGTTTGAGCTTCAGACTCACTAAATTAATTAATCTGATTATTAATTTGTGTTCTGAAAGTGATCATAGGCAGAGGCAACCAAACTTCCATGACAAAATTCACTATTTCTTATTAATAACAGGGGTGTAGCGCACGATTTAAAGATAACTGAAAGGTAATACTTTACGTTAGGTAAAAGTAATGGCATGTAGCATCACTGAGGCATATATTCACGATTAAAGCAAGTGACGGCTTGCAAAAATGCTGAATCATTATAAAAAGCAAAGGAGAAAGTAGACCTTATTCAGTTGCTCACCATTCATAAGGAGACAATTCGTTGCAACCAGGAACAATTAAAGATTTCGCATGCACCCTTCAGATGAAACCTCATGAACCATTCTATGTGAGAGCAAACAAAATGCCAGTACCATTAAATGACATGGTGAAGCATGAAATTAAGAGGATAATTGATTGGGATTTAATAAAAATGCCCAATAGGTGTTACAATAACCCACTTGTTGTCGTTAAGAAACCAGATGTAATGGTTAGGTTTTATATGGAAATGCCTTGTGGCTAGTGACTCCTGGCGGGTAGACCGATCGCCTGGTGCAATTCTTTTGAGTTGACGCCACTTCGACAACTTGCATGTCGATGGGGATGAACTTATGATGATAAGGACAACACACCACCCAGTCCCTGAGTGGAGAAAATCTCCGACCCAGCCGGGAATCGAACTCCGGAGTTAGGTATGACATTCCGTCACGCTGATCACTCAGCTACGAGGGATGGACGTTAGGTTTGATGCAACAACGCTAAATAGTGTAATATCCACGCATTTATTTATTCAGAAAATACGTCATCATTGTTTGTGGAAACTGAGTGCACATTCTCGTGATATTAATGAAAAAAGGACTTCATCGTTACTAAAATAATAAATAATTATTGTCAGTGACGTAATTTAATATTCTGTGAAAACCTGTATCTCAGACAATGCCTATGGAAAAAGCTAATGAAAATCTCCATCTTTTGTTATCTATGATTCTTCTAGGATAATTCTTTCTTCTTGTACGAACTGTTGTAATGATCCGACGTGATCGATACCTTGTAGCACTGAGGTCACTAAAAAACTATAATTTCTTGCTAATATAATATTTTAAAAATAGAGTTGATGTGTCATTGAGAAGAATCTACTGGTTGGATTTTATTTCATTGTGATTGTCATATATATATGTTAAGTTTTCTAGTCAGCTACAAACAGCGCAGCCATTAGCGCTATTGATCTATACTGCTGATTATTGGTAAATGCTGAATAATAAGTGATTAAGATGGAGAAATACTTTTAAATGTTAATGCACATAGTAAAGGTAGAGAAAATATTTAATATACATTATTTGTTGATAGTAAAACAATGCCTGGCCTGAACTAGATTCGATAAGTGATTGTCTCATGTTAGCCGCCATATTAGAGAAATATTCCAGCGACAGTTTTAAATCAATCTTTTAAACTGACATAAATCTTGATGGTCAATTTTTACGATAATAATTGTGTATTGGTGACGTAACCGAGACACGAGAAAGTCTCACGCTAAAACTTGCGGCTGGGGTGGCCCTTTTAGTGTTATCGTAAGATCTATACTGTTCTTCAGGAGGGCTATAGCTTTTAACATGGGCTGGGTGGTGGTCCTAACGGTTAGCTGGAGACGTGGGTGTCTGTCCCTTATCATAGGGCCTTCTAGCTTAACACGGTTCTGCTCTCAGCTTCAGTTCTCGTTTCTCCCCTCGGAACTGCGTCTGTCTCACAGTGGGAAGGTATGACATGCATTTAGGCATTCTTGTGTTAGTCTGTGGTATTCCATTTGCTCACTCATTACTCGTATTACTATGGTTAATTTAATGTCACGATTCATTCAGAGCTATGTGACATACTACTGCATTTGCTTATCATGTCAGGGTTTTCATGGAAGGTGTTGGATTTGCCTGACCTTACATATCACCACCCTTCGAACTTAATTTCTGTGCTGAAGTTCGGCAATGATTGAATCGTTGTCCAAGCCAGTCAAAAATTATTCTGTTATCTAAATTTTGTTGCCTACTGTTCAGCCATGTTACTCTGTTCTATGCTAGTTTGTATTACTAATTTATATTTTCATATTCTTCCACATTATTATCAAAATATGTTTATATTGGCAAGGGAAGAATATCTTTACTCTATTGTAATTATTATTTTTTAATTATTTTCTTTCTTTATTTAATTGTGAAGTTTGTTTTTTAAGAAGTTTGTTATTGGAAGTGAGGAGTTTTTCACATCGATTTTCTTAGAAATATTGTTTTTATAAATGTAGTAATTAAGTAAAACCTATTCCAAACACATTTTTAAATATCATGTACAAGTAAAATGTTTTTGTTTCTAGACACTCATTTCAACATTGTTACACTAACAAATAAGAATTATTTCCAAGAATTGCTTCGACAAAGAAATATACATACACAGAAATTGTGATATTATCCTAACAAATGGTATATATGTCTAAAAATTGGGAAAACATCCAACAAGATAATTTTTTATTCTTTGTTTTTATAAGGAGAAAATAATTAAAATATAGTTATTCTTTTATTTTTATGAGGAGAAAATAAGTGGCATATAGTTTTAGTGTTTATTATGCCTTACTTTGTTCTTTATATACTGTCCGTTTCAGAACTAACGACTTATTTTTATCGATAGTCTATTTTTTCCTTAAGTCCATAGTCAATGACTGTTATTTTGTAGTTTATTAGCTGTCTGGTGTGCTTAACTTATTTAGTTTTTCACACGTTTCCTTTGCACAATTCCTACATCACATAATTTGATTTCACACATTCACACAATCCTATGAATGTTTAAGCATGAGGTTGGCGAATGTTTTTTGGACGAAGGTGATGGACTTGAGCGAGATGGATGTCAGCAAGTATTTGATGTACAGCTTTGTTCGTCGTTCCTTGTTGGCTTTGCAAGTGTGAGTTGCTGTTGTGGAGGTCCCATAATGGAATGGAGCTGTGGGTGCAGAATCTCGTGGTTTACTGGCTTTGTATGCGTGAAAGTCATCGTTATGTGTTGCTGAAAGCGGTCGTTTTTCATTGTAATACTTTGCAGACGACTAGTTTACAATAGGATAGGGATTTGAGAGGGTATGTCGTCTATTCTTCACCCATCTTCTTTCTTGGTCTCAATCTTGCGAATCTTCAACTTCTGTTCTTCCTGCTTTTTCTCTGCTTCTTACATGCTTCTTGGTTCTTCTCTGGGCAGGATATGGAAATATTTGTTGATAACTAGTTGCTTTGAAGTTCTCCCCTTAGTAACAGTTTGATAAATTGTTTGGGCGTGTCACTTTTACTTTGTGGAAATTTTGTTCAGTTTCGTGCATCAGCATGCTGTTTAATAGCAGTAGAGTGACTTTTACACATTTCTTTTTTTTTTTCCAGTGGTGGCTTGCCCAACCGGTCTTCTCGTCGGGCCTTTTTTTGCTCACTCCACTGAGTCGGGGCATTCGGAGATCCTTCTGGCATTCGGTGTCCTGTTGTGTCTCTGCAGGGTTCTACCACTGTGTGGTTCCGTGTTCTGTCCCAGCAGGTTTCTGCCACCCTGTGGTTCACCTTGGCAGCAGATTTATTTACTGCCCACTTTGGCTACAAGGGCCTTCTGTTGGTTTTGCTGTCCTTTCCCTTCTCTCAACGCTTCTGCCTTGTAGGAATCGTGTCTTGCTAATTACGTCCTTTCCATTCTTGATAATTCTCGCATTGCAACTTGTGGGTCGTTGCATCTCATCCTTGCTGGAGTTTTTACAATCGTTCTTACAAAAAGTTTTACTTATAATCATCTAACATATGTCTAGTACCTACATTCTTTTACACCTTCTTAAAAGCAATACAAATTTTAGCACCCTTTCCATGTTACAATTCTAAGATATTTTGAGTCTTAACATCTACAAGAATCGTAAATTCGTTTTTTATGTTTGTGTAGTCTCGTGATGTATAGCATTTTAGTGTTTCACGCTGTTAGACTATCTAAGCTTTATCCCCTCACCTTAATCCATGGTACTAATTGTGTTATTTTTGTTTTTGTTTTTATTGAAACTACTTTCTTTTTCCCACCTTCCTCTCTCTTCATTCTTCTTTCTCCTGACGATCTTATCTGCAATATAATCTTGAAATATTGTGCTGATTATTTACCAGTAACAAAATTAATATTTTGACTAAAGTTCAGTCTTTTTATGGATTAAATCTGAAATTAGAGAAGCTTTTAAGATAAAAGATCTTTTAAATGTCGAAATGCACAGTCTGCATTTATTGCTAAGTAATGAACTCTCACCTTTGATTTTTTCTCTTTTACTAAGCAGCATTGATGAGAAAATAGACTTTTTACGTAAAGCGATTACCCAAAGACATCAGAGAAAAATTGATTTACTCGTAGCTAAACAACAAAATAAGCTTTCCGAAAAGGTCAACAATATACATCAATTTTATCCAAGGACAATGAATCTTACAGATATTCAGTTCACAAAGTCCGAAATGTCGCTACTTGACAAAGGCTTAAAATATAACTTAACTCCCCCACTAAATAATACGAATGTTAAACACATAATTGCTGATGTTATAGCAACAAGCAAAATATCGAAAATAAATAAAGTCGAAGCATGTAAGACAGCCTTAAAAACGAAGGATTTAATTTTAAAAGAGAAAAATAAACTGCATAGAAAAACTGAAGATAAAACACTTAAAAATATCAATAATAAACTACTAGCAGAGAAAGAAATTGTGGTAAAGGCCGATAAAGGAAATACCCTTGTTATTATTAAAGAAGACGATTATATATTTAAAACACTATCATTTTTTAATGAAAATGGGATCGTTGAAGTAACTAAAGACCCAACTCCAAAGTTCCAGTTAAAAATCAAGAAATTAGTCGATGAAAATAATCACCTCTTGACTCCTGTAGAAAAGAATATGATGAAAAATATGAATCC
This sequence comes from Schistocerca serialis cubense, assembly GCF_023864345.2. NCBI lineage: Eukaryota > Metazoa > Arthropoda > Insecta > Orthoptera > Acrididae > Schistocerca > Schistocerca serialis. The sequence continues at coordinate 446,387,131 of NC_064645.1, forward strand.
CCTAATACCTAAATTAAGATCACAGATGAAACTGCATAAAAAAGAGAAATCTATATGACCTGTTCTCAACTACAAAAGTAGTCCTTCATATAAACTAAATATGAAACTTAATAAAATTTTGAAAGCATTCTATACATATGACAGCAATTTCAGTATCAAAAACAGTTATGAACTAGCACAACAAATCCACAATATAGACATTCCAACTAGTGCAAGTCTCGCCTCATTAGATATTAAAAATTTATGTACAAATATACCCATTATTGAGACGATTAATATAATTAGGGATAACTTAATATAATACAAAAATATGACTAAAGACGAAATAATTGAATTTATAGAACTGCTTGAATGCACTTTAGATTACAATTATTTCTCTTTTAATACTAAAATCTGTTGTCAGAAAGATGGCTTAGTAATGGGAAATTCTTTGGCTGGGACAGTTGCAGACATTTTCGTGAACCACATTGAGACGCAATTCCTGAAAAATAACCCTGATATCACAAATAAAGTCATATATTACAAGCGATATGTAGATGATACATTATTACTTTATAATGGTCAAAAGATAAAATTGAGAAACTTGCTATAAAATTAAATTCTATGCATCCGAAGTTACAATTTACAGTTGAGCATGAAAATCGAAAATCTATTAACTACCTAGATCTCGTTATAACCAATAACAATGGGAAACATTTATTCACCATATACAGGAAACCTGCAATCACTGATGTTATTATTAATGCCACATCATGTCATCCTGTCAAGTATAAAAAAGCATTTTTTAAGTCCATGATACACCGAATACTAAAATTACCGCTAGAAGCTAATGAGATCAAAAAGGAAATGACCACCTTAAAACAAATTGCAAAAACCAACTCTTTCGACACACGACAGGTAGATATCATTTTTAATAAAGTACAACAATCACAAAGTACTCCACTAATAGGTAATCCAAAATATATGAAGATGAAATATATGGGAAACATATCAGTTAGAATTACTAATTTATTCATAAATTCGGGAATAACAATAGCATTAACAACTGACAATACTTTACAACAAAAATTAAGACATACCATAAGTACAGATAATGGAAAATCTATCAGATCAGATGTGTACAAGATCCAATGTAGAGACTGTGAGAAAATATATATCAGCCAAACACGTCGAAATTTTGCAGTAAGGTACAAAGAACATCCGCCGGGTATCTCACGAACAAAGTCTGTATTTGGTCATCATATAGCATTCAATAATCATGCTGAGGGGACAGTAGAACAGAATTTACAAGTTCTTCATTATGCAAATAAAGGCTTACGTATGAATATCGTAGAAGAAATCGAGATATATGCTCATTTGAAAACCAAATCATCAATGCTGCTCAATCAACAATTAGATTTTCGCGAAAAATATTATTTCGACCTTTTTGACGAAATTTTATAATAAAAGCATCTACTCTTTTGTTTTTTAAAAATATAAGACTACTTATACCCATGGCAAAAGCAATGTATATAAAATATGCTGCACAACATAAAAAAAATTAATAAATTGACATTGAATATTATAAAAACTTTTAGAACGATGATTTTAAAATATTTAATCAGCAGTCTCATCAGTTATTCAGATATACATAATGTGGAACGTACTCGTGGCTGCTACCCTACTGTTATAAAGAATATTGCTATAAAAACTACAGTTAAAATAAGATGATTCTGCAGCATCCAACAAAGATGCAATTGTGATGTAGGTGACTCGGTATAATCGATATATACCACAATGCCAAGAACTTTCACATCTTTGATGTAACTGGCACTGTAATAGTATTAAGGTTGCCCATAGAGGGCACAACTATTACTCATCATAGTTCACTGTTTTTATCCAAAATTTAAATAAGCTGTAGACATACTATCTGTTAAACAGACATTTAAATGAATCAATTTTATGTTATTAGTGTTTTGCTACTTTTATACTTTGACGATGGCGTCATATTATGAACGCTGATTGGCAGTTTTGAAGTAGTGTGACAGGAAGTAGGCGGATCCTCTGCATATTTAAGCTCGTGCTCAGCACTCATAATCATCAGTTGACTGCATAGCAGTGAGGAGAGCTCCGTCTACCATCCTAAGGGAGCCATGGGTATAATTAATTTAATTTTATCTTGTTAAATTTTGACATCATTAGACACTTTCATTTTAGTTAAAGATTGGTATCTAGTATTTCTTAAAATTTATCCACAGGTCTGATGATGGTTTTGTAGAAAGAACCGAAACCGGTTACCTATATTATTAAAATATACATGATGTGATCAAGACTGAACTTTAGTCAAAATATAACGATTAATTGATCACTGCTTTCCAAAAATGTTTACCAAAATTGAACAAAATTAATATTCAAACTTTTGATATGGCTCACATGGTGAAGTGCTAAAGTTTTTCCTGTTTTTGGGTTCCTTAGTTCCACAGCATTATCATGAGCAATTCGGCTAATTATGACAGGTCCTTTGTATGCAGCATAAAACTTATGTTTGCTGGAGAGATGGTGTGTTTTTAGAAATACTTTCTGGCCGACTGAGAATGTTCTTTTAATTGCTGTTCTATCTCCTCTTTCTTTCTTTTAATGGCTGCCTTTCTGATGTTGGAGAGTGCTTTTGCTATAACTTGTTTCTGCTGTCTACATGGTACAATAGCAAATCTAACATTTTCTTTGGTTATGTTTGGGGGTTCAAAATTTTTAAATACAGTAACAGGAGGTAGTAGTGTAGTGCTATGTGGCATTTCATTTATTACTTCTTGAAAATCTTTAAGGTACATATCCCAAGTGTTGTGTCTTTTGCCTGCACAAAATCGGCTTAAAGTGCCTATGTCCTTCATACATCGTACAGCTGGATTTACTCTAGGTTTGTACTTAGATATGTAGATAGGTTTTATATTGTGTTGTTTTAATGTGTTCAGCCATTGCACTGATTTGTATTGCGGGCCATTATCCGAAATTATTCGTTCCACTCGACCTACTTGTCTGTGAAAATCTTGTCTAAATGCTTTACTTAAAGTAAGACCTGTTGCACGTTTTAATGGTGTCAAGGTAACATATTTAGAAGTAAATTCCAAAACGACAAATATGAAAATATATCGATTTTATGTTCGTGGGCGGGGCCCCATCAAATCTGTTGCAGCTATTTGTTTTAATCTTTTAGGGATTATTGAAAACATAGGTGGCTTGGTTTGGAAAGTGACGTGTTTAGCCCTCATACATTTTTTGCATTTGACTAATACTGTTCTAATTCGTCTCTCCATATTAGGAAAATGGCTTGTCTGTTTTATTTTTAAAAAGCATTTCTTTGGTCCTAAGTGGCCATTACTTAAATGTGTATACCATATGTACTTATTAATTAGTTCATCTGGGATATAAATTAACCATTCATTCGTTGCAACATTTCGTTTAAAAAATAAAACTTTGTTTTTTACGAGATAGTGCTGTCGAATGTCTGGAAAATCCTTACCTCTCCACTTGTGTTCGATTCCTAGTATTTCGGGATCCTTGGCTTGTTCTTTGCCTTTGTTTTTCAATGCTGTCGTAATGTAGTTTTCGAAAGGTACTTGTTTCATATAGTACATTGTAAACTGGTCTTCTGCTGCTTCCAAACCTATTGGATGCGCCCTGTGGACATCGTGATAAAGCATCTGCTAATACATTCGCTGGTCCTGGTATGTGTGTAATAGTGAAGTAAAATCCTTGTAGTATTAACATCCATCTGGCTAACCTCCCATGAGTTAGTTTGGCGGATAACTGGAATTCTAATGCTTTGTGGTCAGTGCATACTTTCGTTTTTCTTCCTAATAGGAAGTATCGAAAACGTTGGAAGCCCCATACAATGGCCAATGCTTGCAGCTCCGTGACTGAATAGTTTTTCTCGGTTTTTGTGAGTACCCGACTGGCAAATGCAATTCTTCTATATGATCTTAGCCCTGCCTCTTCGTATTCTTGGAATAAAACAACTCCTAAACCTGTTTCCGCGCTATCAGTGGCCATACAAAAATTTTGTGTTAGATCAGGATGTGCTGAAATTGGTGCTGTTGTTAGTGCGTTTTTCACTTTTAAAAATTCATCATTGGCTTGTTGATCCCATACCCATGGCGTGTTTTTTCCAGTCAATGCACATAGGCGTGGTGTTGCGAGAGAGTCGATCCAAAAAAATTTTTTTTACAATCCGGTGAGACCTAGAAATCCTCTGAGAGTTTTCTTATTATATGGAGTACAGAATTCTTTGATTGCCGTCAGTTTTTCTGGGTCGGGCTTTACCCCTTTCTCGGAAATTATGTGTCCTAGAAATTTGACCTCTCGCCTTTGTTGTATTTACTGTGACCCCATGCTCTTTCATAATCTGTAAAAACTGATTTAATGTGTCGTTGTGATGTTCCCAAGAGGGTTCTGCTATAATCACATCATCAACATAACAAGTAATTTTTTGTAAAATTTCAGGACTGAGTATAGTATTAAATCCCCTAATAAACGCTGCTGATGATATGTTTAAACCAAATGGCAATCGTTTAAACTGGTAACATCTACCGAATACGATAAATGCTGTAAATTTTCTACAATCTGTGTCCAATTCTATTTGCCAGAAACTACTCTGTAAATCAATTGATGAAAATATCTTAGCATCTTGGAAGTTTTGTATCAATTCCTCTAATTTTTCTGGGCGATCTGTCTCAGCGATTACGATTGTGATGATCTGTCTGGAATCAAGCACTAACCTGATGCTCCCATCTCGTTTTCGTACAATATGGAGTGGGCTGTTATATGTGGAGGTAGCTGGTTCAATAATATCGTCATCTAACATTTTAGATATCTCCTGGAATACTTTATTCCTGTAGCTTAATGGGATTGTATAGGGTGGCACTCTAAATGGTTTGTGCTGTTTTACTTCAAACTAGTACTGAAAGTGTTTAATACTGCCAGTCTTAGGTAAAAATACCTCTGCTTTATATCGTAAAATACCCTCTAATTCTCGTTTACTGTGTTCCGAAATACCTTGAACTTCTGGCAATTTTTCGTCGATTTCTTTATGGACTTCTAACATGAGTTGAGGCGATTCCCCCTTTTGTGCATACTATTCTAATTCTTCATCCTCTTTATCTCGCGTCATTCTTAATTGTTTGTTTATAACTGGTATTTATTCTAATTTTAGCTTTTGCTCAAAGAGAAGAGTGACATTCCAGTATGTTACGCTACCTTTCCCCATATCTATTATCGCTCGTCTCTCATTTAAAAAATCTGCACCTACAATCAAATCTACTGTTAGTTCAGGTATAATCACGAAGTTGGCTTCGATCTTTTGACCTTGACACGAAAGAGCTAACCTTGTTTGTCTTCGTAACTTCCACAGCATTGTTTCTAATAGGACCTCTTACTTTAATCTTACGTGTTTACAGAACTGGCAATTCCTCACTGGCATTACACTGCATGAATAAATTTTCTGAGATCGCAGTCAGTTCACTTCCGCTATCAATTACAATATTGACTGGGATATGCTTTACCATGGCCTTCACAATTGGTTGAATTTGAAAGGGTTGGTTCTGTTCTTCTTCTTGCATCAACGAATGCTCCACTGAATCATACATCAGTCTTTTTAGGAATTTCCCTTGTGAATTCGAACTTTCTGTAGGATAAGCTTCGACTGCTACTTCTCTCTCTTTTATTTCCTCTTCCCTATTTCTTCCTTCATTTACGCTTTCTTCAACATCCTCCACTTTTTCCTCATCCTCGTCTATCTTCTCCTTCTTCGTCGCTACTTCCACATAATCGCATCTAAATGCTCTAATTATCGCTTCATAAATTCCCTCATTATATACGTTGGGTTGTGTGCCCACTAGTAACTTATTTTCAACTTCTGTCGACTGCGCATTATCCTCATTGAATTCGCTTTCCCTGGTTTCCATCTCAAATAGCTCTGCAATACTCTTTACTTCGTCCTTTCCTCCTACATTCGTTGTGCATGCCTCTGGTAATTCATCTTCCTCGTCAGTATTCTCCCAATTAATTTCGTCCCAACATGTTATTGTTATTTTTCTTCTTGTCTTCGTGTTCATCTGGTCCCTGTGGATTTGTTTCTTCCTTCTTCTTCTCGTGGTAAGATATTTACTTCTCTGTTCAAGGTGCTGCTATTGTCCAGAGTCGGTGCGTCATTCTCTTTAGCGTGGGCGCTTAGCTGTCAATTCGAACGTTTATCGGGGTTTGGTGGTCTTACCTCCACCTCTTCTATCTGTATTCTCTTTTCTTGTTCAGCTTGTTGATAGTGGTTTCTTTGTTGATAATTTGTCAGTGTATTGATTCTCCAGTACCCGTTCCGGTTGTCGTTATTCCCTCTGTAATAGTTGTTGACGTTCCTGGGTGAATTATAGTTATTGCCATATTCTCTTCTAAATCCATAACCGGTTCCTTGTTGAAATGTATTGTCGTTTCTTGGTGCGAAGTTATCACATGGTTCGTAATTATTGTTTCTTCGTACAGTGTCTTGTGGATTCCACTGCTTTTTGCTTTCGTTTTCACGTGCGCTTCGTCTTTTTCTTGCGTCATCTTCCGAAAATATGAAATCTAGTTCCCTTAGAATACCTTCCAATGCTTCGACGTCATTGCCTCCGCGACCTACTAATGATTGCTGGTATTTCAATGGTAACTTGATCGCGCATAAGTTAATCAATTCTCCGTCACTGTGTGGTACATCTAAGCATTGATTTTTCTTTGCCAATAATTCGAAAAATTTCACGGGACTCTTCTCCCTGAATTTTCAAAATATGGGTTCTGTAATAATTCGTACTTCACTCTGTTCTGCGCTTCGCTGGACCAATATCGTGAGAGGAACTTCTCTCTGAAATCTTCGTACGATCGGCATGTCGCTGCAACATTTTGCATGGTTTCTGCGACTGTTCCTGACATGTGTGCACATATAAAGTCTAATTTGTGTGCTAGCGTCCAGTGTTCTGGTAATCCTATTTGGAATTGATCAATAAAAGTTCGTGGATATAATGAGTTTCCTTCTCGAAAGTGTTGAAATTTTCTGAGTGTGAGGAAATGATCGTTGTCGTACTTCGTCATAGTTCCATATGAAATTCGCGATTCTTCGCCACTTTTGTTTCTGATCATTTCTCCCGTCGTTCTTTCCGGTTGTGGTAGATCCATTGGATATTGTCCACTGTAACTTTCGCCTACCCTTGCGTAGTATCGTTGGAGTGGTACGCAATAATTTTCTTCCATCTGTTGTGAACGTGTAGCTGATTACATTGCACTGTACTCTTCGCGACCTGGCTTTCCATTGTCAGGTATTGGTTCGGTATCTTGTCTGGCTAACCTTGCTGCTTCATTGCACGTTCCAAACTGTCTTGAAACATACATTTGTGGTTCCGCATGTGTTTGTGATGACGTTTGTTCATCAAGAATTTCGAAACGTGTTTGTTGCTGTGCAGGCTGTCTGATTTCACGTATGTTACTTTCCGCCTGTGACTGGAATCGCAAATGCGTAATATCTTCGTTAATTGCTTGTTTTTCCGGTGCTGTTACTGGTACGGATGTGGTTGCAGACTCTGTGCTTGTTCGATCCTGTTCACTACGCTCTTCAATGGTTTGGAACAACTCTGTTCGCAATTTCTGAAATTGTCGCTTCGTTTACGCTTCTATTTTGACTATGCGGTTATCATATCTTTTCAGCGCTGCTTTTGTGATACGTTTGTGTAACACACTGTTTTCAACAACTTCACGTGCTGTACCTGCTGTTTGTCTAGTAATTTCGATTATCTGTTTCCCTAGTTTCTTGATTTCTCCCTGGGTGTTGTTACGTAATGTTTTGATCTCGTCCTGAATGTCATTGCGCAATGTTTGTACGTCCGCTTGTACATTGTCAATGTTTGTTCTCAATTGATTGTGACCTGTTACTAAGTTTCCTATCACTTCACGAAATTCTTTTGCCTCGTCTTCAATATGACTTCAGTGTAACTGAATTTTTTTCAAATGGCTCTGTGCACTATGGGACTCAACTGCTGTGGTCATTAGTCCCCTAGAACTTAGAACTACTTAAACCTAACTAACCTAAGGACATCACACACATCCATGCCCGAGGCAGGATTCGAACCTGCGACCGCAGCAGTCGCACGGTTCCGGACTGCGCGCCTAGAACGGCGAGACCACCGAGGCCGGCTGAATTTTTTTGTTTTGTTCTTTAATCGCACGCATTTGTCTCGTGGTTTCTGCATTCTGAATTAGAATTTGGTTCGCTATGACTTTATTTTGCCTTGTCATACCGAGCGAGGTGGCGCAGTGGTTAGCACACTGGACTCGCATTCGGAAAGACGACGGTTCAATCCCGCGTCCGGCCATCCTGATTTAGGTTTTCTGTGATTTCCCTAAATCGCTCCAGGCAAATGCCGGGATGGTTCCTCTGAAAGGGCACGGCCGACTTCCTTTCCCATCCTTCCCTAATCCCATGAGACCGAAGACCACGCTGTCTGGTCTCCTTCCCCAAACCAACCAACCAACCAATCAACCTTGTCATGGTTTCCGTAATTTGTTGTAATAATTCTGCCAGATTGGTGGGTCCTAATGCGTTTTCTTCCGACGTCCTACGCTGTGTGTTTTCGCCCAAGTGTTGGTTCGCAACCGATTGCTTTGAACTGTACGGTGACACGTTTCTGCTCGAATTCCTTGTACTCTGTGGTGAGGGAGCTCTGATTACTTGTACTATGGGTTCTACGTATTCAAGACGCAAGTTAGAATCCTCATCGACTGTCTCTCTACTTTCCTGCTCCTCTGTCGTACGCTGACTTATGTTTTCTATGCCTTGACGTACATTTTCCTCGTTATGGTGCGTTATATGTCCTATTTCTCACGATACTGGATCGTCTGTTGTACTGTCCTCTATTCTCTGTTCATTTTCATGCTGGGTCTCTACCTCAATTCGGTCAAGGTCTCGATTTGCCACTGCTAATCTTTCCGAATCCCTTATTTTCTGTTTTAAAAGCAATTCACGCGTCCTACTTCGAGTCAACATGCGCTCATACGATCTCACGCGTTTCATAAGCGTTTTGTTCACACGACTTGACACTTATTATACCCCAGACTGACAATCCATTCATTTACTTGTTGCGTCAGAACCAACTTGTCAACGATGTATCCGCCACCTGTGCGCTTGAACTGAGGAGAAAACTTAATTCTAAGAATTTCAAAAATTCATAACTTAATTATGCTATTGTGTCTGCTAGAAAGACTCATTATCTATCGCTGCAGCTACTGTTTTCAACCATTTATGCCTTTAAAAAAATTTTTTTTTATTGCGAAAATTTTTTAACAGGGTATTTTTCTGACCTAGTAGGCATGTGGTCGACCTTCAATCAAGGTATTTTACCATTCTGGCAGGGTCGCCATTTTCTAACATTCTGCATGGTGTCTGTTGTTCTATATCGTGTCTCCCTACCACTTTCGCGCAACGACGCTCTGAGCGTGTTTTTTAGGGAATTGACTAGTTTGAACCTGGGAGCTGTTGCTGCTAAGAAGACGCAGACCACACATGACATGTAGAGTTCAGAACAGTTCAGTGAGTCTGTAGGGAAGCAGCCTACTCACGCTGTAGTGAATTCACAGCAGTCTTTCCATTGTGTGCCAGCCTAGTCCGCTGTAACTAGCTCTGACGTCATAAATGCTGCACAATACTATAAAAATCAAGCAAATAACCTGAAACGGTTCTAGCATGTCAGGAGTAATACTAAATTAATATATGTTGAATATCAGTTCGTTAACTTTAACCATTTACGAAATTTGGACGTTTTTCTGTAAAAATCATTGGGGCAACAGAAAAGAGCTAGAGATTTAAAAATTTATATTTTGATTCCTTTTTCATAATTATTTAATAGAAACAGTCTTCTGGATCTCACAAATTAAGATTTTAGTTGAAATTCACGATTTTCTGGTTTTTGTCTTAAAAATTAAGGAAGCAAGATGGATTAAGTAGGCTAATAAATAAGGCTAGGATGTTTAAATTTAAGTAGAAGGGAGACCCGCTATAATCATGAAGATGAGAGAAGTTTCAACTCAATAACTGTAAAACAATAGCGATAGCGTATCTCCAAATGGCAGGTTCAGAGCTCGTCTACTGTGTGTAATGTAATTAAATTAATTCTCTCTCCCAAAATAATTGACTTAGCCACATCAGCCTTTCATTATGATTACTTGCGTGTGTGCTAATTGCGCATTTAAATAGAGATCTTCATCTGCCATCAGCAAAGGAAGCGATGATTTATTCAATAACTTAATGTGGTGCATTACTAGCCCAGCGGCTAGTCGGGAGAGCCGATTTGTTCCCTTAGCCGTCCGCACCGCGGCTTTATATATAAGAACGCTGCCCTAGGGAAAAGGCCCCAGTTCTCTCCTGATGCAGATTAGCACACCATCTGTGCCGGGAGTCGCATCGTGTCTTCATCATTGCTATAAACAGCCTCGGATGCCGTATTAAGTTACTCGGGATACGTGTGACCACGAAAACATTTTCGGGTGATGTGTTAATTTTGGGATGACTTTAATTATCGATCTTCAGTTTGCGTACGTCGTATTTTCACGTGCCGCTGCGGGACAGACACTCTACCATTATTTAGCGCAGCGTTTGATGACATTATCATCAAATTATGGCGAGCATTCATTTAAATATTTAATTTGGACAGTTATAGTGGCATCAGCACATTAGACTCTCAACTGCTCTGTTAGTTAGATTGTGTGGATTCTGTTTTTTTTTTCATCTGTGACTTTCAGAATATAGAGAGTTTTTTTTTTCACGATCGTTTTTGATTATAAATCCCAGAAAATCTCCTAATTCCTCAGAGCTATAAGCTGTAGCTATAAGTGTACTTCTCAGATGAAGTGGGCACTAGGAATTCTAATTACATGCTTCACGTTCTGCTAATCACTTTCTGGTTGCCAATATTGTAGTTAGAGAGTCAGTGTTGAGATCGGCAAACAACAGCATAAATAATAGGAACTGGTTTTACATTTTACAAACCAACCTTTTTTTTGACTAACAACAATAAAAATATCCACTCGCCGCCCCACATATGGTGCATCGGCCGTGAAGTGTTTCAACATTCAAACATTTATACAACAGTAAATTTTCTAACCGCCGCCCCACATATGGTGCATTGGCTTGGAAGGAAGAAACTGAGTAAAGTAAAAGTGATTTTAAATATTCAGATTCGCGAGTGAAATGCGACACACAACTGAGTAATAGAACAGTGAAAGTCTTACATGTGTATGTGGACGACGCAATTGGATTAACAACGCATCTGGATTGACGGAGCTGGCACTGAGTCTAGCGGCGCTGCCGGCATCGCGAGAAGCCAGTTTCGCCTCACCGCAGTCGTCCGCCGGAGCAGCCGGAGCCGCGCCTGCAGTTGCAGGCCACACAAACACACCACAGCAGTCGGAGTGCCGTCTGCAATTCAGCGCACTGCGTCGCATCAGTAATCCTGGTACGCCACGCCGGCAACGCCATACGTCGTGCAGAAGGAACTAAGTTAAGTGAAAAGCTGTTAAAAATTTTACTAAGCTGCACTAAAAGACTGTCGGAAATGGAACTGCCAGAAGAAACCGAGGTTAAACTTAAATTGGAACCTATGTCTGTTGAAGGAAATGTAAATCCAGACAATGGTTCAAGTGTAAATATGCATGAAAATAGTAATATTGAAGTGAAATATGAAGTATCGTCTCCTGATGGTAGTGTGAAAAGGGGCAATGATTCAATAATAGAGACCCCTGTAGTAAAGGAGAAATCAGAAATTGTTAATTTATTGGATGGTAGTTTGTCAGATGAGTTAAAAACGAAACAGCCATCAGAGGTGATATAGTTTAAACAGGAGAAGTTAGATATGACTGATCAATCAGAAATTTCATTTAGTGTTGATGGTTCTGGTGTTGGAGCTAGTTTTTCGTCACCTGAGTGTGATAAAATGCCAGCTAGTGAGCTACCCAAAGATACTGGGGCTATTGATTTAAATGTTATATTACAAGCAATAGCTATCAGTAATGCTGAATTAACGTATGAGATTGTGGCCAGCCAAACTAATTTTAATAAACAATTTGAGGTAAAGGACAATAAATTAGAATCAAATAAAGCTGAATTGGAAACTTCCTTCAAGGCTGGTTGCAATAAGTTGAAAGAGGTTCTGGACAGTTTATATTATAAAATTGATTACAACCATGAAGATATTAAGAAAAAGGTTGCTCAACAATTTTCTGAAATGTATAAAACAGTAAAAACCGAAGTTGCTGAGGTTCGCAGAGACTTCCAAATGGAAGATGCGAAGCTGGAGCACAAGTTAACAGAAAAGATCGAGGCGGAGTCTGAACTGTGCTCAGATAGGTTCGAAGATGTTAATATAAAAGTAAACATATGTCAAGCAGAAGTAGACGCAATCAAAACTGATACTACTCATATTGTGCAAAGAGTACATAATGTTGAAAAGAAAGTAGAAAATATTAGTACTAACATTGCTAACATTGAGAGTAAAGTAGCTTCAGTAACTTCTGGTAATGGTAGTATGCAACAAACTGTAGCTGCAAACGCCGCTTTTATCGGGTGTCGGCAGTTCTTGCGGTTCGATCTAGATAAAAATATCCACCCGCTAGATTTCTGGAACGATTTTGAAGATGTGATTCCACCAACTTGGTCTGAACGAGAAAAAATCTCATTTATTAGAAGCCATTTAGCAGGTGACGCCATGCGTTGGTCAGCTGATGTTATGTTGAAGTGTAAAACATTAGAGGAGTTTAAAACAGCTTTCATTAGTGAGTATTGGTCTAGCAATAAGCAAAATGAAGTGTTGAGAGAATTTTGGAGTGGAAAACGCTTCAATTCAGGCAAGGAATCTATTAAAGAGTTTGCTAGGTCATGGATCTCACGTTTGTCACATTTGGACGAAAAGCTGAAACCTGGAATGATAATACTACGTCTTGAAGCTAAACTGCCATGGTATTGCCAAACTAGAATTATATCTGCCCCTGGAGACAATCTGGATCGTTTCATTGAGTATTTGGAACGTGTAGAACGTGTTGCTGCCAATGAGGAGCAAGCACGTAATAACAGAAATGCTAATAACAATAACAGTAACATTAATAACGAGCAGAATGGCAATGTAAGCATCAGAACAGTAGGTGTTCGCCATCCTAAGAGAGGTAGGAATTGGAGACATAATTATCAGAACCAACAATGGCATCCAAATGATAGTAATTTTGTTCCAAACAAAATTATGCAGGTAAACAACAGTGTGGAAAGCAATGCTGTGCCAATTAACTATAATGGAAATAAAGGAAACGGTAGTAGGCCGAGGCAGGAAAACTAGTTCCCGTCTATGAGGACACTGGCGCTCACCAGGCGGTTACTTTTCCTAAGCCAGTAATTACAGTAATTGGTAAGACAGATCAGAATACTCAGACTGAACATGTGGATGAAGGGTCGGTAGCATCTAACAATACAGCAGAAATATTAGATCACTCACAGTATTTGATAGATACCGTGTTAGAGACGCTTTCTAAGTGGGAAGAGAAAGAGAAACAGAAGGCGCAGCAGTGTAATGGTAGGGAAGAGCTACAAAATACTGAATTGTCAGGTGAAGAAGCAGAAGAAATTCATGCATATATTTACGATGAGGATGATGTGCTCTTATCTAAAGTGACTGTGCAGAATGTTGATACTGTAGTAACAGATTTAGGACAGGAGGTAAGTGAGAATGTAGAGGGTAGCCTGTTGGGGGTCGATGAACCCAGTAGCTGTGACCAGATGTCACTTGAGAAGGAACCCGACGATAATAGTAAAAGTGGTTTAGCTGTAACTAGTGTTATGCCTGGTCTGAAGGCGCAGAATCGCTCAGACTACAGTAATTTGGGTCATGTTCAGCAAACTAAATGTAATGAAGTCGTGCGGTGTTTCGATTTGAAATTAATAGACCGACTGGAAAAGGCAGCAGAAAATGTAATTAAGGAAACCCCTACACACTGTGACCTAAATGTAATAAAGACAGATGTCGATCACTTTAGTTGGAGACAAATCAAAAAGGAACAATTGGATGAGTTTGAGGAACCACCTGTACAAACTAGAAAAAGACACCCTATAATAATAGTGAATATGTTGGGTATCAATGTACGTTGTCTCTTAGACAGTGGAAGTGAGGTGAGTGCGATATCTCAGTCCTTCTTTGATGCATTACCTGGTAAAGACAAGCTTACAGAAATGAGGGTATCAGGACTAAGAATAATTGGTGCTACTGGCAAGGTGTCAAAAACTATAAAGCAAGAAGCTTTGCTGCCCTTTAACATTAATGGTAATTTAATTGATCATCCATGTTTAATTGTAAACAATTTCAGTATTGAGGTTTTAATTGGCATAGATTTCTTGTCAAAATATCAGAGTGTTGTTGACTTTGAAAGAAGCCCGTTAAAAATGGTCTTGCCGATAACCAGAGTAATTACAGTACCTTTTAGTGATAAACATGTAGTAACTAATGATGAAACTTGGGAGCTGCCTATAAGAGTTCTGAAAAATAGGAGGTATTGGGACGAAGGTGTTAATCTTAGTAAAAATAAGCTGAACACAGAAGAAGAAGAAGAAGAAGAAGCAATTATTTTGGACAAAATAGAAGCTAAATTGCAGGAAATCGATAGAATTTCAGCTAATCAAAAGGAAGAACTGAGACATGTTTTAACAAGGCATCATAAGGCATTTTCAGATCGACCTTGCGTGGTAAAAGGTTATGACTGTCAATTAAAGGTGAAACCTGGCCAAGTGTTTTTCAGGAAGCCATACCAAATACATGTAGCTAGGAAGGAGGCAGTTCGAAAGGAGATACAGAGAATGCTAGAGCGGGGTTTGATTGAAAAAGCGGTCAGTGACTACAATAATCCTCTTGTTGTTGTACCAAAAAGAGACGGGAGTGTTAGATTGGTCTTGGACGCTCGTTGGTTGAATGAAATAGTGGTTAGGGAAAGTGATAGACCGCAGAACATGGACGAGTTATTGCAAAAGTTCCGGGGAGTAAAATTCTTAACTTCTATGGATATTAAGTGTGGATATTGGAATTTGCCACTGGCGGAAAGTTCATGGAAGTACACAGCTTTCTTGTACGAAGGAGTTTGTTACCAATACCGTGTGGTACCTTTCGGACTTAATATCTCCGTTTGTGCCTTCATACGTGTGATGTGCCATGTTTTAGGACCAGCCCTAAGTAATAAAATAACAGTCTACGTAGATGATCTGTTAGTAGCAACTCCTACCTGGGAAGAACACATAGCTTTATTAGAGGAAGTGTTAGAGGCTATTGAGAGAGGTGGCATGAAACTAAATATTGAAAAGACAGAGTGCGTTAAAGAGGAAATAGGTTTCTTGGGATATATGATAAGTGGGAAAGGTATTCTGCCTGACCCAGGCAAGCTAGCAGTCATTGAAAAATTTGAGGCTCCCAGAAACAAGAACCAGTTGAGATCGATGTTCGGTCTTTTCGGCTTCTATAGGCGTTTTTTTAGTGATCAGGCTTTTAATGCGCCCTGTCTTCACCTCCTGCTGAAAAAGAATACCCCTTGGGTTTGGACAGCAGAATGTCAACAGGCGTTTGAGGTGCTTAAACAATCTTTAATTAATAGTCCTATTTTACATCATCCTGATTTTGAAAAACCATTCCGTATGTCTGTTGATGCTAGTGGCTATGGTATAGCTGTGGAGGTATTCCAAGTAGAAATAGAGAACGAACAAGAAGTGCACAAGAATATAGCTTTCGCAAGTCGATCTTTACAGGCAGCAGAGAGAAATTATGGCATCTCAGAACTGGAAGCATTGGCAATTGTATTTGGGGTACAAAAGTTTGAGCAGTATCTATTAGGTCACAAGATAATTGTTAACTGTGACCATAAGGCGTTGACCTTTTTAGAGACCTGTAAGTTGAGGAATTCTCGTTTGGTAAGATGGTCATTGTATCTCCAGCAGTTTGACCTTGAGGTTAGATATATTCAAGGGAAAGACAATATGGTAGCTGATGGGTTATCTAGAAGTGTGGAGCTCTGTGATGACGCGGGAACTACAGCAACAGACCTAAGTCAAGTGCGAATGTTTGCGTTGCACGAAGTAAAGGAAGAAAGTGCATTAAAGAGAGTGATTAAGAACTTGAGACGTGAGCAGAATGCGGATGACCAACTGAAATTAGTGAAGAGCTATTTAGGAAATGCGAACTATCAAAATGGTTCAAATGGCTCTGAGCACTATGGGACTTAACATCTATGGTCATCAGTCCCCTAGAACTGAGAACTACTTAAACCTAACTAACCTAAGGTCATCACACAACACCCAGTCATCACGAGGCAGAGAGAATCCCTGACCCCGCCGGGAATCTAACCCGGGAACCCGGGCGCGGGAAGCGAGAACGCTACCGCACGACCACGAGGTGCAGACTGCGAACTATCCTAAGGTTGCGCAATACTATTGTCTGCATAAAGGTATTCTGTTTAGGAGGAAAAAGGTAGGTGTTTCTGAGTGGAAGCTGTGGTTTCCCTCACAACATATAGACTTACTAATCGACTATGTACAACTGAGGTTAGGGCACTACGGTACAAAGAAGTGCATTGCAAAATTATAAGAGAACGTTGTATTTGATAACAAGTACCGCCGAGTTGCCAAGCGTCTAGCATCTTGTGTAGTGTGCCAGAAAGTCCGAGCTGCCAACACCAGAATTCAAGGAGATATGCATTCAGTAGAGCCAACTGAAACCCTAGAATTCCTGGCTTGTTATTTGTTTGGCCCTCTTCCTGCTTCGAGAGGTGGTTGCACCCATGTTTTTGTTGTTGTGGATGGATTCAGTAAATATGTTAAGCTATACCCAATTACAAGACCAAATGCAAAAACGTTGGTAGAAAAGTTGGAAAAAGATTTCTTCGTGAACGTTGGTGTTCCGAAAAATTTGCTGTCAGACAATAGGCCTCAATTTACTTCTGATAGATTTAAGGAATGTCTAGATAAGGCCGGCGTGAAACATCTGAAAATATCTGCGTATTTCCCCCAAGGAAACATGAGTGAACGTATTATGAGAGAATTGAATAAGCTTTGCAGAACTTATTGTGCTCGGAAACACTCAAGTTGGGCAACAACTTAAGGCATGATGCAACTGGTTTTGCGCCTTGCGAATTGATGTTTGGCCAAGAATCGCACAATGTGATTGCAGATATGGTAGAATTCCCTATTCTAACGCAAATATCCACAGACGAGAAGAAATTAAAGACTAGGGCAAATATAAGAAAAAAAGCGTTGGAAAGGAAGAAGCGTCATGACGCAAAAGCTGTACCAACCAGTTTTGAAATAGGTCAATTAGTCCTGGTCAAAACCAAGGAAAATCAAGGAAAATAAATGCAGAAACAAAGAAATTCATGTTCGTATACCAAGGACCTTTCAGGATCATAGGAAAACCACACGCCAATGTATATAGGCTAGAGTACCCTAAAAGTAAAAAGGTATTAGGTCTCAGGAACGTGATCGACCTAAAGAAGTTCATGGGTAGTGAATGAATTCTGTAGGGAGGAGGTTGTTCTGTAACCTCTACACAGTGTGGCAGCTGTGCAGTCCCAGCTGTGTGAGATCTTCTTTCCTTTTCAGGTCTCACTCATTCTTCATCTTTACAATCCACCAAAATTTCGACTCTTACTCTCAAATACTAAAATCTTTCGGTATGACTATCAAGCCAGCATTAAACTAATGAATTCTGTATGGAAGGGTTGTTCTGTACCCTCTACAGTGTGGCAGCTGTGCAGTCCCAGCTGTGTGAGATCTTCTTTCCATTTCCGGTCTCACTCACTTCTCAACTTTTCTATCCACCTAAAATTTCGACCTCTTCTTTCCAAAACAAAATTTTCCGGTATGGTTATCAAGCCAATAATAAACTAATGAATGCTGTAGCGAGGTTGTTCTATAACCTCTACACAGTATGGTAGCTGTGCAGTCCCAGCTGTGTGAGATCTTCTTTCCTTTTCAGGTCTCACTCACTCTTCATCTTTCCTATCCACAAAAGTTTCGACTCCTTCTCTGCAATACATTAAAGTTTCCGTCATGGTTATCAAGCCATGAGTTCTGCAACCATTCTATCTACCGATTCGTGAAGAAAATACCTAATGTGACAAACCTAACTGTGACATAAACAACAGAGAAGTATGATGTAATTAAGATACAAATGTATTTGAGTAACAAGTATGTATAGAACCCTGGTGATATTGTGAGTACAAAGTGTTGTTTTATTGGAAATGGTCCCACAATAATATTTTAAAAAGATGTACAAATTCGTGTTCAAGCAGGATATGAAGTGGCAATGAAACCTATTGTATGCTGTAGAGCTAATTAATTAATAGTAAAAGAAATTGCTTAGTGCTACGAAAAATATGCAGATAAATTGTAAGAATAAACTCACCTTGTGTAGCATGGAATGGCAGTGTAATAGAATTGAACAGTGTTTGTGGTTGAGACGTGAAGGACACGTCCCTCAAGTATTTATAAGGTTGGAGCTGGCCATTATTTTGGTGTAGTGTGTGACAGGACACACCTACATGTATTGAGGTTATGAGTTGAAGGCGTGAATGCGACCATAGGTACCTTATGTTAGATGAGACAGAGCAGCTCATGGTGTCCTATAGGTTTAAGGAATTTAGCATTACGCTCGTCCGTAATTACTTAATGCACTTTAGTGGTAGGTCGAGAGAGACTACCTGTGGTTTCAGCGTCCGATCGAGCGGAAATGGATTACCACGTGAGCGAACTGATCAGCTGCAATATAGTATAGATATGGAATAAATGTGCTATCCTATGCTTTAAAATACGGAATGGATGGTGTCTTGAAGGGAGGATATAAGATGAACATCAACAAAAGCAAAACGAGGCTAATGGAATGTAGTCGAATTAAGTCGGGTGATGCTGAGGGAATTAGATTAGGAATGAGACACTTAAAGTAGTAAATGAGTTTTGCTATTTGGGGAGCACAATAACTGATGATGGACGAAGTAGAGAGGATATAAAATGTAGACTGGCAATGGCAAGGAAAGCGTTTCTGAAGAAGAGAAATTTGTTAACATCGAGTATAGATTTAAGTGTCAGGAAGTTATTTCTGAAAGTATTCGTATGGAGTGTAGCCATGTATGGAAGTGAAACATGGACGGTAAATAGTTTGGACAAGAAGAGAATAGAAGCTTTTGAAATGTGGTGCTACAGAAGAATGCTGAAGATTAGATGGGTAGATCACATAACTAATGAGGAAGTATTGAATAGGATTGGGGAGAAAAGAAGTTTGTGGCACAACTTGACCAGAAGAAGGGATCGGTTGGTAGGACATGTTCTGAGGCATCAAGGGATCACCAATTTAGTATTGGAGGGCAGCGTGGAGGGTAAAAATCATAGGGGGAGACCAAGAGATGAATACACTAAGCAGATTCAGAAGGATGTAGGTTGCAGTAGGTACTGGGAGATGAAGAAGCTTGCACAGGATAGAGTAGCATGGAGAGCTGCATCAAACCAGTATCAGGACTGAAGACCACAACAACAACAACAACAACAACATGCTTTAAAATGTTAATGGAGTGAGTATTACTTAAGTTCATACACTATCAAAGTAAATAAGTAACATAATGACAGACGTGAAACATTATTTATAGCTCAGCATAAATACACTTCGATGAAGTAAGTACATAATTGCAGATGTGGAACTGACACAGCAGCAGAGGACCAATAAGTGGATTTAGCAGTCAACTAAACGTAGTGTGTTTTGAACACTCAGAACTGTACTAATACCACAAGTTACTCACATGTACAAAGAAGCTGAGAAGACAAGTACTAATCAAATATACTCATACTATCTCTAAGAACAAGGTAGTCAAAGAAGAGTCAGCTAAGTGAATAAAATACAAATGTATCAGGAATGTACCGAGCATTGGTTCTGGCTCAGAAATAATAAACTGAAATTAAATAGGCTTCATGATTGTATGCCTTGAGCATAAATTTTCTCTAGTACATGACTAACGGCGTTTTGAGCCATTTGTTTACCGATTTTATGACAGTCAAGTAACCGTGAGAGTAAAATTTAAAAAAAAAGTTCTGTTAACTTTGTTCCAGCTAAATATTGAAGGATAAAATGTATATAACCCCATTTCATTGTGACCCACCCTTAGATACTTAGTGAACAGAGTCTGAGGCACTCTTTTTGTTTGTTCTACAGGGCAAACCAGATAATGGCAGCTTGGTAGCTGCGTGAAAGCGTGGAGTGACTTGGACACAACTCACAGTGACCCCTCCCCTTTCCCCATGTAATTTAGAGTGAACGTTAAGGACGCACACCATAGCAAATTCCCCTCCTGTACCCTTGTGAATGGAAGTGTAGAACGCCAGCCAAAGCGGCTACAACCACGTGTCATCATCATCATTTAAGACTGATTATGCCTTTCAGCGTTCAGTCTGGAGCATAGCCCCCCTTATACAGTTCCTCCATGATCCCCTATTCAGTGCTAACATTGGTGCCTCTTCTGATGTTAAACCTATTACTTCAAAATCATTCTTAACCGAATCCAGGTACCTTGTCCTCGGTCTGCCCCGACTCCTCCTACCCTCTACTGCTGAATCCATGAGTCTCTTGGGTAACCTTGCTTCTCCCATGCGTGTAACATGACCCCACCATCTAAGCCTGTTCGCCCTGACTGCTACATCTATACAGTTCATACCCAGTTTTTCTTTGAATTCCGCATTGTGGACACCCTCCTCCCATTGTTCCCATCTACTAGTACCTGCAATCATCCTAGGTACTTTCATATCCGTAACCTCAACCTTGTTGATAAGGTAACCTGAATCCACCCAGCTTTCCCTCCCATACAACAAAGTTGGTCGAAAGATTGAACGGTGCACAGATAACTTAGTCTTGGTACTGACTTCCTTCTTGCAGAAGAGAGTAGATCGTAGCCGAGCACTCACTGCATTAGCTTTGCTACACCTCGCTTCCAGTTCTTTCACTATGTTGCCATCCTGTGAGAATATGCATCCTATGTACTTGAAACTGTCCACCTGTTCTAACTTTGTTCCTCCTATTTGGCACTCAATCCGTTTATATTTCTGTCCCACTGACATTACTTTCGTTTTGGAGATGCTAATCTTCATACCATAGTCCTTACATTTCTGATCTAGCTCTGAAATATTACTTTGCAAACTTTCAATCGAATCTGCCATCACAACTAAGTCATCCGCATATGCAAGACTGCTTATTTTGTGTTCACATATCTTAATCTCACCCAGCCAGTCTATTGTTTTCAACATATGATCCATAAATAATATGAACAACAGTGGAGACAGGTTGCAGACTTGTCTTACCCCTGAAACTACTCTGAACCATGAACTCAATTTACCATCAACTCTAACTGCTGCCTGACTATCCATGTAAAGACCTTTAATTGCTTGCAAAAGTTTGCCTCCAATTCCATAATCTTGTAGAGCAGACAATAACTTCCCCTAGGAACCCGGTCATATGCCTTTTCTAGATCTATAAAGCATAGATACAATTCCCTGTTCCACTCATAACAATTCTCCATTATTTGCCGTAAGCTAAAGATCTGGTCCTGACAACCTCTAAGAGGCCTAAGCCCACACTGATTTTCATCCAATTGGTCCTCAACTAATACTCGTACTTTCCTTTCAACAATACCTGAGAAGATTTTACCCACAACGCTGATTAAAGAGATACCTCTATAGTTGTTACAATCTTTTCTGTTTCCATGTTTAAAGATTGGTGTGATTACTGCTTTTGTCCAGCCTGATGGAACCTGTCCCGACTCCCAGGCCATTTCAATTATCCTGTGTAGCCATTTAAGACCTGACATTCCACTGTATTTGATGAGTTCCGACTTAATTTCATCCACCCCAGCCGCTTTATTGCACTGCAACCTACTGACCATTTTTTCCACTTCCTCAAATGTGATCCTATTTCCATCATCATTCCTATCCCATTCTACCTCGAAATCTGAAACGTTACTGATCGCATTTTCACCTACATTGAGCAACTCTTCAAAATATTCCCTCCATCTGCCCAAGGCATCCACAGGATTCACCAGCAGTTTTCCTGACTTGTCCAAAATACTTGTCATTTCCTTCTTACCTCCCTTTCGAAGACTGCTAATTACACTCCAGAATGGTTTCCAGCAGCTTGACCCATAGTCTCCACCCTGTTTCCAAAGTCTTCCCACGATTTCTTCTTGGATGCTGCAATTATCTGTTTGGCTTTGTTTCTTTCTTCAACATAACTTTCTCTGACTACCTGGGTTCTAGTTTGTAGCCATTTTTGATACGCCTTCTTTTTCCTTTTACAGGCTGCCTTGACTGTATCATTCCACCAAGCTGTTTGCTTCATTCTACTTTTACACACTACTGTTCCAAGACATTCTTTAGCCACTTCTAGTACTGTGTCCCTGTACCTTGTCCATTCCTTTTCCAATGACTGTAATTGACTACATTCAACTAACTGGTACATTTCTGAGACCGCTGTTATGTACTTGTGCCTGATTTCCTTATCCTGAAGTTTCTCCACTCTTATCCTCCTACAAATGGACCTGACCTCCTGCACTTTCGGCCTCACAATCCCAACCACGTGTGTAAAAATTATTTGTGAAATTTGCTTTCAGGTTTAGAAAAGACTGCTAAGATATAATCATCTGTTTATCTAGCTTGAATAACTGTGTTATTTTCTTTGAATTTGTGTATGTAAAAATGTAACTAATGGATTTAAGATTTTCATAATTTTACATATTATTGTGTGTTTGTTTGTCTAAGGCAATATGTATGCCCAAGTGTTTCATTGATTTTGCTTAAATTTTGAGGGATAATGTTGCTTAAAAGGCAGTGAACATGACAGAAATTTAAATAATTGAAGTAGGTAGTCAATTTTCTTGTAATATTTTTATATGTTTACATTTCAATTTTAAATTTTCATAGGGAGTTAAGCTGTACTCTTGCTTCCCTTTTTGTAACTAAATTTTTTTTCATTCATTAACATTCAAAAACAAAAAATTTAAGTAGAGGGTGATGTAGGGAAGCAGCCTACTCACGCCTAGTAAATTCACAGCAGTCTTTCCATTGTGTGCCAGCCTAGTCCGCTGTAACTAGCTCTGACGTCATAAATGTTGCACAATACTTTAAAAATCAAGCAAATAACCTGAAACGGTTCTAGCATGTCAGGAGTAATACTAAATTAATATATGTTGAATATCAGTTCGATAACTTTAACCATTCTCGAAATTTGTACGTTTTTCTGTAAAAATCATTGGGGCAACAGAAAAGAGCTAGAGATTTAAAAATTTATATTTAGATTTCTTTTTCATAATTATTTAATAGAAACAGTCTTCTGGATCTCACAAATTAAAATTTTAGTTGAAATTCATGATTTTCTGGTTTTTGTCTTAAAAATTAAGGAAGCAAGATGGATTAAGTAGGCTAATAAATAAGGTTAGAATGTTTAAATTTAAGTAGAAGGGAGACCCGCTATAATCATGAAGATGTGAGAAGTTTCAACGCAATAACTGTAAAACTATAACGACAGCGTATCTCCAAAGGGCAGGTTCAGAGCTCGTGTACTGCATGTAGTGTAATTAAATTAATTCTCTCGCCCAAAATAATTGACTTAGCCACATCAGCCTTTTATTATGATTACTTACGTGTGTGCTTATGGCGCATTTAAATTGAGAGCTACATCTGCCATCAGCAAAGGAAGCGATGATTTATTCAATAACTTAATGTGGTGCATTACTAGCCCAGCGGCTAGTCGGGAGAGCCGATTTGTTCCCTTAGCCGTCCGCACCGCGGCTTTATATATAAGAACGCTGCGCGAGGAAAAAGGCCCCAGTTCTCTCCAGATGCAGATTAGCACACCATCTGTGCCGGGAGTCGCGTCGCGTCGGTATCATTGCTATAAACAGCCTCGGATGCCGTATTAAATTACTCGGGATACGTGTAACCATGAAATCATTTTCGAGTGAAGTGTTAATTTTGGGATGACTTTAATTATCGATCTTCAGTTTGCGTACGTCGTATTTTCATGTGCCGCCGCGGGACAGACATTCTACCATTATTTAGCGCGGCGTTTGATGTTATTATCATCAAATTATGGCGAGCATTCATTTAAACATTCAATTTGGACAGTTATAGTGGCATCAGCGCATTAGACTCTGATCGTTTTTGATTATAAATCCCAGACAATCTCCTAATTCCTCAGAGCTGTAAGCTGTAGCTATAAGTGTATTTCTCAGATGAAGTGGGCGCTAGAAATTCTAATTACAGGCTTCACGTTTTGCTAATCACTTTCTGGTTGCCAATATTGTAGTTAGAGAGCCAGTGTTGAGAACGGCAAACAACAGCATAAATAATAGGAACTGGTTTTACATTCTACAAACCAAACATTATTTTTTGAATAACAACAATAAAAATATTCACCCGCCCCCACCCCCCTCCCCCCCACATATGGTGCATCGGCCGTGAAGTGTTTCAACATTCAAACATTTATACAACAGTAAATTTTCTAACCGCCGCCCCACAAGTCTAGCAATGATATAATTAAATACCTAGTGTTTTCACCGTCAGCTCCACTGCACTCCCTGTAAAAGAATCTTAATACTAACTAAATTTAGTGGAAGGGGTTCAAGGCTTTCCTATAATTAGTTAACTGGTAAAATAACGTCAAAAAAGCAGTTTTTACCATTGGAAATTTTATTCTACTCACAAAATATTGTTTACAAATTGCACTATTGATAAAAGGAAATTTTTTAATACAGGATGGTAGCAAACAACTGCGTTCAACAAAAATGTGAACGAATATTCCCTGAGTGGGTTTCCAAGTTCTACAATGGACCGAAGGATGATCTATGCCATATCACATCTATAATCTAGGTTTAAATTAAGTTTCACAAGAGAGAAAACTCTCAAAATGGTCTACACTGACCCTCAATTATCTTTAATTACTTATCTTTCTTGTCGTAAACTACAGTGGCTGATGTGGCTTCTCAATAACTATATAACAGAAAAATCATCGCGTTCAGATTTTTACTCCAAGTGGCAAATGTGAACACCATGAGCTTTAATTGATGATCGACGCTAGTATTACGCATAAAGGGGGTGTAACAGATGAGACTTCTGCAGTTCTGAGTGAAGCTTAATACGCTGTAATACGACATCGCTTGCGTTCGTTACCTTGTCAGTGTTCGTCAGGGGGCAGCGGGCAGCACAGCTCCACTCACCTCGCCATCTCGGAAGCAACTCTCTCCTAACTTCTCCTACAATTTACCGAAGTTGGTTTAAAAAAACTATCTGGCTGTGTTTTCATCTGACCAATCAGGGTCTCAAAGTTAACCTTAAGCTCCGCCTACAGAAATTCTGTCTATCCAATGAGAAACGTTATACTTTTCGTGGTGGGGCAATGTTTTCAAAGTTTGCAACGTAACAGAGACGCGAAAAAGTCTCACGCTAAAACTTGCGGCTGGGGTGGCCCTTTTAGTGTTATCGTAAGATCTATACTGTTCTTCTTGAGGTCTCAAGCTTTTAACATGGGCTGGGGGGCGGTCCTAGCGGTTAGCTGGCGACGTAGGTGTCCGTCCGTTATCGTAGGGCCTTCTAGCTTAACACGGTTCTGCTCTTGGCTTCTGTTCCCGTTTCTCCCTCGGAACTGTGTCTGTCTCACGGTGGGAAGGTGTGACATGCATTTAGGCATTGTTGTGTTAGTCTGTGGTATTCCATTTGCTCACTCGTTACTCGTATTACTTTGGTTAATTTAATGTAACGATTTAATCGGAGCTATGTGACATAGTACTGTATTTGCTTAACATGTCAGGGTTTTCATGGAAGGTGTTGGATTTGCCTGACACCTTACAACTTAGTGCCATTTACAGACATTATTTCTACACGTTCCCAGGTGCAGATTTCCTTAACAGAATAACTATCTGTAGTCGGGAGAGGCAGCGATAAATGAAACTTCATGTTACTCTAATAATAAGTAATTGGTTTTGTTATAGTCCTGCCCACGATTTGTAAATTACCGCAATCCTACCGCACGCCACATTGGGATACGAGAACCAGGGAGAGGCAGGATAATCGAACCAGAAAGAGACGGACTGCCCACAATTGATCAGTTGTTCACAAGATTTGCAGGGTTGATGTAAACTAGTACTACGGATTTCACATATCGATGTTGGCTAATTAAATTACATCAGACATCACATGAATATACAGCATTTCTTTTTGATGGCATAGCTTATCAATTCACGTTCCCACCTTTGGAGTGAGCATCTCAGTGTCGGTCTTCGTAACAGTCCTTTATAAGGAAATTCGAGATGATCTGACACAAAAGATCTTGGTATACGTAGACGACATGGTAACTATACCGAAAACGTGGTAGGATGACATATAGACACTGGATAAATTAATTTCTCGCTTATGTTCACAGGGAATTAGCTTGAAACTATATAAATTTCAATTCGGCAGGACTGAAGTTAAATTACTAGGACATGTGATAGATAGGGAAGGAAGGCCAGATCCACACAAGTTAGGCATGATTAGCAAATTTCTGCAACCATCAAACAAAAGACTACTATGTGGATATTTAGTGATGTCAGGATTTTACAGAAGGTTTTTGAACAAATCCGTCCTAAATGCACCACAAATTACAGTTATTGAACCAATATTCAGTATGGCGATGGCCACAAGAGTGCACAGCCGAGTTTTCAGCTATCAGGGACAGTTTAGTGACATTACCGTTATTAGTGCATCTCTGTTTCAGCCAACCGTTTCATCTCACAGCTGATGCCTCGGATTTTGGCCTCGGGGCTCAGCTGTACTGAGAATCACGATCAGGTGTTACAGCTGAACACAAACTGTAACATTTGCAACCAGTATGCTTACACGTACCGAAAGAAAGTAAAGCATAATGGGAGAAGAGACATTAACGTTAGTATGGGCTTTTAAAAAGTTTAAATACCTATTAGCTGGACATGAGACCATCGTCCATAAAGATCTCATCAACACTACAATCAGTACGTAGCTAAACAGTAGGCTCACTAGGTAGGCATCTTTCTAGCAATTCAATTTTTCTATAAGTTATGTCAAATGGAGCGAAAATATAGTACTGGATGCATTCTCCTGGCTTCCAATAGGTTTACAGTCACAATAAGTTGCCAAAGTGGCACTTTCCCTATATATATATTTTTAAAGCAAACAGTTTTTAGCTGGATAATATAAATTTCTGTCGTAACTAGCAAACAGAACAATACGGAGATCAAGCTCTATTTGAACGTATTCAAGGGATAGAAGGTGTGGATGTTGAGTTGAAAACCAGATGGAAGCTTCACAGAGGGATATTGTCCCACAAAAGTCACTCTTCGAGTAACTGGTTGCTCTGTATTACCTTCAACAGTTTTGGACTAATAATACGGTACATACATCTAGGGTACGGCTACTTTGGCCATAATAAATGTATCATGCACATTAAAAAGTATTATTACTTTAAAAACATCGACCGATGAGATAAAAACAAGTTACGACGGTGTGAGACATGACAGAAGGTGAAAATGCAGACGACGAAACTGCACACATTACTTCATCCCATAATATCCAATCAGTTATGAGAATTGGTAGCAGTGGACTTCTATGGTTCTCTGCGTTGAAGGCAGCGAGATAAGACACTCATTTTCGTCATCCTGGAATGCTGGGCACACTTAGATAAATTGTATGCATAGAGAGAAGACACACCCCATAGTGTGATAATGAAGCAGAGAGATAATTGTTTAACACAAGTGAGAGACCGAAACATTAACTATCGGATAACGGTTCACAATTTATGGTAAGGCAATTTAAGGAATTCCTAGCATCTGAAAAAAAAATTCACATCCTCCTATCACAGTAACACCCGCAGTCTAACCCTGCAGCACGTCTGATGTTTGGAAAGTTGTGTCGAATGCATTGTGCCAGTAAACACTCGAAGTGGATTGAGATGGTGAGTGATTTTGAAAGAATATTGAGTGAAGTCCTCCATTCGGTTACCAGGGCAGCACCTATGGATGTTTTAGGTGATCAGGTCGAATGTGAACCTTTATTAACGTGTAACTGCTGTCCTGGAGAGAATGTATGGATTACTTCAGTACCAATATCAAAGAGATATTAATTGAAGCAGGAAACGAGAGAAAAGATAACGATGGGAATGCCGCACTTTAGTGTATAAATTAGAGGATTTGTTATTAGTAAAGTAGAGTAATAGACATTGAAAAAGTGAAGGATTAACTGGCAAGTTTCAACACCTCTATGAAGAACCGCATGTAATAACACGTATACCTCATCCGAAAGCAGCAGTGCTAACTGACCCGATGACAAGAAAATAAAAGAGGATGATTAACATGCAAGATTTAAAACCTTTTGTCGCCAGTGAGCGATAAGTTCTTCACTATATTAAGTTCAGACTTAAGGATAGAGGGATTCACCGAAAAACCACACACATTTTTTAAGGTTACCTCTGAGTATGACGTCAAGAGCATGGAAGTACTTAGTGACAGTAAGTACGTAAATCAGGGAACAGTTGAATTATCCAAATTAAATAGTAATGTAACGATGAATTGTAATACGAGTTGCATGGGAGGGCAACTATGAAACAAACGCTTGACATCAACCCATAAGGTACTTTGTAACATAGAGTGAAGTGTTAACATTGTAGTTACTAACAAGAATAGTCACTAAAAGTTCAATGGGGAGTTCTTATAAAATTGAAATTTCTACGTTCTTTATTTTTTACCTTTCATGTGAATGGGGTATATCACTTACGATTACATTGTCAATTCAATCAGTTTACATTAACCCATTACTGGCCAAAACTCTATTGGATAGTTCTTTGCGAACTTTTCTACATAAATACGTTACATTGAGTGATTAAATGAATAAAAAGTTGTTTTGAAAATTTTCAATTTATTAGAACAAAAACTACAGATCACCCCATTTTTGGGACTTTGGCCAAACGTGCTATCCAAATTCACAACCTTACTCTCCATGCATAATATTGTAAGAAACAACACAAATAATTAATAAATAATGATTTAACATTATTGGATGCCTATTCAGTACGAAATGAAGCAAAACACTTGTCGTGTACGCCAACATTGCACCTATCACTAACTTTTGATGTGTTTTTTCTTGCAGTAAGCACATCTCTTCCGTGTTTTACTTGGCACAATGAAATGATTTCCTGGATCTAGTCGTACATCTGTGCTCACCGGTCCTCCCATCAGTTTGCTTCCTTGTGGTCCTCTGCGTTTTGGTACTGATCCTGTTTTCTTTGATAGGTAAAACATCACTATTCCCCATCGGACATCCAAAAGTGAGAGCTTCTCATTAGAGTTAGCAAGTTGGTATGTACGCCATGTGTTTACTACGCAGATAACTATCATCTGTGTGAATAATGGCCACCACCATTTCTTTGACCTTATCCTCGTCCTATAAAGTGATATATGGTTGTGCAGTACATCTACGCCACCATTATAGGCATTTTATTCTTCAATGAGATGTGGCATTGTAACAGATATTTCCTTTTTCTTTGCTGAGTGTCTTCTAGTAGAACTCAAAGGAGTAATAGTACTGTAATTTGTCGCTACACATACTGGTTTGTTGTCACTCCATTTCACAACTAGAGCTTGTTTCTCTTTGTCAAACATGTAGTCATAGAATCCTCGTTCCTTTTCATTTGCCATTCTTTTCGAGTCAATCAAAGGGCGTGCATTAGTTCGGATCTCTCTTATTGGTCCTGTAGCTTTCATTTTCTCTTTCCGAGTGTGATCAGTGTGTCAACACTGGTGATAAAGTTGTCAAAGAAAAGCTTATAATTCGGATACTCTGATTCTGCAATTATGCTGGTTAGTTCATTTATTACCTTTGCACCTAAAGGCTCCTGTTTGTTGTCAGTCTTGCCATAGTGTGGCAAAAAATTTAATAGGCTTTCCCCTCAGAAACATTTTAACTGAATGTTTGCCATAATAACGTACCATCATGTCATCAGTTGAGAGTTCTGAATGAAATACGTCAAATTTACCAAATTTCTTTTTCAGCATTTCAAAGCGCAACCTCAGTTTGTACATCTTGTCGTTTCTGTCTATTTTGGAGCTGTAGTTGAGATTAATGAATCTCTTTATCTCCCGAAACCTATTTCTTGACATGGAGTTGAAGACTATAGGAACACCGACATCAGGAGCCTGTTCCCAGTACATTTTCTCATGGGGAAGCTTATGATAACCACTCAGAAGTAGTATGCTAATAAATGATTTTAGTTCTTATTTGGTTTGCAGAAAATTTATTTTGTTATGTTGGCAAGCATAATTTTGCTTTGTTCAATAATAGTATTCATTAGTTTCTCAGAAACAAAATTCTCAAACACCTGGGTCACTGTTTTATTTGCTGGACATTCCGCAACATAATGTTCGTTGCTCTTCCCTGGTTCACTAGTGTTTATACCACTTACATTTATATTTTTTTGTAGATAACGTACCACTTTCTGCTCCATCTCCTAACGCTTTCCTTCTTTTGGCTTCTGGAGGTACAACTGTAACATTAGCTTCATCTCAGCTGGTTATGAGCTCTAAAGTACCGGCTTCATCTTGTACAACAGACTCATTGCTCAGTACATTTTCGTCAATGTCTTCTTCATCTGTTATTACATCTACATTGGGTGGAATAATCGCCAATTCTACGTCATCATCTTCATCGTCACTCTCTTGATGGTGCTCTAGTTCTGCTAGAAGATATTCAAGTGTAAGTCTACGCGGCATGTTTTATCCTGTTGGAATCTTAAAATTCGAATAGAATATGAAAAAAGCAGATTTAAAGAACATAAAATGCAATTCTTCTCTGTATATTACGTGTATACAAGAACAGGGCACATCAACAATAAATGATAGTGTAAAATGCCATTGTCCTATTATTGGGACGCATAAAATATATCGATATTGCACTTACTTGAAAATATCTGAAGTATGCTTAATCTTACACGGACACCCATATGTTCATAACAAACACACCCAGACAACTCAATCACAGCCCATTGTCGTCCAGGAACTACCAGCAGACATACAGTGCTGCCAAGTGCGAGAACAAAAAATCGGCAAGGTTATAATTTTCCTGACGTGAAGTACTTAGGAAAAAGCTATTTATTTTACATTTACAGGCATTATAGCAGTTAGTTGAACCTACAGGTGCAACAATAAAGGCTAAAAGTTCCATTGCTTACGTAGAAATAAGTAAAATATACGCGTCCCAAAAGAGGGACAATGGCCAGTAAAGGGTTAAAGATACATGGTATTAGTGTTAAAACGTGCACATGAAGGTATCTTTAGCAGATAAGGAAGTATAATCCAAGTCAGAACATCAGGAATGATATTTACTGATTTCTACCTGGAAGTTAATTTAGACCTGTATGGCACAGTTCAAAACTTCATGGACGAAATAATTTCTTTATTATAGTAACAATAGTGATGACTGTGGTTAACGTAAGAGATCCACTGGATGCGTGATATAAGTAACATAGCACGCAGATGTGTGCTAGAACAATGAGGACGAGTATTTCAGTATATGAATAGTTGGGGACTTAAGAAACGATGAGCTATATGAATAGTGGATTTGTGAACAGATAACTTCCCTCATTAATAATGCAAGATGAAATTGGGGCAGAAGACAAAGGGGAATAAGCATGTGTTGTAAACAAATGAGTAGTAATTTAGGGATTTTGGGGCACCCTCATGTATGGAACCTTATGTGATCACCCAACCTTCAGGGGCGGCAGATGTAAGAGTGCAAATACGCATGGCTGTCGTTGAGACTTGGTGATACGTGCCCTTACTGCGGAATTGAGACTGCGAGATCATGTGTGTTTGTGTCTACAGAAATATACATAAGGCTGAGAACTGAATGCGTGCGAATAGGTTTAAGGGGCTCCGGAACGCCCTATACTTGCAATGTTAAAATAACGCTTATAAATTACATCTTTCCTCACAAAGTATTTGAGGTAGGAAGTTGAACTTTTTACAGATTATTTATTGGAATATGGGCTACAACTTAGCACAGGGATTTTACAAAATTTTAGTTCAGTTATTAAAGATGATTTTTTTCAATTGTAATGAAAATTCACAACATTTTTTTGCAATTTTTTATTTATATATTCAAAAATATACAGTTTTTTGGAAAAAGGCTGTGTTAAATTATGCAGAAGGTACTGTGTAACATTTACGGAAAGTTTGAAACAAATATGTTTGGAAGATCCTTAGAAAACATGTAATTAGTATGAGAAAATAAAAGTTTTGGGAATCGAGCGACAAAGATTGGATTAACTTTTTAGTGCATTCCCGGTCCATAGGATGGATTATCTTCATCCTCTGCAAACTCCTCCTCCAGCTTCCTCTTGTTCCTCCTCCTGTTTACTCTTGCTTGTATTTCTAGACTCTTTACAGCCCTGTCTGCAGCCTGAAGGCGTTCCTTGTCTAAAGCAAGCATCGCTAGTACCATGTTAGAACGTATCTTCATTCCCATATTTCTAAATACCTTGCACCTTACAATGTTGCCATCATTGAAAGTCGCAACAGCATCATACACACCAAAGTGAAGTGTTTCTATTCCAACAAATACAGTCTTGGGGATTCTCGACCATATACACTATTTACACTTTCATTGGGGTTTTGAGTTTTTCCGTGAATACACTTTTTCAACAGGTCAGGTGCTGCTAAGTCTCTGAAAATAGGTTAGCCTCAACACATACTTTATCTCACATCACTAAAACGTACATGATGAACACGGACGTTAATAATAAGACCATTTGACAGCAGTTTAACAGCGCCACAGTGGGTCACGCCCATGTAGAACACATTTCAAAAAAAAATTAAAAATAGTTGTAGTCTTCGGAATTGAATAAATTATGTATCTATTAAAAGGTAATAGTCTGCAGATTCAGAAAACGCAAAAAAGTAAAAATTGAACTTTTCATGATTTTGAGCCTTTCCGGAGCCCCTTAAGTAATAATAGTTATTGGTAAAAGGAAACTAGGTTCTGTGTAAATTAGTTTTCTGATTTATGTTGGAGTTGTTCCTGGGGCTGCAGACGACTGCTTCTGATGTCAGAGCAGGCAGGGGTTCAGAATCTGCAGAGTGGTGTGTCATGCCCTTGAGCATTATTCATTATGAACTTCTGTGATTGTGAGGCTTGGTCACTACGGAGATCTATAGATAACACACAATCGAATTTGATGCAGAAGCATAATGAGAGCCTGTTCTAGTTATTGATCGTATGAAGATCTTATCGACTGGAAGTTAAACCAATTTATAATTTGAAGAATAAACCCTTGTTTGTCAATCCTCCAGCGTCTGCTACAATGTAACAGCAGTCCTTCACAGGAGAAATCTGGTGGTAGGTGGGGTCGCTCCGTAAAGAGTAAGAGGATCCCTTTAAGAAATAGAGAGCCCTTGCGCCATGCACTCTGTTGTGGTGGGATTAGCAGTGATATCATGCCTTCGTGTGTACCAGTTCATTAAATTTCGGGCATGCAGCCATGGAAATAAAATTTCTTCCACTGATATTTCGGCCGCGTGTCGTCCGGCCATCCTCAGAGCAAGTCGCAATTCACTTGCTCATCGGGTTTGAGTAATTTTATTTACATACTTTCCCAGCCTTGTCAGTTATACGTGAAACATGACAACGATTAACAACTTTATTAGATACAAGTAAAGTACCTTAGTTCAAGGAGATGAGAAGAAAAAGTATATTTTTATAAATAAATTACATTCAAAATGTGTGTATTTAAGTAGTACATGCAAATTTTCGTACTTGTGGCATTAAATATGAACTTTGGTCGGTTTTGAAAATGCAATATCTGGTGCGGCACTGCAAATATGTGAGTATATAATCGAACAATCACATTAACACGTTTTAATTTGGTTGGTTTCTTGTCTGTTTTTCTCGTTGCAAATTTTGCAATTGATTTTAAACTTATTTCCCGATAAGGTAGACACTTGAATCTTTCAGACTAGCTCAGAACTAGATGCCACAGTAATATTAACTCGGTTTTTGTGTTTGGCGGAGTGTACTTTGTTTTTCGGTCTGTCTGTCTCTGTTCGGCACAAATTTTGCGATTGTATTTATACTTACTTCCCGATAACCTAAAGACTTAAAGTTTTCAGCTTATCCGACAACTGGATGCCAATGCAATACTAACACGCTTTCTTTTCTGGTGTGTGGCGGAGACTGGGTATTTAGTGTAAGAACTGGATGGCACTCCAATACTAATTCGCTTTTGTGTTTGGTGTGTGGCGGAGGGCATTTTGTTTTTCGGTCGAGCTGTCTGTTCGGTACAAATTTTGCAAATGATTTTAACTTAACTTCCCTACAAGCTATACACTCGGATCTTTCAACTAAGCTTAGAATTGGATAACAATGCAGTATTACCTCGTTTTCTTTTCTGGTATGTGACAGAGAGTAGGCTCTTGGTACTGCTACTTCCCTGTTTTCTTGTTCCAGTCCCGAATGTTGCGCAGTGAAAAACGATTGCTGCTAAGCTTCCCTGTCAGCTCGATTCTCTCTAGTTTTTACATGCATCGTCCTGCTGTACTCTTATCAAAATGTTTGAAATCAACTGAAAAATTTCAGACACACAAAATTAAAAAACAGAAAATAACTATTTAAATAGAAAAAGTTTTTAATTTAACACCGTTTTAAAACGGACTAATAAATAATAAATAATCTCTCCCAGCCCCGTACAGATTTTTAACGCCATACAGAGGGTCTTGAAAATTTGCACTTGCGAATTTTTAATAGCTATGACACTACCTGTAAAACTAAAAACGTGGGGCGTACGTATGTAGTTGTTGACGTAGTTTTCTGTACGAAACATTTAGCCTTGACATAAATGAATGGCTGAACATTCAAATGATTTTGCATTTGTGGAGTTCATCACACATTGCCTCTGAAACGCAATGCAAAATATCACTGAAACGATGCAAGGTTCCTTTCTTCTTACATGCGTAAAGGAACCATTGCGCTCACCTTGGCTCCCCAACTAGAGCTGCAATAAGTCCGGATTTCTCCACACTGGTCCTAGTTTTGAGGGCGTACAGATTCGTGCTAGTGAGATATTTATACAACTGTCCGGGGGTAAACATCGATGTTTTTTCGTGCCCGTGGAAATTCGTTTGACTGGAACTAGATTGCAATAAACCTTAATTAAAATTCATTAAACGAGGACCTACTATAGGTGGTGTCTTCGTTTTAGTCTATTAAAGGCGCAGCGGAAACCACGCTTAGTCGTTCACCTATGCACATACAGTAAGTTCCAAAATTATCTTTACGGCTTTGATCATGTATGTGTTACAAGTGGGAATAGGTAGAAAGGTCAATTTGCGGCATAATGTCACATACACCTAAAACTGCCTTTTTTCTAATTTTTCCATGTTCGTTATTGATTGATCACGCTCCAGCAGTTGGCACAGTGTGTGAATTGTTTGTACAGAACATATCTGGCAGCCATATCCTGCGGAAACCCATTACGCTTTTTTCTTCGGGTGGGACTTGCATGAACTGTGAGCTGCATCAAAGCAGTAATAGCACACTTTAATGAGGACATTCTAGGCCCGACATGGACCTGGAATATCGATTAGATAATCTACGTGCACGCATTTAAGATGACCATCCGTCCCTCAGTCCCCCTTCGTGACAGCCGGGATTTTTCTAGCGCTGTGCAGAACTTTTTCAAAAGTAATTCGGGACACCAATTTGTCCCGGATTTAACAATTAGGAAACGATTTATCCCTAATTGTATGTTCATTTCACTTCATTACTATGCTGCTTCTGAAAGGATATTTTTCCCAAATGAGTGTTGTATGGAGCAGTGGCAAAACACTGTTTGTTGCAGAAACTACGAAAGCAATGTTAGTGGCTAGAGTGAATTATTATGGAACTTTAATCGAATGTTTCCGTAAAATTGTAGAAGAATACAAACATGCTGAAGAAAATTTACAGTACTGATAAATAGTGAATGAATGCATGCAGTCCTTCATGTTACAAGGTACTAGTAGAATATAGCTCAACGTACTTTTTGTAAGAAATTAAACTGATAGTTCCCACTTACTAAGTTCGATTGAGACTTTTTTTCTAATAAGAAAATTATTTAATGCTCCCTGAATTTAGCTCTACAAAATACAGTCACCTTAACACACTGAACACTGTTAAGCGGCTACTAGAACCTTAGGTGTATATGAACATCGTGCCACAAACTGCGTTTTTCTACCTATCCCCATTTCTGAAACATATGTGATCAATGTTCTAAAGACAATTTTCGAGCACCCCGTATTTTCCACACTTCTTTACTGAGACAACGAGAAGCCGATCGCATGCATCGCCACGCCGCTCCATCCGCCAGACAACTGATTGTCTTAGGTTTCATTTGCCTTTGTAACACATCGATTAGGGGTAGGTTTATTTTAAGATGCTTTGTATCTGCAATTTATGAAGTGTGCATTCTTTGTTGTTTTAACTCCTTGATGTCGCTCTCTTTCCAAGCATGCTGTTATGCTCTCCTCCATTTCTCCCTGTCGTTGACATCTACTGGTCTTAAGCCAACAACGTGCATGTCTCCCCTGACGTTGACAGTCCATCTCTTTGCCGGTCTTCCTCGTGGTCTTTTTCCTCCTGGGTTGATGTGGAGCGCTGTTTTTGAGACTGAGTTGTCTTGCTTTCTGATGACGTGGCCGCACCAGTGAAGACGGGCTTCCCTCACTTTGTCGGTGATTGGCGCGACATCAAACCTTTACCGGACGTCTGTATTTTTTACGTCGTCACATCGTGTCAGCCCCAAGGACCATCTTCATCTCCATGGTGTGTAACATTTGCTCCTGTTGTGTCGTCATAGAGCGACACTCAGTCCCATACATTGCTGCTTGGCGTACCATGCTCTTATATACTTTTGCCTTTAGATACTAAGGCATCTTTTCATCACAGAGGACTCCAGAGACCTGTCTCCACTTGAGCCAAGCTTCATTCACCTTCATCCGAGTATCAAGAGTTCTGTCGCAGTCTGAGGTGACGACAGACCCTTGGTACTTAAAAAGCATCGTCTTCTGCATTTATTCTTCGTTGATACTTATGGTACCTCTGGTTTGGGAACCGCATTCTAGGTACTGTGTCTTCTGAGATTTGACGTGCAACCCATTTTCAGCCACTCTGTCCCTCCACGTTTGAACCTGGTGCTGGAGTTCAGGGCGGGCTTGGTCGGCAAGTACAACGTCATCTGCATAAAGAAGGGTCCAGGGACGTGAAGTCTGTATGTCAGCTGTTGCCGTATCCGCGCAAAGGATACTCCTTGATGTATGGTAAGAAAATTATAGTTTTGTAATGTATATATGAAAAAATCATAAGAATATGTTGAAATTTTAAATTATTATAATATGAATATGTCTATGAAGAAAAGTATGTTTGTTAAAAGCTTGTTCATGCTTAGGGCACTTTTATTTGTAACATGTCAACACTGTAGGGAAGTCCCTCCGCAACGAAAGTGGCATGGCGCGATGTAATAGGTGGGTTCGGCGGTAGAGCTGAGCGGCTCCTTTGTGTGAACGGCAAGTACCATACCATGAGGGTGGCTTTGGAACGGTACACCTCGACGGTGCTAAGAGAGGCAATTGGAAGCGGCATTAGAAGTGATTTGCCTCGGATGTGGATCTGGGTACTTTTCGTTATTCACGGAATAATGGAATGGCTCGAATGTGTTGAAAATCTGAGGTCGAGAAGAGATTTTACAGAGCATTCGCACATCAAGAGCCGTGAGTGCAATTAGCTGCCATTTCGCCTGCAACCAATCTTCTCCACTGCTTCACATGCTTCATACATTCATTTAAGTAATGTATATGGGAATGGACCAGTTAATTTGTGTGTTGTTTCAATAGTAATCACATAAAACTTCAATTTGTGTTCAAAACCACAACATCAGTCCTGATCACGAACCTATGCAGGGCCTTCACCTAAGTGCTACTAAAGCAGAGTGATGATGATGATGGGGTCCCATACTCTGAGGTGCGTAGGGGCCCATGCGGGAGACCTGCAATGCCGATTAGGGAAGGTCCTAGTGGAGGTGGTTTGCCATTGCCTTCCTCCGACCGTAATCGGGATGAATGAAGATGATGAAGACGACACAACAACACCCAGTCATCTCGAGGGAGGGAAAATCCCTGACCCCACCGGGAATCACACCCGGGACCCCATGCGTGGCATGCGACAACGCTACCGCAAGACAACGAGCTTATCCTGATTTAAATGAACAGTTCTTGTATTCATGTGTTTAGAAGTGATTTTTTTGTTTAAAGTAAAAGGAGCAGCAAAAGTTCAAGTAAAAGTAACATTTGGATACTTTATTAATAAACTAGTCCAATTGAAATTGTTTAGGTAAGAAGTTTAAGTACAAACATTCACAGATCAAGTAACAGGAAAGTGAAAACTTTAATTATTTATGTAAAATCCCATATGTGAAGTTGGATAGACTTTTACTAAAGTATCCTCAGTTTATTTTAAAATATAGTATTGTAGTATTATAGTGCAAGGTTGTGTAAATATTAGCGCCTAGAATACCTGCTTCACAGGTGATTCAAGTACATGTACACCTTAAATGAACAGATTTAAGGTAGTATTGTTAGAAGTGAAGTTACGCACATTTTAAAAAATAGTGTAGTTTTAGTACCCATCATGAATGGTTCCTTTTGAAATTAATTAATCATATGTTGTGTTTTATTACCTTGCAAATCAATTCAAAAGACTGGTTAGCTTTCAGAGTTGGTTTTTACTATTGCAATAATCAAAGATCCTTGGCTAATGAAACTATACCAGTTCGTGGGTCCTCATCATATTCTCCACACATTAAGAAAAAATTGAACTATTACTGTTACTAAGGACAGCTGCTATATGCAGCGGAGCTTAATCAGTGTCTTTGAGATGTTATTCATCTTTATTTGTGTTTTTTTTATGTCAGTCAAGATTGAAGCCCCTCATGTCCAATATATATTTCCAAATGAATGTCCCTAATTAGGCTGACGACCGCTCATATTTTTTCAATAATTTATGATTTTACCCCTCTGTGGTAAAGGTTAAAGCCCGCTTGGTTTTTCTGTTAGCTTCACAAAATCCAAATTACTGTCCGATACCATTTTCCACTAGACTCGCGCACGGTCGTACTTTTAAATCTCTCGGAGGGTAACATTGCCGTGTTCAACGGCACATTACAGTTATACCTTTTACTGATTGGGCAATATGAAACTGATTTCACTTAAGTTCATTTTCCTTGCAGCAAATTAATACAACGTCTAATTGTGAACATCTCTGTAATGCGCTTTCACAAATCCTTGTTTCTCCCATGTGTAATTTATATCTGCCGGTCAGTAGGAGGCGCGCACCCGCTGGCGTTGTTAGCAATGAAAAGCAAACAAGGAACAGTTGGCTACAATGCCGTTTCGGCTGTTGCTGGCGGCCGGCCGTTGTGGCCAAGCGGTTCTAGACGCTTCAGTCTGGAACAGCGCGACCGCTACGGTTGCAGGTTCGAATGCTGCCTCGGGCATGGATGTGGGTAATGTCCTTAGGTTAGTTGGGTTTAAGTAGTTCTAAGTTCTAGGGGACTGATGAACTCAGGTGTTAAGTCCCATAGTGCTCCGAGCCATTTGAACCATTTTGTTGCTGGCGAGCTCTCAGTGTGATTTCGGTTTAGGTAATGAATATCCATTACAATCAGCTGCATTCACTATTATTATTATTATTCCCGATGTCTCGGTTAGAGACATCAAATTTTTTCATATGTATTCTGAGTGGTTATTCAAACTGATTTTATTAACTTGTTTGAGTACGTGGCCAAACAGACGAAGGTATTCACACATTCACTTTGCATCCTCTCTTTCTTATTTCTTTTCTACATGTAATCGATGCCTGTCAATCGGTATCAAGTCAGTTCGACTTGGTAAAATTGTTATATAAAATATTTTTCTTATTGTGACCTATGGAGTATTGCCTTCGGTTTTCCATTGATGGATTTTTGTTGCGTTGTTTAGTAATCCCGAATGTTTATTCATTCTTCTTGTAAGGTTTTTTTCGTGAATAGAGTGAATTTCTAACAACTGTGTGTCCATATAATTACTTTTTTCGAACCTTCCCTCATTTTTCTATCACCACGTGCTTAATTAAGCTCGTGGGCCGCAGCAGGCGATGCTATGCACCTCTTCCCTGTTTAACTCCGCCAGTCTCTACAAATGTTTGCATATTTCGCAACACAGTTGGTGTTTTCTTACATTACTTGGTTTTTCAGCAGTTAAAGGCCAGCCGTTGAAGAGGAAAACTAATGGTAACAACAGCAGCACGGCCATGACCCTCAATGATCGTCCATTATCAGATTTTCAATTAAAATCAGCCTAACTGTACTGGGGAAAACTATTCTATTTGCATCCATTAGAAATGGTTCAAATGGTTCAGATGGCTCTGAGCACTGTGGGACTTAAACATCTGAGGGCATGAGTCC
This sequence comes from Schistocerca serialis cubense, assembly GCF_023864345.2. Taxonomy (NCBI): domain Eukaryota; kingdom Metazoa; phylum Arthropoda; class Insecta; order Orthoptera; family Acrididae; genus Schistocerca; species Schistocerca serialis. The sequence continues at coordinate 446,427,750 of NC_064645.1, forward strand.
CCTAGAACTTAGAACTACTTAAACCTAACTAACCTAAGGACATCACACACATCCATGCCCGAGGCAGGATTCGAACCTGCGACCGTAGCGACTGAAGCGTCTAGAACCGCTCAGCCACACCAGCCGGCCTTTAGAAATGCTCTTCGATGATATACATTATACAAACAGATCTCTCACGTGTAAGGCACGGACGATTTCAATAGGGAAGACTCCATTCCTCTAACAGCTCACGGATGCATATTCTATGATTTATTTTTCCAGGTAGAAGATCATACTTGTGGTTACTCCTTTCTGATGATGCATGACAGCGGTCATTACGTTGAACTTCATATTGCGAAGACTGACTCTTGTTGCACACTGCATCGTCAGATGCGTCATTGAACGCACCTCCAGCGAAAACGGCTTCAAGTAAGTTACAAATAATGCACCTTCAGTTGAAATCGTAGAGAACAGCTTTCTCCGTATAAAAAAAAAAATACTTTTACTGTCAGAAATCTAAGTAACACAAATAATCGTCCTTTCCTTTCAGAATGAAACCGGTTTTAGACACATAAGAAACGTTTCTTCGTTTCGATATAAATAAAAATAATTTATTCGCGATTATAAAAGCAATGTAGCTCTTGAAATGGGAACTAATGTGGCATGTAAGGTATAACTGAGCTTACACTGCCTTCCGCCAGACAAATGTCTCCTCCGTGTTCTCGTCGACTACCATTACAGTGGTGTAGTACCACCTCTGTTGAAAGTCATTTTGCTAGTAGCATACTTAACTAAGGGTACTGAGGAATGTGTGTATACCACCAAGTTATGAATACGTTGCAATCACCTTGTTGTCAAGGAGTGCTAACCCTGAATCAATGGTATAGAGCATCTACGATTTTCCCAAGGGGGTGGGGGGGGGGGGGTAGGGGGAGAGGGAAAGGGATAGGCCAATGCTCAAGACTGTCATGACAAAAACGTAAAGACCTGAACATACCGAAGAACCTGGTTGTAGAATTGGGCAGGTCTGACACCTACAAGACTCGCTATGTGTGTACAACTAAGAAAAACGATCAAAATATAATATACATCAGAAATCGGTATCCGGGAGATGTGGTGCAAATCATCGTAGTCTCAAAACATTCTACGGCCTGTTCTTCTCTGCAGCGTAGTGTCAATTTAGTAGCAGGTATGCTAGCATGAAGACAATTTCTTAATGTGCAGCAGGTATTTCTGCTCTAACTACACTCCTGGAAATTGAAATAAGAACACCGTGAATTCATTGTCCCAGGAAGGGGAAACTTTATTGACACATTCCTGGGGTCAGACACATCACTTGATCACACTGACAGAACCACAGGCACATAGACACAGGCAACAGAGCATGCACAACGTCGGCACTAGTACAGTGTATATCCACCTTTCGCAGCAATGCAGGCTGCTATTCTCCCATGGAGACGATCGTAGAGATGCTGGATGTAGTCCTGTGGAACGGCTTGCCATGCCATTTCCACCTGGCGCCTCAGTTGGACCAGCGTTCGTGCTGGACGTGCAGACCGCGTGAGACGACGCTTCATCCAGTCCCAAACATGCTCAATGGGGGACAGATCCGGAGATCTTGCTCGCCAGGGTAGTTGACTTATACCTTCTAGAGCACGTTGGGTGGCACGGGATACATGCGGACGTGCATTGTCCTGTTGGAACAGCAAGTTCCCTTGACGGTCTAGGAATGGTAGAACGATGGGTTCGATGACGGTTTGGATGTACCGTGCACTATTCAGTGTCCCCTCGACGATCACCAGTGGTGTACAGCCAGTGTAGGAGATCGCTCCCCACACCATGATGCCGGGTGTTGGCCCTGTGTGCCTCGGTCGTATGCAGTCCTGATTGTGGCGCTCACCTGCACGGTGCCAAACACGCATACGACCATCATTGGCACCAAGGCAGAAGCGACTCTCATAGCTGAAGACGACACGTCTCCATTCGTCCCTCCATTCACGCCTGTCGCAACACCACTGGAGGCGGGCTGCACGATGTTGGGGCGTGAGCGGAAGACGGCCTAACGGTGTGCGGGACCGTAGCCCAGCTTCATGGAGACGGTTGCGAATGGTCCTCGCCGATACCCCAGGAGCAACAGTGTCCCTAATTTGCTGGGAAGTGGCGGTGCGGTCCCCTACGGCACTGCGTAGGATCCTACGGTCTTGGCGTGCATCCGTGTGTCGCTGCGGTCCGGTCCCAGGTTGACGGGCACGTGCACCTTCCGCCGACCACTGGCGACAACATCGATGTACTGTGGAGACCTCACGCCCCACGTGTTGAGCAATTCGGCGGTACGTCCACCCGGCCTCCCGCATGCCCACTATACGCCCTCGCTCAAAGTCCGTCAACTGCACATACGGTTCACGTCCACGCTGTCGCGGCATGCTACCAGTGTTAAAGACTGCGATGGAGCTCCGTATGCCACGGCAAACTGGCTGACACTGACGGCGGCGGTGCAAAAATGCTGCGCAGCTAGCGCCATTCGACGGCCAACACCGCGGTTCCTGGTGTGTCCGCTGTGCCGTGCGTGTGATCATTGCTTGTACAGCCCTCTCGCAGTGTCCAGAGCAAGTATGGTGGGTCTGACACACCGGTGTCAATGTGTTCTTTTTTCCATTTCCAGGAGTGTATATCAGAAGCAGGTTTTGAACACAGCGACAGATTCAAGTAAACCGTTGACCAGAAGCATATAATTTCGTGATGAGTTCCTTCAAAGAAGGCTGCATATCACATTTTTGGCCACGTTGAGTTTTCACTGCAATAAAGTGGTATGTTACATGATACATGCTACCGTAGCAACAGCTGTATTCTTTTCCCTTTATGAGATGAACAATTTGTAGTTGAAATGTTTACCATTCTGGAAGTACGTTGTACATCATTTAAAATGGGGGCATGGTTGATGTATGTTACACACCAAAGGATATTGTATCGTTAAATAAAAGCACAGATTGAAAATATATCAATAAAATTGGAAATTGTCAAGAAATGTAGGAAGAACGTGGGAAATTTTGTATTTCTACAGCTGCCTGAAAAACTACATCATAAGTGGTATCATATGAACGTTGCATATCATAATAGTGTGAAAATTGTACACTACAACAAACTGCACTGAAACTAGTAGCCATATGATAAACAGCATCGTAAGGACGGCTGCAGTTATTCGATTTTATTACATAAGTGAACGGCCGAAGTCTCTCAAACTTCCAATTTGAAGGATGGACATACAAAAATCACGTTTCTTGTAACAACAGATCAATGGTCTGTGCGGCTAGTCTGTCATCCGTACAAATTACTAGAAATATGCACCACGAAATGGATACAGGTGGGGAGGGTTGGGGGGGGGGGGAGGGGGGACACATTATGCTATGGGGGACATCCATCTGGACGTCCACGGGACTTGCGCAGCTGTCCAGTCGAAGGCACGAAGACGGCTGCTGACCACGTGAACATACACTATTGGAAATGGAAAAAAGAACACATTGACACCGGTGTGTCAGACCCACCATACTTGCTCCGGACACTGCGAGAGGGCTGTACAAGCAATGATCACACGCACGGCACAGCGGACCCACCAGGAACCGCGGTGTTGGCCGTCGAATGGCGCTAGCTGCGCAGCATTTGTGCACCGCCGCCGTCAGTGTCAGCCAGTTTGCCGTGGCATACGGAGCTCCATCGCAGTCTTTAACACTGGTAGCATGCCGCGACAGCGTGGACGTGAACCGTATGTGCAGTTGACGGACTTTGAGCGAGGGCGTATAGTGGGCATGCGGGAGGCCGGGTGGACGTACCGCCGAATTGCTCAACACGTGCGGCGTGAGGTCTCCACAGTACATCGATGTTGTCGCCAGTGGTCGGCGGAAGGTGCACGTGCCCGTCGACCTGGGACCGGGCCGCAGCGACGCACGGATGCACGCCAAGACCGTAGGATCCTACGCAGTGCCGTAGGGGACCGCACCGCCACTTCCCAGCAAATTAGGGACACTGTTGCTCCTGGGGTATCGGCGAGGACCATTCGTAACCGTCTCCATGAAGCTGGGCTACGGTCCCGCACACCGTTAGGCCGTCTTCCGCTCACGCCCCAACATCGTGCAGCCCGCCTCCAGTGGTGTCGCGACAGGCGTGAATGGAGGGACGAATGGAGACGTGTCGTCTTCAGCGATGAGAGTCGCTTCTGCCTTGGTGCCAATGGGCACGTCCGCATGTATCCCGTGCCACCCAACGGACTCTAGAAGGTGTAAGTCAACTACCCTGGCCAGCAAGATCTCCGGATCTGTCCCCCATTGAGCATGTTTGAGACTGGATGAAGCGTCGTCTCACGCGGTCTGCACGTCCAGCACGAACGCTGGTCCAACTGAGGCGCCAGGTGGAAATGGCATGGCAAGCCGTTCCACAGGACTACATCCAGCATCTCTACGATCGTCTCCATGGGAGAATAGCAGCCTGCATTGCTGCGAAAGGTGGATATACACTGTACTAGTGCCGACATTGTGCATGCTCTGTTGCCTGTGTCTATGTGCCTGTGGTTCTGTCAGTGTGATCATGTGATGTATCTGACCCCAGGAATATGTCAATAAAGTTTCCCCTTCCTGGGACAATGAATTCACGGTGTTCTTATTTTAATTTCCAGGAGTGTAATTATGGACAACACGCATCCCGTCATGCTTGATGTGTCCCTCGAAGGCAACGGCGTCTCCCAGGAGCACAGCTGTCCATTCCACAAGACCAAGATCGCCCTACGGTGGTTTCAGAAGCGTGATAATTAACTGACGCTGACGCCTTGACACAAAATGGACGCAATCGGGCACCAGCTCTTTGAAAATTAATGACAAGAGGCATTTTTTGCTTAAATGTTATATGGAATATCTACATTATTGTACTGTTCATCCGAAGTTCGTCAGAAGCCCTGTTATCGACTTACAACGCAACTTGCAAAACAGTGTCTCTGAAAACCATTCACAGCAGGAAACAAGTAGTCGACATCGCCGCCAATATGGCAGCAAGCAATTTCAACGACTGCCTAACAGGCATTTTTTTTCTTTTTGAGTCATCAGTCTTCTGATTAGTTTGATGCCGCCTGTCACGATTTCCTATCCGGTGCAAACCTCTTCATCTCAGAATAGCACTTGAAACTTACGTCCTGAATTGTTTGCTGGATGTATCCCAATCTCTGTCTTCCATTGCAATTTTTGCCCTCTACAGCTCCCTCTAGCACATGATGACTTAGCAGCTCTTCTATCATCCTGTCCCTTCTCCTTGTCAGTGTTTTCCACAAATTTGTTTCCTCTCTGAATGTGCACAGAACCTCCTCATTCCTTACCACCTCAGTCCACCTAATTTTCAACGTTCATCTGTAGCACGACATCTCAAATGCTTCGATTCTCTTCTGTTCTGCTTTTCCCACAGTCCATGTTTCACTACCATGCAGTGCTGTACTCCGAACGTACATTCTCAGAAATTTATTCATCAAATTGAGGAATATGTTCGGTAGTAGTAACATTCTCTTGTCCAGGAATGCCCTTTTTGCGAGTGCTAGCCTGCTTTTGATGTTCTGCGTGCTCCGTCCGTCATTGGTTATTTTGCTACCTGCATAGGAGATTTCCGAAACTTCATCTACTTCGTGACTATCTACCCTGATGTCAAGTTTCTCGTTGTTGTCATTTCTGCTACTTCTCATTAGTTTCGTCTTTCTTTGATTTACTCTCAATCCATATTCTGTACTCATTAGAATCTTCATTCCATTCGGCAAATTCTGTAATTCCTCTTCACTTTCACTCAGGATAGCAAGTCATCACCGAATCGTAAAACTAATATCCTTTTACCTGAAATTTTAATTCCAGTGCCGAACCGTTCTTTTATTTCCCTCATTGCTTCTTCGATGTACAGATAGAACAGTAGGGGCGAAAGACTACATCCATGTCTCACAACCATTTTAAATCCGAGCACTTCGTTCTTGGTCGTCAACTCTTATAATTCCCTCTTGGCTTCTGTACATTGTATATTACCCGTCTCTCTCTATAGCTCACTCCTCCTCTTCTCAGAATTTCTAACATCTTGCATCATTGTTTTCCAGGTCGATAAATCCTATGAACGTGACTTGGTTTCTCTTTAGTCTTGCTTCCATTATTAGCGGCAACGTCAGAACTGCATCTCTGGTGCCAAACTGACGGTCATTTAACACATCCCCAATTTTCTTTTCCATTCATCTTTATATTACTCTTATCAAGAACTTGGGTGCGCGAGCTGTTAACTGATTGTGCGATAATTCTCGCACTTTTCAGCTCTTGCAGTCTTCGGAATAGTATGGAGGATATTTTTCCGAAAGTCAGATGGTTTGTCGCCGGACTCATATATTCTAGACACCAACATGAATAGCCGTTTTGTTGCCACTTGCCCCGATAATTTTAGAAATTATGGGAAGTGTAAACGTGATCGAAGTTGAGATCGGACCAACATGTTAGTACTTCTGCACAAAATAGGACGAAAAGCGTATCGAGTGAGCCGAACAGAGGACGACAGAAGCCGCCAAAGAAACCCATAGGACCACCATGGCCACGAAGAGCCTACTTTTGGATATGAAAGGATTTCTGTGTGGGCCATGGATCGCTGATTAGAGGTATTTTAACTTAAGTATAAAAAATCTAACTGATAACTTCATACGCGTATTCTCGAACCCATGGCGGGAAACATAACTTGAGAGCGGTACACAAAATTTTGATCGGAATTTGATGGCGGAAATATAAATTGAATTCTCGGTCAGCAACCGGAGCTGTGTTGCAATGTCGTTAGGAGTCTTTGTCTCAATTTCTTGGGCAAAGGAAATGACATTCGTTCGAACACGTCACCATCTTGTTTGAACTTATTTTTCTGTTATCCTACGTATGCTGATAATAAGTATATTGAGAACGACGAAGTTATTACAGTTGTAACAGGAGAGCTTTGCGAATTTCAACAGCGGACCAATGCTCCGGATTCGAGGGGTCCTTCCACACGGTGCAGCGGTTACAAGGAGCGTCCAATGTAGACGCGCGAATGATATCGTAAAGATGAAAGTGAGGGAATAAAACTATATCATTTAACTTAGGATTTCTTTGTATTTTGCTTGAAAGAATATCACGAAAATCATTTAATTGTCATGCATTCAAAGAGGGCTGTCCCGTTAAGCTACCAAAGACAGATGAACAACCAGGGCCGGATTGAGGCCGAAGTAGGAATGGCAAAACCGACCGGTAGAAATCGATACCGGTATATGAAATCTGAATAACAGTTATGTTTCAGTATTTGTTTCATATTGGTTATAACAGTTTTTTTTTATTTTTACTAGTAACAGAGTGAAATACCGAGATATCAATTAGCCATATCACTGGTGCTAAAATTTTTCGTTTTTGAGCAGACATTTTGTAAGCATAGGTATTTGATTTAAAATGTTGCGTTATCGTCAAAAATAGGGAGAGCTCTCATTGCTATTGTCAACAATGCCGACAGAGACGAGCAAAGATCACATGACATAAGATTTGCTACATCACCGCTAGGACAAAAGTGCCTCTGCCGCCGTTTGTCGTGGGTTAAGGTAGGTGTTTCAGTGCAGTGTGGAAGAGTTTGTAGCGCGACTTTGAATTTCGCCGCGCTACACTCGTTCCCTGAGATATAAATTACACCGTCGCAGCTATATGAGCGCTCAACGGCAGAGAAAATAATCATAAGAAAATGAAGGTCCAAAAACGGTAACTCTTTTTCTTTTCTACCCGCTCTTGTCTGTTGAGAGCGGAAGCTTAACTTCACTTATTCGCTAGTCTTGGTATGATTCATACATAAAAACTTATTCGTTAGTCTTGGTCTGATTAAGACGTAAATACTTATTGACCTGCAGACATATTGTATTGTGGAAGGTTGTATGAAATTTGGTGGATGGAAGCAGCCGTAAAATACATTGCATTTAATATCAAGATGGTTTTAATTCGTAGACATTAGTAATTCCTGGACGATGAAATTGACTGCAAGATTTTAGAGCAGCTACAACTTTTTCATGCAGTAATGAAGCAGGAGATTGTTGGGGAACAAGGCCTGAACGCCGAACGAGAGAAGACATATTAGATTGGTAATGAAGGAACTCTTATCTACGCCATCTCCCCCTGTTAATCACATTTTGTTAGTCTCTTTCCTCAGAAACGCCACAAGGACCACCCCAACAATAGCTTTTCCGAATCACGAAGTCCGATAGCTTTTCTGTAATACGAAGTCCGATTTGCATTTCATTCTTTCCCTTTTTCACGGTAATTAACGATTTTAAAACCCGTGATTTATTCACCATTTCTTCCCACATTTTCAACCTTTCCTTTTCATCTCTTTTTCGTTTTTATTAACCACTACAAGTTGTCTCCATCGGCTGTATACGTTAGTTCCTCGTTGCCGCCACCGGACAACCGTCATATTGCCTAATGGCAGCAATCTCAGCCTGGAAATCTGTTTACGAAGAGACGTAGCAAGGAAGTAAAATGCTTCATTTGCTGTAAAGGATTTAAGATTGGCCTGCCATTTCTATGAAATAATAAAAGAGAAAAGATATTGTACTAACGCCTAATAAATTAAATACCTCACAACAATTCATTCATAGGATAAAATAGAATTACAAAATAACTGATCTGCTGCCTGTGTCTACACAAATGCCTCTATCGGATTGTAGCCCTTGAAAACAGAAAACGTAACACGAAAACTAGACCTCAGACCCATTAGCACGGACTGTTCTTAATGGCCAAATAGTGGTATGATCCTCGATTACAAAATAATTTTTGAGAGAAGTGTGTGTGTGTGTGGTTTGAGGTTTTCGGGCGCTAAACAGCGTGGTCATCAGCGCCCAAACGCATAGAAACAGGAACACATGCGGTGAAGGGACGAAGACGGACAGCGAACAAGGAGAACGGCTAAAAGACACAGACCTGACGCAGTTACAAATCCTCACATACAGAGGCAAAACAAGAGGAGAAGAAACGCACTAAAAAAGAAAAGGAAACACAAGGAAAAGAGAATAGAAATCGAAGTGAAACAAGTAGGTAATCGTGACTGGCGGACCTCTTACCTAAAGCCTGGGTGAGCCAGTCACCCAGCAGCACATTAAAATCCGCTCCCTAAAATCCGAGGCAACAAATTGGACAGGACACAAAACCGTAAGACCTTAACCACAGTCGTTGCGTCGTCTTGCAAAATAGAGGGCAAATCCGGTGGCAAGGAAACCACCGCCCTCTGGTCAGAGAATAAAGGACAGTCAAGTAGAATGTGGCGGACAGTTATCTGGACGCCACAAGCACTGCAGATTGGGGGGTCCTCCCGCCGGAGTAAAAAACCGTGCGTTAAGGGACTGTGCCCGATGCGGAGGCGAGTGAGGAGAACCTCATCCCGCCTGCATGACTGGTAGGACGTTCCGCCATGGCCGCGTGGTGGCCTTGACCAGACGCAGCTTATTTTCACCGACTGCCAGCCACCCCTCTTCCCACTGACGAAGAACGCGAAAACGCAGGAGGGAGGTAACTGCATGGAGGGGGACGGCACATGCAACAACGTGGGGGAGGAACATGCATCTTTGGCTGAATAAAGAATCGGTAGTCGGTCATTTCAGAAAACTGTTATTTTGAGCGATTTTAACAGTCCGGTTGAACTGGCGTGGAAAAAATCCGACGTAGTCGAAAACGAATTCTTTCAGAGATAATCGCCAGTCCTAGAGCCAAGAGATAAAAGCCGCAGCTGACCGGAGCACCGAAGGCGCCATTGCTGTAAATATCGATAAAAGATTAGGTGCGACCACTGGAGGCACAAAGTAGAGATGGTTGGCCAAGTGCAAGATAGGTATACAGGAACGGATCACCATTCCTAGCGAAAAATGACATGCGTGGAACTATATGAAAGAAAAGGGGGTGGGAAAGATAGGGGGCGCCAAATGGTGAGTCGCTTGAACGTAAAAGTGTTCTCGAACCGCTCCTCTAAACTACACTTACAGAGTAAAACTGAGGAGACTTTTTGACAGTACCAGACTTCCTCCTAACGCCATTAAATTTAGATAACATGAGCGTGAATGTCGCTAATCAGTGTAGTGATACATTATTGTTAATACAGTATACAGATTAAGTTTCTATGATTTCTACGCTCCACGTCTAATGTTCCTTCTTGATAGAATCGACGGATCAAGATCAATAAATGATTAAATGAATGAATGACTCTTCAGGGTTTCCCGGTAGATTCGATGGCAAGTCTGAGAGCGATGTGATGAAAAAGGTGTGTCGTGTTATTCCGTACAGTACAGGGTATTTCCTAAAATTATCACCATCTCCTTAGAAAATACATTTTAACTAGCAACGACCATACGAGTACTGGCTCTAGATTTTCATGAACGTTAGGAGTGCATATAGCACACTGGGCCATTACTAAGTGATGTTCTACAGGGGCGATCAATTAGTTTCAGTTTGGCGGCATTTCTCCAGTGTTTATGCAACATAGTGCGACTGCGATGCAGGTGTATAAGCACCGACATGCAGACAAGGGATTAATGTGGCATTCGTTCTTTCCGACGTTCGTTTACACACTCCGCTGCAGAGTGAAATTCTCATTCTGGAAACATCCCCCAGGCTGTGGCTAAGCCATGTCTCCGCTGTATCCTTTCTTTCAGGACTGCTAGTTCTGCAAGGTTCGCAGAAGAGCTTCTGTAAAGTTTGGAAGGTAGGAGACGAGGTACTGCTAGAAGTAAAGATGTGAGCACGGGGTGTAAGTCGTGCTTGGGTAGCTCAGTTGGTAGAGCACTTGCCCGCGAAAGGCAAAGGTCCCGAGTTCGAGTCTCGGTCGGGCACACAGTTTTAATCTGCCAGGACGTTTCATATCAGTGCACACTCCGCTGCAGTGTGAAAATCTCATTCTAGTTTCTTCTGTATTCTCGTGGAAGAGTAGAAGGACAATGAGGGACCACTTTTGGACGGTCTGTGTTAGCAAGGGACTTGGTCAGTTTCCTATCTCACTGGCATATAGTTCTTGGTCTCTGCTCCTCCTCGTATTTGGAAACGGCCCTATTCTCTTACGCCGGAAGGTCACCGAGTTGGAGTGACTCTGAGGCCACAAATGCTTCGATCACAGCCATCCCTGCACATTTCTGTTTAGCTTCTATACGTACCAATCACTGCTGCGACGACACTGACGCTGCTACCAGCAACAGCAGGGAGAGGAGCCGCTATGCGTGACGATGAATCTAACTAGCTACCATTGTGATTTTTACTACTACCCAACATCATAAAGGAATGAACATGACGCTCTTCTGCTAGTAACATAGGATATCAAAGAGACAGTGGACATTTTGAATGATTTCAAAACAAAGAATGAACATGACACTCTCCTGCAAAGAAACAGTAGCTATCACGGCCGTCCGTTGTGGCCGAGTGGTTCTAGGCGCTTCAGTCTCGAACTGCACGACCGCTACGGTCGCAGGTTCGAATCCTGCCCCGAGCATGGATATGTGTGACATCCTTAGGTTAGTTAGGTGTAAGTAGTTATAAGTTGTAAGGGACGGATGACCTCAGATGTTAAGTCCCATACTGCTCAGAGCCATTTGAACCACCGAGGTATCACGTGAAACAACAACAGATACACATTCACAATCTGTAGGATAAATACAATGGTCAACACATCAGCAACCTTATGTCACTCAAACTTTCATAAACAAGGAGGATATAAGTCAGTACAGCATAGGACAGTAAAAACACCATGAATCAAGAAAGCAGGCGACAGGAAATAAACGTAGTGAAACAGGTAGCAGTCGCCAGTGACTAAACTGCTTCCTTGATTGACTCAGTAATAGATAAAGTAAGGAAAGACATAGACACAAACCATGCCACAAAGATAATGACGCAAACAAATGTAATATCGTATTTTATGTATTGAAAATATATCACAAAAGATTTCAAATTTCTTCAAAAACCGCAAAATAAAAGTTGAGTTTTCTACATCAAATAAAACACATAGCATTATTACCCGTATTCAGACTCTGGAATACACAAAATAACATGGCAGGTACTCCCCATTTTCTTCCTAGGACAGTGTGGCCCAGATTTCAAGACCAGTTATTAAGGGCACATTAAGGCCTACACATACAACAGATGCGCAATATCGGCACTAGCCACGTAGGTGACACACATGCACAATACAGACAACAAGTTTGGAAGAGTAGAGCAAGATTCTAAGTACTCATCCGACTAAACACAAGTCATAAAATAAATCTGTGGAAGATCTGGAGATATATTTAGATTACAAAATACGAGGGACGTCCAAAAATTAATTTCCGATCGGTCGCGAAATGGAAACCACAGTGAAAAGCAGAAACGTTTTATTTACAACAGTTAGTCTCACCTTCCACTTACTTCTCTACATAGTCGCCCCTCCAACTTAGAGAGTTGTCGTAGTGTTGTAACAACATTCCAATATCCTCGTCATAGAAAGCAGCCGCCTGTGCTTTCGGGCAGTTCTCTGCTCTGGTCTGCAGCCTGTTGTCTGTGGAAAATTTTTGTCTTCATAGCCCGCGGTTCTTCTGAGCAGAGATGAGACTCAGGGCGAACCGATTACGGACTGTATTGTGAGTGATCAAACGCTTCTCATCGGAAACGCTGCAGGAGCCTTGCCCCTGAAGCGTGCAGCCGAGAATTGCCATAGGAAGGAACTGCTCGACAGTTGTGTTATGTGGGCTGCATGCCACAGGCGAAATCTCTAACCAGGCCCTCATATTTGGCGGGAGACGCTTTACCCTACGCATCTTTACGTGCTCACTGCTCACACCAAACTAAAAGGAGTGACACAACACGATCGACGGTCGTACTAGAGACACTGCCCAACACATTTGTGCTAAGCCTTAACGGATTTTCGCAGTGGTTTTCATTTCGCGACCGTTCGGAACTTACTTTCTGGACAACCGTCGTATATGAAGAGAAAATACACTGTCCAGTCAAATCAATGTGACCACCTGTCAGAAATCGGAAATAACTATCTTTTGGACCGCGGACCGCTGGAATATGTGCAGGAAAAAAGTCTATGAGATTCTGGAAGCTACCGACATGGATGTGGAGTCATGCTGAATCCAGTGCCGGGCACAGCTGTGCTAGGTTTCCCGGTTGAGAATCCGTGACGTGGAAACCCCAATAGAGATGGTCGCACAGATTCTCGATCAGGTTTAAATCCGGGGAGATAGGTGACCAGGGCGGTACGGCATACTCACCGTGGTTCTCTTCGGAACACGCACGTATATTGCGAAGTGTGAGTCACCTGGCATTCTCCGTAGATGAAGTAGTCCAAGGAAAAAAGAAAAAGCTGCATGTGAACGTGGACATCGTCCCCAAGGCTAGAAGCATACTTGTGTTAATGCATTGTGCCTTCTGGAACGATCAGATTCCCACGGAGTACTACGAAATCATGCCGCCGGTCATATAGCTCCCTTCTCTTGTCTGGAACACTCCGACGATTGTTGGAGCATGTTTGCTTTGAGATATTCCGCGGTGATGGAGCAGAAACGTGAAACGGTCAATGTCTGGTACTGGTGCCCAAATTTAAACCTTCATCGGCGATGAACAGCAGTCAGCATTGATGACTGAACCGGCCGCCTGCTGCGAAGGTCCTTAGGCAGCAACGTTCACTGAACCATGGTTTAGGAGACACTGTTGGTAGCTCCCCTTGGTTCATGTGGGCTGTCAGTTGCTCAACAATTGCACGCCTATTCGCCTGTACCCATCTCCCCACCAGTAATTCATTCTCGGAATCCCTGGTCCATAGTGCACCACATTTGCTTCGGCGGTTTCGAATAGGGCCATTTTGCCTAACACGTAATGCTTCAATCTTGGCGACACCCAAACAGTTGACAAACACGACCGTTTCGGAGAAGCTTCCACCCTCAACCCGACAACCAATGATCATGCAAGTTTAGACGTCAGATAAATCTCTTCGTTACCGTATTACGACAACGAATGCACAGCTTTCAGCGTCCCCTGCACAATTATATTCCCACCCACTCCCCCTCCCCCCCCCCCCCCCAGTACTATTGCTGCTACCTGCTGTCTACTAGTCGTTATTGTAATTTGACGTGGAACATAAGCGGTGTTCGTATTACCGGGACTGTAACGTATATTGATTGAAAACTGGAAAGTAAATCGGCGAATTTCTTCAGATGCTATGACAGTATACTTAGATACAAAAAGGAGTACATGGAAGTAAGTACCTGTGTAAAAATATACTGGTTTGAAAGACCTAATGTTGTAATAGATATAATAGAATAAATAGATAAAATAAAATACCGTATTAATTCCTCGGAGCAAATGAATGAAAGTGCTGGACTATGTTGCCAGAGGTTTGCCAGTCGTGTATAGAAAGTTGGGTGCCACTTTGCGTGAGGTCAGCGTGACTATAGCACCATATGCGTCTGGCCTCGCAGCACGAGGCAATTCAAGCAACGGGGAAAGAGAGAGAGAGAGAGAGTCAATCATCCAGTAGTTAAACCACTGTGGTGGTGTTCTTCATTATAACATGCCCTGAAGGCAACGCATGGATGACTTCACACTGGGAAAAATCTTAGGATCTTCGGTAAACTGGGAAAATGAACAAGAGTTCCCGTGTGTATTGGTATTGCTCGCGGCATGAACCATGTGCAAGTGGAGCGTCTGCTGCCCAAATGAGAGGAGGTGATCGACAACTGTCAGCTACACCGTTAGGGGGGTCTCTAAAAATGGTTCAAATGGTTGTCAGTGCTTTGAGACCTAACATCTGAGACCATCAGTCTACTAGACCTAGAAATACTTAAACCTTACTAACCTAAGGACATCACAACATCCATGACGGAGGCCGGAATCGAACCAGAGACCCCAGCAACAGCGCGGTTCCGGACTGAAGTGCCTAGAACCGCTAGACCACAACGGCCGGATGGGGGTCTCTCTTTGCCCGACAAACAGCACGCTGTATTCCTATGTCAACTGCACATCGGCGGTACCGTTTGCGAAGGTGCCAGTAGCGAAATGAACCAAAGAGGCGTAAGGTCGCGTACCCTTCTTGCATTCAGTCTGAGTTGTGATTTTGGACGTTCTCTCATGCAGCGAGAGGTGGGAGCTCATAATGAAACAAGGAACATTTTCGAACGTAATCGTTTCCGTGGCCCAGATGTTGTTGAGGGGATTCATATCGTTGTGGGAGCATTCTGACGTCTGTATCTTTGGACACGGTGCACTCTGCAGTCCACCTTATTGTGAGACTGTACTCCTTCCCCATTTTAGTCTTTTACTGGTTTGCATACGGTCCAGACTTCACTTTTACGGGTGTCAACGCGAGACCACATCGACCAGCGTATGTGGAGGAGATCTGCGAACGACACTGTATTCGGCGAGTGGACTGGTCTGCCCGTTACCCCAACTTAAATCCCATCGAGCACATGTGTAATACATGGGGCTGACGCACTACTGTATGTCCACATGCAACAACCGCCACGTAGTTTTTGACAACCATGGTGGAGGAGGAATGAAACGCCCTACCACAAAAGTTCTTTATTAACCTCGTGGTCAGTATGGGACACATTGCGGAGCATGCATTTTCAACCGTGGTGATCGCAAACCCTATTAAGAGCCAATTTTGTAATGCCCAGGGGAATGTCATAAATCTCGGTTGCTTCATTGCCATTATTATTTTTTTGAATAAAAGTGTATTTCTGTTCGTCTCAATGCCTATATTTATTTCAGTAGACGTGCATCTCTGTTCTCCAAGCAAATCGATGGCCACATGCTGCCAAGCTTGCAGATATTTCGCTGGGAAGCCTTTATACATCCTGTATGCAGACCAGATCTCTGTCCAGGTGATTTCCATATTTTTGGAGCACTGAAGAAAGACATTCCTGGGTGTCAAATTGCTTTGGACGAAGAGGTACACGCCTGTGTGCTATCGTTGTTCCATAGGTCACAACATTTATCCTTCAAGGCATTGGCTTTCTGGCCTCACAGTGCGATAAATATATTGATAGTTATGGCGATTACGCTTAAAAACAATAAAGTGTTTATTTCTTTTTTCCTCCTTCCTCTAAATTTCATTTGCCCGCCTGTTGTGTGGTCAAGGTTTCATCGAGTTGTGCTACTTGGCAGCGACCCATCAAGCAAAAGTTACCTTCGCCTCAAGTTTTACGTAGTGTGTGTATACAAGAAAACGATGATTCATATTATTAAGAGATCCTGTGTAAGAATGTATACAAACTCGGTGGACGACCCATAGTGTTATCTCTGTTGACTATATCTCGAAAGATCGCAGTAAAATGTTTTTTTTTACGAATTTTGGTACGTACATCGCGTATTACGCACAGAAAATAATGTGCGATGTTTAAAATAAGTGAATTTCTGCACGTAAACGTTAAATAGTAAATCTTTCCTAATCTCGCCTCAAACTCTATATAAAAATGTGTCACTTATTAAAATTTGCGGGTGTTCTTGTATGCTACAATAAAGACAAAAGGACAAAGCAGCGCCTCACACATAAAAATTATGAAAAACTGACATAGTGTACAGAAAATGCACTTGAAAATAAATTCCCGAAATAGGTCGTGAAGAATATGTCAGAATCGTGACTGGTAACGGAAAACTTATTTCGGAACAAATCTATTTGATCCAAGCGTTTGTCGTTCCCCCAAATCTCTCTTTAATTTTCCTGCAAACGGCAACTGTCTTTCCCAAAGTTATACACACGTCTAAAGCCTTGCATTTGAAATTTGGCCTTTCCTGCCTAGCCATTTGACACTTTTGGCCAATCTGACTTTTTACACTTCTGCATTATTTTCGCCAGATTCATTTGCTGCGTTTTTATATTTCTCCTTTATTCGGTTACATTCAGCAACTTCTGTGCCGCCTAAGGGTTTCTATAATGTCTGGTATTTTTGCTTACTTCTTGCTTTGTTTCCATCACTATTCCATCTTACACTGCCGCCCATTCGACTCCTGTTGTATTCCGATCCCATGTTTCGCCCATTTGTTGCCTAAAGCTCCGTCATAAATTTTAAACAACTTCTGATCTTTCAACTTATCCAGATCCTGTCTTAATCCTTTTAAATCCGTTCACTTTCAATCTGTACGTCGCAACCTATTGATTAGCAATATTGTAGACATCTGCCACGGAAACGTATTACTCTGTTAAGCTACCGTACAACCAATCTGAAGTTTGTAGTGTCTTTATTTATTTATTTTTTTTATTTATTTATTTATTGTTCCGTGGGACCACATTTAGGAGAAGTCTCCATGGTCATGGAACGAGTCAATACATGAAATTATAACAGGATTGTAGAAACAGATAAAATGAAATATAAGAAACATATTCAGGCGACAAGTCGTTAGTTTAAATAAAGAAATCAAGAATGTAACACTGGAATTTGCTTAATTTTTTAGCTCTTCCAGGAGCTCCTCGACAGAATAGAAGGAGTGAGCCATGAGGAAACTCTTCAGTTTAGACTTAAAAGTGTTTGGGCTACTGCTAAGATTTTTGAGTTCTTGTGGTAGCTTATTGAAAATGGATGCAGCAGAATACTGCACTCCTTTCTGCACAAGAGTCATGGAAGTGCATTCCACATGCAGATTTGATTTCTGCCTAGTATTAACTGAGTGAAAGCTGCTAACTCTTGGGAATAAGCTAATATTGCTAACAACAAACGACATTAAAGAAAATACATACTGTGAGGGTAATGTCAAAATTCCCAGACTATTGAATAGGGGTCGACAAGAGGTTTTCGAACTTACACCATACATAGCTCGAACAGCCCGTTTTTGAGCCAAAAATACCCTTTTTGAATCAGAAGAACTACCCCAAAAAATAATACCATATGACATAAGCGTATGAAAATATGCGAAGTATACTACTTTTCGTGTTGAAATGTCACTTATTTCAGATACTGTTCTAATGGTAAATAAAGCGGCATTTAGTTTCTGAACAAGATCCTGAACATGGGCTTTCCACAACAGCTTACTATCTATCCGTACGCCTAGGAACTTGAACTGTTCCGTCTCGCTTATAACATGCCCATTCTGTCTGATTAAAATGTCAGTTCTTGTTGAATTGTGGGTTAGAAACTGTAAAAACTGAGTCTTACTGTGATTTAGCATCAAATTATTTTCCACAAGCCACGAACTTATATCATGAACTACATTATTTGATAATGTTTCAATATTACACACAAGATCCTTCACTACCAAGGTGGTGTCATCAGCAAACAGAAATATTTTTGAATCACCTCTAATACTAGAAGGCATATCATTTACATAAATAAGAAACAGCAGTGGCCCCAGCACCGACCCTTGGGGAATGCCCCATTTAACAGTGCCCCATTGGGACTGAACATCATTACCACTCTCAATATTGTGGAGGATTACCTTCTGCTTTCTGTTCTTAAAGTAGGAGGCGAACCAATTGTAAGCTACTCCCCTTACTCCATAATGTTCCAACTTCTGCAGTAATATTTTTTGGTCAACACAGTCAAAAGCCTTCGCTAAATCAAAGAAAACACCTAACGTTCGCAACCTTTTATTTAATCCTTCCAAAACCTCAGAGAGAAAAGAGACTATAGCATTTTCAGTTGTTAAGCCATTTCTAAAACCAAACTGTACATTTGACAGCAAATTATGTGAATTTAAATGCTGCAGTAACCTTGTATATACAACCCTCTCGATAACTTTAGCAAACACCGATGGTCCGCAGGTCTCATCCACCTAAGTAGCTTCCTTACATCATTCTTAAACCAATGTCTGCAATGATCAAATTATCCTCTGAGGACAATTCTACCAGGGAGCTTTCTCTTTCATTCCTTTACCCTGGACTAGGTTTCTCTACTATTTCTTCTTCTCCTCCTGATTTTACTGTCGAATTTCGGCCACTCATCAAAAATAAGTTTTCGTCTTCTTTAGCTGTCTGAAGAATATCTGTTATGCCATCTCAAATTTTTTGAGTCTCTGCATCTGCTGCGGAGATACTTAGTAAATTAACTCGTGGTATTGTGATGCCTGTTGGCTTCGTGCCTGCCTTCGATGCAACAGTGCTTGCACTATGCCGTTCGTAGTAGCTTACCCACATTCATATTTTCTTACACGCTGTTAGTCCTACTCCAGCACTACATAAATTTGATTAAGTACATCTAACGTTGTACTCATCTGAACATAAGTTCTGTTCCTTCTGTCATTGCACTTCACTACTTTCCACTAAATATACACATAAAAAAGTTTGGCATCACTTCGTTTCCGAGAGTTCCGGAACCAGTGCAGGAAATTGGAATAGAGATCAACATAAACGTCATTTCTACCCTTTCTATTGCTCATGAAAATCACACATTGCATGTTGTAGCACCATACAGCGAGAGCTTCAGATGTGGAGGTCCAGATTGCTGTACACACCGATGCCTCTAATACCATGTAGCACGTCCTCTTGCATTGATACATGCCTGTATTCGTCGTGGCATACTATCCACGAGTTCATCAATGCACTGTTGGTCCAGATTGTCCCACTCCTCAACGGCGATTCGGCATAGATCCTTCAGAGTGATTGGTGGGTCACGTCGTCCATTATCACTCCTTTTCAATCTATCCCAGGCATATTCGATAGGTGTCATGTTTGGAGAACATGCTGTTCACTCTAGTCGAGCGATGTTGTTATCCTGAAGGAAGTCATTCACTAAACGTGCGCGATGGAGGCGCGAATTGTTGTCCATGACGACGAATACCTCTTCAATATGCAGTCGATATGGTTGCACTATCGGTCGGAGGATGGCATTCACGTATCGTACAGCCGTTACAGTACCCTCAAAGACCACCAGCGGCATACGTCGGCCCACATAATGCCACCCCAAAACATCAGGGAACCTCCACCTTGCTGCACCCGCTGAACAGTGTGTCTAACGCATTCATCCTAGCCGGGTTGCCTCCAAACACGATTGTCTGATTGAAGGCATATGCAACACTCATCGGTGAAGACAACGTGATGCCAATCCTGAGCGGTCCCTTTGGCATATTGTTGGGCCCATCTGTAAAGCACTGCATGGTGTCGCGGTTGTAAAGATGGACCTCGCCAAGGACGTCGGGAGTGAAGGTGCGCAGCCCATTGCGAACAGATTGAGTCGTAACACGACGTCCTGCGGCTGCACGAAAAGCATCATTCAACATGGTGGCGTTGCTGTCAGGGTTTTCCGAACCTAGGTAGCTGTGATCGACAGTTCTTGTCTCCCTGTATCTCCTCCATGTCCCAACAACATCCCTTTGGTTCACTCCGAGACGCCTGGACACTTCCCTTCTTGAGAGTCCTTCTTGGCTAAAAGTAACAATGCGGACGCGATCGAAACGCGGTATTGACCGCCTAGGCATGGCTGAATTACAGCCAGCACGAGCCGTATACCTACATCCTGGTGGATTGACTGGAACTGATCGTCTATCAGACCTTATCCGTCTAATAGGCCCTGACCATGCATGGTTGTTTACATCTTTGGGTGGGTTTAGTTACATCTCTGAACAGTCAAAGGGACTGTGTCTGTGATACAATATCCACAGTCAACCTCTATCTTCAGGACAGATTCGAATTTTTTATGTGTGTATAATTCTTTTTTTTTTTTTTTAATTCTGACTTACCCAATTAAGGGAGGCAAAATTCCACTCTTCAACCTGTAGAATAGTTTTCTTTCCTCATGACTTGATCCGCCAGAGCAGACACTTCCTACAGATGCGATTAGCGGACTTTTTTTACTCAGGTATATTTTACCGAAGAGTATTTAACCAAACAATAGACCTGAATCCCGTTGCTTTCAGATGTTCGCATAAAGAGTGCAGTAATTCTACGTTGGCTTATATTACAAGGCCAGATAAGTCAACCATGCAGACTGTTGCCCCTGCTACTCTTGAAACGTAAGCTGCACTCCTATTTAGCAGTTCCTCTTCAGATAAAATATGTCTGTCCTTCTCACAGACACCCACCGTTGCTGCTGAATCTAAAGTACAGCTCTCTGTATTGACGAGTCACGCTAGCCACTCCTCCTTGGGAAAGCCCTCGTTTCTTGGGGGTATGTCTGTCTTACTGAGCTACTGAGTTCTTAGCCAGAGAGATAACTTAATTGTGAAGTTGTGCCAACTATATAACTAGTCTCGTAATAGAAAATAAGTCAGCCAACAGTCATCTCTCTGTAATACATTTTAAATATGAGCATAAAATATATTAACTGATTCCTTAGGTAGGTAAAAACGTACAAAACAAGAACTTGGAAAATTGTTTTAAAGAACAAAATGCAAAGGAAATGGAGACGTCTTGTGAACTAAACGGTCACTATCATTACGAACGGTACTACACTGTAACATTAATAAATATCAGAAGAGTAATTATATATTTGTGTCTTACGTGTTCTTTGAAAATAATTCTTGAAGACCTGTTTACATTAACACCCGTAGTGCTGCAGGTGGAGGGGGGGGGGGGGGGGGGAAGTTCCTGTATGCACTTATTTTGAAAAGTATTGCCTTCTAGTTAGTTACCTTATATTTTAATATTTTTTAAAAAATATTTATTTTTATTAAGAGTTCTACTAGATCTCATATATGTTTCAAATTTTTCAGTTAAACTTAACCCAAAAATATAAGTCTCAGTGGCAGATGTCACTACCCCAGTATTCAATATTTCGAGGTTCAGGGCCGTACTTACTCATCAGTATCTGTTTATGGTGATCATGAAGTCATGAAGTCGGCATTACACGTAACTGAAAGAACGTTGACATTGCTAAGAAGGTACTGAAAGGGATTTTCAGGTACTACACCCTATTTACACATGAGTACGTGTTTCAAAACATATTGTTAATATAATTCAACAACAGTTCCCGAATTTTTATTTTTAAATATTTCTTATGGTGGGCTTAAGGTACACCCCGTGTCTCCACCCCCAACCCCCTTCGCTAATGTGAGTTACTGAAAATACCATCGTATTGCAAGGGCTAACTTTTCTGATTCTAAAGATAATTCCGCATAGTTATCTCTGACAGAACGAACGGATGTGACAGGTCACTTACACTGGATAATGCTGAAAACAGCCCAAGTATTAAGAGCTAAAGTAGGAGGAAAGTTTGTCATTCAAGACTGCGATGTCAAGTGAATACCAAAGAGTTCCCTCAGAAGAGTATGAGACGAACTTCGACGACGGATACAAATGTGTGTTAATACACGTGTTACAACAGGTAAGCTCGTTTTCTCCGAGCAAATAACTTCCGGGTGAAGGTCGTAAATTGCAAGCTGTCTTAGCTGATGGGGATATTCCAGTCTCGGCGATGCCTTCCTTGCGTGCCTTTCGTGACGCGAGCTCGTTCAGCTGGAAATTGGCGTTCGCCTGTCGGTGTAACTGGCTGCGATGTGCCCACTTTTCCGCCCCTTTGTTCCTGCTTTGGAGGAGGGACCAACAGGGTAGCTGGTTACGACCATCACTGCTCTACAACAGACTACGTCCCTTCACTGCCTAACCCATAAATGGCAGTCAAATAAAAATGGACAGCAGAGAAAAGAATGTAAACTGTCTGTTATTTCAAAAGGAATCGGCATAACTGTCAATACATTTATCCCACTGTGAAAGGATATGGGATAGCCCTACATTTAAAAATGTTTGCGTTTGCTTAGGGAACCGTGATTCTATAGAGACGTAGACCTCTTCGTCCGAAGCAAATCCATGGCTACGACTGGCCTTCAAAAATGTAGGAAATCTCATGGGGAGGTATCAAGACTATGGAGGATTTCTGTAATAATGGGTGAGATCACCAACGAGTTTAATTTTCTTACAGTTCTCAACACCTTTAACCTACACTGACACAGATACAGATTCATTTATATTACGATGATTCTTGGGCCTCAGAACGAAATAAGGTATTCTCGGCACACTGTTGACAGTCTGGAGCTCGGAATAGTGGATACCCAAACGATTTCCGGAAATGAACGTCCAATGCCTCCAGCGGCAGTTACTATCCCGCGTTCAGAGTCAGTTAAGTCCCATCGTGAGGTCTTAATCACGCAGGAAACATGATCTCATGGATAACCTGTGTAGAAAAGCGTCTCCGCCAGTATACTGCCCGTTTACACCTCATGTGTGCGGTAATAACTCCATTCACATTCACATTCCTGTAGGCTTTGTAGCCAAAGTATAGTGTAGAGGATGTCTCAGAAATATTGCGATGAACTTCGAAGGGCTGCAGAGAGTGCATTGAGGAATGAATCGAGGATCGTATTCGGATACTTCATCCAACAAGTTATAAATGCTGGCGCCTACCACAAGGTCACCCCTTCTGCAGCAAATGTGATTTCGTACGCTGACTGACCCTAGGCGGGTGGTCTCGCAATGTTGTTTGCTATTCAGCGATCGAGACTGATTTCCACGACTGAAGAGTACTGAGCTAGCTGCTGCTTAGAAAAGCCTGTTCCTTTATGAATGCGAAACTCCGTTGCCCCGGTGGAAGTGTATTCGGACACGTATTCCATGTGCAATTTATTTTTCTCCTGGAACCGTCTAAAATCTGATGTTTTTCGGTATACAAGAGAAATATAAACTGGAGATCGAAACGCGTGTCCGACACCATTATCAAGGTAACACAGCGTCGCCCATATACATAGCAGCTAGCTCCAGCTTCTCCACTGGCAATCATGGCTGCCAGTCGCGATCGCTGAGTAACAACATTGCGAGACGTTGTACTTGTTTTCTGTCAGCGTACAAAGTAATGTTCGCTGCCGAATGGGTGGCTAAGACGCCGGCACCGGCACCGGCACCGGCACTTATCCGACAGCGTTGTTGGATGACGTTTTCGAACACGGTTCCTGTCCTCGATTTGTTCCTTAAGACACCCTCTACAACGGTTAGAAACTTATCGCAAGATTTCTGGGACACCCTGAATGCCACCGTTAGGTGTCTGAAATATTGTGTCGTTTTAATATATGGAAAAAGTATTTTTCGCTAAAACTTCCCTTTGTTTCTGTCACAGTTGTTTTATGATCGGTACGTCCCTTAATAGTATAATCATTAGATACGAGTGTCGTTGATGTGACCCATCTGCAGAGTCATGATTTCCTCATGTCAATCTCCACATCTCACAGCAGCGCCTATACACGACATTCTTAGTTACTCTCTGTTGTTCCATTACCACCACGGGACATTGGCTGATACGTACTTTTCAATGTCAATAAACTTTACGAACAGCTGGACACTTTAAGATATTTTACTTTATTCCCAAAGCAAGCAGTTTCGGTAATTCGTTTTGTCGTCTTTAGGCATCACACTCTTTTTTAAAACCAACGAACTTATCGTATAGCGCCATAAAACTGGATATCATGAATTACAATCGTTATACAGATGCGTTGTATGAAGACGTGAGAGAAACTCATCAAATTCTTCGTATGAAGCATCTGTACAGTGATTGGAATTCACGATATCAAGTTTTATGGCGCTATATCGTAAGTTCGATGATTTTAAAAAAGAGTGGGGCCTGAAGACAACAAGACGAATTGCTGTTGGTAAAGTTTATTGACATTGAAAAGTTCTTAGTTATTTGTTGGATATTTTATAATCTCTGTTTTTCCCCAGAGAATTTTGGCCTTACTGCTCGTTGTAGTACTATGCAGATTATTCGCTGTCTCCATACTTCTGTTGTCCTGTCCTTCCTTCGAGAGGGATTTTTACTTGCTCCTTCGTTTGGCGATAAATTTAAGCAATTTTCTTTAACAGAACCTCCGCATCACTTTGATTCTTTTCTTTCCCGTTGATCATAAACTTCATGATCGACTTCCATACAAATTTCTTATCTTCTGTTTTCTTCGTTCACATTTCGTCATTTCAGTCTCACATTCTAGACCTTTTTCTTTTGGTCTAGTACGTGGTCCCCAATTTTGGACTTACACTTATAGCTATTCTCATTTCTGCACGTCCTCAGTACTTTTGTCTGTCTTTGTCCCACCCTCGATCCATTTGCGGTGCTCAGTAGTCTGTTTATCCCGTTCAGAAGTTCCCGTAACACTTGCTTACTTTCTTACAGGTTATTAATGTCATCACCGGATCTTATCATTGTTACTCTATCCCCATGAATTGTTACCCTACTCTGAACCTTTCATTTACTTCCTAATAGCCATTCTGAAGTGCAGGTTGATCAGTAGAGGAGACGAGTGGTATCCCGTCCCCAATCTTCATTTGACATTTTTTTCTTAATCCTACAGGATGATGACTTACGTGAAGAGTGCAGGAAAGCTTATTCCAGACGCGGACAGCAGTCAATAAAAATTATGAGAACATTTATTTGTTTATGGATGGGCAGAGACTGAATACTGTACAAGTAAAACCTTGCGTGATTATTATGATGATACGATAGGTACTTGATTTGTAATGCCGTTAAAGTAGGCATCGTAAAAAGTTACACGATCGTGCGGCATTATTGGCTGTGTAATCCTGTTTGCCGTTGTTCAGTAGCCCTGTGTAAGTCTCTATATTTGCGTTTGCTTGTCGTTGAAGAGGTGAAATGATTAGTACAACACGAGCACCCAGTCCAAGAGTGAAAAAACCACTGACACAGCCCCGAATCGAATCCGGCGGCTAGAGGCAGTGGCTCCACCATACCACGAGCTGCGGGCGTAGACACAGTGTACGGTAGTGACACATATATTCTGCAACAATAAGCACCTGCACGAATCATGCTCACGTCGTCTAACAGGCTGATACTGCAGACATTAAACGTAGAAATAATTATAGTTAGCATGTAAAGTTTTTACTCCTTTGATCAGAACTGTGCCTCTAAGACTGAATGAGTGACTGCAGAGGGTGACAGACCTGACGATGTTACATTGACCTACAAGAAGAACAACAGAAGTTTCAGGACGGAATCCTTTGGGGCTCCCGAGAATACTTGCTTGTAGGAAGACTATCTTCACACACTGCTGTATTTCTGAAACAGCTTCACAATACTATCTAGGTGATGGTTCCTATGTTACAAGATTGCTGAGGTCATCGGTCCCTAGGCTTACACACTGCTTAATCTAATGTAAACTAACCCATGCTAAGGACATCTCACACACCCATGCCAGAGGGGGGACTCGAACCTCCGATTGGGGTCGCGGCGTGAACCGTGGCAAGGCGCCCAAGACCGCGCGGCTGTCTTGCACGGCAGTACCATCTACCATATTTGTTAGCAGAATATTAAACATGGCAGTATCACATGCTTTGTTAAGCCCAATGATATTATTACTGTGGCCTAAAGGGCGTCAGTGGAATGCTTCAGGTCATCGGGTTGTGACACGCCAGCTCTACTCGTATCTTTAATCTTACTATTACCCCAAAGAGCAATCTGACTATGGAAAAACGGTAGTGCCATCTGCTTTCCGTATTTTTGTGTTGAATGAGCCTTCGCTGCCTGGCCTTTGCTGCAGTCTGCTGGCTGTTAGTGTGATCCGACTGACACCTATAGTCTGGTAGGAGAGTACAACATTTCTGGACCGAATACTGTTACAAATGTGTTGTAGTCGGTTTTTTTTAGTTTGACTCACTTTCTCAGGAATGAGTAGGGGAGATGTCGCTGTTATGTGGTGTGATATGAAGCCCTCTTCTATCCAAACTTCTTCAGCTCAGAATACCAGTGATACTTACCACGTCAATTAAAGGTTTAACACAATCGAAAGTCTTGCTCTACAATATTTGCCTTCTGTGACTCCCTCTAGCGCCATGGAAGTTATTCCACGACGTCTTAAAACATTCTCACTTCCTGTCCTTTCTTCTAGTAAGTGTTTGCAGTTTACCCCTTTCCTCGCCAATTCTGTGGGGAACCTCTTCATTTATCAACTTAATTCTCAGTTTCCTGTAACATCGGGTCTCAGACACTTCGACGGTTCTCTTCCCACAGTCCACTCTTAGACTCAACACACTACTGAGTTTCAGACACATGTTCTAAGACATTCATTCCTCAAATTAAAGCCTAAGCTTCATATTACTAGATACTCCTAAGATTTCGTGTTCAGTCAGGAGGCGCAATTGTCAAACGGATTACCTGTACTGCTGGCGAATAGTTACTGGTGGATGTATATCTTTGTTCAGAGATATTTGTAAAGTGTCCAACAAAGGCGCCGAAGTGCACCGTGGATGTTGGTGAACTGGGCATTCTAAGAGGAATTTTGTCGGCACCTTCGACACAAATATTGAACTTTTGCGTCACAACGGGAGAAAATGACGCGTCTTCAAACAAGTGAAACTTTAATTTTGTTTCGCCGTGTATAGATGACGTGAGTGGACTGCATTACTAATGGTTCAAATGGCTCTGAGCACTATGGTACTTAACATCTGAGGTCATCAGTCCCCTAGAACTTAGAACTACTTAAAACTAACCAACCTAAGGACATCACACACATCTATGCCCGAGGCAGGATTCGAAACGGCGACCGTAACAGTCGCACTGTTCCGGACTGAAGCGCCTAGAACCGCAAGGCGACCGCGGCCGGCCATTACTAATGCTTGTCGATTTTCGCTACTTGACCTGACCCCCTAATAAAACATTAAACCACTCCTCGCAACTCCTTTTGGCAATTACCGATTCCCTGGTTGTCTTAAAAAGCAGATCCTGTACTTTCGCATCACTGCAAAGCGTGTCTTATTATTATAAAACTGTGCCTATGACTCCTTCTGTCTGCCAAAATTTTAGTCTTACTGCTTTTGCCACATATTTCAAAAACTCTACTTCCATATGATATCGGTCTAAAAGACCTCAAACTTGGAATCGTTTCATCATTTCAACTGTCTTCTACAATATCACTACAAATGCTTACTCGTAACCAAAAGTGATACTAGATAATACACAGTGATACGACCAAATATTGAAGAAACACGAATGAATAAAAACTGTTCTGATCACAATATGACACTAAACACACGAATATATATGGTGTAACAGGTGTAAATACAGACATTTACGAGAGTTGTCGAGAAAGTAAGTTCCGATCGGTCGCGAAATGGAAATCACAGTGAAAACCAGAAACGTTTTGTTTGCAAAAGTTAGGTACACCTTCCACCTACTTCTCAACAGAGTCGCCGCTCCTACTTCGAGTTTTGTCATAGTGTTGTATCAACTTCCCAGTATCCTCGTCGTAGAAAGCAGCCGTTTGTGTTTTCGGCCAGTTATCTGCACTGGTCTGCACCTCTTTGTCTGCGGAAAAATTTTGTGTTCATAGCCAGCGGTTCTTGTGAGCAGAGATGAGACTCAGCGGGAGTCAATTACGGACATCGGAAACTCTGCTGGAGCATTGCCCCAGAAGCGTGCAGCCCAGAATTGGCATGTAGAAGGAACTGCTCGACAGGTGTTTTATGTGGGCTGCATGACACAGGCGAAATCTCTTACCCGGCCCTCATAATTGATGGGAGACGCTATTTCCTACGCATCTTTACGTGCTCACTGATACTCAGAACTGAAAAGGGCGACGCGACACGATCGGACGGGCATACTAGAGACAATGTGCAACACATCTGTGCAAAGCTTTACCGGATTTCTCCAGTGGTTTGCATTTCGCAACCAATCGGAACTTAATTTCTGGAAAACCCTCGTATATATGCGGTACCCTAATATTTACACACTTCAGTGAGTTCGTTGATTCTCCTCTCAATCAAACACTGTTCCAGCAAACACATCACATAATTTACTGCCTGATATTTTTTGCACTGTCATAATTGCATAAGTAAATGAACTACACCTGCAATGTAGACTAACCATTTGAGATTCATGTGTCAAGACTTCAATAACTGACCTGCTGCCTAGCGGAAAACAAGCAGCAATGGCTTGCTCCTGCCACGTGTACTTTAAGGTACTAATCAACCTAAAAGCATACTACTCCATATAGCTACTATTATTAGTCTGCAAATGAAGTAACTATTGATGTACTGTGATTCAGTTTACTGTCTCCAACACCGTTAAAAATATCTGTACTTGTATCGGTTACACGCTGTATAACACATGACTAAATCATCACACCAAATTTTATGTTGATAGCTTTAATCTACAGCGGAACTCACTTTCAATCAAATATCGATAAATTGCTAATAACACATGAACCATTTCTCACAAGAGCATGAATATCCAGTTCCTGTGGTGGTTAAATATCTTGAACATAAATGCAAAATGAAAATAACAGGTGTGAGCAAGCCTTCGATCTCCAATTCCGGTGAAGACCTGAGGATGTCCAACACCATGTTGCCTGAACGTAGTTTCACTATCCATCAAACTCATTCCACAGATGCTCATGACTGTAGCACGCCAACAACTCGCCACCTTCACCGTCCTCGTGACGCATCTTCTCCAGGTGCAGAGTGTGGCGCTGTTCTCTCTCTCGGCTCTTTGGTGATGGGTGTCCCTGTCGACATGACGTGGAACGGCGTCCGTCGAAAAAGACAACGCCAATCTGTTACTATAAAAAAAAGAAAAAAAACTCCTCGCGGTGTTTGGCTACTTTCAGATACTGTATTTCGAAAATGATGTCACTGTCTTGATGAAGCAGCACGCCGGAGTGTGTGCACCGCCCTTGCTTGTAATGACAGCAATTGTGTTCCATGTCTGTCGATCTTCTTCAATTATAATCGTAGCGACTGCACCAATCGATAACGCGATGCCTCCATTGACCTGAAATAACCAAAAGTCCCTTCCGCGTTCGCGACAGACCCCTCAGTTTACGCGAACTTGCTGACTATAGTTCTTATGCCCGGTTTGAGAATAGTTATTCTGACGTTAAAAATAGTGTTTTGAATCATCATTCCATCACCCAAGCCCAGGCCACATTATGAATTTTGCGAGGATATTAAGTTGTTTATTATTATTCCGTCGTCAAGGCGTCGCTACGTCGCGTATTCAGCAACTGCACGACGTAACTCCAGAGATAACATACCCTTGAGCAATGTTCACAATGCGTCGTAATTTTGGTGTAAAGTTATTGCTGTTCACAGTTGAATTATCACTAATTCACTTGGCACTTTAATGTCATCAGAATAATCAGTTAATTTTACGAATACACTTTAAATGTCCATGAAATGGACACGGAGAATTAAAGTTGAATTAAGGTTCCGTTCTTCGTAATTATTCCCTGTCGCTACGCTGAGCTCACACACCGACATGTCATTCAGGGAATTGCATATGATAGCATCAGTAATTCTCACCGTGACGTTAACTTCTGACAACACGGCCAAATTGTGTTCGGGATTGCGTTTAGTTGTGGCCTACTCAAGTGTAATAATCGAGTTTATGTCGGAAATCAGTCTCTGTGTCCTTTGATGTTCGTGACTATGAAGTATCACGAAGGCTAAGTCCCATCACAACTCAGTAATCACACGATTCACTTTTATGTCACATACATCAAAATCCCATTATTTGTCTAACGGTATAGACGATCCTACTTTAGTCCGACTTCTAATATTTACAGTCTATATCGTAAAACTTTAAACTTATAATCAATTTTAAAACAATCTAGCAGCGTTTAACATGCGTACTACGGTTGTCCGCGCACAAGAGAGGAGTTAAGTCAACATCTCCATTCCCGACTTACATTTTAGCCACAGCTCGATGCGGCTACAACTCTCTTCTAGGATAAATGTTATCTTTGGTCGATTTATGGTCTGGGCCTCAGCCTTCGTAAGTACTAATTTTTTATTTCTTTCTTTAAGGTTTCTGTTTTCT
Organism: Schistocerca serialis cubense; assembly: GCF_023864345.2. NCBI lineage: Eukaryota > Metazoa > Arthropoda > Insecta > Orthoptera > Acrididae > Schistocerca > Schistocerca serialis. The sequence goes on from NC_064645.1 coordinate 446,458,468, forward strand.
ATCACACGGTATTTTTTCATTCAGTCCTTTCTTAAAGATAATCATTAGTATTTATATAACATCCCTGTTAATGAAACTGACAAGAGTGTAAATTTTGTTGTCAGTAGCTGCCGTCACTGTCAGGACGACTAATTTTGCTACTTCCTTTGCAACAAAAATTATGATTATTATGGGTTCTATATTTGGGGTGTTACAACAGCCACAACAATATACCCTTTGTAAAAGTCGCTTAAGCCAGCAGATTTCTTAATTTGCAGCCATTGTCATCGCTAGAATGATTCATTATTTGTCTACGTTTCACTTGCGTACTTTCCTCACCATGTCGCGAAGCCACAACACCTCCCCGCGGCATTTAATCTCGCGATCGCTGTTGTTGTTGTTGTTGTTGTTGTGGTCTTCAGTCCTGAGACTGGTTTGATGTAGCTCTCCATGCTACTCTATCCTGTGCAAGCTTTTTCATCTCCCAGTACCTACTGCAACCTACATCCTTCTGAATCTGCTTAGTGTATCCATCTCTTGGTCTCCCTCTACGATTTTTACCCTCCACGCTGCCCTCCAATACCAAATTGGTGATCCCTTGATGCCTCAGAACATGTCCTACCAACCGATCCCTTCTTCTGGTCAAGTTGTGCCACAAACTTCTCTTCTCCCCAATCCTATTCAATACTTCCTCATTAGTTATGTGATCTACCCATCTAATCTTCAGCATTCTTCTGTAGCACCACATTTCGAAAGCTTCTATTCTCTTCTTGTCCAAACTATTTATCGTCCATGTTTCACTTCCATACATGGCTACACTCCATACAAATACTTTCAGAAATGACTTCCTGACACTTAAATCTATACTCGATGTTAACAAATTTCTCTTCTTCGGAAACGCTTTCCTTGCCATTGCCAGCCTACATTTTATATCCTCTCTACTTCGACCATCATCAGTTATTTTACTCCCCAAATAGCAAAACTCCTTTACTACTTTAAGTGTCTCATTTCCTAATCTAATTCCCTCAGCATTACCCGACATAATTAGATTACATTCCATTATCCTTGTTTTGCTTTTGTTGATGTTCATCTTATATCCTCCTTTCAAGACACTGTCCACTCCATTCAACTGCTCTTCCAAGTCCTTTGCTGTCTCGGCACTTTGGTTGTCATTTCCCTTAGGCGATTTTAGAAATTCCGAACTATTGTTATCAATACCTTCTACGTCATTTTCGAAAATTCTCCCAAAGCTGCGTTAGTCTCTGGCTAAAGCCCCAATGTCTCACGTATAGACCACTGTTTCTTTAGTCACGTAAACAGGTAGTGGCCTTCGGTGTCCTCATTCCATCCATCTGCTCCCTCATCTGAATCTAACATTGCTGTGTAAAGACCGAATGGAAGAATGAAACGATGTACCAAGGCCAGGATTCGAATTTGGGTTTCCTGCTCACTATACACGTGCGCCAGGTGGTTAGGTGGTTAGCGCATCTGCCTAGTGAGCAGGAGACACGGGTTCAACCGAGCGAGGTGGCGCAGTGGTTAGCACACAGGACTAGCATCCCGGAAGACAAAGGGTTAAAACCCTCATCCTGCCACCCTGATTTAGGTTTCCCTAAGTCGCTTCAGGCAGATGCAGGGATGGTTCCTCTGAAAGAGCACGGCCGACTTCTTTCTTCGTCTTTCCCTCATCTGGTGGGACCAACGACCTCGCTGTTTGGTCCCCTTCTCCCAAACAACCAACCAACCAACCCAGGATCAAATCTTGGCCTTGGCAAAAATTTTCATTGGTTGCTTTAGTCTGCATACATATACACCATAGATGTTTAAGACTTGAAAAAGTTTCAGGACTCACATATTTTCATTCGTTTAGCACTGGATTCTTTTTCTGTGGTCTCAAAGTTGATTACTTTACTTTAAATTTCCTTCAAAGATATTTTGATTGATATATATCCTCAACTTGCCCTTCTCATAGACATTTACATTTGGATTGCTTCACATATTACTTATCGCTGTTTCGCTCCAGCATCTCTGCATTTTCTCTTGATCACAATAATGAATCACTTTTTAATTTATAACTATTTTCATGATCATTTTCCTGCAATCTTTTTTCCGTCGATCATTAGAATTATTTCTTCTGCTACTCGAGGTTTCTTCGCAGTTGCCTTCTTTGTACCTATATTTGTCTCTCGAACTACAGGGGATGTATCAATACCTTCAGAGGGATTCAGATGCCTAGCATGATTTCTAAGTACCTTAAATCTCCCATTTGACCTGACATGACGGTTCCCTTGCACTTCAACCTCATTGGCTTCATCATTAAATACGTGATATGTATTCCCACTTGCGAAAACAATCAGCCAATAGCTGTCCAAGGAAATGACAATGAAAATTTGTCGTTGGACCGGGACTAGAACCTGGATTTCCCGATTCACGCGACCAGTAGCTTTAACGGCTTTGGCAATCCGCGCAAGACTCACACCCAGACCCTATCTCCATAATGTCGTCTTTCCTGAGTCACTGCCTGTACTCGTATATACATTATGTAATTCCCATACACGGCCGAACATTTTAATTAAAAGTCGCTGCATGGTATCGCCGGATAAATACGAGGTTGCTGTGCTTGTGTTGTTAACAAGACCGATACAATGTTCCTTTAGACAAACATACAACAACAAAGGCAGTGCAATATCCTATTTATCCGCCGGTACCATGCAGCGACTTTCACTTACAATGTCCTTCTTGTACGGGAATCACATAATTTGTGTACGAGTATGGGGTGTGATGTATGAACGATGACATACGAAAGTTGGGGTCCGGCCGTGAGTCGTGTATGGATAGGCAAAGTGGTTAAGACGACCGCTCGCTTAAAGCTGGAAATCCTAATTCGAGTCCCAGTCGCGCACAAATTTTCATTGTCGTCATTCCCTTAAGCATCTGATGGCTGTTCGTATTCCAAATGCTAATGCATTTCATGCATTTCATAACGGTTATAGCTGCCACAGTGCTTGTTTTTTTGGACATCAATTTATGTTCGAAGGAACACTACATCGTTGTTCAAATGTTCAAATGTGTGTGAAATCTTATGGGACTTAACTGCTAAGGTCATCAGTCCCTTAGCTTACACACTACTTAACCTAAATTATCCTAAGGACAAACACACACACCCATGCCCGAGGGAGGACTCGAACCTCCGCCGGGACCAGCCTCGCAGTCCACGGCTGCAGCGCTTTAGACCGCTCGGCTAATCCTGCGCGGCACATCGTTGTTCTTAAAGTCACAGGCACTGCAGTATAGTACTCAAAAATTACTTTTGATACAAGCCTATACCTGCTACTTGGTAAGCCTTATGATTCAATGGAATACCGTTCATAAGAACGATAACATGACTGTGCGAAAAAAAAAAAAAAAAAAAAAAAAAAAAACCAGAGGAATAACCCGTATCAGTGGACACGGAATCTTTCCGAAGTTGCAAATCATAATACGCACCGTTGTATAGTTGCACTAAAGGACAGGTGCGTCATAATATGTAGACAAATAATCTGCTACGTATTGTCGCATGAAATTCGTTCGAGCTTGCAGAGGGGAATTTCAGTGACCTGATTAGCAAAGATTTCTGCTGTCGACTTTTCCCAAACTGTTCACGTCAATCTGCTCTAACGTATGGACGTTTGGCTCATCATAAACGGTGTCATTATTGAGATCCAGAAATATGAATTAAAACTTGGAGATATCTTCTGATGTGTGTCTGTTTCCAGTATGTCTTGTACTTCCTGCACAGTCATCTTCTGAAGCTCTGGAAGTACTTACAAATATCACTATATTTGATTTCGGAATCTCTGTCTCACTATGATAGATTCCAGCTAATATTTTTCGTGCCTCCACGCTTTTCCTAGTGTACCTCATTTTTCTTGTTATTCTTGAGAAATGTACTTTGTATTATTAACCGGTATTCATCGCAGAAGTCAAGGAGTCATCCTTCACCCTCATTTGTACAACCGAGGCCATATCCTCCAATTTCTGCTTAACTTTTTCGTCTACTCCATCCTCTTGATTAGCCAATTTTCATCTCCATTTGCATAATGTTTTACCCGTTCAGTGCCCTTATACATGATTTCCTAGCCAGGAAAAATTACAACCCATGTTGTTTAAACAATAGACGGCATCATCATAATCGCAAGACTTAGAGCGATAACCGTAGCATCACATGTGCAATGGAGAAACGCAGTAGATAGAGCCTAGAACGTTCATTAACTTTAACCTGTCAATAAAACGCAAAATGTATGTAAACAAAGATGGCGCTCACTTAAAAATGTAAGGGGTGATCAAAAAGTTACCGTTAGAAAGCCTTCCAGTCCAGAATCGTTATCCTAATCAGGCAAATTCTCAGTGAGCATTGACACAATCGTCCCACTGACGATTGAAGATACCCGTTTGTTAAAACACCATGTGCTCCTACGTCAAGAAGTTCGTAAGTGTCTGCTGCACATCCTCGTTCTTTTTTAAAGGACATGGTAATCGCATGAGGAGGTACGGCTATAGGACGAGTTCTCGAGTGTTTGTCACTTCAGTTGACATAACTTGTGCGTATCAGTTTCGATATGGGGGGCCGTGAGTTAACATGAAGCAGCTGCAGCTATTGTCGAAGATTTAGCGGACATTACGCCTTAATTGCGCATCGTAATCTCTCCAGCGTTGCGCAGTACTTTTCCTCAGTGATGAAGAAATCAGAATCTTTGAAATCAATAAGCAGTGGGACCCGGTAATCAAACAACAGAGTGAGCATCAACTTTCCAGCACATGACTGGATCTTTAACTTCTTGGGACGAGGGGACGGTAGATGATACCTCTGCATCGTCGACGCTTTCGGCTGCTGTTCCCAGTGGTGGCACCAGCTCTCGTCGCCTGCTGCACATCATTCGTGTCGCTTTCGACAAAAAGCGTTAGGTACTTCAGGCAGACAGCCGTCCTGTTTGCTTTTTGTTCGACATTCAACGTCCAGTGTGCCGACAGGTTGCTGATCTTTCTGTAGGTTAAATCCTACCAGATAACGTTGCGCCCCACAAAAGCTGGTGCTGAGATCTTTCGCTAGCACACGACTGGTTATGCGCCGGTCCATCCTCATCGCATCATCAACCTCACGCTTGTTTTTTTCCTAACGAATGGGGCTGATTTTTCAGGTCGGCAGGCGTTTGTGTCGAATCTTGATCAGTACAGATCTTGGCGCACCATTCCACAAAATTGCTTTTCGACAGACATGTTGCCCATACACATTTTTCATTCTCCAGTGGAGATCTACCGAAGTTTGTTCTTCGGCAGCGAAGAAAAGAACAACAGTACGTTGGTTCTGTTTGGACGTATTTGGTAATGACGTCGCCACAGTTCACATTTACAGATTTAAAATGGAAAACACTTGATCTCCCATTATTTGTGTTCGATCTGGCATCTTGATCCAGTTTCACTGAAATCAGTAACTCTGTAGTGGGTATTCACAAAATCACAAAATTAGTCTGCAATTTTGAAAGAAAATAAATAAATGATAGGCAAAAATTGTAAATGTAATTGACATTAAAATGACATTGTACTTAATGCTTAGAAATGTAAACTATAAAAAATATAGACTACGTATCATTTTTGGTACTGAAATTCTTAAACATGATACAGCTACTCCAAAAAATGATACACATGTCAGTTTTTTATGTGCACTGAAAACAGAAGCTCGAGGTCTTATAAATGGCGCAAAAAATATACAGAATGTTACATATTTATTGCCAGAATTTTTGTGTATGGGATATTTCGAGCATGTTTATGGCATAAAATGAACGTCGTAATGAACTACAGAAAGCTCTTTACTTGTTTTTCCTATTTCTGATACCGTAAAGTCAACAAGCAAAGGGTAGGAAGTGTTTACGATTATACTTAATATACAGAAACTAATACAACAATAAGACATACTCAAAAGATAATCATGGTTTCATATTTTTTTCGTTAGCATCAACAGTTCTGTTAAAGATAATTCCTACCCCAGAAGCAGCATGAGGAAGTTTTAGTTTCCGTATCACATGATTCTTATCAATAATGAAAACGTACATTTAATTAAAATGAAAATCGTTTTGTCCTTGTTCATATACTTTAGCAACATATTTTCTTGGTCATTCTTCCAGAAATTTTTGTGTGATGCAGACACATCTTAGCTCTATGAATTACCTTTTCCTCTTTGAAATTTTGTCAAGATATAATCTCCACCACCTTCGTCTGCTTGATCTCTCATTAGAATAGGATTTGGTGTGGTTGTCTAAACGGATCGATATCATACATGTTGTCATCACTCCCCAAAGAGATATCTGAATCAGAATTAATGTCCTCAGTTTCTTTTCTTCTTTGTTTTCACGCCACTGCTTTGGTCACAGGTATAGCTGTTTGGATGTCCAGCTTTCTGCCTACTCCTCTTTTGTTTGGAAGCTTTTCTTTTTGAATATTGACTTGAATACACATCTTGTCCCTGGTGACCAGCGGAGGGCTGGACCGGCGTATGGCGTGTGCGGGGTGTGGCAGTATCGTGCTGGAGGGCGCCACTGCTAGCGATGTGAGCGTCCTCGCCGCGCCTCGCCTTACACGAGATCTTTGTGTAATTTGCAGTGCATTCACACCATTCCTATTCCCGTCCCGACTTGTCCTGCTCGAGATGTGGTCTCCTTCTGATTAATTCCTGGCGTATGGGAAGTGCGGCATCTAGCAGTGTAGCGCGGTGTGACTGGAGGCTGCGTTGTAGGCGCGCTTTCGGGAATCTTATCATGTTTTGGAATGGAGCGTATCATACTTACGGATCATATTGACTCCTTAATAATTAATTCCATACAATAAATATGGCAACAATAAATAATTCAACAGACAAAGAACATTTATCTGTGTAAGTAACACACGTTTGGTAAGTACAGTACACAACAAAAATCTGCAAAGTCTGGCAAAGTTTCTAAAGCTGTATGCATATTTATTTTGAGTGTGAAAGCACTGGTTAGCAAAATTTATTGTGGTGAAACGAACTATGGCTAATTATGCCTAAGTAATGTGACCATAAATAATAGTAGGGACATTTCTAAAAAAAAATGGTTGTCTCATGGACAGATCAGGTGCATCATTATCTTGAAAGTTTTAGCTGTATCAGTTTTATGTCATCTTACCCTTCCAACTATATGAGTCAGAACATCATATAAGTTATATTGAAAATTTTGCGAGTATTAGTCGGCACTCTCTTCCCATAAAAGACACTTTGTTTAAATAGTGTTCCATTCTGATGTGTACTTAGTGTCTTATTTAAATTCGCCATCATGGCTTAGGTACGCATGTTTTCATTTTTCAAATGTATGTGTCTGAATGCGGTGTTGGTGTGTTGATATGTTTTTGTGAGACAATTCGTTTCCTTTCTTTACATTTGTTGCTTTCTAGATAATGTCATTTAGCTGTATTTGTGTGTACTGGTGTTTTGCTATTCATCATCGCGTTACGGTGCTGTCATTTATTAATCGTGATTTTTGAATGTTTTGAAATTACTTCACACATAATTTGGGTAGGGAATTCTTTCATGGCCTATGGTCTTCCACTACGTAGTGGGCTCTCGGGCACTTGACCACGACTGTATTCGGCTGAATTGCACTTAGCATTCCATTAAACACATGCTTGTCTAAGCTATTAACGTCGGACCGTGCCTCTACGCTGCGGAAATTATTTTTTAAATACTATGTTGGAGGCGGCGGCTTTTACGTAATTTTAATACACTTGCGACTTGCAGGCAGGTGAAAACAACACGAATTCTCGCGGCTTGTTACAGTCTCACCTTTATCTTGAAAGTTGATTGTCTGATGGACCCATATCAGGTAGGCAGAACTAGTGTCAACTGATACTACTTCGGGACGCTGCTCAGGCTGAAAATGTGGCGAAAGTGTTTTCATAATTCAAACTGCCGCAGAGGATTTCCTGCTCGACAAAGAAATGCCGCTGCCTTGAAGCTTGAAAATGCCCGTCTGTGGATGGAAATGGGTAAAGTATGAAAGGGGCTAACGAGAATATAACCGCCTTTCAATCTAGGGTACGTTACTCTTTGATTTGCATATAAATAGCTCACGATTATTCATAAAAGCGCTTTCACGTTTCACACAACATCTCTTCAGTGCAGATATTTGTTTCTTCTGTTGATGTTCAGCAGTTATAATGATGCCGTGCTCATATTCCAATGTACACTACTGGTCATTAAAATTGGTACACCAAGAAGAAATGCAGATGATAAATGGGTATTCATTGTACAAAAAAATTATACTAGAACTGACATGTGATTACATTTTCACGTAATTTGGGTGCATACTTCTTGAGAAATCAGTACCCATAACAACCACCTCTGGCCGTAATAACGGCCTTGATACGACTGGGTATTGAGTCAAACAGAGCTTGGATGGCGTGTACAGGTACAGCTGCCCATGCAGCTTCAACACGATACTACAGTTCATCTAGAGTAGTGACTGGCGTATTTCGGAGAGCCAGTTACTCGACCACCATTGACCACATGTTTTCAATTGGTGAGAGATCTGGAGAATGCGCTGGCCAGGGCAGCAGTCGAACATTTTCTGTATCCAGAAAGGCCCTTACAGGACCTGCAACATACGGTCGTGCATTATCCTGGTGAAATGTAGGGTTTCGCAGAGATCGATTGAAGGGTAGACCCACGGGTCGTAACACATCTAAAATGTTCAAAGTGCCGTCAATGCGATCAAGAGGTAACGGAGACTTGTAACCAATGGCACCCCATGCCATCACGCCGGGTGATACGCCTGTATGGCGATAACGAATACGCGATTTCAATGTGCGTTCACCGCGATGTCACCAAACACGGATGCGACCATCATGATGCTGTAAACAGAACCTGGATTCATCCGGAAAAATGACGTTTTGCCATTCGTGCACCCAGGTGAGTCGTTGAGTACAGCATCGCTGGCGCTCCTGTCTGTGATGCAGCGTCGAGGGTAACCGCAGCCATGGTCTCCGAGCTAATAGTCCATGCTGCTGCAAACGTCGTCGAACTATTCGTGCCGATGGTTGTTATCTTGCAAACGTCCCCATCTGTTGACTCAGGGATCGAGACGTGGCTGCACAGCCATGTCATGTCGACTGCTAGTGATACGAGACCATTGGAATCCAGCATGGCGTTCCGTATTACCCGCCTGAACCCACCGATTCATTATTCTGCTAACAGTCATTGGATCTCGACCAACGCGAGCAGCAATGTCGCGATACGATACACCACAATCGTGATAGGCTGCAATCCGACCTGTATCAAAGTCGGAACTTTGATGGTACGCATTTCTCCGCCTTACTCGAGGCATCACAAGAACGTTTCACCAGGCAACGCCGGTCAACTGCTGTTTGTGTATGAGAAATCGGTTGGAAACTTCCCTCTTGTCAGCACGTTGTATGTGTCGCCACCGGCGCCAACCTTGTGTGAATGCACTGAAAAGCTAATTATTTGCATATCACAGCATCTTCTCCCTGTCGGTTAATTTTCGCATCTGTAGCACGTCTTCTTCGTGGTGTAGCAATTTTAATGGCCAGTAGTGTAAATATACGGTATAACATATCATGTATAATTGACTTTTAATCTCAGAATTTCTGATGGTTTCATGCTTTTTATGCTGTATAAAGATTCTGTGATGATAGCTGTTCACCAAAACCGATGGTAACATACAAACAGCTGTTTGTCTTGCACTTCACTGAACAAATGCCCCGGATGGCCGTGGCAGAACACGCAGGAAGGTTTTACTGCCATGACAAGCCACGATACTCTTTATTTTGCTTACTAACTTTTTAATGAATGGAATGTAAAAGAAGGAAATAAATATACCGCACATAACAACGACGTAGGCTGGAGCCATTTTATATACAAAAACAATGTTCACGTCGGCAGCAGAGGTCCCTGCGGGCTGTGGAGGAGGAGTCGCACCTGCCAGTGAATCATCTTCGGCCTCCCGCTCCGGGCCGGCGCCGCCGCTCCTTGTTCCGCCGCGGAGTATCCGATTGCTCGCCAGCAATTGTGTCCGCCGACGGCCCGGAAGGAGGTGGTCCGCGCACAATGGCGCCTTCCGGCGGCAGACATTGTGCGACTATCGACCACGGCCGCGACCACGGCCGCCTCTCGAAGCCAAATGACGGCGGCGGGGGAGGGGAAGGCGCGGTGTCGCCTCGCACGGCATTCCGGCTCCGAATAGCGGCCTCCATACTTTACGAGGCTCTCCGACACCGCCAGTGGTTAAGGGGTCGAGCTATAATGTGAGCACTTTATGCCGTCTCGTCTGCGGCCTTCTGGCGCCTCTAGATGGTTGCAGGGCGGCTCTAAGGAGGTTATTCGGCCCCCATGCCGAGTTAGAGTAGCAGGGAGAGGGCAGTAACAGGAGAGCCTCCTGGGCTTCGGCAATAGTTTGCGAAGAAACTGACACTACACTCCATCTTCTTTTGAAAGTTTATATCGCTCTAGAGGGGTCCACTTGTTGACGCTTCTGTCGCCATTTCGGTTTGTCAAGGGCATCTTCTTAAGTGGCATTGATAAGTTCCATATCCTTCTTGATACGGTCCATCCATCGTGTCTTGGGCCTGACACGAGGTCGTCGGCCGTTTGTGTCGAGGTGCATAGCTGCTTTACTGCGCAAGACCTGTCCGTACCATCTTGACCCGCTTTCCTGCGGTTTGAGATGGGTGCAACTCCAAGTCGCTGTCGAACGTCGACGGTTTTTGCATGGACCATCGGAGCATATGCATTTCCACCACTGGAGAGCTGCTCTTGCTTTGTTGTAGACGGCCAGCACTCCGACTACTAAAATGCGACTGGGAATACTACAGATCCATAAACCTTTTACTTGAGGAGTAAAGGCATACGGCGATCTCACAGGACGCCTGTCAGCTGACGCCATTTCATCCAGGATGTGTTAACGCAGGCACAGACATCTGTAGACTTTTACAATCACTGCATATGAATGAGATATTTGAATTGCTCCACTCTACTCAGGTCTTTTGTTGACAGTACACTATCTGACCAGAGGTGTTCGGATACTTATTTGTGGACTTTAATGAGGGATATGCTCACTCTTTGCCTTTTGGCGGCTTGAAGTCGGATTGGGACACTTTCAGTATGGAGCATTTTTTGAGTTTCTGTGGAAGAATAGCAGCCAATTCTTCTTCATGATCATGAACCGGAGAGTGTAATAATGTTGTAGGCTGAGGTTTGCAGCGAAGTAATTCTGATTCCGGAGGTATTCCATAGGGTTAAGGTCAAGACAAAATGCAGGCCCTACTGTTTCAGAAAAGTTATCGTCCACAAAACATAGCCTCACGCTTACAGCATTGTCATGTTGATAGAAATAATCATCGTATTCGAATCTGCCCTCTACTGTAAATAGTAAACAGCGCTATAAAGAGTTCTTACATCCGTTTGTACTGTTCTCGCAAGCGCTATATGAGCGCCACATTGTTACAACGAAAAACACTCCATGTCTGTCATGCGACGTCTCAAAGTGACGCCTTATGAAAATCCACGTAAAGGCAATGGCACGTGAATGTGTACATTATTCTTGTATTATTCACTTGTATGAGCTTCCGTAAGCATATTCTCCCTGATGATAGTTACTCGAGACGCGTCATAAACGAACTATTTAGCGATCAAGACGTTTCCAAGGAATTAAGACTTGACATTCCATGGTGTAACACCACCTCCCCCGCCACTCACCGTTGGCACTACTTAGGTGGGAGGTAACTTTCTACAGGCACAGGTGAAACCCAGCCCTATCTTCGGAGTGTCACAGGCTATTCTGTGATGCATGACTCGTTCGCAGTCATTCAATATCACTTTTTGCACCACTTCAAACGTTACTTATCGATGACCATAGAATTGTGTAGATCGTAGGGAGTTGCTCCACCGTTGTGTCCTGTTCTTTTAACCCACTACGCAGAGTCATCAAGTTGGATGGTCTGCTGTTAACACCCTGGAACTGACAAGTGATTCTTTCCCCTTAATTCTTACGATTTTTTGAACCAGTCTATAGGATGTTACTGTATGAGATCGGCCTGGTCCTGGTTACGCAGAAATCCTTTCTTCATGTTTCCACTTCTTAATCACATCACCAACAGCCGACTCGGTATAAATATTCCTAACGAAACTGTCAATCACCTGTTATCCAATGACTAGTATAATATCGGCGTCACTCAGCTCTGTTGCTCGATTCACGTCGCTGTTACTGTTTCTCAACTGACGACACAATTCTCGTCGAATTTTTATAGACGGGTTGGTTTCCTGACGTATGTGGTGGTCAATTTCGTATCACAAAGGGCTGTTAGGATGCTTCCGGTAAAATAGTATATTTTGCGTGTAGTTCCGAACGTAAAGAACTTCCATTACTCCAGATATTTTTATTCGATGAAAGAAAGCTTTCACCTGTAGAGACTGAAAGGTCCACTGAAAATTTGTATCAAGGCCAGCCTTCGAACTCGGATCTCTTTCTTACTAGGCAGGTACGTTAGGTATTAAGTCACCTTGGCACAGCGGTCCACACAACTGCACGTATTACCGTCGCGTACCTCACCTCTCGACCCAAATTCTGGCTGTCGCACAGTCAATTTTAAATTCCGTCTTAAACATGAACAGAATTGTCGAGGTTCTCCATGTTTCGGAATGGCATCTCAGCATCGAACGGAAATGGCGGATCCAGCCTGCGACCCAGGAGCAGGTACTTATACAAATGGAATGACACAGTTTCAGACAGTTCACTGGTCTGATAAAGATATGACTTCATGTACCAGGGCAATCCGAGCAGTTGTGTAAACTGCTGTCGCCACATGGCTTACCTGCCAAGTAATCATGAGACCCGAGCTGGATTCTCGGCCTTGATACAAATTTTCACTCGCCGCTTCAGTCTATACACATAAAATCATATCTTTATGGGACTAGTAAAGTCTCTCAAACTGAATCATTTCATTTGCACAAGTACCTGCGCCTCGGTTTCAGGCTGAGTCTCCCATCCGCATCCGATGTTGTGGTGCTATTCCAGAACATGGACAGCCTCGGCAATTCTGTTTGTGTGTAAGGGAGAATTTCAAGTAGACTGTGGCGGCAGTGAGAATTTGGATCCATGCAATTATGTGAACGGCTGTGTCAACTTGGCTTAGTGGCTAACACATCTCTCTGGTAAGCAAGAGACCCAGGTTTGGTTCCCTGTCACGGTAGAAATTTTCACTCGCTACTTCAGTCTACATACATAAAACCATAATGTAGTGAGGCCAGTAAAGTCTCTCAAACTGTGGCTTGCAACATATTTTGCTATCTTGGCTGTTTTTCCATGTAGGTGTCGTTCATCTTTAAACATTCGTAGAATCGCTCCACCAGCATTCGTAGGCCTTGTGCGTATTCACTTGCCGCAAAAGTACTGAAAGAGGCACTAACTTCCTCTATCAATTTGCAGTCATTTTCACAATACTTTGCGCCCAAAAATTCTTCAGTCTTGGAAAAAGATTGTAACCGCTCGGCACAAATCCGTGCTAGTAAGCGGATGTTCAAAAACTTCACACGTGGGCGGACGTTATCGTGTATGCGCACCATAGCACTGAACAAATATCTACTGTTTATTTTGACAGCTATCCTTGACATTTATGGTTTCTCCTCTTGCCAGAAAGTCAATGAGTAGGACTCCCTTCCGGCCCGAAGATATTGTTTCCACAATTTAGTGACCAGCATTTGTTTGGCATTATTTTGGTTTCTTCGGGATCTTCATTGATGGCATTCCGTTGACTCACGCTTTGATGATGGTCCTCTATGCGAAACTCAGGCCTCGTCACCAGGCTTAAAAATTCAGCTCCTTCGTCGAGTGAGGTATGTTAATGCAGCTCCCACTGCTCGTTTTCTATGATCATCTGTCGAAACTCCAGATATCCAGCTACCACACAGTTTCCCATAGGCCATATCAGCACTACAGTTCCATAAAGAACTGAGCGTGAAATTTCGAGAAAGGAGCAGCTCAGTCCATCAATAGCGGGAAGTCTGTCTTGTTGAATATTTTACTCAGTCCCTGATACCAGTTCGTCAGTCCCAACTTAAGTTTGGGCTGATCGTTCATCATCACGAATATTGCTGCTTCGGACATCAAATATGATGCACCAGTCTCGACATATTGATAGTTTATCCAGTTGGAAAAATGAGTTTGACAATGTAAAATGGTGCAAGATGTTCAAAGTCCTGAGAATAATAGGGGTAAACTACAGATGAAAGACTGGTAATATACGGTATCCACAAGAACCAAGAGCGAACAATAAGCATGTGAGACCAAGGAGGAAGTGCCCTGATTAAAAGGGGTGTAGCACAGGAATGTAGTGTTTCTCCACTACTGTTCAATCTATATGTCTAAGAAGCAATGACGGAAATAAAAGAACGGTTCAAGAGTTGGATTAAAATTTAAGGTGAAAGTATATCAGACGCTTTTATGACATTGCCATCCTGAGTGAAAGTGAAGAAGAATTAACTTATGTTTTAATGGAATGAACAGTCTAATGAGAGCAGAATATGGATTGTGAGTAAATTCCCCCCCAAAGACGAAAGTAATGAGAAGTAGCACAAATGAGAACTTCGAGAAACTTTACACCATAAATGCTTACACGATGTAGAAGAAGTTAATGAATTCTGCTACATAGACTGCAACATAAACAGAGGCATGGAACAAGGATTGGTATTGATGTAAGGAAAACACGTGGAAGGATGGCCCAACTTCATGCGTCATTTATCGTTTCCAAACAAATATTTTTATTTAATAACAACTCAATCATGAGCCATCCACGATTCTTGCGAAACACATTCAAATAGTTAAGATCTTTAAATTAAATTCACGATGTATAAGGACATCTGCATCACACATAAAATTACAAATAGTTCTCTAAATATGTCAACTGTGTAACATAATGAAGACCAAAATACAAAGTGTTGATTGACTAAATAAACCTGTGGCGGCACTCTGTCCCCGC
The DNA here is from genome assembly GCF_023864345.2 of Schistocerca serialis cubense. Lineage (NCBI taxonomy): Eukaryota > Metazoa > Arthropoda > Insecta > Orthoptera > Acrididae > Schistocerca > Schistocerca serialis. The sequence goes on from NC_064645.1 coordinate 446,473,486, forward strand.
AACTAGATCACAAACGTGTCCTAATCTCACAACATGACTTGAATACGAGCTGAACAAACATTAAACTAAAGACATGAAAATGCATGCACCTACCGAGCGAGGTGGCGCTGTGGTTAGCACACTGGACTCGCATTCGGGAGGACGACGGTTCAATCCCGTCTCCGGCCATCCTGATTTAGGTTTTCCGTGATTTCCCTAAATCGTTTCAGGCGAATGCCGAGATGGTTCCTTTGAAAGGGCACGGCGATTTCCTTCCCAATCCTTCCCTAACCCGAGCTTGCGCTCCGTCTCTAATGACCTCGTTGTCGACGGGACGTTAAACACTAACCACCACCAACACCACACCACATGCATGCATCTCCCCACGTTATTCTGCTCCCGTCTACACAAGATATGGCCAAGCTGCTCAAACGTCCCCACATGAAAAACCAAAACAACAGTAGTACTTCACTTATTGGCCAGAAGCCTGTTCCATATAAATCACGTACTTCAATAAACTAACGTCCCCTGAAGAAAACTGGAATTATAATGGCAAAGAAACAATTTTTAAGGAAATCAAGAAACTCAGTGCTCAGTTTTCCCAAAGACTTCCATCAAACGCCCACAAGGGCCTTACAATAGGAGAAACATGAGTCAATAACGTCCTTATCCGGTGACACCTCCGCCGTGGCACGATACCACAAAGAATAACAACAAACTAATCAACTTGAGGCTGTAAAGGGAGATCCACAGGATCGCGTGTGATCCGCCAACACTTAAGCCACGTGCGATGACCGGAAAGCCGCAGAAGCAGAAGGAAAACGCGCCCCTGCCCCGGGATCCCAGAACAGCAACGCGTCATTGGTGTCGGTACGAGGCTGTCAACATATACCAAACAACGAACAGCAAAACAAGTATACACAATAATACTTAAACGGGTACTTGAAAATTCAACTATTAAAACTCAAGTATGGAAGCGGTCCGCTCGTAACATTGTAAGTTCACCGTCCGAGCAATAAGAAGAAACAATGTATATGGTCATTTAAAAGAATAATTACAAAATCATTCAAATAAGATTTTAAAAATCAAGGTATACTTTCACTGGGGCCTCTGAGGGGCTAATAGACACTGTAACTGGGACACGCGCCTAATGGAAAGTGGCCAGTTTAACTGTACAACTACAACCCGAAGGACTCCTAAACACTGATTAACAGTGAGTAGATACGAGGGCTATCCACAAAGTACATTACGTTTTGGAATTAAAAATAAATAAAGTATTGGAAATTCTTTTTATTATATACAGATGAAAGCCTCACATAAATACAACTTTTCTACATAGCTGCCATTTAAATTAAGGCACTTATCGTAGCGATGGACGAGCTTGGAAATTCCTTCGTCGTAAAATTCGGCCACCTGCGCCTTCAACCACGTGGTTACCTCTTCTTGAAGCTGTGCGTCATCATCAAAACGCTGCATAGCCAACCACTTCTTCAATGCTGGGAATAAGTGGAAGTCGCTCGGTGCCAGGTCGGGACTGTACGCCGGATGAGGAAACAACTCCCACTTAAAAGATTCGAGAACTTCACGAGTGGCATTTGCCGTGTGGGTCCGGGCGTTGTCGTGAATCAGCAGGATCTTTGAGCCCAACTTTCCCCTGCGCTTGTTTTGTATTGCTCTTCTGAGGTTGTGCAGAGTTTGGCAATACCTTTGAGACTTTATTGTAGTGCCTCTTTCCAGGAAATCCACAAAAATCGTATATCTACCGGGTTACTGATTAACCACGTGGTTGAGGGCGCAGGCGGCCGAATTTTACGACGAAGAAATTTCCAAGCTCGTCCATCGCTACGATAAGTGCCTTAATTTAAATGGCAACTATGTAGAAAAGTAGTATTTAAGTGTGGCTTTCATCTGTATATAATAAAAAAATTTCCAATACTTTATTTATTTTTAATTCCAAAACCTAATGTACTTTGTGGATAGCCCTCGTGTAAGCACGCACGCACACATGACCCACACGTGCATAACTTTAGGCTGGCGCACACAACTTAAGTTACAGGCCAAATCCAATTACTCGGCTCAGGAAGAGCTATGAGGTCTACAACAACAGATATTACAATAAATAGTATGAAATACTCAATAACAACAAACCATGATTTCAAGTAAATGATTAACATTGCAAAAAACTGACTTCGTGCATACAGAAACCTCCATATTGAGACACACAGCCCCAAAGGGGTCACCGAATGGCATAAAGAAGCTGGCTTCCTGACCAGCTCATACCGGGGGAGAACTAACCATCTTTAAGTATCGTTCTTACTAAACAGTCTTCGCAGATAATTTCGAACAAATACCAAGAAGGACAATAATTCAGGACTCCAGGTAGACCCCGGGAAATCCTGCACTGCTGCTCGTGGTTGCTAACAAGTAGGTCAATACATCTTGGCGTATTTAGCACACCACAACTGATTAATGCATGTCGTAACTAGGTTGCACTCGACGAGGGCCGCTCCATGTCCACTAAACAACGGTCAACGCTGCAGGAAAACCTGGGCCCTCATAGCCCAACGACCAAAGGCGTTATCTCAGTACAATCACCGGGACGCCGAGTACTGTGGCACATCTGTCCAGTTCCGTATCAGACACACCACTCACCACCACACAGCCCCAGAGGAAACACATAACCCATCGAAGATAATACGACCTGGGCCAGAAGTGATGGAACGCACTCACAAGTGCCGGTAGGATCTCGCGCTCGCGCTCACGGAAACAGCCACGGCCCATAACACATGACAGACGGAGCAAAGAGGACATAAAAAGTTCACTAGCACCAACAACAAGGGCATTCCTGGTCAAGAGAAGTCTGTCAGTATCAGAGATAGGTCTTAATTTCAGAAAGAAGTTTCCGAGAATATGCTTTTGGAGCACAGCATTTTATGGCAGTATGGAAAGCCGAAACAGAAGACAATAGGAGCATTTGAGAAGTGCTACAGAAAAATGTTGAAAATAATGTGGACTGATAAGGTAACGAATGTGGAGGTTCTCTGCCGAATAGCGGAGGAAAGTAGTAACATACGATGGAAAACTGGCCAGAAGAAGAGACAAGATGATATAACATCTGCAGTGAATTTCGATAGGGGACATCGTTTCGCGCGTTTAGAAATCGTATTACACTACCTGGCATCGTTAATTACGTCACACATTACAGACTTGCACTAAGAAGTAGGCAACCGCGGTTTCTTCTCGGTATTAGTGTCATACTGGTGCCAAAGGTTAAGAAAGTCTATGTCACGGCTTCTACATCTAAATCTACATCTACATATGTACTCCGAAAGTCACCCAACGGTGTGTGGCGGAGGGCACTTTACGCCCCACTGCGTTACCTCTCTTTCCTGTTCCAGTAGCGTATAGTTCATGGGAAGAACGACTGCCGGAGAGCCTCCGTGCGCTCTCGAATCCTTCTAATTTTACATTCGTGATCTCCTCGGGAGGTATAAGTTGGGGGGAGCAATATATTCGATACCTCATCCAGAAACGCACCCTCTAGAAACCTGGACAGCAAGCTACACAGCGATTCAGAGATCCTCTCTTGCAGAGTCTGCCACTTGAGTTTGCTAAACATCTCCTTAACACTATCACGCTTACCAAATAACCCTGTGACGAAACGCGCCGCTCGTCTTTGGATCTTCTCTATCTCCTCTGTCAACCCGACCTGGTACGGATCCCACACTGATGAGCAATACTCAAGTATAGGTCGAACGAGTGTTTTGTAAGCCACCTCCTTTGTTATTGGGCTACATTTTCTAAGGACGCTCCCAATGAATTTCTACCGGGCACCCGTCTTAACAATAATTAATTTTAGATGATCATTCCACTTCAAATCGTTCCGTACACATACTCCCAGATATTTTACAGAAGTAACTGCTACCATTGTTTGTTCCGCTATCATATAATCATACAACAAAGGATCTTTCTTTCTATGTATTCGCAATACGTTACATTTGTCTATGTTAAGTGTCAGTTGCCACTCCCTGCACCAAGTGCCTATCCGCTGCAGATCTTCCTGCATTTCGCTGCAGTTTTCTAATGCTGCAACTTCTCTGTATACTACAGCATCATCCGCGAAAAGCTTCATGAAGCTTTCGACACTATCTGCTTCTGCTGTTGGTGTGGAATGACGAGCAGGGGAGGGGGGGGGGGGAGTGGGGAGGGGGGAGGGGACGGGCGGAGGGGGGCCAACATTGCAGGCCCCCCAGATTAAAACTTTGATTACCATCACAATAACCATCGTAAACGTGGATTTGGCACGAAGTGTATTTACTACACGATGGAAATGCAAATGGTTAGCATTTCAGAACTTTCTCTGTATACAGGGTTCCCCATTCGGAGATACACTCGGGTGTTGTTGGTGCGAAGGTCGTTCTATGTATTATGTAAGATAGAGAAACGGGTGCTGGTAAGTGTAGAAATTCGGCAGCTGCAGAATCACAACAGATCGAGACTATGGTTTATCGTTCTAAGAAGATCCCGCTTGTGTTGATCTCTATTCCACAACATTTGAATATGGAGTCAATGTGCTCAGGAACCTATTCTCAGCGTTATGTTTAGACTGAAGAGCCATGTGGGAGGGCTCGACAACACTGGTATCGTTCGCCTAGCAGTGCCACGCTGCGTGCATTCATTGAAGAGCTAGTCTTGTTGGCAACCAGACGAGTATCCACACAGCAGCAGGGGTTGTCAGCGCGGCGGCTGCTGATCCGAATTATCGTGACTGGACACCAGATAGCGCGCAGATAGTGGTGTGTCAAGCGACAGTACCGTGTGTGACAGTGGTACCACGTTGTTATTTAATACCAGTCCTACCTCTGTGTGGGCTATTGCAGCAACTGAATGGCCATATATTCGAGTGGGGCCACCGAGAAGGGCAAACTATAATCAGCTCCGGTACGCACAGCTGGTATCTTGGGCAACAGCCGTTACACTTCATCTACATGTTACGGCGATCTCCACGACTTCATACACTGTTCAGACGTGAATGTTGGCTCCTGCCAAAAGCCTGAATGACACTTTTGCAGCTACGAAAGGTGTAAGAAGAGTGTCAGTGATATTCTCGAAGGTACCGACAGAGATGCGGAGCTATGACTACACGATGCACAGAGCCCGACGGGGATGGACCCACAGATTCTCGACTGGGTTTAAATTCAGGGAGTTTCGTGACCATTGCAGCACTGTAAACCCATCCTAGTGCTACTCGACCCACGAATGTACGCTGTGAGATGTGTCTCACGATTCATTGTTCAGCTAGTACATGGCATCCTGCCGAGAGGAAACAAATGTGTTTGCGGATTGGACAAGATCCTCAAGTATGGAGGCATACTTGTGCTGACCCTCTACGTCTTCGAGAAATACGTGACAATCTAGGATATTCCCTCGTGCTTAGACCCTTCAGTCGACTGTAGCAAAGAATTTGCCTTTAGACGGCCATCTTTCCGATGGAGCATCAAACGCCATTCATCTGAAAGGCCACGTGTTGCCATTCAATGGACGTACAGTTGCGGTGCTGGAGTGCGAATCCCAGCCATCGTCGCCTATTAACAACTGTGAGCATCGGTGCATAGACCAGATGCTCGCTGCGGAGCCCTATAACAGCATCTTTCACTGAAATGGAAGATAACAGAGAGAAGGCCAAAATACTGAATTCGGTATTCCGGAGTTGTTTCACCGCGGAAGATATCCCTTCTTTCAATCGCCGTACGAACGTCGAAATGACAGAAATTGAGATAATCGATCGCGGAATTGTAAGGAGCTACAGTCGCTTAGTAGTGGAAAGGCTTTGGGACCAGATGAGGTACCTATAAGATTCCATAAAGATTATGCGAAAGAACTTTCTCCCTTGTAGCAGTAATTTATCGTAGATCGCTTGAGCAACGAAAGGTACCTAACGACGGGAAAAGAGCGCAGGTCATTCCAGTTATTAAGAACGGTCGTAAGACAGATCTACACTATTATAGACATGTATCGTTGACGTCAATATGTTGTAGAATTATGGATCACGTTTTATGGTCAAGAATTATGACGTTTTTGGAAAATGAACATTTTCTCTTAAATATCGACATAGATTTCGGAAACAGATATCCTGCGAAACTCGGCTCGCTCTGTTTCTCCATGAGATCCACAGCGCAGTGGACAACATCGGTGAAGGTGATACCGTGTTCCTTAATTTCAATAAGGCATTTGACACCGTCCCTCACTGCCGTTTAATTAAAAAAAATACGACCTTATGGATTATCGGAGCTGATTTGTGATTGGATTCAAAACTTTCTTGCAGACAGAACTCAACACGTCGCGCATAACGGAACTAAATCGACAGACGTAAAGGTTATATCCGGAGTACCACAGGGAAGTGTGATAGGACAGTTGCTGTTTACAATAAATATAAATGATCTAGTAGAAAGCGTCGGATGTTCTTTAAGGATATTCGCAAATGATGCAATTAGAAGATAGCAAGAATTTGAAGAATGGCCTGCAGAGAGCTGATGAATGGTGTAGGCTTTGGCAGTTGACCCTGAACGTAAATATATGTAACATATTGCACATACATCAAAAAGAAGTCCTCTACTGTACAGCTACACTATTGATGACAAACAGCTGGAGACAGCGTCTACAGTAAAATATTTAGACGTAACTATCGAGAGCGACCATAAGTGGAATGACCACATAGAACAGATGGTGGGAAAAACAGATACCAGTTCTATCAGTAGAATTTTAAGGAAAAGTAACTTACCCATGAAATAAGTGGCTTATAAGATGCATGTTCGCCCCATTCTTTACTATTATTCGTCTATCTGGGATCCCTATCAGGTAGGACCGTTAGAGGAGATAGAGAAGATCTAACGAAGAACGGCGCGTTTCGTCACGGGATCGTGTAGCTGACGACAGAGCGTTACGGAGATGCTACAGAAACTCCACTGGCAAATGTAACAAGATAGTCGTTGAGCCACAAGGAGAGATTTACTATTGAAATTTCGGGACAGTACTTTTCAGGGGGATTCGGACAACATATTACTTCCCCCACGTACATCTCGCGTATTGACCACGAGGAGAAAATTTGAGAAATTATAGCCAATACAGAGGCTTCCCGCACTATTCGCAAGTGAAACAGGGTTTGAGGACTCCGATAGTGCTACCGAAGTACCCTCCACCACACTCCATTAAGTGACTTGCGGAGTTTGATGTAGATTAACAGTCGCCGAGGAGACGCTGTTCCTAGACACTTCGTTCATCTGGACGGTCAGTTGCTTAACAGTTGCACGTCTATTCAACCCACACCACAGCCCTCGTTCATCCCTTCCATCTATGGCCAGTGGTGCAGTGGTACGTCAGTGTTGCGTGGGGGTGATATTCTGTGCTTCCCTTTCATGATCAATTTGCTAAGAATAATTAAATTCATCGAAGACAAAAATTATAAAAGCTCTGATGTACGATATGTAATTTTAGTGATATGAACACAGCTTACAGTCAACATTATTACACTACGTCAGGTGGAATTCTTGTGCAATTTGAACAAAATAATTATCCAGGAGAAGTTGTAGTTTGAATAATGCTTTATACATGCGTATAAAATTGTCAGTATCGTATGCAAAATCAAATCAATGCAACTGCTTAAAAAAAAAAAAAAAAAAAAAAAAAAAAAAAAAAAAAAAAAACCAGAGTGAATTCAAACCGCAGAATACCATGGAGTATCGTATGATCCATAGTCATTGCACTTGTCGATGTTGACGATACACTAAAACCGCCACACTGGCGCCCGAACAGGGACCACCAATGCACATTTGTTCATTTAAATGAAATAATAACACAAAAAAATTTGTAATTTTTTAACAGGCACAAATTGCCACAACAACGTATTAATTATATGTATTGTTTTTCACGAACATTGACACCCGTCTACGGAGTTGCTGTTACCACTAATACTAGAGATGGTGCGACTGACGAATCAAATAGAGCACTACTGACCACTCCAGAAGAGAACAAAGGTAAGAACATTGCAGTTTTACACAAACAACGTTCATTGCATCGAATTTAGTTTAACACCAGCAGCCATAATTAGTACAGATCCAATAAACCGGCTGCGAGAGAGTTACTGCTTCTCTACACAGATCTAATGAGTTTTCAGTATATATATATATATATATATATATATATATATATATATATATATATATGTGTGTGTGTGTGTGTGTGTGTGTGTGTGTGTTAGTTATGAGATTGTCTTGTGTTGATGTATAAGTGTCAGCGAGATATATATATATATATATATATATATATATATATATATATATATATATATGTTGTGTTACATCGTGTATAAAACGGTTAGGCCCAGGAAACTGGTTAAACCTAGTGAGGATATGGAGGCAGAAATCATATCAGATCCTCCTGTAGAACAATCTGTTCACACTCCTACGCAGTCATTAGAGAATTTAATTACCGATGACAATTTTGTAGATGATGTTCCGACAGGTAGTGAGGCTGAAGAGCTGCCAAAGCAAACTGGCACTCCACCAGTCAATCAGTTAGAAAATAGAGACACTATTTGTTCCGACCCAGGGGCACAAGTGCACAACGCACAGGCTATGCCGTTGCAAGATATGTTAACAGCATTATTTGAAAAATTTACTGCCCAGCAGAGGGAAGAAAGAGCTAGAGAGAGACAGGAACAAGAAATTAAAGACCAAGAAAGGGAAAGGAAATTAGTTGAAAATATTAACAATATATTTCTTAAAAGAGATGAGGAAATTGTCCGCCAGATCAATCAAACTTTAAACGAAAGGGATAGTGCAATTACTAAGCATGTGAAACAAGAGATCGATGCAGTGAAATCCACGATCGAACCATTAGTGAAAATTCCAGTTCAGGTTAGCAGCCTTCAAACTGATGTGCATAAACTTGAAAATAGATTCAAAGCTCTAGCCGCAGCTGTCGAAACATTTCAGGAAGATATTCCTTCCGAAATTTATAGGCAAGTCAAAACCGAGATAGCCAGAGCGATGTATACTGAAAACCGTAACCCACAAAATCTGTCAGTATGCAGCAATAACAACACTGATGCTGACAGGCAAACGTACACAGAACATTCTACACCGAATCTTGTTGTACCGCAAAGAAAACCAGACTTTGGTAATCAAATGATTTTGCCGCAGCAAAGCGTGACAACAATAAACAATCATGATAACGAAGCAGAGTGTACTTGTAAAAAGGTAAATGCGACACCTGCAAATGATAGCAGTTCAATGCAACTAACAACTCTGATGCATGAAGAGAGTCTCATCAAGCATCGGCAGTTTCAGATCTTCAATGATGAAAGCAAAAGAAGCGTACACCCTATTGTATTTATCCGTTATTTTAAAAGTGTTCTTCCAAAATCACTGTCAGAAGAACAAAAGATACATTTTGTAGTATCACATATCTCTGGTGATGCGTCATTATGGGCATTAAATGCCGCAGAAACTTGTAAAACCTTTTATAAGTTTGAAAAGGCGTTTTTAGATCAATTTTGGTCAGCGTCTATTCAAGAGCGACTTAGTGAAATAGTATACAATGCCGAAGTCTGTAATCCGAAATCAGGTTCATTAAGGAAGTATTTTATAAAATATGTTAACATGACCAGATACTGGGATGAGCCAGTTACCACTAGAGATTTGTTACGAGTACTAAAAGCCAGACTACCAATCCACATTAGAGAGAAACTGTTCAATGTTACAGAAATCGACTGAAAAGAATTTCTGTCTGTAATCGATTCCTTGGATCTTGTGCAGTAAGACGCCAGAAAAACTTCTGATGTCACCAGCAATACAAACAGTCCGAACGGGAAGAATTCATGGTATTCAAACAAGGGAAATAGGGGCGAAGCTAGTCCTAAACAAAATAAAAATAAATCTTATGGAAACAGCAGTTACAACAATAACAGTAATAGAAAACAATACAACCAAGACTGTGGTTACAACGATAATAATAACAAGGATTATAGGAAAGCCGAAGAATACCAACAGCCGAATGGTAATCGAAGGCAGCACCACAATCAGAATTCAAATTTTCATAGTGACTTTAGTAACAGAAAAAGACGGGATGACCACAGACCAAACAATCTGTACAAAGATAAACCAAAGAATATGCGTGGAGATAACGAGTATTGGCGGCAACCAGGACCAAGCCATTGGCAACCGTCGCAAGGTTCTTTTAATACAGACCAGCCGGTAAACTATGTCCAAGCTATTCCGATGTCAAACAGTCAATATCCACCGTGGTGGGGTACAAGCAGGCCACCTCCAACTACAACAGAAAATTCACAAAATGTGAAAATAACAGAGGTACCTTCTAATACCTAACAGAATTCACAGAAGCCGACAAACTAATTTCGGTCCCTGTAGGCCTTCGCCAGGCGACCGAGGGCAACAAGGAAGGCAATAGGTGGAAGAAGCACAATATAAACATGATTCGATATCAGGATGGAAATAAATTAGAAGATGAGCTATATCAAGAACCTGCCATTTCTGATAAGATAGAAAAGGAAATAATTCAAGCAAGTGTCAACGGGAGTATAAAAGGGATACCAACAACAATTCTGCTCGGTACAGGTGCAAATGTATCCGTAATGAATATGCGATTTTTCAAGAAGGTTTCGCAACTAGGAAAATTACCGATCTTATCCGTCGCAAATTGCAAGGATATTGGAGCATTGGGAAATAAGACACAAAACGTAAAATTCCAGACACTGGCGGAAGTTACCTTAGGAAATGATCGCTTGACATGCACGTTCATATTGATAGATAACTTATCCCTAGCAGTGGTACTTGGACTTGAGTTCCTTCGGGAAAAGGAATGTATAATTTATCTTGCCCGGGGGACGTGTGATCTTAATCACCAGCAGCGACCGATAACTTTGATGTTGAATCGGGAGTTCGATGCAAACCTTCCATTAATGCAAAAGATACACATTTATGTCAGTAAACAGAAGATGTTAATGTGGAACCAAGAGCACCCGCAGATACGTAGTCAAAACCGAAATAACGATGTACCCAGCGATACGAATGACATCGTGCTAACAATACAAGAAAAAGAAAATGGAGACACCTTACATTTACACTTCTGAGGCTAAGCAATTGAACGAATTATTGTCTGAGTATCATGAAGTATTCGTTGAACAACCTGGTATCATAAAATATTATCAGTATAAAATGAATGTATTCCCGCACAAGACCATTTGTAGAGCAGCTTACTCGGTTCCGTGGACTAGGGGCTATATTGCCATAAAGACATGAAAAAATATTTGCAATAAAATGTTTGTATTTAGAAAGGACTAATAAGAGGTGCTAATACACCGAACATCAATAAATGTGATGTTTAGTTTTAGTAATGCAATGATATTATATGTTTGTTAGTTTGTAGATTTACACGTCAAGTGTCACAATATAATATTCTTGAACTATTTGTGCAAGGAGTAAAGAATCTCCATGATAAGCACATTTTAATAAATGAAATCTGTAGCTTCATATAAGTTCACTTAAATATTATTGTATTAGATGTAATAATTTTTTTTGTAGCGTACATATCAATGAAATGCAAAAAATACTTAAAATAAGATTGAGTCATATAGTCCGATACATGCAACGAGTGTTGGTCATGTGTGAGCTGTGTGATCCTGTCAGACACCTCTCGAATAGTATCTGACTGTGTACTAATTAATGTACACATTTCAATATGAAGTCATATAAAATGACTTATCAGGGACATTTCAGTTAAAAGAAGTGATACATGGATCTCTGTCCCAAGAAATGATAAAATATGTGTATTTGCCATGAACATGGAAATGTACTGTTATCTCGATTGTTCGAGAATGATCTAATGATCACAACAATGTAGCAGATTCCTGAAGTTTTATATTGTGTGACTTTTACGTAACTGGATAAAATTTTGATCTTGTTATTCAGTCATTGTAATGCGAAAATATGTGCAAATGTACCAGATCCCTTTTCATGAAAGATGTCGTTCGCATATAGACTGTGTGTAAGTACTATGGACATGTACTCACAGCAATCAGAAACTTGATCTGTGTCTTACAAGAACTGCACAAAAGTCTAGTGGACACTAATTTATTTAGCGAAAAATGTGAACAGGGATAAACTGATCAAGAAACCTTAAGAACACTCATGTACTGTCGAAGGTAACACCAACGCTATGGACGTTAAGTTCTGTTGTCAATATTAGCAGTTAAAAGGAACCCGTGACCTCTAATAAATCGATTCGGAGCGTCTTTGCGGGTAAAATATTATGTGACTCACTGTAGAGCCAGCCGCGCCGCACAAAAGCAATGCAACGTTGCCTTCGCAGCGCGTCGCGAGAGAGAAAGTGTAATCACATTCTCCGGGCATACACAAAGCACACTACGGACGCGTGTGTGATTAACATTGCCGTGATTGAAATGTGCATATTGTGATGAATTCCTATTGAATCTCTACATTGTATTCAACAGTGTCAAGATACAGGGCAAAATTAATTCCTTCTGTGTGAATGCGAGTGACATGGACACTAACAAATTTTCTTCACAGGATGGCAAGAGTGTTTATCTTGTCACTGACACATGTATTTTGACATTTCATGTACCCGTCTTGAACTGAATGACGAGACACAAGTGAATCCAGAGCTGCTGCAGGGGTAGTTCCGGCCGGCAGCAGATCGCAATCACGACGCAGCCGACGGCAGTTGACGCTACGCCGACTCGTCGATGTTGATGATACACTAAACCCGCCACAACCAGTTCTTCAAATTAAGTTTCATTTCACTGCAAACGTTTCTGTTGGTCATAGTACATGCACAAGATGTGAAAAAAGGGACTGTTAGTGCTCGCACGTGTGTTGGTAATTCAGCAAGGGACTAGTTAACAGCATCGCTGGTTCTAAGGACATACCAAAAAGTTTGTGAGTGCACAACTGGTGTTTTATGGACTTGCAATATTGCCTGAAAGACTCTTTAATGGTGATTGTGCACCCGCACAGTCGCAACAGATGGCTGCTGGCCATCTCTACTACAGTGGATCTACACCTTTGATGACTCACCAATACCATTATTTCTACAAGGACTGCAGTGGGTCTGCACCTCTTACACTTTACCAGGACTACAGTGAGTCTGCTCTGTGATGACCTAACTACCAATATTCTTCAAAACTTCGACTGACTCTGCGGTGGGTTTGCTCTGTAGTGGCCCATTACCTGTCTGCATGTTCCAGTTTGTACAATCTAAACCATGTCAAACCTGACTGTAGATAGTAGGTGAATGTATTGTCTCGAAGCCCCTTGGACGGCTATGATCCCGGTTTTCCGATTCCAGCTAACCCGAATGGGTGGGAATAAGATAATCTGGGAAGTATCCGAAGCAATTTCCGAGGCAATACAGTCACGGAGTTTCTTTTTTTTTTTTAATTGCACAATTCAAATACAATTTTTTTGTGACAAGTTACATTGAAGTCAAATATTCCGACATTAAAAACAATGAATCTTCGTGCATTATGTGGACTGATAGAAAAAAGGGTGATGAGAAATAAAGATGGTGAATAAACTATGTTTTTTATCAGCCCAAGGGGCAATATGACATCCAAGATATATTTATATATATATATATATATATATATATATATATATATATATATTTATTTATTTATTTATTTATTTATAACGAGTGGAATATGAACGTGTGGATGAAATTCATTCAATTATGTAATTACTTCTTAATAAGATGGTAATTATGTAAAGCAGAGACAATATTTGTCTCACATTCTTTGTTAATCTATGTTATTCTTTTCGTTTGTTTTGTACTCTTTTGTCGTCGTCTTCTCCTAATGTACATCGCAAGACGCGAATCGATTTGAGGTCTGCTAAATGAAAAACATTTAATGTAAAATTATTGTACTTTTATGTTCATTTGCTGGTAAAACAAACAGAGCCAAATGCGTTAAAACTATTTATGATTAATTATTGAAAATTCACTTCCTCTTTTAATTATAATTTTGTATGAATTGTTTTATCATAGCTGCAAGAAGCGTAGCCATTGTTAGTTGCGATTATATACTTCTAGTTGAAAATAGCATGGCTTTGTGTTAGACTAATTTGAAAAACAATTTAATCATTTTTCTTATTGGTAGCATCAATTTAAATGATTTATTGGGAAAAGGAAAATCTTAATTAATAAAGAAATCCTCTATCTCTTGGTGGCCGCCATCTTAACTTTTATTACAGCGGCAAATTTAAATTACTTGAAACTGCAAACTTTCAATATTCCGATGTGTAAGAAATAAATGTGCACCGGTGGTACTGAACTCTCTTTATAAAAGAAAAAAATTAATCTAATCAGACTGCATTTTCTAAGAACAGTGCTGATGGTATTTATTGTTGAGTATGACTTCATTGCTGATGTATGTGGCCAAAATTAAACTACGCACGAATCGCGGAGAAAAATATTTCTGGTAGCATACGTCAGTGTTGTGTGCGGGCGGTATTCTGTGGTTCCCTTTCATGATCAATTTACTAAGAATAATTAAATCCATCGAAGACAAAACTATAAAATCTCTGATGTACGATATGTAATTTAGGTGATATGAACACAGCTTACAGTCAACATTATTACACTACGTCAGGTGGAATTCTTGTGCAAGAACAAAATAATTATCCGGGAGAAGTTGTAGTTTGAATAATACTTTATACATGTGTGTGATATTGTCAGTATCATTTACAAAATGAAATCAATGCAACTGCTAAACAAACAAATAGAGTGAATTCAAACCGCAGAATACCATAGAGTATCGTATCATCCATATTCATTGCACTTGTCGATGTGGATGATACACTAAAACCGCCATAACCAGTTCTTCAAATTAAGTTTCATTTCACTGCAAACGTTTCTGTTGGTCATAGTACATGCACAAGATGTGAAAAAAGGGACTGTTAGTGCTCGCACGTGTGTTGGTAATTCAGCAAGGGACTAGTTAACAGCGTCGCTGGTTCTAAGGACATACCAAAAAGTTTGTGAGTGCACAACTGGTGTTTTATGGACTTGCAATATTGCCTGAAAGACTCTTTAATGGTGATTGTGCACCCGCACAGTCGCAACAGATGGCTGCTGGCCATCTCTACTACAGTGGATCTACACCTTTGATGACTCACCAATACCATTATTTCTACAAGGACTGCAGTGGGTCTGCACCTCTTACACTTTACCAGGACTACAGTGAGTCTGCTCTGTGATGACCTAACTACCAATATTCTTCAAAACTTCGACTGACTCTGCGGTGGGTTTGCTCTGTAGTGGCCCATTACCTGTCTGCATGTCAAGAGACAGCACTGTCTTTCCGTTGGAAGGACAACACTGCTTCTTCAAGATATATACTTTTTCTACTAGATTGCATACCCACAATTAGTATAATTTCGTTGTGTGCTGTCCTTGTTATTGCAATTTTATTGGCCAGGATTGTAGAAACACTTTTCGTAGCTCGACAGACCGTAAAAACACACAGTTCACATTTTTTAAAATGAGTGCCTTTTGAATAGGGTCACTTGAAACGTTTCTGTGCATGGTCGACAGCGACATCATGGTGTTGCAAGAAGTCACAGTAACTGCTGCAGGAATCCGGGTCGTCTTGTCGCGTGAGACTAATTAGACGAGACATTCCTCCAAAGATAGCTAGCAGAATCGGATCGGTTTAAGCACTTCCACGCTTGAAAAGTGTCGTAATAACTGTCACCTGATCCGATTGCACACGCAGGGTAGGATTAATCTAGTAGATGCACCGAGGAGCAAAGAAAGCTTTCAGAAGATCGTACGCGATACAAAGAAAGAAAAACCTCAAAAACATTAGAACATTTTTTCCTCTAAGCCAATTGGTCTTAGGAGCACGATGCAAGCGTTCTCCTTCATCAGTCCCTCTCCTCTGTAGGGACGTTTCGTTGGCTTATTTACAACTGGAACTGTAAAACTCAGGCTGTCTTGGGAAAGACATTAGTCCCTAAAACACCCAAGTGGTCTCCGGTCAAAATCCATGTAACACGTGAGCCTCAGATGAGACAGGAGTCTCCTACATGGGGATGCTTAGATTTGCAGGGGGAATACCCCCCAAGGGTGTGTAATAAATCCATTATTGTCGTTGACCAGTCTTGACTATTTCTCGTCCGTAAGAGAACCAAATCAAACAGAATCGATAGAGGGAATAGAGAAGATCCAAAGAACCGCGGCGTATTCCGTTTCAGGTTCGATTTAGTTAGCTCTTAACCACTACGGAGACGATCAACCACCTCGAGGAGCAGATGTTGCAACAGGGGTTCTGCATCACGGTATGGTTTACTTTTCAAGGTCCAGGTTCCTAGAGCAGTCATCAGACATATTGCTTCCTCCCACATTTATTTCGCGAAAAGACCATGAAGATAAAATTAGACGGTTTCTAGTCCACATGGGGACTTACCGGTAGTCATTGTTCCAGCCACTGGAAGAGGAAAGGCTGAAGTGAAAGTAGTACGCGAAGTATCATTCGCCACACACCCAGTGTGATTTGCGGAGTATACATGTATATGTAGATGACAGATGTCAGCTCTTATGTCCGTTAACAGCTATGAGAGACCGCACAGCATGGCTTGGAATGGTATGTTCTTCTATTACAATGTAAGTCTGTTGTTTCTCTTCCAGTTACTAAGTACTGGATTGATGTGTAATGTCCATACCTGCCGTGAGTTTTTCACTTTACTCGATATGGCAAATTTCAGCAGCCTACATGAAATGGAAGTTACGTACTTGTTACTTGCAATGAACAGATGGCTACTCTTCAATCACGCTAGTTAATATTATGGCGATCGTTACACACATTATCGAGGAGTGTAGCCATTGTATTGCCACAAATTATGTGCTTTGAGGTTTTATTTAAAAAGGAAGTTAATATAGTTTGAGGATTTTCCTTTAATATCTAACAAGTACCTAGAAGCATCTTTCTGGCCAGAGTCTGAGTTTTTAAAAACTATTCTGTGCTTCCAGCCTTCCTGCGTAAATGATGGAAAGCGCTATAGTTTCTAGCCAAATCAAGTCATCAATAGAAAAAGAGTGCGAAGATCATGTGATGTGTGAAATCGTGTTTTAGAAGAATATATAGATAAACATTTAAATAATGCAGACATGTGGAATCGAGTGAAACCCTTCATGTTGCAGACTGTGAATCTACTGACGGCAAAAACCTGAAGAAAGTCATAATCATGAAGAATTTTTGAGTGATAGGGCCATATTTAATTATTAAGTATGATAATGTGGTCCAAGTAGGCTTTATTCTTTTTATTGTCTGTGCGATTGCCCACTGTCCACCTTGAGTCATTTCAAAGGTCGTATCTTAAACTTCCAGCTTAATTTCCCATTGTAATACATCATTAGCACATATTCATGTAAGTACATCTTACTTCTGTACATATATGACAAAAGAACAATGCATTATCATTCCTGATTAGGCCTACTAGCCGACACAAACAGAAAACTGTCATCTCATAGTATAGTCACACCTCGCTATATCAAAACAGCTTAATAAGCAATGAAATTGAAAGACGTCCGTGCCTTCTGGGAGGGCCACTGCCATATTAATCCCCATCGGGCACTTCCCGCTTCGTTTTGTTTTGGTGATTATCATAACATTTCATTCGCCTTTGGTATATCTGATAGACTATTAACCACTGATCTCGCATTACTTGTATGATTTGAGTGACAGTAGTACAATTAAACTTGGCTATAGAAACAGATTTCTCGACGCTTGAGGTGACCATTGAATTTGGGGCCGATTTAGATCTCTCTCCAAGCAGCAAGCGAGTTCACTGAGCCTTCTCATTGCTAGCCGGCGTTTGTAGTCACTAAAACTGGCCGTGGGACCTGCAGGGCAGTGGTTTATGAGCCACCGTTCTGGTGGTCGGCCTTGTTCCACTGGCTGCCAAGCAAGAGTGTGGGAACGCCGTGACGGAATGCGAAATGACACTTCTTTAGAAACTGGCGGCGCCAGGCATGCTGGCGCCGGCCTAGCCAGTTTAATAGCTAATGGATGTGGTGTGCGTGTCTGGTCTCCTTATCCCGTGTGGGGGTCCAGGTAAAGTGGCGTCGGGCTGGCACCCAGCTAATGTGTGTGTTACAAGAACAGCATACCTTGTGAGACGGCATGACGAATTTCTCTGAATGTCGCGTTACTTAGATGCCGCCGCGCCTCGCGAAAACGGCGCCTACTAAATCGCTTTATGGACGAGATGGAGCTTGTTTTCACTAGGAACCTTCCCTCATCTTGTGATATGTGTTGGGGTTCGGCTGCAGGAATATCAGGCAATGTGGGCTGTTTTTCTCGCAGAACAGAATGTGTACTGCGCTCCAGTGATTGGTTGAGGAGCATCGTGTTTCCTTGCTAGAAAACGTGATTGGCACGGCAACCACAGCTGGGCCATGATACGTCTATTCAAGGACATTGGGGAGAATGGCTGTCTTTTTGGAAGGACAGGTGAGAAGAGGACTTGCTTCTCGACCATCGGGGAGTACAGTTGCTAGAGCTCTTTCATTTCTACGGAGAGAGCAGTTAGTTGTAAAGACGTCCGGACACCCGAGCGAACTGTATATTTTTGTGGACGTGAGACAATAACCGGCAGACGTGGGGTCATCTCCCACAGTACGATGCGCTGCCGAACCTAGCAGCTTCGGCCGCGCCCGCATGCAGACGACAGCATCTCGTCTTTCACCGGCTCTATTACTAACGTTGTGCAGCTTTGGCACGTTCAGAAGCTTATCAGTTGTTTTCACGGCTATCATTTGAACTCACAGTAGTCACCCATGTTTCCCCTTCCATTGCATGCGTAATTATAGTTTGACGTGAGGGGCCAATTAGTGGAACGGTACCGCACAGTGTGCTTGCCTAGATTCGCATTCTTGCACTCACAGTAGCCATTCTCATCTACACATAAATTCCAGTTAGGTTCCAAAAGTCGATTGTTAACCGACCTGAGTTCCTCTTAATGAAATGTTATACTGTTGACGTTTCTGTTTATATGTTTGCTCCCTCTTGACCTTGATGTTAGTTAATAAATCTCTTTGTGTAATTTTTCAATGACACACATTCTCATTCCCTATGATGACATTTATTTTGTTGTGGGTTTGAAGGCATTAAATTAATTTTATGTCAAGTTAGTCAACTCATTAGGTCATGCACACAGGGTCCACAATTTACGAATGTCAGATTTCCTTGCACTATTGATAAATGTGGCACTTCTTGGGTGCGGTGGTTACGACTTTTTAGTCGTTTGGCAGATGGAGAGCTACCACCACCATAGGCTAGCTTGTATAATGACATATTTCTGTCTATGTCGGCTAATAGATGGAACCATGTATAATACTGTATTGTTTCTGTGCCACATACGCACAGAAGTAAGACATATTCCTGTCCATAAATAGCAACAACGTGTAGCAACCTAAAATGAAGCTGGGAACTTCAGATACGAGCTTGCAAATAACCCAAGGTTAAAATTGGCCAGTTGCATAGACAATAAAAGTAATACAGCCGACATGCGCAATGGTTTCATTGTTAAAACAGGTTACGGCTTTGGATCCACAACAAATATAAGATTGTAAAATTTAGTCATTAAAAACCTCTGAGTGGAACTCCAAGAACTAAAATTGTCAGGCAATAAGAAACAGTGGCATACTGAGAGAACGAAAATGGTGACAAACGTATGTATGAGTAACGTTGGAAAGAAATTTTGGGTTTTCCATGTTGCATATGATATCTGCAGATGAAAAAATGGAGTGTCTGAACGATGGATAATTTGGAAATTTATAGTAAGTTCCTATGGGACCAAAATGCTGAGGTCATCGGTCCCTAGGCTTACACACTACTTAATCTAACTAAAACTAACTTGCGTTAAGGACCACACACACATCCATGGCCGATGGAGGACTCGAACCTCCGACGGGGCGAGCCGCGCGAACTGTGGAAAGCAGCCTCAGACCGCACGGCTATCCCGCATGGCTTTTGAACGATGTAATACGTTTTAAATATTGATATACTTGGAAGGAGAGACAGCATTGGTCGTATATTTTTGTTTATTATCGCAAAATCGATTTTCGGTCACTTAGTGACCATCTTCAGTGCTGTAATATATAACTCAAATTAGTAAGCACTGGTGTCAATAAGCTTACGGCGATCACATAGACTCTATGTGATCGCCGTAAGCTTATTGACACCAGTGCTTACTAATTTGAGTTATATGTTACAGCACTGAAGATGGTCACTAAGTGACCGAAAATCGATTTTGCGATAATAAACAAAAATATACGACCAATGCTGTCTCTCCTTCCAAGTATACCCATTATCTGGTCGTAGTGCACAGGACACTATGGAGTCGCCAATCAATTAAATATTGATATTCATTTCATGTGGTTGTGAATTTGTTTGTTCCAACACATAGCATTTACGTAAAAATCATCAAAATGGACACAATACCATAAAAATAGCATGAAAGTACCAACAGTCTCAAAAAAATCATTTCTCTGACATTCTCCACAGCAGAAATAGAAACAGTACCACAAGATAAGCACAACTATAATAAATGGCTGGAAACAAGAACTCAGTAAAGCAAGAAACAATAGACACCTAAAATTTTGGTACATAGTCACTTATACCAAAAAACTTATACTCTAAATAGATGACAAAGTAACAATTAATCAGACTAGCCTGTCGAGGTACTGAAATGGTTAATGAAACAGAATGACTCTCGTATACTTTAGAGATATGGCTTATGTTGTTGTTGTGGTCTTCAGTCCTGAGACTGGTTTGCTGCAGCTCTCCATGCTACTCTATCCTGTGCAAGCTTTTTCATCTCCCAGTACCTATTGCAACCTACATCCTTCTGAATCTGCTTAGTGTATTCATCTCTTGGTCTCCCTCTACGATTTTTACCCTCCACGCTGCCCTCCAATACTAAATTGGTGATCCCTTGATGCCTCAGAACATGTCCTACCAACCGATCCCTTCTTCTGGTCAAGTTGTGCCACAAACTTCTCTTCTCCCCAATCCTATTCAATACTTCCTCATTAGTTATGTGATCTACCCATCTAATCTTCAGCATTCTTCTGTAGCACCACATTTCGAAAGCTTCTATTCTCTTCTTGTCCAAACTATTTATCGTCCATGTTTCACTTCCATACATGGCTACACTCCATACAAATACTTTCAGAAATGACTTCCTGACACTTAAATCAATACTGGATGTTAACAAATTTCTCTTCTTCAGAAACGCTTTCCTTGCCATTGCCAGCCTACATTTTATATCCTCTCTACTTCGACCATCATCAGTTATTTTGCTCCCCAAATAGCAAAACTCCTTCACTACTTTAAGTGCCTCATTTCCTAATCTAATTCCCTCAGCATCACCCGACTTAATTAGACTACATTCCATTATCCTTGTTTTGCTTTTGTTGATGTTCATCTTATACCCTCCTTTCAAGACACTGTCCATTCCATTCAACTGCTCTTCCAAGTCCTTTGCTGTCTCTGACAGAATTACAATGTCATCGGCGAACCTCAAAGTTTTTATTTCTTCTCCATGATTTTTAATACCTACCCCGAATTTTTCTTTTGTTTCCTTTACTGCTTGCTCAATATACAGATTGAACAACATCGGGGAGAGGCTACAACCCTGTCTTACTCCCTTCCCAACCACTGCTTCCCTTTCATGTCCCTCGACTCTTATAACTGCCATCTGGTTTCTGTACAAATTGTAAATAGCCTTTCGCTCCCTGTATTTTACCCCTGCCACCTTCAGAATTTGAAAGAGAGTATTCCAGTCAACATTGTCAAAAGCTTTCTCTAAGTCTACAAATGCTAGAAACGTAGGTTTGCCTTTCCTTAATCTTTCTTCTAAGATAAGTCGTAAGGTCAGTATTGCCTCACGTGTTCCAGTGTTTCTACGGAATCCAAACTGATCTTCCCCGAGGTTGGCTTCTACTAGTTTTTCCATTCGTCTGTAAAGAATTCGTGTTAGTATTTTGCAGCTGTGGCTTATTAAACTGATTGTTCGGTAATTTTCACATCTGTCAACACCTGCTTTCTTTGGGATTGGAATTATTATATTCTTCTTGAAGTCTGAGGGTATTTCGCCTGTTTCATACATCTTGCTCACCAGATGGTAGAGTTTTGTCAGGACTGGCTCTCCCACGGCCGTCAGTAGTTCCAATGGAATATTGTCTACTCCGGGGGCCTTGTTTCGACTCAGGTCTTTCAGTGCTCTGTCAAACTCTTCACGCAGTATCGTATCTCCCATTTCATCTTCATCTACATCCTCTTCCATTTCCATAATATTGTCCTCAAGTACATCGCCCTTGTATAGACCCTCTATATACTCCTTCCACCTTTCTGCTTTCCCTTCTTTGCTTAGAACTGGGTTTCCATCTGAGCTCTTGATATTCATACAAGTCGTTCTCTTATCTCCAAAGGTCTCTTTAATTTTCCTGTAGGCGGTATCTATCTTACCCCTAGTGAGATAGGCCGCTACATCCTTACATTTGTCCTCTAGCCATCCCTGTTTAGCCATTTTGCACTTCCTGTCGATCTCGTTTTTGAGACGTTTGTATTCCTTTTTGCCTGTTTCACTTACCGCATTTTTATATTTTCTCCTTTCATCAATTAAATTCAATATTTCTTCTGTTACCCAAGGATTTCTACTAGCCCTCGTCTTTTTACCTGCTTGATCCTCTGCTGCCTTCACTACTTCATCCCTCAAAGCTACCCATTCTTCTTCTACTGTATTTATTTCCCCTATTCCTGTCAATTACTCCCTTATGCTCTCCCTGAATCTCTGTACAACCTCTGGTTCTTTCAGTTTATCCAGGTCCCATCTCCTTAAATTCCCACCTTTTTGCAGTTTCTTCAGTTTTAATCTACAGGTCATAACCAATAGATTGTGGTCAGAGTCCACATCTGCCCCTGGAAATGTCTTACAATTTAAAACCTGGTTCCTAAATCTCTGCCTTACCATTATATAATCTATCTGATACCTTTTAGTATCTCCAGGGTTCTTCCATGTATACAACCTTCTTTCATGATTCTTAAACCAAGTGTTAGTTATGATTATGTTGTGCTCTGTGCAAAATTCTACCAGGCGGCTTCCTCTTTCATTTCTGTCCCCCAATCCATATTCACCTACTATGTTTCCTTCTCTCCCTTTTCCTACACTCGAATTCCAGTCACCCATGACTATTAAATTTTCGTCTCCCTTCACAATCTGAATAATTTCTTTTATTTCATCATACATTTCTTCAATTTCTTCGTCATCTGCAGAGCTAGTTGGCATATAAACTTGTACTACTGTAGTAGGTGTGGGCTTCGTATCTATCTTGGCCACAATAATGCGTTCACTATGCTGTTTGTAGTAGCTTACCCGCATTCCTATTTTCCTATTCATTATTAAACCTACACCTGCATTACCCCTATTTGATTTTGTGTTTATAACCCTGTAGTCACCTGACCAGAAGTCTTGTTCCTCCTGCCACCGAACTTCACTAATTCCCACTATATCTAACTTCAACCTATCCATTTCCCTTTTTAAATTTTCTAACCTACCTGCCCGATTAAGGGATCTGACATTCCACGCTCCGATCCGTAGAACGTAGTTTTCTTTCTCCTGATAACGACATCCTCTTGAGTAGTCCCCGCCCGGAGATCCGAATGGGGGACTATTTTACCTCCGGAATATTTTACCCAAGAGGACGCCATCATCATGTAATCATACAGTAAAGCTGCTTGCCCTCGGGAAAAATTACGGCTGTAGTTTCCCCTTGCTTTCAGCCGTTCGCAGTACCAGCACAGCAAGGCCGTTTTGGTTATTGTTACAAGGCCAGATCAGTCAATCATCCAGACTGTTGCCCTTGCAACTACTGAAAAGGCTGCTGCCCCTCTTCAGGAACCACACGTTTGTCTGGCCTCTCAACAGATACCCCTCCGTTGTGGTTGCACCTACGGTACGGCTATCTGTATCGCTGAGGCACGCAAGCCTCCCCACCATCGGCAAGGTCCATGGTTCATGGGGGGGCTTATACCATGGCTTATACCAACTTCAAAATAACAATGTTACACTAAACATTTCCTAACACTTTCCGAAAAGTTACAAATTCAATATGTAGACACAAAGAAGAAACGCGTACTACATGACAAACCAAGAATTTGCAACAAAACGTGATTTAACCTACTAAGATATCCAATACATAAATAAAAACTTCAGTCCAGCCTACACTGAAACAATAACACATAAACCAGACAGTATACACACTAACGAACACTCACACCAGTACTATAATAAAGAGCTTTAACAAAGTAATAATTGGAACACACACACACAGATACACACAATGTAGGTCTTATCACCCCTCCACCTCCACCCCTATAAATACCGCCATCCCCTTCTCCCTTCCAAGAAAGAGTTTTATGAAATGCTACAAACACTCACACATACATACTTGTTAGGGTTAGGACATATCAGTCCACCCCGAACCCCACTCGTTATTGTCATAAACCTCTTTAAAAAAAAAAAAAGAAAAAAAAAAGAAAAGAAACCATGAACAGGGTGATCAGAAACAGTCTTAAAAGCTTATAAAATGTTGCAGGGCAAGTTGCGCTGAGAGATATTAACAGAAATAAGATTGAATACGTTCCGCTGTTTTTAAGATAGCTCTGAAGTTGGTCAATGGGGCCGTTGCATTCTCAAATTCAAGAAGTCCGCCAGAGTCGGAGTAGCCAAACGTGTTCTTCGCTTGGGCTCCTAAAAAGAACAAGTGAACGGTAGAAAAAATTGACATGATGTGATAGTAAGCATCAAACCGGAGCCAAAGGCTGAGAAGTCTTGTGCGCTATCCCGTACCCTATGAGGACAATGGACACTAATTGTATCTGGGGAATCGCCGGAATTTGTGCACGTAACGACCTAATCGGCTAACTTCAATGCTAATGAACTCGGAAACGGCCCCACATATCGACTGTTTTTCTTAACAATTACTTCTCA
This sequence comes from Schistocerca serialis cubense, assembly GCF_023864345.2. Lineage (NCBI taxonomy): Eukaryota > Metazoa > Arthropoda > Insecta > Orthoptera > Acrididae > Schistocerca > Schistocerca serialis. Next base: position 446,498,559 of record NC_064645.1, read on the forward strand.
GTCAAACGTACTCTTCAACATCCTTACAAGCTTTTCAGACTGTTTCTGACCACCCAATGTGCGTAGGGTCGGATACATATAAACAGCGGAGTTGGAAACGCTGTCACAGCGACAAAACAAAGTCAAATACAATTGCACTCTGACTCCCGGAAAAAAAGAGGACACTGAATACATGAGGTGGTACATACAAACATGCAAGCGAGGAAGTATTTATTTCAGTTCAATGGAGTGTGACGAAAGATGAACGTCTGTACATAGAACAACGTAAAGAAATAACGCAGGAGACAGAAAATGTGAGTTGTAAAAATGTGTTTTAAACATGAGTGCTATTCTTGATCTCGCTAAATCGACTTTTAAACAAAAACACAATTGTTGTAAATGATCACTGAAGATGTTTTTAAATAAAAGTGAAACACGTGTAGCCTTCACAAGCTATAGTAGCAAGAAAGCTGTTTAGCTTCCATATTACTGCGTTGCGGAAGAGAGGGCTCAGAAAACAAAACTACGACTACCCTAAAAAAAAAGTCTTTCGGAAAGTGAAATGAATCAGTTGCACTGCCCCCATCCCCCCCCCCCCCCCAAAAAATAAAAGAGAACGCTACGAAACTCGCTGTTAACTGGCCCATTAAAATCTGAAGTACAAAGAAAATGCTTAGAATTTCAACAGTGCAAACGTGTGGTGGGAGATGAAAGAAGAATAATAGTATGAAAAGAACGTCACCTGAATAATTACAGCATAATCAGCAGCAACAGCGCAGCGTGAAGAAATCTCTCAAGCTAAAATATGCTAAGATAAGACTGAAGTACTGGGAGGAAGATTGGGTGATTTGCTCATACTAAAAAGGAAAATGAACTTCTTACTTTAAATAAAAATACTAATTTGTTTCGTATAATGACAATGGTATATTTCAAACTCTTATTTCACAAGAACATAAAACTCACAGGAAACCAATGACTTTTCTTTCTTTACAAAAGCCCTACAAGGCAATTCTTTCACTTTTATCCAAATTGAAATGAATTAAACTGAACTGATTTAAACTGAAGTGGGGAGGTAGATTGTTCTATTGCGTCAATCGCTGACATAATCAGTACTCGCCACAATGCAAACCCATTGTCCCTGTTCGATAAATGCTGCATCTGTAAGTCCTTCCATCACATTAATAATTCCTAAAGATTTTCTTCAGCAAAATCCTCCTCCAGTATGCACTACGCTAAAAGTTCTGCCAGCGTATTGTATTTCCAGCGCTCGACAACTCTCACTCTGCAAGTGAGTCAATAATACATTTGTTCAGAGATGCTACTGTCACTGTTGTAAGTCGACTATTCCACAGATGTCACACGCGACTACTTCGTTCTCGTAACATGAAATTTCCACTCAGCTATGGCCGTTGTGTAATATTTCAAAGATTGTCGTCAAGTTTTAATTACTCTCTGCTACTAAGTTAGGAAGGTTTATTTTATTGTTTGTGAGTGTTATCTGCGATTGTGCTTATACGAGATTGGCATGTTGCAGGTAGCTTATTTGTTGTGCAGTAAAAGTCTTGAACTATGAGGTGTTACGTGGAGGCCATGGCGTCCGCTAAAGTAAACAAAGGTGGTTTTCTGCGACGGCATTGCCACTGGGTCTTCACTTTGTGCATGGGCAACTGAGTGGCTGCGTCTTCGGGAAACTACAATTGTGAACCTGTACTTCTTTTTAAAGAAAATCTTTCAAACATTCCAGGGTGTAATGTTAATGTACACGCACTATCACTTGCTGTGGAATTTATTTAAATACCGTAACATTGTAAATATAAATTTAATAATTAAATTTAGTTGGAATCGTTTAATTAATTGATTGTCGACTCCATAGAGTTAGTTGGAATCGATTAAATAAAGTCAATTTCATCAAGATAATAGTTACCTGTTGTGCGGACGTGTTTTATTATTAAATATAAGCTCAATTCGGTTTACAAACCATGGATTGTTAATTATTTTCCATGCATTTGTTCTAAATATTATCGTTTTTACCGTAGTTCAGAACCTTACCACTCTACCACTTAATTCCCTAACATTTCAGTTTCTTAGAAACTACTTATCATTATTTCGAGAGTGAAAAGGGGGTTACTTCAACTCTGAGAGCTGCGATGTTTGTAGAGAAAATTACTATAGCTCAATTTGGATAAATAAGTAAATAACAAAATTAAAACGGAGTTGATGCTAATATATCTGTAATAAAAATAGCTACGACAGCGAAGTAGTTTAATGAGGACATTCTTACAATTCAATTGGGGAAGTTAGGTTTGCAATAACTTAGACAGTCCCAAATGTTTTTTCGGTAAACCGAATCATATTGCACATGAAGAAATCAGCCCAGCCATCAGTTCCTCGTTTTATACTGATAATCGTAGTAAAATACTTCTTCTTTATTCTGAGTGTAATAAATCAAAACTGAATTGCACGTAGAAAATTGTGTGTTCTTCTAATTCACCACATACTCCTGTTACTTCGCAGTAGTTTGCTGAAAGCCACAGATCCTGGGTTAAATGGTTATTCAATACTTTTCGACCAGAGCTCAATGAGCTGCATTACCCAGTCTTCATTCCTAAGAAATGTATTTAATATGTATTTTTTATTTATTCCTTACTGTTTCATTAATATTACTTTGTTTTTTATTCTACACTGTTACTAATTTCTTATTATTTACGCTCTTGGACAATAGGAGATCGTATGAAATGACTGGAAGTTCTTAGCACTTTTGTTATCAATAATATACGTCATAGCAGTTATACAGGACAATACCGCGATGATGTTACAAGTTTACAAACATGATGCGTAAGGATAAATGTATCAATTTGAGGTAAGGGATCCTGGTCTAGGAACGACCGAGACGAAAGCTGTAAGCGAAAATAGTTCTCATGTCTGCGACAAAAGAATACATTGTACTCGTATTTACCGTTACTGTTTTGCTATGACTGTAAGGTCAGAGGTGGTAGCATGGACCAAAATAAGAAGAGATATCCAGTAAACATGTGCCCTAAAATGTTTACCTTAAAAACTGTGAGCACTTGTTCATCTTCGCTACTGGGTAACACGTCTCTTTTAATGTAAATTCTTTGGTTTCCGCATTTTTGGAGACGATAGTATCGACCACAACAAGAAAAATATGTCTAGAGAATACGAACACTCAAGATCGCACCTTAAAAGATAAGGACATTTCTTCACTCTAAAACATGTATTTCACAACAACGAAGTTGCCTGTCCTGCAATCTGTACCGCTACAGTCGGAGGTGGAGGAGGACGAGATTAGTGTTTAACGTCCCATCGACAACGAGGTCATTAGAGACGGAGCACAAGCTCGAGTTAGGGAAGGATGGGGAAGGAAATCGGCCGTGCCCTTTCAAAGGAACCATCCCGGCATTTGCCTGAAGTGATATAGGGAAATCACGGAAAACCTAAATCAAGATGGCCGGACGCGGGATTGAACCGTCGTCCTTCCGAATGCGAGTCCAGTGTGCTAACCACTGCGCCACCTCGCTCGGTCAGTCGGAGGTATCAGAAAGATTTTCGCTTCCAATTTTCGACTGGGTAGTTTTCTGATTGGTGTTTCTTATCTCACACTGGACTACTTGCCCTTCTCAAACATCCCTGAAAATTTGTAACATATCACGAAATCACCTTGTATACATTCCCTAATCTTCATCAATTGTCAAGCGAACATAGCTAATCTACTGTACGTAAGTCTGATCTTTCGTGTTATATTTTACTGATATAACATCTTTTCAGTTAATGTCTAGTATCGAGGAAAATCACCGGAGTGTTGCAGAAATATTACGATTGGCAAGAACAAAGATTGAAATTATTTTAGATTTAAGTAATCAACCACTACGAACGTCTTTGGTGAGACACATTTGTCCTTCCGACCGTACTGAGGCAAGAACTTGTGCTCTTTCAGCCACGGCCAATCACCTATTAGAGCTACGTGGAGAAGGTTGATCGTCTGGGCAGACGTCCAAATCGGTCGCCGCCCCAGTGCACGCTGCGCTGCCCCCGTATCGTGTGTTCACGGTCCAGGGCGGCCTCCGTTCACTAATGGACGAGTTATACCACACTCCCTGTCAGGGCGCCAGAAGGAGCCAGCTGTCGATGGGTTAGTTCTGACCAGAGGTGACCGTCGAGCCACCTAAGAAGAGAGAGAATACAGTGCCTGACAAAAAGAAGTGGAGAGCACAGAACGAGAGGGACAACGAAATGAAACTTCACGGATATGTGGTGTTAAATCAGTTACAGCAAAATAGAGTCTAATTTACAATGAACTTCGCAGTATAAGCCCGCTTACCAGTATGACGTTGCACCACCTCAGGCTGGATGCATGCTGCGAATCGGTTGAGAATCGGGTCATAAAGCCAGTGTACGCTCTCCTGAGAGTAGGTGCCCAACAACCGTTTTAACTGGTCGCATATACACTCGCTATATATCCCGGGACGCAGTTGACGTCCGAGGAGATCCCATTCGTGTTCTGCCTGAGGCAGATCAAGGGATCTTGCTACAGTACCTCAACACGACGCGTATAGTTCATAAAGACATGTACATGTCGACAGGCTTTATCCTGTTGGAAAAAGCATCCGAGATACTGCCACTGTAATATTTCTGGCTTAGTCAGCCATCGTATTAGGCTCCAAGAAGCTGTCCCCAGAGCAGTGGAGATGCAAGAAGTGTATGGATGACGAAATGTGATGTGAGGTACCTGTGACAGATGTTAGATTCGGTAGCATTCCCGTGAGAAAGACCGCTTGCATATTGCTACTGCTCTGTGATTGGCTGCTGTGTTCGGAGCAAGGGCACCAAAACGTTGAAGTACACTTATTATTATTAGTTAAATTACTCATTGGAATGACTTCACTTTTTAATATAAATATCTCTCACCAGCTGACTAACAATCAGTCATTTTAGAATTATTAAAAACAATTTAAATCAAAAACAAAAGACTGACGAAATTACAGACGAAGCACTTCGGAAGCGTACGGGTCACGCCTTTTCTGGTATGGCGCGCTTAGTGTTTCGGGCTGTTGGTCACTCTGGATTAGGCAGTCGAGAAGAACAGACATGTTGTCTGACGTAGGATGTGTTTCCAATTTTTATATAAGTTCCTGTTCGTCACTGTGGATTAGGCAGTCATGTTGTCTGTGGCAGGATGTCTTTGCAGTATTTAGTATTAAAAGATTCACTCCGGTAGTCATGAGGCACAAACACATGCCACAAATAGTGTAAAGATACATTTTCGTAATCATTGTGTTTGATCATGTACTTTACTGTATCAGAAGGTGTTGTATTAAGATCATGTAGTCCTCTCGTGTGGCTATATTAAAATACGCGAGTGGCACCCCCAAAGAAGTGATACATAATTTCAGAGCTGAACCTCGCTGAAAGTCAGTTTCAGCCTCAAGATAAATGGAGACCAAGAATGAGATTCCATTCAAGAGATGTCAAGTATCGATAACACTCTCACTCAAGTGCGCAGCATGTCGCCCATAGTGTTCACTCAACATCTGACTCCATTCAAGCCCATTAGATACCCTGCCGGGCGGGTAACAGCACTTATAGCGAACAGCGCAAATGCATCCTGGTCGCCATTCTACCTGTTACAGATAATTATAACTCTAATTACCTTTACACCCTATGATGATGTTTTCCTGTATGTGTAAGAAGTTACAATGGCGTCCGATCATGTCTACTTATTATTTTTTTTTTCAAGCAGTGTAGGATCCATTTGCTTGACTCGGTTGACCCTGATGTTAATTCTCTATGCGAAAATATTACAACAACAATCACTATAGCAGGTAAAAACAGAAAGCGCATCAGAACACCTATCAAGAGTCACTAAAGTAGGCAGATGAAAGAAATATTACAATTACAGGGAATCGCGATGCTACTACAGGAGTGATTGGTGGTTTCCATAACCACTCTAGAAAAAACAAAAAGCGATGTGCGTGATAACAGAAGAAAACAACAATAATGGGAGATCAAGAGACCTGCTCAACGAGACCAAAGATAGAACCAAAAAATTGTAGATAACCATTAGTGTGGTAGAAGAGACCAACAGTGGGACGCTAACTGAAAACAATGACGTTTTTAGAACATGGAATGTGTTGAGAAACCTTTTACAAGCATAAAAGTATGGTCCGCAGAAGTGTTCTTTAGGCGGTAACCCTTTTTACATCAACAACATTATCCCCAAGTTCTTCCCACAAACTAAAGTCGGCTGTTCGTCGGACCTACAACCGAGCTTGCGTGCTGGTTCCATTTCGTGCCGCTTTGCAACGTTTTGCCTACATATTTATTAGGCGTGCCTGCGTGAAACAGCACATCAATACTACTGTATTCGAACACTGAAAGGTTGTTTAATTTACATTTACACACATACAGAGTAAGATGTCATGGTCAACCAAATAGAAATTTTATCAGTTTCATCCTATATGCTCCTATAGTCATTGAAAGACGACACTTTCCCTTACACTACAGCGTCATCAGCAATTTGTCGATGATTATCACTATACCTGTTTGTTAGATTGTTTATGAAAGAGATTAAAAGCGATACTATTACACACCTTGGACCATGCCTGACACTACCTTTTTCAACTGGAGAGGAATTCCGCTTAACCAAGACACTTTTGTAGTTTTGTTTTCACCCAAACACTTTTCATCACTTTTTGTGCTGTATTTAACTGGTTTATTTGGTTATTTTCTTTCTGAACTTTGTTGTTACATGTTAATTTTTGAAAAAAAATTTTGGTACAAAATATTCACATTTGTAAAATGAGTGGTTATTGTCAACGTTTTACATTAGTCTGCATCACTAGGTTGACGCATTCTAAGTTGTTTATTTACGATATGTCTAAAGGCTCTAGTTTTGTAGTACATTTGAAAATAAAGTGGATGTATGCGCCTGTTTACATACCTCACACAAGGCTATTGGATGTTTACGCTGAAACGTCCCCTTTTGAACAATTTTACAGGACTGTGCTTAAACTGACACACAATATTTTGTTAGCACAACGCAATCTGACTTTCAAAATTCCCTACAAAAGAATGGCCCTGACTAACATTGAACTATACCTTTCACAAATCACTTACCTCACAAAAATCTTCGCTGCTCAACCTACTGCAATACAGCGAGCGCCACTACTGCCAGCTAAATAAAAGATTCAAACTATGGAAGGCACTAACTACTGATAGGGATAGTTAGCAAATGAAAGATATTAATAGAGAACAAACAATGTATTTACCTTGATATCATCATATATAAATATAGCAGTTCATGGCAAATTTCAAAACTCCGCCATCTCTCTCCACACATCCACCACTGCTGGCGGTTCACCTCCAACTGCGCAACGCTACGCGCTGTTCACAGCCAGCTGCCTAACACTACAATGGCGAGTATTACAACAATGCAAAGCAGCCACAGACTGCACACAGCACAGCCAGTGATTTTCATACAGAGGTGGCGTTACCAATAAAAAACCTAAACAGCCTACTTACAACGCTAGTAGCCCTAGGCCTGCTGCGGAACCTACGTCTTCGATGAACACTCATCGGCCAGGACAACGTACCGGAATCTATGATTTAAAAAGTCTGCCAGCCCCTCATATGTCCGAGAACCTATTCCGTATACTCGGACCTTCTTTAAAATTTTGCCTCAAACTCTTTCCTGAAATCTAGGAATATGGACTCTTCCTGTTGCCCTTCATTCACCACATAGAAAATTGCGAAAAAAGAATGCAAATTTGGTGTCTCATGAGCAACCGCGCTAATCTGCGACTGTAAGCTTTTTTCCTTCAAGGGAATTTAGTATGTGCTGCAAAAAACAGACATTGAGGACATTACTCTGAAATTTAGTACGTCCTTTCTTTGATCAAATGAAACTTACCTGTGCTTTTTTCCAGTCGCTTGGGACAAGCAGTTGGTTTCAAATAAATGCAAGCTAAATACAACGGCCAATACCAAGGGTTAAGGACTGTAAACTCAATCTGGAATTCCCCATAGTCCGGCGACTTACCTCATCTCATTCAGTTGCTCTACAGCGTCAGAGATGGCTGGTTCTTATGTCCTCCAAGCGAGAATTGGTGCGTCCTTCCAACAGTGGTTTATCTGTACGAACATCTTCCGAAAGAAATATTTCTTTAACCGCGACATTTAAATCATCAGGTTTTCTTTAACTGTATTGTATTGCATCGCTGTGCAATATCCCGGGATGTCTGAGACTGGGAAACCTATCAGACTGATGGACCAATCCAGACTCCGTCACATTCCCCTTAAAACTTATAGCATCCATGACCCTATTTTATAGCCGATATAAACATGTGATAACGTGAGAGACATGTGTGTTGTCAGAGAAGCAGTTTGGTTTTGCTAGTGCAGAGACGGTGTAACAATATCTTCACAAGCCACTGAAAATAGATTGAAAACAATGATATCTCTTAATTATAAGAACAATTATTATTATCATAGATTTTTTGTTGCATTCTTTCCTCTTGTTCGAGTAGCCAGGATGCTAGCAACAAGCACTTTCATCTGCGCCCTACGATTAGGTCTGGTATTATTACTATTATGTAAACTACCTATTGTAAATTATTGGAGAAATATAGACAATAACGTTTTTCAAGTTTATCTCATAATCTCTGTATGAGTATTACTAACCTTGATCCTCTGCATTCCATCTTTGCTTCGCTGCGGACAAGCCGCAACGCCGCCATTAGCGCTAATATATTTATATAATTTTGTTCGCAAGGGTTATAGTTTTATTTCAGATTGAAAATGCTGGGAACAATTGTTTAATGCTGATTAATGTTTTCTCAAATCGAATTCAGTAGGCTTTTTTCATGTAATCGGAACAGATCGCTTCTGTGATACACAGATGTTCATTTATCTGCCGCCATTTCCTGAAAGCTTTACGTGACGAGTTTAAAATGCCGAATAATTCAGTCATGTATATTTTCCACTGTAAAATGAATCCACGTAAAGGAAACTCGATTGTTTATCAAAATCTGTGATTTGAGAAACTATTTTAACTTCAACCAATCTTTGCTGATGTCGGAGCATATAACTTTCTCAGCTTAAGTTCACAAATCTTTTCACTAAAATTCGCGGATTCCAGTGTTGTGGGTCCGTGTTATAAAAGTGAAGTGATATTCATGAGTGAACTAAGTTTGTATGAAAGTAGTCAACGAACCTAACTGAATAATTTTAAATAGGTACACTTCTTTACAGACAACATATGAAAACAGTTGCGTTTCAATTTAGTTCACATTCATGCTCATGTCATTTTCTAACCGGGTAATGCAGTATCTGAATAACAATTTAGAGCCGTAGATATATTTAAATATTTATTTAGGACGCTGCTAAATTTACGCATTCACAACACGGGTTGAAAGTCAGCACATACTCCATGATAAATGTAAATTACGCAACGAAATCGCCTTTTTGAAATTCCTTAATATAGAATCATAAGGTGGGAAAGTGCAATACTCCTACTGTATAATTATCGATTCATTAAATAGAATAAATTAGTAGATTGGACGGAACTACGTGCTCCTTCAAATAAACATGCAAATAAACATAAACCGATTATTTATTGTACTAACCAATTACAAAATATTTGCATCAACGTTCTACGAAAAAACCAAAGTTAATTGCTGACGACAGCTAACAAGATAGGCAAGTAGACGGATGACTAACGTATCCTAGGTGCATTATAAATCATTAATTCAGTATAACCCATCTATTAATTTAGAACCCCCAGTGATCGATTGAATACCGCATCAAACGATGATAAGGCATGAATCAGTTCCAGCGGAACTGAGGTAACGGTACGCTTCTGATATAAACATTATACATGCTGCTGTATACTCTCACCAATCTCTGTGGCGGTAAGTCACGGGACCGTGGTCGTATTGGGAAATTAGAATCTCGCTCGTCAGGACCCGGCCACCTCCATGTATCATGATGTCTCGAACCAGCGACCTGTTTCCACCCGCCATCAAACCAAGAGCGTCCCTTTTTCTTACACCAAATCCCGACTCAGCAGTTTGCGTTAATCTGGCCACAAACACCAATCCGGAGAATTGTTACTCTTCAATGCCAATAACGTGTCAATGCCAAGATTAAGATACCTCCAGCACGGAATGTCATCAGTTTCGGGACAGCGAGAGAAAATCTTTCTTGCTAGATTGTCCTAGGAATTCCCGTCGCCGGCCGGAGTGGACGAGCGGTTCTAGGCGCTAGAGTCTGGAACCGCGTGACCGCTACGGTCGCTGGTTCGAATCCTGCCTCGGGCATGGATGTGTGTGATGTCCTTAGCTTAGTTAGATTTAAGTAGTTCTACGTTCTAGGGGACTAATGACCTCAGCAGTTAGGTCCCATAGGGCTCAATGCCATTCTTTTGAATTCCCGTCCGACGTCAGCCGGCGAGAGGTGAATCAGAGCTCAGTTTAAAACTTCAGAATTTTTCCCCCACAGCATTCCAAAATCTGTACTATTCCGCAATAAATTGTGGTGTGCTAGTGCGTACTTGAAACTGTAGCCCTCGGCCATCTCAAGAGGGCAGTCGTTCCACGGGCTGCTAATCCGAACTTAGTGAAAAGGACCAGTAGGTTCCGCAAGCTTCCGTCGGTGGTCATTAGACATGTGCAATCTACCACAAAGCTCTGAGTGTCCACGGCACATCTGCCGCATGCAGAGCAGTGTGCGAGCTGTAGACTTCTCTGTTATTCGCAGACTGGAACTACATTGAAGAGTCAAGGAAACTGGTATAGGCATAAGTATTCAAATACAGAGATATGTAAACAGGTAGAAGACGACGCTGCGGTTGGCAACGGCTACATTGGACAACGATTGCCTGGCGCGGTTGTTATATCGGTTACTGCTGTTACAATGGGAAGTTATCAAGATTTAAGTGGCATTGAACGTAGTGTTATAGTCGGCTCATGAGCCATGGGAGACAGCAACGTGGAGGCAGCGATGAAGTGGGCATTTTCCCGTTCTACCATTTCACGAGTGTATCCTTAGTATCAGGAATCCTGTAAAACATTAAATCTCCGATGTCGCTGCAGTCGGGAAAAGAACCTGCAAGAACGGGACCAAGAGTATCGTTCAACGTGACAGAAGTGCAACCCTTCCTAAAATTGTTGTAGATTTCAGTGCTGTGGCATCAACATGTGACAGTTAACCAACCATTCAACGAAACATAACCGATACGGGCTTTCGGAGCCGAAGGCCCACTCGTGTACCCTTTATGACTGCACGACACAAAGCTTTACGCCTCCCCTAGGCCCATAAACACCGACATTACACAGTTTATGACTGGAAACGTGTTGCATGGTCGGGCGAGTCTCGTTTCAAATTGAATCGAGCGAATGGGCGTGTACGGGTTGTGTAGACAACCTCATGAATCCATGTACCCTGCATGTCAGCAGGGGACTGTTCAAGCTACTGGATTCTCTGTATAGTGTGGGGTGTGTGCAGTAGGTGTGATATGGGAGTCCTGATACATCTAGATACGACTATTACAGGTGACACGTAAGTTTCCTGTCTAATCAACTGCATCAATTCATATCCATCGTGCATTCCGACGGACTTGGGCAATTCCGGCAGGACAATGCAACACTCCACACGCCCAGAATTGCTACAGTGTGTCTCCACTTCTCAATTTAAACACTTTCGCTGGCCACCAAATTCTCCAGACATGAACATGATTGAACATATCTGAAGTTTGGAAGGTAGGAGACAAGGTACTGACAGAATTGAAGCTGTGACGACGGATCGTTGGTCGTGCTTGGGTAGCTCAGTTGACATAACACTTGCCCGCCGAAGGCAAAGGTCCCGAGTTCGACTCTCGGTCCGGCACACGGTTATAATCTGCCAGGAAGTTTCATATCTGGAGTGCCTTGACACGTGCCGTTCCGAAGAGATCTCCAGCCCCTCGTACTCTTACCGATTTATGGGCAGCTCCGCAGGATTCATGGTGTCACTTCCCACCGGCAATACTTCAGACATTAGTCGAGTCCATGTCAAGTCGTGTAGCGGCACTACTGCATGCTCACGTTGGCCCTACACAATATTAGGCAGGTGTACCAGTTTCTTTGACTCCTCAGTGTGTTATTCCCTTTACCGACGACCACTGAAATTTTACAAATAAATTTCCCCGTAATATTTCAACGTAATGAGACTATAAGTATATGCAACTAAACTTTCCCGCTTATCGCCAGTCGTGACAGTGGGCAGATAAATTTTGTCTAAATGGAAGGAAGCAAGCCAGGCGGCTTGTAAGCTTCCACCTGCTGAAGTTCTACAAGCCCTTCATTTCCACATGATTTTACATTCATGCCAGTTATATATATATATATATATATATATATATATATACATATAAGAAAGCAATATGATAATCTTGAAAAACGGTGAGATCAAGGGCCTCCTAGCTCCAAAGTACAACAAACCGATTTGTCTTCTCCGTACCTTCGCGAGGGTTCTGGAGAGACAACTATGCGGGAGCATACAGGAGAAAATACTTCTTCATCGAATTAATTCTCAAGAGTATTGTTTCAGGAGTGAGGAATCAACGGAATTACTGTAAATGAAGAGATAAAACTTTTCATGGACAAAACGCATAAATATGTAGTAGTCAAAATGGTGGACATCACCGGGGCGTTTGATCACTTATGAAGGCACGAATTTTTTGATCGCCTGAACAACTGGGACAGCCCACGAGCGTTATAGAACTGCTTTAAGAACTATTGTGAAAACAGAGAAGCAACACTGTCATCCGCAGGAGAAACCATAGTAAAAAAAAATTCAGACGGACGCCCACAGGAAAACATACACGAACTTCGTTTCAGGGATCCACCGGTAGTACTCGAACCGATATTAGGAAATTTGCAGGATAATGAAGAGTATATAAGAGTCGTGGCGTATGTTAACGACCTGGTGATTCTTGTGAATAAAAGCTCCAGAAAGAACATGGAAGGTGGCTGTACATTAGTGCTTCAGCAATTACATCGTCGGTGCCATGGAGTCAAATTGTGTGTTGCGCCTAAAATACCACGTACATGTTGTTAAAAGGGAACTGTTAAAGAGACCTGATCATGAAATTATGAGGCCGTTCCATAAGTAGAAATTCCATCATCAGATATGGATCTTCTTGGGCGAATGACAACATCACGGTGCACGTATGATGGAATGAGCAAGAGAGCCAGGAACATGATAAACAAAATTATTAGTCTCTCCAATTACGATTATAAGCTGCCAGTGCAAACAATAAGGTCGTTTCATAACGCTGCCTTAACCACCGTCGTGGGATGCTGTGCAAGTGCTAAGGTTCAAATGGTTCAAATGGCTCTGAGCACTATGCGACTTAACTTCTGAGGTCATCAGTCGCCTAGAACTTAGAACTACTTAAACTTAACTAACCAAAGGACATCACACACATCCATGCCCAAGGCTCCAGACTGTAGCGCCTAGAACCGCACGGCCACTGCGGCCGGCAAGGCCCACAACATTCAGTCGTAAGAAGGATAGTTAGCAGGGAAAGTTAACTGGGTGTAATGTTGAATAAATCTTCGGTTGGGTGAGGCGTTGCAAGTTCTATCAATCAGGGTAACATTACCATTTTTTGAAAATGTTGTTTTTGTTGTGGTCTTGTCATGAGACTGGTTTGATGCAGCTCTCCATGCTACTCTATCCTGTGCAAGCTTCTTCATCTCCCAGTACTTACTGCAACCTACATCCTTCTGAATCTGCTTAGCGTATTCATCTCTTGGTCTCCCTCTACGATTTTTACCCTCAACGCTGCCCTCCAATGCTCAATTGGTTATCCCTTGATGCCTCAGAACATGTCCCAAGAACCAATCCCTTCTTCTAGTCAAGTTGTTCCACAAACTCCTCTTCTCGCCAATTCTATTCAATACCTCCTCATTAGTTATGTGATCTACCCATCTAATCTTCAGCATTCCTCTGTAGCACCACATTTCGAAAACTTCTATTCTCTTCTTGTCCAAACTACTTATCGTCCATGTTTCACTTCCATACACTCCAAACAAATACATTCAGAAACGACTTCCTGACACTTAAATCTATACTCGATGTTAACAAATTTCTCTTCTTCTGAAACGCTTCCCTTGCCATTGCCTGTCTACATTTTATATCCTCTCTACTTCGACCATCACCAATTATTTTGCTCCCCAAATAGCAAAACTCTTTCACTACTTAAAGCGTCTCATTTCCTAATCTAATTCCCTCAGCATCACCCGAGTTAATCCGACTACATTCTCTCATTTTGCTTTTGTTGATGTTCATCTTATGTCCTCCTTTCAAGACACTGTCCATTCTGTTCAACTGCTCTTCCAAATCCTTTGCTGTCTCTGACAGAATTACAATGTCATCGCCGAACTTCAAAGTTTTTATTTCTTCTCCATGGATTTTAATACCTACTTCGAATTTTTCTTTTGTTTCCTTAACTGATTGCTCAATATACAGATTGAATATCATCGGGGATAGGCTTAAGCCAGTCTCACACCCTTCCCAACCAATGCTTCCTTTTCATGTCCCTCGACTCTTATAACTGCCATCTGGTTTCTGTACAAATTGTAAATAGCCTTTCGTTTCCTGTATTATACCCCTGACACCTTCAGAAATTGAAAGAGGGTATTCCAGTCAACATTGTCAAAAGCTTCCTCTAAGTCTACAAATGATAGAAACGTAGGTTTGCCTTACCTTAATGTAGCTTCTAAGATAAGTCGTTGGGTCAGTACTGCCTCACGTGTTCCAATATTTCTAAATACTGGTCACAAATTAAATTACACATCATAACAGATATTGTAACCTTTTACGTCTAAAGTTTTTGAGTGCCTGTAAAAGTTAAAATATATAATAACTTAGAGTAAAATTTAAATTTTAATACTGGTAGAAAATTACACTGCTATTGAGGATAACTTTAGATCAGTCTTAAAATCGATGAGGTTTCTCTATTTGTAATGCTCAGGTTCAATTTAGATCGTGCATGAAGGAAATCAGATGTTCATAAGAAGAAAAAAACGAACAGTTTTAATTCAGTACTGTAGGTTTACTCTGAAATTTCAAGATTTTTTATCGACCTGCCACTGTTCAACTGAAGTCACTGTCGCTAGAAGCTCTCTTCACAGGCAATTAGAGGATAATCACATGCCAAAAGGCGTGTAGAAAGTTGGAAAAACAGCTGAAATACCTAGACATTATAAAACTTTTAGTTCAAAATAATGCAAGCAGCCATTTGAAAAAAAAGAAAAAATGGGTGAGTGATAGTGTCCACTCGATCTCCAGCTAAGGAAAAAAGTTGCGATGTATTGGTTGAAGATAGATAATTGTCATGAATTACTGAATTTAATGGGTATACGAGCCACAAGCATGCAGAAAATTCATATCAGGTCCTTCAGCTATGACAGAACCGATGGGACGATGCCCAAAAGCGAGCGCACTTGTGGTTGTCTGCCAAATATACTACAGAGAATGAGAATGAATCAACTAAAACTCTCAAGAGGCCTGACATACTTCTTAACTGTTCATAAAGCTAAGCCGCCTACTGACATCAAATTGGTGGAAGACGGAATTGCTAGTACGCCTGCGGCGAAGAAGATATGCCAAGAAATATTATCGGGAGCTGTCCATTCTGTGCCAATGTTGTAGAAATTGATCGGCAGCAGCTGAGTCGGAATGGAAAATTCGATGTCAAAGAGATAATGCATTGCGAAACGGAATATCTGACGTAGCAGAACATTGCTGACCCTATTTCAAGAAATGCTTAGATAGCGAGTTATCTTGTCAACCAACCCCCGTTACAGCACTACGAGAAGTTAAGACAAACGAAAGAGAAGTAACGAAGCGAAAGCAGCGGAGATCAACAGTTGCGGCAGAAGAACTCCCAGCGCCCTGTGCGTAGCCATTGTAACAACACCATTGAGAAAAGACAGCCATAGGCCGCGTCTCACCACCCAAGGAACGAGACCAGAGGTGATGTGGGCTAGCGTGTGGCTGCGCTCGTTATCGGCAGCAGTGATGCTCCCATGGAATATGCGAATCCTTATCTGCAACTAGAGCGCCAACGAACATTGGAAGGGGCAGATGCCATCACAACAACCTCCAAGAGCCAAAGAAAAAGGAACTGGCAGGACATGCCTAAGGACTGGGTAGCGACGAACTGCAATATGGAATGTGAAAGACAGAAAATGATTTTTTAAATAAGTGCTTACAGGATGGCGAAATAAAACTGGTCCGAGAAATATTTCTTTACAACAAGATTGTAGCAGGATTGATCACCACAGAAGATGCTGGAAATGGTCTCCACTGACTTGGAAGGAGCCTTGTAATCTGTTTTTAAGCAGTGAGATATACGTAGCAAATCTGCCTAAGGGGTAGCAGGAATAGCGTTTCAAGTGGTTTGTGGGATTCACTTCGTCCCTTATTGAAATTTTTCAAACATCTGAGATTAAGCCTTTGCACTAGCTGACTTTATCGTGTCTTCATCTCTAAGGCACTAATGTAACAATTTTAAATATTCTACGTTTTAAATGTTACAAAGACAATATTGATTTCGAAGGAGTTGTTATGTTATAGAGTTCATTATTATTAAATGTAACGTGTGATTTACACAGCATTAATTATTGTCACTTCTTTAATTTTGACGTCTCAGTCTGAATCAGAAGTCAGACTGGTATAAAAATAATAATTGTGAAATAATATCTCAGACTTTACTGACTGGTCGCATATGGATATGATTTTATGTATACAGACTAAAACGGCAGGTGGAAATTTGTCCCAATCCGGGAATCGAACCCAGATCTACTGCTTAGTAGACAGGTATTGCACGGATTACCCTGCCATGCCTATCTCCTTGATCCAAATTTTCAATGCCGCCCCAAACTGTTTTAAATTACCACTTACACATGAACAGAATAGGCTAGGCACTCCATGTTTTGAAATACCACCTCAGCATCGGATGTAACTGACGAATGTATTATAATCCAAAACCTGATTTTGGAGTCTCTTTCTGGCCATGATGTAATCCAGATTGGATTTTCCCGTGTCTCCAGGTCTGTTCCAAGTATCTCTTGTCCTCCTGTTACCTTTGGAAAAAGTCTTCGCTGTTACTATCTTGAATTTGTTGCAGAGCTGAATTAGTCTTTCTCCTCTCTCATACCTTCTACCAGTACCATAGTATCGTAAGAGTTTCTCCGTTTCTTCCCCTATAACCAACTTTCTGTCACCATGATTCCATGATTATCAGATTTCAGTCACCTTTTACATACTGGATAGCACATTCAATGTCCCCAAATACTGTCCCAGCTCTTCATCATCAGCTTGCGACGTTGCCATGTGTTTGTATTACCCCATATTCGTCTGACCATAAATCCTTATCTTCTTTCCATTTCACTGCACTGACACCCACTAAATCGAGAGCGAACCTTTGCATTTCCGTTTTCCGATTTTCTAGCGTTCCTACTACGTTCAAAATTCTGACATCTTCTTCTCTCAACAGCGTCCCCATTGTCAGTCTCCTCCAGGAGATCCGACAGGGGGACTAATCGGGAGTCCATTGCCAGTGTAGAGATCATCGTGATATTTCTCAGTTACACGTTGTGTGTCTGTAATGAAGGGGCTTCCGTTACCTTCTGCGACCTCATTCCATTGATCATTGCCTCCATTTTGAGCACTTTCGCACCCAAAGGCGCGAGAGTTTCCTGAACTTCTGTCCTCCTCTCCGAAATCTTTGAGAAGGCCGTTGATAGAACCAGGTTCACTTCTTACGCCGAAAGTCTTCGGCCGCCATTGCTAATGATTCTTACCCGAAATTTAATCAGAGGTGGAGTTTGAAGAAACGATACAGGACGTTGCCACCATTGGAGACAAATAGGGGAGAACCATAGTCAAGGTAACGAGAAACTTCACTTGTCTACTGTCCTGACCATTCTGCAAAAAGAATACCGGACCTAAACGTCCTCGAACGGTAAACTGACGAACGGAGGTCGAGGCGTCGGAACACCTCCTAATAAAAAGTTTGAAAATGTCTCAGTGAAAGTTTCCACTTAAGGAAACAGAGAGAAAGCGGGGAAGTAATGGAGGGAGGGAGAGAGAGAGAGAGAGAGAGAGAGAGAGAGAGAGAGAGAGAGAAGGAGAGACACATCTGTTTAAGGCCAGTAAGGCGCCAATATGTCACGGGATACCAGTGTTCAGAAAGCATTGAAAATCTATTGTCCATTTTTTGTGGCAAAATAAAAGCGGCTTCCGCAGGTGTAGCAGCTAACTTCAGAGCAAGTCCTGGCCATAGCCTGAAAAATGACTTTTGCCACACAAGGGTTACTCCCCCTGTTTCAGCTATTCAAACCATAGACAGGCTTGTCTTTACAAAGAAAATAAGAAAACTGCGAGTTAATGAGACCCCCGGAGCCGCTCGCGTCGTACACAATTCCCACATTTGCAAGTAATAAGTTCACCAGTGCACAAGAGCAGGGCGCGTCTTGAAAGTGCTACGCAGTACTGTGTTACCGACCTTACCACACAGGGCACAGAAAATGCTGTTTTTCTGGAGCTCTCCATCCCTAAAGCCTTTGAAAATGCACCCAGCCGCCCTTTTGTGCCAAGACACGAAACGACACCACTCACCTGTGTGTGGTAATGCTTAGGTGCTGCGAGGGCCCTCCTACTCTTATAACTAACTGGCCAAAAGAACTTAGTTTCAAGCAAAATCTCACGTTATTAACGTTAAGAAATGCTAAGTGTGCAATTACTGCCACCCCATTGTTTACCTCGCCCACTCGAAAAATGGGATATGCAAGCTACTATTTACTTGCTTTTTATGATCATCGCTGCTTGTATTGAAATAGATATTCATTCTATCATGGTGGCGGAATTTGTATCACATGAAATGAGTCAGCGAGGTACAAGGTGGATGTTCACTTGACAACAGGAATTAATCTACTACTTCAGCTTATTATGCCACTGAGTTTGCACAGCAACCAGATTCTCTGTTTACCTTGAGTCATCGCCATGATCTCTCTCCGGCACCTCTAACAATGGCAGCTGCCTCCATCAGTAAAATATCCCCATCAGTGGCCACAGATATCTGAATTTTGTTAAGTAATGTAACCAAAATTCCTGTTTTAGTAGAGAGTGTAATTCATTCAGTTCATCTATTACGAAAATTTTGCAATCGATATTTGTCTTCCAAATTGTGCAATTACTGCCACCACGTTTTTTACCTCGCCCACTTCAGGGATATGGACGAGTCTATTCCTCCAGCCTCAAGATGCATCTCTTCACATAAAATTGCATGATACTTTTCCTTTTACCAGAAGTATATCTGTAAGAGCCGGCTGATGTGGCCGAGCGGTTCTAGGCGCTTCAGTCCGGAACCACGCTGCTGCTACGGTCGCAGGTTCGAATCCTGCCTCGGGCATGGATGTGTGTGCTGTCCTTAGATTATTTAGGTTTAAGTAGTTCTACGTCTAGGGGACTGATGACCTCAGATGTTAAGTCCCATAGTGCTCAGAGCCATTTGAACCATTTTTATATCTGCAAGACAAGCTTTCAAAACGTGCGAGAAGCCATATTGGCACCTCTACGTACGAATATGACAGCTTCGCCCACGCCGGTGTCACCGCTGCTTGCCCCAACGTTTCTACTTCGAGCACTGCAAAGCCATAGTAAACGCTACTACCTCGTTCGCCCTTGGATTCTGCTGCTTCTCTGTCTTCAAAATTGAATAGAAATCAAACTATATCTTCAATTTCTACGCAGATTGCTTCAGTAAACTGGAAATTCTCCCCCGCACGTTTTCAATCTAGCCTGGTAAACAGTAATTTATTCTTCAACTGTACCTGAGTTAGTACGTAATACTAATGTCGGTAATGAGCATGGGCAAGGAAATGAAATCTCACTGCCATGACTAAAATTGAGCTGCTCTTGGAGCAAAATTACTCTCCTGTGTGAATCCCTTCATCGCAGCATAGCACTTGCATCCTACGACCCGAATTATTTTCTGTATGGATCCTCTACAGTATTTGTGCTCTACTGCTCCCTCTAGTGGCATTTAATTATTCCCTGATTTCTTAGTAGACGTCCTGTCATCCTGTCACTTCATCTTATCGGTGTTTTCCATATTTTCCTTTCCTCGCTGCTCGTGAGGAGGAACCCCTCATTCCTTACCCTATCAGTCCACCTGTTTTCAACATTCTTCTGTAGCACCACATCTCAAATGCTTAGATTTTCCTCTCTGCTCGGTTATCACAGTCCATGCAACGATCTGCTGCAAACATACTTCCTCATAAATTTTTTCATCTTAAGGCCTATGTTTGATACTTAGCCTTTTCTTGGCGAAAAATGCACATTTTGCTAGTTCTAGTCTGCTTTTATGCCCTTCTTGCTCTATTCCTCATAGTTTATTTTGCTGACGACTAAAAGAACTCCTTAACTTCATATACTTTGTGATCAGCACTAATGATGCAAGTCCGTCGCTGTTCTCATTCCTGATACTTTTCATTACTTTCCTCTTTTTTTTTATTTACTCTCAGTCCACACTCTGAACTCATTAGACTGTTCATTCCAGTTGACATATCCTGTAATTCTTCTTCACTTTCACTGATGATAGCAATGTCATCAGCAATCCGTACCACTGATATCCTTTCACCTTCAATTTTAATCCCACTCTTCAACCTTTCTTTCATTTCTTCGACGTATAGATTGAACAGAGGAGTGAAAGACTATATCCCTGTCTTAGTTCCTTTTTAACAAGTTCACTCTGTCCTTGGGTTTCCGCTCTTGTATGTAGTGTGTGTTAAATATTGCTTCCCCTATATCTTACACCCATTTATCTCAGGATTTCGAACATCTTGTACCATTTTATACTGTCGAACACTTATTCCAGGTCGCCAAGTCCTATGAATATGTCTTCATTCTCCTCCAATCATGCTTCCATTATCATTCACAATTTTAGAACTGTCTCTATGGTGCCTTTACCTTTTCTAAAGCCGAACTGATCGTAATAATAGGTCCTCAATTTGCTTTCATATTCTTCCCCATATTATCCATCAGTATACTATTCTTCCCAGCTACTTAAATGCATGAGCTGTTAAGCTGATTGTGAGATAATTGTCGAACTTAACGTCTCTTGCAGTCAAGTGAATTGTACAGATGACGATTTTCCTCAACTCCGATGTTACAACTTTCTACACACCAATGTAATTAATCGTTTTGTTGCCAATACCCATAATGGTTTTAGAATTTCCGATGGGATGTTATCTAGTTCTTCCGCCTTATTTGACTTCAAGTTTTCCAAAGCTCTTCGAAATTCTGATTCTGTTGCTGGAGCCCATATCTCTTGCCTATCGACTCCTGTTTCTTCTTGTATCATCACCAGATGAGTGCTCCATCTCATAGAGGCCGTCAATACTCTTTCCATCTGTCCACTCTCTTCTCTGCGTTTAACAGTGGTATTTCCACCGCACTCTTAATATTACGGACCTTTGTTTTAATTTCACAGTCGTTCTGACAATAACTTCTTTTCCGAATTCTTCACATTTTTCATGTAGCCATTTCACCTTAGCATTCCTGCATTTAATACTTATTTCATCCGTAAGTGACTTGTATTTCAGTATGTTATTTACAACAAATTTTTTGACGTATGAAAACATTGAGAATCACAAAGAACTGTTAAATATGATTATTAGTTCAGCCACATGGTAGTGCAACAAAATACTCATACTCTACGTGCCGTAATGGAAGGTACCGAACTACACTGAAGTGCTAAAGCGCGTATTCAAATACAGAGATGTGTAAACAGGCAGACTACTGCGCTGCGGTCGGCAACATCTATATAAGACAACAAGTGTTTGGCTCAGTTGCTAGATCGATACTCCTGCTACACTGGCAAGTTATCAAGATTTATGTGAATTCGAACTTCGTGTTATAGTCGTCGCACGAGCGATGGGACGCAGCATCACGGAGGTAGCGACGAAGTGGGGATTTTCCCGCACGGCTATTGCATGAGTGTACCGTTAATATCAGGATTCCGATAAAGCATAAAATCTCCGACATCGCTATGGACGGAATAAGATCCTGCAAGAACGGGACCAACGACGACTGAAGAGACTTGTTTAACGTGACAGAAGTGCAACTCTTCCGCAAATTGCTGCAGAATTCAATGCTGAGCCATCAAGTGTTAGCTTGCGAGCCATTCCACAACGTAAGAAAATCGATATGGGCTTTTGGAACCGAAGGAACACTCGTGTTCCCTTGATGACTGCACGACACAAAGCTTTACACCTCGCATGGACCTGTCAACACCGACGTTGGGCTGTTGGTGACTGGAAACATGTTGCCTGGTCAGACGAGTCTCGTTTCAAATTGTGCTGGAGGTGGTAATTTCCTATGAGGCCATACTAATTAGGTCATCGATCTCTAGGTTTACACACTACTTATTCTGACTTTAAACTAACTTACGCTAAGGACAATAGTCACACTCATGCCCGAGGGAGGACTGGAACCTCCGACATGGAGAGCCACGCGAACCGTGGCAAAGCGTCTCATACCGCGCGGCTACGCCGCGCGTCTTCAGATTGTATCGAGCGGATGGACGTATACTGGCATGGCGACAATCTCATGAATCCATGAACTCTTCATGTCAGCTGGGGCCTGTTCTAGATGCTGGAGGCTTTGTAAGGCTGCGAGGATTGTGCAGTTGGAGTGATACGTGTATGTACCACTCTGACAGGTCACACTTACGTAACCATCCTGTCTGATGGCCTGAATACATTCATGTCCATTGTGTATTCCGAAGGACTTGGGCGTTTGTAGCAGGACAATGCGACACCTCACACATCCAGAATTGCTACAGGATGGCTTCAGGAACTCCCTTCTGAGTTTAAACAATTCCGCTGGCCACCAGACTCCCCAGACATGAACATTATTGAGCATGAATGAGATTTTCACTCTGCAGCGGAATGTGCGCTGATATGAAACTTCCTGGCAGATTAAAACTGTGTGCCCGACCGAGACTCGAACTCGGGACCTTTGCCTTTCGCGGGCAACTGCTCTACCATCTGAGATACCGAAGCACGACTCATGCCCCGTACTCACAGCTTTACTTCTGCCAATATCTCGTCTCCTACCTTCCAAACTTTACAGAAGCTCTCCTGCGAACCTTGCAGAACTAGCACTGCTGAAAGAAAGGATACTGCGGAGACATGGCTTAGGCACAGTCTGGGGGATGTTTCTTGAATGAAATTTTCACTCTGCAACGGAGTTGGCGCTCATATGAAACTTCCTGGCAGATTAAAACTGGTTGCAGGACCGAGACTCGAACTCGGGACCTTTGCCTTTCGCGGGCAAGTGCTCTATCATCTGAGCTACCGAAGCATGACTCACGCACCGTACTCACAGCTTTACTTCTGCCAGTATCTCGTCTCCTACCTTCCAAACTTTACAGAAGCTCTCCTGCGAAACCTTGCAGAACTAGCACTCCTGAAAGAATATCCTTTCTTTCAGGAGTGCTGGTTCTGCAAGGTTCGCAGGAGAACTTCTGTGAAGTTTGGAAGATAGGAGACGAGATACTGGCAGAAGTAAAGCTGTGAGTACCAGGCGTGAGTCGTGCTTCGGTAGCTCAGTTGGTAGAGCACTTGTCCGCGATAGGCAAAGGTCCCGAGTTCGAGTCTCGGTCGGGCACACCGTTTCAATCTGCCAAGAAGTTTTATTATTGAGCATATCTGGCATGCACTGCAATGAGCTACTCAGAAGAGATCTTCAACCCCTCGTACTCTTACGGATTTATGTACAGCCGTGCAGGATTGATGGTATCAATTCCATCCAGCAGTACTTCAGAAATTAGTCGAGTCCAGGCCACGTTATATAGTGGCACCTCTGCATGCTCGCGAGGGCCCTACACGACGACAGGCGGGTGTACCAGTTTCTTTGGCTCTTCAGTGTATGACACGCGTTACTCTTGACTACTATGCCTCGTTTATGCCAGACAAGCTGCTTTAGAGATACTGATAAATGTTTCTGGAGGCCACAAGAGCTTTACCAGTAAATCACAGAGCCGTCTCGTCCGCGAAAGCGAAAGCGTCGTAGGCCGTAATGCAGTTTGCTTGTAGCGCGCCAGACGGAGAGGGGGTGGTGGCGAAGCTGTCCGACGTCAAAGCGCGGCCCTGCCGCTAAGCTGAGGCGGCCTTCTCATTAGGCACACTTGCGGTGGGACAGCCTCGCGGTGGATGTTGGAGCTGCTCGCTGCCCTCGGAGGATTCCATGTTTCCACGTCGGAAAAGAAAGAAAGACAAAACAATATTCAGAAATAGGCATAAAACAAGATCAATGTCTTTGTAATGTCAAATGATGAATACAACAGAAACAACTAATATACGAATAAAAGTTCGTCAGCAGTCTGTGTTAGGGGAAAGTAGGGGTAAATGACCACACGGGCAGATAGTCATCGGCTGTGGTTTTCCAACTACCCGCTTTTCACCGCTACCGATCAGTCGACAGTCAGTCTTTGTCGCAAGTGACTCGATAATGCTTCCCTTGACTCTTTTATTTCAACAAACGGGAAGTAGTTTTCATGATTTTAGTTTTAATACACCTTAATATTATATAGCATGTCAGTACTTTTTCTTTTTCCCATAAGTTAGACTGTGAGTAGTTACGAAAACTTACATGTCAGGACCGCATAGGCCTAGCTGCATACCTTCACGTTTTTTCGCTTTGCGTTCTAGACCACAGCGACAACGTGCCCTGTAAAAGTTTTTTATGTTTTAGTTTTGAGGGTAATTCACCTTTTTTACAAATTTCAGTGAAATGACTTCCCAAGGTTGGTTCTGCTAAAGGAAGATGGAGAGAAGACGATTTCAAATTACTGTTAATAAAGTAAAAATGATAGTCATTCAGTCAGGAAACGTTCTATATAATTAGGGAAATCCCTAAAGCGAGATGTATAAACCGCTTGTGGTTGAAAACATGTAATGCACCCAAGTTCCTGTCTGGATTTACCCCATGGAAAAAGACTTCTGATTTCCTATAACTTTCTCTACAAAACTTGTCTGTAACAGTAGTTCAATAAAAACATGTTAAGATTACTGGATACTCTTTTATACCGATTTCCTCTTTGTTTATAAAGTGTTTTGCTAGATATCAATCTAAACAACGAGTGTCTGGCCAACTAACCCCGATACATGGATGACATGACAAAGGGTTATATGTTTTTTTTTTTTAAATCGTAGTTTGAAATTTGGTCTATTTTCGTGAACGACATCTTACTTTTTATGAAAAGATAAAGCACTGTTTTTAAATTTCCCAGTATTTTTTGTGTATTATTTTTTGGCATTGTCATTTGATTAAATGACGACAACATTCGCCTATTTTCCCCTGTAGTTTTTCATTTGCCTGTATGTAATTCGAAGCAATCGCTACATCTTAAGAGATTACCCACCGTAGTCTCTAGTTTCACGTTTTTCTCACCTTCTCTTGTCACAACTTTTTGTGAAAGCGGCTACATAAAAACATTTTCATGCCCTCGTTTCATTATGATTCACATGTTAGCAGCATGCTGTTTTCGCCAATGTGGAATATTTATAATGCAAAAGTACTTTCAATTTACAACATTGTTAAGGCTTTCGCGGCCACTTGTTGACAAACGGCCTGTTTGTTTCTGTCTCGGGCTCTTCTGCCGACTCTGACGATTTTTCTGACGTTTCACCAGCACGAGAGACTGGCATTGACAAAGCTTTATCCTCCATTACTGGTGGTGGACTGAAGTCGAGTTGGCTGGTAGTAAGAGGAGAACCGCACCGGAAATGACGTTGGCGCACCAGATACGTATTATTTGCGGTCGCGAGCTCGACATCAGTACACTACCAATAATCGAGGGTGAAGCTTTGACGATGCCAGTCACTCGTGCTGGCGAAACGTCAGAAAAATCATCAAATAAGCTTCTGCAGTGGAACCCTAGAGAGAAACCAACTGGCTGCTTGTAATTTTAATTTGTTACAGCGATATGCAAGTTAATTTCGTCACGCAGTAACAATGACAGATTGTCAAAAAATTCTGGTGTTTCAAACCATTTTGATTTGTTTCAATCAAGGGTCTACAACGCAAGAATCGAAGACCATGAACGAAATGCTCGGATTAAAAAGAGTATAAGATGCGGATGCACTTTTTCGTCCCCAATATTCAATCAATAATCGACAAAAATAAAACAAACCTTCAGTACTGAATGCAAATCCAAGCACGACTCACAAATGTGCCTTGTTCAAGTACCGTTCGAGCATACAGTTCTAATCTGCCAGGCAGCTGACAGCCAGCTCACACTCTAGTGCAGAATGAAAATCTATTTTGGAGACAATCCTCTGGACTCTGTCTAAGTCACGTTTCCACAGTATCCTTTCTCCTAGGACTACTAGCCCGCAAGTTATCCAGGAGAAGTATGAAGTATAGATGGTAGAAGATGAGATACAGAAGAAAGAGCGTTGGTGAGGGTGGGCAATGAGTCGTGGTAGGACAGCTCAGTCGGTAGACCGCTATCTCGCGAACGGCTACGATTTCAGTTCCAAGCCCCGTTTCACACACAGGATTAATTGGTCTGGAAATTTCAAATCAGTACATACTCCGCTGCAGAATTAAAATTCATTCAGAAAAATTTTTCTTGTTCATACATTCCCCCATGAGGCAAAATGGTAGGAAATGTGATCGTGTTAACATTGAAAGGCTTAATGCTGGAGGCTGATATGAGTGGAACATGCAAACTCGTTTGGACGAGATCTGTGGAAAAAGTTGTCCGGAACTGGAATATTTCCGAAACTATTCTGCCTCACAGAAACTTAAACAGTCAAGACATAAAACAGCCTCCTTAACATGATATACATTCAATTATCAATAACATAGGGAAAAAATGCTTAACATTTTGATCACGCAAAGGAGCAAATTGGATTATAAGAGCACACGAACAGCAAACAGTATACAAGTCATGAATTGAATTATAAAACACAGCAACGATTATATGTAGTAACTTACTTAGAGATTACGAGGAAGTTTATGATTTAGTTTCAACATAGCTGCAAATGGGCGTATGGCAGAATGTACTGATTCAGTCTGAATTAGTATATTACAGACTACATACTTCAGTATTACAGTTGCATCCGACTTCATTGTGATAGTGAGCATATGAAGTGGGACCCTTTAACTGAAAAAGTAAAGATCTTTAGTGCAATAAGGTCTAATATCCTTACTTGGAGAACTGGTGGGACACACTTGCTGCTCTCACTTCGTTTGAGAATTCCCTTTGAGGTTCAGCTGTCCTGCAGTTTTCTTTGATATGTTACTTTATCAGCATTATACATGATAGCTATTGTTGTAAAAAGTCATTGATAGTTGCGTGAGGTTTCGCCTATGAAATAATAAGAAGCAGTTCCAAGTCAACAACGATCGTGGATAAGAACATTGACTAGGGATGTGCATCGTTATAAAAGAACACAGAACGTGTTGATTATACTCAGATAAAAAAATTAAACTGAATTATCCAATTTCACAAGTAATTCTTTAAAAAATAATCTCATGAAAATAAAGTATTTTACTTTATATCTCCACAATGACTATTACACTAATAATAACGATACAGTTTTACATCATTTACATTCCACCAATCTTACCCATTATTGAGTTCATTGCATATTTACCATTTCTTGCTTTTGGTTTGCCAAATTAATACTGCAGGAACGCTGCCGCTTGCAAAAATTTTTATTTCAGTTGAGGGGATTATCACAAATATTGCAAAAGTCCAAAATTGGGAATTTTCAGGAATAAAAAGAAATTCACCATCGAAACTGAAGCCTGAAAAGCGTCCAAACGATATTCATATCATGGAGAATAGGAACACCTCTTTCACTAATGTTCGTTTTTAATTGTACAGTCTATGGTTAAATCTTATGGAGCACTTTTTTTCTTTGTACTTGTGTGGTATTTGTATAAATTTTAAAAAATCCACTTATATTTTTCACTAGAAAAATTTACTGTTTTCAGAATGCTGTCTGGGAGTACGTAACAATGAACACAAGACAATATTGTTTTCTTTACCACAAAATGGAATTATTTCAACTCCTCCCATTATTAGCTGTCGTCATACCCATCGCTGCAATCATCATCAACTACCATCTCGCCATCATCATTACAATATTCATCTGGGGTACCTAAAAGGAGGTCCTTGTAGAAGGTTTTGTTTTCTTCTTACAGAAACTGGTTCAAATGGCTCTGAGCACTATGAGACTTAACATCTATGGTCATCAGTCCCCTAGAACTTAGAACTACTTAAACCTAACTAACCTAAGGACATCGCACAACACCCAGTCATCACGAGGCAGAGAAAATCCCTGACCCCGCCGGGAATCGAACCCGGGAACCCGGGCGTGGGAAGCGACAACGCTACCGCACGACCACGAGATGCGGGCACAGAAACTGGATTTAGCTGGCTGTATAGCTGGAGTGTAGTGGAACAACTGATGTAGCTCCAGAGTAGTGTACTCTGGAGTGGGACTTCTCTTAACAATGACATGCTTATTCCATGGGCCGAAGGAATTGTTTCCCAATAAAACATAAAACTTTTCTTCCACATCACTCCGAATCGCCCATTTCTGATGGAATCTGAGTGGAGAAGAAGGCGTTTGCCAACAAAACGGCTCAGTAGCACGTTTACAATATTATAGTGCTTCATAATTTTTGAGCTAAGGAAATGTACGCGCTTAAACAATTTTCCTGAGTAAAGTTTCAGGACTCTCTGCAGTTCTTGTCTTCTGCTCCTTGTGCCGTGACTGTGAGACGTCTTGATAATTTGGTACACAGCTGTGTCTCCTCAATGGAAAAAGTTCTGCCCAAGACATTCATCACAAATCTGAACAAGCTCATCTCTTCTATTCTATAATGGAATGTTGTTTATATTGTTCAAAATCATGGATGTGACTTCCATTAGGACCTTCCCTTCTTTCATGTTCAAGATAGCGTTAAACTGAAACTGAGTCATCTGCGAGACTCTGGATCCCAAAAACGCTGTACAATAATTGCCTTGAATAGTAAAGGGCATTTGGCTGAATGTGCGCTAGGAGGATGTTTCGAGTAGAATCAAAATAAATACACTTAATGAACCCTGTAAGGGGTTCAGCAGCCTGCTGGAGCGAATGTAATTTCGATGTAATGCTCACGCGCTGCCTGCGACAGAAAATATCTTTGCTGCAATAGAGTCGCAGGTCAGAGCAGTCTCGGCAGCAGTTGCAATCGCTCGCTGTTACGGAGCAATAGCAGTCGCTCACTGTTATAGTGCAGTCGTAGTCTGCCGCTGGTACAGCGCAGTTAATAGCCAAATATTGTAAGGTAAATTTTATTATTTTTATTGGCATGCGCAGAGTTGAGTCACTTGTCTGATATGTTAACATGAATTTGTTTCAATCTTTTTGTGATTTGTCAGCACCAGTTGAACCAGGTTTGTAATATTCAATTTTTCGTATAATGAACTGCAGGTCTTTACCAGTAATGTAAAAGATTTTCAGAATATAATTTTTACCAGTCAACAAAGAAAGGAAGGAATAATTTTGCCTTAAGTCATTGCCAGTCCCGATCCAGTCATTTGTTTAAATTTAAATAGTTCACCAAAACAAGACATGATTGTCTTAATGGGAATTCCGCGTTCGTTTATTAAATAAAATATGGCGTTTCAGTCTTCGATATGATCTGAAGATGGGCAGCTGGCCCGAAACCGGTAATTGAAAATAAAGAATAGCGATCGAAGACTGAAACGCCATTTTATTAAATATTTCAGAAATTTTCTTGGGTCGTAGTCATGTGTTCTTTAGTAATCAGACGACCAGCTGTGCAGCTATGTCAATCTGCAAAGCTAGTTTTTTGTAATGATTCAAATCTCTGACAAATGTTGTCCACTATTAGCAGATAGGCCAGCATTGCACTAATCTGTGCCATTTACGAGCAGATATATAAACAGCGTTATCCGGCGACACCATCATGAGGTAAGAATCTTTCAGTTTATTCAATTTCATTTCACAGGGCCATGACGTAGCGCTGCCTACGTTAAAATTTATCAGTTTTCATGAGTTAAGATTGAAAAACAATTGTTATCATTTTTTTATTTTATCGCGAAGGTTACAACCCTCGTTTTGTGTTTAGAATAAAGCTTCGTTCCGTGATGACAAACGCTTCTGCCCTTTCCAAGTGCAACGTCTTCTGCACTGCTGATTGACTCTTCTCTAACTCTCTTTCCTCAGCTTTTATTTTACTGTTCAGTGAATCAAATATAGTACAATTATCAGACATGGGATATCTAAAACGTGCGTTAACAGTTTTATAGACGGTCTTGTAGCTTTTGTAGGGAGGTTTATATCGTATAAATTCAAGGTGCGTATCACATATGGTGAAATATTCTGGCAGGTATCTTCATTCTGTGTCATCACTCAGAGAGTAGTGCGACTGCCTTGCTTTAAATCGCTTTATGTGACATTAAGTTAACTGAAAAACCGTCTCTGGTATCCTACTGGTCCGTGTTTACAGGGATTTTTTTGTCTTTTGGAGCTTCCCGTATACTACAATATTGTTCTGGATTTTGTACAATCTGTTCTTGGTTGGTCTATGAAAACCAAGGAATGCTGCTTTACAAATTGTAATATCCCTACCTGAATGACTCAACTTGCAGGAAGATACAGCTGCACAAATACGACGTCGATCTTCGCCTGTAACCTAGGATGCTTCCCCTGAATGAGCTGCATCGTAGTCAATCCAGGAAAATGAGAGGAGGAAACCTATGAATCCTGGCCTGGGCTACCATTTTTTAGGAACAACAAGGGAGTAACCTGCTTTCTGCTGAAGAGTATAATTATCTAATAGATGTTTCTCACTTCTTTCCGTCTTATCGATTCCGTCGAAACACATTCCGGCATAAAATAAATGTGGTGATAGAGACGAGTGAGTAGGTATTAGCTAAAAACGTCCAATTTTGCACTTGTCTGAGATTTTTAATAGGCCCCCCTCCCCCCAAATCATATGCACTCTTTCCTTCAGCACAGACCCAGGCTTACTGCTTCACAAGTCACCGAACTTAGTAGCCTCATAGAAATGGGCGCAGCCAATGCTATAATGACAGGATTCGGGTTATAGCAGAGAGGCTGATAGAGATTGGAATCCAGTCACCATCTACACAGAGAGGAAAGTAGAATGAGTTATTCCTTTTCGTAGCATTATGTCATTTTACGTTATGGCACACTAAGTATGTCTCATGATTCTGGTTGTAACTGCGGCATAGTAGGTATTTTCAGACAATAGTGTTAAACAGCAGTAAGGCTACATCTGAAACGAGGAAAAATACAGAATGCATGAGCTACAATTTGTAACTGAACCATGAACATGTTTCTAATTTACTTAGCACTCTCATGTCAATTTATTCAACACTGAAACCTGAAAATCCCTGTTCCATTTTCCTCCCTGACAGGACGATGGACAATGACGTTTCAGTTAATTTGGGGAGCTGTTGTCGTTTCGTCTGGAATATACACTGACAAAGGAAACAAAAGTGAAGCAACCAGAAGAGGAGCACGAACTAAATGAAACTGCACGCGTTGAGAGGTTATGAGATGTCATTTCAGTGATGACAAAAACGGGTCAAATTTATTAAGAACATCTACATCTACATCACACTCCGCAGGGCAACTAATGATGTGTGGTGGGGGGTACTTTCGGTACCACTATCTGATCCCTCCAACCCTGTTCCACTCGCGAATAGTGCGTGGGAAGAATGATTGTCGGTAAGCCTCTGTATTGGCTCTAATTTCTCGTTATCTCCTCGTGGTCAATAGGCGATATGCATGTGGGAGGAAGTGATATGTTGTCCGACTCCTCCTGAAAAGTGATGTGCCGAAGTTTCAATAGTAAATCTGTCAGTTACGCACAACGTGTCTCTTGTAACGTCTGCCAGTGGAGTTTGTTTGGCATCTCCGTAACGCTCTCTCGAAAGCTAAACGATCTCTTGACAAAACACGTCGCTCTTCGTTCGATCTTCTCCATCAGTCCTGATAGGGAACCCTGATAGATGAACAATACTCAAGAATCAGGTGATGAAGCGCCTTATAAGCTACTTCTCAGTCCACTTATCAGCACGACACTGCACGCCATTCGGCCTTGATGAGTGCACTAATTCAGCTGAGAAGTGTGTGATTCAAACCGTATCCTCTCCTGAGGTAAACTGCTACCAACTGTTCTAACTCGTTCTTGACATTCAGAATGCTGGTACTGGCACAGAGTAGACGCTCTATGATGATGATGATGATGATGTTTGGTTTGTGGGGGAGCTCAACTGCGCGCTTGTCTGCGCCCGTACAAATTCCAACCTTTGCTCAGTTCAAACTCGCCACAGTCATGAATGGTGATGAAATGATAAGGACAACAAAAAGACCCAGTCATCTCGAGGCAGGTGAAAATACCCGACCCCGCCGGGAATCGAACGCGGGACCCCGTACTCGGGAAGCGAGAACGCGACCGAGAGACCACGAACTACGGACTAGACGCTCGAGACGGTCACACATACGTTCTGTCACTAAGAGATCTGGGCGTGTGCTTGTGCGGACGGGAATTGTCCTGTTGAAAAACAGCACCGCAATATTGTCACATTGTAGGTAACACATGAGGACGCAGGATGTCTGTGCTGTACTATTATGTTGCCAGAGTTACCTCAGCCATCAGTAGCTGTGACCTGTAGTCATGCAAAATGGCTCGTCATACCCAATGGTTCCTCACAGCATGACGTCAGGAGCAACCCCGCCGATAAGAATGGGACCTCTTCATAAGCCCAGTACCGCGATCAGTCACTGAAAAAAGCTACGCCATTCATGAGCAGTCTTCTTTCCGGTCGTGGCACCTTCTGGCTGTTGCTAATCCCCGACACAGAATGCTGCAGTTCGTCAATTACCTGTTCTAGGACGGCGGGCATAGATGTGAAGGAGCTACGATGTGCTTAGTACACAATTCGGCGATCCACCATTGAGGTTACCAGATGTGGCCGACCGGAACTCAGACGAGCGTGCCTGGACTGACGTTCCCATGCAGTCTAACATGGGCCAACTGTCACATTCGCGTGCCCCATAAATCTGGATGCTGCATGATTCGAAAAGTCGACCTAATGGCGACGTACAGTGAGGCCGCTTTAAAACCCCGTCACTTGCTGATAACGCTGTCTCAGCCTTTGTCCTTTACAGTGTTCACTCAATATCTCGTCAAAAAGGGACTTAATAACTACGTGAACTTTAAGAACTCTTTTGCAAGAGTGATGGAAAACATTAGGTTTCATAAAATGTTTGCACATCATGATGCAGTTTAAATTACAAAACCAGTACTGCTTTTAATAAATGATTTACAATAGTTGCAGTGCTTTTTGTTCCACATGTATGTCAGTCACTTTAATAACTGATAACGCACGACTGCTCCACTTTTGAGAAGCGAATTTACGTTATTACTCGTCCTACAAATGAACAAACCGTGCCTCGATTAATTTTTATTTTGTCAGTTATTTATTAGCGTTTGGTGTACATACTGCGCATACAAGTGCTTAAGCTTGAGTTTTTAAATTGCATGTTCCTTAAACTTGAAATATTTTTGTTGTGCTGGAAGAGAAGAAAGAGCACCAGAAATTCATCGACCCAGCAGAGGGAAATTTTATTGACACACGATTGAGGACCTATACAACAAACGAAAACACCAACAGAGCCACACGCATTCGAATACAATCGACACAGCTTGTGAAATGTCAGTGCTAGTACCTTGGATACCCTCCATTTGCAGAAATGCCAGCTAAAATTCTCCAAAGGAGATGATCGTGAAGGTGACGAATGTGGTTTTGTGGAATGGTCTCCCACGCAGCTTTCACGTGGTACCTCAACTGGGCCAGTTTTCCTGCCCGTCTTAGAGACAGGGCAAGATCACATATCAAAGATAACGAGCCTCCATTCGACCTACCATAACGCCTACAGCAACATCAATGGAGGCGGACTGCACGATGTTGGAACTTAAGCGGAAGACCCCTTAACGTCACGCAGACTCGCAGCCCTGTTTCTCAGAGACAGATGCGATTGGTCCTCACTGATACCCTCGGGACAGTAGTGTCCCTTATTTTATGTGAAGTCGTGGTGCTGTCCGATAAGACATTTTGTAAGATACGACGCCCTCGGCGTGAATATGTGCATCGTCACTTTCTTAACTCAGGCACCTTCTGCTTACTGGCGACAACACCGATTAGCGGTGGAGGCCTTGCACCCCATTTGTAACGCAGTTAGACGGCATGGTCACCCAGCTTCCGGCTGACCAACTTCTCGCCATCTCTCAAACTCCGTCAGTGGCGCTTACGGTTCACCTCCACGCTGTGGCGGAATACTAACAATACTGCAGAAACAGACAGAGCACCATATGCCACGGCAAAACTGGCTTTGGAGGTGAACAACCGCTGCGAAACTTGCAACATTCAATGGTTAATAATGCGTTTCCTGAGTTGTCCGCAGCACTGTGCATTTGATCATCACACTAACTGCTCTCTCGAAGTGTCCAGTGCAAGTATGGTATGCCGTAGTCACCTGCATCAAGCCAGCCGGAGTGGCCGAGCGGTTCTAGGCGCTACGATCTGGAACCGCGCGACCGCTACGGCCGCAGGCTCGAATCCTGCCTCCCGCATGGATGTGTGTGATGTCATTAGGTTAGTTAGGTCTAAGTAGTTCTAAGTTCTAGGTGTGTGATGACCTCAGAAGTTAAGTCCCATTGTGCTCAGAGCCATTTCGAACTTGCGTCAAGGTGTAGCTTTCTTCGTTTTCCAACAGTGTATATTAAAATTATTCTCACTGCTGTCACTGAAGAGTTTCCAATTTTTGGAGCCATTTTTCCTACTTAATCTATTTTTAGAAAATGTTTTGATTCTAGACCATGACAAATTTGCCATCATTTTGTCAGTCAACAAGTCTCTCTTGAATAAATAAAAACAGATGAAATTGTAAGGAAACGAGCGACAATATCATTAGATGAAAGTTGGAGAATTTGGGGAAATTGACTTTGAATGATATGACCTTAAATTCCCCCCACCACACCGTCCACCCTCCCTGCGACATCTCACCCCTTCGTCCTCTTCACCCTTTCTTCCCCACTAACATCCCTCATTCCACACCTTTCCTCCCCTTCCCTTCCATGACGACCCTCCTCTCCTCTAAAGCTACGCCTTTTTCTTGGAAATAGGTCAACCAGAGAGCGTCTAAGCCAAGATACATATTTAACTTCCCCAATAAGGGCTCATCATTTTGCTCTCGAATCTCATTTCTCAGTTTCGCCTTAAGCTACATCCCTCTTCAGACATGGCTGTCTGAATGTTAGGAAGCCATACTGAGGTCTCCCAATAACAGCTCAGTATTTTACAGAGAAAATGGTTTTCCTAAAACCAGATTTGTAGTACTAGACACTGCAATAATTATTCGTCATATTCTCCATTAGCATTCCTTAGGTGTCAAAGTATGTTACTTGCGCTGCCTAAAGTGTGAACTATATTGTGGAAGCAAGTGCCAATGTCGCATTTTATCAGAAACGACTTCTGAAATAGTATGAAACTCGATTTGAGCAAAAAGAGGAAATCTTTGCATGTGCCTATCTCTTTTATAAGAGAATATCCTCATCGAGTAGATATTAAAGATTCACCATGAATATAATAAAGTGTGTCAAAGAACATCTAGTGTTACCACTTCCTTTAGGCGTTGGATTTGTCACAGGAACATACATATTTCTAAGACCACCAGTGACGGGAATAGGCCACTACGTGGTGTTTCTAGGCTTTGTTAGGTTAAAGGGCTATTTAAAACCAAAAGGTCGATTTTGCGGCACCTGAAGCGCAAGATTTTATTGCCGAAACAAAGGTATATCGAGTGCGCTGTGTAGAACTCGTTAAAATGTTGCATCGTCTTCCATAATCTCTTAGTGTCAGAAGTGAAGGTTGCCATTACGTGAAAGTGTACTAATCATTGACCATGTGTTCAAGTGTCCCTTTACTTTAGTCTTGTAAGATTGCTTTCCTCTGGATGAAAGATAAGAAGGTATAACTATTGAGCTTAAACTTCTCTCGCTGCTAAAAGGTGTGTCTAAGTTACTCTGAGCCTGGGGAGTGAGTATGTGTGCAAGAAAAGGCGCCGGCCGAGTGGCCGAGCGGTTCTAGGTGCTACAGTCTGGAGCCACGCGACCGCTACGGTCACAGGTTCGAATCCTGCCTTGGGCATGGATGTGTGTGATGTCCTTAGGTTAGTTAGGTTTAACTAATTCTAAGTTCTAGGGGACTGATGACCTCAGAAGTTGAGTGCCGTAGTGCTCAGAGCCATTTGAACCATTTTTGAAGAAAAGGTGGCGTAGGAATGCGTGTCATGTCAAGCAAGTCTTCGACATTACTGCGTGTAGACGTAAAAACATATATGTTGATATACGCAAGTCCTAACTTTTGTGTGGGAGTATCATTTCTGAAATAATTTAAAAATAGTTTCCTTCCTACCATTCCACCCAAGTTTTGCTGGAAGTTGACGCTCGCCGTTCGCGTTAAGATAATCATTGGCCAGGCTTCTCCGTCGGTGGAGGAATGTTTGCATAGACTGTAGCGAGAGGCATTCGGGCAGCAGAGAGCGATCTCACAAGGCATTCTGGGGTCGCAGCTCGTGGAGTGGCGGACCGATACACTTGGACGACTATTGCGTAGCTGCATTTGAGAATCAGCTCGTTAATTCATAACTGATGACCTGCTGTCATTAGCAAGCCTCAGTGGACACAGGACTTCTCGTTTAGAGTCTTCGTCTGTTAAGAATGACTTGCAGCGAGAGCTATCACAGGAGAAGAACGCTTAGCTTTTAGTTTCATTTCTTTTAAACACCGACAGATAACGCCACTTGATATTACGTTATCAGTAAGGAACTCAACCATGACTGGCTCAATTAAGATATTTGCATTTACAATTAGCACTTTGCCACGATCGCAGCAATTATTACTGACCTAACAGCGATTACGCATCTGAGGGAAGGACTTGATGAGATGATCGTCACTCTTATCCCACCCATTCCCCGAGGCCCCGATGACAAGTTTTATGATGCAATTCAGTTATCCTCTACTGCTTGTCCCCGCCCCGCCCGTCTTCCCCCAATCTCCTCCCCACCCTCCCTTCTTCCCTTCTTCCCTCCTCCCCCCTCTCCACCCCTCCTTCTTCCCTCCTCCCTCGTCCGTTTTTCCCCTGACAGATAGATCCTCTCTGTTTGCTCATCGTCATCAGTGTACTACGTCAGTGTTGTGTCTGATTCTGTTCTCCTGTGCGTCAAGAGCTGTGGTTTTAATTGTGTGCTGGACTTGTGCATAGTGTTATTGTCGGTGATTGTTATGTGCTACACCGTCCGTCGATACTTTTCTGATCCAGTGTGTTGTTTTGTTTTATGTGTGCTAATTCTTTACGGTTTTTATCTCCGTTTTACAGTCGCCCCCCTCTTTGTCTGTTCTCTTCCATGATGTCCCCCCTTTTTTATATCGATGTACGCCATATTCTCTCATTTATGTTATTTTAAATGTCTTCTATTGTATGAATAGTGTCTTGCGGCTTAAGAGCACCGCATATGCTGCTGCCAGCCTGACCCAGATGGGGCACTGAAATACAATAAAGGAAAGAAATCAATCCTTCTGTTCGCTGCTTGTATTTCCGTTCATGTTTTGTAGTCCGAAATCTTATTAATGGCTGCTTCCCGCTGATGTCTGTATGCTCACTGTACCGTGTCGGCACTGGCACCACCTGCGGCTCGCGACTTCACCTCCGGAGGGCATCGGGTTCGTGTCCGACGCCGACAGAGGACGCGGCTGTTCGCAGCCAGGAGTCTCGCTGGAGCGCGAGGCATGCAACGAGGCGAGGAGGGCGGTGAGACGGTGCACCTCGACCTCGGACTGTTCATGTTTCACGGAAACTGCGTTGGAACACACGTAGTGTATTACGTGCCCAAGGTGTCCCCAGATCCTAAGTGTTTATGATGTCGGAGATGGCATTGGTCGCGATGTCATAGTGAACCACCCGTAGTTCTTATCGTGCTTCCAACGAAGTGGCCTTGAGGATTACTGTGAAACTGATTACCTTACAAGACTGTCCCTGCAAGCTATTAACTCAAGTTTCTGGCAGGTGGCATTTTAATGCACTGTGTTATTCCGCAAACACTAAAGCAGACGCGTATGGGAGTGTTATAGT
Organism: Schistocerca serialis cubense; assembly: GCF_023864345.2. Taxonomy (NCBI): domain Eukaryota; kingdom Metazoa; phylum Arthropoda; class Insecta; order Orthoptera; family Acrididae; genus Schistocerca; species Schistocerca serialis. Next base: position 446,536,867 of record NC_064645.1, read on the forward strand.
TGGCGGGAGATGCATGAAGCAAGAGGAAAGATTGACTTCGTACGGAAGTATTTGACTCCCAGCAACCACTGACAGCTGCAGTGTACTGTTCTTCATATATGCCTATTTGAAAGGTTTCTTTTATTTTCGATGCTTATGATACTGTCTCTCTTTGAGAGTTAATTTAGTGCACCATCATTAAATGCTATTCTGTCTTTCATGTAGTGCTGTTAATGGTATAATTGATCGGATATACAGCATGGGTGACTAGCATATAGCTGTTAATCCGTCACGTTTTGTACGATTACAGCAACTCTGAATCATTTCGGGGAGAGGACACTGTACAAATTTTGTTACAGCCAGCTGGTGATCTTTCATGAAATACCAGTTCATGCTTAACACTTGGAATTATTTCTAATTTAACGTTTGCGTATTTTGCGGAGCCAGACGTGCTGCAAGTTCTAAAATTATGGGTAACTTTTGTTAATGAAAGAGTTCAGACACAATTGAATGTTGGATTTTATTAATTTTTGGAGTGTCTTTGTTTTTTTTTTAATTTGTGTGAAAAATTATGGTCCCCTGACGCCCAATCAATCGTTCCGCCCTTGATTTCCAGCTTCCTGTTACATCACAAAGAGAAAATAAACCTGGAGTTTATCTAGACCGATATTATCCATTCACTAGCTAGAGAACCCTTCCCAGTATTTATCCTTAATGATATTTGTATGAACCTATAGCCAGAATCAATTTAAGACGTCCATTTCCTTTCCAATAAGCGATCAGTTGCGTGCAGATAATTTACAACAGTCGTTTGGTCCACCTGGAACAGATTGCAGAAAATTCCGAAATGTTTGCTAACTCAAGTCGGCATCTTTCAAGATAGATAGCCATTTTTTTCCGTAGGGAAAATGCAGGACTATGAGCTGATAAATAACCGCAGCTGCCAGAAATGCATGGAAAGTTAACATGAAGCCAAAGTCAAAGAATATGGCTATCACGAAAGAAACTGAAATGTCTCAAGGTTGATAATATAAACTGAATCATAGGTTAATCAACAGTTAATAAAAAAAGACATGAAATTTATGAGATTGCTGAAGAGTAATGCTTCCCAATTTTTATTCAAATATTTCGTTGAATAAAGGAAAAGTCATGAACATTCCAATCTTTATTTTTCATCTCTACCATATTTGCATCCCTCTGCCACAAGAGGGCTCCAAACTGTAGCGGGTAAAACGATGGTATGTATCGTCAACTGCGTCGCTGCGTGAGAGACAGCGTGATGTAAGCAAGCTTCGAATTCGACATTTTGTCAACATATGGAGAACCCTCTCATTCAGCATGACAACACCAGACTACAACCGAGCCCTCCGGCATAATCAGACGGCTTAGGGTTACTGTTATCGATCATTCTACACACAGTCCTGAAATGGACCCACACTGTTTTCATGGGATTCCAGAACTTAGGACGTATTAGAGGTCTTTCCTTTGATAGTGATGAAGCGGTGCAAGCAAAGGTAAGGTCCCAGAACAGAAATTTACACTTTCCAGCGAAGTGTGCTTTCAGATTGAACCAGTGTGCCTTTCGCGGGAATGTGCCGTACCGACTGGGTTACCCAAGCAGGACTCACGCCCCGTTCTCACAGCTTTACTTCTGCCAGTACCTCCCCTCCTACATTCTAAACTTCACAGAAGCTCCCCTGCGTACCTTGCAGAACTAGCACTCTCGGAAGAAAGGATACTGCGGAGACATGGCTTAGCCACAGCCTGGGGGATATTTCCAGAATGAAATTTTCATTCTGCAGTGAAGTGTGCGCTGATATGAAACTTCAGTAGAGTACTTGCCCGCGAAAGGCAAAGGTTACGAGTTCGTGTCTCTGTCCGGCACAGAGTTTTAATCTGCTAGGAAGTTTAATATCAGTGCACACTCCGCTGCAGAGTGAAAATTTCATTCTGGAAACATTCCCCAGGCTGTGGCTGAGCCATGTGTCTGCAGTATGCTTTCTTCAAGGAATGCTAGTCCCGTAAGTTCTGCAAGAGAGCTTCTGTGAAGTTTGGAAGATAGGAGACGAGGATCTGGCCGAATTGAGGCCGTGAGGACGGGTCGTCACTCGCGCTTGGTTAGTTCAAAATGGTTCAAATGGCTCTGAGCACTATGGGACTTAGCATCTGTGGTCATCAGTCGCCTAGAACTTAGAACTACTTAAACCTAACTAACCTAAGGACATCACACACATCCATGCCCGAGGCAGGATTCGAACCTGCGACCGGAGCGGTCACGCGGTTCCGGACTGAAGCGCCTAGACCGCACGGCCACCCCGGCCGGCGCTTGGGTAGTTCAGTCGGTAGAGTACTTGCCCACGAAAGGTAAAGGTCCCGAGTTCGAGTCTCGGTCCGGCACACAGTTTCAGAGGTAATGTGGTTGCTCCGTCAACAATGTCAAACATTCTACAGCGACTGTATCAACAAACTGGTCTCTCACTGCGACAGATGTTTTCGTCGCCAAGGTGACTGTCTTGAGATGTAAATATGCAGACATTAAGAATAAAGAAGTTAATTGTTAATACAGTTTATTTAATTTCAAAACGCTTCAAGAGTTTTTAAATAAAATAAATCTGGAGGCATTACTTTACACTTCGCGCTCTTTGCTTTATCCTGCATTCCACAAATGCAGCATGGGAGTGTAATTTTGTTTGCCTGCTCAGCAGGCGTTTAGCGACGAGATAGCCTACGACTGAAGACGCAGCTCTAGTCTGGCCCATTGAAGGTGACACCTCCGGCAGTTTACTTCACATCGTGTGTCACGTGGGCAGATACACAGCGTTGCTCAGTGTCACTCTGTCCGCCAGGCGCTTATGTGGGCTGCACAATCCGAAAAGTATAGCCGACTGAAGGGTCAGCCGACGAGTCTGTTTTTGGAGCCTTCTAGTTACGACCAGCGCCAGTCAAGAACAGCCTGCAAACAGTCTTTGATGAGTGTCACTCATTCACCAGACCTTCACTTCACGATTCGACTTCAAAGAATTTCTTGGAATTATCTACTAACTGGATGTGGCATGTCACGAATTCTTCTCTGCACCAATCTTATCGTTCCAGAATAGCTCTTGTTCCGTAAGTCGCCAGTTATTTGCATTTGCTAGCTACATTTATTCCTTTCCTTCCCACGCAAATGTTACGCTCCAAATTCCTTCTAGCATCGTGGAGGGTATTCCCAGATGCCTTAACACATCTTCTATAATCATGTCACTGTTTTCCGTATGTCCTTTTCACGCCGATTCTGTGAAGAACCTCCTCAATTCTTACTTATCACTCTACTGGTTTCCAACATTTTTTTGTAGAACCCAGAACCACATCAAAAACCCTTTAACTGCTGGTCCCATCTTCCCACTGTCTAGTTTCATCTACTATACAGCGCTGTGCTCCAAACGCACGTTCACAAAAAATTCTTTGTCAAATTAAGATCAGTGTTTGAAACCAGTAGATTTCTCTTGGGCGTGAATGCCATATTTGCCAGCACTAATATGCCTTTGTTATTCTCCTTGCTTCGTCGGTCACGGATTATTTTGCTTCCAAGCTAGAACGAATCCTTAACTTTGCCCTTTGAGCGGCAACCAATTTTGATGTTACGTTTATTGCTTTTCTCGTTTCTGCTACTTATTACTTTTGTCCTTTTGCTGTTTATACTCAGCCCATGTTCTGTTCTCGAGAGAATGCTTGTTCCGTTAGACAGATATTGTAATTCTTGTTTTGTAAATAAAACCGCCTTTTCCTGCTGCAACGAGTATTCCTGTGCTTGCTGCGGAGCATGGCCACGCAAACAAACTTGTTAGTCGTACTTTAATTCATCTTTACCTTCACAGAGACAGCAATTTCATCAGCTAATCTTATTCTCTCCACTTAGTTTTTCGTACACACTGTGTATTACCGATTTCTATATAGCTTATATTTACTCTTCTTAGTATTTCACATCCTGCACTATTTCACATTATCAAACTCTTTTTCTAGATCAACAAAGCCAATAACCGTATTTTGATTTTTCTTCAGTCTTGCTTCCATTATCACACTTAAAGTCAGAATTGCCTGTGTCTTGCCTTTATCTTTTCTTAAGGTAAATTAATCATCACTATTTATTATTATTATTATCAATTTTCTTTTCCATTGCTATGTGTATTATTCTTGTCATAAGCTCGGTTGCATGAGATGTTAAGCTCGTTGTGCAATAGTTATCGCACCTGTTTATCCTTGATATCTTGGAAATTGTATGGATATTTTTCCGAAGTCTGATGGCACATAGTCAGTGTCATAGATTCTACGTAGCAACTAGAGTAGTCGCTTAGTTATCTCTTCCCCAATGATTTTAGAATTCTGGTTGAATGTTAAGTAACCCCTGTGCTTTATTTGATCTCAGGTCTTCTAGTACACTTTTAAATTATAGTTGTAAGACTGTATCCCCTATGTATTCCTTATCGGCTCCAGTCTCTTCTTCTATTAAGTCATCAGACAAATCCTCGCCCTCGTAGAAGGTTCAGTGTACTCATTCGCCTATTCGCTCTCTCTTCTTCATCTATCAGCGAAAATCCCGTTCACTCTTGACGGTACCTTGCTTGTAATATGGTGCATCCAGAGTCACAACTATTCCTAAGGAGACTTACATATATAATTGCTTCTACAATAAAAGAGTATGAACTTGGATACAGAACAGCCACTCATTCGTTGTGTTAGTCGTATCTACGTTGGCCCTATAAAACATATAATCACCTTTACATTCAAAACTCGTTGCTAAAGCATAACAGATAACAAAGAACACTACAATAATTCTCTTTATAACTCAAGTGGACGCCAAAAATAAGTGTGAACCGAGGAGTTGATATTAAAAATGATCACGGTATCTGTTATTTCGTCCTCTCAAAGGAGAAAGATGATAAAAGCTGTTGAATGAGATACAGAGATTTTTTGTGTAATCTCAATCCAGACGGTGCAGTCAGCAGTCTGTGGCCCAAATTACTTTTCATCTTTAAAACGCAACGGCAAGAGTTTGTTGGAACAAAACGTATATCTGCCTCCATCAGCAGAAGCAACCATCATCAGTGACCGCCTACAGAGAAAGGAGAAACGAACGACCACATCCCTCAGGCTGAGAGATTCCTGCTTCGATGGATCAAAATGAAAGAATAAAAATTTTGTTATGTGTGCATGCATATGGATCGATAATGTATGTCACCAATCTCTGACTTCAGGCCAGACATCAGAAGTATGAGAGGTTAAGAACTTACAGTCAAATTTCAGCAAGCTCTTCTCTCACAATTCGAATAAGAAGTTGGTGGATCTCCTGAACAATTGCGGCTACAGTCTTCATATAAAGAGCACAAAGAGACGATATAACGAATGTGTCACAAGAAAACAACAAATTATAACTATAATTACATGTAATCCATTACGAATCCGTCATTGCAATGGGGATTTCATCTTTTTAACATCCAAATCTTATTTAGACTGTCAATAGACGCAACCATCATCAGCGACCGCCTACAGAGAAAGGAGAAACGAACGAGCACATCCGTCTTGCTGAAAGACTGCTAATGTAGTTCTTCTATTCCTTTAACGGGTCACAATCTTTCTTCCAAAAATGGTTCCATAGCTTATCCATCTCGAGACAAGTGGGACCTGTAGGCCCCTCCTTGAAATAATGATGCAACAATGTGTATTAACCGAAACCAATAATATTGACTTACTCTCCGGCCATTAAAAAACGCAACGGTGCATTGAATTTTGCACCGTGTATAGGGCAGTTTGTTCCAGAGGTGGACGGCAGCAACATAGAAGGAATTTGCGAACGTTTTGGTTTTGTGAATGTTCTCACATAAGTCACTAGATACATGAGACCAGGTGACGAAATGACAGGTATGCAATCTCTGGTGTAAATTACTGGGATACTTGTGCACTGAGAAGCCGATGAAGTAAGCATAGCATATGGTCGTCAAGTAACTTGTCTCGCCGCAATAAACTCAAACTGGGTATACGAAGCACTGCCCTGGGTCATGTAGATGAATGATGCACATGTGACACTCACAGACGTTCATGGTTAGCTGCAGTTGGCTTAGGGACAAGCGAATGTTTTCCTGCGTGCAGATGCTCATCCATAGTTTGGGAGGAATAGGAGGTAGCTGTTCTCGGAATTACGAATTTATTATTTTCACGTGGGATATTAGAGGGTTGGCCATAACTCAGTGGTCTTTAACATCCTTTAGACTATGTTTTGCCTAGTGCAGTGGTACTCAGTTGTGAACTTGACTAGTGCGTAGTTCTCATAAGTCAGTTGACACAAGCAATTTGAAGTAGTTTGTTATTATCCGAGAAACAATGAATAGAAACGTAACCACGGAACAGCGTGTAATTGTTTAGCACACGTGGTGAAAACATGACCACAATTACCGTGACCTTTGTGAATTATTTGTGACATGTTTTCCACATGTCTAGTCTCCATCTTGACAGGGAATCTGCAAATTAAATTGAAGAGAGATGGCTGGAAGCGGAGCTTTCTCGCTCAGGTGGGCCGAAGTCTGTTACTACGTACGATAATCTTCTTGTTATTGTGCAATGTTTTCTACAATGAAGGACCTAATCTCAAACGAAAGTGTACAATAAGTATGGAGTAGGAAGAGAAGAAAGCATAAACCTATGAAGGATTCTGAAAAAGCTGAAATTTAGATTGTATAGGCTTACTTTACTTCAAGGACTCAATCATGACGATTCAGGCAGGAGAAAGCAGTTCTGCGATATCTACTCAATCCGACAACAAGACGGTTGTAAGTCTTACAAAACGTTATTTAGAACGACTATATGATTTTCAAGACGAATCCACTTGTGGCGATGAAAACAGAGAGCTTAGCTCACCTGGTGGGAGTGTTCAAAAAATTGTTCAAATGGCTCTGAGCACTATGCGACTTAATACCTGAGGTCATCAGTCTCCTAGAACTTAGAACCACTTAAACCTAACTAACCTAAGGACATCGCACACATCCATGCCCGAGGCAGGATTCGAACCTGCGACCGTAGTGGTCGCGCGGTTCCAGACTGAAGCGCCTAGAACCACTCGGCCACTACGGTCGGCGGTGGGAGTGTATGACGAGAGATTTTCAATGGTAGGTTAACTGGGCCTTGTTTTTCTAAATGTACCGTTAGTTCTGTAAATTGCCCAACTGAGGATCAAAAAGTGTTATTAGATCTGGAACGGAACCCATACTGAAGAGTTGCAGTCTAGGAATAAGACAGTACCCGATTTTTGGCATTACCTCAACGAAAGACATTGTGCGATCGTCAAGAACCCTAAATACAGTCAATATTTACCTAATTTTGTTTGGAGCTCATTCCATAATCCGCCTCGCAGCTGGAGTATCCATAACTCTAGAAGATAACCATCGCACCTCTTTCCAGTTTCTTTTTTATGAGATTGAACAAACAACGGAGACAACACAGCAAGGAGACAACAGTCATCGAAAAATTCGCAGCGGGCGCTAGTATGGAGTGTCCTTATGTCGTAATAAGGCGACTTTCTATTATTCTGGCTTTCCTTTATTCATTTGTATAAAAAAATTAAAAAACAAACCTTCCAAAATCCTTTTTCCTTTTTTTCAATTTTGTTTTCTAGAAGTTTCTATGTCTTCATTATTCACAATAATAATAATGTAAAAAAAGCGTTAGTACGCGTTGTTTCTGTCTACAAAGTCTGTGGATGGAGATCAGATGGCGCAAAAAATTTTTGTAGCCTCTTCTGTCTGACTGCTGAAGACTTGAATGTAATGGTAGCGCCGATTCAATCTATTTCACTTTATGACACAGCGATAAAAAAAAAGAGCAGCGTCTTTGATTCATAATCAAAACGTCTTTGGTCCCGTGTTCGAATCATCCCACCGCTGCTTAAATTTCGATTAATAATCAGCATTGGCGGCCGGCGTAAGAAGCCACTCTTCATTCTGCCAACGGCATTGTCAAAGAGGGCGAAGGTGTGGGCAGGTTAAGGGGACTCTCTTGTCCTAGGGGTGGGAAACTGCCTCTAAAGGCGGAAGGGTCACCAGTGACCAACGGCACGAGGATGATGCAGAAGGCAATGGAAACTACTGCATTAAAGACACATAATGTGTATCCACAGGACATACGGCCTATAAGTGGAGAAGTGTCATGATGATCTCTCCATTGGGAAAAGATTCAGGAATAGTCCCCCATTCGGATCTCCGGGAGGGGACTGCCAAGGGGGAGGTTACCATGAGAAAAATACTGAATAATCAACAGAAGGATAACGTTCTGCGAGTCGGGGCGTGGAATGACAAAAGCTTGAACGTGGTAGGGAAACTAGAAAATCTGAAAAGGGAAATGCAAAGGCTCAATCTAGATATAGTAGGGGTCAGTGAACTGAGTGGGAAAGAAGACAAGAATTTCTGGTCAGATGAGTATAGGGTAACATTAATAGCAGCAGAAAATGGTATAATTGGAGTAGGATTCGTTGTGAATAGGAATGTAGAGCAGAGAGTGTGTTACTGTGAACAGTTCAGCGATATGGTTGTTCGTATCAGAATCGACAGCAAACCAACACCGACAACGATAGTTCAGGTATACATGCCGACGTCGCAAGCTGAAGATGAAGAGATAGAGAAAATGTATGAGGCTATTGAATGGGTAAGTCAGTATGTAAAGGAAGATGAAAATCTGATAGTCATAGGAAACTGGAATGTAGTTGTAGGGGGAGAAGTAGAAGAAAAGGTTACAGGAGAATATGGGCTTGGAACAAGGAATGAGAGAGAAGAAAGCGTGAGTTCTGTAGCACTTTTTAGCTAGTAACAGCGAATACTCTGTTCAAGAATCACAAGAGGGGGAGTTGTAGTAGGAAGGCCGGGTGGTACGGAAAGATATCAGTTAATTCACATCATGGTCAGACAGAGATTCCAAAATCAGCTGCTGGATTGTAAGGCGAATCCAGGAGCAGATATAGACTCAGATCACAATGTTCGAAAATGGTTCAAATGGCTCTGAGCACTATGGGACTTAACATATAACGTCATCAGTCCCCTACACTGTGAACTACTTAAACTTAACTAACCTGAGGACATCACACATATCCATGCCCAAGGCAGGATTCGAATCTACGACCGTAGCAGTTGCGCGGTTCCGCACTGAAGCGCCTAGAACCGCTCTGTCACGGCGGTCGGCCAGATCACTGTGTGCTAGTGGTGAAGAGTAGTCTGAACTTTAAGGGATTAGTCAGGTACAATCAATACGCAAAGAAGTGGGATACGGAAGAACTAAGAAATGACGAAATATTGTTGAAGTTGTCTGAAGCTATAGATACGGTAATAAGAAATACCTCAGTAGGCAGTAAAGTTGAAGAGGAATGGACATGTATAAAAAGGGCTCTCAAATGGTTCAAATGGCTCTGAGCACTATGGGACTCTACTGCTGAGGTCATTAGTCCCCTAGAACTTAGAACTAGTTAAACCTAACTAACCTAAGGACATCACAAACATCCATGCCCGAGGCAGGATTCGAACCTGCGACCGTAGCGGTTATGCGGTTCCAGACTGCAGCGCCTTTAACCGCACGGCCACTTCGGCCGGCCAAAGGGCTCTCACTGAAGTTGGGAAGGAAAACATAGGGACAAAGAAGGTAACTACGAAGAAACCATGAGTAACAGAAGAAATACTTCAATTGATATATGACAGGAGGAAATACAAAAATGTTCTGGGAACTCAGGAATAGACAAATACAAGTTGCTGAGGAATGAAATAGATAGGAAGTGGAGGGTAGCTAAGACGAAATGGCTCCAGGAAAAATCTGAAAACTTCGAAAAAGAATTGATTGTCGGAAGGACAGGCTCAGCATACAGAAAAGTCAAAACAACTTTCGGTGACGTTAAAAGCAAGGGTGATAACGTTAAGAGTGCAACGGGAATACATAAAGAGTGCAACGGGAATTCCACTGTTAAATCGAAAGGATAGAGCGGATAGGTGGAAAGAATACGTTCAATGCCACTATGAGGGGGAAGACACGTCTGATGTGATAGAGAAAGAAACAGGGGGCGATTTAGAAGAGATAGGGGATCCAGTAATAGAATCAGAATTTAAAAGAGATTTGGAGTACTTAAAATCAAATAAGGGAGAAGCGATAGATAACATTCCATCAGAATTTCTAAAATCATTGGCGGAAGTGGCAACAAAACGACTAGTCACGTTGGTGTGTAGAATGTATGAGTCTGGCGACATACCATCTGATTTTCGGAAAAGCTTCCTCCACACAATTCTGAAGACGGCAAGAGCTGACAACTGCGAGAATTATCGCACAATCAGCCTGACACCTCATGCATACAAGTTGCTTACAAGCATAATATACAGAAGAATGGAAAAGCAAATTGAGAATGCGCTATATGACGATTGGTTTAGCATTCGGAAAGGTGATGGCTCGAGAGAGGCAATTCTGACGTTGCGGTTAATAATGGAAGACTTAAGAAAACTCTAGACGTGTTCATAGGATTTTTTGACCTGGAAAAAGCGTTCGACAATGCAAAATGGTGGCAAATCTTCGGAATTCTGAGAAAAATATGGGTAAGCTATAAGGAGAGACGGGTCATATACGATATGTACATCAGCCAAGAGGGAATAATAGTAGTGGACAATCAAGAACGAAGTGCTCATATTAAGTTGGTGTAACATAAGGATATGGCCTTTAACCCCTACTGTTCAATCTGTGCATCGAGGAAGCATTGATGGAAACAAAAGAAAGGTTCAGGAGAGGAATTAATATTCAAGGTGAAAGGATATCAGTGATATGATTCGCTGATGCGTTGCTGTCTTGAAAGAAAGTGATGAAGGATTACATGATCTGATGAATAGAATGAACAGTCTAATGAGTACAGAGTATGGACTGAGTGTAAATCGAAGCAAGAAGAAGGTAATGAGAGGTAGTAGGGATGAGAAGAGCGAGAAACTTATTATCAGTATTTATGGTCAGGAAGTAGATGAAGTTAAGGAATTCTGCTACCTAGATAGCAAAATAACCAATGACGGACGGAGCAAGGAGGGCATCAAAGGCAGACCAGCAATGGCAGAAAGGGCATTCCTGGCCAAAAGAAGTCTACTAATTTCAAATATCGGAGTTAATTTTAGGAAGAAATTTCTAGAATGAACGGCTGGAGTACAGCATTTTATGGTAGTGAAACATGGTCTGCGGGAAAACCGGAACAGAAGAGAATCGAAGCATTTGAGATGTGGTGCTACAGACGAATGTTAAAAATTTGGTGGACTGATAAGGTAAGGAATGAGGAGGCTCTGTGCCGAATTGGAGATGAAAGAAATATGCGCAATACACTGATAACGAGAAGGGACAGGATGATAGGACATTAGGGAATGACTTCCATGGTACTAGAGGGAGCTATAGTGGGTAAAAATTGTAGTGGAAGACAGAGATTGGAATACATCCAGCGGATAATTGCTACTCTGAGTTGAAGAGGTTAGAACAGGGCAGGAATTCGTGGCGGGCTCCAACAAACCAGTCGGAAGACTGATGACCAAAACGAAGGAAAGGAAAGGCTGATAGCAAACACAATGGAGCACCCCGTATTGTGTTGTTTTTTTTAGAGACTTTCGAAAAGGAATTGAGCCGTAAATTCCAGCGATGCTCTTGGCAGGATAGTTCCTCTGTCGAAGTTACGCGCTTTGCGGCGTCCTGGTTGCTAACGCCCTCTATTTAGGATGTCCGCGGCTCGCGAAGTGACTGAGACTCTGTCGGTGGCAGTGACGGAAACTCTGTCGGGCCAGTGACGGAGACTCAGTCGTGGGCAGTGAGGGAGACTCAGTAAATGACAGTGACAGAGGAAAGACAGTGCACGGAGCATCGCTAGTACTCAGTCGCCACTTGGTGTACTGGGAGGACGCACGGTGTTGGCATTCCGGCGCCTGGTCTGGCGCGGAATCGGAGAGCGGAAACAGTCACCGGTCAACACAGGCTCTCTCGACTCCTGACGAGAGCGCAGGAGTTAAAAAAAATCGTTCAAATGGCTCTGAGCACTATGGGACTTAACATCTGTAGTCCCCTAGAACTTAGAACTACTTAAACCTAACTAACCTAAGGACATCACACACATCCATGCTCGAGGCAGGATTCGAACCTGCGACCGTAGCTGAAGCGAATTGAACCGCACGGCCACACCGGCCGTCGCGAGAGTTAACCTTGGCGTGTATGTTAACTGCCAGATCCTGGACTAACTTTAAATGGTGAGCCATTTTGTGGTGGAAATTTTGGATGTGATTTCTCCGTGTAGCCACTTTGATTTTCGCTAATCATTACTTAAAGCAATTGGACGTGGGTCCGGGATACTTGGAATTTCAGGTCCATGTAACTGCTATGTGCCGTGCTTCCGTTGCATTTAGCTTGAATTACAAGTGTGGCCGATATCCGGCGATTCCTTTTATTATTATTATTATTGTTAATGTGGTAAGTGATCAATTTTATGAATAAAAGTTTATTCTCTGTATAAAACTTCAGCCACCAATTTAAATTGTTATTGCAAACTTGTTCATTGTTGGAAGCTATAATAGCAACGATTTTGTGTCGTCAAAATGTGCTTTGGTATTTAAGGTTGTGTGCGGATTATCTGGTCATTATCACCTTGAGCATGTTGTGGTTTGTAAATTTATTAAGTGAATTTTCACGTCATTGGAGAGTGTTCAATGAACTGTTGCTTAAATAGTAACTGCATTTGTCATCTACATCTACATCTACATCCATACTCCGCAAACCATCTGACGGTGTGTGGCGGAGGGTACCTTGAGTACCACTATCGGTTCTCCCTTTGATTCCAGTCTCGTATTGTTCGTGGAAAGGATTGTCGGTATGCCTCTGTGTGAGCACTAATCTCTCTGATTTTATCCTCATGGTCTCTTCGCGAGATAAACGTAGGAGGGAGCAATATACTGCTTGACTCCTCGGTAAAAGTATGTTCTCGAACCTTCAACAAAAGCCCGTACCGAGCTACGGTGCGTATCTCCTGCAGAGTCTTCCACTAGAGTTTATCTATCATCTCCGTTACGCTTTCGCGATTACAAAATGATCCTGTAACGAAGCGCGCTGCTCTCTGTTGGATCTTCTCTATCTCTTCTATCAACCGTATCTGGTACGGATCCCACACTGCCGAGCAGTATTCAAGCACTGGCCGAACAAGCGTACTGTAACCTACTTCCTTTGTTTTCTAATTGCATTTCCTTAGGATTCTTCCAACGAATCTCAGTCTGGCATCTTCTTTACCGACGATCAACTTTATATGATCATTCCATTTCAAATGACTCCTAACGCGTACTTCCAGATAATTTATGGAATTAACTGCTTCCAGTTGCTGACCTGCTATATTGTAGCTAAATGATAAGGGATCTTTCTTTCTATGTATTCGCAGCACATTACACTTGTCTACATTGAGATTCAATTGCCATTCCCTGCACCATGAGTCAATTCGCTGCAGATGCTCCCGCATTTTAGAACAATTTTCCATTGTTACAACCTCTCCATATAACACAGCATCATCCCCAAAATGCCCCAGTGAACTTCCGATGCGATCCACAACGTCATTTATGTATATTGTGAATAGAAACGGTTCTACGACACTCCCCTGTGGCACACCTGAATTCACTCTTACTTCGGAAGGCTTCTCTCCATTGAGAATAACATGCTACGTTCTGTTATCTAGGAATTCTTCAATCGAATCAGACAGTTGGTCTGATAGTCCATATGCTCTTGCCTTGTTGATTAAACGACTGTGAGGAACTGTATCGAATGGCATGCGGAAGTCAAGAAACACGGCATCTACCTGGGAACCCGTGTCCATGGCCCTCTGAGTCTCGTGGACGAATAGCGCGAGCTGGGTTTCACACGATCGTCTTTTTCGAGACCCATGCTGATTCATACAATTTCTAGTCTCCAGGAAAGTCATTATATTGGAACATAATACGTGTTCCAAAATTCCACAACTGATCGACGTTAGAAATATAGGTCTGTAGATCTGCACATTTGTTCGACGTCCCTTCTTGAAAACGGGGATGACCTGTGCCCTTTTCTAATCCTTTGGAACGCTACGCTCTTCTAGATACATACGTTACACCGCTTCAATTAGGTGGGCAAGTTCCTTCGCGTATTCTGTGTAAAATCGAACTGGTATCCCATCAAGTCCAGTGGCCTTTCCTCTTTTGAGCGATTTTAATTGTTTTTCTATCCCTCTTTCATCTATTTCGATATCTACCATTTTGTTTTCTGTGCGACAATCTAGAGGAACTACAGTGCAGTCTTCCTCTGTGAAACAGCTTTGGAAAAAGACATTTAGTATTTCGGCCTTTAGTCTGTCATCCTCTGTTTTCATTACCATTTTGGTCATAGAGTGTCTGAACATTTTGTTTTGATCCACCTACCGCTTTGACATAAGACCAAAATTTCTTAGGATTTTCTGCCAAGTCAGTACATAGAACTTTACTTTCGAATTCATTGAACGCCTTTCGCATAGTCCTCCTCACACTTCATTTCGCTTCGCGTCATTTTTGTCTGCAAGGCTTTGGTTATATTTAAGTTTGCTGTGAAGTTCCCTTTGCTTCCGCAGCAGTTTTCTAACTCGGTTGCTGTACCATGGTGGCTCTTTTAAATCTCTTACGATCTTGCTTGGCACATACTCATCTAACGCATATTAAAGCATGTCACACTCTAAGGCTTGTTAATCTCTTCCTGCAATTGGCGCTACCCAGTGCTTGCCAGTTGGTTTTAGTATTTTAGTGAACTGTGCATCGAAACTGGGTTTCTGTGTTCTAGAAGCAGTTATTGGTACGCGCAGGTGCTCCTGCCGGTTGTTGGCACTTGAGCTCTCAGGATCGGAATTCAGACGCGCTGCCGATGTGAACGCCAAACGTCGAGAATATGCTGATTGCTGTGTAGACTTTTCAGGCTCTCACACCATATTGCTGAATGTTGTCCATAATATTTAATTCACGTATTTAGAAGATCTTGCTATTTGAGTTTTTTTAAACCTTTAGCGTTTCCAAATTTATTTTTCATATTCATAAGGCCTAATAATTGAAAAGTGAGCTTCTATCTGTAGTTATGTAAAGACTATGTTTGTGTAAAGTAATTTTTTATTAAAGTAAAGTTGGGCCCATAAAGCTGTTTTTCTTAAAAAAAATTTAATTATTCTCATTGATTTTATACAGTTGAATATTCGGTGTAGATCACCACAATTTGCAAATGCTAGTTAATCATTGTTTTGTTACCACAGCTCTGTTTCAATTAACGTGGTGAAAATAAATTTTTGTATCCTCAAATGAGGTCAGTATTCAAGTCGAGCAGCCCATGTGCCCTGCTTATCAATCCTATATCTTACCAGAAATATTCCATAAACGCATTGGCAGAAGGGATATTATTAAACGCAGTCCACCATTCCCAGGTATTACAACCACAGATTTTCCAGTTTGGGGTACACTAAAATTTGAGGTTCGTTCCGCCAGAATCCTTTGATGCTGAGCATCTGAAGGAACGAATCAAATCTGAATCTGAAAACCTGCAGTCTCAGAAATTTAACGACAGAATGTATAAATCAGTGATGGAAGAGAAGCAACGGTTGCTTAGAACAGCATGTATACAATTCCAGCAATTCTTCCAGGGTTTTCTAGTGTATTGCCGGATGCAATCGTCGAACGTCGACAATATTTCAGCGAACAACCATTCCGCCATCGTCATGCCGATGAAATGCGAGGTCTGCTGCTGCGGGGCCTAGTTCTGGCTTCGCAGGCTCCGCGCCGTGCTCCGTGCTCGATCGAATGGTCATGGAGGGGGGAGGCGGGGGGGGGGGGGGGGGATACGCGCGGCTGCAGCAGCGGCAAGGCAAAACCTCTGTTGTCAGTCGGCCGCCGTCCGGGGTCGCATCCTGAGTGCCGATGTTACGATTTCCTTTGTTTCAGCTGAGTACTGGCACCCAATACTGACTTAATTGGAATCCCGTGTCCCTATTTATTATAACTATCCGTCACACCTACTGCAGTAGCTTCTTGGAAAAGAGAGTCCCAAAATTTTTTCGCGATGGCCAGGACTTGTTTGCTGATAATTCATTGAATGTTCATACTCAATGCAGTGTTCTGCTATTGAGGGCTGGCTGCGCTGCAGTAAACGGGTGTGGGGTTCGCGTTCTTCGCAGCGATCTACAGTACTGCAGATTGTATGACCAATGTAAGTTCTACGGCATTCACGGGGGACGTGGTGCTACCCCGCTTTCTTGAGGTGCAGATCGTCTTTGACCGACCATAATAGGACACTTATTGGCGGAACACTGGCGTCATTTCGCGGATTAGTCTACCAGTTTTGGATGATACATTGCCAGCAAATGGTATCACATCGGTCTTCTTATTTTCTTCTACATTTTGGGTTTCGTCTTCCGGACGGTTCTTGGAGTTTTGCGTCGCAGGGCCGTCCGAATCTGTCGGATGGTGTATCCATTTTCGCGCAAGAAAGACTCCTGATGCTGCAGCTCTGTCTTCACAGTTTGTCGATATGAAATGCAGCATGCCCTGTGTACTAGGGTGTTCAGCATGTTATTCTTTGCAAGGGATGGTGGCAGCTGGAGGAGTGTAGATGTAAAACTGTATGAGTTGGCTCGCGGTAAACACTGTGTCCTAGAGAGCCGTCGGATGTGCGTTGAATTACATCATCGAGGAACGGGAGTTTGCCATATTTTGCTGTTTCAGTGGTAAATATGATATTTTCACGGATGGAGTTGTGAGGTTTGAGACGCCCTGCTAAACCCGCAGGACAGGACAGGGAGTTTAAGTTGTGGAAAGGGGCCAAAATAAGCGGCTGTCAGTTACACTCGAACGTAAACCTTTTATTTGATCAAACATTACAAGAGCAGAAAATTAAAGATAAAACACACAGATTTAGTTTTGGAACTTAGTTAGCGGCTGATTACGCCGTACAATCTATGCCTTAAGGGCAAGACCACTCTAATTTAAAAACTGCTGAAAACCTATAACCTAAAGCTCAACGAAAATCAGAATTTTAAAAGGCAAAGCCTTATCTTAAAACAGTTCCTTTATTAGGCTGAAGGCCCTAAAGACTCTGACACTTTAAGCACAAACCACTTATTTTCAAAATCAGCTGAAGAACCAACAATTAAGACTCAATAACATTAGTTTTAAAAAATGCCAAAGGCTTTACGTAAAACAGTTCTTATAATAGGCCGAAGGCCTAATCCATCTAACACCTTAAGAGCAGAACAACTTTAATTCAAAATAGACTGAGACATCAAGAATCTGACACTTTAAGATCAAAAACAAATTCAAAATCGGCTGAAGGCCCAACACTTAAGACTCAATAACATTAATTTTAAAAATATCAAAGGCTTTACGTAAAACAGTTCTTAAATTAGGCTTAAGGTTCAAACCACCTGACGCCTTAAGGGCAAAACAACTTTAATCAAAAAATCAGCTAGAAGCCATACAAGTACAAACCATAAGAACAAACGAGGAAAGGCAGTACACCAAAGGGCGCTCAGAACTTCCGATGTTCGGCCTGGAATTCAAACACTAATGCTCGCTTAGGTGGGACAGGCAGTCGGCCCAACCGTTGTCAATCTGACGACAACCTAATCGACAGACAGTCATCGGACCCAGCGACAAGCTAACCTCCGGTTCACCCGACCAGCACACAACAGGGAGTTCAATGGAACAACACAGAATGTACTGGCCCCCAAAACCAATTATACATTGAGCTGTCAAACTACACACCATGCTGGACAGTGACAACAAGATGAGGAAATTACACTGCCTGAATTTATGTGTACGGCCACAGCAGGTAACCGGAACGTTAACGGCCACAAGGTAGAAGATTCCACTGGCGCACTTCACTTCAAATAACCAAACACAGTTCAACTCCACCAGAGGGGGCTAACATTTACCATCTTGGAAACATACGTTGTTGCTCGTGGGAATATCCCAACCGCTGACAACGAACTCCAAACAATACAATATGAACAATCGTGACTTTCTGGTAGATTAAGTCACAACTCATCTTTCATGTCCAGGATCGGTGAGCCACGAACCTCGTAGCAATAGGAACAGCACCACACACTCCAACACCACATAGAAGCCGCCCGCAGGCCCAGCCACACTGTGCGCCGTGGAGATTTCCTCGCTGCTCCACGCCAACCGACCAACTGGCCAGGCCCAGAAACGGTGAAAGGACCAAATATATATCGGCCGATGAGTCGACCAACCCAACGTCCAACCAATGGTCGTCCCGCTCCCGGCTCACCAGCGCTCCATCCCGACTTCAATGCTGCTGCGTCCCGACTGCACTGCTGGTCCTTCCCGAACTGACTGGCAGACACACGACGACCGGGAAATACTATCGATCTCACCAGAGATGGTACGACAGTGCACTTTCCGATACGCGCTGCTGCTGTCGCTCAAGGGCAAGAAAGGCAGGAAGGTAGTGACACCAGGAAATGGAATAAGAAAACGAGGGGGCAGTACCATAATAGAAGATTACAAACCATAAATGGCATGAACACGAGCTGTGCACGGATCAAGTTTCTAAGAATTTCTTTATCACTGTGGGTCCTTGTGGCCAAATGGCAAACGTATCCTTGACATAACGGTAGAAACAAATGAGTTTTTTGACACAGTTTCCATTGCTCTCTCTTCCGGGTGCTCCATAAACATAATTCCGAGAGAGTTCTGCCCATTGCTGCGCCATCGGTCTGCTCAGAGCAGCGTCCATTGAAAGCAAAGCAAGTTGATGTTAGAACGTGTCTGAAGGGCTGTGTCAGCTCGCTGATTAATTTTTTGGGGTCTCCTAAGGGAATACGGGTAAGAAACGAGACAACATCAAAGTTCACCATGATGTCAGACTCCTGCAGCCTCAGCTCCTTTAGCCGACAGAAGAAATCTCCATAGTTCGGTATGTGGTGTGTACACATTCCGACATAAGGGCTCAGTACACCAGCTTCACCAGAGGGTATGCTTGTGCCTTAGCGTTGCTCACTATAGGACGCTTGCCTTACTTACGCCGCAGAAGACTCAGATCGTATACTACCCATCTCTACAGGAGGACATGTATCACCTTGTGATAAATCTAGACAAGCTTGTAAACCAGAAAGGACGTCTGCTCAGCTGTTTCGCCTTTTTATTAGGGTGTCGGGATTCACCAAAATGGTGCACCACATCAGCATCTCAGCAGCCAGCTGCATCAAACGAAGTTCCAGGTTGCGCCTGACAGGTGAAACGTCCCCTTTGAACAATTATACACGACTGTCCTTAAACTGATACACAATATTTTTTTTTTAGCGCAACGCAATCTGACTTTCAAAAATCCCTACAAAAGAATGGCCCCGACTAACATTAAACTATACCTTTCACAAATCACTTACCTCACAAAAATCTTCGCTGCTCAAGCTACTGCAATACAGGTGCGCCACTACTGCCAGCTAAATGAAAGATTCAAACTACTGAAGGCACTAACTACTGATAGGGATAGTTAGCAAACGAAAGATATTAATAGAGAACAAACAATGTATTTACCTTGACATCATCATGTATAAATATAGCAGTTCATGACAAATTACAAATCTCTGCCATCTCTCTCCCCACATCCACCACTGCTGGCGGCTCACCTCCAACTGCGCAACGCTACGCGCTGTTCACATCCAGCTGCCGCTGCCCAACACTACAATGGCAGACAACAATGCAAACTAGCCACAGACTGCACACAGCACAGCCAGTGATTTTCATATTGAGCGCTACGTAACGTTGCCAATAAGAAAACATAAACAGCCTACTTACATAGAGACAACATAAACAGCCTACTTACATAGCCCCCATGCTCCCCACAAAAAATTTTACAAATTTTTTTTTGGGCAGTGGCCAATAATTATTTGATAAAATTTTTCATAATTACAATAACAAAGAAATCAAATGCACAGACTTATTGATACAATGTTGGTCAAAAGCTAACCTTTTCTCACAGTTCATAAAGACAGTCCTCATCATTCGTCACAGTAAAATTGCAGTGTTTTTCTCAAAGCCTGAGCAGTAAAAGAAAATGCACACAGAAGTAGTGGATTTCCATGCTGTCTTGAAGAAGTAGTGTTGTCCTTCCAACGGAAAGACAGTGCTGACTCTTGACATGCTGACAGATAATGGGCCACAACAGAGCAAACCCACAGCAGAGTCATTCGACGTTTTGAAGAATATTGGTAGGTAGGTCATCACAGAGCAGACCCACTGGAGTCCTGGTAGAGATTGTGGTATTGGTGGGCCACCAGAGGTGCAGACCCACTGCAGTCCTTGTAGAAATAATGGTTTGGTGGGTCATCATAGATGCAGACCCACTGTAGTCCTTGTAGAGATGGCCAGCAGCCATCTGTTGCGATTGTGCAGGTGCACATTCACCATCGAAGAGTCTTGCGGAGAATATAGCAAGTCCATAAACCACCACTTGTGCACTCACAAAGTTTTTGGAATTGTCCTTAGAACCAGCAATGCTGTTATCCAGTCCCTTGCTGAATTAGTAACACACGTGCAAACACTAACAGTCCCAACTTCTCACATATTGTCCATATACTATGACCAACAGAAACGTGTGCAGTAAAATGTAATTTAATTTGAAGAACTGGTGTCTATACAATTATAAATTTACAACATGAAAGTAAAATTACAAAGGTACAAAATACATCATTAAAGAACATAACAATACAGATAACATTTGTAGTACAGGCTTTACAAAAGAATCGAAATAACATATCCATCAGAGTTACAGGAATTGTGACATAAGTAAATATATAAAATAATGAGAATAGTTTTCTAAACATTAATTTCACACATGAGCATTAGACAGAAGAGAATTAATAATGTCTAAACATCTTTACAAAGTAAATAACACATTATTAATGCCAATTGTATTTGAGGATAACAGTATTCCTCATCATAGTGAATGTAACTTAGTATTAGAAGAGAAAAAAGTTCTATGAAACAGTACACAGAGACAGGAAGAAAACAAATACAGAAGGGTACACCAACATATAGTGGGATAACACAAAAGGGAAAGGACAGGGTTTGTTTTACTGCAGTATTTTGCATGGAGATCTCCCTTTGTTCATCATTATTCCCAAAAAGTCCTATCTATAACTGCTTTCTGTATTCTATTCATATTTCTTTCAAAATAATTATTTCTCAGTGTACAATACTCATTTTGGCCCAAATATTTTTTCATATAACTTCGCAATGCATTCTTTACCTATTCTCCATAGTCAGTTTCTTATATAGTCTACCCCCTCTTAAGCTAACTTAAAACTACTGAGCTCAGATGCTAAACTAAGGGACGAGGCAATGCAGCAGCACATAAAACAATTAATATAAACAGCAATGAAAAAAAATGGAAAATCGCAAAGCAAGCTACAGTAAATCTAAATTACCAAGCAATTCAACATTACAACTAATATGAGGCAATGCGCAGCAAACAAAAAAATAAATCTGGCTTAGCAGAGTAATACAAATTAAAGTTCAGTAGCACTATGCCTGGCAAACAGCAGCTTATATCTAAACATGACATAGCTCAAGCAGAAAAAATAGTACACTAAAGATAACAATGCAGATAAGGGAAATGTATAATCACATCTTAATGTCTAAGTAATTAAAGTGGTGCACCACAACAACTTATTGTAAAAGAAATATTACCATGTACTTGAAAAGAAAATTATGTGTCCAGTTACTGTTACTAGTCCCTTCTTATTGTTCTTTCCTTTCCAAGTGCTCCTTTTTTTTAAAGAATGTGGATTACAAAATTATCATTTAATAGATCTTGATATCATCATGTATAAATGTAGCAGTTCATGACAAATTACAAATCTCCGCCATCTCTCTCCCCACATCCACCACTGCTGGCGGCTCACCTCCAACTGCGCAACGCTACGCGCTGTTCACATCCAGCTGCCGCTGCCCAACACTACAATGGCAGACAACAATGCAAACTAGCCACAGACTGCACACAGCACAGCCAGTGATTTTCATATTGAGCGCTACGTAACGTTGCCAATAAGAAAACATAAACAGCCTACTTACATAGAGAAAACATAAACAGCCTACTTACACAGGTAAAGAACCTCATTCATTAGAAAAAAATTCGATGTTAACGCGAGGGAGCTCTTAACACTTCATCTGCGGATATCCTCTATCCTGCCAGCACATTCTTGGGGATGGGTCGGCGGAGTCACCTTAGCCCAGTTGGACTGGATGCGCAAGTTATCAACCGAGAGGGAAATCGCTAAGTTTCCTCGATTTACAGTTAAGCAGAGCAAGTAGATGCAGCCTACAGACGCACTGTGAACAATCTGACAGGAAAGCAATTGAATGAAGCTGTGCCGGCAGTACTGGACAAAGGACTAAACTTTGCGACGACATCTCATCCAACCGTTGGGATTTTGAGCGCCGTGGAGCGGACTTTCAGAGGGGTACGAAGTGATAATGCACAGAAAAGTTGTCGCGAAACTAGCTGAATTCTCAACAACTCGCTCCACCACGAAGTAACATTTTCAGGGCAGTAAGGAAAGCACTTCGTACCCTAGAAAAGACAAAGAAATTGCTGTTCTTCCAGCCGATAAGAGCAACGCTACGGTTCTCCTCCAACGCAAAGACTACGAGCGGGATATGCTTCGACCCCTGGATCATCCAGCATACCGATAAATAGCAGCACATCCAACAAAGGGAGTCCAACAAAGTACTTCAGGTCTGTTAAAAAAAAGGGGACGCTTGAGGACGACGTCGGCAAATCACTCCGCCAGCGCCCTTCGGTACCATCCAGGTTGTGTGTCTGCCCGAAACACACAAGGAAGGCATGCGTCCAATAGTAAGCAAAAATAGGGCACCAGCATACTCTCTGGCGAAGCACCTGACTGGTATACTTAGCCATTGTGTCGGAAAGTGTGGACACTACATACGGAGATCGGAAGATTTCTTAGGTCGGCTGAAGGAGCTGAGGCTGCAGCAGTTTAACATCATGTTGAGCTTTAATGTCGTCTCACTATTCACTCGGGTTCCCATACAAGACTCCATAAAATTAACCAGCGAGATGTTCGGGCCGGAGCTGACACAGCCTTTCAGGCATGTCTTATGATCAACTTAGTTTTCAATGGATAGCACTACCAGCAGACCGATGGCGTAGCAACGGGCAGCCCTCTCCCGCCGGTTATAGCAAATATGTTTATGGGTCACTTAGGAGAAAGAGCACTGGAAACTTTGGAGCTAATACCTGTCTGTTTCTTCCCTTATATCGACGATCCGTTTGTCATTTGACCACATGGATCCGCAGAGGTAAAGAAGTTCTTGGAACACCTGAACTCAATCCATGAAAATATTAAATTTTCCGTGTAAACAGAAAAAAATGGCAAACTTCTGCTCCTAGATGATCTAGTTCAGTGTAGACCCTACGGCTCACTCGCCGAGAGTTTCGTACGGCCCTACAACGCATGAACACCAAGAACTCCACGGAATGCGAAAACCCGGAAGGAGATGACAGTAAGAGGACAGATCTCATGCCATTTGCTGATGATGTATCATCCAAAATTGGCAGACTACTGCGAAAACACGAGATGACGCCAGTGTTCCACCCTCCGAGATAAATGCAAGCCCTGTTACGGTCGGTCAAAGACGATCTGCATCTCAAAAAACCTGGGGTGCACCAAGTCCCGTGTGAATGCGGGAAAACCTATATTGGTGAAACAATGTACACTGTTGAAGATGGATGCAGAGAACACGAGCGACACTCTCTCTTACTGCAGCCCAACGTGTCGACTGACAATTAACAACAGTAAATCGGGCATCGAATACTTCCCTAATCTACAAGCGTACAAACGACATCTATCAGAAATCAAAATAAAAGATTTTTCAAAACAACTAGAAAAACAAAGCTGGGATGAAGTGTATAAAGTAACCAATGTGAATATGAAATTCTCAAAATCTTCCACATTGTTTAAATTGAACTTTGAAGAGGCACTTCCAAAAGTGTGCATGTCTGTACCAACATCACACAAAAACAGATGGACAACAGCAGGTATTCAGAAGTCCTCCCAAACTCATAGACACCTCAGTTCCATGAAAAAGACTCGCAGTGATCCAGAATTGTTAAATTTATATCACAGATACAAAAAGATCTATAGGAAGGTGCTGATTGCTGCAAAAAGGTCATTTAATAACAAAATAATATATAATGCAGAGAATAAAAGCTAACCAATCTGGGATGTTATAAAAAAGGAAACGGGGAGTGGAAAACAATAGCAGAATAACATACTGCTAAGGGAGGAGGATAAGGATAAATGATCCACAACACTTAGCAAACTATGTAAAGGAGCATTTCTTAAGCACTGCAGAGAAGTTACACGAAAAATTCCGCAAAGCAAATATAACACCTGTAAATAATGTTGCACTAAATAGAAAGATGTTACTTCCAACCACAGAGAACTGTTCAAAAGCCAAAAAATAAAAGTCAGTAGGCTCAGATGAAGTATCAATGTGTTTACTGAAACAATACATGGGGATTATAC
Source organism: Schistocerca serialis cubense (assembly GCF_023864345.2). Classification (NCBI taxonomy): domain Eukaryota; kingdom Metazoa; phylum Arthropoda; class Insecta; order Orthoptera; family Acrididae; genus Schistocerca; species Schistocerca serialis. The sequence continues at coordinate 446,561,444 of NC_064645.1, forward strand.
AAGGCCCTTTAACAAATATAATAAATGAATCCTTCACATCAGGGACATTTCCAGAGCAGTTAAAACAGGCAGGAGTTGTACCTTTGCTTAAGAAAGGTAATGCAGAAGACATGGAAAGTTACTGGCCCATTTCCCTGCTGTCAGCATTCTCAAACGTAATAGAAGCAATTATGAAAGACAGATTAATGAATACCTGAATAAATAAAGTCTTTTAAGTGAATCACATTTCGGTTTCCGAAGTGGCAAAAATACGGAGCCAGTCATAGTAGAATTCACAAAGGTTGCACTTGATGCTCTTGATGAAGATGAGTGTGACACGGGCATGTTTTTGGATCTTTCTAGGGCGTTTATACAATCGACCATAAGATTCTGTTAAATAAATTAGAAGCATTAGGAATAAGAAGGGTAGCTAATGACTGGTTTCGATCATACCTAACAGATAGGGTACAAAGAGTTGAGATAATACGTACTTCAAATAGATCTAAACATTTAGTAAAACACTTATCAGAATCAAAAATACACTCCTGGAAATTGAAATAAGAACACCGTGAATTCATTGTCCCAGGAAGGGGAAACTTTATTGACACATTCCTGGGGTCAGATACATCACATGATCACACTGACAGAACCACAGGCACATAGACACAGGCAACAGAGCGTGCACAATGTCGGCACTAGTACAGTGTATATCCACCTTTCGCAGCAATGCAGGCTGCTATTCTCCCATGGACACGATCGTAGAGATGCTGGATGTAGTCCTGTGGAACGGCTTGCCATGCCATTTCCACCTGGCGCCTCAGTTGGACCAGCGTTCGTGCTGGACGTGCAGACCGCGTGAGACGACGCTTCATCCAGTCCCAAACATGCTCAATGGGGGACAGATCCGGAGATCTTGCTGGCCAGGCTAGTTGACTTACACCTTCTAGAGCACGTTGGGTGGCACGGGATACATGCGGACGTGCATTGTCCTGTTGGAACAGCAAGTTCCCTTGCCGGTCTAGGAATGGTAGAACGATGGGTTCGATGACGGTTTGGATGTACCGTGCACTATTCAGTGTCCTCTCGACGATCACCAGTGGTGTACGGCCAGTGTAGGAGATCGCTCCCCACACCATGATGCCGGGTGTTGGCCCTGTGTGCCTCCGTCGTATGCAGTCCTGATTGTGGCGCTCACCTGCACGGCGCAAAATTCGCATACGACCATCATTGGCACCAAGGCAGAAGCGACTCTCATCGCTGAAGACGACACGTCTCCACTCGTCCCTCCATTCACGCCTGTCGCGACACCACTGGAGGCGGGCTGATCTATGTTGGGGGGTGAGCGGAAGACGGCCTAACGGTGTGCGGGACCGTAGCCCAGCTTCATGGAGACGGTTGCGAATGGTCCTCGCCGATACCCCAGGAGCAACAGTGTCCCTAATTTGCTGGGAAGTGGCGGTGCGGTCCCCTACGGCACTGCGTAGGATCCTACGGTCTTGGCGTGCATCTGTGCGTCGCTGCGGTCCGGTCCCAGGTCGACGGGCACGTGCACCTTCCGCCGACCACTGGCGACAACATCGATGTACTGTGGAGACCTCACGCCCCACGTGTTGAGCAATTCGGCGGTACGTCCACCCGGCCTCCCGCATGCCCACTATACGCCCTCGCTCAAAGTCCGTCAACTGCACATACGGTTCACGTCCACGCTGTCGCGGCATGCTACCAGTGTTAAAGACTGCGATGGAGCTCCGTATGCCACGGCAAACTGGCTGACACTGACGGCGGCGGTGCACAAATGCTGCGCAGCTAGCGCCATTCGACGGCGAACACCGCGGTTCCTGGTGTGTCCGCTGTGCCGTGCGTGTGATCATTGCTTGTACAGCCCTCTCGCAGTGTTCGGAGCAAGTATGGTGGGTCTGACACACCGGTGTCAATGTGTTCTTTTTTCCATTTCCAGGAGTGTATATTAATATAGGGATTCCGCAAGATAGCATATAAGGACCAATACTGTTCCTGACATACATCAGTGGTTTTCCCAGTAGTGTTACTCATGGTGAAAACATTCTCTTCGCTGATGGTAGCAATATTATAGTCACTGAGAAAGCAAGAGAATTCCTTGCCGAGAAAGCAAATGAAACTCTCAAGGAAGTTTATGATTGGTCAATAAGCATTAAAGTGACATTGATCATAAAGAAAATTAATGCCATGAAAATCAGTTTTAAGAGGAAAAATGAAAATGTTAAATTAAATGTAGATGGCACCTCTATAGACCGTGTAACAAATGCCAAATTTCTAGAAATGAATATTGATTCTGAGCTGAAGTGGTGTGAACACACAAAGGTACTTGCAAACAGAATGTCATCAGCATGCTATGCCCTTAGAATCCTATCATCAGTGTGTAATATGCAGCGTCTTTTAGTAACATAATATTCATATGTACACTCAGTTATTAGGTATGGCATTCTTATTTGGGGAACAAACGCACAAAATATAAACACAATTTACAAATTCTAGAAAACTGCCATAACAATAATAACCAAAAATACTAGTCGTGCTCATTGAAAAAGATCTGTTCAAAACAATGGGGATTTTAACTGCTCCATTTGAATACATTTACCAGTCAGTTGTACACATCAAAAATAACATTGGTAATTACTGCACAAACAGCTCTGTCCATGACCATGCAACAAGAAATATACTCAACTTACATTTACCAAGAAAAAATAAACATAAAACTCAAAATAGCATTTTCTACCAATGAATAAAACTGTACAATAAATTACTAAAAGAGTTTAAAGAAATAGCAAAAATACATTTATTTAAAAAGGCAGCTAAAAATTACCTGTTATGCAATACTTTTTATACATTGAAGGATTACTTAGATAAAACGCAGTAGGGGTTTAGTAAAAAATTGTTATACAAATAAATAATAATAATAATGATTATAAAACATCCAACATCCCACAAAAACCCTTCACTTTATGATTTTTTCCTTCCTTTTTCCTTTCTAGATATACTTACCCCAAAGTATGCATAGCACAATAATAACACCTCTTCCTCTTTCTGAGGTGAACATCTCACTCTTTATGGAGGGATGCTGACTCAGTTTTTCAGGACAGAGATCACCAGTGTGCGTGTGTGTGCGTGTGTGTGTGTGTGTGTGTATGTGTGTGTGTGTGTGAGTGTGTGTTTAGTGAATGAGATGTTATGAAACAAAGTGTGTATAGTGTGTTCAGCGACTGATAGTGAGATATGAGTGAACAGTGTCGCATTACATTATTTAATAAGTTATTTGTAAAAAAGTACTGTATACCAAGAGTAAATCTAATGATTGTCTCTAACTAGAAGTCTGTATATATAAGTGCATACAAATTAGTTTATTTTAAATTCATCTAAACTTGTAAATACTTTGACATTTCCTATATCCTTGTAAAAAGAGATCTACGGATGAATAAGGCTACTACTACTACTAACACTGCATCGAGAACGGACATTCAATGTATTATTAGCAAACGAGAGTAAGCTAATGCTAACTAATTTTGGGACTCCCTTTTTAAAGAAGTTATTGAATTACGTGTGACGGATAATTTAATAGACGGGGACACTGATTTCTAACGAAGTAAGTCATAGGGGCCCACACTTAGTTCAATGAAAAAGAATCGTAGCACCAGCACGCGAGGTGTGCGACGCGGATGAGGACCGGCAGCAACTGATGCTCCCCCCCCCCCCCCTCCCCCTGCACACCACAACATTCGGCACCGCGTAGTCACACGTCCAGGCCAGAACTCTGGACCCTCAGGTATATATTATAGACCCCTCATTCTATCAGTACCACCTGATGGTGCCGGAACGGTTATTTGCCGATTGCATTTAGCAGTAACCCAAGAACCATGGTAGCATCATATACGTCGGGAACGCCTCAGTTCGCAATTTCCGTCTTGTTTGTAGGTTCACTGAACTTTACATATTTTTCTATGCTGACAATGGATTAGTATTTTAGTTTGTTTACTGATATTGCACCAAAGGCATTACTTACAACTGGCTGATTACTTAAGACATTTTCGAATGTTGATTAAGTCCCAGTGCATCTTTATCACTGAACATGAATTATCAAAGCTGCCCCATATTGATAACTTCAGGTACGGCAATTATCTAAACATGGAGGTCGTCGGCATAGAAATGATAAATTGACGGAAAAATTGCAACACCTACATGGAGTTGTGCGACATAAATGAACATTGGTAGTCGTGTTTATACATCTCAAACATGATTCCTGCTGTAGTACCCCAGCAGTCGCGAAAGAGTGGAGCTGGTTGCGCCACTATGAAGATGCAAATCAGATATGTTTTAAACAACCTCTGTAACGGTCGTGAAGGTTATTTACATTTAGGGACGGGCGTGGTGAGTTTGTTAGTCAAGAATGCCTTTAAAGGTACTAAGACCCAATTATAACACTTCACTGAGTCTGAATAAGGTGCATAACAGGGCTAACAAGAAGCTAGATGTTCCTTCTGCTACATTGCAGAAAGACCTGCCAGGAATGTAACCACTGTACATGATTTCTCGCAGTGGTGGCCATGAATTGTAACGTCACAAGAAGTATCGGTTCCATATGGCCACGTGGAACTACCGACTGGGAAGACCATCATGCTCAGCGTATTGCTCCGGTGCATCGTACTATACCTGCAGTAGCTATCTGAGCAGCAGTTGACACCACAGTGAGACAACGAACTGTTACAAGTCGGTTAGTTCAAGGACAGCTATGAGCCAGACGCCCTGTAGCGTGAATCCCACTGCCCCCTAACCACTGCCTTTGGTGACTACAGTGGTGTCAAGCTAGAGCTCATTGGAAGGCATGATGGATGTCTGTTGTATTTTCTGATGTAAGCTGGTTTTGCGTCGGTGCCAGTGATAGCCATGTGTTTATTAGAGGACCAGATGAGGGGTGGCATCCGACCTGTCTGCATGCTGCACACTATGGACCTACACCTGGAGCTATTATCTGGGGTGCGATTTCCTAGGACAACAGGAGGGCTCTCGTGGTCATCCCACGCACACTGAGTGCAACTTTGTCCGGCCGCCTGGTGATTTTCTGCAGCCATTCTTGAATTGCGTTCCAGGGGAGTTTTCCAACATGATAACAATCGCCAACGTCCGCTGCGGTAATCCAACATGCTGTATAGAATGGCGACATACTACCTCGGCCAGCTCGACAACAGATCTGTCTTCAGTCTAGGATGTATGCGGTATCGTCGGACGACAACCCCAGCGTCGTCCTCAACCAGAATTAGCCGTCCCTGTATTGACCGACCAGGTGCAACAGGCATGGAAGTGCATCGCAAAAATTTGCAGCCGGCACTGTCCGACATAATGCATGCACGTTTGCATGCTTTCATTCAACAGTCACGCGCTTGCGCAGGTTATTAATGCACCATCATTACATTATCCTTTGATCTTGCAAAGTTAATAACTTACATATGTTAACTACGCAAATACAGTCCAAACATTTCATTATTCTGCGGTAATTACTTTTAGATATTAGAAGTTTTGGGCAGTGTATAAGAGTATAAAGCTGACGAGTTGTCATTAACGTGAAAGGAAAAGCAAAGGGGGCCTAGGCCTGAACCCTGTGACAGGCATGAGAGAACATTCTTCCGGCAGGAATCCATCATTCATACAAACGACGAAGTGAATATGTGTGAGAGAATAAACACATGAGGGTGCTTGTGAAATGCTGTATCACACTGGATGATAGCTGGCAGATAGAGCGCAGTCGCTGCAGCAGCCACCTATGACAGCCGCCTCTGCGGCGCTGCAGGTAGCCGTGAAGCCGACCCCATCATCAGGAGGCCCGCGGCAGCACTGGGGCCACGCCGGTGGTCCTTTTTTCCCGGCCGGACCGGCACTGTTATCGATGGCCCGTACCGCCGCCCGATCGGCGCCCTCTGTCAGTGTCGGCGCCAGCCGCCCCCTCTCCACCCCCCCCCCCACTCCCACCTCCCAAGCAGTCGGCCAGCCTTCCTCCCCCTGCCAGCCATACACTGCCGCCCCCGCTGGCCATCGGTCACGCCGCGTCCCAAAATAATCTGCAGCGCCCCCCGATACATTCCGCTAGCGCAACGTTACACACCTGTGGTGTTTCGTTCACTCATAGCTGCGCATTCCTGAGCGATCAGAAAAATACAGTGCTGGGCAGCTGTAACTTAAGCTCGTCACGTCTCTTAACAAATGTATTATCTTTCTCTCGAAATTAATTTACATTTATTCGCTGTTGTGAGCATAGTTAGTAACATTCCAAAGCATTGTACCAATCTCCTCACACAATGGGGCATGAAGGTGCATGCACAGGGTGATACAGAAGACGTAAACATGTAGAGAGACAAGACATGAGTGGAATATGGAGTCAGACACTGAAGTCTCTAGGTGAGAGAACCATGGAACAGCAAAGTGAATGCTCAAATAACGAATACTGCTTTGAGTGATCCTACAGGTTCTGGACGCAATATATATAAAAACAAAGATGATGTAACTTACCAAACGAAAGCGTTGGTATATTGATAGAGACACTAACAAACACAAACACACACACAAAATCCAAGCTTTTGTGTGCGTGTTTGTGTTTGTTAGTCTCTCTATCAACATACCAACGCTTTCGTTTGGTAAGTTACATCATCTTTGTTATTAGATATATTTTTCCCACGTGGAATGTTTCCCTCTATTTTATATATTTAACCCGCCAATGTAGCTGAGAGAGCTAACGCGTTGCTTCCTGGACTCGGGTAGGCGCGCCGGCCCTGGATCGAATCCGCCCGGCGTATTAACGACGAAGGCTGATGTGCCGGCCAGCCTGGATGTGGTTTTAAGGCGGTTTTCCACATCCCGATGGGTGAATACCGGGCTGGTCCCTATGTTCCGCCTTAGTTAATGGCTCGCAGACATCTGAACACATTCCCACTATTCCATAGATTACACTCGACGCAGACTGTTGCGGTATCGTACGAAAAAAGATATTGTAGGTGAAAAGATAATGTTAGTAAGAGGGACATCTGTCTGTGTTACAAATAGCCAACTCCTAACTATCCCTCCTGTATGGGCGGAGTTGTTTACTAAAACCATTTTTTATTCATGGTAGATGGCGCTGTAATCGACAAATAAGAAGTGTAAATTTCCTAATTTTGTGAGTACTGATCGGTATATTTTCTTTCCTAAAGAGCATTCAGTAGCCTAAATTGCATAAAATATTTCTTCAGTTAAGACGACCGGTTTCAACTGAGTTTCCTGTCATCTTCAGGTCCTAAAAATCTTTTTGTTGTTAAACGTGTTCATTTCACGGTGAATCTCATGCCAAGTTGTCAAGTGGATAAAAATCAAACCTTTTATAATGAGCTGATTTTTCTTTACCTTGATAATATACCGTGAGGTTCGACGCAAAGTGAACCTGTTTAGCAACAAAAGATTTTTAAGACCTGAGCATGACAACAAAGTTTGTCTAAACCTGTTGTCTTAAATAAAGAAATATTTTTATGCGAGCTCGACTGTTGAACGTTTTTAAGTAAATATCAAGTGAGCATGTTTTTCCTGTTAAGGATCGAAGCATTTGATTCTATATCTAATTTACGAAGTAAATGTAAAGCGTTATATCCTGACAGTTGATATTTATGTTCTAAATTTACTTGAGTGTTGCAAAATTGATTGCACGGTGCAATATCGTTGGCCGTGTCAATTTCTGGTTAGAAATTATGTTTAACGTGAATCAGGAACAATGACGTGGATGTAATAGTTTTCTGTTCCCATCGCGATTCTTTATATCAGTGCGTTACCTTACCTCACACGACTGGCGTACTTCATTTCACTGAGTCCCCTTGCCTCTAACCATAGGGGTACTTGAGTTCAGTGAGTCCCCATACCTGTCACCACTAAAGTACTTGATTTCGGTGAGTACCTGTCACTATAGCATTAGAACATTTTATCTTATTCCAACGGATGTGGTTTGTATTCCGATGGTACCCGCGTAGCGCCAGCACAAGAGTTACGATGGTGGGATGGAAACACACACCGAAATTGCGTCATCCTGATGGCGGGGTTTGAGGGGGGCCACAGAAATCAAGCATTCCGATGGGAAGCTGACTCGTCACAATCAACCCCTTAGGGAACAGGAAACTACGTTACCATACAAGTAGATTATATGCCACAAATGTCAATGTCAAGACCTATTATCATTACTGTAGAGTCACATTTGCAACGCTCAAGTGACGTTTTGGCTTCAGTTAAAACATAAAGGTGTACATTTACATTATAAATGCAATGTGAAACAATTGCATTGGTTCTTAATTCCAAAATTAGGCTTACTTGATATTTGCAGAATACAGCGCCAAATGGTTCAAATGGCTTTGAGCACTATGGGACTTAACTACTGAGGTCATCAGTCCCCTAGAACTTAGAACTACTTAAACCTAACTAACCTAAGGACATCACACACATCCATGCCCGAGGTGGGATTCGAACCTGCGACCGTAGCGGTCACGTGGTTCCAAACTGACGGGCTTAGAACCGCACGGCCACACCGGCCGGCAATACAGCGCCAACTACCACGAATGGAAAACAATGATTTGAGTAATCAGTTCATAAATTTGGCGTAGAACCAGAATATGGAATAAAAAGGTGGGAGAGGAGGCCTCTATTTGGAAATACAAAGTTGATCGCGTCCACGCATGGGAGGTTCGTAGGAGGTGGCCAGTTGTAGCACAGACATATACTCCCTTTACTAAATAAACTTTTCACCTATAACATTTTTTCTGTACCAAGCGTCGTTTTCAAGACATTTAACAGTCTCAGGTTAAAACCATCACACTTTATATGGTATCAGACATATGGGTTTCGATTCGAATTTGCTGTTCTATAGGAAATCTGGAACATACGAAGTTCAATACATCATTATACAAGAAAATTTAGCATCACAACAGTACGAAGAAGGACCATACAAACCTTCACTGCACCGAGTACATTCCTTCGATATCCTTCTCTAGCAATTTGATATGATTTTGTCCTCAATTTTGTCCTCACATTAACAGTCACAAGAGTTACTGCAAAATGAATGACAAGTCTTTAGAGTACACAACGCAAAATTTAAGTTCTCTTACACACAAAATAGCGGAGGGTTGCAAATACGGGGAAATACTCCTATATAGTTTGGATGTCACCAGCACAATATTTTCGTAGGAGTCATCAAGTGCCACGTCTTCGGAGTGTTGAGAACACAGCGCCCCACCAGATGGAACAAAAGTTACGACTCATTCTGCAGAGTTTATTCTAAGCCCGATCGGGTTTCCAAGGTGGAAACTTTTCTCTGCCGTCAAAACTACACAGGCACTACTCATATCACGAGCCGACTGTCGGAAGTGAGGAGCTCACTCCACTGCAGAGTGAAGATTCATTCGGGGAAGTATTACTCTCACGCACAGTTTGTTGACAAGAAGACAAGATAATGTTTCGCATCAAGTCATAACAGAAATGCACTTAAAAATCTGGATAAATTCTCGAAACGAGTTATGATAAGCATGAAAAAAATAAGTAAATGGAGCAGTGTTCCATTATTTAATCTATTAATGACACAGTTGCTTGCTTTCCAAAGACGTCGATTGTGATAAACGAAATTAAGTTACGTCGTGTTATAGCTAACGTCAACTCAGTGGGTAGCTCACATCTTGACGTAGCCGGATATCTTCCTTTTCCACAAGCTGCCATTGAGGAACTGAACCGTATACAGTCCTAACACCAGTGACTTTAAGACTGTACTCAATCTACTGGCACATGGAATCACTCGCGTACAAAATCAGTTAACTCCCACTTTCGTCACCAAATGCACAAATTTATGTCGCTGGAGCTCAGAGTTGTCACAAAACCTAAATTTTTTCTCAGTGTATCTTGATAGAGTTGTTGTGTAATCTTTAGCCCCAAAACTGAATATATACTCTCCTCCACGTTAGTGTATCCTTTAGAAGTCTCTTCACATTCACATAAGTACTGCATACGGTGTCCGTTAGAACTCGAGTTTGCCTTGAAGACTCGGTAACCATTTACACATTTTACACCTCGCTCTTTCGTCCGATAGTGAACTAACGTATTAATTGATGGTTTCGAATGTATCTTGTGAACCTATACTTTATTTTATATTGTGAAATATTTGTATTTACTCCCGAATTTCCTGCAGTAACTCTCCATTTGTTACCCAATCTACACACATAACGTTTAACTGTATTCATTTATATACATTTCAATCGCTTCTACTCTTTCCATCCCTCTTCTGTTTGTCGTCCTCATTTCATTTCAGAATACGTCTATGTTCCAGATAAACGATTTCGGAACACATTACCTCAAATTTTAATTAATATTTTATCTTGACTCATCGTTCTTTCCTTATTAGATTACTGCCAAGTTGCTGTTTACACCATCTTCACCTCTATAGTTATAGTTTATTATGTTGCTCAAGTAGCCAAACTCGTCTAGTGTTCTCATTTTTTAATCCTATTACCTGGCGTAACATGATTGGACGTCGACAGCTTTGTTTCACTTCCGTTTCTGTTGATCACGTAACTCTTTTCAACACAACCAGCCAATCCCTTCCGCGATCTAAGACGGTTGACGGCTCGTATAAATTAGTGTTTTCGGAAGACATCACTGTTTTTATTCCTTATTCTTGGAGTTCAATTTCTTTTCAAATTTCCCCTTGGTTCCGTATAGGTTTAACAACCAACGGAACTAGCTATAGCACTGTGTAATTCGTTTCTCGACAACTTATCGTTATTTAATGTCCTGCGACTCTTCAGTCGTTTCTGAACAAGTTGTAGATAACGTCTTACTCCCTTTTACACATTCAGACTTGTTGCCGCACTCTCATAAAGTTTTTCTGCATCTACTCCAGTGTCTATGGTCTGGACTGCTCGACTGCTCTTTATGTGACTAGAACTTCTTTTTTATACAGTCTATTCTATTGACTATTGATTCCCTCATCCTTACGTCAAACGTTAAACCGGCCTTCCGGTTTCCTTGTTGCCCTCTTATAGTCACATTTACCATGTACTTCATCTCTTTCATTCTTTCTTGCCCCCCCCCCCTCCAAAATGTCACTCTCTCTCTCCCTCGGGCTCCCTGTCTCTCTCTCTCTCTCTCTCTCTTTCTCTCCCTATCTCTCGTTTTTCTGTGTGTACCAGCACGAGTTTCAAATACGTTCGCTTCCATATAGGAACAGAGCTATGAAATTTGCATTTATTATCATTAAAGGACGAGCTATCATATGCAGTTCGGTAAAATACGTGCGAGCACAGAATAGATATGGCTTACCCGTGGATCCCGCGCGTACAGTACATTATGCAGATCTCGCAATTTAATTGGAAAATTAATTATTTAGCGTACAGGACTACACCGGCGCATGTGCATTGCACCATTATAATAACAAACTGCCCGCTGTAGCTGGATATTTGTGAACGAAAATAAAAGGAACCTGAATTATCTCTAGCAGTGAGCTCACGGATTTGTCTCGCATGTCTCGGTATATTTTGTTTCATTATGTGATACCGCCTTTTGGTTACCGCAGTTTCCCTCGTATGTGAATCATACCAGCTAAAGCGCGATTATATCTGGTAGTACTTACGCCATATGCAGAGTAACTATACTCTCATTCACAAAAATTTTCCACGGCCGTTGTTACTTTGAGTAACACTTTTCCGTACACGAACTATCTCCATAAAGGCCACTTCAAAAGTAATCGAAACATTTAACTGTAAAATACGACACCAAAGTAAATTAATGTAGCTGCTTGTTTTTATTTACGCACTGTTGTAATTTTGGAGCAGCAAAAAATACTAAAGTTGAACTAAGTAAAGCCGATAGAATCACCCCTTCCAGCAGCAGCTTAGAATAAGGAGACTGGAGGATTACGCGTTCTAAATGATTACCGTTTACAGGAAGATGCTTAGAAGTACAGGCATATTCCTCATAAGTCAGTCCAGCTTAGAACCGTTTAACTCCTTGTATGCTCGAGTGTTGTGATCTGTTCCGAAATCAAAACTTTCCTCTGTAAGGATCAACACGAATTCCCCAGATAGCGGTGGTGTCAGATCATAATTAGCAGCACTAACGCCCGTGTCTACCCGCGTCTGTGTTGCCAGTGGAAAACAGCCTTTTCTAATGCATAACACATGGATCCATTAAATATTCTTTATTGCTACCGGCTTCGGTACTGTACCACGATCTCGGTATCGATATTAACTACAACAAAGCAAAACAACTACAGAAAAAATTGGAAAATAGATCGTTTGCTTATAGGCTCTATATGAGTGAAACGAAAAGGTTAACACTATTTTTGAATGAAAACAGACTCGTTTGCCAAATTGTATTTTTAGTAGCAATTGCGAGTTTCTCGTCCTGTAAGGCTTCATCAGATTATCTGTTCAACGATCAGTTGCTTAGTAAAAACTAGAATTTTTACGATGCAATGATACCGACTATAAGATCTCTGCCATGACATTGCTTACTTCCATATTTCGACAGCATAACTTTTGTTCATTTTCTCTTCTGTGCCACTACCTGTTTTTGTCTTAGCACCTGTTCTGCTGTTTCTGGGATTATTATGCAAATCAACATTTCTTACACTTTTCTTATTCTACTTATGATGTCACAGATAATATGCATTCATCGAGGATATTTATTAATCTAGTTATTATTTTTTCATTTCGGTATGGCTTTATTAAAATTTCTCTTGGACCTTTTAGAAACTACTGCAGTTTGAAAATTAACATTTTGGCTCTATAGTCAGCCGAAATTTGTTACACGCAGATCGTACAGGTAGTCTTTTTGGCCAAGTCGTAAGATTCCCTTATGCATTTGCTGTATCTATGTCTGGATTGCTATTGTGAGATTTTTTTGGATATGGAATTTTGTGTGTATTTTTAACTGTTATTATTAAGTTTCCGTTAGTTATTTACAGTTTTGTAACTGCAATGTGATTTGTTTTCCTTTTAATGTGGTATCGCACGTATTTCAATAGGTTTTAAATTGTTGGCTTTAAGCACTTCAGTCAGTGTGGGCTTTAGGCATGGGTATTTCCGCCATCTAGCCCATTCCCGTGGTGCCATCCCAGCTTCAGTTTTGTTGCTGTTCTGGACGGGTCTGCTTAGCCGATCTTTTTCTGCTCTACATCCAAATATTGTACGCGTGGCTCTGTGCTGTGTACACCATGCTGAGACTACTTTAGTACACGTAACGCACCTAACTGATGCAGTATTTTATCTGTCTTAGATTTTCACTTCCTCCACCGTCCACCATTAATCTCAGTTAGTTTTACTTTCAACTTTTACTTTCAGTTCGAGTTCTTTACGAATTTCATAAGCCATTTGGAGACCGTATGTTGTTCTATTGTCTCCAAATCATCTGATGATAATTTATAAGGGCGAAAACATAACTGTTGTTAATAAATACAGTTTTACAACTGAGACTGTTTTCATTGAAAAATATATATATAACTGGTTGCAGCGTGAGACAGACAAAATGGAGGGGAATCAAAGTTAGTTAGATTAATATTACATGTAATAATTTCTGACACGGCAAACGGGATATCACGTATAACATTTCACAATTGTAGCTATACAGAAATACAATCCGGTCTTTAACACAGAAAAGTGTGTGACGAATTAAGATAACAGCTAACAGTCAGGCGGTATACGCACGTTACGCAATAGCAAAGGTGACGGATACAAAAGGTCAATGAAGAAGAGACGTAAGTCAGGTTACTTTACATACACCATTTCACAATTTCCTTTGACATATACAACTACACAATAAAGAATGTGACAATGACATTTTGTGTTAACTTTAAAAATTGTGGTTGTGCAAGGTTACGTAGTAAATTGTAAATGAAAATTTGTAATATCTCGTGATTATGTACATGCACATCTTTTCTCATCCCTGCGTTCGGTAGTAACAAAAAGGGATCTTTTTCATTATCAGTACATAAAGAAACTCTAAACTCTCCTCAAGTTTCATTCTAAGTTATCTTTTGGGCGGTGGGCGGGAAGGGGTGGGTAGGGGGTAGTGGGGGGCGTTCCAGGGAGGGATAGGCCATTTCTTTATTTCACAGGCAAAAAAAAAAAAAAAAAGAAAAGAAAAATGTCGTCAACCGCATGTGCAAGGGAGGCACTGAATTTTTAATAAATGAGAAAATTTAAGTCCTGATCTGTTTAGACTGACATGTCAATGGAACTGTGTAACAGTAAATCGGATGTTATTTGGTGCGGACGTGAGGTGAGTCATTAATTATTCATAGTCACTAAACACAAATACCACAGTCTGTACAATGCAGGTGTCTGTCTATCAGAGGGTGAGTGACTCAGGTCGACACTAAATTTCGTAATAAATCTTCAGTATATTACACGCAATCATTTCCAGCTGACAAAATGAAGGGCAGTGAAATTAACTGAATTCACATGCGAATTTGTTGTCTCACTTCTTCATTTTCTTTATATTCGCGAGTGAGTCCAAGATCCTGTACTTCTCTCCAGAGAGACTTTCTCATTTGGAAATAGCATCCATGCACTGAGGAAGTTGGTAACATATGTACGAGTATAACTGCAGAAATCGCTGGTGACTCAAAATCTACAGTCACACTTGCAGGGTTCAATTCTGGAATATTTTCCAGCACACTGCTGAAAAGTCGGATGCATGTCTCTTTCCCCTTATTTGGTAATAATACAAATGCAAGTGGGTAGATATTAGTCTCATTTTTATTACTTCCAAAACTTGCATGAATTGTATATATCTGTGGAAACTCTTTGCTACAGCACTTGAACGTAGCATACATAAAAAAGTCTCGTTTACTTCTCAGAGCCTCTCTCCCTGCTCTTCCACAAAAAAACTATCATGCTGTCTCCTGATTCATTGTCGCTTAACAGGAAACTGCTGCCATCATTCATAGTTAAAAGCTCTGCTTTAAGTTCAATGTCCCCTCTCACTTCCCTGCGACTTTGCTCTTTGCTTGTATAACGTCCTCTTCGTTGTTCGCTGCTCTGGCATTTCTGTCACAACGTCGTACACTCGATTATGCAAGATACCTAGCTCCTCTGAATAGATTTTGGAAATAGACGTATTTTCCTCTCGTGCCCTCTTCTTTTCCTGGTTCAGAGTCCTCTGTGCTTCCAACCTTGCCTTATCCGGAGCTCCACATTGATGCTCTTGCGAAAAGAGCACTGCAGAATCCTTAGTTTTAAGCTTTCCTCGGCAATGCTTCTCTTTCTGTTTCGAACAGCGCCAAATCACAGTCCCATCTTCCTTCGTCTTCTTCACTGTGTAAGAATAACCTTCATAGTGGAAACTAGGCTCACCACGAATTTTCGTTGAAACTTCGATATCACAACTACTGAGATGGTAATATCCAAGTGGCACGACGTGAAGTCTACAAAAACTAGAGCCATGCTAACAGGCAGACGGGACTGTGCGGTCGGAGTTCGGCCGAGTCCATGGAACTGGTAGAGCAAGGTGATTAGGACGGTCCGGCTGTAGGTAAGACGGGTCACAATGGACGCAGGTACGAGGCGGAGAGTTCGCAGATTTCTAGCGGGGCAAAAGTTCGCAAGGCGGAGAATTCTTATATATGCCACATCCATCCACCTGTGTCGACACTGGCGACCACTTGTAGACGCCATTGGTATTGCTGATGGATCGACGGATGGCAGGTAGCGGTCACGCTAAGATGGTGACAACTTGCCAGTCGAATCAATGGACCAACGTCCGAAGCGTCAGCTCATCACCATATGCAGAAAAGTGTGTTGGGGCTGATCAGGTTTGTTACGGAGGACTAGTCGGCCTATGTATGGGCGCGTCAGGTTGCCTTGATGTGTGCCACCTGTTCCCTTGGGAGTCCGTCAGAGCCTGGGACTGCACTGTCCTAACATTGCCTCAGAAACAAGCCCTGGACTTCTAGCCTCATTGTGTCCAGTGTCAGACACAGGAAACATTGTAACAAGGTGCTGTAATACCAAATCAGATAATGTGTCTATAAAAACAAAATTGTTCTCTTATCTTAACTAAACAAAACACCTACAACTAAATTTACAAAAAGGAAAGCGTCGTATCAGTACCTTGCAAGGGATGAAAGCTTCTGTCGAAATATTTTACAAGTATTGAAAATATGGATCCGAATGCCAAGGCTTTGCATAACATGTTGTCATAATTGAACACAAAATATTTCTATAAAAGAAAAAAAAGTATAAAAATAAACAAAAGTGGCATCCTCGTACAAGTATGCTTCGTATCTGACAGCATTTAGAGAAATGAGGAAGATGGAAAATTCACAATTCTTCTTCACAACAAGAAACAGCGACACGATTCTATAGTATCCATCCACTTATTCTAGCGTGTACTACTTGGCAAAGAATAGGCTCTACAACAGGATTTCAAACCTTCTATGGTAAGGCTGGGAAAAAAGGAGTCTCCAAAACCATCAACTCCTGAACATGCCCAACTATACGCTCTTTTACAATTGCTGATCTATTAACTTGTGCGCTGCACTCATTGATGCAGTGACAAGGTAACACCTCGTACTCAAGCAATTAATTCTTCAACTACTAGCCTCATGCTATACATATTTTCAAGGGCTGAACTAACTGCTGTGATATGGTAGCTACTACATACAACAGATGAAGGCTCCTCAGCGACCATTCTCAATTTCATACTTAGTAACTCAATCACATCACAACTGGCAGCTATCCATCCAACTACTTTTCCAGGATCTATTCTTAGTTTCTGCCAAATTTCTTCTCATTCACTGCTGCTGGTCTTCTAGTTTGGCCAAACTTCCTTACTGCCTTTAACAGTGTTGTCTCTTGGCTATGATGTCTGTATGAATTTGTGTGTGTGTATGTGTGTCTGGGTGTGTGCGAGCGCGGGCTTTTGTGTGTCCATATGTATGCTTTTGTGTGTGTGCGATTGTGTATGTGATTATTATAAAATATTGGTTATTGTATAGCAGTTGATTATTTGAAAGACAGTTTCTGGGAGTCTTGGTAAATATTGTAGCCTTCCCAGGAATTTTTTTGTACATAACGTGTAATAAACGTAAATAATTTCTAAAAGAAAGCAATAATTACCACTCAGTATCATAAGTTACATTTATCTTGTGTAGAGAATGATACATTACCTTCTCTCCCCCCCCCCCCCCCCCCCCCCCCCCACCCCCACACCTCAGCCGCCATCCAGAACGGGTGCTTGTTTGGCTTGCTAAGGTGAAACATTACTGCGAATTTTTAAAAACTTCGAGTGATCTCAGTTCGCTCTATAAACCACCAATAACATAGCATAAAACTGAAATGACCGCAACTTTTTACGTATGCTAGAATTGACAAGCCACATAGGACAAAATTATATGTGGACTCTGAGCACTATGAGACTTTCATCTGAGGTCATCAGTCACCTAGACATAGAATTACTTAAACCTTAAATCCATGCCCGAGGCAGGATTCGAACCTGCGACCGTAGCAGCAGCGGGTGCATTATACCTTAGCAAACTGTATGCCTAAAAACCGAATTAATCACATTCCTCCAAATCGCGAATGAAGCAGACTACCAGTTTGCTTGCGTTCATCCTTGTTTAGTGTAGCATTTTAGACACTATATGTTTTCTGCAGTTATATGCTTGGTCAGGCATAAAAACAACGTTAGGGCACTTCACTTGAGAGTTGACAATCATATTACAGGCAGGAATTTAGACGAATGTGTGTGTGTGTATGTTTGTGTGTGTGTGTGTGTGTGTGTGTGTGTGTGTGTGTGTGTGTGTTTTCTGACGAAATTTAGATATGGTAATACTGCTATGTATACCCTTAATGTTATCTTTTGCATAAATGCTTTTGTGCACGGTGCAATAAATCTGAGACCGTCCAGATACTTTTGAACACCGCCGAGATGTTGGCTCTGGGGTTATATAGTAACTGTCTGTTTCCCATTAATGACAGTAAAGTACTATGACGTGATTGGAAGAGAGGGGCTGGGATGGATTAAAAAAACACAAGGGGCTAGTTTCATCAATTTCGATTTCTGACTTTGTCTTTAATTTATTATTGAAATCTGAATTTTCCAGCATTTTATGTTGTTGATTCTCCATCAGGGCCATCTTTAAATTTCTGCCGGTGTCATACTGCACTTTTGAATTTCTAATCATCCTCCACCCACATGCCGTCATCTCACTCAATTATGAAATCGTCGAATATTTAGAATGTATACCAATACGGATGGTTTCGAAACAGTGCGTCCCTTGCACGCTGTGATAACTTAATCGTGTTGCAAGGCAGAATAAGTGAACAGTGAGTTAAAGTAAACACAAAGTCAAATAATCTTGTACGTCACCCAACGACGCAAACTGGAGGCTTTGTAACTTAATGGGAGCATAGGAACCTGGGAAGTAGAGCACGGAACTCGCTACACAACAGGAACTATGACACATTTTGTTTATGAGAACGGTCTGCTCACTACTGGCTATTTGTCCGTGGTGTGGAGCTGTCATTGCGGAATCCACAACAGCAGAGGAAGGGACTGATAAGAAATATATCATGAATGAGATATGCAAAGCTGCATTACTTGGACCATTTATTCCCTTCAAAGCACGTAATCGGGCATCCTGTGACGTCAAGGGCAAGTTTACAATTGTATCATATAAAAATAAGCCAGTGCTATGCACGTTATTTAAACAGGGATGTACAGGTATCAAAACAGTTCATGCACTCCATATTGGGAACTTTATAAGGGAGAGAACTTGACTTCGTAATGAGCAACGCCAAACGCACATTCAAGCAGCTGTTCGTTTTTTCTTACGAAAAGTGTCGTATCGGCATCTCGGTGAGGATTACCATTTTCAAGGCCACTTTTAAATATAGTTTTTATTCGCTGCTTTCAAAAACTCTCCTCCCCTCCCTCCCGGACCCCTTTGCAGTAATGAAGGATGAGGTATGTTAATAATACGTTAGCTATGTTGACGAGATCATCCGCTTTACCAACGAAGTGCAGATTGAAACGCTCTGGCGTGCTGCGCAGTTGTCACAGCGGAATCCGCAACTGCAGCGGAATGAATTGATAAGCAATTATCGGAACAGAGGATGCTATCTTCCCATCTAATCTTCAGCATTCCCCTGTAACACCACACATCAACGGGCTGTGTTCTCCTCTCGTCTGTACTGGCGGTCGTTCACATTCCACTTCCATACAAAGCTGCACATCAAACACATAGACATAGAAAATATTTCTAACACTTAAACTAATATTCAATGCTCACAAAGTTTCAGAAAAGATTTTCGTGATTTTGCAAGTATATAGTTTATATCCTCTTTGGTCCTTTTCAACTATTCTGCTGCCCAGACAGCAAAATTCATCCACTACTTTCAGTGTCTCATATTCTTTCACAACTCCGTCAAAATTTCTTGATTATTTCGACTGCACTCTAATATTATTTTCTTACTTTTGTTGATGTTTATAAGACAGTATGAATTCCGTTCAACTATATTTTTAAGTACTTCCGCACATAATGTACCTAGATCACAATATGTTTATTATTCCTTATTAAGACGTGATAGGACGCTATAGTGCTGGGCTGATCGGTGACAGATCATAGTGCCACTCTAAATGTTAGAGCCATTACAACTAACTAAGATCCACAACCAAGTAATAGGCTACAACGATACTTAACATAAAAATAAATTTACACTGGGGCAACACATTAATCAGAACTACTAAAACACACCAGATTCGAAAATACATTGACTGTACACAATGCCAGAGCACCAAATACACTCCCACTATATCACTGAAAACATGTTTGAAAGTTCACTCCTATAATCGTGTCTGCAGTCTCTGCCAAACAACACAACGGCAAAAACTCAGAGATTAAACACGGCGTAAAGTTACATCAAGATCAGAAAAATTTTCCAAATAGCTCCCAAAATAGTTCTAGGCCTTGTACAGATAACCGGCGTTATGGACAACAACGTTAACAAAAATACGCAAGACTTATAATTCATTCATTAAAAAAGGAACCAGAACGGTAATTCAAAAATACTAGAAGAAGGCACTAAAATATGCCAAGGGTTTGCTTGCACAAATTAAACTCAGACACTGGTATCAAGTTATCAATAACCAAAACTGAGAAGCGATCACAATAACTTCTTGGAGTCGCCAATCAATAAACCGATGGTTTACTGAGTGCTACTGTACTACTGACTGAAATGATTACAAATAGTCAGAACCGCGGGTAACCTATTACAGTACGCTTATCAGCCACACACCAATAAATATTCGGCTTTGCACAGACAACGAACGCACTGTCAGCTCTTTCCTACAAGCACAGTACCTTTTATATAACGGAGAGAATTCACAACAAATTACATCACCAGTGAGGGAAGCACCTCTCACACAGGTCACGATGCTTTTCAGGAACTGCTAGGAACAGACTGCTCTACATCAAACAGCATCGGGAATACCATACTTTCACTGTTCCAATAGCACACGCTTCTAATCAGCCACCGACCAGACCACAGCTATTGAGGCATCCGGTCGAATGCGACCTGTTCGGCTTCTCGGTGACACTGCAAGCTTACCTGCCATCATATGATAGAGCATATATTGGAGGCATAGTCCAGTATATTATGTCAATTTTTTATAAATCTGAAGATGGTCATTGCTGAACGAATTTAGCAGTCATTGTTGGCTTTTTTTTTCATTTGCGTGTGTAAGAGATTAAATTGCAGTGTCATATTAGTCGACAGCGAGTATTGGACATGGCTGGTGACACTGTCATCACGCACTAGCTTTAAACGACGTTTCGTTAAGAAGAATATTTATTTTGCATTATACATATGCTCATAAAAGCATTTACTGGAGCCGTAGTCTAGTATATAAGGACGTGCTTTCTATTAAACATACCTGAAGATGATCATTGCTGACCGAAACTTGTAGTCTGAGAACCTATAATATTTGTCGTCATAGTCGTGAAATAAAGAAATTTATCCTACAAGTGTCATTCAATAAATAATGCCCCACATTTTTAAGCCATTGATATACATAGAGAGACGTCCTTGTTGATGCTTCACATTTGATGTTTGTTCTATGAGAAGGTGAAGTTTCGAACCGTTCTGGCAGAAGGCAGAAGAGTAGTACAGCGTCAAAATGGCGCCTACAAACGACACACGTTACAAGCATTGTGCTGTTACTGAATTCTTGTTTGCAGAAAAAGAAACTGTGGTGAACATCGATAAACTTTTGTGTGCAGTGTATGGCGATGGGTAAAGAAAGTTACAGCCTCAGGAAACAGAGCTCCATGATTAGCCACGCTAGCGACGTCCTGTCACAGCCACTGCTTCAGACATGCTGAATCGTGCGGATGCCATTATTCGTGCCGAACGGCGCATCGAAACTTCACAATTTGCTCTACAGTTGTCTGTCAGCATTCGAAGTACGCCTGCAATGATCGAGACTCTCGGATAATGAAAGAGGTGCTCACGAATGCTCGCAGTGGACCAAAAGATTCAGAGAAATGCCATTCCATCTGAATCGTTGGAGCTTTTTGAGACGGACAGAGAGACCTTTCTGTTACGTATAGTTACGGGGGACGAAAGCTGCGTGCAACACTTTGCGGTGGAAACCACAAAAGAAGAAATTCAAGATAACCCCTTCTGCCGGAAATGTCATGGTGACAGTCTTCGGGAATTGTGATGGCGTCATTCTCGTGGACGTGATGCCAAGAGAGTCAACCATCAATTTAAAGGCGTACGTGGAGACTCTGAAGAAACTCAAGAACCGTTTCTGACGTGTTTGATCGGACAAGAATCCAGCAGAAATCTTGGTCCAACACGATAATTTACACCCACACACAAGCCTGACAACCCAGCGACGAGTCGCCAAATTGGGCTGGACGTCATTCCCTCACCCACCCGTTAGTCACGACCACGTACCCTCGGACCTCCATCTCTCTGGGCAGCTTAAAGATTCTCTACGGGGAACATGGCCACGCCGACAGGACAAGACCTTTTGCAGCAGGGAATACACGCTCTTCCACAACGTTGGCGTACCCCCATAGAATGTGATGCAGAGTACGCAGAATTATACGGAATCGACAAGACATGTTGATGAATATTGCCACCAAATTTTGACCCTTAACAATAAATATGTTCTGAGCAAAAAACTGCAGGGCATTACTTATTGAACGACCATCTTACATTTTCTGACCACTTCTCCATTCACGACCATATCGTAGCTTACGTTACTAAGAATGATTTGGTAACCAACCAAATCGTACAACAAATTTTGCTTTAAATTACTTTATTCTTTATTTAATCATTTATTCAAACTGTTGACCATGTACTGAAAGGTTCATGTGCAATCGCTGTTCGAAAGAACTGTGAACAGATGTCATTACAGTGGATGGCATGGTAGAGCTTGCACCGGCGTTTCGACGACACATACGGTCTGGCGTAGATGGGGCTTCGTTATAGACTGCATCTACTAGTGCACTCCAAAGACAGAGGAGTAAAATCGGGGGACTTTGTATGCCATTTACCAACAGAATTTCGTCATAGCCATCGTCCAGGTAATTTCACTTTCAATATTTGCGTTGCAACACGGGACGAGCGAGCTGGACAACCGTCTTGTTGCAGCCACATACACTGTCGAATGTCCAATGGTACCACTTGTAGAAGAAGCGGAAGAATGTTCACCAGAAATTGTGCCTACTAATGTCCATTTACAACGCCTTGGATGAAGTAAGGTTCCACATGTAATTTCCAATGTTGCCGTACCGTACGACTACTTTCCACGTCCGTTGATGTTGCACCTGACGAAATCAGTGTGGATTTTCGGCAAATTCACATTAACGTGGTTAGTAAGCGTTGCTTCATCGCTAAAGAGCACACTTTGGAAAAACGAAATATCATCTCTCAGTTGCTGAAGGACAAACCGACAAAGTTCTGTATGACGTTCGAAATCACGGTCATCGAGTGCCTGATGTAATGACAGACGACAGGTATGGAAATTCTGTCGCTACAGGACGCTGATGACCCTCGTCTGACTGATTCCAACTTCCATGGCAATATATCTCGTACCAATGTGCAGATTCATTAGCGTCATAGCCAGAAGAGTCCCTTCGTGTTCTCTATCAGTTGCAGTCTGCTTTCTTGTCCATTTTTTTTTTTTTACTCTCAAGCAGTCTGTCCGCACTAGCATATTAAAAATTTGTGCAATTTCCTGGCGCATCAGTCATTGGCGATCCGGATAGGTAGCGCTATGCCACTGTACTGTTTTCGCGGATCTTCTTTTGCCTTCGCCGTATACACTGAAGACCCAAAGAAACTGGCACATCTGCCTAATATCGTGTAGGGTCTCGGCGAGCACGCAGAAGTGCCGCAACACGACGTGGCATGAACTCGACTAATGTCTGAAATAGTACTTGAGTGAACTGACACTATGAATCCTGGAGGGCTGTCCATAAATCTGTAAGGGCACGAACGGGTGGAGATCACTTCTGAACAGCACGTTGCAAGGCATCAAAGTTATTCTCAATAATGTTCATGTCTGGGGAGTTTGGTGGCCAGATGAAGTGTTTAAATTAATAACAGTGTTCCTGGAGCCTCTCTGTAGCAGTTACGGACGTGTGGGGTGTCGCATTGCTCTACTAGAATTGTCCAAGTCCGTCGGAATGAACAATAGACATGAATGGGTGCAGGTGATTAGACAAAAATGCTTACGTATGTGTCACCTGTCAGAGTCGGATCTAGATGTATCAGGGGTCCCATGTCACTCCAAATGCACACGCCCCACACAACTGCAGGGCCTCCACTAGCTTGAAACGAGATTCGTCTGACCAGGCAACATATTTCCAAGGCTTTATGTCGTGCAGTCATGAAGGGTACAAGAGTACATCTTCGTACCTTCGGCTCCGAAAGCCCATGTCAATGATGTTTCGTTAAATGGTTCGCACACTGAAACTTTCTGATCGTCAAGCTTTGAAATCTGTAGCAATTTGCGGAAGGGGTGCACTTCTGTTATGTTGAAGTATTCTCTTCAGTCGTCGTTGGTCCGTTCTTGTAGTATCTTTTTGGGGGCACAGCGATGTCGGAGATTTGATGTTTTACTGGATTCCTGATATTCCAAGTACACTCGTGAAATGGTCGTACGGGAAAATCTCCAATCCACCGCTACGTCGGAGATGCTTTGTCCCTACGCTCGTGCGCTGACTGTTAACACCACGTCCAGACTCATTTAAATCGTGGCAACCTGCCAGTGTAGCAGCAGTAACCGATCTACCAACTGCGGTAGACACTTAACCTATATAGGCATTGTCGACCGCAGTGCTGTAGTCTGCCTATTTACACACCTCTGTATGCCTGTACCACTTTCTTGGGCGCTTGAGTATAAAAGTAGTACATCCAACTTCTCAGCAGTATGCAACGAATGTTAAAGCAAAAATGATCTGCCTGCAAGGTAGACAAGTAAACATGCAAATGTGTTCACATTCTGATACAGCTTAGCAAGAGAATTCTGCTTGGTGGTGTTTGCACCGCTAATGCTGATTCTGGTCACCGTACTTTCAAATTCTAGGACATTCCTCGAATTTCTTAGGACATGTTTCAATGTCGGCATTAAAAATGCTGTATAAATGTAATTTTCTTCTCAAGAGCTATCGAATGCTGTTATAAAAAGCACAAGTTTTTTACTAAGAGAAAGGACTTTCTTCAATATCTCCGCTGATACCAGTGCTAATAACAATAAAATACATGCAAAACGTTAACTAAAAGTGTCTGATTAATCACAGATATTTTATGACCAGAAGGACAAAACGGCTTTTGGGGGGGGGGGGGGGGGGGGGTGCGACCCAGGACCGAAGCCACTATGACAGACAAAAGTAGGCAATCTAACCATGAAATTCATATTATTTTTATTGATTATGATGCAGCATTCGACAGCATATGTCGGGAAAATATGGGAAGTCATAACTCAAAAATGATGTCCGAATCACTTAATTAATGTACTTAGATGTGTATATAGCTGTCGGCGTTGATGCGGAAAATGGAAGGTATAGGTGGAGCAGATTATGTCATTGAGCTCTAATGGCCGAACCATCCTACTTCCCTCCTTCCCTACTGACACCACGATACCCCTCGCCTATTTTCATACTGGTTGGTCTGCCTCTTGTGATTATGGGGTAATA
This sequence comes from Schistocerca serialis cubense, assembly GCF_023864345.2. Classification (NCBI taxonomy): domain Eukaryota; kingdom Metazoa; phylum Arthropoda; class Insecta; order Orthoptera; family Acrididae; genus Schistocerca; species Schistocerca serialis. The sequence continues at coordinate 446,586,657 of NC_064645.1, forward strand.
GGATTATAGCTTGTCTCCTATTTTGTTCACTGTTTCCGCTGGTGACCTAATTAGAGAATGGATGTATAAACTTAACTGAGGCATCTGTATTTCATCAAATTTTACGCTTAAGACTATTCTATTTTCTGATTATTGTAAGTAAAACTGAAGAGGAGCTGGAAAGAGCAGTATATACGTTACAGCAGCTATGTGGGAACTATAATTTTAAAATTTTCGTAAATAAAACAACGAAATCAATGGCCTTCAAATGCAAAAACAATTTTAAGATGGAAATTATAACCGGCGATAATATATTAGAACTAATGATGCGTTTTAATAGCTTAGGAACATATATTAGTTATAAAGGTGAAAAGGATATTAAAACAATTATCCATGTTCGAGAAACTTGGAGAAAATAAATAGAAGCCTAGAAACCATAACCAGATAATAAAGACGAATGAAGTACCTGCCTGATTTTGTCTATAGATGTGAAACATGTAGGTTGACAAAAGCCTTTAGAAACAAGGTGCACGGTGCCGAAATGAGATTCTTAAGAATAGTGAAAAGATTTACCCGTTTAGTTGAAACTGCTAATAAAAAATAAGGGAATAATTAGGAATAAATTCTTTGGAGAGAAAAACTGTAAAATGCAGAAGTGATTGGTGATAAGATGTTGACAGACTGCTGAAGGAGAAGTTCTCGAGAACAGTGTCGTACTATAGGCCTAAGGGAAGAAGATATCTGGAAAGACCAAAGAAACGCTGCTCAGATATGATACGAAGCCCGAACAGGAAACATCGCCTAATCCATGGAGATCAGAAGTACAGGAGTAGATCTTCGTATGTTTTGACATTAAAGTTTGCTGAATGTCGTACCGCGTCATAATGTAAAAAAGCTGTACTGGAAAACCAACGTTTCGCCCACGATTACAGTCGCTTTCTTTTAGGTCTTGATTAGTAACCCCAGAAGAAGACCACTGTAACCGTGGCCGGAACGGTGGATTTGCAGTAGAGTCTTTTACATCATGATGCACTGCAATTCTTTTGTTTCAACTAACTGGCCGCGGGAGTATACGAGATTACCTGTATATTCGTAAGGTTTGTTTATAAATCTACAAATGCTATAACTGCAGAATACTTTTTCTTCAAGGGTGCTATAAAATTAGTTGTAGAGTGAGTATCGTTCCATGTGTTCCCACATTTCCCCGGAGCTCAAAATGGTATTCACCCACGTCCACTCTTATGAGTGGTTTCATCGGTCTGTGGATAACTGGTATTAATATTTTCCATGAATGACTTATGATCTGACAGTTCGATAACCCGTCAGCACTGCTTTCTTTGGAACAAAGATTATTCCATTCTATTTGAGGTCCCATCCAGTATATTTTTCAAAGAGCCTATATGGTGTGTATGTTCCCCTGTTTATCTGTCCCAAGGAATCTGCTGACTGAGGAATAGTAAACAACAATAAAACTCGTTGTGTAATGCCAATGATGGGGGCTATCGTAGAAAACTAGACGCTTAGCGCTGTTAGGTCTCTTCGTACCCGACACTGGGAGATTTACTTGTAGCGTTTGAGAGAAATTATGATCACACTCCGGCTCTAATAAATCACAATTATGGCTGAGCAGTGTGGCGCCGTAGCAGGGTGGCTGGTGGGGTGGGTTCGGCGCGACTTGAGAGCTAATTAGGCTCTCATTAACAGCCGTGGAGATGTGTCCGCAGGAAAACAGCTTCCTGCTGCGTTCTTACCGAAGGGAGAAACTCGACGGGGCTCAGCCTCTAGGCGTGGAAGGAGGAGGTAGCGCTGTTTCCCATTTTTCTGTCACTGCACATCGAGCTTTCGAATCGGGGCTGGAACGTTCTATAGACTCCACAGGCCGTAATTACAGGTTTCCCAGCGAAGGAGCGCCTTATTTCAAAGTAAAATACCTAAGGAAAGTAAGACTGGTAGGGGAGGAGTGCAACAGACGGTGTGGTTATTGTGAAAACTATGAGGAGTTTGTACAAAATTATACAGGTTTCGAAACAGTTCAAAAAGCTGCAAACCGATGGCGCTGTACGCTCTGCAGCTCGTACAGTTTTGTCTTCCGAAAGCGTTCTTTGCAGTTACATCAGAATCTTATCGAAATGTCCACCACTCGCAATGCGTAGTGCCTATCGATAGTACACCGCAGCTGAGAGCGGTCAGTTCCTCCACTGAAATGTGGAAAGAGGTTAGCGACCGAAGAAAAAGTTTGAAATCATGTATGTCAGTAAACAATATGCTTTTCTGGTGCTGGAATACCACAGGTTAGAACAGTGGCCTACGGCAATAAAGCGCAGTATCAAACACAGTGTTCCAAGACAGCCCGAAGCGAAAACCATTCGCAAGCTCTTCACCAGATTCCAACGGACAGGCAGCGTGACTGATGATCTGGCGGGCAATGTTGGCCCCTGGCAAACTATAGTTACTCCAGAAAATAGCGCCACTGTTTCCGGAATAATTCAGCAAAATCCTAGGAAATCCGCCTGAAAATATGCAGCGGGAGCTGGTTTGACGTGTTCCAGCACGCGGAAAATACTGAGACGGAGCCTACATACGTTCCCATTCAAAATCCGAAGCCACCAGTCCGTACGAGCTGTGCGACAGGTGGCTGACATTGCCAATCATATTCTCACAACGACTGATAATAAGTGATTTGATAGCGAATACGTGTGGTTAACACCTGAAGCCCACTTCCACCTAAATGAAATCGTGAATAAACAAAGCTGGGGTTTTGGGATTCCGAAAATCCCCATTTTTGTGAAGAGAAACCACTGTATTCTACAAAAGCTACTGTTTGGGCAGTGATGTGTAGCAGAGACTTAATTGGCCCTTTATTCACTTGAGAAATAGTCAGTACTATGTGTTATGTAGCAATTTTGGATCAATTTGTCTTCACACAGTTACTTCTGGAGGATCGAATAGTTACCGAGCCGTTCATACGAAATGGGGCCAGACCACATCTAACAAATGTTCCGCTTTCTTGATGAACATTTACGGAACAGAATCATTTCACTAGATTACTGCTAATTTACTGCCGCAGGGATGGCTTCGCCTTCACGTTCGCCAGATATGACTCATTGTGACTACTTCCCTGGAGGACAGTGTAAGAGATTGTCTGCCGGAACCTCCCACTGCGCTGGACGACTGGAATCGTCTACCTGTGTAGCATGTAAATCCATTTCCGCAGAGACGTTATAGGATGTGATGTCAGATTTCATTCTTTGTTTACGCCTCCTCCGTGCTGTGAGTGGTGGACCTCTCGAATAGATTGTGACATTATCACAAAGACAGCATACACAGAACGAATTTAATTATGAACGTTGATGCTGTACGAGAGGCACAGTGGACAGCAACATGTGTTACCAGATTCTCGAATTATTTGAAAACTTCTGTATAACATCTGTACAAAATTCTTACAGCTTTCGCAATAAACACACTTTTTGAGAAATATAATTTAGAAATCATGGTCTCCTTTGCTGGACACACTGTACCAGAACCAAAGGAAATGTAGGCGTGGTTCAAATGGCTCTGAGCACTATGGGACTCAACTGCTGTGGTCATCAGTCCCCTAGAACTTAGAACTACTTAAACCTAACTAACCTAAGGACATCACACATCCATGCCCGAGGCAGGATTCGAACCTGCGACCGCAGCAGTCGCACGGTTCCGGACTGCGCGCCTAGAATGTAGGCGTGGACAATAAACGTTGTTTCCAGGAGGATCAACACATTTTTGGCAGCTACGAGACTTTGTAGTGTGTAAGTAGGCTATTTATGTGATTATATGATGGCAGTCCAGTATTAGAATCGGAATTTAAAAGAGCTTTGGAGGACTTGCGGTCAAATTAGGCAGAAGGGATAGATAACATTCCATCAGAATTTCTAAAATCATTGGGGGAAGTGGCAACAAAACGACTATTCACGTTGGTGTGTAGAATAAATGCGACTGGCGATATACCATCTGACTTTCGGAAAAGCATCATCCACACAATTCCGAAGACGGCAAGAGCTGACAAGTGCGAGAATTATCGCACAATCAGCTTAACAGCTCATGCATCGAAGCTGCTTACAAGAATAATATACAAAAGAATGGAAAAGAAAATTGAGAATGCGCTAGGTGACGATCAGTTTGGCTTTAGGAAGAGTAAAGGGACGAGAGAGGCAATTCTGACGTTACGGCTAATAATGGAAGCAAGGCTAAAGAAAAATCAAGACACTTTCATAGGATTGGTCGACCTGGAAAAAGCGTTCGACAATATGAAATGGTGCAAGCTGTTCGCGTTCTGAAAAAAGTTGGAGTCAGCTACAGGGAGAGACGTGTCATATACAATATGTACAACAACCAAGAGGGAATAATAAGAGTGGACGATCAAGAACGAAGTGCTTGTATTAAGAAGGGTGTAAGACAAGGCTGTAGCCTTTCGCCCCTACTCTTCAATCCGTACATCGAGGAAGCAATGATGGAAATTAAAGAAAGGTTCAGGAGTGGAATTAAAATACAAAGTGAAAGGATATCAATGATACGATTCGCTGATGACATTGCTATCCTGAGTGAAAGTGAAGAAGAATTAAATGATCTACTGAACGGAATGAACAGTCTAATGAGTACACAGTATGGTTTGAGAGTAAATCGGAGAAAGACGAAGGTAATGAGAAGTAGTAGAAATGAGAACAGCGAGAAACTTAACATCAGGATTGATGGTCACGAAGTTAATGAAGTTAAGGAATTCTGCTACCTAGGCAGTAAAATAAACAATGACGGACGGAGCAAGGAGGACATCAAAAGCAGACTCGCTATGGCAAAAAGGGCATTTCTGGCCAAGAGAAGTCTACTAATATCAAATACCGGCCTTAATTTGAGGAAGAAATTTCTGAGGATGTACGTCTGTAGTACAGCATTGTATGGTAGTGAAACATGGACTGTGTGGAAAACCGGAACAGAAGAGAATCGAAGCATTTGAGATGTGGTGCTATAGACGAATGTTGAAAATTAGGTGGAGTGATAAGGTAAGGAATGAGGAGGTTCTACGCGGAATCGGAGAGGAAAGGAATATGTGGAAAACACTGATAAGGAGAAGGGACAGGATCATAGGACATCTGCTAAGACATGAGGGAATGACTTCCATGGTACTAGAGGGAGCTGTAGAGGGCAAAAACTGTAGAGGAAGACAGAGATTGGAATATGTCAAGCAAATAATTGAGGACGTAGGTTGCAAGTGTTACTCTGAGATGAAGAGGTTAGCACAGGAAAGGAATTCTTGGCGGGTCGCATCAAACCAGTCAGTAGACTGATGACCAAAAAAAAAATAGATGGCAGCGCTATGTAGCGCTCTACATTAATAACTCTAACAGCGCTGTGCCCACTCTGTAAGAAACTCTATGTGGCTGGTTGGACTCGCTCTTGGAGGTGAACAGCCAGCAGTGATGGAAGTTGGGAGTGAGTAGTCAGCAGTGATGGTGGTTAAAGATTAATAATTAGCAGTGTGGAAGGTTGATGATTATATAATTTTGTTTTTAAACTGGTTATCACTCGATTAAGGAAAAATCTGCTAAATACATTGTTTGCCCTGCCACAGAATCTTTCCTTTTCTAACCACATGCCTATTAATAGCTAGAGCCACAAGTAGTAAGAATCTCTTATTTAGCTGGCAGCGCTTGTATCGCTGTAGTTCGTGTCATGAAGATTTTCTGTGAGGTAAGTGACTTACGATATGTACGAGTTATTGTCACGATTTCTTCTAATTCAGGGCCATTCTTTTGAGTTAATTTTAAAGCGTCAGATCGTGTTACCGTTGAATATTGAGGGTAATTAATGAATAGGAAAAGTTTGAGTTCTGTTAGTCAGGGAAGATTCTGTATGTCGTATATTAAATGATAAAAACTAGGAAAGTGACACTTGCATTCAATTTCACTCAGCAGTTTAAGTAAAAAAATAATTTATTAAGAAGTTTCAAGTGTGATGCTGTACTAGCAGAAAGTGATTAATAATCTAGACATCTGAGAGGCAGTCACGAACTTCTAATTCTGATGCCAAACAGAATCATGCTGTGACCATGAAATTTTCAATGAGCAACGCATTTTACTGACAACTGCAACCATTCCGCTGCTGCCTTCGTTCGTTTTAAAGAGTGTGATCAGTGGTGGAATCCAGCAAGCAACAACCACCGTAATGTTCAAAATCTCGTGCAAGATACTGAAAACTGGTCCATGATTAACTTTCAGTTTTTTTGTACTATAGCCGCGTCTGTGATAGGTCGATCTTCGAACACCTTAGCTTCTGCTTCTCATTTGGTGGTTGGTTCTTCAGAGAGAGATGGTACCCCAATTCATTGTTCATCATTAGATTTGAGCGACCACAATGGATGTGCCTGTGACAGAAAGGTACTCTATTAAAAGTTGATTCACTGTTGCAGCACACTTCAGTTAACTCAGCATCCAGTTTTTCAGTGTCTTTTCCCTTTAAAGACCAAGTAACTAATAACAGCACGAGATTCCACTTTATCAATGGGCTGCGTTATTTTGTTTTGGCTCTTATAAGGTGTGCTGAGGTAGGTATGTACCTCCAAACAAAGAAAAGTTCTTAGGTAACTTTATATGTCCATCGTGATAATTAAAATTTTATGACTGCTCATCTTATTTTCTCGTGATATAACGGCTGGAAAATAGTTCCAACGAGATGAGTTGTGAAATATTGGATTGAATTAAAGTGAAAGGATGGTAGTGTCTGAGGAAAGGATGAAAGAATTCATTAGAGGATAAAACAGGGGTGATGCTACTTAAACAATAACAAAGTTCTAGCATTCAGACATACAAAGTATCCTTCAAATCACACACCATAACATGACAAGAGTCCAAGCAAGTATCAAGTTATATCTCTTCATGAAACTAATTATTACGCTTACAATGTAAAACACACTGAACCGAGGCTCCCTATTTTGGTTTTAAAGTGGCGTCCAGTGTACAGCAGAACTTTAGTACGTGTCCCCTTCTTTGCTGTAAGTCGACTGTCGACAGACTATTTACTTGCCGGTACACAAGATGTTCTACTGTTGTTTATGTCTGGACTCAACTTTGCGTATTCGCGATGAAAACGCTATTGCTCACTCGCATACATACGGGTCATAGGAAACTTGGAAATTTGTTGTTAGTTCCTAAGGGACCAAACTACTGAAGCCATAGGGCCTTAGGCTTACACACTATTTAATCTAACTTAAACTAATTTACGCTACGGAAAACACTCACATCCATGCCCGAGGGGGAACCCGAACCTCCTACAGAGGGAGCAGCGCGAACCGTGGCAAGGCGCCTTAGACAGCGCGGCTACACCGACACCGCTCATAGGCACCAGTCCAAAAGAGCTGTCCCAAAGAGCACTAGAGCAGATCAGAATCTGAGAACATTCCACTTATTCAGAAAAGCTCAACACACTGACATTTAGAATGTAGCATAAACAGCTTCATACGATATTGATTATATATGTTCTCCAAATATTTCAGAGTGAAGCATATTATTTGTAATTCATAGGTATTATAAAAATGGATTTATGTATGTATGTACGTGGATACGTACGTATGTTCCACCTCTCCTCCTAAAAACTAAATCAATTTCAGCCATACTTGGTACACATATCCAGATAACAATAGCTGTGACATTAAGGACGACATACCTACCGTAATTCGGTAGATATCACATCAAAAACAACGAGATGCGTGAAAAACTGTCGCATTATACTTTACAATAAATTTATTACGTCAGTGCTACTGACTAAATTTGCGATAAATTTCGCAGACAGTATTAAACGTGCAGCTAAATGCACATACAAAATTATACCACAGTACCACACATAGTTCAGGAGATACGACATCATAAACACCGAGATGCGTGAAGAATTGCCTCATTCTGCATGACGCTTAAATTTATTCTTTCTTCGCTACTACCTCTGTTCGCAACAAATTTTGTAGACAGTACCCACACAGGCCAATGAATATACCTACAAAATTATACCATAGTATGACACATAAATCAGGAGATATGACCTTATAAACACTGAAGAGATGCTTGAAAAACTGCCACATCATGCATGACGTTTAAATTTATTATTACTAAACCGCTGATCCGATTTTAAAAACTTTCGTAGCTTGAACCCCGAGGAAGAATATAGGCTACTTTAGAAAGTGTATAGTACAAGATACTTACTGATCTGAGGGATATTACGTGAATTAGAAAAAAAATCTGTTTGGAAACCTATTTCCTGTTTGACTTTTGAATTCAACATCTTTGTGAAAAATCCTATATTAGTCGATACGTGCTACGTGATAAGATTGAAAGTGACGAATATAACGCCTACAATATCTTCAGTACGTTTAATCCGCATTTTTAAGATATTTTTTGCTTAATATATACGTTGCATAATTTACATTTACTAAGAGTGCTGTCCACTACTTGAGAACGAGAGCAACAAATATACACACAACGTCAAATCTTGACGCACCTTTTTCTCGCTTACAACTCTCATAAAGTGATAAAAGGAAAGGTTTATCACTTACTACATTTTCTTTCATCACACAGTAAAACTGTCGCATCAGGCATGACGTCACGAGGCTTAAATTTAATACTCTTTGCTACTAACTCTATTCGCAACACATTTGGCAGACAATATCCACATCCTATTGAAAGTACCTACAAAATTATAACACTGTACCACAAAGGGTGTAAGGGTGAAGTACCCTTTACACAATATCCCCGATGCTATCTCAAGCTGGCTGGTATGACCGAGCGGTTCTAGGCGATTCAGTCTTGAACTGCGCGACAGCTACGGTCGCAGGTTCGAATCCTGCCACGGGCATGGATGTGTGTGATGTCCTTAGGTTAGCTAGGTTTAAATAGTTCTAAATTCTAGGGTACTGATGACCTCAGATGTTAAGCCCCATAGTGCTCATAGTCAATTGAACCAATTGCTATCTCAATTACAAGCAACAATTCGCGGGGCACAGTGCATGTAACAGGTTCAAAAAATGGTTCAAATGGCTCTAAGCACTATAGGACTTAACATCTGAGGTCATCAGTCCCCTAGATCAAGAGCTACTTAAACCTAACTAACCTAAGGACGTCACACACAACCATGCCCAAGGCAGGATTCGAACCTGCGACCGTCGCAGCAGCGCGGTTCCGGACTTAAGCGCCTAGAACCGCATCGCCACAACGGCCGGCACTTGTAACAGTGTCTGGAGAGTTGACACACAGAAGGCTGTCGGCATCTTAGGAAAGTCGCTGCATTTTGGCAATGGCAGAGTTTGGTAGCATATTATGAGGATACGAAGTTACTGGTCACAGTGCTGAGATTTTGCCTTCTGCTTGTGAATCTGGATATACTGAATGTGTTTTCAGTGAACAAGACTCGTGTGTGAAATTCGGAAGTCCATTGATGTAACAGCTATGCCACTGATAAAAGTTAATGTGAAATCCTATTAAAAAATCCAATTAAATATAACACCACCGGTTACGTACATGAGTGAATATCGGTGCGGCGAGTATCCGGAGGATCACCCTGGGGGGGGGGGGGGCTTTGTATAAGGGGAGGGCAGGAGGAGATGGATAGAGAAAGAAAAGGGGTGGAGACAGGAATGGGGATAGGGGAAAGAGACATGGGAAGGAAGAGAAAGAGGGAGAAGGGCAAGAGAAAACACAGAGAGAGAGGGGAAGGTGGAAGTTGACTGACTACCATTATTGGAAACATACATACCCGGGGAACACCGAGTACTCAGCTAATCTTTTCATAAAAGATGCCGACCGCTGTCAGTCGAGCAGCAGTCATGTACCAAATAGTTTCATTTTGTGACTTCGGTTTTACATATCTTATAGAAAAGGATGACCAGGAGACCAGTTGTTTATTAATTTTCTTGACAATGATTTTATATCAGCTAGTCTGCCTCATGTATCGTTAAATCCAAATGGTTTATAAATATTAATCTACATTCATATCCAATGATGCCACCTTAGTGTGTTGAAACCGATCATCCAGTAAACAGTATTTAAGCGATCTTGGCTTTTGAATTATTTCTTTTCATAAAGGTACGTCCGTCATTGGATTACGACCGATATTATTGCCCCATTAAAATCATCATCTGAAACCTTGCCTAATCCACACTGGCCTCGAAGCACATAGGATCACAGTTCTGAGCTACTAACACTGGTGAGCTAAGACATTATAAGCACCTGCTTAATGATGTGTTACTCCAACTTTGGAACGAAATGTAGCAGCAGTTGCGGGTGGCATGGATTCGACAAGTCATTGGTAGGTTTCTGGTGATATCTGGCACCATGTGTCTACACAGTGTTCACACAATTTCTGTAAATTACGGAACGCGGAGCTGACGCCACATAGCGTCACAGATGTGTTCCACAGAGGTCAGATCAGGCTAATTTGGCTGTCATATATTTGCCTTCAGTATCGCTTGCTCAAACCAATGAAACACGTTTCTGTCTTCGTGAAAGGGTCAGTTACACGCTGGAAGATGCCATTGCTGTTGGTGAAGTCACCAATCATGGACTAGGAGGTGCACGGTAACGTTCACGTAGTTCACATTGCGTTTCATTACTACCACAGATCCCATGCAAGTCCAGGTGAATACCTCCCATAGCACAGTGCAGCCCTTATTGTCTAGAGATCGTGGCGCGGTGCATATTCAGAGCGACGTTCGCCTTAATGACCGCGTATGCTTACACCATCATCGGCAGGACGTAACAGGATAGGTCATTAATGCAACCAACCGACAAATGTCCATTGGTACATGGTCTCAATCCAATGATCCTATACGATGTCGTTGGGTTAACATGGATAGACGCTGATGCCTCATTTTCAGTCGTGTGCTATGAACGGTGTTCCACGATACATTTTCGCCTGAGACAGCATCGAACTCCGTCGTCAGAGCTGCCCACCCTTGTTTAGGCAACGGGCAACCTCAGATCTCCAGGTTCTCTGATGAGGCGTGGACAATTTGTCGTCACGTACTCGTGATTTCGCAGATCTTCAACCGTTTTCCAAAGGTACCTACGACAGCAGTACGCAAACAGCCGACCAGTTTCGCAGAGATGCCCCTTCCCAGTCGCCAAGACATATCAAATTTGTCACTTGTCTGATTCATTAATGATATTTGGTTTCTTCATTTATAGCCCATACAGTCGCTGGAAAGATCCCCTATCAGTAGGTACACCACTTGTATCATTTAATTGGTGCTTCTCACGCCCTCAACCTCACCAGTGGTATTCAGTGTGACGTGGGGTAGTAGCCTTAATGGTATCACTCAGCAAAGTACTTCTGTGAAGTACTGTACATCTCGGTACTCTGGATTGGGAGTTTTGCTAAATTCTATATATGCAGAGATTAATCAAAAAAAAAAAAAAAAATACTGAATACTCCAATATTATACGCTCTGTTTAATATTCTGTTAGCATGAGACTCTGAAATAACCCAATACCACGATAACGTACGTACGGACATCGGCTATTCCGAAGTACGCACTAAATAATATTTTATACACAGCGCCCGACTTACCGCCTTCTTACAGATAGTTCGCATGAGCGCTGCTATTATGGAGAGAAAATATGCGTGCCTTTACGCAAACTGTAATGATTAATTTGGTTCTCTGGGGTACTGGTCATTTATGTACCAACTTTAACAAATAAACTAAGATATTTTTATGCTTATTAAACGGAATATTTTTCAGTATTCATTATTCGTTATCTGCAAGGCAAGAAACTAAGGAGAATCTCATCTGCCGTTAAGCGGGCAATCTTAAACATACTGAATTCATTCAGTACGAAAACATTAATGACTGGCTTTTGTCTTTACTTTACTAGCTTTGAAACTATTTAAAGATCAAAATAGAGAAGTCTCCCGTATTTACATTTAATATTACACACTGAATTTCTAACTAAAAATATCGTCAGCGTAATGGCCGATCAGATGCTGCTAGGGTAAGAGAGCTCCCCACAGCACGAAGTTCTGAAATAGAGCTATTAATTACAATTAATGGTGGCTATTATGGGAGGTACTCACTACTTGAATAACCAACACTTTCTAATAACAATTGGACATATATTCTGATAACTTACAGACAGGCTTACATTAAATATCAGACTGTGATACAATGGCGGCCTTCCGCTAGACGAAATAAGCAAGGAAAAACAACTTACCCCCCAAAAAATTATCTCTGTTCTTCTTCATCTACAATACACAGGTGCTATAAACTAAAGGTTATTTACTAAACGCATCGCTGATTGCCAGCTTTACAGATAATAAACTACACTTTTTAATATTTGATATTTATGGCGCACACGGACGCAGTCTTTCAATAATTTACAGCTCACACGTCACTCTTTTTTAACGGACAAAAACCCTTTTAATTATTCTCTAAATGTCAATTTATATGACGTTCCATCACGTGTACTGCATGAGTAGTGCAACCACAATAAAGGAGATCGTTTCTACACTGGCTAGTCACATAATGTGACCACCTTTGAAAAACCTGAAAACCGCGCTTTTACAGGCGGACCGCTGTGAGGCAAGTAGGTAGATAGTCGACGAGGTTCCGGCAGATATCCACAGGCATATGGAGCCATGCCGATCGCACTGCCGTGACTTGATGCGCTAGGTTTCATCCATAGCGCTAACCGCTCACACAGATTCTCGGTTGCCTTCAAATCCGGGTAGTTTCGTGGGCAGGAGAATATGGTAAATTCGTCCTGTTTCTCTTGAAACCGTGCACGTACACTACGAGCTGTGTAGGACGTTGCATTGTATTGCTGGTAGACGGCATCGTTCAAAGGAAAATCAAACTACATGTACGAATGGGCATAGACGCTGAAACCTCCCCATCTCCTCTTTACCTCTTTTGTTAATGATAACCTTCCCTTTTACAATAAACAATGAAACCTTTCCATAGGATATCTATCTCTTGCTTAGTAGTAACAAGTGAAATCTTCTCTTTGAAATGTATTCTCTTTCTCAATCTTCGCATACAAATTTAATTGCTGCTTATTAAAAGTGATTTTCTGATTATTTCGACGAAACATAGAATTTGTCGTCGTCGTGGCCCTCAGTCGTTATCTGCAATAACCCATAACTGTTCCTTACCTTTCTTACTGTTACTGGTTCGCCACCTGACTGCTACATCGAACTGCGACATGAATATACTTACTCTGGTTTACTATACTCTATTAACTGCTGATGGGCTGTCATAATAAATGGCTCTATTTGTTACCAAAGCTGACGTTATTCTTTAATAGCAAAGCTGACGTTATTCTTTAATTAATTTGACTGAAGTTACGTAATTCATAGTTACACTTTCTCTTGACCACAATAAAATTTCTGCAAAGTTTTATGTTGATGGTTTTTGGGATGGATTATAATCAGTAATGCAACATTGCTGGTAAAAATTAATTATATTCTGAATGAAATGATTTTATATACGTTCAAATGGGACTTACATTTTACAATAATCTTACAATTAGGAATGCACAAAAATACCTTCAGTAGTCTTGAGTTTCTCAAAAAATTAATTCAATAATATTAGTTCCTCTTATTACAATAGTTAGCTGATGTCTCTGTACATCCGTATATAATCTCTTGTAAATCATAGCTAGTGGCTGGCAGGCACACCGCTCCTCCCAACCTCTCGCTTCAGACCTCGTACCGACTCGCTTCACATCTCGCTTACTACTGACATCCTACGAACGCTAAAGTGCGGTATCTCCTGCCAACAATGCTTTCTGGTGCAGACAATCCCTGCTACCATTACAAAATGTATCGGTGCGCGGTCTTTCCCGCTCTTTTCTTAAAATGTATCCATATGCGGTCTCTCCCGCCCTTTTTAAAATTATATCAATTTGCAGTTTCACTTGTCAACAATACTTTGGTGCACACATTCCCTGCTATCACAATTATTTCCAACATGACAAATATTAATTATTCCTACTTCATCCTATTAATAAAATATAAAAATCTTTCATAAATTGTGATTTGACAATAGACAATAGAAATACAGGGTGTTACAAAAAGGTACGGCCAAACTTTCGGGAAACATTCCTCACACACAAAGAAAGAAAATATGTTATGTGGACATGTGTCCGGAAACGCTTACTTTCCATGTTAGAGCTCATTTCATTACTTCTCTTCAAATCACATTAATCATTGAATGGAACCACACAGCAACAGAACGTACCAGCGTGACTTCAAACACTTTGTTACAGGAAATGTTCAAAATGTCCTCCGTTAGCGAGGATACATGCATCCACCCTCCGTCGCATGGAATCCCTGATGCGCTGATGCAGCCCTGGAGAATAACGTATTGTATCACAGCCATCCACAATACCAGCACGAAGAGTCTCTACATTTGGTACCGGGGTTGCGTAGACAAGAGGTTTCAAATGCCTCCATAAATGAAAGTCAAGAGGGTTGAGGTCAGGAGAGCGTGAAGGCCTTGGAATTGGTCCGCCTCTACCAATCCATCGGTCACCGAATCTGTTGTTGAGAATCGTACGAACACTTTGACTGAAATGTGCAGGAGCTCCATCGTGCACGAACCACATGTTGTGTCGTACTAGTAAAGGCACATGTTCTAGCAGCACAGGTAGAGTATCCCGTATGAAATCATGATAACGTGCTCCATTGAGCGTAGGTGGAAGAACATGGGGCCCAATCAAGACATCACCAACAATACCAGCCCAAACGTTCACAGAAAATCTGTGTTGATGACGTGATTGCACAATTCCATGCGGATTCTCGTCAGCCCACACATGTTGATTGCGAAAATTTACAATTTGATCACGTTGGAATGAAGCCTCATCCGTAAAGAGAACATTTGCACTGAAATGAGGATTGACACATTGTTGGATGAACCATTCGCAGAAGTGTACCTGTGGAGACCAGTCAACTGCTGATAGTGCCAGCTCACGCTGTACATGGTACGGAAACAGCTGGTTCTCCCGTAGCACTCTCCATACAGTGACGTGGTCAAAGTTACCTTGTACAGCAGCAACTTCTCTGACGCTGACATTAGGGTTATCGTCAACTGCACGAAGAATTGCCTCGTCCATTGCAGGTGTCCTCGTCGTTCTAGGTCTTCCCCAGTCGCGAGTCATAGGCTGGAATGTTTCGTGCTCCCTAAGACGCCGATCAATTGCTTCGAACGTCTTCCTGTCGGGACACCTTCGTTCTGGAAATCTGTCTCGATACAAACGTACCGTGCCACGACTATTTCCCCGTGCTAATCCATACATCAAATGGGCATCTGTCAACTCCGCATTTGTAAACATTGCACTGACTGCAAAACCACGTTCGTGATGAACAGTAACCTGTTGATGCTACGTACTGATGTGCTTGATGCTAGTACTGTAGAGCAATGAGTCGCAAGTCAATACAAGCACCGAAGTCAACACTACCTTCCTTCAATTGGGCCGACTGCCGGTGAATCGAGGAAGTACAGTACATACTGACGAAACTAAAGTGAGCTCTAACATGGAAATTAAGCATTTCCGGACACATGTCCACATAAGATCTTTTCTTTATTTGTGTGTGAGGAATGTTTCCTGAAAGTTTGGCCGTACCTTTTTGTAACACCCTGTATACACGTCTTAGAAGCCAGGGATAGACTCATACTGGTGTTGATCCTTTGTGAATTCCAGAATTACGAGAACGAATGCCACGAAAACGATCCCTAGACGATAACGCTCTTTCCTCCGGCCTAGAAGCTCCCGACGATGATTTCATGTCGTACACGCCAATGGCCATCTGTCCGTTGGAGCATAAAACATGTTTCATCTCAAAAGGCCACCTGTCGCCAGTCAGTGGACGTCCAGCTGCGATACAGGCGTGTGAAAACTCCAGCATTCGTCACCGATGAACAGCAGTCAACATGGGTGCATGAACGAGGAGCCTGCTGCGGAGGCATATACGCGACAACGATCGCTGAACGGTTGTTCAGCAGACGTCGTTGGTAGTTTCTTGGTCCATGTGGGCGGTCAGTTGGACAACAGTTGCACATCTGTTCGCTCGTACACATCTCCACAGCTATCGTTCACCCCTGCCATAGATGGTCCGTGGTGCACCACACTTCCTTCGGCGGGTATACCATTTTGCCATGTATACTTTAACCATGCCAGTCTGGGTCAGTCTGGGTCCACACTCGTGCGGTCGGTCCACTTTACTGTTTCGTTTCGTCTCCCTTGACTTCCATGTACTGCACTTCTTTGTACCACGTGGCCATTAGACTCCTGCCAAACAGATTTCGTCAATCCAGAACATATAAATGTCTTAATCTCGGACGAGCCCCCAGTTTTTATGAACCCTCTCTACTATGATGGAAAAGTTATCTTCATACGGAGACCGTTACGGCCTTATAGTACTTTCTAGATCTGACCATATTGTCTCCTTTGTTGATGCTTCTGAGTCTATGTTGTCCATGTGGCTTCTCGTTGTCTAGGCGATAATTCCTTTGCTTTACAGACTTAGTCTTTTTGGAAATGCTCCCTCCCTTGTACAAAAAGCAAATGACCACGTACTTTCGGAAATCAGACTTTCGCATTACAATTTCCGCATTATCCTCGGTCTCCTCCACCACCAATGCTGGTGCTGCCACCTGAAGTCTGTGAGTGCTTATTGCACGTAGACATCGGACATACGTCTTCGTACATCCATATTTAAATTGGTTAATGGTGGGACAACAGCTGGTATGATTTTTATTCAAAATAAAACTCCTCCATCCATACTTAAGATTTCATATTTATTTGGCTACTAGTTTCGACGCTGCGTCAACGCCTTCTTCAGGCCGCACACTTTGATGATATCAATTGCGTGTATCTGAGTACTAGAAGTCTGCAGTGAGACCAATACGTGCTCCACATGGATGGCGGGCAGTAACTAGTGTTTTAAAAATTTGACGCTAGTTAGTGACCGCCATCCATGTGGAGCACGTATTGGTCTCACCGTGGACTTATAGTACTCAGCCACACGACATTGATATCATCGAAGTGTACGGGCCTGAAGATGGCGGCCGGCTTCTGTGGCCGACCGGTTCTACGCGCTACGGTCGCAGATTCGAATCCTGCCTCGGGCATCGATGAGTGTGATGTCCTTAGGTTAGTTAGGTTTAAGTAGTTCTAGGGGACTCATGACCTCAGATGTTAAGCCCCATAGTGCTTAGAGCGGTTTTTTTGAAGATGGCGTTGACGCAACGTAAAACTAGTAGCCAAATAAATATGAAATATTGAGTACAGCTCGAGGAGTTTCATTTTTAATAAAAATCGGACATAGGTGATGACCACATTATTGTGACTGGACAGTGTATAACCCTTGTTTATAATAGTAGGTGTCCCACACAAATTACAAAATGTGTACACCTGCGCAGGAAAATGAAAAAAGAAAGAAACAAAATGGTCCCTCCGGCGACGAGCTTGCCGGAGGGCAAGTTAGAGAGATACATCGCGCGGCTACCGCCAGTACTCCTTTCTTATAGCGTCATCTGTGCCATCGTTTTCAAAAATGGTTCAAATGGCTCTGAGCACTATGGGACTTAACATCGGAGGTCATCAGTCCCCTAGAACTTAGAACTGCTTAAACCTAACCAACCTAAGGACATCACACACATCCATGCCCGAGGCAGGATTCGAACCTGCGACCGTAGCGGCCGCGCGGCTCCAGACTGCAGCGCCAAGAACCGCTCGGCGACTCCGGCCGGCGCCATCGTTTTCGCTTTGACCGGCTGCGAGTCGGTTGGTCAACGCGGGTTCGGCTATTTAATTCTGCAGCGTCAAGGCAGCAGCGTCACTGTGTGTTCTGTCGGTTGCGGTTACAACACGGTCGAGAGGTTGGCCCTTACTTGGTGCGCATGCTCATTGCGCGTGGTATTACTGGAGGGTCTCCTGGCATCAAAAAATGGCTCTGAGCACTATGGGACTTAACTTCAGAGGTCATCAGTCCCCTAGACTTAGAACTACTTAAACCTAACTAAACTAAGGACATCACACACAGCCATGCCCGAGGCAGGA
This sequence comes from Schistocerca serialis cubense, assembly GCF_023864345.2. Classification (NCBI taxonomy): domain Eukaryota; kingdom Metazoa; phylum Arthropoda; class Insecta; order Orthoptera; family Acrididae; genus Schistocerca; species Schistocerca serialis. The sequence continues at coordinate 446,604,707 of NC_064645.1, forward strand.
TTCGAACCTGCGACCGTAGCGGTCGCGCGGTTCCTGATTGTAGCGCCTAGAACCGCTCAGCCACCCTAGCCGGCGTCACCTGGCATCAACCGTTCGATTGAGCATATGGTGTCTGTTTAATTTAAACAGATGCAACTGTGTGCTTATCTATATTTGTTAATGGTTAGCTAAAGTAGTCTTTAGTGACGAGTCTGATATGTCAAATTTATGTTACACCTGACGTGATAACGGGGCTTGGGCTTTCCATCTTACTCTCCTACCACTTCATGAATAATCCGCAGCTAGATGTAAGGAAGCCCTGTGAGTTGGTTATTATTGAGTGATGGTATATCTGAAACTGCTTTTACCTTGGTAATTAAGTACCAAAATTGACACCTTAATTAACAAGTAACGAAATACTATGTCGTCTCGTAAAACCACATCAGATTCTATGAAAGTATAGTTCTGGTGAGCTCTTTCCCGTTTAAAGTAATACACAAGCTGTCATTATTACGTTAGAAGGAACAATCTTATATACGCATCTATTGCAGTGTTTCAATGAAATCTTAAGTATTGAGTTTAAAAAAAAGGTTTTTTGTCGTCCCTTCCTGTTTTAATGTTATGTTTTGTTCACTTATGTAATATGAATATGCAATTGCAAGTGTGCTGTTGTAGTCGATATATGTTTCAGTTGTGGGGATCGCAGTGTATTTCATCCGGTACGTTGGGACGTGGCACCGGGGCCTGACGACTCGATCGTTGCCAGTGGAACTGTGTTTCGTTAGACCCGCCTCCAGATTCCTGGCCTTCTGTCTCGATTTCGTCCTTACGTTGAGTATTGCTGTTCTCATTGTTCCTGGCTCTGTCAGGTCGTTAGCTTTGCAGCTTTCTCCTTTGCACCTTTCGCTCAAAAGATGAAAACTGTAAAACTGGGTCACTCTGTAATAGGTGGGCGATCAGACGGCTGGAGGCTCCACCTTATTAATTCTGTATTCCATTATCAGCCATTTGTACCATATTGTACCTTGTATGCTGATTGTGAAGTTTAATTTTGATAAAAGAGGGTTTCATATGCGCATGTTCTCAGGGAATGTTTAGATGCTGAGGTGCAATTTTTTATTAATTGTTTGTTATTAAATTTGTGCCTACCTGTACTGGCATCAACTGGATTATTCATTAGTCAGATGTTCGTGTGCTTGGTGTTTTCATGCCGAGTGTTGAAGTTTTAGAAGTTGCCTTATTGTTACTTGTGTGCCTTTTGTTATGCCTTAATGTTATACCATTCTATGAATTTATATTTCAAAAGAAAAGTTATTGTACAGGATAGTTTTGAGGGTTCAGAGTTTGACAAGTTTTGATTGTATTAAGTATTTACACCAAAAGAAAATTTTCTTAATGTTTTATGCATTTGTTACACAGATTACAACAGGGCTTTAAGATAAAATTTTAATGTGCTCCTGTGAGGTTGTTCAATTTATCTGTTTGTATTTAAATTGTGCAAGCTGATGACCATTGTTTAACATAAGCTGTGTATGTTTTGTAATTGCGGCCCCGCTACTTCCTGTCGTATTATTGGACGCAATTAGCACGTTCCATAGAGTACGACAAGTAGGAGAAAGGAAATTGACTATGTTGTCTTCCTCCGAACTGTAACACTGATTTATGTGGAGGGAGGTCTCGGTGAATAATACGCAGTATGAAAACTTCAGACATTTATTAACAAAAAAATACATAAGATAACTTTTTAGAGTCCGCAACTCGTGGTCTTGCGGAAGGGTTCTCGCTTCCCGCGCACGGGGACCCGGGTTCAGTTCCCGACGGGGTCAGGGATTTTTCCTGCCTCTTGTTGGCTGGGTGGTGCTGTGTCGTCTTCATCATCATCATTTATCCCCATTATGGTCGGAGGAAGGCAATGGCAAACCACCTCCGCTAGGACCTTGCCTAGTACAGCGGTGCGGGTCTTCCGCATCGTCCCCTACGCTCCTCGGAGTATGGGACCTCATCATCAACTTTTTATAATGAAGTTTATCTGATCAGCACTCATTCCAAAATCTTACAATTAAAAAATATAATTAGTAAATAAATGATTTTAAGGATGATATGATTAAAATGATTCTCGGGAAGGTGATTTTAAGGATCTGCCAAAATTTCGCAATTAAAGAAAATAAAATTAGTTTTTTGACGATGATTTTAAAAGAATTAAAGCAGTATACATTTTACAGCATCATGCTGTGACAAATGGCAGTCGGAACTACGAACAGGGTTCACAGGATACAAGACCGAATGCGTGATTCCATATGGCTAACATACCACTTCACATAAGACTACAAGTGCGCTCATATGAAAAAAAACAAATACTAGAATTAATGTAACAACCATTACAACCGCTGTCCTACCAATCGGGACGGGTGTCTATCATAGTCCGCCAGACCCCACCACGACACGAGGTAGAACTGGCCAGCGGCACTCAAAATTACGTCAAGAAATCTTCAGTAACGTCTTCAATAACACTGTTGAGCACAATAGGACATGAAGTGAACACATAGTGCGTTGCGGGGCGATCACTCTGTTGTAGAAATAATTCAAACGCCAAGATTCGTTAAATACTGTTTACTGGATAACCGGTTTCAACATACTAAAGGTGCCATAATCGTATCTGAATGTAGCTGAACATTTATAAACCATTTGGATACAACGAAACGTGAGGCAGACCAGCTGATGTAAAATCATTGTCACAAAAAATAGGAAACAAGTGCTCTCATTATCATTCTTTTCCGTTATATATGTAAAACCAAAGTCGCACTGAGTGACACTGATTTTACATCAGCTGGTCTGCCTCATGTTTCGTTATATCCAAGTAGGTTGTAAATGTTACGCTACATTCAGATCCGATGATGGCATCTTTAGTATGTTGAAACTGGTTATCCAGCAAACAGTATTTAAGCGGACTTGGCTTTTGAATTATTTCTAGAATAGGATGTTTACCAACTCACACTACGCAAGTTCAGTTTTTAATTATTGGGTGAAGAAAACAATTTAAAATTATGCCTCACGAAGTTACAGCCGAAAGGAACTGCGTTCATCTTCTAAAAGATCTCGACATCCTGATAAAAGGAATCCCAACATTCAAACAATCATAGCTACTAAACACTTCTTAAAATACAATCACCAGAGAATACTCTTGAACTTAAGGTTAAGTTCATGAAGGTTAATGGTTTGTTAGACTTGGTAAATTGTACATTACTGCCATTTAAACGCAGTGACAAGATGAAACTTCTACAGTAACAAGGTGTTCATAAATACTGATCCCAATGTCTAATTAATTACTTGAATAACTGCCAAAGTCAAAATGGAGGTGCCGCCTTTGGCTCTGTATCAGTACCTTGCTTAACCAAACGGTAGAATTCTCCAAACAAGTCCAGTTACATTTACTGGTGTCACGAACTGCGGAGGACATCTCTCGAGTACAATTTAGCTTTAAGACACCGATAAATTCAATGTTTCTAGTAATACCATGACTCCAAAAAGAAACGGTTCCATTCCTGGATGTTCAGCTGGGTCGCTGTATCCACAACGTATCGTAGGTAATTCCATTTCAGTCAATATTGGCCGCCGATGACGAGTCTGACAACAGTTTCGATCAGCCACCAGCTCCAGGGGCCGTGTACGGTGCCACATCACACTTCATGCAGCCGCCCCTGCTATCCCACGCCCGCATTACAAGTGCCTGCGCAACCAAGCTGCTCCGCGGCTCACGACACACACCCGTGTTACTGCCCGCTGCCACGGCCGCTTCCGGAACGGCCTCCATGTGGCATCGCAGCCGCGAACCAAAGCGAAAGATCCTCATTGTATCTCGGAAGTGCTTACATTCGGCACAGAACCATGACGCAATTCCTGTGAAACGGTTTGTGGAAACTACAGGAAACCTAAATCTTAAACACTTGGCTGAGATTTGAACATTTGTCTTTCCGAAACCAAGTCCAGCCTCGTAGCCATTGAGCCAATTAATTATTTGGTTAGGAACAGAGGCAGTATGGTGACCATCCTCTTTTCATACCTGGAGAATCTAATGCAATAACAAAATAAAATAAACAAGTAAAAACAACCGAATGATTGATGCAAACTTATGTAATTATTCGATTTTTCAGAGACTAATCTCTACTCCACTTCTCTGTGTAATTTTCTCTTGGAGACCACGTCAAACCAGTACACAACAACAGTGGAACGTTTATGCAGCTGTCCCAAGCCACATAATGGAAGATTTCCGATGATGTGGTACAAAATTTTCCGTCTCTTTCAAAGTTGCACTGGAGAAATATAGAGTTGTGACGAGTGTGGAGTTTACAAGTGTTGAGGGGACCAAGTGCCAAAGCCGCGTGTTCTGTAGATAGACATTACGTGCCTTTAACGCAGTGGTTTCCATTGCCTTCAGCATCTTCATGCCGTTGATCATTGCTCATTCTTCCGCCTTTTAGGGGCAGTTTCCCACCTCAGTGGCAAGAGAATGTTTTAAACCTGTGTCTTCTTTCAGAAGGCCGTTGGTAGAATGAGTTAGAGTGATTTACAAAGCTGGAAGTCTGCTATAGGTCTAGGAATAAGTTTTTTGACAGCAATTAAAACGTCCTTCTTCAGTTGCCAAAAACATTCAAGGGATTTTTGATCAATATTGTTTGTTAAGTAAAGCTCTTTTTATAATATTTGAAAAATGTATTGAAACAGTAAAACCATTTTTGTGAGCACTCATAAACACCGATAAAAGTATCTTGTTGCCACTAACACCACTATAATATGTTCTCAAGTTATGTTTGTGCTGTTTTAACTAAGTTTCAGAAAGTAAAAGTACCCATGAATAAGATTTGGGGTGAATTTTAAGGTGTTCAGATTTGTGTCTAAATATTAGTTGTTTCCATCAACTTCTCTGTCAATCAAATCATGTACAACAGGAAGCATTCATGGGTTCTCATTGTACGAGTAATTCATCAGCACTATATTTTCCAAATCCTTAACAGCATTGGCTCTCATGATTGGGCCTGACAGAAAGCCCTCGTGATGTGATGTGCCCTGCCTTTGTCCATGGTTCCCATTGTTACTTCAACTCAGAATTTGAACAACTAATTCACGATCAATACAGGAACACAAATCGCCTTTGACAATCTCACGATTTTTGGATAGACTTCAGTAGACACTGCGTTGATATGTTCTTCCACAGCGTATTTTGGGCAAAGACATAAATTCAGAGCAACCAATGAAAATATAAGAGTTACGTTTCCTGTTCATAATAATAGTATAACATCACAATTTTGTATCTATCTTTAAGTTCATTAAACTAGACCAAAAATACCATTCACTGTCAGTTAACTTAATCGAAACATGTTTTCATTATCGCTACTCTCCAGACATTAAAATGAAAGAATCTAACAACAGCACGAAGCTTATCTCCCTTTGCTGCCTGCACAGTAATCTCATCTTTCTTCACTATCTTCACAGTAATCACCACAAATGTTTGTCAGGTAACAAATGTGCATCATATTATTTCACACTGTTGGTCCATTAACAGAAATGAAATTACCCTCTTCCACAGAAATTTACCTTGTATATGTGAAATCTTCTGTGTACTTTTACGCTCTTTCACAGACATTTACCTTACATTTGCGAAATCTTCTGTGCACTTTAAAACAAAGGTAAATGAGTTGCAGAAGATCGCTGGTGGTACCTAAGGGCCAAGAATTATTACGTGCAATAGGCGGACAATTGTCATTCCTTCAGAGCAAGTACGTGTGTGATAGATAATGATTCTCCAAAGGTCAACATTTGAAATTCCCATTTTCTAACGTTCACTATTACATACTCAATTGCAGCTGGTAAACTGTAGTCGAATAAAATCCACAGAAATTTTTTGCAGTAAGCCACTAAAAATGTAAAATCGGCAGTGGTAATGCTGGGAGTGATTTTGAAGCTCGTGCAAGGCATATTTTCTGTTGAAGCTGTAAAAATACTTTCGCACTTAAATGAAGATTGTTACTGGTAAAAAGTGTAACCAATAGAACCAAGAAAGCTCACCTCTAGTTGCGACCGACTAAAGAAATTGTGCTTAACTAGCTAGACTGAATGACACAAAATGAAATCATTCAACTACAAACCGGGTTTTTCGAACAGTTGTTTGTTATGACGGAGATCATTATTGCTAGACAGCCTCTTCCATTATTTCTTGAATTTCACCTGCGATAACAGAAAACAGTACGCTTTTGCACGCGAAATGAAAATGCTTCAGACACATTTCTTTAAGGTATATTTCTTTCCTTTTTCGTCATTTAGTATCATGGAAATAACATTTAGGACTGCTGAGAATAGCTTGGGCGATATAATATGTCCGTAAGGACTCCTCTTTCGAATCCATAAATTTTCGCTATCCTCATGAAGTTTAATTCAACATGTCATATTGTTCTATACAAGGTGCACTAAACACTTAGTCAAACCAATCCCGATGGGCAAAAATGTTAAAATGAGTGCTTCATAGCAGTAACTACTGTTGGGATAGGAATATTTTGTTTGAGAAACACGCGGGTCGCATCCACTTCTCGACCGGAAACGGCTATTATATCTGGCGATTGATTATGAATAGTTTTTTCTAGGATGGAGAAGATTTGTTTTTTAACGTTAATATCTATGAAATCTATGATCACCCCTTCGGAGATTTTTCCCCCAATCGCATCCTCTCTCCCGTCCGTAAAAAAAAATAAATAAATAAAAAATAAAAAAATAAACTGTCCTTGCAAATGATATTTGCAGCCAGATCCCCTCTCGTACAGACGTTGCCTCTCAGTATTAGAATGAAGAAAGCTAGAACTTTTTCTACTTTTTCTTGTGCCTTTGTACCGCATGGCCGCAGTGTCAGCACGGTTACTTATAGATGCGGTATGATTAGTTTATGTGGTTGTCTGATGAATTTCCAGTCACCACCCCTCTACACCACAGGACGGAATGTGTGTACACTAAGTGTCTGCGGGGAGCGCTATTCATCTGAACGTGAGCTGAAAGTTTCTAAATATTTGCGAATCGTGATACTTAAGTGTAGCCTAAGGGGTAGCCCGGTATTCACTTAGTGGCATACGGGAAACTAAAAAAGAACTTTCACTTTGACTGGCACACCGACGTCGTCAATCCACTGGGAGGGCTCAATCCGGGGCCAGTCCACCTTTATGTCCCCTAAGCGGTGCTTTAACACGCATGGGTATCCGGGCGGATCTGAAGAAATCTCCAGCAATCTGCAACACGCAGTGGAAATTGGCCATTATAGTTAATACATATTTGTGTTATAGGTCAACGTCAGTAGGTACTACAAATGAGCACATGGAAAATATTCGAGCCTAGCTCACCGTAGCCCACGTGATGTCAAAATGATATTTACTGATTTCGTACAAACTTTTGTTTTTCAGTTGTAGTACATAAATGCATCCGGTACCAATAATATAGTGGTATCGTTAGTACATTTGTTAATTAATAAACGAAGTAGCTGGAGTGTAGTTAGGTAGGTAATGTGGATTAGTTTTTTCCATCCTCCCCACTCCTGCGCAACTAATATGATAGATTATACACCAGAGGAGGCCGGAATACATTAACCAAATAGACATGTCGTGGTATATCGCATGGATCACAAAGCTGAAGCGGTTGAAAAATCAGTTAAATTGAAAAACAAGAATTATTGTAACCCATGGCTTCAGATAGCGCCAGATTACATATATTGTACTTCAGAATAAGTACGATATCTGTAATCTGGCGGTCTCTCAAACCATGGCTTGCAATAATTCTTGTTTTTATCGATTTTTTTAATGACAAGAATCGATCGTCTTCACATAATCTACCGTGTCATCACGTGGCGTAATAAGGCCACAACTTCTGATGAAGATATTTTTGCAAATACATAAACCATGTTCAAGGGCCATTAAACCTTTAATTGCAAAAGGCTGGCCGATGTTTCAACCACTTACACAGTTGCTGTTTTGCAGCCATACTCGACATCTTTATCACAGAGCTGTTTTCCCCGAAGATGAAACAGCAGTGCTTTCGAAATCGTTAGTAAATAAATAAGAGGCTATAAACAGGGTCGACTGTAGACAAAATTGTAAGCCAGCAGGCTTTAATCTACGTAAATAAAAAAATATTTATCAACTGTCGTCGCCAATTTAAAACACTATGAAAGAAGCAACCTGATTTGCAGCATATGTTTCCAGTAAAACTGTTGTTTAGTATTAAGGCTAAAAATTCATTGTAACTATCAGAGATTCCTATAGTCATGTAAATAATTAAATTTTTACGTTATAAAAACACATAGCTGGATGCACTACGTAACGACTGAAAGCAGCAAAATATCATTATTGAATTACTGTTCATAATTTTGAATGTTGAGCATGAGATACTCTCGAAGAACCGCATCACGAACCAGAAGCCGCTGTAATGTGTATTTATTTATCGACACCTGGTGTAGGTCGATCGACCTTCTTCAAGTCGCTATAACCAGTACTCCAAGTTAGGGATGGAGCATCGAGGAACTCTCCGTGGTACAAGGCAACGCCGGGACCGCTCGCGGCGTGCATGAGCTGTCAGATCGAGAGGCGCTAGCTGCGAGAGCAAAACAGTTCGTTGCCCACCGAAACTTGATGCTGAATTTGAGTGATCAGTTAACCTGTTATAAAACCTCAACTATTGGGACAACTCTTCGTTCATTTGCAGGTTGTTGCTGACTGGGCCGTTCAGGCTAGCAGCAACGTATGATGTGATGGCGTAATCTTGCAGCCGTCTTCCTATTTTGTGATTAACTATTAAATTGACTGTTACTTGTCAATGAAGTGCACCAGCAGTGTGTGACTGCTACGGTCGCAGGTTCGAATCCTGCCTCGGGCATGGATGTGTGTGATGTCCTTAGGTTAGTTAGGTTTAAGTAGTTCTAAGTTCTAGGGGACTAATGACCACAGCAGTTGAGTCCCATAGTGCTCAGAGCCATTTGAACCATTTTGAGCACCAGCAGCATTTTCTGCCTCGGGGCCATTAACGCCGTACTTACCTGCCCTAGTCGTTAGCCTATTTTTCCGGCAGTGTGACTTTCCTCGTCGTGTTGATGCTGTCCGGCACGGAACGTCATTCGACAGCCTTTTAAGTTGTTTAGTTCATATTTTGCTTAGAGTGGTTATTGTTCTCTTATCTGTTTTAGACGCTAATTTACGAAGACGTAGTGCTGTTTGTATTCTCGTCCATGGCCTATATTTTCCGCCGTTGTCCCGTTGGTCGGGCAGAAGGGAATTGGTTAAATTGTTGGTTGGTCGTTGGGCCGTCCCTAGTTTTGGTTGCCATCCGAATTATTTAACTTGAACTCTTGGCTGCCTGTCTCACCTCACCTTACGTTTGAGCTACCTTCTCAGGCTGACCCTTGTAACACTTCTGAGCACCACTTCTTCTGTTTGTTTTAGATTGTGATTTTCATCTTAGTTTGAAATATTGTGTGAGGCCTTCGGCCATGTATTTATTCAGTTCTCTTTAAATTTTACTTAAAGGCCTTCATTCTTGTTAAATTAAAATTTTGAAGATTGATTTTATTTTAAAAAAGAAAAAAAATCGATAAAATTGGTTCTATCTGAAAGTGTTGGTAATTCAGGTTCAAATGGCTCTGAGCACTAATGGGACTCAACATCTGAGGTCATCAGTCCCCTACTTAAACCTAACTAACCTAAGGACATCACACACATCCATGCCCGAGGCAGGATTCGAACATGCGACCGTAGCAGTCACGCGGTTCCGGACTGAAGTGCCTAGAACCGCACGGCCACCACGGCCAGCCTGTAATTCAGGCCCTAAGCCGTTAGTTATTCCATGTGTTATGTGTGGCCTTCAGCCGAGGAATTATGTGAACTCCTTTTAATAAGGCCTTCAGCTGTGTGTATTCTTTAAAGGAATTTTTTTTATAAGGGGGAAGAGGTTTATGTTAAATTGTTTGTCTGACTTGTTGTTCAGGTCTTCAGCCGTTGTTTCGATTTTTTTTGTGGACTTAATCCGTGCAATAAATCAATATTTCTTTAATTAGGCACTCGGCTCTTCTGATGTAATTTTAAAAAGAAATTTCTAGGTTGGAAAAACTGTTTAATAATGTGTTTTAATTATAGTTGTCCTTCAGACATCTAGTATAGGCCTTTAGCCGCTAACTGTTTTCAATTGCATGTTTGTTTTGTTTTTTGGATTTTTTTAAGCAAAAAGAAATTTTATCTTCTATTTTCAATTGCTTTTGATTTCTAATACAGGCCTTCAACGATTCTTGTTTTCGGTGTGGTTTTGGGCCTTCAGCCGAGGAAGCATCTCAAGTTCTTTAACTAAGCCTTCAGCCATATTGTTTGGTTGGGATCTTTTAAAGCAATGTGTAAATGAGTGGTTCTTAGAAAAATAAAGTTGTGTGTTTCATTGTGCAACGGCCCCGTCCACAATCATAACCTTATCCTGCGCGCTCTGTGAGTACCTACCAACCAGGTTTTACCCCTATACTTCACTGGATAATACAAAATTGTATAAGACGAACGACGTGTGTGTAAGTAGGAAGTTCCCATTAAAATACTCGCCAACATCTGTGCTGGTTTAGTATTGTAAGACCCGTCTGTGTGTCACTGGATGCATAATTGTATTTGTTGCTAGTGTAGTGAACAAAATGTTGCCTGTAGCTGCAACAGTGTGTTCCCAACACTGACATCCGCAGTCAACATCCTGAGTTGATGCAGCTCACTTAGCAGCTATGAGCCGCTTCCGCGCTTCAGTCTAGCTCCTGTCGCCATAGCCGAGTCCTCGGCTACCGACTAACTGTCGAGAATACGGTAACATGCGACAGTGCTGCTCCTTTCGGACGATCAGCTTCCAGGCCGAAGTACTTCCATGTCTATATCATATTCCGCAAGCGACCTTAACGGTGTGTGACAGAGGGTATCACGAGGACCACTAACTGATCCCCCTTTCCATGATCCACTTGTGAATGACGCGTGGCAAAAATGGCTGTCGGTAAACATTTGTATTAGCTTTAATTTTATCGTCGTGGTAATTCCGCGAGATGTATGTGAGGGCCGGCCGAAGTGGCCGTGCGGTTAAAGGCGCTGCAGTCTGGAACCGCAGGACCGCTACGGTCGCAGGTTCGAATCCTGCCTCGGGCATGGATGTTTGTGATGTCCTTAGGTTAGATAGGTTTAACTAGTTCTAAGTTCTAGGGGACTAATGACCTCAGTAGTTGAGTCCCATAGTGCTCAGAGCCATTTGAACCATTTTTGTATGTGAGAGGAAGTAGTATGTTGTCCGACACTTCTCGGAAAGCGCTTCATCGAAATACAACGCTATTCTTGTAAGGTCTGAAACTAGAGTTTGCTGAGCATCTCTGTAACGCTGTCGCGCCAGCTAAACGAACCCGTGACGAAACATGCCGATCTTCGTTGGATCTTCGCTATTTCTTCTATCAATCCTACCTGGTAATGGTGCGAGATTGGTTAAGAGTGCTTATACAATGTTCGCACCCACAGGGCTAGAGATTCGTCGTCGCATAACTGGGCTGTGGAATGGCGCCCATCCTGTGCTCGACGCTGCCGCAGAGAAAAGCTACTTCGCAGCTGTCCCCCCAAAGTCGACTGCAGCCTAGCCGTTCAGGCTCTTGGCAGACCTGCACTCTGCTGAGGTGACAGACACCGACACCCAAAGTCATAATGACAGAATGATTTGTAAATAATAATGGGCATCTATATCCTCGAACTGCTTTCAACTGCTGCATCTACATCCGTCTCCGGTAGGGAATCATTTATTATTCCATGTGTAGCTTTGACCATCAACAAAAAAAGAAAACGTTAGAAGCGAAATAATGTACCATACAGAACTAGTCTTTTTACCGCCATTGTGAGGTATGTAAGAGACCTTAATTCCGTTATGTGTTAATAAAGTCGATGGACCTTACCTCTACGAAATTGGAGACTGACCAGTGACACGATGTAATTTTTATCGGTATCCGATATAATTTCATCTTAATGACGGGAACTTATTCATTTCGTTAAATAATGTCTGCAAAAGAGTGACAGAAAATAATTCCCGAAGCTTATTTCTATAGAGCTTACTGCGCTGTACACTATGATATTATAACAAATATACATAATTATTCCGTAAGACACAATGAATTGCACTAATGTCCATTAAAATAGCTACACCACGAAGATGACGCACTACAGACGCGAAATTTATCCGACAGGAAGAAGATGCTGTGATATGCAAATGATTAGCTTTCCAGAGCATTCACACAAGGTTGACGCTGGTAGCGACACCTACAACGTGCTGACATGAAGAAAGTTTCCAACCGACTTCTCATACACAAACAGCAGCTGGCCGGCATTGGCTGGTGAAACGTTGCTGTGATGCCTCGTGTAAGGAGGAGAAATGCGTACCACCACATTTCCGACTTTGATAGAGGTCAGATTGTAGCCTATCACGATTGCGGTTTATCGTATCGCGACATTGCTGCTCGCGTTGGTCGAGATCCAATGACTGTTAACAGAATATGGAATCGGTGGGTTCAGAAGGGTAATACGGAACGCCGTGCTAGATCTCAACGGCCTCGTATCACTAGCAGTCGAGATGACAGGCATCTTATCAGCATGGCTGTAACAGATCGTGCAGCCACGTCTCGATCCATGCGTCAACAGAGGGGGACGTTTGCAAGACGACAACCATGTGTACGAACAGTTCGACGACGTTTGCAGCATCATGGACTATCACCTCGAAGACCATGGCTGTGGTTACCCTTGACGCTGCATCACAGACAGGAGCGCCTGCGATGGTGTACTCAACGACGAACCTGGGTGCACGAATGGCAAAACGTCATTTTTTCGAATGAATCCAGGTTCTGTTGACAGCATCATGATTGTCGCATCCGTGTTTGGCGACATCGCGGTGAACGCACATTGTAAGCGTGTATTCGTCATTGCCATACTGGCGTATCACCCGGCGTGATGGTATGGGGTGTCATTGGTTACACGTCTCGGTCACCTCTTGTTCGCACGCACGGCACTTTGAACAGTGGACGGTACATTTCAGATGTGTTACGACCCGTAGCTCCACCCTTTATTCGATCCCTGCGAAACCCTACATTTCAGCAGGATAATGCACGACTGCATGTTGCAGGTCCTGTACGGGCCTTTCTGGATACAGAAAATGTTCGACTGCTGCCCTGGCCAGCACATTCTCCAGATCTATCACCAATTGAAAATGTCTGGTCAATGGTGGCCGACCAACGACCAACTGGCTCGTCACAATACGACAGTCACTACTCTTGATGAACTGTGGTACTGTGTTGAAGCTGCATGGGCAGCTGTACCTGTACACGCCATCCGAGCTCTGTGTGACTCAATGCCCAGGCGTATCAGGTCGTTATTACGGCCAGAGGTGATTGTTCTGGGTACTGATTTCTCAGGATCAATGCACCCAAATTGCGTGAAAATGTTAACACATGTCAGTTCTAGTATAATATATTTGTCCAATGAATACCGGTTTATCATCTGCATTTCTTCTTGGTGCAGCAATTTTAATGGCTAGTTGTGTAGTATAATAACGTACATCCTTTCATAAAAAGATTGCAGGAGAGAGACCGAGACGAATCAAACATTTTTACAGTAAACACTCCCTTTGCATTGACAATCACCCAAGGATATGTCGAGGGATGAACAAAAATATACAAACACCAAAACCGCAACACGTTACTCTTCCTAATACACAGAGTAGGATACCCGTTGGCATTTAATACAGATTCTCGTCGTCTCGGAATGGTTGGATATAGGTCTGCTTGGCTTTTAAGGGAATCTTACACCATTCTTCCTGAAAACTAGGGCAAGTTCACGTTACAAAGACGGGCTGACAGACATCAAGCAGCTTCCTGCGCAAAATACTTCCCAGAGGCTTAATTGTAACGAGGTCTGGTGATCGTGGCGGCCAGAGGAGATGCCACAGTTCGTCCTGAACGAAGAGAGCTGTGTAAACAGTCGCCCTGTTTTCGTGGAACGCAGCATCACGATAAGCCAAAATTATCACATGATACTTGTCAGTAATACGACCTTTGAGAGTAACCATGGGCCCATGGAAGACCACGATATGGTTGCCGAAGTCATCAGTGAAATCACCCCCCCCCTCCCCATGTTTCACTCTTGGGAGTAAACTTGGCCAGATGTTGAAAACAGTTTGAAGCAAGACTCACTTTTCTCTCTACCGGGTATTTGCATCGCTGATGAACGGTTTCAGAAATCCAGGTCGCCCCGAAATCCCCAGATTATGAAGCTCTCTACGTGTTGTTTTCGTTTTGGCAGGGTTCCCGTGCCCGACTGCAGTTCTGCAGTGACTTTTGCAGCTGTCGTCCTCTTGTTTTGTCACAATCCCTCTCAATGAACTTCCAGTATGATCACTCAAAACACACTTTTGTCCGCGTTGTGACTTAGCGGACGATGCTTTTACGCTTTCCATACATGTCGTATACACGTTGGACACAGTGACTCTTGATCGTAAACATTTCGGCTGCCTTGGTTACGGAAGCACCCACCATCGAGCAACGACAATTTGCCGATCTTCAAAGTCACCTAGCCCCACCTAAGGGAGTCAGAACTATACAGAATATTAGTCTGAGCATGACTGACGCTAGTAACGTACAGAGGACACTGCACAGCTGACGTTCATGGACAGATACAACAGTGCCATTTGCGGATGGACTTGTATCTGCAATTATGTTCGAGCATGAATTTCTCACCGTGTTTCCCATATTTTTGTCCAATTGAGCCTTCTCCTTTACTTCGCATATCGTGGTTCAAAATATATCACATGTTCTCCAAGTTTGTTCTTATTAAGTTATATTTATTCCCCTGGTCGAAGCTCTCCTCTACCTCTTGTACCCGGCAGATATGCCCCAATCCCCCCCCGACATCTCCTGCGGTATGCCGATGACACCGCATTCCTTGCCCTCGCTCCTACCCTCCAACAGTCCCAACTCCTTCCCCAGAATCACCTTGACCTTTTTGCCTCATTGTGTAACCAGAGGCTCCTGAAAATCAATCCTACCAAGAACCAGGCAATCATCGTAGGTCGTAACACTAGCTCTTTCCGGCTCCTGAATTTCTCCCTTTCCATCTGTGCCCATCCTGTCCACCTCTACCCCACCCTCACCTACCTTTGCCTCACTATTGACCGTCAGCTCACCTGGATCCCTCATCTCCATCCAATCCAATGCCCGCAACCGCCTCTGATTCCTCAAACTCCTCTCTTGCCGGACATGGGTGTTGAACCCCTCTACCATCCTCCACACCAACAAAGCTTTAATCCGTCCCATCATGCCAGTCCCGCCAGGATATCCACCCCTCAAATTCTATACTTCCCTCCAGATCCTCAAGTGCCATGCACTCTGCCTTGCCTCCCATCCCAACACGGATCCTCTACGACCCGATTCGTTTCCCCCATCTGCTCCTATTTCTCAAACATCTCCACATACTCTACACCTCCCGCTGCCTTGATCCCCTTCATCCCACAGTTGCTCCTCTCCTCTTCAACCCCCACCCTCTGCTGCACCTTCACTGTTGTGTCCCCCCTACCCTCAATCTCTACACGCTTCATCTCCTTTCCCAAGGTGGCTTCTGTCAAACCATCACCTGGATGATGCCCTCTCACCCTCTATTTATCCCTCCTACCAACTCTGATCCTCACCTGCCCTCCTATCCTCTCCCCTTTCCCCTGGCTCCCTCTTCTCCCCCCCCCCTTCCATCCTGTTTTTTCCCCAACTACCCTTTCTGAGCCTGCCTTCTCGCCCCCCTCCCCCCACCAAGTATCTTTGCATTTCCCTCCTCTGACTTTCCCCACTCCCACTCACATCTTCCCAGACCCCCCCCCCCCCTCTTACGAGTCCTCACCCTCCAACAGCTCCTTCCCTGCCTCCCCCTCCCACTTCGTTTTTCCTCTCCTTCCCCCCCTTTCTTTCCCACGATCTGTCCAGGTTCCCCCCCATCGGCCCTCGGCTGTGGTTTGTCATATTTGTGCCCACTTTTTAGTGGAGTCTTCAAGTGAGTGTTCCGCGTTGTGCGTCTTTCCAAACGAACAGAAATCTTGCTGTCCCTGGGTGTGATTTTTATATCGCTTGCAAACCGAAACCAGACTGTCGCCGTGGTTTTCGATTGTCTGTCTATTATTTTACCTGTCTGCTTCCTGTGTATTTTATTACCATCACCTACGCTCTGTTTTGTGTTTTAAGTTCCACAATTTTCCGCCACTTTACCATTTAAGTCACCGATTTTATCGCCTGCCTTTATTATTTATTATCTTCATTTTTTTAGAACAAATTCTGTAGGCTGAAGAGCGGCGTACTAAGCTGCTGCCAGCCCACAAACAGTCGTCGTTGCCGTCGCCGTCGCCGTCGCACAAGCAATATGAGAAACAATATCCACGTGTCAGGACACAGTCTTGTCTGGAGAACCCAGATCTCGTTCTCACTAGAAATATCAAAAAATCAATATGGGCCGCCTATATCGGTCTCTCAAAAAGTGACAAACACTACAACTGACTGTAATTATGATGAAGGTGGTCGCTTTATCGAAACTGGTTATCGGCAGATAACTACACATTGTAACAGCTTTTTGTGGTTTCATGACGCCGTTCAAGCACAATTTACTGATTACGCCCACGAAAGGTGATGTGGTATGATTGAGAGCAAGAGATGAAGATTCTAGAATAGCTCGGAAACTTTAGTCATTGTAGATTTATTAATTATTGTGTAAGAAGTTATATAATCACGTAAAGGAAATAGATTGTTGCCATCAGTTAACACTTCAGTTAATGAGAAGTTTGCCACATCGAACGCATTACGTGTTGCCCAGATCAGGTCCGTCTCTCACGGTGCACGTTGTTGGGGACGAACAACAATTAGTAGATGGATGTTGGTCTTCATTCACACGCTTGCAAGGAACTGACTCTACAGGAAGGTCCCATTTCTGCAGATTGGTCTTGTATCTCGTGGTACTAGAGCGTAGTCTACTGAGAGCCTTCCATGCTGACCACTGTTAGGAATGACCAGAAGGGGAGCTTTTCTTTTGGAGCAGGCTAATCCATTTCTCGAAAAACTGACATTTCCGCGCTACTCGCTGTGGTGTTCTTGTAAGAGTCTCAGCTGGTTGAAAGAATGCCTTTAAATTTTAAATTTGGTTTCTTCAGAGTGCTGGTTTCTTTACGGCATGATGTACGTTCGCTCTTTTATCGTCTACAATATACAAGTTTATTTCATAAGATTTACCATAAGGCTGAATAGGTCGCTAGAATAACTGCTCACTTGCTGTTCAAAACTTCTTATCTATTTGCGCGTTTCGGGCACAACCCATCATCGAATTATCAAAAACAAAGGTCTTCATGCAGATTATGGAATCAGATGCATCAACCGTCAGCATCAGAGCTGACGGCTCATACATTCTATTTAATACTCTGTATCAAGACTTGTCTTTTTGATGTTTCGATGATAGGTTGTGCCCGGAACGTGTCAATAGACAAGAATTCTTCAATAATAAGTGATCAATTATTCTGGCGACCTGCTCAGAGATGTGGCCTCTATCCATTTGTGCGACTTCATGTCGCTTGTTGACATACGACTTCATAGATCTGATACCTCAGTTTAGTCAATTTCTTTACGTTTCGAGGTTCATGCCGTTGTCTTTCACAGTTGTCTTCGCGACAGTAGTTACACAGTTCACTTCACATTAAATTCACTGCCAGTCCTACACTCAATTTTTTTTTCTCTATAAAAGATAAATATATACAAAATTTGTACTCAGTTGTTACCACCCAGTAGAAGATAGTACGGAATGTGTCGAGTTAAACAGCATCTAAAAAAATTATTTTGAGTTAAAACTGTTTGTGAGTAGCTCGGTAAAAAATCTAACAAAATAGACAAAACTGTCAAAAATAGTTCACTGAAACAATTTTTTGATGCAAACAGCAAAGAAAAATTTAAAACAGGTTGAGTTAAATTTCAAACGAGCTTTGCTTTCTACATAAAATTGCCACCCGCTCTTCTGCGGTTTCCTTTGTGTTCTTTTGTAGAGGAGAACTGGCTGTAGCGCACGTGAATAATTAGTCTCCTGAATTTTACTTCTCTTCCGCAGAATTCATGTCATAAAGCCACCCCATCCCTCCATGGCACTACTCCATCCCCCTCACACATATACATTCACACACAGATGCAACCAGAAACACACAGAAGTACACTAAACTAACGAAGCGGTTAAAAACCATATCTCATTCGTCTAATTAGCTTAAGACATGTGTTGCCCAACAGTGCCTTCTTCTGCAAAAACACTATAGCCCTTCCCGTAGGCAAAGTAAATTTAAACAAAAGTTGCAACTGATTTTGCGGGTAGACTTCAATGCGTGAAGGATTCTGAAGTTGAGAAGCTCACTATATTAATTCGTAAAAGTATTATCATATTCATTAATCACATTATACCCATTATGAATTATAGAAAACGCGCGAGCGAATACAGCGGTATGTAGCACGATTAATGATGAAGTGTTGCAAATCTGTGCATTACCACAAGGAGCTACCTTCCAATTTCGTTGTGGTATTATTCAAACCCCACACACGCGACTACCACAGTTAATCAGTTCATACGAACACGGGCACACAAGGTTATCACATCTCGTTTGACGGATTTGTCTTATTGAAGGCAAATTACATAGAAACCAGAGTCAAAGTATATCAAAGAAGAGGAGTAGTTGCGAACGGAGTGATAAGGAATTGCAGCCAATCCCTACTGTACTTCAGACTGGAATTTGAGCCAGCGGTGAAGGAACCGAAGGTGAAATTAGGAAAAGGAAGTGAAATTCTGGGAGAAGTAAAGAAAACTTTGAGATTTTCTGATGAAATGGACATCTAGTCAGAGAGAGCACTGGAGCTGGAAGATCAGTTGAAAAGAATGTCGACGAAATACCGGGTGATCAAAAAGTCAGTATAAATTTGAAAATTGAATGAATCACAGAATAATGTAGATAGAGAGGTACAAATTGACACACATGCTTGGAACGACATGGGTTTTATCTCAACCAAAAAAATACAAAAGTTCAAAAAATGTCCGACAGATGGCGCTTCATCTGATCAGAATAGCAATAATTAGCATAACAAAGTAAGACAAAGCAAAGCTGATGTTCTTTAGAGGAAATGCTCAGTATGTCCACCATCATTCCTCAACAATAGCTGTAGTCGAGGAATAATGTTGTGAACAGCACTATAAAGCATCTCCGGAGTCATGGTGAGGCATTGGCGTCGGATGTAGTCTTTCATCATCCCTAGAGACGTCGGTCGATAACGATACACTTGCGACTTCAGGTAACCCCAAAGCCAATAATCGCACGGACTGAGGTCTGGGTACCTGGGAGGCCAAGCATGACGAAAGTGGCGGCTGAGCACACGATCATCACCAAACGACGTGCTCATGAGATCGCTCACGCATCTAGCAATGTGGTGTGGAGCGCCATCATGCATAAACAGCGATCGTTCCAGCAGTTGTTTATTAGCCAGGCTGGGGATGATGCGATTCTGTAACATATCGGCCTACCTCTCGCCCACCACGGTAGCAGTTACAAAACCAGAATCACGCATTTTCTCGAAGAACGAAGGCCCGATAACGGTAGATGTTGTAAATCCAACCATTACCGTGACTTTCTCGCCATGCTATATCGTTTCCACGACAGTTCTATGATTTTCGGTAGCCCAAATTCTGCAGTTGTGGGCGTTGAGAGACCCTCAGAGCGTGAAATGAGCTTCATCGGTCCACAACACGTTACTCAACCAGTCGTTATCTTCCGCCATCTTTTGAAACGCCCACACCGCAAATGCCCTCCGCTTCACTAAATCGCCAGGAAACAGTTCATGATGCCGATGGACTCTTACGGATAGCATCGGAGGGTACGACTCAGTGCCAACCAAACAGCAGTGTATGGAATGCCGGTGCGACGTGCGACTGCACGAGCGCTGACTGCCGGCCGCTTTGGCAGAGCGGTTCTAGGCGCTTCAGTCCGGAACCGCTCTGCTGTTACAGTCGCAGGTTCGAATCCTGTCTCGAGCATGGATGTGTGCTATGTCCCTAGGTTAGTTAGGTTTAAGTAGTTCTAAGTCTAGGGGACTGATGACCTCAGATGTTAGGACCCATAGCGCTTAGAGCCATTTGAACCATTTTTGAGCGCTGACTTCCCCATGCATAGACGAACCCGCTACGGTCTCCATTTCTTCCTGAACTGTCTTAGCAGCATTACGCCTTGTGCTCGGTCGGCCACTACGGGGTCTATCATCTAAACAACCCATGGCTTCAAACTTCGAAATCATTATCGCCACAGCTGCATTTGTCAACGGACCTTTACCCGTTCGAATCCCCTTTCTATGGCGATAGGATCGTAACGCTGAACTAGCACGTTCTTCATTCTGAAAATACAGCTTCACTAAAAGCGCCTTCTCTGGTAACGTCAACATGCTGCGACTGCTGGCGCATCTGATTCTCTCTCTCATTACAGCTCCTTTTATCCATGATTGTCATGCGCAGTCACTGACGTTTTGCATCCAGCGCCATCTGTCGGACATTTTGTGAACTTTGTTTCTTTTTTTTGTTCTAATAAAACCCCGTGTCATTCCAAGCATATGTGTCAATTTTTACCTCTCTATCTACATTATTCCGTGGTTTATTAAGTTTTCAAATTTATACTGACTTTTTGATCACCCGGTATATCACACGGTGCTGAAGGAATTAGATTATGAAATGATGCAGTAAAAGTAGTAGATGTTTTGAGATTTAGCAAACAAAATAAATGACGATAGCCGAAATGGGAAGGCTGTAAAATACAGACCAGCATTAGCAAGAGAAACAAAAATTGGTATAACAGAAAAATAAATGTAGATTGTACGGAAGCGAAGCGCGGACGATAAACATTTCAGGCAAGGATCGTTTAAAACATGTTGCTTCATAAAATGCTAAAAATTATGTCAGTAGATCGGATAACTAACGGTGAAACACTGAATCGAAAGGAAGAATGCGTTAATACGACACGTCCTGTGGCTTCAGTGGTTAGGGAATATGCTAAAAGAGTAAAGTGGGGGTGCAAAAATTTAGTAAAATGTTGAACTAACGTTTCGCCCACTATTGCCACTGACCGGAACGTTATGTCAGTAAATTATGTCGCTGTTAACATGTAGCTGTACTTGTTATAAGTCGGCAAGCCGGACTTAACAGTTATCCGTGAAAAGAATGTCGTTTATTGTAAGAGAAGTCACGTTAGCTACGCACAGCCCCAACCCGCAACAAACCCCGCAGTGAACCTTGTAGTCGCTCTCCAGCCCAGGAGTGTGACAGATTTTATATGCCCTTTATTCTCAAGGGACGGGGCAGTTTCGGAAAGTACTTCCGGGAAGTAGTTATGCAGTCGACTATGTGCTTGCTTCATGACTTACTTTATTTTGCATTTCTCATATTTAAGGGATCTAAACTATACTTTAAAGAATTATTTCGTAATTTAAGATCTCTTAAGGTAATTAGTGTTTAGGAATAGGGTCATATTTCTCTGTTTTTCTACTCAGTTTGTGTATTGAAAGTGTTTTATTTAGTGTTGAAGCCTATCTACTCTAGTATCAACATTGGACACCTTAGTGTCACCTCTTGAGGGTTGTCTTAGATCTCACGGGCAACCCATCGTTCACGGCTGTGGCTTAAAGTGTAGAGAACCAGAACGTAAATGTTCGGTAATTATGTACGAGAAGTTTTAGGCAGGTAAGTTTTGAGCGAGATGGTGAGGAAGGGTGAGATTTCCTGTGATTCAGTAGTCACGTTATTAAGTCAGAGGAATTTAAACACTTTCACAACTTGGTTGTCAAACCAAAACTTAGAAAAGTCCAAATAATTTTCAGTGAGCAATGCGAGAAGTGTTCAGTTAATCTTTGCATTACCAATTGGGGCATTGAGACCACCCCAGGTTGATTTATTCCCTATACTAGCTTAACCTGAAGAGCTAAATATGTGGGGTTTCATAATGTTGACGAAAAATATTTAGTCTTGTATTTACAGTTATTGTCGAGATAGATTAGTGGGGTTATGAAAGTACACCACTTGGCATGAAATGTCTTATTTCCTTATTTGTCACAAATGAAGATCTTACGGCATATTTCTATTATTCATTATTTAATTTTCCATTGTAGGGTTCCAATCGGAAAGAGTTTATTGTATTTTCCTCTGGGGCAGGTCTCTAATCTTTCTCTATATTCTGGATCGTGAGACGCAGTGATTGGTGACAAAAGTGAATGAAATACTGAAGTTATACCTCATCACAACAAAACCTTAGATGCCGTAATGGAGAAAAAATATTAAAAGTGAGTACAAATGTGTTATGGCAACCAGGCGATGACCACAAGCAATTTTTTTAGAAATGGTAGACACTGCAACACTGAATGGACATATTCCGAGTACACAAACACCTTCTGGGTGGCTTCGAACTCCAACCCCAGTGTTCCAAGTTACTAAAGCTACAGCGATATTACGACTGCGAGAGGAACGAAAATTGTGAAAAAAGATTCTGTTGTGTGATGTGAAAGAAACTTGTTTGTAATATAGACAGAGGAAACTATTATTTTGAACTGCATGATGTGCATCTGTGTAATAAATAAACAGTTCAAAAATGCTGTTTGTTATTTTTTGGCCAAGTACTAGTTACTGCATTGACTGCCAGTTCTTTACTGATTATCAGTACCGAATTTCTCTTGTGAACTATATAAAATTCATTGTATTTAACAACTATGTACTGCTTAAAACGTGACAATATTTTGAAAAATCGTATTTCGATACTAAATAAAGCTATTCATTAATAACAGAATCAAAGAACAAATATTACACTAAATCACAGATCTCTGCTGGGTAATCAAAATACACCGCTTTGTAAATTAAAGGTGTCCAAAATATTTGCACCCGTAGTGTTAATATAAAATCAAAATACGAACTCACTGTAAATCTCAATAAGTGTTACGTAAAATTTGCCAGTATATAAAGTCATCTATCCATTAATGGTAAGGGCACCAAAAGAAAATCAAATGAGGATATTGGCACTGATAGTCAACTACACTCATGCTCTTAAATTAAGAATAATTGCAGAATGTGGTGCCACACAAAGTGGCACTACACAAAACGGACGCTAATAGCATAGGCACATAGGGAACACACACGATACAGATCTATAAGTCCACGGCATTGGTGATACGTTGAGAAAACCGTCCCGAAACACATGTGCTACCAAACGCCACTGTCTCCTGCGCATGTACCCCGACATGAATATGGGATAAGATTAGCATGCACATGTTCACATGCCGCTCAGTGGGTGGGCATACTCTGGATCAGGTGGTCGAGCAGCCTCCCATTCTTGCACCACTGCCTGTCGGAGCTCCTGAAGGGTCGTAGGGGTTTGAAGACGTGCAGCGATACGTCGACCGAGAGAATCCCAGACGTGCTCGATGGGATTTAGAACAGGCAGGCCACTCCATTCGCCTGATATCTTCTGTTCCGAGGTACTCCTCCACGATGGAAACTCGGTGGTGCCGTGCATTATCATCCTTCAGGAGGAAGGTGGGACCCACTGCACCCCTGAAAAGGCGGACATACTGGTGCAAAATGACGTCCCGATGCATCTGACCTGTTACAGTTCCTCTGTCAAAGACATACAGGGGTGTACGTGCAACAATCATAATCCCACCCCACACCTTCAAACCACGACCTCCATAAAGGTCCCTGCACCCCTGAAAAGGCGGACATACTGGTGCAAAATGACGTCCCGATGCATCTGACCTGTTACAGTTCCTCTGTCAAAGACATACAGGGGTGTACGTGCAACAATCATAATCCCACCCCACACCTTCAAACCACGACCTCCATAAAGGTCCCATTCAAGGACATTGAGGGGTTGATATCTGGTTGCTGGTTCACGTCAGGTGAAAACCCGGTGAGAATCACTGTTCAGACTATACCTGGACTCGTCCGTGAACATAATCTGGGAGCACTGTTCCAATGACCATGTACTGTGTTCTTGACAACAGGCTTTACGGTCTCTCCTGTGACCAGGTGTCACTGGAAAGCACCTTGCAGATCTCCGGGCGAATATACCATGTCTGTTCAGTCGTCCTCCGACTGTGTGTCTGGAGACAACTGTTCCAGTGGCTGCAGTAAGGTCCCGAGCAAGACTACCTGCAGTACTCCATGGCCATCTGCGGGCACTGATGGTGAGATATCGGTCTTCTTGTGGTGTTATACACTGTGAACGTCCCGTACTGTAGCCCCTGGACACGTTTCCTGTCTGCTGGAATCGGTGACATAATCTTGAGATCATACTTTGTGGCGCACGTAGGGCCCGTGCTACGACCTGCTTTGTCTGACCAGCCTCCAGTCGCCCTAGTATTCTACCTCTCATAACGTTATCAATATGTGTCCTTTGAGGCATTTGCAACCCACAGTAACCATTAGCACATCTGAAAACGTCTGCACACTTACTCGCTGCACCGTACTTTGACATGCACCAACACACCTCTGCGTATGTGGACTGCTGCCAACGCCACCGTGCGACGACCGCAGGCCAAATGCGCGGCGTGGTTATACCCCGAGGTTATTTAAACCAGCAAACCACCCACCAGATCGTTGT
This sequence comes from Schistocerca serialis cubense, assembly GCF_023864345.2. Classification (NCBI taxonomy): domain Eukaryota; kingdom Metazoa; phylum Arthropoda; class Insecta; order Orthoptera; family Acrididae; genus Schistocerca; species Schistocerca serialis. The sequence goes on from NC_064645.1 coordinate 446,629,418, forward strand.
TTCACTATGTATCAGCATTATCCATAATTTATGAACATGAGTGTAGTTGATCGGACTTAAAGACATCCAAGAATTTTAAGATACTGTACAGTTCACGTCGGAAGTCTCTTCATACTCGTATTACCGAATTTCGAACCTGTTCCATTCGAGGAGTGTGGTAGGAAAAGTGACTAATAAGTCAGTAGGCGCCCTAAATCCTCTTACCTTGCTCTCGTGACCCCTACACGAAGTCGTCGTCGTCGGCTGATACTCGTATCCGAGTTTTCATTTCTCTCCTGAGATTTCCTTTGTCACGGTTCAGGCGTGGAAGTGTCGTTGATGGCTTAGCAATCCAATCCTAGCGTGGAACAGGCGGCCACAGACATTACAGCTGATGGAAGGTGGAGGACGTGGCTGAGCCTGGAGGAGTTTACGTCTCTGGCGTTTGTCATTCTCCATTCTTCGACGTTCCAGCTCAAAGTTTTGAAGAGCATTTGAGGTAACTGAGCGCCAGCGACTTCGGTCTTCTGCTATTGTGGACCAGTTACTCGGATCGATGTTCAAGTTTTTCAGATTTTTCTTGTACTGATCCTTATAACGTTTGAGAGGGGCACCTCGTGGCCTTTTACCTGTGCTCACTTCGCTGTACAGCATTTGGCGTGGAAGTCTGTCATTTTTCATCCGCTGGACATGTCCGACCCATCTGAGTTGATGCCCAATGATAAGAGCTTCCATGCTATGCATTTTTGCTCTCTCTAGAACAGCCGTGTTGGATATGAAGTCATCCCATTTTAGGTTCATGATATATCTTAGCTTCTGTTGGTTGAAGCGTTCTAGTTTCTTCAGATCGCAGCGATACAACGTCCAGGTTTCGCAACCATATAGCAGGGTGGAAATGACTACAGCTTTGTACACCATCAGTTTGGTGTACAGTGTTAGGTCTTTATTCAGGAAGACACGCTTTGTAAGACGACCAAATGCTACATGTGCAGCACGTATTCTATTCTCCACTTCTTTTCCAGATGAGCAGTTGGATGACAGTATGCTTCCCAGGTAGAGGAAATGGTCCACTTGTTCCAGGAGTGTATCATAGATGGATATGCTGAAGTCAGGAACGGAGGAGCCAGGAGTTGGCTGCGCCATCACCTTTGTCTTTGAAATATTGATGGAGAGACCAAATCGTTCGTACGCCCTGCTGAAGGAATCAACTGACAGCTGCAACTCTGCAGGTGAATGAGCTGGAGAGGCATTGTCATCAGCATACTGCAGCTCTGTCACACGAGTGGTACTGGTGAACCTTTTTGAATGGAGTCTGGACTGGTTGAATAATCCTCCATCAAACCTGTACTTTAGTTCTATTCCTGCACTGTTTACGGTTGTCTCGTAAAGCATAGCTGCCAGATACAATGCAAATAATGTAGGTGCAAGAACGCATCCTTGTTTAAGCCCACTTGTTATTGGGAATTCACCAGTCATTTCATTCTGGCAGAGGACCTGTCCAGTCATATCAACGTGGAGAGCTTCAATCAGGTCAACTAAATGTTCAGGGCAGCCGAAGCGTTTTAAGACCATCCACATGGCTTCTCTGGGAACTGTATCAAAGGCCTTTTCTAGATCGTAGAAAACAAGTAGTAAAGGCTTTTGCTGTTCTCTGCACTTCTCCTGTAGTTGTCGTGCACAGAAGATCATGTCAATTGTCCCTCTTGAAGGTCGAAACCCGTATTGAGACTCAGGTAGTATAGTCTCTGAAAGTGTCTGGAGGCGATTTAAAAGGATTCTTGCAAAAATTTTTCCAGTGACAGAGAGTAGAGATATTCCCCGGTAGTTACCACAGACGCTTTTGTCGCCCTTTTTGAAGATGGTGACAATTGTGGAGTTCTTCAAGTCAGCTGGTACCTTGCGGGTTTCCCACATTAATATAATAAGTGAGAAGAGTCTAGTTTTTAGAGGCAAGCCGCCACCCTCAATAAGCTCCATCGGGATGCTGTCAGGTCCAGGAGCCTTCCCAGGTTTCACACTCTTGAGTGCCTTGCAAAATTCTTGAAAAGTTGGAGGATCAGCCAGACAGGGTTTTGGAGGGTGCTGTGGGACATTTTTGAGAAAATCTCCAGCGGCAGTAGAAGGGCTGTTTAACAGTGAGCTGAAGTGCTCTTTCCAACGATTTAAGATGTCCTGACTTTCAGTAAGAATGGTGGAGTTGTCAGCAGCTTTAAGTGCTCCTGATGATGAGCGGATAGGTCCATACAGCTCTTTAATACCAGCATAAAAGCCACGCAGGTTCCTTGCATCAGAAAGATTTTGGAGTTCTGTGGCTTTCTGTTGCCACCATTTGTTCTTGATTACTCGTATTTCACTTTGACATTTCTGCTTGAGTTCTAGAAAGTGTGCTTTCTTTTCTGCGCAGGATGGATCTTGAGCAAGGGATAGGTAAGCATCCCGCTTTGCATTGATGATGGCTTGGATTTCTCCGTGGTTGTCATCAAACCAGTCACTTCTTTTCCGTGCACTACAACCAACAACATTCTCAGCAGTTTCTTTGATGATGTTCTTTAATGTGGTCCATTCTTGTTCGACGTCATCTGTGGTTACTGGAGCTTTGTTAAGTTGTTCGGACAGTATGTCTTGGAAGTGTGAGAGAACATTTTTGTTGTTCAGGTTGCTTATGTTGAATTTTCTGCGTGGTGGGTTTGAAAAGTGGGATCGTGGCTTGCGATACTTTGGTACTCTCAAACGGCTGACTAAAAGTCTATGGTCCGTCCAGCACTCATCGATGTTTAGTGCTGCTTTTGTGATGAGAATGTCTTTCTTGTCACGCTGTCGCGTAATAACGTAGCCTATAAGATGCCAATGTTTGGAGTGTGGGTGCATCCATGTGGTCTTATAGCGGTTACGCAAACGGAATTGGGTATTGGAGATGAAAAGCTCGTGCTCAGCACACAGACCAAGAAGTAGCAACCCATTTGCATTGCAGTTTCCCACCCCTTGTTTACCCATGACATCTCTCCAAAAACGGTTGTCCCTTCCCACTCTGGCATTGAAATCACCAAGTAAAATTAATTTATCTTGAATGGGTATTTTAGAGAGAGTACTGTTCAGTTGGTGGTAGAACTGATTCTTTGTGTCTTCATCACTGTCTAAAGTAGGAGCATATGCAGAGACGAAGGTGATGAATCTGTCTGAACCAATGGGTACTCTAAGAGTCATCAGTCTTTCATTAATTGAGACAGGTGTAAGTCGAAGATCTTTCACTATTTTCGTTTTTACGGCAAATCCTGCACCATGGATGCGTGGTTCTCCTGCATCCTTTCCCTTCCAGAAGATGGTGTACCCTGAACGTACCTCACTAATGTGTCCCTCACCTGAGAGTCTTGTCTCACTCAAGGCAGCTATGTCTATATCTAGACGGGCTAGTTCTTGGGTGATAAGAGCAGTTCTTCTCTCTGGTCTGTAATTGTTCACGTCCAGGAGGGTCCTGACATTCCATGTCCCTATTGTCATAATCATTTCATTCTTCTTTTGTTTACGTCCGCAGTATAAGGAGTGACCTACTGGGTGCGGATTCCCAGCCCGGTTCAAGTGTGACTTCCGATGTTTAGCCCACATTTTCTAGTACACGAAGTACACTACCGGGAAAAGTGTAGCACACTCACGGACTGTATTCAGTCGTACAAGTGTAAAATACGATTATGTGCATGCCGGGGGATTGTTGCATTGGCGATTCATTAGTCATGATCATCAGAGCTAAGATATAGCTCAGGAGGCCCGTCTGTGCACACTCTCTTTTGCTCCTGCATGCAGTACCTGTGTTTAGTTTAGAGGACAATAGTGTTTGTAACATCCATTCGTCAGTATAAGCATGTCCCACCGACGAATACGTACTTCTGTTGGACAGCTACAGACATTTGAACGGGGTCGCACTGTGAGCCATCGGGAAAATGGATTGACGTATCGGCGGGCAGTGCATATGGTTGGCACATGTCACTGCTTTTAACAGTGATGTGTGGAGCAGGTTTTTGACGTCCACGTAGTACAGACGCACGTCAATATCGATACGTTGTACATGCAGCAGTGGCCAATTGAACATCATTCAGGGATGATACTGAGGCACACGTAGCAACTAATGTATCATCAACGACCTATGGCACTGTCTGCTTCCAGCAGGATTAACACCAAGTGTGGCTACTCTGGAGTCGAAAAAGAGTCGACTGGAGGGTGGAATAAAGCTCCGTTGTCTTAGATGATGAGATTAGGTTCGATCTGTATGCCAGTGATGGACGTACCTGTGTTTGGCAGAGCCTTATTCCAGAGTGCTTTCGCTCACGTCACGCAGATCCCATCCCAAGCCTTATAGCGTGGGGGGCCATCAGTTTCAACTCATCATCGTCAATACTCGGCAAGCAACTGACTGTATGGGACAGAAGGTTCTTCTGGTGCTGTTAACTGACCCCCCTCTTCCTGATCGACTCACGAATGGCACGTGTGGAGCATGATGATTGGTTAACCTCTGTATTAGCTCTAATCTCTCGACTTTCCTTTTCGTGGTCATTTCGCGAGATGTATGTGGGAGGAAGTAATGTCCTGTCTGAATATTCCTAAAAAGCACTCACTCGAATTTTGAATAATAAACCTGCACGTGATGACAAAGCGTTTCTTACAGCGGCTGCCACTGAACTTTGACGAGCGTCACTGTGACACTTTCGTGCCGACTAGACGACCTCCTAAAGAAATTTTTCTTTGGATCATATCTATGTCTTATATCAGCCGTGACTCGTAAGGGTCCCAGATACACGAAAAATTCTCAAGATTCGGCTGAACCAGCGCCTTGTAGGCCACTTATTTCGTGCATGAGTTACATTTCCCTAAGATTCTTCCCCGCATCTCTGTCTGCCATTTGTTTTTCCTGCTACTTGTTTCAAGTGGTAATTCCGCTTCAGGTCGCTCTGGATGATTCCTCCCAGATATTTTACAGTAGATACTGTTTCCGGTAATTTGTCATCAGTAACGTAGTTGTGAAGTAGTGGATATCTCATCCCATGTATTGGCAATTTGTTACATTTATTTACGTTCAGGGTCACAAGTGGTATTTACGCAATGTAAAGGTAACCTGTGCCCGATACACTTCACAGGCAGCCATTCTCCTGCTACTGCCATTTCTTTGATTGGAATGTGATGTCTTTTTCAACAGACAATGCACGTCCACATACGGCTCGAGCGACGCAACGTTCTCTTAGTGGTGTACGCTAACTGCCCTGGCCCACAAGATCACTAGATCTATCATCTATTGAACACGTATGTGACTTGAAAAAGCGGGAACTTACTCATTCCCCAGGACCTGTAAGAACTGCAGCATATTTGCAACAAAATGCCCACGATACTTGGGATAGTCTATCGCAGGATGTCATTAAGTTCCTTTATGATCGTGTGCTAGAATAGCTAGAATACGTACTTACGTTGCCGCCAGAGTGGGATTCACTGTCTATTGATGCGCCTGTCAGGGCGCTCTTTACTGTGACATGCGTTATCCATTTGGTCTGAATTTGTTGTCACGTACCCCTACAAAGACGGAAACCACCTGTCGGTTGAAGGTATTGTATAATTTTATTCGGTAATGTATACGACAGTGGTAGGACAGTTGTCTAACAGTCCTTCTACAGCACCTATTCCATCAATATAACCAACGGTGTTAAGCGCGAACAATGTCATATCATTTGAATGATTTTGAACTACCGTCCCCCAGGTTCGTTGCTGTCTAGTCGTGTACCGACCGTCTATCAATTATTCCGTAGACTGTGGCCATTGCGGTGTAACGACGTATTAGTTTTCGTTTGATATATGACCATGTGCAGACTTCGTCACCTACGTCAGTTACAACCCACTTCAAAAATGATTCATATTCTTTTTAAATTGTCATAGAATGGTTCTTGAACGAAACTGTAAAACATCCGTTGAGTCGTGTGCAAAGAATTACATCACTTGGGCCAATTGGTTTTCGTAACTTTTTCGAATTTAAATTTCGTTTGTTTCTCCTCAGAAAATTATATCGACACACGTTATCTTGACCTAATCGATATCAGAATCACACATTAAATAAACTTTTTAGATTCAAAGTTTCGGCCAACGCTGTCTGAATCAATAATCTTGTCAGATATATTATTAATCCGTTCACATAACTCTTCATAAATAAATCTTCAAGAGACGTGTTTCAACTTTAGTAGCATACACTATTTTATTAGCTTCCTACACATACAGATGTGAACTTGAGCGTTGACAGACAGTGACTAACATTTCAATAAGACTAAGCTCATTATGACGTCATTGTTGTACAAAAAAAGAGTATAAAAATTCATTTTTAATTTTTAGAAACACGACGCAACAACTCGGTTCCAGGATCTTCTGTTGCTCCTTGGCTGTCGACCCGCGACGTATAGCGGCCAGCAATTTCCTCTCTGGTCGCGGCAACGAAGATGCTGTCCCCGTTCGTTGCGCCGATCTCTCCGTACATGAAACACATAAAAAAAATACAAAACTTTTAGATAATTCACATTTATTACAAATAATAAGAAAACACATAAACAAAAACTAAATTAAACTTATAGTCACCTGCAAACTGGGCTGACTTGGTGGATGGGTGACGTTTAATTTCGTCCCACTACATACCCCACACACAAGCTCAGTTTGTCAGGTTTTAACCGAAATTAAAACTGTTCAATATACAATATTTAACTGTTAATACATTTTCCTCACATTTTACGTAACCTAGAGTCCTTGCTATTAGAGAGATTTAATCCTTTTAATACGATATCGTTGTGACTATTTGTCATTTACTCTTAATTGTGCTCTTATGGTAATTCGTAACCGAATATAGGGAGATTGCTCCTCTTCAGTTAATAGTTGCTAATAAACACTAATTTAGTACGTTCTTTAACGTTGTACATTAGGACAGAGCGTTCAAATTGTGATAGATTAGTTTCAGTTTCATTTATTTACTAGAGTTATTCTTTTCAAGAATGTATATTACTAATAAGTTTCTCACAATAACTAATAGTACTATTTACTTTACGTCATTCTCTTCCCTAATGCCTTATTTATGCCTGAGGTCAAGAAGAAATCAAGCAAAACTCTCTTTAGAATCTCGGCACGGCTTTCTTTACCTTCGGACACCTTGTTGGGTAATGGCCATTTATTTATGAGAAACAAGCGAGAGAGCCCCGTTTGGTGTGTTCTATATTAACACTATTACAAACCTCTATTAAAGGCACTCTGCTATGTTCTCGTGAGCCATATAGCTCTGGACGCCCATGGTCCCTAAACTATTAACCATCCCCTTTGGTTCCTACTATCCGAGTAAATTTAAAATACGCAAAATTCCTTTAGACCTAAGAGCAAAATTTCCTCCATATAAATCCCCCTTTTGGTTATCTTTCTCTTTTTGAAGTACCAGTAGATTATTGTAGAACACATGTTTAAGCTTTCTGTCATTTATTTAAAATAACACGTAACTATCACGAAAAACTTCACATGAATAAACTATGAACGCTCTTCCGTGTGTAACATATACTAAATATTAACTTATTTAGGAATGAAGGGTTTCATTTGATCAACACTATATAATCCTTTAATTACACCTGATGAAGGTTCCATAAGAAGTAATGCTTTGGGATGTACAATCTTATGTACAACATATGGACCTTCAAAGATCAAGAAGAATTTTCTACATTCCTTACCGATCTTAGAACTTTTAGGATGAGATCGTACTAACACAAGATCTCCTACCTGAAATGAGGGTTCTATAGCCTGTTGATTATAACTTTTAATTCTCCGTTCGGCATTTTTTACAATCTGTTCGCAAACTTTTTCGTCTGGGATACATTGTTGGATCTCATTTACTGGTGGCCAAGGTAAAGCATCTAGTAAAGGCTCACCTATAATTCGTTTGCCTAAAATTTCTATAGGTGATAATCCCGTCGTTAGGTGAGGCAATTCATTTAATATCTTTTCGAATTCAGGCATTAGTTTGGCCCACCGAGTATGTTTACGTGCACAATAAGTTCTACATAACCGTCCTAATTCTTTCATGACTCTTTCTACTAAATTACTTTGAGGGTGATATTTCGAAATTAAGATATGTTTGATTCCATATTGTCTTATCATATCTTGAAATCTTTGACTAATAAAGGCACTACCGTTGTCAGACATAAGTCGTTTAGGAATGCCCCAGTTAACAAAGTAATTTCGGGTGAGGCAGCGTATAACGCTTGCTGTATTCGCTCGTTTCAAAGTATATAGTTTCACATGTTTGGACCAACATTCCATTACAACAAACACATATGTTAATCCTCCTGAACTCCGAGGCAGAGGGCCGAAAAAATCTAATGATAGTAGATCCCACAAACCTCGAGGAATTACAGCATATAATTTATAACGCTTGGATTTGTTATTAACTTTAACCTTTTGACAGGTTTCACAAGCCCTAATAATACTTCTCACAATACGGGACATATTTTTGAAATAATAATACTTCATTAGATGTTTAATACATTTATGAATTCCAAAATGCCCGTAACCTTCATGAATATAAGTAATTAACTCGTCCACAACAGTTTTCGGAATGCAGATTTTCCATCTCTGGGGTTCCCTCTGTGCTTTCCAATACAACAAGTCGTTAAAATATAACCACACACCCCGGGTGTTAACTGTTTCGTCCCCATTATTAAGGTTTTATATAATTCGTAGAGTAACATTTTTCTTTCCTTTATGTAATACGGTAACCTACTACTTAGGACTCGTATTAGATGACTTTCAATTAATTTAGCACGGTTTAAATTCCATTCAAAATAATTCCTATAACCTCTCCACCGTTTAGAATATGGAGGAGGGTCTAACAACTCTAAAGTTAAGTGTTGTTGTTTTCGTCTTGACCAATAATTTTGTTTAAACTGCTTAACAAAATCATCCCAATCCCTGAATTCATTTCTATGCAGTACTGCCCACTCCGCAGCTTCTGCTTCTAAATGTCCTATTACAAATTGAATGCGTTTTTCACTACTCCATTTAGAAGATAATGATGTTTCAAAAGCTTTTATAAAGATTATAGGATGAAGTTCGCCTCCTGGTTTGAATACAGGAAATCGACTTGCTACATTTGAATTTGTTGTTATGTCATCCAGACATTCTGCGAGAGAAATAGTCGGATTTTGTTTAGCTTGCAGAGACGGAGTTGCATCGGATTGGCTTGCCGTGATTGCTTTATTCATATTGTTGTCGTCTGAGCTAGCAAATTCGACGCGACTGTTGTCTCTGATTATGTTATTACCTCTGCTACCTGAAATGTTCTCGTTATTATCTAATTCCGATAACCGTTTAGTAATTTCCTGTATCCGCATTTCTGTATTGGATACGCGATTAGCTAATATCGATTCTTCACTGTGTTCACGATGTGAACGCTCTGTACCTTCGTCAATATTATTATCTTTGGCAGTCCCAAGATTACTGCATATTTCAGTAATTAAAAATTTCATGTTTTCGATTTCGGTATGGTCCTTTTCTACTTGATGAGTTAATGTCTCTAATTCTACATTATCTATTGAAGAAATCTCTACAGGTTTGGTAGAGACCTCTTTAATAGATTTCAATAATTCTCTGCGAACAGTTTCTGTTTGCATAGAAAATTCATCTCGTAACATATCGTTATTTTTCTGTATTTCATTTACAACTAAGATATTGACACTATCTAGTCTCTCGGTTAAGTCAGTGATATCGTTTCGCATGCGAGCTTTTTCCTCGCGCGATTCCTGGATATGTTCTTCTAACCTTTTACAATTATCAGCAATCTTATTACTAAGTCCTACTAGTTTTTCCTGCATTTCAACTTTAGAAGACTCTATTTTACCACTTAATTCTCGACTGGTTTCATTAAGATGTTCCTGTAACCTGTCTGTCGATTTTGTTAGCTCCCCTTTAAGTTCCTCTTTTAATCTAGCAGTAGATTCTTCGTTAGACTGTTTTAATCTAGCAGTAGATTCTTCGTTAGACTGTTTTAATTCCTGTTTTAGTTCCTCTTTTAATCTAGCAGTAGATTCCTCGTTAGACTGTTTTAATTCAGCTAGGAAATCCCCGTTAGATTGTTTTAATTTAGCGATCGCCCTAAAAAGGGCTCTCATGCTCCTATCGGACATAGATTGCTCTTCGTCTGACATTTCACTTCCCGACATTATTGTAAGATATTAACTATTTACACACGCAGACTTGTAATCAACAATCCTATAAAAGCACACTTCCTATGTACAACACTCCACTTCCAACTTGAAACAAACTCACCGGACACTAATATTGTAATTTGTAGTTCTCGATGATCAGTGTGCTGCTATGGGCTGCAGATGTAACAGCCGTCGATGCAGCCGCTGAGATGCTGCGACCCCGCTTCCGCAACCGGCCGGACGCTGAGTCGAACACCGGAAACGTCGCTGGCTGCAACCACGCCCGGCACCGCCGTAGACAGGCGAAGCCCTCAGCAACACCTCTAATACCAGCCGGAGGAACGCCCCGCAGCTGACGTACTGGGCCTATTAGTTTAGGGAGAAAAAAGGTTGTCGGGGTTTGCAGCGTTCAGCTGCTGCCCAACAGATGCGCCTTCTCGTGGAACAACTGCGTGACCGTACTGCTTGGCTGCGGCTCCGTCAGATGCCCACACCCACGAAGTCGCCGCTGGCTGGTGTAGGCTCCACGAAAACTCGCGTTGACTTCCGAAGGACTCTTGATGTTTTGTTTCGTACCTGTGTGCCTTAGTTGCACACAAGTCCTGTTTCTAAGGTCGCCACGGTGCGGTGTAACGACGTATTAGGTTTTCGTTTGATATATGACCATGTGCAGACTTCGTCACCTACGTCAGTTACAACCCACTTCAAAAATGATTCATATTCTTTTTAAATTGTCATAGAATGGTTCTTGAACGAAACTGTAAAACATCCGTTGAGTCGTGTGCAAAGAATTACATCACTTGGGCCAATTGGTTTTCGTAACTTTTTCGAATTTAAATTTCGTTTGTTTCTCCTCAGAAAATTATATCGACACGCGTTATCTTGACCTAATCGATATCAGAATCACACATTAAATAAACTTTTTAGATTCAAAGTTTCGGCCAACGCTGTCTGAATCAATAATCTTGTCAGATATATTATTAATCCGTTCACATAACTCTTCATAAATAAATCTTCAAGAGACGTGTTTCAACTTTAGTAGCATACACTATTTTATTAGCTTCCTACACATACAGATGTGAACTTGAGCGTTGACAGACAGTGACTAACATTTCAATAAGACTAAGCTCATTATGACGTCATTGTTGTACAAAAAAGAGTATAAAAATTCATTTTTAATTTTTAGAAACACGACGCAACAACTCGGTTCCAGGATCTTCTGTTGCTCCTTGGCTGTCGACCCGCGACGTATAGCGGCCAGCAATTTCCTCTCTGGTCGCGGCAACGAAGATGCTGTCCCCGTTCGTTGCGCCGATCTCTCCGTACATGAAACACATAAAAAAAATACAAAACTTTTAGATAATTCACATTTATTACAAATAATAAGAAAACACATAAACAAAAACTAAATTAAACTTATAGTCACCTGCAAACTGGGCTGACTTGGTGGATGGGTGACGTTTAATTTCGTCCCACTACACCATACCTCCACGATAAGGATTCCAGACACTGAAAATGTAACGGCAGGGAGCCGTTTGGGGGTGTGTAAAGTTACTGGATCAGAGAATATAAACAAGTTTAGTCAAACAAACTTCATTACAACACTATCCAGTAAGTGGTAAGAAATACAAATGCAATACAGGTAACGACTATGACCTTCCACTAAAGGCCTTCAGCGGAAATAATGATTACTCAAAGGCAAGTACAGAGAAGAAATCGTATTAGCATACTCTTAACACTTGAATATGCAGTCTAGAGTAAAACAACACAGTTCAACAAACTCATTAACTTTCAAATGTGTGACTTAAACAAGTGAGGTGAGACACCCAACATTTAATAACTCTTTATGTCAAATGTTAAAAGTGTTAAGAACTTTTCTGATTTGCAGTGTTGACTCGAACTATAAGTCACCAGAAATAATACGCAGTACGAGATTAAAATGAATAGCTTCCAACATGGATAACTCGGATGTACATGTTACCAAAACTTCCTCAGATTACGAATTTGTAGCATTTACACTTCAATCACGAGTCGAAAAATCAGTTAAATTTATTACAATTATCCATGATGAAATCCAAACAGAAAATCTTTCCATAAAAGGAGGCCACAGAAAACGCAAAATTTTGGTGGTAAAATGCGTGCTGTGGAAAAAAACCGTCAATAATAAAATTCGAGAAACAATGATAACGAAAATGGACGTGATGAAGGCAAAACATTTCGTGATAATTTAATAAATGAATTACATGGCACAACCCTACAATTGCTTCTAGTGAATCAGCCGGTAAATCTAGAGTTTAATGTCGAGCAATTTTTGATTGTTGCTAATACGAACGCCTAAAAGTTTATTACACCAAAAAACAGAGCAGATAAACATCGCCTGTTAACGGCACAAGTTAAGTTTTAAACAAAATGAGTAAGGTAGAATATACAGTCACCAACTTATAATAGGACGTACTGTTTTACTCAGTTGCTCAACTTCGCAAATCTATGAACAAATGCACCTACTGACCCAATACCATCAACCACATCAAAACGACTCGTGAACGTGAAATAGACCGGATAATTTATGCATGTACAATCCACTCATGATAATGAGTCTAAGTATCGGGTTAAATTTAATAAAATTCATTAATACACTTGACACTCACATAAGCTTGCTCATCACATTCCTTGAAGAACCTATAAGGAAGGGTAAGACTAAATTAAGTGTAGTTGACTAATGACATTTTGATAAATAAATATCAGTGATATACATAACTGACACAGTTCGTAACAACTGCACTGTAGAGGCATTCAGATGGATAGGAGGAAGTGAATACAGCATCAACACGTCCTACACCCAAATAGCGCAAGTACCAGCTTTGGAGCTACCTTGATATAGGAAATGACGGGCGCAAACTAAGGCACTACTGACGGTCATTAAACCACAGAACAACACACTAATAGAAAGAAGGACAACTGCCGCTCTCCAAACAACAGACACATCGTGTGGTAGAAAGATCGCAGACATGGAGCACTTCTCAAGAAATTTAAACATCAGTACGAATTGCTGCAGGTGGTCACACCACAGAAATAAGTGTAAAAAACTTTGAACGTTACGTAAACCATGACAGCTGATCACTCGTCATTACATTCTTTGTACAGCCACGCAACGACTCACAATGCAAGGTTCCAACATGTACATCTCAATGACTAACAATGCACAATTCACGTGGCCACACGCTACGGATGGACAGCACAAGTCGTACGTAACACCATACATGTCGAACGAAAGTGGAATAATGCGTTTTGTTTTAATGTGTACGGGGATCTATGCCCGCCAGAAGAACTGCGCTGTAACTTCGCTAACAATCGTGTGTTATACAATTTTCGACGTTACCAAAACTTTGATTCATACTTTTGTGCTATTTTTCTCCCTTGTTTCTCCTCGAATATGCATAAAAATTAACAGCATCAATTGAGATTTATATTTCACATCATACACCCTGAATTTTAAAGAACGCTCATTTGTGTTAATTGCAAATTAGTTCCCCGTAATACACTCCTGGAAATTGAAATAAGAACACCGTGAATTCATTGTCCCAGGAAGGGGAAACTTTATTGACACATTCCTGGGGTCAGATATATCACATGATCACACTGACAGAACCACAGGCACATAGACACAGGCAACAGAGCATGCACAATGTCGGCACTAGTACAGTGTATATCCACCTTTCGCAGCAATGCAGGCTGCTATTCTCCCATGGAGACGATCGTAGAGATGCTGGATGTAGTCCTGTGAAACGGCTTGCCATGGCATTTCCACCTGGCGCCTCAGTTGGACCAGCGTTCGTGCTGGACGTGCAGACCGCGTGAGACGACGCTTCATCCGGTCCCAAACATGCTCAATGGGGGACAGATCCGGAGATCTTGCTGGCCAGGGTAGTTGACTTACACATTCTAGAGCACGTTGGGTGGCACGGGATACATGCGGACGTGCATTGTCCTGTTGGAACAGCAAGTTCCCTTGCCGGTCTAGGAATGGTAGAACGATGGGTTCGATGACGGTTTGGATGTACCGTGCACTATTCAGTGTCCCCTCGACGATCACCAGTAGTGTACGGCCAGTGTAGGAGATCGCTCCCCACACCATGATTCCGGGTGTTGGCCCTGTGTGCACGGTCGTATGCAGTCCTGGTTGTGGCGCTCACCTGCACGGCGCCAAACACGCATACGACCATCATTGGCACCAAGGCAGAAGCGACTCTCATCGCTGAAGACGACACGTCTCCATTCGTCCCTCCATTCACGCCTGTCGCGACACCACTGGAGGCGGGCTGCACGATGTTGGGGCGTGAGCGGAAGACGGCCTAACGGTGTGCGGGACCGTAGCCCAGCTTCATAGAGACGGTTGCGAATGGTCCTCGCCGATACCCCAGGAGCAACAGTGTCCCTAATTTGCTGGGAAGTGGCGGTGCGGTCCCCTACGGCACTGCGTAGGATCCTACGGTCTTGACGTGCATCCGTGCGTCGCTGCGGTCCGGTCCCAGGTCGACGGGCACGTGCACCTTCCGCCGACCACTGGCGACAACATCGATGTACTGCGGAGATCTCATGCCCCACGTGTTGAGCAATTCGGCGGTACGTCCACCCGGCCTCCCGCATGCCCACTATACGCCCTCGCTCAAAGTCCGTCAACTGCACATACGGTTCACGTCCACGCTGTCGCGGCATGCTACCAGTGTTAAAGGCTGCGATGGAGCTCCGTATGCCACGGCAAACACTGACACTGACGGCGGCGGTGCACAAATGCTGCGCAGCTAGCGCCATTCGACGGCCAACACCGCGGTTCCTGGTGTGTCCGCTGTGCCGTGCGTGTGATCATTGCTTGTACAGCCCTCTCGCAGTGTCCGGAGCAAGTATGGTGGGTCTGACACAACGGTGTCAATGTGTTCTTTTTTCCATTTCCAGGAGTGTATATCCAAGGAGGGTGTGTGGAGTATTGCATTGCCTGGTCTGGAAGCTTACAACAGAATTCCAAATATCACTGTGGTAACAAACTTTATTTAGCAGGTGTAAAAGTTGCGGAAATACTTTCGGGCTCTTATGTTACTGACCATTTCTCACAATTATAAATCGAGTTGGATCTGACTGATGTATAAACAATAATATCATTAAAACGGAGATAAAAACAACAAAACAGGTTAGAATCTTGAGCCAAGATATTCCAGTAGGGTCAAAGTAACGTGGGTAGATTTCCATAGATAACATCCGCTTCTCAGCAGCCGGAAGAGTGGCCGTATCTTCCGCATGTGGGCGATTTTCTAACATTAACGAGGAACGGCGCTGCTAGCCGCATCAGCGGTGTATTCTTCTCTTTCATCAACATATGCCCTACATTCAACCACAGCGCAAGAGTGACCTCGACAATGATGTAGCGCACATCTGTACTGAAACATAAGAACACTTGCATGATAGCTACGCCACTAATGAGGAGCCTAATACATCGGAAACAAATACTTTTCTTTGATCACCAGATGCTTTAACCTCCAGTGTAGCTCATTTAATGACCAGCACACATAACTGCAGAACAGTGAATACGCACTGACTCGCTTGCACCTAATCATGCATATTCCTACCTGCCTACATGACGAAAAGCACACTCAGTTCCTATTGGCTGAAATGAGGAGTGGAAAGAGGCTCTCACATACGAAAGAGGGCCACTTCGGTGCGGAAGCGCATTTCGGTCTGTGCATGTAGTCTGTAGTGGTTCCCCGTAGCGATCATCCCATCTTACTCTCCTTCGAATCCACTGAACAGACTGGCTAGAGTACTTTCCAGTCCTACTCAGTAGGAACTGCTACTCCCCTGATTTTTATCTTTTCGAGACAATATTAGCGATCTGTGTGCATGAAACATATTGACAGTGATGATGATGATGCTAGTACGCGTCCCACATGGGACTCTGGTGATTGTGCAGGAATGTGATGGGTTACCTCCATATTGTTGCTGTTGTGGTTGTGTATGTTGTAGTTACAGTCTGAAGATTAATGTCTCTTACTTCGTCTTCTGTTGCAGATGGGAATGTGCCATCAAAACTAATAAGTGACAGTATACTGGCATATCTGATGCACTTTATTGGTACTCTGTTCTGCAATGACATCGACGTTGGGGGCTGATGGGGTGCTGCCAAGTCCTACGTCAATAAATCCACAAACCGGTTTGTTATTGCGATTGGTTAGTAGCAGTAGTAGTAGTAGGGGGAGGATGAGGGTCAAGTAATATGGCCAGCAACTAGCCCTTCTACCACAGATTTAAGCTAAGGGTCACTTCGGTAGGGAAGTGTATTTAGGTCTGTGCGTGTGAGGAGTCACTCCCCTTTCTGGCTTCTGAGAAGACTGGCCTGAGTATCTCTCTGGGGCATCTCAGCAGCTGTTCTATCATTTCACTATTGCCTGTGTTGAGCATAGTGCCTCTAAGCAGCAGCTATCCCATCATTCTTGCAGCATGAGCTCAGAATGATTCCAGTAATTGACGAGCGAATATATGAGTAGTAGTTCCTTCTTCTCCTAAAATAATATTTTTGTCACCCATTTGCATGGATTACTCACATGAAAGTTCGTTTGTTTCTGGGTATACTCGATGACGATGACAATAGAACTGACAGTAAATTTAACTAATTCTCCTGCAAAAAATTGTTATTAATAAACAGTCAGTTAATTTGTTAAATCACTGTTATTATCGGCATATTCTTTCACTGTAGAACTATTGTTAATATTAATTTGCTTATAACAAATATGAACATCACTCTATGGTGAATGAAGAGGACTACAGAATTGAACTAGTTACAAAAAATGAGGAAAGGGATTGGGAACTTGAATCTTATTGGTACAGGGGGGAGTGGAGGGGATTCATGCCAATGTAATGTGCTCCCATTATTCGAGAATGATATATGGATTTCCCTCTATGGGCAAATTGCTCAAATTAAAACAGCTGTTACACGGGTATGCAGTCTTTCATCACTATTGTACAATCCTTACATTGAAGAAGCAATGACAGAAACAAAAGAATTTTTCTAGAGTGGGCTTAACATTCAAGGTGAAAGGATATCAGTGATGAGATTCGCTTAAGAATCTGCCATCATCACTAAAAATGAATCAGAAATACAGGATCTGTTGAACGCAATGAACAGTCTAATTGGGACAGAATATGGCTGACGGTAACCCGGAAAAGACAAAAGTATTGAGAAAAAGCAGAAATGAGAAAACGAGAAACCTAAGATCAGATTGGATGACCACAAAGTGGACGAAGTTAAGGAATTCTGCTACTTTGGACGAAGCAAGGAGGACATAAAAAACAGACCAATACTGGGAAAGATGGCACTCCTGGCCAACAGAAGCCAACTGGTATCACGCATGGGCCTTAGATTGAGGAAGAAGTTACTGAGAATGTACATTTGAAGCACAGCTTTTTGTGGTAGTAAGTCACTGACTGTGGGGATACAGAAACTCAAGAGAAACGAAGCGTTTTGGATGCGTGCTACAGAAGGATGATGAAAAATAGATTGACTGATAAGGAATGAGGAGGCTCTCCATAGAATCGACAACGAGAGGGCCACACCTAAAACATTGACAAAACGAAGGTACTGTTAGGTAAGATATATGTCGCGAGATCAGGGGATAATCTCCATGATACTGGAAAGAGTGCTAGTGGGTGGAAACTCTAAGGGAAGACAGAGATTAGTATGCATCTAACAAATAACTGAAAACGTATGGAGCAAGTATTACTCTAAGATGAAGATGTAGCACAGGACAGGATTCGTGGCCGGCGCATCAGACCAGTTAGGAGAGTGAAGTCTCAAAAATAAAACATAAAAGAATGAATTTGAATTGAGAGCGGACTGTAACATTACTGTCCGAGTTTGTCCTATTACAAATTAGTAAATTAGAGAAATTACACATATTTAAGGTTGTGCACTCGCTCTTTGGTAAGTAGCTATCAAGAAATAGATTTCTATTGACGACTAATCTGTTGCCTTAAACGCGAGGGAATTTGCAAGATACATATTAAGTCCAAAGAACCTGAGTATATAAAGATCAATCTCTTTGAGGAGTCTGGTCTCAAAGTCAGTGAGTTAAGGGCTACAGCCAACAGAAGTTAGAGCCCTGGAGAATATTCACCATCTTTCATGTTTGATGACAATTATAGATTGTAAAAACTTATCTAGCAGTGAAGTTTCGCACCATACACATATAGCCGCTGTGACCCCTTGGGAAAACGAGATGCTGCACAAGGCAAAATTAGCCATCTTCGTTACCTACGATATTTAATTTTGAGTTACTCAGTTACTCACTGGTGATCTGTGCTTTGATATATATATATATATATATATATATATATATATATATATATATATATGTGTGTGTGTGTGTGTGTGTGTTTGCGTGTGTGTGTGTGTGTGTGTGTGTGTGTGTGTGTGAAAACTCCACCTAACAATATAAGTTAAGGTCGTATGGTCGTGTGAAACTGATGTAAAAAGTCAGAGCAAGGAAGGATTTCATTGAAATTCCTATAAAGAGAAAAAATTATTTTTGACGGCCAAGTAGAGTGTGGATCGACATAGAAAAGGACGTCGCCGAAAGTAGTCTCCTTACGTCGCCGAAACTGGTACATGCAGCTGTCGACAGATAACTGAAGTTGGGAGAGACTCGCCACCACCACCTGGGAAACTGGGGGTGATTAATAATGGGTATCCGTTCCTTTGCCCTGTCTGTAAAGAGGGGTGGCATTCGGGCTTTTCCAGCAATATGGGTCTGTTCGCTGTGTCCTTTCCATGGTGCAATTTCAAAATTGTGTATTGACTGTGTAGTGAAATCATGCCTTGTTACAACTGACCTTTGGATAGTATGCTATCATTGGTCGAAGACAACGGTGAATTCCGTAGCAAATCCTGTGTGCCAAATCTATCACATGATACATTTCTTAACATTGCTATCAAAATTAGTCAACCATCAACACGGCAGTCTGTGGTCGTATATAGAGCACTGAGTAGAAAAGTAGATGTATTCAATATTTGTAATTAAATTTCCTCCATCATGAATGAGATCTCAGAAATAATATATGATAAACGAAAAATCGTAGATTTCCAATGTCTGCTCTTTCCCATGAAACCATTCCTGTCTACTTTGTAATATCTTTCTCACTTATGGCTCGTTTGACGTATTTTCCTACAATGGAACTTTTCCAGAATTCGTCTTCCTAATTGTTTAGTTAAAGTGTATTCTGTCTAAATAAAAGTACGAAAATTTTATTTTGCCGTTTTTTGATAGTTCCAAAGAGTTATCTTTGGTCTTTATGGATGGCCTCAATGGATTTTGTTTTCCTCGTCAGATTTCCCCTAACTCACATTTCTAAGCGGTCTCTATATATCTGTAGCGCCCATAGTTCACAGAAACGCAGTACAATACTCCAGATCTACTTGAGAAACCATTTTCCTGTTTTGAATTTAACGACATGGTTGTCTTCCCATTCCTGTTGCAGTTGTACCTGCATTTCCGATATTTTTACTAGATAAGATGACTGAATAAACAAATTTACTAACTTTTCCTGTTTCAGGTATATCTTGATGTCAGATGCTCTCATCTTTTATTTCCTACCTGTCGTAACTGTGGTTTATTGACTATTAATTTTTAACGTCAAACTTTTGCAGAATTATATCAAAGAAAGCATATTCTACACATATTTTGAACTGCTCGCTGTTAAGACAATAGATTGGACAAATCTCATACAGTGAATGTAACATCCATTTGCTTTAACCTCTGATGCTTCTGCTTTAAATATCGTCTGCGCTTTTTCTTTGAAAAGGTTAAACGTGCATGGTGGTAACGAGCAGTCCTTCCAAATCTGTATGCTAATTTTAGCTGTACGTTGACCTGCATCCTCGATCCTTGGTTTCCGCAAATGTTTACAGCCGACGTTTCTTTGTTTTCCGAAGAACGAAGATCGTTTTTCCTTTTTCAGTAAGTGTTGTAACGCCGTTTCCAAATGTAAAGTCTAATGTTGATGTTGAAGATGATTGTGATGAACAAAAGTAAATTTAACTCGGCGGTAGTCACCTTGATTAGAGAGATATTTGCTTGGCTGCCAAAGTGAAAGCGCATGTCAGATACACAATGACATCCGTACATGAATGAATCTGTGGCGAACTCCGTTATTGTCTGACCCACATACCGGGGAGCGTAGCTTTGCGCATGAAACGCTCAGAGGTTCTGCGCATCACTGCCCATGTATGCGTGTCATCGAACGTGTTTACACACGCAACACTGGACTGTATAGCGGCGCAAACATTGACAGCTCGTTGGAGGAGCAGCGACATGCGTGAGCCCAAATGGTAATCCCATTGTTCACGTCAGCTGTAGTTCTGTGACAAGTGAGACAGCCATTAGTTAGACGGATATGAGGTTATCAGAAGATGAGATCCAAACCTCAGACTCTCCTGGCCGGTATATTACTGTCCATACGTATACTGTGTCTATAGAAGCCATTCCGTCCCTAATTTTTCATAGAACAAACCCTAAAATCTTCAGGGATTTTGTTCAAGAAGGATACATTCACGAGTGAGGATCAGCTGCTAATGATTACAGTTTTGTTTGTAGATATGAAAAGGTGTTAATAACGATTTATTACCGCATTTTGGTGCTTGTTGGCTAGTTGCACAGGGGTTCAGGAAACTTTTTGTATCTAAGAGCACATTATAGAATATCCGTGTGACGACTTGCATTACTTATATTTCTCAGTAAATTTGTAGTTGATCACATTTAATACCATATATAACATACAAATAATTTCATAATTGTAATTTCGGCTGCTAAATCTTCTAAATTAATTAATTAATAATATACAGTAAATAAATGTGTTACAGATATTCTTGCTGGAAAATATCAGTTTCAAACGAAATGAGCTTTATGGCAGTTAATTTTTCACTGTATCGCAGATAAGAAAGTATGATTGATCATTAGTATATTCATCTGTTGGTCAAGATTTGTACTTTGACATTATGTTATTCATTTTTGTAAACATTGATACACATATAAGTTGGTCAAGAAACAACTTTGTCTTGTATGATACTAATTTCAACAATGGAAGTTAGCTTCTTTCAAGTATATTCTAAAATCTGTTATCTGATACAATTGATTTTAAAGCATAATCATTCTGAATGTCCAAATTTTTTTAAATTCATACTTCCATTCTTATTCGAATAAATTCTGCAATCTTTGAACATATTTCGGTTTCATATAAGTGGCAAGTGAAAGCATGAAAAAAAGAAAGAAAGAAAAAAAAGAAAGAGTTTTCTCAGTAATTTCAAACTCTTGAAATTGCTTTTCAGTTCACTACCTAAATAATTGAATTAATGGTTCAAATGGCTTTGAGCACTATGGGACATAACATCTATGGTCATCAGTCCCCTAGAACTTAGAACTACTTAAACCTAACTAACCTAAGGACATCACACAACACCCAGCCATCACGAGGCAGAGAAAATCCCTGACCCCGCCGGGAATCGAACCCGGGAACCCGGGCGTGGGAAGCGAGAACGCTACCGCACGACCACGAGATGCGGGCAATTGAATTCTGCCAATAAATAATGATAACTCAGTTTCGTCGCCACCTATCATTTTTTTTATTTCGGAAATGGAAAAGGGGCTCAATACGCAGACGTGTTATTCGCGAAAACCAGGTCATCTTCAGACGCATTTACAGATCCTATCGTTCAAAGTATATGTCTACTTCCTGAGACTTCTTACTGGAGTAAATCAATTTCATGATTATGTCTGTATCAAAACCCAACTCTACCACCGATGGAAAGTGTACTACACCAACAAAATTTAGATTGGTTGCACGGTGATACTTTTTAGTTCATCAGAGTTGCAGACTCGTTTTCCCTGTTTAGATGATGCAGAATGACCGCATTTCACAGTGCTTGTTTGATATTATTAAAAGCATTGATACATTCCTTTGTCCATACCACTGGTATACTCTTCTTCGGTAAGCTTAGTATCGATTCACAATTCAGTGCTTGGCCTGATAGAAACCTACGGAAGTTTAACACCATGCTTACAAACGCTGATAACTGTCTTTTTAAACTATGTCGTGGGAACTCTTCGATTGCAATAACCCTTTACTTGTCAGGTACAATACCAGCGAAATGATTTGATCTTGAATCTTTCTTTCTTGTCTACCAGATTTTGATTTTTCTAAGTTTGCCATCACCTTGGCTGCGGCAAACCTTTGTAATATTCTTTTAAGTATTTGTAAGTGTTCCTCCTATGTGGACATAGTTACTAGCAAGTCATCCACATCTACAGTAACTTTGTCTAGTAAATATGCGCGTAGAACGGTGTCGAGAGCTGTCATGAACACTCCGGGACTTATGTAGGTAATACACGGAACTGATAACTATGTACGTGAATTAAAAAAGGTTATGTTTTCTAGCCGGCCGAGAGGTTCTAGGAGCTTCAGTCCGGAACCACGCTGCTGCTGCAGTCGCAGGATCTAATCCTGCCTCGGGCATGGTTGTGTGTGATGTCCTTAGGTTAGTTAGGTTAAAGTAGTTCTAAGTCTACGGGACTGATGACCTCAGATGTTAAGTCCCATCGTGCTTAGAACCATTTGAACCATGTTTTACATCTCTAGATTCCTCTGTTAAGTGTATCTGAAAAGACGGGGCTTTTAAATCCATCGTTGTTATGAATGTTAGACCAAAACACTTTGAATTAGCTCTTCCAAATTCTCAGGTCTGGTTCGTGGTTCGTACATGTATTATTATTTTATTTATTTCTCGAGCTTCTAAGACTAGGAGTAATCTGCCTCCAGCCTTAGCTATTGCAGCCAAAGGATTCTCATACGGTGAAGGTGGAGGCTCTATTACACTCCACTTAACCATTTTGCGTATTTCCTTGGTTACTTCGTCCTTCTTATTCCACGGTACAGAACAATTGGCATAGTAGTACGCTTCATGAGACGTTATCTCATTTTTGTACTCATAGCTCTTGACTGTTCCGGGCTTTTATGGTAAAACTTCGATATATAGGCACACAAGAAGTTTTTCAGCTCATCCTATGTCTTTAATTCTATTGCTTCCTCAATATGGGGCACAATGCCTTCCTCGTTGTCAGACTAGTTAAGTTCCCTTTCAACGGTATCACAAATGCGCAATACGGCAGGCCCCCTTTATAAAACTTGTACATTCTAATGAAAAAGCTACTCGTTTGACTTCTCCAAGAGATAGGTCAATTTGTCCCTCTCTCTCCCTTAGACACTCACAACGCCAAATACAAGCTACCGGGGACCCCAGATGACTACAAAGTTACTTAATATAGATTCCCTTCCGATGTCGATTACGACATTTATTTAATATTTAATCAGTTGGGACTATGGTCCTATGTTACCCGACAATTATTCACTGGCCAAATGGGTATTCTTTGCACTTGGGTTAACCTGTCGTAAGACTTCACGCTCGTCACGATTGTGGAATCTCCGGTATCGATTATTATATTCCCGGGTATACAGTAAACACTACCTCCCACCATAATATGTTCTATCTCTTTCATTGTGCTCGGACAAGAGCTACATTCTTCTAATAATTCCCCTTGCAAGTCACATCCGTCATTGTATTTCCGTAATTGTAATTCATGACTAAGATTGCGGGTACGTTTGCTCTCTCTCTTCTCCCGGGCAACAACGAGAGATTTGTGTAGCCGACAAGGCTGGTTCACTTTGGATGTGAGATCGTATCAAACGAACCTTTTGTCTTTCACTCTTAGATTTAGGTAATATGTTCGGATGACTACGTACGATAACAACAAGGTGAACTGGCTTTTTGTCGTCAGTAAAAGGTAGGAACTGTTTCCCTTAATCAAACTTTCTTCCATCGCCAATTCCGACCTTGGAGATGCTGCCCCACAACTGAATTGTGTTGCAAAGGACAGTGATGGGATCCAGTTATGTTTCTCTCATATTTTGTCGTAACCCCTTGCGGAATGTTACGTGTGTCCTGTTGTAGTAAACTGTATGGATAACGGTCAATGCGTGTGGGCCTATGCTAACACTGAAACGTTAGCATTCGTTGTGTGGACATTTTCCCCTGTCTGTTGCTGTTAACAGAACTGATAACTGATTCTACACATTCTGGTATGTGGCGTTGACATAGTGTAATGTTATGTTTTGTTTTTAACGCTATTTAGTAATGGTTTTTCAGGACCATCCCCTACTAAATTCTGTATTACATCGTTCACCTTCTCTACGTGATGAATGATTTCGCCATCCTTGGCACAACCATTCATTGAAAGTTTCATCGCGCGTCTCACTTTGTCCCTCATATTTATGCCCTACCTTTTCATTATCTTCGAAAGCTAGGATGTCGAATCTTTATGTCACTTCTGATATCTACCCTTTTACTCGTAACCGATCTCTCTGTAGGGCAGTTAATTGCAAGGACAAGGTCTGTAGCAACTCTAGTAGACCCCTGTACGCATCTTTCAGTGAAGTAAGCTCATCTTTTATATCTATTAAAATTTTGGTATCTGCCTCTGCTTCTACACACTCGTGTTCTTTAATTTCATTGAGGGTGGCCATCAATTTTCATCTCGCTCTCGGACACACTCTTGTAATTTATTGTTCCTCTCTTGTTCACTCTCTTGTAACTTACGTAATAACTTTGCAAATGGGACAGCTGCTGGTTAACCCGTTGCTGTGTTCGATAAACTGTCACTTTCGGTTTGTTCAAACTGCCTTGTAGGTGTAGTTTGATAATTCGTGCCTTCCATTGTACTGCCAGTGGCAAAAGATGGAGCACCTACGTAGTTCACTTGTAGTTTCAGTTTGTAATTTACTATCAGCATCAGTCATTTCCAAGCGACTGCCGGGTTCGTGCACTGTATGTGGCAAGGCTTCCACTTCCGAAAAGCATTCGTTAGCTTCCTGTTCTGGCCATTTTCTTTGCCTAACCATATTTGTCACACGAAGGAACAGCAGCACTTTCGGTAAACAAACACAATTGAATCACAATGTAACAGCACAAAAGGACTGACACGGGAAAAAACTTACATATATGATAGATTTCAGCTATCACTCGTCCTTTTTAAATTTTATTGGCAGATCTAGATTGCAGCTAGTTTCTAGCTGAAATCTAGATCTGCCAATTAATTTTAAAATGGACGACTGATAGCTGAAATCTATTATATACAAGTCGATATAACATTCGCTGCGTGCAACACCCTTCTGAATGGAAGGTAACCTGACATACACACATATGTATATAAATGATTTAGCGCTAAATATACACTTCACAACGCTGTGCACTGACTATTCCTTCACGACAGTAAACCTGAGTTATTGCCGTTCTTACCTGAAACATATAAAGTTTTTTTTACTCTTTCTCCTTTTATATGAAACCCCATTTATACATATTTTACTGCTCAGGTTTCAAATGTAACATTCATATTGTTCTTAATGACCATGACGCTACGGGCCCTAATTCATAGTGCGTAACTTTTGTTGTGCTCAACGTAAAATAAGTTGTGGTAACATGTTTGAGATGACAGAGTTGCAGAGCTCCTTCTCTATGCGTTGTTCGTATTAATGTCGCCCGCAAGTGGTGGAAATTTACACTGATGGATAACAAACACTTTCGCAGACTAGTTGGTACAGATTTTTAGCATGTAATATAATACACAAACACGCATACTGACTGGTTGTAGTTTTATGCATTTATCAATGGTTTAATAGTCCTAATGGTTTTGTACTGCTTTACATTTCACTTGTACCATATCAAGAGGGCTGAAGAAGCTTTTGCGCAATGGTTGGGTCTAGTACGCAATATTAAAGTATTTTACACTTTTCTGTTAATTTAAAAGTTTTTCATGTGGAACTGATTGGCTCTACGCTTCCTCGGGATTCTTTGAGGAGGATTTGCCTGCCTTCCTTGTGACATAACATTGAAATCAGGAAGCACAAAAAGTAAAGACAGTCTCAGATTGCTTTCGCTGTGAAGTTTGTTCTTGGATCTATTTTTTACACACACGTAAGGAAGAAGTGCCTTTCCGCACAGATAGGTGGACGAAACAGGTAATAAACTTGTCACCACGTTATGTGATATAATTGGAAATTCCGTTTTTAGGCTTGACCAGCAACTTATTGGTGGCGAAGATTTATTTTCTTTAATTTAGTCACTGGAAGTTTCAAATAGTTGTTCGTTTCAATTTACGCTTCATTAGCATTCCAAAATTATTGTCTCTTCCAATCGGTAGCGGACACAATTGTTATTACTAGATACAGCAGAGAAATCGTGTTTGTGATTTTCCCAAATCCCTTCAAATGTTGCTTCATTTTATTCTTGAAGTTTTCGTCCGAAGTAAGATGAATTTCTGCTAGAAAATCGTGAAGGGTATCGAAGCACTCAAGCTGATAGGAATTTAGAATGATTTCCCAAACTGCAACTCTGTTATCGAACGATTCGCACGGTCTTGTACATTACACAGATTTGTGTTTCGTCCGTGCAGTAATAAATTTCAACTGTGAATTTTTCAACAAAATTTCTGTCAAACAAGCTACAGTCGGAAGTCAGACTTTGCCGGGGAAAAGGCGTACCTGGTGACAAAAAGATTTTTGTAAACACTCGTAGCCAGTTTTGTAAATGCCTCGTCGCTGACGCTGTAGAGGCCGATTTGCCATTGTTGTTACGGTAAGACGAGTTTGTCAGTTCGTGAAACTGCTTCTGGTGCAGAATACCGCTAAGACAATTTCTCTCTGCCACTATTAACACTATGCGTCCGGGGTCAGGCAATAGGATAGGAGTATGAAGGTTCTACAACAAATTAATAGCAAAGTAACATAAATGAGTTAAGAAGGTTTAGTTAGCTTTTTTACTTGTCTAATAATACCGTTTCCAAAAGTGCACATAATGTACCACAAGAAAGGCCCTCAAAGGCCAAGTACAAATAATAGTAGGTGAACTCCACAATACATAGTAAATGCAATTTACAACAATTGTTCGCTTATAACAGTTCACTAAACTACGTTACCTCTCTAGGTCAGTGCCGGACGACGCTCTATAACCAAGTGGGCGAGAGCTGCTCTCCTGTCTTCCGAGCAAGCTTCTGTCCATTGTCGTCCGGTTATTTTCGGACAGTACTCGGCTGGCTATTGGCCGAGGCGCAGTCGATATCCTCATCCTCAGCGCCGCTCGTTGCGCTGGTGGAACTCGGGCAAGTAACGAGTCTCTATGGGACTGGCTCCAGCTCAAATCTTTCGCCTGTGGTGCTTTTTCCCTTGCTGTAACTTGTTCGGACGACACAGGAAAAATAATCATCACACAATATGAGCGCAGGTCTGCTGATACAAACATCTTACATCTGTGTCTGTCAATAAAAAAACTTGTTAATACTTCGGTTATTACCGCAAAAATTCGATAATTAGCAGTTTGACCTTTAATAAAGTTATTTAGTTTCACTGCATCGTAAGGTAGAGAAGATTTTTACTTGGATCTAAAAACAAATTCATTTAATAATGTTATACCGGCGCCATGGCAGCCCTTGAGGGCTGGCAACTAGCAATCCATATAACATCACAGAAGACGAGATTGTCTACGCCCAAAGGCGTACTCAAAAGCGCCATGGTAAACACCGGTTATTTTTGCCCAAGGTAATGGAAACAGACAGACAACCCCCAGGGTGACCGACAGCGCTAACGTGCTGCTTCCTGGACTCGGGGCCCGGAGGATTAACGACGAGGGCCGATGTGCCGGGAAGCCTGGATGTGGATTTTAGGCGGTTTTCCAGACTACGCTAGGTTAATGCCGGTCTGGTTCCCATGTTCCGCCACAGTTACACGGCTCGCAGGCATCTGAACACATTCGCACTATTCCATGGATTACACTCGCTGCAGACAGTTGGGGTACACAAATTCCATGCTGGGGGATAGGGGGTGGCGGCAGGAAGGGCATCCGGCTACCCCTACACCATTAATATGCCAAATGCGATTAACGATGGCTGACCCTGCGTCACTGCGGGTCATGGCTCAAGTGATAGAATAATGGAAACAGACATTCCGAGCACTACGTCCTGCATGGGGAGCTAGAGCCACGGCCTGCAGCAAGTATCACTATGCCGAAATCTGATTGGCTGGAGGGAGCTATTTAGGGGATAGAACCAGGCCAGAAGTTCAGTTCACCCCGGATGCCGACCTCGTGTACTGCAACCGTCGAAGATTATGTCTTCGTTTCGGAATTGGACTGTTACTAGTGTGTGAGTGTATTACCACCAACCTTTGTAGAAAATAAGAAGTGAACTTTTGTTTGCCGCAGTTAGGAGACCTTTTGTCCTTATTGTTACCTTTCGTTTGTATGTTCAGTCATCAACCTTGTGAATTTACATCAATAAAAGTTGTGTTGGGACAAATTGCGAATTGTCAGTCACAACAAATAACTGCAAGCAACTGTAGAGATTCCCTAACCATCTTCTTGCTGACGATACAGCAATCAGTTATTTTAATGTAACATCGGAGGTGAAATACGGTGTCGTTAAATACTGTGCGAAGTAAAATACTGCTTGGAAACGGGCCACAGAGATTTCGTTTGACGCCTGCAACAGTCTGATGCCTCGCGGGCACGCCACATGACGAGCAGCCGAGCCCCACGGGTGGCCGTGCGGACTCGAGTTTTGGTGAGTCACCGCTCAGGCCGGCGAGCCCCGGTACTGCCCGACCGGCTGACCGGGAAGCGCGAGTCGAGGCTCGCCCGGCAGTCAAAGCTACGGTCTCGGGTGGGCCGCGCAGGTTCGCTGCACGCCACTGCTTACGACACCAGGTAACCCCACCACCGATAATCAAACAGCTGAGGTCTGGAGAAGCGTGAAGGAAGTGGCGGCTCAGCACACGATACTCACCAAAAGATGTGCACAAGACATCTTTCATACGTGTAGTAATATGGTGCAGAGCGCCACCCTTAGAAACAATCGTACCATCAAGCAGGTATTTATTGGCGAGGCCAGGGATGATGTGCTACTTTGACATAGCGGAGTACCTCGCATCTGTCACGCCGGCAATTTCAAAAGCAGCTCCTACCTCCTTACCCCTCCATCACCCCTCCCCCAATCCTCCATCCACGCCGTTTCCTCGGAAGAAAATCGGTCCGATCACGACTGGTGTGGTAAATGCACACCAAAGCGTGTCTTTCTCGTCATGCAACGCGGTTTCCACGAGAGTTCTAGGATTTTCGATAGCATAAAATCTGCATTCGAGGATTTTCAAAAACCCTCGGGGTGTCAAATTGGCTTCGTCGGTCCACCTCGCATTAGACAAAGAATCGTCATCTTCCGCCATTTTTTGAAATGTCCACACCGCAAACGTTCTCCGAAACAGTAAATCGGTGCCTAACTGTTGATGACTACGCTGGATTTTGTACGGATAGCATTGGACGACACGCTTTAGAGCTCTCCAAACAGTAGTGCCTGGAGCGCCGGTGGCACGTACGGCGTCACGGGCGTTGACTTCGTCATTTTGAGATGAACTCGCTAGCGTCTCCAATTCTTCCCGAACTGTTCGTGCAGCAGTAGCACTTGTGTCTGGTCACCCACTACTGTGCCGACTGTCCAAACAATCAGGGGTTTCAAAATTAGCGATCATTTTCTTCTTTCTTCCTGCATGGTCTTCACCTGCTCGCATACACTCAAGGATCTTAAAGCTGCAGTGTCGGATTCTCCATTCTGATAGTGAAGTTCCTTTAACAGTACCTTTTACGGTAAGGTCAACATATCGCGAATGCTAGTGCATTTGACTCCTTCCCTTAGTACAGCGGTCTTTACACATTGTATTCTTGCGGCGTCACGGACGTTTTGCTGTCTAGCACCATTCGTTGGCCGGTTTTTGGACACGTTTCGGGAACGTGTGTCAACTTTTACCTCTATAACTATATTATTCCGTCAATTAGTGCATTTTCAAATGTTAACTGACTTTTGGCTCACCTTGTATTTCCCGAAACCAACCAACGTCGTATCGATTACACGCCAGGCAGAACCGCTGATGTGTTGCATTATGAATGTGAACCAACATACAATAAGTTAGTGATTATAACGTTTTATTTGGTTAATTTATCTCTTGATGTTGAAAATACAAGGTCGTGCGCTCCCCTATATGTGTACTCTAACATGTCATTCATATATTTCGGAGTAACAATATGTAGAGATCTGATGTGGAACAATAACATAGGGTCTAATAAAGTGTATAGTACGTACATTTGGTTGGAGTAACGGGTATAACGACTGTATACACAGAAGTGTGGCACAAATGGACACAGATTGGTCTGAATGGCGAAATGGTGTACCAGAATAGTTGTTAACCTTAACTGGCACGCTCTGGAATAAACACGACGTACACGAGAAACCGCTTAGAGAAATACAATATAAGCGTTTCACAACAGAAAAATCCAATTATCTTCAGTTCCATATTAAATAGAGAGTGAAAACAGTATCCTAAAAGCAGACAACTAAGAAGTCACTAAGAGACGCACTAGTAGTTATTCACCCCTCGGCCCACCTATGAAAGGAACAACAAGGAACTTTAATACATATTACAAAAAAACTTAACCTGTGATAGAAGTTTCGTAGCGATGCTCTAGGCATAATATAAAGGTCTCAAACTTCCATGTCTCGTCCTCTTCCATGCAGCGTCATGGGTTTGTGACTGGAGGGGCGTGGGGTCAATATGTAGCTTTCTCGGCCCTTGTCAGTTTTCCAGACCTTGGAGCCGATACGTCGGATTCAAGTAGTAACTGACTTTGCAGCACGTGACTGAGTGCACCCTGTTCCATTCCACTGTCCAAGTATAATTTCTTGGCAAGGACGGAAACTGAACCAGGGTCCTCTGAAAGAATCGGATGCACTGACCACTCGGCAACATACGGGGGTCAGACAACGTAAATTTGCCAGTAAAGCAGTTACAAACACTTAAACAAGCAGCAGGAAAAATAGTACATAAGGCCACAAAGAAACTGAGACTGTATGAGTTTATCATCTAGATATAGCACAGATATCAGAGGAATGGAGAAAATAATTTTTTTGCGAAAATGCCATGCATCGTTAAGCGACCCAATTAGAGCAAGAATATGAGAAATGTTCATCGCATTCTCTTTCCCAAATTACGTGTACTTTAGTAAAAAGAATCAACCTACAAGAGAATCAAAATTTAATCATTCGGCGAGAAGATACTAATGTAACAGAAATACAAATTTTAGGACCAATATGACAGCATTAATAAAATAAGGAAAGAGAAGGAATGATTTAGAGGTAGATATTTGAAAACAGCACAACACTACTAACTTTTAAATCAAGAAGTAACACAGATATATACGAACACGTAGGAAAAATTTTAGATAAAGTCACGGAAAGTGGACTCTTGGTTAATGGCTTGTACAAATAAGTAGTCCGAGTCAGCTGCCATAAAAAAAGAGGAGAGCAAAAAAACTGTGAAACGATATAAATTAACAGTCACCCACAATTCACACTAGAGTATATTAAGAAGTTGTCTTTATTACTATAAATGAAACAAGGTACGCAAATAGAAAGAGGTTAATGATGTCGAAAAGCTTAGAAAACTATCCCACGTGGGTGCAAAACGAAAAAGTCAGCAGACGAAATATTAGAGAAAGGGTTACACTAAATTAGCAGCTTGCACGCTACACTCCAGTGAAATCTGAAATCTATTTGTGTAATTAGAATCATATCAGTTGTCGAATACTGTCAAAAAGAAAGCTTTTGCTTAGGTTACGCTTCCACCGGTATTCCGAAGAGAAACCTTCGCTCTGCAGTTCTGTCGAACGCCGAAAGCTGTTCTCTGTGCTGTGCCGTTAACGACCAAAGTCTGAAACTGCTGGCAGCGCGCGGCACGTATCGTTCACCACAATCGGCTCAAGCGGTTCTTCTGGGGCTTCTGGGCGTAGTCGGCGAAACCACCACTCCGCCGGCAGCCTGCCACGAGAGATTCATACACGCAGGACGCTCAGCGGCCACCGAAATGTCAGCGGCTTCCAAACACTCTTACACACACACACGCACACACACGAACGCATACTTACGCTGCAGCGGGGGTTTGTGCGCGAGTGAAAAATGGAGCTGTAGAGATGCGATGCAGAGAGAAAAAGAAAGAGAAGGGTGAGGAGGGAGAGGGAGAGGGTGAGAGTGAGAGAGAGAGAGAGACAGAGATAGACAGAGAGAGGAAGTGAGGGAGGTAGCGACAGAGAGAAATTTTAAACGAATTCTGCGCTAAACCTGGGATTAATGTAATTTCCTTACCTTGTAACACCATAGCTCATATGCTGTACGGATTTATTTTGCTTTTGTTTCATTTAATGTTACATCATTGTGCTTCTGTAAATGTGTATGATTGAATCGATAACATGAAACTATATATACTGCTTTCTTTATACAAACTTTGATGTCATGGTTTGGTTCTATGCTGTGTAGCATATCTTTCATTTAGACTCTTTGTCCCATTTTGAGCGAACGAGACTTACTGTATGTAATTGTAATTTTGTGTGAATAATTTTTTGTAGAGATGTTAATATGCGTAAATGCTTTGTTTTATTTAATGCATTTGGTTGCTGTTATGTAAATTGCTGATCCTCACTTAGGGTTCTTAGTTAGTTTGTATGTAAATGGTGTAGTGGTTCCCCTCGGGAACGGAACTGTGTAGCGCGCGCAAATTGTGGTTGGCCTAGGTGGAAAAGGTGGAACTGATAGTCAGTCGGGGACGAGCTACAAGTCGGGGACGAGCCAGCAGTAGGACACGAGCTACGAGTCCGTGCTCTGCCATGTAAAAGACGCATATTGTGCTGATTCCGAGAGAGGCTTTTCCTGCTTCTTTCCAAGGCCTCGGATGGATGGATAAATAGCTGGAACAAATTCTGGAATTTGTATCTATCATCGCCACCAAGAAATGACCGAGTCCAGCAATTCTGCCTGCAATTCCACCTACCAACATGCAGTTGCCACCACATTGCGCAATCATTGCAACGTAATACTATAATGATGTACAGTGAAGGATCAGCTAAATGGATGTGCTAATGTGCTGAAATATAAGGTAATTTATATCTGAATTTATGTACCTACCTTGATTTTTCTCCTCATCATAACACCTCTCAGAGTCCTCTCCGTTTGAACTAAAGTGATTACCGAGTGTCCTTACTGAAAGTACATTAAAACCCAGTTTTCTAATTAATGCCTCTTGAACTTAGTAAAGAGAAAGTTAAAGTTAATGTGGCAAGAGAGTGAGTTAAACTTAATGATGCTTGCTGAAATAATTTTCCTAGTAAAACTGCTTATTAATGTGTTGTTGCCAACTTCAAATTACAATTTCTCAAGACTGAGACTTATAAAGTTTTGCTTAGTAAATGATCACATTACTGCCTATTGATAATCGCAGAAAGTGAGTCAGTATCTTACATAAATGTTAATTTTATGTCTCGCGGTAGTAAAAGTGGAAAACCGCATAGTAGGAAATTATATGTTCATGATTACTAAGTGTGTCTCTCTTGTGTATTACAAGTGCATATTAACAGTATACCAGGATTCACAGTTTGGCTAGTGTGCTAATGCTAGCTAACAAATAACGGAAAGATCTCTATTTATGAAAACCATAATCTATTTATTAGAAAGACAGTGATAAGTAACTTGTCAGTGAATTTCAACTAACTTTCATTTTAAATAGTAAAGTATTCAACTGGGAGAGACTTAACCTAAACCTATGTCCAATTTATGATCCTAGAGGGAATGTTAATGGTAGTGTTATAAAGACCACTCAGTTTGTGTAAACCCTGAAAGTGATAGTGTTTTTTGTACCTGTTATAATTTTCCAAATAGTTAGTGCTGCTCTAACTGTTAGTTTCAATCTTACCGTAAACATATATATGTGTCAGAGATCACTGCACTCGTGTGTGACGAAGTATAGGGTGTGTTTATCCATTAAAGTTACTAATAACTATTTTCTTGAACGAGAATGTTAATCATTTCTTGCCTAGTTAGGCTGGCGACCGTTTTCGTTATCCGTTAAACAGTGCAGATAGGGAATATTTTGTTTGTCACTGTTTAAATATTTACGTAATTCTGACTTTCATTTCCGATAAACCACCTCCGTTAGGAACAACACGGTCAACATAACAAAATTCCTCTCAGAGGGTAACACTGCGCTGTTGCTTTATACCATAATTGCTATAACAAAATAGTTTTATTTCACAACCTGTTTCCAACTTTAACGTTATGGTACAGTAGTAGCAGAGTGGAGTGTTATAACCTCTGGGCGAACATGTTGTTTTAAATTTACTGATGCTGTTCAAACAACGCATTTATTATTGTAGTTACTTGCTCCACGAAAAACATCACAAAAGAAAATGAAAATAATGTCCTCCTTTAAAGATACAAGCTGCGTCAGCTCTCTTTAGGGAACGGTTATTTATGTTGACAGCTTATGCTTACTTCGTTCCAATTTCTCTCTCTCTCTCTCTCTCTTTCCCTCTCTCTCTCCCTCTCTTACTCAAGCTTTTGCCAAGGATGTCTAGAGGCACGCTCTAATATTTCGCATTGTGGGTAATAGGATTTTAAAATACAAGCTTGAAACAAATTATTTAAAAGATAGAAAGACTTGCCAAGCAATTATAAAGACTGTTTTAATTATTATTATCAAAACCACATTAATGTACTGTAAATATTTTTAAATACGAAGATTGTGGTAAGTTGAAAATGTCATCGTTATAGTCCTGAAGCATTAAACTTGATGAAATGTAGTTGTAGTTAGTATTAATTGATGCAGATGTTGCTCCAGTATAGGCGTGAAATAGCTTTAATCATTTGAAAAACGTACCTCATTCAATTTTCTGCTGTCAAAGTATCCTACCTACTATGAACGTAGCTTGTAATGGAAAAATAACAAATATGGCAGAAAGTTCTATGTTCTTGGATGTGCATATTGATGTCAACATTAATGTGAGAGAAAGGTGTAGAAGATCTGCAAAACATTCGGATTCAGATACTTTCAGAATAGCATATTTTGGATATTCTCATTCTTCGATATAGTGTGTCTTAATTTTCTGAGATAACTCAACATTTATGCAAAAAGTTATTAGAATTATATGTAAAGTTTACGTAAGTGAATCGAGGAGGTATTTGTAGACAGTATTTGAAATCTTAAACACAGTCAGGAAATCTATGAAAATAATTGACATTAATCCACTGCAGGATGAGAGTAATATATTCAGCATATGATATGGACCTTCCTGTAGTGAATCTAAAATTATCTCCGAAAGTAGTGCAATATTACGCAATAAACTGATAATCACACCATTGAATGAAACGTCTGACAGGCAGCAGAAGATTTTTTTTTAACATAGATTCAGTTGTTCCTCGGAAACAAATCTGTCTCTACTATAGAGGAGCTCTTGAATAAAAAGAAATAGACAGCGCCAAAGCTTTATGTGTCCAGCATATAACCGTATATGTACTATCCAAGTATGCCTCCCTCCTCATTCCAAATTCCCATTCACGTCTCAGCCTTCTCCTATTCCCACTAATGTCGAAGACCTTATCAGAGGCGCCCCATCTGTATTTGAATAGCAGTTCAGCATCGAATGCTTCAGTCTTCTTATATATACATCATAGATGTTTGAGATTGGAAAAGGAATCTGGAACCAAGAAGTTTAATTTGACTCTACTGTTCGATAGGTCCCCGTTTCGTACTATTATTTACGTTGAATGTTACGTGGCATTCCATGTTGCATTTAAAGTTACTTACAGATACTCATTTTGAAAACACAGATGAAATACATTATTCATATTACAACTAGGTTCACCTACATCGATTATTTATTTGATATGTAAAAGACCGCACAACTGTTTATCGAATAACTTTCATGAGTGATTTGTCCCGGTTCCTGTAACTTTGACGATATAAATTGACAACTGGGTTATAATTCATACATGTGTATGCTCCAAATGGCTTTCTACAAATACGCTGCATAACAAAAGAGGTGAAGCATGCAGAAGACGAGTATGTAAATACTATTACAGTTCTCTGTGACAGGTACAATAGCCACCAGAGTACATTAGCGTTTTTCGTGTTTAGGCTGCTAGGGTATATAAGGGGCATGAACAGAATCAGTAGCGATGACCTCTCTGCTTGATCCTATCCTCCAAAACAACCAACCAACCAACAGGTTCAGATGTTGATTCCAGTTCGAGCTATGATGCCAAAGAATAAAAATCGCTGTGAGGAAGCAAAGGGAGTGATGGATCGTCATCAGGTGGAGCTTGATGTGTATACATTTCAAAACTGTTATCCGCCACTGCTCTTGGCGTAGCCCAAAGTGATACAAATGAGACTGGTGCTGTTTTGAGCACAGTGGTCGTTCTGCACGCGCCGCTGCTGGCTCCACCATGACGTCACCTGCCATCTCCACACACGCCTTACAGCAAAGTACTATTGTGGCCGACACATCTGTGGCAATCTTTGGTCTCCTCGTGGGGCTTCTAGCTGAAGGTGAGCCAACTAACAATCAGATGGATGTGCCAGAGGCCTGTCAAAAGTGTGCTGCCACGGCTGAACAGGAGGACTCATTCTCACAGTCTGTCACCATTTCACCTGATGGAGCTCCCAGAATGTGGCTTGCAAAGAAGACAGTCAGGAAAAGCGACAAGGCGTCAAATCTATCTGAACTACAGAGGAAGGAAGATGAGTTTGTAACTCCTAGGCACAGGCATACTACAAGGGCAGCTATGGTTGAAGCAGTACCGACACTGCAGATGGCAAACCATATCATAGACATTTCAGACCACATCACTGAATGTGAAGCCAAACCACAGGAGGAGAAGACCTCTCCCTCCTAAGCCTTCGTGATCTAGTTTAAGGGCTTCACATCTTTCCAGACAAAGATCAAGGGGGCAGCCTGCCACTCTCCATCCACTTCTCCAAGCACTATTTCTACATTGTTACACTGCATATTAATGGGCACTACTGCTAGGGGATGGATCGTGTCAGTGAAGAAGGGGCTCCACTGCTACATCTGCTCCAGACCACTTTAAAGAACTGAAGGAGCTGTGCTTTGGTGTGAGTTTAACTTCATGCGTGAAAACACACCAGACACTTTCATATGAAGGCTATATCTCTCTTCCTCATTGTTGTTATTGTCAACAATTTCGGAAATGAGAACATTTTTCAACTTGAACCAGTGGCCCATGTGTAGCTCACAGTGGAGGAGTTTCGAATCAAGGGCGCTGGGTGTAGTGCTTCTCGCGCAAGGGTCTTCATCATGTGGCCCATTATGGCATTATACCAGTTACATTTATTGAGCACTCTGCACCAAACCACATACACTTTACAAAGTCTTGAGAGGAGCAGTAGCAGTGTTGCAACTGAAATGAGCAATAAACTGTGACCTAAAGCAACTGCAGAGACTTTAAGTGACCAGAGGCCCAGAAGAAAGGCAGCAGGGCATCACCATCTGGGAAGGTGCAGCATGACATGAGCTTCGCTGCTGCCACATAGGAGCAGAGAGCAACAACTTGTCTGCCAGTGCCAATCCATGTCCACACAGGAACTTCACATCCAACGGATGTTCAAAGGGTGTAGCTAGTTTCTCATGACACTGCAGCTGTTCCATACACGTACAGTCGTCACGCTGGGGCTATACCACCACAGTGCCACCCCAGCGTGCACCATGTGCTGCCCACTCCAGCCGCTACCAAAAGTTCCATCCATAGATGCATCCTCCAGCGCCAGCATGAGACCAATTGGTAGCAGCTGCCAGAGAGCTCCGCTCACTCAAATGATATCTGCCCTGTTACTGCAGCCACCCAGGACACTGCTCCTTCTGGCCACTGTGGACGAGCGGTTGTAGGTGCTTCAGTCAGGAACTACGCTGCTGCTGCCATCACAGGCTCGAATCCTGCCTTGGACATGGATGTCTTTGATGTCCTTAGGTTAGTTAGGTTTAAGTAGTTATAAGTCTATGGACCTGATGACCTCAGATGTTAAGTCCCATTGTGCTTAGAACCATTTTTGCCACTGCTCCAGTGGACTCTCAGCAGCACAGTTGGTGACTCCCACGTCCATAGTCTCAGAGTTTGTGTGTAGAATGCTGGCTCCACAATCAGTTTCGCCAGTTAGTTCATGAAGAGACAGTGGACAACTTCATCTGAGAAACTCACCTCAAACCTGAGGTCGCTGTGCATGCAGTGAACTATAACTGACATGCACTGACATGCTAACAGCAGGCGGTAGCATATCATTCAACATTAACTGGGCACAATTTCATTGTCAGGTGCATTTGCTCAACTTGACCCCACTGCAAGTTATAATCGTCGAGGCAATGTTTCAGCCACCTTCATCACATTCGTCATGATGTATTGTCCATCCAGAGGAACACTGAAAGAACAGGACTTCGTTGCTCTGCTTTAGATGCATGGGAAACTCTTCATCGCTGGTGACCTTAATACAAAGACTCTGAGTGGAATTTGCAGGTCAGCAACGGCAGTGGCTAGAATCATCTTTATTAAGCCATCCAGTAAGATGTGATTGTCCAGGAACCGAAAGTCATGCACCTTCTACCATGTCCGAAATCTGCCTGATGTTGCCATACTCAAAGAAGTCAGCCAGTTTACCAACACTTCCCCCACCGCTGTTCAGTATCACTGTTCAATAGCACATTAGTACCTAGTACATGCCACCCCATGAGAGCTAAGTTTGGAAGTACCCCTGGGCCCATGTACTTAGCACACACGACACCATGACAGATCATACAATCGTTTGTTCTGAGAAGGTGCTGATCCACGTCAATCAGGAGCCAAGACCAGTGGATTTATCACAGTAGCTTCCGCTTCATCTTCTGCAGGGCATCAAAAATGGTTGAAATGGCTCTGAGCACTATGGGACTTAACATCTCAGGTCATCAGTCCCCTAGATCTTAGAACTACTTAAATCTAACTAACCTAATGACATCACACACATCCATGCCCGAGGCAGGATTCGAACCTGCGACCGTAGCGGTCGCGCGGTTCCAGACTGAAGCGCCTAGAACCGCTCGGCCACCAAGGGCCGGCGTGCGGGGCATCACACGCCATAACCAGCAGAGGAGGCACTTCGCTGCTGGATGAGAGATGAGCTATCATTGGTAGTAGACCTGCTCGCCACAGACCAAACGTGTCCCGTTGTAAACTTCTTCTTCTTAACCACCTCGTAGTCTTTGTAAACAATACTATTTTCCTCTGACACATCACTCACAGGCCTCAGTCCACATTCAATCTATTCGGTGACTGTTTGGTTGTCTCTATAACTAATAAACAAATGACCAAACATTATTTCCTCTCAGAGCGGTCGCAGTTCGTAGTGATGGACGACAAATCATCGAGTAGAACAGAAGTGATATCTGGCGTTCGGCGAGGTAGTGTCATAGCCCCTCTCCTGTTCCTGATTTACATAAATGATCTAGATGATAATCTGAGCAGCCCCCTTAGATTGTTTGCAGATGACGCTGTAATATATCGTTTAGTAAAATACTCGGGCGATCAATTCCAATTACAAAATTATCTAGAGAGAATTTCTGTATGGTGCGAAAAGTGGCAATAGGCACTAAACAAAGAAAAGTGCGAGGTCATCCACACGGGTACTAAATCTTGGTTATACGGTAAATCGCACACATCTAAGGGCTATCAATTCGATTAAATATCTAGGAATTACAATTACGGGCAACTTAAATTGGAAAGACCACATAGATAATATTGTGGGGAAGGCGAAACAAAGACTGCCATTTGTTGGCAGAACACTTAGAAGATGCAACAAACCCACTAAAGAGACAGACTACGTTACACTTGTCTGCTGGAATATCGCTGCGCAGTGTGGGATCCTCACCAGGCAGGATTGACGGACGACTTCGAAAAAGTGCAATGAAGGGGGTAGTTCTTTTCGTGTTATCACGCAATATGGGTTGGAGTTTCACCGATATGATACGCAAGTTGGGGTGGCAGTCACTGAAACAAAGGCGGTCTTCTTCGCGGAGAGATCTATTTAAGAAATTTCAATCACCAACTTTCTCTTCCGAATGCGAAAATATTTTGTTGACACCCACGTAAGTAGGGAGAAATGATCATCATAATAATATGAGAGAAATCAGAGCTCGAACGGAAAGATTTAGGTGTTCCTTTTTTCCACGCGCCATCCGAGAGTGGAATGGTAGAAAAGTAGTATGAAAATGGTTCGATGAACCCTCTGTCAGGCACTTAAGCGTGAATTGCAGAGTAACCATGTAGATGTAGATGTAGATGTATGTCCAGCTACTTTATAGTGCCTACGACCTCTGCAACGCAGTACAGTAACGATTATGGATTTCATAAATACGGGCCAGGTGCGATCAATCAAATTAATATCAGGCGAATTTAGGGACCAACACATCAACGTGAATCGAATAATGCTCCTGAAACCAACTTAGTAGATTAACTTATACTCCTGGAAGATGTTTTCACCATACAGGAAGACATGAAGTTTAAAAGTAGGTAGGTAGTCTGCAACAGCATTAACGTATTCCTAAATTTCTATGGGACACTGGTGTCACTGGTCCCTTGGAAACTTAGCGTCCTCACAGCATAATACTGTCCCCACTGCCCTCTGTCTGCGGTAAGGTGCATGTATCGGGCAACCATTCAAATGTGCAATACACCGAGTGACGTGGCATAGTGGCTAGCACTCTGGACTCGCATTCGGTAGGACGACGGTTCTAACCTGCGCCCTATCATCCTGATTTAGGTTTTTCGGTGATTTCCCTAAACCGCTTCAGCAAATGCGTTGATGGATCCTTTGAAAGTGTACGGCCGACTTAATTCCTCACCCTTGCGTAATCCGATGGAAGCGATTACCTCGTTATTTGGTCCCCTCCTCCCAAATCAACCAACTATCGGCCATCCCCTCCTACTCCGCCAGTAAATCATTATTCAGTGTGATCCCTACACGACAGTGTATCAGGACATGACATCATGTGACCAGTGACACGTTCCCTCGGATCCACAGTCAAATCTCGATGATCCCCCTGCACTAATAACTGACGAAGTCTTTCAGTCAACTTGAAAACGCAGCAGAGCACCTTTTCAGCAAAGTGCGCTGAATAGTGTGTTGCAAAACACTTACGCGTGCACCAGTATTAGTCTGTCGTCAGATCTGCCATAGATCATAGCCTATCCTGCTTCACAGGGCGCACCAGCATTCAATTTCCGTGATGAGGTGTAGACGTCCAAGACTTCATCACCTGCTTGTGTCGTCACCATTAATCAATCACTTTCGGCGACAGTACAACAAGAACAGCCGACTAGTTCGCCGATACCGAGATGCTTCCGTAAAGTGCAGGGCCATAAAAGAAAAAGAAACAAAAATCTATTGCAGAGTTGTTTAAGCATTGTGTGTTGTAGCTACAAATCACCTGTTCTTTTGGATCTTAGGACGGCAGTACATATTGCTCAAAATCCAGTAATTGTGGTGATATATCGGTATTGACAAATAAATTGGTTTTCACAAGAAGGTTTCAGTAGAAATATATAGATCGTCTCCTGCAAAGAATGATCTTGTCAGGTAATCATAATCTGTAATCTGTCGAAGACGTTATATCTGTTGTTTACTTCAGTTGTAACTATTACTGAATTACTGCGTAAGAGAACTTCGTTTTGGCATCACTATATTTCATACTTAACTAACTCAGTAAATTGCAACACTTCTTTATGAAGTACATATGTTGACTTGTTATTTAATGAATATGTAATGAATTCTTCATGTTTCCCAGCCCAAGAGACGGCCGCGGTGCCCGAGCGGTTCCTATAGGCGCTTCAATCCGGAACTGCGCGGCCGCCACGGTCGCAGGTTCGAATCCTGCCTCGGGCATGGATGTGTGTGATGTCCATAGGTTATTTAGATTTAAGTAGTTCTAAGTTCTAGGGGACTGATGACCTCAGATGTTAAGTCATTTGAACCACTTTGAACCAGCCCAAGAGGACGCTCCATATAAATGACCGTGAGAACAGCTTGATTGTTTCAAATTAATACCAGAATATCTCAACGTTTGTCTTTGTGCCCTATTTGTAGTGATACTAAATGCTAATCTTACTGGAACTTACGGCCTCCTGAAATGAAACGGCATTTCTGTTAGACATGAGCCGTGTCCTCAAAATACTCGTAAATGCTTTCCCCTCTTTTTTTCCTGATATTGTTTTTGCTCCAACTAAACTGTTTGATAACTGTTTATCACAATTTCTTGTTTTGAATTTAGAAATTAACATCGTCCATTTCCACTTTTTTTACTGAGACAATGATTGTTTGAAATAACATGTTTGAGGGATTTTGTATTATGTTTGGCAAAACTTTAACTGTTAATTCATTTTGGCTGTTGATAGTGTTACAGTAATCATTTGCAAGTTCAATTAGGCCAGTTACACAACAAACTGGGTGAATGCCGTCTGTAATTTGTAAGACTTTTTCGACAGAAAGTGTCCCTACTGCATCACTGGAAACTCGAACCGTCGTATTTGTTCTTAATTGTACTGTTCTCTCCGCGCGGGATTAGCCGAGCGGTCTGGGCGCTGCAGTCGTGGACTGTCCGGCTGGTTCCGGTGGAGGTTCGAGTCCTCCCTCGGGCATGGTTGCGTGTGTTTGTCCTTAGGATCATTTAGGTTAAGTAACGTGTAAGCTTAGGGAGTGATGACCTTAGCAGTAAAGTCCCACAAGATGTCACACACATTTGAACATTTTTGTTTTGTACTGTTCTCACAAGAGACAAAAGAAATAATATTTTGATGGATGTATTGATTTCCTCCCATTGTTTCCAGATTACCTTAGATCGAATCTTATGGAAGATCTT
Source organism: Schistocerca serialis cubense (assembly GCF_023864345.2). Taxonomy (NCBI): domain Eukaryota; kingdom Metazoa; phylum Arthropoda; class Insecta; order Orthoptera; family Acrididae; genus Schistocerca; species Schistocerca serialis. Next base: position 446,672,504 of record NC_064645.1, read on the forward strand.
GTAACATTCCGGAATATTATACAAGACAATACAACAGCCTCAAGCATTCTAGAAGGTATACTCTGGCCCGTCTTGGCCACTTCGGCACTCGATTTCAAGCTGCTTCACTATCTTTCCACAAGACGTCCATGAGGCTACGCGAATGCGTGGCGGAGCTATAGCAACTCGCACGGACAAATCAAGCTTACATTAATTATTATGTAGTCGCAAACAAATAACCGAGTTAGACATACGTATCTTCATATCTACCTCTGCAGGTCCAAAAGAAATCTTCTTCTTGGGTTCTTGGGTGCGAGATGAAGCTTTTTCTTTTCCTCAGTCTTCTCATTGATTGGATGCGGCCCGCCACTAATTCTTCTCCTCTGCTAACCTCTTCATCTGAGAGTAGCACTTGCAAACTACACTCCTGGAAATTGAAATAAGAACACCGTGAATTCATTGTCCCAGGAAGGGGAAACTTTATTGACACATTCCTGGGGTCAGATACATCACATGATCACACTGACAGAGCCACAGGCACATAGACACAGGCAACAGAGCATGCACAATGTCGGCACTAGTACAGTGTATATCCACCTTTCGCAGCAATACAGGCTGCTATTCTCCCATGGAGACGATCGTAGAGATGCTGGATGTAGTCCTGTGGAACGGCTTGCCATGCCATTTCCGCCTGGCGCCTCAGTTGGACCAGCGTTCGTGCTTGGACGTGCAGACCGCGTGAGACGACGCTTCATCCAGTCCCAAACATGCTCAATGGGGGACAGATCCGGAGATCTTGCTGGCCAGGGTAGTTGACTTACACCTTCTAGAGCACGTTGGGTGGCACGGGATACATGCGGACGTGCATTGTCCTGTTGGAACAGCAAGTTCCCTTGCCGGTCTAGGAATGGTAGAACGATGGGTTCGATGACGGTTTGGATGTACCGTGCACTATTCAGTGTCCCCTCGACGATCACCAGTGGTGTACGGCCAGTGTAGGAGATCGCTCCCCACACCATGATGCCGGGTGTTGGCCCTGTGTGCCTCGGTCGTATGCAGTCCTGATTGTGGCGCTCACCTGCACGGCGCCAAACACGCATACGACCATCATTGGCACTAAGGCAGAAGCGACTCTCATCGCTGAAGACGACACGTCTCCATTCGTCCCTCCATTCACGCCTGTCGCGACACCACTGGAGGCGGGCTGCACGATGTTGGGGCGTGAGCGGAAGACGGCTAACGGTGTGCGGGACCGTAGCCCAGCTTCATGGAGACGGTTGCGAATGGTCCTCGCCGATACCCCAGGAGCAACAGTGTCCCTAATTTGCTGGGAAGTGGCGGTGCGGTCCCCTACGGCACTGCGTAGGATCCTACGGTCTTGGCGTGCATCCGTGCGTCGCTGCGGTCCGGTCCCAGGTCGACGGGCACGTGCACCTTCCGCCGACCACTGGCGACAACATCGATGTACTGTGGAGACCTCACGCCCCACGTGTTGAGCAATTCGGTGGTACGTCCACCCGGCCTCCCGCATGCCCACTATACGCCCTCGCTCAAAGTCCGTCAACTGCACATACGGTTCACGTCCACGCTGTCGCGGCATGCTACCAGTGTTAAAGACTGCGATGGAGCTCCGTATGCCACGGTAAACTGGCTGACACTGACGGCGGCGGTGCACAAATGCTGCGCAGCTAGCGCCATTAGACGGCCAACACCGCGGTTCCTGGTGTGTCCGCTGTGCCGTGCGTGTGATCATTGCTTGTACAGCCCTCTCGCAGTGTCCGGAGCAAGTATGGTGGGTCTGACACACCGGTGTCAATGTGTTCTTTTTTCCATTTCCAGGAGTGTATGTCCTCAATTATTTGCTGGATGCATTTCAATCACTGTCTTTCTCTACACTTTTTGCCCTCTACAGCTCCCTCTAGTACCATGGAAGTCATTCCCTCATGTCTTAACAAATGTCCTGTTATCCTGTCCCTTCTGCTTATCAGTGTTTCCTCCCCGATTCTGCGTAGAACCTCCTCATTCCTCACCTTATCACCCCACCCAATTTTCAACATTCGTATGTAGCACCGCATCTCAAATGCTTCGATTCTCTCCTGTTCCAGCTTTCCCAAAGGTCGTATTTCACAACCATACAATGCTATACTCCAGACGTACATTCTCAGAAATTTTTTCCTCAAATTAAGTCCGATATTTGACATTAGTAGACTTCTCTTGACCAGTAATGCCTTTTTTGCCATAGCTAGTCTGTTTTTGATGTCCTCCTTGTTCCGTCCGTGATTGGTTATTTTACTGCCTAGATAGCAAAATTCCTTAACTTCATCTACTTCGTGACTATAAATCCTAATGTAGAGTTTCTCGCTGTTATTATTTCTACTACTTCTCATTAACTTCGTCTTTCTTCGATTTACTCTCAGTCCATACTGTGTACTCATTAGATTGTTCATTCCGTTCAGCAGATCTTGTAATTTTTTTGAATTTTCACTCACAATAGCAATGTCATCAGTGAATCGTATCACTGATGCCATCTCAGCTGGAATTTTGATTCCACTCCAGAACCTTTCATTTATTTCCATCAGTGCAAGTAGGGGCGAATGACTACATACTTGTTTTAGAACCTTTTCAGTACGAGCACTTCGTTCTTGGACATCCACTCTCATTATTCCCTCTTGGCTGTTGTACATATTGTATATGACATGTCTCTTCCTATAGCTTACCACTATTTTTCTCAGAATGTCGAACATCTTGTACCATTTTACACTGTCGAACGCTTTTTCCAAGTTGATAAATCCTGTGAACTTGTCTTGATGTTTCTTTAGTCTTGTTTCCATTATTAAGCGCAACGTCAGAATTACCTCTCGCATGTCTCTACTTTTCCTAAAGCCAAACTGATCGTTATCTAGGGCATCCTCAATTTTTGATTCTTCTATACATTATTCTTGTAGGCAACTTGAATGCATGAGCTGTTAAGCTGATTGTGCGATAATTCTCGCACTGGTCAGCTCTTGCCATCTTTGAACTGTGAGGATGATGCTTTACCGAAAGTCAGATGGTACGTCGCAAGACACACACATTCTACACACCAAAGTGAACAGTCGTTTTGTTGCCAACTCAACCAATGATTTTAGAAATTCAGATGGAATGTTAACAATCCCTTCTGCCTTATTTGACCTTAAGTCCTTCAAAGCTCTTTTAAATTCTGGTTCTACTACTGGATCCCCTAACTCTTCTAAATCGAATCATGTTTCTTCCTCTATCACATCAGACATATCTTTCCACTCATATATGCTTTCAATGTATTCTTTCCACCTATCCGCACTCTCTTCTCAGCATTTAACAGTGGAATTCCCGTTGCTCTGTTAATGTTATCACCATTGCTTTTAATGTCATCGATGTTTGTTTTTACTTTCTTCCTGTATGCTGAGTCTGTCCTTCCGACAATCATTCCATTTTCGATGTCTTCACATTTTTCATGCAACTATTTCGTCTTAGCTTCCCTGCACCTCCTATTTATGTCATTCCTCAGCGAGTGGTATTTCTGTATTCCCGATTTTTCCGGAACATTTTTGTACTTCCTCCTTTCATCAATAAAATGAAGGATTTCTTCTGTTGCCCATGGTTTATTCGCAGTTACCTTCTTTGTACCTACGTTTTCCTTCCCAACTTCTGTAATGGCCCTTTTTAGATGTGACCATTCCTCTTAAACTGTATAGCCTACTGAGCTATTCCTTATTGCTGCATCTGTAACCTTAGATAACTTCAAACGTATCTCGTCATTCCTTAGTACTTCCGTATCGCACTTCTTTGCGTATTGATTCTTCCTGACTAATGTCTTAAACTTCAGGCAACTCTTCATCACTACTCTATTCTGATCTGAGCATATATCTGCTCCTGGGTACGCCTTACAATCTAGTATCTGATTTAGGAATCTCTGCTTGAACATGATGTAATCTAACTGAAATCTTCCTATATCACCTGTCCTTTTCCAAGTATACCTCCTCCTCTTGTGATTCTTGAACAGAGTATTCGCTACTACTAGCTGAAACTTATTACAGAACTCAATTAGTCTTTCTTCTCTCTCATTCCTTGTCCCAAGCCCGTATTCTCCTGTAACCTTTCCTTCTACCCCTTCTTGTACAACTGCATTCCAGTCCCTCATGACTATTACATTTTCATCCCCTTTTACATACTGTATTACCCTTTCAATATCTTCATACACTTTCTCTATCTCTTAATCTTCTGCTTGCGACGTCGGCGTGTATTGTCGCTGTTGTTGGTGTGCTGTCGATTCTGATAAGAACAACCCTTTCATTGAATTGCTCTCAGTAACACTCCCTCTGACCTACCTTCCAGTTCATAACGAACCCTACTCCTGTTGTACCATTTCCTGGTGCTGTTGATATTACCCTATACTCATATGACCAGAATTCCTTGTCATATTTCCGCTTCACTTCGTTGACCCCTATTATATCTAGATTGAGCCTTTGTATTTCCCTTTTCAGATTTTCTAGTTTCCCTACCACGTTCAAGCTTCTGACTTTCCACGCCCCGTTGATTATTCTGTGTTTTGCTCATGTGAACCTCCCCATTGGCAGTGCCCGCCCGGACTATTCCGGAATCTTTTGCCGTTGGAGCGATCATCATAATACTTTTTTAATTACAGGTCACATGTACTGTGGACACATGTTTTTTGTCTTTAGTGCCATGATTTCCATTGCCTTCTGCATTCTCATGCCGTTGATCATTGCTGATTCTTCCACCTTTAGGGGCAGTTTTCCACTCCTAGGACAAGAGAGTGCCCTGGACCTCTTTCCGCTCATCCGCCATCTTCGACAAGGCCGTTGGCAGAATGAGGGTGATGGAGCATTAGCACACCATATAAGGGAAATTTTCTTGCGTAGTTTTGGTGGCACGCACAGACACACCACATATACTTTTATTATGTGTGTCGTTTAATTTTTTATTTGCTTAGTCATAACTTTTTCTTCCTGCCCAAACACTTCTGTTATATTTGACAAAATTAAATCATTAAACATGGGCGTTTCTCATCTGCCACCATGATGTCATATGATTTTTATTAAACAGTTAATTTCTTTTGACGACCCTGTACATTAAGTTGTATATCTTCACTTGCACAAACACTTGTGTTATTTCTCACACAGTTAAAAACTTATGGCGTAATCATTGTACCATATGGTGGCATGCCATTCTTGTGAACAATTAATTTTGGTTAACGTCAAGTTCTAAGCTTTTCTTAGGTGAACTTCAGGGTTTTAAATCACAATGTCCTATCAGGGAAACTTTTGCAGCATTACCCTGAATTATCGTGCTTTGAGGAACATTGACTGCTGTGCTGTCGCCTCTCCGAAGACGTTTGGAACGTTGCATTCCTTATCAGAAGATTCCTGGCATTTATCCCATGCCGTCAGTGACTTCCTTCCATTCCTGCTGTGCTGACTTCGGAGTTTAAAGATGTAATGTCGTTTTTTGCTGTAGTATGAGAAGTAAGTTTCATATTTCACAGTGTAAACACTGAGCAGTTCATATCAAATTGATTCCATGGGCATCTCGGATGCCAAGTTCATTGAGTCGTTTCTCTAGGTTATTTAAAAATATGAGTTGAGCAGATGAAAAACTCAAATTTAGTTCTTCTTTCAGTCTTTCTAACGGTATCAATCACAGCCCCTCATAATAATACCAGTGCAGATTAATTTCAGTGCCATCACTGTAGATTCTGTAGGCATCACCAACACGTTCTCTATATTAAAAACTTCAAAGCAAATGGTGTGTCCATCAACCATACGTCTCTACGTTTTCTAATTAACACTTGACGAACTGGAGATCTTTCGTTGGGTTTTTCAACTGTAGATAGCTTGTCAGTCTGTCTAGTTTAGCCACAACTCATATAAACACGCAAGGCAACCGAAAGAATACACCAACATGGTGACTACGCATGTATATTCTCATGCCATACCACTGGATTCGGCGTTATCGTGAGGCGCGTACACACTACGCCAATGAATGCCAACGAATAACAGCCAACTCATTCGTTGGCCGAGATTTGCTTAATGTGTACGGACAGCAAGTCGGAGTCAACGAAGTGGTGGTCCTTCGTTGCACTTTGATCTGCTGGCGGTAACATCAAAGCGGTGGTTGCTCTTCAGAACCCTTTCGCAGTGTGGACGCCCGGTCAAGTGTTCGTTGGTTCGATAGTGAATTCCTGTGTCCTTAGAACCAGTGGGTATTCAAAATTTTGAAAGCTCTGACACGTTGCAACTGGCATGTTTCATTGGCCTCTTACGCCCTTTACTTTAACAAGAGAATCGTAAGATATTCTGGAATTTACAGTTTCAAGTACAACATTTGCCTGTTAAATTTAGAAGAGAAATCGGTGAATAAAATGTATCGGGTGCTACTGGCGGTTGTTTTGGAAAACTTCATTTAAACCGTCGCTGTGGCTCTTGCAGGCAATTCCTGCTCTCGCTAAGTGTGTATATTTGTCGTGTTTAAAAATACTGGAGAATGGAGTGGAAAATGCAGAGAGAAAGCTGATGGTGTTTTATTATGATCTGGGATGTTCATGGACCCCTGCGAATTGTTATTATAAAAACAAATCGAAGAGACTAGACTCTTGGAGGAAAATAAGAGAACCTTTAGAAAGGTATGTGCACGATGTGCAAAGGAAATTGAATTCTAAATTGTTATCTTTCTGAACGACAAAGAGAAACGAACAAAACTAGGAGTGACAATTAACCTCCTTGCGGCAGTTATAGGTCTGCTAAAAACCGTATCAGCTTTGAAAATTTTGCGGCCTATAGAATTCCATAACATTCTTTTAAGTTATGAAATATCCGATATTCCAATTCGTCTTTAAGATAAATGATTCAAATGGCTCTGAGCACTAAGGAACTTAACATGTGAGGGCATCAGCCCCTAGAACTTTGAACTACTTAAACGTAACTAACCTGAGGACATCACACATATCGATGCCCGAGGCAGGATTCGAACCAGCAACCGCAGCGGTTCTAGACAGAAGCGCCTAGAAGCGCTCGGCCACACCAGCCGGCCATCTTTAAGATAGGTATTAATTTTGAACCACCACACCGCTCCCTACGTTTTGAACAGAAGACGTCCACGAGCGTCGTTTCTTCTGCTTCTTTTTCTGCTAATCAGCTTCTAGCAGTTTAATAAACGCTTCAAATGTAACAACTGCTAGATCCTCGGATATCCTAGCAATATCGGTTGGTGAAATTGTAATTAAAGCAACAGTTTATAACAATAACAAAATGGGAGAAACGTCTAAATAGTCGTCAGAGAGGACTGCTATTACACAGGGTCGAATTAATTAGCAACAAGTACTCCATTTGGTGAGGATGAGAAGTCGAACTACAGTGCATTGGTGAGCAAAGTTCGTTTGAATCCAGTGTCTACCGTTCATTGGACTTCGTTGGCGCAGAGTATATGCACCTGTAGCAGAATGTATCAAGTTTTCGCCATGCTTTTCAGTGTCACCCCCTAGAGCTGGCGCTTCGTTTGTACAGCTTCCCTCTTCCGTCCATGAATGAAATCTCAGTAATTCAGTCGGCTTTTAATATATCACACCTGATGCTGAAGTGTTTTATTTTCGGCCGCACAACACTCGTCTGTGTCGGTCAGGTATGTGCTTGTTTCCTAAGCCGCTTTTCCTGCAACTTCATCCTCTCGACCCCATCCATCCCCAAGACTCTGAAACAGACTCTTTTTGTCGTTTTCATTATCGTCTGATACATTTTCTTCCACTTGACCTCGTTTCCGCTCCCTGCCGTGAAATAACCCGACTGGTTGCCGCGGAATTATTAATCTTTCAGGACTGGTCCTCTTAACTTTCGCAGTGGTGGAAAAATTAACTTGCTATCTGAGTATGCTACCTAGATTACCTTCTATCAGGTTACAATTCATAAATAGAAGACCGAGCGTGCCAGACCGCACTCTATCTACCTAGCTACGTTACAAGAAACAACTATGAGCTTTTTCCGAGGAATATGTCTACCACCTCACAGCGTGTGTCTTAAATCCGCCGATCAGGAACGTGGAGACACGCTCGCGGAATGTTTATTCTGTTCTTTTCTGCGTTAATACTATACGGATTACAGAGATATGTAAACAATTTGATAACGCAAGAAATACACACGAACACAATCCATGTAGATCAGTGCACGCTACAGTCCGGTACTCGACGGGAAACTGATAGTTGGTCGTCCTGTGCTACGTTCCCAGAACCACAAGCGCTGCTAGTTGTTTGGTTAACGGAAGGAGCTCTCTGGAATCACTAAGCCCGTTCATTAACCCGGTTGGAGAATGCACAAATCCTCTGACCCAGATTACCTGTTCGATCCTGATAACTCCATCGAAATAGTGGCTACTTGTAGGAAGCACCGATCGGATTTCATTTACACTTTCTGTTGATATTACGTTCCACATTCCCAAGGACGCAGTTTCTTAATCTTTCAATGTACTGTGCACCACTGACGCTATAAATGTTCCGTGTACATGGAAAGCGGAAGAGAAGGGCATAAATGATGACATTTTAAGTTAAACTGATGCGCGAGAAGCTATAAACATATTAAGAATTATAACATGGTTCATAGAAAAATCATATGGATGGTATCCTCCATTATCCCTCTGATTAGCGTAACTTTTACTTCCAAAAATGTGAAACGTACCGCCATAGTTGTTCAGTATTACTCAGGCCTTATGTGCTGCAGTACTTTACTTCACCACGGCTAGAATGTCCTCCAGTCTAGCGCTGAAACTGGAAAAATCTCCATGTTATCCACAGCATCAGCCTATGTCACATTCCGTCAACCTCCCAGGTTTTACAACATCGTTGTGAAACTACAGTACATTCGCAATCCATAATTCATACCTCACGTTCACTACCCTTGCAATTGGTTTAGCGGTTAAATCTGTCCAATACCTGGGCATGTGTGATGGCAAGTTGCTACAATAGCAGCAACAGCTGAAGCGCAACAGCCAACTGCGTGTAATTAATCAAGTTATCATAGTATGCGAAACTATAGATTATAACGACCCTACAACTATGGCGTTTGTTGAGGGGACGCTTTATAGGGAGGAATATGTAAATTGGGTATCGTTCATTCATTCATTTATTCATTTATCAATTCAGTCACTCTGTCATACGAAGTGTTCTATAAATCCCATATTCAAAGATAGCTTTCAGCAATGTGGAACTAGTTCCGTTGAGGTAGAAGCTAGCACATCAGGCTGCTTCTGCAAAGTAAATTTATGACTGTTGACATTCACGTCGAAACTCTTAGCAAAATATAATATAATTTAATCGTAGCTTTTTGGTAGTGTAACAGTGTCTATTACTATACCCACATAACCAGAGAGACGCCTCACAGTTGTCGATGTAATAAAATACTTTAAGAGATTCAACTGCATCCTCCGTCATACAACGTTTAGACGCTTGCGGCGTACAGATGTAAGTGTACATCAGTAACTTTGGTTGTGCACTGATCTGTCATTATACACTCTCTGTGATATGAAGACGTGAAGAAAACTGTATTGTCAATCTAGCATCATTAGTATTTTTAATGATTTGGTGATCTGAGACACCAATCGGAATTACATAAGCACTTTGTAACCAAATATGAATTCTGACATTTCTTATATCAAAAATTTTATATTTTTATCTGCAGAAACTTTGGCTAGTTGCCTTCATTTGCAAGGGCGGCTCGTTATCGGGTAGCGGAACTCAGTAACAGTCAAACTGTCTGCGACACCAACCTTGCTGACAGGACTACTTTCGCACGCCTAGGCCTTTTCTCTCAGTTATAGCGTAGGACACTCGGGATCTCTGCATTTCGCTAACATTCACGTATTCATGTGTGTTAGTTGTTCCTCGTGTACGTAAAATAATAATTTCCCTTAAATGCAATGTCATTCACATTTAAATAAGTCAACAGATTTCAGTGACGAGTGATTCCCACATTCCACAAAACGATCTACGCAACAAGCACTGGAGTAGTGTATTCATTGACCTTTAGAGTTACAACAGCAGATCGAAACCATCAGCACGAAATTCCACCCTACAGCTGACACACGCCGTATTGGATTTACGGTATAATTTTATCATCCTCTGTCTGCAGCTATTTACCAAACGATTTCAAATTCTCGCATTATTAAACGCAATGAAATGTAAAACTGAGATTGAGAACGGAAAGATAATTTCGTTGGAAGGATTTTAAATTTTCCTTATCTGATTGTCTTGAGCCTTGGATGACCGAATTTCAATGAATCTCATTATCTTGAAAAGATACAGTTCGTGTCGAATTTAATATAACAACACATGTGTCTCGTGACGCGCGTTTGGCACTGTGATTTACACTTTGTTCAACACTCCTACTTTTAGAAAACATTCTGGGACTTCATATCTAAAGACTGGATCACATTTAGACGAATAAGAATTAAGTATTGTGAATCAGGACAAAGTTGCTTGCATTTTCCCGGAGAGGAGCCAGTAAGACGACTACACCAAAGGCAACGGTACGAGGCTTACACATTAATCTAACGCAATTAACCATCAGTCTACCATTTAACAATGGAATCAAGGTGTGATAACACTCGATAACCAAGGTTCCCCAAATCGCTCGATTAGAAAGTCCTCCTGAAACACTGGATGTCGCGATAAATTGACCCCATCACACACGATGAAATATTTGTGCAAATGCAACTCATTTCTCACATCCTGTTTACTTCAACGACGTCTGATAACAATAATTACTCAATCGCAAACAACATCAAGAGTCTGTAACTACCCCACGTGGAAACGACGTTAAGGTAGAGTTCGCTCTGTTATGACTGATGAGACCCCCGGAAACAACTGGTGTGCAGGCTTTTACGTTCTCGTATCAAGCCATACGAAAAGGTGAAAAGAGTCGAATAACATCGCACTCAGGATGTAGGAATAACCTCAACCTACAAAACTTTGTTTGGGTTAGGACCTGTAGGTCTTACAGAACACGGGATGGTGCTTACAAAAATAACGTGAGTCGCAAAACCTCAATAAACAATTCAGCATAGTGATGTGCTGATTATGATAAACTGTGTTGCAGATTAAATAAATACGTGCGGAGAGCTAATGAATGTTCACTGCATACATACTAAAGCGATAAAATCGAATGACATTTACCACACGTTTTCATACTGGACGACGAAAAACTGAATGTTTTGGAGGAACGTGACACAAGTACTGTATAACACACTCCTTAATTCTCCTTTTATGGCCATAAATGAGTATGCGGCACTTACAGCCAATTATCGCTTCACGTGGTAATTCCAATGTTCATTACACTTCGAAATACGGTGTTTCATTGTTATATAATTCGAGGGTGAGAGGAAATCAAACAATGCTTCGTTATTTTTGCAGTTAGTTAGTTAGTTATTTACTTGTTCCATTGATCAATAGCACGGAAAAACCGTTATGATAAGGAACGTGTCAAATGCACAAGTAATGCGCACAGTAAACAAGTCTTTTTACATTACAGTGTTATACCTAAATATTTGTATTAAGTATCCCATTCCCTTAAATGGCACAAAATGTATATATTATATCACCTGAATTATTTACTCATATTCAAGAATTCATCTATGGTATAGAAGGAGTTGTCAAGGAGCTATGCTTTCAATTTGTTTTTGAAACTATTACTGCTGTCTCTCAGACATTTTATTTCATCTGGTAATTTATCAAAAAGTCTTATAGCAACATATTTTACCCCTTTCTGTGCCAAAGATAGGTTAAGTAATGGATAGTGTAGGTCTTTCTTTTTTCTGGTACTGTAATCATGAATGTCGCTTTTGAATTTAATTTGGTCCATGTTGTTGAGAAAAAATTTCATTACTGAGTAAATGTACTGTGAAGCAGTTGTAAGAATTCCTAACGTTTTCAACAGATGCCTACAAGATGTACCACTATGAACCCCACACATTATTCTAAGTACTTTCTTTTGAGCAGTGAATATCTCCTGCCTAAGTGTTGAGTTGCCCCAAAATATTATTCCGTATCACATCAGAGAGTGGAAGTATGCAAAGTATGTTAGCTTACTATTTTCTACAGCCTCAAAGTTGGCAATTATTCTGATTATAAAAGTTGCTGAACCTAGTCGCTCTAGGAGATCCAAAATATGAATTTTCGAATTAAGATTCTCATATATATGTACACCCAAAAACTTAGTATGCTCTACCCTGGCTACTGACTTCTTTTGATGTGTTATGTTTATTGAAGGAATTATACATTTTGCAGCCGAAAATTGGATGTACTGTGTTTTTCCAAACTTCATAGCGAGCCCATTCGCAGAAAACCAATTAATAACTTTTCCAAAGACCTTATTTGTATCATTTTCTATCGGACTTTCTTTTACTGGATTAGTAATTACGTTTGTATCATCAGTAAACAGTGTCAGTTCAGCATCTTGTTTCACATAAGAAGGGAGATCATTCACTTATATCAAGAACTCGAGGGGGCCAATGATCGAACCTTGTGGAACATCTAATGTAATTTCACCCCAGTTAGATGAAGTGGCAAACTCCTTTGAATCACTTGAAGCATATAAAGAGACTTTCTGCTTCCTGTTCTGTAGATATGATTTAAACCACTCATATGCTGTTGCTTTTATACCATAGAATTGTAATTTCTCTAACATAATGTCATGGTTCACACAGTCAAATGCTTTGGATAAGTCAGAGAACATTCCTACTGGTGACATTTTACTATTTAAAGACTCTATTATGTGGACAGCGAAATTGTATGTTGCTGTCTCTGTGGAACAGCATTTCTGAAATCTGAACTGTGATGTACTAAGTATCCCATTACTGTTGAGTGGCTAACCACTCCTGAGTACATTACTTTCTCAAAGATCTTTGAAAATGCTTTAAGCAAGGATACCGACAGGTAAATATTGACATCTGTGGTTTCCCCCTTTTTGTAGAGAGTCCTGACAAAGGCATATTTCAACTTGTCTGGAAAAATACCCTGAGACAGTAATGCATTACATATGTGACTCAAATCCTCAGCTTTAATTGCTCAACATTGTTTTAATAACTTGTTAGAGATGTTATCTACTCCGACAGAACTTTTATTTTTCAAAAATTTAATAATTTTCTTTGTTTTGCAAGAGGTTATTAGATGAAACTTAATCTGACTAAACTTTTTCAAAACTGACTCTTCCATGTACTGCCTGGCTTTTTCTTTTTGATTATTCTCACCAATTTTTTCTTCTACACTTAGGAAGTGATTGTTAAATACATTGGCTACCTGTGTACTGTTGGTTAAGATGGTCTCATTCTCTTTAACAGTAATACTACCTGCCCAGTGATTACATTTCCTGTCACCCTTTTAACAACAGACCATATTGATTTTATTTTATTGCTGGAGTTGTTAATGTCTTCTCTAACATATATACTTCTTGATTTCCTTACAACTTTTCTCAATATGTTACAATAATATGTATTGTGTAAAACTACTTCTGGATCTTTACTAGTTCTTCCTGTGTCATACGGTGTCCTTTTTCTTTCTCAAGACAGTTGAATACCTGTAGTAATACAAGGTTTCTTTGGAAAGTTTGTGGTGTTACATTTAGTAATTTTCTTTGGAAAACAATGTTCAGAAAGGGATATAAATTTATCAAGAAATAGGCTGAATTTGTCATTAGCATTTGGCTCATTATATACATCTTCCCAGTTTACATTTCCTAAACTTTCTCTGAAGTGATCAATAGATACCAGGTTGAGCACCCTCATGTTTTTACTTAATGGTTTCTGAAGTGTGCACCCTGTTAGGTTTTGTAAGTTAATGAGTTGTGCATTATGGTCAGATAATTCATTTACCACAGGAAAAAAATATGTTTGTTCTACATCCTCTTGCTGTACAAATACTTTATCTATTAGAGTACTACTGTCCTGAACTATACGTGTAGGGAAATTGATCACTGATTTTTATATATGTTAACAACACTTCTAGTTCACTTTTCCTATCAGAATTACTTAGAAAGTTAACATTCAAATCACCACAGATTAATAACTTCTTCTTTTTGTCTGACAGACAGCATAATAGGGAGTCAAACTTTTTTATGAATAGCACACAATCCATTCCAAACAGATAGGAAATCAACTAACACTCGCGAGTGGATATTTTAATTATTGTAACTTAAAAAATGCTTCTGTTTTCCGATTTTTATTGACGCAGTTATTTGCAACGCTGATACAACACTGTATTATTTGTGTGCTCTATTGCGATCCTCTTACTAGGAATGCGACAATGGTTTAAAATATTAAACTTTGAAGGTCTTTTGCTATTTTACCTGTACTTTTAGTTAAGTGCCTCTTGTTGTATTAACTGATGGAATGTGGCGTTAATTTAACACAATTTTCAGTATTCATTGAGACTGAAGTTTTTGTGTACATATTTGCTCACAAACAAATTTGTGATTATATGGGATGTGCCTCTGAAATGGCACAGTTCTTTCTTTATCCACCCAGATATTCCAACATCTACCCACATGTTCCAACATCATCAGTGGGCTTTTCGTTTTATCTCTATTAGACAGCAGGAAAAATAAGCTTTATTAACTGTACATGTATACATTCGAGATTTTAGGAAACTATTCACAAATTTGGAAACAGAAATTGTTTTAATATATACGTTATTGCCAGTTGCTGCGGTTTTTTTATATTGTACGTTAAAATTGTTTTCCTTGTGCAGTCTGTCATCTTTAACCATTTGGAACTTACTCTACATAGTTGTTTACATCGAAAATTTAGGATTGGTGACATCAAGTTAGACCTGATACGAATTAATTCTATGTTTATATGAGTGCGTGTTTGTGTCTGTGTATGCAATATGTTTCATTCAATTTTTCGGTTTTCCCCACTATCTCAACTACGAAAACTGCACTTTTTAAAATTTCACTTTCGCTCTTTACGAGACTATGAAGACAAGATGGTGGACAGTCCTTACAAGACAAGATGGCTAAAGTTCAACAGTTGAATGTTTTCTGGGCGGAAGTTTTGAATCTTTGTGAGGAGTATCTGACACTCTGTGTGTATGTGTATTTGTGTGTGTGTGTTTATGAATTAGTCTCGTCTGATAATTGTTTGAGGGCATGGAATATATTTCAGTAGCAGAGATGTGTGTATTTGTTTATTGTTCTTTTTTCTTCGACTACGGCTTTCAATGTTTGTCAACTTCTGTCAGTTATTATTCTTTGGGGGGGGGGACTGTTGCGATAAACGAGAATTTTTGTGGTTGCAGGTGAAACAACTGTAACGCAAAACATAAAAGGAAACATTGCACGAAGAAACAGGGTGTAAATAAAATATCTGGTCTGTTTTCAAATTGGTTAATACATCCTTAAAAACTGGAAACTATACACATTAACGTAGTGAAGAGCGTTATTGCTGCTTGTTAATAGAGAGAAAATAAAAGCCTGCTAATAATGCTGTAAGATCAGTGGAACGTGTCTGGATAAAGGATTAACAAAAAAAAATGTTTGCTCAAAGCGGATGCTGCTAATACCGTTTTTAAGTTCTGCGTATTCACTTAAGTCTTTATTGTTGTTTGCTTCAAACTTTAGCCTTCTCTTTAATAGCTGCGTAGTTCCAGCTGAGATTTTATTTTCTTTTGGTGTGCTTGTACCTACAACTAATTTGCTGTTTGCGTAAGCCCCCATGTTAAATAATTGTCCCATGAATGACTGTATAACCCACATTTGCATTACTTCTTCACTTTAGTTAGTGTACGTCACCGTTCTTAAATAAATTCTCGAAAGCTGCAGTTATGATTAGTCTGTTCGTCTGTACGTCTGAATCTGCTTTGGCTCTGTACCTTACGAATCCGGTCACCGCTATTTGTTGATTCGATCCCATCCGGATGCCACAGTCTGCTCACTTCCTTTATTGTTTTATAAAATATGATCAGTGTTATCTTTAGACACAATTGGTACTTTACAAGTCTGTTTTCTGTTTACTCTCATTTCCAACAGCATCTTTACAATAAATATGTGTTTCACGTCAAGTCGTACTATCGTACGAGCTCTTATTTATGATCGGCAAGGAGCCTACTAAAGTCTGCTATTTTGAAAGCCACCATCCATTCCGCATTAGGACGCGAAACTCTAGCTGATTTCATATCGGCCCATTACGCACTAAATCGAAGCATTAGCCATTGAACCCTAAAACCGTACATCAACATGTCGCACTGTGAAGGCCTCCGCCTACGGAAATGTCATTTCAGTTTAATACTGTGATAAATCTCACCCTTCGTGACGTGGGGCACGATGAGTTAGCAGGCGGCGTCACGTTCTGAATAGACCTTTACTTGTACAAAAGACATGCGATTCTGCATGCCGAGAAGCATTTGCAGTCTATCATTCATATGTGCCCCAATACACCCACCTATTCGAAGTGTATTGACGTCGCTGAATACGAGACGGCTGTCACAATCTGGACCAATGTGTCGCATCGGAAACCTCTAGCCCTGTCAGTCCCCCCGCACCCTTTATCAACCTCATGCTTAGCTGACACGGCGGAAAACTTTTGTAACCAAACATTTAGAATTAACGAGGAACCAATATTCTGCATCTGGTGAAAAGTGATTTATTGAATGTCGAAGCAGGCAAGTTGTTAAAAACTTTGTTCCAATAACTACAAGAAGTCCCCGCTATCAATTGTTGTAGCATAATACCTTGAAAACGGCTCCGGTGATAAACAACAGGGAAATTGTGGTTTAACATCCCGTCGACGAAAAAGTAGTTTAGAGATAGAGCAAAATCTTGTTCTACGGAAGGATTGAGAAGGAAATCGAGGGTGTCAGTTTCTGACGAATCATCATGCTATTTGTCTTAAGCGATTTTGGGGAAACCAGGGAAAATCTAAATCACAGATGCTCTATGGGGGTTTGATCCGCTGTTTCCTCGTGCCAATTCAATGCACCATACTACGTTGTACGGATGTACTGTATCAAAACTGGAACAATATATACTAAAGTAATAAAAGTTACGGGGTACCTCCTAATATCGTGTCGAACCGTCTTTGGCATGGCAGCTTGAAGTGGCATGGGCTCAACAAATCGTTGGAATTACCGTGCTGAAATATTCAGCCATGTTGCCTCCATAACGATCCATAATTGCGAAAGTGTTGCCGGATTTTGTGTACTAACTGACCTCTCTATTATGTCCCATACATATTAGATGCAATTCGTGACGGGAGATCTGGGTCACCAAATCATCTGCTCCGGTTGTCTGGAATGTTCCTCAGACCCCTCGCGACAATTGTGGCCCGGAGTCATGGTTCACTATCATCAGGAAAAGTACATCGTCGTTTGGGTCTCCAACAAGCCGAAGATAACCATTTCCTGTCAATGAGTGGTTCAGTTGGAACAGACGACCCAGTCTAGTACATGCAAATACAGTCCATATCGTTACGGTTAGTGGTGCAGTTGGAACACACGACCCAGTCTAGTCCATGTAAATACAGGCCACACCTTTACGGAGCCACCACGCCGCGCAGGATTAGCCGCGCGGGATTAGCCGAGCGGTCTTAGGCGCTGCAGTCATGGACTGTGCGGCTGATCCCGGCGGAGATTCGAGTCCTCCCTCGGGCATGGGTGTGTGTGTTTGTCCTTAGGATAGTTTAGGTTAAGTAGTGTGTAAGCTTAGGGACAGATGACCTTAGCAGTTAAGTCCCATAAGATTTCACACACATTTGAACATTTTTTTTTTTTTTTTTTTTTTTTTTTTTTTTTTTTTTTTTTTTTTTTTTTTTGGAGCCACCACCTTGCATAGTGCAGTGTCGACAACGTATGTGTACTCTGGCTCTACTGTGAGCTCTTACCAGCTGAAACCTTGACTCGTGTAATCAGGCCACGGTTTTACAGTCGGCTAGCTTCCAGCTGTGGTGTCACCGCCAGACACCACACTTGCTAGGTGGTAGCTTTAAATCGGCCGCGGTCCATTAGTACATTTCGGACCCGCGTGTCGTCACTATCAGGGATCGCAGACCGAGCGCCACCACAAGGCAGGTCTCGAGATACGGACTAGCACTCGCTCAGTTGTACGGACGACGTAGCTAGCGATGCACACTGACGAAGCCTCGCTCATTTGAAGAGCAGATAGTTAGAATAGCCATCAGCTAAGTCAATGCCTACGACCTAGCAAGGCGCCATTAGTAACATTGCATGTATCTAAAGAGTCTCACTTGTATCGCCACAATCTCCGGATGTACCAAAAAGGATGGATTAAAGTTAAGTATTCCAGAAGCTACGTACTTTTCTTTATAGCATTCATTACGTATTCTGTTTCAGACCTCACGCCATCCTGCTTTAGCTTAGCGCGTGCCTTTCGGCTTCCTCTCATCGTGTCTAGGCTGTCTTGTCTAGACACAACACCAGCCGATATGGTCACGAACCAGAGATTAGCTGCAGGCGATGTCATGCTGTTAGCAAAGGAGGAGGTTGCAGAAGATTAGTGTTAACGTCACGTCGACAACGAGGACATTAGAGACGGAGAAGAACTGTTAGCAAAAGCATTCGCGTGTGTCGTCTGCTGCCATTGCCCATTAAAGTCACATTTCGCCGTATTGTTCTTACAAATGCGTTCGTCTTAGTCCCACATTGATTTCTGTGGTTATTTCATGCTGTTACGCAAACGCAACTGATCTCCTCGTTAAGTGGAGGTAAGTCGTTCATTGCGTTGTTCATGTTGATGGGTAATGCCTGAAATATGGTATTCTCGGCATACTCTTGACACTGTGAATCTCAGAATATGAATTACTTAGCGATTTTAAAAATGGAGTTTCTCATGCGTGTGGGTCCAACCACCATTTTGCGTTCAGAGTTTGTTAATTCCCGTCTTACGGCCATAATCAGGTCGAAATTGTTTTCACATGAATCACCCGAGTACAAATGAGAGATTTTCAATGCACTGCCCTTTCATATCTTGTGTAAGCGATAATACTGCCGCCGTTTCATGTTCACATCGCTGCATGACTTTCCTCACATCAGTGCACAACACAGAGGGGTTCAAAAAATGTATCCACTGTTTAAAAGTCCATAACTTTGCAAACTAATTGACAGAGTTGTCTCATTTTTGGTGAAAGTGTAGCTTAAAGTCCAACTTAATGATATCACTGTAGGTGTTCGAAATGGTCACCATTAACATCCACATACAAACGACGCCGCCGAACTGCAGCACTATCTACTGACTGCAAAGTGTTCAGTTGGATATTTGTACATGAGTGAACGATGGATTCTCGAAGTTCATCCAATGTGCGTGGCTTTTGTCGATAAACGACGTCCTTTAGTGTTCCCCACAGGTAAAAGTCCAGAGGAGTTAGGTTTGGGGAACGTGGTGGATCACAGCACCTCTACAGCCTATCCATCTTCCTGGTAGATTTTCGTCGAGATACGCCCTAACACGAATTTGGTAGTGGGCTGGGGCACCATCTTGTTGAAAGTAAACTCTGCCGTCTCCATACAAGTCTCGGATGGCAGGTAAAATGGATGTCTGAGGCTTCTGAAGGTGCACCTCACCGGTAACTGTGCCGTCAGAGATGAATCGCACAATCAAGCCCCGGTAGGACAACCCACACCACACATTTACTCCTGGAAGATTCGCGGCTTTGTCTACATGGACGTTCGGATTTTCGGCAGCCCCGTAGATACAACTGTGGTGATTTACTGTACCATTGAGTTTCAACTGTGCCTCATCAGACCACATAATCATCTCAGCAAACTCTTCATCGTTGCGCACCATGTTAGTAAACCACTCGCAGTACTCCATTCTACGATCTGGGACGTCCTCGTTCATTGCGTGTAGCAATCGTGTGATGTAGCACTTCCACTTTACTGTCTTCAAAATTCGCCGAACACTTGAGCGACTTACTTCAGTTTCACGGGCACACTGTCTCACAGACTTCTGTGGTGAGCGAGTGAATTGTTGTAACACACGACGGGAGTTAGCTGGATTTGCTACTGTTACAGGTCGTCACGATCGTTGTTTGTGTACATCTTTAACAGAGCCGTCAGCTTCAAATTTGCCTCGAATGCGACGAATCGTTAAACGTCTCGTTGGCTCTGTTTGACACTCATTTCGCCATTGCCGTTGAACCTCAGTAATGTTTTCGTACTTAAAATACCACTTCAAAACTGACTTCCTTTCATCGAACGTAAGCCTCGCGCGAGACATGTTTACTCGAGTAACTAGGTGCAACTAAGAACAAAACACTGACTATCCAGCGACCGTCATCTGACAAAACCAAACAACGCAAGTGCGGCGATTGCCGGAACTACAAAAGATTACACTACCAAAGATGAGACAACTGTGTCAATTAGCTTGCCAGTTACGGACTTTTTAACAGTGGATACATTTTTTTGGACCCCCTGTATATTGCTTCTTAATGTGACACCAGAACATTGCATTTCTTTGGTCAGCTAACGCCACTCATGGTTAGGCCTGTTCCCACTGACAAACATTTACCTGCAAGACAGTACAAAGAGTCATGTATGGTCGTAGGACATGTGAGCAGTATGTCACCTATGCCACCCTGCCACCAGTAGGGCCGGCCGCTGTGGCCGAGCGTTTCTAGGCGCTTCAGTCCGGAACCACGCGGCTACTGCGGTCGCAGTTTCGAATCCTGCCTCGGGCATCGATGTGTGTGATGTCCTTAGGTTAGTTAGGTTCAAGTAGTTCTAAGTCTAGGGGACTGATGACCACAGATGTTAAGTCCCATAGTGCTAAGAGCCATTTACAGCCACCAGTCTTTATCTCAGTAGATGAACGCTGGTGATTCCCCAGCTTCCTCATTCAAGTAACTCCTCATTTTACCCCACGAGGTTGAATGGAACCCGTTCTAGACCACTTACCTCAGACAATCGGAGGAAGTAGCAGGAATCGCACCTAGGACCTTCCCCGCAGACGGCAGTGACGCTAACCATTCCATTACGTGAACAGTGAACTTTGGTTGGACTCATCTTATAATACCAGAAGTTTCTACGAATTTGGACAGTATGTAAACATCCGAGCAGCCTACTGGAATGGAATAACTAAACACTAAATGATACACTGTTGGTTACAAAAAGGGGACGTGGCTTTCACAACACGCTGCCTTCAGTTACACAGCTACGACGTAAATATTTAACGACGTGACATGTACCTGACATGAAAGTATCGTCTAGTTCACGCGATGTGTCAGCATGATGCATTTCCGTTAAATTATTGCACTCCACAATGATCACGCACCTACCTGATTTGCTACGTAGTACAGAGTGGAGTTCATCTTATTATATCACAGTCGCAAAATTCAGGTGTAAGAAGCTCGTATATTCTACGAACAGATATAGGAAAGTGTGTAGGGTTTAAAGTTTCTTCTTACCCCGCTTTCAGATATAACGCATACATCGGCAGTTGTGATGTTCACCACTATTTTCACGTTTTGCCCGCCATGAGTGTCTTCTTACAAATGAACATAAAAACAGTCTTGGTTATACAAGATAGGTTTATTTAATCTTCACATGTGACGCCTTTCGCCAGCTCTAGGCATCATCAGAAGAGGAAGACGTACACCGATTGGATTATGGAGCAAAGGGTCACATTTGAGTTTCATGGAGTGGTAGGGGTATAAATTCCAACTCATAAAATATTCCACCATACGTGAGTTTACCGATGTAAATTTCAACTAATCGTAACCGAGGCGTCAAACTTGATTAAGCGTCCCATAGAACCGGATGGTAACAGCCCAATAACTACCGTCAATGGTTCCGTAAGTCAGCGATAAAGTTCTTGCTAATCGTAAAGGAGTCGTCAAACGTGACGAAGAGTCCCAAACACCTGGAAGATAGCAGCCACATATCCACTGTCAATTCATCAACGTGATATAATGAGGAACTGGCAGTGGCTACTTGGCTGTTACCTCCCAGTTTTTTGGGACTCTTTTCTGTCACTTCTCATTTCTGCCACTTCCCCATTACTTTCGTAATTCTCCGATTTACTCTCAAATCATACTCTTTATTCATTAGACTGTTCATTCCATTCAACAGATCCTGTAATTCTTCTTCAATTCCACTGAGTACAGCAATGACATCAGCGAATATTATCGTTGATATCTTTTATGCTGAATTCGAATTCCATTCTTGAACCTTTCTGTTATTTTCATCATTGGTGGTTCTTTGTATAAACTGAACTATAGGGGCGAAAGACTACATCCCTGTCTTACACTTTTTCAATATGAACACTTATATCTTGGTCTTCCATTGTTATTGTTCTCTCTTGGTTCTCGTACTAGTTGTACTATTCGTCTTTCCCTGTAGCTACCCCCATTTTTCTCAGATTTTCGATTATCTTGCAACATTTTTCGTTGCTGAACACTTTTTCCAGGTCGTCTATTGTAATGAAAGTGTCTTGACATAACTAGAAGCCGAAAACACTCAGAAGTAAAAGACCCATACAAATAACACATAATAACAGCACAGCCCCTTTAACCGCGATTGTGATGGAAATGACGAGAAGGAACATATGGCAATGGAAAGAAAATTGTACCGTGGGCCCTTGGTGCTGGCCTATGTCAAAATAAAATCAGTTTACTACGAATTTTCTCGGCAGTTTCTTCAGAAATTACCTGAAAAGGACATTTACTAATGTTAGAGATCTGCAACGAAGGTCAGTTTGTGTTTATGGTAATAATCCAGTAATAAATGCAATGTTGATCAGTGACCTATATTCTGCAGAGCTGGGCAGGACCTGAGGAACGGATATCACCGTGCTGTATTGCATTCTAGGCAGCACGCTACAAATATACGTTGAGGAGCCAAAACATTATAACCACTGTCTACATGACGCAGAAAGTAGCGTTGTGGGCGGTACTGGATAGTAGGTTGAAAGATGGCCGATTGAGTGAGTTGAATTTGTAGTAAGAAATTTTATAAATTTATAAAATCACTACTTTTGAATACATCCGTGACAAATCAATCTGGATCACGCCATAGAGTATCTTTCATGTAGCTTAATTTCATCCAGCATATTCGATGTTTAGGGAAGCCTGTACGCGTGTCATTGATCGTCTAAATAATGAAAACGGCACCAGCTGCTTATTTTTACATGCTTAGCAGAACGAGTTTTGAGAATTTATTGTCATTTTCAAGTGCATTTGTTAACATGATTATATTTTGTGATATTTTGACATGTGATTTTCTTCCTCTCTTGGACTGTAGATATCTCTTTGAGGGTATACTACAATAGAAATTTAGGACAAAGTGAGCCTTGGAGTGATTTTATGTACTTATGTTGGATATGGTATTTTTGTTCGTCTATATACAAGTAGCGTGCCTTCTGCAATACACAGAATGTCGCACACGCACAGATAATCACTTACACTGTTTGTTGTAGTGATTAAAAGATTCAGCTAAGATATTACTACACTACGGTTGCTCCAGTTACTACATCGGCAAACTAGCAATAATTTTCAAGACACATACGCCAAACACATCAACTGTTACACATATAACCAATTTACGATATCACCAACAGCAACACGCATAAAAGACACTAGACACCCATTCGGTAATATAGAAGATCTTAAGATACTCCACGACTTCTCATGCAGTGGATTTAATGGAGGAGCTTGAAATTTTTGTACACCGGTAATAGCAAGAAGTAGGAATTGTCGGTGAGAAACTAGGTAGTAAATCAGTTATCTTTTTCAAATGTTTCTCCTACATATAAAGACTGTAGTAATCAAAAGTATACGGGCAACCCCAACAACATACAGTTTTCATAATAGGTGCAGTGTGCTGCCATCTACTGCCAGGTACTCCTTATCAGTGACTTCAGTAGTCTTTAGACATCGTAAGAGGGCAAAATGAGGCGCTCTGCGCAATTCACGGACTTCTAACGTGGTCAGGTGACTGGGTGTCACTTGAATCATACGTCTGTACGCGAGGTTTACACACTCCTAAACATCCCTAGGTCCACTCTTTCCGACGTGATAGTGAAGTGGAAACTTGAAGGCACACGAACACCACAAAAACGTACAGGCCGACCTCGTCTGTTGCCTGACAGAGACCGCCGACAGTTGAAGGGGGTCGTAATGTGTAACAGGCAGACATCTATCCAGTCCATCTCACAAGAATTCGAAACTGCATCACGATCCACTGCAAGTACTATGACAGTAGGGCAGGAGGTGAGAAAACTTGGATTCCATAGTCGAGCGGCTGCTCTCAAGGCACACATCACGCCGGTAAATGCCAAACAACGCCTCGCTTTGTGTAAGTAGCGTAATCATTGGACGATTGAACAGTGGAAAAACGTTGTGTGGAGTGACGAATCACGGTACACAGTGTGGCGATCCAATGGCAGGGCGTGGGTAATGCGAATGCCCGGTGAACGTCATCTGCCAGCGTGTGTAGTGCCAACAGCAAAATTCGAAGGTGATTGTGTTATGGGGTGGTCGTGTTTTTCATGGAGGGGGCTTGCATCCCTTGTTGTTTTGGGTGGCACTAACACAGCACAGATCTACACTTATGTTTTAAGCACCTCATTGTTTCCCACTGTTGAAGAGCAATTCGTGGATGGCGACTGCAACTTTCAACACGATCGAGCACCTGCTCATAATGCACGGCCGGTGACGTAGTCGTTAATCGACAAAAACATCCCAGTAATGGAATGGCCTGCACAGAGTCCTGACCTGAAACCTATAGAACACCTTTATGATGTTTTGGAACGCCGACTTCGTGCCAGGTCTCATCGACCGACATCGATACCTCTCCTCAGCGCAGCACTACGTGAGGAATGCGCTGCCATTCCCCAAGAAACCTTCCAGCACCTAATTGAAAGTAAGCCAGCGAGAGTGAAATCTGCCACGAAGGCTAAGGGTGGGCCAACACCATACTGAATGCTAGCATTACCTGTGGAGGGCGCCACGAACCTGTAAGTCATTTTCAGCCAAGTCTCCGAATACTTTTGATGACATAGTGTACATGAGACCCGGTATCAAGGAAGGCAGGATTGGGTTGCGATTGTGGACGGGGCCGTAATCAATTTGTGTCGGTTAGTTTATTTTTCAATCGCGTACACTTTACTAGAAAACAAAAGCAAATAAAAGTCGACAGTAAATTAATAAGTGTTCCACGACTGAAGGCCTTAATGACAACAAATTAATACTATTTCTCGGCTGAAGGCCCCGATAGTAATCATTTAAAAACCTGTTTCACGGCTGAAAGCCTGAATAGCAATCTTTTATGAACCAGTTAACTTCTTCAACTTGCAAATAGAGTTAATAAAATATGTTTAAGGAACAATCACCAGTATCTCACTGCTAGAATACAATTGTCTAATTAAAATTTTAAGACATGTAACACTCACGGATGAAGGCCTTAATGACAACAAATTCAAACTACTTCTCAGCTGAAGGCTCCATTAGTAATAATTTAAAACTGTTTCATGGCTGAAGGTCTGACCAGCAATCCTTTTAAGAACCAGTTAAATATCTTCAAACCTGAAATAACTGCCATAAAAATATTTTTTTTCGAAAACAGTCATCAAATCTGATCAAACCAAGGGGGAAGGGAGGGGGGTGGGTGAAGCCGCAGACATTGCTCCAAGGATCGACCTGGGAAAGTCCCTCAAAACTTTGCAAGCAATGAGACAGGCAGCCAAGAGTTGCATTCACTTCGTGATATGGTAACTCAGACTGGTGGCTGTTTAAACGCATGACCAATAATCATTTGCTGAATTTACCTAACATGCGATGACCAATGCAATGATGGAATAAGACACCCAAGCCGGAACCGGAGGTCAGCACTACATAAAAAAGAAACACCCGGCCAACAAATCAAGGAAACTGTCGAACTACACGCCTTACCGGAGAGCAGCGGCAAGCCGTAACATACACTAAGTTCCCGGGCAGGTAACTGAGGCGTTAGCGGCCACTACGCAGAAAAAAAAACTGGTTGAACTTCACAAATAATAACATATAGAATGCAAAAATTAATAATAAGAAGTTGAGGAAAGCTAATTAGGTTCACCTTCTCCAAATGCTCCATTCGCTCCTCTTTGTCTCGGCGACACTACGAGCAGCAACACGCAAGCAAATGGCTAGATCTCACAATGGTGAAGGTTTCACTGATTGAATTAAGGCCCACTCAATTTAAACTTCCTGGGTCCGGTTGACAACGAGGTTGTACCGCTGGCGACTACAGCCCTTCCATCCGGCATGTATGAAGTCAGTGGTCCCGGCGTGTTCTTGCCCTACATGGACCTGGCTGCTCTTCCGCCCCCAACCGAACTGCCGACTCACACGACACGGAAACACCACAACGTCACCCCAAAGATAGTACCACCGTTACTAGATATCGATAAACGTCACTGCTGCCACTAGCGGACAGACAACACTTGCAAATGGAGTGGCGCCAATGAACACAAGAAGAAGACGACAACTGTAACAATACCAACTAAACTATGGCAACCTAGCAATGGCACTAACGCGAGCCGCAGCACGGCTCAGTATATATATATATATATAAATTCTCAAACAGAAGGCGTTATTTTTCGTGTGAACTATATTTTCACAACTTTTTCACAACTGCCTCTGTTTGCTTGAACTCAAGTGAGAGGTATTTGTGATTTAAATAATGAAGAACTGCACCAGTTACTTACTTTTCCATGCTCAACACAACGCGTTTCGAAAATTTATTCTCATTTTATAATTTTTAACTTTTCCATATGTGGTCATTTGCCTCTCTAAGATTGTAGATGTGTTGTTAACGGTATACTGCAATCAGAAATTGGGACAAGGTGAGTCTTGGAGTGATTTTATAAGCTAATGCTAGAAACAGTGTTTTCCCTTGTGTATGTACAGGTATTATGCCCCCTCCATTATACAAGATGTCACACACATCTAAATTGACACGTACACTGTTTATTTTAGTAATCGAAACAGCCTACAAGGGCATTAAGACACTATGGTTCCGCCAAAAGTTTGTACGCAGTTGTAGCTGTTGTATGACAGGCATACATATGGAAATGGCATGATACCTATACGTACACAAGCAGAAATACTGTTTCTAGCATTAGCTTATGAAATCACTCCAAATTCTGATGGCAGTATACCCTTTACAAGGTGTCAAAAATGCAAGAGAGGCAAAAGATCAGACATGGAAACAGTACAGAAATATTCTTGCTAAGAAATAAACTTCAAAATGAGAATAAATTTTCGAAACGCGTTGTACTAAGCATGGAAAAGTAAGCAAATGGTGCAGTTTTTCATTACTTAAATCATAAATACTACTCACCTGAGCCCAAGTAAACACAGGAAGTTGTGAAAACAAAATTCACAAGAAAAATGACACCTTTTGTTGAGAATTAAAGGAGATTAACAACCGTCTAAGCATCATGCTTACAAGGGTATTTTTAAAAACTACATATCTTCTCTAATTTAAAAGTCAAGCATTTAAAAACTTCCCTTTCATAATGAACTTGGTTCTTTCTGGATTTTCATCCTCGACAATGTCGCACAAAACCTGCCACCAATGTCACATCCACTCACAGACATGTAAACGACGATTTCCCATCATAAGTTAAATTTAAATCATCATTAATCCCTAAATTGTTTATCTGAAATAAATAAGTATTACCCATAAAAACTTATTACAACATCAAATGAAGCAGAAGTAAATAATTCAGTGAGAAAGAGTTGTGTCAACCCTGTTACGAAAACAAAACCTTGATACCCTTGGCGCATCCTTTGAGGGTAGCATAGACGCACGGAGAGTAATTGTAGCGCCGGTACAAGTCTCAGATGGGGAAATCCACTGACGTAATCATCTTTGATAAACGCTACATTGCTGTGGCCTGACTCCCGTGAAAGAGCATCTCAGGATGTTGAAGCTGGTCGACTGTTAGTGTACTACCGTTGTGAGCATGTACGGAAAGTAGTTGAAGAAATCCGCGAGTGGGAGACATTGTGTTGAGGTCCACGCCTCATCACCGAACGTGGCGCTGAGATGCCTCGCTGCCCTGTAAAACAGGTTAACATGGTTCAAATGGCTCTGAGCACTTTCGCACGGAACATCTGAGCTCATCAGTTCCCTAGACGTAGAACTACTTAAACCTAACTTACCTAAGGACATCACTCACATCCATGCCCGTGGCGGGATTCGAACCTGCGACCGTAGCAGCAGCGCGGCTCTGGACTGAAGCGCCTAGAACCGCTCGGCCACCACGACCGGTTAGTAAAGCAGGACAGGAGGCGATTTATGGCAGATCTGACGAGAGTGTGCAGTGCTTGTAAGGCACCAGCGTTTCCAAGCAACAGACGAACAGTACGTTATGTACGGCATCGTCAAATACGATCTTCTAGCCACCGGGTACGTGAGTGGTAGGGTGCAAGGCACATTAAATCCCAAACTATAATTTAGCAACCTTTATTAAAGTATAAATTAAAAGTAAACTTGACCCAGAATAATACAGGATTAATGAAAACGAGAAATTAAAACAATTAAGAAATGGAAAATCCTGGACGGAATGTAACATTATTATGAGAAGGAAAGTTTGTACTCACCATACAGCGGAGATGTTGAGTCGCAGATAGGCACAACAAAAAGACTTTCACACATAAAGCTTTCGGTCAATGGCCTTTGTCAACGACAGACACACATTTGCAAACACACACACACACATTCAAGCAAACGCAACTCACATACATGACTGCAATCTCAGGCAACTGAAACCGCTATACGCTGAGTAGCTTCTCGTAATATTGTCAAAATATAGTATATAACCTGTATCAGTACCGAAATCTTGGAGGCAAGTATTACCTAACACATTAGGCAAAAGTTTAATTACAATGTTAAGATACAGATTAAAGAAAGCATTTTTTTTTCAACCCAGACGGTCACACAACTCTGTCCTTAGATCGACAGGTCCTTAGCAAGTTTTAAATATAGTAATCATGACAATTAATCGTAAATAGATTCGAGCTAGTAGAGAAAGACTAGTCGGCATTACGCAGCTACTCCGCTGCTGCCACGGCCAGGCGGTCTGCATTAAAATTGTGGCACCAGTAAAATAAAAAATTCTTAGGAATTTAACTAAGAATTAATCGTGCTCTAGAACTAACAATAGGATCGGTTACTGCCATATAGTAACGGATAACTGCTAATGACGCAAATACTAAGATTTCAATATATAACCCCACCAAACCACAAGGTCAAGAAAACTGAAGTGTTAATTATAGTCCAAAACGTTTGAAATGAAGGGAGTTCAGTAGTACGTGAACAGGACAGGTTCTGGGAAAAGTGAGTTATTGCAAGTAAGTAATAACGTCGATAGCAGACACATTTAATAACAATAATAATAAAAATAGTATGATGCCTGTATGTGAGAACACAGCCCATGAGTGTCACACAGTTTAGTCACTTACATCATTTAGTAATTTCCCTTAAAACTTACCTAAGCTCTACCCTAAACACACTAACAATACAAGATTAAATAACAGTAAATGGTACGAAAACACACTTTTTTTGAGATAGCAGCAGCCGCTACAGGTATATATGAGGGTTGTCCAGAAAGTAAGTTCCGATCGATCAGTTGCGAAATGGACACCACAGTGAAAACCCAATGAAGCTTTGCATGGGTGTGTTGGGTAGTGTCTCTAGTATGACCGTCGATCGCATAAGACGCTGTTCTCAGTTGTGAGCGCACTGTGAGCGAGTAAAGGTGCCCAGAACAACAATGTCTCCCGCCAAGTAGGAGGGCCCGCTGAGAGGCTTCGCCTTAATGAATGCAGCCCACCTAACACAACTGCCACGCACTTCCATCTTCATGGCAATTCTCAGCCGCACTCAGCAGGGGCAGTGAAGACGCTCCTGCAGCCTTTTCGATGGGAAGAGTTCGATCACCCACAACACAGCCCAAATTGACTCGTCCTCAGTATCATCTCTGTTCACTTGAAACGCTGGATACGAAGTCCTCACTTGGGTGCAGGCTATAGACCAGCATAGAGAACTACCAGAACGCATGGGCGGCTGCGTTCTATGACGATGGTGTTGGAAATTAGGTATTACGTTCTGACAGTTATCTAAGTCGGAGCGGCAACTATGTGGACAAGTATCAGGAAAGTGTAGACAACTCTCGGAAATAAAATATTTCTGTTTGGTTTCCATTTAGGGACCGATCGGAAATTACTTTCTTAATAACCCTCATAATCGCAAACGTACAGTCAACAAGACCACTCGTTTATGATATCCACAGCAAAGGGTAAGGTCAGTGGTGTAACTACAAATTGCGGAAATTGAGGTTTTGTTGGCTCATTAACTTAAAGTCCTGAGTGACTGAAACTTATGACACGAATTACAGACACGAAATCAGAAACACAGAATGAATAGAAATTGACTGTACCTAACGGTATAATTGTCACATACATTTGCACTTTACATACCGCCCGCCTCTAATTTATTCTCTGTGGCAACCTTTTCTCTATCTCAGAGGAACAGTTGCAACCGACGCCCTCAATTAGGTGCTGGATGTACTCCAATCTCTGACTTCCTCCACACTTTTTTGCCTCTACTGCTGCCTCTCGTACCATGAAAGTTATTACCTGATGTCTTAAAGGATGTGGAAACATCCTGCTCCTTCTTCTTGCCAGTGTTCTGGACGTATCACTTTCCTCCTCAGTTCTGCACACATCCTTCTCATTCATACCGTAGCAGTCTACCAAATTTTCAACATTCTCCTGTAGCATCACATCTCAAATGCTTCAGTTCTCTTCTCTTCCAGTTTTCCTATAGTCCGTGCATCACTACCATACAATGCTGTGCTACAGACGTACATTATAGAGATTTCTTCCCCAAATTAAGGCCTATGTTTAATACGAGTAGACTTTTCTTGGCCAGGAATGCCCTTTCTTCCAGAGCTGCTATGCTTTTTATGTCCACCTCGCTCCGTCAATCACGGGTTACTTTGCTGCGTAGGTGCCAGAATTCCTTAACTTGGCCTACTTAGTGATCTCTGATGTTAAGTTTATAATTGTTTGATACCCTCTAAACTTGTATTTAATTTCACTCTAGAATCTTTCTTTTATTTCCGTCATTGATTCTTCAATGTGTAGGTCGAACAGCAGGGACTTAGGTCTACATTCCATGCCTAACATACTTTTTACTGCGAGCATGTTTTTCTTGGTCTTCCATTCTAATGTTTCTT
This sequence comes from Schistocerca serialis cubense, assembly GCF_023864345.2. NCBI lineage: Eukaryota > Metazoa > Arthropoda > Insecta > Orthoptera > Acrididae > Schistocerca > Schistocerca serialis. The sequence continues at coordinate 446,703,727 of NC_064645.1, forward strand.
CTTGGACGAGAGTATTATAGCAGCAAAACAATTTAACAAATCTTGGAAATCTACTAAGGGCTAACAGCTTCTGTATTCAGTCCACACAATAATGACACTCTGTGAACAGAATGCTGAATCATTAGAGAGTGACTAAATTCACAGTTCTGTCATTCACCAGGACGTATTCACCAAAACGTGCACTCATCAGCGAATCCACTGTACGTCCTCTCTGCAGGTCTTAACCCTTTCAGAGCGAATTTTTTTTTTTGGTGGAGGAAGGTGAATTTTTCTTAATGTGACAATACTCTGAGAGCATAATTTTAATGGTTCAAATGGCTCTGAGCACTATGGGACTCAACTGCTGTGGTCATAAGTCCCCTAGAACTTAGAACTACTTAAACCTAACTAACCTAACGACAGCACACAACACCCAGCCATCACGAGGCAGAGGAAATCCCTGACCCCGCCGGGAATCGAACCCGGGAACCCGGGCGTGGGAAGTGAGAACGCTACCGCACGACCACGAGATGCGGGCATATAATTTTAATGATTTTAGATGCAAGATCTATACAAAATTATGTACCACTTTGCGAAACGTAATTTTTACTGTTGGATTCTTTTTATAGACTAAAATAAGTGAATTAGAAATGTCTTTATTGTAATAAGTAGAAAAGCGAGCATTCACTAATTACTATGCAAAATGAAAATAAGAATATTCAGTTATACTGTGGAATACAAGGAACCAACCACATCCGTGCATTGTGGCATCGAAAGCTGCTGCGCGCTTGTTGCATTGATCTGCTATATTTTCATTGTGATTCCGAACAGTTGGCAACACCTGTGCATGATGAAAAGATTGGACATTCCAAAATGGGTACCTTAGGTTTCAATTGGGAAAAACTGCTAGTGTTGAAGCTACGACACAGTTAGATTTGATGTGCACAATTGTAGCCAGAGTGTCTGAAAGGGTTAATTCTAATCTGAGAACCACAAAACATCGCACACTTCCCAATTCAGCTGCCGCCGTAGGCACTGCACAGCCGAACGGATATAGATATACTGGCACGGTTTTGCACACATGGTCACGTGAAACTTCAACTGCTTACACTCACAGCGTACCTGCGGTCCATTTAAAAATGCCCTCTGTCGGTCAGCCATACTTCAGATCTCCTTCTCGGCCCACTGTACTACTGTGCTGACCTCTCGCAGCCGGCCATTCACCCTAGACATTAAAGCCTGCCCCGATATATTTCTTTTCTTTTTAAGTCATCAGTCTTCCGATTGGTTTGAGACAGCCCACCACAAATTCCTTTCATCTGAGAACGGGAGCTGCAACCTACGTTCTCAGTTATTTGCTGGATGTATTCCAATCTCTGTTTTCCACTACTGTTTTTACCCTCTACAGCTCCCGCCAGCAGCATGGAAATTACTGCCTGATGTCTTAACACACGGCTTACGCTCGTTTACTTTTCTTTTCATTATTTCCCACATATTCCTTTCCTCGTCGATTCTGTGTGGAATCTCCGTTTCCTTACCTTAGAAATCTACTAAATTTTCAACACCTTTCTGTAGCATCAAATCTCAAATGCTACGATTATCATCCGTTTTGATTTCCCCCACAGTCCATGTCTCTCTGCCATACCCCTTCTGTGCTCCGGACGTTGTTTCTCAGAACCTTCTTTCTTAAAGTAAGACCTATATCTGGTGCTAGTAGACTTCTCTTGGCCAGAAATTTCCTCTCTGCCGGTGATAGTCTACTTTATATGTCCTCCTTGCTTGTCCGTTATGGGTTATTTTGCTGCCTAGCTAACGTAATTCCTTAACCTCATATATTTCGTGACCGTAAGTTATTATGCAAAGTTTGTTGCTTTTCTCATTTCTGCTACATTCCTTTACTTTCGTCTTTCCTCGACTTATTCTCAGGCCATATACTGCGTCATTAGACTGTTCGTACCATTGAACAAATTACATAATTCTTCTTCACTTTCAAAGAGGATGGCAATGTCATTCACGAATCTTATCACTGATATGCTTTCACAATGAACTTTAATCCCACTTCTGTATCGATACAATCCTCCAATGAGACATCACTTCAGCTGGCACTCGGCACAGTGTGCAGTGGATCAACGACATTTTACCATGGAACAACGTTAACGTGGAGCCTCTTTAGAGGAATCATGATTTAGGCTATACGAGGTAATTTATTTACTTTGACAACTTACACTGAGGTAAGATGTAACAATGGCCCGCACTCTGCAGCCATAACTCTAAAGGCTACCCGCACTATCCAGTGAAAACATTGTAATGATACACTGATGCTTCTCTTTGCTCTTGATTGTCTTCCTGGCGCGCCTATATCCGTTAGCGCCGTTCTGCATGTGACACGATATTAGTGAAGCATCAAGATTAACATACTCCCAATTTCGAGGCAAAGTACGTTTTATAACTGATGTAAATAGAAATATTTGTGAAGACTATATTTCAGCTACCAAGTCAGAGTCTAGCTCTTTCTGTTCTCCAAAATAACCATGATTAACCCTTGCAAGACCCGGAGGTATTTCACGTCAACCTTTTGAAAGTATTGTAAAAAAATTAAAAACATATATTTATATTATTAATAAATTTTTCCACCAGATTCCACACATGTTTTAAATTTTTAAGTTAAACTTAACCCAAAATTGAGGTCTCAGTAGTAAAAATCGCTTTCTAAATGGTTCAAATGGCTCTGAGCACTATGGGATTTAACATCTGAGGTCAACAGTCCCCTAGAACTTAGAACAACTTGAACCTAACTAACCTAAGGACATCAAACTCACCCATGCCCGAGGCAGGATTCGAACCTGCGACTGTAGTGCTCGCGGAGTTCCAGACTGAAGCACCTAGAACCGCTCGGCCACCCCGGCCGGCAAAAGTTGCTTTAACCAATGAATTTCATATTCAGTATTTCTATGATCGGGGCCTTATTTCACATCAGTATGTTGAGAGAAGAATTTTAAAATAATGAACGAAACTTGTATCTTTTATTTTCGTATTTTTGTTTTTGTTTTGGTCATAAAGACGATAGTACATGTAATTGAAGGTGCGCTGATGTTAGTAACAGGGGAAGAAAAGATATTTTCGAGTTCTGGACGCTACTTACACACCACTCACTCTTTATAAAGTGTGTTGTTAATATTATTCAATTCAACAACAATTTAAGTTTTTTAAATTTTTTTGGGATGGTCACATTGTATCCCCACCCCCGCTTACCACGACATCTAGATTATCGTTGAAGCAATTCACTGCTTGACTCACCCACGTAGGTACTGCGAGAATGATGCTTTCGTGACTACACGGACGGAATCTCCCTCCTTGGGTTCCAGTTATAACAGAAACTGTAGCAGAGGTAAGATGTACAGCCGCATCGGTACAGCAACCTTACGTTACAAACAATAGCACTATCACATAGAGAAACCCCAGAACATGAACTCTCCTCTTTGAGAGAGATTTGGACAGCACAGTAGAGGTGTGCCGTTTGTGCCATTGCTGGGAGCCTGGCAGAATTCGCGGCGCGGACTAGCAGGACGTAATGCTGAGGCAGTGCAGACGCGCACCCCTAGGGCTGCTCTCTGCCCTCAGGGCGAAAGCGCGACCACACACCTGAGAGAGGCGCCGCAGCACTCCACACCTGCCGCAGGCTAACAAGCGGCGAGGGCGCGCCGTATCGAGGCCCTGGGCTGACACACACGGCGGCGCGAGCACTACCGCTCGCTAATGTGCTTAGGGTGGCTGTCTGCGGGGCGCGCAACTCGCGACGGCTTCATTCGAGGAGCGGCGCCGAGGCGTGGGAGACACTTGTGTATGCCGCAGTTACTGCACAAAGCGCCGAGTGGCACTACTCCATCTGCCTAAATATCGGCAGGTGTTCTCTAACTTCAGGAGCCTTTGCAAAATACTAGACAGTAAGAGACTTGAGTCAATACAGGAAATATACAGGATGATCAAAATGTCAGTATAAATTTGAAAATTTAATAAACCACGGAATATTGTACATATAGAGGTAAAAGTTGACACACATGCTTGGAATGACAAGGTGGTTTATTAGAACCAAAAAAAGCCCCATATGGCTAGACGCGTGAAAGATCTTTGCGCGCGTCGTATGGTGATGATCGTGTGCTCAGCCGCCACTTTCGTCATGCTTGGCCTCCCAGGTCCCGAGACCTCAGTTCGTGCGATTATTGGCTTTGGGGTTACCCGACGTCACAAGTGTATCGTGCTCGACCGACATCTCTAGGGATGCTGAAAGACATCATCCGATGCCAATGCCTCACCATAACTTCGGACAAGCCTTACAGTGTTGTTCACAACATTACTCCTCGACTACAGCTATTGTTGAGAAATGATGGTGGACTTATTGAGCATTTCCTGTAAAGAACATTATCTTTGCTTTGTCTTACTGTGTTATGCTAATTAGTGTTATTCTGATCAGAGGAAACGCCATATGCCGGACATTTTTTAACGTTTGTATTTTATTTTATTTTTTGCTTCTAATAAAACCCCATGTCATTCCAAGCATGTGTGTCAATTTGTTCCTCTCTATCTACATTATTCCGTGATTTATTCAGTTTTCAAATTTATACTGACTTTTTGATCACCCGGTACGTGACAAAAATCATGGGAAAGAAGCTTTTAACACAGATGGCAGTGGTATCGCGTAAACAGGGTATGAAAGGACAGTGCATTGGTGGAGGTGTCATCTCTACTCAAAGTGATTATGGCGGCACTATGGGAATTAAGAGATTATCAACGTGGAACGCTAGTTGGAACCACAAGTATGGGACATTCCAATTCGGAAATCATTAAGGAATTTAACATTTCGCAATCCAGAGCCGAGAATACCAAATCTCAGGCATTACCTCTCACCACGGACAATTCAGTTGCCGACGGTCTTTATTTAACGACCGAGAACAGCGTCATTTGCGTAGAGTTGTCAGTACTACCATACAATAGACACTGCATGATACTACCGCAGAAATCAATGTATGACATACGACGAAAGTATCCGGTATGTCAGGGAGGCGAAATATGGTGTTAAAGGGCTATGGCAGCAGACGACCGAGGTGACTGTATTTGCTAGCAGCACGACGTCGCCTGCACCACCTCTCCTGGGCACGTGACCATATCGGTTGGAGCCTAAACGACTAGAAAACCGTGAACTGGTCAGATGGGTCCTGATTTCAGTTTGTAAGAACTGATGGTTGGGTTCGAGTTTGACGCAGAACCCACGAACCCATGGATCCAACTTGCCAATAAGGCAATGTGCAAGCTGGTGCTGACTCCGTGATGGTGTGGGCTGTGTTCACATGGTATGGACTGCGTATTCTGATCAAACTGAAGCGAACATTGACAGTAAATTTCTATGTTCGGCTACTTGGAAACCATTTGCAACAATTTAGAGACTTCTTGTTCCCCAATAACGATGGAATTTTTGCGGATGACAATGCGCCATATCACCGGGTCACAACTGTTCGCTATTGAAGAACATTCTGGACAGTTTGAGCGAATGATCTTGCAAGCCTGATCACCGACATTAATCCCATCGCACATTTGTAGGATACAATCAAGAGGTCAAGTTCGTACACAAAATCCTGGACCGAAACAGTTTCGCAATTATGGATGACTGTATGGATAGCAACACTCAATACTTCTTCAGGGCTCAATATTTCTTCAGGGGTTTCCAAAGACTTCTTGAGTCTGTGCCACGACGTGTTTCTGCAGTATGCCGGGCAAAACGAGGTCAGACACGGTATTAGTAGGTATACCATGACTTTTGTCACCTCAGATTACGGGGAGTAACAAAAAGGTACGACCAATTTCAGGAGACATTGCACAAGCACAGAGGAATGAAATTAGTTGTATGGACATAGGTCCATAAATGCTTTATTTCCATGTTTGAGTACATTTTCTACTCCTCATAATCGTATTGATGAGGGAAAAGACACAGAGAGAAAACTTATCAGCATTGCCTGAAACATTATCTTACATAAATGTCAAAATTATCCTGTTGGTTAGTTAGATTACAAATAACAGTAAGCTGAAATTCTTGGTTTCACCACCAGTGCTTCATGGGCCAAATGGACGAATGTAACGTCAAAATGTGACTCACTTTATTACTCGCGTTGACATGCAACTAATATAATTCCTCTGCAAAAGTCAAACACGTAGTGTCAACTGTTTATTGTTCATCACGGACGGTGTGAACCCATAGTATCAAGAGTTCAGTGTTAGTCACAGACTTGGTTTCTGGTACAGATTAATGGAACTGTAATGTAATGCGGAGTTGATATATGCCTATTAATTGGAGGGTAGGGGATGGGGGGCGGGGAGGGGAGGGGAGGGGTTAGTAGACTGTAATAGAAGTGATGCTCAACGCTTGTATCGGAATATATTTCTATAAATACGGTTCCCCGCCAGGAACACGCTGAAGCAATTGATAATGGTCTTAGGGTGCGTTCAAGCCAAATGTGAGACGTGTTCTATGCCTTTGAGCGGCGCAAGTGTTCGTTCTTTCCATCATCTGACGGCGTTCAGTTGGGAAGAGTTCCAATGGAGGGTGAGTACTGCAAGTGCTGCTCCTGCTGCGGTTCAGCTGCAGACATCTGTGTGTCAACATCCAGTGCAGACCTTTGTAGCGCTGTAGCTGTGCTACTGTATAGGAGAACGAACGTTGATAGGGAGACATTCTCTTTACTGTGACTACTGCTATGACATGTGCATCGCCTCTATCTCCTGATGTGTAACAATAACAATAAAGCCCTAAGTACAACGACATACATGTATATACAATAATAACAGTAATAATAATAATAATAGTAATTAGAGACGACAGTATTCTGCTTAACAGCTGTTCACTGCTGCTGGCAGCGCCTCATACTGGACACACAGGATCAGATTATAAAAATTGTTCGTAGGGCGTGGAAATGTAGGGACCAGTGGGCACTGGGGGGGGGGGGGGGGGGGGGTGCAGGCGGTGGAGTGAGTGAGCGTGCGGAGTGGAGGTTCCCTTCATAGAATAATGGAAAGATAATGTCGGAGTTCCAGGAGAGATGACGTCAGGACCTTGGTGAACATGGTCAGAAGATTTCAAAATTTTGGGAATGCTAACGCCGAAAGTCCTGAAGCCAGCGCTTATACCCAAAACTCTGCCTGACCCTCCACTGATGTCTTCATCACCACCCTACTGGCCAGCCATGCATATTTGAACAGTTTCGCTGCTGCTGGCGTTAAACTGCCTGGCTTTTATACTCAACAGGTTTGTTGCACCGTAGTGTCGACATTGCCCTTACATAGAAAATGGGGGACGCCACTGAAAAGCTTCTGTGAATGATTTCTATCCTTAGTTGATCACTATTGAAAGTTAAAGCGAAATTGTGTCATCATCGCTTATAACGTAAACTGAAATTGCTACGCTTGTCCTTCGCTATCGTCCCTGAAAGTTTATATCATCATCTGGGATACACCCCTACAATCACTGATGTGCCCAAAAGCATACACAAGATGAGTTCAAATTCAGAATACTGAAGACAGTATGCTGCTGATGGGAAGAGAGAAACGATGTAATTAATAGTAAAGTGATCTGCAGAAAACCGTACCTCTGCTCACAGTAAACGTCGGTGATATATTACTTAACGAACTAAGCAGTGTAGATAATTTTTTTACTAACGGTTATGTCTCGTCTCGGACGAATTACATAATCTTATACGTTAACACTAAATACAGGATTACTGTTGAAACACACAACATCTGGCGCTGGTGATAGCAACCGCTCTCCAGTATTTTAGTATTATATCCAAAGATGGCGTATTTCGGCCATAATCTTCACAAATGACAATTTAAATGTTCGTTTCTTCAAAATCTTACACACCCGAAAGTTCTTCACTGATTATTTTGAAATTTTGACACAAAGTCATTCGAATTCTAGCGTGTGTTTATATACCCACTGGAGCGCCATACGGTGTACAAATGGATCTGACCTAAGTATACAAAAACATGCGCCTATTCGTGGATTCAGATGCAATGTTGTTGCAAAATTTCAAAGAATTCGGTCAAGAGATTTCGGAGATTTAAGATTTTTAACAGACGAACATGAGATATTTGCCAACAACGTAATTCTATTTTGCGCCACAATTTTAAATCAGAGAGTGAAGAGCTCTGGAAGACTTAAAATTTTGAACAAATCAACATTTACAAGAACATAAATAAAAATGTAAATTTTAGTTTGCTCAAAATCTTCAATCTCCAAACGTTCTTCACCGACTGCTTCTAAATTGTGACACAAATTTGCATTCGAGTACGGGCGTGCTTTTATATATCTACTGGAGCGTCACATACAGAGTATAAATATACAGGGGAAAACTTAACGAGAATGTAGAAGTTCTTTTGTTCAAAATCCGATATATATGTCAGAAAGTTCTTTACCGGTTACATCAAAATTTTGACACAACGTTACGTTTGTACATGTACGTGTTTTCATATAGCTATGTTTAATATATATAATATATAAATAAGTATATACTAAATAAATGAGAACTTTTATTGCCAAAACTCTCAAAAAGTTCTGGACCGATTTACTTCAAATCTTTACATGACACTGTGATGAAAGTTCACACTGACATAAGCTATACATTTTAATGCATGCAGTTTATCCATGTATATAAATGGGAAACAATGTTACCAAATATCTCTAAGAGTACTTCATCGACTTATTTCAAATTATTACACATTACTACAATCAATTTATGCAGACTTACAAGCTATATATTTTTAATGTGTTTTATGAAGTATGTAATAGTGAATAGTGAAATTATGTTAGCAAACAGGAAAGTTGCATTTATAGGTTATTGGCTTACGGTTAGAGTACTACTACAGAATTTGCATTTGCAGTAACAAGAGAAAAGGCACAAAGTCAGAGTGAGTGGGGATATGAGGTACAGAGAGGTGGGGTGGGGGGGGGGGGGACGGATATAGAAAATGAAAAGGAGGAGAGGGACAGAGACAGGAGACAGGAGGAAGATGGAGTATTGGAGAAGAAGATGTATATAATGGATATGGAAAGTGGGAAGAAGGCCATGGACAGAGAAAGGGGGAGAGAATTAGGCAGGACAGGATAGGGAGAGATAGCGAGAGGTGAAGATGGATAGGGAATGTGGGGACGAGGTGATGGATATAGAGAGAGTGGGGGAAAGAGGGTGTTGGAGGAAGATGGTAATACAGAGGGTGGCGGAGGTGAATCACTAAGAGAGAAAGAAGGGAGAAGGTGGAGAAATAGAGGGGGAGGGCAAGACAGACAGAGACAGGGCGGAGAAGGCGATTAGGACGTATTTTCATTACATATTATAAACGTGTACTTTTTTTCCATTTAACCACACTAAACCACAGAAACAAATGACTCGGAACAGCAGGTAACTAATAAAAAGTAATCTACGCTGTTTTGTTCATTAAATTGATTTGATTCACTCTTATTGCTTTTAGCTGTTTTTTGTTGACATGCTTCTGTGGTTCACCACGAAAAATAATATTGGCAACGTGCAATTTTCGATGTTTCAGTCGTATATTTCATTCGACAATGCTGTACGGGAAAGTTTTAGTTAATTGAACGAATTTTTAATTCAGACGTGCCTAGCACTACATTATATTGGTGGTCAATCATGTTGCCAGACGCTTAACACTAGAACGTCGAAGTTTTTGACATTCCTAAACCGGTGGAAAGAGGTAATTTTGAATTCACATAAAATATTTTCGTATTTCTTTCAGTGTTTATCAATGCATACATTTTTCTAGTAAGCACAGTAATTATTTAACACGATAATGAATGATTACTTATTTATTTCAACAACAAAATATCTTACCAATTTATTGTTGCTAATACTAACAAGTTTCGTAAATTTTAGATTTTTATTTTTTAATTATTTGTGCACCTTTATAGGTGCATTTAGTATATTTGGTCCATAATATTCTCTCTTGAGTTCTACAAAAAGGTTTGTATTATTTTTCACTTAAGTCTCTGCAATCTGCTAGGCGCACTTAGCACAGATGATTCCTGTTTTAAGCGCACATTTTCTGCATCTGCCTTTGAGGCACTTTACACAGTTTTCGCTGGTCTTGTTGCCTTTGCAGAGACTGATTTGGCACTTCCTCCGATTTCTAGGTGATTTCACTCATGTATCCTCTTCCTTTGCTTATTGTTCTTCCTCTTTCGTTCGCCAGCTGAGGCATGAACTTCTTTCTTTCCATTCTGTTGTTTGTTACTATGTTGTAGATGGCCCACGCATTTATTGCCGCCATGTGCAAGATGTTGTTGAAGAAATGCATTGGCCAACTCCTACATGCAACCTTTGTAGTATATTTACGGGTCATTTGATCAACCATGTCCACCCCATACTTGGTTGCATGCGCAGAATATTATGGTTTCAGGTTTCTTATTTCCTTCCTCACTTATTGCTACTTCAGCACGCAGTTTACTCAGAGGATTGACATTTTTATTCTTCTTTCTTTGGTATACAGTCATGGTGCAGTCTGTGTTGCCATTATGTTGCAGGATGGTGGTGGAGTGTATTTCAGCATTTCGTTTTCTCAATTCATCTGGTATTTTACGACGGATCTTGCTCATTGTAACATTTAATGAAGTTTTCTTTTCTTTGAGTCTTAACGAGACGTAAAGAAGTTGTCGGTCGTCAGATTTCTTCCTTGATTTACAGATGGCTTCATGAGACACGGAATGACGTACTCTCCAAGTGGTTGCTTCTCCCGATGCTTGTCCTCTTTGCCGACGTATGGGAAAGCATTACATATATACTTTGTCGCTACATCGAAAGCCAATCAGAATTTGAGACCATATTTTTTTGATTTGTTGGAAATGAATTGAGTGAACGAGCATCTTGTTTTGCTTGGTAATAGTTACTGTTCCATGGCTATATTTCCCCCTGGACGGTAAGAACGAATATTGTTTTCAATTACCTTCTTCCAAATTTCAGATACCAGAGCGAAATTGTTGTCTGCCAGGCGTTCAGCTTGAGTTGATTTTTCATCGAAATGGAGAAATCTGAGAATCTCCTGAATTCTGTTTCTTGGCATAATGTCCTTGATAAAAGTAGCCCCCCCCCCCCCAAGAGGGCGACCAGAGATAACTCACAGCCATATTTTTTGTACAAATGATAACCCCGAGCACACCTAATGCTTATCAGTTTCTCCAGTTCCTCAAGAGACAAAGTCCAGTCATTGCCTTTTAGTACTTTTAAGCATTTTGTTCTGTGTATTTCTTCACGCGACGTAGCAATGTTTCGACAAAAATACGACGGTGGGACCCGTGATAGGGTCGTCCACTCATTGGCAAGCGTAAGCAATGCAACCTCCTCTCCTTCAGAAAGTCCATAGCCAACCTTTCCCTTTCTCCAGAAGATGAAAAATTGGCACTCTCCCAAACGGTTCCGTCCCTAGAAACCACCTTTGTAGACGCTACCAACTGCGCTTGCTGTGATGAAAGAGGTGAAGACTGACGTAAATCAGCATATGAATCCTCTATCATAATCGCTCGTCTTTCAAAAAGTCTTCATCTTCACTAGTCTCAGCTATATAATCATCAGACAAGTCAAGCCAGTTTGTGATACAGCATCGCAATTCTCCAAGGGATGTAACACTTCTTCACCAGAAAGTTCACGCTGACGATACATGTTCGAAAACGTGTTTCGCGGACAAAGACTATTATCTGAACGACACGATATAAAGTGTGGTAGTTTGAAATTTACAAGCGCCAAGTTGCAACAACGAGCTGCAACCACCCAGCAAGGCAGGTGACTGTTGCCGTTTTGTTGTTGGATAATTTACATACATTCAGGAGAGAAATTACAGCGGGGCCAAATTGACCTCCTCCGACCCTCCAGCTATAGGTATATCGAATGAAGTGTTGAAGAAAATGTAAATACTTCGTAAATATTGATACATCATCATAAAGAGGAGAGAAAATTAGTAGCAGTCATATGAGTTCATTAAAGAAGTAAATAAACTGGATATGATTACGAACGAAAAAAGTGTGACAGGGGTCATTTGCCCACTTCCGCCCTTCTAGTGTTACAAATCACCACCACCATCATCATCAAATATGAATTCGCAAAGTCTCACTGGTGGCATTAGAGAAATCGTGTTTTACTGTTCTGAGCAACTTCTCAGCGGAGACAATCAGCCATTTCCCTCTGATCTGTCTGTGAAGAGTGCATGAAACTGAATAGTATTGGTGCACAGTTTGGCTCAGCGGCTATCGAATGATCGAACTTGATTCTTCGTATCAGCATGTCACTGTTCCTCTGAAATAGCACTGAAGGGGACAGGGCTCAACTGGTAACTGTTGAAGCATCTCAGGACTCTGGAGTACATTATGTAATTAAATACGATGTTGCAGAGCCTGTGTTGTTAAAAGGAACGACTGAATGTTCCTTCAGACATAGATGCATGTTCGAATGTTCAAATGAACAAATGTGTGTGAAGTCCTATTGGACACATTACTTAAACTAACATATGCTAAGAACCACACAGACACTCATGCCCCAGGGAGGACTCGAACCTCCGGCGGGAGGTGCCGCGCAGTCCGTGACATGGCGCCTCAAAACCGCTCGGCCACTCCGCGCGGATGCATGTCTGAAGGAATTTTGTTTAAACAGCAGAGGCACCTCAGTATCATATTTATCTGTCAGTACCAGGCAGCGAATTTCAATTAAAATTGCGTAACGTGTGTGTGGGCCCAGGCTGTGGCACAGGATCAATGACATATGGAAGTTTGGGTCAAGCTGTGACTCACATGGACTCGCATGGACAACCAGAGGAGTTAAGCCGACTGCTCGCTTAAAACGGGAAATTCTGGTACGAGTCACGATTCTGCACAAATTTTCACTGTCGTCATTCAACTACACTGCTGGTGGTTGCTCGTATTCGCAACTCTGAATGCGTTTCATGTAACCAGTTAAAATTTGTAGATCACAAGTCTTCTCCTTTTCAAAGCCAAATCTTGTTGATAATGTTTTCTTCACTAATGAGGATTCTAAATAGCATCCTTCGAGTCGAAGGGCACTGCAAAATAATGCTTCTATGACCTCGGTAATGCACGTAGTTATGCAGTTGTGGTGCTTTTCTTGTTCGTTCTCCTAGACTGTATTCACGTGACTCATGAGGGCTCCGGTTGTTAATCTTCACATGACAGGTACGTGGCAGCGTAAACAACGCCGCTAAATGGGCTCTTTGTGACACAGAGGTGTCGCGAAGGTTAAATTCACATACGCTTTTTTCCAACTATCACAATGACCGGCTTATACTGCAGTCCTCTCAACACATTAATTAATATTATTGGTTGACATGCAACACCTCAGCGGCTGCAGATGTCGCTCACTGAAAATTATAGTACCGAACGATAGTTTTCTTCTCATTACACATATGGCACAAGAGTGTTGCGAGCTTTAGTTGACGAAGAATTCCGTGTAGTGATCATGACAATGGACACATAATGAAGACTGTTGTGGAAGAAATCTCGTTTGATATACTGTTTCAGTCTTATTATACAAACTAGACTTCTGCTCTAAGCTGCAATGGTGTCAACATCCACTATCAATTCTTTTGCACTACATTACTAAGCGAATTTCATATATCACAATACAGATACGACAAATATTGTGTGGCTCTAAATTATGCTCGTCAAGGTGAATCAAGATAAGGAAATGATCGCTAGTTCGAGCCGTGATGTAGCTGTGGGACTGGTTTTCGCTAAATTTGTCTTCATCTGTGTCACATCCGGGCTGATGTTCTCGTGATGCTAGTCCATACGTGGCATATTGATGTCAGAGCTGCCACGAAGTAACGGTGGTCAGTCTCTGCCTCAGGAAACTTCTGAAGACGCAGAGGATAGTATTGAAGTAAGTGAGCACGATGCTGAATGAGATATGCTTGTCCCTTCAAGTGATGAATCTTTCAGTTCATTTGTTACTGAAGAGTGCAGTGCGTGTGAACCCGGGCCAACTACGTTGCCTGACAAAAATAGTTGAAAATCTCAGAAAGGGAGGAGGAAAAGAAATATAGATTCACTAACTGAAAATCTACGTGTTGTTATTTCAGTGACTACCAAATCGAGTCAAAATTACAAAGAATTTGACAGTATGAACCTTCTTATCTGTATGCATCTTGATGGGTGCACCGATTCGTTCGGGAAGTGTGTTTTAAAGCGATTGTATTCTCCCTGAGGCAAGGTGGACCACTGCTGATGTAACTGGTGTTTGAGATCCTGGATACTGATACTAGCGTCCTAACTGGTCCTACATGTATTCTACTGGTGACAGATCAAGGAATCTTGCTAGCGCTGGAAGATCCTTAATATCACGCAGTAAACTCATAGAGATTCGCGCCTCGCCTGCACGAGCATGGTCCTGTTGTGAAATAGGACAACTATTCTGTCGCTTGGGAGGTAACGCAAGAAGGACACAGTGTATCTGAGACGTAATTGTATGCCGTCAGAGTTCCCTCAATAATAAATATGTGAACCTGAAATCATACGTAATGGCCCCCTGCACCATAAGGCCTCAGTAACACCACCGATCCTCATAAAAGCTTTGGAAGAATTGGGCATCTCCCTTTACAATGGTCATTCGAGGTAGAGCCTAACCCCAATTCATCCACGAGCACAGTACAATGCCACTCATTAGAAGTCCATGCTTCAACGTCACTATACCATACCAATCGCAGCTCAGTGTTGTTGTCTTAACGGCAGTCTACGCTTGGAAGAGTAGTACCCCAATACAGCTGCTACTCGTCTCCGAGTAAGGGTTCTGGACTACACAGTACGATGCAGTTGGGTTCCATTACGTTTTCTCGGATGTCAGTCACAGATGCGAATGGGTGAACATGTGCTTGGTGCACAATATGATTATCGTCCCTCGTGTTGGCCAGGACGTGGTTGACTGGAAACTCCATGACGAGTATGCCTCCCATCAAGATCTCGTGTAGTCCACCAGTTACTAAAATGAGTGAATTTCCTACAAATATGGATGCTGCACGATTAGACCAGCCGAACTAATGGTAATCCACAATGGGGAGCCTTTCAGCCTACGCCAGATTCCGATAAAGCTTACGCGTGTACAAAACACCTCCATGTGCTGCTCAGTGATCACTCAACATCTGACTCTATTCACAACGCTTATTACCCTATCAGCCATGGGACCAACACTACAGACGAACAACACTAACGTATTCTAGTGGCCGTTCTACTTGCCACAGAGATCTGCAACTGTAATAATTTAGTCGGCCGAAGTGGCCGTGCGGTTCTAGGCGCTGCAGTCTGGAACCGCGAGACCGCTACGGCCGCAGGTTCGAGTCCTACCTCGGGTATGGATGTGTGTGATGTCCTTAGGTTAGTTAGGTTTAACTAGTTCTAAGTTCTAGGGGACTAATAACCTCAGAAGTTGAGTCCCATAGTGCTCAGAGCCATTTGTAATAATTTACCTACTCGCCGATGGTGTGTATGAGTACGAATTACAATGTCATCCGACTATGACTTCTGGGTGCTTCAGTTTTTTGTTAGGTAGTGTTAATGGCAGATAAACCTTAGTCACTGGAGAAGAAGTAAAACGCATAACAAAAATGGTTCAAATGGCTCTGAGCACTATGGGACTTAACATCTGAGGTCATCAGTCCCCTAGAACCTATAAATACTTAAACCTAACTAACCTAAGGACATCACAAACATCCATGCCCAAGGCAGGATTCGAACCTCCGACCGTAGCGGTAGCGCGGTTCCAGACTGAAGCACCTAGAACCGCTCGGCCACTTCGGCCGGCAAAGGCATAACAACCACATGTGATAAGCCTGGCACCTTAGCGCTCGCTAAAGTTGCAATGACTCCAAACGTGATTTTTTCTCTACTTTCACGGTAAACTGATGGATGACTTTCATATTAACGTTTCATACACATCATGAGCATACGTGGACAGTAAGATAGCTCTTATTACATACAAGACACAGACATTGTGAAGATGAATGCTATTTTGTGTCTCTTGTTATACGCAGGAACTTACGAATTTTCCCAGGACCATAAAAGCGCTAGAGGCGAAGTGGAGGAGGTTACTGTTTAACGTCTCGTCGACAACGAGGGACCCGTCGACAGCGAGGTTATTAGAGACGAATTGCTACAATTGTACTGGAAGAACATTTGACACTTGACGGAATATTTCTGCTGTATCAAACCAGATATTTCCCCACAATTTTTGTTCAGCAAACAAAGCTCAGCATCATGAAGCATGTGCAGTTTTAAAAAACTTGTAATATCGGAGTCATGGGTTACTGCTAAACTGTAATCTAATGTATTTACATCCTTGATGCATAAAGAAGGAAAGATCCATAAAGTTATAGAATTTGCAAGGAAAAAACCAGAAATTGTAACTTATTAAAATCATATAAAGTGAGATTAAGACACTTCTGATCAGTTATGGAACTGTTACAGCGTTTTCAGAAGAACGAGAAGATGGCCATTTCTTCATTTGGGAAATGTGTCTGCCCTAAACTGATATATCCTTTACAAACTGTGGGAATAAGGTTACAGCACCTGAATTTCAGAAGAAAATCATGAAGTGGTTACTAATCTACTAATACTAATCTACTACGTTGCCCTAAGTGTAAACAGTTGTTGTATATAATGAAATAACAACACTTTATCTAGCTATGAGAGTAAGCTGCCCGCGGTGGCCTAGCAGCTCTAGGAGCTTCAGTCCGGAACCACGCGACTACTACGCTCGCAGATCCTAATCCTGCCTCGGGCATGGATATGTGTGATGTCCTTAGGATAGTTAGGTTTAAGTAGCTGTAAGTTCTACGGGAGTGATGACCTGAGATGTTAAGTCCCATACCGCTCAGAGACATTTTTTTGTGAGAGTAACTGGTGCCAGTAGACAAGAATGCGTTGAACGTTGATTAATGTGCCGATGTGCACAAATTCAAATTGCAGCAAGCAGTCCACTGTATGTGAAATTTTTTTCCAAATATGTACGAGAAAGGTAGACTAAGGTAATCTGCTTGTACTTCGAAGGTGAGTCAAAGGCTGAACATTTACATTTTATATTACGTAATGTGAAAGACACACTCTAAGGAAAGTAGATGACGCACCACAACGGAATTCTCCGAATGATACGGAAATCAGCAATCGTGATGTTTATGTACAGACATACAAGTGATTACAGTTTCAGAACAACTGGATGACTTATTCAAGGTAAAGAGCTCCCAAATTGAGCATGTCAATAACGCGTTTGCAAACCTCTGGCCCTTACGCAAGCAGTTAGTTTCGACTGATGGCGTAGTTGTATGTCATGCTGAGAGATATAGTGCCAAAATTCTGTCCTATCAGCGCGTCACATCGTTAAAAATCCCGAGGCGGTCAGAGAACCTAGCCCTTAACGCTCCAAGCATTCTCAGTTGGGGAGAGGTCGGGCCAATTTGGTGACCAAGGTGGGGTTTGAAAAGCACGAAGACGAGCAGAATAAACAATCGCCTTGAGTGGGCAAGCATTATCTTACTGAAATGTAAGTCTTGGATGACTTGCCACGAAGGGCAACGAAACGGGGCGTACAGTGTCATCGACATTCCACTATTTTTTAAGAGTGCCGTAGATGACAACGAAAAGGGTCCTGCTATGGAAAGAAATGACACCCCAGACTGGTTGTTGGGCTGAATGGCGGGAAACAGTGAGGTAGGTACCCCAACGCTGTACGGGACGTCTTCGGACACGTCTTCGGCCTGGAATCTCACACACAGGAATAGAATTGTCTTTTTGATGAGTCCCGCGACGACATGTTTCGAGACGCCTCGGACAGCAATGGTATAACAGCCCGACAAGCAGAAGCGATGTTCTGGGGTGCCATTTCGTTTCATAGGAGCACCCCTGTAGTTGTCATTCGCTGCATCCTTACAGGACAGTGGTACGTCGACGATATTCTACTCCCCTTTCTGCTGCCCTTCACGGAAGGCTATTTCGGTCTTATATTCTAGCAGTATAATGCTCGCTCGCACATGGAGAGAGTTTCAAGTGATTGTCTGCATACTTGCCAAACCATACCTTGGGCAGCAAGTTCGCCGGATCTCTCCGCAATGGAGAAATTTTGGAGCATTACGGGCAGGGCTCTCCAACTAACTCGGCAGTTTGACGATGTAATGCGCTAATGGGACTAAATTTAGTACGATATCCCACAGGAGGACATCCTACAACTATTAATCAATGGTTCAAATGGCTCTGAGCACTATGGGACTTAAAATCTGTGGCCATCAGGCCCCTAAAACTTAGAACTACTTAAACCTAACTAACCTAAGGACATCACACACATCCACGCCAGAGGCAGGGTTCGAACCTGCGACCGTAGCGGTCACGCGGATCCAGACTGAAGCGCCTAGGACCGCACGGCCTCACCGGCCGACTATTAATCAATGCTAATCCGAATAGCTGCTTGTATAAGGGCCAGGTATCGGCCAATGCGTTATTGACTTGCTCGCCTTTTTAAGCTCTTCCTCTGGAATAACTCTTCCTTTTTTTCTGAAATTGTAGTCATTTGTTTGCCTGTACATGTACATCATATCTACCGATTCCCGTGCCATTCGAGTCATTGCTTCGTGGTGTGTTGGTTTTTTGACTTACAGTGTAGCTTTCATTCAATACTGGCTGGCTCAACTAGCGAAAGTTTAATTATAACCACTCAGTACTTCCAGAATAACATAGCTGTCAACAAATGTGCACTAAAGTGGAAATAACCAACAAACCGGCAAAGCTCAGTATCGTGGGACTGGCGGAATGACGCTTCACGTGGTATAATTGTAATATCTTTCTCCACCGATGCCTTCTTCGCTGCACAGGACTTTCAAGGTAATAACTACTGTGCTGCAATTAACGGATGCGCGACTCCCGCTAGTGGGAGGCTGTTGCGTTATTCAAATAAGAGCGAAGTCCACGAGATAAGAACACAGCTGCAGCGACCGGAGAGTCTCGCTATCGCTAGTAGTGCAGCATGACCACGGTCGGGAGCGGCTCGCAGGAGAGACTGCAGCTCCTGAGAGGTCCGCCGCTGACGGAGGCGGAGGAGGCGGGGGCGGAGCTGCCCCTGGCGCCCTCCCTCGTCCAGAAGCTGGCCGCCAACGGAGACCGCCTTCTGCAGGTTGGTGCACGAGTGATTACACAAGCACTTGCATATCCAGCATTTACAGTGAGCGAGTACAGGGGACTTCTAACAACAATACAGAAGCTTCAGAAGCATCCAACGTTTCTACCAAAACATAATGATAATGGCTGTGAACTGGACCCTTCACAATGGCTGAGGTACCGCATTTGTTCTCGGGAAGTAGACGGTTCACATGCGACTCCATGAGCCATTTTAAACATTCCAGGTGAATCTACATTTATAGGTACATCTACGTGGTGTACAGATATACTCTGCAATCCATCGTTTGGTGTTTTGGTGGGGGGTAGTTTAATGGTTGTAGATTTACTTGCCGGCCGCGGTGGTCTCGCGGTTAAGGCGCTCAGTCCGGAACCGCGCGACTGCTACGGTCGCAGGTTCGAATCCTGCCTCGGGCATGGATGTGTGTGATGTCCTTAGGTTAGTTAGGTTTAAGTAGTTCTAAGTTCTAGGGGACTGATGACCACAGGGCCAGATTTACTTACTGTTCATAAATTAATACAGTTTTAAACATTTTTTTGTATGGTATGATTAATACTAAAAACCTTCTTTAATGCCGAAGTATATCTACATTAATTGAATCTTCACAGTCACTGTAATATGAAAGAGAAGTGACCTGGAAAGTTTCAGCTCTCTTCTGCTCCCCGCCGTTGATGCTGCTAGACTCCGTTGTTCACTAAATGTTCTATGTGTATGTTAGTATACACAGCTTCACTATAGGCAGACTTGACTACGGGGTAGGTGCAGTAATACACTCCGATGATTCTTTAATGCTGACGACAGATTGGGGGAAAATTATTGACAAAATGAAAACTGTTTCGATGATAGGAGGCCTGTTCCGACGGAATTGTTCCGTGCGCTGTTTCGAAGCGGCACTCATTCATCAAGAGAGACGACTGTCTGTGCGAATACATGTCAACAATCACACATTCCAGTGAAGTTCGTTTCGAATGAAAAATAGCTCACCTTTTCACAAACTTTTATTAATTTAATCTTCTTGTATCCTTTACTAACGTTTAAACGCGTTTAAGCTGATTTTTATACGCCCCAGGGCCTAATAGGCTTCTACCTTTAAAAAAAGAAAGGAATATTTTCGCGTAAGTCTCCACGTCTGTTCACGCCATCGCATGAACACAATAGCTACAGTCTCCGTTACACTTCTTCTCGTTCCAACAACGTCTCTCAATTCTTCACATTGCAGAGAGCTTCTTTCTTGCAGTTGACAATGTTTGTCTGGCAGTTAACACGAGTATCGTGATCTTAGTGCATGCTATCAGAGTTTAATTTGTTTATTTACAGTTCTTACAAGAAATATTTAATAAAATTGACACAATAATGTATCATGACAATTGTACTTCTCAGTACCATTATTTGCTTTGCTGTTCCACTCGCAAATGGATGGAGGGAAAAGCGACTATCTACATGCTTCCGCACGAGATCTAACTTCTCTTATGTTGCTTTTACGGTGCATGAAGTGGTTCTTTTAGTACCAGCTTAATAAGTACCGTGCCCTAGTGTATCGTAAGGTCAGAAAGAAAAGGGCCCCCTTCAAAGGCGCCAAAAAAGGTGCTGTTATCCTCATTTTCAATTGAAGTTGCTTTTAATACTCATTATTTTCCAAATCAGGTTCAATGGCTTTACTAGCTTCAACCAAAATTAAATTCAAGCGAAAATGGTCATTGTTAGTGGAGAACGTGCTTGGTGACGAATGACTGCATACGTAGCTGATGTTCATGTAAGTGATACCACGTTGCAATACGCTAGCTGGGCTTCCAGTTTAGAAGCTGGTTCCATAAATTAACTAACGATAGCGCGCTGATGACGCTCGACCTTTGCGTCTCTAAGCAAGTCACTTATAACCTAATTTAAAAGGCCACAAAGGACTTGCGTTATATAATTAAAACAGGAAAATGTGAGTTTGTCATTTTGCAAAATAAAAGAAAGATTAAATTAAAATGGCCCAACTGCCTCTGGGAAAACGGAGCAACGAATGCACTTATATTTGTATCATGACGCTGCCAAAACGGGAAGAGGGTAACATCGTAATGAAACTTTTTTTTATACGTTAACTAATCACAACTTTGCAGAAGAAAGATTATGTATCATGTAAGGGGTTTACAGGTCTTAATTTTCAAAATAATTTGCTGTTTTATAATACGGTTAGAGAAAAGACATTGATGCTGTAAGGAAATTTCAAAAAAATTTTCCAAAAAATTTAAGAAAAATTGTTTAAAGATTATCTTTGAAGTGAATGCAAATTCATCAGCGTCGCATTAGATGTTTAGAGGCTCCTTTATTAGGCACCGCTACAATTGCACACCGTTATAGCTGCGGCTTCAGGTGACATTCACTGTTCACTTTAAAGGGCTAGAGAGAATCTAACATACAAGTTGTAAACTGATTAGTTGCGTAACCTCTTAAATCGATAATCACTGAAAGGCTAAAGTCGGAGTTATACATCGTAAGGCCAACGACGTCGGAAGCGTAGAAATTCATGCTCGAAAAATACCGCAAAGCTGCTTAATTTGTTAGTATAATTTAATGACTTTTGGCATTAATCATTAGCCAGAGAAGTGAGTAACCACAGATTTGGTATAAAATGTAACACGTACGGCATAAACATTACAAATTACATTAATTGCAGGTAAACGTCATGATACACTCTATATGCTCACTCACACACACACAACAGTCAGTACGTCAAAACTTCTTACGCTGGAACATTTGCGTAAAAATTATAATTGAATATCAGCTTCTTAACAGAAACTGGGCCACGTTAAGATAGTCAGTGTTGTCAGCTGTCGAATCAGGTCCGTCATAGATGTAGACTGACGAAATTCTGCTTTGGTCAAGGCCTTAGGCAACTTACGCCTTTTTCATAGCGTGGACACTAGTATCACATGGCGAGGCCTGCGATCTCAGTCCGCTGACCTTCGCAGTATACAGATGGCTGAACTTTCATCCCATAATGATGTGAAAAACCATGACTCAACCGGATGCGCGTTATAGTTGTGGTATAACGTCTAGATAGCTTCGTGGAATACCCGGCTGTACTGCGGCGTAGTATCTTCCTTTATACATTCTTAAGACCTCCCATGTCTGTGTGATTGATCTTCTTCTTTACTTCAGGAACAAAATCTGTGTCTGAAGGCACATGTAATAAGGTTGGCCATTAATTACACTTTCTTTGGCCTTGTGGTCCGCCACCTCGTGACATAGGTACCAGAGTGTCCCTTGATCCATAATAACTGAAGAAGTTTATGTCGATTTTCACACTGATAGATTAACTTAGTTGCATCGAGCACATGGTAGTTACTGTTGGGGACCCATTGTTAAGTTTCTAGTGTACTCCACGGGTCCGTGACAACAAGGATGTTGTCGAACCGATTTGCCGCATATTGAAGGGCTTCCTGAAATGCAAAATCTTCGGCAGTGAAGATGCTGTCTTCCGTCGGTAGTTTAAGCATATCCCAAGATAGTGGATTCCGCAGAAGTAAGCAAAGCCGGTGCCAAAGTTGTCTTATAACAGACACAGGGTTTAAAAATAGACTGTTGGTAAAATGCAGTTCCCATTAAAAGAGGAGTGCAGTTAACACGCACAACATCTCCGTCACGAGGATAGAACCGTAGTTCGTGTTGGTCACCACTAAAACTATGCTAAGGCAGTAATGACATTGCATTGAAGAATTTTCATTTATTTTAAAAATAATTTTTAAAGCTTTCTTAACATTCTTCGGAGAATTTTAAGAAAAATATTTACACTAACAATTCATAATCTAAGCTGTGGTGGCCGTAACTACAAAACAGTGTGTTCAATGGAAAATGTTCTTTAGCATCATACGGGCCAACAACCAGGAGTGATAACAACAACCAGGAGTGATAACCTGAGGTGTCTTTCCTTTTCATCGCAGGAGCTCTTTGGTCGACAACCTTGCACCACAGCGGTACGCCGACGTTATTCTACGCCCCGTTTTGTTCCCTAAATCGCAAGCCATCCCGGGCTCACATCTCAGCAGCGTACTGCCCGCCCACACACGGCAACATTGTCACTGCTGGTCTTCATTTTTGTCAAACACTACCTTAGCCTGCAAGGTCGCTAGATATCTTGTAGGCTGAGAATGTTTGGAGCAATATGGGCAAGTGCCTCCAACCATCTCTGGATTTTTACGGTTTATTCTTCAACGGGACAGAATCTGGCACGATATCCGTCAGGGAGACATCCAGCAAGTCTTCAATCAATGCCAACCAGAATAAACGCTTGCATACGGGACAGATCTGGATCAACACGTTATTGACAATTATAGCTCCTGCATTCCTGATCTGTTTTCCTCAATGTGAAGGTGTCCCATTGCAAAGCAGGTGCCACCCACTGGTTTAATTATTGAAAATGGATGTGTATGGAAATGTGATCCTCAATAATGATTTAAAAACATTGCGCACTGAGTACATCTTAGAAGTCATAAAGGCAGGTCATTGAGAGGACCAAGTAAATGTAGGCAGACAATTATAGGTCATGTCGACCCAGATCCAGGACAGTCATTACTAGACAGCTGTTGTTTTTGGCGACCCTGATCAAGGAACTTCCTTCTGGAATCGTTTCTTGTTTTGCAATCAGAACGGTACAGTGAGGCACATTTTAGGATGAGAAGTCAGTTGCAGCGATCATTTATCGTCCCAGTTTTGTCTCACTTGCACACTGTTCAGAAAGCACAGCATCGTTAACACAAAGTGTGTTCTATTTTACTTATGTGATTGCATTTTGTGGGATTTCACTCTTACGAGTTGCGTTGAAGTTTTGTCTTTCTTGTGTGGGATGATTTGTTTATTTGTAAGGGGTGTTAATTTATATCTGATTTGTACTTGCCCATGTTCACTAAATTAGCAGATTTCATAACTGCGCTGTTTAAAACGGATAGAGTGCACTCTAGAGAAGCTTGAGGAATCACTAGGCAAACGGATTTAACAGTTTAGTTACATGTTATGTTGATACCTTTTGAGGGAGAGGCGTTAGCAGCTGTTCCATTACCTGAAACCCAGTAAAACGTACCGAAAACCAAGCAGTGTGAAAGTGGCATTGTTGGCGTAACGGAGTCAAATTTAGTGTAGAGGAGCTCAAGTTAAGGATATATGGTGGACGGTCCTCCCTGGCTTAAAAAATATTGAAAGAAGCACAGGAGAGAGATAGAAAAGCCCATGAGAGAGATAGGTAAAGAAGAATCAGAGCGGATAGAACAACGGGAGAGCGATAACAAAGACGAAGCAGACAGCACAATAACCACGAAGACACAACCAATTTTGGAAAAAAATACTGACATAAATAGATTGAAATGTTTTTCAGAGTTGAAATCAATGGGCAGATGGATAATTGCTTTCTAAAACTGAGTAAAGCGTCGTGGCCCGGCTGGTACAGCTGGAATCAAGACTGCGGAAGGCAGAGGAAGCTAATAGTTTACTATCACAAAGTGTGCAGAAGAGAGAATAAACAAATACTTCATTGAGTCAAAAAGTGATAGTTCTGGTGGAGCGAACATTATCGGAGGCGACAGAACCGGGGCGATCTGAACTTGTCTCGGTCAGAGGTAATCTTGAAAAATTAAAGATAGCAATTGAGTGACTGCGAGCCATGGTGCTGCTAATATCAGTAGCAGGGAGTAGAATGAGGAACGTTAAATGATTAGAGTATTTGCGAGAATTCACAACTGAACAGCTTACCTCTCTTTGTAAATGCGACGTTTCGAGAGATTCAAGTGAAGCGACAGTACCTGTGTCCAGTACAAGACAAAAATGTTTTGACAAACACTTCTCGTTAAAAAAATGTCTTACTTATACAGCAGGAGTAGACCATTATATCGAAATAAGGACGGAAAAATAGATAAAAGCTGACCTCGGGGAAGATCAGTTTGGGTTCCGAAGAAATGTCGAAACACCCGAAGCAACAATCGCGCTATGACCTCTCTTAGAAAATAGACTAAGGGAAAGAAAACGTAAGTTTATAGCATTTCAAGAATTACAGAAAGCCCTTGGCAATGTTGACTGGAGTAATTCTCTGAAAATCTGAAGGTAGATCTGTGGAAGGTAGCGGTAGGATTAGTTGCAGCTTGTACAGAAACCAGACGGCTGTCGTAAGTGTTGGACGACATGAAAGGAAGCATGGTTGAGAAGAGAGCGAGACAGTGTTCTAGCTTATCACATTCAAACTGTACAATGAGCAAGCAGTAAAGAAAACAAAGGGAAATTTTGGAGAAGCAATTAAAGGCCAGGAACAAGGCATAAAAACTTTAGGGTTTGCCGATAATATTATAATTCTCTGAGAGACAGCGACGAATTTGAATCAGTAGTTGAACGAAAATGGTTCAGATGGCTCTGAGGACTATGGGACTTAACATCTGAGGTCATTAGTCCCCTAGAACTTAGAATTTCTTAAACCTAACTAACCTATGGACATCACACACATCCATGCCCGACGGAGGTTTCGAACCTGCGACCGCAGCAGTCACACGGTTCCAGACTGAAGCGCCTAGATCAGCTAGCCCACCGCGACCGGCAGTTGAACAAAATGAGCAGCGTCTTGAGAAGAGGGTGTAAACAGTACATGATAAAAAGTTAAGGAAGGGTAATGGAATGTAGTCGAACGAAATTAGGTTATGCCGAGGGAGATGTAAGTGGAAATGAGACGCTAAAATTAGTTGATGACATTACGTATTTGAGTAGCAAAATAACTGATGATGACCGAATTATAGCTTGTATAAAAGGTAGACTGGCAACGGCAAGAAAACGTATCGAAAGAAGAGAAATTTCTTAACGAGAATATTAATTTAAATATTATCAACTCCTCTCTGAAGGTATTTGTTTGGAGTCTAGCCTTCTATCGAAGTGTAACTTGGATGATAGACAGACAAGAAGAGAATAAAAGCTTTTGAAATGTGGTGCTACAGAAGTATGCTGAAGATAAGATGGGTAGATCGCGTATTTAATGAGGAGGAACTGAATAGAATCATGGTTATAAGAAACTTGTGGCACACCTTCACTAAAATAAAACATCGGTTAATGAGACAAATGCTGAAGCATGAAAGAATCTTTATTTTACCACTGAAGGAAAGTGTGGAGGGGTTAAATTGTAGAAGGAGACCAAGAGAGTCGTTTAAAATGGAGTCTGCAATAGTTATTCGCAGATGGTGAGGTTGGTACAGGATTGAGTAGCGTGCGGAGCTGCGTGAAATCAGTCTTCGGAGTGAAGGCCACAAAAACAACCAAACGCAACGAACTATCAGAAATTAGACAGTGGTAGAGTTTTCCTGATAAAAATTACTATTAGAATTTTGCTTCGCTCAATGACATTCAGCACACGTCTGCAGACCATGGCTGTGCGATGTGTATGTTGTGGGGAATGCTACTTTTTCCAGTGGTTTCCACTTATATTCGGGGAAGTTAGTGTTTCTAATTTCTTCTAAGTAACGAGTTACACGATTTATTTCTCCTACCCCCAGAGAATCATTTTTCACGGTGCGGCTACGAGAGGGCGGATGGGGAGGACACGTGATTGCTTGAGCGGCACAGTGGCTGAGTTAGTGGTAAGGACGCTGGCGGAGAGGTCAGGTAGCTGCAGAAAGTAGAAGCAGCAACACCCTCTGAGCCCAGCGCCGTCGCCGTGGTGGAAGTGGTGGACAGACCTGCGGCATGTCTCCAGGGTTCGAATTTGCGAGGCGGCCTAGATGTATGAAACGGCGAACTGAACCTGAATGTGTAGTAGCCTGTTGCTGGACGGAGACGAACAATCTAAGGTTTGGGCGGAACCGTCGGCGAGGGCCTGAGAAAGCTGGTGCACTGCCGCGCTCTCAGCCGGACCTCTCTAAAGTCGGCATGGGGCGTGACTGCTGTGTGAACACAGCAGCCTGGAGTAGGGGATGGCGTCTCGCTCCCGTCGGGTGGACAGCGACTTCAGTCGATGCGGAGAAGGGGGTCTGCATGTCACGTATAGTAAGCACTACCCAATTGCTTTTGCAGCTGACGTGTGCACACAGGTAGTTTCAAGGTTGATACACTGCACTGTGGGATATACGAACATGTGTGTGCTAGCAAGAATTACTGCACAGAGGTCCATAGTTGTCGTATGACAAGCTAGGGTCCATACGGATGGCAGACAGAGTATAGTTGAGCGCGAGGTGAGCGGGACCAGCTCAAATTTGGTAATACGACCTGTGAGCACCACTGAGTGAATCCTAAAGCGTTTTGCTTAAGATACACTGTGATCGAACTCAGTTACTGAGACATTCTGCTATAAATTGATCTTGTTATTTATTTTCTGTGAGGAATCTCATATTCGTGGTATCGCATAAGAATTATTAAGCATATGCATAAGTAGTTTGGTAGAGAACTGTGTATAGTTCGTGTTGATAGCTATCTGGTAACATTTGCAATAGTATACCAAGGCGTGTCGTGTGTTACGATCCAAGTTAACAGTTGTTTGCCACCTCATATTTTACTACTGAAGGGGTGCCAGATATATTAACTGATTTTTGCCAAGAATCAAGCTCTGTAAATAGTTAATGCTATTGCCCTGTTACGTTAATTAGGGCAAAGATTTTATTATAAATGTTTCACTTTAATTGAAGAAACTTGGTTGTATTGATTGCGTGGAGCCCTGCTTAAGGTTCTTTCAAGGCTACACAATATTTTGTTTGCTGGAAGTGTATTTGTTAATCTGTAGATGTTGAATAAACTATTGTGAAACTGAACTCCATGGCCGCAGAAATCCCAGTAGGAACCACACTCCACCTGCCGGCCGGTGTGGCCGAGCGGTTATAGGCGCTTCAGTGCGGAACCGCGCGACTGCTACGGTCGCAGGTTCGAATCCTGCCTCGGACATGGATGTGTGTGATGTCCTTAGGTTAGTTAGGTTTAAGTAGTTCTAGGGGACTGATGACCTCAAATGCACAGAGCCATTTGAATTCGGAGGAGGAGGAGATTAGTGTTTAACGTCCCGTCGACAACGAGGTCGTTAGAGACGGAGCGCAAGCTCGGGTTTTGGAAGGACGGGGAAGGAAATCGGCCGTGCCCCTTCAAAGGAACCATCCCGGCATTTGCCTGAAAGGATTTAGGGAAATCACGGAAAACCTAAATCAGGATGGCCGGAGACGGGATTGAACCGTCGTCCTTCCGAATGCGAGTCCAGTGTGATTTGAATTCGAACACTCCACCTAAGCCCCGCGCTTTGTTTTGTTTTCATTTTTCTTTCTTCAGCTATACAGGTTATTCGGAAATTCCCATTACAAATATTTAGGACTTGTAGAGGGTAGTGAGCGCATAATATTTTGAATAAGAACCCACGTCTGGAAACGTTATCCAGCAATGCTTCAGAGTGACAAGTTATACGCGCCAGCGCCTATAAATGTATGCATAGGTATAGTTATACCTCGATGATGTTACAAACTTTCTAGAAAGATGGAGACGGATAAATGTATGAATGAGACGTAAGGATTCCTGGTTTTGAAACAAACGAATCGAAAGTAACAAGCAAAATCATTCTGCTACCTCTGACATTTGAAATACATGTACCAATTCTGTTGTTGCTAAGAAAGTAGTGTATGCAAATTCCACGGGTGGTAGCATGGAGCAAGACAGAAAAAACCCTAGTAAATATGGGCTCTAAAATGTATACCTTAAAAGATATGAGCACTTGTTCGTCTTCGCTGTTGTGAAACACATTGAACAACTGCTCATACCTTTTCCTTATTTAAGTATATACTATCACTTCTAAAAGTTGACTATCCTACAATCTTAGCAACAACAGCACCAGTACATGTATACCACTGTGAGAGGTATCGGACCGGTTTTCGATTATAACTTTCGACTCGTTTGTTTCCCGTAGAGGGACACTTACCTCATATTGATACAGTTATCCTTCTCCACCATGCTGGAAGGTCTGTAACATGATCACCGAGTCATCTTGTATATACATATATTTACAGGCGCAGGCGCCTATAAATTTGAGACTCTGTAGCGTCGTTGAGTGATGTTTTCGGACACGGTTTCCTACTCAAAATATTATTCACTCAATCCTTTCCACACGTCCTAGAAGTTTGTAATGGAAATTTCTGAACAACTGTATACTAGGGTATAAATACTCTACCACTTCGTTTTCTTTTGGTTTTTTTTGTTATTAACTGTTTTTTAAAGGCACTGGAAGCTCACCAATTGAGGTGTGTGTTGCAAGAGCTTCATGTGCATGACATGCAGCAGGACCTCTTGGTCGTGGCTCTGGATCAAACGACGGAGCTTCCAGTGGCTCGAAAACTAGTTGATGGTACAGAAAATAAATCTTATGAAAAAATCGAAATAAGCAACTCATTAGGTATTTTTCCCCAATAAATCGCCGATTGAAATCACAGTTGCAGTTCTTCATCCATAATGGATAAAGTGAAAAGCCTTCTCTGCCTTGGCTGATAAATTTGGTTACTAACACATAAAAAATCTGAAACACTTTTAGATCAACATTTCCTGAAAAAGGGCCATGACACCCATGATCCTCCCTAAGATCCGTGTCTCCTAGAGAGTGATTACTTTCCATTGAATGTTTTATCATGATATATAATGCAGCATTATTAACTAACTGCGTCAGCTTCTCAAGGGTGAGAATAAGTGTACTTGCCTGGCCTTGCCGTAATAAATTATATAAGTGAATCAGTCCGTTGCATAAGAGACAGAGGTGGACCATTGTGTTACTGAGTAACTCAATTTTAGAGCTCTTTCTCTGGAATAAATCATAAGAAATTATGTAATTTTTCTGGAATTATGATCATTAGTTTGTACATTTGTATCACACCTACTCATCTCTGTTCCATTCGGATAATTCCAATTTTTTTCCTGTTTTCAGACTGTATATACACAAACATTGCTCATGAATAATTTTGTTCACTAGTGAAAACTGTATAAAATACCTAAATGAGATTCTGAGATTTGTCTGCACATGTGGATAGGAATCTCGGAGGAGAGACTGTAACTTTATAATATGTTCGACGACGTATTGTATAACAAGTGAGAGGAACACACTTAAACACAGTCTACGACAAATACCGCTCGCTTGATAACACTGCTAGATTATTTTGCTGATTCCTTGCCATCCTTTTCGCCAGCTGTAACGTTCATCCTGGCAAGGCCGCTTCTCGCACCACAAGCGCTTCTCACTCATCAATTTAGAAATTATTCTAGTGAGTTTACTTCTGTAGTGGGTGGGAGATCTGTAACTGCGTTTGTGTGCGTGTTCTGGTGCAGGTGGTGGTGGGCCAGGAGTCGCGGGCAGACTGGGTGCTGCGGCAGGCGGCAGCTGAGCTTTCGGCACTGCAGAAGGCCGTCCCCAGCCTGCGGGAGGGCCACACGGTCGCCATCTGCTCCAGGAGGTCGGCGCTCTTCCTGCCCGCCATGGTGGCCACACTGTGCTCGGGAGCCGTCTGCGCAGTCGTCAACGCCGACCTCCCTCTAGGTGAGAACGTCACCTCAACTGCTTCTCTCAGCCAACTCGGTCTCACACAATCGCCTATTACGCGCTACATAAGTGTGCCACACGTACAGGAATAGGAACAAATCCCTTTTCATTCATCCTTTGTTTTGTAAGAGATGAACACAAGCCTTCTTCAGAGTCTCCAGAATTCCCAAGTGCCGCCAGCCCCCCTGCTGCCTGGGGCACTATTTCAGGAAGACCACCTGAAACAGTTCTTTACGCATCTGGCAACTCACAAGTTCAAGTGACACACTACAGGAAGGCGTGGAGCTCTCCTCAACCACAATGGGATGTATTCGAGTGCAGTTTCAGGCAAATAGTACTTTGTGGCATATAGAAAGAGCTGATATAATTCCTACTGAATTCGTTACGTTGCGACTGGGGTTTGAGGATGAATTGTAGTTCTGACGTACACGAAATGTGGGACACTCTCACTCCAAATTGACGACAAAAGCCAAAAGGGGAAACAGACGGATAGAAGCTCATGTTAGAAGGGGTGGGGATTTGTTGCATCGTTATTAGAAACTGTTCTTACCTGTTTTAAGGGTGCTAATTTCAGATTACCACCACGGAAGACTCATATTCAGCCCTTTTCTTGATGTACATATTTGTGACAAATTGTTTATCACTTACTGTTGCCTTGATAATCTCAAGGGGCAATGCAGGAAGAGCACTGATTATATGTTGGAAGGATTCACCATCTTTATGTAATGTTTGTCAAACCGTACAGTAAAATCCAGTTTGATATGGAGTAGAGGTAAATATATTTCCCTTCGGCTGAAAGTTGGTTCACTGACAACATTTGTCATACGAGCTTCAAGAGTCTCACGTATGGGCCATTCCCCCCTGTCCCAGTGAATATCTCCCGCTCGGCTGCCCCATATGCACATGAACTAGGGATAAGTTGTAAATCTTCTCTGTTGACTAACAGCAAGTTAAACATTTTGGGATCTACTCATATTACCATTCAGCTTCTGGTATTTTAGTATTTTAACCACAGTCTGGATGTCATTATGCTCCCATCATAAATACACATTATGACAATCTGGATCCCGGTGCATGAACATTTCTATTATGTAATAGGGCACACTTTGGACTGCATTTTGAACTGCCTACATATAAGCGTCAGTCATTTTGGCTGTACGATAAAACGCCTGTTTTCTGGAGAAGACCTGAGACATCTTAGAAACAAAAAACTTATTTTCTTCTGTAAAATATCGAGAAAGACTTCTTCCGGCTTTCGGTAATATGACACTATTACACTATGACTCATCGCACACTTTTCTTGCAATCTGGAGGCTTTCACCAGCAAGTTTGGAAAGAGACCTAAATTCGTCCCACGCTCTTTCGTTCGTGCACTACTTCAGGAAAATCTCATTTAATACTTCAGCAACAACCTGCTTTCATTTATTTGTCCCATAGTCTTTCTAAGTAATTAATCTAACAGCAAAATTGCATGGAAACCAGAGCATTAAAAGCAAAGGTAATTTCAGACTTTAAATCTCCAGATCAAAAATATTAGGCATCAGTAAAAAGAACCATACGATTAATGGTTCAAGATATTATTTTGGCGGACTATTGAACTCCATCAATTTGCGATGATTCTAAACATAGTCCTGATTTTACGTGAGGAGTGGCAGGGGAAACGAAGTTTTTATATAGACATGAAAAGGGATTTTATAGATGTTCGACGATAAGTCGTGGCTGGAGCAGTCTTTCATTTGAGGCTGAGGGTTACGCAGTGAAGCGGAGTCATAGGGATCAGCTGACAGCTATTACTAGAGCACAACGGCCACATGTGAAGAACATGCAAAATAGTTCTCTTTACGGGAATGTACTTGGTTTACGTTTCTACATTAACACACCGTAACCTTCGAAATAGTCACCTCGTAAAGCACTTCACCACTCCCAGCGTTTTAGCCACTGCTGACACGCGTCCTCGAAATCTTTTTTCCGCTGTGTGTTAGGCAACTTTGCGATTCGTGCTGGATGTCCTTAATGGCGCCGAAACGGCGATCATCGGGCTGGAGATGGTGAAGTCCGCAGGGGCTAATCTGGCGAGTAGGGTGTATGCGGAAGTGCGATAATCTGATTTCAGGTGAGAAACACACGTTTGGAAAGAATGCAGAGAACGGGCGCATTGGCGCAATAGAGCAGCCAATTCTTCGCGTGCCAAAGATCCAGGCGCTTTCGCCGAAAGTCCTGCCTCAGACACAATAAAAGGCGGTAGCAGAACTCGGTAGTGATGGTTTGGCCCGTGGGGACGACTTCCTGATGCACAACACTGTGAATGACCAAAAAGACGATGAGCATTCATTTGGCCGCACTGCGAACCTGCTTCGAGTATTCGGTCTTGGAGATGATCGACCCCTCAACTGTGAAAACTGTTTGTTACTTTGTCTCAGGATCGTGCCTGTACACTTACGTTTCGTCACAGGCAATGATCTTCGACATTAAAGCCCTGTCATCCATGGCACACTGACGGAGTTCTTGGCAGACTTCTGTTCCTCTGCTGCTGGGTCAGCAGCAGGATTGCCGAACGACAGACCAACAGTGGCAGCAATATTATGGACTGTTGCATTTAGTTATTTATTTAAACGTCAAGTTCCGTAGGAACAACTTGAGGAGCAATCCTCTAAGGTGATGGAACGTGTCAGTACATGAAATTACAACGTAAAAGTAACAACAAATAAAAATTAAATGACTATGGTCCCAAAAAAGGTCACGCCATAAGTTTAAGTAAACGCAAGCAAAAATATAACAAGAATCAGCTTAATTTTTCAAGGAACTCCTCGACAGAATAGATGGAGTAACCCATGAGGAAACTGTTCAGATTCGATTTGAAAGCGCGTGGATTAAGACTAAAACTTTTGAATTCTTGTGGTATTTTATTGGAAATGGATGCAGCAGTATACTGCACAATTTTCTGCACAGGAATTGAGGAAGTCCGATCCAAATGCAGGTTGGATTTCTGCTGAGTATTAGCTGAGTGAAAATTTCTTATTCTTGGGAATAAGCTGATATTGTTACCAAGAAATGACAGAAAGGAATATATGTATTGAGAGGCCAATGTAAAAATAACCAGATAGTGAACAGTAGTTGACAAGAGGTCCGCGAACTTACACCATTTATTGCCCCGAACCTCCCGTTTCAGAGCCAAAAACATACTTTTAGAATGGGAAGAGTTACCCCAAAATATAATATTATACGACATAAGCGAATGAAAATAAGCAAAGTAGACTAAATTTCGTTCCGAGCTATCACTCGGATACCGTTAGAATACTAAGAATGGAAGCATTAAAACTTTGAACAAGATCCTGAATCTGGGCTTTCCATGACAATTTACTGTGTGAACACCTAGTATTTTGAACTGTTCAGTTTCTCTAATCATATATCCATTCTGTGAAATTAAGGAGTCGGGTTTTGTTGAACTGTGTTTTAGAAACCGCAAAAACCGTAATCTTACTGTGATTTAGAGTTAGAGTTGTGTCATGAATTGCACTATTTGAAACCGAGCCGATGTTGCACACAACATCCTTCACTACCAAGCTAGTGTCATCAACAAAGAGAAATATTTTAGAGTTGCCCATAATAAGAGAGTGCATATCATTTATATAAATAAGGAATATGTGTGGCACCAAGACTGATTCCTGGGGCACCCCACATTTCACTGTACCCTACTCATACCCCACGTAACAGCCATTCTCAACACTGTGAATAATGACCTTTTGCTGTCTGTTGCTAAAGTAAGAGGTGAACCAATTGTTAGCTACTCCTCGTATTCCGTAATAGTCCAACTTCTGGAGCAAAACTTTGTGATCAACACAAACACTTCAGTTAAATCTAAAATATGCCTAGGGCTCGAAACCTTTTGCTTACCCCATCCAGTACCTCATAGAGAAAAGAGACTATGGCATTTTCTGTTGTTAAGTGACTTCTAAAGCCGATTTGTACATATGATAGCAAACTGTGTGATATAAAACGATGAATTATCCATACACACACAACCTTTTCAATAACTTTAACAAACACTGATGGCATAGAAATGGGTCTAAAATTGTCTACTTTATCCCTTCCTCCCTTTTCATAAAGCGGCTTTACTACTCACTACTTTAATCATTCAGGAAACTGACCATTCCTAAGGAAAAAACTACAAATATGGCTACATACAGGCCTCACATGTGCAGCGCAATACTTTCATATTTCGATAGGCACTCCATTATTTCCATGAGAGTCCTTAGTCTTCAGTGATTTAATTATTGACTAAGCCTCATCCATATCAGTATCACTGATGAATATTTCAAACATCAATCTCCGAAAGGCATTTGTCAAGACAGTTGTATGATTCCATGTACAGACTAAATTTTTATTTAATTCACCAGCAATGTTCAGAAAAAGATTGTTAAATACTGTAAATATATCAGATTTTTCAGTAACAGAAATATTTTTACTACAAACTTACCTTATATCGTCAATCTTGTGCTGCTGACCAGACACTTGCTTCACAACTGACCGTATGGTTTTAATTTTATCCTGTGAATTAACTATTCTATTTGCGTACCACATACTCTTTGCCATCCTAATAACATTTTTAAGCACCTTACAGTACTGTTTGTAATGGGCTACTGTAGCATGATTGTTACTACATCTTACATTTTCATATAATGCCTGCTTTGTTCTACACGATATTCTTATCCCACTAGTCAGCCACACAGGCTGCCTTATACTGCTAATACCCTTCAAATAGAAAACAACTCTCAAAGAGAATATGTTAAGGAAAGTATTACGTTTGTCATTTATATTATCAGCACTATAAACATCCTGCCACTCTTGTTCCTAGAAGAGGATTAAAAACCTAGCTATTGCCATTGGATTAACTTTCCTACATAGTTTGTAATTATATGTGACATTTGAATGAGTACAAAAGCCTTTTAGTGTTCAATTTGTGCGTCACGGTCTGAAAAACCATTAACCCTTTTCCTAACAGAAAGCCCATCTAGTAATGAAGAATGAATAAAAGTATTGTCTATGGCTGTGCTACTGTTCCCCTGCACCCTAGCTGAAAAAAACACAGTCTGCATCAGATCCTATGAATTTAGGAGATCTACCAACATCCTTTTCCTTGCACCATCATATACAAAATTAATACGGAAGTCACCACATATAACAAATTTCTCGTACATTCTATAAAGTGAATCAAGAACCCTATCTGGCCTGATAAAAAATGCTCTGAAGTCAGAGTCATGGGACCTGTAAACAACAAAAATTAGAGGTTTAGTTTCACTAAATTCCACTGCCCCTGAACAACATTCAAATAGCTGTTTAGTGCCATGTCGTGTTACGTCTATGGGCTCAAATGGAATACTGAATTTTACATACATGGCCACTCGCCCACTCTGCAAGGAACTCCATGAAAAACGGCCACCTATTCTGTATCCTGGTAAAAGAAGCCTCCTAATTGTCAAAGTGTTTAAGTGATGATCCGATATGCCAACAATTTGAGAGTCAACATCTATAAGAAGTTCACTAACTTTATCTCTAATACCGCTTATATATTAATGAAGTAAGCTAATTCCTTCTCTACCAGGAAACATGACGTCCTTTGAACGTGACCTCTTAGTTAGAGGAACTTCCTTTAAGCAGGTATACCTATCATCTGGCTTCAATCTAAAATAGTGCAGCTCTAACGCCAACTACTACTGGGATATTTCCATGAGTGATCCCACCAAGACCCGCTACACTGTCACCTATAAGCTTTGACAGCCTCTCCTTCCCATACCAATTGATGTGCAGGTCATGGCTAGCGAAACATCAACTAACAGACTCAGCTGGAACCACTAAAATGTGACCATGCCCTCTGCCATCAGTGCCCTCTCCAGCCTTACGTTAACCACCCTAACAGCTGCATAGATGAGGCCGATCATGGCACTGAAACATTTGCACGAAATACATGTTAGTGCTGCCAGTTTGACTATCTATCTTTACCAGATCACCACCTACATCATATTCCCCGTCTCTATCAAGACTATTCCTGAGCCGACCGTGCACTAGGCTTGAAAATGCTGGTGACCTTGTACTCCCCCCCCCCCCCCCCCCCCAACACTTCCTGCATCTGCTGGCCCACGGTTCTACCATTCTAACTACCATGCAGCCGAACCTTCTTCTTTCTATTAGACTTTGCAATTGACCTGGGCCTTTTAAATACTGAGGACTGCTGCATGTTTCCTATACCTACAGCTAGAAGAAGATCCTCTCCACTGAACTCTGAAAATTGGTCAAATCTATTGCATATACGCAAAATACAACTGTCTGAATACCTCCTCCACTTAGCTGCCTTCTCTCCAACTGCCAGTTCCCATTCCCAACCATCCTTCACCCTCTACAACTTATCTAGTTCCTCTTTCACGTATTGTAAATGCACCTGAAGGGCACAGATCTTACGTTCCTGCTCCTCTTTCAACTTATTTCTACTGCATTTTATGCATTCCCAGGAGGGGATCTCCCTAGAATGCTCACTGCCTTCCCCACAGCATCCCCCAATGAAAATACTTTGAACAAATCCACCGCATTGTAAGCCACTGCTCGCAAACCTACGACAGAGCCCCCACTTTTCACTCACGCAAAAATTTTACAGTTACTGAAAAAAATTAAACGTCCTCGTTTAATACAGTAACACGAGTAGAACTATTTATAGAACTAACAATAGCGGTCTCGATAATCTCTCTCTAATAAGAAAGCAACTACTTTTATTAATACTATGAAAACACAACTAATACCAGTACCAACAAAACGAGATTGTTACGTTGACTTAGTTTTAATGCAAGTCCACAGCGGACTTAAAATGCCAGCACCTTGGCAATTGTTGGGTAATAAGATGACGTAAATGCGTTAAAGTCTACATAACATTTGGGGGCAAGATGAAATCGCTCAGCGATTGCCGGATATTTATCAGTGGGGAAAGAAAGAAGAAAAGAAAGAATCAGGCAAGCACCCACTGTCTTGATTGAGCACACACTGAGTTTCAGATAACAAACATCCTTCAGTCAGAAACATGAAAGCTTTAATGTCAATCTGAAAACTCCTTGCAGCTCCTATTATATTGTCAGCGAACGTTGCAATTGCTCGTCGTACTTAGCGTTGCTATTTCCGACGAGTGGCAGCTGTGATGCCTGAACATTCCACGCCATCTGATCCGCACTTAAGGCTCTTCTCCCTTAGAGCTCAGAGATTAAGTCCCTCTCAGCCGAAAGTCCCCTGATAAGACTTGGATGGAAAGATGTTCCACAGAGTATTCCCAGCAAGAAACAGAATTTGTACTCTGAATTTTTGCGTGTGCCGGTTCACTGCTTATCTCCGAGGTCGATCATACATGCGTGTGTTAGCGACCTCGGCTATAGAGGCTAGTTGTCTCTCCTGGTAGGAAACTTCCCACGAACAGCACTATTCAAGCTCTGTGCAGGAATTAGAAGGCTGTACGATGCGTGTGATCCTATTGTATGGTTTTGAGCACCAGTGGCAGTGATTGTTCTGAGTACTGAGCAATAAGGCACTTTCTAGTAGTGAAACATTCTCCCCTCTAAAACAAAAACCGATCCGGCTGGCTTCCCATCTCACTGCACCACTTTCATATCGTTGCACTGCTTTCCTCCTAACGTTTCCGAGAATACGGGCTTCCTGCATACGGGAGGCACTGTGAAACATGCACCTTCCCATTGTAATCTTACAGCACCAACAGACTTCCCACTTCAAACACACTATACAATGGTTTTTCGTCATTTGAAACACAAAAGAGATGGCGCCTCTTTCGCCGAGTTCAGCCCACATGCAATCTATCATTCCCAACTTCTACCTGCTTTCCTTCTTTCCCTTGCGCAGTTTGTCCTTAGGAAAGTTCTGCCGCTCACTCTAATGGCGGGATGCTGTATGGCCTCTGTTCAGTTTGGGCTCAATAAGATTTCCAGCTCCAGAGCTCCTGAAATTGTACACACATCAAACAAAGTATTGCGTCACCTCGGTTCCGAGAGTTCCGGAACCTGCACAGAAAATTGTTATAGAGATCAACATGAACATCATTTCCGCCCTTTTCATTGCTCATGAAAACCACACATTGCTTGTTGTTCCACCAAACAGCGAGACCTTCACAGGTGGTGGTCTAGATTGCTGCACACACTGGTACCTCTAATACCCAGTAGCACGTCATCTTAAATTGATACGTGCCTGTATTTGTCGTGGCATACTATCCACAAGTTCATCGAGCCACTGTTGGTGCCGATTGTCCCACTCCTCCACGGCGATTCGGCGGGGATCCCGCAGAGTGGCTGGCGGGTCAAGTCGCCCATAAACGGCCCTTTTCAATACATCCCAAGCATGTTCAATAGGGTTCATGTCTGGAGAACATGCTGACCACTCTGTTCGGGAAATGTCATTATCCTGAAGGAAGTCATTCACAATATGTGCGCCATTGGGACGCGAATTATCGTCCATGAAGCAGAATGCCTCGCCAATATGCTGCTGATATGGTTGCACTATCGGTCGGGGGATGGCATTCACTTATCGTACAGCCGTTACGACGTCTCCCATGACCACCAGCGGTGTACGTCGGGTCAACATAATGCCACCCCAAAACATCAGGAAACCTTGCTGCACTCGCTGTACAGTGTATCTAATGCGTTCAGCCTGACATGGTTGCTTCCAAACACTTCTCCGACGATTGTCTGGTTGTAAGCATATACGAAACTTATAGGTGAAGAGAACGTGATGCCAATCCGGAATGGTCCATTCGGCATTTTGTCGGGCCCATCTGTACCGCACTGCATGGTGTCATGGCTGCAAAGATGGACCACGCCATGGACGTCGGAAGTGAAGCTGCGCATCATCCAGCCTAATGCGCACAGTTAAAGCCGTAACACAACGTCCAGTGGCTGCACGAAAAGCGTTATTCAACGTGGTGGCGTTGCTGTCAGGGTTCTTCCAAGCCATAATCCGTAGTTAGCGGTCATCCACTGCAGTAGTAGCCCTTGGGCGGCTTGAGCGAGGTATTTCATGACAGTTCCTGTTTCTCTGTATTTATTCCAAGACCAAACAACAGCGCTTTGGTTCACTCCGAGATGCCTGGACACTTCCCTTGCTGATAGCCGTTCCTGGCACAAAGTAACAATGCGGACGCGATCAACCCGCAGTATTGACGGTCTAGGCATGGTTGAACTACAGACAACACGAGTCCTGTACCTCCTTCCTGTAGGAATGACTGGAACTGATCGGCTGTAGGATAACCTCCGTCTAATAGGCGCAGCTACTGCGTGGTTGTTTATATCTTTCGGCGGGTTTAGTGACATCTCTGAACAGTCAAAGGGACTGTGTCTGTGAAACAATATCCACAGTCAACGTCTGTCTTCGGGAGTTCTAGAAACAGGGGTGCTGCAAAATGGTTTTTTATGTTTGTATATACAGACAGCTTGACACGTAAGTATTATAAATAAATTAATATAATTTATATCAGAAAATTTCGCCCATAGTGCAGTGGTATTTTCGTAGAAATGGACCATTATATACTGGGTGTTATTATTTAGTAATGAGAATAGTTATTAGCAGATTACACTATGCAGTGGCTGGGTTCACTTCACCAACACTTATATGGCTAAAAACACTGAATGTGTCAGCCATCAAATATGAGGTTACCAATAAGGTGAAATCAAACATTTTAATTTACTTTCCTATGCAAATATAAAATTGCGCTTTTCGATACTTTTGTCGTTTTTGAGATTCACATAGCCATTGCTTATTAAAAATTTAAACTCCACAAAGCAAGTGGATTCGTAGAGGTAACACTAAAAACTGATTCAGTATAAAACTATAGAAATAACTGAAAATAGGAATTTAATGGAGTACAATGATGGCGATAAGCAAGAACGAACACTAAACGAAT
Organism: Schistocerca serialis cubense; assembly: GCF_023864345.2. Lineage (NCBI taxonomy): Eukaryota > Metazoa > Arthropoda > Insecta > Orthoptera > Acrididae > Schistocerca > Schistocerca serialis. The sequence goes on from NC_064645.1 coordinate 446,744,354, forward strand.
GTTAAATAAAGGTGGAATATGTAGCTAAACAGCTACAACTATAGTTATTTTCCATGCTTATGGGTATTCACTAATTGAAGTGAGGCGTTGAAAGTGATCAGGTCTTGCATTGAAGCTGGGTGGTACGTGATCAAAGTTAGCCTGCCAAATTTCGATTACTGGCTTCCAAACGTAAGTAAAATTTTCAGGCTGATTGCATAACACTTATGGACCACTTCTTGTTCTTTCACAAAACTCCAAACCATTTTCAAGATTCCCAGTACACCTTTGTTATTTTGTGATAGCTCACTTGAATAAGGAGGACCTGTTAGATACTGAAAAGGAAGGTCGCTAACTTAATAAGACTGTGCGTTGTCCCACAATCTTATAATATAACGGAATGCCAGAACACTACAACCTGCACGTTTTCAGGCCTCTCCATATAAATCAGAATGTACTATTCCAGGTCCAAATAAGACTAAGCTGTAAGATTTTTCTTGAATCTCAGTGATAATAAATGCTATTAACCTTTCTATGATCTTCGACTGAAAGTACTGCATACCAGAACATATCCCTTGTGACAATTTTTCAAGTCATCGTCTTTAGTCTTATAGAGTTGGACTTGTTTTCACAGACATCTTAATGATTCTCCAAATGATGTCCTTTTATTTCAGGGTGTAATGGTACTTGAATTACGTAACCATTACGGCACCTCTCCTGAACCTCTCGATACCAGTAACATTCTACTGTGTTTCTGCAAAGTAGTTGACATATTTACGAGACAACATTCAGATTTGATTTCATTTGTGATACATCGATATGTTTATATTGCAATGATATTATTCCTATGTGTATTCTTTCTTTTGTCACTATGATCTTTGACGTACTTGTAACTCTGATTTTTGGGCGCGTAAGCGATAGTTAGTTAGTTGTTAAGTTGCTAGAGAGTCGGACCTTGAGAAAGTCTTAGACGTCATGTTAAGTTGCTAGAGAGTCGGACCTTGAGAAAGTCTTAGACGTCATGTTGGAAAGACGCGTATTGTAGTCCACTTACAAAATGTGAACTTTAACAGTGACTGTGTGGAAGATGTTTTCAAGTATGTTTTGTATTGTGAAGTGATGTTTTGTGTTTACGTGATATTGCAATTAAAAGGAAGTGAAACTTAATTTCGGAGTGTTGACTATTTTTTTACATCACCATTGTCCAGCAAAAGTGTAATCTTCAAGGATTGTTTGTGAAGCGCATCTACAAAACTTTTGAATATAGCAGAATAAAACCTAGGCCTCATTGCATCCGAGCTTGGAATCATAACCACCTAGGTTTTCAACGATTGAGCCATGATTTGACGACGAGACCAGCGTGGGAAACACAAAAAGATGAGTGCCTAGTTTTTTTATTATAACATAAAATGACTTTATTAACTCTCCTCTAATGACACCTGCCACATAATATGACTGTTGTTGCCCGAAAATGCAGTATTTAGCAGCGTGAGCAACACCACAATCGCTATTAAAATGCTGACCTTTGTTGTGGTAGGGTTATTAGAAGGGGTAACATGATGTGTTATCCAGCTTGGAGAAGATTTGTAACATCGCAGCATATTTTGAATGATGTGGTGGGTAGAGCCATGACTAATGTTCAGTTTTTCAACAATTTTGCCGTTTACTCCTTGTCAGTTCTCTACTATAAGTCTATTGAAACGACATTGCGCTGTGTAGTGCAAGTAACCAGTGCAATGACATCCAACCTTCTAACTTCATGTGTCACCCATACATCTACTGAACCAACTATTGTGTTTCGTGTTCTTTCTGAAATGGTCCTATACGCCAGTTTCGTACTCTACTATTTCAAAAATCCGATGTCGTGTGATGCTAATCTAAGGCACTTTTTTTACCTAAGGTCGGCTGTGGTGATTCCTTGGATGGGCTCTTAAATAATGTCATCACGCACACTACTACATTCAATTAAAGATCAAAGAAAAAAAGAAAATTATTAATATTCATCTCTACTGAAATTGTCTAATAGCCCTTTCAGGTATCACAGTGATGCCTAGGCTTCTTTGGGCCCAGAATGGTATACTGTGCTCCTTGCCATTCTCGAGCTATATTGCCTTAATGACCTCATCGCCGATGTAAGATAAACGCAAATATTCGTCCCTTTCCCCCTTCTGGTCCATGCATTCTAATGAAAGCGATTTTCCTAAGATTGCTAAATCAAATCAAAATCTTTGTGGTACTATGCATGCTACTGCCAAAGATTAGTTGTGTTCATATTTCACCTGTGTATAGATAGCTGAACATCAAACTTTTTCTAAATTAAGGGCAACTTTTTTTACTCAGTCTAGTAGATTCCTCATGCTTCTTGACATTACCGTGGATATTTATGGTGTAACACTTTCCTTTTTGTGGTAGAGAGCCTGCGCCGAGTGCTACAGGAGCTGAACCCCGCAGCAGTGATGTGCGAACCACCGACCACCAAGTCCGCTGCAGCCGCCAGGCCAACTGGTTGCCCACTCCTGGTGCTGGGGACTGCCAAGGCCGTACCGGATGCCCAACAGCTACTGCTGAGGAGTGCCCAGGGGTTGCAAGGAGACAACACGAGCCCCGCGGTCGCACTCCTCACGTCTGGGACCACGGGACACCCCAATGTCATCCGGATACCTCGTCGCAATATTGCTCTATTAATCCACATTCTCAAGTAAGGCGATGAACCATACACATAAGCAGTTTTGATTGTTGGTAGTCATGCCAGTAAGCTAGACATCTTGTGTTATGAATGCTGTATGGATCTCGACAACTAAAGGATTAGGAAAGACAACTCACCTCTGTATTCGAGGTCGCTAACGCACGGATATATGGGGGAGCTCAACTCGGAGATAAGGCGGTTAGCCGTTAGTATCTGGCAGGCTAAGGGAAGGGTTGGTGGTGGCGTTAAGTTCTTGATCACCAGTATGAAAGAGCAAAAACAATCTTGGTTGCAAAACTACAGCATTCCATTTGCGCCTCCAAATTAAATACACTGTGAGATGCATCTATTTAGGCTCGATTCCCCTTTGTGGATGAGGATGGCGCCGCATATCTGGTAAGGATGGATGAGGATGTTGCCGCATATCTGGTAAGGAAACGACGAGAGGAAGTACCTGCTACACGGATCTCGACGGTTTGAGGATTGGGAAAGACAACTCTCCTCTGTAGACGAGGTCGCTAACGCACGGATATATGGGGGAGCTCAACTCGGAGATAAGCCAGGTCGCCGTTAGTATCTGGCAGGCAAAGGGGAGGGTTGATGGTGGCGTTAAGTTCTTGATCACCAGTATGAAAGAGCAAAAACAATCTTGGTTGCAAAACTACGGCATTCCATTTGCGCCTCCAAAGTAAATACACTGTGAGATGCATCTATTTAGGCTCGATTCCGTTTTGTGGATGAGGATGGCGCCGCGTATCTGGTAAGGATGGGTGAGGATGTCGCCGTCTGGTAAGGAGGGATGAGGATGTCACCGCATATCTGGTAAGGACACGACGAGAGGAAGTACCTGCTACACGGATTTCGACGATTAGAGGATTTGGAAAGACAACTCACCTCTACAATCGAGGTCGCTGACGCACACGTGTATGGTGGCGCTCGACAAGGAGGTAAGCCGTATTTTAGGTGCGCTTTCTCATGTATTTATAATCGATATCAATATCAAATTCTGAACACAGCGGTTTTGTAACCTAGATTGTTTCGTATTATTACCACTGATTTCTGTACCGCACCGCCAAGTCGATTCGCCTGTGTTCTGGGTTAGATCTCAAACCTCTCAGCAGAGTCTTATGAAGTGAAAGTATGTGACACTGTGTGTTGATGGTAATGCGTCCGTCTTACGGGGACTTTGAGGCAGGTGGCCTCTCAGGTGCTATTCGGGAAGAGCTGGCTATGAGCCTTCACAGAGTTTCATCCTCTCCCTTCTCTCGTCGTCATCGTTATCTAACGTAAACACGTCCGCAACGAAAACGGCCGGTGACTGCAGAGGACGAACACCCTTTCCGATGGTCGCTGAATCTAACTCGTGGAACTGCACAGAAAACAATGACATACGAAATTTACATTCACAAGGAAGATACCACATGTTATGTAATAAGCTTTTAATTAAATGTGATGTTATAATAGTAAGAAATACCAAATGCGTCTAACACTGTCGGTAAACCATAGCATTAAACCAGAAGATACAAAAACCTTGATTTTCCTTCAAATTAGTCTGTTGGGTGTAATACACAACTGCAAGCATTGAAAAAGATGACTGAAACTGTCATCGTTGCCGTCTCCCAAATTCATTCAAAGTTTCGATGTTACTTTTGTTTGGATATCGCTTAGAATTTGAGGCAACAGCTGTGCAGCGGGGCTATGACATTTACTCTCCCTACTGCTGAACGGATTTGTTGTATCTTTTCTCGTACCCTGTGATGGCTCTTTGCAAGTAAGATCCATTTCTGGTATACATATCAATTTAAGCATCACCAGATACAGTCTGTGTTCTCTTGTGATCGTAACTAAATTTTACAGTACCAATTCGTGACAGTTCTTTCACTTACCCATACCTTTGTGACAGACAGGTTGCCAGCCGGTGTCGCCGAGCGGTTCTAGGCGCTACAGTCTGGAACCGCGCGACCGCTACGGTCGCAGGTTCGAATCCTGCCTCAGGTTCAAATGGGTCAAATGGCTCTGAGCACTATGGGACTTAACAGCTGTGGTCATCAGTCCCCTAGAACTTAGAACTACTTAAACCTAACTAACCTGACATCACACACATCCATGCCCGAGGCAGGATTCGAACCTGCGACCGTAGCAGTTGCACGGTTCCGGACTGCGCGCCTAGAACCGCGAGACCACCGCGGCCGGCCCTGCCTCAGTCATGTCCTTAGGTTAGTTAGGTTTAAGTAGTTCTAAGTTCTACGGGACTGCTGACCTCAGATGTTAAGTTTCATAGTGCTCAGAGCCATTTGAACCATATGAACAGATAGATTAGTCATCTTCCCGCTGTTGCAAATTACTGTGTTGGACGTTGAATCTGATACTTTGCCTGACTTAATGATGGTGCCTTCCTGATCTAGGCGACGATTGGGGTACATATGATACTCTTGTTTTTATCTGGTGACTAGACCCTTTGCTACCATGAGAAGGGAGAGTGGAGTCTCTAAATCGATGTTACTTGTTGTTGTTGTCGCTGTTGTGGTCTTCAGAGACTGGTTTGATGCAACTCTACATGCTACTCTATCCTCAGCAAGCTTCTATATCTCCCAGTACCTACTGCAACTTACATCCTTCTGAATCTGTTCAGTGTATTCATCTCTTTGTCTCCCTCTACGATTTTTACCCTTCACGCTACCCTCCAGTACTAAATTGGTGATCCCTTGAGGCCTCAGAATATGTCCTACCAACAGATCCCTTCTTCTAGTCAAGTTGTGCCACAAATTTCTCTTCTCCCCAATTCCATTCAATACCTCCCCATAAGATATGTGATCTACCCATTTAATCTTCAGCATTCTTCTGTAGCGTAACATTTCGAAAGCTTCTGTTCTCTTCTTGTCTAAACTACTTATCGCCCACGTTTCATTTCCATAGATTGCTACATTCCATACAAATGCTTTCAGAAACGGCTTCCTGACACTTAGATGTGTACTCGATGTTAACAAATTTCTCTTCTTCAGAAATGCTTTCCTTACCATTGCCAGTTTACATTTTATATCCTCTCTACTTCGATCATCATCAGTTATTTTGCTCCCCAAATAGCGAAACTTACTTACTACTTTAAGCGTCTCTTTTCCTAATCTAACTCATTCAGCGTCCCCCCTGATTTAATTGGACTACATTCCATTACCCTCGTTTTGCTTTTGTTGATGCCCATCTGATATCCTACTTTCATGACACTGTCTATTCCGTTCAGCTGCTCTTCCAGGTCCTTTGCTGTCTCTGACAGAATTGCAATGTCATCGGCGAACCTCAAAGTTTTTATTTCTTCTCCGTGGATTTTAATTCCTACTCCGAATTTTTCTTTTGTTTCCTTTACTGCTTGCTCAATATACAGATTGAATAACACCGGGGATAGGCTACAACCCTGTCTCACTCCGTTTCCAACCACTGCTTCCCTTCATGGCCCTCGACTCTTATAACTGCCCTCTGGTTTCTGTACAAATTGTAAATTACCTTTCGCTCTTTGTATTTTACTCCTGCCACCTTCACAATTTGAAAGAGGGTATTCCAGTCAACATTGTCAAAAGGTTTTTCTAAGTCTACAAATGCTAGAAACGTAGGTTCGCCTTTCCCTAATCTATTTTCTATGATAAGTCGTAGGGCTAGTATTGCCTCCCGTGTTCCAACATAACTCAAAGTAAATTTTATAATACTACTGTATAAGGAAATTGATATTCTTGTTTGCTGGAATAAGCCGTAGACTTACATTAGTCAACAGATTTCCTTCCATACACATCAAATGACTTCACTTACTTTTCTGCGAAGTTTTTCTTAATTCGGGTGAAAGCTGGATGCCAATGCCTTGTCCTATTACACAAAAAGATTATATGTGGGTGTTAGAACACACTGCATTCAAGTGATCGCAGAAACAAAATTTACGACATTGCAGTGCTTGTGTTATTCTGGTTACGATGTAAAATTCCTTCAGACATGCATGCATGTCCAAAGGAACAGGCACTTCCGTGACCACAGCTGTTGCCAAACACATCAAATAAATGCGCAACTCCCAATAAGAACTACCATCACCTTTAGAACGGAACGAAGAAAGTTAAAATTTGTGCCGGGTCGGGAAACGAACCCGGATTTCCCGCTTATCGTGAACGGTCGCCTTAGCACTTGAATATCTGTGCACGATTCACGGCCATCCTAAGGCTGATGGTATTCCTTATTTGCAATTGCGAATCCACTTGATGTGAAACAGAATTTGTTTCATTCGTGAGCTTGATGGTGTTTCGGCCCTCGATACGCCTCTTCCTGTGCATCCATAATGTTTTCATCTGGTAGGAATGTAGGAACGGAAACAGACGAAGTTAATACAACCAGTAATTTCAAAGTGTGTTCAATTCGAACGGTCAATATTAATCCCAATCGAGGCATTGTTTTGACAGCATTTTTGATGAGTCTCCGAGGAATATGCTGTCAGTTCTCTGGCAGAAGACTGTATAGCTAAGTAATCAGCAGCTCCTACAGTGCATCTTAAAAGCCAGTCTTACTGAGCAGAAATGAAGGCAGTGGAGCACACTGGCTTTCCTCAACCCGCAAACGTCAAGCGCCTATGAAAGTGGAAATAAATGTTGTCGTCAACATAAATGATTTTCCAGTGTCACTAGAAGACGTTAGACTAAATGCACACGACCCTTTTCCTTCTAGATAAGTGCTATAGAGCCAAAGTTGACAAGCTACACATATTAGTATATTATGAGCCCTTAATATACTAGCTACAGTAAGTTCGTGATAAATACACCTTCGGCAAGCGAGAACTGAGCATTGACCGTCAGAACCACTCGTAACGCGTCGTGTCGACTGTTCTCTTTCACATCAGGGCCACCATCAGGGACCCCAAAATTGTTATTGCCTCACGAAGTGTCGTGTTATGTGTGTCTCTGAGGGATTAATTATTTGAGTAATAACAGTAACTCAACTTATATCCAAGTCGATTAGGCAATATGAGACACTATCTATAATTCTGTAAATGTTATTTTTATTGTACTCACTGCGTTGGCTTACAATAGCCGCTATTTAGTTTTATATTCCATGCTGGGAATACGTACTGCACATGAAGGTGGCTATCTCTATAATGCGCATACACGAATCTATGTTACTACTGTTTTTTTAAAAAAAATCATAGCAATTGATCGGTACGAGGCTCACATGGTCACCACGTGAAGACAAACGAGAAAACATTCCGCCTATCACGTCCCCTTATCGAACAATGACAAATCCATCTGCCCCTGCACCCTGCCTCGCTCCTGAGGTAACCAGACAATTTTTCGCACTCTTACTATAACTCCTCAAACATATATTCCATTCGACGACAGAAACAGATACAGCCGACAGTTGTGAATAGTAAGAATGTTTTCTTCACCGGTTTCGGATATACATTTTTATGAGTTTTTAAATTTTTTTTAAAGGGACCCAACTGCATGGCCATCGGTCCTATCCTCCTTCAGGAGCTATTAAAGCTTAACAACAGCTACAAATGGCAATCTGTCTTTGAAACTGCTAAAGAGTAAGTACTTACCATTGGAAACTACTGGCTGAGCCTGTCTCCTTCGTCGAGTGAATTTGTTGAGCAGTTAATGACAATGATTAACCATGTTCGTGATATTAAAATCCTCCAACATAGGCAATAAGAATTTTAAATTGCCACTCGCCGTTTTCACAATTAAATACGCTGTTTTCACCGCAATAAATTGTTGGCGTTGACTGGAATGATCGTTGTTGTAGCATGAACAAAGTTCGAGAATTGGAAATGACAGAATTACACAAAATGACTGCCACCAAGTAGGAGAGTGTAGAGTTTAACATAAAGTGTTAATGACGAATTTTCAATAAACTGAAAGCTTGACTGGTGGGAAAAAAGTCCGCAGTTCTTGCAACTGAATTTTTCTTTATTCTAACTGCAAAACAAATTTAAGTATAAAAATTAAAATATTAGTTATTATAATTATATTTTACTTTTCGACTATTTCGTCTAAATATTCGTCATTTGGACTGCATGCAATCCTCAATGGGTATTTTAAATGTCTGGACAACCGATTAAGACATGTATTTTCAAGTAAGGTATTGTAATCTTCGTAAACGAATCTTCAGAGTGGTAGAATGAAGGAAACAGTGTTAAAATAAAATGTGTACAGGCTCTTAAATTTTTATTGTTGCTAGCCACTCATCTCCGAAATTCAATTTACTCTTACTTTTAAAGATATTGTATAGATTGGGCCTTAAACTGTTTGTCGTGTTATTGTTCGTTTATTTCGTTTATAAAATAAGTTCTATAAAACCCATCTTGGCAGAATAATTTGAGATCATTATCTTCAACAAGCTTGGGGTGCGATATTGAAACAGCCTCGAATATTTCTTCCCATTGCCATTATGCTTTTTTCTTTCAAATATTCTTTCAGTGCCATATCTTGGTAAATCCTTCGGTGACAGTTCAGTCAGACTGCAGAACAGCAGCAGTTGGAAAGTTAGGGAGTATTTTTCTTAAAGTTCATCAACATACAATTCGAATTTGACTTCATATGCAAGTATTTTGTTTGTCATGTGTTCGATTATCTTGTTTTGTCCTTGGAATGCCAAATTACGTTTGTTGAATTTTTGTGTAATACTGGTCAGAAATCTGTAAGTGCCCGCCATTTATTATTATTAAGTTCAACATAGTTTTTATTGCTGTGTTTTAAGATTAAAATAATTTCAGATCCGAAATTGACAAGCCATTCCATCACTTTTCCTTTTCTTAGGCATCTGACAGCAGTATGTAGGGCATCGCTGTACCAAGACCACAATTCCTTCAGCAGTTCTGTAAAATCAATAGTGATTAAGTTCACATGCACGAATGAATTTTATACCCTTTATGGCGACTTTCATAACATCCTTCAAACTGTTATATGGAATCTGGCATGTCAAATGTTCTTGATGGAGTAAGCAATGAATGGAAAATAGTTTGTTAAATGCCATCCCCTCTTAATCAGTGCTATAAAATAATTGATGAAGCCCATCGTTGACGGACATGTACCTTTGCACACTCATATTAAACCGGTTGTAATTAAGTTATCTATTCCTACAAAATCCTCAACTGCACAATCCTTTGTGTAATCTGTCGTAGTTATACCGCCAAGAAGTCTTCTATTATCTTACAGTTTGTTCAGTAATACACAAGTAATAAAAATTTGGCCGTCGAAGCTGCATCTGTACTAGAATAACATGCAAGACTAAAATATTTCCATATTTTCACTTTATTGGTTATTTCCTCAAACAGATATTTCAATAAAATTTCGAAAGCGCAAGCTTATTAATTTCAGCACATATTTGCTTACTGTTTGAGAGTCACTGAAACAAAGTTTGAGAAATAGTTATCATATATGGCTTCACTAATCAGCATGCGAGTGAGATTCATATTTCGTACATCGTACGATATTTCCATGACAGCCTCATTTTGCCAACAACTAATGATATTAAGTTTTCTTGACGACGAACTGTTGATTTAAGATGATCGATTTCTTTTCTTTCATGAGAATCTAAATGAAAAGCTACTGTAAATAAACTATAATTACTCACGTAATGGTGAAGTATATTTCAGCTCGTTGGTTAACCGCTTCTGGATATCATTCAAAGTATCGAACAGGCGTCATTTCAAGCGGTTTGTATGCTGGGGGGAATGTAAAGAAGTGACAGGGACGAATATCCAGAGAACAAGGGAATCGTGAAACCACAAAAAATCCATTTTTTGTAATTCTCATTGTTGTATTGCAGTGACTTACCGCATGTTTGCCACCGGTTATCCAGAGTCTTTCAGTGACATTCTATAAAAAATGATTAGGGACCTTATTCGAAAATCTCGTATGCTGTGACACTGCGACTGAATAATTATGGTTCCCTGTGAAGGCGGTCCAGGAGCTCAACATATATCCATCCGATTCTCTGCCTGGAAATCTTATTGAACGCAAAAGGGTTAAAGAATATAATGTGGCAGGCAACGTCGCTTACTACGGTTCTGAAAATATAAAATAACAAACATGTCATTCGGAAATTACTTGCCAGCCATCTAACAACTTGTCTGGCAGTATTATCTGAAACCAACATTTTATTCTCCTTACACGGCCTCCCTTTGAAATAAATTCTTTGAAAGTACTTGTTGAATACATGTACAGCAAGATTCCCAATACGTTTTTGTGCTAATGGTAACGCGTTTATATCGTTCTAAAGGTTGTTTTTGGTTCTATTAACGTCTCTCACAATTTCTTGAGAAACGGGAACTACCTGTAATTACTTTACTTTTCCGTGTCCAGATCAAATTTTATTTTTCCAATAGTTAGCCACCGCTACGGCTTTGTCGTTGGCTTGTAGCAGGTCACTAAAACTGCAGGCCTCCGGCAATAGTCGGCACATGAGCAGATGTGCCTCGTCTTGTACCTCTCCGCATCCGCAAAGAACGTCGTCATCTTTAGTCAGCAGTCGCCACTTGCACAGATTAGTTTTGCATCTGGGTACACCAGCCCTCAGCCTATTTAGTGTTCTCCACACTGTATAAGGAAGTTGGCTTCCAGGTCCCAGTTGCTTTTTGGTATTATCTGCAGTGCGGTTTGTTCATTCTCCCATTTACGGACTTATTATCTTCCTGTGAACCGTCAAGGATCTTGGTTCTCACAATAAAACTAATTCTAGACTTAAGCCTCCGAGCCTGAGTGACGTGCCTATTCAGTGGGTGTCGAGAATCTGTTTCTTTCTTTGTTCTCTCAGCGTCTGCTGCCATCTGATCTTGGATGGGGCAATTCCAGCAAGTAGGTACAAATTACCCGTTGGTGTGGGTCTGAGACAGCCTGTAACAATTCGCATTGTCTCATTTACACTTACATCAACATGTTTAGCATGTGCAAATGCTTCCCATACTGGCGCTGCATAGTCTGCTGCAGAAACACACAGAGCAAGTGCTGATGTTCTCAGTACTGATGGTTGAGCTCCCCTTTCATAGTTTGTGAGCCTGCGGATGATGTTGTTCATGGAGCAGACTTTAGCCTTGGTGTTTTGGCAATGCTGCTTGATGGAAAGCGTTCTGTCAAGTACAACCCCTAGGTATTTGGGTGTTGGACAGTGCTTTAGCTTCTTACCTTGTCATGTAACGTCGAGCTCAACTCCAGCATCTCTAGTGCGCAGATGGAAAGCACATGCTTGGGTTTTGTCAGGATTTGACTTGAGGTGATTCGCGTCGTAGTATTGAGCCAGTTCTTCAAGCGCTCTAGAGAGATTTCCAGATGTGGCATCAAAATTGGACCCCTGGACCACCACAGCTGTGTCATCAGCATATACGAACAGTCTTGCATCTTGAGGTATAGGTTGGTCATTAGTGTACACATTATAAAGGATGGGAGAAAGTACACTTCCTTGTGGTAAATCGTTCTTCTGCAGTCGCCATCTACTGTTCTTACCATTTAGGGAGACATAAAATCTTCGATTCTGCAGAAGACGACCAATAACCATCGTCAACCTACAGTCCCCTGTGAGGTGATATAATTTGCGCAATAGCTCTCTGTGGTTTACTGTGTCGTATGCAGCAGTAAGATCTATGAAAGCTGCTCCAGTTATTTATTTATTTTTTTCAAACCCATCTTCTATATGTTGCGTCAGATTAAGAATTCGACCACAACAAGATCTTCCTGGTCTGAAACCGGCTTGTTCCTTTATGAGCTTTCCATCTATAGTTTCTGCCACCCGGTTGAGAATCATCCACTCCAGTATCTTACAGAGATGACATAGAAGTGACACCGGTCTGTAACTTCTGGGGTCCTTTATCTCCTTGCCAGGTTTTAGTAAAGCCAGCACTCTCGCCTGCCGCCATAGTTTTGGAATATTCAGCTCTTTAATACAGGTATTCATCATTTGTAGTAACCAGTTTCGAGCTTTGGGCCCAAACTGTTTTATCTGCTCCGTTCTAAGGTCATCAGTTCCAGCGGACTTATTCAGGTTCATTCTCTGAATGGCGTCTTCCAGTTCGGTTGCTGTGAATGAAGCATTGAGGAGTCCATAATCTTTTTGTACTTGGGTATAACTCTTTTCCTTTGCATTTTCCCTTTGGTTTTCCCATTCTTCAGAAGTTGGCTAGCAATCTGATTTGCTGTTACCCCGTTGTTCTTCAGCTGGTGGTCAGTTAGATCCCCACTTAAGTTTTTCAGTAACTTCCATGCACGTCTGCTGTTTTGTTTCATGTCAAGATTCTCGACTAGTTTGCACCACCGTCATCTCTTATCCTCAGCAATAGCCTGCATTAGTTCCTCCCCAGCCTCCATCGTATCTTCGATGAAGGGGTCCTGAAATGGTTCAAATGGCTAAGAGCACTATGGGACTTAACATCTATGGTCATCAGTCCCCTAGAACTTAGAACTACTTAAGTCTAACTAACCTAAGGACATTACACAACACCCAGTCATCACAAGGCAGAGAAAATCCCTGACCCCGCCGGTAATCGAACCCGGGAACCCGAGCGTGGGAAGCGAGACCACGAGCTGCGGACAAGGGGTCCTGAATGAACAGCTTTTGGTACCTGTCAATTAAGACCTTGCTGCTGCCGGTCAGACCCTGGATGTACTGGGTACGGCAACCCATTGGGATGTTTTTCCTTGAGATCCCTTTCACAAGATCGATAAATCTACCATACTCATCTGGACGAGGAGGGATTTTCTCAATCTCTTCGTCCAATTGCTCTTTAAATTTCTGCCAGTCTACCTTTTTGAAATTAAACCGTCTTCGGAAAGGCATCTCCTCTGGTTTGGCACTCACAACACAAATAACTGGTCTGTGTTGTGTACTTGGGATAGGTTCTTCAACAAGCTTCATGCACTGTGCTGCCAACTTCCTACTCACAAAGATGCTGTCAGGATTATATCCCCTTCTCCATCTTCTGCTTTTGAACGATGTAGGCTGTTTTGCGTCATGAATGAGCTGTAGGTCATTAGTGTCAGCCCAGGATTCAAGCTGTACACCATTCTCATCAGTCTCATTATATCCCCATGCTTCACCATGGCAGTTGAAATCGCCCATGACAAAATTAATATGGTCATATGTAAAATTGTTTGGTTCATGGATAACAAAGTCCAAATCTGGTGGTTTGTACACAGACGTCACAGAGAACTTCTGGGCGCGAATGGTAAGTACTTCAATGTTATTTACTTCTGTCATTGCGGCTGATGTTACGTTGAGACCGGGTCCGATGAAAATCGCACTCCCAAACTTGTCGTGAGGTCTTTCAATGGCCAAATCCATTCCTGCTATTTTAGGTCTGTGGCTGGTGGCGCCCCGGTGTGTTTCCTGCACCAACAATACGTCGCATTTATGCTTATAGCACATGTCTGCTAATAAAACACTCTTATGACTAGAGAATCGCTCAATATTTATCGAGATCGTCACAAGGGGTGGTCTTGATAAAGGCCGTTGCATCCTGATGTTAATTTGGTTTTGGACTTTAGCTTGATCTGGTGGTAGAAGGATTTGCCGGTGACATCTTTCACCGTTTCCAGGGTACGCCTTATTGTGTCCATCTTTAGTCTTTAGGCTCACAATCTTCTAGGAGGCTCCTTCTTTCTGCCCCACTATTTGTAAGGACAGTGGTATTATATATATAACTTGCACTGTGAACATTGCAGAAATAGAAAGTACTATTGATGTGCGGTTCTGGATTGGTAGCCAGGGGCTTGTATTGTTAGAAAATAAACAAATCATAATAATACATGGAAAGTGAATTTTTGCGCAAATGTACATATTTGTAAACGGAAAAGTGTCAAATGACATTAACAAAGATAGGTAGGGTACGTTAGAATGTTATTGCTGTCTGTTCCAAGAGCGAGTCGCTTACGAGGTATCGTATTTTGAAACGTTCCCACAACGATAAATAATTGTACAAATTTGTATATTGAGGATGAAACATCTTGAACTTGAAACAGATAATGCTAGTAATGTGCGGTTTTCACAGAATGGATTGGCAGTCACTGATTGGTGTTTTTAGCAAACAACTGACAGTAATAATATTTAGAAAGTGTATTTATGTACAAATATACACTTTACACTGAAGCGCCAAAGAAACTGGTATACACATGCGCATTTAAATACAGAAATACGTAAACAGTCAGAACACGGTTCTGCGGTCGGCAACGCCTATCCCTGTATAAGACAACAATTGCCTGGCGCAGTTGTTAGATGAGTTACTGCTGCTACAATGACAGGTTATCACAATTTGAGTACGTTTGAACGTGGAATTATAGTCGCTGTACGAACGATGAGACACAACGTCTCCGAGGTAGCGATGCAGTGGGAATTTCCCATACGACCATTTCACGAGTTTACCATGAATATCAGGCACCTGGTAAAACATCAAATCTCCGACATCGCTGCAGCCAGAAAGGTATCCTGCAAGAACAGGCCAAATGATGACTGAAGAAAATCGTTTAACGTGACAAAAGTGCAACCCATACGCAAACTGCTACAGATTTCAATGCTGGGCCATCAGCAGGTGTTAGTGTGCGAACCATTCAAGGAAACATTACCTATATAGGCTTTCGGAGCCGAAGGCTCACTCGTGTACCCTTGACTGCACGACACAAAGCTTTACGCCTCGCCTTTGCCCGTCAGAATTGGACTGATGGTGACTGGAAACATTTGCCTGGTCTGACGAGTCTCGTTTCAAATAGTATCGAGCTGAAGGACGTCTATGGGTATGGAGGTAACCTCATGAATCCATAGAGCCTTCATGTCAGCAGGAGACTGTTCAAGCTGGAGGCTCTGTAACGGTGTGGGGCGTGTAAAGTTGGAGTGATACGGAACTCCTGATACGTCTAGATACGAATCTGACAGGTGAAACGTACGTAGGCATCCTGTCTGATCACCTGCAACCATTCATGGTCGTAGAGTATTCCTATGGATTTGGTTAATTCCAGCAGGACAATACGACACCCCACACGTCCTGAATTGCTACAGAATGGCTCCAGAACATTCTTCTGAGATTAAACACTACCATTTTCCACCTGAATCCCCAGACATGAAAATTAAAGAGCATCTCTAGGAAGCCTTGCAACGTGCTGTCCAGGAGAGATCTCCACGCCCCCCTTCTCCTACGGACTTACGGATAGCCCTGCAGGATTCGTGGTGTCAGTTGCCTCCAGCACAACTTTAGACATTAGTCGAATCCATGCCACGTCGTGCTGAGGCACTTCTGGGTGCTCGCTGGGGCCCTACACGAATTTAGACAGGTGTACCAGTTTATTTCGCTCTTCAGTGTATAAAGACTTAGACAACGGAATTACTGCAATGTTCTATAACTCAAGATATAATACTTTTAACACGGTTCTGCACTGTGTAAACACTGTCCCTCTAAGTTTACACCGAAAACAATTATTCTACATAGTGTTTGTGAATTGAAATCGGAAGAGTTAACTAGTTTCCATATATTTCAAACATCTCTACCAGTAAACATGCATACTACAAACGTTGTACAGCGAAGATGCCTGGTTATACTAGGCAAAGCACTTTCACATCGGCAGTCCCAAGGCATTACGCTTTGTACATCATATACTTCATTTTCTGAAGAGAGGATTTTTTGTAGCTGCTGGAATTCTAAGCGTCAAACTGAATTTCACTATGCTAATCCCATATTTGATGCTTGCAGAAAATTAAGATATGTATAATCGTGTCATATGATGAAAGGCCAAAAAGATTTTCTGACGATTCACACTAATATATATATATATATATATATATATATATATATATATATATATATATATATATATATATATATGGTTCAAATGGCTCTGAGCACTATGGGACTCAACTTCTGAGGTCATTAGTTATATATATATATATATATATATATATATATATATATATATATATATATATATATACAGGGTGAGACACCTAACGTTACCGCTGGATATATTTCGTAAACCACATCAAATACTGACGAACTGATTCCACAGACCGAACGTGAGGAGAGGGGCTAGTGTAATTGTTTAATACAAACCATTAAAAAATGCACGGAAGTATGTTTTTTAACACAAACCTACGTTTTTCTAAATGGATCCACGTTAGTTTTGTTAGCACATCTGAACATATAAACAAATACGTAATCAGTGCCGTTTGTTGCATTGTAAAATGTTAATTACATCCGGAGATATTGTAACGTAAAGTTGACGCTTGAAACCTCCGACGTTCAGCTTCGTGTTGTAACAAACACGGACCACGGTCGGCGAGCAGCACCTGCAGGGACGTGTTTACGATGACGACCGTGTTTAGGAGTGTGGCTGTAGTGCACTGTTGTGGTTTGGTCTAGCTGTCGCAGTGTCCGCATGTAGCGCTTGCTGCTATTGTTATTCTGCATTCGTCTCCGCACGCAGACCAACTGTAGTACACCGTGTTACCAGACGTCTGTGATAGTGTAGTGTTGTAAGAACTGTGACCATGGTGTATTCGAACTCTAAAAAGGCGGAGATGATACTCATCTATGGCGAGTGTCGACGAAATGCAGCTGAAGCCTGCAGGGTGTATGCAGAACGGTACCCGGACAGAGAGCATCCAACGTGCCGTACATTGCAAAACATCTACTGCCAACTGTATGCAACAGGTATGGTTGTAGCACGCAAACGGGTCCGTAACAGGCCCGTCACAGGAGAAGCGGGTGCAGTTGGTGTGTTAGCTGCTGTTGCCATGAGCCCACACATGAGTACACGGGACATTGCGAGAGCCGGTGGACTGAGTCAAAGTAGTGTCATGCGCATACTGCATCGTCACCGCTTTCACCCGTTTCATGTGTCGCTACATCAGCATTTACATGGTGATGACTTTAATCATCGAGTGCAATTCTGTCAATGGGCATTAACAGAGAATGCGTTGCAGTTCTACCCGTTTACCGATGAAGCGGATTTAACAAACCACGGGGCAGTGAAACTACGGAACATGCACTACTGTTCCGTGGACAATCCTCGTTGGCTCAGACAGGTGGAGCGACAGCGACCGTGGACTGTAAATGTATGGTGCGGAATCATTGGCGACCACCTCATTGGTCCTCACTTCATTGCAAGGGACCAAACAGCTACAACATACATCGCGTTTCTACAAAATGATCTGCCAACGTTGCTCGAAAATGTCCCACTGGAAACGCGTCGACGTATGTGGTATCAGCATGATGGGGCACCTGCACATTCCGCAATTAACACTAGGCTGGCCCTTGACAGGATGTTCGACGGGCGTTTCATAGGACGTGGAGGACGCATAAATTGGCCAGCCCGTTCTCCTGACCTTACACCTCTGGACTTCTTCCTGTGGGGTACGTTAAAGGAGAATGTGTACCGTGATGTGCCTACAACCCCAGAGGATCTGAAACAACGTATTGTGGCAGTCTGCGGCGACATTACACAAGATGTACAAAGGCGTGTACGACATTCATTACGCCAGATATTGCAATTGTGTGCAGCAAATGATGGCCACCACATTGAACGTCTATTGGCCTGACACGTCGGGACACACTCTATTCCACTCCGTAATTGAAAACGGAAACCACGTGTGTACGTGTACCTCACCCCTCATGGTAATGTACACGTGCGGCAGTGAAAAAGACCAATAAAAAGGTGTTAGCATGTGGACGTAATGTGCTGTTCCAGTCTCTTCTGCACCTAAGGTCCATCACCTTTCCCTTTGGATCCCTACGTAAGTCGGTGCTCTCCGATACACACGATCGAACAGCGGAGGAGTGGTACTCAAGCGGCAACTTTAAGTTACATAATCTCCGGATGTAATTAACATTTTACAAAAATGCAACAAAGGGCACTGATTACGTATTTCTTTATGTGTTCAGATGTGCTAACAAAACTAACGGGTTTCCATTTAAAAAACGTAGGTTTGTGTTAAAAAACAATCTTCCGTGCATTTTCTTATGGTTTGTATTAACCAATTACACTAGCCCCTCTCCTCACGTTCGGTCTGTGGAATCGATTCGTCAATATTTGATGTGGTTTACGAAATATATCCAGCGGTAATGTCAGGTGACTCACCCTATATATATATATATATATATATATATATATATATATATATGAACCTCCAACTCTAGAAGAAGTTAAAGAAATAATAAAGTCACTCAAGAATCGTAGAGCACCAGGAGAAGATGGCATCATCGCGGAAATCTGGAAGTTGCAAGACCCAGAACTCACCAAAGACATCCACAGGATCTTGGAAGACCATGAAAATTCCTGGTGACTGGAAAACTGCCCTCATACACCCACTACACAAAAAAGGTGACATGACTGACCCGAACAACTACAGAGGAATATCCCTACTACCGGTCACACACAAGATCCTCTCTAAAGCTTTACTGAACAGACTAGAATGCCAAACCGACCACCTGATTGGGGAATACCAAGCAGGCTTCCGTAAAGGGTGGTCTTGTGCGGAACAAATTTGGAACCTGAAAATGATTTTACAACACAAACAGAACCTGATCATTACCTTTGTTGACTTCAAAAAGGCGTACGACTCTATCGACCGGAAAACTCTCTTCAAAATTCTAGCAGAATACAAAGTAGACAACAAAACACGGGCTATCATAGAGCCAACTTTACCCAACACGACCTCCAAAGTAAAGTTCTATGGGGAACATCAGAGCCCTTTGAAATTCGCACAGGTGTCCGACAAGGCGATGGCCCCTCACCTCTCCTTTTCAATCTGGTGTTAGATAAGGTCATAAATGAATGGGAAACATCACAACAGGGGATAACCTTAGGAAACCTACAGATTAAATTCCTGGCTTTTGCAGACGATTTGGCGATTGTCACGAAAGGTATAAAGGAAACAAAAGACTCTATTGAAAAACTTCACGAAATCGCTTCCAAAACTGGACTACAGATCTCTTACGAAAAGACACAGTTTATGAGCGCAAAGAAACTCTCATCTCTGAACACAAAGTATGGCACGATTTACAAAACGGCAAACTTCAAATACCTCGGTGAAACACTACAAATGAGTGGACATAACAGAGACTCAAACGAAGAAAGAAAGACTAAACTGGACAAGGCATACAAAGTAGTGTGGAATCATTACAACAAGAAGTCTATCTCACAAAAAGCCAAATTACGCCATTACGACACGGTGGTGCTCCCCGAGGCACTATATGCAGCAGAGACCACACTAATCCTAGGGCATACACGTATCAGACAATTAGAAAAAGTAGAACGGAAAATACTTAGGAAAATATTTGGCGCAACTAACAACAGTGGAATATGGATCAAGAAACCTACAGAGGAACTGTACAAACATACGGAGACAATCACAGAAAAGATTAGAAAACGCAGACTACAATTCTATGGACACCTATACAGAATGCCATCACACAGGCTGACCAAACAGTTCTTTGACTGGGTAACCATTAGAAACAACAAATGGGTGGCAGAGGTAGAAAACGACCTGAACCAGCTCAACATAACAGCAGACACAATAAACGACAGAATAAAGTTCAGAAACATCATTAAGAAAAGTAAACTACATGAGATACAATGCGACAAACGAACAGGCATAAAATGGACCGAAGAACGCAAGCAAGATCACAGCCAGAAGATGAAAGAAATATGGGCAACCAAAAAGGCAATCAAGATGAAGCCGAAGACACAAAGCCGACAAGAAGCATGGACAGAGGACTTGGGAAACAGAAACACAGCGAGCGAATGAGGGAAGTTTGGGCAGCAAGGAAGGCAGCAAAAGGAACTGGCCATGTAGTTTAGTCCAAATGCGCTCTTTAAGGGCAAAACACCAATAATATATATATATATATATAAGAAATGGAGAACTCAAAACAAAAGTCAATGGTAAGCCACAACTGATTTCTTCAGTTGGATAGCGAAATGGTACACTTTGCTTTCTATCATGTAGGTAAGTTAAAATGATGAACTTGATGTATTTACACTTCCACAGTGTTTTATCCTTGGCGCGAGAATATCATAATCACATAAAAACCTTAGCGACCTTACAAAACATACTAAACGTTAATCATCTCATGTTTATTGATTCCAGTATTGTGGTGCCATGTGTCAAGATAAGCATAGCCTTATCACTCAGTTGTCGTCTTTTAAGTCCTAAATGCTTAGTACTGAGTATGTCTTTCAGTATTAGGTGGTTGCAAAGTCAGGTGTAACTAATCTACCTCAAGTTTCTAGAAAAATTGTTGCAATAATCAGACTATCTATAAAAATACCATTAAAATTATTGTAAATTTATTTTAGAAAGTGTTGATATTATTACGTGTTTGAATTCTATCAAACTATATGTAAAACTTTTCTCAAACACGTAGGGTACGTAAAATTATCTGCTACTGACAGAAACTTTCTTCAGTTAATTATTTACTTTTAAGGAAATTAAAACATTTAATTGATTCATGTTTCTGCCTCATTTTATTTACTGCAGTATTGATTCTGAGCAAATTCACTTTTTCTCTTGATATAAAGGGAATTTTGCTTAAAACGCCACACTACATATTACAATAAGATTTAACCTTGTCACAATCTCTGTTGTTGTTTCATGATAAGTAGAGGTTTCTCTTCATTTACGATTTATGTTTAAGTAGCCTTTCCCTGCAGTTTCACTCACATACTTGTTTGACACATATATTGCATACATCTCTTCCTTGTGACACTCTGCATCTACCCCTTCCTCCCCTATCTCTATTCACCTCATTTCAGTTCGCCTTTTCAATCCCCTCTCCCTCTCTCTGTCTCTGTCTCCTCCATCTCTCTGACTATTTTCTCTTCTGCTCTCTGTACATCTCACACTGCCTTCTATCAGCGTCCTCAAGACACCTCTTTCCTTCTCCTCACCCTCTCGTTTGTCCATCTCCTCCTCCCCTCTCCCTCTCTGTGCATCACATCCTCTCTGTTCTTTCTGTCAGTCTCATGCTCCATATCTCTATCTATCACTTCCTACCCATCTATTAAGTCCAATACCTCCTCTCCCTCTTTTTCTGTACCTTTTCTCCTCTATCTATGTCTGCCTCTTTCTCCCCACTCTCTCTCAGTATCGATCTACACCCGATATCTATGCTCAGCAATGCCCATCCACACATGTACTCACTGCACAGCATGCCAGTATTGCATGGGAACATGCATCCAACCCTCTCTATCAGTCCACCTCCCTCACCCTGTTTACTAGTCCCTCACATCCCCCCCCCACCCACTTTCGCTCTACCACTTCCTCTCACTCTCTTCCTCTCCATCTCCTCCTCCCACCCTTTGCCCTCTCAAGTTCCTTTCCCTTTCTGACCATCTACTCTTTCTCCCTCTCTTCTCGTCCTTCTCCCCTTTGTCTGTTTCCATCTCCTTCCAGACCCTCTTTATTTTCCATCTCAGCAACCACTATTTCCATCTATCTATTCTTATCCCTCTCTCTCTCTGTCCATTTCCTTCTTCTCCTCTTGTCTGCCTCCCCGTATCCATCTTCACCTCCCAACATCCCCTCCTCTGGCTAACCAGACATACCTATCCACATGTGCAATCCCTGCGAAACAGGCCGGTAAAACATTTAGAAATTGCTCCCACAAGCATGTAGTGCATAACACCCTTTATGGCAGGTAGTGAAAAATGTTTTTCCGTATCTTCATTCCTATTGGAGCTATGTATTATGAACCCCACAGTGCTGATATTCATTCCTGTCTCCTGTTTGTATGACAAATATGTGTGTGTCTCATATAATGTACACATAACTTCTCTGCCCTCTCTTGGTGCATCTCCTCCCCCACTTGTCATCTCCACTTCAACCCCTGTTTGCCCATCACAACCTTCCAAACTCTCTCCATATTTCAGCCTCCTCCTCTATACAAGATTTCTCCTTCTCCTCCCTCCTCGTCTCTGCCTGACCCCTCTCTGTGTCCATCTTCTCCTGCACTATTCAGTGACCATTTCCCCTCCCGTCTCTTTCCCTCTACTCCTCGCCAAAATCTGTCACTCTTGTGCTCCCTCTGTCTATGCCCAAGACCTCATCACCCATCTTTTTGACCATCTCTTCCTTCTCGATATCTCTCTGAGCATCCCCTCCCAACTATTGGTCTAATTTCTCCTCTCTTCTCTCCTAATCCACATTCTCCTCTTCCTTGCTTGTTCATCTCATTTTCCCCTCCTTCTTTGCTTGTTCTTCTCCTACCGCTAAATCTCTGTCTATCTCCTCTGCCCCTGTCCTCCTGCCCTGTTAACGTTTCCATCCCAATTTGCCGTCTCTCTCTCTCTCTCTCTATGTACATCCTTTTGACTGCTCTTCTTATGTATTCCCTCCTACTCCATCTCTCTGTTCATCACTTCCACTATCCATCTCAATCTTCCCCACACCATGCTCATTCGCATATATATATATATATATAGTTCTTTCAAAACAGGTTAATGAAGAGAATAAACCACACTCTGGCAACAGACCTATAGCCAATGGCATTCTAAGTGGGGTTAAGACGAGTTTTTTTTCATATGGAAAGAAGTTTGATAAAGCAGCCAGATACTACTCCAAAAAGACACCTGTTGTGCATGGAAGAATACATATCAGAAGATGTAAAACCGTACTTTGCTCCTGATGTCTAGGCTATCCTGCAATACATGTTGATAAGGTGGCCATATACTACTAAAACACATCCCCCACGCTGTGTAGCCAACATGACAGGAGATATGACATGTAGGCTCAACAAAGAAGTTGATAAAGCAGCCTGACACTAATTCCAAAACGAGTCTTTCATGCAAAGAATCCTACTCGTCAGTGCTAGAAATAATTCCTTGCCCCTCATGTGTAGACCGCCCAGTAATGTACGTCGATAAGGCAGGCAAAAAACTTGTCCTTTTTTATTTTGATTCATCAGTCTCCTGAATATTTGGATGCAGCTCACCACGATTTCCTCTCCTATGCCAAATGTTTCATCTCATAGTAGCACCTGCAACCAATGTCCTCCATTATTTGCTTGATGTAGTTGAACAGATGTCTTCCTTTACAGTTTTTACTATATACAGCTCCCTCTTATACCATAGAAGTTATTCCCTGATAACATGATGTAGGTCTATG
The DNA here is from genome assembly GCF_023864345.2 of Schistocerca serialis cubense. Lineage (NCBI taxonomy): Eukaryota > Metazoa > Arthropoda > Insecta > Orthoptera > Acrididae > Schistocerca > Schistocerca serialis. The sequence continues at coordinate 446,768,124 of NC_064645.1, forward strand.
TGCAATTGTAATGTTTCTTTGACTTGTCTGTGTTTTCCATGTATGCATTTACTTGTCGATTCTGCAGAGAGCCTTACCAGTCCACCGAATTTTCAGCATTCCTCCGCAGCACAACATCCCAGATGCTTTAATTCTCATTCAGTACTGCTAAAACACAACACCTCTGGCTTGCAGTGTGTCCTATTGGTCAGGGGCTGGAAAACACTTTCTTGTCACTGAAGTGTAGACAACTCTGGAAAGCAAATCTTCAAGGTGGTAGATTCCAACGCAACATGCATGTTCCACAGGGCTACCTACGTAGCAGGAACTGAGAAAATCGCATTTTGCCCTTATCTCCTCTCCTTCCGAAGCTAGGATATTATAGACATCACAGTGTTGATCCTCACGAAATTTGCCTTTGTGTGCCAAATGTGAATGAACTCGATCCAGACGTACATGGGGAGTACTGGATATAGATACATATATATTATTTATAAATGTATAATACATTTAATAAACTTTTTGTGAGAAAGGTATGAAACATTTATTCTATGACATCTGTCAGGGAAAATTATATTAAAAACACTGTCGGTCTTGTCAGTTTTCAACTAATGAATTCAATAAAATGTGGAGTGCTACAACAGCAATACAACTCAAATATGTTTTTAGACAGGCCTGTTGCAGGGAATGAGAATGCATACACACCAAAGCCATCTTCATTGCCATACTGAAGGCCCAAGTAAATGAATGTTTACATTTTTATTACATTTGCCATACATATCACTGAAGACTAAGGACTCTCACGGTTATGATGGAGTGTCTAGTAGAATATTAAAGTACTGTGCTGCACAAGTTAGCCCTGGATTTAGCCATATTTGTAATTTTTCCTTTAGGAATGGTCAGTTTCTTGAGCGATTAAAGTACTCAGTAGTAAAGCTGCTTTATAAAAAGGGAGAAAGGGATAATGTAGATAATTTTAGACCGACTTCTATGCCATCAGTGATTGCAAAAGTTATCGAAAAGCCTGTGTATGCAAGGTTAATTGATCATTTTATATCACACGATTTGCTATCAAATGTATGGTTCGGCTTTAGAAGTCGTTTGACAACTGATAATGCTATATTAACTTTTCTCTGTGAGGTACTGGATGGAATAAACAAAAAGTTTCGAACGCTTGGCGTATTTTTTGATATAACAAAGGCATTTGATGGTGCTGATCACACAATTTTGCTCCAGAAGTTGGACCATTACAGAATAAGGGGAGTAGCTCACAATTGGTTCACCTCATACCTTAGCAATAGGCCACAAAAGGTCATTATGCACAATGTTGATAATGGCTGTGATGTGGGATCTGAGTGTGGTACTGTCAAGTGGGGGGTACCCCAGGAATCAGTGTTGGGGCCGCTCCTGTTCCTTATATATATGAATGATATGCCCTCAAGTATTATGGGTAACTCTAAAATATTTCTGTTTGCTGATGACACTAGCTTGGTAGTAAAGGATGTTGTGTGCAACATTGACTCGGTTTCAAGTAGAGCAGTACATGACCTCAGTTCATGGCTTGAGGAAAATAAACTAACGTTAAATCACAGTAAGACTCAGTTTTTACAGTTCCTAACACACAATTCAACAAAACCTGACGTTTTAATCTCACAGAACGGGCATATGATTAGTGAAACTGAACAGTTCAAATTCCTAGGTGTTCAGATAGACAGTAAGCTGAAGTGGAAGGCCCACGTTCAGGATCTAGTTCGAAGATTAATACTGCCATTTTCACTATTCGAAAGGTATCGAAAGTGAGTGATATTTCGACACGTAAATTAGTCTACTTTGCTTATTTTCATTCACTTATGTCGTATGGTATTATGTTTTGGGGTAACTATTCCCATTCTAGAAGGATATTTTTGGCTCAGAAATGGGCGGTTCGGGCAATAAGTGGTGTGAGTTCACAAACCTCTTGTCGACCTCTTTTCACGAGTCTGGGTATTTTGACATTGGCCTCTCAATATGTATATTCCTTATTGTCGTTTCTTGTTACGAATATTAGTTTATTTCCAACAATAAGCAACTTTCACTTGGTTAACACTCGGCAGACATCAAACCTCCATTTGGATCGGACTTCCTTAACTCTTGTGCAAAACGGTGTGCAGTATACTGCTGCATCCATTTTCAATAAGCTGCCACTCGAATTCAAAAATCTTTGCAGAAATCCACGCACTTTCAAATCGAAACTGAAGAGCTTCCTCATGGGTCACTCCTATTCTGTCGAGGAGTTCCTTGAAAAATTAAGATGATTCTCATTGTATTGCTGATAGCGTTTGCTTAAACTTATGGACTGATTTTCTTTCAGGTTCATGAACATATATTTTTATCTGTTATTACTTTTTATGTTGCAAGTTCATGTACTGACACGTTCCATGACCTTGGAGATTTGCTCCTCAATTTGGTCCTACGGAACTTGACATTTAAATAAATAAATGTAAAACAAATTATTATTGAACTAAAGACTCCATATTACTTGAACTGTGCAGATTCACTTTGCCTAGGTATGCTAACTAGATTCTCCTTTGAACCATGCTTTCATAACATGGCAAGTAATGTGTTGTACAAGCATATATGATTTGTGAGATTCAAGTGAAGGTTGCTGTGTCTGACTCCAAGAGTATATAACAGAACTGGAAAATAGTACAGCTGTTTAATATGGTCAAGGTCTGTTACATAAGTCTTTATCAGAATGTTCAGACTGGAAGTTGGAAATATGGTCTGTCCATCATATGTACCGAGAACTGAATGCATATCCAAAGGGCATCGTGGAAGTGAACCTCCTGATGCGAAACGATATTTCCACTTTTAAAACAACGTGTGGAATGTCTCTTCCAGAACGTTTCTTGCTTCGGCAAGCTAATTGTGTTCAATGTTTATTGTAAACTATACTCATTTTATGTGACTTGCAGTAACAACTAGAAAAATATGTTTAATATTTTTCAGTATTTTTTGTTTTAGTGTTGTTCCTTTGAAGTTGACATATTTTCTTCAGTAGTTCCAGAGTTCATCTTCACTTGGAATCTCTGCATCACAAATTCCAACAGGCAGGATAAAAATGTTTTACCTTCTCTGTGTTGTGTTCCTAATTGGTCTCATGTTTCTTATTGGGGTGGAATAAGGGTCTTCTGGTTCAAGTTTTTTTCCAGTGAAATGAAGTCTTTTATGAAGCACCCCAAATGTTTAGGTATCTTTTCTTTCTGAGTCATCAGTCTTTCCAATGGTTTCATGCCACTTGACATGAAATCTCCATCTGCACCAACTCCTTCATTGCAGAGTAGCACGCTCACTCTACGTCCTCAAGTACTTGATTGATCTACTCTGTCTTCTCCTACCGTTTTAATCCTACACAGTTCCCTCTAGTACGAAGGAGGTTATTTCTTCTTCCTTTACCACATGCCCTGCCAGGTGGTTCTCCTTACTGTCACTTTTTAATGTAAGTTCATTTCTTCGCCGACCCGTGAAGAGCCTCCTCAATACTTATCCTATCAACTTTACTTAATTTTCAGGATTTTTCTTTAGCGCCATATCTCAAACCCTTAGATTATCTTCCTCTCTGGGTGTCTCGCTATCCATCATTCAGCAACATACAATTCTGTAATCCAGCGATACATCCTCAGACATTTCTTCCTCAAATTAAGGCTTTCATTTGATACCAGTAGACTTCTTTTGGCCAAGAATGTCCTCTTTGTCTGTGCTTGTCTGATATTCATGTCCATCTTACTTCCTCCGTCATGCGTATTTTGCTTCCATTGTAGCAGAATCCCTTAACGTCATCAACTTCGTTATCACCTATTTTATCGCTGTTCTCATTTCTGCCACCTCCCAATACATTCGTCTCTCTTCGATTTACTCTTAACACACTTTCTGTACACAGTAGACTGTTCATTCAGTTCAAAATATCTTGTAACTCTTCTTCAGTGTGACTGAAGTTAGCAACGTCTTCAGCCACTCTTATTGATATCCTTTCATCCCGACTCGTAATTCTGCTCTTGAACCACTCTTATTCCCGTGACTGTTTTTTCGATGTATAGATTGAATAGTAGAGGCGAAAGATTACGTCCTGTCATGCTGAGCTCTTAGTTCATGGTCTTCAGCACCTACTATACATCTTTATCTTTGCAGGTACTGTGTATCACTCGTCTTTCCAAGCGACTTATTCCTACTTTCTTCAGAATTTCGAACATCTTGCCGAGTTTTACATCTCAAAAGCTTTTACAAGGTCGACTAATTCTATTGCACTATCTTGATTTTAATGCTAGCAATTAGTGAAACTGACTCAGCCCCATAATATACCTGAAAGACTGCTGTTAGATGGCGTCTTTTACAATAATGAAATGTTGATTTTTTTTATATTTTTCTCATAGATCCTAGCTCATAGAAAAGGTGTTGATCTAGCAATCCAGTTCACTTCGTAATTAGGTGTTGTTGTTTCAGTCGCAGCGATGCCCCTTATGGAGGAGAGGACGTCGTGTTATTTACGACGGGCTTCTACTGGATAAGTGGAATAGCGTTCACGGTGTGGTGTGTGGGCACCGGGATGAAATGCATTGTGACGTCGGAGTTCAGTCCTGAAGCTGTTCTGGAAGACATAGAGAGATACAAGGTTAGACCAGTAGTTCAAATAATATTACCTGTTCGTGAGAGAGTATAGTCAGAACAAAACGGAGAACCAAGGTATCTGTTATGGGTATGTACTACACTTGAGGACTCTCCTTTCCTTGTTGGTTTTTCAAGTCTCATATAAAGTTTCAGGTTGGTCTTTTCCATCCTCATATGGGAATACTTTCTATAGGTATTATAATTAAAACTCTTAGACATTACTCATCATCTGCCAATCAAGAGAATTTCAGGTTCAGTGACTACAGCTAATTGTTGTGTAACAAAACAGCTCAGTTCAGAACCTATTATCGAACCTTGGTTCGTCTCCCGTACTGTGTTATCATTTACAGAGCGTCCGCGTCACATGTAGTACTGGGATTTGTCAAATAAAGTACTTGTGGAGTCTGCACCAGGCACGGGTCCAAAGGATACGATCTCAAGACGGGCAATCCTGGATTTACTTGAGCAATTTGATCAGTTCATGGCACTGTCCAGACAAATCTGTTAATGAGGACTCTGTTATATGAAGAGCATGTACTAGTTATAATGGTTTGGTTCAATCACGAAAAATCCTGGTTGGCATCTACAAACAACTACTGTGGCTTAAGTTTCGAACTAGTTAATAGCCCGCGCTGATTCCATAAGGGATTTAGCCAAATCATAACTCATCACAAACACTTGCATACTAATTCGCAAACCTCTTGCACAATGAGTGCGTCACGTATCAGGTCTCACTTATTATTTAGTGACTTTTTTAAGTTGCCTCTCGCTCTTCTATTAATTTAGGTTTCCCTCAGAGTGACATATAATATTTTTATTAGTGACTAATTTCGAAAATTTTATTTCATTCTCAATCGATTACCTACTTTAGAAGATACAATGTCATTAGCAAAACATAAAATACAAAATGTTTAGTTACATAAATTATTTTCAATCATTTTGTGTGCACGGTTTACAGTAATAGAATATATTTTTATGACATATCTCGATTTGTAATTTTTTACTTTAAATAACAGGTTTTTTTTGCACCAGGTCAATACAACAAATGCTGTTTAATCATATTGTCAGTACCTTGGTATATCCAAAATTCCACTGTTGTCTTTATTTCTGTATATATTAAAATTTGACAGACGTCATCAGTTGTTTGTTATGTCTTCATAATTCATATCGTCTGCCTCGAGATTTGAATGTACCGAGACAATCGTAGTATAGCGAAATAATGTTTGTTGTATTAATCTGATGCTAAAAGAAACTTGTTCTGTACAGTCAGATATAACAAATTCAGGTACGTCATAAAGGATTTATTGCACTACTAGAGCATAAGCACAAAAAAGTCTGAAAATTATGTATGTAACTAAACGTATTGTATTTCACGCTTTGTGCGCGGTAGAAAGTGCCCAAAACTTGACACCTATTTGGTTTATGATTTTAAAACATTTAAAGTAGTAAAACATTGTTTTTTAAAGGCATGCAATATTTAATGTATTACGTTATACACAATTTACCTTTAACTCTTAAAAGAACATTAAGAAATAACATGAAAGGCCGGCCGGTGTGGCTATGCGGTTCTAGGAGCTTCAGTCTGGAACCACGTGACCGCTACGGTCGCAGGTTCGAATCCTGCCTCGGGCATGGATGTGTGAGATGTCCTTAGGTTAGTTAGGTTTAAGTAGTTCTAAGTTCTAGGGGACTGATGACCACAGATGTTAAGACCCATAGTGCTCAGAGCCATTTGAACCATAACATGAAAGAGCATTTTCAGAAACCTTTCACGCAGAGCGTTCCAAAATCGGATCCCTTCTGAAAATAAGCAAAATAACAATAATCAAAACTGGTAAAAGGTACTAAATTGGACAAAACATAACATCATTTGAAAGTAGACGTAATATAATATCCTTCAGAAGGGTATCGCATTCCTCAGTATTTCTTTTGCTGAATCCAACAGCCCTGCTGACGGATGTTCCTACAGACTTTCTTTCTCAAGTAAGTGTGAGTAAACCAAAAGAAAGACGAGTTCATAGCAAAACAACGCGAAACCACATCTTTTTCTAGATCCTTACCCAGAATTGTAGGTCTGCCAATTTAGCTTTTGCTGCCTTCTGAGATGTACCCTAGTGCAAATTGAAAACCCTCATACGTGTTGTTTTGGAACATTAAGCTGTTTACCGGCGTTATTGCAACCCATTTGCTTTTCCTGAACATTGTCAATGGCTTTAGTAATTTTAGAAGGACGACACATTCATGAACCTTCGATATAATCTTCTTCAGATCTGCAATAGAATTACAAAAGAATAAGAGTGCGTATTGATACAGACTTTAATCATGTAAATGTCAGGAGCCCGGTTTCAGAAACTGAAAGGGATCCAGTTTACGTAACTACTACCCATATTTTGCTAACTAATAATATTTTACCAAAACTTCTAAACGATAAGTGTAACTTAAACATTAACATGAAGCTCTACTATTCTAGAACGCATGAATGTTGAAAGGCTTACCTGTTAATTTCAAGGAGATATACCGAAAAAATAGAGGACAATATAAAAAGTCTTTCCGATGTAATCAAGTGATAATTAACAAGAGAAGCGGCTGTCTGTGCATTCCGCTACAGAATGGTACAAGTCTAAATTACAACTTACACTTGTTTTCTATAGAGTTCAGGAGAATGCAGAGCCAAGAACCAGTAACACCACATAATTTTTGGGGGTGGGGGTAGGAAAATCCAGTTTAGTAAACTTTCTTTTATCATCGTACCTGAAATTATAGGTAATCATTTGAGAATGAACGAAAATGTCCGAAAATAGTCAGTAATAAAATATCACGTGGAAGTGTGGCATAAGACTTAATTAATAAATTACAAATATATTGAATTGATGATTGCTCATTACACCAACACAATGTTGAAATTTTTGCTCAATAGGACAGAAACCCTTGTCAGAGTTAAATTCTTTGATTTCCTTGTCTTTCTAGTCATATTTCAATTTGGCGATTTATCTGAAATGTAATAATAATAATAATAATAAGACTATTTTCAATTTGAGGTGATAATGCTCTCCATGTCTGTGTCAAAACAAGAACACTCCTCGGTGATACTGAATTGTGGAAAGAGCAGAGAACATCACATGTAGATAGTAGACACAGCTCTCGATTCACTAAACAAGTAAACCAAACGTCACATTGTAAATATGACATAAATTCATTTTTGTGGAGGAACTGGGAATGATGGGCAAGAAAATGAAATGAAGCGTAAAATCAGATAATTAATACACTAAATTAAAATTTAACGAGTGAAAAACTCTTACAAAGGTAGATGCACAGAGAAGATTTTAGTATAGAAAGCACTTTTTCAAAGAGATCAAGAAGGTAGGGTTTCACCGCCGGTATCTGTGTCCAAGTAGAATTTTATTTTATTTGCGTTAGCCTGGGGTCCAAGACATAATTCGATGCTTGCTGTTTCGTCTCCCAATCCAGGGTACATCATCTGTGGCTATAAGGACTCAAAGAGCAATTTCAGACTTAAGAATCTCAGTAAACCGGACTGTTTTTGTGTATCCATGCTTTAGGCGTATCGTGACGTCGTCAGACCACTGCCTTTAGGTGCAGATCCCAGGCAGACGGGCTCAGTGGTGATAAACCGCACGGCAGTGGCCATTGGTAACTGGCTACAGCCGTGAGCTGTTTATTGAAAAGTAGTTGTTTTCTAATCAACTTTATAATTTGTATTTAATTTAACTGGACGGAATTCTTTTCAGTGGCATGTCTGCAGTAGTACGACCACAGTGCAGGTAAGTTGCGCGCCGCTCGTTGTTTCTGCTGTAGTGCGAGGAGATGTGGAATAGGAAAGGGTTGCGCTCAGTGGCTTGTGTCGCGTCAGCCATCATACTATAATTGCACTCTGAGACTGCCGAGCTACACCGCCATGTCTTACGGGGCACGTAATGGTGGCAGTATTGACACTGTTTGTTTTATTGACCGCTTAGACCCACAAACGGTTAATTTCAATCATTTTTTTCTTTGTAAGTTGTATTTGTTCTTTCGATTTCCTATGGCCTCTCTCTTCAGCCTTGTGTAGTATCTACTGGATCATGATAAAATAACTGTATCGAAGAAACGAATTTGATGATTCCCTGGTCCCACTACAGTACCTGCTTCAACAGAGGTGTCCCAGACAATTATTGCCCTCGTGTTGCTTAAGTCAAATTTTACTAGCTCTTTTTGTAGTTCCTATGTACAGTTGACTGCATATGAAAGAGATTTTATACAGACTGCTGTGGTCAGTGGAGAGCGTATGTCCTTCGTGGTGCGAAGTATTTACACATAGTTCTTGTTAGTTTAAACAATGTCAATATTACGAATTCTTAGAATCTTTACGATGCTATGACTGTGCCTAGGAATAGGAAAAAAGTGTCCGTTTCGTTGGTTCTTTGTCAGTAGATGCTCCGGATCTTTTAGGCTGTTTGCCCTATTTATCTTAAATGATCGAACTTTTGCTTTAAGTACTGTGGCTTTTAGAATCTTTAAGCGCAACCCACCAGTACTTTAAACTTTCCTGTTCTTCGTTTGGGATGATGACAGGAATTCACGTAACTGGATTTGCTATGGAGTTTGGACCCTAAAGCTCCGTCACGTTTCCTAGGTACTTGCAAGTCCTAAGCTGAAATTGGATCTTTTTCTCTTTTTCCGTAGTGAGCTTTATATCAGGATTAATATCATTCAAAAAATGCTGAGAATTCTTTTCCCAGTGAGGTCATACAAGGAAAGTATCATCAATATACTGACACCAAAAAAGAGAGTTTTTCTTCATGACCATCTTAAGGGCTGTTTATTCGACTTTTTACGTTATAGAAGACGCAACAACTGCACTTGATAGGTTATCTATACTCACGACCTCTAATGCTCATGTAACTTGTGCTGTTCAAAGTAAGTTGATACGAGACAATATTTAAACACACCTCATCGGGAGATCACATAGGTCCTTGTTAACGCGATCTAGAATACATACAAGTACAAAAAGAGGCATTTACACCTGGTTTAAGGAACACAAGAGCAAGAGTCATCTTGGAAACAGGGATAATTCGAAAGTAGGAGATAATGCACAAGCACCAAATTCGTTTCTCCGACATTATGATTTGATCAAGATCGAGTTATTAATATGTTACGCAATACGAATTGAGAAACACTTTTCAGGGAAAAAAGGAAGTAGTTAAGTTGGATAGCGAATGGGCGTTACGGCTAAACAAAGCACGCAGCACCAAATCTTAACAGGACAAGCTCAACAACAGAAGTCAGCGCGACTTTGTGATCTTAGACAGTTGTCAGACTACATCACCCGCTTTATTTGCAGTTTTTCTTCCCACTCGTAAATCTTGAATGGAATGGGAAATGGGGATAAAGAAAGTGGTAACAGAAGCACCCACCGCCACACACCGTAAGGTGGTTTGCGCAGTACAGATGTACATCTACGTTACCACTCTGCAGTACGCTTATGCGGCTGATTCTATTTCTCAACCGTTTCACTCTTGAACAGTGCCGCAGGAAAAACGGACACCTAAATATTTTTTTGCTGAATCTGATTTCTCCTATTTTATTACGACAATAATTTCTTTCCACGTACTTCGGTAATAAAACAATATTTTCGCATTTGGGAAGATCGTTGGAGATTCAGATATCACTTTTGTTTTACTTGATATCTTTCCGTCAACTACAACGAACTGTTACCTTTCTGACAGGAAGTGGCGAATCCAGTCCCATTACTGAGACAATACGCCACTGGCACGCAATATGATTAGAAGCTGCTTGTCAGTAACAGTATCAATAGCTCTCTGGAACTGTAAAAATAAGAAATGACTGTGAACGCTTCTGTGGATGACACTCATTCGTTCGTGAGAATAAAGAGGTACTTGCGTTTCAGAATAACGATTAATTCTGAACGTGTGGTGAATGTGTGTTGACGGATAGTTGTCTCAGAGGAATTTCACAATGTGCTGACACAGTATACGTTCCAAAATCCTGCTGCAAATCGCCGTCCGCGGAATGGTTCTGCAATTCATCGGACTGCTCTGACTTCCTTTCTTGGGCACTGGTATAACATGCGCAACTCTCAAGTCTTTAGGTACGGATCTTTCGTTCTGCGAGCGGTTGTATATGTTAAGTATGAAGCTAGTGGACCGGAGGACTTGTCTTTATTAAGTGATTTCAGTTGCTGCGCTACACCGAGAATATTTGCTTATAACTTAGTCGTCTTCTTTGGTGAAGGAATTTCGGAAAACAGTATTTAGTAACTTAGCTTAAGAGCCACTTTCATGGGTAACATTACCAACGCTATGATGTGAATTATGGATTGTGCACTGCCGCTGGTATGCTTGACGAGACCAGAATATCTTTAGGTTTTCTTACATATTTCAAGACAGTTTCGTTGTGGAACCTATTAAAAGCATCTCGCATTGTAGTCTGCGACAAATTTAGAGCTTTTGTAAAACTTGGTCAATCTTGGGGTTTTACGTTCTTTCAAATTTGGCGTGCTATTTACGTGGTTCCTGCAACCGTGTTCTGATCTGTTTTATGTACCATGCTGGGTCAGTTCCGTCTCGTATTAGTTAATTTCGTACAAATCTCTCCACTGCCTGCGGTACTATTTTTTTAAATTTAAGTCACATTTGGTCTGCACTTACATAGTTAGTCCGGAGGGAATGGAAGCTGTCTCTTAGGAAGGCGTCAAACGAATTTTGATCGGCTTTTGTAAAGAGTTACATTTTGTGTCTATTGTTGGTTGATTTTGTTGTTGCGGTATTCAGTGTCGCTGCAACTAGCTTGTGGTTACTGTGTCTGTCAAAATGCTACCTATTTGCTAGGGATTAATCGTTGCTTAGAGGCCGAGTATGTTTACGCAACTATTTACACTTCGAGTGGGATTCTGAACGATCTGTCCACACTAAATTCTGGAAAACACATTTAATACTGATTGAGACGATGTTTTGTGCCTACCACCGACTTTAAGCAAGTAATTTCCGCATCATATCGAGTGTATATTTAAGTCACAAATCATGTGTAGCTATATGAGTGGAGTAAGCATTTGAGATGAGACTTAAGTCTTCATCTGAGTCAAGAGGTCAGTGAAAGTAAGCATTCTATAATTAATTCCAGTTGTTAAGTATAGACTCTACCATCCTGAGTAAGAGAAAGTATCTACTTCATTTTCGCCACAAGACAGACTACTTCTAAGAGCAACAAACACGGCGCCACCACTGTATTTTATATATCCTCTCTGATCACCGCTAGGTTCGTGGTAAAAATTTCGGCTGAACTCACTTGCAACTTTAGCCAGCATTAGTACTTATAACGTTTTATGCTTCAGTGCTTTCTATTATGATCTGGAGCTCTCCTCCTGATAGCCGGCCGAAGTGGCCGCGCGGTTCTGGCGCTGCAGACTGGAACCACGAGACCGCTACGGTCGCAGGTTCGAATCCTGCCTCGGGCATGGATGTGTATGATGTCCTTAGGTTAGTTAGGTTTAACTAGTTCTAAGTTCTAGGGGACTAATGACCTCAGCAGTTGAGTCCCATAGTGCTCAGAGCCATTTGAACCATTTTTCTCCTCCTGATACAGCCGTAAACGTGATCGTTGCAGGGGTACTTATAAAAAGTTCGGGCTGTTCAGCTGTCTGAAACTGCTATCGGTGTCCTTATACCCTGTGGTGATGGCTAGGAGACGATGCGTTAGGCAGCGAAATATGATTTGGACCACGGCGTACAGCTCATGAAACAAAGTGTACCAAGAAAAAAGACCACCAGAATACTGGGGGAAGCAAACGAATAGGGACATGAACAGAAGAATAAAAATACCGAGAATAGAACAGAAGGTGGGGCACATGCTAGTGTTACCACACACCAAGGAGAGGACACATATGATTTGGGGAGCTATACTCGTTTAAACTGATTATCGTGTAAAAATACTTAATAAAGAAATTCCTCATTTTAGGAATGTGACGAAAGATCTGTAAATATGACACATTGGTAGAAGATATGTTAAACATGATCTGCTACTGGAATAAACTTCAGATTATAATGGAACGGATAGACGGGTCGGAGAAAATGTTCATAGATTCAAAGCCGATGACAATCATGCCATCAAATCAACGTTACATCTTAGTGGTATTTACGCATCTGTTGTCGCCGGAGAGGTAATAAAATTTGATTCCTATATGTGAATACTCTATTGGGGAGGATTATTTAAGCCTGTCAACTACCAAGATTAAATTCCCTACACAGATCTTTCTCGGGGACACAGTCGACTGACAGTAATGAACTTAAATCTCTTCATAGAGTTACAGTGAGCAAAGTATGTCACTGCATACCGTGTATAACAGTGGCGACAACCATTCCAATATTAGCTATTTTACAGTGTAGAGGAAAAATTTCAATTTTTGAAATTCGGTTAAGTTTAGCTTTTAGTTTAAGGATTTTGGAAATTATTGTAGTGATGATGATGTGTGTAGAAATGCGGAAAAAGTATGATAATGCTTGGTATCGAGTACTTCCATATCAATATCTTTTTTTACTCCATACTTTTCAATAGATATTCTTACTGATACCAGTTCTTTAAGCAGGTACCGCACTGAATAAATAAACAGATAAAAGGAGACATGCAAGTAGGTAGAACTATTCAGCCAGGCAGAACTAAGTGTGCACAGAAGCATATCACAGTTGACAAATAGGATCTCAAGTCTGTTGATCAGTTAAAGTATGTGCAAGTTGACACAGTTGTTATACACATATACCAATTGATGTATCAGAAAGAATTGCTGCTGGCTAGACATATCTACATGCCCTCAGAGATATCTCCAGTTCTAATGCCATACCACATTCTGCGAAAACGAGAACGCCTCATTATCCTCTACGGTTCAGAAAGCGGGACATCGACAAAAAGGGAGAGGCATAAGTCCTAAGACATGAAAGAATCGCGATGAGAAGAATTAGGGACCCGCTGGCAGGCGGAGATCCTTGGAGAGCAGGAAATAATAACGAAGTTTGTGAGATCTTCAACAAGAGCAACGTTTTACAATATCAACAGATAAAAAGTCTCCAATGGGCAGATCACGTAATCCATAGGCCACAGATCTGATCCCTAAGCAAGCATTCACTGTCCACTTTACGACAAAAAGATCTTTGGGCAGGACAAGAAACAGATGGAAGGTGACGCATAGAAAGATGCGGAAGCTTTGAATGTAGTCAGTTACGGGGAAACAGCAACGGACAGAATGCAATGGTAGCTGATAGTTGACATAGCACTTTGTCTACAGGACCAGTGGCAGCTAGATAAGTAAGCGTGTACGTCATGATCCTAGTAATGTAATAAACTATTCTTGACACTAAACTAAAATTTTGGTCACGTGATTCACTTCAAACAGTTTAAACAACTGAACACACGAGGACCAACATACCAACATTTAAGGAGTGCGTGCCCATAAGCAGAATTATATCAGTTGTCACATGGTTGAAAGAAATCGTACGGCAAAGCGCTTGCAGACAAACAGAGTGCTAGCACGATCGAGCCCCGGTGGGACCGAAGATTTTTCAATCTGCGTTTTAACCTAGCTTTCACGTCACAACGATGTAAGGCGGCAACAGAAAGGATACGTCGTTCGAGCTACATGTTTAGTTGTGGGTCCCCTTTCCCTGTTGAATGACTGGGTTATGTTACGGAAATTCGCCGAAGTGGCGTCCAATTGAAATACTTGTACCAGGTCCCTGAGGCACACGAATTATTATTATTACTGATAAAAGTACAACGAAATGACTTAAGTAAGCCCAACGATCACCCTGATGACAGTGTAGTAGACACTTTAAAGATGAGCTTAATAAGCAAATAGAACGCAGTTTTGAAAAAAACTGAAGATGATTATTTGGCAACAATAATCTGCTTGCTTCACCCAAGATTGAAAAATATTTTCAGTATTCCAGAGCTTGCATTAGGGCAAAATCTACAACAAGTCGTCTATCAGCAACAAGTGTTGGTACAAACGCTGCACCATTAGCAGCGAAGCAGGCTGTGATCCCTTTTTCAAACGGTATACGACTTCCGGCGTCATCACAAGTAAACGAAAGCAAAGTAAACGAAGCAGCTCCCTCTTTCGAACCTGCTCTGCCTGATCAAAATGACCCAATGAACTAGTCTGTGATACCTGTGGCATCACTGTTGGATAAACGTTTAGAGAAGTGAGAAGACATATCATTTTATTCCCCCAGTTCTGTAAGCTTGCAATGAGTATCTGAAGATTTCAACAACATTAGTAATCTCCAAGCTTTTATTTTCAAAGTTAACCAATGCGTTGTCAGTGCTAAGTAAAAGATTGTCAGCGAGACGACTGGACATATAAAATGTTGTTTTTTAGTGACTACAGTACACAGAGTGATAAATGAAGGTTTAGGTACGAATTAATTTATTTTGCTTTTGGTACTGTCCAGTTGTTTTCTGATAATCTGTTATGTAATTTTAAATTTGTTCTTCCTATTTTAAAAAAAAATCTATAATGAAATTAAAAAGTTGCTTTATCTAAAGCTTGTATTATTCCGCTTAAGACTTGTGAAAATCGATTGCGCTCTATCACAGATAGATTGAAAAATAAATAGAAATGGAGAAATGAGAGCAGACAGAATACCTAACCCTTTCATCAATCCTATACACCGATACATGAACATAGCGATGCTTCTATGATTACTATAACTTTCTTGCGATGTTATTTATGAGTAACACCTTCCATACACAATGAGCTAAGGTAGATATACTTTATTTCCCAAAACCTGTTTTCGGGTTTATAACACCTGATACAGAGCAAAACAACTGTATGTTCATCGATTTATACAAATTGATAACTGTGCCTGTAGCAGCACTTACTAAAGTAGCTCTGTAGCAATGACATGCATATCAGTTAGTACGATAGGATTTAACTACCACAAGAAAGTGGTTCAACAAATATGGTAATGTCACATGCTAATATAGTGGTTTTCAATTACGGAACCCAAGATTTAACACGGTCTTTTAAAAGACCTGACACACTTAAACCAAAAACTTAGGTCAAATGTAACAAGGAGTAGCACAAATTTAGTAAAAATGTTTGAACGGTTTTAAATATCCGAAGCTAACAGAATGATTTTAAATTATAAACCAATGATTAAATTAGTCCTTTCCGAGAGCAGTCAAATTTAAGGAAATACAAGTGTCAGCAAAAGGCCTGGCTAAATACGGAGAGCTTGATTAAGAAAGGCCACTGAACAAAAAAGTATCCAAACCAAAAGGCCAAAATACGTGTACTCTGAAAAGATTTTGGCCCACACGAACCTATTAAGAAAAGACAACTTAAGCAACAGTCGCCGTGCAGAAGAACAAAAAAATGGCTCTGAGCACTATGGGACGCAACTACTGAGGTCATCAGTCCCCTAGAACTTAGAACTACTTAAACCAAACTTACGTAAGGGCATCACACATATCCATGCCCGAGGCAGGATTCGAACCTGCGACCGTAGCGGTCGCGCAGTTCCAGATTGTAGCGCCTAGAGCCGCTCGGCCACCTCGGCCGGCATAGAAGGACAGCTTCACACAAGTTTAGGGCAGCAGCGAATCCCAAATGCTGGTCAATAATATCGTGCCGCTGGTGCACCGAACCAACTGCAAGCGTAGACTGCAGAAATAGTAGCTGACTCACCAGGGGATGCCTAGAAACATCAAAAGGTCAGTTGTTACGACAGCACATTTTCAGCAAATAGCTGCCTAAACTTGCGTGCGCGATGGTGAGCATGAAATGATGATGAAGACAATACAACACCCAGTCCACGAGCTGATAAAATCTCCAAATCCGCCGGGAAAAAACCCGAACCCGCTGCATGAGAGTCAAGCACCTTACCACTCGGCTAAGCAAGCGAACAAACCAACCACTAATAGATTATCACCACAATCTCCACACCCAAGGATCACAAGTAAGTTACACAGGGCCCTCGCGAGTCCCGAAACAGGCAGGCCCAAACAGTTTGTAAAAGATATACATACTGCACTGATGGTGAATCCAAACTTCTCCGAAAGCACAGATTCACCACTCACGGTAAAATTACTTAGGGCAAGGCAGTAACAACAGAGCTGACTAATGCTGCCCAACTTGATCACACAAAACGGCTCGACAACAGGGAAGAGGTGCCAATTCAGTGCACCGGAAACAGCTAATCATAATGGAAGTCGTTCCGTTGTAACGGATCTCTCAAGCCTATTCAGTCAAGACACCGACCACGGGCGCTTGACAACGCACATTTTCTCCAACCGACTTCCTTCCTCCTTGCACTCGGTGACTGTTCGTTCCACACTCGCTCACCTCGAAAACATTTCAGAGTTTCATACCAGAAGACCAAGCGCAAGAGGGCCGATTGGCGACCAGAGGGAAAACGAAACAAGGATTCGATCTACAGACCGCAATCGATATGAGCCAACACGGCTCACGGAGTATATAGTTTGTAATGTATGCTATTGCTGACATATCTTCGGGAGTGATATTTCTTGATAATGTATGACTCCCTAACTGTCACATTGTGTAAACAGTCTACGTTACCTGACTTTTGTTACTTCTAAGGTAGCATTTATGTATATCTGTGACGTGCAGTGTTTTTCTTTTGTTCACTGTTGGTATATGAATTTATAACATACAAAAAAGTATAACATTCCAAAATAGTAAAACGTATCAAGTCAAATTAGGCAATTTTAGACCCAGGACATAAACACTGAACCAAAATTATTGTTTTCCTGTTTCGTACTTTTTGTGTATCGTCTCTTCATATAGGCCTACCTACTGTCAAAGTGTAATTTACATATGTGAATGTGTGTCACATATACAGGGTGTTACAAATAGCTACGGCCAAATTTTCGGGAAACATTCTTCATGCACAAATAAAGAAAAGATGTTATGTGGACATGTGTCCGGAAACGCTTAATTTCCATGTTGGAGCTCTGTTTAGTTTCGTACTCTACTGTACTTCCTCGATTCACCGCCATGATTTCATACGGGGTACTCTACCTGTGCTGCTAGAACATGTGCCTTAACAAGTACGACACAACATGTGGTTCATGCACGATGGAGCTCCTACACATTTCAGTCGAAGTGTTCGTACGCTTCTCAACAACAGATTCGGTGTCCGATGGATTGGTAGAGGCGGACCAATTCCATGACCTCCACGCTCTCCTGACCTCAACCCTCTTGACTTTCATTTATGGAGGCATTTGAAAGCTCTTGTCTACGCAATCCCGGTACCAAATGTAGAGACTTTTCGTACTCGTACTGTGGACGGCTGTGATACAATATGCCATTCTCCAGGGCTGCATCAGCGCATCAGGGATTCCATGCGACGGAGGGTGGATGCATGTATCCTCGCTAACGGAGGACATTTTGAACATTTCCTGTAACAAAGTGTTTGAAGTCACGCTGGTTCGTTCTGTTGCTGTGTGATTCCATTCCATGATTAATGTGATTTGAAGAGAAGTAATAAAATGAGCTCTAACATGGAAAGTAAGCGTTTCCAGACACATGTCCACATAACATATTTTCTTTCTTTGTGTGTGAGGAATGTTTCCTGAAAGTTTGGCCGTACCTTTTTCTAACACCCTGTATATGAATACGATACTGAATTCCTGAAAAGGCAGGTAACACAGACTTTTGACCTGTCAGTTCCATTTTCTCATTTTATGACCGTTATGTCAAACATTACCATATTGTCACTGCCTAAGATTTGTCAGCGGTTATATACATCACAATCTGTGTGCTATGTTACAAGACAGATTTCAGAAACTGTCATTTTAACTGACATGTATTTCATTGCTGTTGAGGTACTTACTGTTAGATGACTGATATTAGTGATACCGTAAGTATCGATGATCATACATTTCTTTGTTCCCCTGCACCATATGGCACTGATGATGGGTCACAGGCATGAAAACTGATTTTGGCAAACAAAACATTACTACTTCAGCTCTTGGTGTACAGGAGATGTCCTTTAATAAGTATCTGAAAACTGCAGAGCACCAAGCCTTCAAGATTTTTATTTATGAGCAAAGTGTTGATAGCTTTCGTTCGATGCTGTGTTCGTAGATGTGTATGTGTGTGTATGTAATTGGGTCTTTTCGCAGCCCACCTGTGTAGGAATGCCGCCCAACCACTGGGTGCTGTTGGTTCGCCATTCTCCAGAAGGTCGGTTGCGGTCGGCTCTATCTCAGGTGCGCGTGTGCATCACGGGAGGCGCCGCTCTCAACGCTAAGGCCCAACGTTGGATTGAGGGACGCACGGGCCGGCGGCTGAAGCAGTGGTACGGCCAGACGGAGGCCTTCCCGGCCTGCAACGTCCTCCTCAGCCACTCGCCTCCACCACCCGGCTCTGTGGGTCGCCTCGATCCGGGGGTACAGGCCAAGGTACAGCACACCATGCACAGTGACTAGCTGCGTCTGTCTGCTTTTTTCACTTACTTCTTATCCACAGTGTGGACACGAAATCAATCGAGAAAATCTCAGACTTCGTTCGGGTTATTTTCTGAGTGATTCGGTATAAGCGACCTGAGGAGTCCAGTGGCTTCTTACAGGATAACTAAATTTCTTTTGATTTCTCTTCGCCATTGTAGCAGAGGATTTGGGTGGGCTGGTGACGTGCGAGCGATGCTTCTTACTGTTACATTTATACGTATTACTAAAATGGATGTCTTGCACATCTAATCCTAAACCACTTAACCGACTGCAACCAAACGTGGTACACCTAAACATTATTTACTGGTGATCGTTGCTGGGGGGGGGGGGGGGGGGGGGGCGGCGGTGAGAACCACCTAACTAGTAAATGGGGAGTGGGGTGAAAAAGGAGTGTAGTGCGTGATGTGTGAATGTCCAATGTTTGAGACTGAGAGCACTTACTGACTTGCAACAGTCTTTACACATTATTTTAAACCATTACTAAGTTCTTCCTTGCTGACAAATGAAATCATGGAAGGAGATATGTTTACTTTTCCACTGTTCAGGCAGTCAAAGTACCACGCATGTCACGACGTTATAACTTACTGGGCCAAGAATGGCATTCAGGACACATTTTACTGACAGTATTTTCATATACCACTGAAAGTAAATGCAAAATCATATCATTATACTGCCCACCGTTCAGGAGATATATGATAATAAATAATAAGATGCGTGAAAAACTACTGCATCATGCACGACGTTTAAATAAATTTCGCAGACAGTATTCGCATATTCCGCTGAATATACGTACAAAATTATTTCATTGTACATCACATAGTTCAGGATACATGTCACATGCATTAAGCACAAAGCCAGACACTGCACAGTATTGGTGCTGACGCAAAGCTATAAATAATAGCTGGACAATGCCAGGTTCCACTGCTAGAAACTTTTATCTGCCACCATAGGAGCTCATACAAAAGGTAATGTCCCCTTTCTTTATTAAAAAAAATGTTCAAATGTGCGTGAAATCTTATGGGACTTAACTGCTAAGGTCAACAGTCCCTAAGCTTACACACTAAGGACAAACACATACACTCATGCCCGAGGGAGGTCTCGAACCTCCGCCGGGACCAGCCGCACAGACCATGACTGTAGCGCCCTAGACCGCTCGGCTAATCCCGCGCGGCTTTCATTATTCGTCAACAATTTCAAATGCAACTGTGAAACCTCTAAACCAGAACACTGACGATTAGTTTGTGACTTTTCAATACAATCTCTGTCCTTTTCCGCAGTTCCATTCCACCTTTTAACGAATACGTGTAATCCAGCGTGGTAAAAGGCAGATCCTATTTCAGAAGCCATTGTCACACAGTGCTTTCATGGGCTACTCATTTTCTAAGACAATCTCGTGATGAGCTTCTTTCAGTGGCCTGAACTGATGGATCTGGTGGTGCCTGGTCATGGCTGTAAGGAGGCAAGACTTCCAATTCATTCTCCACAATCTCTTCAGCGGGGTGGCGACAGGTGTGTGATATTGTGCTTTAGTACAAAAAGCAGCTGCTTCGCTGAGTTCAAGAGTTGTGACATTTTGGACAGAATTTTTTGTGCGTCCTTGCTCCAAAAATTTAACCGTTATCACACCCTCTGCGTCTAAGAATTCTAGAGCCACTATATTCCCTGCCGATTGGATTGTTTTGAGCTATTTCTTATTTGGTGAGATTTTGTGATGCCTTTCGACTGACTGTCTATTTGTTCAGCTTCAAGAAAATAAACCCACATTTCGTCTTCAGTCGCAGTGTTTTCCATAAATTCCTCTACTTCGAAACAGAAGCGCTGCCACTGTTGGGAGGCACTTGTTTTTCTTGTGTACGTAATCTCGTCGGATATCATTCTTGCTACGCAAGTTGGACAAGCCTTTGAATATACATTGCTGAATAATCTTCATCACACTGCCTTTACTGTGGGAGGTAATTCACCACGAATCATCCGCAGCCTTCCGCCGGTGACCACAATGATGCGATCGACTCGCTGAATGTTGTGTGGAGCCACTCCAGTCACCGGCATGCCACTTGTCGTTTCGTTAACAAAAGATGTTTGCAGGTCTCACATTGGAGAGTGATGCGTCATAGATAGCCTCTCCTACCCACGTGGCGCCTTCTCGTGGTGCCAAAAGTCAAGCTCGGCATTTCCCAGGCTCACACGGTCGTTGCCTTGCGTCAGAAGGGATAGCTGCGACCCAACCCGATGTTAAAGCGAAGGGTCCGTGGCACAGGGGGAGTTGTGTCCAGGGACTGAAGATCTGTCCCTTGGAGAGGGCTTGAAAGGGCTGCTGTGCCTGGCGAGGGCGGCGGGGGCGGGGGGCGTTTCTCACCTCACGAGCGACTCTTCAGCGCTGGGTGTTCGCCTCCCTCTTGCTGCAGAGCATAGAACACCAGGTGCTCTGCATGCCAGCGACGTCGTTTGTCGGCATGGGATCTCGGTACAAGTCGGCAAGGATGCTCGGCATAGCCCGCGAGGAGTAACTGGGGGGGGGGAGGGGGGGGCGATTCTGCCAAACCTAGAGGCTGGTGACATCGCCTGGGCCAAGTTAGCTGGGTCCAGACGGCTGAACGACTGGGTGACCGCCCCACCACCAGAGTAATAGTGGGTTCTTGGCCAAGAGATGGAAGCCCGGGCTAGTGCGCAGTAAAGGAAGACGGGTGCATTCACCTCTCCAAAGGTAGGGGTATACTTGCTGAACCCGGCAGCTCAGGAGTGGCCTTGTCCAAGGGGTGAGGTCAGTGGGTGAGGTGTAGCAGTACCCATTCCCACCCACCCCACCCCTCCGCCCCTCTGTGCCAGGGAAGCTGTTGTCGGGCAAGAGAAGGGCTCCGACCTTCCTCAATCATCTAAAAACCATGAGAACCGAGCAAGAGACGAGCGATTTGAGTGCGCGTTTGAGGGCTTCAGTGCTGACTGTTTCTGCCTCAAAGAGGGCCTGGGACAGACAGAGGAAACTGTTCTGTAGATACATGACGGGATAAGTCAGATCCTTGACTTGAGCGTAAAAATCGGGAAGATTAGCTATCAAAACATGGGGAGCTTTCAAGCCCCAAATATCCGCAGCTCGTGGTCGTGCGGTAGCGTTCTCGCTTCCCGCGCCCGGGTTCCCGGGTTCGATTCCCGGCGGGGTCAGGGATTTTCTCTGCCTCGTGATGACTGGGTGTTGTGTGATGTCCTTAGGTTAGTTAGGTTTAAGTAGTTCTAAGTTCTAGGGGACTGATTACCATAGATGTTAAGTCCCATAGCGCTCAGAGCCATTTGAACCAAGTCCCAAATAACAAAGGAAACCATTGCAAAAGTGTCACAAAGACTGGACACGGCGGTCTTTCTAAGACCTCTGTCTTGTCACGACATAAAGAAATTGCAGGAAATCTTCACAACAACAGTGTATCCTGCAAAAGACAAAATAAGGATCAATAAACTATAGGCAACGAAGAACGTGTCATTGTAGATGACAGAGGCAGATGAGAACAACATTCCTAATAACCAAAAACTAAGTTAAGCAGTAAAGTGTGAGCCACCTAAGAAGCGGAATTCATTGGTAATACTATATTTCGTGGCAATTATACTAAAGGAAAATCAAATCTACGAAACAATATGCCAGCAAAACTTTGATGATAAGAATGTGGAAACCTTTGAAAAAGAGTTTAAGCTGCGCTTCAAGACTGGGCCTCAGGAATCTGACGTTGTACATCACGTTGCCGAGGTTTCCTAAAAATTGTGACGTAAATTAACCACTATGGGCAAAAGCTACTTGGTTGTCATGCAATAAACTTGATAGATTATCTGGTAGTACCACAATTGTGGCCATCTGGACCATGTAAACAAGCACTGTGAACGAAGTCCGGAATGCTCTAGGTGCAGCGCTGAAGATAATGCACGGAAAAATTGTGGTAGAACTGGGGTGAGCGTTTCCTGATCCCGAAAAGGAAAGAAGACCTGCTACACCAGTGGGAGGAAGTTCCCTACCTACATGATGCTACAGCAGCGATTCATCGTTACAGTGAACTATGGCTGAGGCCACACCTGAACACAGTAAGCCTAAGAGTAAGTCCCCGAGCAAAAGGGAAAGGAATACAATGAGGACCAGAAGATTCCAAGAATTTTCACGGATGTTGGCCGAGTCTCGAGACGATGGACGTATATGTTCAAACTGACGCCTGAGGTCAGGGAGAAGCTCCCTCTCCTCTATGCCAGGGAAAGAGGTCCTCTGTAGATAGGAAGTGGCCAAGAGGGCATCCTGTGGCAGGGAGTTCACCAGTGATGAAGAAGAATGACATATTTTCATTCTAAGAAAACGAGTGCAAGTAAACAATGTGAGCAGTACGAGTGGCTTAACAGATTCACTTCCTCACAGAAGTTTCGGACCCGGGCGCTGTGGCCTAGCCGTTCTAAGCGCTTTAGTCCGAAACCATGCGGCTGCTAAGGCCGCAGGTTCGAATCCTGCCTTGAGCATGGATGTGTGTGATGTCCTTAAGCCGTCGGCACACGGACCGTGCTGTCGAACGTTAACGTTGAGCGTGCCAAGTTCAACGTGCTGCTGAACGCTCAGGAACGATGCGACTTGTGCGTACGGTACTTGGGCCCCAACGTAGCATACGCGATCGCAACGCACTCCAGCGGCAGTTGAGGAATGTTTCTAGTTCGTAAATCACATTGTTTACTCAATGGGTGCGCCTAAAAATTCTTACGTTAGCTCTGTTAAAACGCACATTTCCTCCATCGTCCACGAAAAGGAAAGTAACATGTCCAATCAATAAGGACAGAGGCTTATAAAAGTTCCATTACAAACAGTGCCGGACAAATTTGGAATACTTCTCCGCATAAGATAAACATTATTTCATCATTCTCACATTTTAGTAAAACCCCAAGGTCCGTCTTACTTGATCACTGTTCCTACCCAGTAGGAGAATCTTTGCAACATGTGAATTACGAAGCGTAAAAGAAAAAGGAGCAAAATATCTTTATACAAGTAGCTGTCCTGTAGATTAAGCCAATCGAACAGTCACTCCTCAAAAAAAGGTGAACTTATATTTAAATAACATCAAATATTATACTATATACTTTAATTAAACCAATAATAAAGTACCAGAACCTAATAAAAATGTCAATGTTAGGAAAAACATTCGGTAGTGGCAAAACGCGAACCACCGCCCCAACACATATCGCAACAGCAGACAGTGATAGTAGTCATTACATTACACCAGCAACTTCCAAACTATATCTAACTATAGTATCTTCCCCCTTGCTGAAAACCTTAATCGTAGATATGATACTAATTGAAGTTTAATTATAACAAATTGCACCAAGAAACTGCGTTTTGGGTGGATCTTCAAATAGCCTGCTCTCATAATACGCAAGTTACAATAATTCTTTTGCCACGAAAATGATATTTCACATTATTTTATTGGAACGAATCACGCAGTTAACAACGGGTTTTCCAGTGATTCTCAATTTGCTGGTGCTCAGAAACGGCATATATACATATAGGCTTGAAATGAATGCCAATATGGCGCCTCACAACTCTGTACTGAAGGGAGACAGCGTGCTTGTGACGTAGTTGGCGTTGTGCCATCTCATTGGTCAACGCTCAGAGGCACGCTCAGAATATCTGACATGCCAGATATTGCTCTGCACGTTCGGAAAGACTCCCGAACGTGCTATTCCACGCTATGACGTCAGAAACTCGGCACGCTCAACGCTCAACGTTCGGATGCACGGTCCGTGTGCCGACGGCTTTAGGTCAGTTAGGTTTACGTAGTTCTGATGACCTCACATTTTAAGTCCCATAGTGCTTACAGCCATTTGAACCATTTTTCAAGTTTCGGAGGCATCCTGTTAGGGTATAGCCAGACTTGGAACATGCAATGCGGCCTGCGCGCCTGGAGGATACGGCAGTCCTCACTACAGCTCTGAGGCATGTGGTGTGTGACTGCAACGAACTCGGCAGAGACTTCAACTTTTCTGTAATGACGGCTGTGGACAGAATACAGCTCAGCACAATGAATCTCCCCACTAACTTTGGCGCCCTGTGGGGCTTAATTAAAACGTTTTCGAAAGAAGAAACGAAAAGTTCGACCTGGATGAACTACAAAATCAATCTGTCCTAACAAATAGGAGGATGGCGCATGACTGAAGGAAAAATTGGCCAGAATCACACATTCACTCGTACTTCCCATGAAGATCAGGCTTAATATGGGACAGAAAACGCGCGTAACTGTAGACTGGTAATGCAGGAACTTCGAAGAGTGGTGGAGGAGAGGAGTCTGGACGTGCTCTGTCTGCAGGAGCTGTACTCCATCGCTGGGCAGATCCCATTCACGGCTGAAAAGTGAAACTGACAGTCACAGTCCCCTGACACCTTTCTGGCGACCACTGCAACGGCCTGGAACTTCAGTCAGCTATTGGTGCATACCTCATTAATATGTATTTTCAGTATGGAAGAGAAATTGACGAGCTCTAAGACAAGCTAGTTCAGCTGGCCACGGCGATGCGGGGGCGTAGATTCATTGTGACGGCAGATATAAATGCCGAGTCGCTCCTATGGTTCAGTGGCACTCGGGATGACCAGGGACAGAAAGTGGAGGAGACTATTGTGGCGCTACAACTCATGGTTCCCAGTAGACAAGGGAACACCCCCCCCCCCCACCTACACTGTGGAGGTGGCGAGGGTACAAACACTGACGCTGCGTTAGTAATGTCAAGTCTTGCGAGCAATGTGAAAGACTGGTGGTCTTGGACAAAGTTATCACCAGAGACCATGATTTAATAACATTTTCACTGCCTGGTATGGACTGCCACTGGGACAGCTACAATCGGACCTTTTGTGAGCTCCTACCCTGGGAGTGTGTACATACCTATATTGCCGGACGGAGACGACAGTGTAGAAGAGTACGCTGAGAAACTAGTGACATCAGCTACCACGGCGGTGAAGTCAGCCATTCCAACCAGGAGGAGAGCCATTGCGGCTTCTCCATCTCATTGTAAGCTGAAATATGGTAGACGCTTCAGTCTGTAACGAGGGCAAGGAGCTACTATCAGCAGAGTGTCATCTGGGAGCAAAAGCAATGTTGGTTGCATCTACACTCCTGGAAAGTGAAATAAGAACACCGTGAATTCATTGTCCCAGGAAGGGGAAACTTTATTGACACATTCCTGGGGTCAGATACATCACATGATCACACTGACAGAACCACAGGCACATAGACACAGGCAACAGAGCATGCACAATGTCGGCACTAGTACAGTGTATATCCACCTTTCGCAGCAATGCAGGCTGCTATTCTCCCATGGAGACGATCGTAGAGATGCTGGATGTAGTCCTGTGGAACGGCTTGCCATGCCATTTCCACCTGGCGCCTCAGTTGGACCAGCGTTCGTGCTGGACGTGCAGACCGCGTGAGACGACGCTTCATCCAGTCCCAAACATGCTCAATGGGGGACAGATCCGGAGATCTTGCTGGCCAGGGTAGTTGACTTACACCTTCTAGAGCACGTTGGGTGGCACGGGATACATGCGGACGTGCATTGTCCTGTTGGAACAGCAAGTTCCCTCGCCGGTCTAGGAATGGTAGAACGATGGGTTCGATGACGGTTTGGATGTGCCGTGCACTATTCAGTGTCCCCTCGACGATCACCCGTGGTGTACGGCCAGTGTAGGAGATCGCTCCCCACACCATGATGCCGGGTGTTGGCCCTGTGTGCCTCGGTCGTATGCAGTCCTGATTGTGGCGCTCACCTGCACGGCGCCAAACACGCATACGACCATCACTGGCACCAAGGCAGAAGCGACTCTCATCGCTGAAAACGACACGTCTCCATTCGTCCTTCCATTCACGCCTGTCGCGACACCACTGGAGGCGGGCTGCACGATGTTGGGGCGTGAGCGGAAGACGGCCTAACGGTGTGCGGGACCGTAGCCCAGCTTCATGGAGACGGTTGCGAATGGTCCTCGCCGATACCCCAGGAGCAACAGTGTCCCTAATTTGCTGGGAAGTGGCGGTGTGGTCCCCTACGGCACTGCGTAGGATCCTACGGTCTTGGAGTGCATCCGTGCGTCGCTGCGGTCCGATCCCAGGTCGACGGGCACGTGCACCTTCCGCCGACCACTGGCGACAACATCGATGTACTGTGGAGACCTCACGCCCCACGTGTTGAGGAATTCGGCGGTACGTCCACCCGGCCTCCCGCATGCGCACTATACGCCCTCGCTCAAAGTCCGTCAACTGCACATACGGTTCACGTTCACGCTGTCGCGGCATGCTACCAGTGTTAAAGACTGCGATGGAGCTCCGTATGCCACGGCAAACTGGCTGACACTGACGGCGGCGGTGCACAAATGCTGCGCAGCTAGCGCCATTCGACGGCCAACACCGCGGTTCCTGGTGTGTCCGCTGTGCCGTGCGTGTGATCATTGCTTGTACAGCCCTCTCGCAGTGTCCGGAGCAAGTATGGTGGGTCTAACACACCGGTGTCAATGTGTTCTTTTTTCCATTTCCAGGAGTGTATATCGAGAAGCGGGACCTAAGGGCACTGAGGCTGAGAGGCTGGGCGAGGTACGTATAGAAATAATTGGCTACAAACCCATAGGGCGTTCCGTACAAATTGGTAAACGAGAAAATAAGGTCACCAGTGGTGTTATCCATCGTCAGGGATTAGGACCAGACGACGGAATCTAGGCGGAAAACTGCCGAGGTCCTCCTCTGAGCTCTGTTGCCTGATGCGGAGGATGACTGAAATGACCAACGACGAAACACGATTGAAGATCGGCAAGAGTATGAGAATAACACTTCGGTGTATCCCTCCTCAGAAGAGGAAGCTTCTGCCCAAATGAAAACCATAAGCCGGCTACTGTGGCCGAGTGGTTCTAGGCGCTTCAGTCCGGAACCACACTGCAACAACAGTCGCAGGTTCGAATCCTGCCTTTGGCATGGATGTGTGTGATGCCTTAGGTTAGTTAGGTTTAAGTAGTTCTAAGTCTATGGGACTGATGACGTCACATGTTAATTCCCAAAGGGCTCAGAAACATTTGAACCAACCAAAACCATAAAGAACGGCAAAGTTCCAGGCCCAGACGGCATTATAGTGGAATTAGTGCCATTCAGTGCCCCCAGTTGGTGGGGCCTCTCACTAAGTTGCATAATGATGGAAGGTCCAGACAAAGACCCGACAGAGGCAAAGTCGTAGGCGCATCTGTCTGCTGCACCTCCTGGGCAAACATTTTGAGAAGCTGCTAGCAGACAGACTGACAGCACACTCTGCGCTGTGCACTCGGCTTTCGGTTGGGAGTATCGGTGTCTAACACAATCGCCCTGGCGGCTGAGTTCTGGGGGGAGGGGCGGCGCGACTGTTAGTGTTAATGGGACTCTGTCCACTTTATATCAAGATCAGGGGCAGGCAGCATGGTACTGGGCAAAGAAAGAATAAAGAGAGAAAAAAATTCAAATAATGGGAATCCAAGTAGGAGACAAAGCGGAATTCAGAAGAAGGGGTGAGGAATTATGGAAGGAGCAGTGGGAAGCTGATGAAACTTTGAGCAGAACTTACGAGTTGCTGCCGAATATCAGGGAGCGCCTGCTGCTCAGGTAGTTTGAACCAACCAGAGGACAGCTGCACTTCCTTATCAGACATGGACTGTAGCCGGCATGTCTACGTCAGTTCGGGAAGTGGGCCACACCATCGTGTGACTGTGTCGCCATAAAGGGCACTCCAGACCAGTTAGTGTACGAGTGCCCCCATTTTGAAGACCTAGCATCACTACTTAGGCAACAGTTAACCAATCGCGCCACACACCATCTGCTCAGGGAACAGGACACATTCCAAATTCTTAATGAACTTGCAAATGAAATATCAAAAAAAGTCTTAAGGGAGTTTCAAAGGAACAGTCAGAATAACGCACCAATCAAGACTCTATGCACCTGACTTCCTCCGCCGGGGTGTGGACTTGGCTAGCCGCCTCATGACTGGGATCTACCACGTCTCGGATTTAGGGGGAGGGTGCGTAGATCACAAATTACAACAAAGCAATAATTACGACAGTAGTAATACAAACTTTAGGTTTGATGTAGGTTAAGGTAGGATGAACAGTTGGCATAAAACTGCAGCGAATTTCAAGATTTAGGCCAGCCCGGTGCCAGTGGCATGCCTACTGGGATTAGTTCGGTGGACACGGCCGACACCGTAGGTTTATATATCACACAGGCACACCTGTAACACTGCAGGTAGTGTAGGCTAGCTTTAACATGTGTACAATGTAGTATAGAATTAGAGTATAGACACTAGCATACTAACCCTGGAGATTGTTCGGTAGTTAAGGTAACATATAGAATGAACAATGATGGCATAGGCAAATGAAAATGTCGTGTGACTAGACCTCCCGTCGGGTAGACCGTTCGCAGGCTGCAAGTCTTTCAATTTGACGCCACTTCGGTGACTTGCGCGTCGATTGGGATGGAATGATGATGATTAGGACAACACAACAGTCAGTCCTTGAGCGGAGAAGATCTCCGACATAGCCGGGAATCGAGCCCGGGCCCTTAGGATTGACATTCTGTCGCGCTGACCACTCAGCTACCGGAAGCGGACATGGCGTAGGTAAGAGATGCCCATAGTGGAGTTATAACATAACAAAATACACAACTTGTAGCAAATAATTTTTCTGACGTAACTGTAATGTTTATGTAGAATGAGTGAGATAGTGGGCTGCTTGTATATGAAATTGTTCTTTTGAATATTGAATTTAAAAAAAATGGTGTTTGCCCTTTAGTTTCCCTACGTCGACGAACTTACCGTCTAACAGTGTTGATATCCACTGCTACACCGCTGTACACATTTTTCATTGTTCCATGAATGCGAACAATCGTTTCTCCTTTTCAGTTCAAGAACTGTATCACAGGAAGCTGTCTGATACGAACAGCGATGTCGACTTTTTTGCTAGTGACTGTGGTACTGGCATCTGTTGTTGCTGGATGTTACCACTGCAGTGTATTGGAGGAGACCTTTTGCGGAATACCGCCAAATTCATATTTTTCACTTAACAATATTTAAGGAGAAAGGAGTAGGAAGCATTACTTTTTGAATGAACCTCACACATTACAACACGGAAGCTCTAACGTCAACACAGTTACCTACATCAGCTAAGATCAGAAATAAGCTGTACCGTATTTTGTCTGTGAGTAATTCTTACTTAAGACGACCACAGAAAAATTAATAATATAAATCTTAAGAGATCCAAATGTAACTAAACAATAATCTTATTCGAACCTGACGACATTTAAAGTGGGCATGAATCGAGAAACAAATATCCCAATATCGGTCAGTAATAGCTTTAAAAGTAGGCACACAGAACCATGCTGCTTAAGAATAGCAATTGTCACACAAATATGTACACTCTATCAGAAATAACACCCACCGACTACTCAACCGTTGCTAACGGACAATACAAATACTAGGGAAATCATCACAACACAGACAGAACTTATATCTGTACATAATGTTCAAATCACAATCACTGCGTGAGTAAAGTTATCAAAATGCAATGAAATATTACTCTCTTCTATAGAATGGCCCATGACGTATTAAAGAATTTCAGTTCAAAATATCGAGTCGGTTTCAGCATATTTTAAAACAACATAACATGCACGTACAAACTTAACCCCCTTTGGTACATGATGTGCAATAATTTACGCTGGCAGAACCTACGAGGGCGTGCTAAAATGTAAAGCCTCCGAATATTTTACCTTAAAGCTCTTAATAACTTTTAAATAAAAGAAATTTTATTATTATTCTGCATATTTAATATCCCTATCTATATATTTATTTCCCTGGATTGTTACCTACCGACAAACACCTATTTCCCAGAGAGATACCAGTTTGTTGAAACCGTTACTTCAGAATGTTTGACGTTTCTGATGGAGCCATAACCTCACCTCTCCTTGCACCGCTTTATCATTATCAAAATGAAGTCTTCGAAGGTGTACTTCAAGTTCCGGAATCAGATGCAAATCGTAAGGGGCCAAGTCGGGGCTTTATAGAAGGTGATCGCCGATGCTGAACCCAAGGCATCGGATTGTTGTAGATGTCAAAACGCTCGCGTGTGGTCGGTCATTTTCATGCTGAAGGAGAGGATGCTGCATGTGACGGCGAATTCTTCGAATTCGTGTTTTCAGTTTCTTTGTGCACAGACATAACGCACAGTCATGTCACCTGCTACAAATTGGGACCCTATGGTAGCAGAGGCTTGCAATTGCATCAGCGAAGCAGGGAGGTTGACATATAACAACCCGTATTGAAAACAGAATAAAAAATTTGGAAGCTTTACTTTTCAGAACGCCATGATATCAGCTGCCCAGTAATAGATGCATGCACCAAAAGCATAATACTTGGTGACCTGCACTATTCTGCAGTAGGTGAAGCTCCTCCATTCGTCGTCTCTGCCTTTGGGCTGCTTTCTTCTCATGGACAACAGCAAAAGATAGCGCCCGCCTCACGTCCGCGTAGACTGTTGCGGCTCTGCATACATGCTGTCCGATTCCGCAGCACTCACCGTTTCGGTCTCTCTCTTCCTCGCTCGCTGGCAGTCAACAAACTGTCACTCACTCCACCACGATGACCGAGATCGACCAGAGGGTAGCTTGCATCGATGCTCAAGCACATGAATTCCCATCTCACGATGAGTTCAAATGTGTGTGAAATCTAATGGGACATAGCTGCTAAGGTCATCAGTCCCTAAGCTTACACACTACTTAACCTAAATTATCCAAAGGACAAACACACACACCCATGTCCGAGGGAGGACTCGAACCTCCGCCGTGACCAGCCACATAGTCCATTACTGCAGCGCCCAAGACCGCTCGGCTAATCCCGCGCGGCTGCCCTCTCACGATGAGGGCCTCCACAAACCGCCAGAAATATTGTCACCAGCGGTGGGAAGTACAAACGTGCTGCCTCGCAAGGCAAATCATTTTTCTTTCCATCGGTAGTACGCTGAAAATATCTCGACAACATATTAAAGTCGGTCATGCACGCTTTGTGTCTAGTGGAAACAATCTCTTCGTTGAAATGCATTCTGTCCTGAGCGCAGGGGGAGTACAGCGCTTTGTACTATAGGGGTGGAGGGGTGACCGCTTCAGTTACTTCTTGCTTGACGACCCGCACACACAGTCTCAGTAATGCACAGCACGGCACTGCAGCCTTTGAATATCTGTATGCTAAGGAAATGTTCTCCTTGCGTGGACTGACATTAAAATCGCACTATAAGTCGTAAAAGGATAAAACGACGCATCACGAAGGATTTGTCCGAAAGGGACGGAAATCGATAGATGTCATGTACATGTACAGATAAACAACTGATTACAATATCAGAAAACTTGGATGATTTGTTGAAGAGAAAGAGCTTGACAAATTGAGTGCCTTGGTCCGCCTCTGCCCCCTATGCATGCAGGTATTCGGCTCGGCATTGACTGATAGAATTGTCGAACGTTACCTGAAGGATATCGTACTAAATTCTGCCCAACTATCACGTTAAATCATCCAAATCCCAAGACGCCCATAGTGCTCCAAATGCACGCTGTTGGTAAGAGATGGTCCAAATGGCTCTGAGCACTATGGAACTTAACATCTGAGGTCATCAGTCCCCTAGACTTAGAACAACTTAAACCTAACTAACCTAAGAACATTACACACATCCATGCCCGAGGCCAGATTCGAACCTGCGACTGTAGCAGCAGCGCGGTTCCGGACTAAAGCGCCCAGAACCTCTCGGCCACAACGGTCGGCTTGTAAGAGATACGGCGGTCTTGCTGACCAAGGTAGAGTTGGGCAGGCAGTCGAAGCACTTCCTGTGTATGGGAGGGCATTATCTTGCTGAAAAGGAGACTTGCGACGAAGGGCAACAAAATGGGGTCTAGAATATCGTCGACGTGCCGCTGTGCCGTAAGAGTGCTGCAGATGACAACCAAACCGGTTCCGCTATGAAATGAATTGCCAGGCTAAATCATCATCACTGGTTGTCGTGGAGTACGGCGGGCGACTGTCATGATGGTATCCCACCAATGTCTGGAATGTCTCCAGACATGTCTTCCTTCGTCCTCGGGACTCAGTTCGAAGCGGGGCTTACCGCTAATATCAGTTTTACTTCAGTCAATGAGATACCCCATCGAATGTGTCCGACGCTCCTGAAAATAGGTTTGGCGGTGTTCAGAGGTCAATAGTAACCGGCGCATGGGGCGCGGTGATCTCAGCCCCCTTTCTGCGAGTCCCCTATCAAAGATCCTTGTGGTCACTGTCACTTATTCCGGCCAAAAATCGTCGACTAGTGGCATCGCTCTATTTCAAATGTCGAGCGATCAGCCGATTACTCGGACAGGCTGCTTTGAGCCAAACTACACGTCGCTACACGTCGTCTCTAAAATGCTGACATCTGTGTATATTGTTCACACGCCTGCCTGCGAGGCAAAGTTATTGTTCAGCTGAGTACACGGAATAAAATTCCCAAAGCCTTTATGCTCTGGTGTCGACATGACTCCTGTTTACTGCGCTCGCCACAAGTGCCGTGAAATTGCTCTGCAGCGTCACACATTCATCCATCAGCAATCTTGAAACTTTTCTAGACGAAGTTCTGGTTCACCTTCTGCATTCCCCTAAATGAGAATGGTCTGACCAAGACCAAGTTTTCATTCTTCCACCTTTGAGTTTCAAACGAAACAAATGTAAAAATGAAATATAATCTGATGAGCCAACGACAGAAATATGTGA
Organism: Schistocerca serialis cubense; assembly: GCF_023864345.2. NCBI lineage: Eukaryota > Metazoa > Arthropoda > Insecta > Orthoptera > Acrididae > Schistocerca > Schistocerca serialis. The sequence continues at coordinate 446,802,012 of NC_064645.1, forward strand.
AAAAATGATAGGAGAGTGCATGCCTCTGTTCTTTGACTATAGTGCTGGTATGGGCTGTCGGCAACTGTAAGTGAGGGGTTAAGATGTGTAAGGCATTGAAGAGAGTGTGTAATAAAAGAGGCTGGCGCTGTGTATCGGGGAAAGTTCAGGTTGGTGGTTTGCGGGGTTAGGATATGAGTAGATTCTCAGAAGGCTAAAAACTGTTGGGACCGAGCCGTCATTCGAAGTAGAATAGCTGCTGTAGCTAATCGCTGGTAGGAACGGTGCATCTCAGAGGTCCTGCGAAAGGATGTTGAATGAAGGTAAAAGGAAGGCAGTAATTGATGACAGTGGCGTGGCAGCACACCAGGCTCTTCAGCCTTTGATGCAGATGGTATGCAAGGTGTTACGTACAGATGGGGTGAATATGAGAATCGTAGCTACTACTGTAGATGGTATGTACTGTCCCTGTACACTGCTAGGGTTGATGCACCAGGTCTCGTTTTCAATATAGGTGGCCTTATTAGTCTTTGCAACCAGCTGAGGTGAAAACGGTAAGCATATTGTAGGCAGCGTGCATCGTCCCTATACACAGTTGCGGCGATCTTGTTAAGATTTGCCTTAATGGAACTATCATGTATAGTCTCTCCACATGGTTAGCACTGATGAAGCTATGATGGTGGTTAATTCAGACAGCATGTTGTAAGTTTGAAAGTCGTGTGTTGTGGCAAGAGGTGAATTACTCCCATGAACAGTGAAGAGAAAAGCCCTGAATTTTCAGCTGTGCATTCACAACAATACTTCAGTGTCCACAATGAAACTGGAAACGTAATCTGAGACGTAATGTTTAACAGAGTAGGCACATACACACACGCACATACACACACACACACACACACACACACACACACACAGAGAGAGAGAGAGAGAGAGAGAGAGAGAGAGAGGGGGGGGGGGAATTGGGGTTGAGGGGGAAGGGAGAGAAACAAACAAACAAAACCACACACTCCTAAACCCCAACGCTACCACAACATTCAAATCTCCCGGCAAGAACACCTGGAAAAACATGATGGAACAAGTAAATATCACACAAACAGTGAAACAGTGTGTATTAAAATGCTCCACTTGACACACTGTAGGAACACGAAAACGTAGGATATACAAAACTCATCGATTTACAAAGCCTGCTCACAATCAGCAAACACCTCAACAAATTTTTTGGAAAGTAGTACAGTAACTTAAAAAGTGCTAGTCAGAGAGTAAAATAGTGAATCCATGCTTACAAAACCACGTGATATAATCACAGTAGTACAATAAAAACGAAATAGAAAAAAGGTGAACAGATAACGGTAATGTCATATTAGGCCAAAAATTTGCGAAATTACATAAAAAAATGTTAGTAAATGTTTCGATTTGCAGATGACATTATGGAAGGCAATAATTACAGCTCTGCCACAAATACCAAACAGATTGTGTAATACAAAGGTATATATTTAGTTTTAATAAATCTGTCAGTAATTTACTTAATGTCAATACCGCCATATCAGAAACTGGTGGATATGATAAGGCGCAAATTCTTCCTATGTTGTTCAACAGAGAATAAACTGAAACTCATTGGATATAATGGAGAAACTTTTCCGAAACTAATAGCAGAGAACTTGTGTTTTATCAAAACAGAAACTCATATCCTTATTACATGGGAGAAACATGGTTATTTGTGGGTTACCTGTCGTCACCGAGCGAGATTACGCAGCAATCATCACACAGGACTCGCATTCGGAAGGATGGGGTTTCAAATTCCCTTTCGGCCATTCCCTTAAAGCAAATTCTGGGATCGTTCCTTATAGAAAGCACGGCCGATTTATTTTCTCATCGTTCCGAACTTCGAGATTGTTCTCCGACTCTAGTGACCTCGCTGTCGACGGGACGTTAAACTCTAAGCTTCCTTCTTTTGTCCTCATATCTGTCTTTTCGTTTAGCAGAGCAGTTGGGAGTAATTTTTATTTCTACAAATTTCGAGTGTATGAATTACATTTTTCGTCTTTATACCTGTTCACTCTAGGTGTTGTATTATAGGAGTGGTGTTAGTGCTTGCCATTTTTCTCGGGGCACTACATTTGTAAGTGACTGCTCTGCTTGCAGGTGGTGGACTTAGCGACCGGGAAATGTCTCGGTCCAGGAGTCGATGGTGAGCTGTGCTTCAAAGGATGGACCGTCGTCAAAGACTTCGCAGACGAGGAGGGCTGGATCCACAGTGGAGACGTGGGCCACTACGACGCTGATGGCAACTTTTACGTCGTCGATAGAATAAAGGAACTCGTCAAATACCGCGGCGTCCATGTGAGTTTTAGAGGTTACATCAGTATCCTCGAAAATAAAACTGTTCCCATTTCTTTGGTGAGTACGGTAAACATAAAATGGGTCACACGTTACTGCTATAAATCAACCGAATACACTGATTAAGGAGCATGTTCATGATAAGAAAACGGTGGGCTTTGGAATTGTTCAAAAAAATTGTTCAAATGGCTCTGAGCACTATGGGACTTAACTCCTGACGTCATCAGTCCCCTAGAACTTTGAACTACTTAAACCTAACTAACCTAAGGACATCACACACATCCATGCCCGAGGCAGGATTCGAACCTGCGACCGTAGCGATCACGCGGTTCCAGACTGAAGTGACTAGAACCGCACGGTCACACCGGCCCGCCGGAATTGTTCACGTCCTTATTATATTCTGTTGTATTCTCTCTCCCAGCTCTAAACTGTTTCAACGCAATGTTATTTTTCGTTTCCAGTATATATAGAAACCATTGCATCACATATTCTCTGACGCCGAACATAGTATTTTGCTGCATTCGTTAACACGCACACACTTTACTTAGTTCCGGTTACATACAAGCAGAAGAACAATTAACTAAATGCTTTTCGTGCAATTGTTCATGACAGTTCTCAGAATCACTTTTGGTGCATAGTAGCAATAGAAAACTGTAGAGTGCATTAGCAGCAAAACAAATGACCACCGATGAATTGAAACTGATGGACGTGTCTGCACTTGCTATTTCATTAAACTGTGAAGGCAGAAGGGAACATCAAAGGCAGTTATTGGTTACACCTTCCGTCCATCACTAATGGTGTTATCAGATTCACCTCTAAAGTCCTCCAAAACATCCATCTCGATATTCGGCACCCCGTCTTGACACAGATGAAGCTACAGTTTGGCATTCGACATACCTCTGTGGGTCTTAGAATGATCCGCATCGGTTGACCTTGGTAATAGTCCTATTGCTCCCTACGGACTCACGTGCATTTCATGAGACAAGTGCCGTGCAACAGATAATTAATGAGACAAAGATGGCCCCAGCAAACATGAGACATGGGTGCTGTAAATCACACAGTATAACAAACAGAGTTTCCATCTAATCACAAAGTGAAACAGTTGTCAACATTTATTCTTATTTTTTGCAATACCCGTTTCTGAGATATTTGAATAAAAATTTATTGTTGAATCAGTTCGATTAATGATAATGCAAAGAACGAGAAAACTACTAACTGTTAACATGGGTCACTATACAACTAACACGTGAATACCTTGGCAAAGACTGGATAATTCAAGTGGATTGGATAAAGCTGGAGTCTACGGGTGATTTATCAGTAGTTAAATCCACGATGATTACTCAGTGTTTGCCAGTGTCCACCAAGAGAAAGAAAAAGTTCACATGCAACTAACATTTCCGCTTGATGCGTCTGCAGATGATCACGAAAGTATTAGATTCAGAAATATCGCTAGCCCTATCAACAGTGCTCGTACATACTTTCACACTGCACGCCAACAATGCGATCTCTCACCACACTCAGTTCTCTGACTTGTGAACCTGGTGGGCAACGTATCGTGCCACAGGCTGCGATAAATCAGCTGAAGTCTCTAAGACAAATGATCTGCTTTGAGAACCGAAGTGTAATCTCGCCTCTATCAACAAGCGTGATGAACTGACATGTGCTCCCTTCTGAGGAGCACCCAGAACTCTGTTGTCTACCACGAATTGTTACCATGTGTAGCCTATTGTGTGTATCGAAATCTCTGTTCGTTCTCTATGCTGCAACTCCACGCAATCCCATAGCTCCACTGGTAACAGCGCTGCAAGGTACCCGCCTGTTGTACACTGAAGCACCAAAGAAACTGGTATTGGCACGCGTATTCAAATACAGAGATATGTAAAAGTCATAAAATGGCGCAGCAGTCAGTTTGCAACATCTTTGTCAGATAACAAGTGTCTGGCGCAATTGTTAGGTCGGTTACTGCTGCTACAATGGCAGGTTATCAAGATTTAATTGAGTTTGAACGTGCTGTTATAGTCGGTGCACGAGCGATGGGACACACCATCTCCGAGGTGGTGTTGGAGTAGGGATTTTCCCATACGACCATTCCCCGAGTGTACCGTGAATTTCCGGAATCTGGTAAAACATCACATCTGAGACATCACTGCGGGCGAAAAAAGATCCTACAAGAACAGGACCAACGATTACGGAAGTGAATCGTCAAACGTGGCAGAAGTGCAAGCCTTCCACAGATTGCTGCAGACATCAGTGCTGGGGCATCAACAATCATCAGCGTGTGAACCATTGAACGAAAAAGACATCGATATGGGCTTTCGGAACCGAATGGCCTCTTCGACCCTTGATGACTGCACGACAAGAAGCTTTACGCCTCACCTGGGCACGTCAACAACGACACTGGACTGCCGATGGCTGGAAACATATTGCCTGGTCGCACGAGTGTCGTTTCAAAGTGTATCTAGATTATTGACGTGTATGGGTGTGGAGACAACCTCAAGAATTTATGGACCCTGCATGTCAGCAGACGATTGTTCAAGCTGTTTGAGGCTCTGTATTGAAAATAGCATGCCGGTGTCGGCGGATAAGTACGACATCGGAGGGCGTGTGTTATTCCGATTTATGATGCAATGTTCTTTTCGACATGTCTACATGCGCCGACTGTAGCCATCACGAAAAACAGGAAATGTACTCGCAATTGCCGATATGGACAACCATCGGCTGTAAATGGAATGACGACAATGAAAATTTGTGCCGGACCTGCATTTCTACCCGGATAACTCCTTATCGTGAGCAATCGCTTTACCTTTAGGCTACCCGAGCATGACTCACTGCCCGACATATGTTGTCAACCACAGTCCTCGCAATAGATGTCCGAAGGAACTTTGCATCGTACTTCTGAACAACACAGTCACTTCAATATCATATTAACACACAGTGTGTCCATCGAAACACTGTAGAAAGAGAACGACTCCTCAGAATGATGTGCACGACTCACGGCCATGCATGCATGTCCAAAGGGACATTGCATTGTAATTCGGAATAACGCTTGCACCGCAGTATCGTGTTTGTCCGCCAACACCAGGCATGCGACTTTCGAGCAAAAGGTCACGTCAACAACGACACTGGACTGCTGATGGCTGGAAACATACTGCTTGGTTGGACGAGTGTGGTTTCAAATTGTATCTAGATTATTGATGTGTATGGGTGTGGAGACAACCGTAAGAATTTATGGACCCTGCATGTCAGCAGGCGATTGTTCAAGCTAGTAGAGGCTCTGTAATGGTGCGGGACGTGTGCAGTTGGAGTGATATGGGACACCTGATACGCCTTGATAGGACTCTGACAGATGAGACGTACGTAAGCCTTCTGTTTGGTCACCAGCATACATTCATGTTCATTCTGCATTCTGACTGACTTGGGCAATTTCAGCAGGACAATGCGACGCCACACACGTTCAAAATTTTTACAGGGTGGCTCCAGAAATATTATTCTTCTCTGGCCACCAAACACCCCATATATGATCATTATTGAAAATACCTGGGATGACTTGCAGCATGATGTTCGGAAGAGATCTCCACCCTCTCGTACTCTTACAGATTTATGGACAGCCGTGTAGGATTCATAGTGTCAGTTCCCTCCAGCACTACTTCAGACTTTAGTCGAGCCCATTCCATCTCATGTTGTGGCACTTCTGCGTGCTCGCGGGGGAGTTACATGATATTTGGCATGTGTACCAGTTTCTTTGGCTCTTCGGCGTATTTTTGTACATTATAATAAGCATGATAATATACAACTTTCATGTGAACTTTCATAATTTCATCTAGTGTTCCGTCTGAACCACATATTTACTATTGCGCCCCTCAGTCAAGTATGTGGTCTCTTCGCTCTTCGCTCTTCCATACCCTTGTTGAACGATCATAAAATTACATGTCTTATAATAAGCGTAATGATATGTCATTTCCGTGTAAAATCATGGAATTTCAACTCGGCTTCAGCCAAGCCCATGGTCCTTAGTTATCACACCAGAATCATTATAAAATGATGGCTTGTATTATAATAAGCACAATGACATAGAATTGGGGTTTGGAATCTTATTTTTGAATGGTTTTCGTTGTGAATAGGACATTAATTTTGGCACCTGATCCAACCACTTGGTGGGTGCCTTGTAGATCGTTGTTTTGTAGCCTGAGAATCTAATTACTAAGATTTTCTTTCATCAGTACATGAATGGAAATTTCATTTGCTCTTGGTAACGGCCTTATGTACATTCTTTCTTTTTTGGCTCGGTTGTCGCTATCGAGACTGGGTTTCCACATATAGTGAAACGTCCCCTTTAAACAATTATACAAGACTGTGTTTTAACTGACACACAATATTTTTTGCGCAACGCAATCTGACTTTCAAAAATCCCTACAAAAGAATGGCCCTGACCAACAATAAACCATACCTTTCAGAAATCACTTACCTCACAAAAATCTTCATTACTCGAACTACTGCAATACAGCGAGGGCCACTACTGCCAGCTAAATAAAAGATTCAAACTACGGAAGGCACTAACTAATGATAGGGATAGTTAGCAAATGAAAGATATTAATAGAGAACAAACAATGTATTTACCTTAATAGTCATAATATATATACCAGTTCATGACAAATTACAAAACTCCGCCATCTCTCTCCCCACATCCACCACTGCTGGCGGCTCACCTCCAACTGCGCAACGCTATGCGCTGTTCACATCCAGCTGCCGCTGCCCAACACTACAATGGCAGACAACAATGCAAACCAGCCACAGACTGCAGACAGCACAGCCAGTGATTCTCACACAGAGCGCTACGTGGCGTTACCAATAAGAAAACCTAAACAGCCTACTTACATAGCCCCCATGCTCCCCACAAAATATTTTACAAATTGTTTTGGGCAGTCGCCAATAATGATTTGATAAAATTTTTCATAATTACAATAACAAAGATATCAAATGCACACACTTAATAATACAATGTTGGTCAAAAGCTAAAATTTTCTCACAGTCCTGATCATTCATCACAGTAAAATTGCTGTGTATTTCTCAAAGTCTGAGCAGTAAAAGAAAATGCACACAGAAGTAGTGGATTTCCATGCATTCTTGAAGAAGTAGTGTTGTCCTTCCAACGGAAAGACAGTGCTGACTCTCGACAGGCAGACAGGTAATGGGCCACAACAGAGCAAACCCACAGCAGAGTCATTCGAAGTTTTGAAGAATATTGGTAGGTAGGTCATCACAGAGTAGACCCACTGTAGTCCAGGTGGTGATTACGGTATTGGTGGGCCACCAGGGGTGCAGACCCACTGCAGTCCTTGTAGAAATAATGGTATTGGTGAGTCAGAATAGGCGTAGACTCACTGTAGTCCTTGTAGAGACGGCCAGCAGCCATTTGTTGCAAATGTGCAGGTGCACAATCACCATCGAAGAGTCTTGCGGACAATATAGCAAGTCCATAAACCACCACTTGTGCACTCACAAAGTTTCTGGAACTGTCCTTAGATCCAGCAATGCTGTTATCCAGTCCCTTGCTGAATCATTAACACAAGTGCAAACACTATCAGTCCCTACTTCTCACATATTGTCCGTATACTATGACCAACAGAAACGTGTGCAGTGAAATGTAACTTACAAGTTAATAATATGATGAACTGGTGACAATTACAATTTTATAACATAAGAATACAATAACAAAGGTACAAAATACATCATTAAAGAACATAACAATACAGATAACATTTGTGGTAATATAGGCTTTACGAAAGAATCGAAATAACATATACGTCAGTGTTACAGGAATTATGACATTAGTAAATATATAAACTAATATGAATAGTTTTCGAAACATTAATTTCACACATGAGCATTGAAACAGAACAGAATAAATAATGTCTAAACATCTTTACAAAGTAAATAACATAGTACTAGAAAAATTCTACAACATAACTCTTATTAGCTAAACACATAAAGACAGGAAGAACACAAATACCCAAGGGTACACAAACACATAGTGGGATAACACAAAAGGAAAGGACAGGGTTTGTTTTCAGTGTAACATTTGGTACTGCAGTCCAACCCAAAACATCATCCCATAGATCTTTCGTCTTATTTCAACCTTTGCTTCCACCAAAAAAAAATCCTATCCAAGCATGCTTTCTGTATTTTTCTCGTATAACCTCTCAGTGCATTTCTTCAAATTCATTGCAACTCATTCTCTTATAGGCTACCCCCTCTTAAGCTAACTTAAATCTACTGAGCTCAGATGCTAAACTAATGGACGAGGCAATGCAGCAGCACAAATCAATTAACACAAACATCAATGACAAAAAATTTAAATAGGCAAAGCAATTGCAATATTATAACTAATATAAGGCACTGTGCAGCAAACAAGAAAAATAAATTCGTAGTAAAACTGGCTTAACAGAGTAATCTAAAGTGAAATTTAGTAGCACAATGCCTGGCAAACAGCAGAAGCAAAAACAATAAATTATATACAAACATGACAACGCTCAAGCAGAAAAATATTACAGTAAAGACAACAATGCAGATAAGGGAAATGTATAATCACTTCTTAATGTCTAAGTAATTAAAGTGGTGCACCACAAGAAGTTATTCTACCAAAAAAGTTACCAAGTACTTGAAAAGAAAATTATGAATGCAGTTCCTGTGAAGGCAAATGTCTTTTTGTGCTCCCTCAATTTTTTGAAAAAATTTTTAATTACTCGATCTGTAGACAGAAAATATTTACATTAGTACATCAATAAAATTTTATTTTGACCAATACTGCAGTGCCGCTAGAAACTAGATATTAAACAAAATGAGCAATCTCTCTATGAGAAAGACAATGGATGTAAAATGTTTCTCATCATTTCATTAGGCATTTTAGTAAATATCATAAATTAAGAGCTCCACAGTGTAATCATATGTTTTCAAGTTCGAGCGTGTCGTATTTGCGATGCTTTCTACAAAGAAACGTCAATAGCGAGGATAATGGCCTCTTTTTTTTTTTTTTTTTTGCACCTAATGGCTTTCTTTTGTCAGACGTCTACCTCTCAGCTGGGCGCCCAAAACGCATTATGCCAAGGTCACTTACCTTTCTTGCTGAAATACGAGGGCCGTTCAGAAAGTAACCTCCGGTTGATTTAAAAAAATACACCAAGTTAAATAAAAATATTTCAATATATACATCTTACAACTACATCTTTGCACTATTTTTCTACATAGTCTCCATAGCGATTGAGGCACTTATCGTACCTCTTCACAAGCTTTGAAATCCCTTCTGCATAAAAATCCCCCACTTGTGCGTGGAGCCAGCCTGTGACCATATCTTTGAGCTCTTCGTCATCATCAAACCGCTGTGACCTGAGCCATTTCTTCAAATGCATGAAGAGGTGATAATCACTTGGCGCCAGGTCTGGGCTGTAAGGTGGATGGTTGATAACGTCCCACTTGAAGGACTCAAGAAGGGCCGTTGTTCTGCGAGCAGAGTGAGGATGGGCGTTATCGTGCAAAAAAACGATACCGGAAGTCAGCATACCACGGCGTTTGTTCTGTATAGCCCGTCGTAACTTTTTTATTGTTTCACAGTACACGTCTTGATTAATGGTCGTACCACGTTCCATGAATTCAACCAACAACACCCCTTTGGCATCCCAAAACACCGTTGTCATCAGTTTAATGGCAGAAAAATCTTGCGAAGCTTTTCTTGGTTTGGTAGGCGAATTTGAATGTGCCGACATCTTTGATTGTTCTTTTGTCTCAGGGTTCACGTACTTAATCCATGTTTCGTCACCGGTCACGATTCTGTTTAACAATGGTTCTCCTTCGTCCTCATAACGTGACAGAAAGTCTAATGCAGAGGCCATTCTTTGAGTTTTGTGGTGGTCGGTAAGAGTTTTGGGCACCCATCGTGTACAGAACTTACGGTAACCCAATCTTGCTGTCACTGTCTCGTACAAGAGAGTCTTAGAAATCTGTGGAAAACCAGTAGACAACTCCGACATTGAGAAACGTCGATTTTCACGAACTTTTGCATCAACTGTCTGAATGAGTTCGCCAGTCACCAATGATGGTCTACCACTCCTCTCTTCATCATGAACGTTTTCTCGTCCACTTTTAAATAAACGTACCCATTCACGGACAACTCCTTCACTCATAATTCTTGGTCCGTACACGGCACAAAGCTCACGATGAATAGCTGCTGCAGAATATCCTTGGGCTGTAAAAAACCTTATGACAGCATGCACTTCACATTTGGCGGGGTTTTCTATTGCAGCACACATTTCAAACTGCCACAAAAACTAAACTAGCGCAGGTACGACGCTCACTCGACCACGGCTTGATGCCGACTGACCTGTTGAGTGCGTGAACACACAGATGGCGTCGCTACTCCCCCCACAACCCGCACTGTGACCAATCGGAGGTTACTTTCTGAACCGCCCCCGTATTTACGACGGCAGTTTCCACTACAGTGACAGTCTCATGTAAAAATATTTAACAGGTCAAGAATTTGGGTTACAAATCTGTAGAAACAAAATCCTATTGATATAACAGTGTCCAAAAAATTTTCGTCGGGATTGTAATACATTCACGCTTTTACATACATTTCAAAACTCTTAAAGTACGATTCTCGGTTTCCAACATCCTTTTTCACAAGCATAGTCCCTAACCACTATTCATTACTCCTTACCTTATTACACATATATATATTCGTCGACACGTCAATCTTGCGACGACACTTCAATATTTCATCATAATAAATACATAGAATATTCAAATTCCTCATATAGCATCAGCTTATTGATCATAAACATACCTCAGCAGCATAATACACATCGTCGTCGTAATAATATCATAACATCTCAGTCAATTCTCAAAATCGTCGTAGCTTCCTCCAATAACTTCAAAACCTAAAAAAAAGTTCTCTGATCATTTCAATAGTGTCATCTACCTCAAACGTACTTTAAAAATTATGATCCCATACCAAATACATCATTCAAAGCTCTCATAGTACCACAATGGTTCTGAAAAAATTTGAACAGTTCACAAAGTACAAACAACATGCAATTTTGTAAGTGTGAAGTTATCCAATGGTGTAATTATGTAAATGTCTGTCACTGATGCAGTAAAATAAATGTTTGTCTCTCTCAGGTAAATAATCAGACAGCTGTGTAATTCTGCGTTAGAGAAATATGGTACCGATGTGTAAAGTTGTACAAGCAATTACCATATGAGATAGGGCTCCTTGTGCTTGCCCAACACATGGTACACAAAGTAGGCGTGTACCCCCCTGAGGATTAATGTAATTATACCCTCAGGTGTTACAGATTACAACAATGGAATGAAATTATTACGGAAAACCTTTGTATCATTGTACTTCAAATATCTTTAAGAATAAATGTTTTATGTATAAAATTAATCACTTAAATACGTGTACCGTAGCGCTAAACTGTGCGTTTTGTTGTAAGATAATCTCTGTGGAAGTGTCGTAGTTATCGTCCTCCGAAAGCTAAGTTCTGCAGAAGCCAATGTACTTACCTCATGATACACCAAATTTCAAGTAAACCAAACTGTTGCATTACAATCTCATTAGCAGTACTGGTAAATGTTCTAAGTATGTGAGCCTTATAGTCGTTATGTAATCGTGCAACTAACAAGCAAGAATGCACACACACAATAACACTGTGTCGTCTGTTCACAATAACAATGCATTCGTAATTTCTGTTTAAATAAGTTCTTTTGGTTCTTGACTGGATATTTAACTTCACACATTGTTGCATGTTAACAGATTCTAAGTCTGACTAAGCATACTAGTAATGTAAAGTGAAAAATTTTATAGCAAAGACTAAGTTAAAAAGCAGATTATCTTTCAATAAACGGTTTTACATGTGAAATGTGGTGCAATCCTTTACTCTTCCTAGTACGCAGAGTTTCAACTTCAACGCAATTATCATGTGGTATACGTCGGATTCTGTAAGGTCCATTGTAAACTAGAAAGAATTTGGGACTCAAGTGTTTCTTCTTATGTGACAATGAATGAGCTTTAATGAGAACTTTCTGACCAATATATAATTTCTTAGCATTTGCTTTACCGTGTAGTTTTCTCCTTTTGTCTGCTGCAGATTTTGTATTTTTAATAGCCAAATCAATTATGTCTTTGTGTCGAAGTTTACGTGTATTCGGGAAAGGTACAAGCTCTCTGATTCTGTTCGGTGGTTTTTCATTCTTCAGTACAAGAGTAGGTGGTAAAGCAGTGGAATCATGAGGCATTTCATTCAGCACATTTTGAAATAAGTGTAAATATCTGTAGCAATGCTGATGCTTTCCGTGACAATAAAGTCTGCAAAGCTTATTGATTTCTTTCACAATCTGTTCAGACGGTTTACAATGTGGTGAATACAATGAAATAAAAACAGGTTTGATTTTATGATGCCGAAGCATGCGTGACCAAACAGCAGATCTGAATTGCGGTCCGTTATCTGAAATGACTTTGCTAACATGTCCAACTTTACATAAGAAATTTTTAAAAAGGCGTTGGATACAGACCGTCCAGTAACGGAGTGAAACAAAAAGATTTTGAAGTAAGTTCAACAGCGACTAGAACGTACGAAAATCCATTAGATGTTCTGACAAGCGGTCCCAAAAGATCAACAGCAGCAAATTCTTTTAATTTAGAAGGAATGATAGGAAACAGCGGAGAACGATGGGAGATAGTAGATGGTTTCGCCTTTTGACAAAGTTTACAGATAGACAAGACTCTTCGAATTCTCTTTTCCATATTGTTAAAATAACAAGTCGCTCGAAGAATATAATAACATTTTCGTGGGCCAAAATGTGCATAGCTGAAATGAATGTACCAAATGAGCTTATTAACAAAATCGTCGGGAATGCAAAGTACCCATAGCTTGTCATCAACAGTGCAGCGTTTGAACAGTATGTTGTTTCTAACCAGATAATAATGCCGAATCTGCGTGTGTGTGTCTTTTCATGCCATTTACTTTTGATGTCTTTCCAAATCGGATCTTTACCTTGTTCATGAGCAATGTCCTTTAAAGATGTGGTGATGAAGTTTTCAAAGGCGACTTTCTGAATGTAAAGAATACTGAAATTTTTCTCGCGGTTGCCTTTTGTGTTACTTTTCTCAAGCCCCGCCGGTGCGCGTGACAGTGCGTCCGCAACAATGTTCTCCTTGCCGGGAATGTAGACTATTGTGAAGTGGAATTCTTGCAGAAACAATGCCCAACGTTTTAACCTGTCATGATTTAATTTTGATGACATAAGAAATTGTAATGCACGATGATCACTGTATACTTTTACGTGCTTACCAGAAAGAAAGAAACGGAACTTCTTAAATGCCCAAACGATAGCTAAAGCTTCTAATTCAGTAACGGAATAATTTTTTTCAGATTTTGTTAGTACTCGGCTAGCAAAAGCAATGGTTTTCTGAACAGTAGTGTCATTTTCTGTGGCTTCTTGAAATAAATGGGCACCAAGACCGACTTTAGAAGAATCCGTGCTAAGGCAGAAATCTTGTGACAGATCTGGATGAGCTAGTATTGGCGCGTTAAGTAGCGATTCTTTCAAAGAATTGAATTCCAACTGTGCTTGTTCGTCCCAGTTCCAAATAGTATTTTTTCCAGTGAGAGAACAAAGCTTTGTTGTAACTAGAATTTGCATATTCAGAAAACGACGGTAAAAATTTACGAGACCTAGAAAACTGCGGACTTGTTTTTTTGTGGATGGAACTGGAATGGCTCTGATTGCTTCTAACTTTTCAAGATCCTGGAACGGGTCCCAAACATTAATGCAGAGCTGAAGAATAGGACGCATCAGCGTCTTACATGCTACCTCCTGTACAGGCAAATCACACCTTCCTAAAACTCTGGGGCGCGCGGGAAAGCCGCGTGGTCTGGGGCGTGCGGCTCCCACTGTCTGAGGTTCGTGTCCTCCGTCCGGCATCGATGTGTGTGTTTTCCATAGCGTAAATTAGTTTAAGTTAGATTAATATAGTGTCTAGGCTTAGGGACCGATAACGTCAGCTGTTGGGTCTCATAAGAACTTACCTCAAATTTCCAATTTCCTAAAACTCTGCCAATGAACCGAAGTCGACCATTCGCCTTCCCTACCACAGTTCTCACAAGATCGTTCCATTTCATATCGCTTTGCAACGTTACGTCCAGATATTTAAAGGACTTGAGTGTGTCAAGCAGAACACTATTAATACTGTACCCGAATATTATAGGTTTCTTCTTCCTACGCATCCGAATTAACTTACATTTTTTCATACATAGAGCTAGCTCCCAATTATCACACCAGTTAGAAATTTTTTATAGGCCGTCTTGTATCTTCCTACAGCTACTCAGCCTTGACACCTTATCGTAGACCAGAGCATCCTCAGCAAACAAAACTGCAAATTGCTGCCCACTCTGTTCACCAAATCATGTATGTATACACAGAACAACAACGGTCCTATCACACTTCTCTGAGGCACTCCTAACGGTGCCCTTGTCTCCGATGGACACTCGCTGTCGAAGATAACTTACAGGGTTCTATTACTTAAAAAGTCTTCCAGCCACTCACATATCTGTCAACTTTTTCCATATGCTCGTACCTTTGTTAACAGCCTGCAATGAGGCACCGTGTAAAATGCTTTCAGGTAGTCTAGAAATATGGAATCAGCATGTTGTCCTTCATCCATAGCATTCAGTATATCACGTGAGGAGAGGGCAAACGGAGTTTCGCATAAGCAGTGCTTTCTAAAACCATTACTGTTTTATGGACATAAGGTTCTCATCTCAAGAAAGTTTGTTATATTCGAACTGAGAATATGTTCAAGGATTCTGCAGCAAACCGAAATTAGGGATGTTGGTTTGTAATTTTGCGGGTTCGCTCTTTTACTCTTCTTTACCCTCTTTTCCTGTCGGTTGGAACTTCGTGCTGGCGAGAGATTAACCATAAATGCTAGGTGTGCGGCGAATGCCGTCCCATATTCCTTGAAAAACCTTATTGTGATTCCATCAAGACCTGATAATTTATTTTCCATCAAATCTTTCAGTTGTTTCTCTACGCCAGGGATGCTTATTGTCGTGTCGTCCATACGAGAGTCTGTCCCATGGTCAAATGACGGTATGTTTGCACGATTCTCCCCCGTGAATGATTTCCTGTACGTGAAATTTAATACTTGGGCTTTCATTTTGCTACCTGGAACTGCCACACCAGGGTAGTTAAAAAGGGACTGTTTGGAAACCTTAGAGCCTCTTAGTGATTTTACATACGACCATAATTTTCTCGGGTTCTTTGCCAGGTCTTTTGCTAACGTATGATGGTGATAGTTGTTGTATGCTTCGCGCATAGATCACTTCAAAGACGCATGAAGCTCTGTTAACCTTTGCTTGACGTTATTTGTGCGTTCTCTTTTCAACCGTGATTGCAACGGCCTCTACTTTCTGAGCATCTTCCGAATTTCATTATTAAACCGCGATCTGTCTTTTCCGTTCAAGACAGTTTAGAAAATGTGTTCAGCAGTATACCGCACGACAGTCTGTCTGCACTCAGCGCAATGAATGCATAGAC
The DNA here is from genome assembly GCF_023864345.2 of Schistocerca serialis cubense. Classification (NCBI taxonomy): domain Eukaryota; kingdom Metazoa; phylum Arthropoda; class Insecta; order Orthoptera; family Acrididae; genus Schistocerca; species Schistocerca serialis. The sequence continues at coordinate 446,817,921 of NC_064645.1, forward strand.
ATCCCAGTCTATACTCTGTAAGTTCAAGTTGTCTCCAAGTATTATTGCATGATCTGGTTATTTAAGTGATACTGTCAGTAGATCATTTTTAAATGACCCTGGAACTGTCACTACCGAATCTTTTGGCAGGTAAAAACATCCAACAATGAACACAGTTTCACCTACACCAGCTGTAACTGACCAGATAACTTCACTGTGCAATGAACACTCTCCTTCAACGGCCTCTAATATGTCTTTCCGATATACATTCCAAGACTCGCTAAATGTCTCAGAGCTTTCTACTTCGGGGTTCAGCCAGCACTCGGTCCCAAGAATAATTTATGAACGAGAACTTTCTTGGAAGACAGTAAATTCGGAAATTTTATTACTAATACTTCGACAGTTTACTGATAAAATTTTGACAGTCGAAGTATCTTTACTCTCAACGTGGTTTGACTTCTCTTGCTATGTATCGACTGGCGAGTGTTCATCAGTGCACCACAACTAACTATGCCCTTCAAAACCCTGAATACCTGCTTCCTTCGCGTAGTGCACCCCTGACCTATCAAGGGGAGTCCAAGAAATCCCCATTCGAAATCCACAACCAAGACTGTAACAGAGTCAACGAAACCGTTCATCATGACCTCCACTCGACTCCAAACCAAAGGACTCCAATCAACTCTGAGAACAATGCTGCAAACTGCGAGCTCTGTTTGCACCCCGCGCGCGAGGCCAGCAGTGTTCACCATATCTGCCAGCCGCCTATATGAATTGACAATGGCCTCAGAAACCATGCGACAAGCGTGATTGATGCCGACATGAGCCATAACTTCCAGACAACTGCACCCTGAGCGTTCGATAGCCGCAGGTAAGGCCGCCTCCACATCTCGGATACTGCCCCCTGGCTTAAGTGCAGAGCACACATTGGTTTTCTTTCCATACCTGAACGCTGACTGCCTAAGAGGCTCCATAACGCCCTAACGTTGCAGATCCCGATAACAAGTAAACCCAGCCCCCAGTGTGCCTCCTCGAATCCTGCTAAAGGAGCGGCCACTTGTTAATTCACCGGGTAAATGGGCAAGGCCAGGAGATCTGTCACACTGGCCCTCCGCCTCGAGCGAGGCGAATGCGTGACCACCTGCCACTCACGCTGCTGTGAGGCCGTATCCACTGTGTCGGCTACACTAGGAAGTGCCTGGGAAGCAGAACCTGTGGGAGCAGCAAGCGACACCTGACATGTCCCATGGACGTTCCAGATCCTCCGACAATGCCACACCCCGAGGCAGCAGCCTGTAGGTGATTGACTGAAGCCAAAAACAAGTTCAGATGTTTGCTAACTGCAACCAGCTCCTCCTGCGTCCATACACATCCTAACCATCCTAGTGAGACTAACAAAAGAAGTAAATTATAAATGCAGACAGAGTTTTAGCTATGCAACTTGTTTCCTCCCTGATGTGTTACAAACGGACGCTGTGGAGCTTGCTCTTCAGTGAGGAACTATTGTGCCACAGACTGAGAGAACTTCCCCTTAGAAAAACGCAAGATGGAGCCTCTTAAACAGAAGAAACATGCACGAAATTTAATAAATTTGCTACGAGGTAAACATAGAAGAAGATCAGCACTTAACTTACCGCTCCGTAGATATGAATCACCTGAGAGTTGCTGCTGCAAAGAATAACCAAGCTTGCTTCAAACTTATGTTCTCAAAATTAATTTTCAATGCACAAACAAATATTTATGATAAAAATGGTCTCTTATTATAAATTCAAACAGGGATATTTTGATTTATTTAACCTTGCACAATGCTGGTCGTTGGTAAGGAAGCGATGTTAATGCTTGGGTCACCAAAGGAGACGTTCATGTACTTAAACATCCACTAATATCCCACTAAATTACTAACCTTCAGCATGCAGCTTCTGCTGGGACAGAGGAGTTGACGGCGGGATCTCGCAGCGTTTTTACTCAAATATACTGTTGTAAGTAGGCTGTTTAGGTTTTCTTATTGGTAACGCCACGTAGCGCTCTGTGTGAGAATCACTGGCTGTGTTGTCTGCAGTCTGTGGCTGGTTTGCATTGTTGTCTGCCATTGTAGTGTTGGGCAGCGGCAGCTGGATGTGAACAGCGCGTAGCGTTGCGCAGTTGGAGGTGAACCGCCAGCAGTGGTGGATGTGGGGAGAGAGATGGCGGAGTTTTGTAATTTGTCATGAACTGGTATATATATTATGACTATTAAGGTAAATACATTGTTTGTTCTCTATTAATATCTTTCATTTGCTAACTATCCCTATCAGTAGTTAGTGCCTTCCGTAGTTTGAATCTTTTATTTAGCTGGCAGTAGTGGCGCTCGCTGTATTGCAGTAGTTCGAGTAATGAAGATTTTTGTGAGGTAAGTGATTTCAGAAAGGTATAGATTAATGTTAGTCAGGGCCATTCTTTTGTAGGGATTTTTGAAAGTCAGATTGCATTGCGCTAAAAATATTGTGTGTCAGTTAAAGCACAGTCTTGTATAATTGTTTAAAGGGGACGTTTCATATGTCGACCCTTAGCCGAGGATACTTCACTGGAATCTTCTGATTTTTTTCTTGTAGTTTGTGTAATTAGTATAGATTTTGTTTATTGCTAGCGCGTAATTGTAGAGAGAATCTCCTTTGTAGTTGCAGCCTTTCATTGTTGTACAGAAAAACAGTTGTGGCATGCATGTAGATTTGCACCAAGTATTTCGCAGCTGCGCTTGCAATTAACGAGATATTATTTTCAGTGCTATGTTAATGTGTTCTCTTATTGTTGCTCTTCAAATTGTGTTTTTCTGTGTTATCGTGTGAAATATTGTGACAATAATGGCGTGTGAAAAACGTAATACTAGGCTCCAAAGTAAACTGAGAAATGACAGTGAAGACGAAAGCAGTGTGTTAGCGCCACCGAGTAATGAATTAACTAATGTTCAAAGTAGTAATTTGGTAATTGTATATAGGGAAATGGAGCGGACTGCAAACAATGGTGTAGACAGTGAAACAATTAGTGAACAGGGAAGCATTATCGATCGATCGGTCGGCAACAGCTTACCTCAGGAATCCGAAATGACAGGACACAATCTTGCAAATACTGTAGATTCAGGTTTTGCGTCCCCACCCTTTTCTCAAATAAGTCAAGACACATTTTCTGCTTTTCAAACTGCGAATATTGCCGGTTCTAATGCATTGCCGAATAGCACTGAGGAACATGTTTCAGACACCAGTGCATTGTTATTACAGTTAATGCAACAAATGGGACAAAGGCTACAAAAATTAGACACAATGGAACAAAATCTTCAAAAGCTAGACACAATGGAACAAAATCAGAAATAAACACAGCAAAAGCTTCAAAAGTTAGACACAATGGAACAAAATCATCAAAAGTTAGACACAGTGGAACAAAATCAGGGACAAAACCAGCAAAAGCTTCAAAAGTTAGACACCACACTTGAACAAACACGTGAAGATTTAACTACTGAGTTACATAACATTGAATCGAAATGTCAAAAAGTCTGTAATGACGTAAAAACACAAATTTGTGACCATTTTCAACCTATTTTTTCGCGGCATCAAAATGCATTACAGATTCACGAAGCTGCAAACTATTGTTCATCAAAATCATGAGACCCTGCAAGCTAAAATTGACTCAGTTGCATCTACCGATTCGGTTACGCAACTTGCAAAAACTCAAGAAAACTTAAAGGACACAGTAGATACTCTGAAAATTGGTTCAGAAAGACACATGGAGGAAATTAGTTCACTATCAGAGTAAGTAGTTGAACTTTCGGATCAGCTAAATAATTTATCTACGAAGGTAGATGATAATCTGAATGACACAAAACCGGTAGTCTTTAATGACACAGAAGAGTGCGAACAAATTAGGAAACTGAAACAAAATCTGAATCAAATTAATACGCAACACCAAAGAGAAATCCAGGAAGTACAAGATCAGCTGACACAGGTAATACAAGAATTACGTATTTCAGAGGACACTCGCGCTCCTATACGGGAAGAGGGACCTAGAAATACGGAACAGCCACAAAATAATAACACAGGGCACTTCGGAAATTATGAAAGAAATTGGCAAGTTACACCAAATTTTGAGATGGAACCGCCGAAACGACGTAACAATGACCGACATGCGACTCGCCGACATGATGATTTTGACTATAAGCTGTTCATTACTACACGTAAATTCAAAACATTTAAGAATTCTGACAACGACATTCATCCACAAGCATGGCTTCATCAATGTTCTCATTGTTTTCCTCCCAACTGGTCATTGGAGCACAGGTTAGAATTTATGTGTGGCTACTTGGAGAATGAACCAGCTGTAAGAATGCGATCGGTCATTCACGATTGTCACAGTGAAGGAGATTTTTATCATGCCTTCCTCTCTGCATATTGGTCTCAAACTACACAAGACCGAGTAAAACATACCATCATAATGATGAAACGTTTCGAACAATCTGAATTTTCCAGTCTTATGAAATATTTTGAAGACATCGAAGTAGGTCAGAGGCTGGCTGCTAGAGCTGTTACGGGTAGGTTCGAACACCACTTAAGTGTTACGGAGATGCTTCGGGAATCAAATGGGAATCCCTGGAGGGAAGGTGACGTTCTTTTCGAGGAACACTATTGAAATAATTTAGAGAACCGTCATTTGAAGCTGACTACCAAATGATGTCACCAATAATTCCTCACACGGCGTAACTGACACCTGCTGGATGATCATTGCTGCGTCTGGACCTGTTGTAATATACCTCCCCAACGCATCCCACTCGTACCCGATGATGGTATTTAAGTCGGCGGAATGGGCAGTCGCCGAAATCCTCCAATTCAAAAAGCTCCTCCACCTGGGCAGTTTGATGGAGTAGTGCTCTCTCATCCATAAAGATGAAGTCGGCGTCGATCGCACTCAGGAAAAGGCATACGTGAGGCAAGGAGTGGAGTGCCACAATAACGTTGACGAGTGAGCGCACTCTGTTCAAAGAATTGCAAGTCAGTACTCTAGTGGAACATTACGGTTCTTGGTATCATAAGTTCTATCCCGGAACGATCACGCTCGAGAATGTTCCTGGGTGCATTATGTGTTGTCACCTCTCGCTACATAAGGGTACGTAGAGAGCGTTGCAGAACATGATCGTGTTGTAGGTCCAGGCAATATGTTGTGGGGAGGTGGACTTACCGGTGACAGTATAATCCCTTCTCACGTGTGTCTTTTTCAGTGGTGCATTCGGCACTGACTTCATTTTTAATTGATGACAATGCGCGACCGCGTAGAACTACGCTGATGGAGGAGCTCTAGGAACGAGAGGATTTCGGCGAATGGACTGGGCTGACGGTTCTTCAAACGTAGTTCCCGTAGAGTAGTTGTGTTGCGTTGGCGAGACATACTGTAGCGCGTCCACGCGCAGCAACGGACGTGCTGCACTTGTTACGGTCGCAGGTTCGAATCCTGCCTCGTGCGTGGATGTGTGTGATGTCCTTAGGTTATTTGGTTTAATTAGTTCTAAGTTTTAGGGGACTGATGACCTCAGATGTTAAGTCCCATAGTGCTCAGAGCCATTTGAAGCATTTTTTTGCACTTGTCAACGCTGCTCGTGGAGGAATGGAACGCCCTACCGCCAGAACTTACCAACCGTATGACCTGCGTTGTAACACATTGAAGAGCATGCACTGGCGTCTGTGGCGATCACAAACGTTTTTGAGGACTAGGTACCGTCTTTTGTAACGTTCAGGAGATCACCATATATCGCGGTGACTTCAGTGTGATCATTGTCATTGAATAAAGGACTCATTTCTGTTCATGTCATTGTGTATTTCTTTCAGCCGCCTTCTGTCCGTATTGTAGCAGTTCTTTATGTGTGTGATTTACGTTCAGTCGAGCTACGTTACTTGCCAAGGGCACATCATTCGAAAATTACCTTCGTCCATACGTTTTGCACCTCGTTGAAAGTGTCGCTTATAAAGAGAAACTGTAACTGAATAACTGGTGCCAAGAACAGATTTTTTGTGCATGTAAAAAGATGGCAATGTACTTTTCTTACATTCAAGCTGCTGGTTCACATAATCCCCTTAACTAATTCATATAATTTCAAACTGCGATTACATTGTAACTAATAAATGGAACAAACATTTAACTTCAGAGCGTGGCGAGCAGCTAAATTCATCACAACAAGATCGACATCCTGAATCAGCGCCCAAGATACTTACCGCTACGAGTAAAAACAGTTCCAAATTCTATATGAAAGAACAGATGCCATCTTCATATTGTTAAGGCCAACCGGCTGATGACCTTCTTCCGTACGGATGCACACTAGTTACCTGAACTCTTAACCGGACTCGGGGGATTGTCTGCCGCGAGTAATGGCTATAATGGCAGGGGCACTACGAATGTAGTGTGTGGGTTATAAGTTGAGAATGTGGGTCTCACGTGGAGCATACCGGTGATAAGTCCCTGCAATCGCACTATCCTCTATGCCTTTGGTGGCTGAGATGGATAGAGCGTCTGCCATATAAGCGGGAGATCCCGGGTTCGAGTCCCTGTCGGGGGACACATTAAATCAATACCATTAGCTGCTGACGGGCGTTGATATACATCAACGGGGACAGTTGAAAATGTATAAACATTTTCACAACTTTGTGACCAAGAACGCAACCATCGCTAACACCTCTTAAAATATTTATGTCAATGCCAAAATTGGTTTCGACCTATCACGCCCACCTTCATGTGGCTAACGTTTCCGACTACATTAATTTTTTAGTCAGCAGCATGTCGTCCTCTCCTGAATTGTACAAGAATATTTGAATCTCCAGAGCCACTTTCATATGTTAATCCGATAGTGAAACTGTCCTAGTCTGACTGCATCGGATAAGATTTGCGTCCCACAGCGATTGTTTCAGATTACATTATCGGATCAAAAGTATTCAGACACCTAGTAGTCTTGGTCAACGTGAAGTTAGTGCTATTGATCGCTGGGATATGAAGCGAAGTCAGTGTTGTAACTCATGCCAAAGATGTTTCGTTGGGTTCATATTGTAAATATGTTCATGCCAATCCATTTCGAGAATGTTACCGCCCATTCACAGTGGCTTCAAGAGGCTGCTTTATCACATGATGCACTGTTATACTAATAGTAATCGTTCCCGAAATTTTCCAAAACTTAACGCACTACAGAATGCTCTTAAATATGTTCGTATCCTTCCGTGTTTAGCGTTGCCTTAAGCACAACAATGGGATGTCATACTAACCACACAAAACACCAACAACACCATTTTATCTTTACTTTACCGCTAATACTGGACGTCGAAGTAGATTACGGACTCCAGGCCTTCGACGATTCCAAAACCTTTCCATCGGATAACAACAGTGTATAGCGTGATTCATCACCTCAATTCGCTCGTTCCAGTCATCCACTGGCCAGTGACATCGATATTTACATCATCTCAGGCGTCGCTTGACTACAGAAATATGCAGTTACGAGAAGCTGGTCGACCAGTTTCCCTATTCTATTAATCTCCGTACACATTGCCATTGTGCTGTCTGAGCTCCGGTAGCACTTTCTTTCACATGATTACATGCGAGTTTTTGCAGCCACCTTCCGCAATGCTCAGCGGTGTCTTTCAACCAGTTCCCGAACTTTGCCTGGTGTTGGTAATGCAGTGGCTGTTAATTCGCGATTCCAGTTCTCAGTCACATCACCAACACTCAGCTTGGCAGCTTTAGAACAGTTGAAATGTCTGTGATGAATTTGTTGCTCAGCTGACATGCAACGACTACCCCATGTTCGATACCACGGGGTTCTCCTGACCATCGCGTTCTGCTGTCATTTGTTTATTTAACATCATCTCATTAGCGGACCTGCATTTCACGCATACAGTACCTTTCTTTATATCAGAACTACTTAAGAAATACCCATTTTCGTATGAAAAGTAATATGGGTGTCTATAACGGTAACAGGAGTAAATCATACTGGCTATGAACTAATAGGGTTAATTCTGGCAGTAGTTGTAGTACTGCTGCTGCTTCCACTTATAGTACCAATAGTAGTAATAATAATAAAAATAAAAATAATGATAATAATGAAGCTTCTCTACTGAGAACATTGTACTCTGCATCTCCGTTTATCCTGGCGACTTTGCCTCTTTTGAGATTTAGCACAAAAGTTTGCATTAGGTAGGAGTTCCCAGATACTTTATATCTGATAGAGTACGCTGTTTTCAGTAATATACAGAGGAGTGACTACTCCGGCAGGTGTCGCCGTCAGAGCTGGAGGCGTGGCTGCTGGGACACCCGCAGGTGACGGAGGCGGTGGTGCTGGGCCTGCCACACGATGAGGACCAGGAACACCCAGCGGCTTTCGTCGTGCTGGCCCAAGGCGCCACCGCCACACCCGACGAACTGAAGCAACTGGTCCAAGGTGAGGCCATACCTCTTGATCACACACAAATGTGCATTCGATACTGCAGAATAATACTTTTTAGAAACAGTACTACAACACTTTCAGAAAGTTGAAATAAGTGGTTCTCGTAACATGCAAAGATCAGCACATTCCTCAAACTGGGGAACTATCAAGAATGGTGTTCCACAAGGGTCAGTCTTGGGTCCTTTGTTGTTCTTATTATATATTAATGACTTGCCATTCTATATTCATGAAGAGGCAAAGTTAGTTCTCTTCGCTGATGATACAAGTATAGTAATCACACCTGAGAAACAAGAATTAACTGATGAAATTGTCAATACTGTCTTCCAGAAAATTAGTAAGTGGTTCCTTGTAAACGGACTCTCACTGAATTTTGATAAGACAGAGTACATACAGTTCTGTACAGTGAATGGTATGACGCCATTAATAAATAGACCTTAATCAGAAGCATATAGCTAAGGTAGAATATTCCAAATTTTTAGGTACGTCCATTGATGAGAGATTAAATTGGAAGAAACACATTGATGATCTGCTGAAACGTTTGAGTTCAGCTACTTATGCAATAAGGGTCATTGCAAATTTTGGTGATAAACATCTTAGTAAATTAGCTTGCTACGCCTATTTTCACTCATTGCTTTCATATGGCATCATATTTTGGGGTAATTCATCACTGAGGAATAAAGTATTTATTGCACAAAAGCGTGTAATCAGAATAATAGCTGGAGTCCACCCAAGATCATGCTGCAGACATTTATTTAAGGATCTAGGGATATTCACAGTAGCTTCTCAGTATATATACTCTCTTATGAAATTTGTTATTAACAACCAAACCCAATTCAAAAGTAATAGCAGTGTGCATAACTACAACACTAGGAGAAAGGACGATCTTCACTATTCAAGATTAAATCTAACTTTGGTACAGAAAGGGGTGAATTATACTGGCACTAAAGTCTTTGGTCACTTACCAAATAGTATCAAAAGTCTGACAGATAACCAACAAGTATTTAAGAAGAAATTAAAGGAATTTCTGAATGACAACTCCTTCTACTCCATAGAGGAATTTTTAGATATAAATTAAGAAAAAAAATATATATATTAAAAAATAAAAATAAAGAAAAACAAAAAAACACAAAAAAAGTTGTTATATTAACTTAAGTATGCTGTTAAATTAACCTAATTATGTCATGTATTGGAAAATTCGACTCGTTCCACATCATTACGAAATATCGTATTCATGATGCATGGAACTAGTATTAATCTAATCTAATCTAATCTAATCTCACAGCAATGTTGTGACAGACTTGGAGGGGTTGTAGAGGGTGTCCTGATGAACAAATCGAGGAAAGGAACCCGTGCCCAGTAACGTCAACTGGCGGTGGTACAGTGTGTCGAAGTTATAGGCGCCGGCTGCTACCACTAGGCCACCCCTTCCACAGCAAACGTGACTTCATATGCTGACGGAATGTAGATGGATCATCTCGCTGTGATGTATGCTAGCAGTGACGGCCACTGATTGCCACGTTTGCCAGTTTAGAAGTTGGTGCTCGCTCCTGCGTAGAAAGCCTCTTCTCCTACGTATGCCATGATCTGTTACCTTCGTGGATGACTGTTTCAGACATGGTTTCCATCCGCAGTTTATTTTTCTCCTGTGCAACTGAAAACAACTGTGATTTTAGAGGATTCGAGGATAAAAATAAACTGCACATGGAAAATTTTATCGGAAACTGTCATCCACCGAGGCAACAGAGCATCACATGTAGAAGACCAGGCCTTTATACGCAGCAGCTAGCTCCACTGGTGATCATGGCAATCAGTCCCGATCCCTGAATAATGAATATCACTACTAAATGTTCGTGACTATACAAAGTCAAATCTGCTGCCGAATGGATGGCCTAGTGGCAGGCGCCAGCGTGTATAAATTCGACGCTCTGTAGCGTCCTTGGATGAAGTTTCCAGTCACGGTTTCTTATCCTCAGTCTGTTCCTCAAGACACCCTCTACAATGGCTAGAAGTTTGTCACAATTCTAGTACACCCTGTAGGTAGTTAAAAGTGGAAATAACATCAGTTTCATTTTACAACTTGCCCCACACTTATTTCTTCATGTCAGATAAATTAAAGATACTGTCTTGCTGTGGTGGCATAGACAGGGTTCTATCAGAGTTTTCAGGTAAAAGAAATACTCAGTGACATCTGAGAACAGCAATAGGACACGCAAAACCTTCTAGCAGAAACATACTATATGGAAGGCAGATGTGTTTCTGGAGCTTCAATTCCGTTCAGCCGAGTGGCTCTGATCTATAAATAAATCTACACAATCACCGACTGAGGGAGACGTCTTCGAAGGTACCGGGGATTAAAAGAAAAAAGTGTTAAAGCCCGCTAACAAGACAAACGCTGTGGCCGAGCGGTTGTAGGTGCTTCAGTCCGGAACCACGCGGCTGCTACGGTCGCAGGTTCGAATTCTGCCTCGGACATGGATGTGTGTGATGTCTTAGGTTAGTTATGTTCATATAGTTCTAAGTCTAGGGGACTGATGACCTCAGATGTTAAGTCCCATAGTGCTTAGAGCCATTTGAATCATTTGAACAAGACAAACACGTAAGGAACTGTTTCTCGGAACATACTGACAAATCGGCAGTCGCAGAACGTTTTCCGAGATGGGAATAACGAACCAGAATTCCCTGAGATGAGCATTTTGGCAAAGTCAACACATTACCATGCGAGTATGTACACAAAGGCCACAGGAATTTGGAAACACCAAAATAATCTTGACCGAAAAGAAGACGGTGTTTGATAATATACGGTTTTAGAGTTTGCGCCAATTGAATTGTGTTGATGTAAAAAATTTTGTAAATTTGTGGTAAGGTCTTATGGGACCAAACTGCTGAGGTCATCGGTCACTAAGCTTACACACTACTTAATCTAACTTCAACTAACTTACGCTAAGGACAACACATACACCCGTGTCCGAGGGAGGATTCGAACCTCCGACAGGGGAGCCGCGCGAATCGGGCGTTGAGTTAATTTTAATTGGGAACGATGCTGCCATACAGAAGTAATCACGCAATCGGCATCACTTGTCTTCCATACACTTCTATAAATTCCGGACCCCTCAAGTTCTCGATGTAGCTGCCGTTTTGTTTCCGAATATATTACTGGCAGAAGTTGACGAAACCTTATGGAATAGTTTTCTATATCGGCCAGGGAATCAGGGCCTGGTAGTTTCAACCGAAGAAAATGCGTGTTTGTATGTCTACATGATATTATTGTTTAAGTGTCTTCCTATAGCCTCAAAGGCTGATGGTGATATGACTAACATCGGGTCCGTCGTTGATGTCAACGTGGAGAAGTGCCTCGTGTCGTCGATCGTCAGGTATCCTACACGGAAAGCTACGAGCGTACTCGGTTTGAGTAACGTAACGTCTAGCCTCGATAGTTTTACTGAATAAGAGTACCTACGTATCAAGTTAACACAAATCAGATGAACAGGGGAAAGTAAATTAATATTCCCATGTACATAAATGGAGAAGTGGCAGCGTTTCACTCCCCGAAACGCAGAGCACACAAAATGCTACATCGGCTACGATTTGTAACGAACGTCTCTATGAGCATTACGTTCGTTAGCTTATTCATTCGTTAATCCACTTTTCCAATAATATTAATGTTGATCAACAAAGGCTCTGATCGTTCGTTTTTCTTAACAGATGTTTATCACTCAATTTCAGTGTTTCCACGACCTTTTCAGATTCTTCCCTGCTACTTGAATGCACTCTTTATAGCGTCTTTGCCAGCCCTCGAACGCAAGGTGCCGGCCGTTCTCTGTCAGGTCCTTGAGAATCATCCACTTTTCTTAAGATTGCTTCAGAGCTCTCAAATATAACCCCCTTAAACTTTGCTTTCTGTGATGCAAATAAAAGAATTATAGGCTGCAAGATCGAGCCACAAGGCGCATGCGGTGGGCAGGTAACGTTGCATTGAGCCACAAATTGTATAGAATGATCTTCTACATGAGGCCGCGCATTTTGATGATGAAGCCGCCACCCAGTCTAAGGAAGTTCTGGTTATTTCCTTGCAATATGCTTCCACATTTCACCCAGTACTGAAGTGTGGCATACTACTGTAATAGTAATGTGAGGAAGAACTGTATGCTGGTAAATGATTATATGACATCGCCAATAATAGCCACTTGGCTTTTCTTGTAAATAATTTATTTAATGACCTGTTTAGTAACCTAGAAGCCACATCATCGGGTTTCATATGGTGCATCATGACATTTAAAATTCAAAATCGACGGGACCGAACGTGCCTTGTTTAAGACTAAATTCTATAAAACTGGTCGTCAAATAAATTATGAACAAGAGCAGCCAAGTGGTTATTATTCTAGTTGTCTACTTGTGGAAGCCGTTGTCCTGTACAGAAGACAGTGCGTAACATTCCATGATGATAAAAAAAGTGACTACCGTCACATTCCTTGCATGTGGATCAACTTTCGCCTAGTTTGGTACTGGAGAACCTGGTGCTTTTCGCACTGTGTTGCCTCGTTTATCTTCAGGATCATAATGATGTAGCCATGACTCATAACTGATAGTAGAAATGCATCCTCTCCATCAGGCAACAGACCCAACAACTGTCACGTCATCCTTATTGTTTGCTATGCAATATGCGAAGAGCGTCTACAAACTAGAGCATTACTACCATCCTATTGACACTGGAGTGCAGCCGCCTATTGACGTTTTGCTTAAAAACCAGCTTTTTTCAAACATTTATAATACAGATAGGAGACTATCACGGATGCTAAGAGAAAGAGTCATTCTCTGTCGCTGATGATCAGTCTCCGTACATAAAGTACGCAGAAGATCGGACGTGGTATGGCAAAATACATAAAAGTAATGGACGAACGTAACATCTTTTCTCAAAGCAAACTCCTTTAGAAACTATAAACTTTAGGCAACGTTAGAAAAATTGGTGGAGGAAACTGACAAACAGTCTATTAGGAACAGATCAAAGTATTGATGTAATATGTACTTGAATGTTTGAATAAATGTAATGCACACTGCAATGGCTTCAATCATAGTAACTGCCCGGCCTTCACGAGAACAAATTAGCAGCCAGTGGTTTTATTTCATGTGTGCTAACGATCTTTAATACACGTCAGTGAAATATTCGGCAGTTACCATGCCTAACTCAAGCAGGAAACAGTTAATATTGTTTGTTTTAGGCAGAATTTCATGATTTCATGAACCACTCCTGGACGTTTATACCAAAATATGAATTCTGTGCACTTCTCCATCGCTCTATGACTCGAGCCTTCACAGTCAGTACACCTGACTGCTCGCAATGGGAAATATTTTATGGCCGACTGTTCCTGAAACTACGTGACACCTGCATGTTTGTAGGTTCTTGTGACTGGAGTGCCCTTCCATAGAATTCTTTTGCGTTGTAGAACATATGATATCGCAAAATGTTGAACAAACGGTTTGGTCCTTTTTGTAGTAGCACTACACTCTGTTTGAATCCCTTGGTTGATCCATTTATAGCGTAACATGATGTATAATCCAGAAGAAGTTTATGGAAATGTACGGTATATATCAACATGTTTGTCTGCGCCCTCATTGTCTCTTACGTACTTCACCTGAAGTTGGACTTAACAAAAAAGGACTATTCGTAAAGTAACATCCGATCGGTCGCGAAATGGAAACCTCAGTGATAATCGAAAACGTTTCATTTCCAAAGGTTTGCTACACCTTCCAGCTACTTCACTATATAGTCGCCGCTCCGATTTGGACATTTGTCGTAGGGTTGTAATAACCGTCCGTCACTTCTCTACGCTGGTCTGCAGTTCGTAGTCTGTGCCAAAATGTGGCTTCATAGTCAGCGGTTCATGTGAGCAGAGACGAAAATCAGAGGGAGCTAACTCTGGGCTGTATGTTGTATGATCGAACACCTCCCATCGAAAACGCTGCAGTGACATCCTCATTACCTCTGCACTGTGCTGCAGAGAACTGTCATGAAGAAGGAAATGCATGTCATACATGAAATCAGGCGAAATGTCGCAGTGTGCATTCATACTTGGCGGGAGACGGGATTGCCCTACTCACCTTTACGTTCTCTCACAGTGTGCTCAGGATTGAAAAGAGCGACGTGACGCGCTGGATATAAATACTGGGGTCCTGCCCGACACATCTGTGCTACGCTTTATCAGGTTTTCACTGTCGTTTCAATTTGGCGACTTATTGGACCTTACTCTCTGAATAGCCCTCGTATTACACCATGCAAATAGAAATATAGGAAAGCCAAGTTGAAATGGCTACCGGACAAATGTAAGGACGCAGAAACAGAAATGGCAGTGGGAAGGACTGATTAATTATATAGAAAAATCAGAACAATCTTCAGTAAAAACAAGGCCAAGAACGAATTCAAGAAAAAAACCATTGACAATTATTGCACAAACAGTTCTCCACAACCACGGAACAAAATTAAAGAGATTAGTGAAGGAAAAGTATTTAAAAAGGCAGTTAAAATGTTACTGTTAAGCAGTACATTCTGTAAAATGAAGGATTACCTAAATAACACAGAGAATGAGTTTGGTAAAAAATGTAACATAAATAAATATTATTAATAACAGTAATAAGGCTTCAGTCATTTCATGTAATAGTCCCACAATTTTGATTAATTTTATTTCCATTTATTATTATTATTATTATTATTTTGATAAATCTGACTCCCAAAGAATCGCAATGTGTGATACTAACATGGCTTTCTTGGCTCAACACCTCACTCATTATAGAAGGATCCTGGCTCTGATTTCTAGCAAATAGAAACCAAAATACGAACCATACGTCGCCATTGTGATTAGCTGATAGATTGTATAGTGTTAAATTATATACATATGAAATCATATATGTGAAATCATTGGGAGGAGTGACAACCAAACGAATATTAAACTTAGTTTTAATGTCTGTGGGTCGAAGGTACAGAATAAGGATTTCGGAAAAATATCACCACACACTAGTCAGGTAACAGGGGCAAATGAGAGCGGAAACTACCGCATAATCAGGTAACAGTTATTGTATCCAGATGGCTAACAAAAATAATATGCAGGAGAAGGGAAAGATAATAGAGGATTTTTTTAGACGATGAGTTTGATTTTAGAAACGATAAAGGCTCCAGAGGGGCAGTCCTCATCGTGCACTTGATGTTGGAAGCGAGATTTTAGAAAAATTAAAATACTTTCATAGCAGTTGTCGGACTATAAAAAAACGTAAAACGTTTGACAATGTAATGTGGGGCGAAATGCTGAAGTTCTCAGGAAAATAGATGCAAGACGTGCAAGTGTGTAAGACAGGGATGTTCCTGTCTATCAATGTATAGATCGAAGAAGTAAGGAAGGAAATAAAAGAAAGATCGTTGAGTGGGAGTTAAACTCATGGTGAAATGATATGAACTATATGTTTTGCTGATGACATTGCTCAGAAAAATAAGGAGTAATTGCAGGATCTGTTGAATAGTACGAACAGTCTAATGAACATACATTATACACTGCAAGCAAAAGGCAGAAAGATGACACTAATGAGGAGCAGCAGGAACAGATTAGCCGTAAAATTCACATCAAACTTGGAGACTACGAAATAGACGAACTGAAAGCTATCTGCTAACTGAGAAGCAAAATAACATACGATGGATGGTACACATGCAAAGATTGCTGATCAAAACTACTCTACTAAAAACTGATGAGACGTCAGCCTTAAACTGAAGAAGAAATTTCTGAGAATGTACCTTTGGATCACAGTATTTTATGAACGTGGATCACAAACTGTGAGAAAACCTCGAAAGAAGAGAATCGAATCATTTGCAGTATGGTGGTATCAATGTTAAAAATTAAGTGGTTTGATAGGAAATGGGGGATTATCCGTAGAATTGATGAGGAAAGCAACATGTTGAAAGCATTAACAAGAAGGAGGAACAACATACTAGGGTTGCCCAGAAAGTAAAAAAAAAATGGTTCAAATGCCTCTGAGCACTATGGGACTTAACGTCTGAGGTCATCAGAACTTAGAACTACTTAAACCTAAGTAACCTAAGAACATCACACACATCCATTCCCAAAGCAGGATTCGAACCTGCGACCGTAGCGTCGCGCGGTTCCAGACTGTAGCGCCTAGAACCGCTGGGCCACTCCAGAAAGTAAGTTCCTATCGGTCGCAAAATGGAAACCACAGTGAAAACCAAAAACGTTTCATTTGCAACAGTTAGGTGCACCTTCCACCTACTTCTCTACATACATAGTCACCGCTCCAACATCGAGTGTTGTCGTTGTGTTGTATCAACTTTCCAGTATCTTCATCATAGAAGGCAGCCGCCTGTGCTTTCGGCCAGTTATCTGTACTGGTCTGCAGCTCGTTGTCTGTGGAAAAATTTTGTCTTCATACCCAGCGGTTCTTGTGAGTAGAGATGAGACTCAGGGGTAGCCAATTACGGACTGTATTGTGGGTGATCAAACACTTCTCTTAACACTGCAGTAGCGTCTTCATTGCCCCTGCAGTGTGCGCTCGAGAATTGGCATGAAGAAGGAACTGCTCGACAGTTGTGTTATGTGGGCTGCGTGACACAGGCGAAATCTGTAACAAGGCCCTCATACTTGGCGGGAGACGCTATTCCCTACGCATCTTTACGTCCTCACTGTTCACTCAAAACTGAAATGAGCGACGCTACACGATCGATGGGCATACTAGAGACACTGCTCAACACATCTGTGGACAGTTTTACCGGATTTTCACAGTGGTTTCCATTTTCGAGCAGTCGTAATTTACTTTCTGGACAACCGTCGTTATAAGAAATATGTGAAGATGTCAAGGAAAATCTTCCATAGTACCTGAAGCGGAAAAATATGGTAAAACAGTAGAGGAAAACAGATTGAAGAATATCCTACAAGTAACTGAAAAATCTGGCTGTCAGTGTTACTCTGACGTAATGTGGTTGGGACAAGGGAGTGACTCGTGGCGGGATGCATCAGACCAATCAGCTGACCAGTGAAGAAAAAACACTCAGGGTGGGTTACTAATTTGAATTTTAGTTGTACTGATTTCACTACTGCTATCTACTCTTATGCTTATTTAGCTCAACATATAACAGGTCTACATCACTGACGCAAGAAGGGACGCTTTTTGTATGAGAGCACTGCGATCTATCTAGAGCAAGCTAAACCACATTATCCATCGCATTGAAGTAGAGACTCGGATATGTTTTTCATTTCAGAGAAAGCGTGTGGCAGCGAGGAGAAGCTGCTACGTGGGGGCGTGTTCGTAGTGGATTCCATCCCTCGCCTGCCTACAGGCAAAGTGAGCAGAGGTCAGCTGCGAAGCAGTCTTCAGGACAGAATCACAAAGGAGGTCTAGCCACTCGTCAAGTCTAGCAGTTGCCATCTGCTAGTGTTTACTGCACACTACACACTAAATTACATTACTATGCTACATACCTATTTACCTATTTCATTTACAGCTTTCTTTGTATGGTAGTATAACGCTACATCATAAATAAACTCAAAATAGCTTTGTTAATGAGAAATGTATCAAAACCGTATAAGAAAATACATTCGAACAGATTCGGGTTGAAGACGTTGGACATAAAAAGAAATTGCATATTAATTTATTAGTAAGGCATTTTGTTCGTAACAATTAGAGTATCAGCCAAGGAACATCCCAAGCAGAATGTTGTGTTTTAGACAATACGGATTCTGGCAGTATACTATCACAAGACCTGTCGCAGCTTACTTGTGATTCACCTTTTTTCATTTCTGTGCAGGTGGCAAAGTTATTGCCATCAGTTAGAAGATGAATCTCACGCTGTCGCACACGGTTTGTGACAAGTGGTCAACAGTGCAAACAACACACTGTATGGATTGGTGAGAGAGTATGTGAGTATAAAAGTATAGCCCGCCTTGGATGACAGATTGGATGTATGCTGTGTTTCTGTGTGTCGCCAATACATTGATGGCCACTACAATTGCAGCAACAGGAAGAATTCAAATAACGAAATTGTACTCGTTGTGCACCTACAGGACGTCAAGTTCCAGTTTCAAAACGCTGTAGAAGGAGAACGGCTGCTCAGGATTCAATCGAAATTGAACAGCATGTTATTTTCTCGGGGGGAAAAGTAAAAGAACAAAAAAAAGTTAACAAGAATTTTACAAAAATATGGCGCTATAAGCGTCTTAACGTAAATGGTCTCAGTTACTAGTGACAGATTAACTGTCCCAAACCCATTCCATTATGCAGTTACATATCCTTTGGCGTTTTCTGATGTATCCAGTCTAGTGAGGCTTCTTTTAGTGAAATTGTGATGTAAAACTCTTTTTTCTGAGGAATTCGTTGCTGTACCAACACATTAAATGTCGGTTCTAAC
The DNA here is from genome assembly GCF_023864345.2 of Schistocerca serialis cubense. Lineage (NCBI taxonomy): Eukaryota > Metazoa > Arthropoda > Insecta > Orthoptera > Acrididae > Schistocerca > Schistocerca serialis. Next base: position 446,836,739 of record NC_064645.1, read on the forward strand.
CTTTAGTCTTCATGATTGTTCTGTAACACAACATTTCAAAGAGAAGAGCATACAGCTTGATTTAGGAGACAATATTAAGCTGTCTTTTTAAGTTGAAATTAGTGTGATTCATCTCTGTAATATGCTAAAGGAGATCATTTCAAAATCGAATTCCTGTTATCGAAAAGGATTCATGGAGGGCAGATGCGAGATAGATAAGAACAGAAAGGGTTTTGTTCTTTTGGACACGAGTGTTTCTGATCTGCTGTTCGGACTACAGTGTTAGAGCGTTGAGTTCAAGGAGAGGTATATGAGTGAATATGTTGATGAGACGGCGAAGGAGCTTACGGAACTGTCTACGATTGTTTGCAGGAAGCAAGAACAGCATGGTGAAATGTGATCAAAACGACACAAGTCATGACAGAGTAGGCGGCGTTCATCACCAGATCTGAGCCCCATGAGATTTCCTGCGTAAGACTTTGTAGGGTAAAACCTGGATAGTCCAACGAAATCGCTTGGAATTTTGTTGCATAATGCTTAAATCCTGTACTATGTAAGCATATGATGATGTACACAAGATGATATTGAGAATCTCGTTAGCAGTCATCAATTTGTTTAGCTCTTAAACGTACCATTAGCAGACGATAGATGGAAAGAAAATCAATGGAAAATCTGTACTTCATCCACAGCAGTCGGTCAAACTTGCATTTTTTACGATTGCTGTGAAGAGAATAGTCGGTGGTAAACGGAGCACCAGAAGTTACTCCTTATGAGTTAGCTCACCACAAAAAACACTGGATACACCATTTAATAAGTGTGTTACTGTGTTGCGACAAATCGCTAGAAACGGTACCTTAGAATAGGTAGAAGTAATCGTCCGGAGTGATCCAAAGTGGAATGACGGCTTAAAAGAAACTGTGCGGAAAGCAGAAGTCAGATTGATATTGTTAAGGAGAATCTTAAGGAGAAGGCTTTCAAACATCGAACTTTTCTCGGATATAGAGTTACTACAAAATGAAAAGAAGTCTTAACGAAGAGTGGCACATTCCTTCATGGTATCGTTTAACTGGCGTGAAAGCGTTACCGAAATGTTCAAAACATTCTAGTGCCAGACCTTACAAGAGAAGTGTTGTGCATCACGGAGAGGTTTACTGTTGAAATATTGAGGGCATACTTTCCAAGAAGAGTCCTGAAGCACATCACTTTCTCTCAAAATGTTGACGGGAAACAATCACAACGACAAAATCAGAGAAATTAGAGGTAAAACAGAGGTTCTCCGACCAACATTATTCCCACTAAATACTAGCGAACAGAATACAAAGGGGAGAAAGGATAGCAGTAGCAGACGTTTAATTGCCACTGTGTTTGTTAAAAACTTGTTGTGAAAGAAAACAGCCTGAGTTTTCAATTCTGTAAATACGCATTTATGTATTTTTTCTCTACATATTTGTATTCTGTGTAAACATGTATGCTTTATGGCTAAAGAGAGAACAACTACAGAGACCAAATAAAAGAAAGGAACAGACAAACAAAACGAACCTCCATAACAGTGTTAGTTGGCTTGCGGAGATTGCATGTTGTCTAGAAATTCAACCATGGCTCATTCTCTAGCCGTCTGCATCCTGTAACGTTTACTGAGACCCACGCAGTGAAAGTGATACATAAAATATGGCGTTTCAGTCTTCGATCACTATTCTTTATTTTTAATTACCTGTTTCGGGCTAGCTGCCCATCTTCAGATCATATATTGTTGTTACAGAGTAACTTTTCCGTACAGAACACTCGGTTCGCCGTCATAAGTAAAGTAAGATAGTTGGAAATTTACTTTACTTATGACAGCGAACCGAGTGTTCTGTACGGACAAGTTACTCTGTAACTACAACATATGATCTGAAGATGGTCAGCTAGCCCAAAACCGGTAATTAAAAATGAAGTATAGCGATCGAAGACTGAAACGCCATATTTTATTTGATGAACGATAGCGGTATTCCCATTGAGACAATCATGTCTAGTTTTGATAAAGTGATACATATTGATCAGCAGGTATACCATAAGACGTTTGTCGATTTCATGTAGGTGGTGCGACATCCCAGAAAAAGGACTACTGTGTCTTTCACTAACTTCAAGAAAACTAATTTCGACAATTTACTGTAGAGAAGCGGCAGGAGTAGGAATATAGTAGTCTTTCTAAACATACTGTGTGGAACTTCCTGGCAGACTGAAGCTGTGTGCCGACCCTACATTGCAACACGGGACCTTTGCCTTCCCCTGGCAAGTGCTCTGCCGACAGAACTACCCCGGCACATCTAACAATCCGTCCTCACAGCATTATCTCTCCCAGTACCTCATCTCCTACCTTACAAACTTCACAGCAGCTCTCTTGTGAAACTTGTAATGCAACGACTCCTAGAAGAAAGGATAGTGCGTAGACATGGCTTAGCTACAAAACTGGGGAAGAAGTTTCCAGAATCAAATTTTTATTCTGCGTCGGTGTGTGTGCTAATATGAAACTTCCTCGTGGGAACGTACAGAGTGTCCGCCGAAGGAGTATCTGATTCCAAAATTAAGTACCGTGTCTCGAAAACAAAGATCGATGGGCGAGTGCAACATACAAATGTTGTTGTGAAAGCTGTAAAAATGTTAAACAGAAAATTCTAAACAGTTCGAAAAGCTGCTCGGATGTGGTGCTGTAATCGCTACAAGTAGTGTCAGTAATGGAGCGACCAGTTCCAACGTTGAAATGTGAAAGGTTGTTAGCGTACGGAAGAAAGGGATTGAGATCACGTATTCCACTAAACCACTTGTTTTTCTAGTACTGGAATACCACAAGTTATAACACGATTCTACGGCAACAAGGCGTAGTTTGAGAACACGATGTAATGTTCCTAAATGACCCGATGCAAAAACCCTTCGAAAGCTCTTCGCCAAATTCAAAGGGCTGGCAGCATGCGTGTTGATCTGACGGTGACTGTTGACCACAAGCATAATGTAGATACTCATGAACAAGCTACCACGGATTTTGTAAGTTTTCAGCAAACTCTAAAGAAATTCGTCCGAGGAATAGCAGCAGAGACTGATTTGAAGCATTCCAGTTTGGCAGAAGTACTGATATAGAGCCAATACACGTTCCCATTCAGGATTCAGCTACCTATACTAGGAGCATAACAGAGGGCTGACTTCGCGAACCAGACTGTCACAATGAATGATAATGATGTATATTTTGTTAGCTGTATCTGCTTCAATGAAGAAGCAGACTTCCATCTTAGCAGAACCGTGTCTAGTAAGACTGGAGGTTTTCAAGTTTCGAAAATCAACATTTGTTTGAACAGAAAATGTATTCTTCAAAAGCTATAGTCTGTGCTACGATATGCAGCACTCATTGACTTCATGTAATTCATGATCGTCAGTCCTGACGCTGTTGTTATATCAACTACTTCTCATTACTTTCGTATTCCTTCCATTTGCCCTCAGTCCATATTCTGTGCCTTTAAGTTTATTCATTCCATTTAACTGATCATGTAATTCTTCTTCATATTAACTCAGGATAGCAATGCCCTCAGCGGATCATATTGTTGACATCGTTTCACCTAGAATTTTAAATCCACTTCTGATATATTCTTTTATTTCTATCATTGCTGTTTCAATGTACGTGTCGAACAGTAGGACGAAAGACTACATAGCAGTTTTACACACTTTTTAATCCGAGCACTTCTTTCTAGATCGTTCACTCTTATTATTCCTTCTTAGTACTTATTATATTGTACTGTATCGTATATTACCTTCCTCTCCTTATAGCTCACCCGAACTATTCTCATAATTTCGAACATCTTGCATGATTTTAGATTGCCAAACGCTTTTTCCAGGTGAACAGATTCTATGATTGTCCCTTGAATTTTCCTTAGTCTTCCTTCCATAATCAACGGCTTCATCAGAATTACGACACTGGTGTCTTTGCCTTTCGTAAAGCCAAACTGATCGTCATCTAACAGATCCTCAGTTTGTTTTTCCATTTTTTTATTCTTCTGTATATTATTGTTTTCAGCAGCTTCGCTGAATGAGCTGTTAAACTGATTGTACAATAATTCTCGTAATTGTCAGTTCTTGTAGTCTTCAAAATTGCATGGATGATACTTGCCCGAAAGTCAGACGGTGTGTCACCGGACTCACGCATTCTGCACACCAACATGAATAGACTTTTTTTTTTTTTTTTTTTTTTTTTTTGCCACTTCCCCGAAAGATTAAGAATTTCAGATGGAACGTTATCTATCCCTTCTGCCGTATTTGATCGTAAGTACCGTTGTATTGTTAATGTTACCACCCTTGTTTTTGTCACCAAAGGGTGGTTCGACTTTCCTTTAAGCTGAATCAGCCCTTTAAACCATCATTTCTACACTCCTGGAAATTGAAATAAGAACACCGTGAATTCATTGTCCCAGGAAGGGGAAACTTTATTGACACATTCCTGGGGTCAGATACATCACATGATCACACTGACAGAATCACAGGCACATAGACACAGGCAACAGAGCATGCACAATGTCGGCACTAGTACAGTGTATATCCACCTTTCGCAGCAATGCAGGCTGCTATTCTCCCATGGAGACGATCGTAGAGATGCTGGATGTAGTCCTGTGGAACGGCTTGCCATGCCATTTCCACCTGGCGCCTCAGTTGGACCAGCGTTCGTGCTGGACGTGCAGACCGCGTGAGACGACGCTTCATCCAGTCCCAAACATGCTCAATGGGGGACAGATCCGGAGATCTTGCTGGCCAGGGTAGTTGACTTACACCTTCTAGAGCACGTTGGGTGGCACGGGATACATGCGGACGTGCATTGTCCTGTTGGAACAGCAAGTTCCCTTGCCGGTCTAGGAATGGTAGAACGATGGGTTCGATGACGGTTTGGATGTACCGTGCACTATTCAGTGTCCCCTCGACGATCACCAGTGGTGTACGGCCAGTGTAGGAGATCGCTCCCCACACCATGATGCCGGGTGTTGGCCCTGTGTGCCTCGGTCGTATGCAGTCCTGATTGTGGCGCTCACCTGCACGGCGCCAAACACGCATACGACCATCATTGGCACCAAGGCAGAAGCGACTCTCATCGCTGAAGACGACACGTCTCCATTCGTCCCTCCATTCACGCCTGTCTCGACACCATTGGAGGCGGGCTGCACGATGTTGGGGCGTCAGCGGAAGACGGCCTAACGGTGTGCGGGACCGTAGCCCAGCTTCATGGAGACGGTTGCGAATGGTCCTCGCCGATACCCCAGGAGCAACAGTGTCCCTAATTTGCTGGGAAGTGGCGGTGCGGTCCCCTACGGCACTGCGTAGGATCCTACGGTCTTGGCGTGCATCCGTGCGTCGCTGCGGTCCGGTCCCAGGTCGACGGGCACGTGCACCTTCCGCCGACCACTGGCGACAACATCGATGTACTGTGGAGACCTCACGCCCCACGTGTTGAGCAATTCGGCGGTACGTCCACCCGGCCTCCCGCATGCCCACTATACGCCCTCGCTCAAAGTCCGTCAACTGCACATACGGTTCACGTCCACGCTGTCGCGGCATGCTACCAGTGTTAAAGACTGCGATGGAGCTCCGTATGCCACGGCACACTGGCTGACACTGACGGCGGCGGTGCACAAATGCTGCGCAGCTAGCGCCATTCGACGGCCAACACCGCGGTTCCTGGTGTGTCCGGTGTGCCGTGCGTGTGATCATTGCTTGTACAGCCCTCTCGCAGTGTCCGGAGCAAGTATGGTGGGTCTAACACACCGGTGTCAATGTGCTCTTTTTTCCATTTCCAGGAGTGTATTTCGCTTTTTTCACACTTTCCATGCTGATATTTCGTCTAAACTTCCTTGTACTTCCTGTTTATTTCGTTCCACAGCGACTTCTGTAGTCCAGAATTTCCCTGAATGTTTTTGTACTCTTTCTTTCATCGATCAACTGACGTATTTCATCTGTTACCAAAGGTTTCTTAGCAGTTACCTTCCTGGTACCTATGTTTTATTTCATCTTCTGTGATTGGTCATTCTAGAGATGGCCATTCCTCTTTAACTTTACTGCCTACTGAGCTATTCTTTACTGCAGTATCTATAGACTTAGAGAACTTTAAGCGAATGTTATCTGTATCTGCCTATGGTTACGCCTTACAAACTAGTATCTGATTTCGGAGTCTGTTTGTGACCATGATGTAATCTAAACAAACTCTTCTCTTATAACCTGGTCTTTTCCAAGAGTACCGCCTCTTCTTGTATTTCTTGAATAGAGTATTAGCTACTATTAGTTGTAATTTGTTGTTGCTGTTGTCTTCAGTCCTGAGACTGGTTTGATGCAGCGCTCCATGCTACTCTATCCTGTGCAAGCTTCTTCATCTCCCAGTACTTACTGCAACCTACATCCTTCTGAATCTGCTTAGTGTATTCATCTCTTGGTCTTCCTCTACGATTTTTACCCTCCACGCTGCCCTCCAATGTTAAATTTGTGATCTCTTGATGCCTCAGAACATGTCCTACCAACCGGTCCCTTCTTCTTGTCAAGTTGTGCCACAAACTCCTCTTCTCCCCGATCCTATTCAATACTTCCTCATTAGTTATGTGATCTACCCATCTAATCTTCAGCATTCTTCTGTAGCACCACATTTCGAAAGCTTCTATTCTCTTCTCGTCAAAACTATTTATTGTCCATGTTTCGATTCCATACATGGCTACACTCCATACAAATACTTTCAGAAACGACTTCCTGACACTTAAATCTATACTCGATGTTAACAAATTTCTCTTCTTAAGAAACGCTTTCCTTGCCATTGCCAGTCTACATTTTATATCCTCTCTACTTCGACCATCAGTTATTTTGCTCCCCAAATAGCAAAACTCCTTTACTACTTTAAGTGTCTGCCATCCAGTTTCTGTGCAAATTGTGAATAGCCTTTCGCTCCCTGTATTTTACCCCTGCCACCTTCAGAATTTGAAAGAGAGTATTCCAGTCAATTTGCTACAAAACTCAATTGTTCTTTCTCCTCTCTCATTCCTTGTCCCAAGCCCATATTCTACTGTAAGCCAACAATTGCATTCCAGTCCCCCATGAAGATTTGATTTTCATCTCCCTTCACGTGCTGCATAACCCTTGCTATATCCTCAAATCCTTTCTCTATCTCTTCATCTTCAGCTTGCGAAATCGGCATATATACCTGAACTATCGTTAACGGTGGTGGTTCGTTGTCGATTCTGATAAGAACAACCCTATTACTGAACTGTTCACAGTAAGACACTCTCTGTCTTACCTTCCTATTCATAACTAATCCTACTCCAGTTACAACATTTTCTGCTGCTGTTGAAATTACCCTATACTCATATGACCAGAGATCCTTGTCTTCTTTCCATTTAACTTCACTGACCACAACTACATCTAGATTCAGCCTTTGCAATTCCCTTTCACATTAAAGCTTCTTATAGAATATTAGCCTTTCGTTGGTTATTCAATCTTTTTCTCACGAGCACCTCCCCTGTAGCGGTCCGCTCACGGAGATGAAAACTGGGAACTGATCCGAAATCTTTTGCCAACGGAGAGATCATCATGACACTTTTTCAGTTACAGGCCACATGTCCTGTGGATAAACGTTATGTGTCTTTATGCAACGGTTTTTCTGATTATTAGGCCTTAAGGAGCAGTTTCTGACCCCAGGAACAAGAGAGTGTCCTGACCCTCTGTCCGCACCTCCGCCCTGATTAGCAAGTCTGTTGGCAGAACGGGGGTGACTTCTTATACCGGAAAGCTTCGGCCGCCAATGCTGATTATTAATCAAAATTTAGACTGTGGCGAGTATCGAATTCTGCTCCGAGGATGTTTTAATCACTAATCAAGGACTCTACCCTAAGACCAGTGGTGGATAAGTTGAGTTTATGACTTTAGTGCTTCGACGAAATAAACTGATCAAAGTTAATAGCAAACCTAAGAGAGTAGTTGACCGGATTACCGTCAATTATTCTACAGTCGTAATATTGTTAACGTAAGATTCAAATTTCAATAAATCCTATTACAGCCCGCATCTCGTGGTCGTGCGGTAGCGTTCTCGCTTCCCACGCCCGGGTTCCCGGGTTCGATTCCCGGCGGGGTCAGGGATTTTCTGTGCCTCGTGATGGCTGGGTGTTGTGTGCAGTCCTGAGGTTAGTTCGGTTTAAGTAGTTCTAAGTTCTAGGGGACTGATGACCATAGATGTTAAGTCCCATAGTGCTCAGAGCCATTTGAACCAATCCTATTACAAAACTGATGACGCCCAAGTTAAACAGCAAACTATGCCCGTCAAGGAAACCACACATGCAGGTACCCGGCGTGATAGACGCAGAACCGGTCTACGATTTTGTTTCTGCGAACCGATTATTGTAAAATTGAATAATGCAGGTGGGTTTCACTCAACCTTCGTCATAAGTACTTAATTTCACCGCCCTATTCCGTTGATGAAGCAGCTGCTAAAACTGATTTATATGCAGAGAACTAATGTAGTAGATATCCATCACGTTTAGTGCGTCACCATTAACATTTTAACTCTTATTTACATTTCATTTGAAGCAGATGAACAGAAGAGCCTTAATTGAAAATGACACCGAAGCGTATGTGTACCACTAAATTAAGGGGCTGTGTCATCACTAAAACACATTACTTTCGGCTGAGAAATATTGTTCCCGTAGTTCTTTATCCCATATCAGATGCCGTTGGCTGTGTTAGTGTTAGTTAACTGGCGCACATTTGACATTGTTTCTCAAAATGGTAGTGTTATTCGGAACAATGCAATGGGAGTAATTACAAATCGAACATGAGAGTCAAATGCATTTTATAATCTATTCTAGGGAAAAAGCAATGTTTTTCATGCAGTTCATGTAAACTGGTAGATCTTACATAAAAGCTCAGATACCTTAATGTTAAAGAACACTTTTGACTTTCAAAATGGTAAGAGCACGCTCGTCGAAAATCATTTATGCTATAACTGTAGAAGCGCTGGAACTAAATGGCGAGAAAAATGTCCGAATTGCTAACTGAAACGACAGAGTCAACATTCCAACACTCCCAGTATAATTACAGTTTCCGGAGTGTCCCCTAACAATTAAGATGAGTAGTGAAACTATTCTTCAATCATGTCTCCAGTGACAGCCCTCCACATATGATCTAATAAAAGATTGTTATTTTAAAACCTTCTTATAGCCCAGTTCGCATAAATACATTTTTTATTTTCGACAAACGGGTTCGTCAGACTTCGCTATCATCTACTATTTTGTAACTCTGTGCTTGTACGTGGAACATATCTCCTATCATGATTCATGATATGATATTTGAGAAACAAAGTTTTTTGTTTGACATTACAAGAAACGGAAATGGAAACTGCACATTCACATCCCTTCTAATGTTATAAGGTAATGTTTCCATTTCCGTTCCTTGAAGAGTCAAACAAAAAACTTTTTGTCCAAAATTACGTCATGTCATGATAGAAGAAATATTCTATCTATACGCCCTATGTCACAGAATACCAGAGTTTGTCGAAAGCTGATATAGAAATTAAAGAAGTATTCATGCCCTCTGTTTAACCAACTAAAACGGCTCGCTTCTTCCCATTTCTCAACTTGAGAATACCCAAAAAAATTTTATTGGTGATTATGAAAGACGAAAATTAAGGCGGAGATTTCAGCAAAAGGTTCTTTACCGTAACCGATAGATACGTCATCGATACAAAAATCACGTAAGGCTTGCAGTACAATAGTGGTATTAATATATTTTTTACGAGTTGCTGTTCCCTGACAATGCCTGGTGTTACCTTTTCTGGTTTCTAAGATCGTAGGAAAAGTAATTCCAAGCAAAGAAGGGATGGCAGAAAGGTAGAAGGAGTATATAGAGGGTCTATAGAAGGGCGATTTACTTGAGGCAATTTTATGGAGATGAAAGAGGACGTAGATGAAGATGAAATGGGAGAAATGATACTGCGTGAAGAGTTTGACAGCGCACTGACAGATCTAAGTTGATACAAGGCCCCGGGAGTAGACGTCATTGTATTGAAACTACTGATAGCCTTGGGAGAACCAGCCCTGACTAAACTCTATCACCTGGTGAGCAAGATGTATGATACAGGAGTAATACCTTCAGACTTCTAAAAAATATAATAATTACAATCCCAAAGAAAGCAGGTGTTGACTGGTGTGAAAAATACTGAACTATCGCTTTAATAATCCACGACTGTAAAATACTAACAGAAATTTTTAACAGACTAATAGAAAACCTGGTAGAAGCCGACCTCAAGGAAGATCAGTTTTGTCTCCGTAGAAATGTTGGAATACGTGAGGCGATACTGACGCTACGACTTATCTTAGAAGACAGATTAAGGAAAGGCAAACCTACGTTTCTAACACTTGTAGACTTAGAGAAAGCTTTTGACAATGTTGACTGGAATACTCTCTTTCAAACTCTGAAGGTGGCAGGGGTCAAATACAGGGACCAAAAGGCTATTTTCAATTTGTACAGAAACCAGACGGCAGTTATGAAAGGTATGAAAGGGAAGCAGTGATTGGGAAGGGAGTGAGACAGGGTTGTAGCCAATTCCCGATGTAACTAAATCTATATATTGAGCACGCAGTAAAGGAAACTGTGGTGTCACCGCCAGACACCACACTTGCTAGGTGGTAGCCTTTAAATCGGCCGCGGTCCGGTAGTATACGTCGGACCCGCGTGTCGCCACTGTCAGTGATTGCAGACCGAGCGCCACCACACGGCAGATCTAGAGCGACTTACTAGCACTCGCCCCAGTTGTACAGCCGACGTTCATAGCAATGGTTCACTGACAATTACGCTCTCATTTGCCGAGACGATAGTTAGCATAGCCTTCAGCTACGTCATTTGCTACGAATTAGCAAGGCGCCATAGTATTTGATAATTAATATTGTGAAGCTTGTACAGTAACGAGAGATGTTCACCAATTGTGGATTAAAGTTAAGTATTCCAAGAACTACGTTCTTTTCTTTATAGGATAATTACTTTACCTTGTTCCAGACCTCAAGCCAATCTGCGTGAGCTAAAAGCGTGCATTTCGGCCTCCTCTAGCAACACGGTGTTGGCTCTTCTGCCAACACTTCAGAAACAAAAGAAAAATTTGGAGTAGGAATTAAAATCGATAGAGAAGAAATAAAAACTTTGACGTTTGCTGACGACATTGTAATTCTGGCAGAGACTGCAAAGGACGTGGAAGAGCAGTTGAACGGAATAGACAGTGTCTTGAAAGGAGGATATAAGATGAACATCAACAAAAGCAAAGCGAGGATAACGGAATGTAGTCGAATGAAGTCATGTTTTGCTGAGGGGATTAGATAAGGAAATGTTACACTTCAAGTAGTAGATAAGTTTTCCTATTTGGGGATAAAAATAACTGATGATGGTCGATGTAGAGGAGATATAAAATGTAGACTGGCTATTGCAAGGAAAGCGTTTCTGAAGAAGAGAAATTTGTTAACATCGAGTATAGATATAAGTGTTAGGAAGTCGTTTCTGAAAGTATTTGTATGAGAGTAGCCATGTATGGAAGTGAAACATGGACAATAAATAGTATATCCCAGAAAAGAATAGAAACTTTCGAAATGTGGTGCTACAAAGGAATGCTGAAGATTAGATGGGTTGATCACGTAACTAATGAGGAGTTATTGCATAGAATTCGGGAGAACAGGAATTTGTAACACAATGTGACTAGAAGAAGGGATCGTTTGGTGGGACACGTACCGAGGCATCAAGGGACTACCAATTTAGTATTGGAGTGCAACGTGAAGGGCAAAAATGTAGAGGAGGACCAAGAGATGAATACACTGAGCAGATACAGAAGGATGTAGGTTGCAGTAGGCACTTGGAGATGAAGAAGCTTGCACAGGATATAGTAACATGGAGAGTTGCATCAAACCACTCTCTGAACTGAAGACCATAACAACAACAACAACAACAACAAAATGTTCGTAGGCCTACAGAATCAGCGAACAAGTGAATAATGGTATGAATATTTACTGATGGTTTTGCGGCACTCGTCTTCGGAACTGGTTTTGTGTTCAGCAAGCATTTGTCACCAATGGCCTTACTCTCCTGAGGACATAAACAAAGGTAATTTCAAATAACAGTTACATTTACACACTCTGAAACATAACATCAGTAGAAGAGTCGTTTCATAGCATTTTTACAGAAAGTATTATTCCGCGCCGTATATGTGAGTATGTAGAGTGTACTGGTTATATTCCATTTTACTTAGTATACGCTGTGAAATGCTGTTTCACAGAGTATCTCGCAAATGTTAATCAATGAGAGAATACAAATTGTTTGCACTGACATGCACATTTATAATGAATACTGAAAAATTCCGTGTGGCGCAACCAATATATGCACGGACTTGATAGTAATAGGCAAGTTATTCACACATCGTAGGTTCAGTTTTATAGCTAGAGGTATCATACTGGCGCTGTTGAATATTTCTTTTAGGTGTGCAAGAACGATAGTATTGAGACAGCTGGAGGGAAGAGCCTACAGAAGAGCATCCAAAAGATTCAGAATTTGGAGACTCCGATGCAGGTGATGTAGCTATTATTTCTACGGTGTGCAGTGGTGTCAGGGAAATACAGTGTCAAGTGGGCCTCTGGGTGAAATGTCTAGTACAGATGCAACAGTTAGGGTGGACTGTTTCTCTGTGTTTAAGGAATCATTTCATCTAAGTCGTAAATTTGAAGTAGCTGCAGATGTGGATTTACGTGCAGGATAAAGTTGGTTGTGAACCCCAGTCCGTTGGAGAAAGTGTTCCTCCTTAAGGCATAGGTTTACTAAGGGATGTTGACGTTGATATTTTCCCGTTATGGTTCAAATGGTTCTGAGCACTATGGGACTTAACATCTAAGGTCATCAGTCCCCTAGAACTTAGAAATACTTAAACCTAACTAACCTAAGGAGATCACACACATCCATGTCCGAGGCAGGATTCGAACATGCGACCGTAGCGGTTCAAATGGTTCAAATGGCTCTGAACACTGTGGGACTTAACATCTAAGGTCATCAGTCACCTAAAACTTAGAACTACTTAAACCTAACTAACCTCAAGGACATCACACACATCCATGCCCGAGGCAGGATTCGAACCTGCGACCGTAGTGGTCGCGCGGTTCCAGACGGAAGCGCCTAGAACCGCTCGGCCACACCGGCTGGCTTCCCGTTATTTTTTCAAACTTACCAATAAAATTACTACGTATGATTTTGTGCTCCCGATCCAGTTGCACGAATATTTAACACCCCGTAACGCAATGTACACTTACAAATACGTAATACATTGGACAGCTTTATTTATTACTGTTCCCTAGGAGAATGTAATGTGTTTAATTTTTATGCTAGACAAAACATTTTGTAAATTGAAGGTTAAATGCTTAAAGTATTCTGAAGACCTCCAGGGCGCTATGCCAGTAGGTAGTGACTATGCGTAACGTTGCGCCGTGGAGAGCCAGCTTCCGGGAGGCGCCATGAATCACTCACAGCCACGTACTGATTCAGGGCCCGCCTGATTGCTCCCCGGTCTTTGCTGAAACCCCGAGCTTAATAAATCTCTATGGCGCCGGAGCAGGCCTTCAGTCACACATAATAAGAGAATTAATGGGCGTGTCAGCGTTTGGAAAGGGGGGAGGGGGGGGGCGCATTCGCAAGCGGAAGTAGATGCCAGACCCGTGTGAGGGTTTCTCAGTGATCACAAACAGCGCCGAGAGAGCTCCACGTGGCCCCAGTTTAGCTCGTGGATACAGAACCTCAAAAACTTGTACAGAAACGCCGGTGCAAATTTTTAATCTCAACTGATATCTTCTAGCATCACTAATATTAATTGTAAGCGAGTCAAAATTTATTCAGATGTGTTCTTCAGGCCGCTAATATATGTTTCAGGAAACTACTTAAGTTATCCAGTTGTTCGTCACACGCTTCGTCCCATTCTGCAGAATGTTAATGGCATGACCCTGATTCTACCTTATTTTTATATAACTATTATAAGCTCATTTGCTATGTGTACAGTGTTCAGTATTGATCTAACATAATTTGACATTGTATATTGATCTCTCCTGACCGTAAGTTAGATGTTGTGTGCTACACTATTTTAGCCAGACGTATGGACATGAAACAGACCTTTCATTGACTGATTTTTTGCTTAGTATCGTTAAGGTACAGTTTATTAAAGCTGTTACCACTGCGTATCTTGTATTGTTTAAACCTCGTTATTTTTTGCTGACATCCACAATGATGTAGCTTCTCAGCAATAACTGATTATCCAAACCATAATCATTTCGTCGTGGCACTGCATCTTCTGGTATATGAGATGCACTGAATTGTATATTGTACTCAGAAATTATATATATCATATATATTATTGGCACTTTTGTTTTTAGTATAATTCATAGGTTTTTATCACAGATTACATTTTTGTCGTGGAATGTATATTAAACAGATACTACATTGTGATGTACAAATGACATTAACTGTACAAAAACGTAAATGGTCCTGATAGTTGATGCTCGTGGTTTGAGTGCTCTTAACAATAGTTTCTCTTGAACAAATATTACTTATGACTTTATTGTAATCGTTGCTACTAAGGTTCTTTTTATCTGAAAATTATCTTTGTGTGGAAGGACTCTTTGGGATGAAACCTTTCAGGCTGCTAGTACTTCGGCTATTCATGCTGGGTCTAGACAACATATTATGTCCAGTCCCCTGCTGTGTGTCGGTATGTCGAAGGATGCTGATTTGAGAAAATAACGGTTCTTTTCTGTTATGAGTTTGACAGCTACTGGGATTTTATGGTTCACAATGATGAGCACGTGACTACATTCCACCGCTATGCTTGTAATACCCACCACCTACGAAATTCGCTGTAATTTTATGGCCAGTCGCCACTTACATGGTTGCACATTGCACTATCCAACCCTGCCCTAAACTCACTTATCTGCCTCGACTGCTACCTTCCCACATCGGTCGACTACCTGAGCTCTCTGATCAAGATGTTTCCGATCCTCTTTTAGATTCTGCACGTATCCTTGGGCTTCCAACCGACCAGTTTATCACCGTGGGTGTCCGACCAGAGCCTCCCCCATTGTTAATTTACGCCATTGTTCACCCGAAACGAATGCGTTGTGACCGCATGTCATGCAGTGAAGTTGGCGGAGTTGGTGTCACCCTTCATTTTCTTATACTTTCACAATCCTAAGCCATTTCAGTTCCATGCGTTTTGAGTAACGGAAATAATTACAAGAACGAAAGGAAAACCGTATGTTCTCAAAGTTGGTCATCGCTACAGATGTAACAGAAAATTGATGAGTATACGAACTGATTGTCCATGGATTCCAAGTGCATTAACTGCTGATACCGTTTAAAAATTTCAGACGATAGAGCTTGTGACATTCTGATCCGCCTGACGAAACGAACGTGCACATTAAAGATGAACGCATCACTGCAGCAAAAAGAATTCACGAAGAAAATTCATTGCTTGTATTTCAAATTTTTAAAGAGGAACTTTACCGTTTGATAGATACATGTTTGTATTTCGTCGTAAGTACTCCAAATTGTGAGAACTCAAAGACCGAATTGTGTTAAGCAAAAAATGAAGATACCACCCAGAAACCTAGCATTAGTTCGGAAATTGAGCTAGAAGAATATGTTTTGAAACTGACTGAGGGTTTTTTGAAAACAGACGATGGGCCTCTTCCTGAATAGTTGTGAAGAAGCGGAGAAAAAATTTTGCGAGACTGGAAGTGTTCTTATGGAAAGGACATTTGATAGTTGTTTGAAACAACTGGAGCAACTTCTTTCAAGCATAAAGAGCATCATGTTAGTAATGACAATAACCACTATCTAGAAGACACTACTGAACAAACATTCTGCAACGACAAAATTTGCTAGCCGTGATAAATCTTTAACGTTTACGTTACTGCATACCTGGCCGACCGACGGCGACAGTTGTACATTCACTTTACGATAAGTACTAACTGTTGCAACAAAGAGAATTTGGATGTATCCCAGTACAAATGGAACCACTCGTAATCCAAGAATGAAATACTACTCACTCAGTCCAGTAAGGCGTACATGGGTTCATGGATAATGACCATGCACACAGACAGAAGAGACTGTTTAGAAATCGCTGTACATGTATTACACCCTTTCAGCGGCAACTCCTTCCAGCGTTGGCCAATGTTCCAGATACTGAAACCTCCATCATTGGATTGCGCAGTTGGAGAGTAAATGTCAGGGTTTATTACAACGATAACATTATCTATCGCATCGAGTGTCGCTTCCTTCTTGTTTACGAGCAAAATGTGTTATAATAGCTTAATCATCAACTTGATCACTGACGTCATGTTTTACATCACTAAAGCGAATGATGTCGGTACTTTCACCAACACTGTTGAGATCAGCAGAATTACCTGGTTTATCAGTGAACAGAACGTGTGTGTGATTTTTAGGCTGCATTCGCTACAAAAGGCTGCTTACAGATTCTGCTTCGGTCACGAATAAGCTAAAGGCCAAGATAGCAGTTACCATTTGTTCGGTACGTTGGGCAATCGTCCCTTCCTGATTTTGTATCCAGAAGAAATAGTGGTTAGACAGCTTGATCCTAACGTAGGTGGATATATTCTCGTAAACTATCTTTTCACATAAAGCTTTGAAGGTACGACCATTATGCAAAACTTCAGAAACAGCTGTACTCTATTACCTGCAGAATAAATGATTAATAAATTTGAAGTATACTAGAATGGTCTACTAAGCTAATGGTGAACCACGAGACTTTAACAATTTATTGGTACGTTCCAATAGATAAATTACCAATGCGCTGAATCATGGACTAAATAGGCTTAGGCAATGAATTGAATTGTTTAGACATTTCTATATAAATACCAATCAGCAAGCCATCAGCCGACCTATGACTGACGATACCACCGGCTAAGAATCCATCATTACTACCAAACGATATACCTCACAATTTTAGCACTTTACGTCAAACCTGCAGCTGCTTAAACGTATGTAGTTATTCATAAATTACCATAACTTTATCGGATCTGTCTTTATTGAATTTGCGCCATGGACTCGATTGTAAAATTGGTTAATCTGAACTTACATCCAGTAAATGTGGTCTCGACAAGGGCTACTTCTCAGATTTTCTCTCCATACCAGTGATTAAGATGGGGCAAACACACACAGTGGTATCTTCGTCATTCACAAAGGCCATGGTGGCTTGTAGTGGGCAGCCAAACATGCCACAAATCCACCCAGCTCGAAGACACTAACATCCGCCAGCTGATAACGAATCTTCCACTCATATTGGATATGTTCCTATTCAAGACTAGAAACCCCCAATACCCCTCTTACCTACATAATTGGTGACAAAGGCAACTGTTACATACATAAGCTTAGAGGTAGACTCCGCATATAATAAGTCCAAAGAAATTAATTTTTCTTGCGATATATGCAGAATCGAGCTTTAGTACAGGTTTTTGTGGCAACATCCACGCAACCAAATTCTCCTACCATTGCATGGGTAGACAGAGACGTAGGAGCTGGGAGTGCAAACCGCCAGTAAAAAAACAATTTACCAAACAAAAGCGGAATAATTTTATTTAATTTGCAGCTAGAGTTGCTCTTTACAGAATTCTTTCTCTGCTGGGGTGGAGCAGAACCCATCTTGTTGGTTGGTTCGTCGGCTGGCTTCGGTTGGGTTGCCTTCCGATTAAGAGGCTGTCGGCCTGGCGGCCTGTCTCACCTAAACGTGCGTTAGTGTTACCTTCCCAGGCCGATCCATGAAACCTTCTGAGCGCCACTCCTTGTCTTTTATGTTGTGATTTCCTGATTAGTCGTAAGTACTCTGTGTGGCATTCAGCCGAGTCTTACCTTATTAAAATTGCATGGCTTTTCTTCTTAGGCCTTAAGCCGTAAAAAAAAAAAAAAAAAAAAAAAAAAAAAAAAAAAAAAAAAAAAAAAAAAAAAAAGTTTCTTTTTCAGTATGTGGCCTTCAGCCAAGTAGTTTCAGCCTTTCAAAATTAAAATTGAAAATACCTTGTGCATAGGTCTTAAGACGTAAATTGGTGTTAAGTTGGTATGTGGTCTTCAGCCGAGTTTTCAGCCTTTTCAAATCAGAAGTCGAAAAGTTTTGTCTAGGCCTTAAGCAGTAAGAAATATTTTCTAGTTTTTATGTGGCCTTCAGCCGAGTTTTCCAGCTTAAATTAAAAATTAGAAAATTCTTTGTCTGGGCTTTAAGCCGTGAGATTGTTTGGGTTTCGTATGCGGTCTTCAGCTGAGAGTTATGTGAATCATTTTAGGATAAAGCCTTTACCCTATTTTAGTTGAAATTCAGAAGCTCTTCCCTTTAGGCCTTAAGCCGTAAAATTGTTTTCTGCATGGTGTGTGGCCTTCAGCCGAATTTTAATCTCTCTTAAATTAAAAATTCCAAATCCTTGTCTTGCCCTTAAGTCATAAGATTGTTATTCTTTAGTATGAGGCCTTCAGGCGGGTTTTACACGAAATACACTCCTGGAAATTGAAATAAGAACACCGTGAATTCATTGTCCCAGGAAGGGGAAACTTTATTGACACATTCCTGGGGTCAGATACATCACATGATCACACTGACAGAACCACAGGCACATAGACACAGGCAACAGAGCATGCACAATGTCGGCACTAGTACACTGTATATCCACCTTTCGCAGCAATGCAGGCTGCTATTCTCCCATGGAGACGATCGTAGAGATGCTGGATGTAGTCCTGTGGAACGGCTTGCCATGCCATTTCCACCTGGCGCCTCAGTTGGACCAGCGTTCGTGCTGGACATGCAGACCGCGTGAGACGACCCTTCATCCAGTCCCAAACATGCTCAATGGGGGACAGATCCGGAGATCTTGCTGGCCAGGGTAGTTGACTTACTCCTTCTAGAGCACGTTGGGTGGCACGGGATACATGCGGACGTGCATTGTCCTGTTGGAACAGCAAGTTCCCTTGCCGGTCTAGGAATGGTAGAACGATGGGTTCGATGACGGTTTGGATGTACCGTGCACTATTCAGTGTCCCCTCGACGATCACCAGTGGTGTACGGCCAGTGTAGGAGATCGCTCCCCACACCATGATGCCGGGTGTTGGCCCTGTGGGCCTCTGTCGTATGCAGTCCTGACTGTGGCGCTCACCTGCACGGCGCCAAACACGCATACGACCATCATTGGCACCAAGGCAGAAGCGACTCTCATCGCTGAAGACGACACGTCTCCATTCGTCCCTCCATTCAAGCCTGTCGCGACACCACTGGAGGCGGGCTGCACGATGTTGGGACGTGAGCGGAAGACGGCCTAACGGTGTGCGGGACCGTAGCCCAGCTTCATGGAGACGGTTGCGAATGGTCCTCGCCGATACCCCAGGAGCAACAGTGTCCCTAATTTGCTGGGAAGTGGCGGTGCGGTCCCCTACGGCACTGCGTAGGATCCTACGGTCTTGGCGTGCATCCGTGCGTCGCTGCGGTCCGGTCCCAGGTCGACGGGCACGTGCACCTTCCGCCGACCACTGGCGACAACATCGATGTACTGTGGAGACCTCACGCCCCACGTGTTGAGCAATTCGGCGGTACGTCCACCCGGCCTCCCGCATGCCCACTATACGCCCTCGCTCAAAGTCCGTCAACTGCAAATACGGTTCACGTCCACGCTGTCGCGGCATGCTACCAGTGTCAAAGACTGCGATGGAGCTCCGTATGCCACGGCAAACTGGCTGACACTGACGGCGGCGGTGCACAAATGCTGCGCAGCTAGCGCCATTCGACGGCCAACACCGCGGTTCCTGGTGTGTCCGCTGTGCCGGAGTGGTGATGAAGAGAGGGGGGGGGGGGGGGGGAGAGCCGCGCGAGACGTGGCAGGGCGCCTCAGACCGCTTAAAGAAGAACGTGTAGATGCATAGAGCGCTGTGGAATGCGCGGAATACGTAGTTTTTACATCTACTTACACTATGTGATCGAAAGTATCCGGACATCTGGCTGAAAATGACAAGTTCTTGGCACCTTCCATTGGTAATGCTGGAATTCAATATGGTATGGGGCAACTTTTAGTCTTGATTACAGCTTCCTCTCTCGTAGGCATATGTTTAATCAGGTGCTGGATGGTTTCTTGGGGAATGGCAGCCCATTCTTCACGCAATGCTGCACTGAGGAGAGGTATCGATGTCGGTCGGTGAGGCCTGGCAGGAATTTGGCGTTCCAAAACATGCCATAGGTGCTCTATATGATTCAGGTCAAGACTCTGTGGACGCCAGTCCATTACAGGGATGTTACTGTCGTGTAACCACTCCACTACAGGCGGTGCACTACGAACAGGTGCTCGATCGTGTAGATACATGCAATTGCCATCCCCGAATTGCTCTTCAACAGTGGGAAGCAAGAAGGCGCTTAAAATAACAATGTAGGCCTGTGCTGTGATAGTGCCACGCAAAGCAACAAGGGGGGCAAGCCCCCTCAAAGAGAAACGCGACCACACCATAACACCACAGCTTCCGAATTTTACTATTGGCACTACACACGCTGACAGACAACGTTCACCGGGCATTCGCCGTACCCACACCATGCCAACCTATAGCCACGTTGTGTACCCTGATTCGTCACTCCACATAGCGTTTTTCCATTGATCAATCGTCCAATGTTTATGCTCCTTATACCAAGCGAGCCATCGTTTGGCATTTACCTGCGTGATGTGTGGCTTATGAGCAGCCGCTCGACCATTAAATCCAAGTTTTCTCACCTCCCACCTAACTGTCATAGTACTTGCAGTGGATCCTGATGCACTTTGGAATTCCTGTGTGATGGTCTGGATACATGTCTGCTTATTACACATTACGACCCTCTTCAACTGTCGGCGGTCTCTGCCAGTCAACAGGCGAGGCCGCCCTGTAGGCTTTTGCGCTGTACATGTCCCTTGACTTTTCGACTTCACTATCACATCGAAAACAGTGGACCTAGGGATGTTTAGGAGTGCAAAATTTCGCGTACAGACGTATTACGCAAGTGATGCCCAATCACCTGACCACGTTCGAGGCTCGTGAGGCCTGCAGAGCGCCCCTACTGCCCTATCACGATGTCTAATGACTACTGAGGTCGCTGATGTGGCGTACCTGGCAGTAGGTGGCAGCACAATGCACCTAATATGGAAAAGGTGGCGTGTCCGGATACTTTTGATCATATGGTATATGCACTCCAACATACAATACACTGTTTTGACATAGGGTCTCGTTATATGTATTCAGTAATAGTCACTTTTAGTGTCGATATTCATATAGTCTACGGCCTACAGCTGACTGTACATGAAAGAAAACTCTTTACCTGGGTTTATATTTCTGTTGTTGACAGTTCAGATAATTATTTCACCACCAACAGGCATCAGTTCGCATTGTAAAAACGTGTTTTGTAATAATGGTGCAGTTCTCATTTCGTGAAACGAAACACTGTTGACCCGGTAGGTTAGTGAAGAGGTTATACCATAACGTTTGGGTTAAGGCAGCATCTCACCAGAACTCAACTATGAGAAGCAAGTAGACCGTACTTTGATGATGCAACAATACTGTAACTGCTCGTATGTGATTTCGAAAAAGGAGGGAAGCAAAGTAACCAGAGAAAGATCTGAGGATTTCCTCTTCGATAGCGATTGCCCGGTCTCAAACTAATAGCAGAATCCATTTTCATGATACTAATGCTGTTTATTACATTTTGACCTAATCATTATTGCTATAATGGGAGTGTTTCCTCAGTCTGAGAGCTACAGCAAGTATGAGATGTATACGATCATGTTAAATGCGTACATGTGGAGGAATTACGTCTGTCTTAAAATAGCTATATTTGTGTGTAGAAAGAAGAATGATAGATATGCATTTCCGTTAATGGTCTTTATGATGAAAATTGCTTCATTTAATATTTTATTTGTATAGAACAACCACATTTCACGTTTCTAATTGGCAGAAGAACCAGTTAACATGATAATGAGTTTGTGAAGAAAATTTATATTTTTCTTTCAGTAGCCTTAGATAACACTGATATTGTGACTGCATGCCCGCAAAGCAGAAAAAACTTTTTAAAACTTCTACAGAGCTAAGTAAACATAGGAACTAAATACACAAAGCCCTCCAGAGTGCACCGCTCACATATAAGCTGCATGGCACAGCTCGTTAAAGAGACACGCGAACGTTTTTAGCCCATTGTTTGAAACACATTTGCTTTTAATTAAATTATTTTAACTCATTTAATCATTCAATTATTTCATTCACCCAGCTTGTTTGAAAACGCAGAATGTATGAATCATTCGTCAATTACTGCGGCATTTATTATATATTAAGTTTTGTGCGAATGTAAGCACTGCTGAACTGATCTGATTTCATTTCACAGCGAATGGAAGTTTGAAAGGTCAAAGGTCAACGAGAATGCAACGACTGCCAACTACAGGAACTCTGTCTTTTGTTTTAAACGTCTCAGAATTGCACCCTTCACAGTCATAAGCTTTCTGATATTGCATGGCATGATTAAAACGAAAACATTTTATGTCAATTAAGAACATACAAAACACATGCAACGTGTTACACGTTTCACAATACACAAGAAGCTGAGGTAGGCGAGAAAGCAAACGTAGAAATTTATAATGCGTAGTACAAACGTTGTACTATAGTATTTTCAGTCTTTAAAGAAATTCTAAAAATCCTCCAGTTATATTATTTTGCCCACTTTGCAACTGCTTATTCAGTCTTTTCCAAGCTTTTGCTTGAAGGTGCTTTATTTGTTAATTTCCTTTCTTTAATTCCTCTTTCGTTTTTGTTTCAATACATTTCCTTGCATTTTTTTGCTGTTCGTAGAACCGGTTTTATTTCATCACGAGGAATTGTAAATAATTTAACTAACTACCAGCAATCATTTGATAGCCTTCCATTTACAAGTGAAGTTCTATTATGTCGTTTCATATGTTTTCCATGGCTCCTTACTTGCTTTTATGTACTGTGGTTGTGGTTCATCTAAGCAGGTAAATGAAAAACTGATTTTTGCCATATACGTTTCGCTTCTTTGCATTTGAGAAGCTCTTTCAGTGGTCTATATATCTTTGTTATATATTTGATCTATCTGACGCAATATTTCTACAAAAACATGTGGAAATTAATACGGTTAGTAGGAAACAATATTTAGTACATAAATTAAGACTTTACAACATTAATTACAATAAGACTAGAAATGACCCAAGCGCGTCCACCCAAACAGACAAAACGAAACGATAAGTAAGGCGCAGAATCTATTACATGGATGAGATTCAGTAATTTACGTTCATTTAGGTAATTTGCTGTCTAAATGATCAGCATGTCTTGAACAAGACTCCGGTTACTTAAATGGCTAGCATGTAGCCATGTTGCATATACGATCCACGGAACAATCAAATAACCAACAATCCAATGTAGTCCTTGTATGATTAAACCATGAGAAAATGGAGAACCGCCTTACAGACGAAGGAAAAGAGTTTTCTACTTCTACTTCTACTTCTACGTCTACATTTACATCTGCTCTCTGCAACCCATGTTACGGTGTGTGACGTAGAGTACTTCGTTGTTAAGAATAATGAGTAGCGAAAAGGAGATGAAAGAAAGGATAGACTAGAAATCACGAGAATTTCACTTGTCTAAATAAATATTATGTCGGAAAAGTACGAATAGACTTGACACATATCTAGATAAACAGGCAGAGGTTGCGCTGACGAACATCGGACCTCTCCTTCGTAAGAAACTTGTATGACAGAGATGCTCAGAGCTGAAAACCATACCATGAATGTGTCTATAGGATCATGTGATTGTTATTGGCATGAACTACTAAAGTGACCTTTAATGCCACACGTAAACTAGGTAGCTGACTGAAGTGGGCAGCAGAAGTTAGGAGGTTGGGGTAAACACCGTGGAGGAGAGAATAAATGACGATCATTAATGACCTGGCGGGAGGAGAGCTATGAACGTTCTCTGAAGAGAACCGAAGCCTAAGTAACGTACGGTTGGACACACTTCAAGATTTGTTGCTCTGTCAATATGCCTGCGCTGTATGTACTTACAGAAAGGACGTTGCCACGGACTAGCCTGTTTACAGAACGGTTTGCATGCACCTAGGTTTTCTCTGTGCAGTTACGGGGCGTATTTGCCGTCTTGGCTGTGGTGATGCGAGATACGACCGACTGGGCCTTCCACAGGCTTTCTGTTTCCCATGTAAATATGAAAGCCTTGACTTAACTACGAAATTTTTCTGAAGCAGAGCAGGAATGCCATGAATCATGTGAGCACCCTTCCTCAGTCGGCGATTGTGTAGAAAGCAAGTACAAAATCTTTAATTGGGCGTACAGTTTGCGACATGTTTCTTCCGAGCACGCAAAAGCAAAGCGACCCTGAAGATCTCTCACTCCTCGTGGGTGTAAAACAATGCTGGAATAAGTCTAATCTAATACAAACAACTCTGACAACGTTTTACAAAAATCAGCAAAAGGCCAGCCGTAGGGATTTTTGCGTGGAAGGACTTACGGAGCAACAGCAACGCACACGCAATGACAATGAAATGATCGTTTTTGATCTGAATCTTACCTCCTAAGCAGTGAATTAATGGTTGAGACGCCAGAAATACGTTTCCCAGTCGTCATAGCCATCTATGTTTCATGGAAACAGTGGAACTGTTAAAATGTCTCGTTGCTGACAGGCAATGGTGATAGATGAAACTGTAATGAGGCTAATTGCTGATGCTGTTGTTACAGTAGTTGTCAACCAGGCAACTATCGTTCCTGTTCATCGAGAATCCACTATATCTTATATTCGACGTGTGGTGTCACCGTCAGATACCACACTTGCTAGGTGGTAGCCTTTAAATCGGCCGCGGTCCCTTAGTATATGTCGGACCCGCGTGTCGCCACTATCAGTGATTGCAGACCGAGCGCCGCCACACGGCAGGTCTAGTCTAGAGAGACTCACTAGCACTCGTCCCCAGTCGTACAGCCGACTTTGTTAGCGATGGTTCACTTGTAAGGGGTGTCCCAAGAGTATATGTCTAACATATGATGACAAGAAGATAGAAGAAGTGGACGGTGTTAAATTCTTGGGATTACAGCTTGATAATAAATTCAACTGGGAGGAGCACACCACAGAACTGCTGAAGCGTCTTAACAAATCTCTGTTTGCAATGCGAATTTTGTCAGACATAGGGGATATAAAAATGAAAAAGCTGGCATACTATGCTTACTTTCATTCCATAATGTCATATGGGATTATTTTCTGGGGTAATTCATCAAGCCAAGCTAAAGTTTTCCGGGCACAAAAACGTGCAGTAAGAATTATATGTGGTGTGAACTCAAGAACATCCTGCAGAAGCCTGTTTAGGGAACTAGGGATACTAACTATAGCTTCCCAATATATTTATTCCTTAATGAAATTTGTCATTAAAAATGTATCACTTTTTCAAACCAACAGCTCAATTCATGGAATCAATACTAGAAATAAGAATAATCTTCACAAGGATTTAAAGTCACTTAGTCTTGTACAAAAAGGTGTGCATTATTCAGGAACACACATTTTCAATAACTTGCCAGCAGCCATAAAAAGCTTAAGAACCAATGAAATTCAGTTTAAGAGAAGCCTAAAGGATTTATTGGTGGCCAACTCCTTCTACTCCATTGATGAATTTCTGAGGAAAACCAACTGATTTGTATATAAGTACAACATAACTTCTGCACAATTTCAGTGCAGTAATGTGTTCACTGAAAATTTGTGTGTGTGTGTGTGTGTGTGTGTGTGTAAGTATAATCTAACTTCTGCACCATTTCAGTGCAGTAATGTGTTCATTGTAAATAAGTATTACAGTAGTTGTATTACATGTTTCTTACCTTATAAATAAATATAAAACTTTTTTATTTTAAATTCAGTGCAATAGTATTTGTAAAATGACTCTTAGTGTTCATTAAAAAATGACGATCATTCCACTTGGGACCTGTGGAATGGTACATTAGCTTATTTGTTTTAGTTTAAATATTTGTCATGTATTGTTGTTTTTCTGACATGTTCCACATCCTGGAGGACCTCCTCACTACGGATCAATTGGAATGAAAGTAAATCTAATCTAATCTAATGTAATGAGGCTAATTGCTGATGCTGTTGTTACAGTAGTTGTCAACCAAGCAACTATCGTTCCTGTTCATCGAGAATCCACTATATCTTATATTCGACGTGTGGTGTCACCGTCAGATACCACACTTGCTAGGTGGTAGCCTTTAAATCGGCCGCGGTCCCTTAGTATATGTCGGACCCGCGTGTCGCCACTATCAGTGATTGCAGACCGAGCGCCGCCACACGGCAGGTCTAGTCTAGAGAGACTCACTAGCACTCGTCCCCAGTCGTACAGCCGACTTTGTTAGCGATGGTTCACTTTCTACATACGCTCTCATTTGCTCAGACGACAGTTTAGCATAGCCTGCAGCTACGTCATTTGCTACGTACTAGCAAGGCGCCATATTCAGTTACTATATGTCTTCTGATCAGATAACATTGTGAATCATGTACCGTCAAGAGCGACGTTCATAATTAATGGATTAAAGTTAAGTATCAAACTAGCTATGTCCACTTTCTGAATTGTAATTCCTTGTCATGTTCCAGACCTCACGTCAGTATAGTCCTTCTCTCCTCACGCCAGCCTGCGTGAGCTAAAAGCGTGCATTTCGGTGTTGGCTCTTCTGCCAACACAGCACGACGACCATGTTCCCTGATTCGCTGTATGTTCAGAGATACTCGCTACCACTGTTGTAGTCTGCAATTATGAGCGGAATTTACTGACATGAACACGCATACGAAGTATAGACACTGTGATAATCCAAGAGCATGGAAGACCAGAATGACACAAAATGAATACAGGTGATGGCCGCGACTGACGGTCGATCTTCCATATCTGCGATAATTCCGAATCACTGTCAGTTGCAAGTATGTATTTGTGAACTACACTCAGCTCATAAATTAAGGATAATTCCAGAATGTGGTGCCACACTACTTGGTACTACACAAAACTGACGCTAATAGCATAGGCACATAGGGAAAACACACGATACAGATCTCTAAGTCAACGGTATTGGTGATAAGTTGAGAAAACCGTCCCAAAACTCATGTGCTACAAAACGCCACTGTTTCCTGCGCATGTACCCCGACATAGATAAGAGATATGATCACCATGCACAGGTACACAGGCCGCACAACGGGTTTGCTTCCTCTGGATCCGGTGGTCGAGCAGCTGCTGGGGTATAGCCTCCCATTCTGGCACCAGAGCCTGTCGGAGCTTCTGAAGTGTCCTAGGGGTTTGAAGACGTGCAGCGATACATCGACCGAGAGCATACCAGACGTTCTCGATGAGGTTTAGGTCTGGAGAAAAAGCAGGCCACTCAGTTCGCCTTATATCTTCTATTTCAAGGTACTCCTCCACGTTGGCAGCTCGGTTGGACCATTCGTTATCATCCATCAGGAGGAACGTGGGTCCCACTGCACCCCTGAAAAGGCGGACATACTGGTGCAAAATGCCGTCCCGATACACCTGACATGTTACAGTTCCTCTGTCAAAAGACATGAAGGGGTGTACGTACACCAATGATAATCCCACCCCTAACCATCAAACCACGACCTCCATACAGGTCCCTTTCAAGGACACTAAGGGGTTGGTATCTAAGGGGTTGGTATCTGGTTCTGGTTCACGCCAGATGAAATCCAGGCGAGAATCACTGTTCAGCCTATACCCAGACACGTCCGTGAACATAACCTGGGACCACTGTTCCAATGATCATGTACAGTGTTCTAGACACCAGGCTGCAAGGGCTCTCCTGTGACCAGGGGTCAGTGGAATGCACATTGGAGGTCTCTGGGCAAATAAACCATGTCTGATCAGTCGTCTGTGTGTCGGGAGACAACTGTTCCAGTGGCTGCGGTAAGGTCCCGAGCCAGGCTACCTGCAGTACTCCATAGCCATCTGCGGGCACTCATGGTGACATATCGGTCTTCTTGCGGTGTTGTACACTGTGGACGTCCCGTACTGTAGCGCCTGGACACGTTTCCTGTGCCGGCCGGTGATGGCCGAGCGGTTGTAGGCGCTTCAGTCCGGAAACGCGCAACTGCTACGGTCGCAGGTTCGAATCTTGCTTCGGGCATTGATGTGTGTGATGTCCTTAGGTTAGTTAGGTTTAAGTAGTTCTAAGTTCTAGGGCACTGATGACCTTAGATATTAAGTCCTATAGTGCTCAGAGCCATTTGAATCACGTTTCCTGTCTGTTGAATTCGTTTCCATTATCTTGAGATCACACTTTGTGGCACACGGAGGGCCCGTACTACGACCTGCTGTGTTTGACCAGCCTCCAGTCGCCCTCGTATTCTACCCCTCATAACGTCATCAATAATTGCTCTTTGAGCCATTTTCAACCCACAGTCCGCATTAGCACGTCTGAAAACGTCTGCACACTCACTCGCTGCACCGTACTATGACATGTACCAACACACCTCTGCGTATGTTGACTTCTGCCAGCGCCACCGTGGGACGACCGCAGGTCAAATGCACCGCGTGGTCATATCCCGAGGTGATTTAAACCCGAAAACCACCCACCAGAGCGTTGTTTCACCATGTATCAGCATTCTCCTTAATTTATGAGCATGAGTGTACGACAACATTGTGGGTACATCATGACCACTGTGCCCAACGGTGCAACTAGCACTATTATTTATACGTGTTCATTGCAAATTCAGATGTTTCCTATCATTAACCACGTTAATGCAAATCAATTAACTGTTATCTCTGTCCATTATAATAGAGCACTCAAAATAAGTCCCTCCTTTTCTACGTCGTACATTCTAAAATGTTATAGTGAGATAGCACTACTGTATAAAGTCCATGGTTTCAACTTTGTATATGAGAGGCCATTTCAGTTCATGGCATAATTCAGACTTACTTGCGTAGATAATCCGTTTTTAAAATTGGATAGGGAGCTTACAACCTGTAGACGTATTTCCGATCCTAGTTATTTTCAATTTATGTTGTTGTAACGGTTTTGGCACGGATTATTGTTACACTCAACAGTGTAAAAGAGGGGGTATTAATCTCATTAACGTATCTTCTCTTGACCTATCACGATGCAAATTATGCAAATTAGATGAATGAAATAATATTACTTATTGTTTTATGGTTGGACGAACACTTGTCTTTCAGATGCAACAGCATCAGCTTTCTGGTAATAACAGCCATACGTGATCATTCAAAATTATGTAGACACTTCATAGTGACTGAAAAAATTATTGTTTTGAGATAAAGTGTTACATGGTTAATTGTATGGAAACAGCAACTCAACAAGCCTGTTGTTTTACAATGGCCTTCAGCATCGTGGTTGCCCGACCAACGACGGAGTCAATATGTGTAGTTTGTGCAGCAGTTGCAAGACGGCAGTGATAATTCCATTTGTCAACATAATGCTGCTCCTCTGTTATTCCACGATGATTTTCGTTAGTTCTTGGATACTTAGCTACTACGGCGATGACTGTGAATGAGCTGGCAAACTCCAGTTGCTGGCACGGCCACCACGTTCTCTGAAACTGGCACTGTGTGATTTTTAGCTGTAGGGCTCATGAAAGACACTGTTTCCACGTCTCCACTTTCCCACAACATACCTGACTTACAGCGGAGATGGCACGCCCACTTTGACTGTCATCGACGTGAGCACTGTAGGACGGGTACCAGCCTAACTAGCCTATAGAATGGACGTGGGCCGTGTGACTAACGGTTCACACACTGGACACTTGTTAACATGGCATATCAAACTTCTTGAGTTGCGGTTTCTGTACGTACTACGTGTAGTAAATAGCTGTTTCCATATGTACTTCACGTAGTACCTAACGTTGTACTACGTTAGATATTATTATTACTATTCACGCATGGGCCCAAGCGAGGTACAATTCATCATTATCACTTTTGATAGTTCGCCTTCCTTTGTGTACAAATTTGTGTCATCCATTCACAATGAAGTCCCTTTCTTTATCAGACCACGGTATTCCAGTCCGTTTACTAATTTCCCTCAGACCAAATTACTAAGCAAATATCTTTTCTCTGAATGTTTTTCTGTCTGTAACGTCTGTCTGAGCTACACCGGCTACTTTGAGATCCTCTTTAATCTCAGAATTCCATTTACCTGGCTCAGTTTTCGTCTTGCTTCTGTTTTCGTAGAATTCTACTATTTGTTTCGTTAACTTAGTGGCTTCCATTCTTTTAATGTGCCCACAATATTTAAGTCTCTGTTATCTCATCTCACTATGTATATCTGTGTATTCTTCTATTTTTTTATTATTTCTCAGCCTATAAGTTTCTTCATCAGTAATTTTGGGGCATAATATTTTCTTAGTAATCTTTTTTTCTTTTGAATTTATTCAAAATCCCTCATTCTACTTAAAATTAAAGTTTCTGCTCCATGATGTCAATGAGGTTTGATTACAGTTACTGACTTCAGAAAGTGATTTTTTGTTATAAATATATTTTTTAATCTGAATGCAGTGACTATTTTTGACAGCGATCTTCGTTTGCAACTCTTTCCATACTGTTTTCATGTATGATTTGCCCCAGGTATTTAAACTGAGGAACCGTTTTTATTTTTCCATATACTCCTTTCAAAATCGTTGGTACTTGTTTGTTGCATGTCATATATTTCGTTTTTTCGAATGATTTTTTAGTCCTACTTTTTCCGATGCATCTGTAGGAATTACAATTTGTGTTTGAGCTGTGGCAATAACCCTCGTTAAAATGGCCAGAACATCAGCAAAGGTGAGGCAATCTACTCTAATATTACTTCTGCCTAACTTGGATTGATCTAAATTTTGACTCGTCTTTTGATCTTGCCAATCTGTAGTCATCTTTTCGAAAGAACAGTAATGGGGAGTGTCTTTCTCCCTGTCTAACACTAATCTTTATATGAAATAGTTCAGAAATTTCTCCATGAATTTAAATTTAGACCTAGTCAGTTAATGTTTCCATACTCATTGTTAGTTTTATTATCTAGCCCTTGCTCCTTTAAAGTCTGGAAAAGAGATTAACAATCAAATGAGTCGTAGTGCCTTTTAAAATCAACGAGTGCTTATACAGTATTGATACCAGATATCCTTTGATGCCTAATGATTAATTTTAAACTAAGAATTTTTTTGGACAGGATCTGTTTGGTCTTAAGCTTGCTTGGAATTCACCAATTTTGGGTGCTAACTGTTCTTGATCACATCAAGTAAACAATGCGAGAGAATCTTATATGTGACCGTGAGAAGAAAGATTCATGGATAATTATTAACATCGGTTCTATCCCCTCTTTTACGGAAAGGATGAATTAGGTCAGTTTTCCAGTTCTCAGGTATTTTCTCAGTTTGTCAGATATGTCCTGTCAGTTAAGTGATCTCTTTTATAGTGTTAGGGAAAGCTGATTTTAGCAGTTCTGCAACTGTGGCCTCTTCTCCAGACGATTTATTATTTTTAAGTCTCTTAATTTCTTTAATTATTTCGATTTCGTCAAGTTTATTTAGAGTTAGGGTTGGTGTTATTAGTTTGCTGTGGTTCGAATTCATTTACTGGTTCTGGACAGTTTAATAGTTTTTCAAAATAAATAGCAAGTACCTTAAAATTTTCCTGATTGTTAAGAGCGAAACAGCCATTCCTAATATTAACGGACAGACTTTGAGTTTGGTAACGAATTACTTTTCTTTTGAATGTTTTATAAAAGTGTCTTGCATTGTTCTTTTGGGAGTCTTTTTAGATTTCTAAATGTCGGGCAAATTCGTAGTTTCTTTCAGTCTGTCGTATTAATTTACATCCTTCATTTCTTACAGTGAGAAAGGTGTTGCATGTATTTTAAGTTTTGTTTATAATTTCAATTTTTGAATGCCTATTGTATAGACTGCTGTTTCACAGTCTTCTTTCCACCAACCGTGGTTTTGTTCCTTTCGAAAAGGAAATGAATTTTTTTACGTTGTGCTGAGCTTTTTTTTAGACTTTGCCAATTGTTGGATTGTTCTTTGTCGACTTCGCGTGTTAGAGTTGGAGTTATTTTAGCAGTGTCAAACTTTACGATAAAAGTTTTTGTTTTGAAGAATTTTCGAGGTTGACGTTTCACTTTTATTTGCGTTAAATTATGGTCAGATTCTATATTAGCCACTTTCCTAACTTGGACGTTAAAATTTATTTGTAGTTTTTGAGGTTGAAGTTTTACTTTTATTCGCATTAAATAATGGTCAAAATCTATATTAGTCCCTTTCCTAACTTGGAAGTTAAAATTTCTTTGTAGTTATGGTATCATATTACTAAGTGATCTATTTAAAATTCCCCAGTAAATGTATTGGGTAAACGCGAAAGTTTTTGTTTAGAAGGGTTCTTTAAAAAAAAAAAAAGTATCGACATGATTTTAGGGTTCAAATATTTGCACGTTTCGACAAGTCTTAGGCCATTTTGGTTTGACCATTTATGTGCAGGAAATTCACCCACCGCTTTCTTATATTTTTCCTCTTTACCTAATTGAGCATTAATATCATCCTCTAAAATTTTAACATGGTCTGAGGGTATTTACGAGATTATGCTTTCTAACGTTTCCAAAGCTTCATTAACTTCTTTAGGTTTTTTATGGTTATCTTCATTGATTGTCATATGGTCATTAATTAAACTGTGTGCCTTATTTGCCCATATAAGAGAAACTGTCATTAGTCTATTATTAATGGGTTTTAGCTCCGCTATTGAATTTAAAACGTTTTTGGAGACTGCAAAAGCAACTTCCAAATGTGTGTATTATTAATTATCCATTTATCAGTTTTACTTTTAAAAAGACGATGGCTATCGAAATTTATGGTGTTACTGTCCGCCATGTGTGTTTCTTGAAGTACCACAATTTGAATTTTGTGTTCTTTTAATGTATCTCGCAATTTATGAAATTTACCTGGTTGCAAAGGTATTTGTACGTTACGTATTTGTAACAAATGTATTTGTTTTGGTTTTAAGTTGACCAGAGGACTCCGACTTCCCTTGTTGAATCATACTGTGTTTTAACCTGGCCGCATCAGATTCCGAAAGACCTGTTGCGCCAGTAATACAGGTGGTGAATTGGCCTCCAGTGGTGATATGTGATTATCAGAATGCTCCATGATGATTGTACCTAGAATCAGGTGGGGTTGTGTAGACTCACCGAGTCAACTCAGAATGTTAAGATAGTAATGGCTAGTTTCAAAATATAAATTACGGCCGCACCACTAGTGAAAAGACACTGAACATTTTGCCGCTTGCTGCAAGATGGACGCAAAGTGGATTTGGTTTTGTTTTTCCTTGGTTCAGGACTGTTTATTCTGTATTCGCAGCCGTCCACCATATCTGGTGGAACGTTCACTATCCACCACCTGTGACCCGTCCTGTATCCTAGACAAGGTCGGTTTCTTAGACTTTTAGTCACAAACTATTGAGGTATGGATCAGTACTAATTTATTTTACAATAACTTGAAAGTGGCTAGATCATTCTGAATAACTCTGTATTCTCCATGAAAACCCACGGTGCTGGATCATAACGTAAACCCATCCAATGACAATTTTCTGTAACCACATCAAATGAAAGAAAGAAAGTCTATGTACTGCTTCTAGGCAATCGTATATTCCAATGCACAACAAATTTTCAGGTTCATTGGCCTCATCTTCAGGTCCAAGCACTTTTCAGCAAAAGTCTTCTAAAATTCCTCAAATAAAACGATGTGGAGTAGAGCTCAGTGACGGTGACATTATTTCTGTGGGTCTTGGTTCAGGTTTGATGAGCCACGATGCAGTAGTCACGGCAAATTCGACATGTGGACCTGGCCGTATGCAGCTCGACCGGAAATGAGTACCGGACCCGGCGGTTGGGTCCATCAGGTCATAATTTCATTACCCTGAATGTACAAGAGAGCTATTGGGACACTTTCTGTACTTGAACATTTTGTTGCATATATGTTTGTTTTGGTTAAGACGAATCCGTTCACCTGTACTGATTAGAGCCCACTTCTAGTTGAAGTCGGTAACGTTTGCTCACCAGCGCATTTATGTCTCTTACCGAGAGTCTGTCATGGTTTTCACATAGACCGTGGCAGAGACCGGTTTACTATACTGTCTACCAACAACACTTAAGTGGTGGTGGGAGACCGTAGCTCTACCGTGCATCATCTACTCAGAGTCGATTAAATTGTAACAAGTGCAAATTCTGATGTAGTAGGAGAGGCTACAGACCGTAAAGGTATAATAATGGGAGTTGTCATAACGTCACAAACGTGAAGCCGACGTCCCCCATTTTAGTAGTCCCAAACACTAGTATCTGGTGGAAGTGTTTTGATAAAGAAATGCGCTGGTTACTTTTACTGCAGTGGTTTTATTTCTGTAATTTGACTTCAAGTTTTCTATCATTTCCACTAGAAGAGCGCTCTGGTTGTACCTTACGAAAAGGAACTGTAGCAAACCGTCCAGACATAGCAAGATATGTTCTCGAGATTTTGGGGAAGAGGACATGGATGAAACGTCAATTTTATCATTCCGTGACAAGGAATATGATGGATAACGAAAGCAGCCTTTTCACATCTCATAGTACTTATACATTATTGATTGACCATCCATACAGTACAAAACAGATGATTACATACAGATGTTAAAGCTATTAAAATATGCACCAGAATGAAAAGTCTTATAGTCTGCATTGCATTATTTACTGAAGTTTATTAGAGAAAGAGTTTGTGACTACAGTTTTGTGAAAAGATCTCGACACAACGAAAAACGCCTTTGTTTTAATGTCGTGTATCATATCCGTGCAACTGTAGTCGTAACGTTCACTCTCCAAAGTATTTTCGGATATCGACTTAACGTCTAGCTTGGTTCCCACACGATACAAGGCTTGCAGCTGTGACTTACCTAGGTAAACTACATACTTCGTCATCAGACTGAAACTCAAAATTTTATATAATTTTCCAAGGGAGAAAGATACTTCCGCCTGCATTGGAGCTCCAGATTTTCTTTCCAAGAGTACTCTAAGTTCATTGAAAACTTGATATCCTAACGTGTAGCTATTAAAAAGCTTACATATCCTTACGAGGTTAGTATCATCCCACCCACACGGAGCTTTAAAATACTACTTAATCTGCAATATCCCTTCGAACCTTAGTAGTCGCCTGTGTATTTTTCTTGTTGTTGATTGGTCATTGAAGCTACCTGTCGTATTTTGTTCCTGCAACACTTCATCATTCACGTAATATAACAAAATCTGTGTTCAAAGTCGAGTTTCAAGGTATATCTGAACATCTAAATCGGAGCCATACAGGTACTCCAGAAGAACCGTTACTTAATTCTTTCTTGTTTTTTCATCTCGATGAAGTCTTACATAGGTGGGAGTTAATTCAAAATGCTCATTGGAAATGTCATGTGGAATATACTTGAAGTTGAGTATGGATGTCCGTTTCAAAGCTCAGAAAATAAATATGGGGAACAGCGGAAGGACCATTTTTAAATATTTATTGTACTGTATATAATGAATTATAAGAAATTGGAAAATCCCAACTTTTTACTTACTGCTAAATCACCAAATATTCCGATAGAAAAAAAGCGAGTGATATTTCCTGACAGAGTGATACTGTTACTGATGTTACAACTGATCAATAAGCGCTACACTAACGGTGCAGAAACAGTAATGAAAGGCTACGGTTTTAAGTTTGTAAAGAAAAAATAATACGCACGTTAGATGTAAAGATAACTACTTAGACTGTCTAACAAAAAGAAAATTTTTATCGACGAATATAAATATGTAGCTTGGGATTTCGGTTGTGTGAGGTTTGGGCTAGAGATTGCTCTGGCATGAGCCTCAGTACTTTTATTACTGCTGACCAATTTAACGAGATAGAACACAATATTATAATCAAAAGATTGCTTGACTACAGAATAAATTGGAACATGCGTTCAACAACATTAAGTATCTTCTTCAAATAATAGCAAAAAAAAAAAAAAAATCAATCTGGCTCTAGAAGGGCAAACCAGATAATGACGCATTACCATGAAAGTCATGGGATAGCGATATGCACACACGTAGATGACAGTAGTACCGCTTACACATGGTGTGACAGGTTAGTTCACAGGCGGATCTGTCATTTGTACACACGTGATTTGTTTTCCGACGTGATTATGGGCGCACGACGGGAATCATCAGATTCTGAATGCAGAGTGATAGTTGG
The DNA here is from genome assembly GCF_023864345.2 of Schistocerca serialis cubense. NCBI lineage: Eukaryota > Metazoa > Arthropoda > Insecta > Orthoptera > Acrididae > Schistocerca > Schistocerca serialis. Next base: position 446,873,024 of record NC_064645.1, read on the forward strand.
AGATAGAAACATGGGAACGTTCCATTACGGAAATCGCTATTGAATTCAATATTCCGAGCGTGTGTGAAGAAGTCCAAATTTCAATCATCACCTCTCACCAAAGACAATGCAGTCGCAAATGGCCTTCACTTAACGATCGAGTGCAGCGGCGTTTGAGTGCAGTTGACAGTGTTAACAGACAAGCAACCCTGCGTGACATAACCACAGAATCCACTGTGAGACGTAGGACGAACTTACCCGTTAGAACAGGGGAGAAATATATGGTGTTAATAGGCTATGGCAGCACACAACCGACGCGAGTGCCATTGTTAAAAGCACGACATAGCGTGCAGCGCTTCTCCTGACATCGTGGGAATTTCAGTTTGACCCTAGACGACTGTAAAATCGTTATCTGGTCAAATGAGTAAGATTTCTGATGGTAAGACTTAATGGTAGGTTTCACGAGTGGCAGAGACCCCTCGAAGTAGTGGACCCAAGTGGTAATCAAGGCGCTATGCAAACTGGTGGTTGCGCCATAACGATGTGGGCTCTGTTTACATGATATGGAATCTGGTGAAACAGAACCTGGCATTGGCCGCAAATGATTAGCAGTACCCATTCATTTACTCCATTTTCCTAAACAGTGATGGAATGATTATGGATGACGATGCACCTAGTGACCGGACCACAATTGTTCGCGATTGGTTTGAAGAACATTCTGGACCATTCGAGAGAATGATCTGGCGACCCATCGAACATTTATGGGATATAACTGAGAGGTCAGTTCGAGCACAAAATGGTGCACCGGCAGTCATGGATGGCTATAGATGTAGCACCTCGCATTATTTCTGCAGGGGACTTCCGACTTCCTGAGTTCGTGCCACATAGAGTTGCTACACTGTGTCGGGCAATATGAGGTTCAACGAGATATTACGAGGTATCCCATGACTTTTGTCATCTCAGGGTACACAGCTTTTTGTCTTCAACAATTAAACAACAGTAATTTATTATACCTGTAATATTTTCTTATCTATAATAGAAAATGACTATAATCGGCACTACCTATTCTTGCCTGGCTATTACTTTCTATCCACAGTCTCCAACAGACCAAATACAATTATACCACACAACTAGTTAAGCTTATATCTAAGTGATCAGTGCACCAGTTAGCTATATAAGGAATTTATTCGAAGAAGAGAATATAGCTCACAGCATCCGGACGGACTGAGCTGCAGTTCACTTAACTTAGATCAGAGGAAACAGCACCCGCTGCAAGAAGTTGTTACCGACACACCTGAACAGTCCTCGCTAATCTTGTCTGTCTGCTGCCAATGCGCACGTCAAATCGGTGTGGGTCTTGGCCTTGGCTTCACGCAGAGCTGCTTTCCTTGATGTTTCTATAGCAACTGTCCATCACTGACCGCTCACGATCCAACCTCTGCCACGGTGATGCTCACAGCGATAACACGTACCGCAACAGCCACTATCTGGCAGCCCCAGTGCCACACATCCAAGAACAAGGTCTCTGGGCAGGGGAAAGCAGCCGGGCCATTCCACATACCACAACTGTCAGTTGAATAGGAACGAGCTCACAAATACACTAACAAAATGAATGACATTGGCATCTTTTCCCTTCTGTGTGCTGTCACCAGTATGTGGAAAAATGCTGGTAATTACTTACTGTAGCTATTTACACTCACGCCTGAGATATTGTAGTTTGGAGACAATATTCAAACTCCAGAAAAGGGCCATACAATAAACAACTAAAAACTCTCATGCTCATTATAGTAGTGAAAGTGATTGAAGTTATGCACTACGTACATCTTCACATATACTCTGCAGACCACTGTGACATGCATGGCAGAGAGTACGTCCCACTGTACTAATTATTAGTGTTTTCTCCCGTTCCATTCACTTACGGAGCGCCGTCAGAATGATTGTTTAAATGCCTTTGTGCGTGCTGTAATTTATCTAACCTTATCCTCACGATCCGTACGGGAGCTACACGTACAGGGCTGTGAGCAGTGGCGAAATTGAGTTAGTGGCTCAGGTGCGGTATCGACTATCCCTCTTGCGGCCCCACTGGAACACGTTTCAGTAAGAGTTTGTATCTGTGGGTTGTGTCCTTAGAAGGTCATTGCTTGCCGATATATTTACGGCGTTCGCTGGCCCGAGAGGAAGGCACGAAGTTTGGGGTTTAGAAGCAGCATCGCGACAAGAAGTGGTGGTCAAGAGGTCCGAGCGGCCAGAGCCACGTGCTGCGCAAGGAGGGCCTCAGCAGAGTGAAGATACTGGAGTACGTCACCAGCGTCAGCGTCGACTACAAGCAGCAGGCTGACATCCAGTCGGCTGGCTGGCAACATTCAAGACGGCCGACCGCTCGTAGCCCGGCTGCCGTCTTTTACCTGGCTTTCATCGACACCACTCACAAGGGAACCTCCCCACCGCACCCCCCTCAGATTTAGTTATACGTTGGCACAGTGGATAGGCCTCGAAAAACTGAACACAGATCAATCGAGAAAACAGGAAGAAGTTGTGTGGAACTATGAAAAAATAAGCAAAATATACAAACTGATTAGTCAATGTGCAAGATAGGCGACATCAAGGAGTGTGTGTGAGCTCAGGAGCGCCGTAGAACCGTGGTTAGCGTGAGCAGCTGCGGAACGAGAAGTCCTTGGTTCAAGTCAAGTGAAAAGTTTAATTTTTTATTTTCAGTTCATGTGTCAAACTTTTATGTTTTCATCACTTTTTTGGGAGTGATTATCACATCCACAAGAAAACCTAAATCCGGCAAGGTAGAAGAATCGTTTTACCCATTCGCCAAGTGTACAACTTAGGTGGGTCGACAACATATTCCTGTCATGTGACGCACATGCCGTCACCAGTGTCGTATAGAATATATCAGACGTGTTTTCCTGTGGAGGAATCGGTTGACCTATGACCTTGCGATCAAATGTTTTCGGTTCCCATTGGAGAGGCACGTCATCTCTTCTAATCGCACGGTTCTGCGGTGCGGTCGCAAAACACAGACACGAAACTCATTACAGTGAACAGAGACGTCAATCAACGAACGGACAGATCATAACTTTGCTAAAATAAAGAAATTTAACTTTTCACTCGAGAGAGGACTTGAAGCAAGGACCTCTCGGTCGCAGCTGCTCACACTAACCACGGCGCTCCTGAGCTCATATTATCCTTGATGTAGCCTATCTTTCGGATGGCCTACTCAGTTTGTATATTTTGCTTATTTTTTTCATAGTTCCACACAACTTCTTCCTGTTTTCTCGATTGATCTGTGTTCAGTTTTTCAAGGCCTATCCACTGTGCCAACTAAATCAGAGGGGGGTGCGATGGGGAGGTTCCCTTGTCAGTAACAGCTGCGACTCACCGTGGATCCATGGAACTGCTGGCTGATAAAGGGGAGTCCTCGTGGTGATTTCTTTTATTGTTTACCTGCCCTCATTATTTCCTGGTTTCTACCCGACAGTATTGTACTACGATACTAGTTGTCGTTTGAAAATTTGTCCCTCCATTATATTATTTTTCCATTCTGGTTTGTATCCGATCGTTAATGTTCTAATTAATCAGCTCTTGGTCGTAAATAGAGCGGGAACAATTGTACTAAGGCACAGGTTACCGTTAAACAAAAGATTGACCTTGTGGTTAGATTTAGCTGTTGAACGGTTCAGTTCTTGATTATAATTGCATTTCTCAGTCACTATTTATAATCTAAAGAACCTCTTGTACTATGCTGTACATTTCTGGGTTTGAAAGACCGGGTAATTATTGCTGTATATTAGCTGGATCTTGTGTTCCGCCGTGTGAGTTCTCTTGTAATAAGTGGTCACAAGTATAATGTTTTAAGATTTTTCTTCAGAGCAGTCTTAATAACTGACAATCAGTTTATCTTTGAATATATTAACAGCCAACTGTCACTAGGGCTTTAGTCAAAATTAATAAGTGGTCACAAGTAATGTTTTAAGATTTTTCTTCAGAGCAGTCTTAATAACTGACAATCAGTTTATCTTTGAATATATTAACAGCCAACTGTCACCAGGGCTTTAGTCAAAATAAAATGGTCAGAAGGCACGGGTTGGGATCCAGTCACACCTTGGTTGCCGATTGAAATTAAGAGGTTGGTTGCTTTGAAGTAAGCCTTATCATTGTCATATTGTTTGCTAATCTGTCTGACCTTTAAACACAGGTGCGCATCTTAACCCCGAACCTTTCGACATACAGCTTTCAAATTAAAAGTTAAGTCAACTGTTTTGAGTAATTGAATCACTCTTGTCATGAATGACGGATATATAATTTTCATGTGTTGCAGAACGGCATTTAATAATACCGATTGTGTCCAGCGCGATAGTAAACACCGATGTTTCACCAGATAACGGCTGATCTGCAGGTCCGGCCGTCTTGTAATCATTGTTAAATTGTTTGCTGTTTTGCGATACAGTATTTCAGATTTATTTTATGAAGATTAAAATCTTATTCATGTTGAGGTTCAAGGTCAAAAGAATTTTGCAAATTTTTTCATTTTGTTAAAGAAAAGTTCATGGTTAAATGCTCCGATTATCTGTAAAGCACAGTTTAGATGTTAAATAAACTGGTTGTATGGAAAGAAAGTTATATAGATGGGTCCTCCCTTCGAAGTTTTCCTTAATTCCAGTAAGTACCACGTATCAGGTTGTATATTTGCAGAGTTATCATTTAATTTCGGTTCTTGAAGATATGTAATTAGGCTTTCTCGGTAAAGTTTACATTTATTTTCGATAGTCTGACAGTTCAGTTTTTATAGCTTTTCTATTGAACTCTCTCACGGACCAAACAAGCCTGTGACCATTCGCCCTGACCCTCTCTGTAGACGTTCAATATCACCTGCCAGTCCAATTTGGAACGGTTCCCACACATTTGAGCGGTATTGTAGGACTGGTCGCGCGGGTCATTTGTAAGCAATCTCTTTTGTAAACTAATTGAATTTACATAGTATTCTACGAAAAACAAATTCTACCATCTACTTTACCCACGACTCAGTCTTTGTGATTATTCCATTTCATATTCCTACTAAGTGTTACACCTTGGTATATGTGTGAACTGGCCGATTCCCACTGCGACTCAAGGATGTTACAGTCACAGGATTCCTTATTCTTCTGTCTGTTTGCGAAATCCTCAGTTCATTTCTGAACATTTAACGAAAAATGCCCGTCTTTTCACCACTTTGAAATCTTATCGAGATATGACTGAATCGCTGTGCAGTCTCTTTGAGACATACAGTACTGGGCATTAAAATTGCTACACCAACAACAAATGCAGATAAGAAACGGGTATTCATTGGATAAATATATTATGCTAGAACTGACATGTGATTACATTTTCACGCAATTTGGGTGCATAGATCCTGAGAAACCAGTACCCAGAACAACCACCTCTGCCCATAATAACGGCCTTAATACGCCTGGGCATTGAGTCAAACAGAGCTTGGATGGCGTGTACAGGTACAGCTGCCCATGTAGCATCAACACGATACCACAGTTCATCAAGAGTAGTGACTGGCGTATGGTGACGAGCCAGTTGCTCGGCCACCATTGACCAGACGTTTTCAGTTGGTGAGGGATCTGGAGAATGTGCTGGTCAGGGCAGCAGTCGAACATTTTCTATATCCAGAAAGGCCCGTACAGGACCTACAACATGCGGTCGCGCATTATCCTGCTGAAATGTAGGGTTTCGCAGGGATCAAATGAAGGGTAGAGCCACGGGTCGTAACACATATGAAATGTAACGTCCACTGTTCAAAGTGCCTTCAATGCGAGCAAGAGGTGACCGAGACGTGTAACCAATAGCACCACATACCATCACGCCTGGTTATACGACAGTATGGCGATGAAGAATACACGCATCCAATGTGCGTTGTCGGCGATGTCGCCAAACACGGATTCGACCATCATGAAGCTGTGAACAGAACCTGAATTCATCCGAAACAATTACTTTTTGCCATTCGTGCACCCAGTTTCGTCGCTGAGTACACCATTGCAGGCGATCCTGTCTCTGATGCAGCGTCAAGGGTAACCACAGCCATGGTCCCCGAGCTGATAGTCCATGCTGCTGCAAACGGCGCGAACTGTTCGTGCAGATGGTTGTTGTCTTGCAAACGTCCCCATCAGTTGACTCAGGGATCGAGACGTGGCTGAACGATTCGTTACAGCCATGCGGATAAGATGCCTGCCATCTCGACTGCTAGTGATACGAGGCCGTTGGGATCCAGTTCGGCGTTCCGTGTTACCCTCCAGAACCGACCGATTCCAACGTGAGCAGCAATGTCGCGATATGGTAAACCGCAATCGCGTTAGGCTATAATCCGACCTTTATCAAAGTCGGAAACGTGACGGTACGCATTTCTTCTCCTTACATGAGGCATCACAACAACGTTTCATCAGGAACGCCGGAGAACTGCTGTTTGTGTATGAGAAATTGGTAGGAATCTTTCCTCATGTCAGCACGTTTTAGGTGTCGCCACCGGCGCCGACATTGTGTGAATGCTCTGAAAAGCTAATCATTTGCATATCACATCATCTACTTTCTGTCGGTTAAATTTCTCGTCTGTAGCCCGTTCAACTTCGTGGTGTAGCAATTGTAATGGCCAGTAGTGTAGATGTAGATAAAGAAAACTATTTTTTTTTTTTTGCACTGATAAGCTGCACCATTCAAAGTGAAACCAACGTTTAAACGCACATGAACAAAAGTTTTGCGCCACCTCGGTTCCGAGATTTCGGGAACATGTACAGAAAATTGGAATGGAGATCAACATAAACATCATTTCCATCCTTTTTATTCCTCATGAAAACCACAAATTGCGTGTTGTAGGGGCCGGCCAATGTGGCCGTGCGGTTCTAGGCGCTGCAGTCTGGAACCGCGAGACCGCTACGGTCGCAGGTTCGAATCCTGCCTCGGGCATGGATGTGTGTGATGTCCTTAGGTTAGTTAGGTTTAAGTAGTTCTAAGTTCTAGGGGACTAATGACCTCAGAAGTTGAGTTCCCTAGTGCTCAGAGCCATTTGAATCATTTCTTTGCGTGTTGTACCCCCATACAGGAAGACCTTCAGAGGTGGTTGTTCATATTGCCGTACACAACATCTTGTATTGATGCATGCCTATATTCGTTGTGGCATACTATCCACAAGTTTATCAAGGCACTGTTGGTCCAGATTGTCGCACTTCTCAACGGTAGTTTCGCGTAGATCCCTCAGATTGGGTGGTGGGTGGCGTTGTCCATAAACAGCACTTTTCAGTCAATGTCAGGGGTATTCGGTTGGGTTCATGTCTGGAGACCATGCTGGCCACTCTAGTCGAGCGATGTCATTATCCTGATGGAAGTCATTCACAAGATTTGCACGATGGGGGGCGCGAATTGTCGCCCATCAAGACGAATGCCTCGCCAACATACTGCCGATATGGTTGCACTATCGGTCGGAGGATGGCATTCACGTATCGCACAGCCGTTACGGCGCCTACCACGACCACCAAAGGCCCCACATAATGCCACCCAAAATCTGCAGGGAACCTCCACCATGCTGCATTCGCTGGGCAGTGTGTCTAAGGCTTTCAGCCTGACTGGGTACCTCCAACCACGTCTCCGACGATTGTCTGGATGAAGGCATATGCGACACTCGTCGGTATAGAGAACGTGATGCCAATCCTCAGCGGTCCATTCGGCATGTTGTTAGGCCCAGCTGTAACGCGCTGCACGGTGCCGTAGTTGCAAAGATGGACCACGCCATGGACGTCGGGAATGAAGTTGCGCATCATGCAGCCTATTGCGCACAGTTTGAGTCATAACACAACGTCCTGTGGCTGCACGAAAACCATTATTCAACATGGTGGCGTTGCTGTAAGGGTTCCTTCGAGCGATACTCCGTAGCTAGCGGTCATCCACTGCAGTAGTAGTCTTTTGGCCGCCTGGGCGAGTCATGTCATCGACAGCTTCTGTCTCTCTCTATCTCCTCCAAGTCTGAACAACATCTCTTTGTTTCACTCCGAGACGCCTGGACACTTGTTGAGAGCCCTTCCTGGCGCAAGGTAACAATGCGGACACTATCGAACCGCGGTGTTGACTTTCTAGGCATGGTTGAAGTACAGACAACACGAGCCATGTACCTCCTTCCTGGTGGAATGAATAGAACTGATCGGCTGTCAGACCCTCTCTGTCTAATAGGCGCTGCTCATGCATAGTTGTTTACATCTCTGAGCGGGTTTAGTGACGTCTCTGGTCAAAGGGACTGTGCCTGTGATACAATATCCACAGTCAATCTCTATCTTCAGAAGTTTTGGGAACCCGGGGTGATGCAAAACCTTTTTTGATGTGTGTCATTATATATGAACTGAAGATTGAAACATGTATATCACGAACTGAGAATGGGTGAGAGCCCGAAACGCTTATCGGTATAATTTTAAAAAAAGTAAAAACTGTGGTTTCTGTGCTTCTGTAAATCCGTAAATAAATAGCTTTCAGCTCACAATTACACTACTGCCCTGACAGTTTGAAGACATTCATCATTCATGACAACCCTATCCCCTGAATCCACTCTTGTATAAATTGTGGAAGTCTGAATATCTTCACGACCAAGTCTCCTACTCATTGCATTGGCAGAATACAGTCTAATGGACATCACGCACTGAGATAAATGCAAGATCTGTACCCAAGGTACGTATTTACTCATTCTCCCCTGCGACAGTGGTTTGTATAATCATTCTCTTGTTACTATTTCATTTAACATCATTCATGCCATTAAGCTGAAGTTCTCTTCGAAAGCCGCATGAAACAGTAAAACATTTACAGGTCCATTAATATAGTGATATAAATTGGTAGCTATAAACGCTAAAAATACTTGCATATATCAAAGAACAGAATATGCAGGGTGGAGTTGAGAGAAGATAACTTATTCTCTCGCCTATTTTTCGTATACGGCAAATTATTAAAGATTTTGTTACAACCTTACACACCGAGAGATTCTAGCTAAAAGCGTGAGGTAATTTTGTGGTTCTTTGCTCTAAAAAAAAAAAAGGCATGTTTGTAGTTGAAAGCAATTGGCGGCGAGCCCGTCCCTTAGTAAATCTCACCGGACATGTCCACAGCTGTACACGGCAGAGAGGGCAGCCCCAGGTCTCCTGCAGAACAATGCCGACCCACCTCCCGTGGTGCCAGCGGAAGGATGGGCTGGAGAAGACGGACTGAAGGGATGCGTCTTCACAGTGGAGTCGTAAACCAGGCATTGTGTGCAGAGCCACACTTAATAAAAATTAACAAATTAACAAGTTTTCCTGTTCGCCGATACTGCTAATAAGCCTGTGACCCACTTAAATCGGCCGCCTCGGTCGTATAAGAAACTCCGGCGTCGGATAAATATCTAGAGATAGAATCTTTATTACACCTCAGAACTAGGACCAACACGCTCCAAGGCACAGGAAATGTAGATAAAGATCTTTAAGACTGTATCTGTTCACTTGTTGCTGCGGGAAGCGACACGACTTCGGAGAAAAAGTATCTTCTCCCTCCATGAAAACTTTAAAAAAAGCCAGTAATTGGCTGTTTTTTTTTTTCAGAGACGCAGCTTTCTTAACTCTTACGCTGGCTCGACATGAGTTTGTGCTGTCGCATTGGAGGGGAGATTTATGGCCTCTAAAGCCCTCTGATTGGCTCAAGACGGGGTAAAGGTAGTGTTGTTCGTGCACTTTGCGGGAAAAGGTTTTTTTTTTTTATTTTAATCTGGAGAAGTGCTGAGCACTCGGGTTCTCCGGACGTCGATCTGGAAGCATCTTCTGATCGAAGCTGTGGCATATATGGTTGGCACTTGGGACCTGTCCTAAGACTGACTTCACTTGCGAGCAGTTAGACTGGGGTGCCTGTGTTGACGTTCTTACAGTACCGACAGCGTAACTTCAGACGTCTTGGACTACTCGTTTGCCGAGGGCACACTTATTCGTTTTTGGTTTACCAGTCTTGACGTTTGGTATCCTTGTGCGCTCTATCGTATAAGTGAGCCGAGTTGGTCCACCGTATAACCAGCAAACAGGTGTGTCACACACTGAAATCTACCATGGTTTTAGGGCTCTGGTAGGGACCAAATTGCGATCCGTCTGCCTGATCGCTACACCGCGAGATTTTTGCATTTCTTTTGTGGCCACGATCGATTCACAGGTGCCGCCTCCACGTCTCGCCATCGCCGCACACTTCTCGCCAGATGGAACTCACATCACAGCACGAGGAAAACAGGGTAACGTACTTCTGCTCCGACCTTGTCAGGGCGTACAGATCTCAATCGCCACTTGCTCTCAGCTGCACCTATATTGAGAAACTACTGTAGATTATCAAACAGAGTCTCCTCAGCGACAGATCAATTCAGACTGGATTATCGTCATTTTTATGGCCAGAGTACTTGACTCACTTGTGCCACACAGGATCCTTGTCCATTGTTCTCTTAACGTGTTACTTGTTAGCAGCATTCAGTCAATAACTGTAATGTATGTCTGTTTTTTTTTTTTCTTTTGAAAAATAAGTGTTTGTAAATTTTACTACATTCTCAATCTTTTTTTATAGTCAGCACCACGGGTTAACTTTCATTGTGGCGTTCCAAACAGGATATCTTTAGAGTGTAAATTAGAATTTCTACATGTAAATCAGTAATTCAAAACATTATCCGTTACAGCCGATAGAAAAAATAGGTTTGATTTAATTATTCTTTCTGGTTGTACATATTTGTAGTGGCTGTTTCTAATTTTGTCATCCTGAATATCACTGTGTCCATTGACTTGGGCCAAATCAATACAAATTATAAAAAAGGATGTAGTATGTGTGTACGTGTTTGTGTGTATGTTCCACATCTACTTCTAAACCACTGGATCGATTTCAATCAAACTTGGTCCACATATTATTTACTGTCTGGAAAGAACTACACTGTGGGTAAGACCCACCCATCTGTGAAAGCGGCAGGGGTGGGGATGAGAAAAATGTGTAGCCAGCGATGCGAGAATACTCATACTTTAGTTATACAATACTTGAGAATGAGAGCACCTAGAGACTTGCAACAAATTTTACACACTTTACGAAATATTTTCTCAGTGTCGAGCCTCACAAAAATTTGAAAGGAGGATATTTTATGGCCTACTACGTTTTCGCTGTTCATGCAGTAAAGCTGCTACATGAAGCATGGTGATATCATTTATTACTTCTCTACTACTAACTGTATTCCTAAAATGTTTTGCAGGCAGTATTCACTTACACCACTGAATGTACAAGAAAAATTGCATCATTGTACGCACCTATTTTACAAGATACGATGTCATAAACAAGTGAAAAACTACCACATCATCCATGAAACTGAAATTTATTAGTCGCTGTTTATAAGTCTACAAGCAACATATTTCGCAAACAGTATGCACATATGCCACTGAATGGACGTAGAAAAATATATTACTGTACGACAAATAATTCAGGAAATATGACGTCAAATACTGAAATGCGTGAGAAACAGCCATGTAATGCTTGACGTTTTAATTTATTACTGTTTCTATTCCCAAAACTTTTCGCAGTCGGTCTCAAGATGAGTTGCTGAATGTACAGTCGTATTCAAAAGTATCCGAACGACCTAAATTGCATTTCGCCTGATTCGCATGCAACCCACGTAACGCAGCTGTCTAGCAGGTCCTCTAATCGCTCCTTAGTATAGTCGTTTGACCATTGAAAATGGTTCCAACAAGTCACCACTAGAAAACACTGCTCTGTATCGCAATAACTAGATGTAAAGTAATACCACGATACTACAAATATTAGGGAACACCTTATCACAGATAAGACTGTCCTTAAGGCTTGTAAGCACACATTTATTACAATAAATGATATACCTGAAATGTTACCTCTCTCATTATTACGTCAGATAGGTAATGCACGTAGTAAGTTCGTCGTAATCATGATTTCCTCTTCAAAGTAACATACCGTACTTATTATTTAACACAAAATGGCATTAAAAATTTAAGTTATTCACGAGCAGCTAGTTGAGAATATGTATGAACTTCAAATGACACGACGAACGTCTCCTTCTGCATATGGATTCAAATCCAGGTCATGTAGACTAAGCAAAGATTTCGTGACTGACGGGAACTAACAGTCATTACTGATTAGGCATAATGAGAGTGATATACCTCGATTTTAGACAGTATCAATTAGCAAATACCTACTTTAAATTACATAACGAAAACAGTTTTAACGGACCCTAATTCCTACCCAGCACCTATTGTCCCTGTTAACGAACTACAACATATGTTAGATATTGCTTCTTAACAAGTAACTTACTTGAAATGCCGTGAGGTAAAGATTTGTGTTGGACAGGGATTCGAACCCAGATCCAAATCGGATTGATTTCGAAGCACAATCAACGGTGACATATCGCATATTCTCGGCAATAGCTAGATGTTTAAATTGAAATGACGACACGAAACATTAATTTTTTCCTTCCCAGGACTCCAATCCGGCACCTATCGCTGTTTTATTTTAGAGAAAACGAACGTTAAATATGGGTTAGTTGCACCAGCAGCGACATGTGAGCATGTTTGAACTAGAAATAATACGACGAAGAGTTCAGTGTGAAACGTCCCCTTTTGAACAATTATACATCACTGTGCTTAAACTGACATAAAATATTTTTAGCGCAACGCAATCTGACTTTCAAAAATCCCTGCAAAAGAATGGCCCTGATTAACATTAAACTATACCTTTCAGAAATCACTTACCTCACAAAAATCTTCGCTACTCAAGTTACTGCAATACAGCGAGCGCCACTACTGCCAGCTAAATAAAAGATTCAAACTACTGAAGGCACTAACTACTGATAGGGATAGTTAGCAAATGAAAGATATTAATAGAGAACAAACAATGTATTTACCTTGATATCATCATATATAAATATAGCAGTTCATGACAAATTTCAAAACTCCGCCATCTCTCTCCCCACATCCACCACTGCTGGCGGCTCACCTCCAACTGCGCAACGCTACGCGCTGTTCACATCCAGCTGCCGCTGCCCAACACTACAATGGCAGACAACAATGCAAACTAGCCACAGACTGCACACAGCACAGCCAGTGATTTTCATATTGAGCGCTACGTAACGTTGCCAATAAGAAAACATAAACAGCCTACTTACATAGAGAAAACATAAACAGCCTACTTACATAGCCCCCATGCTCCCCACAAAAAATTTTACAAATTGGTTTGGGCAGTGCCCAATAATGATTTGATAAAATTTTTCATAATTACAATAAAAAAGAAATCAAATGCACACACTTATTAATACAATGTTGGTCAAAAGCTAAAATTTTGTCACAGTACATAAAGATAGTTAAACTGACACACAATATTTTGTTAGCGCAACGCAATCTGACTTTCAAAAATCCCTGCAAAAGAATGGCCCTGATTAACATTAAACTATACCTTTCAGGAATCACTTACCTCACAAAAATCTTCGCTACTCAAGTTACTGCAATACAGCGAGCGCCACTACTGCCAGCTAAATAAAAGATTCAAACTACTGAAGGCACTAACTACTGATAGGGATAGTTAGCAAATGAAAGATATTAATAGAGAACAAACAATGTATTTACCTTGATATCATCATATATAAATATAGCAGTTCATGACAAATTTCAAAACTCCGCCATCTCTCTCCCCACATCCACCACTGCTGGCGGCTCACCTCCAACTGCGCAACGCTACGCACTGTTCACATCCAGCTGCCGCTGCCCAACACTACAATGGCAGACAACAATGCAAACTAGCCACAGACTGCACACAGCACAGCCAGTGATTTTCATATTGAGCGCTACGTAACGTTGCCAATAAGAAAACATAAACAGCCTACTTACATAGAGAAAACATAAACAGCCTACTTACAAGTGCTGACTGGGAATGGAGCCCCACACATATCGTTATTGACTACACGCAAAGAGACGTCAGCTACCGAAATTTCTCCACCAGCAGCTCGGAATAACATCTTGAACTTACAGTGATCTCGCAAATAGAACTGTGTCTCACTAGGAGTCAAAAGCGTCAAATAGCATTAGTATTGACAACGAATGAAAATACATTAAAAATCGAAATTATTATCCACCAGCAGATACGTGTTCTCATGATAGATCTTGATAATACATAATGAAATCTTTAGTGCCGGGCCAGGATTCGAACCGATTGACGCTCAATTTGCGGAGATGTTGAGGAATCTGCAGTTTTGAACAAACAACAATTCGTAGCCGAGCTGTATTGTAATGAAGGGAACAAAAGCGCGTTAAGGGCGGTCTGAGTTGCATTGCCAGTTCAGAACCAATTTTATCGACATACAGAAGCTCAGATAAAAAATGGAATAAGTGTCCTGTGAGCCTACACAGCGTTTGTTTCGTCACTAGAAATAAAGGTTAGTGGTGATAGAGAACTGACTCAGAACTTGATTGTGGCTCAACCTGCCGTCTACATGATATACAAGGAATATCCTTTTTAATGTGAATATCAGACCACAATGCCATTATATCTTCTTCACTTGGTGTAACCAGAAGAGAATGGAATCTGTCTCTCCCTATCTAAAAACACTGACCGATGTTGGAATCGAACCCAGACCATAGATATATGAACCTCTCATCAGCCCAACAGACCACCAAATCCTCTTCTCAGTGGCTCATTTATATATCATAACGCCGTTGTGGCACCCTGGCTGAGAATTCCGACACACAGGCACCCTGTATCAATTAGCAGCATGTTCAGTAAGTTCATTCACTTGGTTGACTGAATCACCATGAACTAGCTGCCTCGGCTACCCAGTGCATACATTCATCTTTATTTTGTAATCACCAAAATAAAATCACGTAACTGCCACCAACACAGAACTGCCAACAGTGCAGAATGCAGAAATTTAAATAGGGAGTGTTCCTTTTCACTTGAGCTACTCTATTGCGCTATCTGTTTGTTGAGAACGTCGTCCAGTGCAAAAGAAAAGGTAGAACTGTTTGTCTCTCATAAGTATTGACCTGTCCATATGCATTATCCCACAGCGCTGTGGAATGCAGCATTTCTGGAGGAATTGTTGTTGACGTCTGGGGCTGATATTGCTATGTCTCGGCTAGTAGCGTAATGGTAAATATCGAGCACGGTAGATAAGATGTCACGAGTTCGAGTACATTCACTGCTATATTTCTTAAAACGCAATTCTGCTGTCTTCTAAAGTTATCAATCTAATGGAACTTGTAACATAATTCCCTTCACTTCTGAACCCAAAATAGTCATATGTGGAAAAAGGGCTAGCTTCTGCGACATTTTGTTCATTTCATGATTAACAGACAGCCAGACAGTAGATGCATCTCGAAACTTTTGTATTATGTATAGATAGAGCGCATCTACATCTACATCTACAACTACATTTATACTCCGCAAGCCACGTGACGGTGTGTGGTGGAGGGTTCCTTGAGTACCTCTATCGGTGCTCCCTTCTATCCCAGTCTCGTATTGTTCGTGAAAAGAAGGATTGTCGGTATGCTTCTGTGTGGGCTCTAATCTCTCTGATTTTATCCTCATGGTGTCCGCAGCTCGTGGTCGTGCGGTAGCGTTCTCGCTTCCCGCGCCCGGCTTCCCGGGTTCATGGATTTTCTCTGCCTCGTGATGTCTGGGTGTTGTGTGCTGTCCTTAGGTTAGTTAGGTTTAAGTAGTTCTAATATCTAGGGGACTGATGACCATAGATGTTAAGTCCCAAAGTGCTCAGAGCCATTTTATCCTCATGGTCTTTTCGCGAGATACACGTAGGAGGGAGCAATATACTGCTTGACTCTTTGTTAAAGGTATGTTCTTGAAACTTTAACAAAAGCCCGTACCGAGCTACTGAGCGTCTCTCCTGCGGAGTCCTCCACTGGAGTTTATCTATCATCTCCGTAACACTCTCGCGATTACTAAATGATCCTGTAACGAAGCGCGCTGCTCTCCGTTGGATCTTCTCTATCTTTTTATCAACCCTGTCTGGTACGGATCCCACACTGTTGAGCAGTATTCAAGCAGTGGGCGAACAAGCGTACTGTAACCTACTTCCTTTCTTTTCGGATTGCATTTCCTTAGGATTCTTCCAATGACTCTCAGCCTGGCATCTGCTTTACCGACGATCAACTTTATACGACCATTCCATTTTAAATCACTCCTAATGCGTACTCCCAGATAATTTATGGAATTAACTGCTTCCAGTTGTTGACCTGCTATTTTGTAGCTAAATGATAAGGGATCTATCTTTCTATGTATTCGCAGCACATTACACTTGGCATCGTGCCGAAATACGTCGGAAAAGTATTTTCTACATTAGCTGTCGTCTGGTAGTGGCATTTTATTCTTCTTCAAACGCTGTTTGAGAGCTTTAACTCAGAGAACAAGTTTTCTACATGCATGTAATCAATAAACTGCATGTGCATTTTCAGACTGTTATAGATAACATCAGAGAATTCGCATATATCGTTGATGATTAATCTCTCTCACATGTTTACTATTGTTTTAACAACACTAAAGGAAACCATACGAAAATTCTGAGTTGTATTATAAGAAATGTAATAAAACTACCCACAATAACCCTACGACGAAAGTCTGTTTTAATAAAACTGAGTATCTGTACACAAGCGTGCCTCTATCGTCACGAATTGGTAAAATTTTGATTGGGTCTGTGTTTAATTGGCATGCTGTGTCATAATCAAGATGTATGCAAATGTGGCATTTCATAAATAAAGTTATGTATTCCTAGAAACCCAAAATTTGCTTCTCAGTAGCGGTCAGCGGCGCTACCTGCTGTGCAGCATTGTAAGTTTTTCACCATGAGCCGAAAGTATTTTCTTGATATTTCCTTAGCGACGTTTGTTCTGACTGCTTGTAGCTCTTTCACAGAAGGGATAAAAGCGCTACACTCAGTGAGACTTGAACTGCGAACCACAACAGACGCTGTTTCACAGGTCAGCACGTTACCACAGAGCTGGCGAAGAAGTATGAGTCTTAGCTTCCTCTTGCGAGACCAATAGTGGCTAGAACTCGTAAACCGGTATTTGAAGGACGAGTTTAGTTGCTATTTCCACGTGCAATGGCTTTCCTGGGCTGAAAAGCGTAAATTTACAATCATTTGTTAAACCTCAAGCGATAATAACTCAGATTATTCAATGGAAATTACTCGTAAAATCAAGTGAACTTTGAGGCTTAATTCCGTGCACACCGGGAGGTAACTCGTCAATCACAGAGTTGCCAAACATACATTGCCTTGTTGCCAAATCTCAGTTACAGTAACAGCAGCAAGAAGACGAACGGATGTGATCCTACAGCGGGCTGGGAAGTGACCATAGCTGGTGTCTCCAAGTCGCGGTTGCTAAAGCCTGGAATACGTAATGCGTCTGATTCGCATTTCTGTAACTAGGTTTGGGGACTGGACTAATAATACTCAGAACTGACTGCAAACTAAGCACCACAAATTAGTAACTCTAATAGTTGTTTTTCTATTGCTTTCGTAAGTGTACTCAAAACTAAGAAATTCATTCACATACGTTTTCGTGCCTCGCCGATAGTCGAGCACATCAAACAAATAAAAATAAGAAAAGAATGTGTGTGTGTGTGGGGGGGGGGGGGGGGGGGGAGGAAAGAGAGAGAGAGAGAGAGAGAGAGAGAGAGAGAGAGAGAGAGAGAGAAAAATCAAAAAGAATGAGAGAGAGAGGGTAGAAAATTGTAAAGAAATTGAATCATGGTATGTAAAGAAATCTTGCATTAAAACGATATGTTCCACACCATGAAACATGAATTAATCTGATGTAATCTAATCTAATCATATCATATTGATGACTAGCCATGAAGAGTCATGAATTAGCGAAGATTTTGCCAATCCCAGTATCCAAATCCAAACTTGAAAATAAAAGACGACAATTTTTGTAATAAACCGGGACTTCTGTCAAGACCCTTTCGTCCCTGTTAATTAACCACGAAAGTTGTCTGATATACCTCTACTCGAAAGTAACGAAGTCAGCACGCATTTAAAGATGAGGTGCATGATGTGAAGTTCTGTGACAGAGATACGAACCCAACACGATTCTTTCCCTTTCTCGGAATCCTTTTCATGTTAATATCAAACATCAGCAATTACTCGTTTCAAGTTGTGTATGACAGACAATGTTTTAAAAAATAAATTGTTTTTCTTTGCAATACACAGAAAGATTTTCATTCTAAGTATCCAAGTACAAAGTTTTCGCAATATTAGTTCAAATTTAATATTCGCTTCTATAATGTAGGAAAGTATTTCACAGTTGCAAAACTCGCATCCGACTCATTGACCTTACACTTAGTCGTTGACCATAAATTCTAGCTCAGAATGACACCAGTTTAAGTAACCTAATGTACCGAAGACTGTTTGTAAGTGCTCTATCTCACCGGCAATTACGCAATTCACTCATTGGGCTCCATAAGTATACTGTAACAGTAGTTTCTGTGTGTATGCAACGCATACGAATTAGAATTTAGTGGTGCTTTGTCTTCCACTTTGCTGGCCGGGGTGGCCGTGCGGTTCTAGGCGCTACATACTGGAACCGCGTGACCACTACAGTCGCAGGTTCGAATCCTGCCTCGGGCGTGGATGTGTGTGATGTCCTTAGGTTAGTTAGGTTTAAGTAGTTCTCAGTGTTAGGGGACTGATGACGACAGAAGTCAAGTCCCATAGTGCTCAGAGCCATTTGAACCATTTTTTCTTCCACTTCTGTATACAATATGCTTGGCCTAAACGGGCCCTTTATCATTACAGGCCCTGGGCAGTGCAACATCATACTGACAACAGTATAGTGCTTATACTGACAACCTTACTGTTCGTTTTCCCCGATTTTGTAATCATTTAAATAAAACAACATGACCTTTTAGTGGGAGACATTTCGTCCCTCTTTTGCTTCTGTGAAATCTGTCAGTAAGATTTTTGCCTTCCTGCCAGCGAAATGCGGCGCAGTACGGCCGGTAATCGATTCACAAACTACGATTTAGTGCCGTTAAGACGATTTCCTTAAACATTGACGTAGCTGAAGGAATTTAGATTCGTCTTAAATTGTCTCAATCAGCAATGTTCGCAGACACACCAAATAGGAAAAAGCTCTTTATCCAGGTACGAAGGTAGTAAAACACACTTCCCACAGTTTCTGTCAGGTTGATCGTTTCGTCTGATAACACTGTGTAAGAATTTTGTCTAAGAGATATCACAAGTAGTGTTCCTGTAGCTGTGGGAATCATTGGTTGATAACGAGTTTAACACCAATGGGTACAGTACTGTTAAATATTCTAAAAGATTATCAACCTACGTCTGAGTTCATCCGCAACATGAGGCGAATTTATAATATTGAAGCTAGACTGTGTATCCCTGTCTTCCTTGAGTGGTCATTGGAAGGCGTTTACACACACATATACAATACTACGAATACTTCGAACGCTATAGTTAACATTGCTCTCATGAACTACTTTTGTTTTTTAATTCTTCTGGGTCTTCAGCGTGCAATATGTGTTGTAGATATACCCTTAGAGCACAAAATTGACCGCCGAGTCGTTCACGTTAGGTGGGCAATACAGTCGCGCACCTCTCAGAATCCTGTGCCCGGCAATATGGTCGATCTGGCAACATTGTAGATTGCGTCACTTCCCAGAGGAAGTCTTGACTTCAGTGTTAGTACATTATTCTTGACTACGACCGTAGTCTTGAGGTAAAACGCGAGACTAGCTAATACGACGTCTGGTAACTAAAAGCACACGTCGACAAAGTTTTTATCGTCCCTTTCCTCTCGGTGCTGAAGCTATGAACGTAATTCAAGTGAATCTACAATAGATTTAGCTTTCTGTCACACTGGTAATAACAGTTTGGTCCAACAATGTTTTAGCGAAAGATTTCTTTGCCAACCATCTGTCTCTGAACACCGCATGCGTCTGAGTTCTCTGGAATCCATTTACTTCCTACCGGTGGGGGCTGGGGAACTGCATTGTCTCGCCTTCTGCCGACAACGTCTGGTCCACTCTGCACTCTCGACCATGTAAAATGCTTTAATGTTGTTGAGCGGTGACCAATAAAATCTGTCTACGATTTGTTCCAATGGCTCCGAGCACTATGGGACTTAACATCTGTGGTCATCAGTCCCCTAGAACTTAGAACTACTTAAATCTAACTAACCTAAGGACATCACTCACATCCATGCCCAAGGCAGGATTCGAACCTGCGACCGTAGCGGTCACGCGCTTCCAGACTGAAGTGCCTACGATTTGTTTCACACTTGATAGCAAAGGAGGCACAAAACCGTTTTTATTTGATGATTATTTTATTACTCTTGAATGCAATACATCAATGTGCCACAGAATTAATTTCGTTTGTTTCTGATCTAGTGCACTACAATTAAAGCGTCACATTCTGTTCTTTTTCCTTTCAGGGAAGGTTCCTCAATTAGTTTATTATTGTCATGGATTTATATGTGTTAGTCAAGGCACAGAGAGTAAATGCAATGTAATGTGTTTGGTTTCTTTCTTTGATTCTCTATGGTAAATGGATGCAAAATATTGTGTCAATACCTATCAAAACCTGCTCTATAGCTACTCAGGCTTGTTTTGAGGTCTATACCTTAATTAATGGAGAAGTGAACACTGTTCGCAAGTGATATTTAAAATATTCAATTGCATTTAAGGCGACAAAGTTGCCCATATTTGAAGCTACCCAGAGAAAAAGTAAGTTGCTAGAGCCGCTGTTACCAAATGTCTGCAGGGAGTTCCTAATTGCTAGCGGGGAAATTTAGCATAGAGCCTTATAGTGATCAAGAGGTTCATTTCCATCATACTTATCACCCTGGCATCTGAGTCTTAAGTGAAGAACAATATTGAAATTCGTATCCTGATGGTCGATTCGAATTTCTTCAGAAACGCTGGTATTGCAAAGCAGCTTGGCAGTCAGAAAGCCAAGATCTATGACCATTAACACAACTTACTGAGTCGAGGTACCAAGAGGATTTGATATGTAAAGGTTTTCTTCCGATTTCGATACAGGATTTTTTCTGGAAATTCGCAGCTCCATAAAATATATCAGAAAAAAAGGCTCGCATACACTGGCCCCTACCACGGTTAGAACTGACGACTGATTGAGCCGTTCTGACCCAAGACACGTGCGGTACCACCGGGCTACGGACACACTGCTGCCTGTATGCCACTCTTGTCATGGTATTTGTCGCTCAGCCTCATAACGCATCGTGAAAGATAAAAAAGTTGTCACTTGTGTGAAGAATAGCATTTCTTTAGGCAAAAAACTGAATTTTCTGTCTCAGTGTCTTAGTTTACATGACGATTATATAGCACGAGTCATTCAAATGGAAAGGGAATATCAAGTGAATTTAGCGAGTCAATTCAGTACCATACGCGGAAGTGATTGCACTGTCACAGTGTTGCCTAATGTTTGTGACGATGTTGCCAATTCTCAGCTGTGCTAGGAACAACTCTGTAGCGGTATGCGAGGAGAATCCCGTGCTCGTATCACAGGAGGATATGGAGAGGAGGCGCGGGGTTTGGTTAACATGCAGCGTTTTCTCCTACCAGTTGTGTCAAACATCCAGGCGTATAACCTTCCATCATGATTACAGTTTCCTACAAAATATATGCGGATAAAACACTTACCTTGTTACTTAGTGACAAAATATTATTTCAGTACAATAAAAAGTCTTTGGAAATCACTTATGCCCACCTGTCACAAAAGTAAGATAACAAACATTTTGCTCCTAGAAATCGGTTGCACCTACATGCAGCCTTGTGACGTTTAAATATATCGTCTTAACGGCACTAAATCGTGGTTTGTGAATCATTTATTGGCCGTACTCTGCCGCATTTCACTGGTTGGAAGGCAAAAACCTTACTGCAAATTTCACAGAAGGAAAAGGGGGACGAAATGTCTCCCACTGGAAGGTCATGTTGTTTTATTTAAATGATTACAAGATCAGGTAAAACGAACGGTCGGGTTGTCAGTCTAAGCACATTACTATTTTCAGTATGATGTTGCGCTGCCCAGGGCCTGTAATGATAAAGGGCCCGTTTAGGTCAGGCATATTGTATACAGAAGTGGAAGAAAAAATGGTTCAAATGGCTCTGAGCACTATGGGACTTGACTTCTGAGGTCATCAGTCCCCTAGCACTGAGAACTACTTAAACCTAACTAACCTAAGGACATCACACACATCCATGCCCGAGGCAAGATTCGAACTTGCGACTGTAGTGGTCACGCGGTTCCAGTCTGTAGCGCCTAGAACCGCACGGCCACCCCGGCCAGCAAAGTGGAAGAGAAAGCACCACTAAATTCTAATTCGTATGCATTGCATACACACAGAAATTACTGTTACAGTATACTTATGGAGCCCAATGAGTGAATTGCGTAATTTCCGGTGAGAAAGAGCACTTACAAACAGTCTTCGCTACATTAGGTTACTTAAACTGGTGTCACTCTGAGCTAGAATTTATGGTCAACGACTGAGTGTAAGGTCAATGAGTCGGATGCGAGTTTTGCAACTGTGAAATACTTCCCTACATTATAGAAGCGAATATTAAATTTGAACTAATATAGCGAAAACTTTGTAGTTGGATAGCTTACATTGAAAATCTTTCTGTTTATTGCAAAGGAAAACAATTTATTTTCTAAAACATTGTCTGTCATACACATCTTGAAACAGGTCATGTCGACCAAATCATGTGGAAGAGCTGACAGCTACGTATTTCGGAAGGCAGTAAGGTCTCTTGACTTTTGGTTTGGCAGTACTCGATAGCCATTTCTATGCGCAAGTAAAGGAAGAAAGATAGCGCGTTTTTGTTATCAAGTAACGTCTTCATCAATTACTTTAGTTTAAATGTAATCTACGAGTAATTGCTGATGTTTGATATTAACATGAAAAGGATTCCGTAGACAGGGAAAGAACGTGTTCTTGTGAAACTACTGCTATAGTGACCAAAAGGCATCACATGATCTTCAAGTACAGTGTTCCAGCAGCGGTATGAAGAAAATGATTGTAATAATGACGGTAATAATCGAATTATCCGGTAACTCCACCCTTCCCAGTGGATTTTCTCGAATTAAGAAATTTGCTGAATTTGTGAAAATTTCAAAATGGCTTCAAATGGAGCCTATGATGCCTAGAAGAGTCTTTACATCCTGCGGACATGAGAATAGCATAATCTCCGCTTCAGAAGCTTGCTTCTACCTAACCATTTAATAGAATCGCGTTTTGTCCACAGTGACTAATTTTGTAAGATAAGCACTTCATCCGTGACAGCAAACTCCTGGGGCTGGGAAATGTGGCCACAATAGTCTGGCGGAACGAACTATCACAGGTGCAATGCGCGGGTTCAGGCACTTACTTTTAAGAGGCACAAACAGATTTACTTTACCCCTGGTAACATCAAGAGAAAGACGTTATAATCCAGAATCCGCATTAAACATCACGTTCATTCATTACCAACTGGGCAGAGCCGGTTTACGTTGGGAAATGACGTAGCGGAAGTCATGGTAAACAGAAATATAGCCGCCAGTAAACTTACTTACATTAGAAAATTTTATTTTATTTGATGAACCGATAGCCATTTAAAGGAACACGGCTCTTACTTTACTTGTACTTGATTGAACTATAGACGTTGAAAAATTTGGTGCTGGACTGTGATTCGAATTCGTATCTCCTCTTTCGAGGATCTGAATCTCTCGAAATAGTATAGTTCAATCATTTCGTTCCTTTTCTCAAGACTGCAATCATCTCTAGGTCTCCTCCAAAGGTAAGCATGTGGGTCCGAATCCTGATCCAGTGCAAAAATATTCATAAATTCATTTCAAGCACTATCACGTGCACACCGGCCTGTTAGTTAAAATTAATGTACATTTTTAATGTCTGTTCATGTGTTGCAAACAATCGCAACTTACTATTGGTGAGTAAGCAACTGATACTTAAGCTGTATTCGTGGATGCACGGTAGGTGTGCAGTTCGATTGTCGCTTAGGCACAAAAATTTGTATCCTCTTTTTAGGTTCAAACACCTAGCAGCTGGTAAGAAAAACCGATACGAAACATTTGATTTTACTTAGTTAACAATCCGATTACATGTTGGGTTCGTATCTCCGTTACAGAAATTCACATCATGCACTTCTTCTTTAAATGCATGCACACTTTGTTACTTCTGAATGGAGGTATATCAGACATCTTTCGTGGTTAGTTAACATGGACGAAAGGGTCGTGACAGAAGACCCGGTTTATTACAAAAACTGTCGTCTTTTATTTTCAAGTTTAGATTTGGTTACTGGGATTAGCAAAAATGTCGGTAATTCATGACTCTTCATGGCTGGTCATCAATATGATATGATTACATTAGATTACATTAGATTAATTCTTGTTTCATAGATCATGAATACGATATTTCGTAATGATGTGGAACATGTCATTTTAACGAATGATTTCTTTACATACCATGATTCAATTTCTCTACAATTTTTTGCTCTCTCTCTCATTCTTTTTTAATTTTTATCTCTCTCTTTCTCTCTGTCACACACACACACACACACACACACACACACACACACACACACACACACACCCCAACACACATTCTTTTCTTATTTTTATTTGTTTGATGTGCTCGACTATCGGCGAGGCACGAGAACGTATGCAAATGAGTTTCTTAGTTTTGAGTACACTCACAAAAGCAATATAAAAACAACTATGAGAGTTACTAATTTATGATGCTTAGTTTGCAGTCAGTTCTGAGTATTATTAGTAACTATGCTCCAGTCCCTAAACCTAGTTACAGAAATGCGAATCAGACGCATTACGTATTCCAGGCCGTATCATCCGCGACTTGGAGACACCAGCTTTGGTCACTTCCCAGCCCGCTGTAGGATCACATCCGTTCGTCTTCTTCCTGCTGGTTTTGTAACGGAGATTTGGCAACAAGGCAATGTATGTTTGGTTACTCTGTGATTGACAAGTTACTTCCTGGTGTGCACGGAATAAGCCTCCAAGATCACTTAATTTTACCTGTCATTTCCATTGAATAATCTGAGTTATTATCGCATGAGGTTTAACAAAAAATTTTAAATTTACGGTTTTCAGCCCAATAAAGTCGTTGCACGTGGAAATCGCAACCTTCAAATACCGGTTTACGAGTTCTATCCACTATTGGTCTCGTAAGAGGAAGCTGAAACTCATACTTCATCGCCAGCTCTGTGATAACGTGCTGACCTGTGAAACAGCGTCTGTTGTGGTTCGCAGTTCCAGTCTTACTGAGTGTAGCGTTTTCATCCCTTCTGTGAAAGAGCTACAAGCAGTGAGAACATATATCGTAAAGGAAATATCAAGAAAATACTTTCGGCTCATGGTGAATAACTTACAATGCTGCACAGCAGGTAACGCCCCTTTCCGCTGCTGACAAGCAAATTTTGGGTTTCTAGAAATACATAACTTTATTTATCAAATGCCACAATTGCATACATCTTGAGTATGACACAGCATACCAATTAAACACAGACCCAATCAAAATCTATGTGAGTAGTATTTTACCAATTCGTGAGGATAGAGGCACGCTTGTGTACAGATACTCAGTTTTATTAAAACAGACATTCGTCGTAAGGTTATTGTGGGTAGTTTACTTACATTACTTATAATACAACTCACAATTTTCGTATGGTTTCCTTTAGTGTTGTTAAAATAATAGTAAACATGAGAGAGAAATTAATTATCAACGATACATGCAAATTCTCTGATCTTATCTATAATAGTCTCAAAATGCACATGCGGTTTATTGATTACATGCATGTAGAAAACTTGTTCTCTCAGTTACAGCTCTCAAACAAGGTTTGAAGATGAACAAAATGCCACTACCAGATGACAGCTAATATATAAAATACTTTTCCGACGAATTTTGGCACGATGCGCTCTACCCATACATAATACAAAAGTTTCGAGGTGCGTCTAGTGTCTGGCTGTCTGTTAAACATGAAATGAACAAAATTTCGCAGAAGTTAGCCCTTTTTCCACATATGACTATTTTGGGTTTGGAAGTGAAGGGAATTATGTTACAAGTTCCATTAGACTGATAACTTTAGAAGACAGCTGAATTGCGTTTTTAAGAAATATTGCAGTGAATGTACTCGAACTCGTGACATCTTATCTACCGTGCACGATACTTACCTTTACGCTACTAGCCGAGACATAGCTATAACAGCCCCAGACGTCGACAACAATTCCTCCAGAAATTCTGCATTCCACAGCGCTGTGGGATAATGCATGTGGACAGGTCAATACTTATGAGAGACAAACAGTTATACGTTGTCTTTTGCACTGGACGACGTTTTCAATAAACAGATAGCGCAATAGACTAGCTCAAGTGGAAAGGAACAAATGGTTCAAATGGCTCTGAGCACTATGGGGCTTAACATCTATGGCCATCAGTCTCCAAGAACTTAGAACTACTTAAACCTAACTAACCTAAGGACATCACACAACACCCAGACATCACGCGGCAGAGAAAATCCCTGACCCCGCCGGGAATCGAACCCGGGAACCCGGGCTTAGGAAGCGAGAACGCTACCTCACGACCACGAGATGCGGACAGGAACACATCGTATTTAAATTTCTGCATCCTACACTGTTGGCAGTTCTGTGTTGGTGGCAGTTACGTGATTTTATTTTGGTGATTACAAAATAAAGATGAATGTATGCACTGGGTAGCCGAGGCAGCTAGTTCGTGGTGATTCGCTCAACCAAGTAAATGAATTTACTGAACATGCTGCAAATTGATACAGGGAGCCTATGTGTCAGAACTCTCAGCCAGTGTGGCACAACGGCGGTATGACATATAAATGAGCCACTAAGAAGAGGATTTGGTGGTCTATTGGGCTGATGAGAGGTTCATATATCTATGATCTGGTTTCGATTCCAAGTTCGGTCAGTGATTTTAGATAGGGAGAGACAGATTCCATTCTCTTCTGGTTACACCTAGTGAAGAAGATATAATGGCATTGTGGTCTGAAATTCACATTAAAAATGATATTCCTTGTCTACCAAGTAGACGTTAGTTTGAGCCACAACCATGTTCTGAGTCAGTTCTGTATCACCAGTAACCTTTCTTATACTAGTTATTTACTTCTATGCTCACAGGGCACTTATTCCATCTTTTTCCTCAGCTTCTGTATGTCGATAAAATTGGCTCTGAACTGGCAATGCAACTCAGACGCCCTTAACGCGGAATTTGTTCCCTTCGTGACAATACAGCTCGGCTACAAATTGTTGTTTGTTCAAAACTGCCGATTCCTCAACATTTCTACATATTGCGCGTGAATGGGTTCGAATCCTGGCCCGGCACTAAAGATTTCATTATATATTATCACGATCTAGCATGAGAACACCTATCTGCTGGCGGATAATAATTTCGATTTTTAATGTATTTTCATTCGTTGTCGACACTAATGATATTTGACATATTTGACTCCCAGTGAGACACAGAACTATTTGCGAGATCACTGTAAGTTCAAGATGTTATTCCGAGCTGCTGGTGGAGAAATTTCGGTAGCTGACGTCTCTTTGCGTGTAGTCAACAACGATATGTGTGGGGCTCTATTCCCAGTCAGCACTGAACTCTTCGTCGTATTATTTCTAGTTCAAACATGCTCACATGTCTCTGCCGGTGTAACAAAACCATTTTTAACGTTCGTTTTCTCTAAAACAAAACAGCGATAGGGGCCGGGTTGGAGTCTTGGGAAGGAAAAAATTAATGTTTCGTCTCGTCATTTCAGTTTAAACATCTAGCTACTGCCGAGAAAATGCGATATGTCACCGTTGATTGTGCTTCGATATCTATCCGATTCGGATCTGGGTTCGAATCTCTGTCCAACACAAAGCTTTACCTCACGGCATTTCAAGTAAGTTACTTGTTAAGAAGCAATATTTAACACCTCTCGTAGTTCGTTAACAGGGACAATAGGTGGTGGGTAGGAATTCGGGTCCGTAAAAATGTTTAGTTATGTAATTTAAAGTTGGTATTTGCTAATTGATACTGTCTTAAATCGAGGTATATCACTCTCTTTATGCGTAATCAGAAATGACTGTTAGTTTCTGTCAGTCACGAAATCTTTGCTTAGTCTACATGACCTGGGTTTGAATCCGTATGCAGAAGGAGACGTTCGTCGTGTCATTTGAAGTTCATACATATTCTCAACTAGCTGCTCGTGAATAACTTAAATTTTTAACGTCATATTGTGTTAAATAATAAGTACGGTATGTCACTTTGAAGAGGAAATCATGAATACGACGAACTTACTACGTGGATTACCTATCTGACGTAATTATGAGAGAGGTAACATTTCAGGTATGTCATTTATTGTAATAAATGTGAGCTTACAAGCCTTAAGGACAGTCTTGTCTGTGATGAGGTGTTCCCTGATACTTGTAGTATCGTAGTATTACTTTACATCTAGAGTTATTGCGATACAGAGTAGTGTTTTCTAGAGGTGACTTGTTGGAACCATTTTCAATGGTCAAACGACTGTACCAAGGAGCGATTAGAGCACTTGCTAGACAGCTGCTTTATGTGGGTTGCATGCGAATCAGGCGAAATTCAATTCAGGTCGTTCGGATACTTTTGAGCATGACTGTACCTACAAAATTATATTGTTGTGCGACACATAGTTAAGGAGATAAGTTGTCATACACATCAAGCTGCTTCAAAATGAAAGTGGAGGGCGCAATTCGCTGCACTGTAGGTGAAATACGTGTATACATACGCGTAAATATGTTAAATATATTTGAAACGTGTGTATACGAGCAAAGCCACTGGTAGAAAACTTATCCAAAACCTGTGAAACGATATCTGTCGTATTTGGTACACATATTAGTTGCAATCTGAAGAGAAGTGCTGTGGGGGTAAGAAACGCCAACCTCTTTTGGGGATGGACAGACAGCAAGGGGGAAGGAAGAGGGAAGCACAGATATAAGAAGACGGGAAGAGATAGCTGAGGGCAAATGGACAGAGAGAGGGAAGAGGAGGAGATGGACATAGAGAGGAGAAACGAGATGGGCAAAGACTGGAGGGAGGGAGTGACAGGCAGAGAGTACGGGCAGGAAATGAACAGACAGAGGGGGAGGTGGATACGGACAAGTAAATGCAATGCGAGGAGAGGTACACAGAAAGGGGAGGGGAGAACATGGAGACAGAAAAGAAAGGGGAGGAGATGAACAGGGTGAGAAGGAAGTGGAGAGAGACAAGGACAGGAAGAACAGGAGACGGACAGAGAGAGGAGGGAGGGCTAGTAGAAGACAAGTAAATGAATACCCGGGCAACTTTGAGTGTCTCAGAAAGTGAGTAATACAGAAAAAGAAAGACTGACCAAACATTTGCTATTGAGACAATTCAAATGACATACCACGCGACGATCTTAGTGACTACGTCATTACATCCCTTGCCTATCTAGTCCTACTGACAGAAATTGTTTACAGACCCAAAACTCGAACAAAGGCATCCCAGATTTACGATTTAGAAATTCAGCCACGCAGAAAGATAGAACTCAGTAAACAGTGCACGCTGGAGGACTCGGCAGAAACACAATTCATCTTCTCTGTCGGCCGCATATCCCGTTCAGCATAGCCTGTCAGACGGAAAATGGCCAACCCGTCGGCTGACTGTTAATGAGGGCGTAATTAGCTGCTGTGAAATCAGGGCACGGGGCCTTCTGTTGACGCCGCCGCGCCGGCTCCGCGCTAATTCCGGTTTACGATCACCGAGGGGTGTCCTGAAATGCCAAAGAGCGACAGCGCAGAAATACGGTCTTCCGACTCAAGCAGCCGAAGCAGGTAGTTACGCTGCTGGCTAAAGTTTAAAATGTTACTTCCTCTGGGACTTCAGTAACACAGCCCGAATTTTCTCAATAGTTCCTCAGTTTTAATTAAAGTTGTTTAAGGTGTCTGCTGTCTGTTTACCCAGTCGGGCTCCGGCTGGTTGTCTACGTGAAAACTGTGTGTCAGAAAACGAAACGCTACTCGCAAAATTCACAGAACTCAGCTTTGGAAAAGAATTCAGCCGGCCGGAGTGGCCGAACAGTTCTAGGCGCTACAGTCTGGTACCGCGCGACCGCTACGGTCGCAGGTTCGAATCCTGCCTCGGGCATTGATGTGTGTGATGTCCTTAGGTTAGTTAGGTTTAATTAGTTCTAAGTTCTAGGTGACTGATGACCTCAGCAGTTAAGTCGCATAGTGCTCAGAGCCATTTGAAATACACAACCACGCCATAACACCACCGCCTCCGAATTTTGCTGTTGGCAATACACACGCTGGCAGATGACGTTCACCGGGAATTCGCCATACCCACACCCTGCCGTCGGATCGCCACATTGTGTACCGTCATTCGTCACTCCACACAACGTTTTTATCACTGTTCGATCGTCCAATGTTTACGCTCTTTACACCAAGCGAGGCGTCGTTTGGGCATTTACCGGCGTGATGTGTGGCTTACGAGCACCCGCTCGACCATGAAATACAAGCTTTCTCATCTCCTGCTTAAGTGTTATAGTACTTGCTGTGGATCCTGATGCAACTGGGAATTCCTGTGTGATGGTCTGTATAGGTGTCTGCCTATTACACATTATGACCCTCTTCAACTGTCTGCTACGGTCGCGACTGCTACGGTCACAGGTTCGAATCCTGCCTCGGGCATGGATGTGTGTGATGTCCTTAGGTTAGTTAGGTTTAAGTAGTTCTAAGTTCTAGGGGACTGATGACCACCGCAGTTGAGTCCCATAGTGCTCAGAGCCATTTTGCTACGGTCGCAGGTTCAAATCCTGCCTCGGACATGGATGTGTGTGGTGTCCTTAGGTTAGTTAGGTTTAAGTAGTTCTGAGTTCTGGGGGACTGATGATCACAGATGTTAAGTCCCATAGTGCTCAGAGCCATTTGAACCATTTCTTCAACTGTCGGCGTTCTCTGTAAGTCAACACACAAGGTCAACCTGTGTGCTATTGTGCTGTACGTTTCCCTTCACGTTTCCACTTCACTATCACATCGGAAATTGTGGACCTAGGGATGCTTATGAGTGCGGAAATCTCGCAAGTGTCACCTAAACACCTGACCACGTTCGAAGTCCGTGAGTTCCGCGGGGCGCCCCATTCTGCTCTCTCACGATGTCTAATGACGACAGAGGTCGTCGATATGGAGTACCTGGCAGTAGCTGGCAGCACGATGCACGTAATATGGAAAACGTCCGTTTTTGGGGGTGCCGGATACTTTTGATCACGTAGTGTATATCCCTGTCACTCGCTTACAGACAACCTACCGTCGTCACTGAAGACAACAAAGCGGCGTTCCACTTTCCAGCTGACTCTTTCACGACACCAGAGTATCCATGCTTGGCGGTGATGTGGTGTCTATGGTAACCCGACAAGAGGCATAAGTGATCTTAATACTGCTGCAAGCAATCGGTTCCCAATGGTGCCAGATGAAACAGCAGGTACAACATGTCCCAGGGTGTCGTACATGGATGATTTTTTGGTAGGTCACCGCTGCTTAGCTAATACGCCGACGTTTACGTGCATATCTACTACGAGAATGCCCGGAAACTGGGGCACAGGTGTGGGTGCTTTCCGTAGACCACTGTTAAAAGCAGCGAAACTCCACCAATACATTGTTTCTCACATGTGCAGCAATCTGTTGGTAAGTCCATCCAGCTTTGCTCAGAACCGGACTCCGTTCAAATGGCTGATGCTGATCGACAGGAGCACGTACTAGTCGGTAGGACATGGTTGTACCTCATAATATATGTTGCAAACACTGTTCACCTTTAAACTCAGCGCAGTGAAAACAGGAAAAGCACTAGTGGGCCTCTTGAGTGGCATTTGATCGCAGATGACCGTGAAAAATGAATCGTTAATACTACAGCCGCTTGGTGTTTCATTTTCTATCGACTGTGTATTTGATGATGAACCGCTGAAATACAGTATATGATTTTGAATATCTGGAATGTCAGAATTCATGTATTACATCCAATAATCAAAGATTAAGGTTGCACAAATTTTAGGAAGTGTTATAAAACGCACTCACCTCAAGAAAGTTACGAACGATAACGTGATTGCAATGCGAGTTGTAATACTCAGGTCAGGGATGGGGACTGCAATCACCAGTCAATTGGGGAAAATTGAAACAGCAGAAGCTGAGGTACTGTTTCCAAGATCACACCAGTAACAAACTATAGATTTGAAAATGAATAGGGAAATTCAATATAAACTCGTCTTCCAAAGCATACTTCAGAAAATAGAGAAGTACAGTAATAAATGGCATGAATACACTGAAAAGATGTCATATGAAAGAGTACCTGCATTAATGTATAAATATGCACCACAAAGAAAAGGAAATGTTGCACGTCTTAAGAAGAGATAGAACGATCAGTTACAGTCTAATTGAAACTGAAACAGGCAACGATGCTAACAAAATTTGGATGTGGTGCTGAAAACGTACTTAGTGAATGCACAGCGTTGCCCCATTGGTACGATACGTTAGGACTTTATAAAGTGAAAACATGCTTAAGTCAACTGGATTTCTCCGGGCAATGTAAGCGACCGTGGAGATTATTGTGATAGAGTGTTTGCCGGGAAATTCCGACTGCCTTAAACCTATCTGTCGCTGTTTTATATTCTCTATCAATCGATTTGCTGCCAGTTGAATAATATACTGACAGTTAAATTATAATTTTATAGTCGTACATAATTAGAATGTTTGTCGTTATTCAAGAATATGGAACGTTAGAGAATTAGTCATAATCCCTAGGAAATTTGGACTAAACAATAGTTCACATCATCCGCTAACGCCAAGTGTGTGTAATGACAGGTGAAGAAACGTAAGCTCATGTATAGGGAGATGTAAAAGAATTCTTCCAGTGTTAGATACTGATATAGAAATGAAGAAGTAGTTCCTTATAGTGTATGCAGTCCGGAACCGCGGGACTGCTACGGACGCAGGTTCGAATCCTGCCTCGGGCATGGGTGTGTGTGATGTCCTTAGGTTAGTTAGGTTTAAGTAGTTCTAAGTTCTAGGGGACTTATGACCTAAGATGTTGAGTCCCATAGTGCTCAGAACCATTTGAACCATTTTTGAACCTTATAGTGTACCTTGGCCGAAGTAGAATGGTAAAAATTAAGTGGGCAGTAATCTACTAAACGACGACGTGTAAAAGATATGAAAACGCGAATAAAGGAGTTCACTAGGAGAAGGAACAGACAGAGTGCTGTATTCCACACCATCCAGAAGTAGCTAATCTTTGACCTGGAAGGAACAGTAGCAGCGGAAGTGTAATACTGATAAACAGAGATTATAAAATGTGAAACTTTATAGAGAGTGTTGAATGAAGTAATTTCGTAGAGATGAAAAGGTTACTACAATATAGGAAAAGATTGAGGTAGGCATTAAGGTATTCGAAAGGCTGATAGCATAGGAAAAATAAAACAAGGATGTGAATGAAGAATAGCGGGGAAGTGAGCCAACCGAACAAAACTGTACGACACTCACGTTGAAGAATAATATTACACACAAATAACTGTTGACAAAAGTCGTATGAAGTGATAAAGAAGCTTTGCATTCAACATGCTGTCAAGATCGGAGAAAGTAGACAAAACTTCAACATAGTTGGAAGAGGACAGGAGTATAGTAGTAAACGTACATCTGTGTTCAGTTGAAACACTTTGTCACAGTGTTCCTTGTGCCGAAGAGTTGTGTTGATTACTCTTAATCTTTCACAAAATTAGGAAACTGTAACAGCTGTATTCTTCGTTTTGTGAAATTGTACAGTTGCGGTTCCTCTACGAAAAGAACTCTTTGCAGTGTCGTGCAGGTCAGTGATTTTGAATCTGTTTCATTAAGCCTGTTCAATTCTTAACTATCTGTGCTCGTACTTAATGAATGTGTTCTAGTTATCATTTTATCAAAATGATGGCGTTAGAAATTCCCCAAAGAACTGAGTTTATAGCTCTGTTTACTGCTGACAATAATTGGCCATTCACGGTAACATCTCTTACATCCACTTTACTACCAAATTGTTACTCGCATTTCGCCCACTGGTACTGAAAATTATTGTGTCTTTGCGCATCCAGTGCGCAAACCCTTTACTGAAGTATGATGCATTCTGCAAGTGTCCCAAAAATTTGGTCTGTTGGCACGCAATGTGGTTTGATGTAAAATAGAAGTCTCTTTTACCAGAGTTACACTTCCAAACTTTATTGATGATTTCGAGTTCTCGGTAAATATTGTGGTACGGAATAAGTGGCTTGCGGGCTTTCGAACAATAAAATGAGGTGATGGAGTGTGATGGCCCTCAACTACGCACCCACAGACTCTGAGTTGCAATATTAAAAGTTTCGGCTGGTTTCGATGTCTAGGGTCTGGGATACGTAGTTGCCACTTTACAGGCCAAATACTGCTGAGTCTACAGTATACCATAACAATACACACATGAATCGAATGGTTTAAGGTTACTATCACTCGGCAATTGCGAATTATGAATGTAACATATAAATTTATAAATGAAATATGGCAATTAAATGAAATCTGCAGGTACTGTCTTAACGACTTTAAATGATGAGTACGATAATAGAAGTACCTTTTGAGAATGCGGTATATTTCTGCAAAACACTTATTGGTGTCGATAGTCCAGCAATTAAATAAAAGATAAGTTGAATAACAGGAAAACAATAGATTCTTACTTCACGTAATTAGTTATGAACAACAACATAGCTCGTGAGATATTCACTTCTGAAAGCATACTACGACTTCACTGCAGAAGCCACGGAAATTACGCTAGAGCACAGGTCGGCACTCCGAAATATTTCTATCCTCCGCAACCACGCTGTAACTGCTCCACTATCCCAGTCTTTCCATCGACCCCGTATTCGTCGCGCCGTCGCGTCCAGCACTTCCCATGTCCTGTCCCACACCGTCCAGAACTGCCCACTACTCAGAACTACCCAACCTCCATACGCCTCTCTTAGTAATGAGCGCTGTGATTGGCTAGAGAGCTCCCTCCATGTCTCATAGCCAACATGCACTCACAAACATATTGAAACACATACCAAATACTGGATTTACAAATTAAATAAATATTCCTACGGTTGTACTATAAACACGCTCTAACACACATTGTTAAATACACAAAAATTAAATAAACATATATCAAAGGAATAGTAACAAAGACAAATTCAGCCGAAATTCTTACAAAGGCACAGACGGTGTTTAGAAAGGATAGATTGCATGCAACCGGTGGTGGCGTGTTTGTCGCTGTTAGTAGTAGTTTACCCTGTAGTGAAGTAGTAGTGGATAGTTCCTGTGAATTACTATGGCTAGGTTGATAATTGGCTCCTTTTACCGACCTCCCGACTCAGCAGCATTAGTGGCAGAACAACTGAGAGAAAATTTGGAATACATTTCACATAAATTTTCGCAGCATATTATAGTCTTAAGTGGAGATTTGAATTTACCAGATATAGACTGGGACACTCAGATGTTTAGGACGGGTGGTAGGAACAGATCATCGAGTGACATTATACTGAGTGCACTATCCGAAAATTACCTCGAGCAATTAAACAGAGAACCGACTCGTGGAGATAACATCTTGGACCTACTGATAACAAACAGACCCGAAGTTTTCGACTCTGTAAGTGCAGAACACGGAATCAGTGATCATAAGGCCGTTGCAGCATCCCTGAATATGGAAGTTAATAGGAATATAAAAAAAGGGAGGAAGGTCTATGTGTTTAGCAAGCGTAATAGAAGGCAGATTTCAGACTACCTAACAGATCAAAACGAAAATTTCTGTTCCGACACTGACAATGTTGAGTGTTTATGGAAAAAGTTTAAGGCAATTGTAAAATGCGTTTTAGACAGGTACGTGCCGAGTAAAACTGTGAGGGACGGGAAAAACCCAGTGTGGTTCAACAACAAAGTTAGAAAACTACTGCGAAAGCAAAGAGAGCTTCACTCCACGTTTAAACGCAGCCAAAACCTCTCAGACAAACAGAACCTACACGATGTCAAAGTTAGCGTAAGGAGGGCTATGCGTGAAGCGTTCAGTGAATTCGAAAGTAAAATTCTGTGTACCGACTTGACAGAAAATCCTAGGAAGTTCTGGTCTTACGTTAAATCAGTAAGTGTCTCGATACAGCATATCCAGACACTCCGGGATGATGATGGCATTGAAACAGAGGATGACACGCGTAAATCTGAAATACTAAACACCTTTTTTCCAAAGCTGTTTCACAGAGGAAGACCGCACTGCAGTTCCTTCTCTAAATCCTCGCAAAAACGAAAAATGGCTGACATCGAAATAAGTGTCCACGGAATTGAAAAGCAACTGGAATCACTCAACAGAGGAAAGTCCCTTGGACCTGACGGGATACCAATTCGATTCTACACAGAGTACGCGAAAGAACTTGCCCCCCTTCTAACATCCGTGTACCACAAGTCTCTAGAGGAACGGAAGGTTCCAAATGATTGGAAAAGGGTACAGGTAGTCCCAGTCTTCAAGAAGGGTCGTCGAGTAGATGCGCATAACTATAGACCTATATCTCTGACGTCGATCTGTTGTAGAAGTTTAGAACATGTTATTTGCTCGAGTATCTTGACGTTTTTGGAAACCCAGAATCTACTCTGTAGGAATCAACATGTATTCCGGAAACAGCGATCGTGTGAGACCCAACTCGCTTTATTTATTCATGAGACCCAGAAAATATTAGATACAGGCTCCCAGGTAGACGCTATTTTCCTTGACTTCCGGAAGGCGTTCGATACAGTTCCGCACTGTCGCCTGATAAACAAAGTAAGAGCCTACGGAATACCAGACCAGCTGTGTGGCTGGATTGAAGAGTTTTTAGCAAACAGAACACAGCATGTTGTTATCAATGGAGAGACATCTACAGACGTTAAAGTAACCTCTGGCGTGCCACAGGGGCGTGTTATGGGTCCATTGCTTTTCACAATATATATAAATGACCTAGTAGATAGTGTCGGAAGTTCCATGCGGCTTTTCGCGGAAGATGCTGTAGTATACAGAGAAGTTGCAGCATTAGAAAATTGTAGCTAAATGAAGGAAGATCTGCAGCGGATAGGCAATTGGTGCAGGGAGTGGAACTGACCCTTAACATAGACAAAAGTAATGTATTGCGAATACATAGAAAGAAGGATCCTTTATTGTATGATTATATGATAGCGGAACAAACACTGGTAGGAGTTACTTCTGTAAGATATCTGGGAGTATGCGTGCGGAACGATTTGAAGTGGAATGATCATATAAAACTAATTGTTGGTAAGGCGGGTACCAGGTTGAGATTCATTGGGAGAGTCTTTAGAAAATGTAGTCCATCAACAAAGGCGGTGGCTTACAAAACACTGCCCGCATCTCGTGGTCGTGCGGTAGCGTTCTGGCTTCCCACGCCCGGGTTCCCGGGTTCGATTCCCGGCGGGGTCAGGGATTTTCTCTACCTCGTGATGGCTGGGTGTTGTGTGCTGTCCTTAGGTTAGTTAGGTTTAAGTAGTTCTAAGTTCAAGGGGACTTATGACCACAGCAGTTGAGTCCCATAGTGCTCAGAGCCATTTTTTTACAAAACACTCGTTCGATCTATCCTTGAGTATTGCTCATCAGTGTGGGATCCGTACCAGATCGGGTTGACGGAGGAGATAGAGAAGATCCAAAGAAGAGCGGTGCGTTTCGTCACAGGGTTATTTGGTAACCGTGATAGCGTTACGGAAATGTTTAGCAAACTCAAGTGGCAGACTCTGCATGAGAGGCGCTCTGCATCGCGGTGTAGCTTGCTCGCCTGGTTTCGAGAGGCTGCGTTTCTGGATGAGGTATCGAATATATTGCTTCCCCCTACTTATACCTCCCGAGGAGATCACGATTGTAAAATTAGAGAGATTGAAGCG
Source organism: Schistocerca serialis cubense (assembly GCF_023864345.2). Lineage (NCBI taxonomy): Eukaryota > Metazoa > Arthropoda > Insecta > Orthoptera > Acrididae > Schistocerca > Schistocerca serialis. Next base: position 446,911,005 of record NC_064645.1, read on the forward strand.
CGCACGGAGGCTTCCAGACAGTCGTTCTTACCGCGAACCATACGCGACTGGAACAGAAAAGGGAGGTAATGACAGTGGCACGTAAAGTGCCCTACACCACACACCGTTGGGTGGCTTGCGGAGTATAAATGTAGATGTAGATGTAGAAAGGGTAGGCCAGTAGCCTAATGTCTCTGTGCTTTCTGAAGCACAGTAAATTTTTAACAAATTTATTCATGAATAGTGTATGTCGGACATAAACAAAGACAGAGATGAATAAATATATTTATAAGCATGCTGCTACCGTTTTCTCGTGTAACTGTCGATTAATTATGGCCTGACGCGATCAAAAGTAATCGTCCACTTTGACGTCCAATAACTTACGTACTATTCAAGTTACATGCCTGTAATTCATACCAATTTAGGTTCACACTACTAGCTTTCTAAAGACACGGCGATCGACAAAATCGGATGAAGCGTTTATATTTTGGAAACTCGCAGCTGGGTGTTACTTGTCTAATTTACTTTATTTTAAACTAATATAGATATTGAAAATCAGATTACACCATCAGAATCGTCGCGCAAATAATAGTAATGTACATGTCTCTTTTTTAGGTATCATGATTCATCTAGCTACTATTAATTTCTATATGAACTGTGAAATGTCTGTCATTAAGGTTTCACCATCTTTGGCACTCCCGGCATATAAGTCTCCTTCATCGACACAAAGCACCGTCCTCGTCACAGCGTAATTCCCAGCCACGTGGCTGGACCATGCGCTGGGGCTACCCCTCTCGTCCGGCTAACGTTCGGCACCACGTGTTTGTTGCCGGGCCCCGGCTGGGCGAGCGGTTCGTGCGGCCGCCCCAACTCCAAACATATAACATTTCCAGGGCGCCACAACTCGCCCGTTACCTCACAGTCTGGAAGTGCTAGGTTCAGGCAAGTATGACACCTTTCCTTTATTTATAAAGCTCCCAGTGAAAGACAATAATATTAAAATCCCCCATTCAGCCAATCTAAAATAATACAATTTTATACAATCGATTGGACGTACCTTCAAAAATTTGTCAGAAATTACAAATTACAAAACCAATAATTTATGGAAGGCTAATTACATATCCTCCATTATGCATGAATGGGAAAATACGTTTCTGACTTGAGTGATATTGAGTCCCAATAAGATAATAAATAATTTCTTTTTACATCGACAACAACAATTCACATTTATCAATGCAGTTAATAAAACTTATTACAACTTTTTCCAAAACTGACGTCCAAGGAAGTACAGCTGCCAACGTCATTGGAACTTCCGCAGTTATAAACCTTAGGCAGCCAACTTGCTTCGGGGCAGCAACACCAACGGTTTATTGGGTAACAAGTACGTCACCCAGAACACTTGTGCATGCAACGAGGTATACCGAGATCAGAACCCCGAACAGGCATCACTGGACCACGCGATGGTAGGCGCCGCCGTCGACGATACAGTACCAGCAAAACAAAACTGCCCAGCGAGCGCTCCGGCATAGTCGATTTAATCCACGCTCGGTGCTTATTTGAAGCTAGTGACGGATGAGAACTGGTGTTCTCACGCTGCAGGAGCTTGGTTCTGGTGGCACCACAGTCGTACTGCTCACAGACCTGACCAAATGCATTAGCGGAAGAAGCTCGCGCGGTATTTGGAATGCATCACAACTGTGGAGACTTTTGAGTCGGCACATTGTCCCCCACCGAAACAGAAAGCTGAGTGGGGGGGGGGGGGTGGAGAAACGGGGCGAGGGAGATGTAGCTGAGCCTTCGACCTAACCCTAATACTACCTAGCTACTAAAAGTGCAGAAGGAATTCATATTACCTAGGTCCAGTTCACACAAAACATTAGTATTGTTAACACGAAAATTGGCGGCATCGGTCGTAAGAGGTCTGAAATCATTTATTACAGCAAATCGATTTCAGTCACTGTGTGATCGTCAAGACTCATGTCTTGAAGGCGCATGTTACAGCCCGAACATGACGTCAACACACAAAAACACAACAGCTAAAGAACAAAATTTTGCTTGAGCTTGCAGCTGACAGTCACACGCAGTAAACCTCTGTACATGACGTAAGCATCACAGTATCCTCTTTATTTAAATGATACGTTAAACGGCTTATGTTTTTACTAGTTTTAAAAAAGGAGAACCAAGATTTTCTATACGAAAACAGTATCCTCTTTATTTAAATGATACATTAAACGGCTTATGTTTTAACTAGTTTTAAAAAAGGGGGACCAAGATTTTCTATACGAAAACAGCAAAAACAAAGGTGTTAAATTTCTCCTGTAATAATTTCATTAGCATCTAGTTCTACATGTTTCATAAAATCAAAGTATTTGATTATTTGTTGCCCTGATGAGTTTGGTATGTATAATAATGGAAATTTATGTTTTTCTTTCTGTGAACCGTACTGTAGACCCGCAATGCACTGCTTTGGATAAGACGGCGTCATTTGCAGGTGAATCAAAAATAGGTATTATTACACTCCTGGAAATTGAAATACGAACACCGTGAATTCATTGTCCCAGGAAAGGGAAACTTTATTGACACATTCCTGGGGTCAGATACATCACATGATCACACTGACAGAACCACAGGCACATAGACACAGGCAACAGAGCATGCACAATGTCGGCACTAGTACAGTGTATATCCACCTTTCGCAGCAATGCAGGCTGCTATTCTCCCATGGAGACGATCGTAGAGATGCTGGATGTAGTCCTGTGGAACGGCTTGCCATGCCATTTCCACCTGGCGCCTCAGTTGGACCAGCGTTCGTGCTGGACGTGCAGACCGCGTGAGACGACGCTTCATCCAGTCCCAAACATGCTCAATGTGGGACAGATCCGGAGATCTTGCTGGCCAGGGTAGTTGACTTACACCTTCTAGAGCACGTTGGGTGGCACGGGATACATGCGGACGTGCATTGTCCTGTTGGAACAGCAAGTTCCCTTGCCGGTCTAGGAATGGTAGAACGATGGGTTCGATGACGATTTGGATGTACCGTGCACTATTCAGTGTCCCCTCGAAATCGCCAGTGGTGTACGGCCAGTGTAGGAGATTGCTCCCCACACCATGATGCCGGGTGTTGGCCCTGTGTGCCTCGGTCGTATGCAGTCCTGATTGTGGCGCTCACCTGCACGGGGCCAAACATGCATACGACCATCACTGGCACCAAGGCAGAAGCGACTCTCATCGCTGAAGACGACACGTCTCCATTCATCCCTCCATTCACGCCCTTCGCGACACCACTGGAGGCGGGCTGCACGATGTTGGGGCGTGAGCGGAAGACGGCCTAACGGTGTGCGGGACCGTAGCCCAGCTTCATGGAGACGGTTGCGAATGGTCCTCGCCGATACCCCAGGAGCAACAGTGTCCCTAATTTGCTGGGAAGTGGCGGTGCGGTCCCCTACGGCACTGCGTAGGATCCTACGGTCTTGGCGTGCATCCGTGCGTCGCTGCGGTCCGGTCCCAGGTCGACGGGCACGTGCACCTACCGCCGACCACTGGCGACAACATCGATGTACTGTGGAGACCTCACGCCCCACGTGTTGAGCAATTCGGCGGTACGTCCACCCGGCCTCCCGCATGCCCACTATACGCCCTCGCTCAAAGTCCGTCAACTGCACATACGGTTCACGTCCACGCTGTCGCGGCATGCTACCAGTGTTAAAGACTGCGATGGAGCTCCGTATGCCACGGCAAACTGGCTGACACTGACGGCGGCGGTGCACAAATGCTGCGCAGCTAGCGCCATTCGACGGCCAACACCGCGGTTCCTGGTGTGTTCGCTGTGCCGTGCGTGTGATCATTGCTTGTACAGTCCTCTCGCAGCGTCCGGAGCAAGTATGGTGGGTCTGACACACCGGTGTCAATGTGTTCTTTTTTCCATTTCCAGGAGTGTATAAAACGGTGGTGTGGAAATCCTTATTGCTTGATGGAATTCTTCAATTATTAATTGAACTACAGTCATGTAAAGTACGTTAATGCCTTTTGATTCTCTTATTAATGATCCGTAGGAGGGTAATTTTTCTGGTTAATGTATTTAGATATCATACACATTCCTGATTTCTCGTGTTACAAATATTGTCTTCCTAATTTTAATTTCTTTTTAAGGTAATTTTACATAAGATATTTTCAATAAAATATTTCGTGGGTAAGGTGTTACTTGAATAAAGAAGGCATTGTGATGCCCACGTAATGCACAGACCTTTGCTGCATGTGTTTGTAATCCGCGAGCTAAGTTCAGAATTAGTTCGGTAGCTGCAATATTCTTCTGTATTGGTGGCATGTTGGAGCGATTTTGCTTCATGAACCTGTAAGTCTTCAATGTTTTATAAGTACTATACATCATAATTGTGATCTATTCGAAGTGACTCATTCCTATGTTTTATAACATTGTCTTCAGGTTTGAGTATACGTTTTATACTTTCTTAGCTCCGAAGTCGGTCACACAGTGACTGAAATCGATTTTCTGTAATAAATTATTTCAAACCCCACTGTCAGTTGACGACAATTTTGTGGTTTACAATACAAATATTGCAGTCGTTGAGCACATGGTTCTCAATGGAACTCAAACTGAACAAAACATAAGAGCTAGGGTCATAGAGTAAAAATATTTACTGACGTGGTTTCCCTTCAAAATAGGGTTTTGAAAATTTTTTAACATGGGGGTTACTTACCAACACGGTGACAGGGGTCACGAAGCAGAAAATCTGAGAAGGCCGTACCAACTGTGGTACAGTTTTACCATAACCTTGTCGGCAGCGCTGCTTTTCACGCCAGAATTTTTCACCAAAACCTGATCCCCTGGTTTCCGGGAGATTGCCGCCTCCCAGCATTATACAGCCGCTCCATCCTTTCATGAGTAGCCTTTAGTTTTCTTTTGGATGCGCTTCTGACTAGCACAGACGTTGTGCATCGTCCACCTTTGCCGGAAACTGGTCGTCCAGCGACCATAAATAGGAAAACGAGATGGGTTTAACGGCGAACGTAAGACTAGCAGAGGTTGCCTTGTGCCTTTCGTATACCAGAGTATGAGGGTCATTCAATAATTAAAGACATAAATTGGTCTTGAGAAAAACCGTTTATTTTTACAAAACAACACCTTTCCTACTTTTCAACATGTTCCACTTTAGTATTTATGCGCTTGTTCCAATGGGCTGCAAGCTTTTTTATTCCGGCTGCAAAGAACTCTTTATCTTGATGTTTGAACCAATTTACTACAAACTGCTTCATGTCCTCGTTGTCCTGGAACCTCTTCCCATGTAATGCCCCCTTCGGTGACAGGTGACAGGGGGCATGTTTGACTGTTAAACAGAGTAAGGTAACATTAGCCAGGCAGCAGGTATCGTTCTTAGGTCATATAGTTTCAGGTGAGAGCATTTGCATTGACCACGAGCGGACTAAGGCATTGAGGGCTCTGCCGCCGCATACTGATAAACGTGGGATTGCCAGGTTTATAGCCATGGCGAATTATTCTAGGCATTTTGTCCCTAATTTTGCTCGCCTGGCAGCTGCTTTAAATGAACGTCGAAGAAAGGGGATGCATTTTGAATAGGAACCGGCCCAAGAGGCTGCTTTTGAGTACATTAAGTCAGCTATAGCCTCCGGTTCTCGGAGTGCCTGATTTTAATAAGAAATTTATTGTCCAAACCGACACATCTAATGCGGGATTTTCGGCAGTCCTCCTCCAGCAGTCCTAGGGTGAGAGGCAGCCGGTAGCACACGCGTCTCGTCGGTTAACCACCGCCGAGCTCAAATATTCTGTTTACGAATGTGAGGCATTGTCCGTCTTGTTCGCGCTGGAGAAGTACCGGTTTTATCTTGAAAATAGGGTATTTCAGCTAGACAATGACAATCAAGCCTTAAGCTGGGTGATAGCCAGACCGCGTCAAACCGGCCGTACCGCGAGGTGGACGGCACGCATTTCGGCGTTTCAGTTCGAGGTTAAACACATTAGGGGCACTCAGAATGTGCTCGCGGACGTCCTCAGCCGTGTGTTTACTGGACATCTGTCTACTGATGGAGCCCAAGAAACTGAGGAGGGCAATCTTAGTTGTGTCGTATTAGGCGGTTTGCCTCATCTCATGCACAAGCTCTTCTCTCTTCAACTTCGTGATTGCGGGCACTTCCCTGGCCGCCATGCTGGAACAGAGCAGTAGCCAATAAATATCTTCCAAACGAAAGGAAGAGGAAATATGTGGGGCAGTCGAGTGAAAACCGAACACCCGCCACAACGGAATCACGGAATAGTTTCATTCAAAACAAATCACCACGCGTGTTTAGACAATTACACCACTGAGAGACGAGAAGATCAATTACTTTTTAGTTGAACAAAACTGGCCGCTGACAGATCCACAATGGCATCCACTCTTGCACTTACCAGCATTCTTTGCCATCAGTTAGTGCAGAATTTTTCTTCTTACGACACGGGACTTGCCTAAGAGTGATGGTGATTATTCTATATTACACAGTGGAGTCCACTTCACACATAGCATTGCAATGTCTCACTTGATTATCGAAACGCTTTTATTACAGACTAAGTAGTGCTTTATTGCAATTAATATAGCTTTTACAGCCCTACTGGATCATTACAAACATCTCTTCCGTACTTCGAGAAATGTATTTGGCATTACAATTTCTGTTGATACTTGACTTTAACATATTTATTTGCTGCTGTTACAAAGTGAATGTGCTGTGTTGTGACCTAGCACACATTCTGAGATAGAAGCAGCGTTGACAGTGCAAATCTACTTCTCGGTTTGCCGCCCCATCGTATTGTGTAAATCCCACAATATTTTGTCGATGCAACTGCTCGACATCTGCAGGTGGTGTTAGTTGCTGCTGTCACAGCTGCAAGAAGCGCCTCTTGATAATTGCGTGTCGGCGTCGAATTTATGAAAAATGGTTCAAATGGCTCTGAGAACTATGGGACTTAACATCTGTGGTCATCAGTCCCCAAGAACTACTTAAACCTAACTAACCTAAGGACACCACACAATACCCAGTCATCACGAGGCAGAGAAAATCCCTGACCCCGCCGGGAATCGAACCCGGAAACCCGGGCGTGGGAAGCGAGAACGCCACCGCACGACCACGAGCTGCGGACTCGAATTTATCAATCCAGTAACAGGAAGACGCTCAAATTCGCTTATTTCAATTTACTTCTTATTCACTGACCAGCATTCTGAACAAATGGACTGTGTCGCTATGGGAAGTCTTAACCTGCGTCGGATTCTCTCTAACACGCCCAAATGACCGCCCACCGGTGTACCATAATAATGTCTAAAGAAGCTAGATGACCTGGCAAAACGACCTCCTCACCTCAGTTCCCGTAGCGTGCACAACAGAATACTTTTACTTCGAAAGAAGCGAGCCTAATGACCTTCCTCTAACTATCCTTTCCTTAACAGAACTTCACTCACGGTGTACAGCCGGCTGTGCTGCAATACCTTTAAAGAGCGCTGAAAACCAATTATTAATGGCTCAGTGCTGATTACTTAAAGCTTCATGCGAGCTGTCCCCCAGGTAGCCTTCATCGATGCGCTCGCGCACCAGCCAGCATCTCCAGCTCATGTATGGAATATTTAGCTTCCATTGGAGGCAGGCGATGCGAGCCATATGAAGTAGGCTGTTCTCCTGGCTGCCCCTTCCTGCAAAATGACGGCTGCTGCTGTTGACATTCTGGCATCAGTTTTAGCGTTAAATTCACAGCTTAAATCAGCCACGGCCAATAGGGACGCCCTTGCTAGAGCTTTCTTCAAAATCTGAAAGGACTTGGGATGGAACCCACTTCAAATTCCTCCCTTGCTACCGAAGCACATTGAAAACTGCTGTTAGTTGTGCTACATTAGGAATAAATTGACAGAAGTAATTTATCATCCGAATGAAATGATCCACCGCTTTGAGTTACCAGTATTTTGAACAAATGGACGGTGCCGCCATGAGAAGTCCACTGTCTCCCAAGATGGTCATCTGTTTTATTGAAGAGAGGAAAAAACACTGCAGTGGACAAGTCTGAAACCTTCCTAGTTTTGGCGGCATGTAGATGATACATTTGTGGTATGGCCCCACAGAGTAGAGACATTACCTGTGTTTCTCCAGCTTCTGAACTCGCTCCATCCGAACATACAGTTCACAATGGAAGTGGAAAAAGATTGCATTTTACTATTCATAGATGTCATCGTCGGGAGGAAAGCCGATGGTACACTGGGACGTAGTGTCTCTCCCGAAACAGTTCACATGGAGCTATATTTGCAGGCCACAAGTTGTCATCACCTTGCACAACGCGGTTGTGTTCTACGCTCTGTGATGCAAAGAACACATGTGGTCTCAGATGCCGACAGTCTACCTGGTGACAAACTACGCCTAAGAACGGTATTCCAACATAACGGCTATTCCGATAGAGAGATACGCTATGCATTTCGTTCCAGGCAAATTCAAAGCAGGAAAGTAAATTAAGATGCAGAGGCACCCATTGCAATGGCATTATTGTCATATTTTAGCGGCATGTCTTCAAGAATAGAAAGAATCCTCAAAAGGCACGACATCAAGTGTATTTTAAGCCACCAGCAAATATGTGGAATTTATTGTGTTCGGTCGAAATCACCTTGGTATTAGGAAACGTGGCGTGTATAAGATCCCACGGCAATGTGAAAAATTTGTTATTGGGGAGACATTCCGAACCGTGCAAGAACATTGTGTCGTGCACGCTAGCGGCGATCAGGTAAATAGGCAGTACCGGAGGATTGCCTCGACAAGACGCATGGCATGTTATACGAAAAATCCCCAGCTTAATTTTTCTGGGACAGTGTTGTTAAGATGGCCATACATCCAGAATGAGATTTTCAATCTGCAGTGGAGTGTGCGCTGATATGAAACTTCCTGGCAGATTAAAACTGTGTGCCGGACCGAGACTCGAACTCTGGACCTTTGCCTTTCGTGGGCAAATGCTGTCCCAACTGAGCTACCCAAGCATGACTCACGCCCCGTCCTCACAGCTTTACTTCTGCCAGTACCTCGTCTCCTACCTTGCAAACTTTACAAGAGCTCTCCTGCGACCATTTGCCCGCGAAAGGCAAAGGTCCCGAGTTCGAGTCTCGGTCTGGCACACAGTTTTAATCTGCCTGGAAGTTTCATATCAGCGCAAACTCCGATGCAGAGTGAAAATCTCATTCTGGAAGCATCGCCCAGGCTGTGGCTAAGCCATATCTCAGCAATATCCTTTCTTTCAGGAGTGCTAGTTCTGCAAGTTTCGTAAGAGAGCTTCTGTAAAGTTTGGAAGGCAGGAGACGAGATACTGGCAGAAGTAAAGCTGTGAAGACGGGGCGTGAGTCGTGCTTGGGTAGCTCAGTTGGTAGAGCATTTGACCGTGAAAGGCAAAGGTCCCGAATTCGAGTCTCGGTCGGGCACACAGTTTTAATCTGCCAGGAAGTTTCTTTGGCCATACATATCCGTACGGTGTATAATCTTATCAACAGGCATGTAGGTTTCCATTTAAGTGCCGTCTGGAGTCCAGCACTGGCTACCAGTAAATAAAAACAAGGAAAGCACGAACTTCCGATTCGTGATTAAACGCTACGCGTTGCTGGGGTTTAGTTCAGGTTTTAACCACAACACACGCTCAGGACACCTTTCTGTGGCTCCCAGCAGGGGCACCAGGAGCGCCAATGTCCTCCAATTACGAACGTTCTCCCGCGCACGCGTATTGCCTGCTCCTGGACTGATGAATTTAGATGACGGCGCGTGATTATCGTCAGTCGCATCTTGCAGCAGTGACAGCAGCAGCTACGACCACCTGAAGATGTCGAGCAGTTGTATCGATGAAATATTGATGGATCTACACAACAGGATGTGGCGGCAAACCTGAGAAGTGTTTTTGCAACAGAACAGTAGGGAAACCCTGGAAAGTCAGAACGTAGACAGTAATTAAGGCTACTTGTTCATAAAACCTTAGAATCATAGAAACTTAACATGTGTATTCAACTTAATAATTATATGAATGGGGAAATCGCGAATAGGATATATGTGCTACGAATGCATAGGAGGGCATGCAGAAAGGTAATACCTCCGAATTGTTTATGTGAAAACTCGCAAAACGCTTCACATGAAACTAATTTCATTAACATTATTTGTCTGTATTCCTCATATCTACATATCGGCAACGCTAGCACACTGTCTCGCATTTGGAAGGACGACGGTTCAATTCCGCGTCTGGCCATCCCGGTTTAGGTATTCCGTGATTTCCCTAAATCGCTGCAAGCGCGGCCGACTTTCTTCCGCGTCCTTCCATAAACAGATGCCACCGATGACCTCGCTGTCTGGTCTCCTCCCCGAAACAACCCAACCCATATCTGAAGCCCTCTGTGCCCAGAGGGCGCCGAACTATAGAGTGTAAAATGAAGGTGGCTAACATAACTGCTGGCCGCTGTGGTCGACCGGTTCTAGGCGCATCAGTCCGGAACCACGCAGCTGCTACGGTTGCAGGTTAGAATCCTGCCTCGGGCATGGATGTATGTGATGTCTTTAGGTTAGTTAGATTTAAGTAGTCCTAAGTCAAGGGGACTGATGACCTCAGATGTTAAGTCCCATAGTCCTTAGAGCCAGTTCGTCCACACATGGAGCAACTTCTCCTCCAGCATAACAATGTCAGACCACACACGAGGGCTGCGATATCTGCTAAAACCCGACATCTGGGGTCCATTGTCATCGATCATTCTCCTCACAGTCTCGACTTGGCCCCATCCGGTTTTCAACTATTTCCAAAACTTAAAGAACAGCTTTGAGGACCTTATTTCGGCAGTGCTGAAGTGGTGCAAGCGCAGGTGAAGTTGCGGTTCCGTCAACAAAGTCAAACATTCTACAGTGGCAGTATCAACAAACTGGTCTCTCGTTAGGAGAAATTTGTTCCTCGTCAGAGTGATTAAATTATTTTAAAAAAATGTATGTAGACATGAAGAATAAAGATGTAGAATGTTAATAACGTTTGTGTAAAATAGTTCAAAAGATTTAATGTAAAAAATCAGTGGTACTACTTTCCAGCTCGCCCTTGTACATAATATTTGCAAGTGGATGTTTCCTCTCGAATCTACGGTGCTTGCCCAGAGTTAGACGATTCCGACATGAAAGATATTGCAACCACCTTTTGCCACGTGACATTTGCTTAAAGCACTAAAACTGATGTAAGGTTTTTGCAGTTATCAGTACTCCCTTCGTTCCGTACAAACTGCAGATATTTTCTAGCACATGCCAATCTAACTGGAAAGCTACAACTGCGAAGACCGCAAATGAAAGCGATGTATAGTAACGCACCACTGCAAATGGAGATGAAAAGCAAACAGGTCGTGTATGTTTCCTACTAACTTGAATTTACGTGATTCATGTATTCCTTTACACAGACTCCCTTTATAAATAATACGCGATGGGATCAGCTATTTCCACACGATGAAAGAACTTTTATTTAAAATTCCATTAATCACACGCCCAATGAATTGAGCACTGCAAACAGCCCACTGCTAACGACGTACCCTTGACGCTTAATGGCTCGTATTGGATTCTGTCCCCGTTAATTGAGATCACAAACAACTTTATTATATTGATAACGAGCCTTCCAGCGTCGAACTTCAGTTGCCATCGGCAAGCACGCTATTAAATCCTTTTTGTGACACAACGCGTGATTGCCCCAATTAACAGATTTATATTGGCTTGTCTTCGAAATGTATTCAGCGAGTTGCAGAACATCAAACTGATATTATGTGGTACACATTACGTGCTTCGATAACCAAATATCAGGAGCTAAATGTAAAACAGAACCAGGAAGCACATCACCAGTCACGTATCCTGCAAACCACGTCTCATAGGTAGGACCATGCCGTTGCTCTGAGGATACTACACTCCTGGAAATGGAAAAAAGAACACATTGACACCGGTGTGTCAGACCAACCATACTTGCTCCGGACACTGCGAGAGGGCTGTACAAGCAATGATCACACGCACGGCACAGCGGACACACCAGGAACCGCGGTGTTGGCCGTCGAATGGCGCTAGCTGCGCAGCATTTGTGCACCGCCGCCGTCAGTGTCAGCCAGTTTGCCGTGGCATACGGAGCTCCATCGCAGACTTTAACACTGGTAGCATGCAGCGACAGCGTGGACGTGAACCGTATGTGCAGTTGACGGACTTTGAGCGAGGGCGTATAGTGGGCATGCGGGAGGCCGGGTGGACGTACCGCCGAATTGCTCAACACGTGGGGCGTGAGGTCTCCACAGTACATCGATGTTGTCGCCAGTGGTCGGCGGAAGGTGCACGTGCCCGTCGACCTGGGACCGGACCGCAGCGACGCACGGATGCACGCCAAGACCGTAGGATCCTACGCAGTGCCGTAGGGGACCGCACCGCCACTTCCCAGCAAATTAGGGACACTGTTGCTCCTGGGGTATCGGCGAGGACCATTCGCAACCGTCTCCATGAAGCTGGGCTACGGTCCCGCACACCGTTAGGCCGTCTTCCGCTCACGCCCCAACATCGTGCAGCCCGCCTCCAGTGGTGTCGCGACAGGCGTGAATGGAGGGACGAATGGAGACGTGTCGTCTTCAGCGATGAGACTCGCTTCTGCCTTGGTGCCAGCGATGGTCGTATGCGTGTTTGGCGCCGTGCAGGTGAGCGCCACAATCAGGACTGCATACGACCGAGGCACACAGGGCCAACACCCGGCATCATGGTGTGGGGAGCGATCTCCTACACTGGCCGTTCATCACTGGTGATCGTCGAGGGGACACTGAATAGTGCACGGTACATCCAAACCGTCATCGAACCCATCGTTCTACCATTCCTAGACCGGCAAGGGAACTTGCTGTTCCAACAGGACAATGCACGTCCGCATGTATCCCGTGCCACCCAACGTGCTCTAGAAGGTGTAAGTCAACTACCCTGGCCAGCAAGTTCTCCGGATCTGTCCCCCATTGAGCATGTTTGGGACTGGATGAAGCGTCGTCTCACGCGGTCTGCACGTCCAGCACGAACGCTGGTCCAACTGAGGCGCCAGGTGGAAATGGCATGGCAAGCCGTTCCACAGGACTACATCCAGCATCTCTACGATCGTCTCCATGGGAGAATAGCAGCCTGCATTGCTGCGAAAGGTGGATATACACTGTACTAGTGCCGACATTGTGCATGAAATCAACATTTTATGGGCACATCAAGAGATGGAAATGAACAGACCTAAAAGACGAGGAAGAGTAAAGCAAGAACACAGTGAAATGGATTGAATATATGAAAAAGTATTTAAAATTTGCAGCGGTTAAACACCAATAGACCACGAAAAAAGCAGTTCACATACAACAGCTCAGAAACAAAAAATTCACAAAGAGTGTAAATTTAAAGAAGCCGAAGTAGTTTATTCTGAACTGAGAAAAGAAAATTCATAACTAGAAACGGGCTCATTGCATACTATTGATACTCTTAATCTTTCAACTCGATGTGTTATAAGATGATAACGAAGGGGTGGAAGATGTTAAAACGCCGGCCGGGGTGGCCAAGCGGTTAAAGGCGCTACAGTCTGGACCCGCGTGACCGCTACGGTCGCAGGTTCGAATCCTGCTTCGGGCATGGATGTGTGTGATGTCCTTAGGTTAGTTAGGTTTAAGTAGTTCTAAGTTCTAGGGGACTGATGACCTTAGAAATTAAGTCCCATAGTGCTCAGAGCCATTTGAACCATTTTGATGTTAAAACAGATGAAGGATGAACAATCTATATCAAATACCTGTACGTTCCGTTCATGGCCCATTCCAAATAATGAATAACAAATTACGCATATCTGGAACTCCGATATGAAACCCATCGAATGCGTCAGTTCTGTAAACTACTACAGTATTAAAAAGTAATCTATATTTTCCAGCGGAAATGCTTGCAGTAAACTGAGGCAGAATTTTAATGTTCAGTTAATAACTATTCTTTCGCATGGAATTTTGCAGTACGAAAAGAGCAAAGTAGAATATACAGTATCTTTTTGTCTGACGCATATCCAAATAGAATCAAATTCAGTGATGAGTTCTTTCGAATTTCTCATATGAACGAGACTGTATGTTAAGCGGAAAACGCAATATTTGCTTATATAAGTTTAAGAAGTTGTGCTTTTACTGATAATTACGTGGAAGATGAGGTGAAACCCATCATGGAGAAGTAAGTATTTTAGACAGAACTACTACCATTACACATTTAATGGCAATAACAGGACAGAACCCGTTAAGCTAGGACGGGTGATAGGGACAGAGCATCGAGTGACATTATACTGAGTGCACTATCCGAAAATTACCTCGAGCAATTAAACAGAGAACCGACTCGTGGAGATAACATCTTGGACCTACTGATAACAAACAGACCCGAACTTTTCGACTCTGTATGTACAGAACAGGGAATCAGTGATCATAAGGCCGTTGCAGCATCCCTGAATATGGAAGTTAATAGGAATATAAAAAAAGGGAGGAAGGTTTATCTGTTTAGCAAGAGTAATAGAAGGCAGATTTCAGACTACCTAACAGATCAAAACGAAAATTTCTGTTCCGACACTGACAATGTTGAGTGTTTATGGAAAAAGTTCAAGGCAATCGTAAAATGCGTTTTAGACAGGTACGTGCCGAGTAAAACTGTGAGGGACGGGAAAAACCCACCGTGGTACAACAACAAAGTTAGGAAACTACTGCGAAAGCAAAGAGAGCTCCACTCCAAGTTTAAACGCAGCCAAAACCTCTCAGACAAACAGAAGCTAAACGATGTCAAAGTTAGCGTAAGGAGGGCTATGCGTGAAGCGTTCATTGAATTCGAAAGTAAAATTCTATGTACCGACTTGACAGAAAATCCTAGGAAGTTCTGGTCTTACGTTAAATCAGTAAGTGGCTCGAAACAGCATATCCAGACACTACGGGATGGTGATGGCATTGAAACAGAGGATGACGCGCGTAAAGCTGAAATACTAAACACCTATTTCCAAAGCTGTTTCACAGAGGAAGACCGCACTGCAGTTCCTTCTCTAAATCCTCGCACAAACGAAAAAATGGCTGACATCGAAATAAGTGTCCAAGGAATAGAAAAGCAACTGGAATCACTCAATAGAGGAAAGTCCACTGGACCTGACGGGATACCAATTCGATTCTACACAGAGTACGCGAAAGAACTTGCCCCCCTTCTAACAGCCGTGTACCGCAAGTCTCTAGAGGAACGGAGGGTTCCAAATGATAGGAAAAGAGCACAGATAGTCCCAGTCTTCAAGAAGGGTCGTCGAGCAGATGCGCAAAACTATAGACCTATATCTCTTACGTCGATCTCTTGTAGAATTTTAGAACATGTTTTTTGCTCGCGTATCATGTCATTTCTGGAAACCCAGAATCTACTATGTAGGAATCAACATGGATTCCGGAAACAGCGATCGTGTGAGACCCAACTCGCCTTATTTGTTCATGAGACCCAGAAAATATTAGATACAGGCTCCCAGGTAGATGCTATTTTTCTTGACTTCCGGAAGGCGTTCGATACAGTTCCGCACTGTCGCCTGATAAACAAAGTAAGAGCCTACGGAATATCAGACCAGCTGTGTGGCTGGATTGAAGAGTTTTTAGCAAACAGAACACAGCATGTTGTTATCAATGGAGAGACATCTACAGACGTTAAAGTAACCTCTGGCGTGCCACAGGGGAGTGTTATGGGACCATTGCTTTTCACAATATATATAAATGACTTACTAGATAGTGTCGGAAGTTCCATGCGGCTTTTCGCGGATGATGCTGTAGTATACAGAGAAGTTGCTGCATTAGAAAATTGTAGCGAAATACAGGAAGATCTGCAGCGGATAGGCACTTGGTGCAGGGAGTGGCAACTGACCCTTAACATAGACAAATGTAATGTATTGCGAATACATAGAAAGAAGGATCCTTTATTGTATGATGATATGATAGCGGAACAAACACTGGTAGCAGTTACTTCTGTAAAATATCTGGGAGTATGCGTACGGAACGATTTGAAGTGGAATGATCATATAAAATTAATTGTTGGTAAGGCGGGTACCAGGTAGAGATTCATTGGGAGAGTGCTTAGAAAATGTAGTCCATCAACAAAGGAGGTGGCTTACAAAACACTCGTTCGACCTATACTTGAGTATTGCTCATCAGTGTGGGATCCGTACCAGGTCGGGTTGACGGAGGAGATAGAAAAGATCCAAAGAAGAGCGGCGCGTTTCGTCACCGGGTTATTTGGTAACCGTGATAGCGTTACGGAGATGTTTAATAAACTCAAGTGGCAGACTCTGGAAGAGAGGCGCTCTGCATCGCGGTGTAGCTTGCTGTCCAGGTTTCGAGAGGGTGCGTTTCTGGATGAGGTATCGAATATATTGCTTCCCCCTACTTATACCTCCCGAGGAGATCACGAATGTAAAATTAGGGAGATTAGAGCGCGCACGGAGGCTTTCAGACAGTCGTTCTTCCCGCGAACCATACGCGACTGGAACAGGAAAGGGAGGTAATGACAGTGGCACGTAAAGTGCCCTCCGCCACACACCGTTGGGTGGCTTGCGGAGTATCAATGTAGATGTAGATGTAGAAGCTCTTGTGCAAGCTCAATATGTACATCAACATCTACACAGATAGTCCGCAAGCCACCGTACGGTTCGAGGCGGAAGGTACCCCATACGACTACTTGTCATTTGCTTGCCTGTTCCACTCGCAAGTAGAGCGAGGCGAAAACGTTTATCTATATGACTCCGTATGGACCCAATTTCTCGTATCTTTTCTTCGTGACCTTTATGTGTAATCTATGTTGGCGGTAGTAGAACCGTCCCGCAATCAGCTTCAAATTCCGGTTTTCTCAATAGCGTTTCTCGAAAATAATGTCACCTTCCCTCCTGGGATTCAATATACCACAAAGCCAGCCACATTATAATTACAAATAGTATCAGATGGTTCTTAACCCACCTGTATGTTACAAGTATAGTTCTGACAGAGTTATTTCTTTCATTATGTAATAAATAAGAGAATGAAAATTCATTTGTTTGTGCCAGTTTGCCTATAATCGTTGTCGCACATGATTACTACCCGTCTCAGTGACGATGTCGCTAACGCACGCACAACCTAACCCACGCTCGGGGATGAGTTAGCTTCTTTGAAACCTGATGGTACGAGATCGTTTCCTGCATCCTGTGCGTGTGACCAGAACATTTTCAAAGCTGCGTGTAACAATATCATTATCTTTCTGCTCTCAAACTCCTAGTGAACTCAACGCCTAGCTATTGTGCACCGAAGAAATTTAACTTTCTCAAGAAACTCGGGTTACATCACAACCATGTACAATTACGTTGGCTTAACAGACACTCCGCGATAAGTTCATGAGTCAAATTGCGAGAGAAGATTTTTCCTACTGTTCTAGATCGGCTCACATTGTCTGTGTAACGAAGATACTTACTTTGCTGTAAGGAGGAAGATACTTAGTGGTGGTCCTAGAACAGACGTTAAAATCATAATTACCTCACATAAGAGCATTTAAAGGCCAAACACCTACAACAACCCGCACAAGATTGGGACAATTGTGGAGTCACAGTGCGACAGAAGATTTTTCCTACTGGTCTAGATCGCCTCACATTGTCAGTCTAACGAAGATACTTATTTTGCTGTAAGGAGGAAGATACTTAGTGGTGGTCCTGAAAGAGACGTTAAAATCAAAATACCTCCGATAAGAGCATTTAACGCCAAACACCTACAACAACCCTCATAAGATTGCGACAAGAGTGTTACCCATCACATCTCCATAGGATGAAAATATTGGCATCCGCCTACTGTGTTATTAACATATTGTTAAGGCTTTCTCAGGATTATAAAGTCTGGGTTTGCAAGGCATTAATTACCAAAGAGTACTGCAAACAGTGTACCAAAAGTTATGTATGGCTGGCTATATTATCATGCCTAAATGTTCGGAACAAGAAGAAATCCAGCTCGAAAGCAATTTTATGAAGATCCAGAAGACTACCAAGTCATTGGTTAATACCTGCTGAGATATCTATCCCATAAATAATATCCGATGAATATTACATAAACCGTAATATTTTCACATTGCTTTATGCACTGTTCCTGAATACATCAACAGTGAATGTGTAAAGTATTTTCAAATACACATGTTAAATTTCAACCACCACAACCATCGCTAAATATGCTGCGTCACAGCTAAATTGCGTCCCGGAAAGATGAAATAAATAAACTGAGTACTATTGTTGGTTTAAATCCCATAGTGGAATACATTCCTTTTCACATCATCTTCGGTGTTTCATATCCCTGGAAAAAAAATCACTGTTTTTCAGCAAACACTAAACCCGTTTAGCCGGCAGGTGTGGCCGAGCGGTTCTAGGCGCTTCAGTCTGAACTCGCAAGACCGCTACGGTCGCAGGTTCGAATCCTGCCTCGAGCATGGATGTGTGTTTTGTCCTTAGGTTAGTTAGGTTTAAGTAGTTCTAAGTTCGAGGGGACTGATGACCTCAGATGTTATGTCCCATAGCGCTCAGAGCTATTTGAACCATTTGAACTAAGCCCGTTTCACGCACGATTCAGTATGATTATTTCGCTGCAGTGTCACTACCCGAGACTTGTTTGTATGTTAGTGATAGGGAAATGGAAATATTTGGAGCAGTTAACCAGGTCTACGTAAAATTCTTACAGTTTTAGCACAAGGCTTATATAGTTTTCTATGTGTTCGAGAGCTCACGCTTCAATGATACTTTTAATTGGAAATCGCTTCGACTGTAAAAGTCAGGTGGACTGACATCCACTTCGGATGTAATTTTAAACTGTTATGGTCCTACGCAGGTACAACTGAATCTACAGAAAACATACTGGAAAGTGCTCCTTAAACATAAGTTGAGTATAAGGATCGTTGTTATCTAATGTACAAGCGTGTACGACAGTTTTCGTTCTTATCCACATTCGTTTGTTTTCATCGATTTCAGGGTCCTGATAACCTCGCCGTTGGGCGCCCATACGTTCTCAAACCACACACACACACACACACACACACACACACACACACACACACACGAAAAATTTTAGCGTCGCAAGTGGCAGCATTGCTCAAGTTATCAGGCGATATTTTCAGATATTTAGTTCACTTTCCTCTTTTAAGAGAACTATAGCGGCACATTATACTCTGCACTATATGCATGTCGGTGGCAACAAGCTGTTAACAATTTTTCAAGATAATTCCAAGGCCAACTTCTGAATTCATTAGGAATTCTATTGACATCTGCGTTCTGACCAGAGCATGAAGTATATGTATGTTATCATTAGTCCATACATTTGCTTATTAAATTTTGCAAGGGACTCACGTAATCATATAAGACAAACTAAGAAGCTTAGTTACTGTGAAACTAATTAGTTACATAAGGCAATTGAATGCACTAATGTCTCATACCCCTCACACCTCTCGCCACTAAATGTGCTATAAAATTACAATGATATCCAGACCATTAGCTGCTTATAGGCGTTGATAAATAAAAACGGGGACAGTTGAGAATGTCTGCCCCGAGTGGGACTCGAACCCAGGATCTCCTGCTTACATGGTAGACGCTCTATCCGACTGAGCCACTGAGGACACAGAAAACAGAGTGACTACACCGATTTATCTCTGGCACACTCCCAGTGAGCCCCACATTTCCAACTTAGTGTCCACACACTACATTTTTAGTGGTACTGCCCACTATACTGGCCGGCCGTTGTGGCCGTGTGGTTCTAGGCGCTTCAGTCTGGAACCACGTGACCGCTACGGTCGCAGGTTCGAATCCCGCCTCGGGCATAGATGTGTGTGATGTCCTTAGGTTAGTTAGGTTTACGTTGTTCTAAGTCTAAGGTACTGATGACCTCAGTTGTTAAGTCCCATAGTGCTCAGAGCCATTTCAACCATTTGAACCCACTATACTCATCATTCGCGGCAATGTCAGTTCATTCGCACCGAAGAAAATCATTGTCCGGTAAGCCTTATCAATATATGAAGATGGTATCTGTTCTTTCGGACATGTCCGGAAGATAAGATGGTATCTGTTCTTTCGGACATGTCCGGAAGATAAGATACCAGCTTCATATTCATACTAAATGTTCTTGTGTTCGCCCGCAGTCTAGTACCACCCTTTCCTTATTAATGTTGTTAGTGGGTTCTGTGGTCTGGTTCTGTTGTCAGTATTGATATTTCCCTTGGTTCTTTAGGCACTCTGATTACATCTCTGTCTCTCGACAAACATGTATAAACACACACACTGTGGTTGCGAATTTAGTTCAGTCCTTCCATTTTGTCCTGTATACCATGTCTTATGTCTTATTCTTGCAGTTCTGTGCTTGTATACATATTTATTTCCTTGTTTCTCCTCGTATGTGTCGCTGTCTGTCGTAAATGGCTCATCTCAAATGATATTATTCTCTTCCTTTCCGTTTGTAGAGTATAGATGTAGAGACTGTAGGAAATTAGCACTGGGTGGTAGTTGAGAGACCGTTGACAACAGAGATCTGTACGACTTCGGTGGGAATGTACTGGTATCCGAGTTTTCTTAGCTTCTAGTAAAATATCTGAGGACCGTACGGACAAAAATTTAATTACCAGCTGTACGAAAAGCACGCACATTAAAAAGTTTGCTGAATCTCGAGGGGCAGTGGTTTGAACATATACTCTGATAGTACCTCACGATGAAATACCAAGAAACGCAAGTACTATTCAGAACGTAAACTGGACTTCTTTGCACTACCCAGTTTTCGCAGTTAGTTAACTGGACTACATGTGAATATTCAACAATTTTCCTTCACCATATGAAACAAAGGACATTAGCTTCCATGTGTTATCATGCTCAAGCAGTTATTCGGTACATGGGATTCAACTGTTTTCGTCAGTATAACCTTCATCTGTGTTAGGCCTTGCAAGTCAGCACCTGAGCAGATATATACTGCTCTCAAACCTAACCCAAGCTTCGGATGGAAGAATGAATTAAACACAAGACATGACAGTTCTTCCAGTACTACTCGAAGCAATAACGGGCAAATCCGTGATGCTCATCGAAGATACCGGAAGATAGAAAACCCTCCCAGAAGGAAACAACTGAAAACAGGTGCACCTAATATCTCCACTCTCACCAATAAACGTGAAGATCTAGTAGACTTTATGGATAGGCGTAAGCTCAAGATATTGGGGCTGAGCGAGACAAATTGGAAAAGCTGTGGGAAGAAATCACTGAGAAATGGATATGTGCTATACTGGAGTGGTAACAATAGTGAATCCAAAAATGGGGTTGGCCTCTTGCTACATAGAGATATAGACATACAGACAGGCATCAAATACGTGAGTGACAGGATCTCCCAGATGAGAATATAGGCTGGTAATACACAGCAAACTACTTTGCAAGTATATGCACCACAGACAGGCTGTACCACAGAGAAGAAAGAGCATTTCCTTAATGAAATTGAAAAACAAATAACAGAGGAGAACACCATCATTACGGGCAGTCTGAATGCTGAAGTTGGTAAGGAAAGACTAGGACGGAGGAAAACATCGTCGGTTCTCGTAGTTGTCGTAACAGGAACCCAAGAGGAGAGAACCTACTTGATTTCTGTGTGCGAACCAACATAGCTATAAAATAACGGGATATAGCTGGAATGGGAAGATCACGACTATGATAAACCTCATCATTACTGATAGAACAGTTGCTCAGAGTACGTTTCAGATGTCAAAGTCATACCCAGTGAATACCTAGACAGCGGCCACCGGCTATTAATTGCTGACTTAAAACATGTTCAATGTCCAAAATTTAAACAAAAGAGAATGCCAAAGATTAAGATGTTGAAGGAACTGGTAAAAGAAAGAAACTATGAATCACGAATAACCGAAGTACCCAAAACAGAGGCCACGCGGGGTAACCGTGCGGTCTTAAGTGCCTTGCCACAGTTCGCGCGGGGCTCCCCACGCCGGACGTTCGGGTCCTCCCGTAGGCATGGGTGTGTGTGTTGTCCTTAGCGTAAGTTACTTTAAGTAAGATTAAGTAGTTTGTAAGCCTAGCTACCGATGATCTTAGCAGTTTGGTTCCATAGAACTTACCACCACCCAAAACTGAGATAGGGAAAGTACATGAAGAATGATCTTTACTCAAAGAAACCCTTGACGAAGAACCCTCGGGCATCTGTGGAAAAAGCAAATGCCACATCAGAATAGGAGGAAACACCTTAGCGAAATGGTTGGATGAAGGCAGCAGTAAAAGATAGGAACATACTGAAAAGAAAATTAGGCCATGAAAAACAGAAAACGGATAATAGACGAAAGGAATTAGCAACTGAATATCTAGCACAAAAATACCGGAGGAAGAAACTTGCTGTAAAAAGAGTGATGCAGGAAGAAAAGGAAAAGTGCTGGGAGAACTTTATTACAAGGATAGAGGAAAAATGTCTGCGAAGCAGGAAATTACTTTACAAAGTACTAAGGAGTAAGCGAAATGAATATGTAAACATCCTTGCACTGGAAATAGATAACAGTAACTTAATATGAATAGAGGAAGGGAGTAGGTATGAAATGAAAAAGTACTTCAACATGCTGCTAAATGGAGATGGGGACAACACAAACATCAACAACTTTGAGAAATTAGCGAAGTTCAAGCCAATGGACACCCATCAACACGGCGTGACATAGGAACAGCATTACAGAGCATGCGGAATGGCAAGTCGACAGGCTTTCATGATCTCATCTCAGACATGATAGAGGTAGCTGGAATATTAGGCTGAAATTGGCTGTTTAGAGTATTATCAGTGATTGGGAAGAAAACAAAATTCCAGAAGACTGGAGTAAAGCAGTCATCATCCGCCAGTTCAAAAACGGCAACCGACGAAATTGTGAAAATTACAGGGGCATACACTGCTGTCAAGCTATTAGAAAAGATCATAGAAATGAAATTAGAAAGATAGTAGAATATTTACTTGAGGAAGAACAACATGGATTCAGGAAAGACCGAGGTGATCTGGATCTTATTTTCTAAGTAAGAGTACTAGGAATATGGAAGATACCTTATGATTTTATTTCTGGGCATTGGAAAAGCGTATGACAGTGTTCCTGGAAACAAGAAATGGGAATATTTGGAAGACCTAAGCCTACCAAAGTACCTAACTGATAAAGTCAAGATGCTATACCAAAAGTGTTACAGCTGTGGCCAGATAGGCAGCGGACGATCAAAATTGCCTGAAGAAAAAAGAGCTGTCCAACAAGGAAGTGCCTATCACCACTCCTGTTTGTAACAGTAATGGACAAGATCCTAAAATCCAACAAGGCAACAGACAGCGAACCAATGCCGTCGCTTTTGTTGATGATTCGATAGCATAGAGAGAGACAGAAGCTGAAGCACAGAAGAAACTTAATGATTGGCACCACACATTCAAATATTTCCGACTTAAAGTAAATAAAACAAAGACAGCAGGTGTAACCATCAACAAGCATGGAACGACCTTAAATGTGAAGATATGTCTTGAAGGAGTCGTAGTAGACATCTCAACTACCTAGGAAGCGTGATCTCTATAGACAATACCATTAAGCAGAATGAACTCAGGAAGTCACAGAAAGCATACACTTTCTACAGTCAAATCAGAAATCATCTCTGGGACGATAACAAACCGCGAAAAGCAAGACCGACCATGTACCACACCTATTTCGTACCAATCATGACACATGGTTTAGAATCATGTCCAAGCAAAGACTTCAGTAGAACTCAGGCAAGAGAAATGAGATTCATTAAAACTATCAATCAAACAACTAGAAAGGATAAAATCAGGAATGAGGTGAATAGAAAGAAAGGTAGCTGGTATTGAGGTTCCTTTTATCAGTGTCATAAAGAAACGCCGGCTTCAGCGGAATTGGCACATAATGAGAATGAACAGTGAAAGATCTGCCAAAATTATTTCAACTTTAACATCGTAGGAAGGAGATAACGGGGAAGACCAAGAAAACTCCGGATAGAGACTGTAAGATCAGATGTGGAGGAGAAAGGACACAAATCGGAAGTTTTTCTGGAACAGAAGACGTATGAAGACAGAAGGAAATGGCGAGCTCTTGTAGACTACACCCGGGAAACTGAAGTTAGAAAACGATGAAGACGGTGGTGACGAGTATCAGTTACCCGGTAGAACAGTACCACCAGTTAAAGGTTGTTGTAAATTCTGGTACATTATATAACAGTATATTGTAATCTGTGATGTGGAGAGCAATATTTTAGATGGGGGTGGTTTTGCGAATCAAATTTACAACAGGAATACTATGCAGTCTTGTGCAAATCTGAGCTGCATTTAATTAGAGCACTCATCCATAGACAGAATGCCCCAAGTAACTTAAAGCGGTGGGTTCTACGTAAGCACAGAAACAATAACTACTCTGCAGGTAGAAAATATGAGAGTACACCTGCTTTTTCTGTTACCGACCACAGTTACGAGTTTATGGAAAGCTCCAGATGAATCTAAACCTTGTTTGAGAGACTGGCAGGGTATGACAGTGCTTTTTCTGGCATGATAGGTAGGTTTTAAGAAGGTTTCAGACCGCAGATAGTTCTGAACATCGAATGAGAAACAAAGATTAATAATTTATGAAATGAAAGAAACCTGAAGAATAATTTGAATGAGCAGTCATTAGATCGTTGAATCACCAGTCAAGGAAAGGAACAGAAACATTAATATCGTATGTAAAATACTTACAGTAATAATAACTCTAATAATAGTAATTATTAGGTAATATAATATAAAATTATAATTACTATAAGCTGTACTCCAATGACGAACTGATAGCCTGCACAATAAGGATTTGCTTTGTCAGTCTTTGGAGAAGGTTGAAGGTCAACCATGTCAAGGAAAGAGCTTCGGATGAGCAACACACCCTATAGTAGGAAATAACAAGCCATCAGAATCAACGCGCTGAAAAACAGAACAAAAAAATCTGCAAAGGACCCAAAGTACAGACTCTGTAGAGAAGTTGACGAGACAATCTACCATATCTTGAACTGTTGCAAGAAGATCGACGACTTAGAGAGCAGAATTCACAATGAAATCTGAAGCTTAGACACTTGATTCCAAAGCTGTCAGTTAATATGATGACAATCTCACATTTGGACGTGCTTGATTTTTTTATATCTCATACGGTATTTATGCCTGTATACACAATCGATATAGTGAAATATATGAATACAGTTAGTTACAAACACTTCAGAGTACGTTTCGAAATGTCCTCCTTCAGTGAAACTACTTTACCAAGAATACTACATGAATGAAAAGCCACCCGCGTAAGAAACTTATGAATAGTCCATTTGTAACTGAAAAGTTACAACAATGGAAACAGATATCATTCTATGCAGACGTAAATCAGAAAGTACTGTGCGCATGCGTGGTCCGCTAGTGATACAGGCGCGCGTACATTCTGATTACCCCGTCAGTAATCGGGAGGCTATAAATTTCCCTTACTGGTCCCACCAGTACAATGCAGGGTCCTGTGTATTTGGTGGCACGACTACTGATGTACCCATTTAATAGCAACGTATTTCAATTACGGTATAAAATTGCGTACCCTGCACTTAATGTAGTCCACTATTTAGTTTTACGGAATATTTTCTCTAATACGTCAGTGAACGTACTCATTTCGTCAGTAAGAATTCTTATGTATAAGAAACGAGTAAAATATTGCCAGACCTGTCTCACATTCTCTCAATTTTTTCTCTATTTCTTCTCTCATTCCATTCAAATTCCCTTCCAACAGTGAAGACGTGAGTCCGATTTCCATCCTCTTCCTTATTCGATCAAAGATTCTGCACCAAATGAAGTGACCACTCCGAAACAGAACGTTAAATCGTAACCAGAATTCCTTTTTCTCTCTCTCCCCCTCTCTCTTTTTCTCTTTCTTCTTTTCTCTCTGTCGTTGTCTCTACAGTTCACCTCGTGCAGCAGCACTTTTGTCTTACACCGATAGTTTAACTGATATTATTGCTGCTGCTGTTTTGTTTTTACCACATTGCTATTGGTTACACGGACTTCCATTATTTCTCCTGTTGTGTTATGCCTTTTCGTCGCTATATACCTTTGCACTTCAAATCCGCATAATCGATTTTGCGTTTACCGAAGGTTCTCCACTTCATATAGTGTTTCCCTGCAACCCTTTTTCTCAGTGTCTGTTTAACTGTTTCTGAATACTAATTTCCCACTATCCGTTTGATTTTGTGCTTCACATCCACTTCATTGGTAAACTGTCCTTTTTCACTTTCATTTTTATTATGTTTCTTATGCCCACTTCCTTCGTAGTTCGTTTGAATTACATGCCAGTAAGTGGGAGGATTTAATTTGTGTTTTAACTTTGGTATTGTGTGCTGTGCTTATCCTCATGTCGTTCAAGAACTGACAGTGTGATAACATGTCACGGAGCTGCGTTACTGGTTTGAAAATTTGTTTCAAGTTATGTTCGTTGTGTTGCTAGCACGAATTTTCACAGCCAGAGTGATGTTCTTCCGTTTCAGTTGTGGTTACCGTTTGAAAACCACACCCAGACAGCACCAAAACGAAGCTCGTTAACTAAGGACGCCATTTCGAATTTACTTTCTTCACACACAAGCCATTGCGGCGTAATACTACAACATACTTTAAAAATATTCGTAGATAATAGCAGTGGTATTTAGCCAAAAATGTATTCCACGTTGTTGTTGTTGTTGTTGTTGTCTTCAGTCCTGAGACTGGTTTGATGCGGCTCTCCATGCTATTCTATCCTGTGCAAGCTTCTTCATCACCCAGTACTTACTGCAGCCTACATACTTCTGAATCTGCTTAGTGTATTCATCTCTTGGTCTCCCTCTACGATGTTTACCCACCACGCTGCCCTCCAATGCTAAATTTGTGATCCCTTGATGCCTCGGAACATGTGCTACCAACCGGTCCCGTCTTCTAGTCAAGTTGTGCCACAAACTCCTCTTCTACCCAATTCCATTCAATACCTCCTCACTAGTTACGTGATCTACCCATCTAATCTTCAGCATTCTTCTGTAGCACCACATTTCAAAAGCTTCTATTCTCTTCTTGTCCAACCTATTTATCGTCCATGTTTCACTTCCATACATGGCTACACTGCATACAAATACTTTCAGCAACGACTTCCTGACACTTAAATCTATACTCGATGTTAACGAACTTCTCTTCTTCAGAAACGCTTTCCTTGCCATTGCCAGTCTACATTTTATATCCTCTCTACTTCGGCCATCATGTTACTTTGCTCCCCAAATAGCAAAACTCCTTTTACTATTTTAAGTGCCTCATTTCCTAATCTAAATCTCTCAGCATTACCCGACTTAATTCGACTACATTCCAATATCCTCGTTTTGCTTTTGTTGATGTTCATCTTATATCCTCATTTCAAGACACTATCCATTCCGTTCAACTGCTCTTCCAAGTCCTTTGCTGTCTCTGACTGAATTGCAATGTCATCAGCTAACCTCAACATTTTTATTTTTTCTCCATGGATTTTAATACCTACTCCGAATTTTTCTTTTGTTTCCTTTACTGCTTGCTCAATATACAGATTGAATAACATAGGGACAGTCTACAACCCTATGTCACTCCCTTCCCAACCACTGCTTCCCTTTCATGCCCCTCGACTCTTATAACTGCCATCTGGTTTCTGTACAAATTGTAAATAGCCTTTCGGTCCCTGTATTTTGCCCCTGCCATCTTCAGAATTTGTAAGAGAGTATTCCAGTCAACATTGGCAAAAGCTTTCTCTAAGTCTACAGATGCTAGAAACGTAGGTTTGCCTTTCCTTAATCTGTTTTCTAAGATAAGTCGTAGGGTCAGTATTGCATCACATTTCTGCGGGATCCAAACTGATCTTCCCCGAGGTCGGCTTCTACCAGTTTTTCCATTCGTCTGTAAAGAATTCGCGTTAATATTTTGCAGCAGTCACTTATTAAACTGATAGTTCAGTAATTTTCACATCTGTCAACACCTGCTTTCTTTGGGATTGGAATTATTATATTCTTCTTGAAGTCTGAGGGTATTTCACCTGTCTCATACATCTTGCTCACCAGATTGGTACAGTTTTGTCAGGACTGTCTCTCCCAAGGCCGTCAGTAGTTCCAATGGAATGTTGTCTGCTCCTGGGGCCTTGTTTCGACTCAGGTCCGTCAGTGCTCTGTCAAACTCTTCACGCAGTATCGTATATACCATTTCATCCTCATCTACATCCTCTTCAATTTCCATAATATTATCCTCAAGTACATCGCCCTTGTATAGACCCTCTATATACTCCTTCCACCTTTCTGCTTTCCCTTCTTTGCTTAGAACTGGGTTTCTATCTGAGCTCTTGATATTCATACAAGTGGGCCTCTTTCCTCCAAAGGTCTTTTTAATTTTCCTGTAGACAGTATCTATCTTACCCCTAGTGAGATAAGCCTCTACGTCCTTACATTTGTCCTCTAGCCATCCCTGCTTAGCCATTTTGCACTTCCTGTCAATATCATTTTTGAGACGTTTATATTCCTTTTTGCCTGCTTCATTTACTGCGTTTTTATATTTTTTTCTTTCATCAATTAAATTCAGTATTTCTTCTGTTACCCAAGGATTTCTACTAGCCCATGTCTTTTTACCCACGTGATCCTCTGCCTCCTTCACTACTTCATCCCACAGAGCTACCCATTTTTCTTCTACTGTATTTCTTTCCCCCATTCTTGTCAATTGATCCCTTATGCTCTCCCTGAAACTCTGCACAACCTCTGGTTTAGTCAGTTTATCCAGGTCCCATCTCCTTAAATTCCCACCTTTTTGCAGTATCTTCAGTTTTAATCTACAGTTCATAACCAATAGATTGTGGTCAGAGTCCACATCTGCCCCTGGAAATGTCTTACAATTTAAAACCTGGTTCCTACATCTCTGTCTTACCACTATATAATCTATCTGATACTTTTTAGTATCTCCAGGATTCTTCCAAGTAGATGTATGTATTCCACAGTTAGGGTTAGTTTATCACTTCTAGTACATATGATTTAGAGTTTTTATGAATATTTCAGTATCCCAGTTTTATGAGCTCGGCAAACAACGCTGAGAAAGCCTTTTGATATGTACAACTTAATACATCGAAGAACCAATGACGGAAACCAAAAAAGGTTCACGACGGGTATTAAAATTCGAAGTGATAAGATGACGATGATAAGATTCGCTGATAGCATCGCTATTCTCTGTGAAAAAGAAGAAGAATTAGAAGACCCACTGAATGGAATGAACAGTCTAATGAATAAAAAATGCCCATAGAGAGTAAATCGAAGAAAGACGAAAGTAATGAGAATTAGCAGAAATGAGTACAGCAAGAAACTTAACATTGGACAGGTGATCACGAAGTACATGAAGTTAAAAATTCTGCAATCAGGGCAGCAAAATAACGCATGACTAATGGAGTAAGGAAAACATAAAAGCAGACTAGCACTGGAAAAAGGAGCATTCCTTACCAAGAGAGGTCTACTAGTGTCAAATATAGGCATTAATTTGAGAAAGAAATTTCTGAGAATGTACGTTAGGAGCGCAGCATTGAACAGTAGTGAAACATGGACTCTGGGAGAATTGAAGCATTTGAGCTGTGGTACTAGAGAAGAATGTTGAAGATGCGGTGGACTGATAAGGTAAGGAATGAAGAGGTTCTCAGCTTAATCGACGAGGAAAGGATTATATGGAAAACACTGACAAGGAGAAAGGGCAGGATGGTACAACATCTGTTGAGACATCAGGGAATAACTTCCACGGTGCTAGAGGGAGCTGTAGAGGGTACAAACTGTAGAGGGAGGCAAAGATTAGAATACATCCAGCAGATAATTTGGGACGTAGGCTGCAAGTGCTACCCCGAGATGAAGAGGTTAACACGGGAGAGGACTTCGTAGCTGACCACATCAGTCCATTTAAAAACCAACTAAGAAGCGTAAAAACAACAAGACAAGTGTAGGAAACTTCACGGATCACTAATGATGAAATTAATGGAACATGAAGTCTAGATGGTCTATATATGATCAGCGTCAAATTCTGGGAAACCGAGAAAGTCTCAGAAAAGAGAAAATCTTGAAATGTTACTCCTACATCAATTAATTCATTATTAGCTTTTTGCTTCCCTCATATTATGGTTTGCCACATGCGGCCCACTACCAATTGCTCTCCTGCGCCAACATCTTCATCTCAGGTTAGCAGAAAGACGCAACGTCCACAAGTGGTTGTTCCGTATGTTCCAGTCTCATTCTTCATATATAGTCTTTATCCTCTTCGGTTCCTGGAGAAACCTCCTCATTTCGTATATAATCAGTTCAAATAATTCCCAGCATCTTACTGTAGCACATAGTCTCACACGCTTCGATTCTCTTCCATTCTCGTTTTCCCAAAATTCATAATTCACTTCCATCTAAAGGTACAGTCTTAGAACTTCCTTCCTCGACTCAGGTAGAATTCTCTTGGCTACGAATTTTGTCATTGCCCGTACTCCGCTTTTGCCCATCATATTCCATGGAAGCAGATTTCTGTAACTTCCTCTGCTTGGTGGTCACCAATTCTTATCCGAAGTTTATCACTAATCTCATTTGTGCAATTCTTTCCTCGCTTTGCTTTGAATCCTCTGTTCTTTCCAATCAGTACGTCCTGTAATACATCCTCACTTTCAATAGAGATAGCAATGTCAACAGCAAATCTTTTCATTCATATTGCTTCACCCTCTGTGTTAACCCCGCTTCTGAAATTATCTTTTGTTTCCTTCTTGCTTCTTCGATGTATATACTGAATACGAGTGACTGCATCCCTTTCTTATAACTATTTTAATCGCGGCACATCAATCCTTTTCATGCAGTCTCATTGCCACCTCTTGGGGTTTTTGTACATATTGTGTATAACCTTTCTTTCTCTTTAGTTTGCTCCTATTTTTCTCAAAATTTCATTGCATTGTCGAACGCTTTTTTCTGATTCGCCAAAATCCGTCAACCTGTCTTCATTTTACTTAGTTCTTGATTCCATTATCCTAACACAACCTTAAATTCCTTTTCTATTCTTGTGTATATAATTCTTGCCAGAAACTTGGAACATCATCTGTTAAGCTGACTGTGCAACAGTTCTTTATATTACTTTTGGCAGTAACCTGGATACATGATATGTTAAGCTCATTGTGCAATAGTTCTCACACTTGTCTGTCCCTGATATTTTTACGATTGTGTTGATGGTAATTGTCCAAGAATCTTTTGGTATTTCTCCAGTTTCATAGATTCTACTCTGCTTGAATAGTCATTTAGAAATTCCGAAGGATTATCCTCTTTGTCCTCCGTTTTATGTAATTCTCCCGAAGCTCTTATAAATTCCGGCTCTTATCCGAGATCCTTGTGTCAAAGTTGACGCCCTTCCTTTTGATTTAATCGAAGGCTGTTTTTTTAATTATGAATCAGATTTTCTGACGACTATTTCATTTTCTTCGTATATTTTTTCCGTACCCTTTTTTTTTCTTTTTTTGCGTTTTCTGTTTACTTCATTCCTTGGTGAATGCAGTATTGCAATAGTTAAATCTTTACGAAATGTATTCGCGGTTGCGAATTTGGACAGCCATCAGGTGTGTAAGGGAATGATGACAAAGAAAATTTGTGCCAGATCGGAACTCGAGCCAGAATTTCATGATTACCTGAGTGTGCGCCTTAACAGCTTTTTTTTTAATTTTTATTTCTACCAACTTTTTTTTGCGGGCAAGTGCTCTACCAACTTTTTATTTTTAAGTGCTCTACTAATTTTTTTTAAGAAAACAAATAAAAAAACCTCTTGGGTCTTGGGTATGAAAATAAAAGACGACGTTCTTCATAAATAACACAATATCCTTTGAAAACGTAAAACATAAAAGGTAGCTATATTTCCGCAACGGCCTTCTTTTGTATTTGTATGTTGTTTGTTAACATAAATGAGTGTACAGTCTCACCATCAGCAGCTTTTTTTTTGGGAGCACAAGAGAAAGAAAACAAATAGGCTGCAGATAGAGAGCTATGTGTGAAAAGGATAAACATGTTTAAGGAGGAAAAAAAACGTAGAAAAGGAGGAGAAAAGAGAACTGAAATAAAATAGGAATACTTTCCGCGCCATGCTCCACTTTGGCGCGCCAGGAGAACAAAATGCATTCTATCATTGACCATTGAAGGGGAACGTGGGATCGTCCAGCCTTGGCTGGCACCGTTCGTTGAGATTCCAGCTTTGAGGCGAGTTGGTGAAAATGCTCTGTAAATAGTTCGCGAAAGTGGACCGATAGTGTCGATGCCGGCGAAGGGTGTGGTGATGTACTTGGAGGCGTGTCCAAAAGTCCGCCGGATCGACGATGTCGTCCCGGAAGAGGTAGTTGACAGCCATGCCGCTGATCCATGTGATAGCGTGCCACTTAGCCGATGGAAAGTAGGTCGTGTCGGGATATATCATCATAGTGGGAGAAACGTGATGTGGTGGTACTCGGAGGTAGAAAGCCACAATCTTCTGTACGAAGGCCCAGACAGCTGCTGCTGGCCCACACTCAAAACGATGTAAATCTGTATCTTCGACATTGCACTTGAGGCACAGGGGTGAGTCCATCAGTGCGATGCGATGCAGTTTCTGTCTTGTAGTATACTTGCCGTTGACGAGAAGGTACCACATAGAGGTGGTGTCAGTGGTGTAATATGGTTGGTGGATCGTTTTCCAGACTGTAGGCCATGAAACCTGGGGGTAACGTGTTTCGACGGGGTTGCAGGGTGGAGACTGTCGGAGAAGGCGGTAGATGTCGCGGGTGGTCGTCTTCCTGGTCCTGGGGAGCTCGGTGCATATGTAACTGTACTCCAAAAAGAAACGGCCGATATGTGACATCGGAGATGGGATGTGTGCCAAAGACGTCGGTGGGCGTCTAGAAATGGGCGCGAGCTCGGTGGTCAACATTTCAGTAAAACTAGCATTTTGGCTTTCCCATAACCGGAGCATAGTATTGGTGTAAAGTGCCGTTGTCCTGGCTCTCACATTAACCAGATCGAGGCCACCATCCCGCTTCGGTAAGGTGAGAGCTTCATACTGGACTTTGAAGATGTGTCCAGAACAAATGAAATAGCCGAATGCCGCCTGTAACCTGGCCGACATTGTCGCAGTGATGGCCAGAATCTGCGCTGTATGGGGTTTCCGAGCTGCCAGATGGGTATTGACGAAGGTGACTCTCTGGCACATATTCAGCGGGCGTAGTATGTGATTTTGTATGTTGGCCCGGATGCGTTGCAGCAGCGCCCGAAAATTGATCGCCGAGGTGCGGCGAATGTCTCGCGTGTACACCAATCCGAGACAACGAATGGTGTCCACCAGTTGAAATGGAACTACGCTGTCTGCGGGAAGGCCGCGGCCGATCTTCATGGCGCATGATTTTGCCACGTTCAGAGCGCTCCCTGCCCCTGCACTGTCCCTGACTGTGCAACAGTTCTTTATATTACTTTTGGCAGTAACCTGGGTACATGATATGTTAAGCTCATTGTGCAATAGTTCTCACACTTGTCTGTCCTTGAAATTTTTACGATTGTGTTGATGATAATTGTCCAAGAATCTTTTGGTATTTCTCCAGTTTCATAGATTCTACTCTGCTTGAATAGTCATTTAGAAATTCCGAAGAATTATCGTCTTTGTCCTCCGTTTTATGTAATTCTCCCGAAGCTCTTATAAATTCCGGCTCTCATACGAGATACCTGTGTCAAAGTTGACGCCCTTCCTTTTGATTTAATCGAAGGCTGTTTTTTTTTTTTTTAATTATGAATCAGATTTTCTGACGACTATTTCATTTTCAATTTCTTCGTATATTTCCGGTACCCTTTTTTTTCTTTTTTTGCATTTTCTGTTTACTTCATTCCTTCGTGAACGCAGTACTGCAATAGTTAAATCTTTACGAAATGTATTCGAGGTTGCGAATTTGGACAGCGATCAGGTGTATAAGGGAATGATGACAAAGAAAATTTGTGTCAGATCGGAACTCGAGCCAGAATTTCATGATTACATGAGTGTGCGCCTTAACAGCTTCGGCTATCCGTTCACGACTCATGGGCAGACACAATTTCCATATGTCGTCATTCCTGCGTCACACCCTGTACTCGTACACACATCTTGTAATTCCCGTACAGGAAGGACATTGTAATTGAATGTCGATTCCAGGTGGGTCGGTGGATAAATATGATATTACAGTGCCTGTGTTGTTAAGAAGAACGATTAAGCGTTCCTTCAGATAGAAAAATACACAATTATCGGTTGCGCTGTTCGGTGTAAGTGAAATCTGGTTTCGCAGGACAGAGAGGATCAGGTTGTGGAATTGGGCCCAAATCAGTTGCTGCTAGTTGTACAAACATAGAAACTTTATTTGCTAAAAACAATTAATCACACATGCCCTTAAAGAATTCAGAAGCAATACGGCTGAAGGCCAGAGCACAAGTTATTAAAATTGTGTTAAGTAATACACACGGCTGAAGGCCTTAGTTACAAAATATAGGAACTGAGGGTTTAAGGTCTGAATAACAAGAACTCCAGTAAGGAAATTTTAAAAGGTTTTAGACAAAAACCTTTAAAATTTTAATTTAAGTAGGCTGAAGGCCTAACCTTAAAATATTCCACATAAGGTACAGCTGAAGGCCACATACTGAACATTAAAACTAACTAAATTAATACACTGCTGAAGGCCTCACACAGTACTTGAGACAGAAGAAAATCACAATCCCAAACAACAGAACAGTGGTGCTCAGAAGTGTTCCAAGGATCGGCCTGGGGAGGAAACTCTAACAAAAGTTTAGGTGAGACAGCCAGTCAAGCATAACACTAAATAATCGGGTGGCAGCACGACCTAGGGATTGCTGAAGAACCAGTCAACAACCTAATCAATTCCCTTCCACCCGACCAATGACACGACAACCGAAAATATCAGCGAGGACGAAGATCGCAGCAGCATTATGTCTTGATAATAGGCATCTAAACACAGCCAAGGCGCAATAATCACTGAAAGAAAAACGAGAACAACATCGAACTGTCCGTGCTGCTCGTTCCCAGTTTCCAGGGCGTAGAGATTTGTAGAAGTCACTAAAATGACTCGATTCTGAGGATTTCATTCGTCGTAAATGATACGTGCCTGTGAATAGCATCCCTTTGCTAAACCACAGGAGAATACCATCTAATGCGTTGCCCACTTTGTACAATAGCTCTCCATTTCCTTACTGTGTTATTTACACTGATAAGAAAAAAATATCAGAATTTTTGTGCAGCAGCATGTATGTTCAGATTCCGCGCCAGTCCATAAGAGTGACACCAGTAGCGCTAGTATGTAAATGCAAAACCGGTTTGCTTCAAATAAATGCTGTAACGACCGTGGGGGTTAGTTACCTTTGAGATTGGTCGTCGTGAGTATGTCTTTATGGCGACAAAGAC
Organism: Schistocerca serialis cubense; assembly: GCF_023864345.2. Taxonomy (NCBI): domain Eukaryota; kingdom Metazoa; phylum Arthropoda; class Insecta; order Orthoptera; family Acrididae; genus Schistocerca; species Schistocerca serialis. The sequence goes on from NC_064645.1 coordinate 446,946,473, forward strand.
GCTGAGTTTGAACGACGTTGTCTAATAGGGCTATGAGAAGCTGGATGTTTTGTCCGCGTTACTGCAGAAAGACTGGGCAGGAATGTAGCCACTGTACTTGATTGCTGGCAGCGGTGGTCACGAGACTGTATGGTCGCAAGAAGACCAGGCTCCAGAAGGTCATTTGGCCCTACCTAGAGGGAAGACCATCGTGTTCGGCGTACAGCTCTGGCGCGTCATACGGCACCTGCAGCAGCAATTTGAGCGGCAACTGGCACCACATTGACAGATCGGTTATTTCAAGCACAGCATCTTGCGTGCACGCACTAGCCTTAAACCACCACCGTTTGCCACTTCAGTCGTGCCAACCTGTCTACGTGCTAGACACACTGGACCTACACTTGGAGTTACAGTCAGGAGTGCCATTTCATTTGACAACAGGAGCTCTGACTGAAAACCTGTTCGTCAATGTGGTGATGCGACCTGTTGCTCAGCCATTCACGAGCAGCGTTCCATGGAATGTCTCCAGCAGGATAGCTGTCACTCACGTACTGATGTTGAAACCCAACTTGTCCTACAGAGTGTCGGCATGTTGCCTTTTGCTGCTCGATCACCAGATCTGTCTCCAGTTCAGCACATATAGGACATCATCGGACGGCAATTACAATGTTCATTTATTGACCGACCAAGTGCAAAAAGGCATGGAATTCCACTTCACAAACTTGTTCAACATAATGCATGCACGTTTGCATGCTTGCAATCAATAATCTGGCGATGACACCCGTTATTAATGTACCAGCATTTCACTTTTTCAATAGCTTGCTTCGCTCTTACGTTAACCTATGATCTTGCAGTGTTAACGAAATATGTTACCTAAGAAAAGTCTCAGATATTAATTTTTACACTAATTGTTTTTTGTTACTTCGATTTTTTTCCGTCCGTGTATCTATCACAGTTTATTAAACTTCTCCGATGCCAGCGCAACTTCATAATGATATCTATGAAATGTTTAGCAACCGTATCACTTCCTAAGCACAAAAAGAAACAAAACCAAACATAAATTAGTCAAAAACGTCGACGAGAAGACCACTGACTACTAATTCTTAGCCGGCCGAAGTGGCCGCGCGGTTCTGGCGCTGCAGTCTGGAGCCGCGAGACCGCTACGGTCGCAGGTTCGAATCCTGCCTCGGGCATGGATGTGTGTGATGTCCTTAGGTTAGTTAGGTTTAACTAGTTCTAAGTTCTAGGGGACTAATGACCTCAGCAGTTGAGTCCCATAGTGCTCAGAGCCATTTTACTAATTCTTATAAAGGGTACCATATCTCACAAGTAGTTTAGCGTGGAAATATATAAGTTTCTGAGGTCCTTTTTCTTCTATGTTTCATCATTGCTATCTCCTGCAAGAGGGTGGGACACTTTGCAATATGGCTATTGTGATAAGAACATGTTTACCAAGATAAGTATCTAGAATAAGAATTGATTTACTGAAGGTGCGACTCGTGATATTTATCTCTTGACCTAACAATAAATTATATACGCAATATTACTTCGGAAATAAATAAAAAAAGAATTATTCATAGCAGAATACACTTACTGAGCCGTGGCTCGCTCGCTCTGGTACCGTTTCTTCTTTTGGGCATTTTCTCCCCATCGAGTGGCTCCTTCTTGCTCCCTCAGTTACTAACTGACCGAGTTGCTCACTTGCCTCCATCAGTGGCAGCAGCAGCGCTTACCGATACTACTACTACTGTACCATCTTTGGTGTGACCGATATATTTCCGTGTGGTGTGGTGGAGCTTGCAGGTTGTCGGTCAGTTGCGACAGAGCAGCGAGGAAGTCTCCATAGCATGTGGTCTGGCCGGGGCCGCTGGCGGCGTGCACGCAGGGTCGGAGATGATACTGGAACTGAGTAATTAGTTAACTTGTTATGAAACACCAACTGCTGTGGCAGCTCTTCGTTCATTTCCAGTTGTTGCTTCCTAGGCCATTTCCGCAAGCAGCAACGTATGGTGTGCTGGAGTCGGCATATTTTGCAGCTGATTTCCTGTATGGTGTTTAACTATCGGAATGATTGAAACGTATCAGTGAAGTCTGTCAGCGGTATCTTCTGCTTTGTGTACATTAACGTTCCGGTTACCTGCCCTGGTCGTTAGCATAGTTTTCGGGCAGTGTGTTTTCCTCCCCGTGTTGGTGCTGTCCAGCACGGCGAGTAGTTCGACAGTTCGATGTTGTTCTCTCTTTTTTCTTTCAGTGGTTATTGCGCCTTGACTGTGTTTAGATGCCAATCATCAAGGCATAGTGCTGCTGCGATCTTCGTCCGCGCTGATATTTTCGGTTGTCGTGTCATTGGTCGGGCGGAAGGCAACTGATTAGGTTGTTGGTTGGTTCATCAGCCATCCCTCGGTCGTGCTGCCACCCGATTATTTAGTGCTGCACTTGGCTGCCTGTCTCACCTAAACTGTTGTTAGACTTTCCTCCCCAGGTCGACCCTTGGAACACTTCTGAGCACCACTGTGCTGTTGTTTGGGATTGTGATATTCTTTTGTGTCAATTACTGTGCGAGGCCTTTAGCCATGTACTAATTTAGTTTGGATTGTGATATTCTTTTGTGTCAATTACTGTGCAAGGCCTTCAGCCATGTACTAATTTAGTTTGTTTTAGTGTTCAGTATGTGGCCTTCAGCAGAACCTTATGTGAGCTATTTTAAGAAACGGCCTTCAGCTGTCTGAAGTAAAAAAGAAAGAAATCATCATATGAAAATTTTCTCTCTATCTTAATTTATTATCCAGGCCTTAGACCTCGAGTGGTTGAACGATGGTGACGCCACGAGTGACCGCAACGTGTTTTACGTACAGCCAAATCGCAGACAGTGATACCAGAGGCTCTCCAGCTCTGAAGAGCAGGATAGGCGATGTTTCGTGGAAAATCTGATGACAGAGTACAAGAATAGTCCAGTCACAAATATTTCGGAGAGAATTGCTCCGGGCACATTGTTCAACATGGGATTGCACAGCAGACGACCCCTACATGGCCCCCTGTGGACTCAAGCACGTCGTCAATTATTATTGTTGTGGGGGCGGGAAAACCAAGACTAAACAGTGATCAATGGAAAAAGTCACCTGGTTGGATGAATCCGGTTTCTTGCTAGCCCAGCTGACGATCGTGGCCAAACACACCTTCACGCAGGCGAACGGCTGCGTGAGACAAATAGACTATTGTGCTACGTACGCGAACTGGTAGGACAATTTTATGAGATACCGGATACTCATCTGGGCTTCCATGGGCCTGTGGCACAAATAGAAGGCACTATAACGGCTGTGGACTTGGCGAACATTATTCTGGACCACCTGTATAGTTTCATGCTTGATGTCTTCACCGATTTATTTATTTATTTATTTACATGTCAAGTTCCGTAGGACCAAATTGAGGAGCAAATCCCCATGGTCAAGGAACGTGTCAGTACATGAACTTACAACATAAAAGTAATAACAGATAAAAGTAAATGTTCATGAACCTGAAAGGAAATCAGTCCTTAAGTTTAAGTAAACGCTACCAGCAATACAATGAGAATCAGCTTAATTTTTCAAGGAACTCCTCGACAGAATAGAAGGATTGACCCATGAGGAAACTCTTCAGTCTCGATTTGAAAGCGCGTGGATTACTGCTAAGATTTTTTAATTCGAGTGGCAGCTTATTGAAAATGGATGCAGCAGTATAATGCACACCTTTTTGCACAAGAGTTAAGGAAGTCCGATCCAAATGGAGGTTTGATTTCTGCCGAGCATTAACCGAGTGAAAGCTGCTTATTGTTGGAAATAAAGTAATATTGGTAACAGAAAACGACAATAAGGAATATACATATTGAGAGGCCAATGTCAAAATAATCAGACTCGTGAACAGAGGTTCGTGATCTCACACCACTTATTACCCGAACCGCCCATTTCTGAGCCAAAAATATCCTTCTAGGATGGGAATAGTTACCCCAAAACATAATACCATACGACATAAGTGAATGAAAATAAGCAAAGTAGACAAATTTACGTGTCGAAGTATCACTCACTTTCGATACCGTTCGAATAGTGAAAATGGCAGTATTAAGTCTTTGAACAAGATCCTGAACGTGGGCATCCCACGACAGCTTACTATCTATCTGAACACCCAGGAATTTGAACTGTTCAGTTTCACTAATCATATGCCCGTTCTGTGAGATTAAAACGTCAGGTTTTGTTGAATTGTGTGTTAGAAACTGTAAAAACTGAGTCTTACTGTGATTTAACGTTAGTTTATTTTCTTTAAGCCATGAACTGAGGTCATGTACTGCTCTACTTGAAACCGAGTCAATGTTGCACACAACGTCCTTTACTACCAAGCTAGTGTCATCAGCAAACAGAAATATATTAGAGTTACCCATAATACTAGAGGGCATATCATTGATATAAATAAGGAACAGGAGCGGCCCCAACACTGATCCCTGGGCCACCCCCACTTGACAGTACCCGACTCAGATCCCACATGACAGCCGTTATCAACATTGTGCATAATGGCCTATTGCTGCCTCTTGCTAATGTAAGAGGTGAACCAATTGTGAGCTACTCCCCTTATTTCGCAATGGTCCAGCTTCTGGAGCAATATTGTGAGATCAACACAGTCAAATGCCTTTGTTAAATCAAAAAATACGCCAAGCGTTCGGAACTTTTTGTTTAGCCCATCCAGTACCTCACATGCAATGACATCTCCCAGCAGGTTAACTATAGGCGTCACAAGAACGTAATCGTGTTTGAGTGGCTTGAGGAGGATTATAGTGAACTGAAATTGATGTCTTGGCCACCAAATTCCAATGGCCAGAAGCCGCTGGAACACATCTGTGACGCTTGGGCACGCCAGGTTATCGTTCATCAACCACTGTCCCATAAATGACGAGAATTGCTTTATTTATCCGTTTGCCACATACCTCCGCAAACCTACGAAAGCCTTGGCGAATATATGCCACTCAAAATCGCTGCTGCATTACATCCAGTAGGTGCAGCAAAAGCTATGAAGCAGGTAGTCATAATGTTTTCCTCATCAGTTGATCTCCTGTAATAACATGGTGTGCCTATCTTAAATATCTTGTTGTAACAGTAGCTGTTTTGAATGTTACTTCGTAAGAACTCCACATCATCTTAACTGCACTGATACCGATATACATCGAGGTGACAAAAGACATGACATACTTCCTAATATCGTGTTGGACTCCGTTCGCACGGCGTAGTCCAGCAACGCGACATGGCATGGACTGAACAAGTCGTTGGAAGACCAGAAATAATGCGCCATCCTCTCTCTACAGCCGTCCATAAGTGCGAAAGTGCTGCCGATGGAGGACGTTTCACACTATCTGACCTCTAGATTAGGTCTCATGTAGGTTCGATGGGATTTATGTCGGGTGATCCGGTTAGCCAAATTAGTCTCTCGAATTGTCCAGAATGTTCTTCAAACCGGTAGTGAACTATTGCGACCCGATGACATGGAGCATTGTTATCCATAAAAATTACATCATTGTTTGGGAACATGAAGTTCATAAATGGCTGCAAATTGTCTCCAAGTAGCCGAATGTGACCTTCTCCAGTCAATGCTCGGTTCTGTTGGACCATTCTAGGGAACCTCAGCCCACAAAGTTGCGAAGATCGTCCACAAACTAAGTCCCGTTACTATTTATATCCGCGGCAGCATTACGATTGCAGTTCCGAGCATGTGCGGCAGTTACTCTGACTCAAGGAGAAGACGGGCACGCCATGTTCAGATCGCTGCTGCCGAAGTGGGCTTTGTAGTGTTTCTTTATAATATCAACCATAATTAAAAATGCCGATGCGTGTGAAATCAGACCTGTGATTCGTTTTCTAAATGTAAATAAAGTTAAACCATAGGAAATTCATCACCAAATCTGCGAGGTTTACGGACAAAATGCTATGAGTGATTCAATGGATAGAAGATGGGTCAGACTGCTCAATGTAGGACGGGATTAAGTGCACGATGAAGAACGAAGTGAACGCCCGTCTGTGGTTACTGATGAACTGGTTCACACAACTGAAGAGAAGATTATGCACAACCATAATGTTACACTTAGTGCCCTTGCCACGGAAGTTCCGCAAATCTCACGAACACTAATTCATGAAATTGCTAGTTTTCTTTCTCGGATAGTCACGGGGGATGAAACTAGGGTATCGTACGACATCCCTGAAACAAAACGGCCATCACTGGAATCGAGGCACACTTCATCCCCAACGAAGGTTAAGCCAAAGCAAAACTTGACACCACGAGAAGTTATGTGCACCGTTTTTTGGGACAGAAAAGGCATTTTGGTGATTGATTTCTTATCACGAGGGCAAACAATCTATGCACATGGTTACTGTGAGACCGTTAAGAAATTGAGCCGCGCAATACAGAGCAAGCGCTAAGGATTACTGTCAGAAGGTGTTGTTTTTCACCACTATAATGCCCGACCTCTCACGGCGAAAGTGACCAAAGAACTCTTACGGTAATTTCACTGGGACGCGTTTGATCAACCTCCGCACGGCCCGGACCTCGCTCCTAGGGACTTTCATCTCTTCATACACCTAAAATCTGTCCATGGTGGTCAACACTTCTACGATGATGACGAGCTGAAAGAACACGTTACCACATGGTTGAATACACAGGCGGCCACCTTCTATGAAGAAGGCATACAAAAACTTGTGCCACGCTATGACAAGTGCCTACAAAATTTCGGATGCTGTGTAGAAAAGTGTTTTAACAGTTCTAGATTTTTTTGCAATAAATGTCCGTTGTGCATCTGTATACGTTTGTTTTAGATAACCAAACGGAACTTACTTTGTGGACATACCTCGTATTTGGCTACCACCAGCTTGCACAATGCTTTGTTGACAACTTTCGTAAGGTCTCCTCCACACGAAACCCACTACGAGCTCTTACCAACTGCAGCAGGAACTCATCTGACTAGGCCACCTTTTTGCAGCCATATAGGGCCCAACCGATATGGTCACGAGCCCAAGAGAGGCGCTGCAGCCGCCCTTGTGCTGTTACCAAAGTCACTTGCGTCGATCATTTGCTGTCATAGCCCATTACCGGCATATTTCGCTGCACGGTTCTATGGGATACATTCATTGTACGTCTCACATCGATTTCTGTGTTTATTTCACGCAGCGTTGCTTGTCTTTTAGCACTAACACCTCTACGCAACCGCCGCTTCTGTCGGTCGTTAGATGAAGGCCGTCGGCCACTGCGTTGTTTGTGGAGAGAGGTGATGCCTGAAATTTGGTATTCGCGGCACAATCTTGATACTGCGGTTCGCGGAATATTGAATTCCCTAGTGGTTTCAGAAACAAAATGACCCATACGTCTACTCCAGTTACGAAACCGCGTTCACAGTCTATTAAATCCCCGTGAGGCCACATCCACGTTGGAGACCTTTCATAATCACGTTGGAGACCTTTTCACACGAATCACCCTAGTACAAAATCACCGTCGTTTTATACCTTTTGTCCACGATGCTACGGCTATCCCATGACTTTCGTCACCTCAGTGTATGTAGTTTATATAGGCAAGAATAGTTTCTAAAACAATCACTTTTCAACAGTGTGAAATGAGATAGGGCTACATAAAACTTACACCACAACCGAGAGTAGAATCTGCAAGATAGTATGTGAGAGACTGCTAGGTGTTACCCCTGCAGTGTGGGATTTTTGTTTGGTTACCCAACGATTTACGAAGTCGTCTGAAACGCTCCAGAACTTTCACTACCGATTAAGCTATCAGAAAAGCATAGTATTCGTTCTAGACATATTCCCGTATAAATATCTGTCGTTAGATGATGAGACATATGATCAAAGGATGCTCGTGTAAGACGCATCGACTACGCGATCTGCTGGCGCTTCCTACAGGGGACAGGCTTTAGTGTTTTCGTCCCGTGGTCTCCAGAATCCAGCTGACCGTATAGGGCTGCCTGAACCTCGCAACCAGGCAACGCCCTTTACGAATGCTCCCAGGGCTTCGATTGGAACCCTGCGGGAGATTTTCGCAGATACCGATGGGACTGCGAGCCTGTCGCAGAGGCCTCTCCCTGCCGGATCCGCGCTGAGCTTCCTTCTCACCACCGCGGTCCTACGGGCGCAGTTCCTTCTCCGGAGAAGGCTGTAGGCACCTGGAAGGTAGGGCGCACACTGGCCGTAAGTCAAGCGGAGTTTCCCTCTCAGAACTACATACTTCGAAAGGCAAGAATTACCTTTCGACTTTGTACTTGATAACCGTGCCTCCTATTGGACTGAATGCTATTTGACATGATAGGGTTTATACCACCGTGTAAGCTGCTCTAAATATCAAAAGATAAATGATAACAGTGTGATGACTGACACCTATTGTAATAAAGTATTTGTATCAAATCTCGGCGCAATGAATTATGTTGGTTTTTTTGTTTTCAACCTTGCTTGTTGTTGTGGTCTCCACTCAGAAGACAGGCTTCATGCATCTTTCCATACCCTCTTGTACAAGATTCTTCATCCACATGTAACTATTTAAGCTTACATCAACGTTAAACTGCACTCTGTATTCAGGTATTAGTATTCCACTGCAATTTTTACCCCGTGGATACCTGTGAATAACACAGATTTACTTGAATAGTTGCTAACAGCCGTTCACTCAATTCCTTTCAGGGGCGATACAGCCCTACAGCAACGTTGTTATTCTGAATCTCTTTCTATGCCATTATTCGACACCGAATATTATGATTCACAATGGCACGTACCAAGTCAGTCCAAGAAGTTTCAACTCCGAGAATCAAGAATTTTGGCCTATTATGGACATTGTTATTGGCAAGATGTTAGTCTCATGGATTCAAGTTTTTCGAGTCGGTTAGCAAGTGATGAAACAATTCTGAGTCAGATAAAAAATCAATGAAAAATCAATTTTTAGTGTGTGATGTATTTACACATTAATGGAGAATCCAGGATGGAATAATGACAATGCCTCGGGCTGCTGAAGCCAGAGACAGTAGTCGTGTGCGTGTGAACTGCAGTTGCCTGAATGTATCAGGTCTAGAAGTATGAAACCTGAATTTGATTGCAATAATTGCACGTCTGTTGTTTGAGACTGGCAAACAATATTTTTATCAAAATAATCTTCATTGCTATTTATACAGCGAACCAGTCAGCGAGCCATTTTCGTATATTTCGATACGAATTGAAACGTTGCTCAGCGAGAGCGTGTCCCAGTGATGCAAACAGATGATAATGGGAAGGAGCCAGATCTGGAGAATAAGCCACATGTGCTAGTATTTCCCAACTGAACTCCTCGATCATTTTCCTGACCCGTTTTGCTTTGTTTGATGGTGATGTTATCATGGAGCAATATGACTTTGTGTTGCCTTTTTCCTTATTACGGTCGTTTTTCAAGTAATGCTTGATTTAAATCGATCATTTGCTGTTGGCAGTGATCAGTGTTAATGGTTTCACCAGGTTTTAGCAGCCCATAAAAAATAACACCCTTCTGATCTCACCAAACACAGAGCATTGTCTTCTTTCGAAAGTGATTTGGCCTTGCAGTGCATGTCGATGGTTTGCTTCGATTCACCAATTATTTACGACGCTTAGGATTCTCAAAATATATAGATCTTTCATCACCTGTCACTATTCGATAGAGAAACGACTTTCTTTTGGATCTGGTGAGCAGCGTTTCACAAGTGGTGTTTGGAAATGCTTCCTGTCTTTCATTTGGTTCATGCATAGCCCATTTCCACCTTTTCCACATTTCTCATAGCTTTCAACAGAGGAGAAACGGCTTTTTTCGTCAAATTCAGTTGTTCCGCAAGGTACTATTGAGTTTGAGTACCATCCAATGAGGTCTGCAATTCGTTGTCTTCGAACTTTTTCGGTGATTTCTAGTGCTCGTCGTTTCTCACTTCAGAATCACCACTTTTGAATGTTTTAACCACTAGAAACACTGTGTTTTCCCAAAATTTCCGGCGAACAAGCTTCGACAAGGATTTGATGCGATTCTGCAGCTGTTTTGTTCAAATAATAACAGAAAACCAATAAAGTACGCAAATTGTAGTTCGTAGACACAAAACTCTACATGCTTACGGGTTTGAAACAGATACCAACGCATGGAACGCGGATTACTATGTGTTGACAATCGGCGTCTGCCGTTATAGGAAGCAGATGGCGCAGCAGACGCGGTCTCACGGGTCCTACCCTGACGGCTAACGCCATCTGTATGGGAATTCCGGTTTTATACTTCCGCACCTGGTATGCGTATTGACTGCTTTAAAAGAAGGGCTTTTGGCTGAAAGTTAACTTGCCTTGCAATGCTTTTGCTATGCCTTTCTACTCGTCAGAATCTCAACTATATTGTGAATAGCCATCTATTATTTTCACAATATTGTCATACTTACAAATTAATAGTTTTCTGATGTTTTTCCTTTACTTCTACTGAGAAACCATGCTTCCTCCAAATTACGCTATTCTAGGTCAATGGGAAGTCCCCTGTAGTCCTGATGAATAATTTTGCGCCCATCAAAATATCTGACTTAAATAGCCCTATCTTTTGGATGCACTGACTGATATCACCAACGGAGCGTAGATCGTAAAATGCGACATCAATTTGAACATTATATGTCTATCCGTTCCTGTGAAAAAGGACAAACAGACAACACAGACAACAAAGCGTTCCTATAATGGTTCCGTTTCTACCTTTTGAGTCACGGAACCCTATAAACACAGAAAGGTTATGTTGGTGGTTTAGAGGGCCTGTGGTGTTCCACATCGTCTCTTCCGCCCCTTCCCTACCTCCCCCTACAAACACATGCACACACACTTTTGAGTGCAACGCACAGAACTTAGTTCCAATCATGTGAAACAGAAAAGTCCGTCATTGGGATGTTGTTCAACTCGTGTGTGTAGGTTATGTCGACAGAACGTTGATCCTTCATGTCAGTTCCCGCACTTTCTCGTTCCGTGGTAGTTTCGTACTGATTACATACAGTCTCCTCATACGTGATGTGTTTATACAGAAAAGACATATCGGGTTTCTCATTTCGATCGTCGCGGCAGGCGTCCACCCGTTTTTGGTTTTTGTTCGCTTGTGAAGGAGTACGGGACTATCTCTGCGGATATTTTTCTCTTTTCCTAAGGATTCTGGAGAATGGCGTGAACAGCTGATTCAGGGGTGTTGCACCACTGCGATTTTCGTCACAACGTGGCCGCAAGTCTACTACTTAACGCTGCCTGCTCACAACTGACTGGTCGAATACAAAAATGATGTTTCCATCTTAACTTCTAGAGTTCAAGTCATACTCGCTTATATGCCAGGAATACATTCAGCCTCGGAACTTTTATGTTAGGCCGAAACTGAAATAGTATAATAAAAACACTTGCAATGAAAACCAGGAAAGAACATCATTTAAGGACTTAGTTCACCGGTTACAACTAACTCGTGCACGTTTCGCAGACATATGAGCTCAGAAAATAAAGATTAGAGCAATGCATGTCGGGAAACACCTCAAGTACTTACGAAAACAAGTACAGTGTATAGACGCATTTTGCAGTCAACGGGTGACCTGTTTGTACAGCTTAGCAGAAAGCGCGAAGTGGGCCACACTCGGAGCGAAGCTGAACGACCAGTTAACGACCGTACGTCTGGTTTAATAGGTAGTAGCAATGTGGCTTTTAGGTGCTTTGCCATTGTGGCATTATCAAATGCCGATCTGACACTCAGTCGCCGCCTCAGAAAATAAGAAACGCAATTAAAACGAAATACTGCACGGTACGAAGTTTATACGATCCGCATAGAAACAACACGTAACTTATCTCCTCGTAGGTTAATTACAGACTGTGGCGAAAGGAAGGCCAGAATAATTATAATTATAATAAAATAGTTGATTCGGGGAAAATAGAGGGTCACATATGAAGGGATAAATGCTAGAAAAAAAAATAGTTACGCTCTACAAGTCTATCTGCTATGTCAACAAAAAGTTCTGCCATATATTACGTAACTCCACGATCTGATACGAAGTCACCACCGGTTAATCATGTGTGCATGCACACTCGCCAACCAAATGGGTAATGAAACCTGGCGACTAGAGCAGACCTGCTTAAACCAAAAATAGAAATAGAAATTAAGCTTCTTGGCTCAGAAAAACACTGAAGAGAGAATTTTCCTAATCGTAGTCAGGCCTAAGTAATGCCCTCATTTTTCCCTTAGATGCTGTAGTGACAGAAATTAATAACGCGTGACAAAATTTCTTGTGAACAATTAATACAGTTCTAACAAAAAGTAATTCACCTACAAAGGGAGGGGGAAACGAAATGAAGCTTTACCGGTTGGGAGGATATGTTATGTTATTCCAGTGGTTACAAAATCGACTCGAATTCAATGAACGTGGCAGTATGAGCACATTTATCAGTATGACGTTGCATTCTTTGTCTCGGGTGCATGCACTGATTCGTTGGGAAGCGTGTCATAAAGTGACTGTAACCTTCCTGAATCAAGCTGGTTCACAGCTGCTGTAACTGATCCTCGATATCCTTGAATTGGGACGGAGGTGACGTCACAGCTCGTCTCGCGCATGTTCTATCGGATGCAAATCTGGGGATTTAAAATGTTGAACAGTGCTAACTTGGACTCTGGATAAATATTAATTACTCACTAGATGTAAGGCAATTGCCTTATTGACGCATTTTGAATACACTCATCTTCAGAGTATGTGGTAAAGGTTACAAAAATCAAGAGTAGCACAGTGATAATAGATAAAAAACAAACAATAAAACTCAATAAAAACGCATGAAACGTTTTTTACACTTTTTTACTTTGTTGTTATGAGCTCTGTTGCAAAAGAAATTTACCTTTCTTCACTTACGTTTCTTCTCCGTTACCCCTCCCCTCCCTGCCACACCATTCAATTACATTTACTGTTGTTTTAGCAATATCGTATAAACAATGTCCTTTTTGATACATTTTTAGGTTTTACTTCTGTTGCTGTGGTTCATAAAATTTGTGACCATTCTTTTACGTCATCTGTGTGTTTTAATTAATTAATTAATTTATTTTTCGTGCGTTCAACGCAAAAATATTGCACCACCAGCACCACTTAATAGCCAGTCTGTTATATTACGCATTATGTTACGTCTTGTGCGCCCAGTTACGTTTTGCTATGTGTCATTTTCACGTGAACCTGTACTGTCTGTATGACGTTCTTCCTTCTGACTTGGTACCTGTTTTTCACGGGCTCTTTACTGTATTTTCTTATTTGTCTTTTAAATACTGTCACTGTGCACCTCTTGATAATAGTAACCTTTTCCAAACATTCTGATGATGAGTCCATTCGAAAAGCATCAATAAAGCCAAACGTTGCCTTACATCTAGTGACTAATTAATATTCGCCGGGCGTCCTTATCGGCACCGTTCAAACTTTAATAAAACGGGCACATACCCTTCGTGTGACTTAGTGTCACACCTTCAAGAGCTGGGGATCGCAAACAAATCGTAGAGACAAGTGTCGTGTGTGGGAGGGCAGCGTGCTATTGAAAAGTTGGTACCACAGTACTCTCACTTGAGAAGTAACACTCGAGGATTCGTGACCTACCCCTGCGCCCTCAGAATTCTCTCAAATACTAAGAGTCGTGACCGGAAGTCATATCAGGTGGTTAGCACCCCACGACGCTAACATTAACACTACTGGGCCTCTCCAGAATACTGGAAGAATAGGTTTTGTCACCAGCCCGCCGTCATGCTCGACGTTGATCATCTAGGGTAGTGCAGAACCGTTACTGAGCGCTGAACACAAAGTGACGCCATTCCTCTTTCCAGTCACTGTATTACTCCAAAGTTAGCCCGCCTGTGATGTGATGTATACTGCAGCCTGCTAATGGGAGTGTATTTCCCTTGTAGGCAGCATTTAGTTTCATGTCAATGGTGCGGGACGAATCATTTGAGGCTGGCAGTCCACTAATTGGTGTCTTAATGCAGGTAGGGATGTGAATGGGTTAACAAATGCTTGGTGCACAATACTGCAATACACATTCCGATTACATTAGATTTAATGTCATTCCAATTGATCCGTTGTGAGGAGGTCCTCCAGGATGTAGAATATGTCAGAAAAACAATAATACGTGACAAATATTTACAAATGAAACAAATAAGCTAATGTACCTTCTACAGGTCCCAAGTTGAATGTACGTCAATTTTTTAATGAACACTATGTGAAAGAATCACTTTACAACCAGTCATCAGTAATATCGCATTAATGCATTGAATTTAAAATAAAAAAAATGTTTTTTATTCATAAGGTAATAAACATATAACAGAACTACTACAATACTTATTTACAGTGAACACATTACTACACTAAAATGGTGCAGTGCTCATTCGTGGTCGACTGGAAGCTTTATGACAAGGATGCCTGCTCTGATATTCCTATGCAGTCCAAGATCGAACCTCTTTTAAAACCAAGTGCTACACTATTTTGGATACTGCACAATTCGACCAGCCAGCTAAATGGAGATGCACAATGAGGCCCCTTTCAACAGTGTCTCATGCGCGTACGCCGCATGTCCCTGCCATTCACTCATCTGACACTCTTCATGGACTTCATATACTCTAACGGGTGTAATACCAACACTAAACGCGAACAACACTAATACAGTCTGGTGAAGGTTCTACTGTCACAGGGAATTGTAGCTCTAACAATATTCATACCTACCGATGTTGTCCACTTGTACGAATTACATTGACATCGGATCATGTCCTTTAGGTGCTTCACTTTTAACAGGCGGTGTGGTATTCTATTATGTTTTTGTTTTTATGAACAAAGAGATGTAACGTAATTATTTCGCACTACCGAATTTCAGTCTAGTGCCTTGATCGCTGCGCTACCTTCTTCCGTTCAGTGTTGCTAAATTAAATATCTGCTGGAAATTTCGAATCAGACGCCAACTTCAACATAAAACTACGGCTGTTTAATGACAAACGATAATTTTCGCGTGCAGAATGGCGCGTGTTTTCGAAATCGCAGATGAACAGACTAATGGTTGGGTTGAAGGTAGACTCATAAATACCAATGAAACGAATGGACACCATTCGTAGCACAGAATATGACTCAAGGATAAACAATGCGAACACAAAGCCGATGAGATGCAGGGCAAAGGTGAATAACGACTCCCTTGGCATAGAAATTGAGGAAACACAAGAGTGCAAGAATTGAAGGAATTCTTTCTAGGAAGGCAGGTCACACAAGATTACCGAACAAGGGAAAGAAAGCAAGCCCTGACATTTTAGTGGTACGCAAAATGAAATACGTAATGCCCAAAAAAAATGTTTCAAACGCTGTCTGACTCGAGAAACATCTATAAGGTAATCACACAGCACACACTGTCATAAATTCTGCGCAACAGGAAGAGAAAAAACGGCCTGCAAGTCTTAAACCAGTACTTAATGCATGAATGAACAGTTTCGTGAAAGCAACAGGTTTTGTGATTATATGCTTGCCTTTCCTTTTCAGCGTGAAGCTGTGCAATGGGGCACTTTGTTCTTTTGTGTATACATACATTCAGAATGCAGGAAATAGTTAACTAATTGGTGGATTATTTAACATAAGCCTGACATTCTATGGGTGGTACACCGATAGCAGTTGAGTGAGGCAATGCTATCACATGTCTCATTTCAGTGTCCATCAACACAGGATCATACATTGCCTTAACTTGCATAATTCCTGTAGGCTAATTAGAATGTAGATTGCAATTAATAACAATAATCTGTACCTGTTCCGCATTTGAATACTGGCTGTTGAAACTGATTAACAATGGTGTACTTGAATACCATCACAACACAAGATGCCGCCTCGTTACTATGGAAGTCTTATATAAGACGTGTACAGGAAAATGTGTTTCTGGCAAATAAGTTCGAACATTCAATTTCAGTTCCAATGTATTAGCCAGCAAAAAAAAAAAAAAAAAAAAAAAAAAAAAAAAATCACGCAACCTCTCCGAACCAATTCCACCCTGTGTGGAAACGCGGAACGGCACAAGTAAACAAACCAAATTAACCTCATGCGTCAAATTGTGCTTCACAACAGATCATAAATTGGATAGATCTTACCAGACATCATCCGTGTAGTGAAGACTGTCAATAAATAGCTCTCCAACAAGGAAAAATGAGGTCATCACAACAGCGTGCGCCCTCAAATGTAACTTCGAACCAGGCCTGTCTTAACATTCTAAACAACTGTACAGAAATGTAACGAAGCAAGTAGTGTAATGGCTGACGTCATTTGAACAAGGAACCCACTAGATTTGCTAACCGCCAACGAATTCTATTGGCTGATCACGAAATATCTTTCTAAAATGGTTCAAATGGCTCTGAGCACTATGGGACTTAGCTTTTGCCGCCATCAGTCGCCTAGAACTTAGAACTACTTAGACCTAACTAACCTAAGGACGTCACACACATCCATGCCCGAGGCAGGATTCGAACCTGCGACCGTAGCGGTCGCGTGGTTCCAGACCGACTCGGCCACATCGGCCGGCAATATCTTTCTAAAGAATTGCTACCAGAGCACTGGTTTAGCAAAGAGTTTGTGAAAGTAGGCTTACGCGAAACGATGTAACCAGCTGAAACTATGTAACCAGCTTTCCAGAATGAACTCTGGATACATCCCAATGTCTGTGGGTAAGCCTTGTAACTGAAATATCATTTCATCCAGGAGTGCCACTCTCCCAGGTTTCGCAGGAGAAGTTCTGTGAAGTTTGGAAGAGAGGAGATGAGGTACTAGCATAGGCATAGCTGTGAGGACAGGATCTGATTGGCACCCGGGTAGCTCAGTTGTTACCGCACTTGCTCAGGACAGTAAAGATCCCGTTTCGAATTCCGGTCTGACACATAGATTATATCTGCCAGGAAGTCTCCCATCAACTTTGCTTTAACAAACATAAAAGTTTGTAGATGAAATTTTCAGTCTGCAACGGACTGTGCGTTGATATGAATTTTCCTGGCAGATCGAAGATGTGTGCCGTACCGAAACTCGAACTCGGGATCTTGACCTTTGTCTTGGGGGGCCAAGTGCTCTACCAACAAAGCTACTCCAGAATGACTCACGACCCGTCCTCACAGGCTCACTTCTGGCAGTACCTTGTCTCCTACCTTCCAAACTTCGCAAAAGGCAAAGGTCCCGGGTTCGAGTCTCCGTCCGGCACACACTTTAAATATGTCAGGATGTTTCAAACAGAAAAGTGTTGCATCGAATAACTTATTGGCACGTGACACACCAGAAGAATGTAGTGCTGTGTTCAATGTACGTTCTTGTGGTGATACAGGTGCAGCCTATAGGTGAACTGACTGCAGCATGTCATAAATCTCATTCTTAGAAATATATATGCAATTGCTTAAGAACGTGCGACGCGTTCGTTGATGATTGCTCTTATGCTCCAGCTCTTTTGATCTACTGCCAGAATCTGTGTTTTGCTCACAGAGAGAAACTCGTCTTCCAGGGATGCTGATTAGCAGCTGCATAAGATATATCGCTAGCAGGCCAGCGCTTCAGGAACACGCTGGACATTTGCATTATAATGATGGGCTAATTGTCCTGATACACCAGCCTTCCTCTTTGGGTGAAGACGATAGACCAACTGCGATATCTCGGAATCCGGTAGAGTTTATTGCCCTGGATGCTCACTGTTGACGCTCAACGTGATGGGAACTGGTTCCATGACAGTCTCCTTTTCCACTCGCTAGTCATTCTGACAAGGAGGCTAGACCTGCTGAATGTTGTGTTGCAGTGGTAGTAGAACATGGAAGGAGATTGTTGTGGGCCACAGGTTTGGTTATGGAGAGCGAGCGTGGGAAACGTGTGTTACTAACACTGCAAATACAATGTTTATCGGAAAACACAATTCTAGAGGTCGCGTTCCTTCCAAAATGTTGTGAAGAAGGTTCATCTGCAAGGGAGTGCTGTGTTGCGGAGATACCTGAAGCATCATACATACAAGGAGAATTATGCACCTCCAAATCTAATGTGGGCGAAAGATCCAATTCCAAAATGGTTGTAGCTCCTTTTGCTGCAGCTGCCAAGAGATGAGCCATAAAAGACAATCCATGATACTGTGTGGCAGAGCTAAGTCGTCATAGTATGGTTGTGTTATAGGTAGTGCCATTAATTAACCGTTTACCATGCTGCTGAAGCTGCGGTGACCACTGCATGTAGGTAGGCAAATAATGATCGTTGTGATAGATTTTGTTTTGACCTGAGCCGGCCGGTATGGTCTTGCGGTTCTAGGCGCTTCAGTTTGGAACCGCGTGACCGGTACGGACGCAGATTCGAATCCTGCCTCGGGCATGGATATGTGTGATGTCCTTAGGTTAGTTAGGTTTAAGTAGTTCTAAGTTCTATGGGACTGATGACCACAGATGTTAAGTCCCATAGTGCTCAGAGCATTTGAACCACTTTTTTGTTGACCTGAAACGTCCCAGTGTCCCAGTATCAAAATACCATTTGATATTGGTACCAGTGCGTGAACTTGGAGAATGTGTGGACCAGAGATCATTTTCACTGTCGCAGTCTTTATCACGAAACTTCCCACAATCTATGCTCATCTTCTTGGCAGAGTTACATACTTCCTCATTTGGCATGAAATATGCATTTCGCGTTAATAACACAGCATTGTTGCCATCAATGAGTGATAAAACAATTTCCCGAGCTGTGAAATTTCCTGGAAACATGGCAACCTGAAGTATCAAGTAGGTGCGTATTCTTTTTTCAGAATATGTATTATCTCAGTGGGTTGGGTGGGTCAGGAGCCTGCAAGGCCGGCTGAGTGCTGAACGCAAAACACATCGAGATTTCACCAGAAACAGGAGTGGGGACGGAGAAAACAGCCACTAGACAGAGCACCAGGCTCTACAGATTTGTCCTGACACTCCTGAAATGACGAACACGACCCTAGAGGACGTCCAACCCGGGGCGCAGACGGCGTTCTGAACACCGGCGACCAGGGGGAACCATGGGAGAGGGTCCCAGCGGGAGCGGACTGCGAACGAGACAGTCGACGAGGCGAAGACCAGGTACGAAGCACCCAGCAAGAAATAGAAGTGGAAACCAACGAAACAGCCAGGATACAGAGCTCGAGACACTACAGATGTCGACCACGACCCTAGAGAGTGGCCGAGTCGGGCGCGAACGGCGGTGGGTCAGCGACCAGAGAGGGCCATGGACGCCACGTCAGGCGGGCGCGGACCGCGAAGGGAAAACCTGATGCAGCGCAGAGCGAGTAGGGAACGCCCAGCACCTTACAGACGTAAATACTGGACTGGATCCGCCCAAGGACCATTCTCGGGTAGCACCTGAAGAAGACAGCGAGGTACGCCATCGAAATATCTGCGAGAACGAAGCGAACATCCAGCAGAAATCCCGTTTTCTGCAAAATGCCAACAGATCGCCAGGAAAGCTTGAAGAATTACATGTTCCATAATGTTTGTTGGGGAGTTTGGTGGCCAGTGAAAGTGTTTAATCTCAGGAGAGTGAACCTGGAACCACTCTGTAGCAATTCTGGACGTGTGATGTGTCGCATTTTCCTGCTGGAATTGCCCAAGTTCGTCGGAATGCACAACGGACATAAATGGATGCGGCTGATCATACAGAATGCTTACGTATGTTTCACCTGTCAGTGTAGTATCTAGAAGCATTTTGGTAGAATACCACTCCATCTTCAGACGCCCCACACTATTATATTATCTCCACCAGCTTGAAGAGTGTCCTGCCGACATGTGGGATCTATGGATTCATGAGGTTGTCTACATACTCATCACCAGTCCATTGTTGGTGTTGAAGGGCCCAGGCGAGGTCCAAAGCTTTGAGTCGTAGAGTTATCAAGGGTACACGAGTGGGCCTTCGGCTCTGAGAGCCCATATCTATGATGTTTCGTTGAATGATTCGCACGCTAATATTTGTTGATGGCCCAGCGTTGAACTCTGCAGCAATTTTCGGAAGGGTAGTACTTCTGCACGTTGAACAATTCTCTTCAGTCGTCGTTGTTCCCGTTCGCAGTATCTTTTTCCCGCCGCAGCAGTGTCGGGATCTGGTGTTTTACTGAATCCCTGATATTCACGGTACACTCGTCAAATGGTTCTGGGTGACACATAAACTAGCATGTGACCATTTCTGCAAACTGCTGGACTTTTGTGTTGTAATGCTGGAGCAATTTTCCAGATATAGCACAGTGTTTGAACAGTGGGTTGCGTTCTACCAGTACCATGGCAAGTGCAATCAGGTGAGCTCTTCTAGTATAAACACTCTTTATTCAGCGTGAGTTCCGTACAAGAGATTTTTGTAACTGTGCCAGTAGCTTGTGTTCATCAGAATATAGTGGCTGATGAGCAGCTTTGCTGACTATCGCACGAATTGCGTCAGCTCTGTGTAATATAAGTCATGACATCTGGGAGATCCAACATTGTGTCATATGTACTGGTACCTTGCGGTGAACCTAGGTCCCACGAAGCCGATTGGAGTGTCGAATGACACCCAGGAGGTGAACTCCACTTACCGGAATCGACTCAACATCGGGAACTATCAGGCTTAGCTAGTGGCTCATAGGTCAGCAGCTGGCTGATGATGTTGCTTGGTGATGTCATAGCTACTCTGAGCACCATCGGACTGTCGGCTGTAATGGAGTCTCTCACAGCGTCTGCTGAAGTTGGAAACCCAGAAACCAGTGAAAATACATATTCCGCTGGCCAGCTATTTTGTGATAGGAGCCTGCCCCCTACCGAAGCGCAGCGATGTGCCATGGCATACGGAATCCTAGTCCACTACCATGGCAGTCTGCGATATTCCAGAATACTACACCAGATGTATATAGCAACCGACAGCACCTCAGCTACTTGCAAACTCTGGTTTTTGGTTGATGCCGCACCACCAGAAACAATTAAATTGATGCTGGGAGAGACGGTATAGCAGAAACGTCATAGGGACAGAATAAGATATATTGAAAATATTAGAGACAGAAGGAGTTTTAAGAGAGAATTAAACCCGCTCATACGTGATATCTCAAAAAAAGGCTCCCGAGGCTGCTACGCGTGACATCGAAGGATTGATATTTTATGATATAGTTCTTTCAGAAAACATCGTCAGAACTGAACACGATCCCAATGATTGTCTCGCACAATAGAAAATTTCTAACATAAGAATTTCAGGTACTTTTTGATAATATTCAGCCCCAATCATCGTTTCATTCACTACTGCTAAAACTTAAACTTCTCTGTACTTCTTATCACCGCGATGGATTTGCTGACTTCCCGCCGGAGGCGGCACTGCCGCTCGCCAAGCAGATTTAAGTGAATTGGCGCTCTCCGCTCAGAGAGTTTTGCTTGCTATTCCACGTTATGGGTGGCGATCCGTCACTGTAAAAGGAAGGCCTACAGTGGTCATAAAATTATTGCTTCCCGCGGCCTTTGTGATCATGAGATCACGTCTTCAGTGTCGGCACGTATCCTATTTCTGCTGCTTCGCAGTGTGGACTCATGGCTGCCAAGGACAGCACCTCCCCTGCCGCCGTTGGATAAGCAGCTGCAGCAGCAAGTCGTATACTCCTAGCTCACTCATTTGTTACATAGTTTAATTCTTAATTTCTTTGCGTGTTTTTGGTACTTGCATTGTGTAATTCATAAATTTCGGGCATATTATAGTATTTGAGAGTTGTAGCATCGTGTTTTAGTACCTGAATAGTGTAAATTCGCGTAGTCGTTTGTCTACTGTTTTGTTTTGAACGGCCAGTGTCGGTTGGTCGCAGTCAGTGTGCTCCCTGCCGCCGTTGGATAAGCAGCTGAGCAGCAAGTCGTATACTCCTAGCTCACTCATTTGTTACATAGTTTCTTAATTTCTTTGCGTGTTTTTGGTTCTTGCATTGTTTAATTCATAAATTTCGGGCGTATTATAGTATTTGAGAGTGTAGCATCGTGTTTTAGTACCTGAATAGTGTAATTTCGCTTAGTCTCCTTCCGCCGCCGAGCAGTGTCAGCAGTGCGCAAGTAGCAGCATTACTGCATTTACTAGGCAATCTTGTATTTTAATAACCGTTTAAATTTTGTCGATTTGTTTGCGCTCTCTGTAGATTAGTTCAGACGTTCTTAGCAAAACAGTTTTTAGCATGGATAGGGACTG
Source organism: Schistocerca serialis cubense (assembly GCF_023864345.2). Classification (NCBI taxonomy): domain Eukaryota; kingdom Metazoa; phylum Arthropoda; class Insecta; order Orthoptera; family Acrididae; genus Schistocerca; species Schistocerca serialis. Next base: position 446,968,623 of record NC_064645.1, read on the forward strand.
CAACTGCTGTGTTCGGATGCAGGCTGAGTTGGCATCCCTTCGCTCCCAGCTTCAGGCAGTGTTGGCTTCGGTCACACAGCTTGAGGCTGTTGCCAATGGGCATCACTGTGGGGGTCGGGATGGGGGTTTGTCGGGGACGGCCAGCTCGTCCCACGCATCCCCTGATCGGACTACGACTGTGGTTGCCCGGGATACTGCCCGCATTGAGGCTGATCCCTCACCTGTGGTAGAGTGGGAGGTCGTTTCAAGGTGTGGCAGGGGGCGAAAGACATTCCGGAGGGCTGAACGGAAAGCCTCTCCAGTTTGTCTGACGAACCGGTTTCAGGCTCTGTCTCAGGCTGATACTGATCTTCGGCCTGACATGGCTGCTTGTCCTGTTCCAGAGGTTGCCCCTCAGTCTGCAAGATCCGGGCAGTCGCAGAGGGTGGGCTTACTGGTAGTTGGGAGCTCCAACGTCAGGCGCGTAATGGGGCCCCTTAGGGAAATGGCAGCAAGAGAGGGGAAGAAAACCAATGTGCACTCTGTGTGCATACCGGGGGGAGTCATTCCAGATGTGGAAAGGGTCCTTCCGGATGCCATGAAGGGTACAGGGTGCACCCATCTGCAGGTGGTCGCTCATGTCGGCACCAATGATGTGTGTCGCTATGGATCGGAGGAAATCCTCTCTGGCTTCCGGCGGCTATCTGATTTGGTGAAGACTGCCAGTCTCGCTAGCGGGATGAAAGCAGAGCTCACCATCTGCAGCATCGTCGACAGGACTGACTGCGGACCTTTGGTACAGAGCCGAGTGGAGGGTCTGAATCAGAGGCTGAGACGGTTCTGCGACCGTGTGGGCGGCAGATTCCTCGACTTGCGCCATAGGGTGGTGGGGTTTCGGGTTCCGCTGGATAGGTCAGGAGTCCACTACACGCAACAAGCGGCTACACGGGTAGCAGGGGTTGTGTGGCGTGGGCTGGGCGGTTTTTTAGGTTAGATGGCCTTGGGCAAGTACAGAAAGGGCAACAGCCTCAACGGGTGCGGGGCAAAGTCAGGACATGCGGGGACCAAGCAGCAATCGGTATTGTAATTGTCAACTGTCGAAGCTGCGTTGGTAAAGTACCGGAACTTCAAGCGCTGATAGAAAGCACCGAAGCTGAAATCGTTATAGGTACGGAAAGCTGGCTTAAGCCAGAGATAAATTCTGCCGAAATTCTTACAAAGGTACAGACGGTGTTTAGAAAGGATAGATTGCATGCAACCGGTGGTGGAGTGTTCATCGCTGTTAGTAGTAGTTTATCCTGTAGTGAAGTAGAAGTGGATAGTTCCTGTGAATTATTATGGGTGGAGGTTACACTAAACAACCGAACTAGGTTAATAATTGGCTCCTTTTACCGACCTCCCGACTCAGCAGCATTAGTGGCAGAACAACTGACAGAAAATTTGGAATACATTTCACATAAATTTTCTCAGCATGTTATAGTCTTAGGTGGAGATTTCAATTTACCAGATATAGACTGGGACACTCAGATGTTTAGGACGGGTGGTAGGGACAGAGCATCGAGTGACATTATACTGAGTGCACTATCCGAAAATTACCTCGAGCAATTAAACAGAGAACCGACTCGTGGAGATAACATATTGGACCTACTGATAACAAACAGACCCGAACTTTTCGAATCTGTATGTACAGAACAGGGAATCAGTGATCATAAGGCCGTTGCAGCATCCCTGAATATGGAAGTTAATAGGAATATAAAAAAAGGGAGGAAGGTTTATCTGTTTAGCAAGAGTAATAGAAGGCAGATTTCAGACTACCTAACAGATCAAAACGAAAATTTCTGTTCCGACACTGACAATGTTGAGTGTTTATGGAAAAAGTTCAAGGCAATCGTAAAATGCGTTTTAGACAGGTACGTGCCGAGTAAAACTGTGAGGGACGGGAAAAACCCACCGTGGTACAACAACAAAGTTAGGAAACTACTGCGAAAGCAAAGAGAGCTCCACTCCAAGTTTAAACGCAGCCAAAACCTCTCAGACAAACAGAAGCTAAACGATGGCAAAGTTAGCGTAAGGAGGGCTATGCGTGAAGCGTTCATTGAATTCGAAAGTAAAATTCTATGTACCGACTTGACAGAAAATCCTAGGAAGTTCTGGTCTTACGTTAAATCAGTAAGTGGCTCGAAACAGCATATCCAGACACTACGGGATGATGATGGCATTGAAACAGAGGATGACACGCGTAAAGCTGAAATACTAAACACCTTTTTCCAAAGCTGTTTCACAGAGGAAGACCGCACTGCAGTTCCTTCTCTAAATCCTCGCACAAACGAAAAAATGGCTGACATCGAAATAAGTGTCCAAGGAATAGAAAAGCAACTGGAATCACTCAATAGAGGAAAGTCCACTGGACCTGACGGCATACCAATTCGATTCTACACAGAGTACGCGAAAGAACTTGCCCCCCTTCTAACAGCCGTGTACCGCAAGTCTCTAGAGGAACGGAGGGTTCCAAATGATTGGAAAAGAGCACAGATAGTCCCAGTCTTCAAGAAGGGTCGTCGAGCAGATGCGCAAAACTATAGACCTATATCTCTTACGTCGATCTCTTGTAGAATTTTAGAACATGTTTTTTGCTCGCGTATCACGTCATTTCTGGAAACCCAGAATCTACTATGTAGGAATCAACATGGATTCCGGAAACAGCGATCGTGTGAGACCCAACTCGCCTTATTTGTTCATGAGACCCAGAAAATATTAGATACAGGCTCCCAGGTAGATGCTATTTTTCTTGACTTCCGGAAGGCGTTCGATACAGTTCCGCACTGTCGCCTGATAAACAAAGTAAGAGCCTACGGAATATCAGACCAGCTGTGTGGCTGGATTGAAGAGTTTTTAGCAAACAGAACACAGCATGTTGTTATCAATGGAGAGACGTCTACAGACGTTAAAGTAACCTCTGGCGTGCCACAGGGGAGTGTTATGGGACCATTGCTTTTCACAATATATATAAATGACTTAGTAGATAGTTCCATGCGGCTTTTCGCGGATGATGCTGTAGTATACAGAGAAGTTGCTGCATTAGAAAATTGTAGCGAAATACAGGAAGATCTGCAGCGGATAGGCACTTGGTGCAGGGAGTGGCAACTGACCCTTAACATAGACAAATGTAATGTATTGCGAATACATAGAAAGAAGGATCCCTTATTGTATGATTATATGATAGCGGAACAAACACTGGTAGCAGTTACTTCTGTAAAATATCTGGGAGTATGCGTACGGAACGATTTGAAGTGGAATGATCATATAAAACTAATTGTTGGTAAGGCGGGTACCAGGTTGAGATTCATTGGGAGAGTGCTTAGAAAATGTAGTCCATCAACAAAGGAGGTGGCTTACAAAACACTCGTTCGACCTATACTTGAGTATTGCTCATCAGTGTGGGATCCGTACCAGGTCGGGTTGACGGAGGAGATAGAGAAGATCCAAAGAAGAGCGGCGCGTTTCGTCACTGGGTTATTTGGTAACCGTGATAGCGTTACGGAGATGTTTAATAAACTCAAGTGGCAGACTCTGCAAGAGAGGCGCTCTGCATCGCGGTGTAGCTTGCTCGCCAGGTTTCGAGAGGGTGCGTTTCTGGATGAGGTATCGAATATATTGCTTCCCCCTACTTATACTTCCCGAGGAGATCACGAATGTAAAATTAGAGAGATTAGAGCGCGCACGGAGGCTTTCAGACAGTCGTTCTTCCCGCGAACCATACGCGACTGGAACAGGAAAGGGAGGTAATGACAGTGGCACGTAAAGTGCCCTCTGCCACACACCGTTGGGTGGCTTGCGGAGTATCGATGTAGATGTAGATGTAGACAGCCATAGAAAGAAAATGACAAGCGCAATTTGTTATGTGCCACTAAAGCACAGATTCAGGTGAAAACCCCTGTTCTTTGAGGGACGTCTTATCATAGAAATTTAATTCATGCGTCTCGTGTATAACATTATCTAGTTTCGACTAGGTTCTATTGTATTTGTCTTAGCTCTAAATGTGGGTCAGCATTCCGAGTTGCTGGAATTTGGCTGAGGTATTGCTGAGCCCCCTTTTAAGGAGTTATAACTTGCCAAAACGAATTTTTGTTACTGTTTGCTGTAGTTAATGTTAGGTGTAAAAGGAATTTATCATTTCAATATTCGCGTACGGCCATTGGGTTGAAACTGGCATTAAAGATTAATGTTTTGAATTGTTTGTTCCAATTTAAAAACTAATGTGTTAAATCACCCCAATTACTTTTTAAATTTAACATACTGAGCTGAAAGTTAAAAACTTATAGTGTTCCAGCTAACCTAGGAAGAGTCATGTAAGACCTTTCGGCGTGCGATCTGTACTTAATTTTTATTTTTGTCGCCTTTGTCGGTACTTCGTGTTCACTTTCCCCTGTTTGTGTTTTAGCCTACCTAATCTGAGCTGAAAAAAGGGACTGAGCGGTATCTGGACTAAGCTGAAGCTGGTCACTGTATGGTAATGTCTGATTATTAGTCAGAAGTATTTGTTCTCTGCTCTTTTGATTGTGATTTAATACTGGTGAAGCCTCCATGATTTAAGTATGGAGTTGTTCATTTTATAACATCTGCTGAGTAACCCAAAACTATTGTAAATTCTTTTAATTTTAAGTTTCATATGCATTCATCGATAAAGTACTAAAATTTTCCTTAAATGTTTAAAAGAATGGGTTGATTCATTAGTAACTATACGGTGATTCTTATTACGCCTATTTAGACAGAATGTTAAATAATTGTCTTAATTGCAGTATTATCTTTGTTAATGATTCAAATTGTCGTTATTGCTGAGGCGAATAAATGTTGTAGAAAACCTTTCCTCTTTCTCGTTACGTTGACTTCAGCACCTTATCACTGCCAGAGGGATCCAACCCGCCATTTCACACATACTCTGAGGTAATTTCTTAACATAATATTTTCTGTTTAGATTACGTCAAACTGTGCTGGTGTCGAAATAACCTTCCTGAAAACATCAGTCATGGTTCTACTGTAGAATTGGACGTTCAGAAACGATGGTCCTACGAGATATAGAAGTATGTTTTCAAAAGCACTTTGACTTTTATCTGTTTACCGGAATTAAATCATATACAGCCCTCTCCTTCCGACAGCGGCTGCCTTTGTGTTTCAGCTAACTTCATTGACACCAGAGATAATACGCCGCTCTTTTATCCCAGTGAATGAGGATACTTCGAAATCGTCGGTTTCGTCATCCCACCCTCAACTCACCCTCCTGCAGATACATCGCGTTCAGAGACCTCCCGTGCTTATTTTCGTATCGCTCTTGCGGAACGCGGCCTGTTTTACTACCACTCGACTCTTATGTTCGTGGCATGTGAACTCTCTCGAATGTTTGCAGTTGGCGGTTCTCAGTGTCTGCGAACTGGAAAGAACAGAGGGCGTGGAGCACCAGAGAGCCACGAAGAGCGGAGCGGAGTAGAGAGCCGCATGTTTTCAAAGCGAGCGTGTGTGTGTGTGTGTGTGTGTGTGTGTGTGTGTGTGTGTGTGAGTGCGTGTGCGTGGGTAGGTGAATGGTGTGAGTGGGTGGGTCGGCCTGGTGGGGACGGAGGGGGTGGGTGACCCGCTTGAAAGCGGATGCGTGGGTGGGCGCTCGAGCGTGGGTGAGCGAGTGGTTGAATGGCGGAACGACTGTTGGCGCGATGTGTCTGTCAAAGAAACATACTAGTGGAACGCAATAGGCGAACGCAAAGGCAGTAGGCGCTGTGAGGATGATGTTGTGTTAGTATTAACACAGCATCAACTGCACTACTATCTGATCTCGCATTTATAACATGCGATGCGGTGTTAGAAGTGTAAAACAGAACTAAACAATCGCGCAAGTAAGCAAAAACAAGTGAGGGGACCGCCTTCTGCTATGACAAAATATAATTGAAAAATAAGCTTGCTTAACTGTTTTTAATACAATCTCTCGTTCATTAAAAGTAACTTCAAGGACGAATATGGTGATAAAATAACTGTTTTTGCGTTGCTCTGCCATTTAGTTAAGCATAAAAAAGCAAAACGGTGGAAAACTTGGATGTAATGGATGTAGTTACGGTTTGAAACGGTAGAGGTCTCACCACCTAATTAATATCTTTGGAGCATTCGTTAACCGTACCGGTACGACTCAGGCGCTGATGGAAATTACGTACCCACTAAAAATTGCTTAATAAACACAAACATGATCCGTAGTAGGCTGTAATGCGATTTTCATTTAATCGCGCCATTAGCTATATTCGACTATGCGTCATTGTCAAGCACATTTGCTATATTTGTGAATTATGTCCTTTTCAAATCACTCTTAATTACAAGCAAAAAGGAGCCATAAGAGTGATTTAAAAATGACATGAAATGTAGATGCTGAAAAGGTGCTTGACAATGACGCGTAGTCAAAATTAGTTAATCGCATGATGAAATAAAAATCGCCTTGCAGCCTATTCTGTGCCATGTTTACATTTATTAAACCTCTAGAGGCTTAGAATCCCCACAAATACCAAATTTTAAAAATTGCTGGCCTAAGCTGATTAGTATGACGGAGAGAAAATACAATAAGTAGAAACAGGAAGATATCGATGAAACATTACCAGAGCGTCAGAATGGTGAAATAGTATTCAATGAAGGATGTAGACGACAACATATACCAAACCTGTAATGTGTCGTAATTTGAAGCAATTACGTAGAACATCAATGTTTTTAAGACATAACGGCATGACAGCAGAGATGGAAGATGAATTACCACAGTTCATAATTAATTTGGAGCCTAGTTGCTTCGGAGTAACTATCACTGAATTAAAGAAACTTGCATACCAGCTTGCTCAGATATATTATCTACCCCATGGCTACAATAAAGAAAAAAATACTGTCGGTAAAAAGTGATATTACGGATTTATGTAAAATCGTTCCACTTTTCCGCTCCGAGTTCCGGAGGCAATATCGATGGCACGAAAGAAGGGGGTCAATTAGGAGGGTGTTAACGAACTTTTTCATAAATATATGGAAATACTATATGTACACAAGTTGACCGATGACCTAATACATAATGTGGGTGAAACCGCATTACCCACAGTTCACAAGCCGCTTAATGTAATTGTCCAAAAAAGCAAACAAGTATGCACAATCACAAGGCAGGAAGAGGTCTTACAACGACTTATGTGCTGCTCTTGTCAGCCTCATTGTTACCGTAGTTAGTTTGTTGCTGCAAGGCCCATATTGTTACGAGTATGACTCGTTTAGTGCTGCACAAGCTGCTGTTCAAGAGACACTCCTTTTGCTATGGCTTCGACACGCAAAGCAATAGAGCAAGTACGTGCAAATGCAGCTAATTTTGAAAGTGTTGTGGTTCAGTGGTTTGAAGAAGATGATTCTTGCGAGGAAGGAATTATTTTTGAAGTTGCAAGTAGTGAAGAATCAGCCAATGAACCTGCAGATGTGATTATTGAGGCAGATTGCAGTCCTTCCGATAATATTACTTCATCAGAGTCTGGAAATGAAGAACCACCACAAAAATGTATAGAAGACCACACATACATTAGTCGGAATGGAACGATTTGGAAATTAGATCCTCCTGCAACTTTTCGTACGCCTGTCTGTAATATCGTAAAGAAGGCGCCTGGTCCAGCCCGAGGTTTGAAAACCTGAAAACTTAAGGGTGTCTGGGACTATTTCATCTCCAAGGAAATACTAGAGGAAATCATCAACTGCACAAATATTGAAGGCAGAAGAGTGGCTGCTTTACGTGGTAAAACGTGGAAAAACGTTTCGTTTGCTGAAACGGAGGGTTTTCTTGGTCTTTTACTGCTTTCTGGTGTTGGGAAGAGTTGGGATGTCCCTATTAGAGAATTATTCTAGGATGAAAAGGCAAATCCTACATATAAGTCCACCATGTCAGTAAATAGATTCGAGGATATAAGGAGAATGATTAAATTTGATGACAGGCGTTCCCGTGAAGCTCGATCTGCTGATGACAAGCTTGCAGCTGTTCGCTATGTATGGGAACTATTTCTTGACAAGTGTAGAAATAGAATGATTCCCAATGACTCGCTCACAGTTGACGAACAGCTAGTCCCATTCCGTGGAAGATGCAGCTTCACCCAGTATATGCCCTCTAAACCAGCCAAGTATGGCATAAAAATATTTTCGTTATGTGATGCTACATCTGCATATGCTTTAGACGGGAAGGAAGCCCCATGAACCAATTCAGAGAAATCTTGGATTGAATGTGGTGAAAGATCTTGCTAAAAGCATTGAAGGATCATCAAAAAATATTACTGTTGACAACTTCTTTACTAGTGTGTAGCTGGTAGAAGAGATGCTTCACAAGCAAATTACAGTGGTGGGAACAATCAAACAAAATAAACCAGAAATTCCTAAAGAGATGAAACCATCTGCCTCAAGAGCGATTCATTCCTCTTTGTTTGCATTTAGAGGTGACATTACTATGGTGAGTTATGTTCCCGAAAAGAAAAAGTCTGTAGTGGTCATTTGCACAATGCATCACTGCAGAAACATTTATGAATCTCGTGCAAAAAAGAAACCAGATATAATAAAGTTCTATAACTCTACGAAAGGTGGAGTGGATCAAATGGACCAGAAAATTCGTTATTACACTTGCAAGAGACAAACAAGAAGATGGCCATTTGCATCATGGATGAATATGATGGACGTCGCAGCAATGAACAGTGAAATTTTATTTTCCGCCCAACATCTGACATACCATAGTGGAAGAAGCTATAAAAGGCATTTGTTCCTAAGAGATTTAGCAGAGGAAATGGTAAGACCACTAATGGAACTTCGTATTCAGATCCCTACTCTTCCAAAGAAAATCGTTGTTGCCATGCAAAGATGTGGCGTTACAAAAGATGTCATATTGCCGAACCAACTACCTGTTTCAGGAAAAAGAAGAAGATGCAATTATTGTCCATATAACAAACACAGGAAAAGTGCTATGATATGCATTAAGTGTAAAACCATCATTTGTAAGGAACATAGTGAGGTTCTTTCTGCTTCTTGTTTGTCACATGTTGAAAACTAAGAAAAATGCAATTTTATGTGATCAATGAATAATAACATTTTGTCAAAATATTGCCTATATACATAATATTATGAATAATGAGTATATTTTAATTGAAGAAATTGGTTGTGATAAATGTTATAAAATGTAAACTGCAACTTATAAGTGAATTACTAAAATTATTTATATGTGTTGTATGTAAATGGATGTAAGTAATAAAAATTCACTTTTTGAGTTTTTTTTTAAATTAATAAAATGTTAATAAGGCCCACCAGATCCTGTTACCGTATCTTAGGAATCTTTCAATATGACAATAAACTTGACAGAAATAAATTTTACTCCAAAGAATGATTTTATGAAAAGAAGAAAATTTTAAATTGGGGCAGGGCCTTGGAGGCCCAGCATATGCATTCATGTGTGTTTGCGACACCATGCATCCTAGGGTTAAAATATTAAAAAAAAGAAAACAGATACAGTGAAGGAGTATCTTTTCTTTATCACAAGAGTGTCATAAAACACGATAACATTGCAGAACTCCGGGGTAATGCATACCCAAGATGTTTGTGCGAACATGTCACTAAACGGCCTGAAGGCAACAGGCTTGTGGGAATGTGACAGAAATGCCATAAAAGTAGAGAACTTGGGAGCTACTGCCGTACATGTGGTTGATCAGCCACGCCAAGAATCGGCTGATGGCTCTGAAGTGATAAAGCGAAAATCTGAAAGTCCGCCTAACGCTGCAACATCACACAGTCATCAGTCTGGATCTTCTACAATGTCTCAAGAATTGGACCCGAATACAATGTTGCAACATTTGTCAAAATTAACAGCCAATAAAAAAGTTTTCCATGAACACTCCTATCCCTTATCTAACACCAGTTGTCAAGAAAAATACGGGCAGACCTAAGCCAACAATGGAATTAATATCACTTTCTTATAGAAAGCAAAATGAATCCTAAGAAAAGGGAAATAAAATGAAGAAAGCTGTACACAAGCCTATAAAAAAGAAACAGAAAGACGGGAACTTCAACAAGAATGAAGTAAAGGACAAGGAGGTCTGGTAATGTCAACTGCAGAAAGAAGAGCGTGAAGAAGACATGATTCAGTGTACGGAATCTAAAAGTTGAGTACATGACGCATGCGTTGGCGTTGAAACTAAAATTAAGAAAAATTTGGTTATATCTGAGCTCAGGCAAATGATTTTTGATATGCCAATTCAAGCAATTTAATTTGTTAAAAATTTACATTTTGTTTCCTATGTGTAATTTCATTGTGTGTAACCATGGAAGTAACTTTATGTTTATAGTTAGGAATTTGTTGCTGTGACGTTTCGTTACATTATTCCATTTATTTACGATGTATTAGCTGACTTCAAACCAGGCACCTTAATAGTACCGAATGTACAGATTTCAAAAAGGTTGAAACTCATTTTGAAAAGATGATTTTGTAGTTGTGTGGAAGTAAGCAGATAGCTCATAAAATAAATATTTAGTGTACGCGAAAAAGATTGTGTTTTTTATTTACCCTAACAAAAACAACAACTCTCACATGAAGGGTACAACTGAACTACCTTAGCCTACATTTATATTTATGGGTATTTCAATCGTCTGTGATCTATTAAGATCCGTAAAGCTAGAAGCTAGTTTGGCTTACAGGAATGCTGCGTGGAGGGTCGATGTTCTTTTCTGCTAACCAAGATGATAACTGAGTTAAAGGATACATAAAGAATGGGTGTTTTGCATCAAACGTCTGGGGTGACATATGAGATCATGAGGGAAAACGTTTGTTATGGGCAAAATGTTCGTTGTTGTTGCCGGAGACGCTAGGCGTCCTTTAGCATTGCGTATGCCTTGTGCGTTGCCTATAATCTAGTCATCTGCTGCGTACTAAAAGGGTAGGTCCAGCGAAATTACCTTTCCTGATTCGCTTCTAAAATATCTTCCTCCACTTAAAGTGAGGTGTTCTAAGATGTTTCTTGTTAAAAATCGCTGTATCATTTACTGGGGTTCGTAATACGACCATACTTGGTTAGCAGATACTGCTCGTTAGACAAAATCTCGTCGTTCCAGCACTTGCAAATTCTAAAGGATACCTAGCATTCCCGGGAAGTGTCAACGAATTTATTGTCTCTAGCAAAACTCGTTCCCTATGACGTGATATATCATTCCTAGACCTTTGATATCAAACTTTCGCTTGGGTACATTCCCATCCGTCTGTTACGTAGAAGTAGATACTATACTGGTAGGTACACCTGCATGTGGTTTTTCAAATACATCTTAGTGTGTTCGGATAGCGTCACCTCCATTGGTCATACCTTCCTGCACCGTGTATTATCAGTGCCTTCGGCAAACACCAGTGCCTTTAAATATCCCCGTAGCCAGAAATTCATAACACGTACGTCCAGTGAACGAGCAGGCTATCCTACCAGACGTGGCCTCGTAATTCACGAGACGTAAATCTCATCGAGAATTTGTGAACTCGTGTGAAAAGGTGTCTTAGTAAAGTGCGTTGTTCAACAACAGAATACCTGAATGAGATTTCCACTCTGCAGCGGAGTGTACGCTGATATGAAACTTCCTGGCAGATTAAAACTGTGTGCCGGACCGAGACTCGAACTCGGCAGCTTTGCCAGTTTTAATCTGCCAGGAAGTTTCATATCAGCGCACACTACTCTACAGAGTGGAAATCTCATTCTGGAAACAACCCCTCGGTTGTGGTTAAGCCATGTCTCCGCAATGTCCTTTCTTTCAGGAGTGCTAGTTCGGCAAGTTTCGCAGGAGAGCTTCTGTAATGTTTGGAAGGTAGGAGACGAGGTACCGGCAGAAGTAAAGCTGTGAGGACGGGACGTGATTCGTGCTTGTAAAGCTCGGATGGAGGAGCATTTGCCCGCGAAAGGCAAAGGTCCCGATTTCGAGTCTCGGACCGGCACACAGTTTTAATCTGCCAGGAAGGTTCAACAGAACACCTGTTGGTAAATGTGGTAATAGTGTGGATTCATGACGACGAACTATGAAGCATTTGCTCTAACGGGGTAAAATGTATACCACAATGCGACAGAACCTCATTAAAGTAAGAGGAGGACACATTAGTTACTAATATTCAGTAAGCTACTGACTGTGTTATACACACAGTAATAAACGTGCACAGTTTAAGTTTACTCGCCGTGTCCCAAGTAATTTGCACACTACTGCATATAGCCCCATATGATCTGTGGTACAACAAACAGTATCCATATAGTGTAAATCTATTTCCCACACGTGGGAATCTGATCTGGGAGTACATATTCCAATTACGATTCACTTCTTTCTTCGACTGTGCTTGACGGTTATATATTGGTACAGTTCAGTGGACAAACCAACGCCGTACGTTTGGTGACGGGAATTCGTGTATTGTCACGAGAGCAAGAAACCCAGTGTTATTCTTGTCTCATAACTGATGTATTATAAAACGTGAATTCCATCGAATTCACACATTTAAATAGTACAACAAGCGTATGTTGACTTTCAGTGTGAGCAAGGCGTTCTGTATGTAGCTCGTCACGTACGTAATAAAATCAGTTTACCTTATTCGACCACAGTTTCTTTCTTCAAATGGTTCAAATGGCTGTAAGCACTATGTGACTTAACATCTGAGGTCATCAGTCCCCTAGACGTAGAACTACTTAAACCTAACTAACCTAAGGACATCACGCACATCCAAGCCCGAGGCAGAATTCGAACCTGCGACCGTAGCAGCAGCGCGGTTCCGGACTGCAGAGCCTACAACCTCTCGGCCACAACGCCCGGCGAGCTTCTTTCACCACAGCTTATCAGTCATTTCATAAGAGTGACTCCTGGTTTTGATATCTTGGGACTCCATCTGGTGACAGCAACATTCTGTTAAACCTTTCCTGGAAATATAGAACTGACGTCTTTCAGTTGACACTAAAATACATGCGGTTTCGTCGGTAGCCCTTTCGACCACACCCGCCGTGCCGCGCGCAGTTCGCAGCTGGGTGGAATACGGAAATTTAAAAGTCTTATCAGCCCAACGCCAGGAGAGCTCGCTCTTCTGCCGTTTACTTTGCCGACCTGGGGCGCCACACATACACCATGCCAGAACATCTACATCTACGTGATTACGCTTTTATTCACAATAAACTGCCCGGCAGACGGTTCAATGAACCACCTTCAAGCTCTCTTTATACCGTTCCACGCTCGAACAGCGCGCTGGAAAAACGAGTACTTAAATTTTTCGGTGCGGGCCCTGATTTCTCTTATTTTATCGTGATCATAATTTCTCCCTATGTAGGTGGGTGCCAAATGTTTTCGCAATCGGAGGAGAGAACTGCAGATTGAAATTTCATGAGAATACTTCGTCGCAACGAAAAACGCCTTTGTTTTAGTGACTGCCACTCCAGTTCACGTATCATGTCTGTTCCCCTATCTCCCCTATTCGCGATAATACAAAACGAGTTGCCTTCTTTGAACTTTTTAAGTGTCATCCGCCAGTCCCACCTGATGCGGATCCCACACCGCGCAGCAATACTCAAGTATAATGAGGACAAGCGTGGTGTAAGCAGTCTCTCTAGTGGACCTGTTGCACCTTCTAGGTGAAGAAATGAGTCATAGTCTTTTCTTTGCTCTACCCACAACATTATCTATGCGATCGTTAAAATTTAGGTTATTTGTAATTGTAATCCCTAAGTATTTACTTGAATTTACAGGCTTCAGATTTGTGTGACTTATCGCGTAATCTCAATTTAGTGAACTTCTTTTACTACTCATGTGAATAACTTCACACTTTTCTTTATTCAGGGTCAACTGCCACTTTTCGTACTACACAGATATCTCATCTAAATCATTTTGCAATTCGTTTTGGTCATGTGATGACTTTACAAGACGGCAAATCACAGCATCATCTGGAAACAATCTAAGACGGCTACTAATATTGTCTCCTTTATCGTTAATATAGATGAGGAACTACGGAGGGCCAATAACACTTGCTAGGGGACCGCCGGATATTACTTGCGTTTTACTCGATGAGTCTCCGTCTATTACTGCGATCTGTGAACTTTCTGACGGGAAAACACTAATCCAGTAGCACAACTGAGGCAGTTTGGTTAGAAGACGCTTGTGAGGAACGGTGTCGAAAGCCTTCTATAAATCTAAAAATATGGAATGAATTTGACACCCCCTGTCGATAGCACTCATTACTTCATGAGTATATAAAGCTAGTTGTGTTTCGCAAGAACGCTATTTTCTGAATCAGTGCTGACTATGTGTCAATAAATCGTTTTCTTCGAGGTACCTCATAATGTTAGAATATGTTCCAAAATCCTACTGCAAATCGGCGTTAGTGACATGGGCCCGTAACTCAACGGAATACCCCCACTTTCCTTTTTGGGTATTGGTGTGACTTGAGCAATTTTCCTGTCTTTAGGTGCGGATCTTCCTGTGAGCGAGTGGTTGTATATAATTGCTATATATGGAGCTATTGTATCAGCATACTCTGAGCGCAACCTGACTGGTGTACAATCTGGACCACAAGCTTTGCCTTTATTGATTTAAGCTGCTTTGCGGCACGGAGGATATCTACTTCAATGTTTATCATCTTGGCAGTTGTTTTTGATTGGAAGTCAGGAATATTTACTTCGTCTTCTTTGGTGAACGAGTTTCGGAAAACCGTGTTTGGAACTCTACTTCAGTTTCACTGTCATCAGTGACTTCACCGTTGTTATCGTGCAGTGTAGGTATTGATTGCGTCTGGCCACTGGTGTGCTTTATGTATGACCAGAATCGCTTTGGGTTTTCTGCCAGATTTCGAGAAGAAGTTTCGTTACGGAAATTATTAAAATCATCTCGTATTGAAGTACGCGCTGTATTTCCAACTTTTGTAAAACTTTGCCAGTCTTGGGGATTTTGCTCTCTTTTAAATTTGGCATGCTCTTTTCGCTGCTTTTGCACCAGCGATCTGACCTGTTTTGCGTACCATGGGTGATCAGTACCATCATTTATTGATTTCTGTGGTACATATCTCTCTATTGTTGTCGATACTATCTCTTTGACAGCATTCCACAACTTTTCTACGCTTACATGACCAGGTCGGAAGGAGTTAAGACTATCTCATAAAACCGAGTTAAGAGCATTTTATCAGGTTTTATAAATAAATATACTTAATGTTTCTTCTTGTTGGTTCCACATGTTACGGCATTCAGCCTAGCAGCAACTGCCTTGTGGTCGCTAATCCCTGTATTCGTCACGATACTCACTGTTTGTCAAGGATTATTTGTTGCTAATAGGTCAAGTATGATTTCGCAACCATTTAGTCTACAAGAGGGCTCATGAACAAGTTGTTCAAAATAATTTTCTGAGATCGCATTCAGTGCAATTTCGGATTTAAACGTGTCATTTATCCCGTATATCGAGGGTAGATTGAAGTCACCACCGACTATAACTGTATTAGGGGGATGACTATTTGAAATGAGACCCAAGTTTTCTTTGAATTGTTCATCAACTGTATCTTCTGAATTGGGGATCGATAAAATGATACCGTTAATAGTTGATAATCTCGACCCACACTATTTCGGAGGAACTAACTACTGGCCATTAAAATTACTACACCAAGAAGAAATGCAGATGATAAACGGGTATTCATTGGACAAATATATTATACTAGAACTGACATGTGATTACATTTTCACGCAATTTGGGTGCATTGATCCTGAGAAATCAGTGCCCAGAACAACCACCTCTGGCCGTAATAACGGCCTTGATACGCCTGGGCATTGAGTCAAACAAAGCTCGGATGGCGTGCACAGGTACAGCTGCCCATGCAGCTTCAACACGATACCACAGTTCATCAAGAGTAGTGACTGGCGCATTGTGACGAGCCAGTTGCTCGGCCACCATTGACTAGACGTTTTCAATTGGTCAGAGATCTGGAGAATGTGCTGGCCAGGGCAGCAGTCGAACATTTTCTGTATCCAGAAAGGCCCGTACAAGACCTGTAACATGCGGTCGTGCATTATCCTGCTGAAATGTAGGGTTTCGCAGGGATCGAATGAAGGGTAGAGCCACGGGTCGTAACACATCTGAAATGTAACGTCCACTGTTCAAAGTGCAGTCAATGCGAACAAGAGGGGACCGAGACGTGTAACCAATGGCCCCCAATATCATCACGCCGGGTTATACGCCAGTATGAGAGCGATGTCGCCAAACACGGATACGACCATCATTATGCTGTAAACAGAACCAGGATTTTGCCATTCGTGCACTAAGGTTCGTCGTTGAGTGCACCATTGTAGGTGCTCCTGTCTGTGATGCAGCGTCAAGTGTGACCGCAGCCATGGTCTCCGAGCTGATAGTCCATGCTGCTGCAAACGTCGTCGAACTGTTCGTGCAGATGGTTGTTGTCTTGCAAACGTCCCCATCTGTTGACTCAGGGATCGAGACGTTGCTGCACGATCCGTTACAGCCATGCGGATAAGATGCCTGTCATCTCTACTGCTAGGTGATACGAGGCCGTTGGGATCCAGCACGGCGTTCCTTATTACCCTCCTGAATCCACCGATTCCATATTCGGCTAACAGTCATTGGTTCTCGACCAACGCGAGCAGCAATGTCGCGAAACGATAGATCGCAATCGCGATAGGCTACAATCCGACCCTTATCAAAGTCGGTAACGTGATGCTACGCATTTCTCCTCCTTACACGAGGCATCACAACAACGTTCCACCAGGCAACGCCAGTCAACTGCTGTTTGTGTATGAGAAATCGGTTGGAAACTTTCCTCACGCCAGCACGTTGTAGGTGTCGCCACCGGCACCAACCTTGTGTGAATGCTCTGAAATGCTAATCATTTGCATATCACAGCATCTTCTTCCAGTCGATTAAATTTCGCGTCTGTTGAACGTCATCTTTGTGGTGTAGCAATTTTAATGTACATTAGTGTATCTACTTCAATTTCACTCCAAGTAAACAACTTCTGACAGTAATAAATACTCCACCACCAACTGTATTTAATCTATCCTTTCTGAACACAGTTAGATCGTTTGAAAAATTTTCGGGTAAACTTATTTCGGCTTTAGCCAGCTCTCTGTACCTATAACTATATGAGCTTCACTGCTTTCTCTTAGGGCTTGGAGCTATGGTTCTTTGCCAACACCGCTACGAAAATTTACAACTACAGTACCGATCGTTTCTACAATTAACTTACTGTGTTTTACCTGTTCCCTTTTAGACCGACGCCCTCCGTGTGGTTCCCTGGGACACTCTAACCTAAAAAGTCCGCCAAGTCCCTTCTACACAGGCCCCGCTACCCGTGTAGCCGCTTCCAGTGGAACCCGGAAACCCACAACCCTATGGCGCAAGTCAAGTAACCTGCAGCCTACACGGTCACAGAACCGCCTGAGCCTCTGATTCAGACCATCCAGACCCTCCTCTGCACCAGAGGACCACAGACGGTTCTATAGACGATGCTGCAGATGGTGAGCTCCGCCATAATCTTGCAAGCAATACTGGCAGTCTTAACCAACTCCACTAGCCGCCCGAAACCAGAGATAATCTCCTACCATCCAAAGCGACACACGTCATTGGTACCGACATGAGCCACCACCTGCAGTTGGCTGCACCCTGTACTCTTCATGTCATCTGGAAGCACCCTTTCCACATCCGCAATGCCCCCTCCACGGTATGCACACGGAGTGCGCACTGGCTTCCTTCCCCTCCTTGGGAAACCTTTAAGTCTCTTTGCCTCACTATCAGCATCTCTGATACGCCAGCGGAACTTTTAAGGACTCATACACCCAGCTTCCTACTGATTCACTGAACTTTCAGCCTTACATCGAACTTAGTACAGAAGACTGCGGTGGTGGCAATACTTGGACGTATTAATAAACTGATAACCATTTCTGAGTGTTAGCGTAAGGCACCAGAGAGGCAGTTTTGGCGTTGCAGTTGATAATGGAAGCAAGACGGGAGAAAAATCAGGACGCATCCACGGATTTGTGAAGCTGGAAAAATGCTTTCGGCAGTGTAAAACGGTGCAAGATGATAGAAATTTTTATTAAACTGGGTGCAGACTATAGGGAAATACGGGTAATGTGTAATATGCACTAGAGCCAAGAGGGAACAACAAGACTGTAACATCAAGAAAAAGTGCTCTGATTAAAAATGATATAAGACATGGATGTGGAATTTCGCTCCTACTGTTCATTGTGCACATCAGAGAAGGAATGATGGAAATAAAAGTAGGTTGAAAAGTTGCATAAAAATTCGCGATGAAGGATAATTTTTGCTATACTCCGTAAATGTGAAGAGGAATATGGATTGAGAGTAAATCGAAGGAAGACGAAGGCAATGAGATACAGCATAATTGACAACAGCAAGAAATTAAGATCAGAGTTGGAGAAAATGAAGTTGACAAAATGAAGGAATTCTGATCCCAAGGCAGCAAAATAATCCTTGAGGGACGGAAGACGGGGGACATAAAACACAGACTATCGCAGGCACAAAGAGAATTCCTTAACAACGGAGGGCTACTAATGTCAAACATAGCCCGTAATTTGAGGAAGAAGTTCCGAAAATCTACATTTGGAGCACAGCATTGTATGGTAGTGAAACATGGGCTATGGGAAATCCGAAACTGAGTACAATTAAAGCATTTGAGATTTGGCGCTACAGACGAATGCTGAAAATCAGGTAGACTGATAAGATAAGGAATGAGGAGGTTCACGTAGAACTTTATGTATGTATCAATCACTAAATTAACTTATGGTAAGTAAACCTATTAATGTGTTATCTTTTCGTAGAACCGATACATCCATATACTTATATGGTCGATAATGGGAGAGTTTTTGCTGTGAGGTTTCGAAGATTCGCGAATACCAGACCATATTTTCGAAAACGACTACCACGAACACTTATGAAAGACGCGAAAATGTAGAAACACGATTTGGCAGAGGCTTTTCACAGGCGTTGTACAAAGAGAACAAAAATACCAGCACATGGGGGCCGTGGCGTGATATTTTATATGTAAAATCCAAAAATAGCTCCAACAAACTGTAGTACATAATTATGACACACAATGGACGTAAATCAAGGCAATTTAGCAACCCTGTAATTACATATACAACAGGTACTTTTAATCAAATGGTTCAAATAGCTCTCAGCACTATGGGACTTAACATATGAGGTCATCAGTCCCCTAGAACTTAGAATTACTTAAAGCTAACTAACCTAAGGACATCACACACATCCATGTCCGAGGCAGAATTCGAAACTGGGACCGTAGCGGTCGTGCGGTTCCAGACTGAAGCGCCTAGAACCGCTCGACCACCCAGGACGGCTACTTTTAATCACTGTGTACCTGTGCAACCCAGTTAAAGCTGTGAATGAAGCTTTGCTTTAGAATACTAGAGTTTGAGTGTAAAATTCCGTGTCAAGGTGCAATTTTGTGTTCTTTTGTAATTTTAAGCTGAGTAGTATCGCAAATAGTTTAACAACAATTACAGCAGGTCTTATACAAAATACGTGCAATATTATAATAGAGAAGCGAGGAAACATTACTTATTATTATTATACTTTTAACCCTCCCAGTACTGGGATATCTTTGTTCCACTGAGTACCACTGGTGTCATAAAGACCCCAAGTAATGCACACAATATATACACTCCTGGAAATTGAAATAAGAACACCGTGAATTCATTGTCCCAGGAAGGGGAAACTTTATTGACACATTCCTGGGGTCAGATACATCACATGATCACACTGACAGAACCACAGGCACATAGACACAGGCAACAGAGCATGCACAATGTCGGCACTAGTACAGTGTATATCCACCTTTCGCAGCAATGCAGGCTGCTATTCTCCCATGGAGACGATCGTAGAGATGCTGGATGTAGTCCTGTGGAACGGCTTGCCATGTCATTTCCACCTGGCGCCTCAGTTGGACCTGCGTTCGTGCTGGACGTGCAGACCGCGTGAGACGATGCTTCATCCAGTCCCAAACATGCTCAATGGGGGACAGATCCGGAGATCTTGCTGGCCAGGGTAGTTGACTTACACCTTCTAGAGCACGTTGGGTGGCACGGGACACATGCGGACGTGCATTGTCCTGTTGGAACAGCAAGTTCCCTTGCCGGTCTAGGAATGGTAGAACGATGGGTTCGATGACGGTTTGGATGTACCGTGCACTATTCAGTGTCCCCTCGACGATCACCAGTGGTGTACGGCCAGTGTAGGAGATCGCTCCCCACGCCATGATGCCGGGTGTTGGCCCTGTGTGCCTCTGTCGTATGCAGTCCTGATTGTGGCGCTCACCTGCACGGCGCCAAACACGCATACGACCATCATTGGCACCAAGGCAGAAGCGACTCTCATCGCTGAAGACGACACGTCTCCATTCGTCCCTCCATTCACGCCTGTCGCGACACCACTGGAGGCGGGCTGCACGATGTTGGGGCGTGAGCGTAAGACGGCCTAACGGTGTGCGGGACCGTAGCCCAGCTTCATGGAGACGGTTGCGAATGGTCCTCGCCGATACCCCAGGAGCAACAGTGTCCCTAATTTGCTGGGAAGTGGCGGTGCGGTCCCCTACGGCACTGCGTAGGATCCTACGGTCTTGGCGTGCATCCGTGAGTCGCTGCGGTCCGGTCCCAGGTCGACGGGCACGTGCACCTTCCGCCGACCACTGGCGACAACATCGATGTACTGTGGAGACCTCACGCCCCACGTGTTGAGCAATTCGGCGGTACGTCCACCCGGCCTCCCGCATGCCCACTATACGCCCTCGCTCAAAGTCCGTCAACTGCACATACGGTTCACGTCCACGCTGTCGCGGCATGCTACCAGTGTTAAAGACTGCGATGGAGCTCCGTATGCCACGGCAAACTGGCTGACACTGACGGCGGCGGTGCACAAATGCTGCGCAGCTAGCGCCATTCGACGGCCAACACCGCGGTTCCTGGTGTGTCCGCTGTGCCGTGCGTGTGATCATTGTTTGTTCAGCCCTCTCGCAGTGTCCGGAGCAAGTATGGTGGGTCTGACACACCGGTGTCAATGTGTTCTTTTTTCCATTTCCAGGAGTGTATTTACAGTAGCTTAATGAAATAACATATAAGCCTAGAGTACAGCTTTTCATCGTTCTATTTTTTTAAAACCTACATGCAAGAAACAACACGAAATTTAGATTGGATGACATTGACCCTAGTGCTACTCACTGCAGAAAAAAAATGAACTTATTTTAATTTGTTGTAAACATAAAACTGAAAAAGTCATTAATGAACGCAGTTGACTCAGAAAGACAAAATCATACACTGTGTGAACAAAAGTATCCGAACACCTTCAAAAACATGTTTTTCATTTCAGGTGCATTGTGCTGCCACCTACTGCCAGGTACTCCATATCAGTGACCTCAGTAGTCATTAGACATCGTGAGAGAGCAGAAGGAGGCGGTCCGCGGAACTCACGGACTTCGAACGTGGTCAGGTGATTGGGTGTCACTTGTGTCATACGTCTGTAGCAAGATTTCCTCATTCCTAAACATCCCTACGTCCACTGTTTCCGATGTGATACTGAAGCGGAAAAGTGAAGCGACACGTACAGCACAAAAACGTAAAGGCAGGCCTCGTCCGTTGACTGACAGAGACCGCCGACGGTTGAAGAGGGTTGTAATGTATAAGAGGAAGACATCTATCGAGACCATGACACAGCAATTCGAAACTGAATCAGGACCCACTTCAAGTACTATGACAGTAGGGTGGCAGGTGAGAAAACTTGGATTTCATGGTCGCGGCGGCTGCTCATAAGCCACACAACACGCAGGTAAATGCCAAACGACGTCTCGCTTGGTGTAAGAAGCGTAAAAGTTGGACGATTGAACAGTAGAAAAACGTTGTGTGGAATGACGAATCACGGCACACAATGTGGCGATCCAATGGCAGGGTGTGGGTATGGCGAATGCCCGGTGATGGTCATCTGCCAGCATTTGTAGTGCCAACAGTAAAATTCGGAGTTGGTGGTGTTATGGTGTGGTCGTGTTTTTCGTTGAGGGGGCTTGCACTCCTTATTGTTTTGCGTGGCACTATCACAGCACATGCCTACATCGACGTTTTAAGCACGTTCTTGCTTCCAACTGTTGAAGAACAATTTGGGGATGGCGATTACATTTTTCAACATGCTCGAGCACCTGTTCGTAATGCAGGACCCTTGGCGGAGTGGTTGCACGACAATAGCATCGCTGTAGTGGACTGGCGTGCACAGAGTCCTGACCTGAATCATATAGAACGTCTCTGGGATGTTTTGGATCTCAGACTTCGTGCCAGTCCTCATCGACCGACATCGGTACCACTCTTGAGTGCTGCACTCCGTGAAGAATGGGCCGCCATTCCTTATGAAACCTTCCAGCACCTGACAGAGCGTATGCCTGCGAGAGTAGAAACTGTTATCAAAGCTAATGGTTGGCCAACACAATATTGAGTTGCAGCATTACCGATGGAGGGCGCCACGAACTCTTAAGTCATCTTCAGCCAGGTGTCCGATAACTTTTGATCACACAGTGTACGTGTTGAAAATAATAGTCCTGAGAGCAAGGTAGATACGTGTTTCCAATAGACCTAGGCTTATGGGGTCAAATTGACCTCAATGGTACAGAAGGATTGAAGATGTATGTTGCCTTTAAACGTTTACACAGTTCTCTTCCTCGTACTACAGCCGCCCTACGACCTAGGTCTTCCTCTGCTTCGTTTACCCGGGATACTTCCCCTGGCAATGTACAAATCACATACCCGCATCTTCTAAGTCTATTGTTTCATGTTACTTCATCAACTACGATGGAACCCAGTTCTGCTATACTCTCTCGACATTGGTGCTATCGAGTTTTACCAACACCCATGCTTAGCAGTTACATGACCGTCACATTTCTGGGACAATACATCACCTGAACTAGCAACCCGATTCACAGTCCGCTTAGCAAACTCTGTTACGTGTATTTGCGGCAGTCCCCGTCGGGCGTTCGAGTCCTCCCTCGGGCATTAGCGTGTGTGTTGTCCTTAGCGTAAGTTAAGTTATATTAAGTAGTGTGTAAGCATAGGGATCAATGACCTCAGCAGTTTGGTCCCATACGCACTTAACACAAATTAATCAAGAAATACAGGTATGAAATACAGGTATTGCACTTAGTCGTTGAATGTGGCTTGAACTTTCAGCGTGTTTCCATGTTCCTCTTGTAAGCTTGGGCGCAATACCCATAGATTCGCTAAATGTTTGGAGATACATGGAGGTCGCTTTAAGCGTCTGCTCCGAATACTGTCTACTTTGTGAATGACATTCTGTAACGGATACCGGTTGCTAAATATTATAACTGGACGATCTTACTGAACGTGATGTGTCTTTGTCATCTCATACTGTCGTATGTTTCCTTGTTGTTTCTGTTCTCAGAAAGTAATTTGTTTCTGACTCATTATTACTCTTTATGAACATTCATTGGATGTCTGACAAAGAGCGTCATGTTCAATGACTTAATATAGGTAAATAAATAAAATTTATAGCCTATGTATCTTTAAGAAACACTGTACTGCAGCATTATTGTGCAAATTAGAACATAAAAATTAAAAAAAAAAATACTTCTACTCCCACTATGAACCTCTAGAACTTTAGTGAGGGAACTAACAAAGGAATGGTCCAATCCTACTTTTCGTAAGATACCCTAATATTTCTCACACAGGAAGAATACGGCCGGTCGCGGTGGCCGAGCGGTTCTAGGCGCTTGAGTCTGGAACCGTGCAACTGGTACGGTCGCAGGTTCGAATCATGCCTCGGGCATGGATGTCTGTGATGTACTTTAGTTATTTAGGTTTAAGTAGTTCTAAGTTCTAGCAGACTGATGATCTCAGATGTTAAGTCCCATAATACTCAGAGCCATTTGAATCATTTGAAGAGTACGCTTAAAGAAAAGCTCTGTCAAAATTTTATGTGCTAACGTGCACTGTGAGTATTACTTAAAAATGTTAAAACTAATATTTAGATTAAAGTTCAGTCTTGATCACGTTATGTCTGTTTTAATGAGTAACCGGTTTCGGTTTTTTCTATAAAACCATCATCAGACCTGTGAATAAATTTTAAGAAATACTAGATACCAATTTTTAAATGAATGAAAAAGTCTAATGATGTCAAAAATTTTTAACAAAATAAAATAAAATTAGTTATACCCATTGGTCCCTTGGGTTGGTAGGTGGAGCTCTCCTTGCTGCTGTGCAGTCAACTGATGGTTATGAGTGCTGAGCACGAGCTTAAATATGCAGAGGCTCCGCCTACTTCCTGTCACACTACTTCATAACTGCCAATCAGCGTTCATAATATGACGCCATCGTCAAAATATAAAAGTAGGAAATACACTAATAACATAAAATTGATTCACTTAAATATCTGATTAACATATAATAGTTGTGTCTACAACTTATTTCTATTTTGGATAAAAACAGTGAATTACGATGTGTGATAGCTGTGCCCTCTATGGACAACCTTAATATTATTCAGTGCCAGTTACATCAAAGATGTAAAATCCTTGGCGTTGTGGTATATATCGATTCTACCAAGTCGCCTACATCACAATTGCATCTTTTTTGGATGCTGCAGAATCGTCTTGTTTTAACTGTAGTTTTTATGGCAATGTTCTTTATAGCATTAGGTTAGCAGCCAATAGTACGTTCCACATTATGTATATCTGAATAACTGATGAGACTGATGATGCAGCATATTTTACATACATTACTTTTGCCATGGGTATAACTAATCTTATATTTTTAAAAAAACAAAAGAGTAGATGCTTTTATTATAAAATTTCGTCAAAAAGGTCGTAATAATATTTTTCGCGAAAATCTAATTGTTCATTGAGCAGCATTGATGATTTGGTTTTCAGATATACATAATGTGGAACGTACTATTGGCTGCTAACCTAATGCTATAAAGAACATTGCCATAAAAACTACAGTTAAAACAAGACGATTCTGCAGCATCCAACAAAGATGCAATTGTGATGTAGGCGACTTGGTAGAATCGATATATACCACAACGCCACGGATTTTACATCTTTGATGTAACTGGCACTGTAATAATATTAAGGTTGTCCATAGAGGGCACAGCTATCACACATCGTAATTCACTGTTTTTATCCAAAATAGAAATAAGTTGTAGACACAACTATTATATGTTAATCAGATATTTAAGTGAATCAATTTTATGTTATTAGTGTATTTCCTACTTTTATATTTTGACGATGGCGTCATATTATGAACGCTGATTGGCAGTTATGAAGTAGTGTGACAGGAAGTAGGCGGAGCCTCTGCATATTTAAGCTCGTGCTCAGCACTCATAACCATCAGTTGACTGCACAGCAGCAAGGAGAGCTCCACCTACCAACCCAAGGGACCAATGGGTAAAACTAATTTTATTTTATTTTGTTAAAAATTTTTGACATCATTAGACTTTTTCATTCATTTAAAAATTGGTATCTAGTATTTCTTAAAATTTATTCACAGGTCTGATGATGGTTTTATAGAAAAAACCGAAACCGGTTACTCATTAAAACAGACATAACGTGATCAAGACTGAACTTTAATCTAAATATAACAATTTATTGATCACTGCATTCCAAAGATGTTTACCAAAATTGTGCAAAGTTTGTCTAGTCAGGCAATTGGAAATTACAAAAGGTTCAGAAATATTAGAACCAAAATTATGAAACTTGGTATGAAAATTAAATTTAATAAAACTTGCCTCATGGAACATATCATACCAAAATATGCTAAAATCAACATTCAATCCAAATCTAGTAATGTAACATATGTACAACAAAAGAGTAGTATTTTATGGATTAAATCTGAAATTAGAGAAGCTTTTAAGATAAAAGATTTTTTAAATGTCGAAATGTATAGTCTGCATTTATTGCTAAGTAATGAACTCTCACCTTTGATTTTTTCTATTTTACTAAGCAGCATTGATGAGAAAATAGATTTTTTACAGAAAACGATTACCCAAAGACATCAGAGAAAAATTGATTTACTCATAGCTAAACAACAAAATAAGCTTTCAGAAAAGGTCAACCATATACATCAATTCTATCCAAGGACAATGAATCTTACAGATATTCAGTTCACAAAGTCCGCAATATCACTACTTAACAAAGGCTTAAAATATAACTTAACTCCCCCACTAAATAATACCAACGTTAAACACATAATTGCTGATGTTATAGCAACAAGCAAAATATCGAAAATAAATAAACCTGAAGCATGTAAGATAGCCCTAAAAACGAAGGACTTAATTTTAAAAGAGAAAAATAAACTACATAGAAAAACTGAAGATAAAACACTTAAAAATATCAATAATAAACTACTAGCAGAGAAAGCAATTGTGGTAAAGGCCGATAAAGGAAATACCCTTGTAATTATTAAAGAAGACGATTATATATTTAAAACACTCTCATTTTTTAATGAAAATGGGATCGTTGAAGTAACTAAAGACCCCACTCCAAAGTTCCAGTTAAAGATTAAGAAACTAGTCGATGAAAATAATCACCTCTTGACCCCTGAGGAAAAAAATATGATGAAAAATATGAATCCCCAAATACCTAACTTAAGATCACAGATTAAACTGCATAAAAAAGAGAAATCTATACGACCTATTGTTAACTACAGAAGTAGTCCTTCATATAAACTAAATATGAAACTTAATAAAATTTTGAAAGCATTCTATACATATGAGAGCAACTTCAGTATCAAAAACAGTTATGAACTAACGCAACAAATCCACAATATAGACATTCCAACTAGTGCAAATTTCGCCTCATTAGATATTAAAAATTTATATACAAATATACCAATTACTGAGACGATTAATATAATTAGGGATAACTTAATACAATACAAAAATATAACTAAAGACGAAATAATCGAACTTATAGAACTACTTGAATGCACTTTAGATTACAATTATTTCTCGTTTAATACTAAAATCTATTGTCAGAAAGATGGCTTAGCAATGGGAAATTCTTTGGCTGGGACAGTGGCAGACATTTTCGTAAACCACACTGAGACGCAATTCATGAAAAATAACCCTGATATCGCAAATAAAATCATATATTACAAGCGATATGTAGACGATACATTATTACTTTATAATGGTTCAAAAGACGAAATTGAGAAACTTGCTATAAAATTAAACTCTATGCATCGGAAGTTACAATTTACAGTTGAACATGAAAATCGAAAATCTATTAACTACCTAGATCTCACTATAACTAATAACAATGGGAAACATTTATTCACCATATACAGGAAACCTACAACCACTGATGTCATTATTAATGCTACATCATGTCATCCTGACAAGTATAAAAAAGCATTTTTTAAGTCTATGATACACCGAATACTAAAATTACCGCTAGAAGCTAATGAGATCAAAAAGGAAATGACCATCTTAAAACAAATTGCAAAAACCAACTCTTTTGACACACGACAGGTAGATATCATTTTTAATAAAGTACAACAATCACAAAGTACTCCACTAATAAGTAATCCAAAATATACACTCCTGGAAATTGAAATAAGAACACCGTGAATTCATTGTCCCAGGAAGGCGAAACTTTATTGACACATTCCTGGGGTCAGATACATCACATGATCACACTGACAGAACCACAGGCACATAGACACAGGCAACAGAGCATGCACAATGTCGGCACTAGTACAGTGTATATCCACCTTTCGCAGCAATGCAGGCTGCTATTCTCCCATGGAGACGATCGTAGAGATGCTGGATGTAGTCCTGTGGAACGGCTTGCCATGCCATTTCCACCTGGCGCCTCAGTTGGACCAGCGTTCGTGCTGGACGTGCAGACCGCGTGAGACGACGCTTCATCCAGTCCCAAACATGCTCAATGGGGGACAGATCCGGAGATCTTGCTGGCCAGGGTAGTTGACTTACACCTTCTAGAGCACGTTGGGTGGCACGGGATACATGCGGACGTGCATTGTCCTGTTGGAACAGCAAGTTCCCTTGCCGGTCTAGGAATGGTAGAACGATGGGTTCGATGACGGTTTGGATGTACCGTGCACTATTCAGTGTCCCCTCGACGATCACCAGTGGTGTACGGCCAGTGTAGGAGATCGCTCCCCACACCATGATGCCGGGTGTTGGCCCTGTGTGCCTCGGTCGTATGCAGTCCTGATTGTGGCGCTCACCTGCACGGTGCCAAACACGCATACGACCATCATTGGCACCAAGGCAGAAGCGACTCTCATCGCTGAAGACGACACGTCTCCATTCGTCCCTCCATTCACGCCTGTCGCGACACCACTGGAGGTGGGCTGCACGATGTTGGGGCGTGAGCGGAAGACGGCCTAACGGTGTGCGGGACCGTAGCCCAGCTTCATGGAGACGGTTGCGAATGGTCCTCGCCGATACCCCAGGAGCAACAGTGTCCCTAATTTGCTGGGAAGTGGTGGTGCGGTCCCCTACGGCACTGCGTAGGATCCTACGGTCTTGGCGTGCATCCGTGCGTCGCTACGGTCCGGTCCCAGGTCGACGGGCACGTGCACCTTCCGCCGACCACTGGCGACAACATCGATGTACTGTGGAGACCTCACGCCCCACGTGTTGAGCAATTCGGCGGTACGTCCACCCGGCCTCCCGCATGCCCACTATACGCCCTCGCTCAAAGTCCGTCAACTGCACATACGGTTCACGTCCACGCTGTCGCGGCATGTTACCAGTGTTAAAGACTGCAATGGAGCTCCGTATGCCACGGCAAACTGGCTGACACTGACGGCGGCGGTGCACAAATGCTGCGCAGCTAGCGCCATTCGACGGCCAACACCGCGGTTCCTGGTGTGTCCGCTGTGCCGTGCGTGTGATCATTACTTGTACAGCCCTCTCGCAGTGTCCGGAGCAAGTATGGTGGGTCTGACACACCGGTGTCAATGTGTTCTTTTTTCCATTTCCAGGAGTGTATGAAGATGACATATATGGGAAACATATCAGATAGAATCACTAACTTATTCAAAAATTCTGGAGTAACAATAGCATTTACAACTGTCAATACCTTACAACAAAAATTAAGACATACCGTAAATAAAGATAATGGAAAATCTACCAGATCAGGAGTGTACAAGATCCAATGTAGAGACTGTGAGAAAATATATATCGGCCAAACAGGTCGAAATTTTGCAGTAAGGTACAAAGAACATACGTCAGGTACCTCACGAACAAAGTCTGTTTTCGGTCATCATATAACATTCAATAATCATGCTGAGGGGACTGTACAACAGAATTTACAAGTTCTTCATTATGCAAATAAAGGCTTACTTATGAATATCCTAGAAGAAATCGAGATATATGCTCATTTGAAAACCAAATCATCAATGCTGCTCAATGAACAATTAGATTTTCGCGAAAAATATTATTACGACCTTTTTGACGAAATTTTATAATAAAAGCATCTACTCTTTTGTTTTTTAAAAATATAAGATTAGTTATACCCATGGCAAAAGTAATGTATGTAAAATATGCTGCATCAGCAGTCTCATCAGTTATTCAGATATACATAATGTGGAACGTACTATTGGCTGCTAACCTAATGCTATAAAGAACATTGCCATAAAAACTACAGTTAAAACAAGACGATTCTGCAGCATCCAAAAAAGATGCAATTGTGATGTAGGCGACTTGGTAGAATCGATATATACCACAACGCCAAGGATTTTACATCTTTGATGTAACTGGCACTGTAATAATATTAAGGTTGTCCATAGAGGGCACAGCTATCACACATCGTAATTCACTGTTTTTATCCAAAATAGAAATAAGTTGTAGACACAACTATTATATGTTAATCAGATATTTAAGTGAATCAATTTTATGTTATTAGTGTATTTCCTACTTTTATATTTTGACGATGGCGTCATATTATGAACGCTGATTGGCAGTTATGAAGTAGTGTGACAGGAAGTAGGCGGAGCCTCTGCATATTTAAGCTCGTGCTCAGCACTCATAACCATCAGTTGACTGCACAGCAGCAAGGAGAGCTCCACCTACCAACCCAAGGGACCAATGGGTATAACTAATTTTATTTTATTTTGTTAAAAATTTTTGACATCATTAGACTTTTTCATTCATTTAAAAATTGGTATCTAGTATTTCTTAAAATTTATTCACAGGTCTGATGATGGTTTTATAGAAAAAACCGAAACCGGTTACTCATTAAAACAGACATAACGTGATCAAGACTGAACTTTAATCTAAATATAACAATTTATTGATCACTGCATTCCAAAGATGTTTACCAAAATTGTTAAAACTAATCATTTTTACCGAACGAAGAACATAATACAACAGCGGTCTGTACTATCCTTCCTGCCTAGCACGCGAATCGGCGAATAAGAGGACGCAGCCTGAAACGGGAAAGTGGCGCCACGTAGCGTGAAATTCAGAGTGCATACAAACAAGTTTTAACCACGTAAACCATATCAAAAAGTCTTCAGTCATTAATTTATTTGAAAATTTGCAGTTCATATTGACAGATAAACTGTTGCAGATGTAAGACGACTTCCATCAATCGTAACTTAAATTTGTTGACATTAAATATTTTGAAAATTTATTATAGCACAATTTTTATGATAATGTTTGAATAATGTATATTTTTCCTAATGTATGTTTTCCCTAACAGTGAAGCAATCAATGTTCATGGGCTTTAGTCGACATTAAAATGTCGAGTGCCTATTGGATGACGAAAACAGATGTTTAACTCTCACCAGACACACGCGATAAAAAACAAATTAATGTATTCAGGCACGTCACAGCAATTACTAGCTTTATTTAGACATATGTGGATTGGAGTAAGGCATGAACGTCGCTGTTTTGCATATTGTGCAGAGTAGCACGCATATTTTATCACACTCGTAAAATGTGATGAAGCAAACTGACGATGCAGAAGTGAATGAAGTTTAGCAATAGTGTTCTGCTAATAAATCTGATATGACATACGGCTAACGGAAATTATGTTGCCTCACCGTTTCCTCAAAAATGATTAAGACTGTTGATTTTTTTAAATAATTGAGAGGCTGAATCATATTATTAGTAGCGGGTGGAGTCCGACTGGTCTTAACAGATTTTTCGTTATTTCCAGGCCTAGAGTACCACAAAACTAAGTATACAGCCTTTTTTCTTAATTTTTGGCCTTAATTTACCTTGATGTTCCTGAAGACGGATATTAAATTTTAAATATAGGCCTATTGATATGATGATATGGTACTTATGACTGGAATTATTGTATTCGTACGTGTCACAGCGTTCATGGACTACACGAGCGACCTTTTTCGCTCCAGATGATGATGTGTGGTTTACATGAAACCAGATTGATTGTCTCTACACGCAGCGTTTTATGGGATGACAAGAAGCTTCGTCTTCATGACAGCTACGATATTTCTTTATATTGTTATCCACTAGTAACATTTCCTGTACACGTTTACTTGAGTGAAACTTCGTAATTCTGTAACTTCATTTCCCGTGCAAATTCCTGAACCTGTATAACCAAGTCGAAAAAGCTAGAAATCAGTAATGTTCGTCTCACATGGAACTCTAAGCACTCAGTGTTGATATCCCTCTGTAATGGTACTTTGACTGTCACGAGCAATTCTATATCATTGGAATAATTTTCATTTAACACTTCTGTGACTTTCATGTTGGCACACATTTCGTAATTCGTACAAATCTTACTTCCATTTACGCCATTCATGTTTAGATTTTACGAAACTAAACCGGCTTTCGACAGTTCTTATGTACAAACGTTTTCTCCCTCCTTCATTTAAGTAAGAAATTTATAGCTCTTTCTTTCCACAGAAGCTATTACTTTGCTTTATTTGTGTGGGCTTGGCTAGTACTCTGTTTTTGTTCTGAACTTTAATTAGCACAACAGTCATCGATCGAACCACAATTCATGGAAAAGACCATTTACATCCTGTTCCCTCTGTTGTTTTCACAATCATTCCACATCATTGGAATGAAACTCTAAGAACCTACCTAATAAATAAAACATATTTAGGTCTTCTGGAGAAGTAGGTGATTTCGATTTCATGTTTGCAAGGTTGAAAAAATTAATTGGACTCTACATTACTGTGAAAACCTGGAACCTGCACAAGAGTGACGTTATTATGAAACATATACGATGGTATCACAAAGAAATTCAATACATTGAAATTCCAATTGCCACTACTTGGCGATACTGCTAAGCCAACTGCTAATTACTATGGATATTAAATTCGGGGTAATAGTAACTGTGAACAGGTGTGTTAGAGGAACTATCAATGGGAACTGAAGTTCGCTTTACGAATTACGATCCCGTTGTCATATGATATCTGTTTACCGATGTGGTGTCAACCAAGGATACGTGCCTGCCGTGTTGTACCTGTGCTGTCTGCTACGGTTGCGGCGGGGTGTGTATTTCTGCAGCAGCCTGATGAGCTACGAATTTGGCTAATTTCAAAATTTTTGGAAAATATTTGCTGTGTGTCCTAGCAACTAAAAGTCTGGCACTATGTTTCTGTCGGTATAAAAAATTTCAGGGCAGGTTTCGATATGCTACATTGGACATTTTCCTTATCAGGGCAGAATGGGCGAGAGGAAAACAACGGATCGGAATTGTTTTCTGGACTGGAACCTGTTGAATCTATTGTAATGACACGTAATTATCTCTCTGAATGGAAGAGGAGGCAAGACACCCATTTGCAAATGTTTTGGAGTGGAGTGTTTGACTTGTAAGTGAACTACTATCGCTCACGTCTCCAGTTCTGTCTTTCTGGCTGTTGGTGAATTTCAACGCGATATAAACAGTTAGTTCTTAATTGTACACCCTTAAATTATACGTAATCTTAAATCGTGCGTCATACACTATACTTCAGTTTTACAATACGTTTAAATCCTTCAGTCATTAAGTTTCACAGAAGATAATATCCTGAAATGTACTCTTGGGGCGTAATGGGACTGGAAAGCGGAGGATAGTGTCCGGTTCTGCCAGTCATTCTCTGATCCACAAGGGTTTTCATACTACTCGTATATCTTTCTTTTGGTTCCTTACCTACACCAGACTGTGAGAATCCAAATGAGAAGGTCTGATACACGGCAGTGGGATATTAAATAACCCAATGGCAGTCTCAGTCATTTTATCTTCTGAAACGGGAGTTTCAAAAGCACCTGAGGAGTTGTATGTTCCCAAATCAACGCCGGGGAGACAAGTACGTAAAGCTAAGGATAATCATAATTACAAAATTTACAAATCAGCCAGCTAATTTAAAAGTTACTGCAGAGCGAGAGGACTAACTAGTGCTACACCTGAAGTCAATGGAGAACAGTACTATTATTCCAGTGATGAAACATCTCATAACTATATCATTAGCCCACCAATTAACAGAAAGGAATGGCTTACCACATAGATTTGACAAAAAAATTTCCTGCCTTGGCAGGATAATTGGACTATAGAATTTATTACTGGACACCCTACAATGTCTATTAGGGAGTCAGAAAATAAAGTTTAACAAGTTTTATGATGAAATTCCTAAAAATTTTGACGTTTTTTGGAATAATTTCTTTCGCAATAATTTCGCAAAAATTTACATAGCCCCATTCTTCCTTGTGGCTAGGGCAGAACCGAAACTACATAAGTATTTCGTCGGAAAAATATAAAAAATGCATAACATACAGCTGTAAGTGTTCTTCAAGAAAGATACGTTAGGTTATCAATGTCAAAATGTCGGGTGAGCCATCTGTTTACAGTATAAAGAAACACAAGAATTTTTGAGTTTCGTTGAAGCCTTGCTCTTCCGAATAAGCGCACACGAAACTGTTACGCAATCTACTCATCCAATCTTCAGAATTTTTCTGTAGCACCACATTTCTTAAGTTATATTCTCTTCTTGGCTGAACTGCTTATCGTCCAAGTGATAAATACAAAACAAAAACCATAAGACAAATAGCATTATAACTACGTGGCTACTTCTCTCGCAGCAGTGTCCTCTTAAGAGGTACCTCCACATCAAAGCCAAATGCTAAAATAGATGAAACTGGAATTATATATGGTCACCCGGGTACTGGCAACGTCACAATAACAGCTATAAACGTACATGCTCCGTGTATGAAGGCCAATTCCGCAGGCAAACACAGATTTAGAGCTAGTGAATACCTTGTGAACGTAAGTATGATGTCCACTAAACGAGAGACCAAAGATGTATAACTACGCTGGGTAACCCGGAATTTAAACAGAAACCTGTAAATCCACTAAATATTGAAAAGATCTGGTAAGTTTCGGAAAAAATTACTCGTGTCACAACCTTTAAGGAACATAGAGATGCTTTTCTGCTCAGCGATTTTCGGAATTCGTCTGTAGCCATGAATATTCATGAAAAGCGCCACCACATACTGGGAACTGATGAAGACATCGAATTTTGCATACACAAGATAAAGGCCAGGAGCTGGATCTGGTAGAGCAAACAGAGATTACAACACATAGCGTGGGATATCATAACACTTAAAGGAGCAGCCTGCAGATGCTACAAATAACTACTTCAAAAATTTTCAGCTCTTTTTTTAATATCTCTTAGTTATTAAACGACTTTTCGAGACAGGATTGGAATTCTGGGATATCCAGGATACTTATCTTTTTGCTTTCGGCATTCTATTTGGATTTCATGTTTACATTCACGACATTCTCACTCGCGGTAGTTCTGTGTTTGCCTGCGGGAGATGTCTTTCAAGGAGATATATGGGCCGTGTTCAAATATAGTTGTTGCTGCGACGCTCCCAGTGCCCAGGACAACATACGGAATTTCATTTTAATATATTTTATCACATAACGTTGATGAGGAAGCACGCCTTAAGATGACACTCC
The DNA here is from genome assembly GCF_023864345.2 of Schistocerca serialis cubense. Taxonomy (NCBI): domain Eukaryota; kingdom Metazoa; phylum Arthropoda; class Insecta; order Orthoptera; family Acrididae; genus Schistocerca; species Schistocerca serialis. The sequence goes on from NC_064645.1 coordinate 447,003,574, forward strand.
TGCAAGCATAGTAGCCAAATTACTTGTTTAGTATTTTTCTTCTTGTTTCTATTTCATGTTGATATCTCTGAGATTTTTGTATGGTTAGTCCGAGGATGATGGCTTGCCTTCGAAACTTGTAACTTCTAGTGTTTTTACTCCGTAAATATGTGACTGAACCGAATTTTTAGCACTGATTCTTGCAACCGCACCTCATATCCATTAGGGATAAAATAAAAACGTTAAGCTATAATACCAGGTAATTTTATATACCTTTCAGAAGGGTTTCCTTGTTTTCCTTTACTTTATGAAAATTTTTAATTACTACATATCCGCCCTACTAACTGGGCAACGCATGTGCAGAGTAATGGATGAAAATACTTGTCAAGACACAAAGGAATTAATCGTTAGCTACCAGATACAAATTCTCAACTTAATGACATACTACTGACGACCCCTCTTGCGTCATTCTCATTGCTCGCAGCATTTCGCTGATTCCCATAAGAGGTCATGCTCGGTGTGCATCTGCACTGAAGTGGCGATTGGCTGTCAGAACAGACAGCACGTACAAAATTATGGAGGGAGCGGCCAACGATCGCTTCAGGGTACATTCACAACAAGCTCGAACTCTTACGGGAATCGGCGAAATGCTGCGAGAAATGAGAATATTGGGCAGGGGGTAGTCTGTAGTAGGTTATTAAGTTGAGAATTTGGATCTGACTGAAGGCGTGCTAATGCAGTCCGTGCAGTTGTGGTGACCACTGTGTTCAAATGGCGTAGCGGTCACCACATCATCCAAGTAAATTCAGGTCAATGGAAGAACGGTAAGACAAGTACCCATTAACAAGTCTCTACGAAAAGGTTGTCCCCTTTCAACCTAACTTCATGCAATCGCACTCGAGCCACTCCTTGGGGGCGTTAACCACCGGCCATCAAGCATCACGCTGTGGGGCGTCACTTTTCGCTGTAGGGCATACGCTGACGACCTGATACTGCTGGTTCGTTCCAATGACGAAGATCAAAGCGTAGTAACCTGGATATAGCGATACGGACAGACCGCAGGCAGTCTTCTGAACATCAACAAGTCGGTGGCGTAGGGTATTGGGAGTGGTCTCGGACCAGAAGTCCTCGCTCCCCTCCCACCAGTTCCTGATCTGCAATATTTGGGACTTACGTTCAAGAAGGATGTGTGCAAAACAGCTGCAGCAAACGAAAGTTACTACAGACCATACGCGTGATGGTGCGCCAGAACATGCTCCGGGACTTGGAACAGTTACAACGTGTTGGATACCTGAACCTCTACGTGGCATCAAAACTCAACCATGTGGCATAAGTCCCCCCACTACCGATGCGGATAGGTCGCCGACTTCAGGCGGCCTTCAGTTACTACGTTTCCTCAGGTCATATATTTAAATTCCGATACGACTCTCTTTCCCTGCCAGTGCACAGAGAGGGGCTGGGATTGGTCAACGTCAGGGTGAGAGCAGCTTCCCTTTACATGAACAACACGAGGAAACGACGGAAAAGTCAACATACCCCTTTCACGGATCGTTTACTACAGGTCCTGATGCCAGCCTCTCACATCCCTCCGGTGATGGTTACGCACGCCGCACCACAGCTCTCCCATGTTTCGACCGCTATTCTTGATTACAACAGCTCGAATCTCCCCGCTACACGTCCACCAAAAGCGAAAGATTCTTATAACAACCTTCTGTTTGCCATAACGTGGTGGAAAACAAGTACCCTATGGTTCATCGGCCAAGAGTGTGGAAAACGATGCGTTCGATGTAGTATCAGATCGCCAACAAAAAATATGCGACACGACAATGGCTTCACGCTCTTGGACTGGCAGACTCACCTTAATGCCCAGATTGTCACCTCTTGGATGCCGATGAACACGGTTTTACAATAATATCGTCGTCCGGATTTTGGTGACTAACACAGAAGATATTGGCTTGCTACCTCCGGACCACGCCTGATATGACTAACCCTCAGACCATCCTCTGTCCAGATGAATCTTACTTTCCCGCCGCAAAATCTCATGCTCTTACATGGTTCAAAGGCATTATCGTCGCCTATATCTTCAGCGACGGAGAGAAAGAGTAGCTTGATGTCTGGTGGTTCCTACAAAATGTTCGCAATGCGCTCGAACGCACACCGAGGTACCGTAGGCTCTTCACAAATTATTTACGCAGTGTTTCTTTAATCCCCACTCAGTTGGGGAGTGCCGAGCTGCGGTTAATGTTCTGTGCCGCATCACACTTTACGGCTGAACGTCCTGCCGTTTCAGCGATGAGAGAAGGGAGAGACAGGCTGCTTCAAGGATTGCTGTTTTCCTTGAGGCACTAGTGAAGCAGAATGCCTCCGTTGCAGATACCATTCATAGGCGCTGTAGGAGATTTCAGACGACGATAGCGAAATACCAAATGGAACCAGTCACGGTAACTGAAGAACTTTTTTAGCTGGAATTGCGTTACTGATTTCCATTTTTATTTTTTGTTTACTCTTGGAATGCCATCTTTGTTGTTGTAACACTCAGTTTCTAGAATTATCATTTGTACACGTTTCCTAAATGTAATCACGTAAAAAATAAATAAGGAAATAAATAATAAAAAAAGTGAGGGAATTGTTAGGGCCAACGCCTAAAAAGAGTTAGTTCATTTCTGTTTTTTGGATTGGATTGTTTGGGGGAGGAGACCAGACAACGAGGTCATCGGTCTCATCGGATTAGGGAGGGACGGAGAAGGAAGTCAGCCGTGACCTTTCAAGGTAACCATCCCGGCATTTCCCTGGAGCGATTTAGGGAAATCACGGAAAACCTAAATCAGGATGGCCGGACGCGGGATTGAACCGTCGTCCTCCCGAATGCGAATCCAGTGTGCTAGCCACTGCGCCCAAAGGATGGGGCCACTCCACGCCCGCACCAACGTGGTGACCAACACAAAAGTTCTACTGTCCCCTCCGTATGCATGTTAGTTTTGAATCAGGCGTCACAGGATGCAGGCTGTGATGTTATCCATGCGTCTGGGTAAGACTACTCATTAACATGGTCCATCAGGAGATAGAAGTGGTCGAAAACGATCGAAGGGTAGCGGTTGTAAGAGCAGAGGAAAAAAAGTGTCAAGGCCAGCGCCAAGGGAAAAAAACCTCTGCGACAGTAGGACGGGTAGTAAGGGCAGTAGCGGCTTGCTATCTGCGACAGTGCATGCAAGGTGTGTTTGTGTTAGTTCGAGGTATCGTGCATCGTTATCTTTGTCGTTGTTGGAGCTTGTTGCGGCGCTTGCTGCAGTTGCTGCGTCCCTGCAACAGTTCAAGGTCGTTGTGGATTAGTGGGCGATCGGTCATAGATCGGCTCACGGACTGTGTAGGGGGGTGTGTGTGGCTGGTTTGCGTGCTGTGTACAGTACGGTTTCCCTGCGGTTGCCTGTTTTTCGGCTAGTCGCACATCTGGGTTTCCAGTAATAACTCTGTTGCAGGGGCTCGCCAGTACTGTCGTGTTAGCGTTCTATAGACCATAGATGTCTTTGGTCTGTTATGCTTCCATCTATGGTTGTGGTCGTAGTTACCCAGAGAAAGGATAAACGGGTTGCGCGAGTGTCTCGTGTTATTGTACAGTCGTGTGGAGAGTTTTTGGAATACCTGCAAGATAGTATCTAGCCGGTATTCCCGGTGAAGGTCCGCGATGCGTGTGTTGCTTATGATTTTGAGTACTTTGTTCTGTATGAGCTGCAGACGGCGCAGGCGAGTTGGCGCAGCGTATCCCCAGACAGGGGCTGCGTACGTTATCAGGGGTCTAATAAGTGTCATGTACATGGACCTAGACACCCTCCTGTTTAGTGTGCTACGCCTGTTAAGCATAGGGTAGAGTTGTTTGAGCCTCGCGTTAGCTTTGTTGGTCACGTGTTGAATGTGGTCCCCCCAGAGTAGTTTCCTATCCAGCCAGACACCGAGGTATTTGACCTTCTCGCGGAAACGTATTGGGCGTGTGTGTAGTGTTATTGGGTTGCAGTGCTGATGTTTGCGCAGTTGCTTCGGTCTTCTAGTGAACAGAACGGCCTCGCACTTGTCGACGTTTACTCTAACACGCCATTTCACCAGCCAAGGCTCCGTCGTTCTGAGTGCGGTTTGTAGTCGTGAGTTAAGGTTAGACGGCTTCCAATCTTGCGCAAGGATGGCAGTGTCATCCGCGTAGATTGCTACCGTCGTGTTATGTGTAGCTGGGAGGTCGTTGATGTAGAGGTTAAACAGTAAGGGCCCTAGGATACTTCCTTGGGGTACTCCTGCCTGTATACCATGTCGTGTCGATTGTTTGCCCTGCACGTCAGTGTTGAAACTCCTGTCCGTGAGATATGAGTGTATGAGACGTACGAGCCCGTCGGGGAACCCTGCGTCACTGAGTTTGCGTATTAGGCCGTTGTGCCATAGACGATCGAAAGCCTTTTCGATGTCCAGGAACACCGCCCCAGTTGCCTTGCTTGTGTTGTATCCGTGTGTTATGTATTCAACGACGCGGAGGAGTTGTTGTGTTGTTGAGTGGTGATTCATGAAACCGAATTGCTCCGGTCTCAGGGTGTCGTTTGTGATGCAGTGCCTGGTGAGTCGTTTTAATATTACCTTCTCAACGATCTTGCTGAGCGCGCTCAGCAGACTGATGGGTCGGTAATTTTGTGGGAGGGAGTGGTCTTTCCCCGGCTTCCTGAACATCAGGACCTTGGCCGTCTTCCAAAAGGCGGGGAAGTGTTGGTGTTTGAGTATGGCATTCGTAATGTGTGCTAGGTAGTCTACAGCTTTGTCCGTGAACTCCTGGAGGACACGGTTTTGAATGCCATCGTGACCAGGGGCCTTCCTAGCGGTGGTATGCATGATGGCCCATTTGATTTCTGCTGTACTAGCTTGTCGGATGTTGTTGCGCGCTGGTTGGGCCAAGATGCGTGTGACCTCCTGGTCCGTATCAAGTGTTAATGCTGGGTCTGAGGGATCCAGGTTCGGTGTGAATGACGCTGCGAGTGTGAGGGCCATCAGTACAGCTTTTTCTTCAGAATATGCTGGTCCGTCGGGCCCTTGTAACGTGGGGGTGTACAATTTCTCCCTGGTGAAGTGTCGGGCTAGCTGCCACACGCCAGGCCGCGTGGTGTCTAGCCCTTCGAGTTTCTGGTCCCACTGTTGTGTCTTGAATGTTTGTATTTTTTCCCGGATTATACCCTGGAGCCTGTTAATGTGCCGTTTGAAGTGCTGGCGCCTGGTACGCTGCCAGTGTCTCCTGAGGCGTTTCCTCATTGAGATTAGGCCCAGAATTTCCTGGGGCAGGGCAGCACTGTGTTGTTGTGGCGTGCGGATTGGTATGGTGTTGGCTATTGCGTCCTGGACGGCGCCGGTGAGGGTTTCGACTGCCTTGTCAATTTGGGCTGTCTCGTTAATCGCGTGGGTTGGTGGGATGCGACTGTCAAGCGTTTCCTTGAACTGGGTCTAATTCGCGCGCCTGTAGTCTAACATCCTGCGTTGTTCCATGTTCTGCAGTGTTTCTTCAATGTACAGTATAACGGGTTGGTGATTTGAGGGCAGATCGTTTTCAACGGCAACGTTGAGTGTCGTTGTTATGCCCTTGATGAGGGCCATGTCTAACACGTCTGGCCTGTGTCCCCTCCGGTAGGGAATGTGCGTCGGTTCGGTCGGCGCTAGTGTGATGTAGTTTCGTCCTAGTGCATGCTCGTATAGTTTCTTGCCGTTAGAGTTTCGTATTCGTGAGTTCCAGTCCGGGTGTTTTGCGTTAAGATCTCCAGCGGCTATTACGCGCGGTGATATGATGAGTATTGTGCTGATGTTGCGTGTTTTGATGTTTTTAGGGCTGTTGTATACTGACACCAGTGTAGTGTAGGCTCCGTTGAACATGACCCTGACGGCGGTTGCCTCTAGTTTTTCGAGTTCAGGGAGCACTATGTTTGTGTGTTCTATGTCTTTGTGTATGATGATGGATGTTCCGCCGTGACCGGAGCCGTCCGGTCGGTCGGTACGATAGACGCAGTAGCCGGTGAAGTTTAGTTGGTTGCGCGGTTTGAGCTTAGTTTCGCTCAATAGTGCGATAAGGATACCCTTACGCTCCATGAACGCAGCGAATTCCGCCCTTTTGTTATTGATCCCGTCTGCATTCCAGAACAGGATCTGTGTCAGTGTCTGGTTGTTTGCGATGGGGGCGGGGTGTGGTGTATTATCCATGTATGTGTGTAAGCAGTGTGGTGAACGCTGTTTGTATGGCAGCCCAGTACTGCCCGGGTTGGGCAGTCATGAGCTGTGTGAAGAGTGTGGCGACGGCCGCCCAGATCTTGTGAAGGATCTGGGTGGTCGTGTGACGGGGGAATAGTGTTTCCAATAAACCCCCAGATGTTGTGTTGGCTTTGTGTGTGTCGGCCTGTGGCTCAGTTGTGGTGTTGGCGGCCGCTGGTGCGGGTGTTGGCGTTATGGATGGGCTGGCGCTTGTGTTGTTGTTATGTGGAACATTTTGAGGTGCCTGTGTATTAGATGTGGTGGGGGGAGGACTAGTGTGTGTGCTGGTGTCGCTGGCTTGCTGACTGTGTGTCTGTGTGGCATTGTTTTGTTGTCGCTGGGTATTTTGTTGTGGTGCGCGTGTGTTCCCGCTCCTGTTTCCACGTGTTCGCCTACGCCTTCTCTAGGTTTTTGGTTCTGGGGTTCCCTGTGTTAGTGTGTTTTCTTGTGTGTCATGTGTAGGTTCGCAGGCAGTGGCTACAGGGGGTGGGGTCGTGTTGTTTCTGGGGGCTGGTGTTGGTACCGGTGTGGGTGCAGTGTCGTGTGTTGGCTGAGACGATTGTGTTGCTGTCGCAGCGGTTGTGATAGGTATGTGTGCTGGGCGCAGAGGTTCCGCGGCCTGCACTGCTCCTCCAGGGCGTGTAGCCATGGCGAACGACACTCCGTTCCTGACAGGGTTTGGTGCGGGCCTTGGTCGTGTTATGACGTTGGGTGGCTTCAACTGTTGGTTTTTGCGCCTCTGCGCCTCTCTGTATACGTTGCAGCCCCTGTAGTTGGCCGCATGGGCTTGGCCACAGTTGGCGCAACGGCGTATGTTTTCGTGTATTAGTGTGCATGCGTTGGAAGCGTGTTTGCCAGTGCATCCGCGGCAACGGGGTGCCAGGCCGCAGCGGAGGCCCGAATGACCGAACCACTGGCAGTTGTTACATTGTTGGGGGACCTGTGGCGGTTCGTAGGTTTCTACCCTTACGTCCATCCGCAGAAGGCTTTTTATCTGCAGAAGGCCGCGGGAGGCGGCCGTGTCGGCCATCTCGACCAGGTAGTGTGGTAGACGGTGGTGGGAGCGGAAGCCTGTCATCCTGGAAGCACTTTTGCAGTCGAATCCAAGGAAGTTAAGCGCCGCTTGTACTGTGTTGTTTGGGGTGTTGGGGTCCACTCCTTTTACCACGTACTGCTGTGTCCGTTCTTCGGCGGTCCTGTACGTATAGTGTTCGATTTCCTTTTCTTTGAGGAAGATGAGGAGATCTTTATATTCACTGTTAGTTGAGACGTACAGTGAGGCCCTATCCCCAGAGTACTTCGTGTGTAGCGTGCAAGGTGAGTGCCTTTCCGCGCATGTTGTGTTGAGGACGCTGAGGTCCCCGTAGTTCTGGGTTACGACTGGGGGAAAACCAGTCTTCTGTTGTGCGGGCGTAGCTGCGGTTGGTACATGTGTGGTGTTGCTGACCGCAGGTCGGGTCGTGTTTGTTGTTGTATTGGTGTTCCTAACCGGAAGCGCGGGTTTTGGTGTAGGTAGCAGCGCCTTTCGGCTACCTTGCGAGTGTGGTTGCTCGCTTGTTTGCGTGGTGTTTCTTAGTTTGCGTCGTGGGCCCTCCACCTGCCAGGGCACAGTGTAGTGTTGTTCTGTGTCCGCATCTGCGGCTGCCGGTTCCGCCGTTGGAGTCGGCTGCCGCAGTGGGACAGTGGTGCATGAGTCACCAGATGCAGGTGAATGTAGTGTTATGTGCAGTGTACTTGTCCGCGTGGGGGACTCACTTGGGCCGCAGAGGTCGGTTATCAATCGACGCTGGCTCAGCAGTTCCTGCGCTTGCGCAGCGCCACTTCGCCAACTCGCTCGGTACATTTCTGTTTTTACGGCAGAGTTAAAGTGGCGGTGCCAAGGAGGGGTTGATTTGATTCTGTTTCTTTTAATTTTGGAGATTAAACTTGCCTAAATGAGAAGATAGGTCCAAAAAAAAGGGGAATCAAAAAATAAAAAAAAAAATAAAAAACAGAGAAAGTAAGTGGGACACCTGGCTTCGTTTTCTGGTCTACCACAAATTTTCAACTTTCCCTGCTGTCTTTAATTCCTTTGTGTCTTGATTCATATCGGTTGCAGAATCTAAATAGTGTCAATTCTTTCGGACATGTCCAAAAGAACATACACCACATGCATATGTAGATGATAGTTATTGTACGTGCGACTACAGTATCGTCCAACTGTAGTTCTTTTACGCCCAGCTTCTAGCTACTACCGACAATATGCACGGAATGAAATTTTGTGAGTCGCTTTTTCTTGAAATTTTTCGTACCTGAAGCTCAGTTTTCGAAGACAAAACGCCAAAAGTTTGTTTCACTCAAATCACGGAGACGAAATAATTCGTTTTCCAAGTTTCCAAATGTTCACTACTCACGAACACTGCTGTTTACACTTACAAGTCGTTGATTTTCTTGCTCTTGACCACTTGTGAAATTTTCTGTAAAAACTTCTGTCACCCGTCATAAATATTCTCTTGGCGACACAGAACTTGAACTTATTTCCTTGATGTACTCTTATTACTAGTTTCAATGTACTTCCTCTAGTACTGTGACATAGAGCAGTGGTCGTCAGTAGCTGTGATGCGGGACTGCTCGCGCTCTGTTTGCTTTCGACGTCAGATTATGCGTACATCTTGATAACCACAAATGACAACACCGAAACCGATACAAGTTCTCACAAGTACTAGGCAGAAAAATATATCACGAATGTATCACAGGAGTAGGTTACACGTCAACAAACGGCAGAAGGTTGATTACTTACCCGACGCGAAACCACGGCGGCATGTAGAAGCAGAATGTAACTCAAAGGTCCGTCAAGACAGCATCCGCAAGCAGTGCACGAGGACGAAAAATTAAGCAAATTAAACACTTGACATTAGCGCTTTATGTAGCACTGTGTGCGTAAATATACAGGCGCTGGGAAATTCGCAGATTCGAGCACCACTGTGCGAGTTCTCTTATGCAAAGAGTACGCAAACGATTCACAAAATTTTGTTCCATACATATTTTCGGCAGAAACTGGACGTAAAAGAACTACTATTCGAATTTGGCGATAATGTAATCACACGCTTAATAGGTAACTTTATATATAGCGTGTGTGTGTGTGTGTGTGTGTGTGTGTGTGTGTGTGCACGCGCTTTTCTGTGTGTGTGTGTGTGTGTGTGTGTGTGTGTGTGTGTATGTGTCAACGCTTTCGGACTGCTGTGTGGAAAAACCAGTATCGAAGATTGGCGAACATTTCGAAGAGTTAGAATATGAAGCATTTACCGTATCCCTCTCTCCACGATTTGAATGAAGAAACCTTTGAGTGTGTTGTGTTCGGAAACTGAGCCTCAGATGCAAACAAGTTCAGCAAAATGCGAGGTGATGAATTATCAGTGGGACATAGATACAATTCCTTCGGCTAAGAGAAATGTTGGCGAAACACTACATGGACTATTTATTCCACTGATTAAACGTGGAACAGTGTAAAACATCTATAAAGTTTGAAAAAACTCCGCCCAAACAGACCACCGACCGACCGACGCATCACTCTCACTTGTGTCATTTGATGCAAATATGGAGGGGCACGTGGTCAGCACACTGCTCTCCCAGCCATTATCAACTGTCATGAGTGGAACAGCTACTTCTCAGTCGAGTAGCTGCTCAGATGATCTCACGTGGCCTGAAAGTACCCTGCTTGCCAACAGCACTTAAAACACATGGACTGTCGCCCATGTAAGTGCTAGCCTAACTGAAAGTGCTGAACATCGGTGATCCGACGAGAACCAGTGTTACCACTGTGACAATACCGTTGGCAGAAAGTTTGGTTCATTGGTTGAAGTGAAAGGGACTAAACTACAAGGTCATCTGTCCCTTCAACTGATATGTGGCAAATCAGGATTAGTTGTCAAAGAAAGGGGTCGAAAGGCAAATCCTGGAAATCCTAAGTGTAACTAACGCAATAAAAATAGAGATAAAAGCTAAGAAAAAAGACAGTACAGACATGACGTTCACAGATCAGTCAAGGCAAGGCATAGAAACCTAAAAATGAAAAAAAATGAAGACAATAGAAAGGTGGAAAGTCCCAACTAGGGCCGCCAAGGGACCAGGGAGAGGGAGCAGGGGGGGGGGGGAGGGGGGTTAAAAGGGGCTTTCCTTACCCCTCGAGCAATCAATGACCCAAAAGGCTCTCCCTTACAGGGATGAATAGAAACCACATCCACAGGCAAAAGCTAACACCAGGTCAGCCGAGTTGTTGCCAATAGAGGTATCTTGTGAGGAAGATTGATATCCCGCCTTAAACCAGCCAAATTAGGACAGTCTATAAGTAAGAGGGCCACCATCAGGCTGCTCATAAGCGGTGAGGGGAATCCCCACGCCTGAGAATGTTTCGATGGTTCACACAAGTGTGGCAAATGCAGATGAAATCTACAATTATGGATAACGGGATGTAAGGCGAAAGGTCAAGGCCCATGTACGAACATGTGTTATTTCGTTACTATCTTATTGACATAAACACCTTTGAAACAGATTGGCCTTTGCCATCACAATTTCAGTTAGTTACCACACAGATTGTATAAGGTATCTGACCTCCATTATAGGGAAATAAAAACAGGTAGGCCTTGCTTTATAAGAGCTCTTTAGTTAGAAGAGAACAGACAGGCCTTCAACAATAACAGATTCTGTTAGATGAGATTACAAAATAGAAAACATGCAGGCCTTCTGTAATAACAGCTTCAGTTAAATAAGAACACCAAATAAAAGACAGGCAGGCCTCTTTAATAACAACTTCAGTTAAGTGAAATTACTAAACAGAAAAATAACCAGGCGTTCTTTAGTAACAGCTTCATGTAAGTAAAATTCTAAAATAGAAAACAGACAGACCTTCAATGATAACAGCATCAGTTAAGCAACTTACCAAATGTGAAACTGGCAGGCCTTCAATAATAACAGCTTGAGTTAAGTAAAATCACCAAACAGGAAACAGGCAGGCTTTCTTTAATAACAGCCTTAGTTATGTTAGATTACCAAATAGAGAACAGGCAGTCCTTCAGTAATAACAACTAACACACCAAAATCCAAGATTTAACTGGAGTTCACGAATTGAAGTTGAAGCCACATGTAAGGTTGATTGACAGCCGGCTGCCATTGGTTTATTGGTGGCGAGAGTCCTGCAGCCCGTTTCTTGTTAAGTGACAACTACTTAATCAGACTATAGGCGTCTAATCCAGTCAGAACAAATGACATCTGATTCCTTCGCTCAAACGTTCCACAGGTTCAGCGACCATAACCTGAAGAAGCTGTTGCCTTGCACGTGGGTCTGACACCGATGACTACAAAAGATCCGGCAGACGAACACACCACGAAATTGCTGCACCAAACCATCTTCGAAAAATTAAACTCAATGTTCCGAAGCCGTGCTACAAATGTGAACCCAGAAAGTCCGCCTATATTTAACAATGTGCGTGGGTTTGGAATTACATTCACATCCATACGATCTATGTATTCCCAATGTTTAGGAAAGGATACACGACATGTTGAAAGTGAAATGTAATGAGAATCAATCAATTCGGTTCACCTCTGCCCCTCCAGTACTATAAAATATGAGACAACTACGATACAGGAAACACAGTATACAGAACTTGATACTACTAAAAAGCCGCATGTAAGGTTCACTGACAGCCGCCTTTCACTGTGAAGTTAGCCTGTGTTTTGTCAGATGTCTGAACACGGGGTAAAGTTATTGTATATTATATTTACTCATGTTGTTAACGGAAATGTAAAACAGGAATAGCATACTCAAATGTATACAACATTGTAAGTGTAATCCACTTAATGAAATATTTATTAAACGTTTGCGTATTGAATGTAGGAAACGTAAATTTTATGAAATTTGTAATAAAATAATATGCCAGATAGGTCAAAAATAATATCTCTATTGTAATCGATGTAGTTGTTGGTGAACAAAGGGTGATGGTTCTACGTTAAGGGACTATCCCGTCATGCAAAGGAAAAAAGCAGAAATATTTTGAAGTATTGATTAGACAGCTGTATTGAGTGCGGATGAAAATATTGTAACGAAGGGAATTTAAAGTGAAGTGATTTTGAACAAAAAGAAAGAAAGGAAAAAAGAAAGTCCACGTAATGAAGAGTGTTGTTATGAATGATGATGGCAATGGCGCCCTGTTACTACGGTGCGACGATCTGTAAGCTGACGTAGCGTATGCAAAAGTTGTTTAAAGACTGCTGAGGCTGACTAAGAAAGGAGATAATCCTTTTGGAAGACAGAAGAAGGAGAGGAATTGGCCTAAGAGAAGAGAAAAGTTAAATAGATCAAGAATTTTCTAATGTCTGACGGCAACAATTTCAAGTTCTAAGAATTTTGGATAAATATCTGGACTGCTGTTGCAGACGTTTGGGCTGAGGGATCGAGAGGAAAATTGAACGGCTAATGAAGTTAGGAGTGGTTTTACTCGTCAGTGAACGAACTCTTTACTTGATGCGTGACTGTTATGTTAACTTATTGATTGGCGACCCCATAGAGTGTTGTGTGCGCTACGACCATATGATAAATGAAATTAGGGGGTCAGCATTGAGATTGTTTCATAGCTTCTGTTACTGCTAATAACTACACACCAATGCCTAAGAGCTTTAATTTGTACGCTAAAGCACTGAAGATGATCATTACGTGATCTAAAATCGATTTTCTGTTAATAAATCATCAAAATTATGGACAATGTTGACTTTCCTTCTAATTTTATTCTGTTAACATTAGTATGAAGTGGACAAATGTTTCATAATTTGTGAGGTCACAGTACGTGATTTATGGAAAACAAAAGTTTTAAATAAATGTGCAAGCTGTCATAAATATAGTCATATTGCTGGAAGCTCATTGTTGAATTTTTATACGGTGTTACGAAAGTAATTCGCAGGCAAAACCCACCCAAAAATTTTCGATAGAGTACAATATTTCTTGTTATTTGGATGTTTTCTGGAGCTGCATTTTTCAGTGGAAGTAGTTTTCGGCAGATTTAGTAAGTTTTAAGTGGTCCAGTGAGTTTCACACAGCATCCAGCGATACCCGACAATTTACAACCAGAATGAAAAGATTCTCCGGAACATATATTACACAACAGATGGAGAACAATAACACGGAGGTATTTATTATGGGTCAGAAAGTCATGATAATCTCAAAATAGATTTTGGCGCGTATATTAATTGAACAGGAAAATATTCACTTCCAGATTCGGGAAGATAATCACTAGTGGCGTAATCTGTGTGAGTGGTGTAATACCGAAGAGAAGACAGATATCCTTAGCGATGCTTTGCCGAGATGCCAGACTGCTGTTAAAAATCTGTCTATCCAATAACAATGGGAGCAGTCCAAACGGCCTCATCCACAGGGGCTGGGGATGGTCCTGACAAAACAATTTTTCCACAAATTAATCAGTTCAAGTTGTCTTCACTCAAATAATGAAAGGAGGGCCTCTCTTTATAGTTCTAATGCAAGATATTTTCTAGGAGAAGACTGAATTCCTCCGCCATGTTAGTGTCTCTCTCATTATTTATAATCTTCCTCTCTCTGGTATTACCCGGTACTTTTCCATTCGAGTTTTCTAGAAGCAGAGGATAGGATTTCCGCTTCTCTTTATCCTAATGAAAAGATATTACAAATTAACGGTGATGCCAGCTAAACCAAAAACTCTCACTCATTCAGTTGGCGGAGCAATTATCCTCGCTGTGTCAATGGCCAGTGGAGGAACATACGCGTTTTTTAGGCGAGCCAAAGCGGAACTCAGGTAATAAAAGGCAGGGACGACTCGGTAACTAGTTTCAGATACAAAAATGATGCCAGCACTAGGAGCCAAGGGCTACACGTGCCACACTACGACGTGAAGCAGTCTTCTGATTGCTGCAGATGGACTTAGAAGAATTCGGGTTATGATGACACAGCGCTGAGTTTATAGATGACACTGACTACTTCGATTTTCTTAAGACACTGAAAGTCACACGCAAAGTTTTATTAGGCTTTGCTCACTATAATGCATAAACCATTCAGTAGATAAATTCCATAATACCAGCACATTTACGATTCTTAATTCACAAATGGAACATGCAACAACTGTAGCTCCGAGTGCCATACCGCCTTTGCGTCAGTTTAACGAAAAAGAAGAGGAACAGCTCGAGTGGTTACAACAATATGAAGTCCACATCATTGTCCATAAAGTATCATGTACGGTGAGACTACATTACTTTTTGTCAACGGTAGAATGTGCAGTTTTTCGCCTCATTCACAAATTCTTCTCTAACGCCACTTCGAGTGAATTTCCTTATGATCAGGTTGTAGGTTCCCTAACTGACAATTATGAGCAAAAATTGAATGTGGTAGGAACACGGTATCAATTCTTTCACTGCAAGAAACGGTCAGAACAAATGTATCCCAAGTGGGTAACAGATTTGCAGGGCATGACGACGTAGCGCAAATTCAGCTGTGCTCATGGTGCTTGATATTCAGATGTTATGTTGCGTGATGCGATCAAATTTAGAGAACAGTTTTGAAACAGTCAGATCCATCACTTCATCATGTAGTTCCATTTATAGATCAGTATGATTCAGGTGCCGTAGTGGCCTATAAATTCGAGCAGCCACAAATTTGTCAGGTTGAGTCGTCCCTTGCTGACGTTTGGCTCAGTAGGCAGCAACAGCATGCACGCGCCAAGCCACGTAAACAGTTCTCTAAATAGGCGGCTACATGAGTGAATACAATTGTGTTATGGTTCAAATGGCTCTGAGCACTATGGGACTTGACAGCAGAGGTCATCAGTCCCCTAAAACTTAGAACTACTTAAACCTAACTAACCTAAGGACATCACACACATCCATGCCCGAGGGTGGATTCGAACCTGCGACCATAGCAGTCGCGCGGTTCCCGACTAAAGCACCTAGAACCGCTCGGCCACTTCGGCCGGCAATTAACTTATACCCTCGGTGCTATTCATGACACAAATTCCAAAATTGCCCGTCGAGATGAGAACAGTGTAATGCTTGTGGAAAGACAGTTCGCGTACAATCCACATGTTTACAGCGGAACAAACATAAGAATTCTGTTCCCTCACAAAAATCTAGTCGTAAGGCTCATGTAATCAGTGCAGTGTTTTCAAAGCCTGCTGCTGCAATTGTCAAAACTAGCAAGCAAACACTCTCTTCAGTACTACGCCAGTCCAACCAACTTTTTGTGCATTTGCATCTTAGTGGGAAACGTGTGATATTTCAGCTGGGCATGGGTGCCTCTGTTACACTGCTGAATCGTAACACATGTGAATTTTTAGGGTCCCCAGAACTGTCTAAAGCTAGCACGAACCTGACGGATTATAAAGGACAAGACATTCCCTTCAAGGAAAATGTGTTTTTCCTGCCATGTATCGCTTTCTGTGCTACAATCACGTGATAGTGACAACATATTTGGCCTTGATTCGTTTGATTTGTTAGGCTTTCAAATTCAGGACAACGTGTTGTCAGTGACCACATTCAATACCGAAGACAGTATAGCTAGCTTGTTGAACGATATCCTTGAACTCATTTCTGAAGGTTTAGGCAAGGCTAACAATTCTGTTGCATGTATTACTATGAAATACAATGCTCAGTCGGAATTTTGCTGGGCAGAACTGTTCCCATTGCATTATGGGACAAAGTGGCTGCTGAACTTAATGAATCGCGAGACAGCGGAACTATTAAGCCAGTTGACTTTAAGTCGACAGTCAACCCGCAAACTCTGATTGATACTTATCCACTCATAAGCCCAGGGGTCTCATGGACAGATCAGGCGCTGGTCACTGCTCTTCAAAAATTGATTTCCGAGACGCATATCTTCAAATACCAGTAGATGAAGAATCTCAAACCGTGTATGTTGTGAACACTCATTTGGGCTTATTTAAACATATCACTTCGCTTTTTGGCAGTGCTTCTGCACCCGCCGTTTTCCGACGGTATTTGGAACAGCTGACTGCCCAAGTACCAAACTGTTCAAATTATTTTGACGATATTGACGTATCAAGTAGCACACCTGAGGAAGACATTGCAAATTTGTGTGCTTTATTTCTTGTGTTATCTGATACAGTACTCCACGAGATGGACCATTGCCTGTGGAATTACTCCACAGCTGCCGCCATCGGATGCTGTCCTACCTGCTCCACCCTCCTCAGCATCCAGCCTTGGAAGAAGGCCGCTGTGTCGCCTCTCGCCATATGATATTGTGTTTTTCAGGGTTTTTAGCGGCAGTAGACGGTGGGCCCAAGGCGAGATCCTTCGTCGACTTGGCGCATGCCTGTGTCTCATTTCAGGCCCAGACGGATTGTAGCGCCGACATCACAATCAAATTCGCCCCTGTCATATACACAATGATTCTTCTGTATCTCTTCCCCCAGACTCACGGATGCCAAAAACAATGCGGCCACAGCAGCCGCCAGAGGATGTCATCACGGCACGGCGGGTTGACCACATGGAGACGGAGCCTTCGCCTCCTTCTCCTCCTCTTGTCCTAGCGATGGGGCTGCACACGCCCACGCCGCTGCAGCCGACGCCTGCCTCCTCCCCCCACCCCCTCCTCCACCGTTGTCGTGCTCCATATATGACGACAGTCTGTGTCTCTCTCAGGGGCGGGGAGGGGGAATGTTATGGCGTAAAGTTAGCGCTGGCACGCCAGTCAGGAATGAAAGAGAAGAGATGGCTGTGAGAAGAAGTCAGCCTACTACACTCTAACTGACCTTCCTCCAGGACAACATCTCGACAGCAGCGCCCCCTAGGAGAAGACTACGTAGGCGCCGCACCCGACTGTTACGAGACGACTTCGATAGTAGCATCAACATAGCCACTTCTTTGGAATCTCTATGTAGTCAAGAGCTATGTTTGCCTACTCCAAAGAAGACTGATTATATTGAATGCCACTCTTTTTTAGCGACACATCTATCAAAGTTAAGTAAGTGTATCTTGTCTTAGGTTATAAAACTCATTAATACCAGTTGTTTGGCTGATAGTCTAGCGAACCGACTATTTAGGATTAATAGACACAACAAAGAGAAGATAAGATCGTAGCGAGAATTGAACTTAAGCCGACTAATTAACACACGATTAAGTTTTTTTCCAGTCATGGCTCCTACAGTTGTCTGCACCAATATTCGATCATATGTTTCGATATGCATGGAATGCTGCGAAACTGTGTGAAGACCGATAACTGTTTACGAATGTAAATCAAGTTTGTTTTACAGTTAACACACTGAGAGAGCCGGCTGGGGTGGCCAACCGGTTCTAGGCGCTACAGTCTGGAACCGCGCGACCGCTACGGTCGCAGGTTCGAATCCTGCCTCGGGCATGGATATGTGTAATGTCCTAGGGTTAGTAAGGTTTAAGTAGTTCTAATTTCTAGGGGACTGATGACATTAGAAGTTAAGTTCCGTAGTGCCCAGAGCCATTTGAACCATTTTTGAACACTGAGAGAAATCATGAGTATTGGAACAGGGCCGGTACCATTCCAAAATACCGTCACCCCCCCCCCCCCCCCCTCACGCCTACGTATACGCGCTAGACATGAAATGTTTTCATAACACCGTCACCTTTCCAAAGCATCGTTAGTCGACAAGGTCGCACGCAATGTATCCGGCATGTGTTGACTCTCTAGTCTTTATTACCGGCGCGGGGTTGTGACATAGAGAGAGAGAGAGAGTTAGCGCCATCTCTCCCTACGCACGCAATGTATCCGGTGGGGTGGTGGAAATGGCTGTATCCAATACGATCCCTTAATTGAGTCACATGTTCGACTTCTACCAATAGGATTCAACTATCTTATGACCTCATTGTAGGACATATATAGGTTAAGTTCCGGGACCTCAGTCTTGGTCACTCAGTCAGCGGAAGACTAAGAAGAACAATCATGAAGCACCAGTCAACCTCCAGTGCAGTCACTCAGAATAGGGTCAAACGGAAAAGTAAGTATCATATTTCACATTATTCTATCTCGTTCATTATCCTTATTATTCAATGTTTTCACTTATTCGCTAATATCTAATCATTCATCTTCTTTTTTCAACAGAGTCAAACTCAACCATGCTTAGCTCCGCAGACGCGTCCGAACCTGCATCACCATTAGCTTCGTTAACCATCTCATCCGGACCTACACCAGCGACAGCCGACTCATTTGATCCAGTAGCGACCTCGTGGGATCCTGTAGCTTACATGTTGGAGCAGGGCAAGGAGTTGCTGCTCTCCGTCCCACTCAGCAACTTGTGTGATGAAGACGCTCGATCTACTCACCACACAACGAATTCAACCACTGATGGTGTTAAAGATCAACTAAATGGTGGTCAGTACTGGATGCCTACATATAACTCATCACAATCGAACACTCCCGTGATAGTGCAACCACCGAGTTTAGATACTGTAAATAAAAAGAATACGTCTAGTGCGGCTACGCTATTCACCACGACATATAATTTAACCTCCAGTGGTTCCAAACGTGTGAACATTGCTATAGACGTCCATCATGTCTGGGGGATCCAAGCTATAATGGAGATTGAAAATATTTCCAAAAGTGTTAAAGTCCCGATTTCCGAGTTCGACTGGGCCGGGATCTGTCATGCAGGGCGCTACATCAATCAACAAATGACCACCGAATATGATCCAACTCATCCCCCACCAGAAATTCGTCTTGCCGATGTCACCCTTTCCATTACTACTGTATATGATGACTGCGCCTTATGCATTAAATCAGGTGTCGACAGCGTCTATCTAAGGCATCCGTCAGTTATCAAATTATTCAACCTAGACTCCTCTATACGGTTTGCTCTCGAGAGACTGAATCGTTGGGTTCCTAGCATAGAGGCAGCATATAGTGATGTTAAAAACTCTCTACGTGTTAATAATATACATATTGACGATTTTGAGCAGCATCTTTGTTCGCATATGGCCATTAAAACTACCGACATCCAATTGAAATGCGTGTGCCAAAAACCAGAGTACTCAGAGTCACCTATCGGATTGCGTGAGATACGTGCAGAATTTATTGCCAACCAAAGAGAATTATTTGGTATATATTGTACAGGTTCTAAGAAGAAACCTCAGAAATAGTACATCCAACGTATGATTTTTAAATAAATAATTTATATTTAATCTTATCTCCTGTTTCTCTTTTATTTCAGACCACCACTCCTATTATAATCAAATTGATCCAATAATTTTTTAATTCTACTCAAATTATGACCATCTTACTCTTCATACATGTGTTCCTCGTGTAGGCAGTATAGCTCAATCGGTTAATTGATCGAACTATACTGGCTACACACAAATATTATTATTATCCTCTCAGTTATATTTTCTATATATGTCAAGTACTTGTTAGTACATGGCTCATTTACTATCATGGCTGGCTGGGTGAAGCACCCTCACCACAAGGACTTTGTTGTCGGTGACTGGTCATGTGAAGATTCAAATGAAGAGCAGAAGAAGAAGAAGAACAAGAAAAATGGAATTCTCCTTCCCGATAATATAAGAGCAATTATTGTAGGCCCATCCAACTGCGGCAAGACTAATGTCCTCATGACTCTGCTAACTCATGTGCAAGGTGTCCGATTTGAACATGTCTGTCTATTCTCAAAAACACTCTTTCAACCCAAGTATCAGCTATTGCATGAGATATTTCGAGGTGTAGATGGCGTTACATACACAACATTCAGTGAAAGCTCTGATATCCCCCCACCTGAAGAAACAAAACCAAACACAGTATTCATATTTGACGATGTTGCAGTAGAAAACCAAGACCAATCGCAAATATTTCTCTTTCGGTCGCCATATGGGTGCTGACGTATTTTATCTAAGTCAAACACATTCCAGAATCCCCAAACAACTTGTTAGGGATAACGCAAATCTCATTATAGCCTTCAAGCAAGACAATCTTAATTTAAGACACATTTACCAAGCACATGTGGGGCCGGATATGTCGTTCAATGATTTCTTAAAGATACGTGCAGACTGTTGTAACCATTCACAGTATGGGTTTCTCGTTATTGATAAAACATGAAAACTGTATGATGGTAGATACAGACGAAACTTTCAAGAATTTTTGCATATATAACAAGGTAATAGACGTTAGCACATCAGTCTACGTCATACCATGGACAAATTCGCGCGTATGTCCACCTCTGAACCTGAGATGATTGGTGTACACAGACGGAACATTCGCTTGTACATGGATGCGAAAATCCAAGCTATGGCTCTTAAAGTTGCAAGTATGCGTAGGGAACTAGAGACCTATTACCAAACCCTTCTGAGAATTGTGAATCAGTTAAATGAGCTAGTTAATCAAGTCAGTAAGAAAGTAACCGACTTAACTGAAAAGGTCGATCATATTCAGAGAAAAATAGATGTAGACCTGATTTTTGTCGATAAGGGCGATCGTGATCATACTAAGAAGCTGAAGATAATGAATGCATATATAAAGCCTCATGTCGCAGAGACGTCTGATTAGTATACGTTGAGATGTCGACGACCAAACAGAAAGTCATTCAAGCCCGTAAAGCAGTCCGAGAGAAATTACGGTTGCTTAGGTTAGGGTATATTGATCGTCAGCAAACACTAAGAGAGACCTTTAAGCCCGTTACTGAGTCTCTCCGACAGCACTCACCAAAAACAAAAACGACCCAAAACGACAGTCAAGCCATTGATGAATTCATTATTAGTCACGCACCAGGCCAGATAGATAGAACATTCGGCGTTAGCCCGGGAAGACCATACATGTTGGGCACGCATCCCATAACTGTAACAGAAGACAAAATACAAATAGCTGATAGACAGTTTGACCGAACACCAGGCTTAATGAATCTTATTTTCCTAAGACCAACTAAAAAACCTATAAATTATTCAGTTAGTGATAAGGACACGTATCGTCAAATACTACACATGACTGGTGTACACAAGATCACCAAAAGCCTAACCAACAGGAAGTATAAAACCATTATAAAACCAATACTTGAAGACCAAAACAACAACAACGGTGCCAGCAGCGGAGATGGTATTGACATTGGTCTTAAGACAGTGAACAATCGAGTTCCTCAGTATATATATTATGACGACCCCAACGAACTAATAGATCGACTACGTCTGCTCATGGCATCAGCTGCTGCAGGTAATACAGCTCATTCGAATGAAGTTATCTCCATAATCTCTGAGCTTCGAGAGAGAGGTATCATCGAATAAGTATGGAGACCGTAGTTCGAGAACTACACAAACCAGCACGCAAAACATACCCGCGCAGGAATGTCATGATTAAAGGGATGGATGACTTGTGGCAAGCTGATCTTGTAGATATGCGACAATATTCACATGAGAATAATGGCTTCAAATACATTTTAATTGTTATTGATACATACTCCAAATTTGCATGGGCAGTACCAGTCAAGACAAAAACCGGACCAAATGTCGCTGATGCTTCTGAACGCTTGCTACAGATAGGAACCAATCGATGCCCGGACAATCTCCAAACCGATCATGGTGGTGAGTTCTACAATAGGTACTTCAAGACAGTGATGCAGCGGTATGGAATACATCACTACTCGACATTCACTCACCTGAAGGTAAGTATCGTAGAGCGCTTGAACAGAACAATAAAAGGCAGAATGTGGATGCGGTTTAACCTTCGTGGCTCATACAAATGGACAGATATCCTCCCAGAAATAATTGCTCAATATAATAGAACCAAACATAGCACAATAAAAATGCGGCCAATTGATGTTCGTGATAACACACTCATTGATACGGTATACTTTCACATTAAGATACTGGATCCACGCAAACAGAAATTTAATGTAGGTGATTTGGTGCGTATCTCTAAACACAAGACCGAATTTGAGAAATCATACCTACCGAACTGGTCAGCTGAGATATTTACAGTTTCAAATGTGCAGCGAACGAATCCTAGAACTTATTTATTGAAAGACAGTAAAGGTGAAGAAATTGCAGGCTCCTTCTACACTGAGGAGATGCAGAAGAGCTCACAACCAGATCTTTTTGTCGTGGAGAGAGTCATAAGACGACTTGGAAATAAAGCCCTAGTCAAATGGCTTGGTTTTCCTGCTACACAAAACAGTTGGACTGATGCCAGGGATTTGCTATATAATGAACATTCATCGTCCACAACCACCACAGTAGCCTGACATGCGCGATCGAGGGCACATTACAGGTGGCGGTGGTGTTCTGGACAAACTACCTTTGGAATTACACATCCCGGGGTATAACTACTGCGGACCTGGGACAAAGCTTCAGAAACGCTTGGCGCGAGGTGATAAGGGAGTGAATCTGCTTGAGGAAGCGTGCATGGAACACGACATTGCATACGAAGCAAATAAAGATCTACCAAGTCGTCACATTGCAGATAGGATTTTAGCTGATAAAGCTAAGGTGATACGGAAAAGAAAAGATATTGGTATAGGTCAACGCATCGCGGCATTCGCAGCTGATAAAACCATGCGCGGAAAAATCAAGTTAGGATTAGGAGTGATGAATGTCAAGCGCGTTATGAACGCTGCACGTCGCGCACTAAACATGAAGAACAAGAAGGGTTGTTTGAAGAAATGTATCCTGACAGCGATGTATGCAGCTAAAAACGCAATGAAGGACAAAGAATCACCAACGAGAAGATCCGTTAAAGCACCTCGCATTCTATCAATACCCAAAACATTCGGCGGTTTTATTCCTTTTCTCATCCCAGCCCTCTCCGCGCTCTCAGCGGTAGGTTCGCTCGCCGGTGGGGCTGCAGCTATCGCTCGAACAGTCAAGAATGCGCAAAACTCGCAAACCCAGTTAGAAGAGGCGAGAAGACATAACCGCATGATGGAAGCAGTAGTCATTGGAAAAGGCCTATACTTGAAACCGTACAAGAAGGGTCTTGGCCTATTCATAAATAAAAAAAAAAGCCCAATAGCGGTCCTACCAGATCGACCACTCACAAATACAGACCTTCTTAAGTTTGTTAGACATAAATTCAAGATACCAAGATTCCGTGGTGTGTTTATGAGGGATACATTACCTAAGACTATGTGGAAAACTGGTGAATGCGGTATTGTGAATTTAGATGTTGTCGGAGGTCCTGGCACCCACTGGGTGGCGTACGTTATGAAAGACGCTGGGGTAGTCTACTATTTCGACTCCTTTGGTGACCTGCAACCACCCGAAGAATTACAGCAATACTTCACTCACAGAAGACATGTGCTATACAATTATCAACGGTATCAGGACTTTAATACATACCTCTGCGGGCATCTTTGCATCATCTTTCTCTTGACGTTCACAAAGAAGAAGAATAAGAACAAGAACTAACGTATATAAGCAGGATGTCTAAACCTTCATTCATCAGTTGACGTTCAGATGCAATGTCGTACACTTTGACGTTGAAAGGACGGTCATCTGTATTGCGTGCAAATTACTTCCCACCAATTGATTTGAGTGCAGGTCAATGGAGTGTTGTATTGATTGGACTGGAGACGTACAATAGCATCCCGAATATCACCAACACTAACAATAAACTGCATCTCGATATTAATGGTGAAAAAGATATTCCTGAAATAGAATCTGGTGCATACGATATTGACGATTTAAACGAACTCTTGAAACAGTCTGGAAAAGGTATTGAACTACGTGCAAACATCAATACACTTAAATCTGAAATAAGGACTCTAAATGCAACGATTGACTTTAGCCAGAAACATTCAATAGGACCCCTGCTTGGATTCACAAAAGGGCAGATTTTGAAGAAAGATCCAACTAAATTTTACAAGTCCAATCAGTCTGTGGATATACTCCCAGTCAGCACAATACGTGTCGAGTGTAACATTGCTACGAATTCCTATCTCAACGATACTCTCATTCACACTATTTACGGATTCTTCCCCTCAGTTGCAGCGGGGTATAAGATTGTTGAGACACCTGCCAATGCAATATACCTTCCAGTGACTGATCAGACATTGGGCTATTTGGAGCTGCGTATTGTGGATCAGAATAATAAACTTGTCGACTTTCGCGGTGAGGAAATCATTATACGATTACATCTAAAACAAGATGGGCTTGCAGTATAAAACAAGTGCACGCAATACACAGCGCGCCACTTCGCTACTGAACAGCAAACTGATAACACCTGTGAACTACGAATTTCTTAAATCAGTTCGTCTCAAACCCTGCAATGACGTCATCACTCAATATAACCAATCCAGTAGAGTATGATGACAGAATTATACGTCAAGAATACTTCTCTCATAAATCTTACGCTTCAACCACGTTTAACAAGAATGATGAAATCAGGATTGTCATACAGCACCAGGACACACTCACTCTTCCGTGCAAGAGTTTCATATATCTCGAAGGGTCATTCAAGAAAACTGATGGCACCGATACAGTGGGGTCCAAGCTGACACGCAACCCATTGACATTCCTCTTCCAAGAGATTCGCTATGAACTGAATGGTTCTGAGATTGATCGTACACGCAATGTTGGTCTAACATCGACCCTTAAAACATACGTCTCGGCATCACCAGCAGATCTGCACAGTTTAGAAAATGCTGGATGGTTCATAGACGATGCGGAGGGTAGAACACCCCAGGAGTACAAGCGATTTACTGCATGCATACCTCTAAAAATACTTATGGGATATTTTGAGGATATGAGACAGATTATTATGAACGCTAAACAGGAACTTATCCTCGTGCGGAGTGCGACAGACAATAACTCGTACATTCAAGGAGCTCAAGAAGAGAATAGGATCACAATCAACAAATTAATATGGAAAATGCCTCACGTCAGTGTATCCGACGAGGAACGATTGAAGCTTTTGAAAGTGTTGAATTCAGGTACATTTCTGTCACTGACCTTCCGCTCATGGGAGATCTTTGAGTATCCAGTGTTACCGACCGCGAGCAGACAAACACGGGCTATTAAGACCTCCAGTCATATCGAGACACCCAGATTCATTATACTTGCGTTTCAGACTGATAGAAGAGCAAATACATCAAACGATTCCACCGTGTTCGATAACTGCAAGTTAACTAACGCCAAAGTCTACCTCAATTCAGAATTCTACCCATATGACAATCTACATCTGCAATGGAATGAAAATGTATACAGCCTCGCGTATGACATGTATGCAAGGTTTCGTCCTTCTTACTATGAAATTGCTGAAGGAGAGGGAGGGGGGTGTCTACTGAGTCCTCGTAAGTTCAAAGAGCTTTCACCGATCATTGTAATAGACTGCTCTAAACAGAATGAGATAATTAAGTCTGGACCTATAGACGTTCGAATTGAATTTGAATCATCGACAAATTTCCCAGAACACACCGCTGCATATGCATTAGTCCTACACGACAGAATAATCAATTACTCTCCGCTCACAGGTGTTGTGCAACGAGCTGTATAAATGAAAATATGCTGTCCTGTGCATTGATCATTTGACGATGGCAACTCAGCCTGTGAAGATCATTGCAGATGTTCAAGGATTCCATGATGGAGAGCGAAGACAGTTCGTATTTAAACAAGTTGCTTTTGTGGCCTACACACAAGACGCAGGAATAATTGAAACCTTCTCCGCAAATATTCGATCACCAAGTCCGTTCACGCAAGTGAAATCTTGTAAAACACGGACCAGTGCATTGTGGTTAACTAATTTTTATCATGGAATTCACTGGGATGATCCCGGCATACCCTATAAAGATGTGGTGATCGCACTTAAATTATTCGATCACAAGGACACCATCGTTTACGTGAAGGGAAAGGACAAAACCTCCTGGATGCGTCAAATATTGAAATTTGCATCTATTCAAGACCTTGAATGGTACGGATGTCCATCCATCCATCGACTGAAGAACGATTACCAAAAAAGTGCTTTTGTATCTGCATATGAGAATGTAAAATTACTTTTCACTTTTATTAGAAATAAATAATAATTTATAAGATTGAGTGTTTTTTCTTTCTATGACATCCAACGTCCCTAGTATTGTAAGTTTATTCTTTTTATATTGTATATGAAGGGAACAGTCCGAGAGAGACACATACCCCGGCCTTTGACGTGGAATGAGCCTACTGTCATAGTTAGGCGCGGATGCCGATCTCGCGGTCTCCGTCGAAATCGACAGACACGCACAGCCGCTGACGCTTGGTAGGGGGTTGCACCAGCTGCCGGCCTCGCGGCCGCTGTGGAAAGCGATGCGTCAGATTACGATCTCTAAAGTATCTGCTGACGTAGGACTGTAAGAGATAGCGCTGCAGTGGGCTGTGTGTGTTCGTGACAACTAGCAGAAGTCCGGCACTTGTGATTAAAAGCAGGAAACCTTCTAACTTTATGCAGTGCGATGTGGCTGTATGTACGTATTCTGCATACACACATAAATAAATTTATAATATTTTTAATAAAAAGAATAATCATTATTAGGGTGTCAAATAATAACAATATTTTTTCAGAAGGAAATAACTGAGTTTATTATTGAATTCAGAATTTAACATTTTTCACATTATATATAAATATGAATTTACAGATATAAGATTGGTTTTTAACCAAAAATCTGAAATTCCACATCTTTTTAGATAATTTTTTTAACAATTTTAGATAATTAAGAAATATGTATAAGCATTCTCTTCAGATAAATTATGTATATAATTTTAAAGCTAATGCAGAGGTACTACCCTATCTTAGAAAGTAACTAATATCGCTAATGAAGTTCCTCCAGAAAAACAAAGCACTTTTAATTAATACCAAACCTATTTGCTTCAAGTCAATGGCTCTAAACATTTTCGAAAAGAACAACAACAAATTGAAGATATATTTTTTTCCAAGTAAATCGATTTAAAGATTTTCAACTACAAGAACAAGGTGAACATATATATTTTTCTTTAAAGTGGACGTCTAGAAACATTTTCCGCTAGAACAAGCAATTGAACATATAGAAAGAATTTAATTAGTGGAACTCATACACTTAAAAACTAGTTCTGACTGGGTGGCTAGCGGTAGGTGAAACTTACAAACTAAAATCTAAGCTCTATAATGACTAGAAGTGATGGATATATTAAGTGAGAAAATTTTATTATTTTTTTTGTTCATACAGAAGTTAATTGGCTAAATTTATAGCCTTTTCATATATATATATATATATATATATATATATATATATATATATATATATATATATATATATTTATATATATATATATATATTAATAATGGTCAGCAATATGTAGATATAAAGACTATTTTATTTATTATGATTTTCTTTGAAAAAATAATGATTATATTTACATACACACACACACTTAACACAAGTTCGCGCTCATTCGCACACTCAGACATGCATGGAAGCACGCAAACTGATACACGCAACAAAACACTCTCATCAACTATTTACACTATGATAAAAGAGCCATACTATTTCCACGCATAGCCCACATTCATAACATTCACACGCTCATTCCCTCTCTATCACTCAACCAGAGTCCCCTACCCCTACTTTCGTTTCAAGTAAATAGTGTGAGTATGGGAGGGTTCCCACCCCATCCTCACAAATGACTCTTTTATCGTCATGAGGAGACAGTCCGACTT
Organism: Schistocerca serialis cubense; assembly: GCF_023864345.2. Lineage (NCBI taxonomy): Eukaryota > Metazoa > Arthropoda > Insecta > Orthoptera > Acrididae > Schistocerca > Schistocerca serialis. The sequence continues at coordinate 447,031,433 of NC_064645.1, forward strand.
TAGACTGCAGCACAGTGTACACCTCGTGAGCTCGTGATCGAATGCTAGTTTGTTGAACCATGTGTGGATGAGCGCCTTCAACGCTACGCCCGTACAGGCACTGCAAATAGTCCTCGACCGCAAGCGCACGAGACGCGATCCGTCTAACACCCTTTGCCCGCCTCAGAGTGCTCCCGTCTACTGTGCGATATGCATACATTATCGATCTCAGTCCCACAAACTCTACAATTGGTAAACCATTCGACTCGTCTTTCATGAGACCGATAACCTTCTTGTTCTGTGGAACAATACCATAACGATTATTGATCTCATAAGAAGAGGTGTCGAATTCTTTACCATTGCACCTAATTACTTCATATGGATCACAGTTCTTGATCCAGTAGATAAAGCTGTCTGTATCCATATAAAGTAATTTTGGATCTACGAAATGAGGTTTCGCAAACTCATAGTGGAATCGGTACATGTAGAATTTGGAGATATCGAGTATACACATCCCCAAATAGATGGGTTTCATAAACTCTACTGCAGTCTTCGACATCTCTACAGCAACAAAGTTTTCATTGAAGATGGTGGCACGCTTAAAATTTGGCCTGGCTATACATTTTCTCACGCCGTAACGCCCTTCCCATGCGGTTCTAATAACAATATCGCGTTCATTTCTTACATTTTGCATAGTTTTCCCGAAAATGGAATTATTCATTAATTTATAAAAGTCTTTTTCAAAATCATTACTCGCGACCGCCCTCTTTTCGGTGTTTAGTTCAATATACTCCTTCAACCAGGGGGATTGCTTGAAGGAGATTGCCCGGGTGATTTTAATGAGCTCCATTCCTAATCTGAGACACAGCTGGAGGTTACGATAATGAATGATATACCTCTGCTTATCCCCAACAGTGGCCATCAGTTTAGGGATGGTGCTTCCTCGTGGAATTTGTTGCTCTGGACATAACAGCAAGTCGCTTGTCTCTCCATGCAAATTATTAGGGTACGCGATGTCTGCCTCAAGCACATACCCTACATCAGAATCGGCCGCAAGACCCATTATCTGTCCACCTAATCCCTTCAATTCGTCTTCAGGCACCCATTGGAACCCGGCAACCGGCAGCGGTTGCTTCATAGCATGCCCATATAAATTGTTAACATCTAAGTACAAAATGTAACTAGAATCAAGGGATGCGTTGTACTCGATACCCATCCGCGGATTATTTGCCTTGGCGTGTCTGTGAACACATTGACAAAGTCCGCCGCGGATCCCTCGCTCAAAAAATAGAAGCATTGAAGCATCAGTCAAAAGTTCAATGTTGCAATCCGTTTTTTTGAGCATAGCGTCCCAGGACAACCCAGGTGCCGTGTAATAAAAGGCAGGGTCCAGAGAGTACGTGGTCATACATACACTCCGGAACTTTTCGAAAACATCTGCAAGCAAACGAACGTCCGTGCCCATGTATAACCTTGCATATTCTCCCAAATTGGGGATGTTGAATTCCTGCCAGACATTAACGGCATGCTCATAATCTGTGATAGTTATGGTATCGCCAGTGAGAGTACTGGTAAAAGAAGTTATGTCGGGAAGCCTGGTTTCATTGAGTTTTGCCATACTATCAAGATACTCGTACGGGAAAACTCCTTTCCTCGTCGCAAGTTGAAACTTTTCCTCATCGGTAAATGCAGATAGAGTGATATGCATATCATTCCGAGGTAAAGTCTCAACCAGTTTCTGGAGCGAAGTTTGCATAAATCGTAGAGAGTCAAGGAAGCGGAGCGTAATTTTCGGCGTCATTCGTTTTGAAAAAGAAATGTACTTTTCAACAGTTTCAGGCAGGATATTGACCTGATCCTTCTTCATACCGAACTTAGCCAAGTGCTCAAAGAGAAAATGGACGTCATACCCGCTCAGATTATGAAAAAAGACGGGTATGTGTGTAGGTAACTGATACTTCAAGTTGCATGCATTGTGGGCTGCACCGCGGAACTTACCCGTAAGATGACAATGGTCTCTACGAGGAGTCTCCGCTTTTCTATCTAAGACCAGCCCGCAAATATGACAATTAACAGCCTTTTCATACAAGTCATCATTTTCCTTTGAAATGGTCATGGGAATATTGATGGCTCTGAGCACTATGGGACTCAACTGCTGAGGTCATTAGTCCCCTAGAACTTAGAACTAGTTAAACCTAACTAACCTAAGGACATCACAAACATCCATGCCCGAGGCAGGATTCGAACCTGCGACCGTAGCGGTCTTGCGGTTCCAGACTGCAGCGCCTTTAACCGCACGGCCACTTCGGCCGGCATGGGAATATTGATGCTGTAGAGCTTGTGAACTTGCCAAGAAAGTTTTTCAAGCTCTGTGAGAAGCCTAACCGCCGGGTCGTTCCCTACATAAGACTGATAGCTATTAAGTTTACAATCATATGCGCATACAACTTGGAACGCAGCCGCATAAGGTACGTGTTTTTGTGTGAAGGTTGTGTGTGAGGCTAAGGGATTCCCTTCACAACGAGTAATAGGAGCCAGCAAGCATTCAAAATCGGCGTACACAACAAAAGGACAACGCTGCTGGTGGTGAGCATTTTTAAATTTAATGAAGTTATTTTCCTCAGTGGGCATAACAACACTTACCGGGTCCTTGCAAGCGCAATCTAATAGATGTGTCGCTAATAACTCTTGAGATGAAAAATAATTCAAACACCTTATACAAATATGTCGTTTATGATCATTTTTACTTAACTGGGAGGAAATGAGTCGGGACATGTCTTTGATCCAGACGTAGTGATAATTATCACGTTCGGAGAAGAGCAGCATGTTGACATGCAACTCTCGTTCACCTGCAAATTTTGAGAAATGGAGGGGGCCTACTACTGTATGCTTGTCTGCTCATCTGACTTGCTTTTCTTCTCCAGGCCATAAACGTGGACCGATATTGCGGTATTCTGAGCCTCAAACTTAGGTATGTCCTGGATTCTTAAAGGGAACTCTATTCCGTCAAAGTTATGCTGTCTCTTAATATCTTTGACTTTGTAACTGCTGGGACGCTCGGGATGATGTTTGTAATTGTAATTTCTCTCGCAAGCCAGGACTGGCCATGCAAAACACGCATTATCATAGTTATTTTGAACATTAATGCACGCCTGCTTTTTCTCAATATCTATAGGGAGTTTAATATAACTGGGCCCTCCATTCATTGGATCATAGACATGTATATGGATGTCGAGGTATGGTATACTGCTGAGCGCTTTAGCTGATCCACGTACTTCCATCTCGGAAAATCGGGCCATAATAGCGCTCAAGGTGGATTCTCGATACCACTCAGCAATCGATGTCACCCCATATATAATGCAGAGTAGCCGTCTCCGCGTCACCTTGATGTTTAGGGGGGTGACTCAGTTCACAGCATAACACAGCACTGCATTTAAAGGCGTTAAATTCCGGATCTTCTAAGAGTTTGAGGAGCTCGGTCTCCAAGACGGGGAGGCATGCCTCCAAAAACCTTACAGGATCGCGATACCTCACGCCTGGATTCTCAATTCTGGTGAAAGATATTCGCCCCTCAAACGCTCTAGCAACTGCTGAGTATTCTAAGGGAGTCATTACGCCGTTATTCTGATCGACTTCGTTATCGATAGGACGGGTGAGAGAACTACCGCCAGCCATAAGGAAACTACTATTATTACTGTTGCTACAACTAGGAGTCCGCCCGATAGATGAATGGGCTGGTGATGGGTGATCGTAATCATCATCATCATTTGCGGGGAGAGGTATACGTCTCGGAACGCATACCTTGCGTGGGCGGCGGCGTTGAGCTGCTGCTTCTAGAGGAGGAGGGGGTGACAGCCGGTTTGAAGGGCCAGGCTGTGGCGATGGCGGACGGGCTGCGCAGCCAAACGGTTGCGACAGCGCTGGGGGAGGAGCTGGTGCGTGTTCTGCATCCGCCTCCCGCGAAGCCCTTATAGGGGCTACGCAAGGCGCGGCGTGTCTTTGCGGTTCGGTGCGCCCGAGTTCCGCCCCCGCAACCACCGCTCTAGGAACACGGCCTACGAAGTGTGATATACCTGTAAGATAAATAAGGAAAAAAATTAATTTAGTGATTTATATTTAAAAGAGCGATAAATAATAACAATAAGAGTAGATAATGGTGGTTATGTGAAGGAATGTTAATGTTCAAAATTATTCACCTTCTCCGCTCTGACTCCATGGTTTGAGCAACTCATTGCCAAAATCAAGTAGATCCTCAAACCACTCAGGTAGGTTGATCTCCTCCTCAAACGGGTCAGGCAGGTTGGTCTCCTCCTCCTCTAAAGACTGAGTGTCCTGTGTGGCGAGCGCCGTTTGAACGCTACCGTCGCCTCCTTGAACGTTTTGGGTGGTTGAACCGAATTCTGAATTAGGCGCATCTACAAAGAAAAGACCGGCTTATGAGGACTAAATGTATACAATCAGGAAAAGGGTATATATTAGTTGAAATTATTTAAGTTTAAGAAGTATGATTGTATTATAAATGTACTTACATTCGAGCTGCGCTTGAGCCCTTTCCATCTCGATCTGGTTGTCTAGATCAACCAAGATTTGCTGGAAGAAATCTAGAAAGATGGAGAAGACAGAATATAATATCGCATATGGAAAGGGAAGTGTGCTTTCAGTTAAGTGATAGAGAAATAAGCGGACCAGCAAATTTAAAAAAAAGGAACGAAATGAAATATTTACAAAGAGCACTGCACAACGAATATAACAGATACACAACACGTGGAAGCTCTATCTTTATAGCGGATACGGTAAATTAATTATAACACATACAACATGTGGAAAGTCATTCTTTACATTGAGATGTCCAAAACGGTTATAAAACTTAACGCATACACAAACATAGAATCCGTTAAAAGACTTAGTTAACTTAACAGAGAGAGATCGAAAACGGGTATAACACGTAACATACAACACGTGAATGAACAATATTTATAGAGAGCAGTACCAAACAAATGTAACAGTTAAAATAAAAGATTCAGACACCCAAGTTAGAGGTAAAAAAAAGGCGTGAATAAGCAATTTTTATAGAGAGAGAGATTCAAAAGGGTAAAAAACGTAAGCCGGAACACACACAGAACAAGTGGAGGAGCGATCTTTATGTTGTTGTTGTTGTGGTCTTCAGTCCTGAGACTGGTTTGATGCAGCTCTCCATGCTACTCTATCCTGTGCAAGCTTCTTCATCTCCCAGTACCTACAGCAACCTACATCCTTCTGAATCTGCTTAGTGTATTCATCACTTGGTCTCCCCCTATGATTTTTACCCTCCACGCTGCCCTCCAATACTAAATTGGTTATCCCTTGATGCCTCAGAACATGTCCTACCAACCGATCCCTTCTTCTGGTCAAGTTGTGCCACAAACTTCTCTTCTCCCCAATCCTATTCAATACTTCCTCATTAGTTATGTGATCTACCCATCTAATCTTCAGCATTCTTCTGTAGCACCACATTTCAAAAGCTTCTATTCTCTTCTTGTCCAAACTCTTTACCGTCCATGTTTCACTTCCATACATGGCTACACTCCATACAAATACTTTCAGAAATAACTTCCTGACACTTAAATCTGTAGTTGATGTTAACAAATTTCTCTTCTTCAGAAACGCTTTCCTTGCCATTGCCAGTCTACATTTTATATCCACTCTACTTCGTCCATCATCAGTTACTTTGCTCCCCAAATAGCAAAACTCCTTTACTACTTTAAGTGTCTCATTTCCTAATCTAATACCCTCAGCATCACCCGACTTAACTCGACTACATTCCATTATCCTCGTTTTGCTTTTGTTGATGTTCATCTTATATCCTCCCTTCAAGACACCATCCATTCCGTTCAACTGCTCTTCCAAGTCCTTTGCTGTCTCTGCCATAATTACAATGTCATCGGCGAACCTCAAAGTTTTTATTTCTTCTCAATGGATTTTAATACCTACTCCAAATTTTTCTTTTGTTTCCTTTACTGCTTGCTCAATATTGAGATTGAATAACATCGGGGAGAGGCTACAACCCTGTCTTACTCCCTTCCCAACCACTGCTTCCCTTTCATGTCCCTCAACTCTTATAACTGCCATCTGGTTTCTGCACAAGTTGTAAATAGCCTTTCGCTCCCTGTATTTTACCCCTCCCACCTTTAGAATTTGAAAGAGAGTATTCCAGTCAACATTGTCAAAAGCTTTCTCTAAGTCTACAAATGCTAGAAACGTAGGTTTGCCTTTCCTTAATCTTTCTTCTAAGATAAGTCGTAAGGTCAGTATTGCCTCACGTGTTCCAGTATTTCTACGGAATCCAAACTGATCTTCCCCGAGGTCGGCTTCTACTAGTTTTTCCATTCGTCTGTAAAGAATTCGTGTTAGTACTTTGCAGCTGTGGCTTATTAAACTGATAGTTCGGTAATTTTCACATCTGTCAACACCTGCTTTCTTTGGGATTGGAATTATTATATTCTTCTTGAAGTCTGAGGGTATTTCGCCTGTTTCATACATCTTGCTCACCAGATGGTAGAGTTTTGTCAGGACTGGCTCTCCCAAGGCCGTCAGTAGTTCCAATGGAATGTTGTCTACTCCGTGGGCCTTGTCTCGACTCAGGTCCTTCAGTGCTCTGTCAAACTCTTCACGCAGTATCGTATCTCCCATTTCATCTTCATCTACATCCTCTTCCATTTCCATAATATTGTCCTCAAGTGCATCGCCCTTGTATAGACCCTCTATATACTCCTTCCACCTTTCTGCTTTCCCTTCTTTGCTTAGAACTGGGTTTCCATCTGAGCTCTTGATGTTCATACATGTGGTTCTCTTATCTCCAAAGGTCTCTTTAATTTTCCTGTAGGCAGTATCTATCTTACCCCTAGTGAGATAAGCCACTACATCCTTACATTTGTCCTCTAGCCATCCCTGCTTAGCCATTTTGCACTTCCTGTCGATCTCATTTTTGAGACGTTTGTATTCCTTTTTGCCTGCTTCATTTACTGCATTTTTATATTTTCTCCTTTCATCAATTAAATTCAATATTTCTTCTGTTACCCAAGGATTTCTACTAACCCTCTTCTTTTTACCTACTTGATCGTCTGCTGCCTTCACTACTTCATCCCTCAGAGCTACCCATTCTTCTTCTACTGTATTTATTTCCCCCATTCCTATCAATTGTTCCCTTATGCTCTCCCTGAAACTCTGTACAACCTCTGGTTCTTTCAGTTTATCCAGGTCCCATCTCCTTAAATTCCCATCTTTTTGCAGTTTCTTCAGTTTTAATCTACAGGTCATAACCAATAGATTGTGGTCAGAGTCCACATCTGCCCCTGGAAACGTCTTACAATTTAAAACCTGGTTCCTAAATCTCTGTCTTACCATTATATAATCTATCTGATACCTTTTAGTATCTCCAGGGTTCTTCCATGTATACAACCTTCTATCATGATTCTTAAACCAAGTGTTAGCTATGATTAAGTTGTGCTCTGTGCAAAATTCTATCAGGCGGCGATCTTTATAGAGAGCATTAAAAAAGATATGTAGCACTCATACACAGAGTTAAAGGGTGTAGATATCAGAATTCTGAAAATGTACTTACCAGGGAATGGAACTTCGTCCACATGAGCACGTTTGCTGCTGCTGCTGCTGTCACTGGTGGTTCGTGATCGTTTCATTTTTACACGTTTAATTACGAAGACGTGACAAGTATTGAATGAATGAAGTATACGAGCAGTGTGAGAGTGAGGTAGGTCGGGCATTGATTTATATAGGTCCTGCCTAGTGCGTGTATGTATGCGCGGGGTTGCAACATAGAGAGAGATGGCGCTAACTCTCTCTCTATGTCACAACCCCGCGCCAGTAATAAAGACTAGAGAGTCAACACATGACGGATACATTGCGTGCGACCTTGTCGACTAACGATGCTTTGAAAGGTGACGGTGTTATGAAAACATTTCATGTCTAGCGCGTATACGTAGGTGGGAGGGGGGGGGGGGGGGTTGGTGACGGTATTTTGGAATGGTACCGGCCCTGTTCCAATACTATCATGCACATGTAAAACTTTGGCACTCATAACATGTGCTGCATGTTGCTGTATTTATTGTGTTCCATCAGGATCATCTTGATACGTGCACTGTCCAATAGATTACACATTACAAAAAACTCTTTCCGAACAGGCCTTTGAAGGCCCAACGGTACCGATCGCCGTGTCATTCTCAGCCCATAGCCGTCACTGGATGCGGATATAGAGGGGCATGTGGTCAGCACACCGCTGTCTCGGTCGTATGTCAGTTTCCGAGACCGTAGCCGCTACTTCCCAATGAAGTAGATCCTCAGTTTGCCTCACAATGGCTTGGTGCATCCTGCTAGCCAACAGCGCTCGGCAGTCCGTATGGTCACCCATCCTGGTGCTAGCCCAGCCCGACAGCGCTTAACTTCGGTGATCAGACGGGAACCGCTGTTACCACTACCCCAAGGCCGTTGGTAATTACACGTTCTGATTCCATCAAATGTAGATACAGTAATAATGGCTGAAACGAAATTCGCGCACTCGGTCTTCACAGTGTGACTCCTCACACGCCACTGATAAAAAAAGGCTCTCAGAAAATTTCGTCCGGCGATTACGTCCAGTAGAAAATGGACATTAAAGAGTGGCAGTTTGGCAACACTGTAACAGCTTGTATGGTAACTGTTGTGTACACAGTTCCGCGTAGTCAGTGCGTACACAACTTTCCCAATAGAGCGTGCCCCGCTAAGCACAACAGCGCAGGCGCAGCGCTCGTCCGTCTCCGCACTACGAGATGGCGCTGTCTTAGAGACAGACCAAATTCTGCTTCCGCCGATCAAGGAATTAATATGTAACGCAGCCAATGAGATTGCTGCTAACGTAGAACCTTTCCTTCTCGCGGATCACACTCGAGCAGTGATACCTGAACGCTCGAGGTATTATAACGAGTGTACAGACCTCCGATTAGTCAGTCTGCATTTGTCTGCATTAGTCTGTACTAGTCTGTACCAGTCTGCATTAGTCTGTAGTCAAGTTTCAGTCGGCGCCTAATAAGATTATCATATTCCTCTACATAGCCATGAAGTAAAACGTATAGACACTTTGTCAAGTATCAGAGACATGGAGAATAAGTTGAACATACCAAGACCAACGGAACTTCAGATTGTCAATTGTAAATAGGATCCACAACCAAGTTAAGCTATTTTTATGATTGTTATTATTTTAGTAAATGTGTGTGAAAATTAATCAAGTTCTGTTTAAAGTTGGTCACCGTCAATCTGCTACTCTAAGCGTGCAAGTAGCATTTCTATCGTCTGACCTAACGGCAGAAGATAAACACGCCACGATAAGACCACGAGACATATTGCTGACACTCGCCTATTTCGTTAGAGCGACAAGTCAAATAATCTGATGGTGTGTGTACCGAAGGTCTTACAGTACGCACACCACAGTAACTATGTCTGTCAGCATATTTTAGTTGTGCTGTACAGGTGATGCAGTGGGCGAAGTTTTGGGTTAGCATGCTGGAGGTCCATGGTTCGTTTCTGAGTTGGGGCGCATTTTGTTTTGTTGCTGATTTCATTCTGACATTTCATACTGTAACATACACTGTTTCTTAGGTCACATGTATCCTCAATTTACAACATTTTCTAACTTTGAACATAACAGATATAAGGTTAGACAAATAAGAAGTAGACAGTTGAAACAAATGACATGTCATAGGACAGAATAACTGCAAAAACTATATCAGTTTCGAGATGCCATCAGTGGCAATAATAATGTCCATATTAATGACCACTTGACCTCCATTACATTGTCCTTAGAACAACAGGCGCTCAAAGAGACCTCCCTGCAGGTCCAAACGTTGCTCGACAAGCCTGATCATTCAGCTCTGGACCCTTCGCTGCAAAGTTGCATTCACAGTAACAAGAGCAGCATGAACACACACTACCAAGTCTACTACATTCGTCGGCGGAGTAGAGTACACGGTGCTCCTTCAGGTGTTCCCTCAGGACGAAATCCAGGGGATTTAGGTCAGGTGAACGTGGTGGCCATACAACTGGACCTCCACGTCTGAGCCATTTCCCTGGATATGTTCCGTCCAAATACTTTCGCTCATTAAACCCAGAGCGTGGAGGTGCACCATCATGTTACATCCGTATCATCTGTCGAAAATGTAGTGGAACATCTTCCAGCGCATGAGGCAGAGAGATTGAGAGAAATGCTTGATACCTTTAATAAGTTATTTGTAAAAAATGTATTGTGTACCAGGAGTAAATCTAATGATTGTCTCTGACTAGAAGTCTGTAGATAAATGTGTATATGAATTAGCTTATTTCAAATTGATCTAAATTTGTAAATACTTTGACATGTCATATATCTTTGTAAAAAGAGATCTACGGATGAATAAAGCTAGTACTACTACTACTACTACTACTTTGCACAGTCAACCGGTCAGGCAACATGTAGGGGCCCAATTACCTGTCAGCCAATATTCTCGCTCAGATGTAGACACCAAAGCGAACTTGAGATCCATGAGTCCAGTGGAGCTACTGCAAGGCACCATGATTGCCAAGGAGTGTCGTACACTGGTTGCAGGCCACGGACACTCCTTCATCAAAATAATGTTCCGCGTCGGCAGTGGCAAGATAATGCGCCACGTCACAACGCCAGGAGTACTATGCAGCGGTTCGAGGAACAGAGCGGCGAGTTCCGAGAGATGTGCTGGCCGCCAAACTAGCCAGATATGAACCCGATTGAACACATCAGGGATATGACTGAACGTGGCGTCAGAGGCCATCGTCCCCTCCCATGTATTTACGGGAATCAAGTGACTCGTGTGCAGATTTGCTGCTAACTCCTTCCAGAGACTTACCAAGGCCTGGCTACTTTCCTGCCACGACGCGTCGCCGCTGTTTTCCTTGCCAAAGGTGGAAATACCAGCTGTTAGGTTTTGGCTGATCAGTGTTTAACATATACTGGTAATTACATAAACTGTATCTGGTATAGTATTATTATTACACCACGATGAACTTTTGTAGTCTGGATTGAGTGTGTTCATGCAAGCACTGTCTATGCGAAAAGGGTGAAGCAGTCAAACGGAGAAAGTTGTTGATCTGTTTATAAACTAATCGATTACTGGGGGCGAAGTAAAGCAGGTGTTATATCAAATGACAGCAATTTCGGTCAGAGTAGTGACCACCGAAATAATAAAAAGTTTTGGGCGTAGAGACAATAACCTAGTTAAGCTGAAAGAAAAATCAGTAAACGAGTAGCGTAGTATCGAGTGGAAACAGGTTTTTATCTCTATCTGATAAGGCAGTAGACGAATCGTTCAATTTTTTAATCATTTTTATGAATACATCCCAACCGTTCTCGCCACAATAGGAGAGAAAAGGAATATGTGAAAACACTGATACGGAGAAGGGACAGGATGATAGGACATGTGATAAGAAATGAGGGAATGGCTTCCACAGTACTAGAGGGACCTTTGGAGGAAAAAAACTGTAGAGGAATACAGAGATTTGAGTATATTCAGCAAATAGCCTTGGGAAGTAGGTTGGAAGTGCTACTCTGAGATGAATAGGTTAGCACAGGAGAGGAGTTCGTGGAGGGCCGCATCACACCAGTTAGAAAACTTAAGACAAAAAAAGTCGAATCTGTTCCAGGTGATTTTTCCTGCGTCTGACTTGTTGAAGGTTGTTTTTGTCTTCAGTAACCTGTAGAACAACAGCGATTAGCGCCTTGGACACTGCTGTCCTATGTAGCCTTCTGGTGACTGTCCATTATTATGGTGGAGAGAGGGGGAGATACAGTAGTATGTGGTTTGGCGAATATACAAGGTGTTACAAAAATGTACGGCCAAACTTTCAGGAAACATTCCTCACACAAAAATAAAGAAAAGATGTTATGTGGACATGTGTCCGGAAATGCTTAATTTCCATGTTAGAGCTCATTTTAGTTTCGTCAGTATGTACTGTACTTCCTCGATTCACCGCCAGTTGGCCCAATTGAAGGAAGGTAATGTTGACTTCGGTGCTTGTGTTGACATGCGACTCATTGCTCTACAGTACTAGCATCAAGCATATCAGTACGTAGCATCAACAGGTTAGTGTTCATCACGAACGTGGTTTTGCAGTCAGTGCAATGTTTACAAATGCGGAGTTGGCAGATGCCCATTTGATGTATGGATTAGCACGGGGCAATAGCCGTGGCGCGGTACGTTTGTATCGAGACAGATTTCCAGAACGAAGGTGTCCCGACAGGAAGTCGTTCGAAGCAATTGATCGGCGTCTTAGGGAGCGCGGAACACTCCAGCCTATGACTCGCGACTGGGGAAGACCTAAAACGACGAGGTCACCGGCAATGGACGAGGCAATTCTTCGTGCAGTTGACGATAACCCTAATTTCAGCGTCAGTGAAGTTGCTGCTGTACAAGGTAACGTTGAAGACGTCACTGTACGGAGAGTGCTACGGGAGAACCAGTTGTTTCCGTACCACGTACAGCGTGTGCAGGCACTATCAGCAGCTGATTTGCCTCCACGGGTACACTTCTGCGAATGGTTCATCCAATAATGTGTCAATCCTCATTTCAGTGCAAATGTTCTCTTTACGGATGAGGCTTCATTCCAACGTGATCAAATTGTAAATTTTCACAATCAACATGTGTGGTCTGACGTAAATCCGCACGCAGTTGTGCGATCACGTCATCAACACAGATTTTCTGTGAACATTTGGGCAAGCATGTTCTTCCACCTACGCTCAATGGAGCAGTTATCATGATTTCATACGGGATACTCTACCTGTGCTGCCAGAACATATGCCTTTACAAGTACGACACAACATGTGGTCCAAGCACGATGGAGCTCCTGCACACTTCAGTCGAAGTGTTCGTACGCTTCTCAACAACAGATGGGGTGACCGATGGATTGGTAGAGGCGGACCAATTCCATGGCCTCCACGCTCTCCTGACCTCAACCCTCTTGACTTTCATTTATGGGGGCATTTGAAAGCTCTTGTGTACGCAACCCCGGTACCAAATGTAGAGACTCTTCGTGCTCGTATTGTGGACGGCTGTGATACAATACGCCATTCTCCAGCGCATAAGGGATTCCATGCGACGGAGGATGGATGCATATATCCTCGCTAACGGAGGACATTTTGAACATTTCCTGTAACAAAGTGTTTGAAGTCACGCTGGTACGTTCTGTTGCTGTGTGTTTCCATTCCATGATTAATGTGATTTGAAGAGAAGTAATAAAATGAGCTCTAACATGGAAAGTAAGCGTTTCCGGACACATGTCCACATAACATATTTTCTTTCTTTGTGTGTGAGGAATGTTTCCTGAAAGTTCGACCGTAGCTTTTTGTAACACCCTGTATAAATTCGCAGTGTCATACGTACATTCTGAATTTTTGTTCTTCGTGTGAAGGATTCTGTTCCGCGTAAAGTGACGTATGTGGTGCGCACGCACACCTCCGCAGCACGCGGCCCGCCGTCCCCTCGGCCGACAGGCAGCGCTGTGCGCGCCTCAGCAACCTGCGGGCGCGGCGCCTCGTCAGCCGCCCTCAGGCGCGCAGGTGGCCGGACGAGAGCCCGTTAGCCACTCCCTGCGAACTGCCGCCTCATGGAAAATAAAGAGGCGCAGCCGCCGCCGCCGAGTGCCTCTCGTGGCGGGGCGGGGCGTGCTGGAGCGTCGGTGGCGCTGCGCTGGGCTGCGGTGCGTGCTGCCCCACGCTGCCTCCTCAGCGGCCCACCGCTCCTCGAGGAACCACGCTAAGAAGCGGCCTGCTGTGCTGAAAGCGGTTGCTGCGTCCAGTCAATGCACCATCCACCACTAGGGCACTCCACCTTACGCGCCACGTGTTAGCCCGAGAGCTGGGAGGCAAGGAACAGGTGGAATTCACTCTCTCAGCCCATTACCCATGGCCTCCTACGCTTACGTATACACTCCACAACTTAGTCTACATATACATCTACATCCATACTCCGCAAGCCACCTGATGGCGTGTGGCGGAGGGTACCCTGAGTACCTCTATCGGTTCTCCCTTCTATTCCAGTCTCGTATTGTTCGTGGAAAGAAAGATTGTTTGTATGCCTCTGTGTGGGCTCTAATCTCTCTGATTTTATCATCATGATCTCTTCGCGAGATATACGTAGGAGGGAGCAATATACTGCTTGACTCCTCGGTGTAGGTACGTTCTCTAAACTTCAACAAAAGTCCCTACCGAGCTATTGAGCGTCTCTCCTGCAGAGTCTTCCACTGGAGTTTATCTATCATCTCCGTATCGCTTTTGCGATTACTAAATGATCCTGTAACGAAGCGCGCTGCTCTCCTTTGGATCTTCTCTATCTCTTCTATCAACCCTATCTGGTACGGTTCCCACACTGGTGAGCAATATTCAAGCAGTGGACGAACAAGTGTACTGTAACCCACTTCCTTTCTTTTCGAATTGCATTTCCTTAGGATTCTTCCAATGAATCTCAGTCTGGCATCTGCTTTACCGACGATCAACTTTATACGGTCATTTCATTTTACATCACTCCGAATGCCTATTCCCAGGTAATATATGGAATTAACAGCTTGCATTTCGTGACCTGCTATATTGTAGGTAAATGATAAAGGATCTTTCTTTCTACGTATTCGCGGCCCATTACACTTGCGTACATTGAGATTCAATTGCCATTCTCTACACCAAGCCTCAATTCGTTGTAGATCCTCCTGCATTTCAGTACAATTTTCCATTGTTACAACCTCTTGATATACTACAGCATCATCCGCAAAAAGCCTCAGTGAATTTCCGATGGTATCCACAAGGTCATTTATGTATATTGTGAATAGCAACGGTCCTACGACACTCCCCTGCGGCACACCTGAAATCACTCTCACTTCTGAAGACTTCTCTCCATTGAGAATGACATGCTGCGCTCTGTTATCTAGGAACTCTTCTATCCAATCACATAATTGGTCTGATAGTCCATATGCTCTTACTTTGTTGATTAAACGACTGTGGGGAACTGTATCGCACGCCTTGCGCAAGTCAAGAAAACAGCATCTACCTGCGAACCCGTGTCTATGGCCCTCTGAGTCTCGTAGACGAATAGCGCGAGCTGGGTTTCACACGATCGTTGAGAGCTGACCGGCTATCATTCGGCCGATATTTACAATATATGTACTAATGTTATCGATTGATGTTGGTTCACCGAAAATTAACGACCTAAGCCACAGGTAAGGGACAGTTGCACATGTTGTATGGATGTCGGTTATATATGAAACAAGAGGTTAATGTTTATATGGTGTGTTTTTTCGACTATAGTTTAACTTAACTGTTAAAACCACTCAAAATAACTGTTTTCTGAAATAACCGATTTTCGATTTTTATTGTTGTTTTTTCTGGTAGTAAATGAAGACTTGTAACAAAGGTTGAAAAATTCTAATGCAAGTGTAGGAATAGGAGATCTCGACATGTATGGAGTCGAGGTTGCAACAGAAATCTGTCTCGAAGCTACAGCAAAGATGTCAAAGGCGAAGGAGACGTGTGCGGTGATGGTGAGTGCGAAAGGTCACAATCTGACGCCTTTCCCATTTCTCACTTTTGATGCTATCAATTTTTCATAGTGAGGGAACCACAAAACTAAGGGTTCAGTTATTATCTGAAGTTTACAGGATACCCATAGAACTATTTGTACATCAATCAAATTCACCTTCAGTTCCAAGGAACAATAGGGATGTTTTCTCCTTACATGTTGTAAGTTCGTTAGGTCTCTTCCCGTTTCCAATCTCTTAAAGCAAATGGAGCATTGTAGTCAACTGCTACCGCACTTCGTAAAATATTTGTAAGCTAGGGATGGTGCCATTCTCTAATTCGACTGATGTCGGAGGATGACAGTGAGAAAGTACCGTATAGATCAGCGCATACCTGTTTACCGTCTAAAAGGCAAAGGCCACACCGCATGCTACAGTTAGAGCACTGGTTCCGCAATGCTGTACCAATCCTTATGTAATGTGTTTCTTGCTAGTTTCTGTCGCCATAGATACTAAAGTAGCACTGATCGTACTCCTCATTTTGTATACTATCCCAAGGTTTCAAAGCAATGGATATTTTACAATTAAATATCAGTCGTTAGAAAAAATGGTTAATTATAGAACCAAAAATCTTAGCACTACGGATAAGACAAATTCAAAGGCTGATTTTTTATGCAGTTAATAGTAAAAAATGAAAACAAATTCCTGCTGTCACAGGAAAAATATCGGTTCTTCAGAATTATGATATCGACATCGGTTTTAACCTGCCAGATTTTCCCGTCACTAACATATTATAGTGGTTCACATTTTTTACCACAACTATAAAATTCGTGCCCCATGTAGTGCCGACGTTTAGTGGAGCCATACGTTCAGGTATGAGTACTGTATGTTGAGGGACAGATTATCTGAAGATAGCGTTGAGAGTGTGGCAGTTTTAATCTAACGTTTAGTGTATGTCGCGAAGATAGGTACTCCTATACAGTAAGTGACAGAAACATGTTTTACTTAGGAGTGAATATACATAGGGTAACGTTAGTTTCAGATAGTTATGAAACTATACTGGTAGCGTTCCGTCTGCAGGAAACTGACAAAAAAGAAAACTGCGACCTGGAATATAGTTTACCACTATAAGTTTTTGATATTGTATCGGTACTGGATTGCTGGAAACAGCATCTACCGTAAAATATCTGGGTGTATGTGTCTGGTGCCACCTTAAGCAGAATAACCACATAAAGCAAATATCAGGAATAGCAGGCTGAGATTCCTAGGAAGAATCTTAAGAAAATGTAACTCATCCACGGAGGTAGTGGTCTATAAGGCGCTTGTTTGAGCGATTCCGAAGCGCTGTTCATCTATAAGGGATTTTTACCAGGTAGGGCTGATAGAAGAGAGAGAAAAGGAGATTAGTGTTTAACGTCCCGTCTACAACGAGGACATTAGAGACGAAGCACAAGCTCGGATTAGCGAAGGATAGGGAAGGAAATCGGCCGTCCCCTTTCAAAGGAACCATACAAGCATTTGTCTGAAGTGATTTCGGGATATCACGAAAAACTTAAATCAGGATGGTTGGACGCGGCTTTAAACCGTCGTCCTCCCGAGATAGAGAAAATCCAACGACGAGCGGTGCGTTTTGTCACAGGATCGTTTAAAGGTGCGACAGCGTTGCCAAGAAGCCCAAGAGATTCAAGGGGCACACGTCACAAGAGAGGCGTCGTGCTTCACCGAGAGCTTCCTATTGGTCTTACGAGACAGAACTTTGCGAAAAGATTCGCACTACATATTTCTTCTTTCGAATTCGTCTCACGAAATGGCCACAGCAAGAAAATTCGAGAAACTATAGATAATACAGAGGTACCCACGATCATTCTTCCCACGCGGCGTTCGTGTGTGGAACTGGGAAGGGTGGGTGTGTAGTACCCTCCGCCACACACTTGTAGCTGCCTTACCGAGTATGACGTAATTGTAGATGGTACAATTTAAGAAATTTTCTCGCATTGTGAGCTTTCGACAGTTCATTTAGCATTATCAATACAACAAAATATTTGGGAGCGATGTAGTGAATTCTCTAATGCGTTCTTTATCCTGATTTATTGATAAAATAACTAATTTTGTTTTGCAATACGTGTATCAGTGGAAAGCGGAGCACAGATGAACTAGATTTAACAATACCTGTATATCTAAGTGGTAACGATGGATTAAATGAATGTGAACAAAAGCAACGCGCCAACGCCAACATTAGAAAGCAACACTGAAAGTAAAAACATAACTGCAAGCGAGGATTAAAAAAAATTTATGTCGCAGTGAAGTGATTTTCAACGAAGTTGAAAACGAGGTAAAAAAGCTAATTCTTACATTTTAACAGATGACTCAGGGTAAACACGTCGGACGTAACAAAACTTGCGTTCGACCTAGCACAACGAAGCAGATAGTCCACCCGTAATTGCACTGTAGCGAAACTTTGACATGCAAAATGAAAAGAAATGTCGCAGAATCCAAGGGAAATAATGGAAGCTCCAAGCAGTACTTCAAGGCCAAGCCAAGAATCCCTAGAGACGAGCAGCCCGTGAAGAAAGACCTAACCGAAGCAATATCTGGAACTGTACCTCCAACTGTCAAAAGTAAAGGTTTCGGATATTGAGAGAAGCCACGAAGAAATTCATTAGTAAAATAGGGGAATTTTGTAACGTGGAGTGAGAGTAAAATGAGATGTAAGAAATAATTAGTTGCATAAAATACAAATTGTCCATTAATGCAAAGTGTGCAGGGTTGGGGAAAATTGTGAAAATTTTATATTTCAATACAGCAAATAGTAATGTAAGAACTAAAATATGGAACGTTTCCTTAACTTTGGGCTTGTAAATACCCTTAAGCGCAGGAACGTAATTTATAAGGGTCGTACAACTGATGCTTCCAGCAGATTCGTAACCTGTATCACTTGTAGAGGTTTAGATAAATAAGTAAGTCGCAGGAGAGTTTCCGTCAGGTTTGGAACGTAGGAGACGAGGTACTGCGGCAAGAAAACCTGTGAGGACGTGTCGCAAGCCGCACTTGCTTAGCTCAGTCGATAGAGCACTTGGGAAAGCCAATGATCCCGAGCACGTCAAGATATCCGTTTAGAAATTTGCATTACGAAGAAATGGAGATGGAAATGTCTTGTGACGAAGGCCTCCCGTCGGGTAGACCGTTCGCCTGGTGCAAGTCTTTCGATTTGACGCCACTTCGTCGACTTGCTTGTCGATGGGGATGAAATGATGATGATTAGGACAACACAACACCCAGTCCCTGAGCGGAGAAAATCTCCGACCCAGCCGGGAATCGAATCCGGGCCCTTTGGATTGACAGTCTGTCCCGCTGACCATTCAGCTACCGGGGGCGGACGCATTACGAAGAAATACACTTTCTGTTTTGCTATGCCTCATGAAGATTTCAATAACCACATTAACTGTAAGGAATATTTACAATTTCATGTGGTACCGTTCTTTAATGCTGTAATCACCCTTTGTCGGAAAATGACATTTACGTTTAAATTTAAGTCATGCAGTGAAGCACGCCTATGAAGGCACCTTTGGAGAGATCATGGAAGGGCTGTGAGCTGAGAAGCGCGGCCCTAAAGAAATGAAAATCAAAATTTAATCTACTAGGAAGTTTCACATTATCACTCACTCCACTGCAGAGTAAAAATTACATCCTGGAAATTAGATGCAGTCTGTTTATTTTTCTCGGATTACCATTCTCCCTTCTTTAAAGAAAATGCCAAGAACAGCATCGTTCAGCTGAGGATATCACTGGCTAAATAGTTTTATAACTCCTTAGTTTATAACAAATAAAATCTCAAAAGAGGTAAAGTTTAGGCACCTCTCCCTAGGTATCGCGATGAAGGTGTTACAACCAATCTCTATTTACACTTATATGCGACGCGTGACATCGGTTCGTCAACAAATGTCGTTCACGTTATTCTTCCAAGTGTCCTACAGTGAAACAGGAACTTGCCTGCTAGGACTGGTTGACTAAGGAAGTAAAATTATGAGTAAAAATTTAAAATAAAAGTAATACGACGGCGTGCCGGACAGTGATGCCTACAAATCTATTATGAGAAAACTCATAAAGTTTTTATAAAGAAAATAAACGTTATTACCATTCTACATAGTTTTCCTTCATGTCTAAATATTTCCAGTCGTATGCAGCTACAGGGCTTCGAATCGCATGGTGAAATATGGCGGAGTATAACAACTACATCGTTGCGTGTAAGACAGCGTGCTGTAATTATATGTAGAATTTCAAGAGTTCGGCCACACATGAAACACCCTCTCCTTCGCCGGCCGATGTGGCCGAGCGGTTCTAATCGCTTCAGTCTGGAACCGCGCGACCGCTACGGTCGCAGGTTCGAATCCTGCCTCGGGCCTGGACGTGTGCGAGGTCCTTAGGTTAGTTACTTTTAAGTAGTTCTAAGTTCTAGGGGACTGGTGACCAAAGATGTTAAGTCCCATAGTGCCCAGAGCCATCTGAACCCTCTCCTTCAGGCCGATAATGCCAGACTACACACGAGTGCTGAGACACCTGAAACAATCTGGCGTTATAATTACACTGTCATCGACCATCCCCCATGGGGTCCCGACTTGGCCTTATCCTGTTTTCATCTGTTTCCTAAACTTAAAGAACGCCTCAGAGGACTATACTTTGATCGTGATGAAGCAGTGCAAGCAGAGGTGAGGTTGTAGCTCTGTCAATGAAGTCAAATATTCCACATGACTGTATCAATAATCTTGTTTCTCGTTGCGTTGGTAGGAATTTGTGAGTATTTTGAGAAATAAACACGTCGGCATGAAGAATGAAGAGGTAGTATGTTAATAACTTTTGTTGTATTAAAAAATCTTTAAGTGTTTCACCTGAAAAATTCGGAAGCATTACTTTTTAGCACGCCGTCAAATATTGTTTGAATAAACACAGAATTGTACTGCCTGTTAACCGTCTAATAGGTGATTACTGCTATTGAGCATTACTATGAGACAGTCTGAGCAAAACACCCCACTGCATTGTCAATACTTGGTGTAATTTGAAAAAAGTGTTCGGAGAACCAAATCTTCACTGAGGTTACTTAAACAGTCTCTTGACACTATCAAGTTCTTTTTCAGTAAATATACAGTATTTTCCGATCTTGATTCTGTTATTTTAGTCACCATACACGGCACTGTTGATGATTATTGGTCGTCAGGTATGTACTGTTCCTAACTAATCTATACTGCAGAGTTCCACATTAGTTACGCGGCATCCCGAATGCGCAGACAAAGCAGATGAGAGTAAGTTTTCTTTCGACGTATCAATTGATTCCAAAAAGGCGTAATTTCCGACCAGCGATCTATTGTGTCTGGTACGTGTCTTCATTCCATGATATGTTTTTTGCGAGGTATATTGACGACACACCATCCGAAGCTGCTTGCACTGGAACCTCTCGAGCCGTAGAGGAGGTGGGAGGTTATACGAGACGCGTACGCACTGTATAAGAAGTGGAACAGGATATTTCGTACGAATATTGACGAATTTATGGCATACTTCACTTGAATACTGATCAAGAGAAAGTGACTACACGCAACATACGATGATGTAAGCATTATATTCACAGATGTCCTCGGAATCCGGTGCTTTAAGCTTGCCAGACAGGTATTCATTAGATCAATGCCGTCTTCCTTCAAGCATTAACCAACCTCCCCTCCCCTATCTCAGTATTTCTGTTTCATTTCGTATGATGTTTACGGCTCAGTTACGGTTCGTTCGATATCTAGTACGATTTCTACCTCATAAGACTGCAAAGGCTGATTCAACAGTCAAGTTTTGTTGAAACAAGCCTCTTGTACGTGTTCTCCTTCACTCATGCCCAGTGCTTTGGCAGAATCCTCCCAACAAATATGTCTTCACTTCGCCTTGCCTACTATAAAGGTTCCATGTTCATCTTATTCAACTTCGTTTCTTAATATGGCTTATATTCAAACGATGCAATGAGCTCCAACCTTTCGGCACTAATATCTTAATCGAATACTATCCAGACTGCCTTTCTACTTTGTTATCGAAATTACCAAGTTCTCGTCTACGTTTAAAGCAAATTCAGAACGTTGCTGCGGATCGTAAGGTTTCAGTTGCTGCACATTCTGGATTTTGTACGGGTACCTATGTAATACTTCTCGTACTGTTGATAATGTGACACATAATTTCCGTGACACTGCACGAGCTCTGGCACCACACGGGACACGTGTCAGCTACAGCAACAACCACTCGGTCAATAACTTCCAACGGGATAGGACGCCTTCCTCTTCCAGGTACAACAACGAACTCATCCCTGAATTCTATTATCATCTTCTTGTAAACCATTAACGACACTGGGACTCTCCTGAAACCTTTTAGTCGACGATGCTCTCGTAGGACAGCACTATAATTGCTCCCGTTCACATGAAATAATTTCATAAAAGTGCAAGACTTCTCCTCTCTACACCCATTCTTTGCGCTTAGCTTATAACTTGTCACATGACAGTGTGGATGCCATACAGTCATGCAAACAGTGTACAGCGCAAGATTTGATCTGGTGACCGAAATTAGATCATAGGCCCTATTTGTTTTCAGGGTTGATCTGTTCCACATTAACGCATTAGCGTATCTACCAAGTTTCGCTACCACATGACATTTATAATAGTCAGTGGACCTCCTTGCGTCGCTGCACATTAACTATAACCATCTGGTACTATGGAAGTCATTGAAATGAAATGTTGTGTGGCTAGAGCCTCCCGTAGGTTAGACCGTTTGCCTGGTGCAAGTCTTTTGAGTTGACGCCACTTCGGCGACTTTCGTGTCGATGGGGATGACATCATGATGACGAAGACAACACAACACCCAGTCCCTGAGCGGAGAAAATCTCCGACCCACCCGGTAATCGAACAGAGGCCCCTTGGCATGACATTCCGTCGCGCTGACCACTCAGCCACTGGGGCGGTCATGGAAGTCATTGCCTGATACTTTAACACACATCCTGAGGTCCCTTCCATTCTCCTCGTCAGTATTTTCCACATATTGCAATCCTGACCACTTCTGAGCATAACCTCTTCATTTTCACGTGATTTTCAGAATCCATCTGCAAACGTACCTTCAAACGCGTCAGTTCTTTCTTTTTGGTCTTTCCCACTGAGAGCGTTTCATTTCCACGCACTTCGGTGTCCCAGACGCAAGTTATAAGAAATTTGTTCCCCTAATTATGGTATGTGTTGTATTCTAGTAACCATTTGTAGTGAGAAATTCTCTCTTTACCTTTACTGATTGTTTTTTTTAAACATTGTGTAGTTAGTCATGCGTTATTTGGTTACCAAGTTAGCTGAATTCTTCCACTTTCGCCATTAAGTTGTCTCACAATATTGATGTCATATTTATCACTTGTCTCATCTCAAATACTTTTCAGTACTTTCAGCTTTCTTTAGTTTACTGTAAATCAGTATTTTATAATCAGTAGACTCCATTAGATTCAGCATGTTCTGTAATTTACTTCGGTTTCGCTGAGAAATGCAATGTCATTAGTAAAGTTTTACACTGGTACCCTTTCACCCTATACTTTAATCACAATTTGCAATTTCTCTCTTGCTGCTGCATTCTTATCATTCCCTTGTGATTCCTTGACACACCGTATACAATGTGATTCAACTGCTCTAACCGATGTCGTTATATGCAAACTATTCTGCATTCTTATCATTCCCTTGATATTCCTTGACACACCGTATACAAGGTGATTTAACTGCTCTAACCGATGTCGTTTTATGCAAACTATAATGACATACCTGGGGTTCAAAAACCACCGTAAGATTTTCATATCCTTTCGCTCGCTACCTGCAACCTGTTAGTACTACACCAAAAATGAACAGAACCTTTTGTAGGAAATCTAAGTAGTTAAATGTTGTACTGGGTTACGTATTCGTTGGAGGCGCCAGTTTTCGGGATATACAAGAAAAACGTACAAAAGTGATTTTCTAACATACCTCTACCTGCATACTTATCCCTCACCAGTCAGGATTTCTAGTATACTGTTTGTGTCATCACCTCCTACCACTGTGTATGAATTTCCACGTACACGAATGGTTCGCGATGTTCGACCCATTTTGGTCTGTATTGATTGTGGTACTACACACCCATTTCGTTAACATCATTAATTTTAACGTGCCCGTGAGGGTAATGAAAGAAAACAGCATTTGTAAACGTTACGCTAAAACCAATTACGTGCACCATTCGTTCCAAACTCAACGCATACAACCACAGCAGGTACGTAGTCAGAAATTGTGAAACGAACCCTATCGTCCAGGACCGCGTGCCATAAAGGGCGCAGATTCACCACGAGATGAAGAAACTCACAGGCGTCTATTGTCTATTGAGGCCTAAGCGCTGTAATGTGCGAATGACACAGACGAGAACATACGTCATGGGGAAACCCAGTAGAAGGCATTTGTGCCCAAGGAGACGTAGCAGTGTTCAATATGGCGGACCTAAGATCGGCTACAAAGGAAGACATTTATGGAAACTATTTAATTCTGTAGTACTTCATGGATGAAACCACAGTAATTTCAATCCACCATCCTCCATAAATTTTCATGGTGATCGCAATAAAACTTGAATATTGATCATTTCTATAATAGGATTTACTGTCAAAGTGAAATCAACAAGTTTTGTAACAAAGACCTGAATGCTAAAATCTGAACACTATGGTCGACCTTAACGATCGACTTTTCATATAGAAGCGCATCATTAAAATGACTAACATCGTAAGCATCAACTTTGTAACTTTATTTCTTTAAAGGGTATAGTAAATTTAAATTATCAGTATTTTCAGTTAAGCATCAGATCATCATTTTCTCCACACAAAACACATTGAACGATAACAGCATGACACCTTATTGAATCATTAGGTAACAGAATATTTGTTTTAAGTTTAGTGTATAGTAGTTACTTTTGTTCTTTATTTATTTATCAGAAAGCACACGGGTGCAAGGCTACTGGCCGTGACATTCAAATTTAAGAAGGAAATTGTATTGATTTTATGTATCTACATATATACTCCGCTAGCCACCAAGCCGTGTGCGGCGGACGGCACAATTCACGCCAAAGTCATATTCAACCCCCCCCCCCCCTCCCCCCCGCCCCTCTGTTCCACTCGCGGATCGCGCGAGGGAAAAACAACTTTCTGAACGCCTCAGTACGAGCTCTTATTTTCCTTATAATATATGCTCTACATCCTCGCTGAAGATCGGATTTCGGAATTTAGTGAGCAGCTACTTCTGTTTAGTGCGCCGCCTATCTGCAAGTGTGTAAAAGAATTTAGCAATGGATACTATTGTTACTTTATTTAGAACGTGAAAGTGCTCAATTTTGGTTATTGAAACATCTTAAAATGTAAAGTAATTGTAGAATAAGCGGTAGCCAAGCAGAGGGACGGCTTTAAGAAAGGGAACTGGTTAGTCAGTTGAGCGAAGATGTTCGGCGCACGTGAAACGCTGCCAGAGACCGGCAGAGGGCAGTTTTGGTCTAGACACCAAAGGCACAGTTCGGCTGGAGACACCAAAGGGTATAGTTCGCATTTATACGCGAAAGCGGACAGATGGTTTTTAGCCAGCTAGGAAGTGAAACGACTTAGAAAATGTCGCGTTGTGTGGCATCGCGGGACTTAATCTCCGAGCGGTGAGCAGCAACGTGCCTGATGTGAACTATAACTAGTAGTTAACGAGGTGGAGTATCGAATTTGTAACACGTGATGAGATTGTGAATGCTCAAACTGTGTGAAATGGATATGCGCTCGAGTGTAATAGTAATTCTAAATACGACCACATTCGCTATTAGTTTGCTTTCTGAATAAACATTATTCTAACCAAGTCGCAACTGTTTGGCCCACATCATTTATCGGTCGTTAAATTAGTTCCCGATATTTTTATTACTGTAATAATATGTTACGTAACTTTGTATTTCGCAAACTTGCCATCAGGCAGACAATTTAACCAAAGTGTCACAAGTAACTAATTTAGGGTGTGTAATGAGCACGTGCGCTTCAACCCCTCGACAGGTTTAAGCCAAGACATTTCGACGAAGAGGAACCGCATGTGAGCCAGAACATCTTTGGGATGATAGCTCGCAGGACAGACCAGCGACTACAACTAGCTTGTATGATGCCGTCTCTAATTTGCTTATCTAGAACTTTTCCATAATCAGTTGTAAATGCCTTGGAACACGATACGGGTGTTTGTAGATGAGTGCTTCGCTCCCTTCAGGAATTTGTTGCTGAACAAGTGGTGCTGAAGGTAAAGGACACGACGGACTAAGTAATTCTACCTACTCACTCAACACTTTTTCCACTAATGTGATTGCAGATGTACCATCTTACTCCTTAGCTCCGACCAGTCGACAGACCGTCCCGGAATTGTGTAACTTTCTGTAAAATCACGGTCTAGTTCTTACTCATCCAACACTCCTAAATTCGCAGCCAGTGTACCCTGATAAAACTTTACTTCCTCGAGGCCAAAATTATCGGTTCTGACAGGTAGTACCCACCTGCAGTCTACACCCAGACATAGGACACGCTACGTCGTGTAAAACAACTAACTGCTTCTAGTACTTCGTAATTTGCAAAGGGTCAACAATACACAACGAGTTTACTGGCAGGTCTGTACCAACATCAATCCAGACAGCCTTTTCTGTACCTTCTGGTATGCGATCCTGTGAACTGACTTTAAGGGAGATTGTGCATAGTTTAATTGGTTACCACTTGCTATGGGGCGGACCTTGTGACAGTAAAGGCATTCCGGCTGCAGAGCCCAACTGAAACACAGTTCCATCCACTTCTACCATACGCCATTCCAGGTCAATTATGGCGCTATGGGCAATCAGGCAAGCAAGTCCGAGAATCACGTCCTGCCTGCCGCTAACCACAGGAAGAACTTCTGCAATTACTTGTCAGTTAACATCCCGTACTCGGAACTACAACCTTCCAGCACCGATTGAATTTACACGCCATCCATCTACGCCAATTAACGTCCAGTGTTGTGCACGTAGGCTGTTTGGCCCAAATACTAGCTTGCTTGCAACCGATACCTTGTAATCGGTGTCCAACAATATTTTACAAAATTTATCTCACACATAACCGGAAGAAAAAAGGTTGCAACTGCTTTCTTACATGCACTAAACCTTAGTGGGAGCTTGGTACAGGGGACACACCGGACCCTGCGCCGTTTGACTTCTGCCAGTAATATCTACCCTGTGACTGAAACTTCCGTAGCTGCTGTTTTCCGTTACGGCATTGCCGATCCGAGTGACCACATGTCTTAAAATACTTGCAATGTTGCTCGCTGCAATCTGTTTTTACATGACCCTTTCCTTCGCACTGACTACAATTTATATCCATACTAAAAACTATCCGACATTCACGAGACTTAGCCAGTGCCTCTGTACCCTCTCATTACGAAGTAATATCCATTGCTTCACCCAGACACTTAGGACTTTACAGACAAACCTTTCTTGACATTTGCATTTTCAACCCGCTCAAAAATTCGTGAAGAGCCCTCTGCAATGCTGCTCACGAAATTGCCGAGTTAGCTCTATCATCATCCGTCAGCTCATAGGTACCTGCATAGATTTTACGAAGAGGGTTGGCGAAACTTTCTATCGAATCGTCCTGCTTACGAAACACCCTAGTAATTTGTTCACAAAATTCTCTTGCCGTGATCATCTTTCGATATTCCTCTATTAACCATTCCTGGAAATCGTAAAAAGTTTCAACCTCTCTGAAATTCTCATTACACACAACTTGTGCTTTAGCAACTCGTAATAAATGCTCCTTAATCCAACTCCCCCAATTTGACAGCCGAGGTCAAATTATCTAGAAAGATAAATACATTTTGCCACTATTTCCGCGAAAATAGGGCAGCCAATCCTACAGCAGTGCCATTCAAGAGAAGTTGCTTCGCCATGACTACAATCAAGAGAACAGTATATGCAAAGAATATAAAAGAAAACTATCCAGGAAAAGGGATAATCGAACAGACTTGAAAAGAAGATAACTCAATTCGGCTATTACTTCCTTTGTTACGAGGCACACCATTGCTGCATATGTTACGGACTGCTAACGCTTAATTCCACGAGTTCCACCCTCCACGATGCCTTAGCAGTCTTCCTGGCACCCTCTACAGTACGTCTGACGTTACCTTCCCTTCTGTTGATGCCTCGGCATGAAGAACGAGAAATCTTGATGTACTGTCTTTGGTGACATGTAATATTTGATATTTCAACGCATCTATTCACCTAGCGGCAACCAGCCTGTAGTGATTGCATGCCACTTTTTTCCTACTGTACTGACCTATGTATGCAAGTTCCTGATAAAAATTACGCTGGTGAAAAATTCTTTTCGTTTCTATAGGTTGAAACCGATTTTCAGTGGGGTAGACACATGCGAATTGCAGTGCCACGCCTACTGTTATGATTAGAACGATTAGTGTCTGTAGTTTAAGTTTTGTCTCGGTTGAAAACTGTCAGAATTCTGTGGGCTACGTATGTCTAATGAGTTGTTTCAATTATTTGCTCGACATCTTTACTTCCGATGTTTGCAACAGCAACAGGTTTTGCAGCTGGATTTCCTTATCCAAAGCTGTGGCAGTCTGTGTCAGCAACCCGACTTCCTCAGACACAAGCTAGCTGCGAAGTATTAGAAATGGAACAAATTGAAACGTCGCTATGACTGGCAATCAAGATTTTGGCATAAATCGCAACTGTAGCAACAGCGCTACGAAGGAGAACTCCAGGCTTCGAATATGAATGTCCCACGAATGTAACGAGAATCTGTACAGTGGACAAGAAGTGTCATGGAAATCTCAACCCAGCTCTCCTCACTATCTCAGACTCTTCCCAACCATCACTAAAGTGAATGAGACAGTGACATCAATTTCGGCAAAGTTGAAGGTACCACTGAGTTTCATTTGAGAGCTTCGTTAACCCTTCTGAGACCCGAAGAATATGAAAAGATTGATCTGTAGCAACACCTCCCAAACAGCAGCTATATCAATGCTTAACGCCACAATGATTGCCAAGTAGGTCCACAAGACTGAATGTAGAGCTTAACTCTGACTGGGTGCTCGTCCACTGTGTATCACCGACCAGACGACCCTCAGTGGGTGACGTTTTCATCGAATGCCAGAGACTAACTCTTGCGAAGATAAGTCACGTAGATGACGAAGAATTGTGTTCTTCACACATGAATCTCGGTTCATTTTGCAGAAATCCTACCGTTGCATAAGCGCCCCGTTGGAAACTGACTTTAATACTGTAGATCCATAATGGCGAGAGATTATTTCATATATTCTGTTAGTCTGTTACCTAGGTATAATATCACACCATATGTAGCACATGCATTGACATGAATGAAGCACATATGACACTAACATAATTTCCAATGTATTAATATAACTATGCGTTATATTGTTTAAGGGGAATAAATGAGCAATAAATATTTGCATAATAAGGAAAAAATTAAAAAAAAATAGTAAATGAGTCTACGCACTACCGTATTGCCATCTGGCACACAGATATATATCCATCCGGCATTTGGAATGTATATTTTGCTTGCTATTACACTGTGCCGCTTTGATGGACCACGGAGTTGGTAATTTATGATTTCAGACTACTGTACTATACACTTGATATCAGAACGAAGTTAGATTTCTTATTTGTGTGGGTAGTTATTGTATGGCACACAGAGGTACACTCAGCATTCATAGGGGCTGTGCTGCTGTGCTACCAAATGTGTGGAAATTGGAAGGTAGCTGTTAGGGTCTCAGGAAATCCTTCCTGGTCCTCCTCTAGGCTCATCTCCTCACTGCTTCCGGAAGGTTGTCGTATGTCGTTTTTATGCAATGCTGCCTCTCATTTTCATGATGTGTGGCCTCTTCTTCGTAGACTCTCTGCCATGTGGGTTTGAAGTTCATAAACTGATATTTTATCTTCAGTCGAGCTCAGCTGATGCCACAGTTTCATTTTTATGTTAGAGGGTGTCGAATTACCAAAGACGATGCTTTAGTTATGAGTAATATCTAGTCTGATGGTACATTCGTAGACGATGCTATACGGGTTCTGATTGCTCCACATTAACATCTGTAAGAGTATGTGGAGCGTTGTCGTACTTTCAGTAAATAGCTAGCTATGGACGATGTCATTATAGGTAGCGTATAGTTCCTTTGCTCGGAAGGAAGTGTAACACTCTTGTCCTTCATTTCACGTTAAGAAGGGATTGGCAAGTTCTTCTCTCGGTTCCTGCCCTTTCCCAGATTTCTTGTCATTCTCTATCACTGCATGTCTTCACTTCCTTACTCGGTATAACTCTTTATGCCTAGTACCTTTCTTACGTACCACGTTCGCCCTTTTTGGGCCAATATTGTGGACATTTCTTTCTTACGGTAGGCCTAGAAGTAGCAAGATTAGTATCACTAGCAGCGCGTCAGATGGTGTTTATCTACAAGCGCGTGTCAGGTGCAGTAGTACCCATACCTTTGCTCCCTGTAGAGTCTGTGTTGTTCTAAGCGGTCTGGCTCTATGAGCCCAAAGGCTTGATGTGTAATCCACAATACCGATTAAAATTACATTTCGGTATGTTCTTACCGGTCTTGGTGGAAGGTGAAAACTTCTTTGGCCAAGTGTTGCTATCTCGTTCAGGATTTTATTACCTCTCTGGCAGATGATAACTGTATGAACACGAAAGATTTGCTTTTCGTCGATGTTGATACCAAAATATAATGCCGGTGAAGATTAGGACCTGTCAGGGGAAGGCATTTTCCTCTGTGGCTGTACACATTTTTTGGTTAGCCACAAGAGAGTGGTCAGCCACAGGAGAGAAACTGATGTCTAGAGGTGCCTACAGATTTGAGATACAGTAAACACAAGCACAATTTTTTCTTTGTACAGTCGACCATATTTGCTAAACGATTGTCTATTGTTGATACTCGCTGGTGGCAATCCCTGCTCACATCGAACTGCGATGACAGATAAAACTTACTTGATGGAAAATATTCACAATCTGAAATGACAGCTATGTCGCTGAATCTGAAAAGTATTGGCCGAAAACGTGACACGCTAATAAAGCCACGGGGGATAACCACATACCATAACAATTACTACATTGTTAATGAGAGAAATTTCCTATGCGTACTTATATCTTTTGCGCATAATGCGAGTAATGAATCTGGTTCACTAAAGGTTTTGGATATATTTGTAAGATAAACATCATGTGATTAAGTTCAGGCTGTGCCGTAGCTCTTCAAGCAAGGAGTTAAGAGTCATCTGTCACATGTTGATTACAGTCAGTTTTTGGGAACATATACAATCTCTGATAATAAACGTAAACGTATTCTCACCTTTCGGTCTGGTACATTCCTCTTCCCATAATATGAAACGACCTCATTCATTCAGTTACTCCGTTCTCACCCTTTTTCTCAGGGACGTTAACCCCAGTCTTCTTTCTTTCTTCCTTTCCGTACCTTTCACGCACTGCACTCTTCTAGAAACGGACACATTGACAACCTATCTGAAGCATTTTTGAATTACCACACGTTTCGAATTTAAGGCCTTCCGTCATATGGGTATATTGTATTTTCTGAGAATGATATTTCACTCAGAGCTCTGCTAATTTGTATTTCACAAGCCCAAACCAAGGCAGACAGTACAGTCTCGATACAACTGCATGCAGTACTCCTTAGTAAATCGTTCACTCTTCTTAACATGACATTTACGCCGCAAAATCAGTCGTTCTTGCAGCTCGCCCAATTCGGTGTCGTTTGTTTTTTCCAAAAGCTGAAATAAAATTCCACACATTGCAACACACTATGGAATGTCTCGTTGCTTTGTGCATACATTTACAAATTTCACGGTGAATGCCTCCAGTAATTATATTTTGGCTCATTGTTACCATAATTTCACAGTATGCATACGTTTCGATCTCATCATAATAATATAAACCTAAGACCGTTTGTAGTCAAAGAAACAGCAAAACATGTATGATTTGCTGAACGTATCTAATAACCACTTATTTCAATTTACATTCAATATTTTCGGTGATAAAGATATGAAATGTTAATGCTATTTTCTTTTTGTACGAGAACTGTTGTAATGGAGAGTCACGACTATTAAAAAGAAAGATCGCGAATGGTCAGAAAAACATTTTTTATCTGTCACAAGCCATGGTAACTCCTTTGCATTGTTCCGAAGCGACGCTCATAACAATGAAACATCGCTGGGCGCGCTGCGTGCGTTGCCTAGCATTTGTCTGCCTGGTGGATTGAAGTTGTTCGCGTATGAATCGGAGTTTGTAGGAAGCGAATTTGCTGTGAAGTGAGGTGTGCTGCACATCTTCAGTAAGAGGAGCTTAAGACACCGTCGAAAAGAGGTTAACTGTAGAAGACAGGCAGATATCAGAGTTAGAAAGCCATGAAGCCAGCGGAGGTAAGTGACCAATAATCATTTTTACTCAGCCATCATCAACGTCCACGCAGAAACACCCTACTGTGTTAATCAACTATAAAAACCTCTACTCTTGAATACTGTGATCTCATACGTCATAATCACACAGAGCTTCAATCCGAGGTCCATCAAAGAATTTTCGGAGGTTGTTAACAGATATTTGCAGAGTGCCTACCATGTGAGATCACTGTCTCCAGTGTGAATCGCGTATCACTGTACATAGAAATATATACTCCGCAAGCCACCTTACGGCGTGTGGCGGAGAGTGCTTCTGCCTTCCCACTTATATTGTTGTATTAGCGAGAGGTGTTTGAGAAGATCGCATAATAAGAAGCTATCGTAAGGGCTCTGATTAGTCTGAGTTTCATGTTATTGTCAGTTTGCGAGCTGCGGAACTTACTCTTTCGGATTTTGAACGATAGATTCTCCATCGTGCACAACAACGCCTGTAGCGACTACTACTGCAGTTGAGAATTTCCATATCGTTTTCGCGCCCACTAAACAGTCTCGTGACACCTATCGATCTCCTTTGGATTTCCTCCAACTCCTGTATTATTCCAAGCTGGTAAAGAGCCCACATTAATTAGTAACACTGAAGAATTCGTCAAACAAGACATTTGAAAGCATCATTTTCGTGAATGATTTACACTGTCTCAAGGCCCTTCTAGTGAGTCTCACCTGGGCATCTACTTTCCTACAATTGCTTGTTTATCATCATTCGACTTCAGGTCGCTTCGGATTGTTAGACCCAGGTATTTTATCGTTGTTTCAGTTTCCGTTGATTTATCGCCAGCGTCGTAATTGAACAATTGTTGTCTTACTAGTCGACCCTCCGCAGAAAAGTTCTCCATTTGGCTTAAAGTCTTTTGGCACTCCAACCTTCCTGTAGACAACAGAGTCTTCTTCGTGTAGCCCCATCGAACTTCGGACGTTAATCACTAAGCTCATTAACATCCGTGTTTTCAGAAGACTCTCTTTTTCAATTTTCTTCCTGCAAAAGCTTCGTTATGTGTGAACATGAAACGTGTTTCACTATTCTTCAACAGATCGTCGTTGCAATACAGGAACATACTTAGTTGCATCTATCCGACAACCCTTCTCATGCGCTTTTCTCCGAATCCAATGGTACCCTCGGTTGCTCCTGCGACCAACGATAAAGTCGTACTTGGAGAGTCGTAAGTTCTTCGAATAATGTCTATAGAATGTCTCATAACCTCATCTGGTCCCAATGTGTTCCCCGCCGTGAGTGATTTTACTGTATTTTCTATTTCGTAGTAACTTAACTTGAAACTACCGCTTAGGCGTTTGTGCAACAAGTGAAAGGAGGAATCGTATTACGATATCTTTTAGGGAAACGTTTTTTAAAAATCGAATTCATTATTTTGGTTTTCTCTTCACGACCTATCATTTCGATATCAGGATGGTCAACTGAACGACCGAATACAAGATATCGATTACTTTCGAGGATTTGCGATGAACTCACACATCTCGAAAGGGTTAACACTTAAGGCAGGCTCAGCATTGGCCTTTTGGTTTTCACCGAACTGCCGAAGTGAGCAACGTATGCTATTTGCGCTAATTCACGTGAAACCTATTTCATCAGTCCATAGTGTGGATGCAGTAACTGGGAATACAGATTGCTAAATTTTAACTCCTATGGTTCCGTGTGTGGTGTGCTCATTTTCCTCCCAAATTTACGAATTTTTGTCCGAAGGAAATAAGTCTCTTAAATGATTCATCCGCAATTCTCCGACATAACCATCACAGATAAGTTCTTTGTCACATGTGCTATTCAAATAGATTGCCTTATAACCGGGGTCAACTAAATTAAAGTTTTTGAGAACCGGAGCCATCTGAATGTTATTCAAAGATTATGTAATCACATGTAATATGAATGTAGTACTACTATAGTCAAACGAGCATCCCAATTAAGCTTTTTTCATAACCACAACTAGTTTGTGTTAAATCCACAAGAAGTTGCGAATGAGTGGATAGTAAAAGGTTTCCCAGCTTTAAATCATTATCACTCCTCTATCACAATATCAGAATTTTGTTTTTCCACTGCTTAGAACCATATATAGTGGAAGACAAAGCTTAAACTTTGCGCAGTAACTACGTTCATACTGAATTCCATCATCAACTTACCAATAACATTGTCATTTACCTGAAGTGCTTCGAAATATTTTACATTGGTTGACATGCTCAGTAAAATAAGTTAAATATGCTTATTAGCCGTTGGAAAATCCATTTCCAGTACAATGCACGTATGTACTAAGTAGAATCTGAAATACGTAAACTCATTATTCCATTCATTGCATTTTATAGCTAAGTGCTACGAATAAGAGGACAATTTAGATTTCTAAAATTTTATATCCGTGTTCCTGAAACCTCGACCTCCGGTGTTTTATTCGGACACAACGTTGTATCGGCCGCCAATAAGGTCTGTATGTAACAAAATGAGTTAAATGCGGCTAAGTCTGTTGTGCAGATACACTACTGGCCATTAAAATTGCTACACCAAGAAGAAATGCAGATGATAATCGGGTATTCATTGGACAAATATATTATACTAGAAATGACATTTGATTACATTTTCACGCAATTTGATGCATATATCCTGAAAAAATAGTATCCAGAACAACCACATCTGGCCGTAATAACGGCCTTGATATGCCTGGGCATTGAGTCAAACAGAGCTTGAATGACGTGTACAGGTACAGCTGCCCATGCAGCTTCAACACGATACCACAGTTCATCAAGAGCAGTGACTGGCGTATTGTGACGAACCAGTTGCTGGGCCACCATTGACCAGACATTTTCAATTGGTGAGAGATCTGGAGAATGTGCTGGCCAGGGCAACAGTCGAACATTTTCTGTATGCAAAGAGGCCCGTAAAGGACCTGCAACATGCGGTCGTGCATTATCCTGCTGAAATGTAGGGTTTCGCAGGGATTGAATAAAGGATAGAGCCAGGGGTCGTAACACATCTGAAATGTAACGTCCAATGTTCAAAGTGCCGTCAATGCGAACAAGAGGTGACCGAGACGTGTAACCATACCATCACGCCGGGTGATACGCCAGTATGGCGATGACGCATACACGCTTCCAATGTGCGTTCACCGCGATGTCACCAAACACAGATGCGACCATCATGATGCTGTAAACAAAACCTGGATTCATCTGAAAAAATGACGCCTTGCCATTCGTGCACCCAGGTTCGTCGTTGAGTACACCATCGCAGGCGCTCCTTTCTGTGATGCAGCGTCAAGGGTAACCGCAGCCATGGTCTCCGAGCTGATAGTCCATGCTGCTGCAAACGTCGTCGAACTGTTCGTGCAGATGGTTGTTGTCTTGCAAACGTCCCCATCTGTTGACTCAGGGATTGAGACGTGGCTGCATGATCCGTTACAGCCATGCGGATAAGATGCCTGTTATCTCGACTGCTAGTGATACGAGGCCGTTGGGATCAAACAGAGCGTTCTGGCGTACACTCCCGAACCCATCGATTCCATATTCTGATAACAGTCATTGGATCTCTACCAACGCGATCAGCAACGTCACGATACGATAAACCGCAATCGGGATAGGCTACAATCCGACCTTTATCAAAGTCGGAAACGTGATGGTACGCAATTGTCCTCGTCAGATGGGGCATCTCAGCGACGTTTCACCAGGAAACGCCGGTCAACTGCTGTTTGTGTATGACAAATCGGTTGGAAACTTTCCTCATGTCAGCAAGTTGTAGGTGTCGCCACCGGTGCCAACCTTGTGTAAATGCTCTGAAAAGCTAATCATTTGCATATCACAGCATCTTCTTCCTGTCGGTTAAATTTCGCGTCTGTAGCACGTCATCTTCGTAGTGTAGCAATTTTAATGGCCAGTAGTGTATATTAAAAGATCTATGAACATAACAAACGCCACCGTATTTTTATCATTTTGCCACAGCTGCATGTTCTGCTCCAGAGTGTACTGACAACGCAACGACACATAGTAAAAGCAACTAGCAGCTATTTTTCGATTCGTAGAAATATTTACGGAAATTTGTGACTAATGTAGTGAATGAAAGTGTTTAACTCTGGAACTGGATGTTTACTGTGATTCATTTATTTGACGGGGCGTTAGTAATCTTCTTCGGTAAAAATTTCCATTTAAAAAAGTGAATGATTTTCGTGGGTTCCAGGTACGATATAGGAAGACGCAAACTTTCTTACCAGGACACAAACTATCGAATAAGGATCCTAAAATTTGCCACGAGACTAAAAGGAAATCTAGAGCTGTGTTGAAACTCCAGCCTCTGCACTGAATCACACGACAGCAGAAACGAAAACAATACTTTGACAACGGTGACGTCCAGACCGGGCAAAGATGTGTCACCAAATGGATCATATCCTTCTCAGGTGTACTGTTCTGGCATCCTCCTTAAGTGACGAGTAGTGGTTAGCACACAGGACTCGCACTCGGAGAGCCGACGGTTGAAATCCGCATCCGGTCATCCCGGTTTAGGTTTCCCGTTATTTCCCTAAATCGCTTCAGGCAAATGCCGGAATGGTTCCTTTGAAAGGGTACAGCAGACTTCCTACCCTATCCTTGAATAATCTGATGCCACCAATGATATCGCAATTTTGTTCTCTTCCCCGATTCAACCAATCAACGATCCCCAATCAACCAACCAAATTAAGGAAATGAAATAAATTTCAGCGGAGGTAGCTGAACAGTTCAAACCGTAGGATACTCCAGCACGTTAACCTCTTCCCCAACATGTCCTGCCTTCTACTCGCCTACATTCCAAATTTACTTCGTAGTCGACCAAGAAGATTGATGTGGGCACCTAGAAATAGATGCATTTGCGAAACCTGTTTCCTTCCTCTTTTGGTGTCGTAACTCTCAGAAACTTGCTGGTAGTTCTCTCATACGAAGGCCACTCCTTTATCAAGGTCTGCTATGTCCTGAAGTCTAACCAACAGTGTAAATCTGCCGGATGTCTGGGGCAATGTACCGGCTATGACCGGTGATCGCGACATGTCACACTTATCAGTTTTAAGCGCAGAGAGGACAAGTAAAGTTGCCTACAAAATATTGTCTCACGCAAGTACAAGTGTCTGCCGAAACATTTCGCCTGATTACGTGCAGCTCACGTAACTTAAACGGTCGGAAATTTCCTTCTTCATGACACTTCTTGCCACACAATGCAAGGGTAGTGAAGATGCTACTGCAGCGTTTCCGATGAAAAGTCTTTTACCACCCGCCATACGGCCAGGAATGTCTCCCTCTGTGCGTTTCTTCTCCGCTTACTTGAACCGGTCTCAATGAAGGCAACATTTCGGTACAGATAACGAATGCAGACCTCCGTACAGAATTTTTTGGGGAGCGCAGGAAGCTGACTTCTATGAAGTAGTAATTGGGAAAGTAGTACCGAGTGATCAAAAGCTCAATATAAAGTTGAAAACTGAATAAATCACGGAATAATGTAGATAGAGAGGTACAAATTGACAAACATGCTTGGAATGACATGGGGTTTTATTAGAACCAAAAAATACAAACGTTCAGAAAATATCCGACGGATGGCGCTTCATCTAATCAGAATAGCAATATTTAGCATAACAAAGTAAGACAATGCAAAGATGATGTTCTGTAGAAGAATTGCTCAATATGTCCATCATCATTCCACAACAATAGCTGCAGCCGAGGGATAATGTTGTGAACAGTACTGTAAAGCATGTCCGGAGTTATGGTGAGGCATTGGCGTCGGATGTTGTCTTTCAGCATGTCGATCGATCACGATACACTTGCGACTTCATGTAACCCGAAAGCCAATAATCGCACGGACTGAGGTCTGGGGACCTGGGAGGCCAAGCATGACGAAAGTGGCGGCTGAGCACACAATCATCACCAAACGACGCGCGCAAGAGATCTTTCACGCGTCTAGCAATATGGGGTGTTTTTTTTTTTTGGTTCTGATAAAACCCGATGTCATTCCAAGCCTGTGTGTCAATTTTTATCTCTCTATGTCCATTATTCCGTGGTTGAGTTTTCAAATTTATACTGACTTTTTGATCACCCGGTACAACGTTACGACAAGTGTCTAAGACTGAGAGTCAAATATGTACAGAAGTAGTATAAGGGCGTAGCCATCTCTCGCAAATGAATAATTTTGTATATCTCCGTGGTTTCCATTTCGTGACCGATCGGACCTTAATAAATGCATAGCTCTCGTATTTAAGGTCCCAAGTAAGCTGAAATCACATTAGGTGCAGAGCAAGCAGTGTATGGAGTCATTTGAGAAAGGCATAAATATAACAGGAAACCCCCACTACGACTTTACTTTGTAGGAGTTTTATTACTAATACTTTTTGACGTGGGTTTATTGAGCCATGTTGCAAAAAGCTTGATACAAATACAGAATAACATCTGCTGAGAAAGCAGACTATAAGTTGTAGCTACAACGATATCAAATTATTGTACAGTTTCCACTTTTGACCAATATTGGTAGTTTAAGAATCCTAACATATCAACTATCAATAGAATATAACCAAAGAGAACACAGGAGAGAATGAGAAGCATACATATGCCTTGTATCAAGATTAGATTTTGTGAGTGAAAATTGTATGTAGGTGTCAACGTTTAGTTCTTGGGGCTAAATAAGACAGAAAAAGTAAATTACGAAGATTTCTTGTGATTCACCTAACTATTAGCACACGAAGCATATTCTCTACAGCAGGACTCACACACGTTTTTCATCCTAATAATGACACATTACCGCGAATTACTTTGCTGCAATTTATTTGTAAACTGACAACCGTAATACTTAAATATATTTGTGTCAGTACCACAAAATGTTAGCTAATTACAACATGTGACGAAAAGTATCTGGACACCAGGCTGAAAATGACTTACAAGTTAGTGGCGCCCTCCAGCG
This sequence comes from Schistocerca serialis cubense, assembly GCF_023864345.2. NCBI lineage: Eukaryota > Metazoa > Arthropoda > Insecta > Orthoptera > Acrididae > Schistocerca > Schistocerca serialis. The sequence continues at coordinate 447,070,371 of NC_064645.1, forward strand.
ATAATGCTGAAACTCAATATGGTGTTGGCTCACCCTTAGCCCTTATGACAGCTTCCATTCTCACAAGCATACGTTCAATCAGATGCTGGAATGTTTCTCGGAGGTTGGCAGCCCATTCTTCACGGAGTGCCGCACTCACGAGAGGTATCGATGTCAGTCGGTGAGGCCTGGCACGAATCGGTGTTCCAAAACATCCCAAAGGTGTTCTGTAGGATCCAGCTCATGATTCTGTGCTGGCCAGTCCAATATAGGGATGTTATTGTGGTGTAGCAACTCTGCCACCGCCCGTGCATTATGAACCGGTACTCGATCATGTTGAAAGATGCAGTCGCCATCCCCGAATTGCTCTTCAACAGTGGAAAGTAAGGAGGTGCTTAAAATGTCAATCTAGGCTCGTGCTGATATAATGCCACGCAAAACAACGAGGGGTGCTAGCCCTCTCCATGAAAAACACGACCACGCCATAACACCACCGCCTCCAAATTTTAATGTTAGCACTACGCACGCTGGAAGATGACGTTCACCGGGCATTCGCCATAATCACACACTGCCATCGGATCGCCACATTGTGTACCGCAATTCGTCGCTCCTCACAACGCTTTTCCACAGTTCAATCGTCCGATGTTTACGCTCCTTACCCCAAGCCAGGCGTCGTTTGGCAGTTACCGGCGTGATGTGTGGCTTATGAGCAGCCGCTCGACCATGAAATACATCTTTTCTGATCTCCCTCCGACCTAGTCATAGTACTTGCAGTGGATTGTGATGTCGTTTGGAATTCCTGTGTGACGGTCTGGATAGATGTCTGCCTATTTGCCATTACGACTCTCTTCAACCATCGGCGACCTCTGTCAGTCACCAAACGAGGTCAGTCTGTACGCTTTTGTGCTGTACGCGTCCCTTCACGCTTCCACTTCACTACCACATAGTACACAGTGGACCTAGGGATTTTTAGGAGTTTGGAAATGCCGCGTACAGACGTATGACACAAGTGAAACCCCATTCACCTGACCACGTTCAAAGGCTGTGACTTCCGCGGACCGCCCCAATCTGCTCCCTCATGATGTCTAATGACTACTGAGGTCGCTGGAATGGAGTATCTGGGAGTACGTGGCAGCACAATACAGCATATATTTAAAAAATCGTATGTTTTTGGGGATATCCGGATACTTTCGATCACATAGTGCGTTATAACTGGAAATAGAATGAGAAAATATTGCGTGCTAGGAGCACAGAAAAATAAGCTAGACATTTGCTGCCCAGTTGGCCGTGCAGTCTAACGCATGGCTTTGCGGGCGCGAAGGAGCGCCTGGTCCCCGGCACGAATCCGCCCGGCGGATTTGCGTCGAGGTCCGGTGAACCGGCCAGTCTGTGGATGGTTTTTAGGAGGTTTTCCATCTGCCTCGGCGAATGCGGGCTGGTTTCCCTTATTCCGCCTCAGTTACACTATGTCGGCGATTGCTGCGTGAACAAGTTCTCCACGTACGCGTACACCACCATTACTCGACCACGCAAAGGTAGGGGTTACACACGTCTGGTGTGAGACGTTCTCTGGAGGTCCACCGGGGCCCGAACCGCACAATAACCCGGGATTCGGTGTGGGGCGGCGGAAGGGTGATGTGGACTATGGTAGTCGTCGTGGGGTTGTGGATCACTGTGGCTGCGGCGGGGACGGAGCCTCTCCGTCGTTTCTAGGTCCCCGGTTAAAATACAATACAATACAATACATTACAAAGCTAGACTTTTCTTTATAGGCCAAACTGCCACATGTACATGAAACACTTTTGGTATATAGTCATCAGCATGTGTAAACACCACTCGGAGCCTTCTATAAGTCGTTCCATTACCCAACGATAGAAACCTGCTTGTTGGTCACGGAGCCATTCCAGAACCGTCGCGTGAATATCTTCACCACCGGAAACGTGTGACTGCAGTGAGTTAGTTAAATGATTGCTTCAACATTGGTGTCTGTGGTCGATGTTGGTACCAATGGCCTTCCTTTCTGAACAGCGTCACCCATGTCTGTGCAGCGTTGGTCATTCGAGTACGGCAAAACGCGATATTGCATTTTGTCCACATGCCGCCAGAGCTGACTGTCAAACTGTACGCAATCTAGACTTTTTGCTCACACGAATCGTACTATGTCACGCAGCTCATAATTCGAGCACCTTTCCAGTCGCAGCCCCATTTCAATCTCCCACTGTGACACAGTAGTTATCCGTACTGCAGAGGAGCTGTATCTGCAGGGTATCCAGGATATGTGCTCTCTTCTGACAACAGACCCCTCTCGTTTCGCAGTGACCTTAGCGGGAACGACATGTATAACTTACCTTCTAAAGTCGCTGCGTATATTGGGCATTCGGCTATTTTTTATGCAAATGCAAAGAGAAGCACCTTTTCTCTGTGAAGCAAATATATTTATTGAACTGCATATCCTAAAACCCTTACATCCAGGCAACACACATCTGAATCGACTATTCCGGGTTATATTCACTACCTCAGGTGGAGAAGATACATGGCATGGAATACCTTTGTTGTTAGTATTGGCTTATTGTTTGGTGTTCGGGAGCATTTCCTCATTCGAAATGTATCACATTTGTCATCACATTCTGCCTCTTCTTCCACACTTTCCTCTACGTCTTATATCCTGTATTGCGACTGTGAATGTATAGGTCGTTATTGATTGTAAAGCTAGTATTACGAGGGCGTTCTGAAACGTAATGTCTCCAAAATTTTTATCTGAAACTGTCACAGATTTTTGAATAAAACATACTCTATTAATGTTCGATATGTCTTTTTTCATGCCTACATATTTCTTTCTCATCGTAGTCTCTCCAGTAACGAAGGTATTTCTCGCAACGAGAGACCAGTTTGTTGGCAACATCACTGTACAATGTTTCGCTTTGTTGAGGGAGCTAAAACCTCACCTTTGCTTGCACCTTTCCAACACTATCAAAGTGGAGGTCTCGAAGGTAATCTTTAAGTTTCGAAGACAGATGGAAATCGGATAGGACTTAGTCGGGAATGTATGGAGGAATGTATGGTCGATGACAGAAAACACGGGGCGACGGATTGTTGAAAATTTCGTAGCGCTCGTTTTTGTGGAAGGATTTTTAGAATTGGCACTTTGGGTTATCTGAGGTTCTGTTTCTCAGGCAACGACATAGTTATGTGACACACAACCACATTACACGCTAAAATTCGGAGCACTCTAGAGCCAGAGAGTTGCTACTTGCATCAGTGAAGTGGAAAAGTCGGCTGAGTAATACACTGAGAACGCAATAAAAAATTCGTAGTCGTTAATATACATCACACCATCACACTCTCGTACATCGAAAAAATCTATCGTTTTATTGTTGTCAGCCAGTAAACATTCACTTATTCTATAGCAAAGGACGTATACACACATACAAACTGGAATTACCTTCATTTCTCCAAACCATGCTATCATTTTGATAAACAGCAGTCTTCAATTAGATACTGAAACTAACTGGAAGATTACAGAAAAGGAAACAAACGATGAACAGAAAATGTATGGTGTAAAGGCACAAGAAGTTCTGTTAATTACCTGAATCAGAAAAAAATAAATAAAACGTCGATGCAGAGTATATAGTTCTTTAGAACGGAGGAGGATATTTGAGGATCTCATGATACAATAAAACAGGAGCACTTGATGGGATATCTTCAAGATTTTTCATTAAAAATTTAACTGTGTTTCGATGTAATTGCAGGAAAGCACTAAGCTGCTTATATATCCTGCGTCTATCTTGTTACAGTCACTGGAAGGGCTATACTTAATACTTATCCGACGTACAATGAAAGGAGTTGAACTATGATCTGTACAGTTATCAGCTTCCTGCATTCTGAAATTTCCGAAGCTAGGTGGGGCTTCTAATTGGTGCTTCTATCGCAGTGTAGTATAGGCTTCTATGGTACACTAAAAGGCCCCAATCCTCTGCCCATTCTTGCTTGACCAGTTCCCACATCTATAACCTGAACTCTGACGATGGTAAAATGTCACTCGTTACACGGCCAGAAATACTGACCTTCTTCGGAATCTTTTAGGCCTTGTCATTTTAAATTAATCCCTAATGACTTCGGCCCCGCAGCAACATGATTTTCGTCTCTTCGCTCATTTTGCAACTTAATTTTCAGAATCTCAGTATTTATTTTACTGATCCACAGTCAATGTTGAATACATTGGTATACGCTTTTGGAGTAAGACTCCACAGAAAGTTCTGCAGAACCGCAGCACGACCAGATTTGAGAGACTCACGAATCACACTCGCCACTGCCGTAAAAATTGAAAACTATGTTCACAGACGAAATTGCTTGAAGTATTTCAGTTTCGTGACAAGAAATACAAGTCGTATTGCTGAAATCTCCTGAAATCACAAGCCGTCAATATAAGCATGAACACTGGCGTCAGTAAGGATTAAAGTAAGCATAGCGACTTGAACTGATTGTGGCAAATAAATTATTCATAAAACTACAATAAGGAATGTAGACTTTTGCAAAATGATTTTGGAATGGAATTCCAAATCGATCCATACAGATATCTGTTTGAATCCAAAGGTAGATGATACACACCGAGTATAATGCTGAAACCAATAGAGAGCAAAGACGGCACATTTCCGATGTCGATCCTATATGCGGAAGAGATTCTTTCGTTTCCCGTAGGAGAGAGATTAATCTACAGCTGTACTGAAATTTCTGACAGGTTAAAACTGTGTCCCGGACCGAGACAGGAACTCGGGCCGTTTGCCTTTCGCGGGCAAGCGCTCTACCAACCTAGCTACCCAAGTACGACCCACGACCCGTCCTCAACGCTTCAATTCTGTCAGTACCTAGTCTCCTACCTTCACAAAATTGAAGCTGTGAGGGCGAATCGAGAGTTCAGTTGGTATATCAATTTTCCGCAAAAGGCAAACGTCCCGAGTTCGAGTCTCAGTCAGGCACACAGTTTTAATCTGTCAGGAAGTTTCATCTCAGCGCACACTTCTCTACACAGTGTAAAACTTTTTCTGGATACAATTGGACTGCTCTCTCTCAAGGTCAATAAATTTTCTCGGCGAGTACTTAGCTGTCAAGCACAGCATCTAACAAATTCTCCCTGGTCCGGGTTCCAGAAATGATATCTTAGTGTCCTTTTTGTACTCCAGTCATCAGTCATCTTAATATCTCTATTCACCATTTAACAATAATTTATGCCGTTAGGAAACTTACGTATTTTTTACAATCCGTTTGTCTTAGTATCTGTCTCCCAGCAGCGCTGGTTGTCTTCTCAGAGTAAGTAGATTTCATATTGCTCAAGGATGTAGGGTACTTACAAAGGGATGGAAATATCTAAATTTTTTAATGACTTTATTAAATTCTATAGTCTTTCCTGATTACATTGATATATATTCATTACAGGGTTTCGAATGAAAAATGACCTACATATACCAAATTTTAAAGTTACAGTCATGTGTGCCACTACGCCCCCTTTATTTTTGTCACAGAAACCAATATTATTTCGAAAATAACTATGAACCTTCTGTTTGCAGCGATTATACGTGCACTACATTGTATACGTTCGTAACAGTGAAGGTTTCTAGTCTCTGTAGATGATTATCTTTGCTAGTATGTACTGTTGTTTCGGTGAAGCAGTGTGTTCACGTGTTACTCAATGTTGTTGATCAAGTGCTACATATATTTGTGGAAATACATGTCCTTTAGTAGGAAATAAATACGAACTATGCCACGCATCAAGAAATTCAATAAAGGAAATGCCGTGGTAACCTGTTCACAAACAAAGCAAACCACACTGTAGAAAGTAACCTATGGATCAGATCTTCAGGGAAGAATCTCCCACATGGCACGCGTACAAGTCATTCAAATTCGAAGCTGTTCGTAGTGGATTTGTTGTTGTTTATGTAGACATTTTATCTTCCTTGATAAAGGCAGTGGCTAAATGTAAACAATGTGATGATGTAGGTTGTCTGGAAATAACTGAACAATAAAGTAGATTGAAGGGTATAGCGTCAAATTAGTTGTTCTGTGGAGTTCCTGCAAAAAATCTACTTCGAATATGACTTCGAACATTGTGCATAATTCATATGATATGAATTTTAGTCTATGCAATGCGTGCACTAGGCAAAGGAAAAAAGGTTGCTCAAACGATCTGTGATTTGATGGACCGTCTTCCTCCTCCCAGTAGGTATAGCAAGCAATATAAATACTTTTGGGTGCATTGATGCTTGTGTCTAAACCATTTATGAAACGTGGAATAGAAGAAGCTGTAAATATTAGTGAAAGTAGGGACATTGCTGTTGCACTCGATGGGACATGGCAACATCGAGGACATCGTTCATTGAATGGTGTTCCTGCTTAAGGGAAGTCTCTCTAACAAAGAAACCACTTTCTACAAAGCTTGGGTCTCCGATTAATGAGGGAATTAGTATATTTCATCAAAATATACAAGGTATTAGATATAAAGTTAGTGAACTGCTTATAGATGTTGACTCAGAAATTATTGGTATATCTGAACACTTCTTAAATAAGGAGATGATTCAGAGGCTTCCTTTACCAGGATACAGGTTGGCTGGCAGCTTTTCAAGGAGCTCTTTGCGGTGTGGGGGAGTAGCCATGTATGTGAAAAACGGTATCCCATTTGAGTCAATTGATGTTTCAAAGTACTGCACTGAAAAGGTGTTTGAATGTTGTGCAGGTGTGGTTAAATTTAGTGGAGCTAAACTTCTTACTGTTGTTATTTATAGATCCCCAGACTCAGATTTCACAACATTTTTGCTAAAGCTAGAGGAGGTTCTAGGTTCACCTTATAGGAAATACAAAAAGTTAGTTACATGTGGTGACTTCAATATTAATTGTATAAGTGATTGTGCAAGGAAAAGGATGCTGGTAGACCTCCTTAATTCATATAATCTTATGGAAACCGTATTCTTTCCAACGAGAGTGCAAGGGAACAGTAGAACAACCATAGACAATATTTTTGTTCATTCGTCATTATTAGAAGGGCATTCTGTTAGCAAAAAGGTGAATTGCCTTTCAGATCATGATGCACAAATTTTAAGTCTAAAAGATTTTTGTGCTGCAACACATGTTAAATATAGTTACCAACTTTTTAGGAAAGCTGATCCAGTTGCTGTACAGACTTTTGTAAACCTTATTAAGGAACAAGAGTGGCAAGATGTTTATAGTGCTGATACAGTAGACGATAAATATAATGCATTCCTCAAGACTTTTCTCGTGCTCTTTGAAAGTTGCTTTCCGTTAGAACGTTCAAAACAGGGTACTAGCACAAACAGGCAGCCTGGGTGGCTGACTAAAGGGATAAGAATATCTTGTAGAACAAAGTGGCAATTATATCAAAACGTTAGAAACAGTCAAAATCTAAATGCAGCAGCCCATTACAAACAGTATTGCAAGGTGCTTAAAAAAGTTATTAGGAAGGCAAAAAGTATGTGGTATGCAGATAGAATAGCTAAGTCTCAGGATAAAATTGAAACCATATGGTCAGTCGTAAAGGAAGTGGCTGGTCTGCAGAGACAGGTCGAGAATATATCATCAGTGCGTAGTGGGGATGTCCGTCTTACTGATAAGTCGCATATATGTACAGTACTTAATAATCACTTTCTGAATAGAGCAGGTGAACTAAATAGAAACCTAGTCCCAACAGGGAATCATATAGCGCTCTTAGAAAAAAGAGTTCCGAGACTGTTACCTGAAATCCTCCTCCATGATACTGACAAGAGGGAGATTGAGTTAATAATTAAATCACTAAAGACCAAGAACTCTCATGGATATGACGGGGTATCTAGCAGAATACTGAAGTATTGTTCCACGTATGTTAGCTCAGTACTTAGCCATATCTGTAACTTTTCCTTTAGGAGTGGTCGGTTTCCTGACCGATTAAAGTGCTCGGTAGTGAAGCCACTTTATAAAAAGGGAGACAGGGATAATGTAGACAATTATAGACCTATTTCTATGCCATCGGAGTTTGCTAAAGTTATCGAGAGGGTTGTATATACAAGGTTACTGCAGCATTTAAATTCACATAATTTGCTGTCAAATGTACAGTTTGGTTTTAGAAATAGCTTAACAACTGAAAATGCTATAGTATCTTTACTCTGTGAGGTTTTGGACGGATTAAATAAAAGGTTGCGAACGTTAGGTGTTTTCCTTGATTTAACGAAGGCTTTTGACTGTGTTGACCACAAAATATTACTGCAGAAGTTGGAACATTATGGAGTAAGGGGAGTAGCTTACAATTGGTTCGCCTCCTACTTTAAGAACAGAAAGCAGAAGGTAATCCTCCGCAATATTGAGAGTGGTAATGATGTTCAGTCCCAATGGGGCACTGTTAAATGGGGCGTTCCCCAAGGGTCGGTGCTGGGACCACTGCTGTTCCTTATTTATGTAAATGATATGCCTTCTAGTATTACAGGTGATTCAAAAATATTTCTGTTTGCTGATGACACCACCTTGGTAGTGAAGGATCTTGTGTGTAATATTGAAACATTATCACACAATGTAGTTCATGATATAAGTTCGTGGCTTGTGGAAAATAATTTGATGCTAAATCACAGTAAGACTCAGTTTTTACAGTTTCTAACCCACAATTCAACAAGAACTGACATTTTAATCAGACAGGATGGGCATGTTATAAGCGAGACGGAACAGTTCAAGTTCCTAGGCGTACGGATAGATAGTAAGCTGTTGTGGAAAGCCCATGTTCAGGATCTTGTTCAGAAACTAAATGCCACTTTATTTACCATTAGAACAGTATCTGAAATAAGTGACATTTCAACACGAAAAGTAGTATACTTCGCGTATTTTCATACGCTTATGTCATATGGTATTATTTTTTGGGGTAATTCTTCTGATTCAAAAAGGGTATTTTTGGCTCAAAAACGGGCTGTTCGAGCTATGTATGGTGTAAGTTCGAAAACCTCTTGTCGACCCCTATTCAATAGTCTCGGAATTTTGACATTGCCCTCACAGTATGTATTTTCTTTAATGTCGTTTGTTGTTAGCAATATTAGCTTATTCCCAAGAGTTAGCAGCTTTCACTCAGTTAATACTAGGCAGAAATCAAATCTGCATGTGGAATGCACTTCCTTGACTATTGTGCAGAAAGGAGTGCAGTATTCTGCTGCATCCATTTTCAATAAGCTACCACAAGAACTCAAAAATCTTAGCAGTAGCCCAAACACTTTTAAGTCTAAACTGAAGAGTTTCCTCATGGCTCACTCCTTCTATTCTGTCGAGGAGCTCCTGGAAGAGCTAAAAAATTAAGCAAATTCCAGTGTTACATTCTTGATTTTCTTTATTTAAACTAATGACTTGTCGCCTGAATATGTTTCTTATATTTCATTTTATCTGTTTCTGCAATCGTGTTATAATTTCATGTATTGACTCGTTCCATGACCATGGAGACTTCTCCTAAATGTGGTCCCACGGAACAATAAATAAATAAATAAATAAATAAAGTGCTACGTCTATGGAGAATGGAAAAGTGGTTGATGTTGAGTGCTTATGTAATTGTTACCACACCTGCCATGCTAACACTGAAGCACATATTGAACATCAGTGTTCTAAGAATGAAGATGGTTACAGTGGAAGTATGAAGTGTGATGGAGCTCAAAAATGTTTAAGAGTTCTGTGGTCGTTTATAACTTTACATATGCGAAGTACCTAGGCGATGGGGACTCTAAAGCTTTCAATAAAATTATGAATTCAATGTTTATGGTGATACGTTGGTAAAAAATACTGGAGTGTTGCGGGCATGTTCTAAAGAGGGTGGGTGCTAGATTTAGGAAGCTACGAAGAGAAATGAAAGGAAAGTTTCTATATGATGGAACATTTGTGTCTGACCGAGGCAGATTGACAGAAACTGAAATAGACCTTCTTCAGAGTTGTTATGGACTGGCCATTAGACGAACTGCTCCTCTGAATGATGTTACAGCAATGAGAAAAGCTGAAGGGGCACCTACTTCCATGTCTTGCAATAGTCAGTCCTTATGTAGTAGACCTAAGGTCTATTGCATAAACAACTAAACTATAGAAAAAATAACATTTTTATTGGGAAAAATTATAAAAATTAAAAAATAAGGTGTGGTATTTTTTATCCTTGTAATGTCTATTAGAGGTGGAATAAAATAAGTGTAATACCTCAGCCATCATATCATGCGAATCTGGTAAAAATTTGGTCTCCTTCATATTTATAACATTGGCTCAAATTGTACCTCAATTTGAGGAACCATTTTGGAGAAAATAATGCATCAATCTTTTGTAATTTTTTTAATATTCCTAAGCAGTCTCAAAAAGATTCAAAATACTTCTAATTTGTTTAGGAAGTGTGCTCCTTTACCTGATATCCACAAAAAATCTGTGAAAAATATGCATTACATACAGTGCCTGAAAGAAGTAAGTGTTGAATTTTACAAATATTGAGCCGGGAAAGTACCCTGTATCCTTCAGCGCTAGTGGACGTTATGCAATAATTTGTGAGGTTTCCGTATTTCAGTATGTCACAGAGTCGATACCCTGTGACGAAGAACTATGTCGCTTTTGGGATAGAGAGATTAGTCACATTTAATACCCTGAAGAAAGTATGGTAGGATACGTGCGCTGGATCCGTTTCTAGCACCACGGCTATTGTATTCTCCATTATTTTTTGAAGTGGTGCCACTTTCCTTTGCTGATTTTCGAAAAGCTGATTGGAAACAATTTTACGCCTCTTACTGTCGGTTTGTTGCCAGAACATTAGGGAAAATATCTGATCTTAATTCCCCTCACAGTATTAAGTAGAAATCTTGGCATCTGCTGACGAGCATAACGTAAAGGCCCCAACAGAGCGGCTTTTGTGGGGAAGAGACATCAGGACACGACCGGCATCGTCGGAATTAAGAATATGAGAACAATAATATCGGCAACGGCAGTCGTAAAAGTTTGGTATCATATATTACAGCAAACCGACTTCAGTCACTGCGCGACCATCTTCAATGCACATTTTAAACTCTAGAAGTTCTTTTTATAAGAGCACAAATTACAAATTCAATAATGCGTCAACATAGAAGAACATAACAGCTAACGAACAGATTTGTTCGTTAAGTGGTGTTTTCTTCTACTACGTATATCCAAAAGGAGCATCGTGTTAGTGTTACTACGATACAGTACAGCGTCAAAATATCAACATTACACACTTCAAAATTGTTAAGGCTCTCATGGTCTCTTGTTGACAAAGGGCCTGTTGGCTTCTTGCTCGGACTCTTCGGCCAACGTTTGTCTGATAATTTTTCTGATGTTTCGGCAGTACGAGTAGCTCACGTTGTCATAGCTTCACCCACCACTGGTGGTGCTTGAATGGAGCTGAGCTAGCAACCACAGACAACATGCAACGCGAACGACCTAGTGCTTTTCTGCGGTAATTTTCGGTACGCTTCTCCTCTTGCTATCTGGAACCATCATATGCTGCAACACGGAAATCCTGGATCCGTTTACCTTCAGGATTTGTTCTTTATTGCTGAATATAGTCTCGTCTTCTTGTACTACTATAGCTTCTCTGAACAAGCGGGTGTGATAGCTATTTTTTACAGCCAGAACCTCACTGTCGGTGAATTTTACTACGTTCTCGGTCTAACACAGCGCGTGCTCTGCCATGAGCGTTTTTTCCAACTGCCCCAGCCTGCACTGTCGGTTATATCTTGGCGTTGATTGAATGTTGGAATGACTGGACGATCGGTCAACACCAGGATCGAATGGGTCTTAATAAAACTTTCAACCATTCGTCTGGTGTTCCAGCCAGACACCTTTTAAAGGTTAGAGAAATGTTGTCAACGCACGAATGGCGTGTTACACACCCTAGGATAGTGATTATGATCCACTCCAAGGAAAGAGTCTCTTTAGGGCTTTAGCATTTGCGTTAGCTCTTTCAACTGAAACGGTGGTCACAGCATATGGGCAGATACTATTACTAGTGGTGGAATAGGGGCATTACAGTTGTAAGAAAAATCTAGTTGTCAAGCACAACATCCAACATCTAGTCCGGGTTCCAGTTAATATTTATGAGTAATCTCCTGCACTCCACGCAACGGACAACTTATTTGTATGTGTGCCAGAGCGACACAAACATCCGGCAGTAAACCCGATTATTCCACATGTCAAGATCTCGCCGGGAAAGCCTGAAGAGCTACAACTTATTTCTATTCATCGTTTCACAATAATTTATCCAGTTCTATTTTTTTTACAGCCTGTTAGTTTTATCATCCGTCTTACAGCTGTGCAGGATGTCTTCTCAAGATTAGGAGATCTTATACTACATAATTGCTATTCGACACTGCGCAATCACGTGTCAGGATTCTGTATTCCGCCATATCAGTTATCCTGGAACGAAAAAGCGTAAAACGATGTTAGCCGAAAACGCAATTTATAATGTAGCATATGACGGGTAAAGTTTCTTCACTATCATCAGAAGAGTTCTGGGAAATCCACGCTGAAGTATTGAGGCACAGGGAAATTATCTGCGCGTTAAATCCTGTATGAGGTGTAAAGTTAGATGTGCGATATTTGAGTTTAATATTCGAATTCTATCAAAATATTACTGGCCGACTAAGTTCTCTTCATATGAGTGGTATGCCGCTGTGTGTCCGGCAGAAAAAGGGAACTAGCGGAAAGATGCTACGATTGCAGGACAAAGCAATGCGAATATGCCCCTGTTTTAAAGACTCTGAGAAGTGGGGCACAAGCCCCATCATACAACTTTTCTCAGCACCTTTCCACACTGGTCTGTTCCATCTGATAACAAAGAATTCTCTACAGTTCATATATACACCTACGTCTACATAGTACTCCGCAAGCCACCTAACGGTGTATGTCGGAGGGTACCTTCGGTACCACTATCTGATCCATCCTACCCTGTCCCATTGGCAGGAATGATTGTCGCGAAGCCTCTGTATTGGCTATAATTTCTCGAATTTTCTCCAGTGGTCAGTACGTAAGATGTATTTGGGGTCAATAATACTTTGTCCGACTCCTCCTGAAAAGTGCTGTCCCGAAATTTCAATAGTAAATCTCTCCGTGCTGTACAACGCCTGTCTTATAACGTCTGCCAGTGGGGTTTGTTTAGCATCTCCATAATGCTATCTCGCCAGCTAAACGATCTCGTCATGACACGTGCGCCTCTTCGTTGGATTTCCTCTATCTCTTCTATCAGTCATACGTGACAGGGATATCAGATAGATGAACAATACTCAAGAACAACGTTTCGAAAACACACGTTGCGGTTATATTTGGATAGGAAATCTCTTGGCACACTCTCTTTATTGTCTATGGATGAACGAACACTCCACTGAACGATCCTGAAAACCGCGATAAGTAATAATGCTTAGAATACCATTTCTTAAATCTCTCATGTATAATTCTGCTTTGGTGGGGGACAATACCTCGGTTGGTAATATGATGCTTCAGAAGTTTTGTGTGTCTGATAGCGTCTGCCATTCGTCGTGAAATTCCTGAACACCGCTGGTGTGCCTGCCTCACGATATGACAAGAAGGACTCATGTTCGCCTTGAATTGAGGATGGAGGGAAATAGTCCGTGAACTTCCACCAGTCTACGTGTGATATTTTATTGTTGTAAGGTATTTTTTCCGACAGACTGAGGAAGGGGTCAAGTCAACAAAAAATTACCAACTTCTGACACCTCTGCATTAAAAGTTTGTGGTGGCATTATTTTGCTGACTTAATGTATAAACTCTAAATCACATGTGTTGTAACATTCTTTTGTGTTCGCAGGTGCTATACAGCATATTATGCTGTCTGTGTCTTCCCTGCAGGAAGAAGACACATGGTTCTGGGGGCAAATCAAAGAAAGCGCTTTTGACAGAAGTCTATGATGACCGTAAAGTGGACATGGAGAAGGTGAGCATTGAGCAACTCGAAGGTGTATGAAAAACCCCTCATTGACGCGAACGACCAGCTGTATTCAAAGTTAATATGGTCACTGCCACAACACCGCATTAAATCACACTGTATCAGTTTCTGGACCTGGAAACACCGTCGTAGCTCCTCTTGTCATAGTCAACTGGACTTATCAAAACAGAACATTAAAATTACGAACTAGATTCACAAATTTCGAATACGTTTTGAATTCAGATTTTTATTTTATTAGTGTGACATGAAAACTTGTACGCGAACAGGGATCTACCTTAATTTATCGGTTATCGCTAGCGATCACACTAATCATTTCGGCTATTCATCCCCGCATTCCAAACGCACTAACGTTTCCTTATGTCACATGTTATCCATATTTTCTATGCTCGCACAATGAGATTCGTGCACAGGAGAGACAAATTTTTGCAATCGTCATTTTAGCCCATCGCCTTAAATATAATAATCATTTACAGAATCTGTCTTTATACGGAGTCTGTATGTCGTAGTACATGTATATATACGTTAATGGTCTGAGGGAGGAAGCCTATATTCTTAAATTCGCTATACTAACAGGCAGTTTCAACACGCAATGTTACGATCAGTTAAAACGCTGGGGCCAGAAGCATGTTGTGTTTGAGAAATAGTGAAACAAGGTGCGTCAGAACGCAACCGAAAATTACATTTAGACGTTACTGTTACAGATATGTGGGTCAAATCGTAAAAACATCAGTCTGGAAGGATTAAACACCGTTCGTTTTGACTGTATTTAGGAGTAGCAATTGACGGCCGGTCAGTTATTTAGGAAAACTTTATACGTTCTATCGGATAGTTTCACTTCTCGTAGTACACGTCACTCAGACAAGACACACTGCCCCAAACTAGCGGTCATAAAACAGTGGCACATTAGATTCTAATACGTCTAGGCTTATTTGCGTTATCAGTATTCTTCTCAGAGTGCATCTGTGAGGAGTGTCACGTGTTTTCCCATTTCTGACATCATGATATTAACCAGAGTTATTGGACAGAGCATTCATTTCATGACGTTATTTATGAGGATCTGCGTTTAGTGAACATTTAGTTCTCTGCTGTCTAGGGTGGCTTGCAACTTTCATGATCTTTACGAGCCTTCGGATTCATCTCATTCGTCAATAGCATACGAGATCTCAGGAGGATGATGGCAGCAAAATGGATGTAGCAAACTTTAACGAAATTATAGTCTTAATTGGAGGGTATCCTCATGGATTGATCTGTGGGCTCATTTATGAGTTATATGCGTAAACCCCTCTTCCCCCGGCCACCATCATACTTACTTGATGGTTTCTAGCCATTACACGACTGATTCGACTATTAGACAAATACTTTTTCTTTGGTCCAGTAGCGAGATGAAGCTGCGGCGGTAATTGGAAATTAACGTGTAAAAAAATATGTGACAAGCCCCTTACAGTCATCTGTTACCCTTCTTCTCTACTTTGTGTTGTTCTTTTCATTTAATGACAACTCTGGAGTTTTATTATTATCTTTGAAATTTCATCTACTGGATTTTTTTACCTGGACTCGAATTTCTTTCCACCTCCTTCGTTCCTACATGTTGATAACTTGTTTTTCCCTCTACAAATGTCCAACAGCATTTGTTTTCATTTTTGGGTAGTCACTGACGGGTTTCTCTGATCATTGGTCTCTTGCAGAACATCTTCGCTAATTTCTCTGTCTGTCCAGCTTCTCATCAGCCTCCTCTACAAATTGCCACATTGCATACGCTTCGAAGCTCCTTCTGTCTGTCTTCCACAATGATCAGCTTTCCCAGTCATATAAGAGCACATCCTGAATGAACGACTTAGCAAAGGTTTTTCTTTTTTCTTTCTTTTACTTTCTATTCTGTACCACACGACTACAGAGGATTGTCTTCACTTATACCTCATTTCTCTTCTATAATAAACGATATTTTTCTAGTACTTGTCTTCTTCATTGATAGCAGGTTTAGCTGAGACTGTAATTTTTTCCAATTACGATGGTTCATATGGTTACCTTCGGAAATTAAGGTCGCTAAGTAATATTCATGAACTCTGTTTGTTCAATCACTGTCATTTACGATGCAAGAAGACCTTCACTTTTCTGACTTGCTTTTTACGATAGATTTGGTTTTTGGCTATTTATTTTCAAGTTCAGGCTTCTTACAATTGCTGAAAAACTGTAAAGCGTGTTTTACATACGGTTTTCACTATTTGTCTTTGATACAGTATGATCTTTATGTCCGGTACAATGGAGGAATTCCCTGTACTTTAACTCCAGATTCTCTTCCTTTGAAGGTCCTCATACCTTTTTGATGAAATGATTAAGCAAATACAGAAACAATGAGCAGATCTCGCCTATTTCGAATTTGGGATTTACGTTACTTTCCCTCACTACATATCCATAAGGTTTTGTTTTTTGTACGTGTTTGATAATGATCCCCTACCTATCCTGTCTTACAAGATCTTGCAGAGTTTATTCCGTATCACACTTTCTAATGCATTTTCTAGGCTAATAACGGTTAGATCAGTATCCTTCATCATTTAAACCTTCTCTGTAGGACGGCTACTGAGTGAATCTTTTCTCGTTTCATATCTAGTCCTACCACGTACTTTACTCCATTTGTTTTAAATCATGGTGATGAATCTTGAGCTGCGTGTGGAATTAGCTTCTTGTTGCTGTGGCGATATACTGATTTAATCATCAGCGTTCTTCTGTAGCACCACATTTCATAAGCTTCTACTCTCTTGTGGACTGAACCGCATACCGTTTAAGTTTCAGTTTTGTGGATGGCTACATTCCAGGCAAACATCATAGATATTCCTTAATACTGAAATTAAGATTATATTTTTAAGTTATTCATCTTTTTCCAAAATGCTTTCATTGCTACAGTCATTTATTGATTTTCAGGTGGAGTTATTCTTGTAGCCTATTTTTAGCGAACGAATATTGCGTTTCTTTCTATGCGAAGATAAATCTAATCATAAGTTGTATAATTAAGGTAACTTCGAATTTCATTTTTGTTTGCACAGCTGTGTCAGACATCTTTTGGCAGCTCATCTGGTCCAGTCGCTATGTATTGTCTCAGGTCTTACAGTAGTGCTAGTAATGCTGGTTTCATCAATTGTACTTAATCTGCTCGACAGCACTTCTTGTCTTTCTTTAGTGTATCTCACTTTCATGGTGAACTCTTTCCCTTCATTGACTTCTTCAAGATATTATTTCCACCTATGGCCCATTACTCAACACTCAGTAGCGTTTTCCTTGTTTGTTCCTTACCACAGACCTTCTCCTCCCTGGTTTGAACTGTACTTTCTTAAAATCTCGGTATGCTTTATCATTCATTCCATTCTCTACATCGGTTCCTACATCCGTACGTACTACTTACTCTGAAGCCATTAGCATGTCAGCATATTTGTTTGATGGTGCTCTTTATGACTCTGCGTAGTTCTTGACCAGTCTATTCCATTTCCTTTTTTGTATTAATTCGTTTTGTGATTTAAGCTTAGTCTACCGTCAGACATAAATCTTTTTTCTATATCATATACGTTTTCTTTCTTTTTACTTCGTCCATTCCTACAATTCGTTTTTGGTTAATCAATTATGTTGGACTGGAATTGATATTAGTAATATTTCTTCCAATAACATAATCTCTTCTTTTTAAAAATGAATTTTTCCTCTGTCCGAAGGATTAAGTGGTAGTAGTTACTGTCACATGTGTCGTTTGTTCTTTTATGTTCGTCGAGTTTGTGTTGCTGATCATCACGTCATGCTCCTCTCAACATTCAAGTAGTCGTTCTCCTCTGTATTTCATGATACACAACCCTAATCAGTCTCCTGTCCCCCTTTCATGATCACTTCTCCCCAAGCGAACCAAACATAGGCACTAATATCAGATATGGGCACTAATACAAAAGGTATTAATTATTCAAGAAATCACAGATTCAGTAAATTAATTTGGATGAACAACCAAGTAACGATGCAAATCATGAATTGCATAGTAATAATTTGTATTCATTATTGATGATCATCTCCCTCAGTTCTATCGAAGAATCACCAAACAGAAGTCATTTACGTACATATATGGTTAATAACAACGCATGTCATGTCTGTTCAGCGCTATTAGTAGTTTTCGCAGTTCTATGCAGTAATATTGTCATAGATACTCGTTACAAATAGTTTACATTATGAAGGCATTTGGTTTCCGTTGACTATGTACTTAACTACATACACGCTTTACACATCTATTACTTCTGATGCATTAACTATTGGTTAAAAAAGCATCACGTACGTAATACCTAATTAATTACAGATAGTGTTTCAAGATTTCAGGCCATCAGCGCCAGAGCTGTTGCATACTTTCCCCACTTGAGCTAATGTTCTCTCCACTGTGAATATTTTGTATCCCACAAACCTCCACATCAAATGCTACTTACGCTATTTACAGTTCAGAGAATCACGATAACCAATTAAGATATCTTATGAGCCTGCGCCTCATAAAATTGTCTGTGCCTTTTTCTTCTGTCTCTTAGCCTTCTACTTTCACAAACCTCAATATTATTTTCGAAGGCACAAAAAATTTGAGTGGTGAAATTTACTAATCCCTTATTTTAATATGATGTGCTATGATACGATTAACTAAATAATTTACTGAATAGTTTAGCAATGTGAGTCGGCACCCTCTTCATCCCTTCTTTATTTCACGTGCAGTAGGTCAATCACCCTGAGTCAGTGATTGTGGCAGCAAACCGCTCACAGGACGGGCTACTTTGGTCGTTTATGTGAATCTAGAAGGCAGCGAAAAATTTTGCACAAGAGATACAGATTCATATTTTCAATGGTAACACTCTAGTGCCGAAGGAAGATAGGCGTGAAAATTGACATGAGACAGAGGAAGTATTTGCTGTCTTGCGACTCCTCAACCCGCTTCACGTTTGGGTAGAATACCGTACTTCGTGTCTGGTCCCTCATAGCTTCCAGTCGTACTAAAGATATGGTCTGTGACATGTAAATTGTTCCAATGGTGAGTGAGTCCAACACGTGTAGTTTCTAGGGTTCACTTCCGTAATCCATTTGAGGGGAAGAGCAAAGAATGTTTAGGACAGGACTCTGCACAGTCGTACTCATGTAGTCCGTGTTAGCACAGGCTGTTCTGTTCAAACACTAAGCAAAAACATCATTGTTGACACATAACTGTGCTGTGGTGAAGGAATATGTGGCACTGCAACAGGATATCTACAAGCATAAAATTGCATGTATGTATCTGTATGTTCCACAGCTTCTTCTAAACTACTGATCAATTTCAGCCAAACTTTGTATACATACGACTTATTGGCTGGATAGACATACTGTGGGATTAAGAACCACTTCCCATTAGAGTGTGAGTAGGTGTCGAAATGGGGTGAGACAGAAGAGAAAAGAATGCAAAGAGGAGGAGATTGAGAAGGAGAGAGGGGAAGGGTAAAACGTGTACAATATGTCTCATAGCTGTATTCGGACAAAGCCGCTAGTATAAAGGTAGTATGACAAATTATGGACAGAAGTCAGCGGCGATAAAGAATTCGGTATACGAATTAGGGCAGGGGATGTGGTTGGAATCTGAGGAGATGAAAAGTGTCATGAACACTGCGAATGAGTAGGTTCAATAGGGATAGGATATGAGTAACTAGTATACAAGCAATTACACCTCCTGAAGGAATAATGCGTTCAAGAAGAAGAAGTCGCAACCACCACTGATAGAAGATACAAGAAAAGTTCTTCCACAATTCCGTTTGCTTGGTGAAAATTGTGCTAAATTATTCTTCTCCAAACAATTATATAGTATAAAAAAGTGTTTGCGACCAGATGAGACAAGCATGATCTTGTGAACAAATTCTTTATCCAGAGAGGTTATATCAGCAATTAGTAAATAACATCTGCCTGAGCGGCTCTTAATAACAGTAAGTCCACAAAAAGAGGTGATATTAATTCTGAATTGTTAAAATATGGAGGAGATATGCTACAGCTAGGACTGCTCCCTCTCTTAAATGAATGCTGGAAGAGCAAGAATAATGTCAGATCTTGAAAAGAGGAGGTACAAGCCTATGCAGTAACTGCACCGAAATAAAATTACTGGTCTCAACATATATGATACATGCAAAAATTTTAAACACGAGAATTAAAAACATAGTGAAAGTATTTACCATGAGTAACAAATGGGAATCAAGAAAGGACGCTCCGTGATACACACATATTTTATTTTACGTCAGATAATACAAAGAACCCGGAGAATATAACAAAAAATGCACATTGCATTTATTGACCAAAAATAGAACTCTTAATAGTGTCTATGGACAAATATTTTTCCAATGACAAATCGTGGAAATGAGAAACATCTGATAACTCAGATACCAGGTTTGTACCAGAAAACAATTATCCCTCTTGATCTCAGTAGCAAAATGACTAAAGCGATAGCAACCGTCAACGGAGGACGTCCGGTCTGCTGTTTCTCCCCAAAGTTATTCAACAATCTCGTACATAAATTAATGCATATATGGAGAACATTATTTCAAAAAGGTATATATCTAGAAAGGAGAACTCTTTTGAAAAAGTTACTGTATGCCGACGATGCAATGATCCGAGGAGATAAATAGAGGGACGTTCCACATGGAACTTACTCACTGAAACACGTAAGTCCGATATTCGTCGTGGTGATCTCTACAGGAAAAAGTAAACCAATATTCTTTATAGTGACAGGTCCCATTAGAACAAAAATAGTGATAGATCGAAATTTTAGAACAAGTATACCGCTTCAGTTACCTAGGATATGAGGTGACGTATGGCTGCAGCAAAGGTATATATACTAAATTGGTTGGAGTCAGCTGGGTGTGTGGAAAACTGCCAGAAAAAGAAAAATCACAACTAGATATGACACTTGAATTAAATTCTAGAAAAATGTAGCAATCCCCACACTGCTCTATGGATGCGAGACTTTGGCGTTTATCGAAGAACGAGAAAGTCCTATTTATGTTAGAGATGTGATATTCCTGATAAGAATTAAGTCTTGCACAGTGGAAGGCAGACTAATTAACCAAGATATTAGAGAAGAACAAAAAATTTTGGTCTGAATAAAAAAAATTTTGGCTATAGAAGAAAATGGAAAAGCTGGAACCTACAAAGAATGGATAAAGATTCTCCTGAAAGGCTGCCAATTATAAAGACCCAGGAAGAAGACATGAAGGTAGACCATGGATAATATGGTTACACTTTTCTGCTCGATATCTGAGGAGGAGAAGAAGAAGCACTAAGAGCTAATGGTAGCGGACACTAACTGTATGGGGTAAATAGAGAGAACTGCAGTCGCATATCACTTGATTGAATCGACAGTAGCACATGTTTCTGGGAATGTACTCTGGTCGGGATAACGTGTGGTCGAAACGAGATCCAATCTCTATTACGTCATCAGGAATACCGACGTGGCTGAATCTAAAAAAAATGTATATGATATGGAAAAATCTGTATCGGATAGCAAACTGTAGCAAGGCATATGGAATTTGGTTTCTCTGATCCATTCTTGACTTTGTTTATTGGACGACTGTATCATTGGGTGAATTACCTTATCAGGTTGAGGCAGATCTCTGGGGCGACCTGGAAATCTGATGACGTTGCTTACAGCTGCATTTAATTTTTCGACGTTACTCAGGACGAACGATGGGTTAATGACTCATGGGTGGGGACAAACAGGAAATATGGCACACCACAGGATCTTTCTCGACCATGGGCACCAAACAGCCAGGCACTAATTTCAAACCACAAAGTCTGAAGACAGCGAACCAGCGCGATGTAAAGCATATAGGCGTGGATCACAGCTGTAAGCCTTAACTGTCTCAGACAACCATTCCTTATAACCAGTTTTGACATCAGCAACGTAAACAACGCAA
The DNA here is from genome assembly GCF_023864345.2 of Schistocerca serialis cubense. Classification (NCBI taxonomy): domain Eukaryota; kingdom Metazoa; phylum Arthropoda; class Insecta; order Orthoptera; family Acrididae; genus Schistocerca; species Schistocerca serialis. The sequence continues at coordinate 447,092,229 of NC_064645.1, forward strand.
ATGTCCTTTTTTTAACAATTGTAAATGTGCAATCAATTTTCAGAAATGCGGTAATCGACCTTCAGGTGGTGGACATGATACGAGCGTTTCATCACAAATATGACATTAACTGTCTCAGTCAACAAGTATCCTCACGCCAACTGTGTGATTTGTGTACGATGACATAGTCAACTCAGCACAAAATGCGGTCTTAGGGAGACGTTGGATGAATAAAACTTTGGATTATAGCCTTAGAGTGGGGTTCGAGGGGAGAGGGGTTCGACGATTTCGAAATCCTATGGAATTGGAAGCATCTATTTGCTAAAAGTTCATGGCGTATATATTAGAACACTCCTTTGCCTTATGAATAGAGATGATTGGACTGAATTAACTGGCACTTACCAATGTATGCATGTTGTTCCATCTGATACCGCGACTACACTGTTCAATGGACAACTACAGCACTTGTTCTACTACAGCATAGATGCTAGAACAATACAAAAACACAAGATGAATTACATTTGGCACGAAAATATTATTAACAAACTGATAACTAATTACGCATTAGAAAGCAATTCTCTAACCGGGAAAACAGAACACGTTCTTAGGGAGACACCAAGACTAAGGAAACACCATATAACAGAACAACAACTAAAAGAAACTAGAATGTACATAGAGAGAAATGGCTCCTCTAATATTACTGGTATTAATTGGTAAACGAAACGTAGGATTCATAAATTTGGAGCAACCGCAAACTTCGACATACTAATACAGAAAAGCGCGTGATGAGTCTGAATGTATTACACGTGGCTTCATGCTTTTCTCGCAACAGTTAATTTATCAGAACATCTGACGTGTATGTTATTAACAACTACACAGGATGTAATGTTAACTCAGTTTCATTCGGCAGAGGTTTTAGGGTAATATTGTCATCATGAAGCTACACTTTCGCTAATAAGCTTTTATGTTTGTAGCTACCTACGAATCTGAAATATCGTGGCAAATTAAAATTGTGTGCAGCAACGTGACTCGAATTCGGGAACTTTGAATTTCACGGGCACGTTCTCTATCGACAAAACTAACAAAACACGATCCACGACCTGTCCTCACAGCTGTCCGTCCACCAATAACTCATCTCCTACCTTTAAAACTCACAGAACGGCAAAGGTCTCGTATTCGATTCTCAACCTGGCATATTCTGGCCTTCATATTTCACTATGTGTTTCGTGTATATATCTATGCAAATTTGCTTCACATGTTTTAAAGTTTCTGTATACATACAATTTTTTCCTTTCAAATGTCTGATTAAATGTTACAGGATGCCGTATCACTAGTGACATTGACGTGTCCATCATCCTGTTTAGCGCTTTCGATGAATGTCTTACCTCTTCATTTTTTTAGCTATCAGTTCTCTAACTTATTTGATATCTTAATTTATAACCGCCGTACGTAATTCCATAATTCGCACTCTAAACGCCACAGCTATGGACTCTTTACTTTATCAATATCAGTTCCAGCTTGGTAAGACAAGAGTCTAGAATATTCGCATTTATTAGAAAGATGCCATCCCATATGAGTCGTAGTACAAAAAATAAACTACTCACACTTTCAGGTGTATGCGCGCTTGAGGAAGAGGAGGGTGACAGAAGTTCCGTCTGTCTTCGAGATATTTCCCTGCCAATTGACCCCAGAATCCTCCAGTCGCATCGGGGATGGAGGGAAGAGTGTGGACTGTACGCTGAACGACGGCTGTGCAGAGGTAAGTGAATATCTGTACTACCACCTAAAGTAAACACAAAGAAACTGTAAGAGAGAACGTGAACCAAGAACGAGCAAATAAAGTTCAAATTGTATACTTTGCAGAATCAATGACTCTCTTGGATAACTTTCGTTTGTAGATGAAGGACTAAATAAGAAATGCGTCCAGTAAGACTATCGTGCATTGTGTTACAAGATCCTAAGGTAAATGTAAGATGAAACGTCGTCAAAGTACTCGCGCACTAAGCTTCCCCTGTAAAATTTCTGGGTTTCGGAATGTATCCCCGTTTGACACGTAATACAGTTCTTCGGAGTTCGACATTCACCAAACGGAAAACGAACGTTAACAGTTAATTAAGGCCTCCGCGGTCTCACAAGGAATTTCGACGTGAAGCCTCAACGTCCACCCCTCAAGATACGTCCGTATGGTGAGTTAGTTGGAGTTCCTGTGCATAAAACTATGCACTACCACACACTCGTATAAATATATGCCATCGTTTAAAGAAAAGAGACGAAATCGAATTTTGTGTGCAGTGATCTCAGGAAGTAATAAGAATTCATTGTGTAAAAATGTTCACGTTACCAGAGTGACGTAACGTAGATTACAGTTCCAATGTCTGTGACGCTTACCAAGACCTCGTGCTGGAGAAGGTTTAGGAATCTGAAAAATAGTGGGTAAGATGGTAAGTAACCGCAACACACCATACGCAGGCGTTGGAGAGTCTATTAAACAAAAGATAACAATGCTGCCGTAGGGTCTCCTTGTAGTCTTCCAGAATCGGAAATCAGTTGATTGGGCGCCATGAAAAACCTGAATTCGCGTGATGTTGGGGAGAGAAATTACAGTGCGAACACGGAGGAACATTAAAATAAGTTTAAATTTTGGGTAGTAAAGTTCCTCACTGGCAATTCGCTGCGTATTTCAGAATGTACTTGCACTTAAAATTTTTTTGCTGTAGTGTAGTAACTAATAAACAAGAGAAAAGCATTACAAACGATACATGCAAAACATACCATAGGCAATTCATTGCGTTTTTAGACCACAAGTTTTCTGACTGTTATCATTGTTTCTCAGGGAATAATCATGTCACACTACGCCGGCAGTAAGCTGATTCTTCTATTCTAAGCTTTGCGTATTTTCACAGTTTTACCTCTCAAGTGCCTGGATAACTGCTCCTGGATGCTTTAGCAGGAGTCGTACCAAACTACATCTACTAAGTGTGCTCCATAAACGTCTTTTCTTTCCTATTCAGTCTTGTACCACTCACTTCTCTATTCGATAACTTAACTTTTAGCAAACATGAATAGCACAACGTTCAAATTCTTTAAAAGCTACACTTATGGGCTGCTTCTTTAATTTATAATCTGTTTAATTATTACAGGTCAGATATCTAAACTTTTATATACGCTAGGTCCATGACGTCTTGCCTGAATTAGTGATGATAAAAGCGAAACTCCCACAGGTTCGTGTATTTGGGCGCTTCAAGGTGCAAAATTTGGCAGAAGAAATTCCATCGTTTAGTGCCAACGACTGCCAGCTACCTGCACAAGCTCGCAACCGTAGGAAGAGACGACAGAAGAAACACGAGGAGCCAGTTTATGTAAGTGAATGTCATTACTGCCATGTAAAATAAGCAGTGTGTATCTCAGATGCACTGCTGATTCAGCTATTCTGCCAGATAATATTATTGAGAAACGATCAAGGTCCATAGACACTTTCAGGGCACGAGAGACTACAAGTGACACTCAAACTTAAATGAACAACAATGTGAGGTATTCACTCTATTACAGACCAATAACACTATCCTAAACTTTTTATAAAACCCAACGTTAAATTTAAGGTCGCACATAAGGATATAACTGTGGGAAGGGAAGATTAGCCATAAAATTCAACAACAAGGAAGACGAAGAACAACATACATAATGAGATGTTTGTGTATTAGTCACCGCCCTGTGTGTGCATTGCTCCGCTTCTTCTATGCTAAACTGCCCATGTCTCTACAATTTTAATACACATTAAAAGCACTGTATGTCACGTTCATATCATCCTATTCTTAAGACATGTTTGCTTTATATGTATTCCATTTACAAATGGTGAGTTAGGTGTCTAAAGATAACTATCTTTTAGACATAAGCCATGCTAGGTGAGTCAGTGATGGTAATCTCGAATCTCCCACAGGTCGAATTTGATTGGGACTTCGGCGAGGAAGAGCGGGCTGGAGATATTCCACGTTCTGAGAACCACACTTGCGGAACGTGTGCTGAACCTGAATTTTTCGCAACGATACCAAATATAGAATTGCAGGATGCGCCGCAGGAGGGCCGTACTGAGGTAAGTCAATATCATTACTACCATGAGTAGCTAGCAGGAAGAAACGACCTGACAGGGTGACACCGGAGGAACCAATTACACCTCCATTGCATGCATTGCAGAAGCACCCAGTCTGCGAGATTGTTTTTTTTTTTCGAATCTCTTTCGCTCCAGACATGGATTTATGACTTTAAAATCGAGTCGACTGTCATATTTACATGAAGGACTGTACAATGGATTCACTTTAATACACTCTAGTAATACTAACAGTTATTGGTTACATGATGTTATAGTAAACTTAAACTTGAACGCAATAATACTACAGAGATACAGTAAGCTTGAGTTGTAAAAATGCCATGAGTTCGGAATATCACTAAAAAAATGGTTCAAATGGCTCTTAGCACTATGGGACTTAACATCTGTGGTCATCAGTCCCCTAGAACTTAGAACTACTTAAACCTAACTAACTTAAGGACATCACACACATCCATGCCCGAGATAGGATTCGAACCTGCGACCGTAGCGGTCACGCGGTTCCAGACTGAAGCGCCTAGAGCCGCACAGCCACACCGGCCGGCGGAATATCACTAACGTGACGCATGTCAGTCTATAAGAACTTGAGATACACCGATTATAGATGACAGTCTTGGTGATTCACAACTCATCGAACTCTACTGCTGGTATTCTGTCCATTGGTGTCGTAAGCTCGAAGTAAACGTGTAAGATTAGTACCTGACGTTCAGTCTGTGTTGAAGGCATTATACACGAAGTGCGATTTCGAATTGTGACGGATCGGTTGTCTCAGCGTTTACGCGACTTTGAAGAGAACACTGTTAAGCTATTTATTGAAACGTGGAAAACTTAAAATAGGGTGGCAAAGGTGAAATTAACAGAGAGCATACTGATTGCAAGTCCTTTGTCTTAACCAACTCACCAAGCTGCAGTTTCTTGCGGAAATACATCTTTGTTTACCTTTTATCTTTCAGAGAGACGTAACACTTTACTCAAGCATAAGACTTCACCAAATTTGGACTTCTGTTGCTTGCAAGTAAGCTTAATTTCACCTGTTGCTACTAGTGGATTGCGTCCTTAGGCATTTTATGGAAAGAACAGAAGACGTCGGCTACCCGCCTCACTGTACTGTAAAAGCAGATCGCAAATGCACAGACTCGTCTCGACAACACACACTAAACAGAGATCTTAGTGCGAAGACCTGTAGGTATTACAACAAATAACTGTCATGCGACATTCGGCAAACCTGTTAGTAGAACTACTCCTTGAATCGGATATGTCATGGGATGTGAAGCCAAGAGCGGGAGTCAAATGAGTGTAAATACCATAAATTAACATGTTATGTAGGAGTAGGGGACAGATAAAGCGCACACAGGGAATTATAATACCACAACTATTGTTGCTGACGAGAACGTTAATGTGCCACTTAACGCAGACGATAGAAACGGAATCACTATTACATTAATTCAGTATGGTTGATAATGGCTACGATGGTTCGATACCTCGTAAAAATTATGTAGGATAAAGATTCGAAATGAACTTACAAAATGTTGTGTGACATACGCAAAGACACTCTACGGGAACGATTCATCTACCTTCGGTGGTACCTCACACACAAAGTACTTCAGTTACATATTCCTGCTGTCCGTTTTGCCCTATTGTGATACTGAGAACTATTGTTCTAATGTTGAGATCAGCGTGATCTTGTAATTACATTACTGATGCAGACTATGTTGGTGAGTAGACTGCAAGAGTATAAGAAATTGTAAGAGCATAAAAGCAGTTGGCAAAGACCAAGTGCAATCAATGGCACAAGCCTTAAAGAAAGAGCGAATGAATGGTGGCGTAGTCATCTCGGAACAGCTTCTGACAGACTTACTAGCAGAACTGAACCATATGCCATCCAGTCTGTACGTCCAAACCGGTATTGATCATTGTTAAGGCCGAAGTTAAAGATGATTAGTATGGCATTACGACATCTAACGCAGCTAGAAATTTACAAAACGAAAGGAGGCATTAGTTTTTTTCTCCTGAGAGTAATAGTCTGCCTTCGATGCCAAAATGTTTCAAGTGTAGAAGTGACAATGCTGTGGATTACTTCCTGTCACAGGCTGAGTAACGCCTCAGAGGAAAAATCTGTAACGAACTTTAGAACCACGTAATCCGAAGAATACTATCTGCGAAATAGGACATACATAGCAATCTTTGCTAGGAGATTGCGCTTCTTAGCCGCAGAACAGTATTAGGTGTGAGCAGCGTCCACTGCTAGGACTTAACCAGTGTAAATGAATAATTTAGCAGGAGACGGAAAGTTGTGAGATCAGTACTACGGATTTCGCTTGTCCTGTTAAGCTATGGCCAGCATGCGTTCAGTAGAAAGGAACACATTCTGTTTCACCCATCTTCCATGCCCATATCTAGACCGAGTTTTATAATGACCTCGTCAACGATGGTACGTTGCGTCCCAGTCAGGCACGCATCTTTCATGGCGGCTGACATAGCAGGCACTTTCCACATACTGTTGGGCCTTGCCACAGTTGCGCTGCTAGAGAGACGTTGGATAATACCTTTTGAGATTAATAATTGTGTGGTGGACGACGACACATTGGTTATCTCATATCCTAGGGAAGTCAACACCTTACTTAATGAGGCTATCTGGAACAGATGCGGTATGGCTAAAATCGCTCCTCGCACTTACCAGCCAACGATCTGACTGAAGAGAGTGGCACGCATAAATGTACACAAAATTGTTTCCGGTGATGACACAGCGATATGCTAGATGAATACGTATGACCAATGGATGAGAACTAAAGCGTGATATAAATGTACACAGAAAAGATTTATTAAAAGGGAACAGTTGATGAGAGATAAATTATCCCACCAGGTGAATACCCATAATGCATTTCGTAGTAATTCTGTTTCACGGAGATAAAGCATAAGAGATCAGCCGTATTACAGAATTATATCAATTACGAAGAGGAACAATACATGGAGGGGCAAACGGATGTAACGTTTTTGGAGTGAATAAAAAAATACGGCATTAACAACTTCAGAGCAATCATACAACTTTGCGTTCTGTGACACAACCGCGTGAAAGGCGTATGAACCTCTTATATGTGATTAAATAATTTTATTTAAAAGAGTAATTAATTATCTAGACAATTGATAAATATATTATTACAAACTCCCAACGATATAATCATTATTGTACATATTATATAACTTCATCACATGGTTCAAAATGGTTCAAATGGCCCTGAGGACTATGGGACTTAACTTCTGAGGTCATCAGTCCCCAAGGACTAAGAACTACTTAAACCTAACTAACCTAAGAACATCACACACATCCTTCGAACCTGCGACCGTAGCGGGCCCGCGGTTCCAGACTGTAGCACCTAGAAACGCTCGGCCACCTCGGCCGGCTTTATCACAAGATTCGCAGTAGTAACAAATAGGGATATCAACAATATCTGGAGCAAGTTCTGTTTGCAGCTGACTGCGTATTTTGCTATATATTCGGTGCACGTCTGTATGTGCTTTATTTTTAAATAGTAAAGAAAAAACCATCACAGACATTGAATACCAAACAGCTCACAGACGATGCCTCATGTTTTTAGATCATCATTTTCTTAGCTGGTTTCATTTTTCTGCATAATTCAATCATTTTGTATCGCGGTGTGAACCAAGTACTGCACGGAAAACAACCTGTTTCTTATATTCCATCTTCAGCACATCTTAACAATTTTTACTTTCAAGTACCCGATTAACTAATTCTGGGTGCCTCACCAGTAGTCACGTCAACCGACATATAATTGTGATGAGTGAGACTCATAGAAACGCCGGCCGTTGTAGCCGAGCAGTTCTAGGCGCTTCAGTCTGGAAGCACGACCGCTACGGTCGCAGGTTCGAATCCTGCCTCGGGCATGGATGTGCGTGGTGTCCTTAGGTTAGTTAGGTTTAAGTAGTTCTAAGTTCTAGGGGACTGATGTCCTCAGATGTTAAGTCTCATAGTGCTCAGAGCCATTTGAACCATTTGCACCTCTCAAAAACGTTTCAAGGCCTTCACATTTATGGACCTCTCAGCTCTCAACGAAATGTGATACCTCACTTTTTGACATATGTAGCACCGGTCTTCACTTTTATTATAAGCTACACAAAGGGATGCTTACTTAGTATATCATTTATTTAAGAAAATTATGTCATTGTGTAAGGTTCTTTATGTGTTAGACACATGCCTTTGTAGCTGAGTCAGTGATGGTAAAATGAAACCACCCACAGGTCAGTGTCACTGGGCGCTTCAGTGTGACGGTTGTGCCGGAGGAAACTCCACCGATTCAGGACGACGCTTCTGAACTGACTGGGGAAACTGAGATTTCTGCCAAGAAACCGGAGATCGAATTCGTTTATCCGCAGCAGGACGATCCCGCTCAGGTAGGTTATTGTTATTAGTGTAGCGAAGTACTAGCAGGAATAAACGGTCACTCAGTTTGGAGCGAAGAAAAGGCAGTTACATCTCATACTACCTCTATTGCTGATCGACCCAGTCTGCCGGGCTTTAATATTCACGAACCTCTCACAATCTGGACATCTTCCATGACTGTAAAATGTAAACGACTGTCTTGTTTACAAGAAGAACTAAATTATGGATTCACTATATTAGATAACAGTTATACGCTCTAAGGAAAAAACGACGCACCACAAAGGAACTATAGGAATGGGACAGAAATCGGTATACGTGATGTACATGAGCAGGCAGTAAAATAATCACAGTTTCCTAAAAATTGGATAATTCATTCAAGAAGAAGACCCTAAAAAATTGAGCAAGTCAATAATGCGTTGGTATACCTCTGGACTAATTGCAAGCGATTATTGGCCTTGGGATTGACTGACATGCTTGTTGGATGTCCTCCTGAAGGAGGACGTGTCCAGTTGGGGCGTTAGGGCGTCATAATTTGTGAGCTGGTTTGAGGTCCATGGCCATCATACTCCAGACGTTCTCAATTGGATAGAAATCTGATGACTTCGCTGGTCGAAGTTGGGTCTGGCATGCACGAAGACAATTAGAAGAAGCTCTTGGCCTTTGAAGGAAACTAACTTGGTGAAATTTAAACCGAAGGTATCTTCGTACGAAGACCAATAAAACAGGTTGTAGAATATTTTCGACGTATCACAGTGGTGTAAGGGTGAAACGGATGACGACCAAAGGAGTCTTGCTATAATAGAAAATGTTACACGTAGCATTATTTCCGGTTGTCGGGCCGCACATCGGGTGACATTCAGGTTGGCATCTCACCGCTGTCTGGGGCGTACCCAGATACCTTTTCGGATTGGAATCTCACAGACTGGAGTAAAATTGACTTCGGTGAAATGTCCACCTTTGCACTCAACGCCGATGACCTGTAGAGACGCTGCTCAAGACGCATGTGACCGTCGCCATACACTCTGACAAAGTACGCCGATGATAATGTACGCAACGCTTTGTTGTTACTCACGGTACGCTATCCAGGGCTTATTCGCTGAAGCGCCAAAGAAACTCGTATAGGCATGCGCATGAAAATACCGAGTTATGTAAACAGGCAGAACACGGCTCTGGTGTTAGCAATGTCCTATATAAGACAACAAGTGTCTGGCGCAGTTGTTTGATCGGTTACTGCTGCTACAATGGCAGTTGATCAAGATTTCAATGAGTTTGAATTTGGTTTATAGTCGGAGCACGAGCGATGGGACACAGTATTACCGACATAGCGATTAAGTGGGGATTTTTCGATACGACAGTTTCACGAGTGTACCGTGAATATCAGGAATCTGGTAAAACATCAAATCTCCGACACCACTGCGGCTGGAAAAGGTTCCTGCAAGAACGGGAGCAACGACGACTGAAGAGAATCGTTCAACGTGACAGAAGTGCTACCCTTCCGCAAATAGCTGCAGATTTCAATGCCGGGCTATCAAAAAGTGTCAACGTGCGTACCATTCAACGAAACATCATCGATATAGGCTTTTGGAGCCGAAGGATCATTCGTGTACCCTTGATAGCTGCACGACAGAAAGGTTTACGCCTCGCCTAGGCCCGTCAACACCGACATTTGATTGTTGATGACTGGAAACATGTTGCCTGGTCGGACGAGTCTCGTTTCAAATTGTATCGAGAGGATGGACGTGTACGGGTATGGAGACAACCTCATGAATCCATGAATCCTGGATGTCAGCAGATGACAGTTCAAGCGGGTGGAGGCTACGTAGTGGTGCTAGGCGTGTGTAGTTGGAATGGAATGGGACCCCTGATACGTCTATATACGACTCTGACAGGTCAACATAGGTAAGCATCCAGTCTCATCGCCTGCGTCCATTCATGTCCATTTGGCATTCCGACGGACTTGGTTAATTCAAGCAGGACAGTGCGATACCCCACACTTCCACAATTGCTACAGAGTGGCTGCAGGAACAGACTTCTGAGTTTAAACACTTCCGCTAGCCACCAGACTCACCAGACATGAAGATTCTTGGGAATAACTGGGATGCCTTGCAAAGTGCTGTTCAGAAGAGTCCTCCAGCGCCTCGTACTCTTATGGATTTATGGACAGCACTGTAAGATTCATGCATCAGTGCTCTCCAGCAATACATCACACATTATTCCTGTACATGCCACGTCCTTTTGTGGAACTATTAAGTGATCGCCGGGCCCTGCACGATATTAGGCAGGTGTATCAGTTTCTTTGGCTCTTCATTGTATTTTAGCAAGACTGCACCTTGTAACAACTTACTTGTGCTAGTTATAGATTAAAGTGCTTGCGAGTCATAATCGACAATATGTTACTGCTGGTTGGAGTCACATCCGTTCATCTATATGGCAGGTTCGAGCCAGTGGGGTAAGGCAAGCAGTTAAGTTTTAGTTTGCAACGAAGATGTTATCTACGTAGTGTGATTACTAATTGCGAAACGATAAGTACTCATGTAAAGTGATTCATATTCAACGCAAATATGACGGTTAATGAGTTATGTAATTTATGGAAACGTGGAAAATCTAAATCCGGAAGTCGATGTAAATTTAAAAGGCACATACAGACGTCAAGTACCGCGTCTTAGCCTATTCACGCCTTCATTTCGTTGCAATTTTCTGTGGAATACGATCTGTGTCCGTCTTCTCTCTTACAGAAATGTAAGACTTCGCCGAAGAATCCGACTCCACCACAGCTAAACTACTCTACTAATAGCAAGGAACTTAAAGTACCTCTTGCTTCAATGAGGTGGCGTCCTTACCCATTTGCTTGTAAGAAGAGAGGATATTAGGAGCCTACTCCACAGTAATGTAAACCGAGACCGCAGTAGCAGACGGGCGTCTGCTCAATTACACACTAAACAGAAGTATTACTCAGAAGACGTATCACTGTCAAAGGAAAATATTTCGATGCACTCACGTGTATAAGCGACATAATGAAACCTTTTAGAAGAACTGGATCGCAGAGTAGCGTATGCTGGTGTAATGGGGTATGTAACAAGGAGCTAGAATTGTCACCATGGATACCACGAATAAGCATGTTATGAATCAGTCAAACTAGTACAGCTCTCCAACAATTGATACCGACGCGAATGCGACGTGCAGTTTAACACAGATGGGAGAAACCGACTGACTTACGACATCAATGTAGTTTTCTTGCCAACAAGGACTTTGTTTCCATCCAAAGTTATATGCGAGTGTGAGTCGCATGACAGACGTAAGATTCATTGATAATTTTATAACCAATCATGATACTAAGACTTTTGGATAAAATCTCCCTTGCAACTTCAGTTTATCTTCTCTCAGATTTGACCTCTGTGACACAGTGATAATTCACTGAATGTTACACAAAAGGAGATGGGTAACGTATCATGTTACCATGTGATATGACAGTAAGAAGTGAAAATAATGATTTAAAGGAAAATGGCGTAGTGACATTGTGTTGAATGTCAAAGAGTTAATGAACCTACTGTTCGTGGGGTTGTAAGAACAGCGCCTATATTAATAACGCTCAGTCGCCACTGCGAGCAAAATGTAGGGGACAAAATGTCTTTAGTGTAAGGATGTGTCTATTTAGCCTCATCCACTGTTTTGTTATGAATATCAGGGAACTATTAGAAACTCAATCCGTGGAGCAGCTGTTGCTCTTATGGTCTCCTGCCTGAACGATGTCGTCATGCAGTTCGACACACTGCCCTCTCCTGTCAGAACATCTTAGTTACTTCATAACCATGACAAGCAACATTCATTTGAGTCCACTTATTGTGCTGAAGGTTAATTTACCTGCACAATTTTGCATCCCCTCCCGCCTCTATGAAAACGTTCACAAATTCCTTTTTTACCTCTCTGATGACCCCTGAGGCTTCATGAGGCATCCTATCAATAGATCCCACCCTTGATTCACTATTTGTCATAAATGTATCCCCCCCCCCCCCCAATCCAGTTCGATTGAGTTCGCCCATGTAAGCCACGCGCCCCTTCCATTTAATTTTCAGCGCTCTCCTGAGTATCTCATTTCAAAACACTTTATTCTTTTCCGAGCCGAAATGCTTACTGTCGGCGTTTCATTCATCTGTAACGCTATGCTACGGACAAATACTTTCAGAAAAAACCACCTGCCATCAAAATTTATATTCTTTGTTAACAAATTTTTGCTATTGTGTTTTCAATTTTACATCTCCTGTATTTCACCATCCGTCTGCTGTTTTGTCTCCATTTGATCCTACGCTTCTCTCAGTTTTTCATGTCTCAAAACCAGCCATTCGCCTTCTTTTGCAATACTTCCTCCTTTCCAGGTGTTGGGTGCCTGAAGTTCCCTTTGAAGCAAAAGACAGGGAAGAATTTTTAATTTATTTTGTTCTGATTTCCTTCAATTCTTACCTTTCTGCTAATTCTTCCACTTCTATATGCAGTTAAAATCTGGTTCCTAAACATCTGTGTTGTCACACATATCCCATCTGAAGCAGTCTAATATCTCAAGGTTGGTTGGTTAGATCTACATCTACATCTATACTCCGCGAGTCACCTTACGGTGTGTGGCGGAGGGTACTTATTGTACCACTATCTGATCCCCCCTTCCCTGTTCCATTCACGAATTGTGCGTGGGAAGAACGACTGCTTGTAAGTCTCCGTATTTGCTCTAATTTCTCGGATCTTTTCGTTGTGATCATTACGCGAGATATATGTGGGCGGTAGTAATATGTTGCCCATCTCTTCCCGGAATGTGCTCTCTCGTAATTTCGATAATAAACCTCTCCGTATTGCGTAACGCCTTTCTTGAAGTGTCCGCCACTGGAGCTTGTTCAGCATCTCCGTAACGCTCTCGCGCTGACTAAATGTCCCCATGAAGAATCGCGCTGCTTTTCGCTGGATCATGTCTATCTCTTCTATTATTCCAACCTGGTAGGGGTCCCATACTGATGAGCAATACTCAAGAATCGGACGAACAAGCGTTTTGTAAGCTACTTCTTTCGTCGATGAGTCGCATTTTCTTAGAATTCTTCCTATGAATCTCAACCTGGCGCCTGCTTTTCCCGCTATTTGTTTTATGTGATCATTCCACTTCAGATCGCTCCGGATAGTAACTCCTAAGTATTTTACGGTCGTTACCGCTTCCAATGATTTACCACCTATGGCATAATCGTACTGGAATGGATTTCTGCCCCTATGTATGCGCATTATATTACATTTATCTACATTTAGGGAAAGCTGCCAGCTGTCGCACCATGCGTTAATCCTCTGCAGGTCCTCCTGGAGTACGTACGAGTCTTCTGATGTTGCTACTTTCTTGTAGACAACCGTGTCATCTGCAAATAGCCTCACGGAGCTACCGATGTTGTCAACTAAGTCATTTATGTATATTGTAAACAATAAAGGTCCTATCACGCTTCCCTGCGGTACTCCCGAAATTACCTCTACATCTGCAGATTTCGAACCGTTAAGAATGACATGTTGTGTTCTTTCTTCTAGGAAATCCTGAATCCAATCACAAACCTGGTCCGATATCCCGTAAGCTCGTATTTTTTTCACTAAACGTAAGTGCGGAACCGTATCAAATGCCTTCCTGAAGTCCGGGAATACGGCATCAATCTGCTCGCCAGTGTCTACGGCACTGTGAATTTCTTGGGCAAATAGGGCGAGCTGAGTTTCACATGATCTCTGTTTGCGGAATCCATGTTGGTTATGATGAAGGAGATTTGTATTATCTAAGAACGTCATAATACGAGAACACAAAACATGTTCCATTATTCTACAACAGATTGACGTAAGCGAAATAGGCCTATAATTATTCGCATCTGATTTATGACCCTTCTTGAAAATGGGAACGACCTGCGCTTTCTTCCAGTCGCTAGGTACTTTACGTTCTTCCAGCGATCTACGATAAATTGCTGATAGAAAGGGGGCAAGTTCTTTAGCATAATCACTGTAGAATCTTAAGGGTATCTCGTCTGGTCCGGATGCTTTTCCGCTACTAAGTGATAGCAGTTGTTTTTCAATTCCGATATCGTTTATTTCAATATTTTCCATTTTGGCGTCCGTGCGACGGCTGAAGTCAGGGACCGTGTTACGATTTTCCGCAGTGAAACAGTTTCGGAACACTGAATTCAGTATTTCTGCCTTTCTTCGGTCGTCCTCTGTTTCGGTGCCATCGTGGTCAACGAGTGACTGAATAGGGGATTTAGATCCGCTTACCGATTTTACATATGACCAAAACTTTTTAGGGTTCTTGTTTAGATTGTTTGCCAATGTTTTATGTTCGAATTCGTTGAATGCTTCTCTCATTGCTCTCTTTACGCTCTTTTTCGCTTCGTTCAGCTTTTCCTTATCAGCTATGATTCGACTACTCTTAAACCTATGATGAAGCTTTCTTTGTTTCCGTAGTACCTTTCGTACATGATTGTTATACCACGGTGGATCTTTCCCCTCGCTTTGGACCTTAGTCGGTACGAACTTATCTAAGGCGTACTGGACGATGTTTCTGAATTTTTTCCATTTTTGTTCCACATCCTCTTCCTCAGAAATGAACGTTTGATGGTGGTCACTCAGATATTCTGCGATTTGTGCCCTATCACTCTTGTTAAGCAAATATATTTTCCTTCCTTTCTTGGCATTTCTTATTACACTAGTAGTCATTGATGCAACCACTGACTTATGATCACTGATACCCTCTTCTACATTCACGGAGTCGAAAAGTTCCGGTCTATTTGTTGCTATGAGGTCTAAAACGTTAGCTTCACGAGTTGGTTCTCTAACTATCTGCTCGAAGTAATTCTCGGACAAGGCAGTCAGGATAATGTCACAAGAGTCTCTGTCCCTGGCTCCAGTTCTGATTGTGTGACTATCCCATTCTATACCTGGTAGATTGAAGTCTCCCCCTATTACAATAGTATGATCACGAAACTTCTTCACGACGTTCTGCAGGTTCTCTCTGAGGCGCCCAACTACTACGGTTGCTGATGCAGGTGGTCTATAGAAGCATCCGACTATCATATCTGACCCACCTTTGATACTTAACTTAACCCAGATTATTTCACATTTGCATTCGCTAATAACTTCACTGGATATTATTGAATTCTTTACTGCTATAAATACTCCTCCACCATTGGCGTTTATCCTATCCTTGCGGTATATATTCCATTCTGTGTCTAGGATTTCGTTACTGTTCACTTCCGGTTTTAACCAACTTTCCGTTCCTAATACTATATGCGCACTATTTCCTTCAATAAGAGATACTAATTCAGGAACCTTGCCCTGGATACTCCTGCAGTTTACCAATATTACGTTGACTTTTCCTGTTTTTGGTCTCTGAGGACGGACGTTCTTTATCAACGATGGTAAGCCGTCAGGTATTTTATCGTTTCGCCCAAGGGGGGGTCCCTCTAACCTAAAAAACCCCCGTGTGCACGCCACACGTACTCTGCTACCCTAGTAGCTGCTTCCGGTGTGTAGTGCACGCCTGACCTGTCTAGGGGGGCCCTACAGTTCTCCACCCAATAACGGAGGTCGATGAATTTGCAACCATTATAGTCGCAGAGTCGTCTGAGCCTCTCGTTTAGACCCTCCACACGGCTCCAAACCAGAGGACCGCGATCGACTCTGGGCACTATGCTGCAGATATTAAGCTCAGCTTGCACTCCGCGTGCGATGCTGGTTGTCTTCACCAAATCAGCCAGCCGCCGGAAGGAACCAAGGATGGCCTCAGAACCCAAGCGGCAGGCGTCATTCGTTCCGACATGTGCTACTATCTGCAGCCGGTCACACCCAGTGCGTTCAATAGCTGCCGGAAGGGCCTCCTCCACATTACGGACGAGACCCCCCGGCAAGCACACCGAGTGCACACTGGCATTCTTCCCCGACCTACCCGCTATTTTCCTAAGGGGCTCCATAACCCGCCTAACGTTGGAGCTCCCTATAACTAATAGGCCCGCCCTCTGTGACTGTCGGGACCTTGCCGGAGAATCGGCCACTGGCCCAACAGGCGAGGCATCCTGTGGTGGCTCGGAAACGATGTCATCACCACTAGGAAGCACCCCGTACCTGTTGGAAAGGGGTAAGGCAGCTGCCACGCGGCCAGATCCCACCTTCGCCTTTCGGCCAGGCACGCGCGAGCCCACCACTGTCCGCCATTCACCCTGGAGTGATGGCTGACCGGTAAGATGCTCACTGCCGGAAGACGCAGCGACATCAGGGGTTCCATGCGATTCCAAGGCCACCGAAGTAGGCATAGGTCTCACCACAGTTGCCCCAACGCCACTACGAGCCGACGCCTGCGCCTCGAGCTCGATGAGCCTAACAGACAAAGCCTCCACCTGCCCCCGAAGAGTGGCCAATTCTCCTTGCGTCCGCTCACAACAACCACAGTCCCTACACATGACTATGTTTACCCTACAAGCGAACGGTGTACTCGCCTTATTAGCAGCAGGAAATCGAAGTGCTCTCTCACTGACGGTCTAACCGACACTGAGCTGTTCTAACCAAACAAACAAAAGCCTGTACGATACGAGGGTCGATAGCAACGGGGATACTGTACACTACACTGTTATTAAAATAAACGGTTGTGTCTAGTAGGCACTCAAACACGCAAGAAATTACAAAAATAAAATAGTAACTACCCAGATAACTGAAAATAAGTTGTACCTGTTTGAAGCTCGTAAAAATGTGTAACAAGCGAACGGTGTACTCGCCTTATTAGCTGCAGGAAATCGAAGTGCTCTCTCACTGACGGTCTAACCGACACTGAGCTGTTCTAACCAAACAAACAAAAGCCTGTACGATACGAGGGTCAGTAGCAACGGCGATACTGTACACTACACTGTTATTAAAATGAACGGTTGTGTCTAGTAGGCACTCAAACACGCAAGAAATTACAAAATAGATGGTTTGGGGTAGGAGACCAGACAGCGAGGTCATCGGTCTCATCGGATTAGGAAAGGACGGGGAAGGAAGTCGGCCGTGCCCTTTGAAAGGAACCATCCCGGCATTTTCCTGGAGTGATTTAGGGAGATCACGGAAAACCTAAATCAGGATGGCCGGACGCGGGATTGAACCGTCGTCCTCCCGAATGCGAGTCCAGTGTCTAACCACTGCGCCACCTCGCTCGGTATCTCAAGGTCTTTGGAAGATATACATCCCAAATTCAACTAACTTCTGTGTAAATGTTTACCAGGGGACTTACTCTTTAATAATTTTCACATAGTTCATGTTGCCCTACTTTTTTCCTTCTCATGCTTTTCAAGTTCCTGCCTTTCACCACAATTACTTCAATCCTCTTATGATTCAATGAATAATTTCTTCTAGCTCAACCTTCATTATTTCCATCTCTTAATTATCTACAGATCTAGCAGCCTATTGTACTAACCTAATGTAGGTGTGGTATTCGTGATTATCTGGATACGATATCACGTTCACATCCCTATTTTCTTATTCATAACTACATCATCTCCTGAGAAATTTCCTCTTGCTTTCAAATGTTTAAAGTATTCATACGACAAAACACACACGCTAAGTTAACTCACTCGAGCAGGAACACATGTATCAGGGTCCAGTGCCTAATCAGGACGCAACTGATGACTTTATCTTGCTTCGCTGGCGGGAATGAGCCGCGTTTCAGCCAGGCAGTAAGCTTGATCAGCCATACCCAGCTCGTCCTCCTCTCAGTGACATGGGACTCTGCGGCTCAACAGTGAGGCAGCGGCATACAGTGGCACGCTACGATGTGTAGACGTAGGCAGTGTGTGGTCTTTCATGGCTGCTACGTCCATAATTTAGTTGCATCAGAATCCCTCTTGCCCTGGTACTTAGCATAATATCACATATTTCCATATTTGTTTTACACTATGTTGGGTGTCCTGAATGGGATGAAGTCACTTTGTGCAGAATGCACTGAGTGAGTAGCTGTGCACGGTGGGAATGGGGAATTTTGGAGCGCTATCAAGAGCTGAAATCACATAGTGTCTATAACTCACACGTAGTTCTTCATCGAGTAGCAGTACACCAACGAGCTGCGCAATTCCCAGCTAGAAGACTGCTTGGAAGGAGTTGAGCTATCCCTTCTAGATTAACATGATCAACATCACAAACGAGAATTCCATAACACTAACCTCGCCGACATCAGACCGATCTACGAAGAAGGACTTGCACTGAAAGGACAACTTAACTGACAATGAAACACAAAATTATTTCAGTGTTTCGCTAGTTACAGCTTCATAGGCAATAGGATGATCTTCAGCGGTATCACATTGTACTATATATGATAACTAAAAACTACTGTTTTTAACCAATTATTTTTCTTTCATTTTTTAAAAGATATAAGATGTGCTGCCTCCATTGAAGACTGGACTTGTTGTTATGTCTCAGTATCACCTTAGCGCTTGTCGGACTTTACCAGGACATTGGCCTCCAGTGCTATTGCAAGGTTTTACTGCAATACTTTATTGCCATATCTTGAAAACTTCTGTCATTGCTTGTGCAACTCTTGCGTAGTGCCATATTTTGGGCTGGACTGTTCGTGTATATTTCAAATGTCGTGATTCATCGAAGATTTTCAATTTCTTAGAGCAGTTTGCTGTTACTCTGTTCAGTCAACTCATGACAATATTAAGCTCACTGTGCATGTCCCTGGTTCTAGTCGAACAGGGTTCTCTTGAAATGTGTCTCAAGCACCTTTAAGAGTTTTTTTTTATATTTGTCTGGCATACTGTGCCGCAAATACTTCCGGATTTCATGGTTTTAATCATGAGTGCGTTATAACGTCTTATTTTTGTATTGATGTTCACGTTTCCTCGTCCTAGTGATGTATTTAGGCACTAATTAGTCCGATCATCTTCTCTTTGTTCGCTTGTATGTGTGACTTGAATGTGAATTCATTGTCTAGTGAGACCTGGTTGGTCCACTGTATCCGTGTATTACTGATTCGCATTTGGAGCATCAGGCCTGGTCTTCTTCTGGTCAACACGACTGAGCGATTTTGATCGGCACTTGAACGTATTATGCTACATTTTGTCCTCTGTCTTGTGACAATTAGCTGCCTCTGAGGGCGACCTGTCACTGCATTCACTCTGTCTCAAAACCATTAACCAAATACATCATATTTAATGTTTATAGTTTGTAACGATCTTGAGAGGCCATGTATAAGTGTTTTATTTATTATCTATTACCTATTGTGATTATTGCTCAATCTTACCTTTCTTTGGTGCACCACATAAGAAATGATGAGCATGGCGGCCCCAATTAAGTCTTTGTTCTTCACGGTGTCTGGATATAACTTACTGTTATTATTCTGTTACGTATGATATTGGTTATGAATGTTTTGTCGCCACTATGAAAATCATGTTTTTTGCCTAGGTGGACCCTGCTGACAAGCATGGAGATTCGGAGGAGGGGGCAGCCAAGGATCATAGCAGCCTTGCTTCAGGGGCTGCTCCTAAACACTGAAGAATCAATTAATTTGCTCTATCAGTTTTCGTTTGTTCTTTTTTTTCGTTCCAGTTATTATTTTTGTTTCCGTTTATTCGTTTTGTTTTGTTCAAACTATTATTTGTTCCATTTTCTTAGTTTGTGTTGCGTTCAAGTTATTGTTTGTTCAGTTTTGATGTTTCATTAACAATCTTTGGACCAATTATAAAAAATAAATCTTTTGTTTTTCGTCAGCTGTTGCCTCGTGTTTTGTGTGTGTTACTGTAAACTGATGGTTCTTGAATAGACTTTCTACAAAGCTCTGTTTTCCAGTCCTTATTAACAAGCAACAATAGACGCTACACGTTTCGAAAAGTTGTCTATGTTAGCAATAATAATGAAAATAGCCTCTGGCCTCAGGGATGGCTCTTAAACTCTTATCCTTTTCGGGACTGATAGTCTCATATTCACCTCACACCTTAAGTACACAACTAATCAATGTTGGGCATTATTCTTTCGGAATCACAGCTGGCTGTCAACCGAAAGGTAACATGCAAACCTCATGTCGACAGTACCACACACTATGACACCTCACTGCTGGGTCATTTTTTGTGGTGTTGTGTGCGTAGGTCAAGGGCACTTCTCATTCAATTGACATCTAGCTGCAATCCAGAAAAATAGTATTCAGAGAAACAATATTCAACATAATTTCGATGTACAGATGAGGTGCCTGTGAAGATGAGACTAGCAGTTCCAAAATCGATCATGTAATGGAAAATAATATGTATAACACTACCCTCGCAGCCGCAGGAAACATTATCTATAATTGCTTATCATAAGCAGCTGCGCTCCCACCATTCACTACTATGTGTATTCAAGATAAGGTTCAATTCTAGTGTGAGATTCCACACGCCAGCTTTGGGCAATGACGTCATACCTAAGGCAGAGAAGCTACGTAGACGCAATCTCTGGAAGCGACTGTTCATATTCATAAACAAACGAATGTAGCGTACGATAAAATTACACATTTCACGTTATGAATTACATAGCCAAAAAATTGTACCGACAATAATTAAAGGTAACTAAAGTAAATAAGTTTAGCAAAAGAGGAATATACATGTCTGAAAAAAATAATTATCGTAGTGTGTGCCAGTAATAAAAGTACAGAGAGTACAGAGTCCAGTACAATATAGCGCATGGTGAATCAGCGTTAACTATCAACACTAATTATTAAATCCACACAAGTAATGAAATTTGACAAAAAAGTAGGTTCCAACAAATACTGAAATCGGTAATTGTAACTGGCCTACATAGGTTTATTCTAGTTACTGATTCCAACCATTCCACGGCCCGTTATTTACATCTTTTTAACAACAATTGTGTATACTAAAGTGTTACAGGATTTCTGCATATTGTATTACTATGTTCCTTACTACGAAAAAGAGAAAAATTAGGAAGCTGTACCTACACTACTTATTACTTTTGTAGCAGTTCTGCGATGACTAAGAAATCCTACAAAAACGTAGTCCACAGATTTACTGAAAAAATGTCCAAAATTACGAACCATTGAAAAACTGAAATCGGTAAGGAGAACTGACCTCCTATGTAGGTCAGTTCCAATTACCGATTCCCGTCAGTCGATGATTCATTAATTACATAGTTTTTTCAACACGTGTGAGTAATAAATGTAAGCTAATATGATTTCAGCATTTGTAATTGCCCCTTGAGCTACTGGAAAAAGTTACTAAATTGGGATCAGTAACTAGAAATGATCTATAAAGAAGGTCAGTTCTAGATACCTAGATTCAACTATTAATATAAAATAATCGCTTTTTGTAACAGTAAGACTTCACCATGTTCTTTACTGTAATGCAATGTAAGGCTTCTCTGTGAGTTTCTAGTCGCATAAATTACGAGAATACTTCTTAACAGAAATGAACGTCTGATTTTAATTCTTGTTCGTAGTTGTTTTCATTATCTTCAGTTTGTTTCGATCTAATTCATGATCAATTAAATAACCGTGTGAATGTGATTGTAATTTTATCGTATGCTAGACTTGCTTGTTTTCATTGATTGATTATGCGTAGCGTCTTTGCCTTAGGTATGACGTCATTGCTCACAGCTGACGAGTGGAATCGGACACTAGAACTTTTCCCAAGATAATCCAATCTACTTGAAAACCTCATACAGTACCTTAGATAGGGCAGCCATGTACCTCCACGTGTGGCACATATTTGAGCTTAGTTTACAACAGCATATTCACTTCACAATTACACACTTCATATAACGCTGAGGAGCTCAGTTTCATTTTGTAGGTCTTAAATTTGGTTAGGTAAGTGTGTGTAGCGACATGTAGCCGAGTATTGTAGCCGAATATTTCTAATAATTACGGACAATAATATGGACTGGAAACTTGTCCACACTTCTGAAGAACTTTTTTGAAGGTATAAACTGGCCATAAGCTTGGACAAAACATGAATCGAACTTTGTGAAAAACTGCTGTAATCTGACTTCTCCGAAGAAACTTATTTCCAGCTAGCAGATTTATACATTTATGTAGTCTATGCATTCTATACCGATATAAAACTACGTTTTCAGTCTGATGATTGAGAGACTGGTAACATATTTCTTGTGATGCTCCATACGCCTCCCTTGAGTATCTTTCTAGTTTGTTTAGGGTCGTTGTCATTCAATATGTGTACGACTTTCTCACCCCCAACCTCCGTTGATACACGGGACACCCAGGTTGAGGAAAGGCAGTTAGAACAAGTTAAACTGTGAAAAACAGGCAGCCTGTCACGGAAATTGTTTGTCTCGCATTATTTTCGGGTCGTTTAGCTGTATGATTCAGGGTACATATGTGCGTAACACATATGCGTTAATGCTAAGATGCCATTTTTATTCCATAAAGACATTTAAAGTTTTGGTTTTTGCTGTCGATTGGATTGCACCGTTTCCCTCCAAGTTCATTCCCAAATTGTGACTTTATCATCTCTATACTGCGATACAGAACTGGGTAATTTTGTACCACAAAATGTTTTTATCTCTGTTAATCTTGGATGAGTACGGCAGCTGCACTGATCCCATTTTGTTAATAATTATAAATTACACTGATGTCGTTTACGTACTCCTATTCTATTATCTTCACCCTACAGGTACAGCAACCATTGAATGCGATCAGAAATCGACGAAGTAGGAGTTCCGGAATTTCCATCGCTTGGTACTGACGGCATCTAACAACTGGCAACCCAATAGGCGCTTACGGGAAAAAACTGTGACCAACACCTCTTCGGCAGCCATGTTTCGTTCAGACTGCGACGGAACATACGAATGGACGACACCAGAATGCAAAGTTCACAGTCATATATCTGTCGCTGAAACAAAAGTACAAGACGAAATGCGGAGAAAAACTATAGTAAATAATCTCTGAACTGTTGGTTCGTTGTTAGACTAATGACACATCTCCCTTTCGCTACCGAAAGTACACAGAATACATGCAGTGAATGTAAAATACATTTAGGCACGAACATATTTCTGATGTCATGCATATTCAAGAGACAAATCAGATTACAAGGCAGACGAGGACATGGACGACACAATTAGGTGTTAGAAGATATGCTTTCCACTTCCAGCTCCCTCAAACAAGAAAAATACATGATGCTAGATGAGAAATTGCAAGCAGTCACCACTTTCTGACCATTTACAAGTGGTTGAAAGTATAACATAATGTACAGTAATCATACGTGTTGGAAGAATCATTCGGATATTCAGTATGAATGCCTTTCGTGGGTAACCTAACGAATGACAAGCTCTTTTGGCAGCTCATAATGTCTAACAAATCGGAATAACGATATAAAAGAACAAATATGAGACGCAAACTGTCTCTATCTCTCACCAAATGTTAAAGTCCTACTTTAGACAAAACAGAACTACAAGTGAGTCACATCACGAGACAATAAGACGACGTGTTCTTTCAGTGAACATTGGTTCAGTAAGCAACTAGTAAAAGGGGAAAAAGACGTGCTAACAACTTATTCGGACCAATTCTTAGAAGTAAGCAAAGCCTACTGCTATGGATGGTAATAAACTAGAGATAATCATCGTATGTTCGCACAACCATAGCTAAGAAACTGCGAGAATTTTACAGACAATCATTACAAGCACATTCTGGTGGTGATAGGCACGAAATTTTAAAGACACGTAATGCATCAAAAAATCAGTACATTGTGACAGTTGGAGGTGCGTATGATATTTACAGGAAAGAAACTGAAAGCGTCATCTCAAACCTTGAGAGTCTATCTGACTAAAGTAAAGAAGCCAAGGATTATTGTCACAGACCTTCTTCACAAGAATCATCTACCAGGTTCTTACTGCGTAACAAACTTTGAAAATGCATGTCAGTATCTACAGAAATATCTGCTAGTCAACTGCAAATGTATTTTCTTTTTTCCTGTGTGTTTTAAATCTCCTGTGTTTACTACAAGTGCCCATTGACTCTTTGTTTCCTCACTCCATGGTAATACTTTAATGGAGAGCGCCTGTGCCATAAAACGCAGCACGTTTTCGGTGATTAACTAAATATGTAATAATAATTGTATACAATTTGTATGCTATTATTTGTTTTGCTAGCCTGGGTTTAAGTGTAAATGAAATATGATGCAATTTACTTGTAGTTGTGCTTTAAGTAATTTGCAAAGTATGCAATATACGTGTATAAAAAACGCTTTGGTCTCGTTTGAAGAGCTTGACCTATGCAGAATTCATTTAAGGAGGAAGCAAAAAATTAAAGGAGTCTGTCGATGATACGACTTCGTAATGTAATGACAACAGAGAAGACGTGGTGTTTAACCATTAAAGGGTACGCAGAAGTTTACAAAAAGCTACTATTGTCATACTGTTGCAGTAAAATGTTAAGTTGTAAGGACAGACACAGGTCTTAATGATATTAAAGGAGAAGTGGAGGTCCAAGAGAGGAAGATTGCTAACAAAAAGTTATCGAGAAACAAGTGAACAAGAAAGAACTTTCACGACGGTTAAATTTGGAATTGATTCAATGCAGCGGGACAGAAGACCGAAGACGCCGAAAGTATGAGAAAGGTGCAGCAATCTTCACAAAAATTAGTATACATTTAATTTTCTGAAGCTGAGTATACTTAACTGCCATCAGCTCCACTTTCATTGAAAAGAGACTGTCTAGATCAGCATTAATATGAACGGCGTTAGGGAAGTGACTGTACAAAGGCTTCTCGTATTCATAGAATTTGGACTATCAGTTGACCGTCCAATAACAAGTTATTTATAGTGGGAACCAACAGATACATTATTTGAAGAGTGAAAGTATAGATAAAATTGTAAATATTTACTTAAATGCCTCGTTTGGGTATTAACTGCTGTTAGAGAAATTTGAAAGTGGTTGAAGGTTAGAGACTCTTTACCGAAATGAAACCTAAATTTCTCTTGCATTTAAATGATGATGTCACGCTATTGTTCTTGTTGCGGTCTTCATTCCAAAGACTGGTTTGATGTAGCTGTCCATGCTACTCTGTCTTGTGCAAGCCTCTTCGTCCCCGAGTAGCTACTCCAATCTACATCCCTCGAATCTTCTTACTGTATTCATCTCTTGGTCTTTCTCTATAATTTTTACCAGCTATGCTACCTTCAGCACTAAACTGGTGTTCCCTAAATGCCTCAGAATGTGTCCTAGGTACCGATTCCACTTCTTAGTCAGGTTCTACCACAAATTTCTCTTCTTGTCTGAAGCTATTATCGTCCACGTTACACTCCATACGTGGCTACACACCATAAACATGCTTACAGAAATGACTTCCTGACGCTTAAATCTATACTCGATGTTAACAAATTTCCCTACTTCAGAAACGCTTTTCCTGTCATCAGTTGGCTTACTTCCCAAACAGGTAAACTGATTTACTGCTTTCAGTGTTTATTACGCAACTCTAATTCCCTCAACATCACCTGATTTATTTAGACTACATTCCATTATCCTCGTCTGACTTTCGTTAATTTTCATCTTATATCCTCCTTTAAAGTATACTGTCCACTCGGTTCTACTACATTTTCAAGTCCACTGCTGTCTCTGACACAATTACAGTATCGTAGGCAAAACTCAGCGATAGTATTTCTTCCCCCTGGACCTTAATTCCTTTTCCAAATCTATCTCTTATTCCCTTTACTGCTTGCTCAATTTGGAGTCAGGCTACAAACCTGTTAAATCCCTTCTCAACCAGTGCTTGCCTTTCGTACCCCTCGACTCTTAGAACAACCATCTGGTGACTGTAAAAATTGTAATAAGCCTTTCGCTCCCTGTATTTTACTCTTTCCATCATTAGAATTTGAATGAGAGTGTTCGAGTCAACACTGCCAAATTCTTTCTCTAAGTCTACAAATGCTATATACGTACGTTTATCTTTCATTAACCTATCTTCTATGAGAAGTCGTAGGGTCGGTACTGACTCGAGTATTCCTATATTTCTCTGGAATCTAGGTTATCCTCCCCGAGGTCAGCTTCTACCAGCTTTTCCGTTCTTCTGTATGGGATTCATGTTAGAATTTTGTATCCGTGACTCATTAAGATAATAGATCGGTACGTTTTACACCCTTTAGCACCTGCTTTCTTTGGAAATGGGATTATTATATTCTTCCTGAAGTCTCAGGTTATTTCACCTGTCTCAAACATCTTCCTCATCAGATCTAAATGTTTTGTCATGGTTGGCTCTCCAAAGACTATCAGTACCTCCAAAGAACTGTCTTCTGCTCCCGGGGCCTGGTTTCTATTTAAGTATTTCTGTGCTTTGTCAAATTCGTGATGCAGTATCGTATCTTCCTTCTCACCTTCCTCTACGTCCACTTCCATTTCCATAATATTGCCCTCAAGTACATCTCCTTTGTATAGACCCTCTGTATCCTCCTTCCTCCTTCTTGCTTTCCCTTGTTTGCTTAGTACTGATTTTCCGTATGAGCTCTTGATATTCGTAGAGGTGGTTCTCTTTTCTCCAAAGATCTCTCTAATTTTGCTGTAGGCAGTATCTATCTCATCCCTAGCGATGTACACTACTACCTTCCTACATTTGCCTTCTAACGATTCTTCCTTGGACATTTTGCACTTCCTTTCGACCTCATTTGTTATACGTTTGTATTCCTTTTTGCCTTCTTCAATTATTGCATTTTCATATTTTCTCCTTCCATTGATTAATTTCAGTTTCTCTTGTGTTACCCTATGTTCTCTACTAGACCTCGTCTTTTTACCTAATTGATCCTCTGCAGCCTTCACTATTTCATCTCTCGAAGATATCCATTCTTGTTGTTCTACATGCATCCCCCTATTCTTGCGAGTCGTTCCTTACTGCCCCCTCCACAAACTCTGATTATTTCAGATTGTCCAGGTCCCACTCGATAAATTCCTGTCATTTTGCCGTTTCTTCAGTTTTAATCTGCAGTTCATAAACAATAAATTGTGGTCAGAGTCGACATCTGCCTCTGTAAATGTTTTACAGCCCAAAATATGGACCGCAAATATCTGTCTAACCATTATATAATCAACCTGAAACCTTCCGGTGTCTCGAGATCTCTTCCACGTATACAACCTTCTCTTATGATTCTTCAACCAAGTGTTAGGTATGATTAAATTATGCTCTGTGCAAAATTCTACCAGGCGGCTTCCTCTTTCATTTCTTTTCCCCAGTCCATATTTACCTGCTATTTTTCCTCCTCTTCCTTTCCGTACTGTCATAATCCAGTCCCCCATGACTACTGAACTTTCGGCTCTCATAATTATCTGAATAATTTCTTTTAGCTCATCATACATTTCCTCCATCTGCGTAGCTAGTTGACACATAAACTTGTAATACTTGGTGAATAGGGGCATCATGTCTATCTTGGTAACAATAATGCGTTCACTATGCTGTTCATAGTAGCTTACCCCCGTTCTTATTTTGTTACACATTATTAAACCTACTCCTGCATTATCCCTATTTGATTTTGTATTTATAACCTGTATTCTGCTGACCAGAAATCCTACTCCTTCTGCCACCGAGCTTTACTAATTTTCGCTATATCTAACTTTAACCTATCCATTCCCCTTTTTAAATTTTCTAACAGAAGTGTCCGATTAAGAGATCTGACATTCCACGCTCTGATCCATAGATTGCCAATATTATTTCTCCTGATAACCACGTAATCCTGAGTAGTCCCTCCCCACATATCTGGGTGACTATTTTACCTATAGAGTATTTTACACAAGAAGATGGCATCATCATTTAACCATACAGTAGAGCTGCATGCCCTCGGGAAAGATTACGTCAGTAGTTTCCGTTGCTTTCAGCCATTCGTACTATTAGCTCAGCAAGTCCGCTTTGGTTGATGTTACGAGGTAAGATCAGTCGCTCGTTGCGATAAATGTCCCTGTAACTACTGAAAGAGCTGCTGCCCCTCTTTAGGAAACACACGTTTGTCAGGCCAATCGACACATTCCCCTCTGTTCTCGTTGCAACTACGGGGCAGCTATCTGTATCGCTGAGTCACACAAGCCTACTCACCACTGGCAAGGTCCGAGGTTCATAGGGGTGGGGTGGGGTGGGGGGAGGGGGTCAACAATTAAACTATTAAAACAGGTATGGTGTCTGTGTAGTGAGGATTTTTCTTGTTCTTTAAAGTGCAACGCATATGAATGATTAAGTCCAACATGAAGGTTGCCTTGCCTACAGAAATAAGTAGAACGCAGTGTGTATTATGGAATCTCACTACTCCTCGTTATGGTTCTCAGAACCCGATACTCAAACGGTGCACCAGACATTTTATTTATTACGTGAAATAATTTAATATTTCAAAATCAAATTTTCACTTTGCAACAAAGTGTGTGCTGATATCAAACTTCCTGGCAGATTAAAACTGTGAGCAGGACTGAGACTCGAATGCGGGACCTTTGCCTTTCGTGGGCAAGTACTCTACTATCTATTTTTTTTTCTTTTGCAGGACCGAGAAGCCAACTTAGATTTCCGCATATTGCGAGCACTCGTAGTCTTGCGGTAGCGTTCTCGATTCCCGGTGGTGTCAGTGATTTTTCCTGCCTCGACATGACTGGGTGTTATTGTGTCATATTCATCACCATTCATCCCCATTATGGTCGGAGGAAGGCAATGGCAAACCACCTCCACCAGGAGCTTGCCTAGTACGGCGGCGCTAGTCTCCCGCATCGTCCCCTATTCTCCTCGGAGTATGGGACCTCATCATCATTATTGCGAGGGTCTGCATTACCATTTTTTTAAAGGGAACTTCCCGGCACCCAAAAGGAGGGATCGGGGCACATTGACTCCGAGAATAGCAGGAAAACAACGGCGTTAGGAGGAGGGCGCAGAAAGACGTCAGGCCCATTGTGACTATCAACATATAGTTTAACCGAGAAGAACGTTTCGATGACAAGAGAAAATATCAGTTCTAAGTGTGAAAGAGTCGTGTATCAACTCTTCATGATAAGTATACCCCAACTCTGGCATGGGTTAAGGAAGATATTGCAAAGGAAATTGGAGAAAAAAATGTATGTGCATTGGATTGGGGCCAACTGCACTGTGGTGTTCATTAACGAAGACTCAAAAATCAAAGATAGTTATCTCGTCATCAGCAAACCAGTAGTGAGCTGAGTGTCTACAAATTTACTTCACAGAGTTCGTCTTCGCTTGAAGGAAGTATCCCCAGTCCAGAAAGAGGAACAGTTGAGTGGTATCTGATGAGGAGTCATACGGGTAGTTAGGAACTACATCTGTCGCACCAAGCACCAGATACCTCTTGCCGATCTGCACACTAGGCGGTGCTCGTCTGTGTAACATGACACACGACACACAATGGGGTGTCTGCGATGTAAATTCTGTGAAGGGGCGACTGGCATACTTTCTTCATTTACCACACCGACTGGACGTATGAAGAAAAGGTGCGCACACCGATCGCGAAACGGCTTCCCCTCAACCACATTCGATGACCTGGGCTACTGAAGGAAACCATAGATCGCCTTCGTGGGTGTAGAGTGAGCTGGCTGTATTACAGTAAGGAAGTAGCTGAGTTGGAGGACTAAATGAGGGAAGTAAAAGAAGGGTGGAGGGACTTCCGAAAGCGGGATAGGTGCTGAGAGAGTGTTTTGCATGGGCCTCCAGCAACTGGCTGATAAGGCACGTAGGACTTCCGTGCCACAAAGTCATGTGAGAGCCAATGAAGAGGGATATCGCTCTGACAGGCACATAAAACAGATCCAAACCACCCTTGCTTCGCTTGAGGTTAAGTGTCTCCTACCTTAACTTGAACAGCAAGCCGTGGCAAACAAATGAACCTAATAGCGATAGCTTACGGTCAGCCATGTATGGCGAATAGGAAGTGTTTGTGCCACGTGGAAGATACGTGACACCAAACATACATTTACCCAATGTGTCCGATGCAGAAGATCTACTGCTCGTATAAGGTGACCTAAGAGCACAGGTCGTAGTTGGGAAAGGAATCATTGGCAGTTGACTGCAACTGTCCACTGCAGGTCACTTGCGAAATCGAGTTCTAAGCATCGGATAGTATCAGATACATGCAAAGGAGCAGCACTGTACTCATGCAAGCCCAGCACCTAAGGCCATGGCGCTTGATTTGGGGACGTTAAGGTCAGTGAAGTGAAATGGGAAGGAGACCAGCATATCTGGTCAGATGAGTGTACGGTAACATCAACAGTAGCACAAAATAGTGTAACGGGAGTAGGATTCGTTATGCATATGAAGATAGGGCAGAGAGCGTATTACTGCGAACAGTTCAGTGATAGGTCTTTTCTTATCAGAATCATCAGCAATCCTAAACCGACAACGATGGTTCAAGTATAGAGGACGACGTCGAAAGCTGAATATAAAGAGAAAGATAAAGTATGCGAGGATACTGTTAGGTTAACACAGTACCGAAAGGGAGATGATAATGTAATAGCCTTTTGGGACTGGAAAGCAGTTGTAGGGGAAAAGTACAAGAAAAGGTTACAGGCGAATGTGCGCTCGGGGCAAGGAATGAGAGACGAGAAAAACTAATTGAGTTCTGTAAAAAAATATCAGCTGGTAATTGCGAATAACCATTCAAGAATCAGAAGAGGTGGACGAATACTTGGAAAAGGCCGGCTGACACGGAAAGATTTCCGTTAGATTACATCACGGTCAGACAGAGTTCCGAAATTAGATTCTGGATTGTAAGGCAAACCCAGGATCAGATAGACACTCAGATCACAATGTAGTAGTGATGAAGAGTAGACTGACGTTTAAGAGATTAGTCAGGACAAAACAATATCCAAAGAAGTAGGATACGGAAGTACTTAGGAATGACGACACACGCTTGAAGTCCTCTAAGTTTGTAGATACAGCAATGAAGAAGAATTCAATAGGCAGCACAGATGAAGAGGAATGGATATTTCTAAAAAGTGCAATCACAGAACCTGGAAAAAAAACATAGGTACAAAGAAAGTTAATCCAAATAAACCATGGGTAACAGAAGTAATACTTCAGATCATTGATGACAGATGGAAGTACAAAAATGTTCAGGGTAATTCTGGAATACAGAAATACAAGTTGCTGAGGAATGAAATAAATAGTAGGTGCAGGGCAGCTAAGGCGAAATGGCTGCATGAAAACTGGAGAAATCAACACAGTAATGATAGTCTGACTGACTGACCCAGCACATTGGAAAGTCAAATTCACATTCGTTGAAATTAAAAGCAAGCGTGGTAACATTAAGGGTGCAATCGGAATTCGTTGTTAAATGCAGAGGAGAGAGCGGATAGGTGGAAAGAGTACATTGAAAGCCTCTATAAGGCGAAAGAATTGCCTGATGTTATAGGCGAGATGGGAGTCGATTAAGAAGAGAAGAAGTATAGAATCCATTATTAGAAACAGAATTTGAAGGAGCTTTCGAGGACTTAAGATCAAATAAGGCAGGAGGGATCGATAACATTCCGACAGAATTTCTAAAATCATTAGCATAAGTGGCTGCAGACGACTATTCACGTTGGTGTGAAGAATCTATGAGCCTGGCGAAATACCATGTGATTTTCGAAATAGTGTCATCCACATAATTCCGAAGAATTTAAGAGCTGACACGTGCGTGTATTATCGCACAGTCAGCTGAACAGCTCATACATCCAAGTTGCTGACAAGAATAATATACTGTAGAATGGTAAAGGAAATTGAAGATGTGTCAGATGACGATCGGTTTGGCCTTAGGAAAGGTAGAGGCACGGGAGAGGAAATTCTGACGTTGTGGATGATAATTGAAGCAGACTAAAGAAAAATCAAGACATGTTCAAAGGAACTGTTGATCTACAAAAAGCGGTTGACAGTCTAAAATAGTGTAAGATGTTGGAAATTCTACGAAAAGTAGGGGTAAGCTATAGGGATTGACCGGTAATTTACAGTATGTACAAGTACCAAGAGCGAATAATAAGAGTAAACGACCAAGAACGAAATGCTTCGATTAAAAAGGGAGCAAGACAGGGATGTAGTCTTCCGCCCCTACTGTTCAATCTGTACATCGAAGAAGCAATGATGGAAATGGGTATTAATGATACGATTCGCTGATGACAATGAAATACTGAGTGAAAGTGAAGAAGAATAACATGATCTGCTGAATGGAATTGACCGTCTAATGAATGCACGATATGGATTGAGAGTAAATCGAAGAAAGGCGAAAGTAATTAGAAGTAGGGGGATACTTAAACCTCGGGATTGATGGTCATGATGTATATGAACTTAAGCAATTCTACTATCTAGGCAACATAATAACCAAAGACGGACGGAGCACGGAGGATATCAAAAGCAGACTAGCATTGGCAGAAAGGCATTCCTGGCCAAGAGAAGCCCCGTAGCACCAAATATAGTTCTCAATTTGAGTAAGATATTCCTGAGCACAGCACTGTATGGTAGCGAAGCATGGACTGTAGGAAAATCGGAACAGAAGAGAATCGAAGCGTTTGAGATGTGCTGCAACAGACGAATGTTGAAAATTATGGTAAGGTAAGGAATGTGGAGATTCTGTGCAGGATCGGAGAGATAAAGAATATGTGTGAAACACTGACAAAGAGAACAGACCGGATGACATCATCTGTTAAGACATCAGGGACTGGATTCCATGGTATTAGAGGGAGCTTTAGAGGACAAAAACTTTAGAGGAAGACGAAGATTCGAATACGACCAGCAGATAATTGAGGACATAGGTTGCAAGTTTTACTCTGAGGTGATTAGCTTCCCACACGAGAGAAATTAGTGGAGGGCTGCAACATACCAGTCAGAAGACTGATGACCCAAAAAATGAAGCAGTTACCAGAAGCTTCTCCGTAAGAGGTGACCCATATCAGAGACTCCCTGAACTCAGCACAGCTACGACGAAGGGTGCCGAGTTCATCTGCATGGAGCTGCAGCTGAATACGTAGTCATCGAGAGACATCCCATACAGGCGTTAACGGAGACTGCAGAGCAACGATTCCTTGACAAAAGCATACAACAGTGCAGAGAGCAGGCAGCCTTCACGCACTGACGTATGGATCGAGATAGGAGGAGTGAGATGGCCATTGTAGAGCACACGAGACGTAGCTCCACGAAGGAGACGCATTACGACATCGACGGTAGCATCACGGTAGCCCATACTGCGGAGCACCGTTTCCAGGAAGCTGGAAGCTGCGATCGAACGCTTGGCTGAAGTCAAGAGCTGCCAAATGTCCAGGCATACGACGAACTTCAGTAAGAGTGATTATGTCCCGATAGCGGCAGAGGTCAGTGAAGATGTTATTGACTCCCCCAAAGGAACTTGATCTGTGAAAACCACGAACGAGCTGTCCGATTAAGTCTCACAGCCAAAAGCCAGGTAAAAATACTTGTCCTGCTGGCTGGTTACTGTAGACTGGGATTTTTTTCTAGGCTTCAGTTGTTGAGGTTCAGATGGTGAACTTCCTGAATGAACTGGTAATTCTGGGTTGTTTTTTATTCCTGTTGTCATATTCAGGAATCACTGGAACGTTACTAAGTACTGGTAGTCAATGAGTGTTTGTGGGACGCATGCGTCCTGAGGCAGAAGGCAGTACCGGATGATTATCAGATTTGTAACCTATTTATTGCTATGTACACTAAGCTTACCTTGAGTATTTTACCAGATTGTTTAGGAGTATTGTCATAAAGTATCTGTGCGAATGTCTCATCCCCAGCCTTTGTTCATACAAATGGTACTTAGTTTGAGGAAAGGCAGTTAGAACAAGTTACACTGGCAACAAATGGCAAGTTGCCACGGAAGCTATTTGTGTAGTGCTTATTGAGGCGTCGATAGCTGTGTGATTCAATTTGCATAAAACATACGCATTGACGTAAAAGTGTCATTTCTATTCCGTACAGAGTTAGAAAGTTTTCGATCTTTAATGTCGATTTGATTGATCAACACGCCTCCTTCCAAGGTCACTCTCTAACTTTGACTTTATCCTCTGTAAGCAGCCATGTATGACGCGGAGATACAGAAGTACTTTCCTTTATTGAAACAACATTGAATCTTCCTAACATCTAGCTTTCTTCTGTTTATGGGCGGAACATGGTTCATTCATACTCAAAATGACTGCCTATCTGTGGCAAGCTTTTAATACCACAAAACATGTAATCAGAAACTGATACAGCTGCCCTCTCAAAGTCAGTAGCTTAGAAATACAAATAGTATCCCATTACTGAATATTCGTTATGGGCAAAACTGATTCTGAGTGAGATATAAATTGAAATGTTTATGAGAATATTATGTCTGTTACTGTCCCTCAAAGCATTGAAGAAATGCTTTATAGTTGCTAATATGTATTATCTCACAACAATTGTACATCATTTAATTGATTCTGTCATTCATATACTTTTAAAATAAAATGAATAATATTTCTAGCTTGGTCTATTATTGTGCCTCACATATATAAAATCTCCAAACTCTAGATCAACAACAGTAATATGAAACACGTGCTGTTTTTAGCACACTCATTCAATAATCAGTTTCTCATTGTGTACTGGATCATTTAAGGCACAGCCTATTTAATGAATGAATTACCGATTTTCATAAACCGACCGCAAGATAAATACATTTCATAAAGCAAATTAGTCCACTGGATCGTATTCTGCCACAACATTCAGTATTTGAGCCAGATAAAGTTCGACAAGCCAACATGGCTTACCTGCTTAGAGGTTTTATTACTCGTATATACACATATATAACTGAGTTTGTGTTTGTCAAAGCAGCAGTAGTTTCTCATATCTCTCTCTCTCTCTCTCTCTCTCTCTCTCTCTCTCTCTCTCTGTCTCACACACAATTGTAACAACCAGAACCTTCAGCTTTCTTGGGTGTTTATTCCACTTATTCCTTAATCTGTGACCTTTCCTTCACGATACTGAGCCTCAGTTGTTCTGAATTGTTTTATAATAATGTAGTAATGCATTATAACTCGAAATTTGCTCTTTAATTTGTTAATTCACTTCCTGACCAGATATCCTCGAGAGGTTGTTTGAGAAACCTTTTTTAATCATTTCATATTCCTCTATCAAATTTTGAAAAGCATTTAGTAGGTTTTACGTTTGTCAGTAACAACCAGCTGAAATCGATCATTACCCTCCAGCGAAGATGCTAACTGTGGGTGACGGAATCTGAAGCGAAGTTGATGTTCTCACTGATTCCAGAGGTGTTACAATGGCTTCATGTCAGGATTCTGGTGACAGTCCATTTCAGGAATTTTATAGTCCACAAAAGATTGGCTCAAGGACGTTATTTTATGATAGGGTACAGCATCATGCTATAACGAACAATCATCGTTTCGAAGTAGCCCTCTTCTGTATGCACTGCACAGCCCGGTTATATCAGCTCATATCCTTCTGCATTTAGCGCTCTCTTAAGTGAGGTAATGGGACCACAACCTAAACATAAAAACACCGTCATACCATAACAGCATTTGCTTTGTACTCAGGTGAAATTCAATGACTATTCCACGTTAAGGTCACATTGGGGGAGGGGGCGGGGGCATCTGGACGACTTTTGCAGATGCTCGTAATGTTCTCAGTTGCAACGAAGGAGTCCGGCGGATGTTCGCATAAGTGTCCACTATGGCGGCATTAGCTGTGCTGGCGTTAAATGGAATCCACTTCCTCGGCGGGGGTGCTTTACTTTGCGGGGTCGTACTGCAGTTGCTGGAACCACGTGCTACAGGCCTCCGTTGTGATTATAACTGGGGGTGTGGCAATGTGACAGATCAGTGCCCTGTGTAAGCGACCATCCCCAGCTGCAGATGTCTGGCGTCAGTGGGCCAGAGTCCTTGGCTCAGGCCCTGGTCACAGCGTTTATCGGGGCAGCATTCCAGGAGGATGGCGACAGTGGTTACCACAACGCACCCCAAGCGATGACTCCCACGGCAGGTGGCTGGCTGTTGACAGCACCCAAACATAGTTAAAGTTACCACATCATTCGGGCTATGACTACATTACTTGGGTGACTATTGTGATGACTGCAATGACAGGGACGATTCCGAGCTACTTGCAATGGTAAGTGACAAAGATCAATCCAACGACTCATGGCGGACGATGTTGATGAGTTATCTGCCAGTCATTAAATACCGGTTTCTGCTGCTGATGTTTGCGATTATTCTTCCCCAGTAGGTCGTTGAAATTTTCTGGTGTTGTTCGACTGGCTTAAATGAACCGATTACCGCCTTTGATGTTGTCAGCTGGGCTTGCGACGAGATGGCTGGTGACATGGTGTCCTCCTATGTGTTGCTTAACTCGGCGCTCCACTGACCCACTTGCGTCACAGTATCACACCACTGAACTGCGCAACAAATTGTAGCACACATACGACTTCTGGCTCTCAATATTCCTTCACGATTTCACTAACTTCATTACTGTAAGAGTCCTACCTTTAACTAACTTCATCGCTCTAATCATTCGACCCTCTACACTCCTACCTTCTACGGAAAGAGCACGTCCGTTTATTGTTTCTCTACCTTCATTAGCACTCGACACTATTTACATGGTTTTGTGCCCTCTACAAATACCTTATTTACACACTTCATTTCCTTTGAAACAATGTATAATGGCATGTCACTGGTAATGAGAAAAGAGTTTTCTCTCTTATACACAATTGTTCCTTAAGGTCCCTGAGCACACTTGGTGTTTGCCTTTATTATCGTTCACTCACTACAATACCCTGTCGAAGGGTGCTTTGCTCATCGGTTCAGATCCATATGTAAAGGTTGAGAGGGATGAAATTTGGGCAGCTCTTCTCTTGAACAAAAAGTATATAACTCCAATTACGACAAGGAACACACAAGCAGTTGATATTCAAGAATCAGTGATTACCAATTGCTTCTGCTGCTTACTCCTGTTGCTTTTCATGCACTCTATGAGATGCTCCGTGGTGACACAACTATGCTGTGTGGTAATCATCTGATCCAGATAGGTGAACAGGTCCTCTTCAAGGATACTGATAAGAAACTAGAGGTATGTGACACAAAAACTGAGGTAGTAAGGTGAGGTACGTAAATTAAGGAATAGACAATACTTAAAGCAATGGTGGCCATTATCGTAGCTGGGAAGCGACAAATGTGTCCAGATATTTCACAACGGGTTTCATTAGGTATTAACCCTTAATCCTTCAGAACGAACCTTGGTGTGCTACCTAACTTTCTCTGCTTGTAACACGTACAAACGACGACTTTCAGCTCTGGCATCAAATATAACTAGTGCTGTCCAACCCACTGAATGTATTCCCCCTTCCTCCAACAATAGTTTCATAGGGCATTCCAAGTGCCCATTTTCAGACTGAAACAACACGAATTCGCCAAACTTCGGCACTGAATTCATTAACATTGAATTGCAGATGGGAACCTGTCTGAGGTGACAGCGTAACATCCGTTGTGAGTGTCTATCTAGTGACACTAGTAAGTTCTTGTTCAATTTTAGTTTGCCGTTCTTCCACAATGACTCCATTGCTACTGGGTATGTGTGTACTGCATATCACTCCAAATAAGAATCTCTACAAGATAGTAGTATCTGTGTCCTAAGTTCTAGGTGAGGCCCTCTTTGCTGGCTCATAACAGTAGTCAAGCAATAGTACGTAGTCAAGCATTCCTCCCTAGCCAGTTTAATAAGTCCCAAAGGCGCTGGCATAATAGTCTGGATTCTTTCAAACATGTCGAAAATCATACCGATGGTAACAGAACTAATCTAAGGTGCCCGTGAATGGCATGCAGCAGTGCTTCCCGCAACCCCACAATTTCAAGTGGTCACCAATAACTTGCAAGTCCTGATTGGTGGTTTCGGAAGACGATCTAATATGTGACATTAAAGTAGCGGCCACCTCCAAAAGCTGCCGAATGTTGTTCAGCACATTGCTTTCCAAACTGGTGAGCTGCGTTGAGTGAAAATTCACTGCCTCCTTGTAGCTTTTCGCATACTTCGATCTTCCTGTAATGCCTTATTGACGTTAGCTACATCATCCACTTTGCATGTACTAAAAATTATCTCTAACATCCCAACATTTGTGTCCAACCATCCTCACCTCTGTCTAATCCCAGGAATCAATTGTGTAGTCTGTTGCAGTTGCACCTGTAGATTTCCAAACTCTTCTTTTGTGCCGTTATACCCCGACTGATTATTCATCATGCTGTGCACTTTTCAGAACGTTTCTTCCAGTCTCTAAATCTTTCCCAAGTGTTAAAATGCTGAAAGTTACCCTTAAAATCCACTCGTTATCCGACCTCTGCTTGGAAAACATGACACCTTCCAACACGGAACATACCGTAGCTACTTCGGCTACACACCCATAGTACAATAGGTCTAACACGTTAATACTCCAAACTCCATTCCTCCTCCATAGACTGAATGTGTTCCCACATACTGCTTCCATCTTCTGCTATCCCAATGGGAGAACGAGAATCCTGCATGGAAGGAAAATTCTAATGTGAGTCCCACATCCCTTTTCTAGCTCTCAGCATGTACCGATGTTTTGCTGAATTATCCATTTTCTTTCGCTTTTGTTTTCCTTATTGTGGGGTCCAGCCCACTCGTATCTTATAGGGTGCCTAAAGAATGCAGCCTTCTCAGATAGCTATACAACAATTCTAGCAAATCACATAAATGATTTTTATTCGTCTTAAGAAGATTGACAATTCTTAACTTTAGATTTACAGTGAGTTGTCGCAAGCGATGGGCGGGATGCAAACTGTCATTGTCCTTCACTACATACAATGTCCATGTGAGCATACACATGGCTCATAAGTCACTGCTATCGCTAATGTCACTGCTCATCTAGGCCTCTATGCTGGAGTCCATCCTCTACAGTCCCCAAGGCTGGCAGGTGCGACGCTTACATTCTCTTCGTATAGAGGCCGCTCCTGTCGTGGTGTGGTCCTAGTCAGAGGGGTACTGGCTGACGTCGTTACACACCAACTTTGCTCATGCGTTCTCCATCTTTGCACCAGCACTTTCACTGCACCGGAACACTTTTTCTCCTCCTCATCCAAGATATCCCTCCACCCTTCTTTGGAAACTGGGGTAACATGAGTAAAATTGTCCATATCCAATTACATGGTCGAATTTGCCTTATGTGGAGTATCGAAGGGTATGTGGGGAGCTGCAGTTTAACGTAAACAGGTGATATCATCTCTGTTACCTGGCAAGGACCATTATACTGCGACACAAATTTCTCTTTTCCCACTTCCTCACATAAGCATTCGTTAACACAACCCATGGACCCTCGTGGTATTTAGGTAACACTGCTTTCACATTATTCGCCCTTTTCTGTTACTCTGAAGCATTCCTATTAATTTTTGGTACTTTTCTCCTAATTAGTTTCACTCTCTAGCAACATCTTTCACTGACAAGATGTCCCCTTGCAGCGAGACTTCTTAAAATTCAAACGGCGGCAGCATCTTCGACGCAAAAATTGATGCTGAGAATTTATGTAAAAACTCAACTTATTCTCAATGGTTCTGTGGACTTGTTCTGTGCGACGATTAGCTTGAGAGCGCCCAAAGCTCTTCTTTATTTTCTTAATGTGCAACAGTCTACATAGCTGCAGCATTAATTCTGACATAACATTTACTCCCTGATCCATGATTATGGTTTCAGGTGTTCAAAAGCGAAATATTCACTAGCTGATTGGAGAATGAGCCACCGTGGCGGCTTGCTGGTGCAGTAAATCTATCGTGGTAATGTAATGAGCAAAGTGGGCAATAATGATTAATATGTTAAGACTCCCAGCTGGTGTTTGTGCTAGGGGTCCTAGGATGTCCTAGCCCAACATTTGGAAGGGCTTATCAGCTTCCACTGATTTCTGTAGTTTAATTGGCTGCTGGTACATTCTGCTCTTTCAGCACACAGAACACAATTTTTCATGTAATAGTCCACATCCTGCCCACCCATCATCGATCAATAATTCCGTGCTACAATTCTCACCATTGCTCTTCGACCCAAGTGTCCCGCTAAAATCGGGTCATATACTTGCCTAACCACTTTGTCATGCAAGATCTCCAGTACTGCAAACTGCATTGCATTGTGCTTCATTCTATACATTACTCTGCCCTCTCTACAAAACTGCTGTTGCATAGCAAACACCGACAATTCAGGCCAGCACTTTGTGCTGCCTCCATTCATTTACATCAAAGTCTGTGCTTTCCAAAGCTTGCACCTTATGGCTGAGTTTGTTCACTTTTATCTGTGAACTTCCCAGCTGATATTCTACAACATCATCGAACTGCCCTACTCACGAGGCCCATCTCAACCATGTATTCACTGGATTTTTAAGACCCAATATCCACTTCGGCACTTTATGATCAGTCACCACTTTACATCGTCTACCATAGAGGTAACAACGATATTACCCAACTCCAAAAATCACTGAGAGCATTTCATTCTACGTAGTCGAATAAATTCATTCAGCATTATTGAGCTGCCGTGAAGTGTATGCAGTAGGATCCTCCTGTCCATCTACTTCCTGACTCAAAATAATTTCTAGTACATGATCGATCGAATCACAGGAAAGATTAAATGGGTTTTGAAAATCCGTATAGACCAAGATGGGACTATATGTGTGCAGATATTCTAACTTCTGGAACACCACCTCACACTCAGCTGCCCAATTTCACTCCATTCCACAGCAATTGCGGGAGAGGTCTTACAATTCCCGCAAATTTGGGAACACACGTACAGTAAAAATTCGTGAGCCCTGAGGAAGATTGCAATTCCTTTACATTGGTGGGTGTGGGTGTTGGAAAATTTTGAATACCTCAACTAGTTTGGAATGGTACGAATTCCATCCTGCCCTATTACTGCTGTATGACATGACCTTTCTTCAAAATCAACATTAATCGTGTTGCATGATCAAACGCTTCATGCAACCGGTCCAAATGTTCTCGAGTATTCTTTGAATACACGTTGATGTCACTCAAGTACGCCATGCACTGTCTTGTTTTAATTTGAGCAACTCGCTATCCAACAGTTGCCGAAATGTTTCTGGCGCGTTTCTAAGTCCAAAATTCACGACGCGAAACTGG
This sequence comes from Schistocerca serialis cubense, assembly GCF_023864345.2. Taxonomy (NCBI): domain Eukaryota; kingdom Metazoa; phylum Arthropoda; class Insecta; order Orthoptera; family Acrididae; genus Schistocerca; species Schistocerca serialis. The sequence continues at coordinate 447,133,746 of NC_064645.1, forward strand.
AAATGCACCGTTGGCGTTAAGAACGCAATTTTTGGTCCATCCTCCTGTCTAATTAGCACCTGGTGGTGACCTGTACACAAATACTATGTCGTGAAGTACCAACACTGACCCAAGTGGTTCAAAGTCTGTGTTATATTAGGCATATGATACGCATTCAACACAACTGAAACGACGTGCTCTGCCAACATCTGGTGATTTTTTGCTTACAACTACAATTGGGGCTGTGAGTTCACGAACATTTCACACACATTTAAATATATGGGCGAAAGAGTCAGCCTACAGGAATTGTGAAACGAAACCTGTCGTCCTGGACCATGTGCCACGATGAACGCAGATTCACGACGAAATGGGGAAATTCACAGGCGTCTATTGTCTATTGAGACCTAAGCTCTGTAGTGCACGAGTGAGACAGACGGGAACCTACGTCATAGGGAAACCCAGTAGAAGGCTTTTGTGGCCGAGGAGATGTGGCAGTGTTAAAAATGGCGGACCCAAGTCGCCCACAAAGGAAAATATTCGGGGAACGAAGCAACAGTAATTTTAATCAACCGTCCTCCATAAATTTTTATGGCGATCCCAATAAAACTTGAATACTGGTCATATGTATAACAGTTTAGGATTTACTGTTAAAGTGAAATTAACAAGATTTGTAACAAAGACTTGAATGCGATCGACGTATCATATAAGAGCTCATCATTAAAATGATAAACGTTGTAAACATCAACTCTGTAACTTAATTTGTTTAAAACATATGGTAAATTTAAATTATCAGTATTTTCAGTTTAGCATCAGATCATGATTTCCTCAACACAAAACACATTGAACGACGACATCATGACACCTTATTGAATCATTAGCTAATAGAATATTTGTTGTCAAGTGTAGTGCATAATAGTTACTTTTTTTCTTGATTTATTTATCAGTAAGCACATTGGTACGAGGCTACTGGCTATGCCATTCTAAGTTAAGAAGGAAATGGTATTGGTTTTATGTAAAAGAATTTAACAATGGATATTATTGTTACTTTATTTAGAACGTGAAAGTACTCAATCTTTGATGACTTAAATATCTTAAAATGTAAAGTCATGTACAATAAGCGGTAGCCAATCAGATGGACGGCTTCAGGAAAGGAAACTGCGATATTCAGTTGAGCGAAGACATTCGGCCCGCGGGAAACGTGGTTTTTAGCCAGCTAGGAAGTGAAACGACTTAGAAAATGTCGCGTTGTGTGGTATCGCTAGACTTAGTCTCCGAGCGGTGAGCACCCACGCACCTGATGTGAACTCTAACTTTTCGCCTAGTTAACGAGGTGGAGTATCGAACTTGTAACACGCGATGAGGTTGTGAATGCTCGAACTGTGTGAATTGGATATGCGCTCGAGTGTAATAGTAATTCTAAATACGACCACTTTCGCTATTGGTTTGTTTTCTGAGTAAACATTATTCTAATCAAATCGCAACCGTGTGGCATACATCATTTATGGGTCGTTAAATTAGTTCCCGATATTTTTATAACTGTATTTATATGTTACGTAACTTTGTATTCCGCAAACTTGCCATCAGGCAGACAATTTAACCAAAGTGTCACAAGTGACTAATTTTGGGCATGTAATGCGCATGTGTGGTTCAAACTCTCGACGAGTTTAAACTAAGACATTTCAACGAAGAGGATCCGCATATGAGCCCGAACATCTTTGGGATGTTAGCTCGCAGGGCATACCAGGGACTACAACTAGGTTGTATGATTCCGTCTCTAAGTTGCTTATCTAGAACTGTTCCATAATCAGTTGTAATGCATGAGTGCTTCGCTTCCTGCAGGAATTTGTTGCTGAAGAAGTGGTGTTGCAAGTAAAGGACCCGACGAACTAAATAATTCCATCTACTCACTCAACACTTTTTCCATTAATGTGATTCCAGATGAACCACCTTACCACTCAGCTCCAACCAGTCGACAGACCCTCCCGGAATTGCGTAATTTGCTGTAAAATCACGGTCTAGTTCATCCTCATCCAACATTTCTAAATTCGCAGCCAGTGTACCCTGATACAGCTTTACCTCCTCGGGGCCTAAATTACCAATAGTGGCAGGTACTACCCTCGTGCAGTCTACACCCAAACCTAGGACGCAATACATGGTGTAAAACAACTAACTGCATCTAGTACTTCGTAATTTGCCAAGAGTAAATGATACACAACGCTGGCAGGTCAGTACCAACATCGCCCGTCCCCGGTAGCTGAGTGGTCAGCAAAATTTTAGTCTGCCTTCGGCAGGGCAACAGAGCGGACGCGTACGTGTTGACTTCGTGCGGCGCGCGAGCTCGCCTTGTTTACTTTCTGATGGCCGTTGCTTAAGTGCCGGCTTACCTTGTACGATCCATGGCGAACCGTTACCGTAAATCAACACTCCGATTTACTTTCTGCAACGATTATGCCCGAGCCAAAGCACTTGAGGTGGAGCGTTCTCTGCGGGAGGAAGTGAAGATCCCGGCGACCGATATTATCGGCATACATTTGTCCATCGTGAGCAGCACGGTCTAAGTGAAAATCATTAACGACGCGGCGTGCGAACGCATACTACGTGAGACCAAACAGGGGCTCCGCTTCTGTCACGCTGATGACAATGTGGGGGAGGTAACCGTCGACCACGCAGGCTTAGGTACGCGAACGATACGCATTTTCGAATTGCCATTCGAACTTCCAGCTGAGGAAGTCGTCGCGGCACTACGCCCATACGGCACAGTCCACGGCCACACTGCGGAGAAGTGGACACAGTTTCGGACGTATCCTGTCCTAAACGGGGTCCGACAGGTCACCATAGATCTCCGAAGCCACGTCCCGTCCTACTTACAGATCGGCGGATGCCGTGCCATAATTATATACGATGGCCAGCCTCGGACCTGTTCCGGGTGCGGCAAAGAAGGCCACCTTAGATCCGAATGCCTACAACGGCGAATTACGCAACTTCCAGCTGCGGAAAAACCACCCACGTCGCAACCTACAGTGCTACCGGTGACCTATGCCGCTGCTCTGGCTTCTCCTACCACTTTGCAACGTCGCCCGGTCACCACACACGACGCCACCAACGAGCCCGACCAGACACTGACGGAGAGCGCCTCGGACGACCCGCCGCCTCGGCCGGCCATTGACGCCGCTCCGAAGATGCCGACGCAACCAGACGCTGACCCTGATCTCGGAAACACGATGGAGATCGACTCGCTCATCGTTCCTACAGCAGCCTTTCTGCCAGAACGACGCGACTCCCTTCCGTCGTCGGACACGGAGGGTCGCACAAGGAAACAACGTTCCCCGAAACGTCGGAAGCGAAGACGTCGCACAGTTTCCGGCCAAGAGGAGACGTTACAAGTCGAGGAGGACGTACCCGTCGACCAGCACGAGGCCTCAGAACCCGCTACTGCTGACGAAGACGTAATGAGCGCGGAGACATCTATCGGTGTGCCTGCGCCCCGTGCTGATGCTGAACTACATCATGAACGTCTCACAGGCGACACTACACCACGCACAATTACGACATCTTCTGCAGACAAAATGGACGATTCACCAGTTTCCGCTTCCACGGCGTGGCACGAGGAGGAGGTCACGGAGCAGGAGCCGTTACGGGACCCTGCGCCGTCACGGCCGCTCCACTAATCATACTCTCCCCAGACTCCCCTGCGGGCCAGCGGGATAACGTTCCGCTGCGACGCCCACACACTTGCGCGGACGGCGGAGTGGACCAGCCTCCAGCAATCCGACACCAGGCCTACCGGATAGCAACCATCAACACCGACAACATCCGTTCCAGGGTGAAAATCCGCCTTATGCAGGAGATGTTCTGGGCTTCGGATATTGATTTCGCCCTTCTGCAGGAAATTCACTTGGCTAGTCTCCCGGATATCAATGGCTATACCGCCCACGCCTCCGCGAGTGATCCTATGGGCCGCGGGGTGGCCATCTACGTCCGCCACGGGATTTCTGTGACCGATGTCGCCTTCCTTCCATCAGCTCGGGGCATGGCACTCACTGCCATGGGGACACGCATCATTAATGTCTACGCTCCCTCAGGCACCGACCGACGGCATGAAAGAGCCCAGTTTTATTCCGAGGAAATCGCTCCCCTGTTTTTAGAGCGTTATGACCATTGCCTACTAGGAGGTGACTTTAACAGCGTTCTGCATCCTAAAGATCAGATTCCCCACTACACTACATGCCAGGAGCTACGTATAGTGGAGCGAGACCTCCTGCTTCACGATACCTGGGAAGTACAACACGGCGACCTTTCTGGCTATCCTTTCTTACAAGTCATTCCGCAAGCCGACTAGACAGGATATATGTCTCACAAACTCTTAGATCTGCGATACGGGGCGCCGAACGCTGGCCGCTGGCCTTTTCCGACCATTGCGCTTACATCTGTACGGTCCTCCTTCCGCCGCAATCAGTATGGCGCAGCCGTGCGCCATGGAAACTCAATACCTCACACTTGCATGACCTGGCGTGTCGCCAACAAGTCACTGAAACGTGGACAGCCTGCGAACGACGCCTTCCCCGCTACCACTCGACATTGACATGGTGGTTGGACTGCGCCAAGCCGGCGATCCGGAGGACACTGATGAGATACGGGAAGGACATGGCCGACTGGCATCGCACCACTGTTGACTTCTATTACGCGATTCTCCGAGATCTGGATGCTCAACCGCCAACCCCGGACAACCAGTTGGAACGGCAAAGAACTAAGGCGAAGATAATTGCGCTGGCACGCCGGAAATTGCAAGGGGTCGTGATACGGACGCGGCGCCACGATCGCGTGGATTTAGAAATTCCATCCATGCATGATATAGTGTCCGACAAACGAAGGCGTCGTCGGCAGATCATCAGCACTCTGACCACGCCTCATGGAACGCAGGTGACCACTCAGAATGACATCGTCCGCGCATTCGTCGAGCACTACCGTCGTACTTATAGTGATGACGACGCTGAAACTGCAGCAGACGACTCCATTTTGAAGTACGTCACGCGTACCCTCCCCCACACGGAGGCGGATGCTTTGACAGTGGCGGTCACGATAGACGAAGTCAACAACGCAATCGCCAAGGGTGCAGTCAACAGATCGCCCGGCATTGACGGCTTACCGATTGAGTTTTACCGTACCTTTCGGGACCTCATGGCCCCACGGTGGACGACTATGTATCAAGAACTGATAACATCTGACCAAGCAATCCCACCCGCCTTTGCTGAGGGCATCATTATACCAGTCCACAAACCAGCCCATGGTTCGATGGTCACGAGTTACAGGCCGCTCACCCTCCTGAATGCCGATTACAAGATTTTCGCGCGCTTACTGGCAAAGCGGCTCCGAACTACACTCCCTCATACCCTCTCGCCAGAACAAACGACGCCTGGCGGACAGATTAACATACAGACTGCCACAGGGAAATGCCGCGACGTAATTGCGATAGCGGCGGCCTCCAGGCTCCGGGCGGCGGTCGTCGCTATAGACTTCGACAGCGCCTTCGATAAAGTGCGTCATCGTTTCCTGTTTTCGGTGGCAGCCCGAATGGGCATCCCCCCTCCGTTTCTCGACGTCATCCGGCGTCTTTACGACAGTGCCAGTTCACGTGTCCAAGTCAATGGACGTATAGCAGGGCCGGTACCTATCTGCCGTTCGATACGGCAGGGGTGCCCCCTCTCTACCCTCCAGTATGCTATTGCCCTTGAGCCCCTTATTGGGGGCTTGACGACCGAGCTCTCTGGCCTCACCCTACGCCAACACACTTTTCGCTGTCGGGCATATGCTGATGACCTCCTCCTCCTCATTCGCTCCGGCTCTGAGATTCGGGATGTCCTCGAATTGATTACCCGTTATGGGGCTGCCGCTGGCAGTGCCATGAATGTCGCCAAATCTTCTGCAATGCACATTGGACGAGGCCTCCAGGAGGGTGAAGTGGCACCACTGCCGCTTGTGCGGACTTTCCGGTACCTGGGCATTACCTTTACCCCCACGGTCACACGCACGGCGGCAACGAATTTCCGTCGCCTGTTACACGTCATCCGCAACGACGTCCGCCAGAACCACTTGCGCCGCCAGGACACACTTCAACGGGTTGCGTTTATTAATCTTTATGTGGCATCAAAATTGGTTCACATCGCGCAAGTTCTCCCTTTGCCAACTGCAATTGGGCGCAACCTTCAGGTGGCTTTTGGCTATTATCTCACGGCTGGTTCAATGTTTAAAGTCCGTTATGAGACACTTACCCTGCCCCCACGGTATGGTGGCGTTGGGCTCGTCAATGTCCGTATGCGAGCTGCAGCCTTGTACATGAGTACCATGAGAAAACAGTGGATGGGCCAGGGTACATCTCTAACACGCAGCTTGCTTGAGGTCCTCCTACCTGCTTCCACCTCACCACCAGTGTCTGTCGGCCATATCGTGCCGCATTTGTCCCATATTTCGACCTTTTTCGTCGACTACAGTTACATACATACCAGTCTCCCAGATACACGCCCACCTAGGACTAAGGATTTTTACAGCCTGTTGCTGCGCTGTGTTCCCCGGAATGTGATGGAGACCAAACACCCCTCCATCCAGTGGCCCATAGTGTGGACTACCGTCCACCAGCCCTTTCTCCCTACGAACGTCCGGGCACTGTGGTATCACATAGTCAACAGGAAATTTGCCACGAAGCAGCGCCTGCACAACATTGGCTTGTCAGAATCCCCTCTTTGTCTCCTTTGCCAGCAACTGGACACTGATGAACACCGTCTGACATGCGCCTCATCGCAAGATGTATGGCGCTTCGTGCAGCAAATCATTGCCTGCTATCTCCGGGTGCCACCAGACACAGTCGAGCCTCGAATGTTTCTATATCCGGAGAACCGACATTTTCCCGCCGCCAAATGTCATGCTATTACGTGGGTCAAAGGGTGGGCGGTCGCTTATCTCTTTAATGAGGGACCTAAATCCCGCCTCGACTTCTGGACCTATTTACGAACAGCCCATGCAGCTCTCGAAAACACGCCACGTTACCGAACATTATTTGTTAACTATCTTCGAGCGGTCTTTGTTAGACCTCCACTGAGTTGGGGGGTGCCTGGCACAGAGGGCACCCACCCCACCTCTCCCGGCGGTGTCTGAGTTTCAACCGCCTATGATCTATTCTACTTCTGACCTCCGCGGATGGGAGAGCGCGTCGCAGATTGCGCGGATTTTATTTATTTTTGCTTTTCCTTTTTCCTTTCTTTTTCTTTACCTAGAATTTATATTTCTTTTCTCTTTCGCATATGTGTTCCCATAATTTCATGCTATTAGTGAATATTACAAAAACACATACAAATAAATAACTAACAACGCCTTCCACTACTGTTGATTCCTGTTTCTCCCACTCCCCTAAGTACCACAGGCTCAGTGGTGGTGAGAGGGACACTATGGCCAGGCCTCAGGTTTCGACCCCTGTGAAAATAGAAAATAAAAGAAAAAAAAGGTAGCGGAACGGTTAAGGCGTTGGGCTGCCAAGTGAAAGGTTATGAGTTCAAACCTTGTGCGGTGCTTACTATTTTCTTTATTTAAAAACAATATTGGAGTGCCTTACTTCACGAATTAAAAAAAAAAAAAAAAAGTGGTCAGCGCGAGATACTGTCATTCCTAAGGGTCCGGGTTCGATTCCCGGCTGGGTCAGAGATTTTCTAGGCTCAGGGACTGGGTGTTGTGTTGTCATAATCGTCATCATTTCATACCCATCGACGCGCAAGTCACCGAAGTGGCGTCAAATTAAAAAGACTTGCACCAGTCGAGCGGTCTACCCGACGGGAAGCCCTCGTCACACGACATTATTATTATTGTTAGTACCAACATCAATCCAGACAGCTTTTTCTGTACCTTCTGGTATGCGATCCTGTGCACTGACGTTAAGGGAGCTTGCGCATAGTTTAATTGGTTACCACTTGCTATGGGGCGGACCTTGTGACAGTAAAGGCATTCCGGCTGCAGAGCCCAACTGAAACACAGTTCCATTCACTTCTACCATACTCCCTTCCAGGTCAATTATGGCGCTATGCGCAATCAGGCGATCAAGTCCGAGAATCACGTCCTACCCAACGCTAACCACGCGAAGAATTTCTGCACCCACTTGTGAGCTAACATCCCGTACTCGGAACTTCAACGCTCCAGCACCGATTGAATTTACACGCCATCTATCTACGTCAATTAACGTCCAGTGTAGTGCACATAGCCTGTTTGGCCCAAATACTAGCTTACATGCAGCCCATACCTTAGAATCGGTATCCAACAACATTTTACATAATTCAACTCACACATAGCCGGTCAGAAAAAAGGTTGCCACTGCTTACTTACATGCACTAAGCATTAGTGAGAGCTTGGCACATGGGACACACAGGACACTGCGCCGTTTGACTGCTGCCAATAAGATCTACCCTGTGACTGAAAGTTCCGTTGCTGCTGTTTCCAATTACGGCATTGCCCATCTGAGTCATCACATGTCTTACAATACTTGCAACGTTGCTCGCTGCAGTCTCTTTGGTCATGACCTTCTCTTCCGCACTGAATACATTCTAAAAACTGTCCGACATTCTCATGACCTAGTCAGTGACTCTATTTCCTCTGATTATAACGTAATATCCATTGCTTCACTCAGACGCTTAGGATATTACAGACAAACCTTTCTTGACATTTCCAATTGCAACCCGCTCAAAAATGCGTCAAGAGCTCTTTGCTATGCTGCTCATAAAATTACCGCGTTAACCCTATCATCATCCGTAAGCCCATAGGTACCTACATAGATTTTACGAAGAGGATCGACGAAACTTTCTATCGAATCTTCCTGCTTACGAAACACCCTAGTAAGTTGTTCCCGACATTATCTTGCCGTGATCTTCTTTCGGTATTACTCTATTAACACGTAATAATTGCTCGTTAATCCATCTCCCCAATGTAACAGCCGTGGTCAAATTGTGAAAAAATATAAATACATTTTGCCACTATATCCGCGAAAATAAGGCAGCCAATCCCGCAGCAGTGCCATTCAAGGAAAGTTCCTTCCCCATGACTACAATCGAGGCAACAGTATATGCAAAGAATATAAAAGAAAACAATCCTGGAAAAGGGATAATCGAACAGACTTGAAAACAAGATAACTCAGTTCGTCTATTACTTCCTTTGTTACGAGGCACGCCATCGCTGCAGGTGTTCCAGACTGCTAACTCTTAATTCCACGAGTTCCTCCCTCCACGATGCCTTGTCAGTGTTCCTGGAACCATCTACAGTACATCTTACGCTACCTTCGCGTCTGTCGGTGCCTCCGCATGAAGAAAGACAAATCTTGATGTACTGTCTTTGGCGACTTATATTATTCGATATTTCAACGCTTCCTATCACCTAGTAGCAACCAGCCTGTACTGATTGCCTGTTACTTCTTTCCTACTGTCCTGACCTCTGTATAAAATTTCCTGATAAAAACTGCGCTGGTGGAAAATGCTTTTCGTTTCTATAGGTTGAAAACCATTTTCAGAGGTGTAGACACATGCGAATTGCAGTGCCACGAGTCCTGTTAAGATTAGAACGATTAGTGTCGTTGGTTGAAGTTTTATTTCGGTTCGAAACTGTCCCAGGTCTGTGGGCTACTTATGTCTAATGAGTTGTTTCAGTTATTTGCTCGAGCTCTTTACTTCCGATGTTTCCAACAGCAACAGGTTTTGCACCTGGATTTAATTATCCAAAGCTGTGGCAGTCTGAGTCAGCAATCATCTCATACACTCATGTCGACTAGCTAGCTGCAAAGTTTTAGAAATGGAACAAGGTTGAAATGGCTCTGACCACTATGGGACTTAACTTCTGAGGTCATCAGTCCCATTGAACTTAGAACTAGTTAAACCTAACTAACCTAAGGACATCACACACATCCATGGCCGGGGCAGGATTCGAATCTGCCACCGTATCAGTCGCATGGTTCCAGATGGAAAGAGGAAAGTTGAGCCGTCGTTTTAACTGGCAGTCAAGATTTTGGCACAAATCGCAACTGTGGCAACAGCGCTACGAAGGAGAACTCCAGGCTTCGAATATGCTTGTCCCTCGAATTAACGAGAATCTTTATAATGGACTAGATATGTCATGGATATCTCAACCCAGCTCGCCTCGACATCTCAGACTCCTCCCAAGCTACACTAAAGTGAATGAGACTGAGACATCAACTCCAGCAATGTTCAAGGTGCCACTAAGTGTCATTTGAGAGCTTCACTGATGCTTCTGAGGCACAAGGAATATGAAAAGATTGATCTGTAGCAACAACTCCAAAACAGGAGCAATATCTATTCTTAATGCCACAACGAATGCCAAGTAGGTCCACAGGACCGCTGATTGTAGAGCTTAACTCTGACTGGGTGCTTGTCCACTACAGCCGTGTATCACCTCAATGGGTAACGTTTTCATGGAGTGACAGAGACAAGCTTTTGCGAAGAGAAGTCACGTAGACGACGAAGATAGTGTTCTTCACAGATGAATCTCCGTTCATTTTGCAGAAATCTAATCGTTGCATAAGCGTCCCTTTGTAAACTGCCTTTAATACTGTAGATACATAATGGCGAGAGTTTAATTCATTTATTTGATATATTCTGTTAGTCTGTTACCTAGGTATAAGATCAGACCATACATAGCACATGAACTGCCATGAATGACGCACATATTATACTAACATAATTACAAATGTATTAATATAACTAAGCGTTATATAGTTTAAGGGGAATAAATCATCAATAAATATATGCATAAAAAGAAAAAATTAAAAAAAGAGTAAATGAGTCTACGCACTACCATATTGCCATCTGGCACACAGATATATATCCATCCGGCATTTAGAAGGTGTATTTTGCTTGCTATTACACTGTGCCACATTGATGGACAACAGAGTTGGTAATTTATGTTTGCAGATTACGGTACTATACACTTGATGTCGGAACCAAGTTAGGTATCTTATTTGTGTGGGTAGTTATAATATAGCACACAGAGGTACACTGAGCATTCATAGGGGCTGTGCTACTGTGCCACCAAATGTGTGGAAACTGGAAGGTAGCTGTTACGGTCTCAGGAAACCCTTCCTGGTCCTCCTCTAGGCTCATCTCCTCACTGCTTCCGGAAGGTTGTCGTATGTCGCTTTTATGCAATGCTGCCTCTCATTTTCATAAAGTGTGGTCTCTTCTTCGTAGACTCCCTGCCATGTGGGTTTGAACTTCATAAACTGATATTTTATCTTCAGTCGAGCTCAGCTGATGCCACAGTTTCATTATTATGTTAGAGGCTGTTGTATTACCAATAACGATACTTCAGTGATAAGCGGCATCCAGTTTGATGGTACATTCTTATACGATGCTATCCTGCTGCTGATTGCTCCACATTAATATCTGTATGAGTATGTGGAGCGTTGTCTTAGTTTCAATAAATAGCTATCTATGGACCATGTCGCTACAGGTAGTATATAGTTCCTTTGCTCGGAAGGATGCACAACACTCTCGTCCTTTATTTCATGTTAGAAAGGGATCTGTAAGTTTTCCTCTCGGTTCCTGCCCTTTCCAAGATTTCTTGTCATTAGACACCAATGCATGCTTTTACTTCCTTACACGGTAATGCTCTTATGCCCTGTATCTTTTTACCTTGCCACGTTCAGCCCTTTTTGGGCCAGTATTGTGAACATTTCTTTCTTACGGTAGGTCTAGAGGTAGAAAGATTAGTATCATTAGCAGCACCGCAGCCGGTGCTTATCTTCAAGCGAGTGTAAGGTGCAGTAGTACGTACCCATAACTGTGCTGGCCATAGAGTCTTTGTAGTCCTAAGCGGTCTGGCTCCATGAGCCCAAAAGCTTGGCGTGTAATCCTCAACACCGATTAAAATTACAATTCGGTATGTTCTTACCAGTCTGGTGAAAGCTAAAAACTTCTTTGGCCAACTGTTGCTATTTCGTTCACGTTTATATTGCCTCTCCAGCAGACAATTATTGTATGGGCAAAAAAGATTTGCTTTCCGTTGACGTTGGTATCAGAATGTAGGACCGGTCGTGATCAGGACCTGAGAGGGGAAGGCATTATCCTCTGTGGCTATACACCTTTGTTGGTTAGCCCCGACAGAGTGGTTAGCCACAGGATGGAAGCTGATGGTTAGATGTGCCTACAGATTTGAGGTACCGTACACACAAGCACTATTTTTCCTCTCTACAGTCGACCATACTTGCTGCACGATTATCTATTGTTGCTTCTCATTGGTGGCACGGAAAATATTCACTTCATGAAATGACAACCAGTTCTCTGAATCTGAAAAGTATTGGGCGAAAACGTGACACGCCACTAGAAAGCCAGGGGGGATAACCACTTACCATAAAAATTATTACGTTGTTAATGAGAGAAATATCCTATACGTACTTATATCTTTTGGATGCGCATCTGCGAATTATGAATGTGGTTCATTACAGGTTTTGGATATATTTGTAAGATGAACATCATGTGATTAAGATCAGGCTATTCCGTAGCTCTTAAAACTCAGAGTTAAAAGCGTTCTGTCACTTGTTGACGACTGTCAACATTTGGGTACAGGTACAATTTCTGATATGAAACGTATTCTGCACCTTTCGGCCTGGTACATTCCTTTTCCCTTAATATGAAAGGACGTCATTCATTCAGTTACTCCGGTCTCACTCTTTTTCTCAGGCACGTTAACCCCTGTCTCCTTTCTTTGATTCTTCTGCAATTTTTTCGTATCTTTCACGCACTGCACTATTCTAGAAAAGAATACATAAACAACCCATCTGTAGCATTTCTGTATTAGCACACGTTTCGCATTTAAGGCCTTCAGTCATATCGGTATATTGTACTTTCTGAGAATGGTATTTTACACAGAGCTCCTGCTATTTAGTACTTCACAAGCCCAAACCATGTCAGCCAGTAAAGTAGAGAAACAACTGCATGCAGTACTCCTTCGTTAAATCGTTCACTCTTCTTAACATGACATTTACGCCTCAACATCAGTCGTTCTTGACGCTCGCCCAATTCAGTGTCTGTTGTTTTTTCCAAAACCCGAAAAAGAATTCCACACATTGCAACGCACTATAGAATGTCTCTTTGCTTTGGTGGGTAAATTTACAAATTTCACGGTAAATGCTTCCAGTAATCATATTTTATCTCATTGTTACCACAATATCACAATATGCATACGTTTCGATCTAATCACGATAAAATAAACCGACCAACGTTTCTAGTCAAAGAAACTGCAAAACATGAGGGAGTTGCTGAAGGTCTCTAACAAGCACTTATATTTCCCTTTTGTATGAATTTCAAATTACATTCAATATTAACGATGATGAACATAGAAATCGTTAATGGTATTTTCTTTTCGTACGATTTGTGCAATGGATAACCATGACTATTAAAAAGAAAGATCGCGAATAATCATAAAAACAGTATTTTCTCTGTCACAAGCTTTAGTAACTCCTTTGCATTGTTCCGAGGCGACGCTCATAACAATGGAACACCGATGGATGTGCTGCGTGCGTTGCCTAGCATTTGTCTGCCTGGTGTACTGAAGTTGTTCGCGTGTGAATCGGAGTTTGTAGAAAGCGAATTTGGTGACAACTGAGGTGTGCTGCACATCTTCAGTAAGAGGAGCTTAAGACACCGTCGAAAGTAGATTAGCTGTTGAAGACAGGCAGATATCAGAGTTAGAAAGCCATGAAGCCAGTGGAGGTAAGTGGCCAATAATCATTTTTACTCAGCCATCAGCAACGTCAACGCATAAACCCCCTGCAGTATAAATCAACTATAAAAACCGCTATTCTAGAATGCTGTGATCTCATACGTCATAATCACAATAAAACAGAGCTTGAAACCGAGATCAATTAAAAAAATTTCGTACGTTTTAACAGTTGTTTCCTGAGTGCCATCCATGTGGGTCGCTGTCTCCAGTGTGAATCGCCTATCACTGTACATAGACATCTATACTCCACAAGCCACCTTACGGCGTGTGGCGGAGAGTGCTTCTGCCTTCCCACTTTTATTGTTGTATTAGCGAGAGGTGCTTGAGAAGTTCGCGTAATAAGACGCTACCGTAAGGGCTCTGATTAGTCTGAGTTTCACGTGATTGTCAGTTCGCGATAACTCTAGGAGAAGAAATAATATGCTGCCTGATCCTCTCCGGAACCTACTCTCGGATTTTTAACGATAGAATCTCCATCGTGCACAACAACGCTTCTAGCGACGGCTACTTGAGTTGAGAAATTCCATACAGCTTTCGCGCCTACTAAACAGTCCCGTGACACCTATGGATCTCCTTTGGACCTCCTGCAACACCTGCATTATTCCAAGCTGGTAAAGAGCCCAGACTAATCAGTAGCACTGAAGAATTCGTCGAACGAGACTTTGGAAAGCATCATGTTTGTGGATGACTTACACTGTCTCAGGCCTTTCTAGTGAATCTCACCTTGGCATCTGATTTTTCTACAGTTAGTTTCGCTTCGGATTGTTAGTCCCAGGTGTTTTATCGTTGTTTCAGTTTCCGTTAATTTATCCCCAGTGACGTAATTGAACAATTCTTGTGTAACTAATCGATTCTCCGCAGGAAAGTTCCCCATTTCGCTTACAGTCTTTTGGCACTGCAACCTTCCTGTAGACCACAGAGTCGCCTGCATGTGAACACAAGGAACTTCCGACGTTAACCACAAAACCCATTAAGATCTGTGTATTCAGAAGACCTTTTTTTTCAATTTCCTTTCTGCAGATGCTTTGTTATGTGTGAATATGAAACATGTTTCACAATTCTTCAACAGATTTTCGTGGCAATACAGGCATACTTGATTTTCTATTTCGTAATAACTTTTCTTTAATCTACCACTTAGGTGTTTGTACAACAACTGAGAGGAGGAATCATATTACAATCTTGTTTGGTGAAACATTTTCTAAAAATTGAATTCAATATTTTGATTTTCTCTTTACGAAATACCATTTCGATATCACTATGGTCAACCGAACGACCGAATACAAAATTTCGATACCTTAAGAGAATTTGCGATGACCTCATGCGTCTCCAAAGGATTAAGACTTAAGGCAGGCTCAGAATGGGTCTTTTGGTATTCACCGAACTGCCGATGTGAGCAACGTAAGTTATTTGCACTAATTCACCTGAAACTAATTTCATCAATCCACAGTATGGGTGCAGTAAACGGCAATACAAACGGCTAAATTTTAACTCCTATGGCTCTGTGTCTGGTGTGTTCATGTTCCTCCCAAAAATACGAATCTATATCCAAAGGAAATAATTCTTTTAAAGGATTCATCCGCAATTCTCCGACATAGCACCATCACAGATAAGTTCTTTGTAGAATGTGTTATTCAAATAGATTGCCATATAAGCGGGGTCAACCAAATTAAAGTTCTTGAGAACCGGAACTGAATGAATGTTATCCAAAAATTGTGGAATCACATGTAATATGAATCTAGTACTACTATAATCAAACGGCCTTCCCAATTAAGCAATTTTCACTAAGCACGAACCTGTGTGTCTGATTACCACAAACAGTTCGTGTTAAATCCACAGGGTGTTGCGAGTGAGTGGATATAAAAGGTATCCCAGCTTTCAATCGTTATTACTCTTCCCTCACAATATTAGAGTTTAATTTTCCCACTGCTTAGAAGCATATATAGTGGAAGACAAAACTTAAACGTTGCTCAGTAACTACGTTCATACTGAATTCCATCACACACTTAGCAATAACATTGCCACTTACCTGAAGTGTTTCGAAATATTTTGCACTGGTTGACATGTTCAGTAAAATAAGATAAATATGCTTATAAGCCGCTAGAATGTCAATTTCCAGTAAAATGCACGTCGGTACTATGTCGCGTCTGCAGTATGTATACTCAGCATTCCCTTCATAGCATTTTATAGCAAAGTGCTATGAATAAGACGACAATTTAGATTTCAAAAATTTTATTTGCATGTTCCTTAAACCTCGATCTTCGGTGTTTTATTCGGACACAACGATATATCAGTCACCAGTGAGGCCTATAAGTGACAAAATTAGTTAAATGTGCCTAAGTCGGTTGTGCAAATTTATTAAAATATCTATGGACATATTAAACGCCACCGTATTTCATCATTTTGCTACAGCTGCATTTTGTGCTCCAGAGTACATTGGCAACGCAACGACTCATAGTAAAATGAGATGGCAGCTAGTTTTCGAATTGTTGAAATATCTACGCAAATTTGTGACTAATGTAGATTAGGAAAGTGTTTAGCATTGTTTAGAGCAGAATACGGTCGCCACCTAGTGAGGCATCATAAACTCAAAAAAGACGGGTGGAACTGGATGTTTACTGTGATCCATTTATTTTGTCTAAATTTCCATTTAAATTAGTGAATTATTTTGGTGGGTTCCAGGTACGATATAGAAAGACGCAAACTTTCATAACAGGATGCAAACTGTCGATTAAGGATCCTAAAATTTTCCACTAGACTAAAAGGAGATCTAGAGCTGCTTTGGAACTCCAGCTTATGCTGTGAATCACAAGACAGCTGAAACTAAAACAATACTTTTACATCGGTGGCATCCGGACTGGTCAATGATGTCACCTAATGGATCGTATCCTTTTCAGGTGTACTATTCTTGTATCTGCCTGAAGTGACGTAAGGAAATAGCGAGTGAGGTGGAGTAGTTGTTAGCACACAGGACTCGCACTTGGAGAAACGACGGTTCAAACCCACGTCCGGTCATCCCGGTTTAGGTTTCTCGTTATTTCGCTAAATCGCTTCAGGCAAATGCCGGAATGGTTCCTTTGATAAGGGCACGGCAGACTGCGTTCCCTATCCTTCAATAATCTCATGGCACCGATGATCTCGCAGTTTGGTCCCCTTCCCCGAAACAACCAATGAACGATCCAAATTATGGAAAGTAAATAAATTTCAGCGGAGATAGCTGCACAAATCGACTCGTATTAAACTCCAGCGCGTTGACCTCTCCGCCATCATGTCCTGCACTTCCTACTCATCCACATTCAAAATATACTTCGTAGCTGACGAAGAAGGTTGATATGGGCATCTGGAAATAGATGCATTTGCGAAACCTGTCCCCTTCCTCTTTTGGCGTCGTAACTCTCAGCAAATTGCTCATACGAAGGCTACTCCTTTATCAAGGGGTGCTGTGTCATGAAGTCTAATCCACAGTGAAAATCCTATGGAACCTTGCCCGGATGTCTGGGGTAGTGTCCCGGCTATGCCCGGTGATCGCGACATGTCACACTTATCAGTCTTGAGGGCAGAGAGAGCAAGTAAAAATTCCTAAAAATATTGTCTCAGGCCAAGTACAAGTGTCTGCCGAGACATTTCGCCTGATTACGTGCAGCTCACGTAACTTAAACGGTCGGCGATTTCCTTCTTCATGACACTTCAGACCACACAATGCAGTGGCAGTGAAGATGCTACTGCAGCATTTCCCATGGAAAGTCTTTGACCACCCACCTACGGTCGCAGGTTCGAATCCTGCCTCGGGGATGGATGTGTGTAATGTCCTTAGGTTAGTTAGGTTTAAGTAGTTCTAAGTTCTAGGTGACTGATGACCTCATATGTTAAGTCTCATAGTTATCAGAGTCATTTGAACCATTTTTGCAGCACGTGTCCCTTCAGGTTTCCGCTTCACTGTGACATTGGAAACACTGGACCTAGGTATGTTTAGGAGTATGGAAATCTCGCGTACAGGCGTATAACACAAGTGACACCCAATCACCTGACCACGTTCAATATCCAGGAGTTCCGCGGAGCGCCCCATTCTGCTTTCTCATGATGTATAATGACTACTGAGATCGCTGATATGGAGGGCCTGGCAGTAGGTGGCAGCACAATTCACCTATTATAAAAACCCTATAATCTTGGGGATGTCCGGATATTTTTGATCTCATAGTGTACTATGCCTGAAAATAGAATGAGAAAATGTTTCGTGCTAGGAGCCCTCAAAAGTAAGTTAGACATTTTCATGGTAGGCCAAACTGACACAGATACATTAAACAATTTTGGAATTTGTCATCAGCCTGTGTAAACACCACTAGGAGCCTTCTATAAATCGTTCAACTACCCGACGATAGAACCCCGCTTGTTGGTCACTGAGCCATTCCAGAACCGCCACGGAATATCTTCATCGCCGGAAAAGTGTGACTGCTTTGAATTAGTTCCACGATGGCTTCGACATTGGTGCCTGTGCTCGATATCGGTATCAATGAAATTCCATACTGATCAGCGCCAGCCTCGTCTGTGCAGCGCTAGTCATTTCAGTACGGCGGGACGCGATATTACATTTTGTCCACATGCCGCCAGAGATGACTGTCAAACTGTACGCAATTTAGACGTTTTGCTCACACAAATCGTACTGTATCGCGCAGCTCTACTTCCGAACACCTTTCCAGTCACCGCGTCATTTCAATCTCCCACTGGATACAGTTATTATCCGTTCCGCCGCGGAGTTGTGTCTGCAGGATATCCAGGATATGTGCCTTCTTCTGACAACAGGCTTCTCTTGTTGCGTAGTGATCTTAGCGGTGACGACATTTGTAACTTACCTTCTGAAGTCGCAGCGTATATGGGGCATTCAGCTATTTTTTATTCAAATGCAAAAATATATTAAGTGCACAGCATAACTTGAAAGCCTTACATCAAGGCAACGCACATCTGAGTCAACTATTCCGGGTTTTATTCACTACCTCAGATAGATAAGATGCACGGCATGGAACATTTTTACTGTTAGTATTGGCTTAGGGTTTGGTAATCGGAGGCATTTCTTCATTCTATATGTATCGCCTTTGTCATCTCGTTCCTCCTCTTCTTCCTCACTCTCTTCTACGTCTTATATCCTGTATTGTCACTGTGGATGTATACGTCGTTGTTGATTGTATAGCTGGTGTTACGAGGGCGCACTGAAACGTAATGCCTCTGACATTTTTATCTGAAACTATTGTAGATTTTTAAATACAACATATCCTATTAATGTTCGATATGTGTATTTTTCATGCCTACATATTTCTTTCCCATCGTAGTCGCTCTAGTGACGAACGTATTTTTCCCAACGAAAGACCAGCTTGTGGATAACTTCACTGTACAATGTTTCGTTTCTTTTATAGATGTAGAACCTCACATTTGCTTGCACTGATCCAACAGTATCAAAGTGGAGGCCTCGAAGGTAGTCTTCAAGTTTTGAAAAGTGCTGGAAATGAGATGGGAAATAGTCGGGACTCTATGGAGGATGGTCGATGACAGAAAACACAAGGTGACAGATTGTTGCAGATGTCGCAGCGCTCTTTTTTGTGGAAGAATTCTTAGAATTGGTACTTGACGTTTCCTGAGATTATGTTTCTCACGCAACGACATAGTTACATGACACACAATCACGTTACACGATCAAATTCGGAGCACTCTAGCGCCAGAGAGATGCAACTTGCGTCAGTGAAGTGGAAAAGCCGACCGAGTAATACACGTGACATGTAATACCGCAATCGACACTGAAAACGGAATAAAAATTTCGTAGTCGCTAATATACATTGCACACTCGTACATCGAAAAAATATATCGTGTTATTGTTGTCAGCTAGTAAACATTCTCTTATTCTGTAGCGGAAGGCATATACACACATACAACCTGTAATCACCTTTATTTCTTCAAACCATGCTATCATTTTGATAAGCAGCTATCTTGAATTAGACGCTGAAACTAAATGGGAGATTACAGGAAAGGAAACAAATGAGGAACAGAAAACGCATGGTGCAAAATATAACCTAGAATCAGGCACAACAAGTTCCGTTATTTACCTGATTCAGAAAAAAATAAATAAAACGTCGATCCAGAGTATATATTTCGTTAGAACGGAGAAGGATATTTGAGGATCTAATGATACAATAAAACAGGAGCACTTGACGGGACATCTTCAAGATTTATCAGTAAATTTTTAGCTGTGTTTCGCTGCAGTCGTAGTAAAGCACTAAGCTGCTTATATTTCCTGCGTCTATCTTGTGACCGTCACTGGAAGTTCTAGACTTGGTACTTATCCGACGTACATTGAATGGAGTTGAACTATAGTTTTTACAATTATGAGCTTCTTGCACTCCGAAAGCAGGTAGAGCATCTAAGTAGTACTTGTATCGCAGTGTAGTATAGACCTCTATGGTCCACTAAAAGCCCCAATCCTCTGCCCATGCTTGCTTGGCCAGTTCCCACATCTATAACCTGAACTCTGACGATGGTAAAATGTCATTCATTACACGGCCAGAAATACTGACCTCCTTTGGAATCTATTAGGCCTTGTCATTTCAAAATAATCCGAAATGACCTCGGCCCCGCAACAAGATGATTTTCGTCTCTTCGCTCATTTTGCAAGGTAATTTTCTGGACCTCAGTATTTATTTTACTGATCCACAGTCAATGTTGAATACATTGGTATTCGCTTTTGGAGTAAGACGCCACAGGACGTTCTGGAGCCCCTCTTGACGACCAGACTTGTGGGACTCACGAATCACTATCGCCTCTGCTGTAAAAATTGAAAATTATGTTCACAGACGAAATTGCTTGGATTATTTCAGTTTCGTGACAAGAAATACTCGTTGTATTTCTGAATACTCCTGAATTGACAAGACGTCAATATAGGCATGAACAGTGGCGTCCAGTAAGCATTAACGTAAGCACAGAGACTTGAGCTGATTGTGTCACATATATTATTCATAAAACTATAATAAGGAATCTAGACTTTTGCAAAATGATGAAGGAATGGAATTCCAAATCGATCCATACAGATATCTGTTTGAATCCAAAGATAGATGATACACACCGAGTCTAATGCAGAAACCAATAGAGAGCAAAGACGACACTTTTCCAATGTGGATCCTATATGAGGAAGAGTTTCTTTCATTTCTCGTAGGAGAGAGATTAATCTACACTTGGACTGAAACTTTCTGACGGGTTAAAACTGTGTACCGGACCGAGACTCGAACTCGGGACCTTCGCATTTCACGGCCAAGCACTCTACCAACTGAGCTACCCAAGTACGACCCACAACCCGTCCTCAACGCTTCAACTCGGTCAGTGCCTAATCTCCTACCTTCACAGAATTGAAGCTGTGTGGGCGAATCGAGAGTCGTGCTTGGGTAGCTCAGTCGGTAAAGCAATTTTCCGCAAAAAGAAAAAATCCCGAGTTCGAGTCTCAGTCTGGCACACAGTTTTAACCTGTCAGGAAGTTTCATCTCAGCGCACACTGCTCTGCAGAGTGAAAGTCTTATTCGGGTTACAGTTGGAATGCTGTCTCTCCAGGTCAATAAATTTTCTGGCCAAGTTCTTTGCTGTCAAGCACTGCATCTAACAAGTTCTCGCTGGTCTGGGTTCCAGAAATAATTTCTGAGTGTCCTTTTTGTAGTCCAAACATCAGACATCCTAATGCCTCTATTTATCGTTTTACAATAATTTATGCCGTTAGGGAACTTACGTGTTTTTTACAGTTCGTTAGTCTTAGTATCTGTCTTCTAGCAGAGCAGGTTGTCTTCTCAGGGTACGTAGATTTCATATTGTTTAAGGATACAGGGTACTTACAAATGGAAGGAATAATCGAAATTTTTTAATGGCTTTATTAATTTCTATAGTCTTTCCTGATTACATCGATATATATTCAGTATAGGGTTTCAAATGAAAAATGAGCTATATATACCAAATTTTAAAGTTAAAGTCATATATTCCGCCACGCCCCCTTTATTTCCGTTACAGAAACCAGTATTATTTCGAATATAACTGTGAACCTTCTGTTTGCAGCGGTTATACGTAGAATACATTGTATATGTTCGTAACAGTGCAGCTTTCTAGTGTCAGTAGCTGATTATCTTTGCTAGTTGTACTTTTGTTTCACTGAAGCAGTTTGTTCACGTGTTACTGAATGTTTGTTGCTCAAGTGCTACATCTGTTTGTGGAAGTACATATACTTTAGTGTGCAATAAATACGAACTATGTCACGCATCAAGAAATTCAATATAAGTAAATGCCGTGGTAACCAGTTCACAAACAAAGCAAACCACACTGTTGAAAGTAACCTATGAATCAAATCTTCAGGGATGAATCTCCCATATGTTACTCCTCCTAGTGATTCAAATTTTTATCTGAACAATGGCGCTGTTTGTAGTGGATTTGTTGTAGCTTATGTGGACATCTTATCTTCTTTGATGAAGGGAGTGGCTAAATGTAAACAATGTGATGATGTAGGCTGCCTGGAAATAACTGAACAATAAAGTAGCAAGAAGGGCTTAACGTCAAATTATTGTTCTCTGTAGATCCTGCAATAAATCTACCTCGAAAATGACTTCGAACATTGTGCAGAATTCATATGATATGAATTTTAAGTTAGTGTATGCAATGCGTGCACCAGGGAAAGGAAAAGAGGCTGCTCAAACGTCTTGTGATTTGATGGACCGTCTTCCTCCTCCCAGTAGGTTCATCAAGTACATAAAAATTCTTTTAGCTGCCTTGACGCTTGTGTCTAAGCCATCTGTGAAACGTGCAATAGAAGAAACTGTAACTCTTAGTGGAACCAGGGACATTGCGGTTGCACTCGATTAGACAAGGCAACGTCGAGGACATCGTTCATTGAATGGTCTTGTAAGTGCCACGTCTCTGGATAATGGAAAAGTAGTTGATGTTGAGCGATTATCTAAGTACTACCACACCTGCCATGGTAACACTGAATGACATATTGAACATCAATGTTCTAAGAATTATGATGCCTACAGTGGAAGTATGGAGTGTGATGGAGCTCTAAAATGTTTCAGTGGTCGGTGCTTGTTTATAACGTTACATATACGAAGTACCTAGGCGAAGGGGACTCTAAAGTTTTCATTAAAATTGATGAGTTCAACGTTTATGGTGATACGTTGGTAATACGTTGGCGTGTGCCAAAGAGGATGGGTGCTAGATTGGGGAAGCTACGAAGAGAAATGAAAGGAAAGTTTCTATCTGATGGAAAATATCTGTCTGGCCGAGGCAGATTGACAGATACTGAAAGAGACCTTCTTCAGAGTTATTATGGACTGGCCATTAGACGAACTGCACCTCTGAATGATGTTACGGCAATGAGAAAAGCTGAAGGGGCACCTACTTCCATAAGTTGTCGACAGATGACCACCCTGTTCGCAGACTTTGACCTAAAGAAGCAGATTCTTGGTGTAGTTACCAAAAAGCAAAATAAAGTGGTCAAAACTACCATCATAAGCATTCTCTTCTTGAGCTTGTCACGAATGAAATGAAACTAATTGTTAGAGATCTGAGTGACCCCGTTTTGCTTAGTAAATGTCTTGCAATACTCCATACTTATGTAGTAGACTTAACCTTTATTGCATAATCAACTAAATTATAGAAAAAATAACATTTTTATTGGGAAAAAATTATAAAAACTAAAAAGAAAGATGTGGTATTTTTTTTATCCTTATAATATCTATAAGACGTGGAATTAAATAGATCTAGTTCCTCAGCCATCATGTCAAGCAGATCTGGTAAAAATTTGATCTCCTTCATATTTATAACATTGGCTTAAATTGTACCTCAATATGAGGAACCGTTTTGGAAAAAAGAATGCATCAATTTTTTGTAATCTTTTTAATAATCCAAAGCAGTCTCAAAAATATTCAAAATAATTTTAATTTGATTAGAAAGTGTGCTGCATTACCTGATATTGACAAAAGATCTGTAAAACATATGCATCACATATAGTGCCTGAAAGAAGTAGGTGTTGATTTTTACATAATATTGAGCCGGAAAACTACCCTGTATCCTTAAACGCTAGTGGACGTTATGCAATAATTTGTGAGGATTTCGTATTTCAGTATGCCACAGAGTCGTCAACCTGTAACGAAGAACCATGTCGTTTTTGGGATAGAGAGATCAGTCACATCTAGTACCCTGAAGAAGTGTAGTAGGCTACGTGCGCTAGATCCGTTTCTAGCGCCACGTCTATCGTGTTCTCCATTATTTCTTGAAGGGGCGACACTTTCCCTTGCTGGTGTTCGAAAAGCTGATAGGAAACTATTTTACGCCTCTTACTGTCAGTTTGTTGCCAGAACATAAGGGAAATTATCTGATCTTTATTATTCATGCAGTATTAAATAGAAATCTTGGCATCTGCTGACGAGCATAACGAAAAGGCCCCAACGGAGCCGCTTTTGTGAGGAAGACACATCAGAATACGACATGCATCGTTGGAATTAAGAATATGAGAACAATAATATCGGCAGCAGCGGTCGTACGACGTTTGATATCACACATTACAAATTACAAATTCTATATACCGTCAACATAGAAAAACATAACAGTTAACAAACAGATTTGTTCGCTAGGTGGTGTGTTGTTCTATTATGTGTATCCTAAAAGGGGCATCGTGTTAGAGTTACTATATTAGAGTACAGTGTCAAAATATGAACTATACACACTTCAAAATCGTTAAGGCTTTCACCGCCACTTGTTGACAAGCTGCCTTCTGGCTTCTTTCTCGGACTCTTCGGCCGGCGTTTGTCTGATGATTTTCTGACGTTTCGCCATTACGAGTGGTTGACATTGTCGTAGCTTCATCCTCCATTGCTGGTGGTGGACTGGAGAGGAGCTCGCGAGCGCAGTCAATATGTTACTGGTTCGCCAACGACCTAGTGCTTCTCTGCGGTCATTTGCGGTGCGCTACTCCTCTTGCTACCTGCAAAGGTCATACGCTGCAACTCGGAAATCCAGGATCCGTTTACCTTGATGATTTGTTCATTCTTGCTGAACCTAGTCTCGCCTCTGTGTATTACTATAGCTTCTCTGAACAAGCGGGTGTGATAGCTATTTTCTACAACCAGAAAATCACTGTCGGCAAATTTTACTATGTTGTCGGTGTAACGAAGCGTGTGCTCTGCCATGCGCGATTTCTCCAGCTGCAATGTCGGTTATGTTATGTGATCCTGGGGTTGATTGAGTGCTGGAATGACTGGACGATCAGTCAACACCAGGATCAAAGGGTCTTAATAAAACTTTCAAGCGTTCGTCTGGCTCAAGAAGACGTTGTACTTCCGGCATTGCTTTAGGTCAAAGAGTTGTAAGCATTATTTGAATTGTGCAGTGAAGAAGCAAAGCCCCATACAGATACCTTTGAAAATTTGTGGAAATGTTGTCAACGCACGATTTGACATGTTCCACAGCGTAGGATAGTTATTATGATCCACTCCTAGGAAAGAGTCCGTCGAGGGCTTTAGCATTCACTTTAGCAGTTTCAGCTGAAACGGTGATCACAAAATATGGTCAGATACTATGACTAGTGGTGGAAAAGGGGCACTAGAGTCGTAAGGAAAACCTCGTTGTCAACACCAACATCTAACATCTTGTCCGGGTTCCAATTAATATTTAAGAGTTATCTTCTTGTATTCCAAACAGCTGACAACTTAATTGTATTCATCGTTTCACACTAAATTATCCAGTTCTATTTTTTTGCAGCCTGTTAGTTTTAGCATCTGTCTTACAGCGGTGAAGGATGTCTTCTCAAGATAAAGAGATCTTATAGTGAATATGCGATATTCAATTCTGCGCAGTCATGTGTGAGGATTCCGTATTCCGCCATATCACAGAGTTGTTGACCTGGAACGAAGAAGCGTAAAACAGTGCGAGCCGATGAAGTAGTTTATAAAGTAGCATAGCACGGGTAAGGTTTCTTCATGCTCGTCAGAAGAGTTCTGGGAAGGTGTGAATAAGGTAGTAGGAATAAGTGGCAAGTGGTAAACAACTACAGCGAGGGTAAGCAGTAGTAGTAGGGCAGAACGAAGGAGTAAATGGCTGTGAGACATGAGACAGTGACAGAGATACACAAAGAGATAATGTCAACGAGCTGGGCTGCATCAGACAGTGATAACGAGTAAGGGGGAGTGAATGAGTATGAGCGGTCTCAGCGAGGGACTAGTGGATGTGAGCGAGTTACAGTTAATTATGTTTTGTCAATGAGTGATGAGTTGCATGTTAAAAAGAATGCCTTTATGATCCGACGCGAAACATTTGGGAAAAATTTATAAGTGCTGATGAAAGTATAATGAGGCTACTGGTACATCACACTTCAGTCAGAGTCACTTAAAAGAGGAGCGTATTCGTCTTTTTGTGCTCAGATAGGAAGTTTTCCTCTGGAACGCATTTCCCCAACTTGACATGTAACCGTTGAGAGTCCCAGAGAACACCAGAGATTTATTCAAGTGTTTCAATCCGCTTCGTTTATATTGCTTTACAGAGATAAATGTGCCGATAACATGCTGAATGATACAAAAACGTAATTGTATATGTGCTACCGATATCTACAGTCTTAAAGTAGAGGCGTGATCTGTGCTTCCGAAAAAGCATCTTCTTTCCACGGCAGGACAGGGACCCCGCCTTTCCACTCTGGTCTGCTCGACCAGATAAAGAAGAACTCCGCAAGCCACCTAACGGTGTGTGTCAGAAGGTACTTTCGGTACCACTATCCGATCCAACCAACCTGTCTCATTGGGAAGAATGATTGTCGCGAAGCCTCTGTATTGGCTATAATTTCTCGAATTTTCTCCAGTGGTCAATACGTGTGATGTGTTTGGGGGGAAGTAATACTTTGTCCGACTCCTCCTGAAAAGTGCTGTCCGGAAATTTCAATAGCAAAACTCTCCGTGATGTACAACGGCTCTCTTGTAAAGTCTGCCAGTGGGGTTTGTTTAGCGTCTCCATAACGCTAACTCGCCAGCTAAACAATCTCGTCATGAAACGTGCGGCTCTTCGTTAGATCTTCTGACAGGGATCCCAGGTAGATGAACAATACTCAAAAATCGGCGAACAAGCGTCTTATATGTCACTTCTTTCGTGGAAGAGCTAAATTTTCTTAAGATTCTTCCGATACGCCAGTCTACCGCGAACAACGTTTCGAAAACACAGGTTGCGGTTATATTTAGATACGAAATCTCTTGGCTGACTCTATTGTCGACGGACGAATGAACACTCCACTGAATGATCCTGAAAACCGCGATAAGTAATAATGCCTAGAATACCATTTCTTAAATCTCTCATGTATAACCGTGCTTTGGTGGGGGACAGTACCTCGGTTGTTAATATGATGCTTCAGATGTTTTGTGTGTCTTGATAGCGTCTGTCATTGGTCGTGAAAGTCCTGAACACCGCTGGTGTGCCTGCCTCACGATATGACCAGAAGGACTCATTGTTCAACGTGAATATAGGAAGGAGGGAAATAGTCCGTGAGCTTCCACCAGTCTTCGTGTGATATTTTACTGTTGTAGGTTATTTTTTCCGACAGACTGAGGAAAGGGTCAATTCAACAAAAAATTACAAACTTCTGACTCCTCTGCATTAAAAGTTTGAGGTGGTGTCATTTTGCTGACTTAATGTATAAACTCTGAGTCACATGTGTTGTAACATTCTTTTGTGTTCGCAGGTACTATACAGCATTTTATGCTGTCTGTGTCTTCCCTGCAGGAAGAAGACACATCGTTTTGGGGGCAAATCAAAGAAAGCGCATTTGACAGAAGTCTATGATGACCGTAAAGTGGACATGGAGAAGGTGAGCATTTAGCAACGCCAAGGTGTATGAAAATCGCAGACCCACTAGCGTTTCCTTATATCGCATGTTATCCATATTTTCTATGCTCGCACATTGAGATTCATGCACAGGAGAGACAAATTTTTTCAATTGTCATTTTAGCTCATTGACGCAAATATAACAAGCATTTACACAATCTGTGTTCGTACGGAGTCTGTATATTGTATTACATGAATGTAGATGTTAACGGTCTGAGGGAAGAAGGCTATACACTTAAATTCGCAGTACTAGGAGGCAGTTTCTATACGCAATGTTACGATCAGTTAAAACGCTGGAGACAGCGGCATGTTGTGTTTGAGAAATAGTGAAACAAGGTGCATCAGAACGCAACCGAAAATTACATTTAGACGTTACTGTTACGGATATGTACGTCAAATCGTTAAAACATCAGTCTGGAAGGATTAAACACCGTTCGTTTTGACAATATTCAGGAGTAGCAATGGCAGACGGTCAATTATTTTAGGAAAGGTTTATACTTTATATTGTATACTTTCACTTCTTTTAGTACACATGACTCTGACAAGCCACACTGCCGCAAACTAAGCGGTCATAAAATAGTGGCACAGTAGATTCTAATACGTCTAGGCTTATTTACGTTATCAGTATTCTTCCCAGAGCGTATCTCTGAGGAGTGTAACGTGTTTTCCCATTTCTGACATCATGAAATTAACCAGAGTTATTGGACAGATCATTCATTTCATGACGTCATTAATGAGGATCTGCGTTTAGTGAACATTTAGTTTTCTGCAGTCTAGGGAATTTAAGTCTAGGGAATTTAAGGAGATGGGACCTGGATAAACTGAAAGAACGAGAGGTTGTAGAGAGTTTCAGGGAGAGCATAAGGGAACAATTGACAAGAATGGGGGAAAGAAATACAGTAGAAGAAGAATGGGTAGCTCTGAGGGATGAAGTAGTGAAAGCATCAGACGATCAAGTAGCTAAAAAGACGAGGGCTAATAGAAACCCTTGGGTAGCAGAAGAAATATTGAATTTAATTGATGAAAGGAGAAAATATAAAAATGCAGTAAATGAAACAGGCAAAAAGGAATACAAACGTCTCAAAAATGAGATCGACAGGAAGTGCAAAATGGCTAAGCAGGGATGGCTAGAGGACAAATATAAGGATGTAGAGGCTTGTCTCACTAGGGGTAAGATAGATACTACCTACAGGAAAATTAAAGAGACCTTTGGAGAGAAGAGAACCACTTGTATGAATATCAAGAGCTCAGATGGCACCCAGTTGTAAGCAAAGAAGGGAAGGCAGAAAGGTGGAAGGAGTATATAGAGGGTTTATAGAAGGGCGATGTACTTGAGGACAATATTATGGAAATGGAAGGGGATGTAGATGAAGATGAAATGGGAGATACGATACTGCGTGAAGAGTTTGACAGAGCACTGAAAGACCTGAGTCGAAACAAGGCCCCGGGAGTAGACAACATTCCATTGGAACTACTGACGGCCTTGGGAGAGCCAGTCCTGACAAAACTCTACCATCTGGTGAGCAAGATGTATGAGAAAGGTGAAATACCCTCAGAATTCAAGAAGAATATAATAATTCCAATCCCAAAGAAAGCAGGTGCTGACGGATGTGAAAATTACCGAACTATCAGTTTAATAAGTCACAGCTGCAAAATACTAACGCGAATTCTTTACAGACGAATGGAAAAACTGGTAGAAGCGGACCTCGGGGAAGATCAGTTTGGATTCCGTAGAAAGGTTGAAACACGTGAGGCAATACTAACCTTACGATTTATCTTAGAAGAAAGATTAAGAAAAGGCAAACCTACGTTTCTAGCATTACTTACAGAAAGCTTTTGACAATGTTGACTGGAATACTCTCTTTCACATTCCAAAGGTGGCAAGGGTAAAATACAGGGAGCGAAAGGCTATTTACAATTTGTACAGAAACCAGATGGCAGTTATAAGAGTCGAGGGGCATGAAAGGGAAGCAGTGGTTGGGAAAGGAGTGAAACAGGGTTGTAGCCTCTCCCCGATGTTATTCAATCCGTATATTGAGCAAGCAGTAAAGGAAACAAAAGAAAAATTCGGAGTGGGTATTAAAATTCATGGAGAAGAAGTAAAAACTTTGAGGTTCGCCGATGACATTGTAATTCTGACAGAGACAGCAAAGGACTTGAAAGAGCAGTTGAACGGAATGGACAGTGCCTTGAATGGAGGATATAAGATGAACATCAACAAAAGCAAAACGAGGATAATGCGATGTAGTCAAATTAAATCGGGTGATGCTGAGGGAATTAGATTAGGAAATGAGACACTTAAAGTAGTAAAGGAGTTTTGCTATTTAGGGAGTAAAATAACTGATGATGGTCGAAGTAGAGAGGATATAAAATGTAGACTGGCAATGGCAAGGAAATCGTTTCTGAAGAAGAGAAATTTGTTAACATCGAGTATAGATTTAAGTGTCAGGAAGTCGTTTCTGAAAGTATTTGTATGGAGTGTAGCCATGTATGGAAGTGAAACATGGACGATAATTAGTATGGACAAGAAGAGAATAGAAGCTTTCGACATGTGGTGCTACAGAAGAATGCGGAAGATAAGGTGGGTAGATCACGTAACTAATGAGGAGGTATTGAATAGGATTGGGGAGAAGAGAAGTTTGTGGCACAACTTGACTAGAAGAAGGGATCGGTTGGTAGGACATGTTTTGAGGCATCAAGGGATCACAAATTTAGCATTGGAGGACAGCGTGGAGGGTAAAAATCGTAGAAGGAGACCAAGAGATGAATACACTAAGCAGATTCAGAAGGATGTAGGTTGCAGTAGGTACTGGGAGATGAAGAAGCTTGCACAGGATAGGGTTGCATGGAGAGCTGCATCAAACCAGTCTCAGGACTGAAGACCACAACAACAGTCTAGGGTGGCTTGCAACTTTCATGTTCTCTATGAGCCTTCGGATTCATCTCATTCGTCAATAGCATACGAGATCTCAGCAGGATGATGGCAGCAAACTGAATGTAGCAAACTTTAAGGAAATTATAGTCCTAATGGGAGGATATGCTGATGGATTGATCTGTGGGCTCATTTATGAGTTCTATGCGTAAAACCCCCTTGCTGCCACCCACCATCATGCTTACTTGATGGTTTCTAGCCATTCCACGACCGATTCGAGGATCAGACAAATACTTTCTTTGTTCCAATAGCGAGATGAAGCTGCGGGAATAAATGGAAATGAACAAGTAACAAAATACCGTGACAAGCTCCTTACAGTCTTCTTCTGGAGGCTATACCAGACGCTGCTACAATTCTCCCCAACTTTGTGTTGTTGTTTTCATTTATTGATAATTTTGGAGTTTTATTAATGTCTTTGAATTTTCATCTACTGGACTTCTGTACCTGGACTCGAATTTCTTTCCAAGTCCTTCGTTCCTACATGTTGATAATTTGTTTTTCCCTCAACAAATGTCCAACGCCATTTCTCTTCCTTTTTTGGCTGGTCTCTGAGGTGTTTCTCTGTTCCTTGGTCTCTTGCAGAACATCTTCGCTAATTTCTCTATCTGTCCAGCAGCTTATCAGCCTCTTCTATGAATTTCAACATTGCATTCGGTTCGAAGCGCCTTCTGTCTGACTTCCAGAATGATCAGCTTACCCAGTCATATAGGAGCACATCCAGAATGAACGCCTTAGCAAAGGTTTATCTTTTTTTATCTCTATTCTGCACTACACGACTACAGAGGATCGTCGTGACTTATACCTCATTTCCCATGTATAATAAACAGTTTTTTTCCCTAGTACTTGTCTTCTTCATCGATAGCACCTTTAGCTGAGACTGTTCTTTTTTCCTGTTACTATCGTTCATGTGCTGCCTTCAGAAATTAAGGTCCCTAAATAATAGTCATGAACTCTGTTTGTTTAATCTCTCTCATCTACGATGCAAGACGACCTCCACTTTTCTGCCGTGCTTTTAATGATAGATTTGGCTTTTGGCTATT
Organism: Schistocerca serialis cubense; assembly: GCF_023864345.2. Classification (NCBI taxonomy): domain Eukaryota; kingdom Metazoa; phylum Arthropoda; class Insecta; order Orthoptera; family Acrididae; genus Schistocerca; species Schistocerca serialis. The sequence goes on from NC_064645.1 coordinate 447,165,327, forward strand.
TATTCATCTTCAGCCTTTCTTACAATTGCTGAAAAATTTTAAAGTGTGTTTTACATACGGTTTTCACTATTTTTCTATGATACAGTATGATCTTTAAGTGCGATACAATGGAGTAATTCCCTCTACATTAACTCCAGATTTCCTTCCTTTGAAGTTCCTCATACCTTTCTGATGATATGGTTAAACAAATACAGAAACAATGAGCAGATCTACTAGGCCATTTATAATTTGGTATTTACGTTATTTTCCGTCACTATCTATCCGTAAGGTTTTGTTTTTTGTACATGTTTCATAATGATTTACTACCTTTCCTGTGTCAGTGTGTCTCTTACAAGACCTTGCAGAGAGACATGGATTTGATTTCTCTGTTCTAGACCTTAGGTAGCTCCCTTATAGACTTTGTTTAATGGACGACTGTAGCAGTGGCTGAATTACCTTGTCAGATTGAGGCAGATGTCCGAGGCGGTCCGGAAATCTGATGATGTTGCTTACAGCAAGATTTAATTTTTCGACGTTGCTCAGGACAAACGTTGGAATGATGACACAAGGATGGAAACAAACCGGAAATATGATACGTCACAGACTCTTTCTTGACTGTAGGCACCAAACAGCGAGGCGGTAATTTCAAATTACGAAGTCTGAAGACAGTGAACCAGATCGATGAAAGGTATATAGGCATAAATCCCCGCTGAATGCCTTAACAACGTCTCTGACAACCATTCCTTGTAACCAGTTTTGACATTAGCAACGTAAACAGGGCAAGTGCGCTCATTTAACAGTTATTAGGATGCAATGACTTTTCAGAATTTCCGTCATCGACCTTACGGTGGTAGACAGGATACGAGAGTTTCATCACAATTACACCACGCCAACTTTGTGATTTGTGTGTGATGATATCGTCAACTCAGCACGAAATGTGGTCTAAGAGAGACATAGGATGAATGAAACTTTGGATTTTAGCCATAGAGTTTAGTGTTGTGCTGTGGAAGGGGGGGGGGCGAGGTGTTCGAACATAGATTATCTGAAATCAATGTGTTCACGTTGTTCCACCTGACAGCGCGACTACACTGTTTGATGGAGAACTACAGCTCTTGTTCCACTGAAGCATAGATGCTGGAACGATACAAAAACATAAGATGATATACATTTGGCACGAAAACCTTATAAACAAACTGATAGCGAATTACGTATTAGAAAGCAATTCTGTAACTGGCCAACCAGAACACATTCCTAGGGATGCACCAAGTCTGAGAAAACGGCATATAACAGGACAATAACTAAAAAAAAATTACAGTGTCCATAGACAGAAATGTGTCTAATATTACGGGCGTTAACTGGCAAACGAAAGGTACAATTAATAAATTTGGAGCAACTGCAAACGTAGAGATCCAAATACAGAAAAGCGTGTGTTGAGTCTGAATGTATTATACGTGGCTTCATACTTTTCTTGCAACAATTAACCTCGGAACATCTGACGTATAAGTTGTTAGCAACTGCATAGGATGTAATGTTAATTCAATTTGATTCGCAGAGAATTTAGAGTAGTATTATCACCACAAAGCTACATTTTCGTTAACAACCTTTTATGTTTATAGCTGCTACATATCTGAAATTTGGTGGCAAATTAAAATTGTCTGCAGCAACGTGTCTCGAACTCGGGAACTTTGAATTCCGTGGGCACGTTCTATCTGGACAAAACTAACAAAACACGACCCACGACCCGTCCTCACAGCTGTACGTCCAGCAATAACTTATTTGCTAAGTTATGAATTCAAAGAACGGCAAAGGTCCCGTATTCGATTCTCAGTCTAACATATTCTCGCTTTCATACAGGGTGTTACAAAAAGGTACTGCCAAGCTCTCAGGAAACATTCCTCACACACAAATAAAGAAAAGATGTTATGTGGACATGTGTCCGGAAACGCTTAATTCCACGTTAGAGCTCATTTTAGTTTCGTCAGTATGTACTGTACTTCCTCAATTCACCGCCAGTTGGTCCAATTGAAAGAAGGTAATGTTGACTTCGGTGCTTGTGTTGACATGCGACTAATTGCTCTACAGTACTAGCATCAAGCACATCAGTACGTAGCATCAACAGGTTAGCGTTCATCACGAACGTGGTTTTGCAGTCAGTGCAATGTTTACAAATGCGGAGTTGGCAGATGTCCATTTGATGTACGGATCCGCCCGGAGCAGTAGCCGTGGCGCGGTACGTTTGTATCGAGACAGATTTCCAGAACGAAGGTGTTCCGACAGGAAGACGTTCGAAGCAATTGATCGGCGTCTTAGGGAGCACGGAACATTCCAGCCTATGACTCGCAACTGGGAAAGACCTAGAACGACGAGGACACCTGTGTTGGACGAGGCCACTGTTCGTGCAGTTGACGATAACCCTAATTTCAGCGCCAGAGAAGTTGCTGCTGCACAAGGTAACGTTGACCACGTATCTGTACGGAGAGTGCTACGGGAGAACCAGTTGTTTCTGTAACATGTACAGCGTGTGCAGGCACTATCAGCAGCTGATTTGCCTCCACGGGTACACTTCTGCGAATGGTTCATCCAACAATGTGTCAATCCTCATTTCAGTGCAAATGTTCTCTTTACGGATGAGGCTTCATTCCAACGTGAACGAATTGTAAATTTTCACAATCAAGATGTGTGGGCTGACGAGAATCCGCACGCAATTGTGCAATCACGTCATCAACACAGATTTTCTGTGAACGTTTGGCAGGCATTCTTCGTGATCTTCATTGGGCCCCATGTTCTTCCACCTACACTCAATCGAGCACGTTATCATGATTTCATACGGGATACTCTACCTGTGTTGCTAGAACATGTGCCTTTACAAAGTACGACACAACGTGTGGTTCATGCACGATGGGGCTCCTGCACATTTCAATCGAAGTGTTCGTACGCTTCTCGACAACAGATTCGGTGAGCGATGGATTGGTAGAGGCGGACCAATTCCATGGCCTCCACGCTCTCCTGACCTCAACCCTCTTGACTTTCATTTATGGGGGCATTTGAAAGCTCTTGTCTACGCAACCCCGGTACCAAATGTAGGGACTCTTCGTGCTCGTATTGTGGACGGCTGTGATACAATACGCCATTCTCCAGGGCTGCATCAGCGCATCAGGGATTCCATGCCACGGAGGGTGGATGCATGTATTCTCGCTAACGGAGGACATTTTGAACATTTCCTGTAACAAAGTGTTTGAAGTCACGCTGGTACGTTCTGTTACTGTGTGTTTCCATTCCATGATTAATGTGATTTGAAGAGAAGTAATAAAATGAGCTCTAACATGGAAAGTAAGCGTTTCCCGACACCTGTCCACATAACATATTTTCTTTCTTTGTGTGTGAGGAATGTTTCCTGAAAGTTTGGCCATACCTCTTTGTAACGCTCTCTCTATCACTAGGTGTTTCGTGTATATATTTATGCAAATTAGTTTCACATATCTTAAACTTTTTGTATACATACAATTCCTTCCTTTCAATTGTCTGGTTAAATATTGCAGGATTCCGTAGCAGTAGCGACATTAACGTGCCTATCATTCCGTTTAGCGCTTTCCATAAATTTCTTACCTCACTTTTCCATTGTGTTGCTGTCAGTTGTCCAACTCGTTTGATGTCTTAATTTTCTTAACTTATAACCGCCTTACGTAGCACCACACTTCGCACTCTAAACGTCACCGCTATAGATTGCTTACTTTATAAAAATCTGTTCCAGCCTGGTAAGACATGTGTCTAGAATATTCGCATTTATTACAAATATAACATCTCGTATGAGTCGTAATATTAAAAATTAACCACTCACACTTTCAGGTGTATGCCCGCTTGAGAAATAGGAGGGTGACGGAAGTTCCGTCTGTCTTCGAGATATTTCCCTGCCAATGGACCCAAGAATCCGCCAGTCCCAACAAGGATGGAGAGACGAGTGTGGACTGTACGCTGAAGGACGGTTTTACAGAGGTAAGTCAGTATCAGTACTACCAGATAAAGTTCAAATTGCATCCTTTGCAGAATCAATGACTCTGTTGGATGACTTTCATTTGTAGATGAAGGACTAAATAAGAAATACATCTGACTGCAATCCAGTATGACTATCGTGCATCGTTTTACAAGAATCTAACGTAAATGTAAGGTGACACGCAATTATAGTACTCGGGCACGAAGCTTAACCTGCAAAAGTTCTGGGGGCTCGGAATATACACTCGTCTGACACGTAATACCGTTCTTCGGAGCTCGAGCTTAACCAAATGAAAAACGAACGTTAACAGTTAATTAAGTCCTCCGAGTTCTCCCAAGGCCTTTCGACGCGATACCTCAACGTCCAGCACACAAGATACGTCCGTAGGGAGGGTTAGTTTGAGTACCTGTGCATAAAACTAAGCACTTCCATACACTTGTATAAATGCGTGCCATAGATAAAAAAAAAAGACGAAGGCGGAATTTGTGTGCAGTAACCTGAAGAAGTAGTACGAATACATCGTATAAAAATTTTCACGTTACCAGTGTGATGTAACGTAGATTACAGTTCCGAAGTCTGTAACGCTTACCAAAAGGCCATGCAGGTGAAGGTTTAGAAATTTGAAAAATAGTTGATAATAGTTGATAAGAAAATAAATAACGGCTGCAGACCACACGGAGAGGTGTTAGAGAGGGTCTTATAGAGGGGAGACTCTTAAACTAAAGATGACAATGCAGCCGTAGAATCCACCTGTAGTTTTTCAGAATCGGAATTCAATGCTGACAGGTCGCCATCGAAAACGTGAATTCACGTGATGATGGGGAGGATAATCTAAGAGACATTACTGTGGAAACAGGGAGAGTTATTAAAATAAATTTATATTTCCGTTCGTAAACTCTCTCACTGGCAATTCCCTGCGTATTTCAGAATGTACTTGCACTTCAAATTTATATGGTGTAGTGTCGTAACTATTAAACAAGAAAAAAGCGTCACAAACGATACATTTGAAACATACCATACGCAATTAATAGCGTTTTTAGATCACAAGTTTCCTGACTGTTATCATTGTTCGTAAGGGTTTAATCATGTCACGCTACGTCGGCAATAAGCTGACTCTTCTATTCTATTTTCTCAGTTTCACCTTTCAAGTGCCTGGTTTAACTGTTCCTGGATGCATTAGCAGGGGTCGTACCAAACTACACCTAATTCTACTAAGTGCACTCCATAAACATCTTTTCTTGCCTTTTCACACTTGTTCCTATCACATCTCTGCATAATTCGATGGGTTAAATTTTAGCACACATGAACAGCACCGTGTTCAAAATCTTTAAGAGCTACATTTATCGGCTGCATATTTAATTTATAATCTGTTTAATTATTAAAGGTCACATATGTATACCTTTAGATACGAAAGGTCCATGACGTCTTCCCTGAATTAATGATGGTAAAAACGAAACTTCCACAGGTTCGTGTGTTTGGGCGCTTCAAGGTGCAAAATGTGGCAGAAGAAATTCCAACGTTTGATGCCCACGAGTGCCAACTGCCTGCACAAGCTCGCAACCGCAGGAAGAGACGACAGAAGAAACATGAGGAGCACCTTGATGTGAGTCAATATCATTACTGTCATGAAAAATGAGCAGTTTGTATTTCAGATGCACTGCGGATTCAGCTACACTGGCAAATAATATTATTGAGAACCGCTCAAGCTCCGTAGTTTCTTTCAATACATGAGAGACTCCAATTGACACTCAAATTTACATGAAGAATAATGTGAGGGATTCATTCTATTACAGATCAAAAACACTACCCTCAACTCTTTACAAAAACCAAAGTTAAGTCCAAGGTCGCACACAAGGATAAAACTGTGGGAAGGAAAGATTAGGCATAAACTTGAGCAACAAGGAAGACGAAGAACAACGAAGACGTGACTCTCGTGTACAGTAATTGGTGAATATTGGTCAACGCACAGTATGAGCAATGCTCTGCTTTTTCTATTCTAACCTGAACATATCTTTATAATTTCAACACACATTAAAAGAACTGTATTTCCAGTCCACTGCATCCTATGGTTATGGCTTGCTTACTTAATATGTAATCCATTTAAGATTGCTGAGTCAGGTGTCTAAAGATAACTGTCCTTTAGATATAAGCCATTCCAGCCGAGTCAGTGACGATAATCTCAAACCCCCCACAGGTCGAGTTTAGCTGGGACTTCGGCGAGGAAGAGGGGGCTGGAGATATTCCACGGTCTGAGGACCACACTTGCGGAATTTGTGCAGAACCTGAAATTTTCGCGATGGAACCAAAGACTGAATTGCAGAATGCCCCACAGGAAGGCCGTACTGAGGTAAGTCGGTGTCATTACATCTACATCTACATCTACATCTATACTCCGCGAGCCACCTTACGGTGTGTGGCGGAGGGTACTTATTGTACCACTATCTGATCCCCCCTTCCCTGTTCCATTCACGAATTGTGCGTGGGAAGAACGACTGCTTGTAAGTCTCCGTATTTGCTCTAATTTCTCGGATCTTTTCGTTGTGATCATTACGCGAGATATATGTGGGCGGTAGTAATATGTTGCCCATCTCTTCCCGGAATGTGCTCTCTCGTAATTTCGATAATAAACCTCTCCGTATTGCGTAACGCCTTTCTTGAAGTGTCCGCCACTGGAGCTTGTTCAGCATCTCCGTAACGCTATCGCGCTGACTAAATGTCCCCATGACGAATCGCCCTGCTTTTCGCTGGATCATGTCTATCTCTTCTATTAATCCAACCTGGTAAGGGTCCCATACTGATGAGCAATACTCAAGAATCGGACGAACAAGCGTTTTGTAAGCTACTTCTTTCGTCGATGAGTCACATTTTCTTAGAATTCTATGAATCTCAACCTGGCGCCTGCTTTTCCCACTATTTGTTTTATGTGATCATTCCACTTCAGATCGCTCCGGATAGTAACTCCTAAGTATTTTACGGTCGTTACCGCTTCCAATGATTTACCACCTATGGCATAATCGTACTGGAATGGATTTCTGCCCCTATGTATGCGCATTATATTACATTTATTACATTATATTACATTATATTACATTTATCTACGTTTAGGGAAAGCTGCCAGCTGTCGCACCATGCATTAATCCTCTGCAGGTCCTCCTGGAGTACGTACGAGTCTTCTGATGTTGTTACTTTCTTGTAGACAACCGTGTCATCTGCAAATAGCCTCACGGAGCTACCGATGTTGTCAACTAAGTCATTTATGTATATTGTAAACAATAAAGGTCATATCACGCTTCCCTGCGGTACTCCCGAAATTACCTCTACATCTGCAGATTTTGAACCGTTAAGAATGACATGTTGTGTTCTTTCTTCTAGGAAATCCTGAATCCAATCACAAACCTGGTCCGATATTCCGTAAGCTCGTATTTTTTTCACTAAACGTAAGTGCGGAACCGTATCAAATGCCTTCCTGAAGTCCAGGAATACGGCATCAATCTGCTCGCCAGTGTCTACGGCACTGTGAATTTCTTGGGCAAATAGGGCGAGCTGAGTTTCACATGATCTCTGTTTGCGGAATCCATGTTGGTTATGATGAAGGAGATTTGTATTATCTAAGAACGTCATAATACGAGAACACAAAACATGTTCCATTATTCTACAACAGATTGACGTAAGCGAAATAGGCCTATAATTATTCGCATCTGATTTATGACCCTTCTTGAAAATGGGAACGACCTGCGCTTTCTTCCAGTCGCTAGGTACTTTACGTTCTTCCAGCGATCTACGATAAATTGCTGATAGAAAGGGGGCAAGTTCTTTAGCATAATCACTGTAGAATCTTAAGGGTATCTCGTCTGGTCCGGATGCTTTTCCGCTACTAAGTGATAGCAGTTGTTTTTCAATTCCGATATCGTTTATTTCAATATTTTCCATTTTGGCGTCCGTGCGACGGCTGAAGTCAGGGACCGTGTTACGATTTTCCGCAGTGAAACAGTTTCGGAACACTGAATTCAGTATTTCTGCCTTTCTTCGGTCGTCCTCTGTTTCGGTGCCATCGTGGTCAACGAGTGACTGAATAGGGGATTTAGATCCGCTTACCGATTTTACATATGACCAAAACTTTTTAGGGTTCTTGTTTAGATTGTTTGCCAATGTTTTATGTTCGAATTCGTTGAATGCTTCTCTCATTGCTCTCTTTACGCTCTTTTTCGCTTCGTTCAGCTTTTCCTTATCAGCTATGATTCGACTACTCTTAAACCTATTCTTTGTTTCCGTAGTACCTTTCGTACATGGTTGTTATACCACGGTGGATCTTTCCCCTCGCTTTGGACCTTAGTCGGTACGAACTTATCTAAGGCGTACTGGACGATGTTTCTGAATTTTTTCCATTTTTGTTCCACATCCTCTTCCTCAGAAATGAACGTTTGATGGTGGTCACTCAGATATTCTGCGATTTGTGCCCTATCACTCTTGTTAAGCAAATATATTTTCCTTCCTTTCTTGGCATTTCTTATTACACTTGTAGTCATTGATGCAACCACTGACTTATGATCACTGATACCCTCTTCTACATTCACGGAGTCGAAAAGTTCCGGTCTATTTGTTGCTATGAGGTCTAAAACGTTAGCTTCACGAGTTGGTTCTCTAACTATCTGCTCGAAGTAATTCTCGGACAAGGCAGTCAGGATAATGTCACAAGAGTCTCTGTCCCTGGCTCCAGTTCTGATTGTGTGACTATCCCATTCTATACCTGGTAGATTGAAGTCTCCCCCTATTACAATAGTATGATCACGAAACTTCTTCACGACGTTCTGCAGGTTCTCTCTGAGGCGCTCAACTACTACGGTTGCTGATGCAGGTGGTCTATAGAAGCATCCGACTATCATATCTGACCCACCTTTGATACTTAACTTAACCCAGATTATTTCACATTCGCATTCGCTAATAACTTCACTGGATATTATTGAATTCTTTACTGCTATAAATACTCCTCCACCATTGGCGTTTATCCTATCCTTGCGGTATATATTCCATTCTGTGTCTAGGATTTCGTTACTGTTCACTTCCGGTTTTAACCAACTTTCCGTTCCTAATACTATATGCGCACTATTTCCTTCAATAAGAGATACTAATTCAGGAACCTTGCCCTGGATACTCCTGCAGTTTACCAATATTACGTTAACTTTTCCTGTTTTTGGTCTCTGAGGACGGACGTTCTTTATCAACGATGATAATGTCCTCTCTGGTAAGCCGTCAGGTATTTTATCGTATCGCCCAAGGGGGGGTCCCTCTAACCTAAAAAACCCCCGTGTGCACGCCACACGTACTCTGCTACCCTAGTAGCTGCTTCCGGTGTGTAGTGCACGCCTGACCTGTCTAGGGGGGCCCTACAGTTCTCCACCCAATAACGGAGGTCGATGAATTTGCAACCATTATAGTCGCAGAGTCGTCTGAGCCTCTGGTTTAGACCCTCCACACGGCTCCAAACCAGAGGACCGCGATCGACTCTGGGCACTATGCTGCAGATATTAAGCTCAGCTTGCACTCCGCGTGCGATGCTGGTTGTCTTCACCAAATCAGCCAGCCGCCGGAAGGAACCAAGGATGGCCTCAGAACCCAAGCGGCAGGCGTCATTCGTTCCGACATGTGCTACTATCTGCAGCCGGTCACACCCAGTGCGTTCAATAGCTGCCGGAAGGGCCTCCTCCACATTACGGACGAGACCCCCCGGCAAGCACACCGAGTGCACACTGGCATTCTTCCCCGACCTACCCGCTATTTTCCTGAGGGGCTCCATAACCCGCCTAACGTTGGAGCTCCCTATAACTAATAGGCCCGCCCTCTGTGACTGTCGGGACCTTGCCGGAGAATCGGCCACTGGCCCAACAGGCGAGGCATCCTGTGGTGGCTCGGAAACAATGTCATCACCACTAGGAAGCACCCCGTACCTGTTGGAAAGGGGTAAGGCAGCTGCCACGCGGCCAGATCCCACCTTCGCCTTTCGGCCAGGCACGCGCGAGCCCACCACTGTCCGCCATTCACCCTGGAGTGATGGCTGACCGGTAAGATGCTCACTGCCGGAAGACGCAGCGACATCAGGGGTTCCATGTGATTCCAAGGCCACCGAAGTAGGCATAGGTCTCACCACAGTTGCCCCAACGCCACTACGAGCCGACGCCTGCGCCTCGAGCTCGATGAGCCTAACAGACAAAGCCTCCACCTGCCCCCGAAGAGTGGCCAATTCTCCTTGCGTCCGCTCACAACAACCACAGTCCCTACACATGACTATGTTTACCCTACTCTATACGGTGACAAATTCCCAAGATAATCTTCTGATGAGCTACTCTGATAATCAAGAAACACTCACTGAAATACGAGACGCGAAAACTACGCTAGGTTTTCCCAGAAAAACTATTTAAAAGCTAAGCGCAGCAAATAAGTACAAAAACGCTTTATACAAACAGTACTCGCTGCTGCTGGTGCTCTCGCTCTGGCTGTCACAAGACAACTGCTGATTCAAGTGACTAGTGGCTAACGGCCGCGAAACAAACAAAAGACGGTTTTAGAGCGCTTTCTGTTCTAAACGATCAAGAAAACACTAAGAAATCTAACACGAAAACTACGTAAAGTTTTATCAAGAACTGTTAGTTACTATGCAGAGCAGATAAACACAAATAGAATCCCTTCCTTATTGGAAGGTCGTAAACAAAATGCAAAATAAACGCTTTATACAAACAGTACTCGCTGCTGCTGGTGCTCTCGCTCTGGCTGTCACAAGACAACTACCATGAATAGCTAGCATGTAGAAACGGCCTGACAGGGTGACAGCAGAGATAAGCCAATTACACCTCCACCGCATGAATGGCAGAATGACCCTCTCTGCGAGTTTTTTTTAAATTCTCTTTCGCTCCAGATATGGCTTCATACTATAAAATGGAGTCGACCGTCATGTTACATGAGCGACTATACTAGGGACTCACTTTATTACAATCCAGTGGTACTAACGGCCATTGATTGCAAGACGTTAGAGTAAACTTAAGCTCAAACGCAATAATACTACAGAGATACAGTAAGCTTGACTTGTAAAATTGCCATGAGTTCGGAATATCCCTAGCATGACATATGTCAGCCTAAAAGGACTTGATATGCACAGATTATAGACGACAGTCTTGGTGATTCACAATTGACCGAACTCTAATGCTCCTCTTTTGTCCGTCGGTATCGTAAGCTCGAGGTAAACGTGTAAGAATAGTAGCTGACGTGCAGTGTGTGATAAAGGCATTATACACGTTGTGAGATTTCGAATTTCGACTGACATCGGTTGTCTCAGTGTTAACGCGACTATGATGAGAACAGTGTTAAGCGATATATGGAAACCTGGAAAACTTAAATACGGCTGGCAAAAGCAAAATTAACAGAGTGCATACTGATTACCAGTCCTTTGTCTGAACCAACTCATCAAGTTGCAGTTTGTTGCGGATATACATCTCTGTTTACCTTGTGTCTTTCAGAAAGTTGTAATACTTTACTCAAACATACAACTGCACCAAATTTGGACTTAATGTGGCTTGCAACTAAGCTTAACTTGATCTGTTGCATTCAGTGGATTGCGTCCTTTTCCATTTTATGGAAAGAACAGTTGACATCGGCTACCCACCTCACTGTACTGTAAGAGTCGACCGCAGATGCAGAGACTCGTCTCGTCAACACCCACTAAACAGAGATATTACTGAGAAGACCTATAAGTATCACAGCGAAAAGTGTGATGCACTTCTATAATCGTGTAAGCGACATTCGTCAGATCTGTTTGTTGAACTAGCCGGCCGGTGTGGCCGAGCGGCTCTAGGCGCTACAGGTTCGAATCCCGCCCCTGGCATGGATGTGTGTGATGTCCTTAAGCTAATTAGGTTTATCTACTTCTAAGTCCTAGACGACTGATAACCTCAGCAATTAAGTCTCGCAGTGCTCAGAGCCATTTGAACCAGTTTATGTCAGTTGAACTACTCCCTTGAATCGGATATGTCATGGGATATGAAGCCAAGAGCGGGAAATAAATGAGTGTAAATACCATAAATTAACATGTTATGTAGGAGTAAGGGACAGGTAAAGAGCACAGAAATAATGACAACACAACAACGAATGTTGCCGACGAGAAGGTTAATGTGCCACTCAACACAGACGATAGAAACGGAATCACTATTACACCAATTCAGTATGTTTGATAACGGCTACGATTGTTCGATTTCTCGTGAAAATTCAGTAAGTTTCGAAATTAACTTATAAAATGTTCTATGACAGTCACAAAGACACTGCACGGGATCTCTTCATCTACCTTCGAAAATATCTCACACAGAAAGTGCTTCAGTTATACATTGGTGAGGTCTGTTTTGCCCTGTTGTGATACTGAGAACAATTGTTCTAATGTTGAGATTGACGTGATCCTGTAATTACATAATTGATGTAGAGTACGTGGGTGAGTATACTGCAAGAGTATGAGAAATTGTATGAGCATATGTGCAGTTGGCAAAGGCCAAGTGGAATCAATTCCAAAAGCCATAAAGAAAGAGCGGATGAAGGGCAACGTAGTCATCTCTGTACAGCTTCTGACAGACTTACTAGCAGAACTGAACCATATGCCATCCAGTCTGTACGTCCATACCGGTATTCATCATTGTTGATACCGAAGTTAGAGATGATCACTGTCGGACTAGGACAACATTATTGAATAACAAGTTATAACAAGAAATAAGGCATATTTATGTTTCCTCCTGAGAATAATAGAGTGGCTTTGATGTTAAAATGTTTGAAGTGTGGATGTGACAATGTTGTGGCTTACCTTCTGTCACAGCCTGAGCAACGTCCCTGGAGCAAACTCTATAACGAACTTTGTAACCACGTAATCCGAAGAAATTTATCTGCGAAATAGGACATACATGGTAGTCTCTGCTAGTACATTGCGCTTCTTAGCCGCAGGGGAGTATTATGTGTGACCAGTGTCCATTTCAAGGACTAAACCAGTGTAAATGAATAATTTAGCAGGAGACGGAAAGTTGTGTTATCAGTATTACGGATTTCGCATGTTCTGCTAAGCTATGGACAGGATGCATCCAGTAGGAAAGAACACATGCTGTTTCACTCATAGTCCATTCCCATATCTAGAACGATTTTTATAATGACCACGTCAACGATGGTGCGTTACGTCCCAGTGAGACACGCTTCTTTCATGGCGGCTGACATAGTAGGCACTTTCCACATACTGTTGTGCCTTGCAAAAGTTGCGCTGCTAGAGAGACGTTAGATAATACCTTTTGAGATTAATAACTGTGTGGGTGATGAGAATACATTGGTGCCGGCCGGAGTGGCCGTGCGGTTCTAGGCACTACAGTCTGGAGTCGAGCGACCGCTACGGTCGCAGGTTCGAATCCTGCCTCGGGCATGGATGTGTGTGTTGTCCTTAGGTTAGTTAGGTTTAATTAGTTCTAAGTTCTAGGCGACTGATGACCTCAGAAGTTAAGTCACATAGTGCTCAGAACCATTTGAACCATTTGATACATTGGCTATCCGATATCCTAGGGAAGTCAACACTTTACGGAATGAGGCGATCTGGAACAGATGCGGTAAGGCTAAAAACGCTTCTCTTACTTATCAGCCAACGATTTGACTGAAGAGGGTGGCACGTATAAATGTACACAAAATAGTTCCAGGTGATAACGCAGCGATGTCGCTAGATGGACACTGGTTGAGTTCTAAAGCGTAATATAAATGTAAACAGAAAAGATTTATTAAAAGAGAACAGTTGATGTGAAATAAACTACCCCACAAGGTGAATACCCACAATGCATTTCGAAGTAATTCTATTTCAATGCGATAAAGCGTAAGATGTCAGCCTTATTAGTAATTATCAATTAAGAGGAAGAACAATATATGCAGGGACAAGCGGATGTAACGTTTTTGGAGTGAATACAAAGTACACCATTAAAAACTGCATAGCAATCTTACAAGTTCGGGTTCCATGACACAATGGAGTGAAAGGCATATGATCCTCTTATATGTGATTAAACACTTTTATTTAAAAGAGTAATTAATTATCTGGATAACTGATAAATATACTATTACTAACTCCAAACAATATAACCATTGTTGTACATATTATGTAAGTTTATCACATGATTCAGAGTAGTAATAAATAATGAAATCAACATTTTCTTGAGAAAATTCCCTTGTCTACTGTTGACTGTGTACTTTACTATGTATTTGGTGTACGTCTGCATGTGCTTTATTGTATACAGTGAACGAAAAACCATCACAAACATTGCATACCAAACAGATGAAAGACGATGCCTCATATTTTTAGATCATCACTCTCTTAGCTAGTATCATTCTTCTGCATAGTAGAATCATTATGTATCGCCGTGTGCACCTGTTTCTTATATTCCAACTCCTGCATATCTTAAAAATGTTTACTTTGAAGTACCCGATTAACTATTTCTCGCTGCCTCACCACTAGTCACGTCAACCTACATATAATTCTCATGAGTGTGCCTCATAAAAACGTTCCCACGCCTTTATATTTATGGACCTCTAAGTTCTCTACCATGTGTGGTACCTCACTTTTTGACAGACATCTGTAGCACGCTTCTTCACTTTTATTATAAGCTACACATAGGAATGCATACTTAATATATAATCTATTTAAGACAATTATGTCATTGCGTAAGATTCTTTATGTGTTAGACACATGGCTTTGTAGCTGAGTCAGTGATAGTAAAGTCAAACCACCCACAGGTCCGTGTCACTGGGCGCTTCAGTGTGACGGTTGTGCCGGAGGAAACTCCACCGATTGAGGACGACGCTTCTGAACTGACTGGGGAAACTGAGATTACTGCCAAGAAACAAGAGATCGAATTCGTACATCATCAGCAGGAGGATCCCGCTCAGGTAGGTTATTGTTATTAGTGTAATGAAGAACTAGCAGGAATAAACGGACACTCAGTTTGCAGCGAAGAAAAGGCAGCAACATCTCAGAACTGTCTCTATTGCTGAACCTGCCGATGTGCCGAACTTTAATTTTCACATACCTCTCACAATCTGGACATCTTCCATGACTGCAAAAAGTAAACGACTGTCTTGTTTTCAAGAAGGACTAAACTAGGGATTCACTATATTAGAAACCAGTTATACGCTCTAAGACAAAAACGACGCAGCACAAAGGAACTATAGGAATGGGACAGAAATCGGTATACGTGATGTACATGAGCAGGCAGTAAAATGATCACAATTTCCTAAAATTGGGTGATTCATTGTAGAGGAAGACCTTAAAAAATTGAGCAAGTCAATAATGCGTTGGTATGCCTCTGGACTATATGCAAACGATTATTGGCCTTGGGATTGACTGACATGCTTGTTGGATGTCCTCCTGAAGGATAACGTTTCCAGTTGGTGCGTTAGGGCGTGACAATTTGTGAGCTGGTTTGAGGTTCATGGCCATCGTACTCCGGACGTTATCAATTGGATAGAAATCCGATGACTTCGCTGGTAGAAGTTAGGTTTGGCAAGTACGAAGACAATTAGAAGCAGCTCTCGCCCTGTGCGGAAGAACACTAACTTGGTGAAATCTAAACCGAGGATGTCTTCCTACGAAGGCCAATAAAACGGGGTCTATAATAATTTCGACGTATCACAGTGGTGTAAGGGTGAAACGGATGACGACCAAAGGAGTCTTGCTATAAAAGAAAATGTTACACACAGCATTATTTCCGGTTGTCGGGCCGCACATATTGCAACATTCAGGTTGGTATCTCACCGCTGTCTGGGGCGTACCCAGATACCTTTTCGGATTGGAATCTCACAGACTAGAGTAAAATTGTCTTCAGTGAAATGTCCATCTTTGCACTGAACGCCGATTACCCGTACAGACCCTGCTCAAGACGCCTCTGACTGTCGCCATGCACTCTGACAACCAGGAGTGATGTTCTGGGGTGTCATTTCTTTTCATAACTTGAATATTTTTATTTCATTCGTGGCACATATACCGCACAGCAGTACTTCAATGACAGTTTACGCAACGCTTTGTTGTTACTCATGGTACGCTATCCAGGGCTTATACGCTGAAGCGCCAAAGAAACTCGTATCGGCATACGCATGCAAATACCGAGATATGTAAACAGGCAGAACACGGCGCTGGTGTAGGCAATGCCCTATATAAGACAACAAGTGTCTGGCGCAGTTGTTAGATCGGTTACTGCTGCTACAATGGCAGTTGATCAAGATTTCAGAGAGTTTGAACTTAGTTTATAGTCGGAGCACGAGCGATGGGATACAGCATCACCGAAATAGCGATGAAGTGGGGATATTCCCGTACGACAGCTTCACGAGTGTATCGTGAATATCATGAATCCGGTAAAACATCAAATCTCTGACATCGCTGTGACCGGAATAAATTCCTGCAAGAACGGGACCAACGACGACTGAAGAGAATCCTTCAACGTGACAGAAGTGCTACCCTTCCCTCAAATTGCTGCAAGTTTCAATGCTGCATGATACAAAGGTTTGCACCTCACCTGGGTCCGTCAGCACCGACGTTTGACTGTTTATGACGGGAAACATGTTGCCTGGTCGTACGAATCTCGTTTGAAATTGTATCGAGCGAATGGACATGTACGGTTGTGAAGACAACCTCATGAATCCATGAACCCTGGATGTCAGCAGGAGACTGTTCAAGCTGGTGGAGGCTCTCCTATAGTGCAATTTGTGTGTAGTTGGAGTGATATGGATCCCCTGGTACGTCTATATATGACTCTGAAGGGTGAACATACGTAAGCATCCTGTCTCATCACCTGCGTCCATTCATGTCCATTTGGCATGGTCTTGGTTAATTCAAACAGGACAATGCGATACCCCACACTTCCAGAATTGCTACAGAGTGGCTGCAGGAACAGACTTCTGAGTTTAAACACTCCCGCTAGCCACTAGACTCCCCAGACATGAAGATTCTTGGGCATATCTGGGATGCCTTACAAACTGCTGTTCACAAGAGATCTCCAGCCCATCATACTTTTATGGATTTACGGACAGCACTGCAAGATTCATGGATCAGTGCACTCCAGCACTACTTCAGACATTATTCCACAGCATGCCACGTCCTTTTGCGGCACTTCTGAATGCTCGCTGGGCCCCACACGATATTAGGCAGGTGTATAACTTTCTTTGGCACTTCATTGTATTTAAGCAACACAGCACCATGAAGCAACTTTAGTAGTGCTAGTTATAGATTATAGACCTTGCGAGTCACAATCGACAAAATGCTACTGCTGGCCAGAGTCACATCTGTTCATCTATATGGCAGTTTTGAACCAGTCGTGTAAGGCAAGCAGTTAACTTTTAGTTTGTAAACGAAGATGTTTTCTGTGTAGTGTGATTACTAGTTGCGAAATGGCTCGTACTCATATAAACTGACTAATCTTCAACGCAACTATGACGATAAATGAGTTATGTAATTTATGGAAACGTGGAAAATCTAAAGCCGAACGGCCGATGCAAATTTAAAAAGACACATACTGATGACAAGTACAACGTCTTAGCCAAATCACTCCTTCGCCTCGTTGCAATTTTCTGTTTAATACCATCTGTGTCTGGCTTCTCTCTTATGGAACTGTAAGACTTCGACGATGAAGCCGACTGCACCACAGCTAACCTATTCTACAAGGGGCAAGAGACCTTAAGCACCTCTTGCTTCAGTGATATTGCGTCATTAGCCATTTGCTTGCAAGAAGAGGGGTAATTAGGAGCCTACTTCACAGTAATGTAAACCGAGACCTCAGTGGCACACGTTCGTCTGCTCAATTACGCACTAAACAGGAGTATTACTCCGAAGACATATCTCTGTCAAAGAAAATATTTCGATGCATTCACGTGTATAAGCGACATAATGAAACCCTTTAGGAGAATTGTATCCCACAGTAGCGTATGCTGGTGTAATGGGGTATGTAACAAGGATCCAGAATTAAGTGTCACCATGGATACCACGAATAAACATGCTATGAAGCACAATGCTACGGGTAATGGAGTCAAACTAGTACAGCTCTCCAACAATTGATATCGACGAGATTGCGACGTGCAGTTTAACACAGATGGCAGAAACCGACAGACTTAACAACATCAGTGTAGTTCTCTTGCCAACGAGGATTTTGGTTCCATCCAAAGTTATATGTGAGTGTGAGTCGGATGACAGACGGAAGGTTCATTGATATTTCTGTAACCAATCATGATACTAAGACGTTTGGTTATAATCTTCCGTGCAACTTCTGTTTATCTTTTCTCAGATTTGACCTCTGACAGAGCAATAATTCACTGAATGTTACAGAAAAGGAGATAAGTAACGTATCGTGTTACCATGTGATGTGACAGTATGAAGTGAAAACAGTGAATTTAAAGAAAAATGGGATAATCACAGTGTGTTGAATGTTAAAGTATTAATCAACCTACTGTTCGGGGAGTTGTAAGAACGGCGCCTATATTACTCACGTTCAGTCGCCACTGCGAGCAGAATGTAGGGGACAGAATTTCTTTAGTGTAAGGGTGTGTCTATATAGCCTCATCCACTGTTTTGTTATGAATATCACGGAACTATTAGAAAATCAATCCGTGGAACCGTCGTTGCTCTTATGGTCTCCTGCCTGAATGATGTCCTCATGCAGGTCGCCACACTACCCTCACCTGTGAGAACATCTTCGTTTCTTCATAACTATGACAAGCAATATTCATTTGAATCCACTTATTGTGCTGAAAATTAAATCTGCCTGCACAATTTTACATCCCCTCCCCGTCTCTCTATGTTCACACTAACAAATTCCGTTTTTATCTCTCTGATGACCCCTGAAGCTTCATGAGACATCCTATCAATAGATCCCACCCTTTTTTCACTATTTGCCATAAATTTATCCCCCCCCCTTTCTAGTTCGATTGAGTTCGCCCATGTAAGCCACGCGCTCCGTCCATTTAATCTTCAGCACTCTCCTGAATACCTCAGTTCAAATCAGTCTATTATTTTCCGCCCTGAAATGTTTACCGTCAGCGTTTCATTCATCTATAACGCTATACTACGGAGAAATACCTTCAGAAAAGACCACTGACTTCAAAATTTATATTTTTTGTTAACAAATTTTTGCTACTGGTTTTCTCAATTTTACATCATCTGTACTTCAGCATCCGTCTGCTGTTTTGTCTCCATTTGATCCTACGCTTCTCTCAGTATTTCATCTCTCAAAACGAGCCATTCACCTTCTTTTGCAATACTTCCTCCTTTCCAGGTGGTGGATGCCTCAACTTCCCTTTGAAATAAAAGACACTGAAGAATTTTTAACTTATTTAGTTCCGATTTCCTTCATTTCTTACCATTCTGCTAAGTATTCCACTTGTATATGCAGTTAAAATGTGGTTCCTAATCATACGTGTTATCACACACATCCTATCTGAAGCAGTGTAATATCTCCAGGTCTCTGGAAGATATAAATCCTCATTTAAGGTTTCCTACCCAAATTCAACTGACTTCTGTGCAAACTTTAACCAGGGGCCTTCCTCTTCAATAATAGTTCATTTTGCCGTACAGGGTGATTCAAAAAGAATACCACAACTTTAAAAATGTGTATTTAATGAAAGAAACATAATATAACCTTCTGTTATACATCATTACAAAGAGCATTTAAAAAGGTTTTTTTTTCACTCAAAAACAATTTCAGAGATGTTCAATATGGGCCCCTCCAGACACACGAGCAATATCAACCCGATACTCCAACTCGTTCCACACTCTCTGTAGCATATCAGGCGTAACAGTTTGGATAGCTGCTGTTATTTCTCGTTTCAAATCATCAATGGTGGCTGGGAGAGGTGGCCGAAACACCATATCCTTAACATTACCCCATAAGAAAAAATCGCAGGGGGTAAGATCAGGGCTTCTTGGAGGCCAGTGATGAAGTGCTCTGTCATGGGCTGCGAACATATGCTTACTGGATGCGTGCATTTCGAACGAAGTATGGTGTTAAACCTCCTGATAGGTGGTGTATTAAACGTTGGTATAAACACGCTGAACAACTGTCGTCGATTCGCTTCTGCCGTACTCAATAACACAAAAAACTTTCTGTTGAGCGGTCGCCATCTTGGCATCAACTGACGCTGACGCCTAGTCAACAGACCCTCAAGCGAACAAAAGTACAACTAAATGAAACTTCATAGCTCCCTTAATTCGCCGACAGATAGTGCTTAGCTCTGCCTTTTGTCGTTGCAGAGTTTTAAATTCCTAAAGTTGTGGTATTCTTTTTGAATCACCCTGTACTTTTTTTCCTTCTCATGCTTTTCCTACAGTCGAATTTCTGCCTTTCACCAAAATCACATTGTAGCCTCTTGTGATGCAATGGTTAATTTCTTTAACTCAACCTTCGTTATTTCCGTCTCTTAATGATCTACAGAGCTAGTAGTCTATTGTACTAACAGAATGGAGGTGTGGGATTCGTGATTATCTGGATACCATATGACGTTCACAAAGTTTTTCTGCCGCATTCGTATTTTCTTACTCATAATTAGAACATCCACTGAGAAATTTCCCTTGCTTTCAGCTTTTGAAAGTATTCATACGGCAAAACACACCCACCAACCAAGTTAACTCACTCGAACAGGAATACATGTATCAGGGGCCAGTGCCTAATCAGGACGCAACTGATGACTATATCTTGCCTCGCTGGCGGGAATGAGCCTCGTTTCAGCCAGGCAGTGAGCTTCATCAGCCATACAGCCATACCCAGCTAGTCCTCCTCCCAGTGACATGGGACTCTGCGGCTCACAGTGAGGCAGCGGCATACTGTGGCACGCTACAATGTGTAGACGCAGGCAGTGTGTGGTCTTTCTTGGCTGCTACGTCCATAATTTAATTGTATGAGATTCCCTCTTGCTCTCATACTCAGCATAAAGTCAGGTATTTCCAAATTTGTTTTACACTATGTTGGGTGTCCTGCATGGAATGAAGCCACTTTGTGCAGAATGCACTGAATGAGTAGCTGGCACGGAGGGAATGGGGAATTTTGGAGCGCTATTAAGAGCAGAAATCACATAATGTCTATAACTCACACGTAGTTCTTCATCGAGTAGCAGTACACCAACGAGCTGCGCAATTGCCAGTTAGAAGACTGCTTGGAAGGAGTTTAGCTATTCCTTCTAGATTAACAACATCAATTTCAGAAAAGAGAATTCTATAATACTAACCACGCCCACATCAGACAGACCTACGAAGAAGGAATTACATTGAAAGGACAACTTAACCGATAACGAAGCAGAAATTATTTCAGTGTTTCGCTAGTTACAGCTTCATAGCCAATAGGATGATCTTCAGCGGTGTCACATTGTACTGTATGCGATAACAGGAGACAACTTTTTTTAACCATGTACTTTTCTTTCGTTTTTTTTAAAATACATATGAGATGTGCTGCCTTCTTAGTATCATTTTAGCGCTTGTCTCCAGCCTCCAGCACTATTGCGCTGCTCTGGTCTGGCTATACTTTATTGCTATACCTTGAAAGCTTCATTAATTGCTTGTGGAACTCTTGCCTAGTGCCTTCCTTTTTTCTGGACTGTTCGTGCATATTTCAAATGTAGTGACTGATCTAAAATTTTCAACGTCTTAGAACAGTTTCCTGGTACTTTGTTCAGTCAACTCATGACTGTATTAAGCTCACTATGCATGTCACTGGTTCTAGTCGAACAGGGTCCTTTTGAAATGAGTCTCAAGCATCTTTAAGATATTTTAACTTTTTCTGGCATACTGTGCCACAAATACTTCCGCACTTCATGGCCTTAATCATGAGTGTGTAATAATGTCTTATTTTTGTATTGACGTTCATGTTTCCCCTTCCTAGTGATGTATGTAGGGCACGAATTAGTCCGACCATCTTCTCTTTCTTCGTTTGTATGTGTGCCTGACCTGGTTGGTCCAATGTATCCGTATATTACTGATTCGCAGTTGGACTCTCAGTCCTGGCCTTCTTCTGGTGAACACGAGTGAGCGATTTTGATCCGCACTTGGACGTATTATGATACTTTTTGTCTACTGTTTTGTGACAATTAGCTGCCTCTTAGGGCAGCCTGTCACTTCATTCACTCTATCTCGAAACCAAAAGATTTGATGTTTATAGTTTGTAACGATCTTGAGAGGCCATGTATAAGTGTTTTATTTATTAGCTATTACCTGTTGTGAATATTGCTCAGTCTTAACTTTCTTTAGTGCGTCACACAAGAAATGATGAGCATGGTGCCCCCTAGTAAGTCTTTATTCATCACGGCTTCTTGATATAATTTACTGTTATTATTTTGTTACCTAAGATACTGGTTATGAATGTTTTGACACCACTATGAGAATCATGTATTTTTTGCCTAGGTGGACCCTGCTGACAAGCATCGAGATTCGGAGGAGGGGGCAGCCAAGGATCCAAGCAGCCTTGCTTCAGATGCTGCTCCCAACCACTGAAGAATCAATTCATTTGTTCTACCAGTTTTCGTTTGTTCTTTTTTTCATTCGTTCCAATTATTACTTTTTGTTCACTTTCTTCGTTTCTGTTTTGTTCAAACTATTATTTGTTCCATTTTCTTAGTTTGTGTTGCGTTCAAGTTACTGTTTGTTCAGTTTTGATGTTTCATTAACATTCTTTGGAACAATTATAAAAAAAATAAATCTTTTGTTTTTAGTCAGCTGTGGCCTCGTTATTCAAGTGTGTTACTGTAAACTGATAGTTGTTGAACAGACTTTCTACAAAGCTCTGTTATCCAGTCCTTGCTTACAAGCAACAATAGACGCTACACGTTTCGAAAAGTTGCCTAATCTCGCAATAATAAATAAAATAGCCTCTGGCCTCAGGGATGGCTCTAAAACTCTTATCCTTTTCGGAACTGATAGTCAAATCTTCAGGTACACCTTAAATACACAACTAATCAATGTTAGGCATTATTCTTTCGCAATCACAGCCGGCTGTCAACCGAAAGGTAAATATGCAAGCCCCATGTCGAAAGGACCACACACTATGACACCTCACTGCTGGGCCATTTTTTGTGGTGTTGTGTGCGTAGATCTAGGGCAATTCTCATTCAATTGACAGCTAGTTGTGATCCAGAAAAATAGTATTCAGAGATACAATATTTAACATCAATTCGATGGATAGGGGAGGTGGCTGTGAAATGGGAATAGCAGTTCCAAAATCGATGATGTAAAGGAAAAAAAAAGTATAACAGTATTCTCGCACCACAGGAAACGGTATATGTAACTGCTTATCATAAGCAGCTGCATTCTTACCATTCCATACGATGTGTATTCAAGATAAGGGTCAATTCTAATGTGCGATTGCACACACCAGCTTTGAGCAATGACGTCATACCTAAGACACAGAAGCTACATAGACGCAATCTCAGAAAGCGACTGATCCTTATTCATAAACAAATGAATGTAGCGTACGATAAAATTACACAATTCACGTTATTAATTAATTAGCCACAGTTTGTAACGACAAGAATTAAACGTAACTAAAATAAAAGAGATTAAAGAAGAGGAATATACATGTCTGAAAAAAATGATTATCCTAATTTATGCGAGTAAGAAAAGCACAGCGCATCGCGAATCAGCGTTAACTTTCAACACTAACTGTTAAATGTACACAAGTAAAGATATTTGACAAAAAGGAGGGTCCAACAAATACTGAAATCGGTAATTGGAACTGACCTACATAGGTTAATTCTAGTTATTGAATCTAACCATTCCACGGTTCGTTATTTAGATCGATTTGTCAACAATTGTTTATACTGAAGTGTTACAGGAATTCCCCATATGGTATTACTATCTTCATTACTATGAAAAAGAGAAAAATTTGGAAGCTGTACCTACACTACTTATCAGTTTTTGTAGTAGTTCTTCGATCAATAAGAAATCCTACAAAAACGTAGTCCACAGATTTACTGAAAAAATGTCCAAAATTATGAACCTTTGAAAATCTGCATCGAGAACTGACCTCCTATGTAGGCCAGTTCTAATTATCGATTCCAGTCAGTCGATGATTTAATGAATTATATCGTTTTTTCAACACGTGAGTGTATCAATTGTAGGCTTATATGATTTCTGCATTTGTGATTGCACCCTGAGCTACTGCAAAAAGTTACTAATATTGGAATCGGTAACTAGAATTGATCTATAAATAAGGTCAGTGCTAGTTACCTAGTGCAGTTTCCATTATACACCGCAGTAGTTTTAGAGAGCAATTACAAATGTCGAAATGCTATTACGTTTCACTGCGTATTACGGCAAAATAATTTACGTGTGAATCGGAAAACTGTAACTGGAATTTACCTACAGAGGGTACTTCTAATTATTGATGCAAATATTCTTTGTTTTATGTAGATATTCGTTTGCCATGTACTTGCTCATATTTTAGAATTTAGTGTGTCGGTTTCTCCACGTTTTGTGCTACTCTTTCGTATTTGTTGTGATTCGTTTCATTTTCCCGTTTCTCTGATACATTCCGGTTTCCACTAAAAACTCCAACTTCCCTGCGCTTCTCCCATTAGATTCAATAATTAATATAAATTTAACGCTTTTTTATAACTGTATGACCTTATCATGTGCTTTACTGTAATGCAATTTAATAGTTCTCTGTGCTTTTCTAGTCGCATAAATTAAAAGAATTATTCTTTACACAAATGAAAATTTGATTTTAATTCTTGTTCTCGGTTCGTTTCGAACTAATTCATGACTAAGTAAGTAACTGTGTGAATGTGTTAGTAATTTTGTCGTATGCTACGTTTGCTTGCTTTCATTGATTGTTTATAAGTAGCGTCTTTGCCTTAGGTATGACGTCATTGCTCATAGCCGACGAGTGGAATCGGACACTAGAACTTATCCCAAGATGATCTAATCTACTTGAAACCTCATATAGTGCCTTAGATATGGCAGTCATGTACCTCCACGTGTGGCACATACTTGAGCTTAGTTTACAACATCATATTCACTTCACAATTACACACTTCATATAACGCTGAGGAGCTCAGTTTCATTTTGTAGGTCTTAAATTTGGTTAGATAAGTGTGCGTAGCGAAATGTAGCCGAGTATTGTAGCCGAATATTTCTAATAACTCCGGACAATAACATTGACAGAAGACTTATCCACACTTCTGAACAACTTTTTTGAAGGTATAAACTGGCCATAAGCTTGGACAACGGAATAATGGAACTTTGTGAAGAACTGCTGTAATCTGCCTTCTCCGACGAAATTTATTTCCAGCTAGCAGATTTATACATTTCTGTAGTCTGTGCATTCTATACCGATATAAAACCACGTCTTCAGTCTGATGATTGAGAGACTAGTAACATATTTCTTGTGATGCTCCCTACGCCTCCCTTGACTATCTTTCTAGTTTGTTTAGGATCGTTGTCATTCAATATGTGTACGACTTTCCCACCCCCAACCTCCGTTGATACACGGGACACCCAGGTTGAGGAAAGGCAGATAGAACAAGTTAAACTGTCAATAACAGGCAGCCTGCCACGGATATTGTATGTCTCGCATTATTTTCGGGTCGTTTAGCTGTACGATTCAGGGTGCATGTGTGCGTAACACATATGCGTTAATGTAAGAGTGCCATACTTCTTCCATATTGAAATTTAAAGTTTTAGTTTTTTGCTGTCGATTTGATTGATGGTACCGTTTCCCTCCAAGTTCATTCCCAAATTGTGTATTTTATCTTCTCTATGCCGCCATGGATGTCGCTGCGATACAGAACTGGTAGTTGTGTACCACAAAATGATTTTACCTCTGTTAATCCCGGATGAGTACGCCAGCTGCACTGATCCCATTTTGTTAATAATTTAAAGTTACACTGATGTCGTTTACGTACTCCAATTCTGTTATCTTCACCCTACGGGTACAGCAACCATTGAATGCAATCAGAAATCGACGAAGTAGCAGTTTCGGAATTTCCGTCACTTGTCATTGACGGTATCTAACAACTGGCAAACCAATAGGGGATTACAGGGAAAAACAGTGACCAACACCTCTTCGGCAGCCATGTTTCGTTCAGACTGCGACGGAACATACGAATGAACGACACCAGCATGCCAAGTTCACAGTAATATCTCTGTCGCTGAAACAAAAGTACCAGACGAAATGCGGAGAAAAACAATAGTAAGCAATCTCTGAACTGTTGGTTCGTTGTTAGACTAATGATACATCTCCCTTTTTCTACCGAAAGTACACAGAATACGTGCAGTGAATGTGAAACACATTTAGGCACCAACATATTACTGATGTCATGCTTATTCAAGAGACAAATCAGATTACATGGCAGACGAGGATATGGACGACACATTTAAGTGTTATAAGATATGCTTTCCACTTCCAGCTCCCTCAAACAAGAAAAATACATGAGGCTAGATGAGAAATTGTAAGCAGTCACCACTTTCTGACTATTTGCAAATGGTTGAAAGCATGACATAATGTACAGTAATTATATGTGTTGGAAGAATCATTCGGATATTCAGTATGAATGCCTTACTTGGGTAACCTAACGAATGGCAAGTTCTTCTGACAGCTCATAATGTCTGGCTAATCGCAATGACGATATAAAAGAACAAATATGAGGCGGAAAGTGTCTCTATCGCTCACCAAATGTTAAAGTCCTACTTTAGACAAAATAGAACTGCAGGTGAGTCATATCACGAGACAATAAGACGACGTGTTCTTTCAGTGAACATTCGTTCAGTAACCAATTAGTAAAAGGGAAAAAAAGACGTGCGAACAACGTATGCGAGCCAGTTTCTAGCAGTAAGCTAAGTCTAATGTTATGGATGGTAATAAACTGGAGATAATCATCGTAAGTTCGCACAACCATAGTCAAGAAACTGCCGGATTATACAAACATAACAAGGATATTCTGATGGTATTTTGCACAAAATTTTAAAGAAACGCAATGCATCAATAAATCAGTACATTGTGACTGTTGGAGTTGCGTATGATGTTTACAGGAAAAAAACTGAAGGAGCCATCTCAAAACTTTGAGAGTCAATCTGACTTAAGAAGCCAACAATTATTGTGACGGACAATTTTCACAAGAATCATGTAATAGGTTCTTACTGAGTAAAAAACATTCAAAATGCATGTCAGTGTCTACAGAAATATCTGGTAGTCAACACCAAATGTATTTTTTTTCCTGCGTGTTTTAAATCTCCTCTGTTAACTACAAGTGCTCGTTGATTCTTTGTTTCCTTAGTTCATTATAATACTGTAATTAAGGTCTCCTCTGTCATAAAACGCAGCACGTTTTCAGTGATTAACTAAATATGTAATGATAATTGTATATAGTTTGTATGCTATTATTTGTTTTGTTAGCCTGTGTTTAAATGTAAATGAAATATGATGTATCTTACGTGTTGTGTTTTAAGTAACTTACACAGTATGCAATATACATGTATAAAGAACGCTTTGGTCTCGTATGAAAAGCTTTATCTATCCAAAATTCATTTAAAGAGGAAGCAAAAAATGAAAGGAGTCGGTCGAAGGTTCGACTTAGTAATGTAATGACGAACAGACAAGACGAGTTGTTTAACCAGTAAAAGGTTCGCATAACTTTACAAAAAGCTACTATTGCCATACTGCTGCAGCAACATGCTATGTTGTAAGAACAGATACAGGTATTAATGATATTAACGAAGAAGCGGAGATGCAAGGGAGGAAGATTGGAAGCTAAATGATAGCGAGAAACAAGTGAGCAAGAAAGAAGTATCAAGTCTGAAAAATTTGGAATTGATTCGGTGCAGAGGGACAGTCACAAAACCTAGTATACATTTGATTTTCTGCAGCTGAGTATCCTTAACTGTTATCAGCTCTACTTTGATTGAGAAGAGACTGTGCACATCAACATTAATATGAACGGCGTTAGGCAAGTGATTGTACAAAGGTCTCTCGTATTTACAGAATGTGGACCATCAGTTGACCGTTCATTAACAAGTTATTTATAGTGGGGGACCAACGCATACATTATTTGAAGAGTGCAAGTATATATAAAATCGTAAATCTTTACGTAAATGTTTTGTTTGGATATTAACTGCTGTTAAGGTTAGAGACTCTTAACTGAAATGAAACATAAATCTCTCTTGCTTTTAAATTATGATGTCGCGCTATTGTTCTTGTTGCGGTCTTCATTCCAAAGACTGGTTTGATGTAGCTGTTCATGCTACTCTGCCCTGTGAAAGCCTCTTCATTCCCGCGTAACTACTCCAATCCACATCCCTCGAATCTGCTTACTGTATTCATCTCTTCGTCTTTCTCTACAATTTTTACCGACCATACTCCTCCAGTACTAAACTGGTGATCCCTAAATGCCTCAGAATGTGTCCTACCTACCGATCCCAATTTTTAGTCTGGTTGTACCACAAATTTATCTTCTTGTCTGAACCGTTTATCGTCCATGTTTCACCTCATACATGCTACACACCATAAATATACTACAGAAACGACTTTCCGACACTTAAATCTATACTCAATGTTAACAAATTTCCCTACTTCAGAAACGCTTTTCTTGCCATTGCCAATCCTCATTTCACGTCCTCCCTATTTCGACAATGGTCAGTTAGCTTACTTCCCAAACAGGTAAACTGATTTACTGCTTTAAGCGTGTATTATGCTAATCTGATTCCCTCAACGCTACCTGATTTAATAAGACTACATTCCATTATCCTCGTTTGACTTTCGTTGATGATCGTCTTATATTCTCCTTTCAAAATACTGTCCGCTCGGTTCAACTGCACTTCCAAGTCCACTGCTGTCTCTGACAGAATTACAATGTCGTCGGCAAAACTCAACGATTATATTTCTTCTCCCTGAACTTTAATTCCTATTCCAAATCTTTCTCTTGTTCCCTTTACTGCTTGCTCAATTCGGGGACAGGCTACAACCCTGTTTCACTCCTTTCACAACCAGTGCTTCCCTTTCGTACCCCTCGACTCTTAGAACTAACATCTGGTTTCTGTACAAATTGTAAATAGCCTTTCGCTCCCTGTATTTTACCCCTACCATCGTTAGAATTTGTATGAGAGTGTTCCACTCAACATTGCCAAATTCTTTCTCTAAGTCTACTAATGGTATAAACGTAATTTTACCATTCCTTAACCTGTCTTGTATGAGAAGTCGTAGTGTCGGAGCTGACTCGAGTATTCCTATATTACTCTGGAATCTAGCTTATTGTCCCCGAGGTCAGCTTCTACGAGATATTCCGTTCTTTTATATAGGATTCGTGTTAGTATTTTGTATCCGTGACTCATTAAACCGATAGTTCGGTAATTTTTACACCTGTCAGCACCTGCTTTCTTTGGAAGTGGAATTATTATGTTCTTCTCGAAGTCTCAGGCTATTTCGACTGTCTCATACATCTTACTCATCAGATCTAAACGTTTTTTCATGGTTGGCTCTCCAAAGACAATGAGAAGCACTAACGAAATGTCGTCTACTCCCAGGGTCTTGTTACGACTTCAGTCTTTCAGTGCTCTGTCAAATTCTTTATGCAGTATCGTATCTTCCATCTTATCTTCCTCTACGTTCTCTTCCATTTCCATAATATTGCCCTCAAGTACATCTCCATTGTATAGACCCTTGTATACTCGTTCCACATTCCTGCTTTCCCTTATTTCTTAGTACTGGTTTTCCGTCTGAGCTCTTGATATTTTTACAGGAGGGTCTCTTTTCTCGAAAGATCTCTTTAATTTTCCTGTAGACAGTATCTACCTCATCCCTAGCGATATATGCTTCTACCTTCTTACATATTACCTCTAGCCATCCTTGCTTAGACATTTTGCACTTCCTGTCCATCTCATTTTTTAAACGTTTTTAATCCTTTTTGCTTTATTCAATTATTGCACTGTTATGTCTTCTTCTTCCACCGATTAGATTCAGGTTCTCTTGTGTTGCCCAAGGATTTCTACTTCCCCTTGTCTTTTTAACTAGTTGATCCTCTGCTGCCTTCACTATTTCATATCTCAAACCTACCCATACTTCTTCTACTACATTCCTTCCCCATATTCTTCTGAATCGTTCTTACTGATCCCTCTATAAACTCTGGATAATTCAGTTTGTCCAGGTAACATAACGTTAAATTCCTGTCATTTTGCAGTATCTGCAGTTTTAATCTGCAGTTATAAAACAATAAATTGTGGTCAGAGTCCACATCTGCCCGTGTAAATGTCTTACAGCCAAAAATCTGGGCCCTAAATGTCTATCAAAAAATTATATAACCAATCTGATACCTACCGTTGTCTCAAGGTTTACTCCACGTATACAAACTTCTCTTATGATTATTCGAAAAAGTGTTAGTTATGATTAAATTATGCTTAGTGCTAAATTCTACCTGTCGGCTTCGTCTTTCATTGCCTTCCCCCAGTCCATATGCATCTGCTACCTATCCTCCTTTTCCTTTAGGCCGGCCGGAGTGGCCGAGCGGTTCTAGGCGCTACAGTCTGGAACCGCGCGACCGCTACGGTCGCAGGTTCGAATCCTGCCTCGGGCATGGATGTGTGTGATGTCCTTAGGTTAGTTAGGTTTAAGTAGTTCTAAGTTCTAGGGGAATTATGGCCTCAGCAGTTGAGTCCCATAGTGCTCAGAGCCATTTGAACCATTTTGAATCTTCCTTTTCCTACTATCAAATTCCAGTCCCCCATGACTATTAAATTTTTATTATCTGAATAATTTCTTTTAGCTCATCATTCATTTCCTCCATCTACGTAGCTAGTTGGCACATAAACTTATACTTCTTGGTGATAAGGGCCATCGAGTCTATCTTGACTACAATGATGCATTCACTATGCTGTTCATAGTAGCTTACCCGTGTTCTTATGTTTTTACACATTATTAAATCTACTCCTGCATTATCCCTATTTTATTTTGAATTTATAATCTGTATTCAGCTGACCAGAAGTCCTGCTCCTTCTGCCACCGAACTTTACTAATTCTCGCTATATCCAACTTTAACCTATCCATTCCCCTTTTTGAATTTTCTAACAAACCTGTCCGATTAAGGGACCTGACATTCCACGCTCCGATCCGTAGAATTCCAGTTTTGTTTCACCTGATAACTACGTAATCCTGAGTAGTCCCTCCTCAGAGTTCCGGGGGACTATTTTACCAACAGAGTATTCTACCCAAGAGGATGGTATCATCATTTAACCATACAGTACAGCTGCATGCCCTCGGGGAAACATACGCCTGTAGTTTACCCTTGGTTTCTGCCATTCGCAGTATTAGCTGAGCAAGCCCGTTTTGGTTGATGTTACAAGGTAAGATCAGTCGATCATCGAGATGGTTGTCCCTGCAACTGCTGAAAGGACAGCTCCCCTCTTCAGAAACAACACGTTTGTCTGGCCTATCAACAGATACCCCTCTGTTCTGGTTGCAACTACGGTACAGCTATCTGTATTCCTGAGCCACAGAAGCCTCCCAACCACTGGCGAGATCCAAGGTTCATGGGGTGGAGATTGGGGGAGGGGGGGGCGGTCACACAATTAAACTATTAAAACGTATATGATGCCTGTGTACTGAGGATTTTCCTTGTTCTTTAAAGTGCAACACATGGTGGAATCTGACTACTCCTCGTTATGGTTCTCAGAACCTGATGCTCAAACAGTGCTATTGACTTTCTATTTAATATCTGAAATAATTTAATATCTCCATAATAAAATTTTCACACTGCAGCGTAGTGTGTGCTGATATCAAACTTCCTGGAAGTTTAAAACTGTGTGCAGGACTGAGACTCGAACTCGGGACCTTTGCCTTTCGTGGGCAAGTACTCTACCAGAATTTTTTTTTTAGTCTTTTGCTGTACCAGGACTCCAACAAAAATTTCCGCTTATTGCGAGCACTCGTGGTCTTGCAGTAGCGTTCTCGATTCCAGCGCTTGTGGTCCTGGGTTCGATTCCCGGCGGGGTCAGGGATTTTTCCTGTCTCGAGATGACTAGGTGTTATTGTGTCGTCTTCATCATCATAACTCATCCCAAGTATGGTCGGAGGAAGGCAATGGCAAACAACCTCCGCTAGGACCTTGCCTAGTACTGCGGCGCTGGTCTCCCGCATCGTCCCCTATGCTTGTCGGAGTTTGGGACATCATCATCATTATTCGAGCGTCTGCTTTACCATTTTTTTAAAGGGACTTTCCCGGCACCTAAAAGGAGGGTTCGGGGCATAGTGGCACCGAAAACAGCAGGAAACCGGCGTCGTTAGGAGGAGGGCGCAGAAAGACGTCAGACACATTGTGACTATCAACATAGTTTCCCCGGGAAGAACATTTCGATGGCCAGAGAATATATCGGTTCTAAGTGTGAAAGAGGTTGGGATCAACTCTTCGTGATAGGAATACCCCAACTCTGGTGTGGGTTAGAGAAGACATTGCGAAGGAAATTGGAGAAAAAATGTATTGATTTTGGATTGCGGTCAACTATACAGTGGTGTTCATTAAGGAAGTGCCAAAAATGAAGGAGACATATCTCGCCATCAGCAAACCAGTAGTGAGCTGTGTGTCGACAAATTCACTTCACAGAGATCGTCTTGGCTTATGGGAAGTATCTCGCGTCCAGAAAGAGGAGCAGTTGAGTGGTATTAGTCGAGGAGTCATACGGGTAATTGGGGACAAATCTGTCGCATCAAGAACCAGACACCTCTTGCCGATCTGCACAGCAGGCGGTGCATGCACGTCTGTGTCGCATCACACGCGATAGACAACGGGGTGTCTGCGAGGTAAATCCTGTGAAGGCGCGACTGGCATACTTGCTTCATTTACCACGCAGACTGGACGTGTGAAGATAAGGAGCGCACACCGATCGCGAAACGTCTTCCCCTCAACCACATTCGGTGACCTGAGCTACTTAAGGAAACCATAGATCACTTTTGTGGGTTTAAAGTGAGCTGGCAGTATTACAGTACGGAAGTTGCTCAGTTGGAGGACAATGTGGGGGAAGTTAAAGAAGGGCGGTTGGACTTACGAAAGCCGGATAGGTGCTGAGAGAGTGTTTTGCATGGGCCTCCAACAACAGACTGGCAAGGCACGTAGCACTTCGGCGCGACAACATCATGTGAGAGGCTATGGAAAGGGCTATAGCTCTGACAGGCACATTATACGGATCCAAACCCCCCATGCTTCGCGTGAGGGTAAGTGTCTGGTGCCTTATCTTGTACAGCAAGCTGTGGCAAACAAATGAAACAAACGCTGGGGCATGGATGGCGGAATAGGAAGTGTTTGCACCACGTGGAGAATACGTGACGCCGAACATACATTTACGTGTTGCGTCCGATGCTGAAGATCGAGTGCTCGTAAATGGTGACCTAAGAGCACAGTTCGTAGTTGCGAAAGCTACCGTCAGCAGTTGAGGGCAACTGTCCACCGCAGATCACTTGTGAAATCGAGTCCTAAGCATTGGATGGTATCAGATGTATGCAAAGGAGCAGCACTGTCCACAGCAAGCCCCGAACCTAAAGCCATAGCGATCGATTTGAGAACGTTAAGGTCAGTGAAGTGAAGTGGAAAGGAGACAAGGATTTCTGGTCAGATGAGTGGTCGGCAACATCAACAGCAGCACAAAATGGTGTAACAGGAGTAGGATTCGTTATGAATAGGATGATAGGGCAGAGAGTGTATTGCTGTAAACAGTTAAGTAATAGGTTTGTTCTTATCAGAAACAACAGCAATCCTAAACAGACAACGATGGTTCAGGTATAGATGACGACGTCGCAAGCTGAATATAAAAATACAGCTAAAGTATGCGAAGATACTGATAGGGTAACACAGTACGTAAAGGGAGATGATATTGTTATAGCCTGGGGGGACTGGAATGCAGTTGTAGCGGAAGGAGTATAAGAAAAGGTTGCAGCCGAATGTGCGCTTGGGGCAGGAATGTGAGAGGAGAAACACTAATTGAGTTTTGTAATAAATTTCAGCTAGTAATAGCGGATACCTTGTTTGAGAATCAGATAAGGAGGAGGTAAACTTGTAATAGGCCGGCTAATACGGAAGATTTCCGTTACATTACAACATGGTCGGACAGAAATGCCGATATCAGATTCTGCAATGTAAGGCATACCCAGGAGCAGATAAAGACTCAGATCACAATGTAATAGTGATGAACAGTGAACTGAAGTTTAAGAGATTAGTCAGGACAAAACAATATCCATAGAAGTAGGGCCGGCCGAAGTAGCCGTGAGGTTCTCGGCGCTGCAGTCTGGAACCGCGAGACCGCTACGGTGGCAGGTTCGAATCCTGCCTCTGGCATGGGTGTGTGTGATGTCCTTAGGTTAGTTAGGTTTAATTAGTTCTAAGTACTAGGGGACTAATGACCTCAGCAGTTGAGTCCCATAGTGCTCAGAGCCATTTGAACCATAGAAGTAGGATACGGAAGTACTAAGGAATGACGACGTATGCTTGAAGTTCGCTAAGTCTGTAGATACAGCAATAAAGAATAATCCAGTAGCAGCACAGATGAAGAGGAATGGATATCTATAAAGTGGACAATCACAGAAGCTGCAGAGAAAAACATAGGTACAAAGAAGGTGACTCCAGATAAACCATAGGTAACAGAAGAAATAGTTCAGCTGATAGATGAAAGAAGGAAGTACAAAAATGTTCATGGAGGAAGTGCGAGTAAGATAAGACGATATGGCTACATGAAAAATGTGAAGAAATCGAAAAAGAAATTATAGTTGACGGAGTGACCCAGCATATGTTGTTGTTGTTGTTGTGGTCTTCAGTCCTGAGACTGGTTTGATGCAGCTCTCCATGCTGCTCTATCCTGTGCAAGCTTTTTCATCTCCCAGTACCTACTGCAACCTACATCCTTCTGAATCTGCTTAGTGTATTCATCTCTTGGTCTCCCTCTACGATTTTTACCCTCCACGCTGCCCTCCAATACTAAATTGGTGATCCCTTGATGCCTCAGAACATGTCCTACCAACCGATCCCTTCTTCTGGTCAAGTTGTGCCACAAACTTCTCTTCTCCCCAATCCTATTCAATACTTCCTCATTAGTTATGTGATCTACCCATCTAATCTTCAGCATTCTTCTGTAGCACCACATTTCGAAAGCTTCTATTCTCTTCTTGTCCAAACTATTTATCGTCCATGTTTCACTTCCATACATGGCTACACTCCATACGAATACTTTCAGAAATGACTTCCTGACACTTAAATCAATACTGGATGTTAACAAATTTCTCTTCTTCAGAAACGCTTTCCTTGCCATTGCCAGCCTACATTTTATATCCTCTCTACTTCGATCATCATCAGTTATTTTGCTCCCCAAATAGCAAAACTCCTTTACTACTTTAAGTGCCTCATTTCCTAATCTAATTCCCTCA
Organism: Schistocerca serialis cubense; assembly: GCF_023864345.2. Taxonomy (NCBI): domain Eukaryota; kingdom Metazoa; phylum Arthropoda; class Insecta; order Orthoptera; family Acrididae; genus Schistocerca; species Schistocerca serialis. Next base: position 447,200,700 of record NC_064645.1, read on the forward strand.
GCATCACCCGACTTAATTAGACTACATTCCATTATCCTTGTTTTGCTTTTGTTGATGTTTATCTTATATCCTCCTTTCAAGACACTGTCCATTCCATTCAACTGCTCTTCCAAGTCCTTTGCTGCCTCTGACAGAATTACAATGTCATCGGCGAACCTCAAAGTTTTTATTTCTTCTCCATGAATTTTAATACCTACTCCGAATTTTTCTTTTGTTTCCTTTACTGCTTGCTCAATATACAGATTGAACAACATCGGGGAGAGGCTACAACCCTGTCTTACTCCCTTCCCAACCACTGCTTCCCTTTCATGTCCCTCGACTTTTATAACTGCCATCTGGTTTCTGTACAAATTGTAAATAGCCTTTCGCTCCCTGTATCTTACCCCTGCCACCTTCAGAATTTGAAAGAGAGTATTCCAGTCAACATTGTCAAAAGCTTTCTCTAAGTCTACAAATGCTAGAAACGTAGGTTTGCCTTTCCTTAATCTTTCTTCTAAGATAAGTCGTAAGGTCAGTATTGCCTCACGTGTTCCAGTGTTTCTACGGAATCCAAACTGATCTTCCCCGAGGTTTGCTTCTACTAGTTTTTCCATTCGTCTGTAAAGAATTCGTGTTAGTATTTTGCAGCTGTGACTTATTAAGCTGATAGTTCGGTAATTTTCACATCTGTCAACACCTGCTTTCTTTGGGATTGGAATTATTATATTCTTCTTGAAGTCTGAGGGTATTTCGCCTGTTTCATACATCTTGCTCACCAGATGGTAGAGTTTTGTCAGGACTGGCTCTCCCACGGCTGTCAGTAGTTCCAATGGAATATTGTCTACTCCGTGGGCCTTGTTTCGACTCAGGTCTTTCAGTGCTCTGTCAAACTCTTCACGCAGTATCATATCTCCCATTTCATCTTCATCTACATCCTCTTCTATTTCCATAATATTGTCCTCAAGTACATCGCCCTTGTGTAGACCCTCTATATGCTCCTTCCACCTTTCTGCTCTCCCTTCTTTGCTTAGAACTGGGTTTCCATCTGAGCTCTTGATATTCATACAAGTCGTTCTCTTATCTCCAAAGGTCTCTTTAATTTTCCTGTAGGCAGTATCTATCTTACCCCTAGTGAGATAAGCCTCTACATCCTTACATTTGTCCTCCAGCCATCCCTGCTTAGCCGTTTTGCACTTCCTGTCGATCACCTTTTTGAGACGTTTGTATTATTTTTTGCCTGCTTCTTTTACTGCATTTTTATATTTTCTCCTATCATCAATTAAATTCAATATTTCTTCTGTTACCCAAGGATTTCTACTAGCCCTCGTGTTTTTGCCTACTTGATCCTCTGCTGCCTTCACTACTTCATCCCTCAGAGCTACCCACTCTTCTTCTACTGTACTTCTTTCCCCCATTCCTGTCAATTGTTTCCTTATGCTCTCCCCGAAACTCTGTACTACCTCTGGTTCTTTCAGTTTATCCAGGTCCCATCTTCTTAAATTCCCACCTTTTTGCAGTTTCTTCAGTTTTAATCTACAGTTCATAACCAACAGATTGTGGTCAGAGTCCACAATTACAATTTAAAACCTGGTTCCTAAATCTCTGTCTTACCATTATATAATCTATCTGATACCTTCCAGTATCTCCATGATTCTTCCATGTATACAACCTTCTTTCATGATTCTTTGTATTGAGGAACGTAGCCACTGTAAATGATTGCTGGAAGAGGTGGTCACGACAATAAGCAATATGAGACACAGTTGGCACCACAGTAAGACGAGACTAACTGTCACAAATTGGTTACCTCAAGGGCACCTCTCAACATTCTGAGATCAAATGCTATTCGTTTTAATGTATCTTGCAACCATTCAATGCAAGATATTTTACAGATAATTTCGCCATTGGTCTCCGAATAATGATGCTGCTGGTCTTTGCCCGTGTCAGACACCGGCACCATTTTTAATAATCAGATGTTTTACCAATCCTACAATGACGACTTGGCCTCCCGGAGAAATTATATGTGTAAACTAAAAGTTAAAATAAAAATAGAGGTGCAGCTCGTCATAGGTGATTGACGAGGGCCTCATGACGATAGCCTGCTCTTCAGCAGTCGCCGATTCGATGCCCGCATCCCAGTAATAAGCTCAAAGTCTCCCAATACATGATTATTCATATGACCGAAAAGTACGGGAGGAAATTAAATAGTATTTACATATGATCATACACTACTATTGCAGAAGATTTCAAAGAGACAAATATCTACAATCGATAGTGAGAAAAGAGCAAATTATTTACCTGGTGAATTACGACATTTAAGTTGTAACGTATACGGATGTTATTCAAGGTGACAACTATATGAACATCTTTTTATGTACCACTCTTCGGACTGGTCTGATGCGGCCCTCCACAATTTCCTCTCCCGTGCCAACCTTTTCATCTCAGAGTAGCGCTTGCAACCTACGTCCTCAATTACTTGCTGGATGTATTCCAATCTCTGTCTTCCTCTGCGGTTCTTAGCCTCTACAGCTCCGTTTACTAGCTTGGAAGTTATAGCCTGATGTCTTAACAGATTTCTTATCATCGTGTCCCATCTTATTCTCATAGTTTTTCATATATACGTTTCTCGCCGATCTCAAATGATGCGACTTTCTTCTGTTTCGGGTCTCCCACATGTTTCATGCTGTGCTCCCATCATACAATCTTGTAAATTTCTTCCTCAAATTAAGGCCTCTGTATGATAGTAATAGATTTCTCTTGGCCAGGAATGTCCATTTTGCCTGTGCTAGTCCGCGTTTTATGTCCTCCGTGCTCCGTCCGTCAGGGGTTATTTTGATCGCTACGTGATAGAACTCCTTAACTTCGTCTAGTTCGTGATCCTCAATACTAATGTTAAGTTTTTCGCTGTTCTCATTTCTGCAACTTCTTTTTATTTTTGTCTCCCTTCGAATTACTCTCATTCGATATTCTGTACTTATAAGACTGTTGATCCCATTCGAATGTTCTGTAATTCGTCTTGTCTTTCCCTCAGGATAGCAATGTCATTAATGAATCTCATCATTAATCTCCTGTCGTCCTGAATCTTGGAAACAGTCTTGAGCTTTTCTTTTATTGACATCATTGCTTCTTCGATGTTGGTATTGAACAGTAGGGCCGAAAAACTGCATATCTGTCTTACACACTTTTTTAATCCGAACACTTCGTTCTTGATCTTTCACTCTAATTATTATCTCATGGTTCTTGTACGTATTATACGTTATCCTCATTCCCTAAATCATACCCTTGTTTTTATCAGAATTTCAAACATCTCGAACAATTTTGTATTTTCGATCCCTTTTTCAGGCCGAAAAATCTTAAGAATGTGTTTTGATCTTTTTTCGGTCTTGCTCTCATTATCAACCGCAACGTCAGAAATGCCTCTCTGCTGCCTTTATCTTTCCTAAAGCCAAACTGTGCTCCAACTAACAGATGTTCAAGTTTCTTTTCCATTCTTTTTATTGTTGTCAGAAACTTAGATGTATGAGCTGTTTAGTTGATTGTGCGATCTATAAATTCTGATTCCAATACTGGATCCCTTTACTCTTCCCTGTCGACTCCTGATTCTTCTTCCATCAAACAGGTCCTTCCCTCAAAGAAGCCTTTGCCGTATCTTTCCACATATCCACTCTCTCTGTCTCCTCTGCTTATAATAGTGGAATTCGGATTGCAGTCTTCATGTTATCGTCCCTGCTTTCAGTTTCAGCGAAACTTTTTTTCACTTTTCTATATGATGTGTCAGTCCTTCTGACAATACTTTCTTTTCGATCGCTTCACATTTTTCATGCACCTAAATTGCTTTGGTGTCTCTTCACTTCCTATTTGTTACGATCCTGAGTTACTTGTATTTCTGTATTCATAAATTTCCTCAAATTAAGGCCACCACCACCCTCCACATGTTTCTGTTTCCCTCTTTCGTTGATCAACTGAAGTATTTCTTCTGTTGTCCGCGTCTACTTCGCAGTTAGCTACCTGTACCAACGTTTTCTTTCCAATTTCTGTGACTGCACTTTTCAGAGTTATTAATTTCTCTTCAACTGAACTGCCTACTGAGCTATTCGTTATTGCAGTATCTACAGCCGCAGAAAGTTTCAAGCGTATCTCTTCATTCCTTGGTACTTCCGTATCCAATTTATTTGCACATTGTTTCTTCCCAACTAGTCTCTCAAACTTCAGTATATCCCTCACCGTCAAAAACTTGTGATCTGAGTCTAAATCTGCTCTGGGGTACGCCTTACAAACCTATGTCTTGTTTCGGAATATCTGCCTGACCAGGACGTAATCTAACGGAATCTTCCTGTATCTCCAGGTCTTTTCCAAGTATACTTCCTCCTCTTGTGACTCTTGGACACAGTAATACTAACTGATATTTCTAGAAGAACTAAATTAGTCTTTCTTGTCTCTCGTTCATACTACCAAACGTAATTGTCATGTAATCCTTACGCCTTCTCCCTCTCTATAACGACACTTCAATTCCCCATGACTATTAGATCTTCATCTACCTTTACGTACTAAATTACCCGTTCAGTATTCTCATACACTTTCTCTATATTTTCGTCCTCTGGTTGTGACGTCGACAGGTTTACCTGAACTATTGCTGTCGGTGTTGTTTTGGCGTCGATTCTTATGAGAACAATCGTATCACTGAACTGTTCACATTAACTTGCACTGCGCCTTACCTTGCTACTCGTAACACCTCCTACTCTCTTTGTACCACTTTCTTTTACTGTTGATATTGCCCTATATTCGTTAAACCCGCAATCTTTGTCTTCTTTCCATTTCGCTTCACAAATCCTCACTAATTTAGATTGAGATTTGGCATTTCCCTTTTCAGATTTTCTAGCTCCCCTACCACATTCAGTCTTTTATATCCCGCGCTCCCACTCGTGGAACGTTACCCTTTTGTTGGTTATTCGATCTCTTCTCATGGTCACCTCCCCTTTGACAGTATCGGGGACTAGTACACAGTCGCGGAGAGATCACAATGAAAGTTTTCGGTTTTAGGCCACATGTCATATCGATACAGATTGTGAGTCATCGGCGAAATGGTTTCCATTGGCTTGTGCATCTTCAAGCCGTGGATCATTGCTGATTTTTCGGCCCTTTAGGGACAGTTTTTCAACCCAAGGGCAAGACAGTTCCCTGAACCTCTGTCCGGTCCTCCGCTCTGTTTGACAAGGTAATTGGGTGGAGGAAGGTGACTTCTAATGTCGGATGTCTTCGGCCACTATTGCTGATGATTTTTATTCGAAATCTAAGCACTGGCGAGGTTCGAACCCGGGACTGATGTTGTTTTCAATACTAGTCAAAGACTCTACCCCAGTACCAGAAGTGAATCATCTGACACTCGCAAATTTAGATAAATGTGAAAGTATTCATACTCGAGGAACGCCATGAGAATTTATCGATTTGTCAGTCTCTTGCAGGAAAACAGAATGTACTCAATGCCCAAGTTGTGGTTTGCGCCAGAGAGATGAGCAAGTTTAACCTGCATTAAGATTCACACTACAGAAATACCGTTAAGATGTTCAAGATGAAAGCAAAATTATCTGATAATTTGCTGAAAGCAGTCAATAGATAGGATGTCTTAGGGGCTTTACATGATGGTAACTGTGTATAACAGTTGCACCCATTGTTAAAAATAAACTGTTTTATTATTCACGTTACGCGATATAAGAGAGGATTAATCAATTAACAAATATGGAAGCAAGTCCTCAAACAAACTTATACTGTGCTGCAAATATGGTTCAGCATCAGAACCAGTTCATTGTATGGACACACAAAAATTCCTATTAAACAGCCTTTTCAGTATAAATCTCTTGACTGGTAATTTAAGTAAAAGCAGTGATAACCTACTTTACAATAAGAAAAGCTTAAAAAATCCTAACTAAAAGTGAAACTTATGCTAGACATCGTTAAAGAATCACGATGTAACCACAATTTTGTCCTCAGGAAGAGAGTCCCCTAAAAGCTTTCTAATTGCTATTTTCAGCCGCTGTTGTTCGCCCCTTCTGTACAGGGCTGGGGAGCAGAAGATCATCGGGGAAAGGTTAAAAAAAGGGCCTCATGTTTGCTCAATCTAAAGGAAACTAAAAAAGGTTGGCCATCGTTGTTCTCTACCATGCGTTCACTGGACAAATTTTTGAACAGAAATTCAATGCAAAATTTCCACTAGTTTACATGGTGGAACTTAATACGGTGGGTGCTTGCAAATTGCTAAAAAGCTCAATACAACACCAGGCTTCAGGGCATAGTTGAACAGCATTAATTAGAAAATTTCCAGGACTTTTCACAGAAATTAAGTACAACTACCCTGAATGATTTTGCTACAGATGCATATTGAATTGTCTATGCATCCACATATAACAAAGCAAATTGACGGTGGGGATTACAGAAAAGGGAAAGGTTGCTGATTTGAAACACACAATTTAAGAATTTGGTCCCTGTGAATTCTTTATCCAACCGCTGGAGAGAAATACATTAAAAATAGCTAGAACCTGGACTGCTAGGCAAATTTCAGAGGGAAACAACGTATTATAAATATAACCGCATTAACGGGGGCTAAACTTATCCCCTACAACCGCTTTAGAAAACGGGTACAAACTTAATATTAAATATGTTGTACAGTTGTTCCCACTCAAAAACTTTTGAACCTTATCTAAGGTATTGCTTTCCTTCCCTATTTATTAACTCCATTGTTTTCTTTAGATGTTTGTGGAATATACTAGGAGAAAAATCCTATATTAGTTACTGTGCATCATGATTGGAAAATTCATTTATCACAGAACAGGCAAGTATTTCTCTAATTTCTGCGTGTCGTATGAATACATTACATGTAGGCGTAGTGCTATCTTATGATGCCTGAGTAGGGTAGCAGCAAACTGTGTTTCTCCACGCTACGCCTTTTTGTCGTAGCCCTGAAAGTGCCGGCAGAGAAGTATGTGTATTCAGAGGAAGCTGGAAGCTACATAGGCAGTCCCAGAACACTTGGTAGGACCTGCGAAGCCAGACCATTCGCAGAGGATGAATTTTCTGATAGCACGCCACGCTCAGTCAGTCGCCTTGGACAGTCGTAATGCTGGCATTACCCTCTTCCTCACTCTTAACTAAACTCCTTACTTCCAATGTGGAACAGAAAAACTCTACCACATGTGTCCACTACACACACACACACACACACACACACACACACACACAGAGACCTGTAATAATTAGAAACCACAATTTTAGCCTATGTCACCCGTCAGGAAAACGATGAAATTTATATACAGAAATTACCTTTCATTCAAAATTACTGCACTGGCAGTTAACAATCTCAGTACCGAGAAGGAGCCGTGCGGCATTACCGAAAGTCGCTCGGAATGTTTGTACAAATGAAATATTATGTTTATTCAAATTTCAAGCCTGTCGCATAAGAATGGAACTAGTAGAGCCACTGTGACGATCCAAGTACGGATGGCTTTAAACACTCGCTATAACGGTAGTGAGCGTTAGTTAACTTTGAGATTGTGCGTGGTGAATTGATGTTAGTCGAGAATGCCGTTATCAGTACCTCATTGAATTTGACCGAAGCCGTGTAGCTGGGCTACGAGATGCTGGATGTTCCTTGTGCGTTGTTGCTGAAAGACTTGGCAGGAATGTAGCCATTATACATGATTCCTGGCAGTTGTGGTCATTAAAACGTACGGTCGCGAGAAACCGGACGGCCAAATGGTACTACCGACGGGGAAGAACTTCGTGTTTGGCGTATGACTCTGGCGCATCGTACCTCATCTGCAGCTGTAATTTTAGCAGCAGTTGGCATAACAGTGACATAAATGTTATAAACCGGTTACTTCAAGGACAGCCCTGAGCTATGTGTCGTGTGCTATGCGTTTCACTGACCCCAAACTATCACCATATCCGTCTTCAGTGTTGTCAAGCGAGAGCACAATGGAGGGCACAATGGAGGTACGTCGTTTTTTTCTGATGAAAGCTGCTTCTGCCTCAGTGCCAGTGTTGGCCGTGCGTTGGTTAGCACGAGGCCAGATGAGCGCCTGGAACCAAGCTGTTTTCGGCCAATACACAATGGACCTACAACTGGAGTAAAGATCTGGTGCGCAGTTTCGTGCGACAGGAGAACCACTCTAGTGATTATCCCACGCACTCTGACTGCAGATTTGTACGGCAGTCGAGTGATTCGACCTGTTGTAGCAGTAATTCATGAACAGCATCCCAGGTGATGTTTTACAGCAGGTTAACACTCACCTGGATACTGCTGTTGCTCTACAGAGTCTCGAAATGTTGCCTTGGACAGCTTGACCACCAGATGTGTCTCCAGTCAGGCACATGTGGGACATCATCGGATGACACCTCCAGCGCCATACACAACCTGCGTTAACCGTCCCTTATTGGCCGACCAAGTGCAACAGGAAAAGGACTCGAACCCACAAACTGACATCCGGCGTCTGTGCAACACATTACATGCACATTCAACATTCTGGTGGCTACACCGGTTATTAACGTACATTTGAGATTTACAATGGCTTATCTGACGCTTACATTAACCTTTCTATTTTAATAATTTATGTCACGTACAAACGTATTCCTGATTTCCATTACTATATGTTATTTACTTTTCCGCGTTGACTTTTTTCCTTCAGTGTGTATAAGCAATAAGTAATGTGATAGGAACGTTATTTACTCGTGAAAAAATAGTTTACAGAGGGTACCACCTATTTTCTAAAATTGCAGTTGCAGTTGTGATTTGCTACACTGTTTCTCCCACAGTGCATAAGAAGCCTCCTACTGGGCTTCAATACATGTTATGTGACGTTACAAGTAGCAAATGGCTATCAGTACACGACCGCACTGCTTCTACAGTGACGTTAAAGGAATCTGCGAGGATCAGAGGAAAGCGTAAATCGTTCAGCCTCGTCGCTCCAGGAAGGCGGATGCCTCGTGCGATAGCGTGCCTCATCGAGGTGAAGCAATTGTGCTTCGATCTGCCGCCAATTTAAATAGCATTCTCCGGGCCTCTGCCATACCATAAATTATACAAGCATGGGAATGTTCGAATATCGATTATCAATTTTGGAGGCACGCCTCGTTCACTTAATGATGTTTACGCTTTGGGAACAGCGACCGCAATTGCGTTATAAATGTGTTCTGATCAGAGAGACATTACGTAAGGGCAATAATGTCATTAAAAACTGCCGCAGCGCGATGGGGCGTCGCACCAGAGGAAGCATAACAACCGCTGTCAGACAGTAGTCATAGAGACTATTACAGATCTTTTGACGCACAGATAACATTAGAGCTTCATTTTGTCGTGGGAAATAGTATCATTATCCAGTGAATTGTTTTTCTAGCACCTAAAAGAGTGATAGAGTGCTAGCATTTCATTACCTCTCCTAAATAGCAGCGATAAAGGAGATTATGTCGTTTAGTTTTTCCAAAACCAAAACATATATTTCCTCATTTCTGGTAAAGCAAAAAAAAAAAAAAATTATCACATAGCTTCTTAAATTTTAGAAAATAAAGGAACGAATAGATGTGATTTTCATTCCAGCTTAGTTTATAATGTAAAATACCTGAAGTAAAATATTTCTATTCCGTAGTGGTTTGGAAACATGACTTCTACTCAAAACTGAGAATATAGTTCTTTACACACTCAGATTGGTTTCGGGAAACATCCACACAAAATTGAGTCAACAACGATTTTTCAGGGAGGTTGGGATAAGGTTGGAAGCTGCTCATGATAAAGCCACGCTCATAAAATACAATACAATAGAATACACACAGAGTGCACTCTTTCACGCATTGGGATTGCTTGGAGCTTAGGAAACCATGAAAGCGTGTTCATATTACACTTCAGCAAGTAGATGTAGAAAGTAATGAACAAGGTAACTTTACCAGTAAGTGCTAATCAGTGCCGTGTGCGCACATATTCAATTGATTATGTGGAAAGCAAACATGTGGTCGCCTCTGAGGCTGGTAGTAATACAAGCTACATGAACGGATATTTTGGTCTGTAAACTAATAAGATGTGGTCTACTGTTAATCGTCACCACCCAAAAACTTAGGTAATAGCTGCCATAGAAGTGAACAAATTGGTTTGACACAGCAGCAACTTTCTGCTGCTCATGAGAACCAAGTATCACAAGACACTCCACTTAATCAATGGAGTGCGCCACTGTCATTCCGTTATCCCAGCGGCACCCACGTTACTAACTGACTATTGCGGATCCCAGAACCCAATCCAGTTGTACGTTGCCTAACGACTTCCAAGGACAACGTAAGTTTGATTTTCAATATTTCACTTAACTATTTACCGAATTTAAAAATTTAAATGTTGCCATAATCTACTGATTAAGATGTATACTCATAAAATAAAATTTAACACAAGTAAATCAAGCATTACGGTTAGAAACTGTGTGTTCGTCATGAGCCAGTGTAACTGACAACGCACACGTCTACGGACTCTGTTCTTCAAGTATTTGAGAATGAGATCACTTAGCGATTTCCAACTAACATTGAAACCTATAAGAAATATTTTGTTGCTGATACCGCCCTTACGAAATGAAGAATAGAAAAAAGTTTACCTCTTACTACATTTCAGTTGTTCATGCAGTTAAACTTCGGCATCAGACATGACGTTTTAATTTAATGTTTCTTTACTACGACTCCCTCGACAACACGTTTTGTAGAAAGTATCCAATTATACCACTCAATGTACTTGCAAAACTATATCGCTGTATGTAACATAATTCAGGAGATACTAGGTCATAGCCAATAAGATGCTTACAAAAAAGAGCTTCTCCTTAAAACGGATCGCAGCTAAACTTCAACATCAGGCATGGCGTTTTGATTTATTGCTTCCTTACTACCAACTCTGTTCACATCTCACTTTCTAGACAGTGTCTATATGTGTCACAGAACGTAACAAAACACCAAAATTATAGTACTGAGAAGGTGATTAGTAATTTTTGACCATCACGACATTTCCACCATTTCATGCGAGATTCATTACTTGCATTTGATTTTAAAACGAAACCTAGTCTTCATTTGGTTTGGTTTCCAGCACACTGGGTGACACAGTTGCCAGGGTATCAGACCACATGGTGAGTATAGTATGCTGCCTACTCCTAGGCATACATCGATTTGCTTTACTCATACAAATAGTGATTTCTACCTTAATGACAGGGATTAGTGCTTAGATTATATATTTTTCAGTCCCAGTGTGGTGCTTTCTAAAAATAAAACCTAATCCAAGTCTGTTTCAAATTACCAAGGAAATACAGGTAGAACACACTTTGTTAACGGATGTAATCTTCCTAACGCCGTGTTCTGCGTAAACTTTTCTTGTAAATACTGATTGCATTCTAAACTTCATTGCATTGTCGCAAGACGTTTCCGATTTACCGTTGAATGACATATTACCGGTCTCTAATTTCAGGGTTACTACCTTCGTCAAACATAATTTTAGACACTCTCTTGTGTATACATTTCTCTGTTTATGTGCTGCAAGTAAACTACACATGATTGATTAACATATAATAATGAAGTACCGGGTATGTTCACTACGATAAAAGTTATTTCCGTGGGTACTTACAAATATTGTAACGAAGTACTGTATTTCAGGCCCTCACAGAACGAGGCGACAGAGTCTATATACCTCTTTACATGACCTAACAGACCCCAGCTTTATACTCTTCATCAAATGTCGGTGGATAATTTGTTCTGTGGAAGCGTTCTTCAACTGTCTCTATTTCTGCAGAATTCTTCCTGTCTTCAGTTTCTGTGCAACCTTAATTTCAATACAGGATAACTACTTCTGCTCTTTCACAATTGTATAAATGTTAGATTGGATGTGAAACATGTCTTAGTTATCCTTTCTGCTACTTCTCATCGTATTTGTCCCTATGTTTTAGATATAATGCTTATTCTGTGCTGAATATTCTATGCATCCTTTGCAGTATGTTTTCTAAATGTTTCATAAATTTTGGCAGAGGTAGAAGATAAAACACAAAAGAAAATAGGTCTATGAGAATTGACTAGGAAGGGAGAATATAAAATTTTATAAAATTTACTGAATGTGTGCCCTTTGGAAAGGTTTTCATATAATGCTATCTTGCTTTTTTAGCAAAATGAATGGTTCTGCAAAACTAATTTATCAATTCCAAAAAATATAGTAATAATACAATACTGTTATATATGAATCAGATCCCCTGTCTTCGTAGTATCTTACACAGCAATTCATGACCAATAAATATTAAAATCATTAATATTTGATTTATTTTGTGGCTAAGAGTACTAAATTCAACATAACAATGATTTCCAACTTCAACTTTGATTCACACTTTAATTCTTCTAGTTATAGACATTCATTCACGCTATACATTCTACCTTGTGATTAAATATCTGCTTGGGGTACAGCAGATACTGCAGAATTATTTTCAACATTTCCTTACTTATGAAATGATTAAGATTAATGGGTCTGATGGGATTTGCTTCAGATAATCTCACGTTAAATTCATTAGGTGTACCACAGTTTGCTTATCTGCAGCCTTAACAGTAATCCACTTATTTTATACCCCAGCAAACAAGATTAAATTATTTTCTGTGTCAACTAAAGTCCTCTTTCTCCCTTACATCAAAATGCTTTTGATGTAACGACGTCTTTACGGATTACATTACATGCAATTAATCTCCATCTTTTATAAATTTGTGACTCTGTATACTGATTCTCTTAAAGAACTGCTGAATTAATTTTAAATTAAAAGTTTTAGTAATGTCTTGTTTTTTAATAAAATGTCTTTGAAGGTATCCTTTTCCACCGAATTAATCAAATTTTGTTTTTAATTATGTCACACTGGTTTTATGAATATAAATTTATGTGAAGAGATCACCAGTAGAACTACATATTATAACAAGACGAATCTAAAAAATTGTGTACAGTGCATCCATTCTAATGCAATTCCACTAACAAAGCGCGCGGCATAAAGTAACTAGTAATTTAAAACGTAGTTAATTGTGTTTTGAAAACATACAACTGGAAGCTTCACTCTTACATTAACTTCGTAACTCTTAACAAATTTCCTTTAAATAAATGAAATTAAAAATAATTATTCCTAAAAACAGCTATAAAACATATTAATGTAAAAACTTCCAGATAATTAATAAGTAAATTTTTCAGAATAGACATGACATAGGAGTCTACGAACGTATACAAAACCAGAAATTGTAATAGCAGGCTTGATGAAAAATACAAAAGACTATAAAATGATAACTTAAAAATTAAAGCCATCAGAATACTTGTAAAGAAAAGTAGTATAGTTAGAAAATACGAAATACAACATTCAATACTATAAAATAATAGCATTTCAGGTTTTTAAACTGAATCTAATGGAATATGATTTGTTTCTCCTTAGCAAGGAGCAAAGTAACCTACCGCTTAAGGAATTCAAGTTATAGTATAGACACAAATAGCCTGTGATGTGTGAAAGAAATTATATTGAAACTAATAATATGAAATAGTTAAAACAACAGTCTTAGCTCTATGATTACCGCCGTTTCCGACGACATTTCTAACGACACTGGCGACGTGAACTCTCTTGAAAGCTAGATTATCGTATTGCTCTTGTATGCTTCTATTGCTGTAATGTGCTCATTGAAAATTCCTGTAATTTCCGGTTACTACAGGTGGTTAGACTCGCGGCGCTTAGCGTTCGACCTCGGTGTCCTAATTCCCATCTCTCGGCTCCTGCAGACCGCAACTGCCGAACGGGCTCCGGAATGAGCAGTAATTGGCGAGGGCCACCGGGCTTTGGAGCTCGAAACGGCGCACGCACGCGGCTGCAGCGTTCCCACGCAGGTCGCACGCAACGCTCGCTACGGGCTGCGATCGCTCTTTTAATCTCTCAGATGCAAATGTCCACCCCTGCAGCCACGTCCCTGGTTTCCGGAGCTTAACTTTATCCACCTGAAAATGTCTTTAACTGGTTTGAGTCATTAGGCACGGATTAGGCTGCGCAAATTTTATATTAAGGGGTCACATGAAATTTCAGTTAGGGAGAACAGTAACGCACACTAATATTGATTCTAAGAAAGTATTGTCAGTCGGAATAGTACTTAAGACTTTCGGTCAATTACTTTCCACAAAACCTGTTAATGTGGCACAAAGAGATAGATGCGAACAAAAAAATAATAATTAGATTCGTTTAAGAACAGACGATTCCACACTTTGTAGCCTATGTTAGTTCAATTATTTTGGGTACATGATCACATCATGATGTGATAAAATAATCTGCTTTTCGGCTGCTATTGGAGCAGCCAGCGTTAATCATGGTACTACTTGTGGTTTATGGTTACTGTTTTGCAAATATATTTTGGGCCTATCCCTCCACTTGAAACATAACTCGATGTCCTGATGATAATATGATTTCTATTGGGGATTTCACACGTTGGTACCCAGTGTCGTTTTATGCTTAAATGTGAAGTGGGGAGACTGGATGTAGCTCTGAACAACAGGAGTTTAAAAATACAGTTAGGTATACGAATCAGCTACAAGCTGACTACGAATCAGAGACATATTAACTTTGGACGAAAATGTAGTGTAAGCCTTCAGCAATGACACTTTAAACAAGGGATTTCAGTTAGACTTGGTTAAGAAATTCCGTAGGAGACATTCATAGTTTTTAGGAGACAGGTTGTCACCAACCAAGAGACAGGAATATGGAAGGTAAGGAGAATTGGAATTGGTAATAAATGATGAGAAGTTCTTGTTAAGAAGCTTTTGAGCTAGTACATAGAAGACATAGCGAATGAAACTATAGGAAAACAAATAAATGTGCTAAGGGAACGGATATCAATGCGAAAGTTTTCACATGACTTTGTCATTGTGAATTTTATGTAAATAAGACATGGACAATATTAAAGGAAAGGTTGGCACACTTTGCGGAAGACAGCTGGTATGGAAGGGACGTAGAATTGTAGAAAGGGGAGAAAGGGATTTGTTAACGTCGAAGTGGGAAAGTACTCGATAGTGAAAGAAGTGAAGTAATCTTCTTGTCTAAGTAGTGCACAGTTTTCAACTTAAAAGAGGTCCCGTCTTTCAGTGGTTTATACTAAATGAATATTGTTGTTAGAATTAATTTTCTGATGTGAGATGGGGAAAAATAATGTTTATATCGTTTGTACGACTGCAGCTGGAGAGGGAGGGCTGTTTGCTGCCTGTACACATAAGTTGTGATACTCAGTGCTGAGCATTGGCTTTTGAACAAGGTTGCATAATTGTGTCGTGTTGTTTCTTAAAATGCGCTTAACTGTTGAATAACACGTATTCGTGATATAAATTTATTTTGCTATGAAATTTCGCGATGTGTGTGTAGGTGAAAGTTCACGGACAAAGGTGCAACTGAAGCCCCAGTGAAAAGTGTTCTTCAGAATTTAGTTAAAAATGACGTGAAACAGATTCAGTTTTAGACAAGAAACGTGCCAGACAAAGGCCAGTTTTCTCGATGCAGGTCATTCGAGATATTAAAGCAGTAAACCTTCGCAAGCATTATGCCCCACAATGCAGACAGGGGACTACTGAAATCTAATCCGTGCCATGTGCATGTTATCCATGAGCTGAATAGTGCTGATTATGTCAGAAAGGTTCAGTGGTTCAGTAGTTTAAGAACGTGGATTACCGGTAATCCACACACTTTCACTGAGTCTCCCCCACATTCACAAGAATTGGTGTATGTTTTGAGGTTTGAAAACGACTAATAATAGTACTTATTGTTATGAACTGTAGATGCAGACGTTTACTAAGACATCGTCCAGCAGTTTATTGCCATACTGGTAGAGGATGAAAGTGACTGCTGGTAGTAACGGGATGGCGTCACTTACCACACAGCTCAATCTTCTATGGAGATGCTACACGATTGTTATTGTGAAATAATTATTTCGACAGAATTGTGGCCACCATGATCTTTTGATCTTTGTAGTCCAGAATTCTTTCTGTGGTGCTCCCACCAAAATACGCAACGAGCGAAGTGGTTTGTGCTGGACACTCTAGTCGGTAAGTAGAGGCCATGCGGTAGACTTCCGTTTAGGGACCGCTTGATGAAGATCTGAAATGTACGCCGTATATAACGATTTTAATAAATCTCGATTCTGCGAGGAATGCAGAGAACAGTGTGTAGAACGTGTAAATTGAATTGGGCCTGTAATTACTACACCGTATTTCGTATACCAGGATCATGTTACGTACTTTAACCGTGTTACGTATGACTGTGAAGGACTATATTTCTGAGACACCTCGTTAGGAGTTTATGGCTTTAGCACATTCGTGGTTTATGTATAAACGAAAAGCCATTCGCATCCGGGTCAACTGCGGATACTCCCTTAGCAGCACAGTGAACTTGAGCCAACTTTCTAATAAACTTCACAGATTCATCTCAAGAACTACGGATTCATAACCTGACTGATATTTCCGTGCAGGGTTAAGGAGATCTTTAGAACACGTCAGGTGGGTGAACAGTTACAGAATATGACATGGAACCGCTTGAGTGCCAGTTTGCAGAAGGCCAACGATGTTTACGCCATTCAACGCTCCACGTATTGTATACCATGGTACCACAATATTGGCTGCTAATGGCAAGATAGGGAGGCACTGGAATTATCCAGTGGCGAGCGCAGCATGAAGCTACGGACCGTAGTTGAACTGTGTAACCTCCCCCTCACTTATCGACCTCAATGCTCAATGACAGTGAAAAGTTAAACCGCGTGTTTTTTTTTTTTTTTTTTTTTTTTTTTTTGGTCATCAGTCTACTGACTGGTTTGAAGCGGCCCGCCAAGAATTCCTTTCCTGTGCTAACCTCTTCATCTCAGAGTAGCACTTGCAACTTACGTCCTCAATTATTTGCTTGACTTCCTCTACAGTTTTTGCCCTCTACAGCTCCCTCTAGTACCATGGAAGTCATTCCCTCATGTCTTAGCAGATGTCCTATCATCCTGTCCCTTCTCCTTATGGGTTTTCTCCACATAATCCTTTCCTCTCTGATTCTGCGTAGAACTTCCTCAGTCCCTACCTTATCAGTCCACCTAATTTTCAACATTCGTCTATAGCACCACATCTCAAATGCTTCGATTCTCTTCTGTTCCGGTTTTCCCACAGTCCATGTTTCACTACCATACAATGCTGTACTCCAGACGTACATCCTCAGCAATTTCTTCCTCAAATTAAGTCCGGTATTTGATATTAGTAGACTTCTCTTGGGCAGAAATGCCTTTTTTGCCATAGCGAGTTTGCCTTTGATGTCCTCCTTGCTCCGTCCGTCATTGGTTACTTTACTGCTTAGGTAGCAGAATTCCTTAACTTCATTGACTTCGTGTCCATCAATCCCGATGTTAAGTTTCTCGCTGTTCTCATTTCTACTACCTCTCATTACCTTCGTCATTCTCCGATTTACTCTCAAACCATACTGTGTACTCATTTGACTGTTCATTCCGTTCAGCAGATCATTTAATTCTTCTTCACTTTCACTCAGGATAGCAATGTCATCAGCGAATCGTATCATTGATATCCTTTCACCTTGAATTTTAATTCTACTCCAGAACCTTTCTTTTATTTTCATCATTGCTTCCTCGATGTACAGATTGAAGAGTAGGGGCGAAAGGCTACAGCCTTGTCTTACACCCTTCTTAATACGAGCACTTCGTTCTTGATCGTCCACTCTTATTGTTCCCTCTTGGTTGTTGTACATATTGTATATGACCCGTCTCACCCTATAGCTTACCCCTACATTTTTCAGAATCTCGAACAGCTTCCACCATTTATATTTTCAAACGCTTTTTCCAGGTCGACAAATCCTATGAAAGTGTCTTGATTTTTCTTTAGCCTTGCTTCCATTATTAGCCGTAACGTCAGAATTGCCTCTCTCTTCCCTTTACTTTTCCTAAAGCCAAACTGATCGTCACCTAGCGCATTCTCAATTTTCTTTTCCGTTCTTCTGTATATTATTCTTGTAAGCAGCTTCGATGAATGAGCTGTTAAGCTGATTGTGCGATGATTCTCGCACTTGTCAGCTTTTGCCGTCTTCGGAATTGTGTGGATGATGCTTTTCCGAAAGTCAGATGGTATGTCGCCAGACTCATATATTCTACACACCAACGTGAATAGTCGTTTTGTTGCCACTTCCCCCAATGATTTTAGATATTCTGATGGAATGTTATCTATCCCTTCCACCTTATTTGACCGTAAGTCCTCCAAAGCAGTTTTAAATTCCGATTGTAATACTGTATCCCCTATCTCTTCTAAATCGACCACTGTTTCTTCTTCTATCACATCAGACAAATCTTCACCCTCATAGAGGCTTTCAATGTATTCTTTCCACCTATCTGCTCTCTCCTTTGCATTTAACAGTGGAATTCCTGTTGCACTCTTAATGTCACCACCATTGCTTTTAATGTCACGAAAGGTTGTTTTGACTTTCCTGTATGCTGAGTCTGTCCTTCCGACAATCATATCTTTTTCGATGTCTTCACATTTTTCCTGCAACCATTTCGTCTTACCTTCCCTGCACTTCCTATTTATTTCATTCCGCAGCGCCTTGTGTTTCTGTATTCCTGGTTTTTCCCGGAACATGTTTGTACTTCCTCCTTTCATCAATCAACTGAAGTATTTCTTCCGTTACCCATGGTTTCTTCGCAGCTACCTTCTTTGTACCTATGTTTCCCTTCCCAACTTCTGTGATGGCCCTTTTTAGAAATGTCCATTCCTCTTCAACTGTGCTGCCTACTGTGCTATTCCTTGTTGCTGTATCTATAGTGTTAGAGAACTTCAAACGTATCTCGTCATTCCTTAGTACTTCCGTATCCCACTTATTTGCATATTGATTCTTCCTGACTAATGTCTTGAACTTCAGCCTACTCTTCATCACTACTATATTGTGATCTGAGTCTATATCTGCTCCCGGGTACGCCTTACAATCCAGTATCTGATTTCTGAATCTCTGTCTGACCATGAGGTAATCTAATGGAAATCTTCCCGTATCTCCCGGCCTTTTCCAAGTATACCTCCTCCTCTTGTGATTCTTGAACAGGGTATTCGCTATTACTAGCTGAAACCTGTTACAGAACTCCATTAGTCTTTCTCCTCTTTCATTCCTCGTCCCAAGCCCATATTCTCCTGTAACCTTTTCTTCTACTCCTTCCCCTACAACTGCATTCCAGTCGCCCATGACTATTAGATTTTCGTCCCCCTTTACATACTGCATTGCCCTTTCAATATCCTCATACACGTTCTCTATCTGTTCATCTTCAGCTTGCGACGTCGGCATGTATACCTGAACTATCGTTGTCGGTGTTGGTCTGCTGTCGAATCTGATTAGAACAACCCGGTCACTGAACTGTTGACAGTAACACATACTCTGCCCTACCTTCCTATTCATAACGAATCCTACACCTGTTATACCATTTTCTGCTGCTGTTGATATTACCCGATACTCATCTGACCAGAAATCCTTGTCTTCCTTCCACTTCACTTCACTGACCCCTACTGTATCTAGATTGAGCCTTTGCATTTCCCTTTTCAGATTTTCTAGTTTCCCTACCACGTTCAAGCTTCTGACATTCCACGCCCCGACTCGTAGAACGTTATCCTTTCGTTGATTATTCAATCTTTTTCTCATGGTAACCTCCCCCGTGGCAGTCCCCTCCCGGAGATCCAAATGGGGGACTATTCCGGAATCTTTTGCCAATGGAGAGATCATCATGACACTTCTTCAATTACAGGCCACATGTTCTGTGGATACACGTTACGTGTCTTTAATGCAGTGGTTTCCATTGCCTTCTGAATCCTCATGCCGTTGATCATTGCTGATTCTTCCGCCTTTAGGGGCAATTTCCCACCCCTAGGACAAGGGAGTGCCCTGTACCTCTATCCGCTCCTCCGCCCTCCTTGACAAGGCCGTTGGCAGAATGAGGCTGATTCTTATGCCGGAAGTCTTCGGCCGCCAACGCTGATTATTTATCAAAATTTAGGCAGTGGCGGGGATCGAACCCGGGACCGAAGACATTTTGATTATAAATCAAAGATGGTACCCCCAGACCGCTTGTACCTAGTGGAAATTTGAGAAAAGCAACCGTCAGCGAAGTTAGTCTATCCGTAAAGAGGGAGGGATGGGTTACATCTTAATTGAAAGGAATAATGCAAATGAAATTGGTGAAAATTAATTACGAAAAAGGGTACAGTTAATAAAGAAAGTAAATGTGCGGTCGTTACGTTAACAATTAACTAGCGATAATTAGATTTTTGAGATTTGGGGAAAATTACGGCCGCCAGTCCTATCGACAATTACTATAGTAACTGAAAAAGAAAGGTTATTGCACATATAATTAGCACTAAAAGCGTGGCAACTGAAGGTTGACACGTGTTGTGTGAAAACTGAATGTTTGTCAGAAGTAATAAATTTTGCTACACTCTGACTTAATTTAGCAAAAGAATTAATAAAACTGGAAAACTGAAAGCTAATTTAGTGACTGAAATTAATAGTGAGCTTTGTTTCTGAAGCACATCGAAATTCAGTAAAATACGGTTAGTCTTGGGCTACCTCAACAATCATTTCAAAAGCTACTTGAATCTACGCAATTTAGAAATAAGAGATTTAACTTTGAACTTGAATTAAATGATTCTTAACAACTAACAATAGTAAAATTTAGTACGTACCAAGGTGAGCTGCAGTCACAGGTAAGCTAAAATACGGTAACAAAACTCGCACTCTTAATTTGTGCTTGTGTAATCTAAATATTGTATCCAGCTATGAATACCTCAACTGAACTTTGAAATGAAAGCAGTGAAATCGAATGATATTACTTTAATGCTGGCGTTTGAATTTCAACGACACTCGGGTTCATTGTGGAAAAGGAAGGGACATATTGCAATTGGGACAATGAGCAACAAAGGTTCATGCTAAGTTACTGTAATTTTGTGAGGCAAATGGAACAATTTTAAAAGCTGAGTTCTGTCATACAGTTCTTAAACTTTACGTGCTTCCAGTCTTCCTTGTTGGTTGATTGAAGGTTTGAAGACGTCGGTCGAGGAGGTGGCGACAATCACTCATTGTCGGCCGTAGCTGTTGCAGAAGCTGGATGTTGGCGCGCCTTCTTCTCGACACGGTCTCCAGCCGAAACGGGCTCTTGATGTGTGGCAGCTAACGCTTCCCGTCCGCGACACCATGTTAGAAACTAACATAGCAAGTCGAGCGCAATTACATGCTGCCAAACCCTGAAAGCACGGCAACTCGCGGGAGCCACACACAATACACCTGCTCCACTACCCTACTCCCGCCAGACTCTCGTCTCTGCTTGCGCTCCGCGCGGCAGAGTTGACACTCTCAAAGATCGTAAACACTTTGGTTCTCCACACGACCTATCGATGTAATCGTTCGATAGCACAGTTTTCCCTGGGCAAGACCCAGCGCAAAAATACAAATAATATTTACAAAACAAACCAATTATACATCGACATAAATAATATATATATATATATATATATATATATATATATATATATATACAAACAGTAAAACAATAACGATATATAAAGAGACAAAGAGACAGAAATGTCACACCTTCAGGTAGCAAAATAAGGAAAAATCTATAGTACAATAGATGGAAATAGAAGGATATGCATTTCCGGCGTTACAACTGCTTACAAGGCAACCTCCCCATCGCACCCCCCTCAGATTTACTTATAAATTGGCACAGTGGATAGGCCTTGAAAAACTGAACACAGATTACTCGAGAAAACAGGAAGAAGTTGTGTGGAACTAAGAAAAAATGAGCAAAATATATAAACTGAGTAGTCCATGCGGATGATAAGCAACATCAAGGATAATACAAGTACAAGAGCGTCGTGGTCCCGTGGTTAGCGTGAGCAGCTGCAGAACGAGAGGTCCTTGGTTCAAGTATTCCCTCGAGTGAAAAGTTTAATTTTTTATTTTCAGTTTATGTAACAAACTATTATGTTTTCATCAGTTTTTTGGGCGTGATTATCACATCCGCAAGAAAACCTAAATCGGGCAAGGTAGAAGAATCTTTTTACCCATTCGCCAAGTGTACAAGTTAGGTGGATCGACAACCAATTCCTGTCATGTGACGCACATGCCATCACCAGTGTCGTATAGAATGTATCAGACGTGTTTTTCTGTGGAGGAATCGGATGACCTGTGACCTCGCGATCAAATGTTTTCGATTCGCATTGGAGAGGCACGTCCTTTCAGCTACTAATCGCACTGTTTTGCGGTGAGGTCGCAAAACACAGACACTAAACTTATTACAGTGAACAGTGACGTCAATGAACGAACGGACAGATCATAACTTTGCGAAAATAAAGATTGTAAGTTTTTCATCGAGGCGAGACTTGAATCAAGGACCTCACGTTCCGTAGCTGTTCACGCTAACCACCGGACCACGGCGCTACTGCGCATACAGTCTTCTTGATGTTGCCTATGTTGCACATGGACTACTCAGTTTGTATATTTTGCTTATTTTTTCATAGTTTCACACAACTTCTTCCTGTTTTCTCGATTGATCTTTGGTCAGTTTTTCAAGGCCTATCCACTGTGCCAACTTATAACTAAATCTGAGGAGGGTGCGATGGGGAGGTTCCCTTGTTAGTCGACAAGCAACTGACAACTGTGCTACAGTGGTGTTCATACAGAGCAGAGAAATGGTATGGATAAAAAAGGAAAAGTTCATTATATCTACAACAGTTCCAAAAGTTGAAATTTCGTCAGAAAGGAATCAAAGGAATTTCGCAGAAATAGAAAGAATAGGCAGATGAAATATTTTCGTTTCGCCAAGACGAGTCAGTAGCGTGTGTGGCGTCGTACACGCTCGTCAGTGAGGACAGTGTACATGGGGAGTACAATGGTGACTACAAGTGCTTAACAAGTAAAAGTCATACTGAAACAGTTGTGAATCCATGTGTCCTTGTCGGACACGGAGCCACAAATCCCGTCTCCAGTGGAACATAGTAGAGGACGCTCCTTGTCCGAGGATTATATACCTGGAAGATCATCCGCAGCTTAATAGAATAACTATTACCTACAGATTTTGAATAAATCCACAGAAACATGACTGAGTAGTGCATAAGAAAAACTGCAGATATTCAAGGGAGAACAAGGCACACATGTAACAAAAACTGGTGATTGCACGCTTCACAGCTACTCTTTAAAATTTACAGGATGTGCATGATAATGACCAACTACATTATGCACATCAATCTACATGCTGCGTATATTACAATGATTTCAAGGAAAGCAGTGGATTGTTGCAAATCTTCAAACAGTGCTACAAAACTGGAATACGAGCATAATGAAATTTCAAAAAAAGCGTCAACTTGAAGATGCGCAGCAACTAAGGAATCGTCCTGAAAACATGTAAATGATATAAATAAGCGTATCGCATCGTTCAGTAAGGAATTTGTTGTCGTCTCGGATCAGTCTGAGTTTGAAGAGGAAATGCATATAAAAAGAACCCTGCAAATTAAACGTAACAAGAGAGTTGTATCGAGATGAAGTACCACATTCGTATGGGATTATCCCGACTGTTAATCTGGATGGTAAATTGGCTGGAAAGTTATTTATTGTGTTGCGAACAGCTGGACACTATGATTCTTTTTCACATGCGTGATTTCCCAATATTTACGTCACAGCAAGGAAGAGTGGAAAGATGTAGGTACGACAAGTACAACTGTGAGTTGAGCACTGCTTTTGGTTAATAGCTGGTCAAATAACAGGCTTTTACTTCAGTCCTGGTTTGCGTATAAAAATCATACTCCTCTAGAGCAAACTATCCCTCTTGAAAAGTATGTGACATTGCAATTCATACGACCTCTGGATATTTGCTTTTGCCGTGCCTATAAAACATATCATCGCGCGATCTGCAGCTACCCCTTACAGGAATTCTAGTTTCACGATCATTTCCACGACAGACTGTTTCGCATTCGGTTGCATGCCATCAAATTCCATCAGTTCTCTTCTCCCCGTTGCAGCAATGTTATTCTATAGGCACTCTTTATGAGTGAATACGTAGATGAACATCTGAACGTCCTGCACGGTTTGTTTCTTCCAAGAAGTCGATGGTGCGAACGTTTGTGACCAATGTGACGCGCCATTTTTCGTTCGGTGTTCATAGAGGATGATAATGGTTTCTTCAAACATTTCTTGGACGTCGACGTCGTCCAATTTGTGCAGTGTAATGCATACATCCCATAGAAGGTTGGTCTCTGCGCCTCTTGGACACTCACATTCTGTCGCCCACTTGATGCACATGGTGCGTCATTAGCAGCTAATATTTTTCCTGTCATAACTGTTAACATTACACTTACAAATGAGCGTTACTAAATACTGAACTTGCCAATTCGCACTCAAAAGTTTCATTGTGAGTGTTCTGCTTCGATGTAGCAGAGTGGAAAGATCCATAATATGTCCTGCAGTCCTTGTAAAAATGGGAACATTTAAGTATACTGAGTTGACAAAAGTCATACTATACCTCCGAATATAGTGTCGAAATTCTTTTTGCCGTGTGTAGTGCAGCAACTCCAAGTGGCATTTAATCAAAAGTCGTTGGAAGACCCCTACAACAATATTAAGCCCCATATATAATCGATGGGATTCATTTCGGGAGATCTGGGTGTCGAAAAAATTGGTCTGAATTGTCTTCAATTTGCTTCAAACAAGTCGCGAACATTTCTGGCCCGGTGACATGGTGCATTGTAATTCATAAAAATGATATTATAGGTTTCGGAACGTGAAGTCCATGTACTTGTGCACACGGTCTAAAAGTAGCCCAACAAAAGCATTTCCAGTCAGTGATGCATATAAACACAGCCCGCGCCATTTTGGGGCCACTACCAGCTTGCACAGTGCGTTGTTGACAACTTGGGTCAACGGTCTTGTGTGGTCTGCGTCACACGCAAAAAGTACCATCAGCTCTTTACCAACTGAAATTAGGAATCATCTGCCCAGGCCACGGTTTCCCAGTCGCCCAGGGTCCACCATATATAGTTACGAGCCCAGGAGAGGCGCTGGAGGCTATGTCGTGCCGTTAACGAAGGCACTCGCAATAGTCGTTTGCTGTCATAGCCCATTAACGTCAGATTTCGCCGCACTGTCCTAGCGAATACGTTCGTGGTACGTCTCACATTGATTTCTACGGTTATTTTACGCAGTTTTTCTTGTCTGTTTGCAGTGACGCATCTACGCAAACGCCGGTGCTCTTGGTCATTAAGTAAAGGCCGTCGGTCACAATATTGTACGTGGTGATAGGTAGTGGACGAAATGTGGTGTACTCGGCACACCCTTAACACTGTGGACTTTGGAATATTCAATTCCCTAACGATTTTCAAAATGAAATGGCTCATGAGTCTAGCACAAACTACAATTGCCCTTTGAGAGTCTTTTAATTCTCTTCGTGCGGTCATAATCACATCGGAAAACTTTTCAAGCGTATCACCTGAGTAGAAATGACAGCTCCACCAATGTACTGCCCCATTATACTTCGTGTACACGATATTACCATCGTCTTTGTACATCACTATTGCTATCCAATGAAATTTGTCAGCTCAGTGCAGTATTTGTGGCAAAACAAACGAGGGAATGGGTCCGTAAAGGGCATGTTGCAGTAAGACAAACTGTCATCACGTTATACTGAAATGCACCTCTCGTATGTTAGTCGTCATAGCTGTTAGGAGAAGAAAAGGGGAAAAAGAAACAGGAAAGCGGACTAGAAGATGCAGGAAAAGGTGGAGTATGACTTAAAAATGAAGTGGTAATGTTGCAATAACACTCGCTCTTGTCACACACAGTAAACTGCCGTTTCCGACATGATGCACCTGCGTCACAAAGGACGTGTACTAAAATGCCCTCGGTGAGAAAATCGCCTATATCTCTATAGTTGTCCCAAAGTTGTACTTCTCTGAAACTGCGTTGAGGTAATAAAACAAAACTGGCATTAATCATGTTAAAGAAGGCTTTCAACTGTGGAATTAGAGGAGACTGTTGAATATCAGGAGAATTGTTCGAGCAAGGATAGAAGAAATTACGCAAGAAGGAAAAATGGCTGACAAAAAACACTATGGAAAAGGAAGGTTAGGGTTCAATGTCTTGTCGACTACATGTCGCTAAAGACAGCGCGAACCGGATTAGAGAAGGATTGGAATAAAATCGAAAGTGGCTTTTAAAGTGAAACGTCCCCTTAGAACAATTATACACGACTGTCCTTAAACTGATATACAATATTTTTTAGCGCAACGCAATCTGACTTTCAAAAATCCCTACAAAAGAATGGCCCTGACTAACATTAAACTACACCTTTCAGAAATCACTTACCTCACAAAAATCTTCATTACTCGAACTACTGCAATACAGCGAGCGCCACTATTGCCAGCTAAATAAAAGATTCAAACTACGGAAGGCACTAACTACTGATAGGGATAGTTAGGAAATGAAAGATATTAATAGAGAACAAACAATGTATTTACCTTTATAGTCATAATATATATAGCAGTTCATGACAAATTACAAAACTCCGCCATCTCTCTCCCCACATCCACCACTGCTGGCGGCTCACCTCCAACTGCGCAACGCTACGCGCTGTTCACAGCCAGCTGCCTAACACTACAATGGCGAGTATTACAACAATGCAAAGGAGCCACAACAGCACAGCCAGTGATTTTTATACAGAGGTGGCGTTACCAATAAAAAAAACCTAAACATCCTACTTACATAGCCCCCATGCTCCCCACAAAAAATTTTACAAATTGTTTTGGGCAGTGGCCACTAACGATTTGAAAAAATTTTTCATAATTACAGTAACAAAGAAATCAAATGCACACACTTATTGATACAATGTTGGTCAATAGCTAAACTTTCTCACAGTCCATAAAGACAGTCCTAATCGTTCATCACAGTAACGTTGCAGTGTTTTTCTCAAAGTCTGAGCAGTAAAAGAAAATGCACACGGAAGTAGTGGATTTCCATGCAGTCTTTAAGAAGTAGTGTTGTCCTTCCAATGGAAAGACAGTGCTGACTCTTGACATGCAGACAGGTATTGGTCCACAACAGAGCAAACCCACAGCAGAGTCAGTCGACGTTTTGAAGAATATTGGTAGTTAGGTCATCACAGAGCAGACCCACTGTAGTCCTGGTAGAGATTATGGTTTTGGTGGGCCATGAGAGGTGCAGATCCACTGCAGTCCTTGTAGAGATAATGGTATTGGTGGGTCATCAAAGGTGCAGTCCCACTGTAGTCCTTGTAGAAATATTGGTACTGGTGGGTCATCAAAGATGCAGACCCACTGTAGTCCTTGAAGAGATGATGGGATTGGTGGGTCATCAAAGATGCTGACCCACTGTAGTCCTTGAAGAGATGGCCAGCAGCCATCTGTTGTGACTGTGCAGGTGCACAATCACCACTGAAGAGTCTTGCGGATAATATAGCAAGTCCATAAAACACCACTTGTGCACTCACAAAGTTTTTGGAATTGTCCTTAGAACCAGCAATGCTGTTATCCAGTCCCTTGCTGAATTATGAACACACGTGCAAACACTATCAGTCCCTACTTCTCACATATTGTCCACATACTATGACCAACAGAAATGTATGCAGTGAAATGAATGCTTACAAGTTACTTAGTTTGATAAACTGGTGTCAATTACAATTTTATAACATGAGAATACAATTACAAAGGAACAAAATACATCATCAAATAACATAACAGTACAGATAACTCTGTAGTAGTACAGGCTTTACAAAAGAATCGAAATAACATATACATCAGTGTTACAGGAATTGGCGGTGGTAAAGTGTGGAAAAGAGCCAAAAAACGAAGAATCGTATTTTTTTTGTTTCTGTAATCCTGGCAGGGTCGCCATATGAAACGTCCCCTTAGAACAATTATACACGACTGTCCTTAAACTGATACACAATATTTATTAGCGCAACGCAATCTGACTTTCAAAAATCCCTACAAAAGAATGGCCCTGACTAACATTATACTATACCTTTCAGAAATCACTTACCTCACAAAAATCTTCATTACTCGAACTACTGCAATACAGCGAGCGCCACTATTGCCAGCTAAATAAAAGATTCAAACTACGGAAGGCACTATCAACTGATAGGGATAGTTAGGAAATGAAAGATATTAATAGAGAACAAACAATGTATTTACCTTTATAGTCATAATATATATAGCAGTTCATGACAAATTACAAAACTCCGCCATCTCTCTCCCCACATCCACCACTGCTGGCGGCTCACCTCCAACTGCTCAACGTTGCGCGCTGTTCACAGCCAGCTGCCTAACACTACAATGGCGAGTATTACAACAATGCAAAGGAGCCACAACAGCACAGCCAGTGATTTTTATACAGAGGTGGCGTTACCAACAAAAAAAAAACCTAAACAGCCTACTTACAAAAGGAGCGATCCTAGCTTTTTCCTTGAGAATTTTATAGAAATGATGGAAAAACAAACTTTTGCTGTATGGACAGGGTTTTGATACACTGTTGTCCCAAATACGAGTCCAATGTCACCTCAGTCAGTGATAATGTGATTTATACATACAAGTCAGGATATGTAGACTACAGCAGTTACGTTGAAATGAAGGACTAAACTTGGAACACTGCATCAGGATCGATGATCGAAACCACATCAACATTTCCTATTTCCTGTAACAGATTAACCTCATTCATCTCATTTAACGACTTGATTCTTCCTCTTTAAAAGAATATGATTATCGACACAAAACTTTTTAGGTCAAGGGGTGGCAATGGCCAGCAAGAATCCTGCAATTCTAGTCTGTTTTCCGAGTCGATAAAGCCAACCATGAGACGTGGTGGGTGGGGGGGGGGGGGGGGGCTCTCGCCTTGGTGATTCTCAATCTGTAGAGAAACCATGAGATAGGCCTGTGACAGTCAGTGGTCTGAAGCAATAATGAATATCAAAAAGACCCCTAGTAAAGGGCAATGTAAAATTTGTCCTATCAGTTCGGGGAACCCAGGTACTTGAACAAATTCACGTTTCCTATCCAGCCAAAGTCAAAATCTTAAATCCTCGCATTGCCCCCTTCAAACAACAAGATATTATATTTTATGCATATTGACTGTTAATAACCATTGCTCACAGACATCCATTAACTTGTGCATTAGATACATGACATTGTACTTAACCAGAGCTAAAAGTATTTGATCATGGGCAAACAGTAATGAATGTAAATGTAGATGCTGTAGTGCCCACCCAATCTTCTGCGTGTCTGTTGAACTAATCAAAAACAATATCTAAATAAAACTTCAATAAGATTTATACTAAGATTATCCTTATTTTAATCCATTACATGTCTTAAGTCTTTCAGGTATCTTACCGTGAACCTTTAAAACTGCCTCGCATTGGTGGTACATCCTTTTCACCTCTATTATTGCATCATCCATTCCAACGTTTTCCATTGCTGTAAAAAAAAAAAAAAAAAAAAATCTTCCTTGACGCAGAATCATAAGCTGTTTTTAGATCAACAAACACGACATGCATAGCTTGATTTTTTCGATCATTTTCTGACTCATCTGGCGTACACAAACGATGTTATCACGTAAGTTTTCCAAGCAGAAAACTTTTCCGATCTGTTCTTTACCACACTGCTCAGCAGCCTACTCACCAAAGCCATTACATTACTGAACAACGCACTCGCCGAAGTCATTACACTTTTTACCCTATCGTTAGTAAGATCTCTCCTGATATCTTTCTCACATATGTCGGTAATGTACGATGTCTTCCATTCTGGGGTACTTCATCACCTTGAACTATTTTATTCAAAACAGCTACTAGTGCTGCTACTACTTTAGGTCCTCCACACTTGAATAATTATGTTACTACACATACCTCCAGGACCGGCTGATTCCCCATTTTGTGGTTTCTGAAGGGCCTGTTAAACTTCATCGCCAGCCACCTCTTCCACAAGATAATGTCCAGTCTAATCTTCTTGAAACTCTCCCCTGTGCCCTGTAGAAGAGCTTTAAAATGTGTCTTCCATATGTAAATGGCAAAGATCCCTAGCTACTCTTCTAATTTTAGCAGGAGTTCTCACTTGGCGTACAAATCGCCGATCGTCTGATCCACTGCTGCACTCAACCACGGTTCTACATCGCCACAGTTCTTCCCAGACGACTCCACTTTACCTTAGAAAAACCATGCTTTTCACTTCTCTCTTAAGTGATTTGTAGTGCTCTGTATAGTCCTGTCTTGTAGAGCTAAACCCTTACTCCTAAATCGTTTTCATTCTTTAGTCCTTTCTCTTATGGTCTGAGTCATCCACTCAGCACTCTTTCTTCTTCACTAATCGATAAAAGTGTGAAGTGGACATAGCCTACAGGATAAGTCAAGCCAGGGTACCTATTAGCCCATAAAATGTATCTTTTGGAATCGGCATTTATCCAGACGAACGAAGACAGTAGTGCTATGTGCTGTGGTAGAAAGTATTCAGACATGTGGCTCGGAGTGTTGGATATTGAACAAAAGACATAAGGAGATAATGGAAGGGTTGGGGTGGAGCATGTGAACGATCGAGTGAGGACTGGAAATGTAAGAATATATATGGATGCTGCAGAACTAGTGAGAGATATGATTGATGCACGAGTATTCAGATCAAACGGACAAGTCCGATAGATGGAGGAACAATAATAGCCGCAGTATATCTACTGACTTGTGCTGGACAGAAGGAGACGAGGAACGGCGTAGGCAACTTGAAGGGGGACTATACCCAAAGCCATGGAAAGGAGGGGTCTATCGGAAGAAGACTAGCAGGACAGAAATTTGTGCCATCTTAGATCTGTCAACTACTGATGAGTGGAAACACATGCAAAGCCAAATAAGTAAGTAAATTTGTGAATATTATGTACTGAATTTTTTTCTGCAGAGGAGGAGCTGACTTGAGGTGGGGGATTTGGCGAATGCTGGACGATGGTTGACTACAGCTGAGTGTGAGTAAATTCCTCTGAAGAGCGACGGTTTTTTTTCTTTATTATGATTTTAAAACCCGTAGAACAGGTAGGCTGGCAGCAGCACAATTCACCGCTCTTCAGCCAAAGATAGTACAATGATAAAAACAGAGGAGAAACATGACTTGGAACTAAACGGCGGGTAAAAAACAGTAGACACATGAACATAAAAAAAACATCAAGCCGTTCACACTCGATCACAATCCACACTACAAACTGTTGACACGAAGCACAAACACTGAAGATGTCGATGGCATTGGTGAACGATGGAGTATGACGGTGAACACTGAACATTAAACACGACGGCACATACGAGACACTGATGGCAATGATCTCCAGCGCGCGATTGTCCACTTAGCGTGTGCGAGTCCAGGGACCTGCCAAGAGGGGAATAAGGGTGAGGTGGGGAAGAGGGGAGAACAAGGACGCCAGTGGCTGAGGAGATGGGGGGAGGAGGAGAGGGACACAGGAGGGGAAGCCCAGGGGAGGAGTGGGTAGAAATGGAGGAGGGAGGGAAGAGGGAGCGAAGGGAGGGAGGGTGCCCAAAGGAGCAAACACAGGAAGAGGGTGGGAGGATCAAAGTTGGTAGGAGGGGTAGGTGGAGGGGAGGAGGACATCATCAGGGAGAGGGAGCTGGCTGAAACCACCTTGGGAGAGGGTAAGAAGGGTGGAGAGATGGAGACCGGGTGGGACGTGAGAATACAGGCGCGACAGTGGGCGCGGGTGGGAGAGGATGGGCGAGACAAGCGGGTGAGGAGGATCGAGCTTGCGGGAGGTGAACAGGATCCATATCCTTTCAAGGAAAAGGAAGAGGTGGGGGAACGGAATGAGATCGTACAAGATCCGCGTGGAGGAGGGGAGACAGATGCGATAGGCGAGGCAGAGAGCGTGGCGCTCAATCATTTGAAGGGATTTATAAAAGGGAGGGGGGGCGGAGATCCAGGCCAGATGGGCATAACAAAAGATAGGGCGGATGAGGGATTTATAGGTGTGGAGTATGGTGGAGGGGTCCAGACCCCACGTATGGCCGGAAAGGAGCTTGAGGAGATGGAGTCGGGAGCGGGCCTTGGCTTGGAATGTCCGGAAAGGGGGGTCCAGGAGAGTCGACGGTCGAGAGTGACGCCAAGGTACTTAAGGGTGGGGGTGAGGGCGATAGGACGGCCATAGATGGTGAGATAGAAATCAAGGAGGCGGAAGGAACGGGTGGTTTTGCCTACAATGATCGCCTGGATTTTGGAGGGCTTGACCTTGAGCAACCACTGGTTGCACCAAGCGATGAACCGGTCAAGATGGGATTGGAGATGGTGTTGGGGCAAGGGCAAGGAAGGCGGTGTCATCAGCAAACTGGAGAAGGTGGATGGTGGGTTCAGGTAGGGGGAAAGGACGGAGCCTTGGAGCACACCGGCGGAGGGAAAAAAGGTGTAGGAATCCGGTTTATGGATGGTGATGTAGGAAGGACGGTGGGAGAGAAAGGAGCCGATCAGACGGACGTATTTAATGGGAAGGGCAAAGGTCTGGAGCCTGAAGAGGAAGAGCGACGGCACAAGTGGATGGCGACCTAGTATTTAATATGTAGACAGTCTGTTGCAATTTCAAGATTGTTAAACATGGCTGCAACAACAGCTGTTGAAATTCTTCTCGGTTAAAGATGACAGCCAAAAACAGTTGCAGGATAAAAATTTATTAAAATTCTTGACCAAGGTTTCGGTACATATAAATATACCTTCATCAGAAGTAAGAAATCCTGAACAGGAAGACACTTTCATTTGAAAAGCCTGAGCATCGAAAGCTTTTTTTTTGTTTGGGTGGTGGTGCTGAAGTCTGATCAACTTCGTTGATTTTTACTTCTGTAGGGAATGGAGAGGGAAAAAATTTTCTCTGTATTTATTTATTCTTCTTTCAGCTTTAGTTTGGGCACACAGAAGGGTCCTTTAACTCGCTGCTTTTGGTGTGTATTTCAAAACATGTGTGTAGAAGTGCTAAAGGACTATATGTCCTTAAATTATGGAGAATTACGTAGGGATATCAATTATGGAGGCTCAAATACTATCGCCTTCGGCACTTTACATTTGTGGTTGCGTAAGGGTTCTACCGTACCTACTGTGGTGAGTTGTGGTGTACTGTCACGTATCATGTCCAACTTCCGAAATAAGTTTCGTGCCTTCTCCTTGACCTTGTCTAAGGGGTAAGATTCACATGAGGCTCGATGAATGTCATGATTCTGGATCCACCATTGGGCTCCAGTGATCCATCGTAGGCATCTGCTTTGTACAACCTGTAACTTCTTGTAGTTAGTGGCACACGTAGTACCCCAAGAGGTCGACCCATACAAAATAGATGGTTCGACTGTGGCATGGTACAACTGGAGTTTCGTGCGTTGGCTGAGGTATGAGCTCTTCAGAAACGGGAGGAGAGATCCCAGCATTTTGAGGCCAGACGTCTTCTTCTCCATAACGTGATGACTATACAGCAGTGTGGCGTCCAGATGCAGTCCCAGGTATTTTACAGTTGTTGCCCAGGGGAGTGGCTGGTCTGATATCCGTAGGCGTCCATTGACGATGGGTCTCCGACGTGTGAAGACAATAACTTTGGTTTTCT
Source organism: Schistocerca serialis cubense (assembly GCF_023864345.2). Taxonomy (NCBI): domain Eukaryota; kingdom Metazoa; phylum Arthropoda; class Insecta; order Orthoptera; family Acrididae; genus Schistocerca; species Schistocerca serialis. Next base: position 447,234,338 of record NC_064645.1, read on the forward strand.
CTGCATTGACCGTTATTTTGTTCCTGTGGGCCCAGTCTTCCACTAAATCTAGTTGGCGCTGCATCTGTGTGACGAGGTGGTCCATTCTGGTGCCTGCAGTCAGGAGCGCTGTGTCGTCGGCATAGAAAGTGGCAGTAACATGTGGCACCGTCGGGAGGTCGTTTAATATATAAATTAAACAGCAGTGGAGATATGACCGATCCTTGGGGAAGTCCTTCAAGGACAGGCCATGTTGTTGAATTCTTGTCATCAATGCGAACATATAATCTGCGAACCTGATGAAAATTGTCAAGAAGTTTTAAATAGCAGTCTGGTAGTGGAGTGGTACGTCGGAGCTTGACGATCAAGTTGCGTCGCCATACTTTATCGTAAGCCTTCTCTATATCGAGAAAAACTCCAATAGTATGTCGTTTCTGGTTGAAATTGTCTTGGATAGATTCCATGATGCGCAGTAGTTGTAACTCTGCCGATAGCTTCGCCTGGAAGCCTAACTGCTACGGTCGGATGATGGTGTGTGCCACAAGGATGTCCAGCATGCGTTTCAGTAGGACACGTTCCAGTACCTTTCCCAGCGTTGGCAGTAAACTTATGGGTCTGTAGCTGTCAGGGTGTGAGAGCTCCTTGCCCGGTTTTGGTATTGGCACTATTCTGGCAATCTTCCATGCCTCTAGGAAGTATCTAGTCCTGAGGCGGCTGTTCACTATCCGGGTGAGAAGCACAACAGGCTTTCTCAGTAGGTGTTTCAATTCCGTATTGCTGATTCTATCTGTTCCAGGTGAGGTGTGTTTGCTATACTTGATAATCCTCCGAATTTCCTCCGGCGTTGTCAGCCGGGGCATAGTGTTAGTCGGGGCGTCCCGAATGGCTTCCCATTCCGCCCCTGTGTCCACCTCTGCACGGTGCAGTGCATCATCTCCATCCTCTGTGGGGGGCGTAGTCATCTGTTGTTGGTGTGTATCCGCATACAGCTCCGCCTGCGCCAGTGAGTACAAGAGTCCATGGGATCCTCGAATCACCCTTTTGGGGGGCTGTTGCTGTCTGAGACTTTTAACTATTCGCCATTCGTCTTTGGTGCGTAATAGAAAGTTGTCCATTTTGAGTTCCCACGTGTGTTGCTTCCAGTCCTGAACCTTCCGCTGGAGTTCTCGGGTTAGTCTGTGAGTCTCCCGTCTGTCATCCGGATGGCGGTAACGGACCAATTGTTTCCGAAATCGATTGCGCCTTGTCTTAAGTTCCTGCAGTGGTGGTGGAAACTCGTCATAACTGACTTCTGGTTGCAGGTGCTCCGTGAGTGCTCGTTGTTTCGCACTGTTAATCTTCCTCGTGAGTACTGCGACTGCCACATCAATCGCTTCTCTGGTAGTAACAACCTGGGTTGGTCGCACATTGTTGTTGAGGTACGTTTGGAACTGCTGCCAATCGTAAGTTCTTGTCGTCGGCAGATGGGAGTTGCAAAGTAGCCCTCTCTATGAGTCCTAACACTGGTCTGTGGTCCGACGAAAGATCATCCAGCGTCCGCAGATGGAGATTCGGGTTGATGTTCTTGATTATGGCGATGTCTAGAACATCAGGGTCTTGTGTCTGGACGTAAGGTATCCCCGTCGGTTCCCGTAGTCCGTGGACTGAAACATGTAAATTATCTGCCAGTGCAAACAACATATGTCCTTTTGGGTTAGTGTTACGGGAATTCCAGGCAACATGTTTACTATTAACCCAGATAACCCTGACGTCCTTCTGGAAGGACGACGTAACTCACTGTTGAAATTCTTTATTTTTGCGAATAACGCGTTGTTGCAACGGACTGTGACGCATTGTTATATGAAGCAGGCAGAGTCAGTTGCGCGCTGCGACGGTCAGTTTGACGCTGTCCTTCATAGTGAGTGAGAAACTGTGTCTTGAAAATAGGGCCGATTTTATCATTGACGAACTGACTGATCTTGTCATCGATGGGTATGTATATTTTCTTTCATATTGCGTCATTAATTCTGGAACTTGTCATATAATATCTTAAAGAATTAACCTATATTATTTATGGGCTCATATTACGATTGAAAGCTTTCGTCAGTTGTAATTCAATAATGTTTTCAACCGTCCTTCCAGAAGGACGTCAGGGTAATATGTTGTCATTTTGCATTCACAGAAAACGTTGTACACTTATTGAACTTTTGGACATGTTAGAATCAATAGATGAGGAAATACCTAATACTGGTGTGAATGTTACATTACACCCTCCTATAAATACAACCGATGACGTAACAGATGAAGATTAGGGTGCTGAAGAAAATCCAAGTGTAGATAAATTACCAGCAAGTCAGCTCAATGCTGCTGTGCTACATGACCTAAAAGAGAGGGGCGTGGAAGCAACAGGAACAATAAGAGGAAACAGAGTTAAGAATTGTACTCAATCATTTGTAGATAAAATGATAAAAGAAAAAACAGGATCATATGAAATTTGTTCTGACTCAGCATCCAGGATTTACATTGTACGCTGGAATAACAACAATGTTGTTACTGTAGCCACCAACTTTGACAGAGTGCAAGCACTACGCTCTGTAGCCATATTTTCCAGGGAACAAAACAAAAGGATTAGCGTACTTCAACCTAACTCATTACACTCCTACAATACTCATATGGGAGACATAGATGGAACTGACCAAAATGAATCCCTATATAGATGCTCTATAAAAGGGAAAAAGTGGTATTTCCCGATCATTGCACATTTTATATATATTGCAGAGCAAAATGCCTGGTATCTTTACAAGCACTACGAATAACCCATAGATCATCTGACATTTCGTCGTCGAATTGTCACTGCAATTCTTGAAAGTATCAAAAGAGTCACTACCAGCAGAGAATGTCCTAGTAAGAGGGCAAAACTAGATTCTAGATTTGACTGAAGAGAACATTATGTTGTTGAATTACCAACGGACGAGATAACAAAAAAGAAGAAGCAGCTGAAATGTCGAAGTTGACACAAAAAACTACTACTATGTGCGTAAAATGTGACGAACCACTTCATGTTTGTTGCTTTTTGTCTTATCCTACTAATGTATAAAATATGTGTATAGGTTATTTTCTTTGTTTTTTGTATTTATTAGCTGTTTTAGCCCATAATTCAAATTTATTTATGTTTATTTGAAAGTATAAAAAACCAAAACAAGTTTATTGTGCAATGTCATATACTTTAAAAACATGTTCCCTTATTGTCCTGACGTCCTTCTGGAAGGACGCCCATTTTTGGAAATGCTAAATAAAAATAAATACTCAAAATTGTTTTTACTTTCTTCCTTACAACCTTGTGAATGAATGTAGATAAGATATAAATCAATTTTTGAAAAACAAATAATTCAGGACTATCTGGGTTAAGATCCCCTCCAAGGAGGATCTTGTCGTAACCCACTGTAACGGCGTAAAGATCTTCTGGGTGGAGAGGCCCCTTTGGGCTAAGGTAAGCCGCAATACAGGTAATGTTTCCGAGCGTCGTGTGGATTGTTACTGCCGTGGCCTCTAAAGTCTGGAGTTGGGGTAAACGTTCTTCGTGGTGACGAATACAGTTTTTGATCAGAACTGCGGTCCCTCCACCCCGTTGGTCCCGTCTGTCCGTCCGGTAGATGTGCATGTTCCTCAAGCGGAGGTCGGTTGACTCGCGGAGAAGTGTTTCGGAGACAAATGCTACGTCTATCTTGTGGCGATGTAAGAAGTCCGTGAATTCTATTTTCTTCAGTTTCAGGCCGTTGGCATTCCAAATGCAGAAGTTAAGATTCCTCGTGTGATGCCGTCTATCCATTTAGGGTGTTTGAAAAGCTGTCAGTACGCTTTCTACAGGCGAGAGGATAGGCGTCAGCTTCTGCTGGAGGGCGGTGAGTAGTTGAAGAATATCTGTTAACTCTAGTGTAAAGGTAGTCGACCAGGCAGATGATGTCTCCCCTGGTGTTGGCGTCGGTGGATGGGCATGTATTGCTTCGGAGTAAGAGCGCTGTTGTATTGTCTGTCGTAGAGTCACTCTGGGTGCCGGTTGTGGTCGAGAGGCGATTGTTTCCACAGGGAGAGGTGCCGCTTGTTGTTGGGTGGCCGGAATCGCTGCCATGGCCGAGTTCTTAACACTTATAGGCCGTTGTGCGGTCGACTTCTTTGGTGTCCTTCTATTATATTTCCGTAGGAGTTCTTGAAATTTGAGGCAGCCACGGAAGGTCGCTGGATGTTCTTGTTCACAATTGGTGCACTTTGGGGGCTCCGTCCTAGGATGGGTACAATTCGATGATTTATGGGATCCACCGCAGCGGACGCAGCTTCCTTGCATGCTGCAGTAGTTCGCTGTATGCTTGAAACGTTGGCAATGTCGGCACTGGACTGGTCCTTCTTTACTATTATAGGTTTCTATTATCACTCGTGTGTAGAGCAGGTATTTGACATCTTATACCTTGTCACTCTCTTTTTCGGGTGGGAGGGTGACTCGGTACACAGGTTGCGGTATCAATTGTTTCGTCTTCTCGTCGCGTTCCTTAAATTGGTAGACTTGTAGCACTTTGAAGCCTTTTTCCTTGAGGGCATAGTAAAGTTGTTCTTCGGTAACTTCCGCCGGAAGGCGTTTGACAACTACTTTCAGTTCCCTGTCGTCTGGAGCTTGATGCGTAAAATAGGAGAAGCTGTGTTTCGTGAAGAATTTTATTGCACGTCTTTGGTCTTCGAAGGACTCAAAGTGGTATCTGATGCGGTCCTTTGGTATATAGCTTTAAGGTAGCCCTCTAGAAGTCCTTTGAGTGTTTCATTGAGGTGAACGTAATCCTTTGTGTAATAAATTGTGACTGGGGGCACTTTGCGAAGCACATTCTTGTCTCTGTCCACGGCTTCTGCGGCACTAGAAGTTTGTGCCTGTGACTTGTTGGTGGGTGATGGAGGCGAAGCTTGAGGTGCCAGTGGGGCGAATCGGTTCGTCGTGGGGATGGTTTCCGTTCGTCTCTTAGCCGGGTTGGCTAAGTCCTTGGCTAATGCGTTGCTTCTGCGCCGTTTGTTGTGTACGAGCGTAAAGTCCCCCTCTGCGTGTGGGGAGTCGTTGTCGTTTTCTGCTGGAAAGGCCGCTGCCATCTCCGCGTCGTCGATCGTTTGGTGGGAGTGCTGTGATTCGACATCTGAGTCCACAGATGGAGATGCCAGACAGGTGTCGTTATCCTGCTCTTGCGTTTCCCGTGAATAGCGGATAAGGCGTTGTATGTCCTTCAGCGTTTCTTTGTCCTCCTCCCGACATATATCGAGTCTTCTGGCGTAGTCCTGGCGGTCGTCTTCATTGCTGCGTCCACCGTGATGTGATGTATGGCCGACGTCCGAATACGGTTTCATCGTGTGGTGTGTAGTCTTCTGCGGTCGAATAGCGCCTGTCGATCGTCGTTCTATCCTGTCATGAACCGGTGCCGTAGCCTGGGTCGCCATCCTGGGATCCGTCCTGTGTGGAGCGGCCGCTGGAGCGTCCGGCGAGCCAGGCCCAACCGACCAACCAGCGGCCGACTCCGGCGCGTCCGAGGCGGCTGCCCCGGCAGTGCGCGCATCGTCCTCGCTCGTCGGCATCGCGAAATCGGCTGCGCCTACGTTACGCGAGATTCTCGCGCATTACACTAGTGCCCTCTCTCGTTAGATGTTCCATAGCGCAAGATTTATCTGTTTGATACTAGGACACAGGTAAATTGGTTCTATATTTTCTATTTTACATACAAGTTTTTAAATGGTCTGGTATGTTTTATTTATTAAGACAGTAAGTTTGAATTAACACAACTTTTAATAATTTTTGATGCGCTTATGTATGTATTCATGGATTTTAATATGCGCGAGTGTCTGGCACATACAAGTGCCCTCTCTCGGCGAAACCATCTGCCCTAGTGCTTTCATACTCTTGTCTCGATAGTTCATAGGCGAAGTAATGGTGCTAAACTGTTCGCTTTGAACCTGTGCCCATAGTCATGTTGTACAAATGGAGAACATGTCTTAATTACTGACGACGCCTGTGGCACAATTGTTTTATTAATCTCCATTGCATGATGTAATTTTAGTAAGTAACTAAAGATTTTGTGCCTGTATTCCTCTGGTAACTTCACTGTTACTTAAGCTTTTGTGTTTCTCACTTTCAATGCTAAGGCTTTTGTAATGTAAGTATCTCCCTGTTCAGGATTTTTTACTTCTGATGAAGGTATATTTATATGTACCGAAACCTTGGTCATGAATTATAATAAATTTTTATCCTGCGATTGTTTTTGGTTGTCATCCTTTATCTATTGTAATTTAGCTGTTATACACTAGACAGCCGTTAATTCGAGTTAATTGGTACTGAGCCTATCTCTAACTATACTCATGCTCATAAACTATCGATAACTGCAGCATGTGGTGTCACACAACGTGGCATTACACAAAACTGGCCTTGATAGCATAGGCACATAGGAAACACACACGACACAGATCTGTAAGTCCACGGTATTGGTGATACGTTGAGAAAACCGTACCGAAACATATGTGCCACGAAACGCCACTGTTTCCTGCGCATGTACCCCGACATCAATACGGGATATGATCACCATGCACATGTACACAGGCCGCACAACGGTTTGGCATACTCTGGATCAGGTTGTCGAGCAGCTGCTGGGGTACAGCCTCCCATTCTTGCACCAGTGCCTGTCGGAGCTCCCGAAGTGTCCTAGGGGTCTGAAGACGAGCAGCGATATGTCGGCCGAGAGCATCCCAGATGTGCTCGATGGAGTTTAGGTCTGGAGAACAGGCAGGCCACTCAATTCGCCTGATATCTTTTGTTTCAAGGTACTCCTCCACGACGGCAGCTCGGTGGGGCCGTATATTGTAATGCATCAGGAGGAAGGTGGGACCCACTGCACCACTAAAAAGGCGGACATAATGGTGCAAAAAGACGTCCCGATACACCTGACCTGTTATAGTTCCTCTGTGAAAGACATGCAGGGGTGTACGTGCACCAATCATAATCCCACCCCACACCATCAAACCATGACCTCCATACAGGTCCCTTTCAAGGACATTAAGGGGTTGGTATCTGGTTCCTGGATCACGCCAGATGAAACCTCAGCGAGAATCACTGTTCAGAATATACCTGGACTTGTCCGTGAATATAACCTGCGACCACGGTTCCAGTGACCATGCATGTGTTCTCGACACCAGGCTTTACGCGCTCTCCTGTGATTAGGGGTCAGTGGAATGCACCTTGCAGGTGTCCGGGAGAATAAACCATGTCTGTTCAGTTGTCTGTAGACTGTGTGTCTGGAGACAACTGTTCCAGTGGCTGCGGTAATGTGCCGAGCAAGGCTACCTGCAGTACTCTGTGGCCGTCTGCGGGCACTGATGGTGAGATATCAGTCTTCTTGTGGTGTTGTACACTGTGGATGTCCAGTACAGTAGCGCCTGCATACATTTCCTGTCTGCTGGAATCTTTGCCATAATCTTGAGAACACAGTTTGTGGCACGCGGAGGGCCCATTTTTCGACCTGCTGTGTTTGACCAGCCTCCAGTCGCTCTAGTAGTCTACCCCTCATAACGTCATCAATATGTGTTCTTCGAGCCATTTTCAACGCATGGTCCCCATTAGCACGTCTGAAAACGTCTGCACACTTACTCGCTGCACCGTACTCTGACAGGCACCAACACGCCCCTGCGTATGTGGACTGCTGCCAGCGCCACCGTGCGACGACCGCAGGTCAAATGGAATGCATGGCCACACCCCGCGGTGATTTAAACTCCAAACCGCCTACCACAGCGTTTTTTCACCTTGTATCAGCATTATCCTTAATATATAGAAAGAAGGATCCTTTATTGTATGATTATATGATAGCGTAACAAACACTGGTAGCAGTTACTTCTGTAAAATATCTGGGAGTACGCGTGCGGAACGATTTGAAGTGGAATGATCATATAAAATTAATTGTTGGTAAGGCGGGTACCAGGTTGAGATTCATTGGGAGAGTGCTTAGAAAATGTAGTCCATCAACAAAGGAGGTGGCTTACAAAACACTCGTTCGACCTGTACTTGAGTATTGCTAATCAGTGTGGGATCCGTACCAGATCGGTCTGACGGACGAGATAGAGAAGATCCAAAGAAGAGCGGCGCGTTTCGTCACAGGGTTATTTGGTAACCGTGATAGCGTTACGGAGATGTTTAATGAACTCAAGTGGCAGACTCTGCAAGAGAGGCGCTCTGCATCGCGGTGTAGCTTGCTCGCCAGGTTTCGAGAGGGTGCGTTTCTGGATGAGGTATCGAATATATTGCTTCCCCCTACTTATACCTCCCGAGGAGATCACGAATGTAAAATTAGAGAGATTCGAGCGCGCACGGAGGCTTTCAGACAGTCGTTCTTCCCGCGAACCATACGCGACTGGAACAGGAAAGGGAGGTAATGACAGTGGCACGTAAAGTGCCCTCCGCCACACACCGTTGGGTGGCTTGCGGAGTATCAATGTAGATGTAGATATGAGCATGAGTGTCCAAAAAACTCGGATAATACGGAAATGTTACTAAATCAATGGAGAAATAATGAATGATTGTTTAATGGGCACATTAATGATTAAAAACAAATAAAAAGGCAATGTAGTACATGCATGTGTTGGATGTACATATATAGACGCACATTTCCAAGTTGCAAAAATGTAAGTTACGTTTTAAAGAAGTTGCCCACAGTCCTTTGTTTTAAAATAGAAGATCGTTTTCTAGCAGGAGTGTCGCGTCACCTTATAAGAAGCATGTTGTCAGCTGGAGTAGCTTCCACTTGCTGATCGATATAACGCACTGTCACATCTAGCACTACCAAACCATCAGTGACAGTGATCACTGGTACAGTTTTTCTGTCAGTTCCTCATTGTCACGGTATTAAGCTGATTCACTAACCATTTCAACAATTGCAAGCTCGCTCACTTCCAATTGTTCATTACTGTTCATCCACTTAGAAACACCACTCGCATTCGCATTTTCACATCCAGCAAGTCTTTTCATCTGTACTGCCAACGGTTGATTATCTTCATCTGTATTGTAGGTATCCATTTGGTGCCGTAAAATCTGGTTCCAAGACTTTATTTAAAAATGTTTTTGCCTTTATTTCAGACCATAATCTGCTATTAAGTATAATACGATTTTTAAAACAAGCTTTTTCTTTTTTAATTCTTTGATGGTGGAATCTTCCAGAATTTGAAACACGAACAGCTGCTAGCATGAGTTTCTTGGAAGTAGATACCTTAGGAGTTGCGAAGCAACTCAAATCGCTTGATACGGGCAAGTCTTCAGGTCCAGATTGTATACCGATTAGGTTCCTTTCAGATTACGCTGATACAATAGCTCCCTACTTAGCAATCATATACAACCGCTCGCTCACCGATAGATCTGTACCTACAGATTGGAAAATTGCGCACGTCGCACCAGAGTTTAAGAAGTGTAGTAGGAGTAATCCATCGAACTACAGACCTATATCATTGACGTCGGTTTGCAGTAGGCTTTGGAGCTTATACTGTATTCAAACATTATGAATCACCTCGAAGGGAACGATCTATTCATAGGTAATCAGCATGGTTTCAGAAAACATCGCTCTTGTGCAACGCAGCTAGCTCTTTATTCGCACGAAGTATTGGCCGCTATCGACAGGGATCTCAAGCTGATTCCGTATTTCTAGATTTCCGGAAAGCTTTTGACACCGTTCCTCACAAGCGACTTCTAATCAAGCTGCGGGTCTATGGGGTATCGTCCCAGTTGTGCGACTGGATTCGTGATTTCCTGTCAGGAAGGTCGCAGTTCGTTGTAATAGACGGCAAATCGTCGAGTAAAACTGAAGTGATATCAGGTGTTTCCCAGGGTAGCGTCCTGGGACCTCTGCTGTTCCTGATCTATATAAATGACGTGGGTGAAAATCTGAGCAGTTCTCTTAGGTTTTTCGCAGATCATGCTGTAATTTACCGCCTAGTAAGGTCATCCGAAGACCAGTATCAGTTGCAAAACGATGTAGAAAAGATTGCTGTATGGTGTGGCAGGTGGCAGTTGACGCTAAATAACGAAAAGTGTGAGGTGATCCACATGAATTCCAAAAGAAATCCGTTGGAATTCGATTACTCGATAAATAGTACAATTCTCAAGGCTGTCAATTCATCTAAGTACCTGGGTGTTAAAATTACGAACAACTTCAGTTGGAAGGACCACATAGATAATATTGTGGGGAAGGCGAGCCAAAGGTTACGTTTCACTGGCAGGACACTTAGAAGATGCAACAAGTCCACTAAAGAGACAGCTTACACTACACTCGCTCGTCCTAGGACATCGAAAGGGTGCAAAAAAGGGCAGCTCGTTTTGTATTATCACGTAATAGGGGAGAGAGTGTGGCAGATATGATACGCGATTTGGGATGGAAGTCATTAAAGCAAAGACGTTTTACGTCGTGGCGAGATCTATTTACGAAATTTCAGTCACCAACTTTCTATTCCGAACGCGAAAATATTTTGTTGAACCCAACCTACGTAGGTAGGAATGATCATAAAAATAAAATAAGAGAAATCAGAGCTCGAAAAGAAAGGTTTAGGTGTTCGTTTTTCCCTCGTGCTGTTCGGGAGTGGAATGGTAGAGAGATAGTATGATTGTGGTTCGATGAACCCTCTGTCAAGCACTTAAACGTGAATTGCAGAGTAATCATGTAGATGTAGATAGATGTAGTTTGTGAAAGCGTCTGAAGTGAAGGATTGTAAAACGCAATGGTCGATAGGTTGCTTTAAACTCGTCACGTTAGGGAATCAGAACAACGTGCGAATAGCCTCAGATTCTAATTCTTCCTCATCTGGGTTTAAACCGGCGTTGTCAAAAATGGCTCTGAGCACTATGGGACTCAACTGCTGTGGTCATAAGTCCCCTAGAACTTAGAACTACTTAAACCTAACTAACCTAAGGACATAACACACATCCATGCCCGAGGCAGGATTCGAACCTGCGGCCGTAGCGGTTGTGCTGTTCCAGACTGTAGCGCCTTTAACCGCTCGGCCACTCCGGCCGGCCCGGCGTTGTCAAGCGTTAAGATTGCTTTCGAAGGCAAGCACTTCTTTCTTATGTGTCTTTTGTTCTCTTGAACAAAATCTTCGAAAAACAATTTCTTAAAAATATTTTTTGCCCACTCAAGCAAATTTTTTGTGGGGCTATGTAACAGGCAGTTCAGACGCAGTGATATTTTTAAAGGTCCAGGCTTAGCACACTTCTCTATTACCAGCAACTTCAGTTCATGGTCTCGACTTGCATTATATGCAGCAAGAACTGTTAACATCTATTTACCTTTTTTGTAGCCCGGCCCAGCCTTATCTTTATTTTAGGCCAGAGTTTTAGAGGGAAGCATTTTATAACTTAGCCCTGCTTGAACACAGTTGTACAGTTGATCAGGAGTAAGACTTTTTCTTGTGTAGTTTTTCTTAATTCCTCACAAAATTGTGTAAGTGTCTGGCAGAGTACAGAAAGTTTTTCAACAGAAATTTTAAGCGGTCTTACGCCGCAACACTTCCTCCACCTATCCAACCATCGTGAACTTGCAGTAAGATCGTCCTCACCTCCCTTTAACTAATTTCTATAAAAATACAACTTTTTGTTGCAGAATAGGCCCTAATATTGGATTTCCTTTTTGTCTTTGTTGAGTAAACCAAACGAACAAAGCTTCACTTGTCTTTATCATAGTCAGATTCCTTGACTGACTTCCATTCAAATGACGAAGTAGAACAACTGTTTGATGAAAACTTCTGAATTTTTTCTCTGTTTCTACGCCAATCTCCCACTGTCACTTCACTGATTCCATATATCACAGTAATTTCTTTTTATGATTCTCCTTCGTCTTGTCTTTTCAAATCCTCCAGTTTCACAATCAACGGTACAAATTTTCTCTCACTCCCACCACTAATTCTAATGAATGAATCAAAGCATTAAGAGACACCCTGTTACATATGTACACTACACTGTTGGTACATACAGCACGTGACACAGGTGGGCTTACTACAGTGAAGATGTTGCTACATAACTAAGTAGTGTGCCTACAGTAATGGTCAGCCACTGTTGTAATATGGGTACTGTATTTTCATGACAACTGTTGACAAGCAGATACAACAATAGGGGTAACAATAAATATGGTATGCACTGTACAGCTTACAATCAGGCAGTCTCGGTCGGTGAATGGTCGACAAAGAAACAGCAAGCGCACTCCTCGAAAGCTAATGGTACCAGTTCAGCTGTAAAAGAAATGCATTAGCAGTCTGAGGCTAAGGTTATTTCTGAGCATGTTGAACGAAAATCCGAAAGGGGAAAGTTTTACCTGTATTTTACAGGGAAAATTGGAAGAAAGTTCAAAATGTATCACATCCTAAAGTGCGTAAAACTTACGTGCGGACAACATATGAAAACGGAATTTTACTCTGATTTTGTGTAAAATTTTAATTTTCTTAATACCAGCTCGAATTACACGAAATCTCTAAATATGGGGGCTCGAAATACTGTGGGTCTATTGCACTTCTAACGTATTATGTCAGTACAGGATAATATATTCATATAAATTAAATGTTGATATAGGTTTTCGATGCCTAATGGTGGAAAGACTCACCATAACTTCTACTAGAATTTCTTCCAGTTTATAATATACAGTAGTAGGAGAGTTAATTCACTGCTCTGATATGAAGAGGAGCAGCACTTTTTTGTTTCTTTTCTTGGTGGTAAAGCCAGGTGGCTACCCTCTCATTCACGATGTAATTTGTTCAAATTTCAGTTACCAGTTGTAATGTGAATGACATTGCATAACCAACCCCTATAATTCACTGATACCACACACTGAATGTGGCTATTTCATTTTCCAAGTACCTACTTTTGAATAACCACGTCTACAATATATATTGGATGAAGAATTCTCGTTGCTGATGTGGCTCAGAATCAGTTACTCGTTCAGGAAATGGGTGCTTCGAATAGAAGTTGTTGCTCCACACTGCTGTCCTAGGCAATATATTCCTGTTACCTGTAATGAAATGTCAGGTGAGAGTTTTGGGCTTTTAGTAACATTTTGGGGATCTCAGAAAGGGAGAATGCTATACCAAACGGCGTCACACAGCCCACTCCTCTATAACAGTAACAAAAGCTCCGACGAGCTTAACACCCCTTTCCGAGAGACCTATCACTTTCAGCATTGCATTATGTCTTCACTTTGTGAACAAGTCTGAGGGATCCAAAAATTAGCATAGATCGTTGGCGCAAAGTACGTTCATCAGAGACATTAGTCATGCTCTCTCATCCTCCTACCCGCCCAATGTAGTGTGTTAAAATTTCTTTCGCCACCATTTTTCGAACTACCTACCTCTGAGTCCAGTGTCAATGGCTATTTCGTTCACTGGCACAAGTTCATTCGTACTAAATAACTGACAAACGAAGACTTTTTGCTATTGTAGGGAGAAAAACGAGTCATTATAGTAAATAAGGTTTTGTTTACTCGAGGCATCGTGCCACGGGATGCTATATCTGCAGTTGTTCAGTACTGAGGAAATTGTATTATTTTTTATTTCGTTCATCTCACTTATACTGGTATAAAATTCAGCTGTAGCGGTTATCGATTTCAGGCTGCCTTTCTCAACCCAAACACCCAAAATAATAAAGTACATGTCTTACATTAATGTGTACAAATAGTATTTATGTCTGTATTACGACCTATGCTAAATTTCGGATCCGTCAGGGTTGTTCACGAAGTGACGACATGATGCAGTGCTGAAAGTCGTTGGTCTTTTGGGAAAGGAGTTTTAAGCTTGGCGGAGCATTTCATACTGTTACAGAGGAGTAGGCTGCGTAGCACCAACTAGTATAGCTTTCTCCCTATCCAAAATCACCAAAAATGTCACTACACGCACAAAATACACATCACATATACACATCCGACATGTCGTGACAGGCCGCAGGAACATCTTCATTAGGACAGCATTGTAGAACCACCGCATCCATTCCAAACACCCATTTCCTTAACGAGGGACTGATCCTGTGCCACAGCATCAACAAGAACTCTTCATAAAATATGTACCGTTGATACGGCTCTTCATAAGTAGGCATTTGGAAACGAATATTCATAGTGAGTATGTAGTGTCAGTGAATTTTAGATGATGGCTATGCATTATAGATACGCCTTGCTATTAACGGTAATTATTCATACAATATGGAGCTAGGGCACGAACAGCTCCTCTACAACAAAGTACACAGTGGGCCACAAGTATTCTCATTGATCTTGCCTTGTGTCTGTTGAAATTGATTGACACAACAAAACTGACAAATATTACCTACAGCAGTAAACAGCACACCTCTGTGGGTGTCACTGTCACACATACGTACATGCGCATATGGCGGACGATTACCTTTCTATAGTGCCGCCGCAACGATTATCATTTATCGATAAGAATTTCAAAAAGTAAGGGAATTACAGGAAATGTTGACAGTTCTCTTTTACAAAATAACATAGCATCCAAATGAATATATCAATGTTATCTTACGGAAAATATCAACAGTTCTGAACACAAAATAACATAGCGTCGAGCTGGAACATACATAGCCAGGAGACGACCACATTGCTCGCCCTTCTGTGTACAGCCGTGTATTTTTGTAGCAAGGCATAGTACCAGGCAGCGCTACTTTGCATACAGGGACGTAATCCGAAGACCTAAAATATGCTGTTCATTATTGTTTGTTAGTCACATACTGTCTAAAAATAAGAGACACTTATCGTTGTCCCCTTTTGTGAACGAATATCCTGTTTTGTTTGGTTACTACCGCGCTTAGGATGTGCGCATACGTAGTTCTTTGATACACTTCCAATGTATATGACTAAAGTCTGCACGCCTCGTGATGGTATATATTATTTGTAACATGCTCTCTCGTAATATAGCCCTATGTATTGATATATTAACAGATTTTGGATACTTCTTTGATCTATGATTATTAGGCATATGTGATCGATCCACAAATAAGGTCTGGCTTTTAATGCAGCCTTCGTGCCGTGATTGATGCTCAGTATGGTGTAATGTTTATTTAATGTGTTACTGTAGGTAATAGTACCAAAGATTAAACTAATAGTATTGTATAATATGTAAAGCTGTAATTGTCTTATGTCTTTCGCCTTATTTTATTTTTAGACAATATGTTGCTAACATACAACACTAAACAGCATCTTTTAGGTTTTAGCACTGAATCCCTATATGAAAGGTAGTGAAGCTTAGTAGTACACCCTGCTACAAAAATACAGGTTTGTATACAAAGGGCGCTCAATATCATCGCCTCCTGGCTTTGTGTCCCCATTTGGACGCTTATTTTATATTAAAAAAGTTGTTAACATATCCTGTAATGTAACATTAATATTTATCATTTGGATGTTATGTTGTTTTGTAAAACAAAACTGACAACAATTTTTGTAACTTAAAATTGATATTTCTGAACTTTTTAAAAATCTTATCACTAAATGACAAAAGTCGTGGCAGCACCATAGAAAACTAATAGTCAGCCAGATGCATACGTGTTTATACATGAGGGTGGCCCCTACAAAGGGGTCTTGTCGACTACTGCATGTAATATTGTTCTGTTTAGTTGAGTCACTCAGTTACAACAGATAAATTGTCTAGGATCAATGAGGGTACTTGGTTCGCACTGGATACTTTGCATTACAGAAGCTGTCCATGCCTCTTGGCAGCATATTGTATGGGTAGTTACGGTTGATAGCAAGGTATGCTTATAAGTATATGAGACCTGTAATATGGACTTACATACTGTTTGTACACATTCTCGAAACCGGTAGCTACTACCGCTCAATGTTATATCAGTACAATTGAGATGAATTAAATAAATAAGTACCCACTTTCCACATAATGTTTTTGGTTTAAATGAATAACATGGAGACATTTTCATTTTTACAGAGTTACTAATATTAAAAAATAAAGAATAGCCTCTGCATGTTTAAAAACAGACAACTATTCCTGATCAAGGAAACTACAGTCTTTCTATACTATGGGAGAAATCGCTTCTTCGTTCCATTCAAACCAAAGTAGAAAAATGAAGAAACATTTTTCATTAGACAGGCGTCCATAAAATTTGAACCGAATTTGTGGTAAAACTGTCTTCACATAGTTTCGAAACTTAAGCCCAAGTTGTGCGAAAGCCGTCATCTCATAGTATAGAAAGTGTCGTTTGCATTTGCAAAGCTGTTCCTCCTGGAGATGCCAAAGAATCCAGCGCAGCCGAGAGAAAATAGCTCGTTGCTGAGGAGTGTTTCTAGCACTACAGCTAGAGAAGTGTGTGTTTGGTGTGATAAGAGCTGGTCGCACTGCACACGAGTGTGGCAGGACTGGCATTCTGGAGTTGCCTATTGATTACTCAGTGAGACACTAGCAGGCCGCTGTGGAGCCGAGTGAATTCAATAGAAAGAACACTAGCGGAAGGAACTGGGCCAAGTGAATATTCAGTGGTTATTGCAGTTGGAGTCCATTGCTTACCGTTCCGATATTCTGTGTGCAGTAGAACCTAGAGACAGTTAGCTCGACTGTGACTTTCGTCTTTCTTGTTTTGTTTGCTTAGTATGAAGTATAACGTCGGTTTTGGTTGAGTATTTTTGGAATTTGGTTTTGCAATGATTCCTGCTATTGAATGTCTTGTATTCTTGGACTGTGCATTGCTATTTGTTTACCTCAGTTCATACCCTCGTCGTAGCCTGAATGAACTCGGAGGGTCTGATTTATTGACATTTTATGTAGTATGTAAGATACTCGTGTGTTGAGTATATATTCACTTGTGGCCCCTTATTGTAACGTCGATCGATTATATTGGGAAAGTTAATCAAAGGTGAAAATCTGCACTAGATGTCTCATTTTCGTTTTCTGAGCGTGTTCTTTTGTCGATGATTAACCTGCATGGACAGTATTTAAGCATACACTGACTTAGCTATTCTGATCGCTGCTTGCTCTGCATATACTCAGGACTGTTCGTAACTATTAGTAAACTGAGTCACGTTTGCTTAAGTAGTTGCGCCAACACAATCCCCAGCCAGGAACAGCTCCTAAAACGACCTGCACACAAGTGAAAGTAATGCATACGGTGCAAATAGCACAAGGCAAAACCGACTGTACCGAAGAACAAAGGTACTGAGCAGAATGGCTGCATATTCTCAGTCAGTTTGGGAACTGGTAAATTCCTGTGCTACCGGGTGGTTATAATTAAAGTACAGCTGCTCACAGAGGTACAGTGTGGGCGGCAATTATTGTGTGGCAGCGAAACTTCGTAGATTCTCTAAGGCATTAATGGAGAATTGATATACGCTGGAAAAACCGTAGTTCGAATTTTGGCCACCTGGTTCAGATCTGGCACTGTGAAATCAAGAAAGACGTTCTAACCCCTCGCTACATATCTGGCCTTTTTTGAAACTGAAATTTATTCGAACCGGCCATGAACAATTATCAGATTTCATGTAAGATCACGAATTCCCGTTTTAAAGTAGAGAAAATTAAATGAATAATAAGATCCAATGAAATACAGTATTGCATTCAAAGTAGCGAGTGGCTTTTCAAAGAGATTCTAACGAATGTCCCTTTTGTTTCGCAACTACTAATAACCCAACGTATATTGTTAACGTCTTTACCGGCTATGAGTCTTTAGCGTTTGGGGTTTTCTTTCATCAAGGAGTCATTTTGTTCAAGATTTTAGTGTCCATACTTTTACCGTTTGAGTTCTGAGTATTCGCATCTCGTAAGTTTATGGGTCACTGCGTGAAACAGTTATCTTCACTGAAAGGCTGTCTACTTAAAAGTAAATTTCTGTTAGTTTCATTTACGAAAAATGACAGAACTGATATAACGCAAGCTCCCAGCGAACTTCTCAATCGATAAAAGGTCGATATCATTCCAATTTAAGAACTTCAGTTGTTTCTGAAGCTACCATTCAAAAACTGCACTCAAAATGATTATTTGTTATGCACACATTCTGGACATTTGTTATCTGGCTGCAGTGTGACCATCCATAGTATTGAAACATATCAAAGGAGATACATTAATAAAAACCGAGTTGAGGAAGAACTGTAGTGTCCTACGATTTCGAACAGAGTATCACGAAAAGTGAACCGTGTATTGTATTATCTCTGGACAATAATAATAATACTTGATTCCACATTTATATTAAAGGGAATAATTTGCAACCGACAAAATATCGTACTGTGTTAAATGAACCATGTGGCTTTTGAAGGAATTAATTTTGTATACATGTGCTACGCAAATCAGAGATACCAATTTATTTTGAAACGCGAATCGGCCGCCTAGTAACAGCTAATGAGAATCTTTGATAGCAACCGCCAGAAAACGAAGTTAGCTGATAGTAATAATTTGAATCTAAACTTATTAACGAAACACCCTGACTGAAATTAGTACAAAGAGCAAACCTAATCAAGAAATACTGACTGCAATAACGGATAGTGTTGCGTCACCTCGTTTTCACTCACGTCGACGAGATGAAGAATACTGGTTGGGCATAGAGAAAGGAAGATGATAATGTTTAGTTTGTGGGGCGCTCAACTGCACGGTTATCGGCGCGTGTACAAATTACCAACCTTTGCTCAATCCAATCTCTCCACATTCATGAATGGTGATGAAATGGTGAGAACAACACAAAAACCAAGTCACCTCGAGGCAGGTGAAAATCCCTAACCCCGCCGGTAATCGAACGCGAGACGCCGTGGTCGAGAAGCGAGAACGCGACCGCGAGACCACGAGCTGCAGACCGTAGAAAAAAAGACATTACACTTTCATTGATAGTAGAAGCATCAGTACGCAGCAATAGGACGCGTCACAACATATGGAGATGTTTCCGTATGTAATGGATTACGAAAGGGACGAGGGCAGAAAAAGTAAAACAAGTGAGGCAGACATAGTTTTTATTTTATTACTAAACTTCGCTTACAGCATTTTTTATTATCAGCATCGGACACGTCGACAATATGCTGCATGTGTAAAACGACGTGATCGGCATTTGCTCGAAGTAGTTCCGGTGGAAAATGAGGTACGTGTTCCTGTTTACTGACCTTCAGATCCGGCAGAGAAAGAGTGAGTCCCTGGTAAACGCGTTCTGTTAGATGTCTCCAGAGTCAAAAATCACATGGATTCAGATCAGGTGACCTTGCAGGCTATGAATCCCGAAACCCTCTAGAGATAAGCAAACGATATAGTGTATTGCCCCAGCTTGCATGGAAACAGTGGTTTCCGTAGCGTTGCGCTCTTCGAAGGTAGGGCTCACATTTTGTACAATGAGGTCTCGATAACGAGCAGACGTTACGATACACCTGACAGCCCCTCTGTGTATTCCTTTCAAAGAAGTACGGACTGAGAATAAAGGTACTTGCGAGTACACACCACAGAGTCACGGTGAGTGCAGTGGGTCTTCTCACGGTTCAGCAGTACACAAAAAAATCGGCAGTTCCTTTTATTAACTGTACCATGTAGTGTGAAATGTGCGTCTTTACGCCACATAATATTGCCTGGCCACGTGTGATCATCTGCAGTTCGTGCCAGAAACCGAAGAGTAAATTCAGTACATTGTTGTGGATCGTAAGGTTTCAGTTGCTGCACGTTCTGGATCTGGTACGGGTACCGCTGTAAAACAGAGTCCAAAGCACTCCATACTTTTGACCATAGGGTGGACAATCCTCGTGATACAGCACAAGTAGTAGCACTACCTGGGGCACGTGCTCCACAGTCAGTTACAGCATCAGCTACCTCGTCAACAACTTCCACCAGGATAGAACACCTTCTACCTACAGGTGCCACACCAATCTAAAGCAAGCCTGTGTGGCCGAGTCGTTCTAGGCGCTTCAGTCTGAAACCATGCGGTCGCTGCAGTCGCAGGTTCGAATCCAGCCTCCGGCATGGATGTGTGTGATCTCCTTAGGTTAGTTAGGTTTAATTAGTTCTAAGTTCTAGGGCACTGATGACCTCGTATGTTAAGTCCCATAGTGCTCAGAGCCATTTGAACTATTTGAACCAAGCTAAAAAATACTATCGTTAATTATATTATTGTCTTTTTAGCCCTTTAATGACACTGGGTCTCCCTTCAGACCTATTAGACGGCCTGCAGCACTTATATCTGCTGTTCTGAAATAACAGTTTTACTAATGGCGCACGGTCTCTTTTCTCCATAGCCTTACTGTTCACTTAGGTTATTGTTCGTCATTTGACAGTGTTATTGTGAAAATGTTGTGGAAGGGTGCCAGGAGGTGCCATATTAAAACACGGCCAAACTTTTCAAATGATTTATTCGTTTCCACTACAGTGCTTTGTTGACATCGATCCGAATCACAGGCCCTGAAATGCTGAGGCCACTGCCCCAGCGACCTGTCAACGCCACGCTGTGTCGTGCCAGCCTTGTTCACCAGCTGTAGAGCTCCGATTACGTCAGGACGGCTGCACCAGCAGCCAACTCAGCGGCCACCGTCCCCGTTGACTCCACGCTGCTCCGCCGGGAGCCGCAGGCCGGCCCCGCTGCTGCTTCTTCCTCGGCTGGCGTAGCTGGGAACCGGGCGGCAATGGCCGCCCGCGATCCATCGTCGGAATCTGCGGCCACTAGCCACAAAAGTCTCCGGCGTGTGTCGGGAGCCGAGAAGACTGTCCGGAGTAGCGAGCTGATGAGTGGCCTCCCCTGGCAGGCTGTGGACCCCGCAACGACCTCACAGGGTCGAACCAACGACCCGCCGTGGGCTGCGACATTGTCTCCCCATCTGTTGCTGCATGTAGCCCGGCAGAGTGTCACGCTCCGCGGTCCAGGAGGGCTGCCACACTTGAATGAATCTCGTTAGAAAACAACACCTATTTATACTCGGCTGCATGCTTCTGTTTCGCTAATGCATCGCTCCAAGTGACGTACGCCTCACACCCCTGTGGCGCCAGTGGGCCCCTTGTGCCTTTAACTTGCGCCATGTGAACGGCTGCGTTTGCTCTTTTCAACGGTTTGACGGCCCTGTGACCTCCATTCCACTTCGCAACCGCTGGTCAGCGTAAGTTACAGCAATCCGGCCTGCACCTGGCTGTAACTTGTGTTCAGAATACCGCACAAAACTAACTTTCCCTATCCTAAACGGTGGTGCCGCTACAGTGTGGATGTCACACCGTCATACTAACAGTGTAAAACAGATTTGCACCAAGTGGCCACAACCGGAGCCAATTTGTCTTCCAGCGTAAATCGGTGCCGCTTTAGCACGTGTCCCAAATTTCGCTACCATACAATAATTACAGCCCACATTGTACCTCCGTGAGTAGCTGAGCTTTAGTTATAGCCACCCGGTATATAAGTAATATGAAACGCAAATTTGTAAATATTGCTTATCAATCTGTGAACCGTGTTGCGGTTTGCGTTGGTGCTGCTGGTAGGTTGGCATTATGTGATAGGGATAGTGGCGTCTCGTTTTCTTCTCATGTTTACTGGCGCCACTACATTTGCTAGCATTGTCTGTCCACGAGTGGCACAAGCTGCGGTTATCTGTATCTAGTACCCTAGCACTGCCGGCCGAAGTGGCCGTGCGGTTAAAGGCGCTGCAGTCTGGAACCGCAAGACCGCTACGGTCGCAGGTTCGAATCCTACCTCGGGCATGGATGTTTCTGATGTCCTTAGGTTAGTTAGGTTTAACTAGTTCTAAGTTCTAGGGGACTAATGATCTCAGAAGTTGAGTCCCATAGTGCTCAGAGCCATTTGAACCCTAGCACTATCTTTGTAGAGGCGTCAGGTGTTTTCCGGATTGGTGTGTGTTGAGGAGTTTGGTTGGGATGGAGCAGCAGTGAGGTCCGGCAGGGCAAGAAAATGCCGGGACCGCTGGCGGCATGCAGGCACTGCTGGATCGAGGGGCTGTATTTGCGAGGGCAACAACCTCGTTGTCTTCCGGACCCAGGACGTTTGAGTTGTGTGAACATTAACCCAGTAGTGAAACCTCTATTTTGATATCACGCCATTTGTTTGCGCATTGCTGCTCGCAGGGTCGCTGAGATGAAGAGCAACGAGTCGAGTGTTTGGAGTTGGTGAAATTAATTAGCCGTCCTCCACCTTTTATTATTAATCATTGAATTCCTTGTGTTTATGGATGAAGTTCTACCAGCTGTATTTTTCTGCCTAGTGGCCGCTAAAGCCCCAGTTACCTGCCCTGGAGGTTAGCGTGTTTTCGCGGCAGTATACCTTTCTTTGCCTGGCACTGCTAACTGGTAAGCCTCCTTGACTGTGGTTCGGATATTTTGTTCTTTTCGACTACCTTGGTCATAGTGGTTCATTCTGCTTCTGGATATTCTAAACACCGGATTCTGAAGACGCAGTGCTGTCCGCCAGATCCGCCTTGCCTGGGTTATTCCATTGTTGTGTTAGTTCCCGGACGTTAGGTAGATTTTGCAAGAGTGTTGGTCTGCGTCAAACTGTCACTAGTTTGAGTTCCCATCCGGTTAAGTGAATACAACTCTTGGCTGCCTGTCTCATTGGTTACGAAGTTGAGCGACTTTCTTAAGCCGATACTTGGAGCACTGTCTGAGGCTAGCTTCCCTCTTGGTTTGATCAGATTGTGATGATTCCATTTTTAATATTTTAATTTTGAATTGTTACTGTTGGGGCCTTCAACCAACTAGTAATTTGATTTTCTTGTCTATAGGGCCTCCAGCCGTGAATGCAACTTGACCTAAGAATGTTTTATTAGATATTGTCTCTTAATAGTGAACTGTTGATGATCGTGTTTTAAAAAAAAAAAATTTTTATATCTCTTAGAGAAATTTAACTCTTTTTAGGAATTTGCTATCCTGGCCTCCAGTCGTTAAATGGTTTTTGAGTAATAGCTATTGGGTCCTTCAGACAACAAATAATTTGAGTTTCCGGTTAATAAGGCCTTGAGCTGTGAATGCACTTGAATGCAATTTGGCTAAAGAATTTTTAATTAAATATTGTCTCTTAATAGTGAAATTTTCATTACTTTTTTAAAATGTTTTAGTATCTCTTGGAGAAGTTTAAGTGTTTTTAAGAGTTTGCTATCAAGTCCTTCAGCCGTTTAGTTGTTTTGAGTTTTTACTATTGAGGACTTTCAGCCGACAAGTAATTTGAATTTGTGGTCAATAAGGCCTTCAGCCATGAGTGCAACTTGCTTAAGAATCCTTTATTAGGCATTGTGTCTTAATAGTCAGATTTGGTTGTTGTTCCTTATTGTTAACCTCAATGCAATTGGTTCCAAACAAAGTGTACATGATTTTTAAAAAAAAAAAGTAAAGAGCAACCAACGGTAACTGAGTAAGGCTCCATCCTCACTCAATCCTGCCTTTCCAAAAGCCCCACGTCTCAATCTGTAAATCTGTGATATATAACTTAATGTTCACAATATATGTCATATGCAATGTACTTTACAAACTGCTCCTGTGATAATTCTCATTAACTGTCTCAGTAGTGCTAATCATTCATCTCACAGCTTTATTCATGAAGCAATGCCAGCCGCTCAAGATCTTGTGCAAAGCTGGGTAGACAAGCGCTCTCTGTAGCAACGACATTGGTGAACAACCTTAGTCACAAACCGTGCGTGGTTTCCAGAATATGCCTTTTGCTGTGATGGTATCCGATGTGGAATCACTTACTTACAGATTAAAATACGAGTTTAGGACTCGAAAAAATCACCCAGCATTCACAGGCAACTTCCAGGCAAACTGAGGTGTCCAACTCAAATTATGCTCTTCCCAACAGTTATACCACTTCTGGGCACCAACTAACTACTTTTCGACTAGTATTGCAGGTCATTAAAAATTACTAGTTAGGACCCACGCACGGGTTCCTTCATTCAAACGAAGACAAAGAAATGACTGTGTGACACGAGGGTAGAATAGTCAGGATGATTCGAATTTGGATGATCTAAAGAAGTGGCGTGTTTGAGCTGAGTTGCCGTCGTGGATTGGAACCCAGAAGGCAGGAGATGAAAACTGACCCATTACTGATTTTCACATTTTCCACAATTATCTGGATGGTGACACATCGGGTTTGAGCACCAGGGCCTCCACTTCTCTAGCGATTCCAGGTTCTTCAGGCAGAGATGGCCTGGCACTTTGTTCTTTTGAATGTTTGTCTGTTTCAGTCAAACTAAGTCTGTATTCCAGGTTCTTCAGGTAGAGATGGCCTGGCATTTTGTTCTTTTGAATGTTTGTCTGTTTCAGTCAAAATAACACAACCGTAATTTGTTTCGGCCCACGCTTGTGTGGGAGATAAAGAGAAGTTCATATTAAGGAAATCAAAGACACCCTTTGGCAGGAGTCAACATTTTGCCAAAAATTTCGTTCTTCATTTAGATCCTTTTGACAACATGAGAAGGATGTGGGTTACCTAATCACTCTCGAGGACGGTTCATTGTTATCGCCTATTCCCTTGATCTCAATATACACTCCTGGAAATTGAAATAAGAACACCGTGAATTCATTGTCCCAGGAAGGGGAAACTTTATTGACACATTCCTGGGGTCAGATACATCACATGATCACACTGACAGAACCACAGGCACGTAGACACAGGCAACAGAGCATGCACAATGTCGGCACTAGTACAGTGTATATCCACCTTTCGCAGCAATGCAGGCTGCTATTCTCCCATGGAGACGATCGTAGAGATGCTGGATGTAGTCCTGTGGAACGGCTTGCCATGCCATTTCCACCTGGCCCCTCAGTTGGAGCAGCGTTCGTGCTGGACGTGCAGACCGCGTGAGACGACGCTTCATCCAGTCCCAAACATGCTCAATGGGGGACAGATCCGGAGATCTTGCTGGCCAGGGTAGTTGACTTACACCTTCTAGAGCACGTTGGGTGGCACGGGATACATGCGGACGTGCATTGTCCTGTTGGAACAGCAAGTTCCCTTGCCGGTCTAGGAATGGTAGAACGATGGGTTCGATGACGGTTTGGATGTACCGTGCACTATTCAGTGTCCCCTCGACGATCACCAGTGGTGTACGGCCAGTGTAGGAGATCGCTCCCCACCCCATAATGCCAGGTGTTGGCCCTGTGTGCCTCGGTCGTATGCAGTCCTGATTGTGGCGCTCACCTGCACGGCGCCAAACACGCATACGACCATCATTGGCACCAAGGCAGAAGCGACTCTCATCGCTGAAGACTACACGTCTCCATTCGTCCCTCCATTCACGCCTGTCGCGACACCACTGGAGGCGGGCTGCACGATGTTGGGGCGTGAGCGGAAGACGGCCTAACGGTGTGCGGGACCGTAGCCCAGCTTCATGGAGACGGTTGCGAATGGTCCTCGCCGATACCCCAGGAGCAACAGTGTCCCTAATTTGCTGGGAAGTGGCGGTGCGGTCCCCTACGGCACTGCGTAGGATCCTACGGTCTTGGCGTGCATCCGTGCGTCACTGCGGTCCGGTCCCAGGTCGACGGGCACGTGCACCTTCCGCCGACCACTGGCGACAACATCGATGTACTGTGGAGACCTCACGCCCCACGTGTTGAGCAATTCGGCGGTACGTCCATCCGGCCTCCCGCATGCCCACTATACGCCCTCGCTCAAAGTCCGTCATCTGCACATACGGTTCACGTCCACGCTGTCGCGGCATGCTACCAGTGTTAAAGACTGCGATGGAGCTCCGTATGCCACGGCAAACTGGCTGACACTGACGGCGGCGGTGCACAAATGCTGCGCAGCTAGCGCCATTCGACGGCCAACACCGCGGTTCCTGGTGTGTCCGTTGTGCCGTGCGTGTGATCATTGCTTGCTTGTACAGCCCTCTCGCAGTGTCCGGAGCAGGTATGGTGGGTCTGACACACCGGTGTCAATGTGTTCTTTTTTCCATTTCCAGGAGTGTAGATTGTTGCACTGCATAGCCTTCAAATATAGAAAACGAATTGCCACACATTACCTCACTTTATCAGTCGCCTGTGAAATGACAAATACCTTACATAGCTTTATTTCCTCGATTTAAACTAATAATTTATTGGTACCTCAAGGACTTGATGAAAGAGGCTTCAGGAAACTTATAGTGAGTCTACTTGTTTCAGTACGCGTCGTTTCTCGTATATGGTCATTCTTACCATATGGGAAAGGCGTATTCCTCTGCAGGAAAACAAAGAGCAATTACAGGTACACAGGTAGGTTGCAGATCAGCCCCAATTTGACCCTCCCACTAATTGAGTCAAGTGGTACACACAGTAAGAGCTGTCATTACTCTGTAATATCAACTCATCAAGACAAATGCGGGATCTGCCAGTTGACTACCAAAGAAAGAAAAAATATCTTAAAATTCTTTAAAAAGATATTAGAATGATCTAAAACACTTTCTGGTAGCTGCATTACCTGTTATCAGTTCCTTTGTTACAGGATGATACATAACCGGTTTTGCGATGACCTAATATAATCTTCAGGTGTACACATACAAGTAATTTATCGTAGTTCATTAAAATGCGCGGTAGTCCAACTTACGGATGCCTTCCGAATGCCAAAATAACATAATTGGATAGTTACAAGATGAAATATCAAAAATTTTGATGGGAAACCATCCTAAATTGAGGCGGTTCTGGCAATGTGGCCTCCATCGGAACGTTGAGAGACTGTGTTTTTTAACGAACAAATGTTAAATTAATTAGATGTAAAAGCCTGAGGATCAGATTAAATCGTTGCGAAAATGGTTATGTTTCACTGCGTAATAAAGGAACTGTTAAAGGCTAATGTCACGCCAAAAAGATTTTGATAAGATTTTAATACTTTTCTAAATTATAAAAGAATTATCATGTATCTGAACTTGGATGCCCAAACTTTAAAATATTATACAGCAGAAAGGATGTATTTAGCAAACACTTTTGCAGCCATAGCACGCCTTGTTGCAATGATACATAGGTTGGCACAACTAGTGGCGCCCTAGTGACGCAGCACCACTTGCAGTCGTGGCGTACCTACGGTGTCCACACTGGAGGCAGGTGTGGCGCGGGCAGTGGAGCGGCTAGGCGCTGGCAGAGCGGGTAGCCTACTCGCTACGGCAGCCAGGCGTCGTGAGACGGGTCGGAGAGGGGTTCGGGGGGGAGTCGATAGCGGCGGATAGCAGCGAGGCTCAAGAGGTCGGCGGGCGCGCCCAGATTTAATTTACAGCCGCCGCTATGCATCACCCGCGCTGACGCTGCATTAATAGAGCGCAGTACAGCCCCCGTCGGCTTATTAAATTCCCCGGACCTCTGCTGCGCGAGCGGCGGCGGCTCATTTAGCGAACTTCCCGCCCCCAGATGCTTCCTTGTTCCCACGTGGGACCACTCCGGCCCACCCCGCCAGACCGCCTGTGATGGGCTATCGACCGTCACGTTACTGGTGACATGTCTATCTCAATTGCGACAGCAACACCTGTATTTACGTACAACACTCGGAAGTCGAGGTACTGAATGGTTGTGTCCTGGGTTAGACGAAATAATGAAATGGTCGGTCAGTACGAAATTCCATTTCCCTTTAAGATCCCAAGGGAAGCTATTCACTCCACATAAAATGTTCGTGATTAGTACTTCTTTCCATATGACCTCCTCAACATTTCATCGTCTTTGAAGAAGGACTCACATTCCAGCATCATCAAAGTAACTGAATGTGTCCTGCAGCCATTGATGCACGTAGCTTTGTGGATCCTTCACATCAGGCTGTTCCAACCGAGCTCCAGGGAGCCGAAGCGCTCCGGAGCGCTCACTGCGGCAGCTCGGAGCCCTCTTGGAGGGGGAAAGTGAACTCACTGCCGCCTGGCCGCATGCAGCCGCAACTGACGCAATAATCCGCGTTCAATAACAGCTATGGCTAGCCGCGGGAGCTGGTAGCCAGGCTTAAGAACGACATACCAGGAAACGTAAGTTCAAAAACGGTTTCGTAATACGGAGAGTATCAAAACATGCACCATAGTTCGTGTTCTGCAATGCGTTTATAATTTTCAGATGAATGAGAGCGGATAAAACACTACTGAATCTGCAATTCGAGCAAGCCACAGGGTCGCTCAGATCATTGCGACGAGTGGCAAGCCGTTTTCGGTGGGACCACTCATAAAATCGTGCATGGCAGCAGTTGCAGAATGTTTGTTTCCAAGGGAGGTGCAGGCAATTGAAGGGGTTCGCCTGTCGAAGCAAACAATGTCTCGTCGAATCCTGGACATGACAGCGGATTTAGAGACACAGCTGAGGAAAATGGCGGAGGGCTTTGTTACATTTTCGCTAGCGCTTGACGAAAGCACCGACATTTCGGACTGTGCTCAGGTTGCAGTCTTTGTGCTTGGTGTCGGCGTGGAGCAGCAAGTAACTGAAGAACTCTTGTATGTGGTACCACTCGATTACACCGCAACAGGACGTGACATTTTCGAAGCTCTTTGTGAATCAGTGGACAATATGTATTCGCCGCGGGATAAGCTCCATGGCCGGCCGAAGTGGCCGTGCGGTTCTAGGCGCTGCAGTTTGGAACCGCGAGACCGCTACGGTCGCAGGTTCGAATTCTGCCTCGGGCATGGATGTGTGTGATGTCCTTAGGTTAGTTAGGTTTAACTAGTTCTAAGTTCTAGGGGACTAATGACCTCAGAAGTTAAGTCCCATAGTGCTCAGAGCCATTTTTTTAAGCTCCATTCTGTAGCGACGGACGGTGCACCACAAATGATCGGGCGTCACCAAGGTTTTGCTTCTCGTTTGAAAAATATACTCTCGGACTAATTCGGGAAAGACATTTTGACTCTTCATTGTTTTATTCACCAAGAGACACTGTGTGCTGAAACAGCAGAGCTCGGTGGCGTAATGAAAGATGTCGTGAAGTGTGTGAATTTTGTGCGGCGTCACGGTATGAATCATCGCCAATTCAATGGATTCCTGAAAGATATGGAAGCGGAGTATGGGGATATACCTTACCACAGTACAGTTCGTTGGCTGAGTCGGGGAAAAGTTCGTGATGTTTCCTTTGCCATTCGTGAGGAAATATCCGTTTTTTCTCGAAATGAAAGGGGAAGAAATGCGTTGTCTGAAAGATATAAAATGGCTATCAGACTTGGCGTTCCTAGCTGACATACCTATGCATCTGAATAACTTAAATCTGTCATTGCAGGGCAAAGGGCAGCTAATCGTTGACATGCACGACCAGATCAAGGCGTTCATGTAAAAGTTACGTTTATTTGAGAGGCAGATGAGTAATGGACATTTAACGTTCTTCAATTGTCTTGGTTCTTTAAAACGATCTGAAGGTACTACTTCCGGCGATTACCAAGCAAAGTGAAAGCATCTCATCACGTCGTTTGAAACACGATTACGAGACCTCACTAGTTTGGAAAAGAACTTAAGGTGTTTAGCACACCTTTTGAGTTTCCTCCGATGACTTGTCACCGTCACTTCAATTGGAGATTATTGATTTGCAAAATTCAACTTTGTTGAAAGAGAGGTACTACAACACGTTGGATGTTTCACAGTGGTGTCGTTCATAACAGCCAAAAACATTTCCCAAGCTTCACACCGATGCCGCTCAGATCATGTGCATGTTTGGATCTGCGTATTGTTGTGAGCAGCTTTTCTCAGCAATGAAAAGAGTAAAAAGTAAGGAACGATCGTTTCTTCAGGATGCAAAAATGAAGGCCATCCTCCGCATTAACCCTGCGAACACTGTGACGCCTGATATTTCCGATCTTGTAATGAAAAGAAAATGTCAAGCTACAGAGGCCCAATAAATTTAGTATGCAATTTCTTGTAAAACAGTTGTTTCTTATTTATTTCCTGAACATCGTATTTCCTGGTGTAGCATGTCACCACGTCGTACCAACTAAGAGTATGAGGTTGACTATCTTCTAAGACGCAGCTGGCACATCAAAACACTTGCCTTGCCGCCTGCCTCAGCCAGCCGTGCCATGTGCCGGCCCATTTGAATGGTCACAGCGAGCGACAAGGCTCCCTGGAGCAGGGAGCGCTCCACGGCTCACAACGGAGCCGACGAACTGGAACAGCCTGCTCCACATCATCAAAACAGTAAGATCTATGTGGCTGAACTATAATCTTATTCTTCAACTCATGGTCTCGGTGTATACGCCTATTCTCTACGTGTTCACTAAATACTACCATTTGTTCTTAGCCCTTAACGTATTTCTTCATTCATCAAGTATACAATCTAAAGCTAATTTGGAAAATCTTCAGTTGTTTTTCTTGTGATTACACAATGAGGGATTGCATGTATGCCATTTTTTTCGAATGTTTGTACATTTATTATTGTCATAACGACGTTATACTATGCGGAGGACACTGGATGGCTCTCCTCGTCAATGAGACAGCAGTTAAATGACTGAGAATGTAACCCTATGAAGACGAAATCTTAAACAGCAATAGCTCGCGTTTGATTTTGTTTTACCGCTGATCTCAATTTTTGACGTAGCTTTAGGTCATTCAGGCTGTTGTTAGGTTTCATGTGAGCTATGGTGGGATAAGTCACTATGTACTGGTGTGTTACACAACATCTTTAAAAAATTCCTTCAGTACTCCCCACTAACATTTTAAGTAGACTGGCCCCAGCTTCATGTATATCTGTATATTTTTATACCCATATGAAAGCTGCAAACAAAAGCAATTTGTATAACAGTATTTCCTTTTTGCACTGTAAATAAAAGTATAAGTAAGGTATTAAGTATACGTCTTTGTAACTATAAAATGTACACTTACTACATTTAGGAACGCAAAAATAGTATTTATTCGTTGCAAGACTACAGCATTTGTGCACGATAGCGCCATCTTTTATATAATTTACACGCAAAGTAATCAAGTAACATATGTATGCTTCAGGTTAGGTCTTCTGTGCTTAAACGAAAGTATGAATAAGACTTTAAATGCACATTACAAGTTAGAGTACTCATATTATTGTAAAAAGTGAAACTTATTTTACAAACGCAAAAATATCTTTTCGTTGAAATATTTTGTCATTTTTGTACGTTAGCGCCATCTGCCGGTGATGCTTTCCTTGCCGTTCTAAGGCCACATGTGAGCTAGTTTATACATACACCTCCTTGAATTAGCTTCTACCCAATACTTTTCATCAGTACTATTTGTGAGTGCAAGTTCTCCTATGTTCATGTCGTATTCCAGTTGTATTTCATACATTTCTCTCAATGTATGTGTTTTCATATATTGTTCATTCTTATGGCTTGTATATTAGTCAATGTATGCTACATCTGCTTTGTTTATATGCTTTGAAAATGACTCAATGCCAATACTTGTAATGATTAATGAAATGAAAAAATTTGATCAAGACGGAAGTTTAATTCTATTTACACAAGTTGTTTCAATCCTTTGTTATTTTCTCCTAGTCTCTCAAAGCCATTGGTTCCTGCAGCACTATTCCATTTCTTATATGTTATCTAAAGTACGCAGGCAGTTGCACATAAACGAACTTTCTAACGGAAATCTTGCTTCATTTTCATATTACTACTCTGAATTGGGAGATAAGGTTACATATAAAGTAAAATAATTATTGTGTCGTGTGGAGTTAGTAATAATATATTCGTCATTTGCACTGATAATTAATTATTCTGAACTTTATAAGAAGTTAGTTACATATAAAACGTTCATATGCGTCCACGCTCTTGTGCCATAGCACCTGAACTCGGATGATTCCTTTGACGTTATTAATGCTGCATTTCGTAATTCAAACCAATAACGTTGCTTGTGCTTCTTCCGAAAAAACTGCTGTTCTGTTACACGATTAATCACTTATCTAGACTCCAAATGCTTTACCTCCAAGAAATATAATTACTTCCTAACGTGTTACCTGTATTATCCCTGTGGAAAAATTTATTTCTGATCAGCTATATTTTTTGGTAATAAATATTTCCTATTTAACTTCATATCAGGACGCCGTACTCATGCAGTAGCAGTACTTGTCAATCTAGCAGTATGGCTGTGTTTTCACCTGGAACCATTTTGCATATATTTATATGCGTCAAAGCATTCAATCAAATCATCCACATTCATAAGCGCGAGGAGAGCTTTTCGCTATACTGCGCTTCCAGCCACCACCCCATACTCTCCGGGATGGAATTAGTGTACCTCAGCTGCCTGCGTCTAGTGTAAATCGTGAAATAGTGTGAATGTGTTTCAAATGTCTGAGAGTCGTTTAAATGAGGCGGGACGTGGGGACAAGCCCGGTATTCACATAGTAGGATGCAGAAAACCGCCTAAAAACCACACCAGGCTGACCGGCACACCGGCCGTCGTCGTTAATCCGCCAGGCGGATTCGATCCGGGGCCGGCGCGCCTACCAGAGTCCAGCAAGCAGCGCGTTATTGCTCTCGGCTATCTACATCTCATATTAATTAGTGAACGTAATACATAATTATGTCTACTGTAGCGGCAACGTCAGTTGCTAGATCTGAAAGATGAAATATATAGATACAGAGCTTTACAATTTAGGCACCGTTCAGAACAATGACTATTACGTAGATGTCGAATGGTAACCGCTATGAATGTCTGCAAATGTTATGAAATGGTAACAGCCGTGCCGCGCACAGCCACACAAAC
Source organism: Schistocerca serialis cubense (assembly GCF_023864345.2). Lineage (NCBI taxonomy): Eukaryota > Metazoa > Arthropoda > Insecta > Orthoptera > Acrididae > Schistocerca > Schistocerca serialis. Next base: position 447,266,870 of record NC_064645.1, read on the forward strand.
GTAACGGTTGGCTACTGCGGCAGAGTTAAGCGGCGCCTGAAATGTAGTACCGGCGCGTTCTGCCAGCCGGCGGTAGAGGCGATCCCTCCAAACATTCAATTAGCCGAGAACTACGCACACGCACGAGCCTTTTTCCGGCGCGGATGGTCACACTATGATATCACCATCCGCCAGTCAGGGAATGCCAACGGCCGCCAATCATCACTCCGGAATCAGCTGAGGATGACTGGAGCCGCCGTGTTAAATAGACCGAAGAAAGAGAAGCTGGCGTCTTTCGACCCGCCGCGGACTGCCACCCGGAAGATACTTCGACGAATCCGGAACGTCCAGGTGCCACGTCTTCGCTACGCCGGCCTACGACCCCGGACTCTGCGCCCGTCTACTTCCTCGGCATCCGCCGGAAAGCGCCGAGAGAAAACCCGAGAAAGGAACGTACATTAAGTTCAGTTGCTACTATTACAATTCAATAAGGTGGCCTAATTCTTTGGCTTGTTATAAAATTTTGTAGAATTTAGCGGTGGCCTTGCTCCACCTAATAAAAGTATTTTTGTTCGCACATGTGTGTTAATCTGTGGGTATAACAGCAACCACACAAAATGGGCTCTTTGCAACGATGTTTGAACTTCAGTAGACCCGTCGCGGGAGCTCCGGAGAGGAAATGCTTCTATGTCGTTGGCAGCGTCTAAGCGTTCGTGGCAGCGACCTCATGCCCCTGCGGCGGCTACAAGAAACACAGCGCAGTGTCGTGCGGCGAGAGTATTTGAAAGTGAATGGCGGACGAAACCTCAGACGTCGTGTGGCCTCTACCGACTAGTCTTTGCTCTTGCACTCTCTCATGTTCTTACAATCTACTCATGCCACAAAGTCAAAGCTCACGTCTTAAAATTCGAACGATCTTTGCCAGTATCGTAATAGGGCAAACGCACTCCACGAAAGTGTAAGAGAGGCATTTAGTGTGGGAGATATGTCGGAACTACCGTAATTGTTAATAAACGTTCTGAATTTATGTAGTAGACATTCCGTTTCCCCCGTCTATGTTTGGCAGTACGTCGTTTTCTTACGGCATTTTAGTTGTTTCTTATTGCTTTATCCGTCCTCTACTGCTTCATAAAACGTTAATTTGTGCTATTCATGGAGTTATGAGAGCTGTAAATACATAGGCACTTGATGAGAAATGTTTATGCATCTGCTGTCTACGTTTACAGTACAGTGCATCGTGTACCAACGTCCACCTATTTCTTCCAGATAATGGCTAAAAAGTATTACATCTCTCTGGAAGACACAAGCGAAACAAAGCTTAATTTCAGCCGGCCGGGCTGGCGGAGCGGTTCTAGGCGCTACAATCTAGAACCGCGCGACTGTTACGGTCGCAGGTTCGAATCCTGCCTCGGGCATGGATGTGTGTGATGTCCTTAGGTTGGTTAGGTTTAAGTAGTTCTAAGTTCTAGGGGACTGATGACCACAGAAGTTAAGTCCCATAGAGCTCAGAGCCATTTGAACCAATTTTTTTTCTTTTTGAAAGCTTCATTTCCGCAAGAGACTGCAACGTTGCTATGAGGTGAGTTGGTTAGGGGACAGTACTCTAAATCAGTATGTGCTCCGTTGATTTCACTTCGGACCCACGTTAAACTTTCCCACGTTATTGTCACATATGCGTCGACAGTGAGGCAACTGATTTCAGTCTCCGTCCGTCCACAATTAGAACCTGCAGCATATGTATAACGCTGTAACACCTCTGTCGCACACTGAAAGTCAGCTTCTACCCTTAGACGTTTGCCTCGAAACTTCCACACTGATGGACAGATGAGAGTGTGAGCAGCAGTAGTCTTCGGTTAGTCGTGACTCGCCAGGGCTGCGGTCTACAATCGTCGCCTTATGTCACGCTACTGACATATTCCGAACCCAAGGAAGTTTTATATCTGAATAGTACTGTCTCTCAGTAATACTATCGCGTTCGGTCTTAAATTTGCCTTAACGCTTCGTAACCAAAAGACGTTAGTATTTTGGACTGTAATAAAAAGTGAATCCCTTTTATAGTCCTTCATGTAACCATGAGAGTCGACTGAATTTTACAACCATGAGGCTATGTCTGTAGCGTGAGGCGCTCGCGAGAAACATCACCACACAGATTGGGTGATGCTACAATGCATACAGCCACAGGAGTAATTGGCTTTTCTTCGCTTAAACCCTGTCTGGCCAGTTCTTCCTGCTAGCTGTTCATGACAGTGATAGTATTGATTTAGGTCAGTATGGGCCTCAGGCGACGCATCGACCAATTCCATCTCCGACGTGTCGCTGAGAATGTTAGGTTACGCACTCACTTCGTAAGTGTGGTCCTCAAAATGTGAAATATCTTCAGCCACCTCTTCCACCTCGCAGTCCTAAGTAACATCGATCTGTGAGCGGCATATCATCACTCACTGACATATCACTAAAGGACAGAAAGTTTTAGACACCTGACTCAGCATTCTTAAATTGAATTATATGTTAAATAAACAAGCGTTGGCTGTAATCAACATGAAGTACAGTGCTTTTAATGTATATTAAAACTGTGAAAATATGAACAGCTTAGAATGACAGCTGCAGATTATTGCATATACACTGCATAGGGCACATCACGATATAAAATGGTTACACTATACAGAAGAATTAAACCATGCAAGAGTATTTTGATCTAAAAACATGATGCCTGCTTTGTGGTCCTTATGGTAAGTATCGCCTTTGAAGTTTTTTGCTTTCTTCTTACGTCATTACATCACATATATATATACGGCAGACAGATACTAAACTACGCGGGCAGATATAGAAAAGGGGACACTCCTACTGAAACTGTAAAAATATTTTGATATTACTACGCTGAATCAAAGGTTAAATATTAAGCTATGTTGATTCATTATCTATATGTACGTCAGGGTTGTGATCACAAATTATGTTTGACAGTAAAGCGAATCAGAGGAACGTTACAAAATCATATTCGTATTATAAGTTCATACTGTTTCACACTGTCCGATTACATTACAAGAAGCGGTATAATTCCTCTGAATTTGTTAATGCATTTTTTTTTTGATGAATTAAGTGCACTTAAATTAGATCGGCGTTTTCGCATGCATATTGTTCTTCATCTTCCTTGTTGTAATGTTTTATGGCCAATCTTTTATCTAGGTACCCATCTAAAAGCTTTATCTGTCATCATAAGTTATAGAGTTGGCCCCAGAGATGTGGCTATTTCTGGAATAGAAGTTTATTTACACTATTGCAACTGCCGTAACTTAAGCTTCTAAACTCGAACACAGTATATTGCTATCGGTAGGAGAAAAGGGAAATGCCGCTTATTTGTTTATAGAATGTTAGCTAATAGAAGTGTTGTAATGTAATACTCATTATCTTTAGGTTCAAAATCTTCGGTATTCTTTGTGATCTAGACTAATGTGGACGTACAGACCGGAATGCATTATGTTCGGTTTCGTAGTAACTCTATCAGAATCTACATCGACACACCTGGAACACTTCCAAAGAGAGAGACTGACAGACTTGGCGTCTGGTATACCGAATTCCCTATCACTACCTCATACAATTGGTCTGAATATATGTCTAGTTACTACATCACGCTTAGCCTACCATGTGCAGTATTGAGAAGTGAAGACGTCTGGATCGTAATTGACCAGAGCAAAGCCAACAACAGTGGGGCTGAAGCTATTACTGTGTAGAGTGTTTTGGAGTAAATGTGAATTTTCTCATTTGCTGGATGTGCAGCATATCTCATGTTACATTAGGACAGTATGCAGAGAACTGGTAGACTGTTTGCTGCTTGATTTTGATTTTAGTATACAAGCTCATTTCGGCCTTATTGCCTCTCATAGTATATGTCCTCACGTTGTAAATGGACAATTCTGAGTTAATTATTATTGGTGCCTGGAGTTGTTGGACGTAAAATATTTTCAGTAACGTTTCAAAGTTGTTCGATAATTTGCCTTTGTATGCATTTTATAATACGTTTTTTTACTATCTGACTGTCGTAGATATTCAAGTTTGACAGATAGTTGTGTACTCGAAGGTATTTGTTTTGTGGGTCTACGTTAATCTGCTAACTGTTCTTCCTTCTTTATACACTCCTGGAAATGGAAAAAAGAACACATTGATACCGGTGTGTCAGACCCACCATACTTGCTCCGGACACTGCGAGAAGGCTGTACAAGCAATGATCACACGCACGGCACAGCGGACACACCAGGAACCGCGGTGTTGGCCGTCGAATGGCGCTAGCTGCGCAGCATTTGTGCACCGCCGCCGTCAGTGTCAGCCAGTTTGCCGTGGCATACGGAGCTCCATCGCAGTCTTTAACACTGGTAGCATGCCGCGACAGCGTGGACGTGAACCGTATGTGCAGTTGACGGACTTTGAGCGAGGGCGTATAGTGGGCATGCGGGAGGCCGGGTGGACGTACCGCCGAATTGCTCAACACGTGGGGCGTGAGGTCTCCACAGTACATCGATGTTGTCGCCAGTGGTCGGCGGAAGGTGCACGTGCCCGTCGACCTGGGACCGGACCGCAGCGACGCACGGATGCACGCCAAGACCGTAGGATCCTACGCGGTGCCGTAGGGGACCGCACCGCCAGTTCCCAGCAAATTAGGGACACTGTTGCTCCTGGGGTATCGGCGAGGACCATTCGCAACCGTCTCCATGAAGCTGGGCTACGGTCCCGCACACCGTTAGGCCGTCTTCCGCTCACGCCCCAACATCGTGTAGCCCGCCTCCAGTGGTGTCGCGACAGGCGTGAATGGAGGGACGAATGGAGACGTGTCGTCTCCAGCGATGAGAGTCGCTTCGGCCTTGGTGCCAATGATGGTCGTATGCGTGTTTGGCGCCGTGCAGGTGAGCGCCACAATCAGGACTGCATACGACCGAGGCACACAGGGCCAACACCCGGCATCATGGTGTGGGGAGCGATCTCCTACACTGGCCGTACACCACTGGTGATCGTCGAGGGGACACTGAATAGTGCACGGTACATCCAAACCGTCATCGAACCCATCGTTCTACCATTCCTACACCGGCAAGTGAACTTGCTGTTTCAACAGGACAATGCACGTCCGCATGTATCCCGTGCCACCCAACGTGCTCTAGAAGGTGTAAGTCAACTACCCTGGCCAGCAAGATCTCCGGATCTGTCCCCCATTGAGCATGTTTGGGACTGGATGAAGCGTCGTCTCACGCGGTCTGCACGTCCAGCACTAACGCTGGTCCAACTGAGGCGCCAGGTGGAAATGGCATGGCAAGCCGTTCCACAGGACTACATCCAGCATCTCTACGATCGTCTCCATGGGAGAATAGCAGCCTGCATTGCTGCGAAAGGTGGATATACACTGTACTAGTGCCGACATTGTGCATGCTCTGTTGCCTGTGTCTATGTGCCTGTGGTTCTGTCAGTGTGATCATGTGATGTATCTGACCCCAGGAATGTGTCAATAAAGTTTCCCCTTCCTGGGACAATGAATTCACGGTGTTCTTACTTCAATTTCCAGGAGTGTAGTTCCAGCACAATTGCTGCAATGGAAGAAGGAAAGTTGTCATGGAACACAGTAGCCGCGGTATCAGTTGGAATATGAAGCAGGTATTGTTAACTCATCTCTATTCATAATCGCACAGAGCGTTCTAATGTATATCTCACAAAGGATTATCCATAAGATTGACCCCAGTAATACTTTCGGTTTCCACAAGTTTTCCAATAAGATTTGTTCAACCAGTCCCCTACAGTAAATTCTAAGGCTACTGTCCAAAGTTTCACTCAAACAGCATCTCCATTAGAGCGAACTGATTGTGTCGTCACAGACAGACCACAAAGTCAGTATGGGGATATATGTTGACTGAAAGAGTCAGTGCCACATTGGTGAAGACGCATTCCATCCATTCACAAGAAAATTGTTCGCACCGTCTGTGACGTCTGGTTTTGTATCGGTTCGATGATGATGGTTGTCCCAGTCGAGATGACGTGGAACGGCGTCTGTCGTTCACGACAACGCCAATCTGTAACTATTAGAAAATCAAATTCCTCGTGGGGTTTGGTCATTTTTCAGATACTGTCTCTCAAAACTGATATACGGAGCAGCACGACGGAGTGTGTGCGCCGCCTTGGTTGTAATTAAAGCAATACTGTTCGATGCCTATCGATCTTCTCCACTTATAAATGTAGCGACTTCGATGACGCGATGACTCCCTTGATCTGAAATGATAACCAAAAGTCCTTTGGGTGTTCGCGACCGACCTTACAGTTCACGCGAACTTGCTGACTGAAGTTCTTATCCCTGGTTTGAGAATAGGTATTGAAACGTTGAAAATATAATGTCTTGAATCATCAATCCATCACCCAAGCCGATGCCACATTATCATTTAGCGAGGATATTGTGTTGTTAATTATTATTCCGTCGTCAAGGCGTCGCTACGACTAGTATTCAACAACTACAGACATAACATACATTTGAGCAATATTCAGAATGCACCGTATTACGGTGTAAACTTATTGCTTTTTGCAGTTAAATTGTCACTAAATCACTTTTCACTTTTATGTTATCCGAAGAATCAGTTAACCCCACAAATACACTATAAATGTCCATTAAATGATGTATGCGACACGAAGAATTAAAGCTGAATTAAAGTTTATTGTTCTTCGTAATTATTTGTTCCTACACTGAGAACACACACCGATATATCATTCAGGAAATTGTGTCTGTTAACATCAGCAATTCTAACTTTGACGATAGCTTCAGACAACACGACGCAATTGTAAGTTCTTCGTCCTTGCGTTTATCTGTTGCCTACTCAAGTCTTATAACTGAGTTTATGCCGGCGATCAGTCTCTTTCTGTGTCCTTTGATGTTCGTGACTATTAAGTGTCACGAAGGCTAAGTCCCATCACAACTCAGCAATCACACGTGTTATTTTTCTGTCACTTATCAACTACCCCTTTATCTACCCAAGCGGTAAAGGTGATTTTACTTCAGTCCGACTTCTGACTAATACTTCCAGTCGTAAAGCTTTTAAACTTCAAATCTGTTTGTAAACGATCTAGTGGCGCTGAACATGCGTATTATTATTGCAAGAGTGCAAGAGAGAAGTGAAGTTAACATCTCCATTGCCGAGTTACATTGTAGTCACAACGAACGTACAGTTAGGTGCGGCTACAACTCTCTTCTAGAATAAATGCCACCTTTGGTCAGTTTATGGTCTGAGCTTTAACCTTCGTAAATAATAATTTTCGAATTCTTTCTTTACATTTTGTTTCATATCATATGGTATTCTTTCACTGAGTCCTTTCTTTGTCATAAGCATTAGTATCTACATAACATTCTTCTTAGTAAAACTGTCAAGAATGTAAATTTTGTTGTCAGTAGCTGTCATCACTGTCAGGATGACAGATTTTTCTACTTCTTTTTGCAACAAAAGGGTGTTCATTATGGTTTCTATAACTGGGTTGTTACACGTCGTAATTGTTAAATTACACACTTGCACGATTTATTATTCTGAGATCAAATTGGTTAAAGCTAATTGTTGTCAGAGATATACTTAAGGCATTCATCATGGAAATACGCCTTTAGGCCTTACATAGCGCTGGTTATCTATTTTCAAAATTCATGGTTTGACTTTTGCGCCTCGCTGTTTGATACGTGTGGCCAGGAAAGAGCATCTGGTGTACCAGGTTTCCTGTCTGTTTCCACCCTTGAGTCATCATTCCATAGTTCGTCTCGAGCCACATCAGAAAAAAAAATATACAGTTAACAACATTATCAGATTTTCGGATCGCCTCGGAGATATGTCTCAACCGGACAATGTTATTCACCCAGTACGACAGTCGTCCATTAAATAATTCAGTCTTGAAGGGAGCTTCCTACTGCAGTGAGCAGAGAAACGAAATTCCTTACGTATCCGACAATGATGTCTCCATATCACGGTCCCTTTTTTTATATACAGTGACGTTGGTATTCCTTATGACATAGCAAGGACATGATCTTGTTTTGACCACATATTAACTCGATCAGAACATTATTCAGAAGTACTGATCCGCTCGAATGATGCGCAACTCTAAGACTCTTGATTTACGCCATACAATTCCTGTGTGCTACTTTTAGCTCTTACTACCTCTACTTCTCTTCGGTGGCTGTACCAGTCATTGCGATAGTCTTCTACATCTTTTCTTCCTTGGCGCTTATTATTTGTAACGTTTAAGTAGAGTCTCTCTCATTTGTTCCATTTTCCTCTGTAATCCACAATTTTATCACTGGAACCAAAAAACTGACGTTCGTCTCTAACCTCTCGATTCTTTAGTTTGTCTTCTATTGTGAAACATTTAAATCTTCTCAGAAACTTCGTTTCTTGAGTATAAATACGGCTTTCTTACCTCTTGGCAATCTCCGAAGTATCGCTTCCGTACAGCAGTGTGGGGACTACTACATTTTTTTAGAGTTGGAGTTTCTTTCCTAAATTTGTTATCAGTGTTACTGTTGATTTTTCCACATCCCCGGCTGAATTTACTAAGCTCAATATCTATATTAATAGTGTAGCCATATGTCACCTCAAATCCTAGGTAACTGAGGTCATTTACATGTTCTAAAATCTTCCGATAGATCATTGTTTTGGCTTTAATACACTTTTTCTCAATAAAGGATTTCTGTAATATAGATAATACCTTTTTGAAATTCTCTTCTCCATAAAGCGTTACTTCTTGCACACTTTTGTTGAATAAATCTGGGGAGTTACAGCAGACATATCGTACTCCGTTATTGGTTGGATTCTACTTATTTATTTTCCATTGAGTTCTAGAAACACTGTCGTGTTCTAATATAAATATTTTATCACATTTATTACAAGGTACGCATATCCAAGATTCGTCAATATCTTCCATAGTTTCTGCCCATTGACAACGCAAAACGCTCCGTTTCAATCAATAAAGGCAATGTGCGTTTTTTAATTATATTATCCGCGTTCTTGTTTAATCTGCTGTAAGGAAACATCTGCATGTGTCTTAGAGCGTCCTTTCGTGAGACGCAGTTAACCCTCATGTTTACTATTTTCGTTATGGTTTCAAGTCTTGTCTTCAGACTCTTTGCATATTGCGCTCACGCCGTGTGTAGTACGCCTTCTCCCGTGTTGTCACTGCATATACGTATATACCGTCTAAAAAAAAAAAAAAAAAAAAAAAAAAAAAAGAGAGAGATTTAAGTCACTTAAGGAATATTCCCGCCTTTGACAGGTGAAGGAGTCGCAACTGTAGCACCAACTTTCCATATCTTAGCAATTCAGCATAAATGCCGCCTCTCCCCGTGGCTCTTCAGTTCTAAAGTGCTGCTAAGGCAGACATTATTTACTACTGCCTGTTATAACCTTTCTAGATAATGAATCTGTGTAGGAAACCACGCTTCTCTCAACTGGTCACAAGGTCCTTTATTATACTCCATAAGGCTGTATCGAACTTGTTAGCGAGCAGACGCACCCTTTTTTTCTCGTCCAGGTCACCTATTCCTCTACCCTAACTGTGTCTCGCCGCTGACAGCCATGCAAAAAACGTCATACTACCTTTTTACCGCCGGCTTTGAAATACATGGATATGTGGTATATTGCAGACGTCTCCTGTTCCCCATTTCTCATTGACCATTTCCTCCCTCTCCTTCCTCTATCTGGCTCTCCTCTTACTGTCTCACCTCGTATTCAACCCCACATCAAGTCGTGGGAGGCGGTTCTTAACTCCCATGGTCCTCCTTAGGAACTAATGATGTCATAGTTTTGTTGGATAGAAGGAGATGCGGAACACACAAACACCTATACATGTATTTTAATAATCCATATACATACACTGTTGCTATTCGACACATTCTTTCCCCATTGAATTGATGTCTCCACAATGAAATATCCGAATAGCGTTCGAGTGAAGAGGAAAGCTTGAGCTACCGCGAGTTATATGAGTAGGACAGTGCACTGTGTTGCACTAATCATCGTGTATTCTTACCCCAAATTAATGTGGAAGGAAACTCATCGACACAACAGCTCACTTAGAACCAATGGATCAATTCATCCGTCACAGTGTATATTTTTAATATGACTGGATGATATGAGGAAGATTTAGTGGCCTAGGAGGAATCGGACAAGGAAATATGGTGTTCCAACCACATGCGAAACCGGGTAAGGAGGTGCAAGACAGAAAATGCTTTCTCTCCACCATTTCTGTTCACACAATTTTCTTGTTTCTGCACCCGATTGTTACCACTGTAAGTACTTATCTGTGTCTCTTCTACATATTTTTGGATATATCTTTCGGGTACTCGTGATCGTCCTGAGTACCCATACTGTGAATCGTTTGCTTTCACCATCACTGACTCAGAGTGATTGTTATCCAAAGCGAGAATAGGAAATCGACTCGCAATAGTAAACTAATATCTTATTGAAATAAGCATCCCATAAATTTAGTGACTTAAATATTTCGTACTTTAGAAGATAGTATTAAGAGATCTGTGAAAGTAGAAGTCTAAAGGACACAGAACGAAACGGCCGAGACAGTTTTATGTGGCGCAGTCTCACCACAACCGTCAACCGAAAATAGTGCAAGAAGCAAATGTTGGGTGTAAGTGTAAGGGTATGTACGGACAACAGTGAAATAAACGGACTATAGGCTATAGTACTGGAAGGTAGGGTGGATGGTAAAAATCATACAGGGAGACCAAGAGAGGGTACACTAAGCAGATTCAGAAGGATGTAGGCTGCAGTAGGCACTGGGAGATGCGGAAGCTTGCACAGGATAGAGTGGCATGGAGAGCTGCATGAAACCAGTGTCAGGACTTAAGACCACAACAACAACAACATAGACCTGGCTTGACACAGTGTAATGGCAATCAGGAAAACGTTGTACCAGGGAGGCAAGCGTCAAACAGCCCTGAGACTGATGACCCGGAAACGTGATGCACGGTGTATTACCGCATACCACACTGCGTACATGATAGTTTTATAATTAGTGCTTACTACAGTACAAGTCATGTTTTTGTAGAACATATATGTAGCAAAATTTGTAGGCAATGAAAGCCAAATATTGTAAAAATAAAAACAATTAAAATGTCTACCTTCAGTTATTTTCTTGCATATTAGTGCAGAAATTAATAAAAGCATTGAATAGACATTATATCATGTGCAATAAATAATAATGTATATGACAATGGCTCCTAATAAAGAAACATGTCAGTAGAATTCATATTATTATTATGCTGTTCCGTATTTGCATCCTTAATTGGCTGATGGTCCAAATTAATTTATCAAAACTACGTTTTCCTGAATAATGGACAGCCATTTTATTACTGCCTTTATTTGATTTCTGTGTGTTGTTTTAGATGTTATCATTTCTCCTGCTGTAACACAATAGACCCCAGCCCTTCTCTTACATGCAAGTGCACTATCGATCAAAATAAAATTGCCTCTTATAGGCAAAACATAATGGTGACGTGAAATTTGGTGGGAACTTATCAAGAACAGCACACAGCAAGCAGATATGGATTGTGAATCACCAACAACAGAAAAGGGCGTCTACTTGAATGTTGAGAGGAATCTTACATGGTGATCACAAACACCAATTTCGAAATGCGTAGAAGAAGGAATTACACGTGCATATCTCCACGTGATCATAACAGCCGACATTTGATACTTGTATAGAGATTGTATAGAAATCCACAATTAGACTTAGACATCGATCATGTGACGATCTTTGTAAACCCTTATTATGATTTAATATAAACCAAAACGCAAATACAATAATTTGGGCTACTGGACAAATCCAAGAAGTATAAAGCAAAGAGTATGCTGTTAAAATAAGTTTTACTAATACTATCAATAATGATTTAACATAACTGATTAACATCAAACAAATTGCAGAAAACCAACTGATGAAGTAAAAAGAAAAAGAAAACGTGCGTTATATAGATAAAAGATGACTCACTGTAGACTGGACGTGCGACACGAAACGAATAAATACAGTAAAATAAATAAATACAATAGAAGGTCAAGGAATATACAGAGTCATAAAGACCACCACCAACCAAAAATTCAGAGAGGCAAATGATTTGTGAATAAGTAGTGTACGTACGAATATAGTATCAGGCATAAGAAATGGAATCAATGACAAAGAGTACATAAATATTAAGAAAGTACAGTTCAATCCCGGCAGTAAAACACCTGTGGTAAAAGGTAGACAACGAAAATTTACTCAGTGCAGGTGTGAAATGGCCAGCGGATGGAGGGAACATCTAGAAGAACTCAAGGAAGGGAAGGACTTTACCAAGGAAGAAAAGTACAGCAAAGAAATACAAGAAGAGCTGAAAAATCGTAATACCTAACAATACTGAAAGACCTGAGACCAAAGATAGCTTCTGTCCCACAAAAGCTGCCAGATGAGATCTAGCATATTTGTGGGAACAAAAATTAAATACGAAGTTATCTTACTTACACTACTTACGATTATATTTACCTTCCTGTAGAAAGAAATGCAACATTCATTCATTAAAAATGGGATACAAAAGATTGCTCCAACTGAAGATCAATAACCGATTAATTAATGAAATCATTTAGGGCAAAGATGAATATGTCAAAATATCATTTAAATTTAAGTATTTAGTCGTCTCTTTGAAGGTATTTTACTGGGCTGTAGCCATGTACAAAATAGAACTTGAATGATAAGAGTTTCAGACAAGAATAGAGTAAAACCTTTTGAAATGTGGCGCTAAAGAAGGATGTTGAAGATTAGATAAGTGGATTTCGTAACTAATGGTTAAGTAGCGAATCGATCTAAGGAGAAATCTAATTACGTCATGAATTGATTACAAGAAAGGATCAGCTGATATGACAATTTGCAAGGAGTCAACGAATTGTCAAATGATAATGCAGGGAAGCGTAGGGGAGCATAAAAGGTAGAGGGAGGGCAAGGAATGAAGATAGTAAGCAGATACATAGTGTTGTAAATTACAGTTAGGATTTAGAGACCAAGGGGCTTGCTCAGGATGGAATAGCGGGGAGAGCTGCATCAAATCGGTCTTCCAACCAAGAACCACAACAACAACAACAGCAATAACAACAAGATAATTTCACAAGCAGCAAAATGATTCATCTCCATGATTTAAAACAACACTTAGGCCAAATTCTATAGTACTCAGAATTCATCATACTATTCACGAGCTTCCTACAGAGAGGATTTAAATCATGGATGAACACTCATGTAACCTCTAGTAGCCTAGTGAAGTCATTTGACAGAGTTAGCTGGAACCGACTCTGCAATATCTTGTAAGATACACATTTAGACAGGAAAGTCACGTGATCATTATCAAACAGACAAGAAGAAAAGCTTGGGAACAGATAGTGACGGCAAATAATGTAAATCCCAAATTCAAAATGGAGTAAGCACTAGTGCTCATTATTTCTGTATTTGTTTATACATTTCATGATAAACTATGAGGAACATCTGAGGTTAAAAGAGAGGGAATTTTTGCACTGCATAAGATTTTCAGATGTTACTACATTAAATACAGATAGCGGAAACCATATGCAAAACACACTTTATAATTTCTCATCAATTATAAGAAAGTTTAAACACAAATAAATAGTCAAGAAACAAAATTACTGTAAAAATTCGGTCAATAAAGAGGAGGATGCCTCGCGTTGTAAGTGAAAGAAATGAAACATATATAGTTAATGCACGTTAGCCCTCCCGGTTAGCCAAGCGATCTAACGCATGGCCTTCCGGAATGGGAAGCAGCGCCGTTTCCCAGGCACGAATCCGCCCCGCGGACTTGTGTCAGGGTCCGGTGAACCGGCCAGTCTGTGAATGGTTTTTAGGCGGTTTTCCATCTGCCTCGGCGAATGTTGGCTGGTTCCCCTCTTTCCGCCACGCAAACATAGGGGTTACACTCGTCTGGAGTGAGACGTTACCTGGGGGGTGTGGGAAGGCAGAGGGGTGAAGTGGACTGCGGTAGTCGTCGTGAGGTTCTGGACCACTGCAGCTGTAAAGGGAACTTAGCCTCTCCATCGTTTCTAGGTCCCCAGTTAACATACAATACATACAATAATGCATGTTATGTACTAAACTTCGTCCGAACACGCCTTGGAAGGCCCAACGGTACCGACCGACCGCTGTGTCATCCTCAGCCCACAGGCGTCACTGGATGCGGATATGGAGGGGCATATATGGTCTGTACACCGCTCTCTCGGCCGTATGTCAGTTTCCGAGACCGGAGCCGCTACTTCTGAATCAAGTAGCTAATCAGTTTGCCTCACAAGGGCTGAGTGCACCCCGCTTGCCAACAGCGCTCAGCAGACCGGATGGTCACCCATCCAAGTGCTAGCACAGCCCGACAGCGCTTAACTTCGATGATCAAACTGGAATCGGTGTTAACACTGCCGCAAGGCCGTTGGCTGAATGTTATTTAGGGACTTTAGTTACTGAAGGCAATATATGGACGATTAAAATTTAAAAAAAGAAAGAATTTCCACAGCTAAACATGCGTTCGATGAACAAGACGAGAACAAGAAAAAAATTGTTTACTATCGAAGAGAGAAGAGGAATAAGTCCTACGTTCCTCTATAGTCGTTAGAATTGAAGAGGAACGAAATGGAAAACAATAATAAAATAAATAAACACTTTGTTAAAGCGTTCATACAGGATGTGCTCACATAAGGATGTTAAAGCTGATCGTCCTTGAATACAGAAGGCGCTTAGAACCGAATTTAATGTGGAAATGTGTAGAGGAGGCTGATGAGATGCTGGACAGTTAGAGAAACGAGACAAGATGTTCTAAAAGATCAATGAGCACAGAAACCTCGCAGGAAATACCCGAAAATGGAAAACGTATGTTTTTCGACATTTATTGAGACAAATCAAATTTTTGACTTGCAGGAAAGGAGGACATAGAAATTCAAGTGCAGATGAAAAAAAAGAAAAGATAACCACAAGTAGACGAAAACTTAAATGCAATAATAAAGCGACAAATTTATCAATAAATGAAAAGAACAACACAAAACAGGGAATAATGTTAACAGTGACGTCGTATATCCTTTAGAAGATGACTGTAAGGAGCTTACTTATTCATTTTCCTTTACTGCCGCAGCTTCATCTCACTATTCGACCAAAAACGTATTTGCTTCATCCTTAATTCCGCCGTAGAATAGTTGGAAGTCTCTATCAGCTCTCAGCCTATGTCAACAAGGTATAATAATCTCATTGTCGTCTGGAAGCATGAGTGCGGCTTTTACACATAGAACTCATAAATGTGCCCACAAATAAAGCCTTTCTTTAAGACTATAATTTTCTTGTACCCTCCTATATTCGTGCTGCTGCCATCGTCTCACGGTTATCTTGTATGCAACTGACGAATAAGATGAATCCGAAGGCTTTTTAAACATTGAAAGATACCCTACTTTTCACTAGACGCCTGCTACATCGAACAACGTTTAAGCGGCACATATCTGTGGTTAAGTGTACACTAGACGGAGATGCTCATTAATGGCATTATGGAATTAATGCATCATCCTATAGCTATCGTTAAGGCTATGATGTCACAAGTGCGAAAACACGTGAGGCTCGTCAAAGACGGGACGCTGGGAAAAGTATTTATGATGTAAATAAATGTAGACGAATTACATTTTATGACTGCTTAGTTTTCGGTATTATGACGCGTCTGGGTTACAAGTATGAAGGGAAGCGGACTTATCTGTCTTAACATGCACCGTTTTTTTTTTCAAATAACTGAGCCATTCGTCCATTGCCACTTCTAAACACTGCCAAAAGCAACGCTGTTTTATCCTACCAGACTGGTGCTTTTACTGTTGCTATCTCACTGCCATGTTTTGCCACTTCTCAAAGACAGAACACTGCTGCTTGAAACAGCGTCGTAACCAAATGTAACATTCTGCGTAGTCACTGTCTCCTAATACAGCGAAATTCCACCTCAGATTCCTCATGCACGCATGCATGTTTGACGGGCATAGTAATGTAATATACAGACATGCACGTACGTCTGAAGGAAACCGTGAAGTAATATACAGATAAGTTATAAACACGGACATCGTGTAAGGTATTAGTGTAGTTGGCTCGATGGGCTAAAATAACGACAGTAAAATATTGTCTCTCCCTGTGCGGGTATCACAAAGAGCGAGAATTGAAAATATGATCTGACATATGGAAGTTTTCGTCGGTCCGGGACGCATACGTGGATAACCGAAATGGTTAGTCGAACGCTCGCGATAACAGATAAATCCAGATTCGAGCACCCAACAATTGCAGGTTTTCATGTGTCATAATAAAATTAACAGCTGACGTCCAACCGCATTCAAAATTTGCGAATACATTTCCTAATATTAAAATTCTGTTCTGATTAGATCAGTTTACTAGCTTACTTCCAACCATTAGTGTTATTACCGCTTGTTATCAATATTATGAGTTCATATGTTAACAGGTATAGTTGTGGCGTTGATCTGAACACCGCAAGAAAGTGATCAGTCAATCTTATGTGGCTGTTGGACAAGAAAGCGTATGTGTGCAATCAGGTAAAGTACCACGATCAACATCTATTTCAGTGTTGCTATCAATGCATTTATAGAAGCGTGCAGTCAGTCCACACTAAATGCCGAGCTGTCGTTTGATGAAATCTTGCTTACAACAACGAGTAGTGAAGACAAATTTGTCAAATGCAGAAGTTGAGTCAGCGCGACTCAGTATGGTGTCAAGGCGGTAACCACATTAAGTTGAATCTAGCTGCTCGTTGGCCTCATTGTGGCGTTTATCATACGCTCATTGGAGTTGCTCAATGCTCACCTTCTCTATGCAAGCTTTTCTGAGATCACAGACTTCAATCTAGCGTCTTCCTTTGACTTGTTCCCCACATCACGGGTCTTCTTGCTGCAGGGAAGGCACAGGCAGCACCTTGGCGACCCCGGGGTCCTGAGCTGGGGACTGGTCAGCGCCGCCAGTCTCCTGTCACCGTAACCCCCGGACATGCTTCAGCGACCACCGCATGGCGCGGCGGTGGAATGTTGTGTGCTGCGGGGAATGGTAATCTTAGCTTGACCGCCTGGTTTGCGAGGAAGGTAAACCTCTATAAAAACCCCTCAATCTTACGGTGTGCTGCGCGCCTATAAGATGCATGGCTGTTGGGGTAGAACAGTCGCAAGCGGGCAACCTCTGGGGCACCTGCCGCGCCCCAGTTGTATAAGGCTTACCTAGGCACGCGGGGCTCTGTCTAGGTGGACTTCTAGTTCCCTAGCTGCTCGTGGGACCGAGATGGAACCCTCGAACTTTTATTCTTCCCCTGCCAGCGGAAAGGGTGGACCGCTGGTGGGTTCTAACACCCAATCCAACAAGAGGGCTCGTGTAGCCAGTCCTCCTGATTCGGTTACTCGTAACAGAATGCAAACTGCTTCGCAGAATGTGTTTCTCATAATTACAAGAAAAGATGGGAGTTTTGAAAAAGTTTCGCCATTTTATATACAGAAGGGCTTAGAAGGTATTGCTGGCACGTTAAAATCTGTTAAGTGCTTACGAAATGGCACCTTGTTGGTTGAAACATCTAGCTTCCAGCATGTCCAGAACCTTCAGAAGGCACAATTTCTTGGGGAGTCTGCGATAGAGACTGAATTTCACAACACCTTGAACTACAGCAAGGGTGTTGTGACTTGCAGAGATCTCGTTGACATTCCCCAAGACGAACTGAAGGCTGAATGGTCCCGGGAAGGAATTGTCGACGTGCAACACATTATGAAACGGGTGGATGGTGCCCTCATAAAGACTGACTCATTTATCCTTACATTTAACAGCACCAAATTGCCAGAGCATGTGAAGGCAGGTTTCCTACGTCTCAGTGTACGGCCTTATTACCCCAACCCCATTCGGTGTTTTAAATGCCAACACTTTGGACACACTACTCTCGGCTGTAGAGGGGAAGCCACTTGCGGGAATTGTGGTAAAGCCGCCCATGAGGGAGTTGGTTGCTCCTCTCCTCCCAAGTGTGTCAACTGCTCTGGGGATCACCCTGTGTGGAGTAGGGAATGCAGAGTTTTCCTTGGGGAACGGAAGATCCAGGAACTAAAAACTACAAAACGCATCCCGTATGGTGAGGCGAAGAAAATGTACAAGTCCATGCAGCCGCCCACGTTCGGTGCTTCCTTTTCTTCCGTTCTCAAACAACCAATCTTGAAAACCGATGCCGCTACACAAACGGAGGTTGCTACTGTCAGCACTAGCACCTGCGCTTGTCAATGTGCGTGTGCTGCTGTCGTTCCTGTGAAGCCTGCTGCTTCCCCCCGGCCTTCTGACCAGGCCGTGGTAGCTGACATCATGGAACTTCCTGCCCCTTCCCGAGTCCAGTCTTGTGCACTGCCCAGCGCTGCTACACCCCCTACTGCTACTGAGGTTTTGGCTCCAATGCCACCTCAGGCCAGAACATCGAAGCCAAAGACAAAGGTGAAGTCTCGCCCACTAAAGGAGACTGCAGTCATACAGTCTCCTGATGTGGATGTCTTTCTGTCTGACGTCTCTCTCGACTCCTCTTCTGAGGTGATGGAGGTTGATGTCAGACTGGGGCAATCATCTCGCCCAAAAACTGAGCCTCCACCTGTTGTGGGCTCTCCTCCCCAACAGAAAGTGAGAATGAAGGTACTCCCACCCTGATACATGGCTCCCATTATACAGTGGAACATGAATGGATTCCGGGCACATGTGGAGGAACTGAACCTCCTAGCACGGCAACGCCCCCTGTGCTTGTGTTTATAGGAAACGCATTTAAAACCATCTGATGCTCCTGTACTAAGGGGCTATACGTCATATCGCAAAGATGACCTGACTGGAGAAAGGGCCAAAGGCGGAGTCGCTGTGTTTGTCAATAATGACCACCACTCCTCTGCTCTCCCCCTGGATACTGACCTGCAAGCAGTCGCAGTTGAAATTCATTCACCTCGGAGGCTTACCGTTTGCTCCCTTTATTTACCCCCTCTGGATGCAATGACCTTAGACGCTCTCACAGATCTTATCGACCAACTCCCTCGCCCATTTCTCCTCCTGGAAGACTTCAATGCCCATCATGTCCTGTGGGGCTCAACTTCTCTTTGCGCTCGAGGTCGAATTTTGGAGAGCCTCCTAGCATCTCAAGTGTTGCGCATCCTCAACACAGGTACTCCGACTCATTTCTCTACTGCTACAGGGTCATTCTCAGCCATTCACCTATCTTTCTGCTCTCCAACCCTCACCGACTCTGTTCACTGGGAAGTCATTGACGACCTTCATTCCAGCGATCACTTCCCTATCCGCATTCATCTCCTGGATGGTGTATCGCTGGAGCAGCGGCCACCATCGTGGATGATTGGCAGGGCTAACTGGCCACTGTTCACTCGGCTGGCTGTCTTTGACCGCCACAATAACGTACAGGAATGGGTGGATCACATCACGCTTGTGGTCCATCATGCTGCTGACCTGTCCATACTACAGTCTTCTGGCACTCATAAGCGGCGCCTTGTGCCTTGGTGGACAGAAGAGTGCCGTTCAGCCATCCGGGACAGGCGTGTGGCTCTTCGCCGATTTAAATGCCGCCCAACAGCGGTCAATCTTACCGCCTTTCGAATCGCGAGAGCCAGGGCACGGCGTGTCATTAAAGAGAGCAAGAAAAGGTCATGGCAGGAGTTCCTGGACTCCATCAACCGTTCCACTTGTTCCACAAGAGTATGGGAAGCCATCCGGAGGATTTCCGGTAAACATAGCCGTTTACCAATAGCTGCTGTCCTGAACCAGGGATGCCTCCAAACGACACCCAGAGCCATTGCTCAGACGCTGGCAGAGCATTTTGCACAAAGTACTGCCACTACAAATCAGGATCCAGCGTTTCGTCGCTACCGTGCGACTGTCGAAAGAGCGACCTTGGACTTTCAGTCGAACAGTTCTGAGGCCTACAATTCCCCTTTCTCCATGTGGGAACTTGAATCGGCACTTACTGAGACTTCTGACACTGCACCAGGTTACGACCGCATCCGGTACTCCATGCTTCGACATCTGCCAGCAGCGTCAAAGTAAACCCTCCTCGAATGTTTCAATCTCATTTGGCAGACAGGAGTGTTCCCCACCTCGTGGAGGGAGGCAATTCTCATCCCTCTCCTCAAACCAGGAAAGGACCGCACATGTCCCGGTAGTTATCGTAGTATCGCCTTGACAAGCTGTGTCGGAAAGACCCTGGAACGGATGGTTAACCGGCGTCTGGTCTGGCTGTTAGAGACCAGACAGCTCCTTAGCCGCTTTCAGTGTGGATTCCGAAAATTTCGGTCCACGGTCGACAACCTGACCCTCCTAGAGGCGGATATTCAGCAGGCTTTTCTCCGTCAGCATCACTGTATCGGTATCTTCTTTGATATCAGTAAGGCATATGATACTACTTGGAGACACTGTATTCTTGCACAAATGCATCAATGGGGCTTTCGTGGCCGCCTCCCCATTTTCATTCGGTCTTTCCTGTCTCAACGGTTTTTTCGGACCCGCGTTGGTAACACACTGTCTAATCGCTTTGAGCAAGAGAACGGTGTCCCACAGGGCAGTGTTTTAAGCGTTACCCTATTTGCCATAGCCATCAACAGTATAACGTCTACAGTGAGGAGTCCAGTACAGCGCTCCTTATTTGTGGACGACTTTGCTGTTTTCTGTTCCTCCTCCAGTGTTGCAACCGTGAGCCGTCAGTTGCAGCTAACAGTGCGGCGGTTAGAGGAGTGGTCTGCAAAGACGGGTTTTCGGTTTTCTGCCGAAAAGTGTGTTTGTGTTAATTTTAATCGTTCTCGTCATCTTTTTACTTTGCCTGCCTTGCATATGGGGGATACTGTACTAAATTTTAGAGACACAGTGCGGTTTCCGGGCCTAATTTTTGACTCCAGGTTGTCATGGCTGCCACACCTACGTGACTTGAAAGCCAGAACGCTGAAGGCACTGAACATCCTCAAGTGCCTCAGCCACAGGTCTTGGGGCGCGGACAGGGCGCGTCTCCTACAGTTTTATGGAGCTTTTGTGCGTTCACGGCTGGACTATGGGTGCACAGTATATGGGTCATCGAGGCCGTCTTATTTGCGGATCCTTGACGCTGTTCACCATGCTGGGATCCGACTGGCGACGGGTGCTTATCGGACCAGTCCCGTACCCAGCCTCTGTGCTGAATCTGGCGAACCGCCACTTACCATCCGGCGGCAGCTCCTGCTGGTGCGCCAGGCTTGTAAGTTTCTTACAGCTCCCAGATCGCCTGCTCACCATCTTGTTGCCCATCCACCTCTGGACCGCCTTTTTTCCCGCCGTCCCCGGGCTACGTTGCCGTTTGGGATCCGTGTGCAACGTGTACTAGAGCCCCTCGGTGTGGAGTCTGTACAACCCCAAATCCAGGGTTTTAACCGCCTGCCATCCTGGTTGCTGAAGAGGCCCAGAGTGATTTTAGATTTATTGCAGTACAAGAAAGATTACACTCCTGCCACCGCTTTTAATGCAGCATTTTCTGCCATTTTATCTGAGCACCACGACTATGTAGCTGTTTTTACTGATGGGTCTAAACAAGGGGATTCTGTTGGTTGCTCAGTTGTTTTTCCATATCGTGTCCTCAAGGTCCGACTGCCTCAGACTTTTACTGTCTTTGATGCAGAATTGTTTGCGATCTTGCGGGCACTGGAGCACATGAGACATTCTTCCTCTCCTAAATTTCTTGTCTGTTCCGATTCACTCAGTGCCCTTCACTCATTGCAACGTTTGTATCCGGCAGACAAAATTGTCCAGACCATCCAGGATGCCCTCCTCCGACTACAGCGACTGGGGAAGGTTGTAGCTTTCTGCTGGGTTCCGGGGCATGTCGGCATTGCTGGGAATGAAAGGGCAGATCTCGCAGCCAAGGAGGCGTGTCTCGCCCCACAAGTATCTCAGTGTGCTATCCCCTTGCACGCACTCACCTCGCTGTTGAGCTCACGGGTCATGCGTCGGTGGGAGGATGAGTGGCTGGAAGTGACTGACAATAAGCTCCGTATAGTCAAGCCCGCAACGCGTGTGTGGTGTACTTCCTTTCAGCCCCATCGACGGGACGAGGTTCTCCTCACTCGGCTTCGAATAGGCCACAGCCCTATGACGCACGGCTTCCTGCTCCGGCGAGAGGACCCTCCAATGTGTAGCGCTTGCGGCGTCCAGGTCACTGTGCGCCACGTTTTATTGGATTGCGTTTTATTTTCTGACCAGCGGGTCGCGGCTGACTTGCTAGCGGACCTGCCATCTCTTTTAGGCAACACTCGGACGAATGTGGTTAAAGTGTTAAAGTTCTGTGCCATTTGAAATGTTTTTACAAAGATTTTAGGGAGAGGATCTTAATTTGCTCACTGTGTGACAAGCTCGCCCATATTTTATGTAAGTGGCCAGCCAATAACAATTTCCTGTGACATTCTTGTTGCTATGTTTCCCCTTTCCTTACGTTTTACTTTCTTATGTAGCATTTTCCTTCTTTTCCTGCTTTCTTTGAATGTGTGCTTTAGTTTTCTTAGGTCTGTCCACATTCGTTCCTTTTAATGTCGTGGTCGTGCGGTAGCGTTCTCGCTTCCCACGCCCGGGTTCCCGGGTTCGATTCCCGGCGGGGTCAGGGATTTTCTCTGCCTCGTGATGGCTGGGTGTTGTGTGCTGTCGTTAGGTTAGTTAGGTTTAAGTAGTTCTAAGTTCTAGGGGACTGATGACCATAGCTGTTAAGTCCCATAGTGCTCAGAGCCAACCTTTTAATGTGTGTCAGGGCGCTGATGACCTCGATGTTGAGCGCCCATAAGCCCCAACACACCACCACACCATCTAGACAGACGTAAAGGATTCTTTGTTATTAAGTCTGGTAGACCAGTGCGGAAAGGCGGTGTCCCTGTCCCGCTATGGAAAGAGGTTTCTCTTTCGGAAGTACAGATTAGTTCCCCCACTGAAACACTGTAGAGATCGATAGCGCGAATATACATTCTGTATCATTTAGACTTGTATCGGTACATTGCTCTCTTCAAATTAATATAAGCTAAGCAAAGTGGAATGCCCTATTGCCCAATCTGAATAACCCCTGGTATTCTATGTTGATCTCAACGCTCACATCACGAGTTGGGGAAAATCGTGCCAGATGAAAAAACCCCTATCGGAACAAAAAACGACTAATATGCTCCTGTTTTAAATGGCTCTGACTGAAGTGTGGTATACCAGCAACGTCACTCTACTTTCCTAGACACATTTAAAACGTTTCCAAATTTTTTGCATGGGAACATATTCTAGCTATTTTTAACATGCAACTCATCTCTCATCCCCAAAAGCTCCCCTAATTTTAACTCGCAAACACCCACTAATCAATCACTGTAAGCGCTCATACACATCCACTCCCATTAAGTCATTCTCACTCACTGATACAGCCCAACCCATCGTCATTATCTCTTTGTGCCCCTCTTTCACTGTATCCCGTCTCACAGTCACTGTCTTCTTCGTTCTGCCCTGCTACTATTGTTCAAATGGCTCTAAGCACTATGGGACTTAACATCTGACGTCATCAGTCCCCTAGACCTAGAGCTACTTAAACCCAACTAACCCAAGGAAATCACACTCATCCATGCCCGAGGCAGGATTCGAACCTGCGTCCGTAGCAGCTGCGTGGTTCCGGACTGAAGCGCCTAGAAGGGCTCGGCCACAGCGGCCGGCGCTACTATTGTTTCCCCTTAGTGTCGTTGTCTCCCTTTATCTTCTTACTGCTACTGTCTCGTTCATCCGTTGCTACTGCTCCTATCTTCTCACTGTAACTATCCTTCACGTCCTCGTTGCCATTGTCATAGTCTCTGTCTCTCGTTTTCACTGGCTTTCACCCACCTTCACATAACACCTTCCCTATACTCCCGTCTCAGTGGCGCTCTCTCCTTCACTCTTTTCCTAGCACTGTCAACTACCATTCACTGACACTGTTTCAGTTTCTTTGTGTGTGGAAGACGGTAGAATGAAGCAGCTGGTACCCCACTTTACGGTCAGGAGAATATTCATCATTTGTCCTCCGATAGTAACATTTTTCCGCTGCTTCCCCTCTTTCACAGATATGATGACTGCTTTATGGATTCATAAAATTTTTATGAATCATTTATGTGAAGCTCAAATAACGCACTACTGTTTTTGCACGTCAGACAGGAGTTACCGTGCACAAAAAATTCAGTGTGCTTCAGTACTCCAACGTGGGGTTCCCAGAATTCTTACGATGACGGTGAAGACATTTTAAGTGTATTTATCAGTAATATGCTACTTGATAAACTACGATTTCGCCTCACACCGTATTATGGTTCTTCGTTACCGATTAATAACTCTGTGATACGAGGTGCCGGCCGTAGTGGTCGAGCGGTTCTAGGCGCTTCAGTCTCGAACCACGCGACCGCTACGGTAGCAGGTTCGAATCCAGCCTCGGGCATGGATGTGTGTGATGTCCTTAGATTCGTTACGTTTAAGTAGTTCTAAGTTCTAGGGGACTGATGACCTCAGATGTTAACTTCCATAGTTCTCAGAGCCATTTGAACCATTTGATACGGCGGTATGCGGAATCCACACAAATGATTGCGCACCGTCGACTACCGTTTAAGCTATATGAGATCTCCTTAACTTGAGAAGACAACCTGCACTGCCGGAAGACAGATGCTAAAACTAATAGGTGGGATAAATTATTGGGAATGAATGAGTAGAGATATTAAGATGTCGGATGTATGAAGTACAATAAGGAAACTCGACTGGATCGTGTTCGCTTAATTGGTGTAACCCGCCAAATCGTGCATTGACGACGTTTCTACGAACTTTTAACGCTCTCTGAATGAGACTTTTCTTCCTTGTTGAACAATTCAAATAATGATTCCAGCTCCGTGACACAAAGCAATCCCTGGAAGTACAACGTCGTCTTGAGCTAGAAGAACACTTGAAAGGCTTATGGACACCCGTTGAGAGTGGTGGTTGCGTTCGGAAAATTGCTTTCAGTAATCCATTTTTGATTACCAAAAGGTAATAGGACACAAGACAATTTTGTAGTGTATAATCTGAATTATTCTAGCGTTTATCAAGGGGTAACGTTTTGAAGTAGGATTTATGGACGTTAATAGTGCAAACTTCGATCTTTAAATTCCACTTTTACTTCAAAAATTAGGCGATGTCTCTATTCCAAATATGTTAATGTTTAGTTTTCAAACCTTCCTAAAATACGTTATTCATCATGTAAGATTCCAGAACAAATCGCTCCTACAGCTTCAAGAGGACTACCTCAGTGCCCTATCCCAAGTCTTACTTTGCTTTGAAAGCACACAAGAGATAGGGACTAAGGACTACATCATTTCAAATGGTTCAAATGGCTCTGAGCACTATGGGACTCAACTGCTGTGGTCATTAGTCCCCTAGAACTTAGAACTACTTAAACCTAACTAACCTAAGGACGTCACACACACCCATGCCCGAGGCAGGAGTCGAACCTGCGACCGTAGCAGCAGCGCGGCTCCGGACTGGAGCGCCTAGAACAGCACGGCCACCGCAGCCGGCACTACATCATTTCAAGAGGTGTTGAAACTCTTCGGTTTTCGGGTGATTAATACCTTTCTTCTATACAACATGATCTTGAGTCACTTTGCCTAACTTCAAACTGAGTCGTTTACGCATAAACACACTGGTTTAATGCCAACCACCTAAATGTTTGAACTGTGGAATGTTCCGTACTTCTCTTGAACCGCAGAAGGCTACGACAGTCTAATTAAGCAATATTATTATGAAGTCTGTCATTCACGTAGATGTTTGAAGTGAAATTGTTACGTGTGGTATTTGGAATGCGCTTAAATTGTGCTGATCACGTATCTCTTGTAATCTGGAAACAGCAATAACACAATGAGATTTGTAACTGGAATCTGGTGGAGAGCATTCTCTTGAATATGTTCTAGCGCCTCCCCCGTTCAGTCATCGCTTCTTATATCACAACGGTACCAAATTCACACTTCGTAAACTTGACCTAGTACAGTTCTGTTACCTGCGGCTTTGCCCTGGAACAATGCTATCGTCTTCGACGAATGTCTTACTAGTAGAAGCTGATGAATCTCCGCTGTATAAACTACAATCTCGCCTCACGACGTATTTCACATGCGTATCTTACTTGTACAAATGTGGCAAATTTTGGACCTCGATATCTCGCAGGCGGTCAAAGATATGAAAATAACTTTCAATGCCATCTGAGATCGGTATCTGAGGAGTATATCGTAAGAAATTTAGTCATATACTGTGCGGCTTGGAATCCGCGGCTCGGGTTTGGTACTTGTGTGTTTTTCTAAGGAACTGCCAATGAACTAGGCCTCTTTAGGCCCAATGTACACCACATGAAACCAGAAGACATTATACAATTTTCCCGATTTGTCTCTGCAAGAGGAAGTGTGTAATATTTACACTTTGATCCTGTATGTACCATAATGACATTGAGACGATGCTCCTGGTGGGTAGACGATGTAGAAGGATATAGCACTTAACGAACAAATCTGTTCATTAACTGCTATGTTCTTCTATGTTGACCCCATGTTGTACTTGTAATGTGTGCAATAATTAAATGAGTCTCAAAGACTTTAATATTTGCACTGAAGATGGCCGCATAGTGACTGTGGAGACACTTCCGTTATGCTCGTCACCAGATGCCAACATCTCTACTTAAGACTGCACGGCGAATTAGGATCAGATCGTTTCCCTAATGTTTTGACTACAAACTGACAGCAATAGACGTAAAATTCTTTCACAACAGTCCTTGGAATATCAACAAAGTAAATTGGCACTCTTTCATACGTTAGTGGAGAATACGGTAGCCGTGGAGCCTAAACGGATCCAGCGCATATATCCTACAACACATTATTTAATGTATTTAATGTGACCGACCTCTGTCCGAGAAACGACACGCTACTTCGATACACGTGAAAAATTTTGTGATATGGGAGAATACGAAATCCTTACAAAAGATTGTGCAACGTGCAACGTCGACTAGCGCTTAAACAATATAGGATGTGCTTATCTTGAAAATACAACCTGCACTGCTGGTAGACAGGTGCTAAATCTAACGGGTTATGAAAAAAGTAAAAACGTGTTAACTACATTAATTATTGTGATATGATAAATAGAGACATTAAGATGGCTGATGTGTCGAGCACAACAAGGAAGTTCAGAAATCTTAACTGCAACCCGAACCAGGGAGAACTTGTTAAATGTTGTGCTTCACGATTCAGTACTTTCCGAGAAACTTTGTATGCCTAAAGAGACAGCAGTCCCAAAATAGATTAATCACCCTCCTACGGGAAATAAGAGAAATTATTCCGAATGTAACGTCCAAATAGGATACGTGGTGTCTTTTCTCTCTACTAGTTTAAGCATTAGACTCGATGTTATCATCTACAGATGGATTCAAACAGATACCTACATAGACCGATTTGGTATTCCATTCCTATATCAGTTTGTAAGACTCGGAATCCTCTACCACAGTTTTACTAAAAATTGCGTTGGCACAATGAGTTAAAGAGTCTTTGCTTACGTTAATCCTTACTGGAGGTACAAAGTTCATGCATATATTGATGGCTTGTGATTTCAAGAGATTTCAGCTATACGGGTAGTATTTGCCAAGCTGAAATATTTCAGGCAGTTTCTTCTGCCCCAAATTTATCAATTTTTATAGTAGAGACGATAGCTATTTGAGAGACTCTCAAATCTGTCGTCCTGCGGTGCTCCTGAACGTTATGTAGCGTCACTATCCAAAAGTGTACACGAATGTACTCAGCACTGACCAGGAATCACTTAAATGAATGTTCATATACTGGGAATTGTGTTGCAGGATAAGCGAAGAAGTACGAAATCTCCCTGCTGTGGACCTGAGGTCATCTGGGATTAGTTTACAATGACAAGAGCGAACAAATGGTGAACAATGCCAGTTTTCCTTGCCCTGTTGTGGATTTCATACTACCGCTCTCAGATTTCAGGTAGCGAATGTGGAAACTGGCCAAGGAAGTCTGGAGCCTTTCAGTGCACTGTAGAAGTCAATACTACACTTCGATACAAGCACTAATGAGAAGCTCCATCTGGTTTCGAAAATTTAAGGAAAGCAGGAAGCTGATAACTGAACCAATAGTTCAACTACTTCCACTGTACGTAGGATAGTTATCAGGTATAAACCTTCCAGTGATTGTCAGAAGATAGAAGCAGAAGAAGTGAGCAACTTGCTGCTTTCCTACAGTGACATCGAAACACAGTGAAACCATTACTGCAAAACTGTGTCCCATTCACAATGTGCTCCTGTAATAATTCTATCATAAATATCCTCAAATGCCCTTCTCAGTCCACACGAAGCCTAAACTCTACACCTACGTTTTATTTATATTTTTCTAGGGTAGGTAATTAACTGAACTTGCTGTGCCTGATCGTAGGTTGTACTTTACACTATATGTTTTCCGTTCATCACTTGCTTCCCTTTCTCCCATCTCTCAGTAAGTATCAGTATCTGATTAAAGACATCTGTCCTCTACTCTAGAATAAGAGATTGTTTGCATTTTCAACTTCTCGCGGCGTAATGAATAATCCATTAAATTTCGGGCATGCAGCCGCGCAAATAAAATTTCTTCTACTGATATTTCGGCTGCGTATCGTCCGGCCATCTTCAGAGCGAGTTCCAAGACACGACAAGGTGCCAAGCGCGGCCTCATATGCTCCACCGCGGCGGTACTGCGCATGCGGGTCACAGATGCTGCGCCGCTTGTGGCGAAGGCGTACGGACATTCGATGTGCTTATCGATATTTGATCGGCGGCGGTGACACGGTGACGACTTCTCTGCAATTTAATTACTCCAAGAGCCGGATTCCATGCTTTGTCCAAATTAAAAACATTGTCTCTGTTTATTAAATTGTTGGCTAATCGAATTTCTATGGCTTCTTTGAATACAGATTCCCAAAAAGAAGAGGTGGATGTTAACATCTTCACATCACTGTAATTCATGGAATGACCCGTATCAATACAATGTTCGGCCACAGCTGACTTGTCTGGTTGTAATAAGCGTGTGTATCTTCGGTGCTCCACACCTCTCTATGGATTTTATTCAGAGACTTAGCAATGTCAGGCTAAATATTATGGATGTTCTTGTTAGTTTTGACGTAGTATCATTATACACCAAGGTACCTCTAAAGGACTCTTTAGCTCTTATCAGCCAACATTTTGATAAGAACATTACGGCCTTATTTGAACATGTGCTTTTATCATCTTATTTTCAGTTTGATGGTGAATTTTATGAGCAAATTGACGGTGTTGCCATGGGAAGCCCCCTCTCCCCTCTGGTAGCTAATTTATTTATGGAAGACTTCGAGGACAAGGCACTGGACTCAGCATGTTTTAAACCTACGGTCTTCTGGAGGTACGTGGACGACACATTCGTGGTATGGCCCTATGGTATGGATGAATTACATCGATTTCTTGAGCATTTGAATTCCATCCATGCTAGCATTAAATTTACTATGGAAACAGAAAAAGACGGCTGCCTCCCCTTTCTGGATGTTGTCGTTCGCCGTAAAAGTGATGGCACATTATAACATGCCGTACATCGGAAACCAACGCACACAAATCTGTACCTTCATGACAGTAGCTGCCATCACCCTTCTCAAAGCATGGGTGTCCTTAAGACCTTAGTGCATCGGGCGCACTGTATATCCGATGAAGACAATTTACATGGAGAGCTAACATACCTCAAGAGTATTTTTAAACCGAATGGATATTCTCCGCAACAAATTCGTAGAGCATTCGATGCAAAACCTAAAAAGAAGGTATGCGATGGGGAAGAAGATAGTAATTTCTTCAGATCTACGGCGTTTCTGCCTTATGTGGGTGCTCTGTCTTCAAAGATAGGCCGTATTCTTGAGAAACACTGTGTTAAGGTGATCTTCCGGCCCCCCATGAAGATTGCGGCTTTACTCGGCTCTGTGAAGGACGATTTACTGCTTCGTAAGGCGGGTGTGTACCAGATTCCTTGCGGAAATTGTGAGCAGTCATACATAGGTCAAACAACACGCACCGTTCATGAGAGGTGTGTGGAGCACCGAAGATACACACGCTTATTACAACCAGACAAGTCAGCTGTGGCCGAACATTGTATTGATACGGGTCATTCCATGAATTACAGTGATGTGAAGATTTTAACATCCACCTCTTCTTTTTGGGAATCTGTATTCAAAGAAGCCATAGAAATTCGATTAGCCAACAATTTAATAAACAGAGACAATGGTTTTAATTTGGACAAAGCATGGAATCCGGCTCTTGGAGTAATTAAATTGCAGAGAAGTCGTCACCGTGTCACCGCCGCCGATCAAATATCGATAAGCACATCGAATGTCCGTACGCCTTCGCCACAGGCGGCGCAGCATCTGTGACCCGCATGCGCAGTACCGCCGCGGTGGAGCATATAAGGCCGCGCTTGGCACCTTGTCGTCAGTCTTGGAACTCGCTCTGAAGATGGCGGGACGATACGCGGCCGAAATATCAGTAGAAGAAATTTTATTTGCGCGGCTGCATGCCCGAAATTTAATGGATTAAGAGATCGTTTGCTTGTTGACAATGATATAACGAAACATTTTTCTCAAGGTACGAAAGCGTGCAGAAAAGTAATGCCTCCAAATTTTTTATTCTGTTCCCAGTATCTGTTGAGGTGTTACATGTCATGCATATTAAACGGTACGACTTTTCGTTTTTGCTGACGCGGGATGAAACACTATGGCACTAGAATGTTACGAATTTTAGCGAGTAACGTGGCTGTGTGTACGCAACTAATCGTTGCGTGAGAAACAGAGTCTGAGAAAACAGATAGCACGATTTCTGGGAGTTCGTCCACATAATAGAGTACCGATGTGTGCTACGACATCTTCAAAAATCCATGGCTTTGTGTCCACTGTCGTCGATCATCCTCCATACAGCATCGATTAGATCCCATCCCATTTCTGTGTTTCCAAAACTTGATTGCGTTCTAGGACTTCACTTTGATAGTAATGGAACGGTTCAGCCAGAGGCGAGGTTGTCGCTCCGTCAAGTGAAACAGTCTACATTGTCGGTATTAACAAAATGGTGTGGGCGAAATGTATAAATTGCGCGCAGACTGAGCGTGAACTCTGGCGGTATGCGGACAAAATGCAACGTCATTTCGAGTTTAGGGATTATGTAGGTTATTCAGAGCTACTCAATGTGAGTGAGGCAGATGGGGATTTTACGAGTTCCTACAGGATCCTTGTGGGAGAAGGTAAGTGCAAGCAGAAAGAGAGGCAGGGAGCATAGCGTCGTGAATCGGGAGCGACTTGTAGAATTTGGAGAGGCAGATACCCACGTGACACTTGCGTAGTAAAGGATGGGATAGATCAGGGATTTATATGTGTGAAAGACAGTGCAGGGATGTAGTCCCCAAGTTCGGTCGGTTAGCTGCTTTTCTAGTTTTGATCTATTGTGGGCATTCTGTTGGATGATTAATAGGTGAGGTCGCCACGTTTGTTTCTAGTCCAAGGTTAGTCCGAGGTGTTTGTGTCAGGTAGCTGAATGGAAGGTCGTAAATGTTTACGTATAAGTCATGGAGTCGGATGGAGGAGGTGCTGTGTCCTATAATTATTGCCCGTATTTTAAGGGGCTGATCTTAATGAGCCCACGTTTATAAAATTCTACGTGAAGGGGTATAAAATTGGACTAAATACTCGTGTGAGTAAGCAAAAAAATTCAGTTGCTGCTGGCAGTCGTGGCAGAAAAATAATTAACGTGTGAGTTTATTTGTCTATTTTTATTGCATTCCCTCGTTCATTTATTAGCAATTCTCCAGACGACAATGCGATGATACAGTATCTGTCTCCTTTCATTTCTATTCTCGTGTTACTGTGCCATTCATTTAAGCATACTCAAACGGTCGAAAATTTTAAGATTTTGCATGTAGTTATGGTTATGAAACGTAGTGTTCCCACTGCCTAAGACGCCCCTGTGGAGAATTCATTACTCGTACCATTACGACTTAGCTTTGACGGATATTACATATCATCTAAAAAGTGTTTGATCAGCTGATCCGGATGACGAAGAGAGCGTTCAGAAAAGGGAAGCAGGAGGATATGGACGAAGCGTTACGAAAAACATCGGGAAAATGAATCTGCCTTTAATGAAGAATGCAGAAGATATAATATTCCAAAACATACATTTCGTCGTCATTTGTAAGATTTCAGTAACTCAGTGAAACGTGGAAAGTGTAATGAACTGAGATGGAACATGTACAGGTACTAGTGGAGCATACAATTAATTTAGAGTTCACATTCTTCAGAGTAATTATTACTGATAATTACTATTAAAAACAGTCTTGATCACGATTTATTTAACAAGGTGACCGGTTTCGACCACTACTGTGGTCATCTTCAGACCATTGAGAGGGAACCTCTTCTGTTGGAGTAGTGATTCTATAACAGAAGAGGTTCCTACTCAATGGTCTGAAGATGACCACAGTAGTGGTCGAAACCGGTCACCTTGTTAAATAAATCGTGATCAAGACTGTTTTTAATAGTAATTATTTATAAGACATTGATCACTGCTGTTCCCATAATGCATTCAAAAGTAATTAATTATTACTGAATGAAGGAAACTTCTCTATCAACTTGCGGAGAAATATCAGAACAATCATTAACCACGAATAAAGAGAACAAGATATCAGGTGAAAAATGTAAATCAGGTTTATGAAAAATCATCTCACTTTGTCCTTGCGAGTTCACGAAGAAATATGAGTGGCCTGAAGGGAAGGCGAATTCATACAACTGATACTGATATTTAAGGGCAGCAGAATGAATGATGCCTTAGAAAAAGGTGTTCCATGAAACACATAATTTGGATGCTTAACAAATGAATGGATAACAAGGGAAATGTTTGTCCGGTGGCTATACGTTTCTTAAAATGTACAAAACTCGAAAAAGAGACCAGAAACAAATTTTTCTTTTATTTGTATGGATATAGCACCTGCACCAAAAATTTAGTGGCAGTTAATCTGGCTCTTGACTGTGGTCTAATAATTCTATCATTTACTACACACACGACTCCTTGTCTATTGTCATTCGTTAGATAGCTCTAAACACCAGAAGAACAGCTGCAGTTAAGAGGCATGTTCGTGGCTACCTTCAGATCCTGGCAGCGTTATGGAACAATCTGGGTAATGAATACGTCAGATCAGTTTGTATGGACATAACACTAAACGGTTTTAAGACCATAGAGCTTGTGTCCTTATGACAGAAATGTAGTCAAAGAAGAAAACTTTCTAGTTAGTACTATATATATATTGTTGGCCAATCACACCAAGAATCGGCTGATGGAACTGAAGCAAATACAATGCGACGATCTGGATGGCTGCATAACTGTGCACCAGCACTCAATGATCAGTATGGACTCTGTATGTCTCAAGAATGTCGACACGAAAACAAATGCTGAAGTTCCTGAAATTCACAGTGCACAAAAAAAGTCTTACTTGACACATTATCGTCTATGTCGTGTATAACAACAGTTATCAAAGAAAATACGAAACGTCATAAATCCATAACGGAATTAGCGACAATCTCTTACTGAAAGGGTATACAAGCTAAGAAAAGGCTAGTAAATAGAAGGAACCTGTGCGCAAACATGTAAAAACGTGAAAGATAAATGAAACCTTAACAAAAGTAAAGAAAAAATAAAGGAAAAAATTAACTGGTTTGTCCACTGTGTAAGGAAGAACGAGAAGGAAACCTAATTCAGAGTATGAAATATAAGATAAGGGTTGGATATATGACCTATGCGCTGGCGTGAAAAGTAGATTTAAGAAGTATTTCTGTGATACCTGTGTTCATACCAACTGATACTTGTTAACAGATATATTAATAGATACATCATACCATAGATATATCATACCATAGATATCATAGATATATCATACCAAGCGATATTTGTTACTAGATTATGTTCTGTTCCTTATGAGTAGTTTCATTACGTGTAACTATGGAAGTAACTTTACTGCACCCTACGTCGAAATCTTAAGCGAAGTTTGGTATTTTACGGCTCTATGCCTCTCTGCTTGTGTAGAATCTCTTTGCCAGAGAAGCTTTTGGTGCGAATGTGGTCCGCTAGGCAGCGTGGCATGGGTAGAGCAGGAGTTAACACCGGCGCAAGGGAGTGGGGCCCTGTGCTGGGAGCAGCCCGTGTGTGTCCCGGGTAACGACTTGGCCGCACCCTGAGTGATAGCGCCAGCTAGTTTTAGTTGAGACCCGTTATTTGGGAAGCTGTAATTTAGAAAGGTGCTCCCCTTGTGCGTGCATGAGCGCTTGGGTTGCATAATGCTGGTGCTGCCGTAAGGAGATCGGTGGTTAAAGCAACGGTCAGAAGTCTGTGCAAACGTCACAGTACAGTCGCTGCACTTTGGATCCAATAACACACGAGTACTAGATAATTCCACGTGGAGCTGGGTAACTTCATTGCCGACCACATGCCCATCTGTGTGTTGTAGTTATTTGTCCTGCGAAATTGTAATTACATGTGCACTTGTGGGGAGCCCTTAGTTCCAATAATTCATGGCAATTCATTTGTTTATTTTAAGTGTTCATGTTTCGAGTTGTTATTGAGTTTTCCCTGGTGGGAGGCCATTCTTTGTATGCATGTGTGGTACCAGTGGTAAATGATTTATCTTTCAGCTTTTACCACGCCAATGTAATGATGTGTGTAGTGTACTGCCAGGAAGGGTTGTGTGAGACTGACATGTGAAACAAGATGACAGGATTACTGCTCTGCAAACTCATTGATATAGCAGTTGATGCAGATTTGTTCTTGAGTTAAGTAATTACCTTTTGCAGTTTGTTCGGTATGCTTGTAAAACAATTTAGCAAATTTTAAATTGTAACACGAGAAACTGATATGTACAAAACTTATGGTAAAGGGGTTAGCCGTAATTTGCTCTTTTTCAAGTGCTTTTGTTAAACTGGATTTATCTGAGAACGTTTTTAGGTTTGAATTGCTATCAGTCTGTCTTTATATTTGTTTAAAGGTTGTTCCATGCATTGTGAAATAGGCTTAGGCATTTTAAACTTTTTATGACAAATAGTTATCGTGCTTAAGTTGATAGGTTAGAGAGGATTTGTATTTAACAAAAATAGAAAAGAGGCATTTTCATTCTGTGTGAAGACAGAGAATCTCGGGAAATTGATGGAAACTATGTTATTTCGGGTATCGGTGAGAAAAATAATACAACAACTATGAAACGTCCCCTTTTTGAACAATTATACATGACTGTGCTTAAACTGACACACAATATTTTGTTAGCGCAACGCAATCTGACTTTCAAAATTCCCTACAAAAGAATGGCCCCGACTAACAGTAAACTATACTTTTCACAAATCACTTACCTCACAAAAATCTTCGCTGCTCAAGCTACTCCAATACAGCGAGCGCCACTACTGCCAGCTAAATAAAGTATTCAAACTATGGAAGGCACTAACTACTGATAGGGATAGTTAGCAAATGAAAGATATGAATAGAGAACAAACAATGTATTTACCTTGATATCATCACATATAAATATAGCAGTTCATGACAAATTTCAAAACTCCGCCATCTCTCTCCCCACATCCACCACTGCTGGCGGCTCACCTCCAACTGCGCAACGCTACGCGCTGTTCACATCCAGCTGCCGCTGCCCAACACTACAATGGCAGACAACAATGCAAACTAGCCACAGACTGCACACAGCACAGCCAGTGATTTTCACACAGAGGTGGCGTTACCAATAAAAAACCTAAACAGCCTACTTACATAGGAACTTTCTTATTGTTCCATTATTGTCGACGGAAATTATACTGGGAGTAACTTTTTGAATGAATACAAAGCAATCTTAAACTTTCACGATGCTGAAATAACTTTAGAAAAAGAAGGTAAGTCAGTAGCTTTGAAATTTGAAGATTGGCTCTCAAACCATGACGAAGAAATTAATCGGCTTTACCTCCTGTTAGACAACACTTCGGAATTTTCGACGGAATTTGACGCTAACAATCATTCTGCAAGTACTGACAGGGATAATATCGACGGCGCATTTGACACTAATAAGTTAATTCAGAATAAAATTCAAACAATTGAGAATTGTAATGACACTGATAGGCAGGACCTTTTTGAGATTTTACAAGCACATTCCACAGTTTTTACTCACAAAACAGGTACAATCAAGGGATTTGAATACCAATTTCGTGTTCGGGAGCATACTAAATTTTGTGTTAGACCATACGTAATTCCAGCACATTATAGGGACCGTGTTAGAACAGAAATACAATCTATGCTTGACGAGGGCATTATTGAGCCTGCAGTAAGCTCATACAACAATCCGTTACATGTTGTTGAGAAGAAAAATGGATCGATCAGGCTTGTCTTAGATTCGAGACAAATCTATACTATCATTATTCCTGAAACAGACAGGCCGCAGACGATGGAAGAACTTCTTCAAAATTTTAATGGTGTAAAAGTGTTGTCTTCCATTGATCTCAGATCCAGCTTTTATCAGATCGAACTTCATCCAGAATGTAGAAAATACACAGCTTTCCTTTGTTTCGGCGTTTGTTATCAGTTTCGGAAACTTCCTTTTGGTTTGAACATTTCTTCAGCAGCATTCATTCGCGGGCTAAATTCCATATTACCTGAATTCTTAAAACGTCACATCACCTTATATGTAGACGATATTCTGATAGCAGAAGCCTCATGGGAACAACACAATCGCATCCTCAACAGCGTGTTACAAATTTTTGCAGATTCTGGAATTACAGTTAACTTGGAAAAGTCTGAATTCGGTAGGACAAAAGTGAAGTTTTTGGGACATATTATTTCTTCTGAAGGCATTCAGCCGGATCCTGAAAAGTTAGAAGCAATCAGAGCCATTCCAGTTCCATCCACAAAAAGACAAGTCCGCAGTTTTCTAGGTCTCGTAAATTTTTACCGTCGTTTTCTGAATATGCAAATTCTTGTTACACCAAAACTTTGTTCTCTCACTGGAAAAAATACTATTTGGAACTGGGACGAACAAGCACAATTGGAATTCAATTCTTTGAAAGAAGCGTTACTTCACGCGCCAATCTTAGCTCATCCAGATCTGTCACAAGATTTCTGCCTTAGCACGGATTCTTCTAAAGTCGGTCTTGGTGCCCATTTATTTCAAGAAGCCATAGAAAATGACACTACCATTCAGAAAACCATTGCTTTTGCTAGCCGAGTGCTAACAAAATCTGAAAAAAATTATTCCGTTACTGAATTAGAAGCTTTGGCTATCGTTTGGGCATTTAACAAATTCCGTTTCTTTCTTTCTGGTAAGCACGTAAAAGTATACAGTGATCATCGTGCATTACAATTTCTTATGTCTTCAAAATTAAATCATGACAGGTTAAAACGTTGGGCATTGTTTCTGCAAGAATTCCGCTTCACAATAGTCTACATTCCCGGCAAGGAGAACATTGTTGCGGACGCACTGTCACGCGCACCGGCTGGGCTTGAGAAAAGTACCACAGAAGGCAACCTCGAGAAAAATTTCAGTATTCTTTACATTCAGAAAGTCGCCTTTGCAAACTTCATCACCACATCTTTAAAGGACATTGCTCATGAACAAGATAAAGATCCGATTTGGAAAGACATCAAGAGCAAATGGCACGAAAAGACACACACACAGATTCGGCATTATTATCTGGTTAGAAACAACATACTGTTCAAACGCTGCACTGTTGATGACAAGCTATGGGTACTTTGCATTCCTGACGATTTTGTTAATAAGCTTATTTGGTACATTCATTTCAGCTACGCACATTTTGGTCCACGAAAATGTTATCATGTTCTTCGAACGACTTGTTATTTTAACAATATGGCACAAAGAATTCGAAGAGTCTTGTCTATTTGTAAACTTTGTCAAAAGGCGAAACTATCTACTGTCTGACATCGTGCTCCGTTGTTTCCTATTATTCCTTCTAAATTAAAAGAATTTGCTGCTGTTGATCTCTTGGGACCGCTTGTCAGAACATCCAATGGATTTTCGTATGTTCTAGTCGCTGTTGAACTTACTTCAAAATTTGTTTCTTTCACTCCGTTACGTAAAGCCACTGGACGATCTGTATCCAACGCCTTTGTTAAAAATTTCTTACGTGAAGTTGGCCACGTTGCTAAAGTCATTTCAGATAACGGACCGCAATTTAGATCTGCTGTTTGGTCACGCACGCTTCGGAATCATAAAATCAAACCTGTTTTTATTTCATTGTACTCACCACATTGCAACCCGTCTTAACGGATTATGAAAGAAATCAATAAGCTTTGCAGACTTTATTGTCACAGAAAGCATCAGCATTGGGACAGATATCTACAATTATTTCAAAATGTGCTGAATGAAATGCCTCATGATTCCACTGCTTTACCACCTACTCTTGTACTGAAGAATGAAGAACCACCGAACAGAATCAGAGAGCTTGTACCTTTCCCGAATACACATAAACTTCGACACAAAGACATAATTGATTTGGCTCTTAAAAATATAAAGTCTGCAGCAGACAAAAGGAGAGAACTACACGGTAAAGCAAATGCAAAGAAATTATATATTGGTCAGAAAGTTCTCATTAAAGCTCATTCATTGTCACATAAGAAGAAACACTTGAGTCACAAATTCTTTCTAGTTTACAATGGACCTTACAGAATCCGACGTATACCACATGATAATTGCGTTGAAGTTGAAACTCTGCGTACTAGGAAGAGTAAAGGTTTACACCACATTTCACATGTAAAACCGTTTATTGACAGATAATCTGCTTTTTAACTTTGTCATTGCCATAAAACATTTCACTTTACATTTCTAGTATGCTTGTCAGACTTAGAATCCGTTAACATGCAACAATGTTTGAAGTTAAATATCCAGTCAAGAACCAAGAGAACTTATTGAAACAGAAATGACGAATGCATTGTTATAGTGAACAGACGTCACAGTGTTATTGTGTGTGTACATTCTTGCTTGTTAGTTGCACGATTATGGAACGACTATAAGGCTTACATACTTAGAACATTTACGAGTACTGCTAATGAGATTTTAATGCAACATTTTGGTTTACTTGAAAATATATTCTGGATTTAAAGTACTTTCAGTGAGATACCAGATGGCACAGTGGTTAGTTAATGTGACAGCTACACGATTTTATCACGACGCTACTAATGAGTGACAATTTACAATGTTGCTTTTGCAGTGTTTCTGTTTTATATCTGCACAGTTTTCTGTTTTATTCTGGAAAGTAACACAGGTTTTAGTAGTAACTTTTGTGGTATAGCTACAATGAGACTGCCTTTTCCGTAGCACAACAATACGTTACAGCACAGTACTTTCCTCATCACGGCAATAAGCATAATAACTAAGACATTTATATGCAAAGCATTTCACTTTTGTGTATTATGAGGTAAGTACATTGACCTCTGCAGAACTTAGCTTTCGGAGGACGATAACTACGACACTTCCACACAGATTATGTTGCAACAAGACGCACATTTAGCGCTACAGTACACGTATTTGAGTGATTAATTTTGTACTTAAAACATTTATTTTTAAAGATTTTTGAATTACAAAGAAAGTTTTCCGTGATACATTAAGTTTTCCTGAGTTATTGCAAGTTGCGTAACCGAATCGGGAGATGCAACTGAGTCAATTTTAGCCCACAAGGTCTCATGATTTTCATGAACAATGGCTTGCAGTTCTTTTATGGCTGCTTCGTGATTCTGTAATGCATTTTCATGCCGCGAAAAAATAGGTTGAAAATGCTCACAAATTTGTGTTTTTACGTCATTACAGACTTTTTGACATTTCGATTCAATGTTATGTAACTCAGTAGTTAAATCTCCACGTGTTTGTTCAAGTGTGGTGTCTAACTTTTTAAGATTTTGTTCCACTGTGTCTAACTTTTTAAGATTTTGTTCCACTGTATCTAACTTTCGAAGATTTTGTTCCATTGTGTCTAACTTTTGAAGCTTTTGCTGTGTTTGTCCCATTTGCTGTATTAATTGTAATAACAATGCACTGGTGTCTGGAACATGTTCCTCAGTGCTTTTCGGCAGTGAATTTGCACCGGAAACATTCACATTTTGACAAGCAGAAAATGTGTCTTGACTTATTTGAGAAAACGGTGAGAATCCAAAACCTGAATCTACAGTATTTGCGAGATTGTTTCCTGTCATTTCGGATTCCTGAGGCGAGCTGTTGCCGACCGATCGATCGATAATGCTTCCCTGTTCTCTAATTGTTTCACTGTCTACACCATTGTTTGCCGCCCGCTGCATTTCCCTATGCACAATTACCAAATTACTACTTTGAACATTAGTTAATTCATTACTCTGCGGCGCTAACACACTGCTTTCGTCTTCACTGTCATTTCTCAATTTACTTTGGAGCCTAGTATTACGTTTTTCACACGTTATTATTGTCACAACATTTCACGATAACACAGAAAAGCACAATTTGAAGAGCAAAAATAAGAGAACACATTACCATAACACTGAAAATAATATCTAGTTAATTGCAGCTGCGAAATACTTGGTGCAAATCTACATGCATGCCACAACTGTTTTAATGTACAACAATGAAAGACTGCAACTACAAAGGAGATTCTCTCTACAGTTACACGCTAGCAATAAACAAAATCTACACTAATTACACAAACTACAAGAAAAATCAGAAGATTCCAGTGAGGTATCCTAGGCTAAGGGTCGACATATGAAACGTCCCCTTTTTGAACAATTATACATGACTGTGCTTAAACTGACACACAATATTTTGTTAGCGCAACGCAATCTGACTTTCAAAATTCCCTACAA
Source organism: Schistocerca serialis cubense (assembly GCF_023864345.2). NCBI lineage: Eukaryota > Metazoa > Arthropoda > Insecta > Orthoptera > Acrididae > Schistocerca > Schistocerca serialis. The sequence goes on from NC_064645.1 coordinate 447,307,785, forward strand.
AAGAATGGCCCTGACTAACAGTAAACCATACCTTTCACAAATCACTTACCTCACAAAAATCTTCGCTGCTCAAGCTACTCCAATACAGCGAGCGCCACTACTGCCAGTTAAATAAAAGATTCAAACTATGGAAGGCACTAACTACTGATAGGGATAGTTAGCAAATGAAAGATATTAATAGAGAACAAGCAATGTATTTACCTTGATATCATCATATATAAATATAGCAGTTCATGACAAATTTCAAAACTCCGCCATCTCTCTCCCCACATCCACCACTGCTGGCGGCTCACCTCCAACTGCGCAACGCTACGCGCTGTTCACATCCAGCTGCCGCTGCCCAACACTACAATGGCAGACAACAATGCAAACTAGCCACAGACTGCACACAGCACAGCCAGTGATTTTCACACAGAGGTGGCGTTACCAATAAAAAACCTAAACAGCCTACTTACACAACTTTCAAGGACAGATTTGAGCTAAACATTTATCAAGAAATAATAGGACATCCAGATCAGGTTAGGTTCAGATCGACAGTTCTTACATCATCTGTGGATGATACGGCATTGAAACTCAGTACGACAGTAAGTAAGCCAAAATAATAAATTTGTGGTGAGTCGTAAATATTTGCTTCCAGTATTGAGGATAACTGAGTGAAGAAATAGCACAGCCTTGATTCGTAGTACTTCGCGAAGAATACTTTCTTCTGTCATCGATTTTCCTACATGACTATCATCTGTACACACTCTAACGCTACACAAGTCTACGTTGTTGTGAACAGCAGTTCGAAGACTGCTTCGTGCAGTTCTCTGCGTTAGTCTGTTCTGAGCAGAGCCCTTTATCTCTGCGCAACTACATGAACTTACAACCATTTGAGCCTGATTACTGTACTCAAGTCCTGGTTCTCTACTGTACTTTTAACGCTCTACACTTCCTCCACTTCCAAACTAGCGCTCCTCGAGTGCTCTTGATGCGTCGTATCAGAACGGAAGTTGTCTGTTATATTTGGACGTTGCCAAACTTCATAGCTTCACTTAATTACGTTTCTACTATTCGCAAAGAGGTTCCATTGTCATGTCAGAACTCACTGATCGACTTTCACTGCAGTGTGTGGTACGTAAGCCAACCAGAGGAAAGGAAGCGCTGACGGTTGGCATGCCTGAACAGATTTCTAAGGAAAAACCGACTGTATATATACGAGGAGCGTTCAACAAGTCATGCAATAGTTTTTTTTTCCCTGAAAGCGGGTTGGTATTATTACGGATACCAATCACAGTGTATTATTCCCGAACGATTTTCCTACGAAACTCTATTTTTCGTCATAGTCTCCGATCAACGCGACGGCTGCATGCCACCTTACTGGAAAGGCCTGTAAGCCCGCACGGTACTACATTAATGATCAACGTCTGAGCTACGCGTCTTGTGGCCTCCCATTCACCTACATACTGCTTCCCGCAAAGTCCATCGCTCATTGGACCAAATAGATGAAAGTTGGAAAGTGTGAGATCCCGGCACACACGCTTGTGTGCCCCAACTGGTGGAAGAGTGAATCAGCACTACCATCAGAGACATATAGCTGTACAACAAGCGTGTCTGATTATGATCCATCGATCACTTCGAATGAGAAGATCCACACGTTCAAACACTGCAGGAGTCACAGCAGTGTGCAGCCAGCTAGCTCGGTATTTATTGGACAGGTTATCTCGACCTTGCTGAGATGGGGACAGACCCTTTTCCAATGACTCACCGTGGTTTTGTTCACTTCTTTTCTCCATAGACATTCTGCAAGCGGCTATGAATATCTGCGATACTATAGTTCTCCCCTAAAAGAAAATCAGCAACCTTTCTCTGTGTCGAACGCACCTCCATTACACAGGTCGTTTTGAAGGCCACGTTTAGCGCCAACACCTATCGGAATATTATGAACCTAAGGAGGCAGGAATATTCCACGGTGTCACACAAGTGATCACACATTTTTTCAACCGAACTGGTGGAGTGAAAACTGTCTTGTATTACATATTGAACGCTTCTCGCACATGACGAAAAGGCAGGGAATGAGCGATATTTGAAAGCAGCAATGGGCTTGTATGTGTGAAGCACTTGTGTGAAATTAAAGATCTTCTTATACGACTATTCTGGATGAGAGATTACCATTTTCCCTTTACTAAATGATTGAAGAACAATGCTGGCTTGTCGAAATTTGTCTGAGTCAGACACAGAATGCTGTGGGAGAGCGCCTTTATGCGATTAGAATTCTATTTGGCATTTGCGTATCATTTGCCATCATGTTAAGCAAGTCGGTATTTCATTCACAAAATAAGTTGTGCACCTTACATTGTCTTGAGAGCTATGTCATTATCGGTCCTCGTAAGCTGTGTTGAGTCCAGGACTTGCTCAACAAAACTAAATTGGATTCGTTTATGTTAAAAGATCCCCACTGCTTACAAAATACTGATGTCGTCTAAATTTTGATAACTGAGTATACTGTGGGACGAACTTTCGCCATACAACATGGATGTTATCGAAGTTGTGTGTTCCCTTTTGCGCAAACAACGTCTATCATTCTCTAACACCTACTGTAACACGACAAGTTAATTGAATTTGGGCCCAAGTATTTTTGTTAAATTAGGAAATGGGAATTCCTACCCAGAGTTATGAAAGGCCGATGAGGGGATAAAATTTAAACATGTGTCTTCTCATACATTTTCATCACACGGCAGTTGGAGTTAATTAGCAAAGGAATATTGCTTGCTGTGGTGGAATGCACCTTAGGGAGAAGTGTGGCGTAGTAGTTGATGGCAAGTCACATTTATTTACAGAATGGAATGAAGTACCCCGGTAAACACGTAATATGTACAAAATCCTTTCACTCTACATCCAAAAAGGGAGTCTCTTTTAACAAATTTTATCAGCAGTATTCTGCGAGTATTAGTGAAGTGAAGAATGCAACATGGACACCCAAGTGACGCAAAGACCCAGACACGTAAACAGCGCAGAATACAAAGTTCACCATCTCTAGCCCAGACGAGTTGTGGAAACTGGCTTGCGGTCCACAATGGAAAGACGTCAAGAAACTTCATCAGGATAGCGATCATGAATGGAAGAGGAACAAGGCCTTTCCTAACTGACTCTAGCTAAACGACAAGAAATTTATCACTAATAAAGTACACATAACAATACCTCCGACAAATCAATTAACAGTCATGGAAACTTCCTAACACGGAAATACCAACTCACTTCAAAAATCACATTTCAAGTGCACACGGCAGATGCACAGTCACCAGACTCTGAACAGCGACTACCGACTTTCAACAAAATTCAACCTGCAGCAACTCTGTGGACGTAGACACACGAAAAGTTGGAGGTGGCAAACTGACCAATTGACAAAGCGACTTAGCAGTGGTACCACATTACTCCTCCTACCAGGAAGTAGCAGACACAGCACCTGGATCCTCTGTTCAGTATTTCCTACCGACTCAGTATCTAAAATTTGGAAAACCGTTTTCCTTGCACAAGGATCTTCAAGGAACCATTAGCGAGGCCACTAGTTAAGAAGCAAGAAGCAGACAGAGTTTATAAACACAAGCTCATGTCTTATATTTCCATGTGTTGCAGAATTCTGGTGAACTGTTATGTGGCACAAGACACTTGTAACTTCATCTACTCTCATTGAACATGACAATGACCAATTTATATACTGAGACCTTGTAATTTATCTCATAATTCTGTAAGTATCAGAATGTGAACAATATGTTCTTATGCCGTTAGCTTAGAAGCTGAGGCAATATTTTGTTTCAAAAGGCGTTACTAGAAGCCATTTCATAATCCTATGCAGTAATATCATTCGTGCGAAAATGCTGTTGTTCCGTCTCCATGTGGCCACGAATGGCAGGATTTCGCTAGTTTAAATCGTCGTTTTGTGATTCTCAAACCTTATAAGGTCACGAGTATTATTATCCCGTTATTCTAAATGATCTTCGTCTACTTAGTTACTTCTAACGTTTAAAGTGTCCATGATGCAACCCTGATGAAGTTACAGAAACTGATAACCTTCTAATTTATTGTAGGTAAGGAACAAGCATGCGACAGGTATTCAGATTTATAAATTAGATAAACTGCTGCATGTGAATTACGTACTTGTATGTTAGTTATTGAGAGTATTCTTAAGCCAGACCTTAATAGAACAATTATTTTCGTGTATTAGCTACTAATGTTTCAACAGCATCACATCCAGGTGAGACCATATTTTCAGATAACATTTTCATACTATTTAACCACATATTTTTTATTACCTTCACATATTAGCTAAGGATGTTAACTTACATCTTGAGCACAGAAAGGCCATAGTTTTCATTTCCATTTTTGTGAGGATTTACATTTGTGTATTATGCAAGCTCTTGCTCAGTCTAAGTATTATGCAAAACCTCCATTTTTTATCGTAAATAACCTAAATCGTGTTACAATCCTGTCTTTGGTATCATTTGTAACGTCTCCTGCCAAAACACACACATACATGTGGTAAAATACGAGAATAGAATAATTGAACTGGATGATTGTAATTGCGTGGACAATGATTGTGTGAACTTTATGTAATAAAGAGAAACCATTAAATGTCATGTTTTATACTTGTATAGAATTATGTGCAGATTTTTTTAAAGATAGTATCTGCATCGGCGAGTACTGAAACCACCACAGACGATAATTATTAAATATCAAAGAAAGATGATAATATGTCACAACGAATATAAATAGTAGTGACCGAACGTTAATTTCTCTGTCGTCTTCTTGGAGTTACGTGAGCAGGAAGAGCCTGTGACGTTATATTGTACGCTTGTGTAGCATTCTTTTGTCAAGATTGAGAGACGTACGCCATTAGGTACTGATTTGTAAAGGTGGGTAATAATTTAATCTCTTTAAATGTTTTGGATAGTGTTACTTAGTGAAAACTTGCATTATGATTTGTAATAAGCTTGCCTGGTATTTTATCCCATCCTTTTTAAACATTTTCAGCTGTTTAAATATTATTCGTGGTACAGAGCTGCGCTACGAAAGAACGAGCCGCTGCCGCGGCGCATTCAAACTGCATTAAATGAAACCAATCAAACCGCAAAGAAGCGGACAGATAATAGTGAACTAAAATTATTTCTTTCAGCTTCGGAATTGCAGGGCAGAGCAGCAGATTTTATTATGTGTTTTACAGGTGGACATGGGCTGCGGATGATATATTGTTAACGGTGCAAAAAGATAATTTACCTTCATAACATAAAAGAAATCTTGCTGTGCGTCGTTCTGGTCTGGCAAACATTATAGTAAAAACATCTTTTTCTTTGGTAATAGTCTCATGTTCTCGTGTCAGTACTTATTGGTGTTTTACTCTTAACAAAAATCCACTGCAAAATTTTGATGTTGAACAAACATTGCGTACTGTAACATCAGTATTGATAACGAAATAATTTTCAGGAATCTTTTCAATGACTGTAAAGTAATAACAGCAACGAAAAAATGTTCCTTTAATAGAAAGCCAGATCCAGAATAGTAAGAACATAATATAATTTGTTTTGTTGAAATTTAATGATCCAAAGAAAGTCACAGCACAGCATCCCTAAAAAGTATTTCAGGGATATTTTCGTTCTAAAATATTTTATCTCATATATTAGTTGTTACGCAAGCAATAACAAAACAAAGCAGAGAGCCAGCGAAACATTGCAAGAACTTTTCCACGTCTTACTAGATCAGAGTTATGTGTATAAAATTAATACTGATGGTAATACTCAGACCATAGAATGCGATTACTGTAACAAACTTTGCTTTCAGTTTCAGAAGTAGGATATCGTATTTTATCAAGACATACATCAAATATTTTTTTACTATTTAGTGAATAATTAAATAATTAAATTTTGATTGTCTTTTTAATTAGTACTGTTTCCAAGCAGTAAGGGTTGTAAAATTCGATCACTTTGGAATGTGTTCTGCTGTTTGTTTGAGAATAAAGTTTTAAGTCTGCTCTCCAATTTTAAGGGAGTCTGATGGAATTTCTTCATTAAATTTGGATATTTGCCATATTCTATGTATTCAATTTGTTCCATCTCGATTACATGTAAGCGACTTTTTCTTTTACCTTTGAACCCACTAACTGACTTCCATTATCGGGTGTGCTATGATAGTATACCTGCTGAGGTTAATAAGAGCGAGAAAGACCTAGCAAGCAAGCTGCTCAGAAACGAAGTCGGTTCCCATATCAAAGGAGAACAGTAATGATGGCTTCTTATTGAATAGTTTGTTAGTGTAGTTGAGATAAGATGTCCTTTTTATGGTGTGAAGTAGAGTGTAGTACAAAGCGGCTGCATATACTTACTTACTTATCGCGAATGGACCCAGAAGGATCACGCAAAGCTTTCTGACGTCGTTTCTTCCATACTTCTTTCATTCGTTCTCCATGTTTTCTTTTTCTTTCTTCTGTCCATTTTGTTCCTGGTCTCTTTAGTGCTTCCATCTCCGACAATACAATCCACTTTTCCACCTTATTTCTAAAAGTTTTTCTATCTTTGACATCTTTAAGTTCAATATTTGCTTTTTGTAAATCTGATTTTACTTGGCTAATCCATGGTGTTGTTGATTTGGCTTTTTCTATGTAAGTGAGAATTCTGTTGGTGAGTCGTGTGGGGGGAAGTCTAGTGACATGTCCATAAAATTTTAATCTTCGCCTTCTTATGTCTGCTGCCAGGTTTGATATAGTTTCTGTGGTTCTTCTTGATTGTATCCGGTATCCTTCTTCCGTTAATTTTGGACCTAAAATCTTTCTCATAATTTTGCGTTCTTCTTTTAGTATTTTTTCTAAATCACATTTTGTGTGGAGTGTGAGCGTTTCACTAGCATATAGTGCTGCTGGCTTAATAACTGCGCAGTAGTGTCTGATTTTTGTGTTCGAGAAGATGCATTTTTTATTGTATATTTCATGTGTCATACCATATGCTCTCTTCATTTTCTCTTGTCTGATCTTCTGTGCAACTTTCTCTCCTCCGATTGGCTCCAAAATTTCACCTAGGTATTTAAAATGTTTTACTCTATTTATTTTTCCATATTTTGTGTTCAAACTGTGTATATGGAATTTCGTACAGAAAAATTCTCTCTTTTGAAACGAAATTTGTAAACCTACTTTATCCGCGCATTCCTTAAGGATCTCTATTTGTTTGGTGGCGATTTCTTCATCATCTGCAAGTATGGCCAAGTCGTCCGCGAATGCTAAACAAGATATCTCCACGTTGTCTTTGGTTCTACCAAGATGGATTGGTTTCCAGTAGGATTGATTTTTTAATTCTTTTTCCCATTCCTTAATGACTTTATCCAGGACTATATTAAACAGAAGTGGAGATAGCCCGTCACCTTGACGTACTCCAGTTTTTATGAGAAAAGGTTCAGAGATTTCTCCCCTGAATTTAACTTTAGATACAGCGGCTGCATATATATATATATATATATATATATATATATATATATATATATATATATATATATACATATATATATATATATATATATGTATCTCTGTGTGTGTGAAACAGCAATAGGTTGCACTTGTCAGATATTATACTGAAAACAAAGCTCCCCTCATGAAATGAATATGGACAAACACATGCAGTACTAAATTCTGGCAGTGGGAGAGCCATGGAGGCTTGTCGAAATCTGTCTGCCTCAGATCTTTAATGTTGTGGCAGAGTGACTCTTATGAATACGGTTCAGTCGAGTAGTTTGCATTCAGTTTATGAGCTGCATTTATCTTGCATTAGGCTTCATCGTGACGCTGTTTCATTCACCAAACAGGCTGTAGCTTTATATGATCTTACAATATACCCTGAACAACAGATTTTTGTATGGGTCTGCTAACGTCAACATGTGTTTCGTGTTACTTGAGTTGATGTCGACTAGGGAAGTGTTTATACATGTGGCACAATAATAGTCAAACTTGTAAATCTTATACCTTTTATTTTAAATTCACGATGGATTCAACTAACTGAAGTACAATGCTTGTGATATAATATGTTTTAGTTACTTTAAAGTCTTTCTCGAATGCCTTGAGTGAAAGTAACAAAGTGACTACTCTCAAGAACAATTCAATTCCCATTTCATTCAGAAACAGTTTTGCCCATAATGAATATTCAAAATTACGTTACTCTTCCTAATATCAAGCTTCTTACTTTGAGATGACAGTTGCACCACTTTCGTCTTATTCGTTTTGTGGCATTACAAGCTCGCCATAGAGACATAATCATGTTATGTATGAATCACCAACTTCGACCCATATCTTACTAATCAGGGAAAGGCCGGTCGGGGTGGCCGAGCGGTTCTAGGCGGTACAGTCTGGAACCGCGCAGCCGCTACGGTCGCAGATTCGAATCCTGCCTCGGACATGGATGTGTGTCATGCCCTTAGGTTAGTTAGGATTAAGTAGTTCTAAGTTCTAGGGGACTGATGACCACAGATGTTAAGTCTCATAGTGCTCAGAGCCATTTGAACCATTAATCAGGGATATTGTAGATATTACGAAGATACAATGGTCTTTCAGAAAGAGGGAAGTTAACCAGTGGTAAATATTTTAAATTACTCCGTTTGTCAGGAAGTTCCAGGACAGGCTCTTTTATTTCTGGCTTTGCAATACTAAAAAGGCACAAATTTTGTTTTATGTTACGTAACATGTGGGCGTCCGTGAAATGACCCTTCCCATGTTTCCGTGCAAACTCACGAGGTGGAAGGGCTGTGCTTAGTAACACACTGTTTGGGTTCTTGGCATGTTAGTTACGATGACAGAAAGGATGCTTATTGTGAGCAAAGAGCGTACATTAAGTTCTACGTTAAGATAGGGAAAACCTCTAGAGAAATTAGGACAAGGATTTGGCAAGCGTTTGCACGCGAGGCCCTTTGAAGAGCACAAATGATTTTGTGAAGGAAGAGATTAGGTGCAAGACGATCCCGGAGCTCGTCGCACGTCTATAGCACATGCTGATGCAAACATGTTAGGTATAATAGAGTAATTGCATGCGTCGTGTAATTGTGCATGAGCACTCAGTAACAGACGAACAGAAAGAGGAAAGACGAAACATTTCTGCTGAAATACTGGACAGTCAGACATCATCCCACATTTCTGCCAAACACTGTTGCTGAGGATTAAGGTTAGTACTATCAATAACACCCTCACACGAAGAGTCAGAGTGTTGAATGGAGGAATCCTGGATCATGAGCCTCGAAAATAGTCAAAAGACAGCTTTCGAGAACAAAGACAATGTTGTACGCTTTCTTTGGTTAGTTCAACTTGAGTATATTTCTCTAGATCAAACAGTAGACCAATCTATTCACATCGAGATCTTGACACGTTTGCGACAAACAATTCGACATCGTCGCCCAGATATGTGGCATTCATAAGATTGGATCGTATTGCATTACAATGCAAGACTACATATTGCTTAATCTGTTATCTAGTTATTGCCATCCCATATCCACCATGTTCTACAGCGCCTTGCGATTCTTACCTTGTTTTCGCGGGTGAGGAAGTGACGGAAAGGAAAGCTTCATCAAGATAGCACAGACATCCAGTGAGAAATTACCTTGCAAGCATCACAATAGAAATTTTCCCTCTTTGCATTCAAGGCCTCCAGCAACGTTGGTAATTGTGTCTAGACAGCCGAAGATACTACTTCGATAGGAGCTAGGATCATTACTTGGTATGAACAATTTTCTATGGTTTAAGAAAAATGTCCTGGAATTTTTCCGACAACGGGAGTATTTCCAACTTCAAACATAAAATCCATTGCAAATTTTTAATATCAGGGCCTGAGTATCATCACTGAGAGTAGCGAGGAGCCATTATATTAACTGAAGTTTGTTGATTTTTTTATGGAGGGCAGTTTTTATATGGGACTTAACCACCATCAAGTGTTGCACTTTAAATTACAAGAAAAATCTTTACTATACCGAAATCATAAAAGCTCTAACAGCGTGACTACAACATTTAATTGTAAGACAAATCTTTGTTTCAGCGAACATAAAAATATATACAGCCTAGCAATTGTTCGTTAGAATAACAATCTGTAATTTTCAAAGTATCTTAAATATTTTTAACTGTTATTGATGTCTACATAAATCGTGAGTTGCAAAATCAATATCCACAATTTTATTTAGTATTCCACTCTTCAAATAATTTGTGCTTCGGTCCTTATTATAGGTGATTTTTTGGTAGACAGACAATTCATGGACTAAATGCTCTAAACACGCTACGTCAATAAACAGTCACTTATCGTAACACCATCCACATTACTGTTGACGTTTACAATCTTTTCTCAGTCGAAGTAAAGCAGTGTAGTAAGCTTCAACTAATTCACTTTATGCTAGCTTTACGTGAACACGGCTGGTAATTTTCATACTTTTGATGTCCTGATTCTTCTGTTCACTTATATTTACTCACTGGCAAATTTTACAGTCTAGAATTGTCTTACTTGGTATTATTTTCTTACTATCATTTTGCTTGAAATCTTATTGTCTTACTTCTCCTCCTCTTCGTTAATAGCATTAAGATCTTTGTCTCTTCTTAAAACTTAGTAGTATTCTGCAACAACATGTTACTCATAGCTTTCTGTAAGCCTCTGCCCTCTGCTTGTCTCTGCGTTATTAAACTGCATTCTCCTACTCGTTGCAGTTAACTCCCTTCTTTACGGAAAAATCATCTGACTTTCGCCACACAGAAGCTGCCTCCATTTCCTCGCAGTTATGACTCTTTCTCATTGTTTACACGAGACTTCCTGTCTGTTCGTCATTACATTACAGAACCACATCATCGACTGACTCTGGTCATTTGTGGATACCTGCTAAAAAAAATGTTGCACACATAAAACTTTTCCTACTAGAGCAAAGCATTATCCATACATACAAACAGCATACGTTCCAAGGCACTTATAACACTAGAATATACAAGATAAATCATCTTTCATTTACACTCAAATATAAAAGTATTAGTCGTACAACTTCCATATCAGTATCATTACATATATTTAATTAATCAATGAAAATACGTTGCGCTATGTGGCCGAGAAAATGTCCTTTACAGTATCTCCACGAATTAGGAAAATAGAAGTGAACAGGCATTTGTGGTAAACAGAGATATAAAACACACAGGAAATATAATTTTCCGTTGACTAGCAGATATTTCTTCATATACTGCCATGCTTTTTCAATATCTTTTACACAGGAATAATGTATTACATGATTTCTCTAAGGAATATCTATCACAGTAATTGTTTGCTACTTTAAGTGACTCAGATTCACGTTCAGAGTTTCAGGTGACTCTTTTAGTTTGTGCTTGTAAGCATCATACGCACTACCGAGTATTGCTGTCTATTGATCTTTTGACGCTTTACACTTCTTTAAAATTTCGAGCATACAAGAAACTGGATTTTTTTGTAATTTTTGTAAAACTCTGGCAAATCTCTTTGCCGTGTCGGTCTGAATGTATGATACTTATCTGTGTTTTATTATGTTTCGGAACAGAAGGCTTTGTTTTGGTTTCGATATTACGGCTAACTGTAGGCACTTTTGGGTCAGTTGAAGAATCGGACGCAACCTGTCGCCTTTGACCAATGACGTCATAGTTTACTCGTAGATATTAATGTCTTCATTTTCGAGCCATAGATAATAAATCGGTTATCCTCTGTGGACTTCTGATTGCATTCAGTGGATGCTGCACCTACAGGGCGGCGATTGGAGAACAGGTGTACACAAATAAGTTCCGTGTCATTTCAAAGTATTAACAACACGGGATCTGTGTAGCTGTCAGACTCACTCAATAACAAAATATTTACATTTTACGTTACATGATCGAATTTGGAACTGCTTGTCCCATTTTCACATGCGTCTCAAGTACACATCGAATGGATGTTGGGTATTATTTCCCCGAAAACTATTTTTCTGAAGCACATCTTGCTTTCATCCCAATGAGAAGTGTGCTACACCTGTGTTCACGCTACCACACAAAATGCCCCAACAGTGAGGTGTTATTGCGTGTGGTGCTGTGGACATGGAGCTTCCAGCTGTGATTTGAAATAACAGTACCTAACGTCGATTAGATATTTATTTTAAGGTGTGCCCGAAGGTGGGTCTAGTAGTTCCGAAATCGATCACGTCAATGAGGATAACTGTTACAGAACCATACTTGCGGCCAGAGGGTATTTTAATTATAATGGCTTCGATTCCATTTCAGAATGTGTAGTTTTACTTAATAGTAAGGCGTGATAATGAACTACATAGAGAGTCTATTCGTCAGCTATCATTTTACAGTAACACCCTTAAAAAACAAGGCAACAGTTGAAGAAAAACGAAAGATTTATTTTTTGTTTGTATCTGAACCAATAAAGATGGTTAATGAAAACTCAAAACAGAACACAAAACTCGAACACAAATGAAACGAATAAAACTGAACAAATATCTTGAACAAAAGAAAATAAGAACGAACAAACATACGAACGAACAATAACTAGCAGAACAAGGAAGTTTTTTTTTCAGCAGTTGGGAGCAGCACATGAAGCATGGCTGCTAAGACCTTAGGCTGCCCCCTCTTCCACCTTCTCATGAGGTTTGTTCTTGTCAGCAGCAGCCACCTAGGAAACCATGATTGTTATAGTTGTGACAAATGCATTCTTCACCTAGAACTTACGTAATAAAATCATATAGTGCACTATATCAAGATACTCTGATAAAAAGAAAGATAATAAGGACTTCCATCCTGAGCATTATATGCGTGCAGCAAACACGAGAAAAAGGAAAATGAAACCTGAGGCAAATTCATAATAGCTGAAAGCTAATAAGTGAAACATGTGTAAATGGCCTCTAACAACTGTTACTTATCATTAACTTGGACTCAGAGTTATCCAACCGTGGAAGTGATTTATATGGCACAGAGACACCTTACGACTGCGAGGGACAGATTATCTGAGACTCGTGGTATAAAGACTTGGTGGATATAATGCGGAACATTACGTGTAGAACGGACGTACTTCTGATTGTGAATTGCGGAGAGTAGGACAGCAGTAGGACTGTAAATATCGGCACTGTTATAAGCTGCCATCTTGAATACCGAATGTAGTTTGATGAATTATGATAACATCTAGTCCCATCTAGGATGATGTGTACTGAAATGTAGCTAGGAAAATCGTTTATGGAACATTATAATTTCGTAAATGAAGAAGATAATTAAACTCTCTGCTTATTTTAACTTCTCCCTTGATTATGGCTCGGAACATTATCCGGTGTGTCACAACTCGTAGGGAATTTTATATCCTGGGGAATCAGTGGTGCCTGCTCTACGGTCGTTCATGCTCTATTTAAGAGATTAAATTTAGGACTTTATTGAAACTGCTACAAAACTTGGACATTGATTCCCGTCTCTGCAGAGTGATTACGTCATAGCACCTAGGATGGCGTACGACAGAGCCTCTGTTTAGTTTATGTATTTTCAGAGTCGACGATAGCCATAATTCTACAGAGCCATAGAGATTTTGTTCCCGGTGGACTAATTAATTTTGTACATGGTAGAGTGGGAGTTAATTGTGTAAAAATATTGCAGAAGCGACTTGCTCTATCCACAAACTTCCATTCAAGTAACTACATACTATTCATTCATAGTAATTTATCTTCAGCTTTCAGAGTGGGAGGGAAGTTAAAGTGTTCATCCCAAGACCAGGCCGAGGGTTTAATTGTGAATCAATAACACACCAATAAAGTGGACCAACGAAGACAGGCACTAGTTGTATAATTAGACAATAAATGTATATTCAGGTCACATACACAAGCGAGGAAAGAGATGATCAGACTCATTCATGGCCTACATCCATTACTAGGAAGCGAAAACGTGGGCGTCAATACAAAAATAAGGCATCGTAAGGCACTCATGTATAAGACCATGACATACGGAAGTTCGTATAGGGACACAGTATCTCAGCGAAACATGCTTCACTCATTTTCAAAGAATCCATATCTCCTAGATCTCGGGACCTGCATAAAGAAAACTACATAGTCATGAGTTGATTGAACAAGGTAGCAGAAAACTGCTCGAAGAAGTTGAAAATCTTAGACCAACCCCACGACATTCTCCAAAGAAGACGAAATAAATATTCTTGAATTGCAATCAAGAAGAACTGCCTGGATGACAAACATAGAAGTAGATATCCCCGGTGTAGCAAAGCAGCTTAAATCACTTAATAAAGGTAAGGTCTGCGGTCCAGAAGGTATACGAGTCAGGTTCGTTTCAGAGTATGCCGATACAATAGCTCCATATTAAGCAGCTATATACAACCGCTCGATCACAGGCAGTTTCGTACCTGAAGACTGGAAAATTGCTCAAGTCACACCAATACCCAATGAGGGAAATAGGAGGAATTCAGTGAATTACAGGCCCAAACTACTAAAGTCGATTTTCAGAAGGGTTTTTGATTATATACTGAGTTCGAACATTATGAATTACCACGAAGAAAACTAATTATTGACACATAATCAGCACGGATTGAGAAACCACCGTTCTTGTGAAACACAACCAGCTCTTTATACGCGTGAAGTACAGAGTGCTATCGACACGGGAAGCCAAACTGATTCCATATTTTTAGATTTCCAGGATGCTTTCGACAGCGTTTTTCACAAGCGTATTCTCACCAAACTGCGTATCTATGGAATACCGTCTCAGTTGTGCGACTGAATTAGAGATTTCCTGTCAGAAAGTTCACAGTTCGTAGTAATAGACAGAGAGTCATCGAGTAAAACAGAAATAATATCAGGCTTACCCTAAGGAAGTGTTTTAGGCCCTCTATTGTTCCTGATCCGTAAGTATATTAATGACTTAGCGCTATTAGATTGTTTGCAAATGATGGTGTCATTTGCCGTCTTTTAGGTCATCAGATGACCAAAAAGAATTACAAAATGATTTAGATAAGATATTTGATTGGTGCGAATGTGGCAATTAACCCTGAATAAAGAAAATAAGTCTGAAGGATAATAAGGCAACTGGAGAAGGTGGTATAGCAGCCGAGATGATAAAGTGGGGAGGCTACAAAGCAATAGAGAGCATGACCAACATAATTCACCAGATCTGGAGAACAAAGAAATTGCCAGAAAGATGGAAGAATGCAACTGTAGTACCAATACACAAGGAGGGGGCAAGAGAGATGAAGACAACTACAGAGGATTATCGCTACTAGAGGCCGGATACAAGGTGCTTGTCAAAACTATTGCTCAAGAGAGTAGAAGAACAGGTAGAAAGTGCAGTTGGCGACTACCAAGCGGGATTCAGGAAGGGAAGAGGTTGTGTAGAACAGATATTTATCCTGAAGAAACTGATAGAGCATAGGGCCTTAAAAAACAAAAAGACAGCAATAACCTTCGTGGACTTCACAAAGGCATATGACTCAAACGACAGACATACTCTTTTTAGGATCCTGAAGAACAGAGGACTTGATGGAACTACACAAGAACTCATAAAAGAAATTCTGACATACACAAAACCAAGGGAGACATTCAGAGGAGCACTGTCAGAAGAATTTGGGATCAAGACTGGTGTTAAATAGGGAGATGGATTGTCACCATAGTTGTTCAATATAGCTTTGGACGAAGTGATCAGGCAGTGGAGAGCAATAAACGAGGAATGGGAATACCAAAGACCCATGTGGGGGACAAAAAAGACAACAGGGCTCAAGTAGACTGCCTAGCCTTTGCAGATGACATAGCAATAGAAAGTGAGACGGAAGAAGACGCAAAGACAGAACTCGACAACTTAAGTAAGGTAGCCAGAAAGATGGGACTGAGGACCCCCTAAAACAAGACAAATACATTAAACACCACTGCAGACTGGGAAACACCGGAAGGCACTTGCAAATGGTGGACACATTTAAATACCTGGGAGAATTTATAACAGGAAGGAACAGGAGCAAAGAGGGAATAACAGAGAGGATAAAGAGGATGAGGTCAGCCTTCTGCATGAGGAGAGAGATATACAATAAAAAGAATATATCCACAGAGGCAAAGATAAGGCACTACAAGGCAACATTGAGGAATGCAGCATTATATGCTGCTGAGATGATGACACTAGGAAGAAATTGGCAGAACAACTAGAGAAACAAGAGAGAAAAATACTGAGAAAAATATTAGGTCCCAAAAGAGGTAGAGAGAGGTGGATGCGAAAACCTGGAGAAGAATTGTACCGGGACATGAGAACAATATCCGGGGAAATCAGACTGAAAAGGGCAAGGTTTGCTGGGCATGTAGTTGGGATGAGTATGGACAGAATGACGAAGTGAGTGTGGGAAACAACTGGGAGGACAAGGGGAAAGACAGGAACCAAGTGGATTGTTGAACTTCGGAGGAACTGGTTGGAATTGGGGATCAAGGTCGAAGGAAAGTAAAATTGGAGGAACAAATATACACCGATAAATAAGCCGGAGATCAATGACAGAGAAAAATACAGGAAAAGATTACAATGTCACCAGTGGAGCCGCCAGGAGAAACGGAAACTGAAGATTTCGGAAGAAGAGCGGGAGAGAAGAAGAGAAAGAATGAAGGGATTCTGGGGGAAGAAGAGGAAAATGTAGTCAACGAAGTGGCTACCAGTGGTCCTGCAGAGGCCGTAACGCAATAAGAAGAAGAAGACGAAGAAGAATAAAGATATGTGTGCAGTTATCCACGGAAGTTCTAAAGTAAATCCGCTAAATTCCGATTACGCGTAAGTCACACAAATCTGAGGGCTTTAAGTTCAACTACATACTGATGGACTACAATTACAAGTAACCTAAATTGGAACCATCACATAGATAAAGTTGTGGGTAAAGCAATCCAAAGACTGCGATTCATCGGCAGAACACTTAGAAGGTGCAACAGGCTACTAAAGAGACTCCTTCCACCACGCTTGCCCACCCTTTTCTGGAGTATTGCCGTGCGGCGTCGGATGTGCATCAGGTGGGACTGACAGATGACATCGAAAAAGTTCAATGAAGGGCAGCTCGTTTTGAATTATCGCGAAATAGGGGAGATAGTGCCGCAGACATGATACGTGAATGGGAGTGGTAATAATTAAAACAAAGGCGTTTTTCGTTGCGATTGAAACTTCACATGAAATTTCAATCACCGGTTTTGTCGTCCGATTGGGAAAACATTCTGTTGGCACCCACCTACATAGGGAGAAATGATCATCACGATAAAATAAGAGAAATCAGGGCTCGAACATAAAAGTTTAAGTGTTTCGGTAGTGGAATGGTATAGACACTGACCCCTCTGCCAGGCACTTTATTGTGAACAGCAGAGTAATCACGAAGATGTAGATGATGTAGATGTAAATATGCGGGGACAGTTCAGCCCAAAAGATGGCACTGCACAAGACTTACATGAGCAATGAAAGAAGCTATCAAGTTGTGCAATAAAGTAGAACACAACCAGACCAGGGCATTAAGGTGGGAAGCCATCGTCGAGTTAACCTCCAACACGCGTTAAAATGGTAGAAATAACCTTCAAAGTAGACAGACGTCTCACAACTTTTTTAAAAAAGAAAAGAAAAGTGAATGTTATACAGCATCAATCTTCTGCTATCGCATACTGTACGATGTGATAACGCTGAAAATCCTCCTATTTGTTGTGAAGCTGTAACTAGAGAACCACTGAAACAATTTCTTGTAGGTTATCAAATGAGTTGTCCTTTCTATGTAATTTCTTCTTTGTAGGACTGTCTGATGTGGGTGTGGTTAGTGTTATGGAATTCTCTGATCTCACATTGATGATGATAATCTGGAAGAAATAACTCAACTCCTTTCAGCCTTCTAACTGTGGAATACCCAACTCGTTGGTGTACAGCTACTCAAGAAGATCTATGTGTCGGTTATAAGAATTATGTAATTTCTGCTCCTATGAGTGCTCAAAATTTCCCCATTTCCGCTCATTCCCTCAGTGCACAATTACTCATTCAGTGCACTATCCACTCGGGGAGTTTATTACATTCAGGTCCCGCAACATCATTCAGAACAAATATGGAAATATATAAAATTATGTTGGGTATCATGGTACGAGGGAATCTGGTGCAGTTAAATTATGGATGCGGCAAATAACAAAGCCCACACCCTGCGTGCCATTGCAAAGTATAAAGTGTCACTGACTGCTGAAGTACAGAGTCCCGTGTCACTTTGAGGAGGTCTAGCTGGCTATGGTCGGTGGAGCCTACTACCTGGTTAATGCGTGCCTCATCCCTGCCAGCGGGGTGAGTAAAGTCCTGATTTCTGTCCAGATCGGGCGCTGTTCCATGATACCTGTATTCTTCCTCAAGTGAGTTAATTTGGTCAGTGAGTGGGGGTTGTTGTCGGGGTAATTTCAGCAGCAGAGAGGAAGAGGAAGTTTCTGAGAGGATGATCTAATTATGAAATAGGAAGGAAAAGTAGTAGAACAACATGAACAATGGGAAAGTTATAAAAGAAAAAGTCTTCTGGTATAAATTTGCATAGAAATCAGCTGAATTTCGGA
Source organism: Schistocerca serialis cubense (assembly GCF_023864345.2). NCBI lineage: Eukaryota > Metazoa > Arthropoda > Insecta > Orthoptera > Acrididae > Schistocerca > Schistocerca serialis. The sequence goes on from NC_064645.1 coordinate 447,326,313, forward strand.
AAAAAAATGTGAAAGAAGGCCGCATATTTTTCAGAGACCTGGAGATACCAGAAGATTTCAGATACGTTTTGCAGTGATAAGACAGATGTTTAGGAAGCAGATTTTAACATACACAACTTTTGCAGCAGCGCCTATGAGCTCTGTCAACAATTTTTCCTGTATTAACTTCTTACTGAAATGGAAGAATTAGCAGAAAGATAAGAAATGAAACATATGGGAACTAAATTGTTAAAAACTCTTCGGTGTGCATTGTTTCAAAGGGAACAGTAGGCAACCGCTGAGTAAGGGGAAAGTATTCCAAAAGCACACGAATAGTTGGTTTTGAGAGATGAAATAGTGAGAGTAGCGTAGGTTCAAATGGAAAAAACCACACAGTGCCCAGTAAAAATCCTTTGACAACTAATCAATACTGAATTTTATTCGCGACAGAAGAAAATGCTAAAACACAGAAAATTAAGCCGACAGATGTGAACACACAAGGCTAAAAATAATGGAGATGAAAGTCTAGCTGGACTGTAGGAGAGATAGAAGCAACACTCAGTAAAATTTGAGAAATCTTTGGAGAAAACTGTTTCTCATGAGTGAATATCTAGAGCTCAGACTGCAAGAAAGCATAACACAAAGAAGGATAGACTGAAACTGAGATACAGTGTATGGATAGATACAACGAAGAATACCAGCTTGAATTGCATATTATCGAAAGAAAAGAGGAATTATATTAGGTTAAAACAAATTACAGAGCTATTATTTGAATTTGTGAATGTAAGAGACGGGAATGAGACGTCTGTAGCCTATTCCACATGTTATTCAGTGTGGACATTCAGGAAGTAACGTGCAAAGGAAACAGAAACTCTGAATGGAGATTTAAATTCTGAGCGGAGGGAATAAAGCTTTTAGTCTAGTCGAAGACAGTGCAGTTCTATCAGAGACGACACCTTACTAGGGCCATCAGTTGAACAAAATAGGTAATGTCTTGAGAAGTTATTATTAGGGGAATATTAAAAAAAGTAAAAGTAGGGTACTGAAATGCAATAGAATGAAATCAGGTGTTACGGATGGACATGGATTAGTAAATGACTTTGAAAGTAGCAAATGAGTTTTACTGTTTTGGCGAAACAATAGCAAATGAATCCTAAAGTACAGAAGATGTAAAATTGGGAAAGACAATATCAAAAATTTGCTAACGAAGAATGTATATTTCGATATCAGCTGATCTTTTCTAAAGGTATTTGCCTGTAGTTACTCTTGTGTAGGAGAGAAACGCTGACGATAAACATTTCAAGGCGGAACAGAAGAGACTGTTGTAAAATGCGGTGTTCTAGGAGTGTGCTGAAAATTAAATGGACGGAGCGAGTGGCTTACATGGGCGAACTCAATCGAAATGGGGGGAATAACAACTTTATGACAAAAACTGAATAAAATGTGAAATCTGTTGATAGGATGCATCATAGAGCCTCAGGGGTTATCAGAAAGATAAAATAGAAATGAGTGAGCGCGGACATAGAGGTGGGAGTGTATGTAAAATATTGCTCGTAGATGTAATCTTCAACACTATAAGTGGACTCAAATGTTTGTCATAGTTATGAGGAAACGAATATTTTTTGATAGTGATACGTCTTCGCATTGATATTTCAGTACAGTGCGTAATTGGGGAGACGAGCCTATGCGACTGCTGTCATGTTTACAATACTGTGCAGCAGTTAGCTAACTTCCTCTCTTCTTGCAAGCAAATGGCTAAGGAGGCAATCTCATTGAAGCAAGATGTACTTAAGGTCGTTAGCAACTAGTGTAACAGTTCAGCTGTGACGGAGCTGGATCTCCGGCGAAGTCTTACATCTCTGTAAGAGAGAGGGCAGGCATAGATGGTATTGCACAGGAAACTGCAACGAGTCGAAGGTGTGAGTTGGCTAAGATACAGTACTCGAAATGTGGAAGTGCATTTTAAATTTACACCGGCCATCCGGATTCAGATTTTCCACGTTTCCATAGATTACATAACACGTTTATCGTCATAGTTGATTTGATAATGAGTCAGTCTGTTTGTATACTCGTAATTTCGAAATCAGAAATCGCACTACGTAGATAACGTCTTCGTCGCAAAGTAAAAGTTAACTCGTGGTCTTACACCATTGTCTCGAACCTGCCATGTATATGGACGGATGCGACTCCAGCCAGCAGTATAGTACTGTCAGCTGTGAATCGCAGGGACTATAGTCTATAACTGGCACAACTCTAGCCGTTACAGGGTACTGTGTAACAATACCGCACTGTGACAATTTTACAATGGAAGCTGGAAATATCTAGCAATACCATCGCATTAGGTCTTAGATTTACCTAATCGTCTATTAACTAATGGACTTGAGTACCATCTAAGGCAAAACTACCATGTGACGCCCAAGTACAGAGAAACGGACTATTACAGTTTTAGAAAAATTTACTGATTTACTTACGGGAATCACTTCACAAACCGAGGAAGTCAATAATGTTACGAGACTCCTCTGGTCTCTATACCAGTAATTATTCGACTTGGCAGCTGATTAATGTATTTATTTGATGTCCTCCTGAGGACCATAGTGGTATGTTCTGCCCAATCGGTTTGTTAGATCGTGAAAATTACGAGCTGTATGGAGGGCCTGGCCATAATACTCCAAACAGTCTGAATTGGTGAGAGATCCGGAGAACTTGCTGTCTAAGGTAGGATCTGATAAGCACGAAAGTAGGCAATAGGAACTCTCGCCGCGTGCGGGCAGGTTTTATCTTGCTGAAATATAAGCCCTAAGTAGCGTACCATGATTAACAACAACTCGTTACGTAGACTATAGTCCACCTATTGCTGCGCCGTGTAGGTGCCGCGAATGAACTCCAAAAGATCCAGTTACGAAAAGAAATGGCATCGCAGAACATCACCCATAGTTGTCAGACTGTATGGCCAGAGTCAAGTGCGTCTAGAAACGCGTCTTTGCTGGTCAACGGCGGTCAGTTCAAAGACGAACTGCTTACTGAAGGCAATTCTATTCCCGTCTGTGAGAAATCAGGCTGGAAAGGTATCTGGGTACGCTTGAGACAGCGGTGAGATACCATCTGAAAGTCGCGCAACGTGCAACTCGATAACCGGAAATAATGCTGTATGTGCGTTTCCTTTTATAGCACCACTCCTTTGGTTGTCATTGATGGCACCAATAGAGCACTATCGTACTTCGAAGATATTCCAAGCGCCGTTTTATATCCTCCCTGGGAAGACGTCCTCGGATTAAATTTCATCATGATAATGCTCTCCCGTGCATGGTGAGAGTTTCTGATGATAGTCTTCGCACTTGCCAAACCCTACATTGACCGGCAAAGTCACCGTATCTGTAATCGATTGAGAACGTCTGGAGCAATATGGGCAGGGCTCTCAAACCATCTCGGAAATTATTACGATCTAACGTGCCAACTCAACAGAATCTCTCACGATAACTTTCAAGAGGTCATCCAACAACATTTTCAGTCAATTCCCCAAGGCCAATAATCGCTTTCAAAACGTCCAGTACTGTACCAAAGCATTACGGACGTGCTCAATTTGTTACGCTCTTCCCCTTGAATAAATCATCCAATTCTTCTGAAATTGTCATCATCTGTTTGTCCGCAAATGTACATCACGTCTAGCGATATCCTTCCAATTCGGATAGTTCTTTTGTAGTGCGTCGTATTTGTCTTACAGCGTATAACCGGAGGTAATGTAGTGAATCCCTCGTTTAGTCCTTCATGTAAACAAGACAGTCATTTAAAATGTCCGGATTGTGAGAGGTTCGCGAAAATAACAGTCGGGCAGAGTGGCTTGTTCTGCAATACAGACAGTCTGAAATGTAACTGCCTTTTCTTCGCTCCAAACTGAGTGACCCTTCATTCCTGCTAGTTCATCAATACACAATTAATACTAACTTATCTCAGCGGGATCCTCGTGGGGCCGATCAAGGAATTCCATCTCTGGTTTCCTGGGAGTAGTCTCAGCTTCCACAGTCAGTTCACAGGCGTCACCCAGAACCTGTGGAATTCCTTCCAGCACAACCGTCACGTTGAAGCGCTCAATGACACGGACCTGTGGGTGGTTTGACATTATCATTACTGACTCCGCTGTAAAGGCATATATGTTGTTGTTGTGGTCTTCAGTCCTGAGACTGGTTTGATGCAGCTCTCCATGCTACTCTATCCTGTGCAAGCTTCTTCATCTCCCAATACGTACTGCAGCCTACATCCTTCTGAATCTGTTTAGTGCATACATCTCTTGGTCTCCCTCTATGATTTTTACCCTCCACGCTGCCCACCAATACTAAATTCGTGATCCCTTGATGCCTCAGAACTTGTCCTACCAACCGATCCCTTCTTCTTGTCAAGTTGTGCCACAAACGCCTCTTCTCCCCAATCCTATTCAATACTTCCTCATTAGTTATGTGATCTACCCATCTAATCTTCAGCACTCTTCTGTAGCGCCACATTTCAAAGGCTTCTATTCTCTTCTTGTCCAAACTATTTATCGTCCATGTTTCACTTCCATACATGGGTACACTCCATACAAATACTTTCAGAAACGACTTCCTGTCATTTCAATCTATACTCGATGTTGACAAATTTCTCTTCTTCAGAAACGCTTTGCTTGCCATTGCCAGTCTACATTTTATATCCTCTCTACTTCGACCATCATCAGTTACTTTGCTCCCCAAATAGCAAAACTCATTTACTACTTTAGTGTCTCGTTTCCTAATCTGATTCCCTCAGCATCGTTCGACTTAATTCGACTACATTCCATTATCCTCGTTTTGCTTTTGTCGATGTACATATTATATCCTCCCTTCAAGACACTGTCCATTCCGTTCAACTGCTCTTCCAAGTTCTTTGCTGTCTCTGACAGAATTACAATGTCATCGGCGAACCTCAAAGTTTTTATTTCTTCTCCACGGGTTTTAATACCTACACCGAACTTTTCTTTTGATTCCTTCACTGCTTGCTCAATATAGAGATTGAATAACATCGGGCAAAGGCATATATCTAACACGTAAAAAACCTTAGACACTGACATATCTTTCTTAAATAGATTATATGGACTGAAGACCACAACAACAACAACATTATTTAATAATCCCTCTGTGTAGGTTGCAATAAAAGCAAAGAACGGTGCTACAGATGTCTGTTAAATAGTGACATATCACATATGGTAGAGAACTAAGAGGTACATTTATGTTAAGGCGTGGGAATATTTTTATGAGGCACTCCAATCAGAGTTATGTGTAGGTTGATGTGACTACTGCTAAGGCACCCAGGAATAGTTAATCGTGCACTTGAAAGTAAAGATTGTTACGATGTGCTCAATTTTAGATATAAGAATTAGGTTATTGCCCATGCAGTGCTTAGTGCACGTGGTGATACAAAATGGTTGTACTATAAAGATGAATAAAACCAGCTAAGAGAATCGTGATAAAAACGTGGGGCATTGTTTGTGATCTGTTTGGCATGTAATGTTTGTGATGATTTTTTGTTTACTACATACAATACAGCACATAGAGACGTAGAGGATATACATAGTAAAGTCCGCAGTCAACTGTAAACGACTGAGCTTGTTTCTTTACTTAAAAGTGTTCAATCACATATAAAAGGTTCATACGCCTTTCACCCTGTTGTGTCATAGCCAAAAAGTTGTATGACTCTTCTGAAGTTGTTCCTGTTTTCTTTTTTATTTCACTCCAAACCGTTACATACACTTCTCCCTATCTTGTTGTCCTTCTTAAGTGATGTTCTCTTATACGGCTGATCTCGTATGCTTTACCTCCAAGAAATACAATTACATTGTAATACATTACTGGTACTTAGCTTTTGGAATAATTTATTCCTCATAAACGTTCTTTTAGTAAGCTTTTTCTATTTAATCTCATACCACGATTTAGTATTCTTGCGGTGGTAGTACTTATTAATGTAGAAATGTCGCTGTGTTATCTCCTGGAGCTTATTTGGGGACGGTTATATGCGCCACACTCTTCACTCAAATTATCCAAGCTGATAACTATGAGGAGCGTTTCAGCCATACCGCATGTGTCCCAGATCTTCTCATTCAATAAAGTGTTCGACTCCCTTAGGATATCAGATAACCATTGTATCATCATCAGCCACACATTGATTAATCTCAAAAGGTATCAAGTGGCATGGCACCATAATATGTAGAAAGTGCCTGCTATATCAGCCGCCATGAAAGAAGCGCGGCTGACTGTGACATACAAGTACTATCGTGCCGAGGTCATTGTAAAACTCGATCTTGTTATGTGAATGGATGATGCGTGAAGCAGCCTGTGTCCTTTTCTATTGGATGCATCCTGGTTATAGCTTTTAACAGTACCAGCCAAATCCATAATGCTGATCACACAAATTTCCATATCCAGCTAAATCATTCATTTACAGCGTTAAGTTCCTGAAATGGGAACTGGTCACACGCAATGCTCTTCTGCAGCTAAGAAGCGCATCCTTCTGATAAATACTACTATCTGTGCCGTATTTCACAGACACGTTGCCTCCGGGTTACGTGGTTATAAATTTCGTTACAGAGGTTGCCCATGAGATGTTGCTCAACCTGTGACAGAAGATAACTCACAACATTGTTACATCCACACTTTAAACAGTTTAGCCTCGAAGGTAGCCTTCTACACTCATCAGAAATCAAAGTTGATGGCTTATTTCTTTTTATAAATTTCTATCCAATAATTATGTCGTAATACCATAGTAATCAGCTTTAACTTCGTCATTAGCAATGATCAATACCGGTGTTGACTCACAGACTGGATGACGTATGGTTGAGTTCGGCAGGTAAGTCTGTCAGGAGCTGTGCCAAAATGACTGCGCCACCCTTCAATGCCCCTTTCCTTATGACCTGTGATATTAATTTCACGTGGCTTCTGCCAACTGCTCTTATGGTCATACAATTTCATACACAATTTCAATTTACTTCTTTCGGAGGTGCCAATAACATCAACACTGCACTCTGCCGAAATCGGGACACAATAGCTATTGCTCAAATTCGTCGTATGCCTGGACGTTTAGTAGCTCCCGATTGGGTCGATCAGGATAACCTGGAAGGGGTGCTCCACAATATGGGATAACCTGATACTACCGTCTATGTCGTAATGCGACTCCTTCGTCGACCTACGTCTCGTGTACTCTACAATGGCCGCCTCACTCCCCTCCCCTCCCCCCACCATGATCCGTCTGTCAGTGCGTCATTGTTGCCCATTCTCTGTACTGTTGTATGCTTTCAACAAGAAACGTTGGTTGCTCTGTGGCCTCCGTCAACAGGTCTCTGAGATGTCTCTTGGTGACCATGAAATCAGCTGCATCGCTTATTCAGACAATCTCACAATCGATCTTCATAGCTGTGGTAAGTTCCGGGGGTTACTGGTATGAGTCACCACATACGGCGAAGCTTCTGGCTGTTGTTGTTGTGGTCTTCAGTCCAGAGACTGGTTTGATGCTCTCCATGCCACTCTATCCTGTGTGAGCTTCTTCATCTCCCAGTACCTACTGCTGCCAACATCCTTCTGAATCTGCTTAATGTATTTATCTCTTGCCCTCCCTCTACGATTTTTACCCTCCATGCTGTTCTCCAGTACTAAATTGGTGATCCCTTTATGCCTCAGAACATGCCCTACCAACTGATCCATTTTTCGATCAAGGTGTGCCACAAATTTCTCTTCTGCCTAATTCGATTTGATACCTCCTCATTAGTTATGTGATCTACCCATCTAATCTTCAGAATTCTTCTGTACCACCACATTTCGAAAGTCCACGTTTCACATCCATAGATGCCCACACTCCATACAATTACACTTAGAAACGACTTCCTGACACTTAAATCTATACTAGAAATTTCTCTTCTTCAGAAATGCTTTCCTTGCCATTCCCAGTCTACATTTTTTATCCTCTCTACTTCTACCATCATCAGTTATTTTGCTCCCCAAATAGCAAAACACATTTACTACTTTAAGTGTCTCATTTCCTAATCTAATTCCCCCAGCATCAACCGATTTAGTTCGGCTACGTTCCACTGTCCTCGTTTTGCTTTCATTGATGTTCATCTTATATTCTCCTTTCAAGGCACTGTCCATTCCGTTTAGCTGCTCTTCCATGTCCTTTGATGTCTCTGACGGAATTACGATGTCATCGGCGAACCTTAAAGTTATTATTTCTTCTCCATGGATTTTAATACTCACACAAATTTTTCTTTTGTTTCCTTTATTGCTTGCTCAATATACAGATTGAATAACATCGGGGAAAGGTTACAACCCTGTCTCACTCCCTTCCCAACCACTGCTTCCCTTTCATGGCACTCGACTCTTATAACTGCCATCTGGTTTCTGTACAAATTGTAAATAGCCTTTCGCTCCCTGTATTTGACCAATGCCATTTTCAGAATTTGAAAGACAGTATTCTGGTCAACATTGTCAAAAGCTTTCTCTAAGTCTACAAATGCTAGAAACGTATGTTTGACTTTCCTTAATCTATTTTCTAAGATAACTCGTAGGGTCAGTATTCCCTCACGTGTTCCCATATTTCTACGGAATCCAGGCTGATCTTCCCCAAGGTCGGCTTCTACCAGTTTTTCCGTTCGTCTGTAAAGAATTCGCGTTAGTATTTTGCAGCCGTGACTTATGAAACTGATAGTTCGGTAATTTTCACATCTGTCAACGCCTGCTTTCTTTGGGATTGGAATTATTACATTCTGCTTGAAGTCTGAGGGTATTTCGCCTGGCTCACACATCTTGCTTACCAGACGGTAGCGTTTTTTCAGGGCTGGCTCTCCCAAGGCTAGCAGCAGTTCTAATGGAATGTTGTCTACTCTTGGGTCCTTGATTCGTCTTAGGTCTTTCAGTGGTCTGTCAAACTCTTCACGTAGCATCATATCTCCCATTTCATCTTCATCTACATCCTCTTCCATTTCCGTAATTTTGTCCTCAAGTATATCGCCCTTGTATCACCCTCTATATACTCCTTCCACCTTTCTACTTTCCCTTTTTTGCTTGGAACTCGGTTTCCATCTGAGCTCTTGATATTCATATAAGAGGTTCTCTGTTCTCCAAAAGTCTTTTTAATTTTCCTGTAGGCAGGACCTACAGGGTGTTTCAAAAATGACCGGTATATTTGAAACGACAATAAAAACTAAACGAGCAGCGATAGAAATACACCGTTTGTTGCAATATGCTTGGGACAACAGTACATTTTCAGGCAGACAATCTTTCGAAATTACAGTATTTCTAATTTTCAACAACAGATGGCGCTGCGGTCTGGGAAACTCTATAGTACGATATTTTCCACATATCCACCATGCGTAGCAATAATATGGCGTAGTCTCTGAATTAAATTACCCGAAACCTTTGACAACGTGTCTGGCTGAATGGCTTCACATGCAGATGAGATGTACTGCTACAGCTGTTCAATTGTTTCTGGATTCTGGCGGTACACCTGGTCTTTCAAGTGTCCCCACATAAAGAAGTCACAGGGGTTCATGTCTGGCGAATAGGGAGGCCAATCCACGCCGCCTCCTGTATGTTTCAGATAGCCCAAAGCAATCACACGATCATCGAAATATTCATTCAGGAAATTAAAGACGTCGGCCGTGCGATGTGGCCGGGCACCATCCTGCATAAACCACGAGGTGTTTGCAGTGTCGTCTAAGGCAGTTTGTACCGCCACAAATTCACGAAGAATGTCCAGATAGCGTGATGCAGTAATCGTTTCGGATCTGAAAAATGGGCCAATGATTCCTTTGGAAGAAATGGCGGCCCAGACCAGTACTTTTTGAGGATGCAGGGACGATGGGACTGCAACATGGGGCTTTTCGGTTCCCCATATGCGCCAGTTCTGTTTATTGACGAAGCCGTCCAGGTAAAAATAAGCTTCGTCAGTAAACCAAATGCTGCCCACATGTATATCGCCGTCATCAATCCTGTGCACTATATCGTTAGCGAATGTCTCTCGTGCAGCAATGGTAGCGGCGCTGAGGGGTTGCCGCATTTGAATTTTGTATGGATAGAGGTGTAAACTCTGGCGCATGAGATGATACGTGGACGTTGGCGTCATTTGGACCGCAGCTGCAACACGGCGAACGGAAACCCGAGGCCGCTGTTGGATCACCTGCTGTACTAGCTGCGCGTTGCCCTCTGTGGTTGCCGTATGCGGTCGCCCTACCTTTCCAGCACGTTCATCCGTCACGTTCCCAGTCCGTTGAAATTTTTCTAACAGATCCTTTATTGTATTGCTTTCGGTCCTTTGGTTACATTAAACCTCCGTTGAAAACTTCGTCTTGTTGCAAAAACACTGTGTTCTAGGCGGTGGAATTCCAACACCAGAAAAATCCTCTGTTGTAAGGAATAAACCATGTTGTCTACAGCACACTTGCACGTTGTGAACAGCACACGCTTACAGCAGAAAGACGACGTACAGAATGGCGCACCCACAGACTGCGTTGTCTGCTATATCTTTCACATCACTTGCAGTGCCATCTGTTGTTGAAAATTGTAACTACTGTAATTTCGAAAGTTTGTCCGCCTGAAAATGTACTGTTGTCCCAAGCATATTGCAACAAACAGTGTATTTCTATCGCTGCTCGTTTAGTTTTTATTGCCGTTTCAAATATACCGGTCATTTTTGAAACACCCTGTATATTACCCATAGTGAGATATGCCTTTACATCCTTAAATTTGTCCTCTAGCCATCCCTGCTTCGCCATTTTGCACATCCTGTCGATCTCATTTCTGAGACTTTTGTATTCCTTGCCTACTTCATTTTCGGCATTTTTATATTTTCTCCTTTCATCATTTAAATTCAATATATCTTCTGTCACCCAAGGCTTTCTACTAACCCTCGTCAATCTACCTACTTGATCCTCTGCAGCTTCTGGTAGCTGCCGTTTTTTCTGAGTCATCAGACTTCTGACTCGTTTGATCCGGCCTGCCATGAATTTCTGTTCTTTGCCAAGCTCTCCATCTCCTAGTAGCACTTGCAACCTGCGTCCTCAATTATCTGCTGGACGTATTCCAACCTCTTTCTTAGTCTGCAGTTTTTGCCCTCTAAAGCTCCCTCTAGTACCATAGAAGTCAGTCACTGAGTCTTAACAGAAGTCCTATTACCCTGTCCCTTCTCTTTGTCAGTGTTTCCCACATAGTCCTCTTCTCTCTGATTCTGCGTAGAACCTCCTCATTCCTTACCTTATCAGTCCTCCTAATTTTCAACATTCGACTGTTGCACCACACCTCAAATTGTTCGATTCTCTTCTATTTCTGTTTTCCTACAGTCCACACTTCACTACCATACAAGGCTACGTTCAGAAATTTCTTCTTCAAATTAAGACCTATATTTGGTACTAGTAGACTTCTCTTGACCAGGAATGCCCTTTCTGCCAGTGCTGGTCTGCTTTTGATCTACTCCTTGCTCCATCCGTCCTTGGTTATTTTCCTGCCTAGGTAGCAGAATTCCTTGATTTCATCTACTTCATGACCATCAATCCTGAAGTTAAGTTTCTCGCTGTTCTCATTTCTGCTACTTCTCAATACTTTCGCCTTTCTTCGATTTACTCTCAATCCACATTCTATACTGATTAAATGTCCATTCCATACAGTAGATGATACAGGGTGATTAAAAAAGAATACCACAACTTTAAAAATGTGTATTTAATGAAAGAAACATAATATAACCTTCTGTTACACATCATTACAAAGAGTATTTAAAAAGGTTTTTTTTCACTCAAAAACAAGTTCAGAGCTGTTCAATATGGCCCCCTCCAGACACTCGAGCAATATCAACCCGATACTCCAACTCGTTCCACACTCTCTGTAGCATATCAGGCGTAACAGTTTGGATAGCTGCTGTTATTTCTCGTTTCAAATCATCAATGGTGGCTGGGAGAGGTGGCCGAAACACCATATCCTTAACATACCCCCATAAGAAAAAATCGCAGGGGGTAAGATCAGGGCTTCTTGGAGGCCAGTGATGAAGTGCTCTGTCACGGGCTGCCTGGCTGCCGATCCATCGCCTCGGTTAGTTGACGTTCAGGTAGTTACGGACAGATAACTGCCAACCTTTTTCGTAGGACTCTCCATACAGTTGATTGTGGAATTTGCAGCTCTCTGCTAGCTCTGCGAGTCTATTTTCCTGGGCTGCGAACAAATGCTTGCTGGATGCGTGCTACATTTTCATCACTCGTTCTCGGCCGTCCAGAACTTTTCCCTTTGCACAATCACTCATTCTTTGTAAACTGTTTATACCAACGTTTAATACACCACCTATCAGGAGGTTTAACACCATACTTCGTTCGAAATGCACGCTGAACAACTGTCGTCGATTCACTTCTGCCGTACTCAATAACACAAAAAGCTTTCTGTTGAGTGGTCGCCATCTTAGCATCAACTGACGCTGACGCCTAGTCAACAGCGCCTCAAGCGAACAAATGTACAACTAAATTAAACTTTATAGCTCCCTTAATTCGCCGACGGATAGTGCTTAGCTCTGCCTTTTGTCGTTGCAGAGTTTTAAATTCCTAAAGTTGTGGTATTCTTTTTGAATCACCCTGTATAATTCTTCTTCACTTTCACTGAGGATAGCATTGTCATCAACGAATCGTATCATTGATTCCGTTTCACCTTGAATTTTAATTCCACTCCTGAATCTTTGTTTTATTTCCAACATTGTTTCTTCCCTGTAGAGATTGAACAGTAGGGGCGAAAGACTACATCCCTGTCTTACTCAATTTTTAATACGAGCATTAATTTTCGGTCGTCCACTCTCATTATTCGCTCTTGGTGCTTGTATATATTGTATATTACCCGTCCCTCCCTACAGCTTACCCTTACTTTTCTCAAAACTTGGAACATCGTGACCATTTTACGACGTCTAACGTTTTTTTTTTTGTCAACAAATCCTATGAACATGTCTTGATTATTCTTAAGTCTTGCTTCCATTATCAAACGCAACGTCAGAATTGCCTTTTCTAAAGCCAAACTGATCGTCATCTAACACATTATCAAATTTCTTTACCATTCTTCAGTGTATTATTCTTGTCAGCAACTTGGATGCATGAGCCGTTCAGCTGATTGCTCGATAATTCTCACACTTGCCACCTATTGCAGTCTTCGGAATTGTGTGGATAATATTTTTCCGAAAGTGTGATGGTATATTGCCAGACACATACATTCTACACACCAACGTGAATGGCCGATTTGTTGTCACTTCCCCTAATGATTTTTCGGGCACTGGTGTGTGTGTGTGCGTGTGTTATCTTTAGCACAATTTAGTTTATGTAGTGCTTAAATCTAGGGACAGACGACCTCAGCAGTTTGACACTTACAAATTCATACACATCCTAATGATTTTAGAAATTCTGACGGAATGTTATCGATCCCTTCTGCCTTATTTGATCTTAAGTCCTCGAAAGCTGTCTTAAATTCATTCTCTCGTTCTGGATCCCCTATCTCTTTCCTTCGTAATCGACTCCCGTTCCTTCTTCTGTAACATCAGGCAAATCTTTTCTCTCTTAGAGGCTAGCTATGAATGTTTTCCACCTGACCGATCTTTCCTCTGCATTTAGCACTGAATTTAGATTACACTGTTAATGTCACCAACATTGCTTTTAGTTTCACCGAAGGTTAATTTGACTTTCCTATATGCTGAGTCAGTCCGTCCGACTATCATTTCTTTTTGTCGATTTCTTAACATTTTTCATGCAGCCGTTTCGTCTTAGCTTCCCTGCACTTCCTATTTATTTCTTTCCTCAGTGACTTCTATTTCTGTATTCCTGAATTACCCTGAACATTTTTGTACTTCCTTCTTTCACCTATCAGCTGACGTATTTCTTCTGTTACCCATGGTTTCCTTGCTTGTTTTACTTCTTCGTGCCTATATTTTTGTTTCCAGCTTCTGTGATTGCCCTTTTTAGAGATATCCATTCCTCTTCAACTACGCTGCCAACTCTACTATTCTTTATTGCTGTATCTACTGACCTACAGAACTTCAAGCGTATATCGTCATTCCTTAGTTCTTCCGTACCCACATTCTTTGTATATTGTTTTTTCCTGACTAATCTCTTAGACTTCAGCCTACTCTTCATCACTACTACATTATGATCCGAGTCTGTATTTCTTCTTGGTATGCCTTACAATCAAGAATCTGATTTCGGCATCTCTGTCTGACCATGATGTAATCCAACTGAAATGATCCCGTATCACCCGGCCTTTTCCAGGTATACCTCCTGATTCTTGAACAAAGTGTTCACTATTACTAGCTGAAATTTATTGCAGAACTGTATTAGTCTTTCTCCTCTCTCATTCCTTGCCAAAAGCGCAAGTTCTCCTGTAACCTTTACTTCTACTCCTTCTCCTACAACTGCATTCCAGTCCCCCAAAGCTGTTACATTATCATCTCCCTTTACATACTGTATTACACTGTCAGTACCCTCACATACGTTTTCTGTCTCTGTATATTCAGCTTATTACGTAGTCATCTATACCGTAACCATCGTTGCCGGTTTTGGATTGCTGTCAATTCTGGCAAGAGTAACACTATCACTGAAATGTTCACATTAACACACTCTCTGCTCTGCCTTCCTATTCATAACGAATCCTACTCCTGTTACACCATTTTGTGATACTGTTGATATTACCCTACACTCATCTGACCTGAAATCCTTGTCTTCTTTCCATTTCAGTTCACTGAGCTTAACGTCCACAAATCGAGCTCCATGGCTTTAGATGTGGGGTTCCTGTGGACTGTGCTGTTTCTTTGTATATACTGTCCGATACTTAGCACTAGATGTCTCAAGTGATCAGAGGCAGACAATTGCCCTCAACTGCCGACGGTTACTTTCCCAACTACGAACTGAGCTCTTACTCACCATTTACGAGCACTCGATCTTCTGCAACGGACGCAACACGTAAATGTATATTTGGCGTCACGTATCCCTCACGTGGCAAAAACGCTTCCTATTCCGCCATCTATGGCATAGCGTAAGCTAGCGCCATTAGGTTCATTTGTTTGCCACGGCTTGCTCTTCAAGATAAGGCACGAGACACTCACCCTCACGCGAAGCAGGGGCGGACTGGATCTGTATGATGTGCCTGTCAGAGCGATTGCCCTCTTCTTTGGCTCTCACACGACGTTGTGGCGCCTACGTCCTATGTACCATACCAGCCTGTTGCTGGAGGTCCATTCAAAACACTCTCTCAGCACCTATCCGGCTTTCGGAAATCCCACCGCCCTTCTTTTAATTCCCCCACTTTGTCCTCCAACTTAGCAATTTCCATACTGTAATACTGCCACGTCCCTTTACATCCACAAAGGCGATATATGGTTTCCTTCAGTAGCACAAGTCACCGAATGTGGTCGAGGGGAAGCCGTTTCGCGATCGGTGTGCGCTCCTTTTCTTCATAAGTCCAGTTTGCGTGGTAAATGAAGCAAGTATACCGGTCGCGCCTTCACCGGGTTTACATCGCAGACACTCCTTTGAGTAGCGTGTGTGATGTTGTGATACGAGACGAGCACTGCCTGATGTGCAGATCGGCAAGCGGTGTCTGGTTCTTGGAGCGACAGATGTTGCTCCTAATTACCCGTATGACTCCTCATCACATACCACTCAACTGCTCCTCTTTCTGGACGCGGGATACTTCCCGCAAGGGAAGAGGAGCTCTGTGAAGTGAATTTGTGGACAGCTCATTACTGCTTTGCTGATGACGAGATAAATATCCTTCATTTTTGGCACTTCCTTAATGAACACCGCTGTGCAGTTCTCCGCAATCCAAAACACGTACATTTTTTCTCAAATTTCTTTCACAAAGTCTTCCTTAATCCACGACAGAGTTGGGGTATTCCTATCATGAAAAGTTGATCCCCGCATCTTTCACACTTAAAACCGATATATTCTCTGGTCATCGGAATGTTTCTCTCGGGCAAACTGTAAGTTGATAGTCACAATGGACCTGACGTCTTGCTGCGCCCTCCTCCTAGCAACGCCGGTTTCCTGCTATTCTCGGTGGTATTAATTTTAAAGAATACTTAAAAAAAGAAAGAAAACAAAAATAAATACATAACGACGTTCATTGTGCTTCTACTCCACGTTCCCTGCGCTCTCCTATGTTACTGGGGGGTGGTAACATGACTTGGTGGCCGGGCCTCGGATTGAGACCTCTGGCCACTATGCCGCCAACCGTCCTTTTGGGCGCCGGGAAGGTCCCTTTAAAAATGGTAAAGTAGCCGCTCGCGATAAGCGGAAATCTTGGTTCGCGTCTCGGTGCGGCAAAAAGAAAAAAGAAGATGGTAGAGCACTTACCTACGAAGGGTAAAGGTCTCGCGTTAGTATGTAGAAGGATAGGATAACGCCTCTTAGTACAGACTGCAGCCATACGAAGTTATCGGCCAGCCCAGTGGCAGGGGCACGCTCACTGGGATTAGCTCGGTGGGCAATTCCAACAACAATTAGGTTTATAGATCACTGGCACCCTTGTAACGCTGCAGGTAGCATAGGCTTGTATGATAAAGTTGATGTATCACAATAATAACAGAATTTAGAGAAATATATATAAAGAACCAAAATTCAGACATAGGTAGGAACAAAACGCAAGAAGACTAGAGATCCCTGTAGTGGTTGAGTAATTATAAGTACTTACCTGTAGTGTAGAAATAACAGCTGCAAACACGTAAAGTATGAAATTAGGACTACTTAGGTAGTGGGTTAACATGTATAAATACAATAACTGAATAAAATGAATTTAAAAAAAGAAAAGGTCCGGCGTTCGAGTCTCTGTCCTGCACACAGTTTTAATCTGCCAGGAAGTTTCATATCAGCGCATACTCCACTGCAGAGTGAAAATTTCATTATGCAAATATTAAATTACTTCAGGTAGTAAATAAAAAGTCTGTTGCATCGTTTGAGTATCGGTTCTGAGAACCACAACTAGGAATAGTCAGATTCCATTATACACACTGAGATTTACTTACTTCTGTAGGCAGGGCAGCCTTTATGTTGGAATTAATCTCCACCATGTGTTGCACTTTACAGAACAAGAGAAATCCTCACTACACAGAAACCATACATGTCTTAATAGTTTAACTGTACCGCCCCCCCCCACCCCGCCACCTCCCCACCCCATTGACCTTGGATCTTGCCGTTGGTCAGGAGGCTTGCGTGGCTCAGCGATACACAGAGCCGTACTGTAGTTGCAACCAGAACAGAGGGGTATCTGTTGATAGGTAAAACAAACGTGTGGTTCCTGAAGAGGGGCAGCAGCCTTTTAAGCAGTTGCAGGGATAATCATCTCGATGATCGACTGACCTTACTTTGTAACATCTACCAAAACGGCCTTGCTGCGATAATACTGCGAATGGCTGAAAGCGAGGGGATACTACAGACGTATTTTTTCCCCGACGGCGTGCAGCTCTATTGTGTAGTTAAATGATGATGCCGCCCTCTTGGGTAAAATACTCTTTAGGTAAAATAGTCACCCGGATCTCTGTGGAGGAACTACTCAGGATTACGTCGTTATCAGGAGAAACAAAACTGGCGTTCTACGGATCGGAGCGTGGAATGTCAGATCCCCTAATCGGACAGGTTTGTCAGATAATTTAAAAAGGTGAATGGATAGGTTAAAGCTAGATATAGCGAGACTTAGTAAAGCTCGGCGGCAGGAGGAGCAGGATTTCTGGACAGGTGAATACAGGTTATAAATACAAAATCAAACAGTGATAATGCAAGAGTAGATTTAATAATGTGTAAAAAAATAAGAACAGGGATAAGCTACTGTGATCAGCAGAGTGAACGCATTATTGAAGCCAAGATATTCACGATGCCCATACTCACCACAGTAGTACAAGTTCATGTGCCAACTAGCTATGCAGATGAGGAGCAGATGGAGGAAAGGTATGATGAGATAAAATAAATTATTCAGATACTTAAGAGAACCGAAAATTTAATAGTCATGGGGGGCTGGAATTCGATAGTATGAAAAGGAAGATGAGGAAAAGTAACAAGTGAATATGGACTGGGGGAAAGGAATGAAAGAGGAAGCTGCCTAGTAGAATCCTGCATAGAGCATAATTTAATCATAGCTAACACTTGGTTGAAGAATCGTAAGAGAAGGTTGTGTACGTGTAAGAGACCTTGAGACACTGGAAGGTTTCAGATTGATTATATAATGGTTAGACAGATATTTAGGGCCCAGATTTTATACTGTAAGACATTTACAGGGGCAGATGTGGACTCCGACCACGATTTATTGTTTCTGAACTGCAGATTAAAACTGAAGAAACTGCAAAATGACAGGAATTTAACGAGAAGGCACCTGGATAAACCGAAATAACCAGAGTTTTTACAGGGAACTGTAAGGGACGATTCGCAAGAATAGGGGGAAGGAACGTAGTACGCAGGCCGGAGTGGCCGAGCGGTTCTAGGCGCTACAGTGTGAAACCGCGCGACCGCTACGGTCGCAGGTTCGAATCCTGCCTCGGGCATGGATGTGTGTGATGTCCTTAGGTTAGTTTGGTTTAAGTAGTTCTAAGTTCTAGGGGGACTGATGACCTCAGCAGTTGAGTCCCATAGTGCTGAGAGCCATTTGAACCATTTGAACGTAGTACAAGAAGAATGGGTAGCTTAGAGAAATGAAATAGGTAAGGCAGCAGAGGATCAACTAAGTAAAAAGACTAGGTCTAGTAGAAATCCAAGTGTAACATAAGAGATACTGAATTTAATCGATGGAAGGAGAAAACATAAAAGTGCAATAACTGAAGCAAGCAAAAAGGAATACAAACGTTTAAAAATGTGATCGAAAGGAAGTGCAAATTATCTAACCAAGCATTGTTAGAGGGAAAATGTAAGAAGGTAGAAGCATATATCCCTAGGGATATGGTAGATACTGCCTACAGAAAAATTATAGAGGTCTTTTGGATAAAAGAGAACCACCCGTTCGAATATCAAGAGCTCATATGGAAAACCAGTTCCAAGCACACAGGGGAAAGCAGGAAGGTGGAAGGACTATACAGAGGGTCTGTAGTAGGCAGATGTACATGAGAGATATACTATGGAAATGGAAGAGGACGTAAAGGAAGGTGAGAAGGAAGATACGATACTGTATCAAGAGTTTGATAAAGCACTGAAAGAGTTAAGTCGAAACCAGGCCCTTGCAGTAGACATTTCTTTACAGTTACTGATAGTCTTTTGAGAGCCAACCATGACAAAACATATAGATCTGATGAGGAAGAAGTATGAGACAGACGAAATAACCTGAGACTTCAAGAAGAATATAATGATGCCATTTCCAAAGAAAGCCGGTGCTGACAGATGTAAAAATTACCGAACTATCAACTTAATTATTCACGGATACAGAATACTAACACGAATTGTATACAGACGAACGGAAAAGCAGGTAGAACCTGACCTCGGAGAAGATAAGCTAGGATTCCAGAGAAATATATGAACACGCGAGTCAGTACCAATCCTACAACTTCTCATAGGAGATAGGTTAAGGAAAGGTAAACATATGTTTATAGCATTTGTAGACTTAGAGAAAGCATTTGGGAATGTTGACTGGAACACTCTCTCTCAAATTCTAATGATGGAAGGGGTAAAATACAGGGAGCGAAAGGCTATTTACAAGTTTTACAGAAACCAGATGGTAGTTCTAAGAGTGGAGGGACATGAAAGGGATGCAGTGGTTGAGAAAGGAGTGAAACAGTGTTGTAGCCAGTCCCAGAATTGAGTAAGCAGTTAAGAAAACAAGAGAAATATTTAGAGTAGGAATTTAAGTCCAGATTAAATAATATCGCTGAGGTTTTCCGACGATATTGTAATTCTAACACAGACAGCAGTGAACTTGGAAGTGCAGTTGCACCGAGTGGAGAGTCTCTTGAAAGGAGGATATAAGATGAACATCAACAAAAGCAAAACGATTATAATGGAATGTTGTCTAATTAAATCAGGAGATGTTGAGGGAATAGGTTAACATATGAGACACTTGAAGCAGTAAATCAGGTTAGCTGTTTGGCCAGCAAAATAACTGGTGATAGTAGAAATAGGGAGGATGGAAAATGAAGACTGGCAATGGCAAGAAAAGCGTTTCTGAAGAAGGGAAATTTGTTAACATCGAGTATAGATTTAAGTGTCAGGAATCTAGTATTTTTATGGGGTGTAGCTACGTATGGAGTGAAGCATGGACGATAAACGGTAGAGACAAGAAGAGAAATTTGTGGTACTATTAGATTAAAAAAGGGGATCGGTAGGCAGGATATATTCTGAGACACCAAGCGATCACCAGTTTAATACTGGAGGAAGCATAGGCGGTAAAAATTCTAGAGAAAGACCAAGAGATGAATACAGTAAGCAGATTCTAGGGTTGTGGATTACAGTAGAGACTTGGAAATGAAGAGGCTTGCTCGGGGCAGAGTAGCATGGACAGCAGCATCAAACCAGTCTTACGAAACAAGACTGCAACAAGAACAATAGCGTGACATCATGATTTAATTGCAAGAGAAATCTGTATTTCATTTCAATTAACAGTCTCTAACCTTAAAAGCCTTTTAAATTTCTCTAACAGCAGTTAATATCCAAACAAAACATCTGCGTAAATATTTAGAGTTTTATCTATACTTTCAATCTTCAAATAATGTGTGCCTTGGTCCACGCTGTAAATAATTTGTTAATTGACGGTCAACTGATAGTCCAATTTCTGTAAATACGAGAGGCCTCTGTACAGTCACTTTCCCTAACGCAGTTCATATTACTGCTGATGTTCACAGCCTCTTCTCAATCAAAGTAGAGCTGATAACAGTTGAGTATACTGAGTCTCAGAAAATTAGAGGTATACTAGTTTTTGCGAAGATGACTGGACCTTTCTCATACTTTCGGTGTCTTCATTCTTCTGTCCCTCCGCATTGAATCAATATCAAATTGTACAGTCTTGAAAATTATTTCTTGTTCACTTCTTTCTTGCTATCATTTTGCTAGCAATCTTCCTCTCTTGCACTTCCACTTCTTCGTTGATATCATTAAGACCTGCATCTGTTCCTACAACATAGTATTTTACTGCAACAGTATGGCAATAGTAGCTTCTTGTAAACTTCTGCGCACCTTTTGTAGCAGCAGAAACAAATTTCTTTCTCCTGCTAATTACTGTAAGTCTCTTGCCTAAACAAAATCGGCTTTCGCTATAAAGATCTGCCTCCTTTCCCCAGAACTGATTGCTCTTCACACTTTTTACTCATTAAACAACTCGTTACTGAGTGGTATCATCGACAGACTGATTTGTTGATTCTTCCTTAAATGAATTTTACATAGATAAAGCTTTTCATATCAGGCCAAAGCATTTTCTATACATGTATATTGCATACTGTGCAAGTTACTTAAAACACAGCATCACGTAAAATACATCATATTTCATTTACACCTCATACACGAGCTAACAAAATAAATAATAGCATACAAATTATATGTAATTAACATTATATACACTCCTGGAAATGGAAATAAGAACACCGTGAATTCATTGTCCCAGGAAGGGGAAACTTTATTGACACATTCCTGGGGTCAGATACATCACATGATCACACTGACAGAACCACAGGCACATAGACACAGGCAACAGAGCATGCACAATGTCGGCACTAGTACAGTGTATATCCACCTTTCGCAGCAATGCAGGCTGCTATTCTCCCATGGAGACGATCGTAGAGATGCTGGATGTAGTCCTGTGGAACGGCTTGCCATGCCATTTCCACCTGGCGCCTCAGTTGGACCAGCGTTCGTGCTGGACGTGCAGACCGCGTGAGACGACGCTTCATCCAGTCCCAAACATGCTCAATGGGGGACAGATCCGGAGATCTTGCTGGCCAGGGTAGTTGACTTACACCTTCTAGAGCACGTTGGGTGGCACGGGATACATGCGGACGTGCATTGTCCTGTTGGAACAGCAAGTTCCCTTGCCGGTCTAGGAGTGGTAGAACGATGGCTTCGATGACGGTTTGGATGTACCGTGCACTATTCAGTGTCCCCTCGACGATCACCAGTGGTGTACGGCCAGTGTAGGAGATCGCTCCCCACACCATGATGCCGGGTGTTGGCCCTGTGTGCCTCGGTCGTATGCAGTCCTGATTGTGGCGCTCACCTGCACGGCGCCAAACACGCATACGACCATCATTGGCACCAAGGCAGAAGCGACTCTCATCGCTGAAGACGACACGTCTCCATTCGTCCCTCCATTCACGCCTGTCGCGACACCACTGGAGGCGGGCTGCACGATGTTGGGGCGTGAGCGGAAGACGGCCTAACGGTGTGAGGGACCGTAGCCCAGCTTCATGGAGACGGTTGCGAATGGTCCTCGCCGATACCCCAGGAGCAACAGTGTCCCTAATTTGCTGGGAACTGGCGGTGCGGTCCCCTAGGGCACCGCGTAGGATCCTACGGTCTTGGCGTGCATCCGTGCGTCGCTGCGGTCCGGTCCCAGGTCGACGGGCACGTGCACCTTCCGCCGACCACTGGCGACAACATCGATGTACTGTGGAGACCTCACGCCCCACGTGTTGAGCAATTCGGCGGTACGTCCACCCGGCCTCCCGCATGCCCACTATACGCCCTCGCTCAAAGTCCGTCAACTGCACATACGGTTCACGTCCACGCTGTCGCGGCATGCTACCAGTGTTAAAGACTGCGATGGAGCTCCGTATGCCACGGCAAACTGGCTGACACTGACGGCGGCGGTGCACAAATGCTGCGCAGCTAGCGCCATTCGACGGCCAACACCGCGGTTCCTGGTGTGTCCGCTGTGCCGTGCGTGTGATCATTGCTTGTACAGCCCTCTCGCAGTGTCCGGAGCAAGTATGGTGGGTCTGACACACCGGTGTCAATGTGTTCTTTTTTCCATTTCCAGGAGTGTATTTCGTTAATCACTGAAAACGTGCTTCGTCTTATGTCAGAGGAGATCTTCATTACAGTATTACCATGGACTGAGGAAACAAAGAATCAATGGGCACTTGTAGTAAACAGAGGAGATTTAAAATACACAGGAAAAAAAATACATTAGCAGTTGACTAGCAGATATTTGTGTAGATACTGACATGCATTTTGAATGTTTGTTACACAGTATGAACCTATTAGAAAATTCTTGTGAGGGAGGTCTGCCACAATAATTGTTGGCTTCTTTACTTTAGTCAGATTGAATCGAAATGTTTGAGATGACTCTTTGAGTATTTTCCTATAGAAATCATACGCACCCCAACTATCACAATGCACCGATTTTTGATGCATTACGTTTATTATAATTTCGTGCTTACCACCACCAGAATATGCTTTTAATGTTTGTAAAGTTCCAGCAGTTTCTTGGCTATGCTTGTGCGAACATACGACGATTATCTCTAGTTTATCACGATCCATAACAGTAGTCATTTCTTACTGCTAACTATTGGTGCGGATAAGTTGTTGGCACATGTATTTTCCCCTTTACTAGTTGGTTACTGAACCACTGTTCACTGAAAGTTATTTTTTGTCTAAAGTAGGTCTTTAACATATGGTGTGGAATAGAGACAGTTTCCGTTTCATATTTGTTCTTTTGTATTGTTATTGCAATTAGTTAGAAATTATGAACTGTCAGAAGAGCTTGTCATTCGTTAGGTTACCCAAGTAAGGCTTTCATCCTGGATATCTGAATGATTCTTCCAACACATTTGATTACTCTACATTATGTTATGCTTTCAACCACTTGCAAATCGTCAGAAAGGGGCGACTGCTTACAAATTTTTATCTAGCATCATGTATTTTTCTTGTTTGAGGGAGCTGGAAGTGAAAAGAATATTTTATAACACCTAAATGTATCGTCCATGTTCTCGTTTGGGTAGTAATCTGATTTGTCTCGTGAATAAGCATCACATTAGAAACATGTTGGTGAATAAATATATTTTACATGCATTGCATGTATTCAGTGTACTTTCGGTAGCGAAAGGGAGACGTGTCGTTAGTCACACAACAAACCAACACTTGAGAGATTGCATACTGCAGTTTTTCTCCACATTTTGTTTTGTATTTTTAGTTCTGCGAACTTTGCATTCTGGTGTCGTCCATTCGTATGTTCGTCACAGTTTGAACGAAACATGGCTGCCGAGGAGGTGTTAGTCACTGTTTTTCCCTGTAAGCCCCTATTGGTTTGCCAGTTGTTGGACAAGCGACGAAAATTCCGGAAATCCTACTTTGTCGATTTCTAATTACGTTCAGTGGTTGCTGGACCTGTAGGGTGAAGATAATAGAATAGGTGTACGTAAACGACATCAGTGTAATTTTAAATTATTAACAAGATGGGATCAGTGCAGATGGCCTACTCATCCGGGATTAAAAGAGGTAAAATCATTTTGTGGTACAAAATTACCCAGTTCTGTATCACAGAGTCATCCATGGTGTCATAGGAAGGTAAAGTCAGAATTTGGGAATGATCTTGGAAGGAAACGGTACAATCAATCAAATCGACAGCAAAAAAACAAAATTTTCATTGTCAATATGGAAGAAGAATGGCACTTTTACATTAACGCATATGTGTTACGCATATAGTACACTGAATCAGACAGCTATCCATACTCGAAAATAATGCGAGAGAAACGACGTACGTGGCAAGCTGTCTGTTATTGATAGTTTAACTTGTTCTAACTGCCTTTCCTCAACCTGGGTATCCCGTGTATCAACGGAGGTTGGGGGTGAGAAATTCGTACAGATAGTGAATGACAACATTCCTAAACAAACTAGAAACATACTCAAGGGAGGCGTATGAAGCATCACAAGAAGTATGTTATCAGTCTCTCAATCATCAGGCTGAAGACGTACTTTTATATCGGTATAGAATGCACAGACAACAGAAATGTATGCATCTGCCAGCTGGAAATAAGTTTCGTCGGAGAAGGCAGATTACAGCAGTTCTTCACAAAGTTTCATTAATGTTTTCTTCAAGCTTATGGCCAGTTTATACCCTCAAACAAGTTGTCCAGAAGTGTGGACAAGTCTCCCGGCCATGATATTGTCCGTAATTATTAGAAATATTCGGCTACAACGTGTCGTTATATTATGTGTGCAATTCTGAAGTTAATGTGCTGTTGCAAACTAAGCTCAACTATGTGCCACACGTGGAGGTACATGGCTGCCCTATCTAAGGCACTATTTGAGGTTTTCAAGTAGGTTAGATTAACTTGGGATGCGTTCTACTGTCCGATTCCACTCGTTGGCTTTGAGCAATCACGTTATACGGAAGGCAAAGACGCTGTGTATAATCAATCTATTAAAGCAAGCAAATGTAGCATACGATAAAATCACAAAATACATTCATGCAGTTATTTACTTACTCATTTATTACATCGAAAGGAACTGAAGATAACTAAAACAACTAAGAATAAGAATTAAAAACAAATTTTCATTTCCGTTAACAAGTATTTAGGTAATTAATGCGACTACAAAAGCATAGAGAACCCTTAAATTGCATTACAGTAAAGCACATGGTGAAGTAATACTGTTATAAAAAAGAGTTAATTTTATATAAATTATTGAATCTAACAGGAGAAGCGCAGGGAAGTTAGGGTTTTTAGTGGAGACAAAGTGGAATGTATCAGAGAAAAGTGTAAATTAAATGAATCGCAACAAATAGGAAACAGTAGCATAAAATATGGAGAAACCGACACACTAAATTCTAAAAGAAAGCCAGTACATGTAAAACGAATATCTACAAAAAATGAAGGATATTGGAATTGATAATTAGAATTAATCTCTATAGGTAAAGTCCAATTACAGATATCCACCCCCTCCATGTCTCACATGTAAATTACTTTTGCAGTTATATGCAATGAAACGTAATAGCATTTCATTTGTAATTGTGCTCTAAAACTAATGTGGTGTATAACAAAAACAACATTAGGTAACTAGAACTGACCTGCTGTATAGGTCAATTCCAGTTGCCGATTCCAATATTAGTAACATTTTTGCAGAAGCTCGGTCAAATACAAATGCAGAAATCATATTAGCTTACATTTACTACTCATACGTGTTGAAAAGACGATGTAATTAATGAATCATCGACCCACTGGAATCGATAATTAGAACTGGCCTACATAGGAGGTCAGTTCTCCTTGCCGATTCCAGTTTTGCAATGGTTCGTAATTTTGGACATTTTTCAGGAAATCTGTGGACTACGTTTTTGTAGGATTTCTTACTGATCGCAGAACTACTACGAGAAGTAATAAGTAGTGCAGGTACAGCTTTCAAATTTTTCTCTTTTTTATAGTAATGAAGATAGGAATACCATATGCAGAAATCCTGTAACACTTCAGAACACTTCAGAATACATACTTGTCAAAACGATCTAAATAACGGACCGTGGAATGGTTAGAATCAGTAGCTAGAATTAACCTATGTAGGTCAGTTCCAAGTACCGATTTCAGTATTTCTTGGAACCTACTTTTTTGTCAAATTTCATTACTTGTGTAGATTTAACAATTAGTGTTCTAAGTTAACATTGATTCACCATGCACTATACTGCACTGGAATTAAAGGCTCTCTGTGCTTTTCTTACTCCCGTAAATTACGATAATTATTTTTTTCAGTCATGTATATTCCTCTTCTGTTAATCTTATTTATTTTCGTTACCTTTAATTCTTGTCGTTACCATTTTATGGCGAAGTAATTATTAATGTGAAACGTCTAATATTATCGTACGTTACATTCGTTTGTTTATGAATATGATCAGTCGCTTTCAGAGATTGTGTCTATGTAGCTTCTATGCCTTATGTATGACGTCATTGCACAAAGCCGACGTGTGGAATCGCACACTATAATTGACCCTTATCTTGAATACACATCGTAGTGAATGGTGGGAATGAAGCTGCCTATGATAAGCAGTTATAAATAATGTTTCCTGTGGCTGCGAGGATAGTGTTATACATATTTTGTTCCATTTCGTGATCTATTTTGGAACTTCTAGTCCCATCTTCACAGGCACCTCATCTATCCATCGAAATGATGCTGAATATTGTTTCTCTAAATACTATTTTTCTGGATTTCAGCTATCTGTCAATCGAATGAGAAGTGCCCTAGACCTGCGCACACACCACCACAAAAAATGGCCCAGCAGTGAGGTGTCATTGTGTGTGGTCCTGTGGACATGGGGCTTGCATGTTTACCTTTCGGTTGACAGTCTGCTGTGATTGCGAAAGAATAATGCCCAACAATGATTAGTCGTGTATTTAAGATGTGTCTGAAAATAAAACCATCAGTTCCGAAAGGGATAAGAGTTGTAGAGCCATCCCTGAGGCCAGAGGCTCTTTTATTTATTATTCTTAACTTAGGCAACTTTTCGAAACGTGTAGCATCTGTAGTTGCATTTTAGTAAGGACTGGAAAACAGAACTTTGTAGAAAGTGTATTTAACAACTATCAGTTTACAGTAACACAAAAATTGAGGCAACAGCTGACGAAAAACAAAAGATTTATTTTTTTTATAATGCATCCAAAGATTGTTAATGAAACATCAAAACTGAACAAACAATAACTTGATCACAACACAAACTAAGAAAATGGGACAAATAATAGTTTGAAGAAAACAAAAACGAAGAAACTGAACAAAAAGTAATAATTGGAACGAAACGGAAAAAAAAACAAACAAAAACTGATAGAACAAATGAAATGATTCTTCAGTGGTTGGGAGCAGCACCTGAAGGCAGGCTGCTAGGATCCTTGGCTGCCCCCTCCTCCGAAACTGCACGGGGATCGTGCTTGTCAGCAGGATCCACCTAGGCAAAAAACATGATTCTCATAGTGGCGACAAAACATTGATCACCTATAACTTATTTAACAAAGTAATAGTAGAAAAGTATATGCAGAACCGTAATGAACAATTACATAATAGGGGCTACCACACTCTTCATTTCGTGTGTGGTGCACCAAAGAAATGTTAGATTGAGCAACATGCACAATAGGTAATAGCCAATAAATAAAACACTTATGCATGATCTCTCAAGATTGTTACGACCTATAAACTTCAAATCTGAGATGTTTAGTAAATGATTCTGAGTTAGAGTGAATGCAGTGACAGGCGGCCCTCCAATTGGGAATCGGTAATACACGGATACAGTGGACCAACCAGGTCAGGTACTTAGGTGTCTTACTAGACACTGAATTAATATTCAGGTCACACATACAAGAAAAGAAAGAGAACATGATAAGACTAATTGCTGCCCTACGTACATCACTAGGAAGCGGAAACGTGAACGTCAATAAAAAACAAAGATATTATAATGCACTCATGATTAAGGCTATGAAACAAGGACGTATTTACGGCACAGTATGCCAGAATAATACAAAAAACTTTTGAAGATGCTGGAGACTCATTTAGAAAGAACCCTGTTCGGCTAGAACCAGGGACCTGCATAGTGAGCTTAATACAGTCATGAGTCAACTGAAAAAAGTAGCAGAAAACTGCTCGAAGAAGTTGAAAATCTTAAATCAGCCTCACAACAGGTAAATACACAGGAACAGTACAGCCCAAGAAATGGCACTAGGCAAGTGTTCCACAAGCAATGATAGAAGCTTTCAAATTATAGCAATAAAGTATAGCCAAACCAGAGCAGCGCAATAAAGACTGGAGACTAATGTCCTGATAATGTCCGACAAGTGCTAAAATGATACAGAGACATAACAACAAGACGTCCAGCCATCAAAGAAGGCGGCACGCCTGATATCTTCAAGAAAATGGAAGAAAAGTAAGTGGTTAATAATAGTAGTCTTCTGCTATCGCATACAGTACAATTTGATCCCGCTGAAAATCATCCTGTTGCCTATGAAGCTGTAATTAGCGAAAGACTGAAATAATTTCTGCTTCGTTATCGATTTAGTTGTCCTTTCAATGTAATTCCTTCTTAGTAGGTCGGTCTGGTATTAGTATCGTTAGTATTATGGAATTCTCTTTTCTGAAGTTGATGATGTTAATCTAGAAGGTATAGCTCAACTCATTCCCAGCAGTCTTCTAACTGGGAAATGCGCAGCTCGTTGTTGTACTGGTACTCGATGAAGAACTACGTGTCAGTTATAAGCATTATGTGATTTCAGCTCTTATCAGTGCTCTAAAATTGCTCATTCCCCATTCCCTCCGTGCACAGCTACTCATTCAGTGCATTCTGCACAAAGTGAGTTCATTCAATTCATGACACGCAGCATAATTTAAAACAAATATGGAAATATTTGATTTTGTGCTGAGTATCAGGACAAGAGGGAATCTTCTATAATTAAATTAGGGACGTAGCAACCAAGAAAGACCACTCACTACCTGAGTCTACACATTGCAGAATGCCACGGTATGCCGCTGCCTCACCGTTGAGCCATAGAGTCCCATGTCACTGGGAGGAGGACTAGCTGGGTATGGATGATGAAGCCCACTGTCTGGCTGAGACGAGTCTCATTCCCGCCAGAGAGGCAAGATAAAGTCATCACTTGCGTTCTCATTAGTCACTGGCACCTGGTACATGTATTCCTGCTGATGTGAGTTAACTCGGTCAGTGGGTAGGGTTTGTCGTATGAATAATTTCAACAGCTGAAAGCAGGAGGAAATTTCTCAGGAGATGATCTAACTATGGATAAGACAATAAGAATGCGGCCGAACAACTTAGTAAACTTGATATCGTATCCAGATAATCACGTATCTCACACCTACATTATGTTAGTACCATAGGCTCTTATGCCTGTAGATCATTAGGAGATGGAAATAATGAAGGTTGAGCTAGAATAAATTATTCATTGCATCAAAAGAGGCTGAAATGTAATTGTGGTGGAAGGCAGGGATTTGACAGTAGGAAAAGCATGAGAAGGGAAAACAGTAGGGCAACATGAAGTATGGGAAAATTACTAAAGGGAATGTCCCCTGGTAAAAATTTCCACAGAAATCAGTGGAATTTGGGTTAAAAAACGTGAAAGAAGTATGTATATCTTCTAGAAACTTGGAAATTTGAGACTGCTTCAGATAGGTTATGTGTGATAAGGTAGATGTTTAGGAACCAGAATTTAACTGCGTATAGAAATGGAAGAAGTAGAAGAAAAGTAAGGGATGAAGGAAATCTGGTCTAAATAAGTTAAAAATTCTTGAGTTTCTATTGTTTCAAAGGGAACCTTAGGCATCCACTGATCGAGTAAGGAGGAAGTACTGCAAAAGAAGGCGAATTGTTGCTTTTGAGAGATGAAATACTGAGAGAAACGTAGGATCCAATAGAGAAAAAGACAGTGCGCGGAACAAATCCTTTGACAATCCATCAATACTGAATTTTACGCACGGCAGAAGAAAATACCAAAATACATAAAATTAAGCCGTCACATGTGAACACACAAGGCTAAAAATAATTGAGAAGAAATTCAAAGCTTGACTGTGGAAATGATTGATGCCACACATTGGAAGACTTAAAAAGTTTTTGGAGAAAACTGTATCAAGCGAACGAATAAGTAGAGCTTATTTTGCCAGACAGTATGAAGCAAAGAAGGAAAGACACAAACTGGGATACAGTGTACAGATAGGTACAACAATGGAAACAACTTGGAGTGGTTATTGATCGAAAAGAAAGGGGAATTACTTTAGGATAAGGAGGGACACAGTACACAGTTAGCATTTGATTTTCTGAATAAAACGGGGATAAAATACGAGACGGAATGTGAGAAGCTTTAAACCTATTCCACATATACAGTGTCTACATTCAACAAGCAATACAGAAAGGAAAGAGAAACATGGAACGGAGATTTTAGTTCTGGGAGAAAAAAAAAAAGAACTGCCCCTGTAAGTGCAGTTTCTATCCGAAACTGCACTTACATGGGCTATCCGTTGAATGGAGTGGGTACTTTCTTGAAAAGATATTGTTAGGTGAATATTAAAAAAACTAAAACAAGGGTACTAAAATGCAGTAAATCAAATCAGGAGCTACGGAGGGAAACGGATTAGAAAATGATACTGAAAGCAGGAAATGAGGTTTGCTGTTTCTGAGACAAAACAGCAGACGGATGTTGAAGTACAGAAGATCTACAATTGAGAACACCAACAGCAAAATTTTGTTAACAGGGAATAAACATTTGATGTCCGGTAGTCTTTTCTGAAGGTATTTGTCGGTAGTCTAGCATTATAGATGAATGAAACGATGACGATAAACAGGGCGGGAAATCATAGATTGTTTGGAAATGAGGTATACCAGAAGGGTGCTGAAGATTGAATGGACGGAGCGCCGTGGCTTACATGGGGGAAATCAATGGGAAGGGGGGGGAAAAACTTAATGAGAAAAAGTGAATAAAAGGTGGTATCTGTTGATAGGATGCTTCATGAAGCCTCAGGGATCTTCAGACAGGTAAAAAACGAATGTGTGAATGTGGACATGGAGGGGGAGGGAATGTAAAATTGTGCAGATAGATTTAGTCTTCAGCAAAATAAGAAGACTCAAACGAATGTCGCTTGTCGTAGTCATGAAGAAACGAAGTGGCTTTCATAGGAGAGACTAGTGTGGCAAGCTGCATGACGACATCCTTCAAGCAGGAGACCATAAGAGCAACAGCTGTTGCACAGATTGATTTTCTTATAGTTCCCTGATATTATTCACAAAACAATGGATGAGGGTAAATAGAGACACTCTTACACGAAAGAAATTCTGTACCCTACATTCAGGTAGCAGTGGCGACTGAACGTAAGTAATATAATAGCTAATCTTACAACTTTACGAACAGTACGTTCATTAACACCTAAACATTCAACACACTATCGTTATCTCAGTCTTCTTAAAATTCGTTATTGTCACTTCGTACTGTCATGTCACATGTAATACGTTTACCGCCATTTGCCGTGTTACGTTACCCACTTCCTTTTCTGTTACCTACAGCGAATTATCACTGTGTCACAGAGGCCGTATCTGAGAGAAGATAGGCTAAAGGTGCATGGGAGATTATATCCGAATGTCTTAGCATCATGATTGGTCATAAAATTATCAATGAATCTTCCGTCTGCCATCCGACTCACCCTCACATATAACTCTGCATGGAACAAAAGTCCTCGATTTCAAGATAACCACATTGATGTAGGAAGTCTGTTGGTTTCTACCATCTGTGTTAAACTGCACGTTACAATCTCGTGGGTATCAATTGTTGGAGTGTTGTACTACTGTTTGACTGCATTACCCGTGGCATTCTGATTCATAACATGTTCATTCGTGGTATCCATGGTGACATGTAATTCTAGCTCCTGGTTCCATTCCCCACTACATCAGCATACGCTACTCTGGGATCCAATTCTTCTGAAATGTTTCATTATGTCGCTTATACATCGTAGTATGCTTATGCATCGTAGTATTTTCGTTTGACAGTAATACGTCTTTGGAGTAATACATCTGTTAAGTGCGTAATTGAGCAGACGAACGTATGCTGCTTCGGTCTCTGTTTACTTTACTGTCGAGCAGGCAGCTGATTTCCTCTCTTCTTGCAAGCAAATAGCTGAGGACGCTACGTTATTTTAGCAAGAGGTTCTTAAGATCCCTAGCCACTAGTAGAGTAGTTAAGATGTGTTAGAGTCAGATTCTTCGGTGAAGTCTTACATCTATCTAAGAGAGAGAAGCCAGATTCAAATGGTATTCCACAGAAGATTGCAACGAGGCAGAGGTATGAGTTGGCCAAGACACGGTACTCTAAATCAGTATGTGCCCTTCTAAACTTACACCGGCCATCCGGATTTAGATTTTCCACGTCTCCATAAATTGCATAACTCATTTATCATCAGAGTTGCGTTGGAAATGAGTCAGTTGGTATGAATACTCTTCATTTCGCAATTAGTAATCGCACTGTGTAGATAACATATTCGTTGCTAACTAGAAGTTAACTCCTTATCTTACACCACTGGCTTGAACCGGCCATATAGATATAGATATAGATGATCGGATATGACTCCGGCCAGCAGTAGCATACTGTCGATTGTGACTCGCAAGGAATATAATCTATAACTGACAAAACTCAAGTTGTTACAGGGTGCTGTGCAACAACATCGAACCCGTGACAATTTTACAATGAAACCGCACAATCTTTAGTGACACCATCGCACTAGACCTTGGACTAACGTTAGCGTCTAGTAATGAATGTACGTGAGTATACGCTGAGACAAAAAAAACATTTGGTGTACGTTTACAGACAAACAACTATTACAATTTAAGAAAAATTTGTTGATTTATTTAAGAGAAAGACCTCCAAAAGCGAGCAAATCAATAATGTTCGAGTCCTCCTCTGGTCTATATTCCAGTAGTTTTTCGACGGGGCACTGATTAACGTAGTTATTGAATCAGGATCATCTAGTATATTCTGCTGAATCGGCGTATTAGATCGTCAAAATCCTGAGATGAGTGAAGGGCCCTGCCAATAATGTTTCAAATTTCTTAACTGGAGAGGCATCAGGCGAAATTTCTGGCCAAGGTACGATCTTTCAAACGCAAGGGAGGCAATAGGAATTCTCTCCATGAACGAGTGGGTATTATCTTGCTGAAGTACAATGAAGAGCTGAAGAAAGTGGTACACCTGCCTAATATCGTGTAGGGGTCCTCGAGCATTCAAAAGTGCCGCAACAGGACGTGGCATGTACTCGACTAATGTTTGAAGTAGTGCTGGAGGGCACTGATCTTTGAATCTTGTAGCGCTGTCCATAAATCCGTAAGAGTACGAGGAGCTGGAGATCTCTTCTGAACAGAACATTGCTAGGCATCCCAGACATATTCAAGAATCTTCATGTCTTGGGAGTCTAGTGGCAAGCGGAAGTGTTTAAACTCAGAAGTGTGTTCCCGCAGCCATTCTGTAGCAATTCTAGAAGTGTGGGGTGTCGCATTGTCCAGCTGGCATTCCCCAAGTCCGTCGGAATGGGAAATGGACATGAATGGACGAAAGTGATGAGACGGGATGCTTATTTATGCTCACCTGTCAGGGTAGTATACAGACGTACGAGGTTGTCTCGTATATGTGGTCCCATATCACTCCAGCTACACACCTCACACACCACTACAGATCCTCCAACAGCTTCGACAGTCCCCAGCTGACATCCAGGATCCAAGGATTCATGAGGTTGTCTCCATACCCGTACACGACCATCCAACAAGACTCGTACGACCAGGCAACATGTTTCCAGTCATCAACAGTCCAATGTCGGTGTTGACGGGCCCAGGCGAGACGTAAACCTTTTGCGTCGTGCAGTTAACAAGGGTACACAAGTGACCTTTGTCTCCGAAATCACATATCGATGATGTTTCGTTGAATGGTACCCACGGCAACACTTGTTGTTGGTCCATCATTGAAACCTGCAGCTATCTGCGGAAGAGTAGCACTTCTGTCACTTAGAAATCATGAAGATTGGCTAAAATTTACAGACGCGCGAAATTTGGCTCGGACTTCAATGCGAGGTGCCTTTAATAGGTTCCACAACGAAACATTGTCTCGAATTTTGGTAGAAAATCCGAAGAAATTTTGGTCGTATGTAAAGTACACAAGCGGCAAGACGCAGTAAATACCTTCGCTGCGCGGTGCCGATGGTACTGTCACAGACGACTGTGCCGCTAAAGCGGAGTTATTCAACGCAGTTTTCCGAAATTCCTCCAGCAGGGAAGACGAATGGAATATTCCAGAATTTGAAACACGAACAGCTGCTATCATGAGTTTCTTAGAAGTAGATACCTTAGGGGTTGCGAAGCAACTGAAATCGCTTGATACGGGAAAGTCTTCTGGTGCAGATTGTATACCGATTAGGTTCCTAACAGATTACGCTAATACAATAGCTCCTTACTTAGCAATCATATTCAACCGCTCGCTCACCGATAGATCTGTACCTGCAGATTGGAAAATTGCGCAGGTCGCACCAGTGTTTAAGAAGGGTGGTAGAAGTAATCCATCGAACTACAGACCTATATCATTGACGTCGGATTGCAGTAGGGTTTTGGAGCATATACTGCATTCAAACATTATGAATCACCTCGAAAGGGAACGATATATTGATACGTAATCAGCATGGTTTCAGAAAACACCGTTCTTGTGCAACGCAGCTAGCTCTTTATTCGCACGAAGTAATGGCCGCTATCGACAGGGGATCTCAAGATGATTCCGTATTTCTAGATTTCCGGAAAGCTCTTGACACCGTTCCTCACAAGCTACTTCTAATCAAGCTGCGAGCCTATGGGGTAACGTCTCAGATGTGCGAATGGATTCGTGATTTCCTTTCAGGAAGGTAGCAGTTCGTAGTAATAGACGGCAAATCATCGAGTAAAACTGAAGTGATATAAGGTGTTCCCCAGAGAAGCGTCCTGGGACCTCTGCTGTTCCTAATCTACACTCCTGGAAATGGAAAAAAGAACACATTGACACCGGTGTGTCAGACCCACCATACTTGTTCCGGACACTGCGAGAGGGCTGTACAAGCAATGATCACACGCACGGCACAGCGGACACACCAGGAACCGCGGTGTTGGCCGTCGAATGGCGCTAGCTGCGCAGCATTTGTGCACCGCCGCCGTCAGTGTCAGCCAGTTTGCCGTGGCATACGGAGCTCCATCGCAGTCTTTAACACTGGTAGCATGCCGCGACAGCGTGGACGTGAACCGTATGTGCAGTTGACGGACTTTGAGCGAGGGCGTATAGTGGGCATGCGGGAGGCCGGGTGGACGTACCGCCGAATTGCTCAACACGTGGGGCGTGAGGTCTCCACAGTACATCGATGTTGTCGCCAGTGGTCGGCGGAAGGTCGACCTGGGACCGGACCGCAGCGACGCACGGATGCACGCCAAGACCGTAGGATCCTACGCAGTGCCGTAGGGGACCGCACCGCCACTTCCCAGCAAATTAGGGACACTGTTGCTCCTGGGGTATCGGCGAGGACCATTCGCAACCGTCTCCATGAAGCTGGGCTACGGTCCCGCACACCGTTAGGCCGTCTTCCGCTCACGCCCCAACATCGTGCAGCCCGCCTCCAGTGGTGTCGCGACAGGCGTGAATAGAGGGACGAATGGAGGCGTGTCGTCTTCAGCGATGAGAGTCGCTTCTGCCTTGGTGCCAATGATGGTTGTATGCGTGTTTGGCGCCGTGCAGGTGAGCGCCACAATCAGGACTGCATACGACCGAGGCACACAGGGCCAACACCCGCCATCATGGTGTGGGGAGCGATCTCCTACACTGGCCGTACACCACTGGTGATCGTCGAGGGGACACTGAATAGTGCACGGTACATCCAAACCGTCATCGAACCCATCGTTCTACTATTCCTAGACCGGCAAGGGAACTTGCTGTTCCAACAGGACAATGCACGTCCGCATGTATCCCGTGCCACCCAACGTGCTCTAGAAGGTGTAAGTCAACTACCCTGGCCAGCAAGATCTCCGGGTCTGTCCCCCATTGAGCATGTTTGGGACTGGATGAAGCGTCGTCTCACGCGGTCTGCACGTCCAGCATGAACGCTGGTCCAACTGAGGCGCCAGGTGGAAATGGCATGGCAAGCCGTTCCACAGGACTACATCCAGAATCTCTACGATCGTCTCCATGGGAGAATAGCAGCCTGCATTGCTGCGAAAGGTGGATATACACTGTACTAGTGCCGACATTGTGCATGCTCTGTTGCCTGTGTCTATGTGCCTGTGGTTCTGTCAGTGTGATCATGTGATGTATCTGACCCCAGGAATGTGTCAATAAAGTTTCCCCTTCCTGGGACAATGAATTTCCAGGAGTGTATATAAATGACCTGGGTGACAAACTGAGCAGATCCCTTAGGTTGTTCGCAGATGATGCTGTAATTTACCGTTTAGTAAGGTCATCCGAAGACCAGTATCAGTTGCAAAGCGATTTAGAAAAGATTGCTGTATGGTGTGGCAGGTGGCAGTGAGACGTTAAATAACGAAAAGTGTGAGGTGATCCACATGAGTTCCAAAAGAAATCCGTTGGAATTCGATTACTCGATAAATAGTACAATTCTCAAGGCTGTCAATTCAACTAAGTACCTGGGTGTAAAACTTACGAACAACTTCAGTTGGAAAGACCACATAGATAATATTGTGGGGAAGGCGAGCCAAAGGTTGCGTTTTATTGGCAGGACACTTAGAAGAAGCAACAAGTCCACTAAAGAGACAGCTTATACTACACTCGTTCGTCCTCTGTTAGAATATTGCTGTGCGGTGTGGGATCCTTACCAGGTGGGATTGGCGGAGGACATCGAAAGGGTGCAAAAAAGGGCAGCTCGTTTTGTATTATCACGTAATAGGAGAGAGAGTGTGACAGATATGATACGCGAGTTGGGATGGAAGCCATTAAAGCAAAGAAGTTTTTCGTCGCGGCG
The DNA here is from genome assembly GCF_023864345.2 of Schistocerca serialis cubense. Classification (NCBI taxonomy): domain Eukaryota; kingdom Metazoa; phylum Arthropoda; class Insecta; order Orthoptera; family Acrididae; genus Schistocerca; species Schistocerca serialis. Next base: position 447,363,676 of record NC_064645.1, read on the forward strand.
AGATCTATTTACGAAATTTCAGTCACCAACTTTCTCTTCCGAATGCGAAAATATTTTGTTGAGCCCAACCTACATAAGTAGGAATGATCATCAAAATAAAATAAGAGAAATCAAAGCTCGAACAGAAAGGTTTAGGTGTTCGTTTTTCCCGAGCGCTGTTCGGGAGTGGAAAGGTAGGGAGATAGTATGATTGTGGTTCGATGAACCCTCTGCCAAGCACTTAAATGTGAATTGCAGAGTAATCATGTAAATGTAGATGTAGATGACGTCTCTTTTCAGTCGACGTTGCTCCTATTCTTACAGGATCTTTTTCCGTCCGCAGATATGTCGAAGATCTGATGTTTTACCGAATTCCTGATATTCGCGGTACACTCGTGAAACGGTCGTACGGGAAAATCCCCACTTCATTGCTACCTCTTAGAGGCTATGTCCCATCGCTCCTGCGCCGACTATAAAACCACGTTCAAACTCAATTAAATCTTGATAACCTGCCATTGAAGCAGGAGTAACCGATCTAACAACTACACCAGACACTTGTTGTCTTATTTAGACGTTGCCAAGCGCCGTATGCTGCCTGTTTACATATCTCGGTATTTGCATATGCGTATCCATCCCAGTTTGTTTGGCGCTCCAGGAAATAAGCCACGGGTAGGGTACCATGAGTAACAACAAAGCGTTGCGTAGACTCTCGTCCATGTACTGCTATGCTGTATGCGTGTCGCGAATGAAATCGAAAGATTCCATTTATGAAAAGAAATATCCCCGAACATCAGTCATGGTTGTCAGACTGTATGGCGACAGTCAGAGGCGTGTTGAGCCCATTCTTTACTGGTCATCGGCGTTCAGTTCAATGTCGAACTGTTCACTGAAGACAATTCTACTCCAGTCTGTGAGATACCAAGCAGTAAAGGTATACGGTACGCCCCAGACAGCAGTGAACTACCAACCTGAATCTCGTCCCATGTACGGCCTGATAATAATGCTGAGTGTGACATTCCCTTTTGTAGCAGGACTTATTTGGTCGTCGTCTGTTTCACCCTTACAGTACTGTAATATGTCGAAGATACACCCCGTTTTATTGTTCTTCGTAGGAAGACACCCTCGGCTTAAATTTCACCGAGATAGTGCTCTACCGCACAGGGCGAGAGTTTCTGCTGATTGCCTTCGTACATGTCAAAACCTAATTTGACCAGGAAAGTCGCCGGATCTGTATCCAGTTGAGTACGTCTTTATCATTATGGCCAGGGACCTCAAACCTTCTCGGAAATTATGACGCTCTAACGCGCTAACTTTACAGAATCTCTCACGATATCCGTCAGGAGGACATCCAACAAATATGTCAAACAATCCCAACGCATTTTTAACTTGTCCAATTTTTAAGCCCCTCCTCTTGAATAAATCATCGAATTGTTTGGAAATTTTCATTTGTTTGGCTGCTCATGTACACTACGTCTACCGATTTCCGTCCCATTCGGATAATTCCTTTGTGGTGCGTCGTTTTTGTCTTAGAGCGTATAACTGGTTTATAATTTAGTGAATACCTCGTTTAGTCATTCATGTAAACGAAACAGTCATCTACATTTTACAGTCATTTAAGATTTCCAGATTGTGAGAGGTTCGTGAAAATAAAAGTCCGGCACAGTGGCTGGTTCAGCAGTACAGACACTCTGAGATATAACTGCCTTTTCTTTGCTCCAAACTGTGTGTCCGTTTATTCCTGCTAGTTCTTCATTACACTAATAATACTAACTTACCTCAACGGGATCCTCGCGTGGTGGATCAACGAATTCCATCTCTGGTTTCTTGGCTGTAAGCTCAGGTTCCACAGTCAGTTTATTGTCGTCGTCCTGAATCGGTGGAGTTGCTTCCGGCACAACCGTCACGTTGAAGCGCCCAGTGACACGGACCTGTGCGTGTTTTGACTTTATCATCACTGACTCAGCTACAAAGGCACATATCTAACACCTAAAAAACCTTACAAATCAACACAACTTTCTTTAATAGATTATATATTAAGTAAGTATCCCTAAGTGTAGGCTGTAACAAAAGTGAATAACTGTGCTACATGTTGTTGTGATCCTCAGTCCTGAGACTGGTTTGATGCAGCTCTCCATGCTACCCTATCCCGTGCAAGCCTCTTCATCTCCCAGTACCCACCGCAACCCACATCCCTCTGAATCTGCTTAGTGTATTGATCTCTTGGTCTCCCTCTACGATTTTTACCCTCCACGCTGCCCTCCAATGCTAAATTTGTGATCCCTTGATGCCTCAAAACATGTCCCACCAACCGATTCCTTCTTCAAGTCAAGTTGTGCCACAAACTTCTCTTCTCCCCAGTCCTATTCAGTACCTCCTCATTTGTTATGTGATCTACTCATCTAATCTTCAGCATTTATCTGTAGCACCACATTTCTAATGCTTCTATTCTCTACTTGTCCAAACTGGTTATTGTCCATGTTTCACTTCCATACATGGCTACACTCCATACAAATACTTCCAGAAACGACTTCCTGACACTTAAATCTATACTCGATGTTAACAAATTTCTCTTCTTCAGAAACGATTTCCTTGCCATTGCCAGTCTACATTTTATATCCTCTCTACTTTGACCATTATCAGTTATTTTACTCCCTAAATAGCAAAACTCCTTTACTACTTTAAGTGTCTCATTTCCTAATCTAATCCCCTCAGCATCACCCGATTTAATTTGACTACATTCCATTATCCTCGTTTTGCTTTTGTTGATGTTCATCTTATATCCACCTTTCAAGACACTGTCCATTCCGTTCAACTGCTCTTCCAAGTCCTTTGCTGTCTCTGACAGAATTACAATGTCACCCGCAAACCTCAAAGTTTTTACTTCTTCTCCATGAATTTTAATACCTACTCCGAATTTTTCTTTTGTTTCCTTTATTGATTGCTCAATATACAGATTGAATAACATCGGGGAGAGGCTGTCCCACTCCTTTCCCAACCACTGCTTCCCTTTCATGTCCCTCAACTCTTATAACTGCCATCTGGTTTCTGTACAAATTGTAAATAGCCTTTCGCTCCCAGTATTTTACTCCTGCCACCTTCAGAATTTGAAAGAGAGTATTCCAGTTAACGTTGTCAAAAGCTTTCTCTAAGTCTACAAATGCTAGAAACGTGAGTTTGCCTTTTCTTAATCTTTCTTCTAAGATAAGTCGTAAGGTTAGTATTGCCTCAAGTGTTCCAACATTTCTACGGAATCCAAACTGATCCTCCCCGAGGTCCGCTTCTACCAGTTTTTCCATTCGTCTGTAAAGAATTCGCGTTAGTATTTTGCAGCTGTGACTTATTAAACATCTGTCAACACCTGCTTTCTTTGGGATTGGAATTATTATATTCTTCTTGAAATCTGTGGGTATTTCGCCTGTCTCATACATCTTGCTCACCAGATGGTAGAGTTTTGTCATGACTGGCTCTCCCAAGGCCATCAGTAGTTCTAATGGAATGTTGTCTACTCCCGGGGCCTTGTTTCGACTCAGGTCTTTCAGTGCTCTGTCAAACTCTTCACGCAGTATCTTATCTCCCATTTCATCTTCATCTACATCCTCTTCCATTTCCATAATATTGTCAAGTACATCGCCCTTGTATAAACCCTCTATATACTCCTTCCACCTTTCTGCCTTCCTTTCTTTGCTTAGAACTGGGTTGCCATCTGAGCTCTTGATATTCATACAAGTGGTTCTCTTCTCTCCAAAGGCCTCTTTAATTTTCCTGTAGGCAGTATCTATCTTACCCCTAGTATGCTACATATGTCTGTCAAAAGGTGAGGTATCACATATGGTAGAGAACTTAAGAGGTCCATAAATGTAAAGGCATGCGAACGTTTTCATGAGGCACACTCATTAGAATTATGCCTAAGCTGACGTGACTACTGATAATGCAACGAGGAATAGTTAATCGGGCACTTGAAAGTAACATGTTTTAAGATATGCTGATGTTGGGATATAAGAAGTAGTTTATTTCCCATTCAGTGCTTGATGCACACGGTGATACAAAATGATTGTACTATGCAGAAGAATGAAACCAGATAAGAGAATGATGATCCAAAAAAATTAGGCATTGTCTGTGATCTATTTGATACGCAATGTTTGTTATGGTTTTGCGTTTACTGTTTACAATAAAGCACATACACACGTACACAAAATACGTAGCAAAAAAGTGGTTCAAATGGCTCTGAGCACTATGCGACTTAACTTCTGAGGTCATCAGTCGCCTAGAACTTAGAACTACTTAAACCTAACTAACCTAAGGACATCATACCCATCCATGCCCGAGGCAGGATTCGAACCTGCGACCGTAGCGGTCGCTCGGTTCCAGACTGTAGCGCCTAGAACCGCACGGCCACTCCAGCCGGAATACATAGCAAAGAACGCAGTCAACTGTACACAATGGAACTTGCTCAAGAAAATGTTGATTTCCTTATTTATTACTGGTCTGAATCATGTGATGAACCTACATAATATATACAATAATGGTTATGTCGTTGCGAGTTAGTAATAATATATTTGGAACTTGTCCATATAATTAATTACTCTTTTAAATAAAAGCGTTTAATCACATATAAGAGGGTCATACGCCTTTCACGCCGTTGTGTCATGGAGCCCGAACTTGTAATGCCTTTCACGCCGTTGTGTCATGGAGCCCGAACTTGTAATATTGCTCTGAAGTTGTTAATGCTGTATTTTTTATTCACTCCAAAAAAGTTACATCCGCTTGTCCCTACATTTATTGTTCCTCTTATTAATTGATATTCTGTCACACAGCTGATCCCTTTTGCTTTAATTCCATGAAATAGAATTACTCCGAAATGCATTATGGGTATTCACCTTATGGAATAATTTATTTCTCATCAACTGTTCTCTTTTAATAAATCTTTTCTGTTTACATTTATATCATGATTTAGTACTCATCCAGTGGTCATACGTGTTCATCTAGCAACAAAGGTGTGTTATCACCTGGAACTATTTTGTGTACATTTATACGTGCCACTCTCTTCGGTCAAATCGTTGTCTGGTAAGTGCGAAGAGCGGTTTTAGCCATACCGCATCTGTTCCAGGTCGCCTCATTCAGTAAAGTGTTGACTTCCCTAGGATATAAGATGACCAATGTATCATCAACAGCCACACAATTATTAGTCTCAAAAGGTATTATCCGACACATAATACTCTCCTGCGGCTAAGAAGCGCAATCTTCTAGGAAATACTACTATGTATCCCCTATTTCGCAGATAGTTTTCTTCCGATTACCTGGTTACAAAATTCGTTGCAGATATTGCATCTGAGACGTTGCTCAGCCCGTGACAGAAGGTAATCCACAAAACTGTTACATCCACACTTCAACCAATTTAGCCACGAAGGCAGACTATTACTCTCAAAAGACAACAATATTTATGCCTCATTTCTTTTTGTAAACTGCTATCTATGAAAGATGTCGTAACACCATACTAATCGTGTTTAACTTCGGTATTAACAATGATCAATATCGGTGTGGACGTACAGACTGGATGGCATATGGCTCAGTTCCGCTGCTAAGTCTGTTAGAAGCTGTACCGAGATGACTACGCCAGCCTTCATTCACTCTTTCCCTATGGCTTGTGTCATTGATTCCACTTGGCCTTTGCCAACTGCTCTTATGCTCTTACATTTTCTTATACGCTTGCAGTCTACTCACCCACATAGTCTGCATCAATAATTTAATTACAAGATCACGTTAATCTCAGCATTAGAACAATCGTTCACAGTATCACAACAGGGCAAAACAGACCGCACGAATGTTTAGATGAAGCTATTTGTGTGTGAGGTCTGTTGGAATGTAGTTGAAGCGTTCCCGCAGAGTGTCTTTGTGTATGTCATAGAACATTTCATACGTTCTTTTCGAAACTTTATCCTGTTGAATTTGTACGAGGAATCGAATCGTGTCTGCAGAGTGGGTGATTCTGCAGTATATGCGATAGAGGTGAAATTGGCTTTTCCCCGCCGTCACCCTGTTAGGCCGTTTCTCCTTGCTAGCTACTCATGATAGTAACGATTATGACTTACCTCAGTACGGTATTCCTGCGGTGCATCGAGCAATTCTATCTCTGGTTTCTTCGCGAAAGTTTCAGGTTCAGAACTCAGTTCGCAAGTGTGGTCTTCTAAACGAGGAATCTCTCCAGTCACCTCTTCCTCACCGAAGTCCCAATCAAAATTGACCTGTGGTAGATTTAAAACTATCATCACTGACTAGGCTAGAATGGCTAATCTCTAAAGGACAATTATCTTTAGACAAATGACTCAGCATTCCTTAATGGATGATATATTACGTAAGCATGCCTGAACTATGGGTAGTAATGAACGTGAAATACATTGCTTTTAACGTATGTTAAAATTGTGAAGATGTTCGCAAGTTAAAATAAAAGCAGAAAATCTTTGGCCATACAGTGTTTAGGGCGCATGATAATATAAAGTAATCAGGCCATGCTGAAGAGTGAAGCCAAGCAAGACTATGATGATCTAACAATATGATGTATGGTTTGTGGTCCGTATGATATGAAACGTTTTCGATTGTTTTTGGTTGCTACTTGCGACAGTAGAGCACACACATATGTACAGCAAATAGATAGTAAACTATGCAGGGTGATTTAAAAGAGGGAGATTGCTGACGAAAATGTAAATATTTTGATTTTCCTACGATGTATCTTTTGCCAAGATTAAAAATTTCGTTCAATCAACAAGATACCAAGTAGAGTTTTTGTTGTACGTAGGTCAGGGCCCTGATATATTACTTCGTGCAATAAAAATGATTAGTAACGTATTTTAAGTTTATAGTTGTTTCATGCTGGCGGACAATATTATAAGAAATTGTATAATTCCTCTAAACTTATTGATATCGTATTTTTTTACCAATTAAAACGAATTATGTTAGAGCCAGGTCTCACTATGTGTATTGTTCACCATCTTCTTTGTTGTTCAGTTTTATGGCAAATATTTCCTTTCCACAGTTATATTCTCGTGTGCGATCTTAGATTTACCTTTGGGTTTTGTGAAAAGTTGAGGATAGTATTGTTGGTCTGTAATAGAGTGAATGTCTTAGATTGTTCTTCTCCATGTATAGTTGACTGTCAATTGCAGTATCTCATATCTTCAAAGCACCTTTGGGCTTGAGAATTCCTCAATAATATTATCTACCAGAGTGTCTGAATCCGCAGTGCATCTGAGATACAAACTGATTATTTTTCAAGGCAGTAATGATATCGACTTACATCAATTGGCTCCACGTGTTTCCTCTGTCGTCTCTTCCGGCGGTTGCGACGTTGTGGAGGCAGCTGGCGGTCGTTCGCAACAAACTGTGGAATTTCTTCGGCCACATTTCTTACCTTGAAGCGCCCAAAAACACGAACCTGTGGTAGTTTTGTTTTTGCCATAATTAATTCTGGCTAGACGTCATGCAGCAGGCGTATATGAAAGTTTATCTATCTGACTTGTAACTACTAAACACATTATATATTAAATAAAGAGTAAATAAGTATAGCATTTAAAGAATTTGAGCGCTGTGCCATTGATGTGTGCTAAAAGTTAAGTTATTGAATGAAGTAGAGACGTGAGAGGTAGAAATGTGAAACGCCAAGGAAAGATTTTTTGGTGAACACTTAGTAGAATTAGGTGTACTTTAGTGCGAATCCTGCGAAGGCATTTAGGAACAGTTAATAAGGCACTTGAAAGGTGAAACTGTGAACGTATGCAAAGCTTAGAATAGAAGAATCAGATTCCTGCCGATGTAATGAGGCGTATGACATAATTAAAACATGAAAAATAATCAAAACAGTCAAGAAATTTAGGACCTGAAAACGAGATGAACGTGCGGTATGTTTCGTTGTATCGTTTGACATGCTTTTTTCTTGGTTACTAGTTACGACACTACACCAAATAAATTTTAAGTGCAAGTACATACTAAAATACGCAGGGTACTGCTAGAGAGAGAGTTTGCTAACGAAAATGTATATTTATTTTTATAATTCTCTGCGCTCACACAGTAATTTCTCTTAGCTTAATCTTTCGATGGCGCCCAATCATCCTTGAATTCTGATTCTGAGAGACTACAGGAGGACTCTACGACAGCATTTTCATGTTTTGTTTAAGAGTCTCTGCTCTCCAAGACCCTCTCTAACACCTCTCCGTGTGGTCCATTGCCGTTTTTTATTTCCTTATTAACTGTTTTTTTAAATTTCTAACCCTTCTCTAGCATGGCGTCATAGACTTTGGAACTGTAATCTACGTTACATCACTCTGGCATCGTGTACACTTCGTACTTCTTGCTCAGACTACTGCACAAAAATTTCGTCTTCTTTTTAAACTGATGGCATAAGCTAATACCAGTGAATGGAAGTGCTTAGTTTTATACATAGACACTCAAACTAACACTCCTTACGCAGGTATCTTCAGTACTGGAGATGAGGTATGCGTCAAAGGCCCTTGCGAGACCTCACAAGACTGAATCAACTGTTAACCTTCGTTTTTCACTTGGTGAAGGTCGAGCGACAAGGAACGGTACTGCGTGTCAAACGAGTGATATATTCCGATCCTCCGGGAGTTTTACAGAGGAAGGTTAGTGCCCAATTACTGTCATTGCTTTTTACCATACGTTTACCTTAGTTTCTTGTAACCAGTGCATGATAGAATTACCGGATTGTAATAAAAAGCTTTTCTGATGTATTTATTCATGTACAAACTGAAGTATTGTCCGACAGAGTAATTTATTCTGCAAGGGATAGGGTTTGAACTTTATTTGGTCATTCTTGGTTCTCGTCCTCTCTTACACTTTCTCCGCGTGTACTTTGCATGGCTGTACTAATATCGACTTACCTCTGCACTGCCGTCCTTCAGCGTACAGTCCACACTGTTCTCTCCGTCCTTGATGCGACTGGCGGATTCTTGAGTCCATTGGCAGGGAAATATCTCAAAGACAGACGGATCTTCTACCACCCCCTTCTTTCTCAAGCGAGAATACACCTGAAAGTGTGGGTAGTTTATACTATTACGACTCACCTGGGGTGGCATATTTCTAATAAATGTGAATATTATAGACACGTGTCTTACCATGATGGAACAGATATTTAGAAAGTAATTAGTCCTTAACTGTAAAGTTACAGTGCGAAGTATGGTGCTAAGTATGACGGTTATAAATGAAGACATCAAAAAAGTGAGAGAACTGTCAGGTACAAGTATGAAAAGGTGACGTAAGATTTTTATGAAGGATGCTAAGCAGAATTCTAGACACTTTAATGTGATTACTGCTAAGGAATCATGTAACAGTTAACCAGGCACTTGAAAGAAAAAAAATGTATGTATACAAAAAGTTCAGAACATGTGAAACAAATATGCGTAGATACATACACGAAACACCTAGTGAAGTATGAGGGCCAAAATAAGCCAGGTCGAGACTCGAATACCAGACCTTTTCCGTTCTGTGAAGTTTGGAAGACAGGAGATGAGGTATTGGCGGACATACAACTTTGAGGACAGGTCGTGGGTTGTGATATGTTAGTTTAGTCGATAGAGCACTTGCCCGTGAAATACGAATATCCCGAGTTTGCGATAGTGCGGCTCATCTAGCTTACAGGTACTTAGGGAGACGATATAATACATAAATTTTTCCTAAATAACTGAGCTATTCGTCAATTGATACTTCTAAATACAGTCAACAGGAACGGTGTTTAATCCTACCAGACTGATGTTTTTTCGGATTGACTCATATACCTATAACAATATCGACTGAGTATAATTTCTGTTTGCCTTCTGACGTACCTAATTTTACTGTTTCTCAAATACAGCATGCTGCTTTCTGGAGCTCTGGAACTAATCGTAACATCGTGTATAGAAACTGCCTCCTAGTACAGCGAATTTAAGTACATGCTCTTCTTCCCTCACACCGTTAACGCCCGCATGTACGTCTGAAGAAAACTGTAATGTAATCTATAGACACCTATAAGCGCAGATTGTGTAAATGATAATTATATTTCTCTCGATGGGCTAAAATGGCGACTGCAGAAATTTCTCTCTCCCTGTGTATAGTCTCGATGTGCGAACATGGAAAATATGGAGAATATGTGACATATGGAAATTTTAGTCGGTCCTGGATGCGTACATGTATAACCGAAATGATAATCGCGACCACTCGCGATAAGCGACAAGTCTGGCAACGAGCCTCGTTCGAGTACAGATTTACATGTTTCACCAATAAAGTAAACAACTGACGGCAAACCGTATTCGAACTTTGTGAATTTTGTTCGTAAGTATAAATTTCTGTTTCATCAGCTCATTTTACCAGCGTACTTTCAAACATTACTGTCGTTACCGTTTCTTATCAATGTTTATCAGCGCTTAATGTATGCTGGTATAGCTACGAGACTGACCCGAAGATCACAGGAAAGTAAGCGACCAGTCCTATGGGCATGATGGATACGAAGGCGTGCGAGTGCAATGAGACAACGTGCCTCGATGCACATTTATTTCATTTTCGCTATGAATACATTGATAAAGCTGTGCAGTCAGTGTACTTTGAACGAGGAACTGCCGTTTGACGATGGCTTGTTAATGACAACGAGGGATTATGACACTTTTTACCAGTGCAAGAATTGATTCTCCGAGATTCAGTATTGTATTGTGGGAGTGACCATATTAAGGTGAATGTAACTGGTCGTTGTCCTCAGTGAGGCGTTTTTCTTACACCTTGGAGTTCCTCAATGCTCACCTTCTCCATGTCCACTTTTCTGTCATCATAGTCTCCTGTCGAACGTGCTTTCTTTGATTTGTCCCCCAAATCACGTGTCTTCTTCCTGCAGGGAGGACACAGGCAGCATAAAATGCTGTAAAGCACCTGCGAACACAAAAGAACATTACAACACCTGCGAATCAGAGTTTATACATTAAGATAGCAAAATGACGGCGACTCAAAGTTTTAATGCAGAGCAGTCAAAAGTTTCGGATTATTTTCTGAACTGGCTCTCACAGGGACTTGACCCTATCCTCAGTACGTTGGAAAAATATATCATGAAGAGTGATGGAAGCTCACAGACTATCGCCCTCCTACGTTTTCCCAGGCGAATAGAGTGTCCTTCTTGTCATCTCGTAAGGAACGCAAGCAAGTTGTGTTGAGGATGTACACGACGCGTGACAGCCGCTATCAACACACGTGTAACATTTGTATTATCATATTAACAACCGATATACTGTTCCCCACCAAAGCAGAGCTAACATGTGAGAGGTTTAAGAAATGGAATTGTAGCCATTAATTTGTATCGTGGTTTTCAGGCCGTTCATTGGAGCGTTCGGTCATAGAGGGTTCTTTGTTATCAGTTCGAGCAGACCATTGCGGAAAGGCGGTGTCCTATCCTGCTGTGTTCAAATGGCTCTGAGCACTATGGGACTTGACATCTATGGTCATCAGTCCCCTAGAACGTAGAACTACTTAAACCTAACTAACCTAATAACATCACACAACACCCAGTCATCACGAGGCAGAGTATCCTGCTGTGGAGAGAAGTTACTATTTCGGAAGCACAGTTCAGTTACCCTACTGTAAGACTGAGGATATGCGTAGCAAAAATAAAAGTAAATTCTGCATCTTTCACACTGTTAACGAATATACTGCTCCCAGTAAAGCAATATAAGTGAAGCCGTTTGGAATACACTGTTGCCCCAACTTGAACGAAACAATTTTTCCCACAATGTTTTGGTGTGGAAACATATTCGCAGTCTTGTTAACATGCAAATCATCTCTCATACCCAGAAGCTCCCTTAACTTTAACTTGCTCACATCCACTATTCCATCGCTGTAAGCGCCCATACGTCTCCAACCGTACTTACCCATTCTCATGCACTAAATTGGCCCTACGCATGGTAATTATCTGTTTGTGTCTCCCTGTCACTGTCTCCTGTCTCACAGCCACAGTCTCCTTCGTTCTGCTCCTCGACTACTGCTTCCCCTCACTGCCATTGTCTCCCTCCTCCCTCTTACTGCTGCTGTCTCATTGATCCCTTGTTACTGCTGCTGTCTTCACACTGAAACTATCTTTCTCGTCCTCGTTGCCATTATCATAGACTCTCTCTCGATTTGTCACTTCCTCTCACCCACTTCTACTCACACCTTCTCTTTACTCCTGTCTAACTGGCACTGTCACCTTCACTGTTTCCCTAGCGCTGTCAACTCCGCTCCACTGCCTCTGTTTCTGTATCCCCCATTAGAATTATCTCCTTCCCTCTTTCTATACCACAACCACGTTTCACTACCTTCCTGAATTTTTTGCTTGTCTGTATCTTTCCCACTGTTACTGTATCATTACATCTCTGCATTAAAAGCGTGCAAATATGTTCGCATTCCCAAATTTTTCGGATATTGCTAAAGCTACTGAGGATGGCAGAATGACGCAGCTGGTACCTCACTTTTCAGTCAGAACACCTTTAACAAGAGAATTTTTCCCCTGGTAGCCCTCTTATGCCGGTCACAGAAGGGCACGTCACTCATATGAAGAGAACTTGATAGTTCAGTAAAATTTTGATGTAATAATTATATGAAATTGAAATATCGTACATCTAACTTTACACCTCACACAGGATTTAACGCCGCACAAAATTTTCCTTTCCTTCAGAACTACAATGTGGGCTTCCAAGAACTCTTCTGATGATAGTGAAGATGTTTATCTGTGGTGGTGGTGGTTAGTGTTTAACGTCCCGTCGACAACGAGGTCATTAGAGACGGAGCGCAAGCTCGGGTTAGGGAAGGAAATCGGCCGTGCCCTTTTAAAGGAACCATCCCGGCATTTGCCTGAAACGAGTTAGGGAAATCACGGAAAACCTAAATCAGGATGGCCGGAGACGGGATTGAACCGTCGTCCTCCCGAATGCGAGTCCAGTGTGCTAACCACTGCGCTGTTTATCTGTGTTGTGCCATTTTATAAACTATGTTGTCGGCTCACACAATATTATGTTTCTTCGTTACAGATAAACAGCTCTGTGATATTGCGGAATACGGAATCCTCAGAAATGACTGGGCGGGGTTGACTAGCGCTTGAGCAATGTAAGATCTCCTTATCTTGAAAAGACAACCTGCACTGCTGGAAGACAGATGCTAAATCTAACAGGTTGTAGAAAAGAATACAACTGGATAAATTATTGTGAAACGACGAGTAGAATTATTAAGTTGTCTGGAGTGTGGAGCACAACAAGAAAAATTGCAAGTTGTAACTGGAAGCTAGACCTTATGTTAGATGTTGCGCTTGACAACAAGATTTTTCCACCTCTTCCGTATCTAAGCATATCTTTCAGTTGAAAGAGCTAAAGAAAATGCTGAAGTCATCCACGAACTCTTTCTTGGCGTGGATCATGATCACTATCCTACGTTGTGAAACCCGCAAAATCGTGCGATGACGATATTTCTACGAAATTTCAATGGTACATGGATGAGAGTCTTCCTCCTCACTCAACAATTGAAGTATTGGTTCCTGCTTCGTGCCCTAAAGCAGTTCCTGGAAGTACTACGTCTTGAGGCAGAAGCACCCTTGAAAGGTTTATTAAGACCCATTTCATCCTGATACCGACTGATCATTAAGTCATTCCAATAATCAACGCCATGATCACAGCATATAAGCAACATTGCTGGTTCGAGCAGGTGGAGAAATAGGCCATGGCAGAGCTCGGGCTGTGTTAGACCGACCACGTAGTAAAATTCGTCGACACTGATATTTTGGCTGTAGAAAATATCTATCACACCCCCTTATTCAGAGAAGCTATGGTAATACACAAACACGAGACTAGATTCAACAAGAAAGAACAAATCCTCAAGGTAAAGGCTTCCTCTGTTCCCGTGTTGCAGCGTACGATCGTTCCAGGTAGCAAGAGGAGAACCACACCGGAAATGACCGCGGGAAGGCACTTGGACGTTGACTCGCCAGGTCGTATTGTCTGCAGCGGCGAGCTTCGTTCCAGTCCACCACCAGCAATCAAGGGTGAAGCTTTGACAATGCCATCCCCTCGTGCTTGTGAAACGTCAGATAAATCACCAGACAAACGCTGGCCGAAGAACCCGAGAAAGAATCCAACAGGCGGTTTGTCAACAAGTGGCCACGGAAGCCTTAACAATTTTGAAGTGGGCAATATTCATATTCCGATCCTGTACTGTAACACAGTGACATTAAGACGATGGTCCTGTTGGATAGACAGTACAGAAAAACGCACGATTTAACGAACGAATCTGTTCGTTAACTGTTATGCTCTTCTATTCTGACAGCGTATTGAATTTATAATATGCTCTCATATCATATGAGTCTTCAAGACTGTAATATTTGCACTGGAGATGTACACAGTCAGTAAAAACGATGTGCTGTAATAAATGATATCAACCCACATACGACGGATGCTGCCGATTTTGTTCTTTACGTATTCATAATCCTCGACGATGGCTTTCCTATCCAAATATCTCTTTCCCACAAAGGCGGCTCCCTTGTAGCCCTCATCTTATGATTTTCACCAGATACTTAATGTTGCTTGATTCATTAAGGTCATATCATGTACCTAAGGTTCGGACGACAAGTTGACAGCAGATGACGTGAAATCTTTATTAACAGTCCTTCACACATCTACAAAGGAGGGTGGCACCCTTTCAAGAAATAACTGACTATACAGTAAGCGTGGTGCCAGAAACGGATCCAGGGCATGTATAGTACTACACATTCTTCAGTGTGAGCAACCAGTCCATTCCAAAAAACATATTTGTTACATGGTGGAATACGACATCCTCACAATCGATTGCGCAACGTCTACTAGTGCTTAAGGAATATAAGATCTCCTTATCTCGAGAAGAAAATCTGCAGTGCTGGGAGGCTGATACTAAAACTAACGGGTTGTAAAAAAAAGTAAAAACTTCTTAACTGCACAAATTATAGTCAAACGACGAATAGAGATATTGAGATGTCTGTTGTGTGGAGTACAACAAGGAAACTCAGAAATCGTTACTGGAACCCAGACCACGGAGAACTTGTTAGATTTTGAGCTTGAGAACTAGATACTTGGCGTGGAAATTTATTGGCCCTGAGAGACAGCGACTATAGATTAATCACCCTCGTACGGAAAAAAAATTCTTCCGCATGGCCGAGCGGTTGTAGGCGCTACAGTCTGGAACCGCGCGACCGCTACGGTCGCAGGTTCGAATCCTGCCTCGGACATGGATGTGTGTGGTGTCCTTAGGTTAGTTAGGTTTAAGTAGGGACTGATGACCTCAGCAGTTAAGTCCCATAGTGCTCAGAGCCATTTGAACCATTTTTTCTTCCGGATATAAGATCTACATCGGAGTTGTGTCGTCTTTGACATTTAATAGTTTAAGCATTAGACATAGTGTGCATCATCTACCTTTGGATTGATTCAAACAGAAACCTGTATAGACCCATTTGGAATTCCATTCCTATATCAGTTTGTAAAACTCGAAATTCTCTATTGCTGTTTTATGAAAAATTACTTTAGCGCAATGAGTTCAACTTTCTGTGCGTACTTTAACCCTTACTGGACACACAATGTTCATGTTTATGCTGGTCATTCGTGATTTCAAGGTATTTCAGAAATACGAATTGTATTTATCGTCCCGAAGCTGAAATACTCAAAGCAGTTTCGTCTACCCCCATATTTTCCATTTTTACAGCAGAGGTGACAGTTATTCGAGAGACTCTGAAATCTGGTCTTATTGCGGGGATCCAGAACTTTCTGTAGCGTCACATCCCAAAGGCGTTCAGGAATATATTCAACAATTAATACGCATAGGTGAAATGAATATTCAGGTGCTGGAAATTATGTTACAAATTAAGCGAGGAGGTACAAGAATGACATTTCTGTCAACACCAGGTCATTTGGGATTAGTTTACAATGACAAGGTCGCACAGATGGCGAATGTCAGTGTAATTAATGTCATTTTACCACCCTCAGACTTCGGGTTACGGATATGGAAACCGGCCAAGGAAGAATGGGCCAAGTGTTTGGCGCCTTTCAGTGTACCAAAGAAGTCAATGCTACACTGCTATATAAGCCTCAATTAGAAGCTACACCTGGTTACAAATATTTCATGAGTCCAGCAAGATGATAACTGTACCAATCATAGTTCAACTCCTTCCAATGTACGTCGGATAGGTATCAAGTATAGACCTTCAAGTGAATGTCAGAAGATAGAAGCGAGTGTTCTAAGCAGCTTGCTGTTTTTCTACAATTACCTCGCAAGACAGCGAAACCATTTGCTGCAAAATCTGCAAGGTGTCCTTTCCATTAAGTATTCCTGTTTCATTGGGTCATGAGATCCTCAAAATATCCTGCCCACTCCTCTCGAAGCATATACTCTGGATCCACATTTTATTTACTTTTTTCTATGTCAGGTAATTAACTGAACTTGTTGCACCTGTTTGTAGGTTATACTATAGACCATGCGTCTCTGTTCATCACTTGTTTCCGTTTTTGCAATCTCCCGGGTAAATTTGAGCATCTGACTGAAGAAAGCTGTTTATCGCAGTGTTAGCATGGTTTTTGGAGAAACGAAGGTAAATCGAGGTTGTATGTGTGTAAAGCAAGATAATTTTTTTTTTGCTCGGAACAACAAACGTTTTCTCGATGTACAAGAAAGTTACTCATATTAAGCCTCCGAATTTTTATTCTGTTTCCAATATCGGTTGAGGTATTACTCGTCATGGGTATTACTCGGTTGACTTTTCCGCTTCGCTGTCGCAAGTTGCAACACTCTGGAGCTACAGTGCTCTGAATTTTAGTGCGTAACGCGGCTGTGTATAATGTAACTACGTCGTTGCGTGAAAAACAGAATCTCAGAAAAAATGAAGCACGAATTTAAGGATTTCGGCCACACATGGTACGCAAACGAGCACTGCAACATATGCAACAAGCCATCGCTTTGTGTTCACTGTCGTCGATCACCCTCCATATAGTCCCGATTAGGCCCCACCAGTTTTCCATCTGTTTCCAAAACTTGATTACATTCGAGGATTTCACACTGATAGTAACGGACCGGTGCAAGCAGAGGTGAGAGTGTGGCTCCGTTGACAGAGTAAAATATTCTACAGTCACAGTGTCAACAAACAGGTGTATCGTTAGGGTTCAAATGGCTCTGAGCACAATGGGACTTAACATCTGATGTCATCAGTCCCCTATAACGTAGAACTACTTAAACCTAACTAACCTAAGGACATCACACACATCCATGCCCGAGGCAGGATTCGAACCGGCGACCGTAGCGGTCGCACGGTTCCAGACTAAAACGCCTAGAACCGCTTGGCCACACCGGCTGGCTGTCTCTTTAGGAGTAATACGTTCGTCACTTGAGAGACTGAGATGAGAAAGAGATATGTAGGCATGAAAAATACACATATCGAACGTTAATAACCTAAGTGTTATTTAAAAAATCTATGGGATTCAGATAAAAATATCGGAGGCGTTACGTTTCAGTACGCCCTCGTAGCACTAGCTGTACATTCACCAAGCAACGTATACATTCACATTCACATTAGAGATTGCAAGACGTAGAATACGGTGAGGAAGAAGAGGTGCAGTGTGATGACACAGGTGATGCATTTCGAATGATGAAACGCTCCGAACCCTGAGCTATCAGTAAAGATGTTCCATGACATGAGTCGTATCCACCTGAGACATTGAATAGATTCCTGAAAAGTCGATTCGGGATGTGTATTGCCTGGATATAAGGGTTTTAAGTTATGTAGGGCTCTAAATATATTTGTTTCACTGAAAAAAGTAACTGCTGTTTGAATTTCCGTAAGAAAAGCAGAATGCGCTATATACGCTGTGACTTCAGATAATAAGCTACAAATACTGTCCTACACTACGCTCACTACGCAACAAGATCGATGCATTGTCAGAAGACAGTACGTGTCCTGAATCTCCTGCACGCACGTCTCCGCCGCGGAACAGATTGTAACTGCTTCACAGTGGGAGAGTGAAATGACGCGGCGACTGGAAAGCTGCTCCAAAATTGAACTGCACGTGAGCAAATCGTCTAAATTGCGCACAGACTGACCGTGAATTCTGGCGGTATGTGGACGAAATGCAGTGTCCCGTCTACCCGTATTGAAATTCTGTCAGTTCAACCAACGCTGCACAGCGGTGGGTGACGCTGGTCGGAAAGGAAGGCATTCGATATCACATCGACCACAGACGCCAATGTCCACGCCATGGGAAAACTGATTCAGTGCAATAACATGTTTCCGTCGATGAAGACATTCACATGACGGTTCTGCAATGGCTCCACGACCATAAGCAGATTTCCATCGTCGACTAATTGAACGACCTATAGGAGGCTCAGAGGGACGTTTACACAGTCTTGATGACTAAGTTGAAAAATTGTCTCTTTCAATTTCAAGTGTAGGACAGCATTCAATAAAAGTTACTTGGCCTATCATGAATATGTCTAACTTACTCTTTGAGGGTTGCCGGCACGAATAATTTAACCGTTCTATTTTCACATTTAATAATAAACTTACATTTTGCTGTACTGACACAAATGCATCTATTTATTTCAGTAGTCAGTTTACAAATAAACTGCAGCAAAGTAATCCTCGGAAATATGTCATTACTAGCATGAAAGACGTATGTGGGTCCTGATATAGTGTATACTCCATGTATACTAATATTTTGGTGTATCACACGAAATTTGTAATTTAGTGTTTCAGTCTTATTTTGCCCCAGAAGAAAACATTGACCACCAACAAAAAATTTTCACTCAAAAAATCTAAGCTCAGGACTGAGGAGGATACTGAACTTCTTTTATGTAAACGTGGTAATAACGTGTTTATATGAAACTTGGTGTATTATCTGCGGTTACATAAAATAATAATATCCGTGTGTATCCTTCCCATTTTCTCCTGAATTGTGTTTGTTAAATTCTGTCCGTAGCTGATATGTTAAGAGTTCTTAGTTACAAACATTGCTCGTGAATGAAAATATTGAAATGATTTGAAATCACTGTATCTACTTCTAATATACTGCTTTCTCAGGCTATATTACTTTGTATTTGTACCATTCTTTTTGCAGCATGACTCAATAATTCCAAGCCAAATAGTATTAGTAACAAAACTCTTACAAACTAAAGCCGTAGTGGATGTTGCCTGTTCTGCACTTTCCAAAAATTCTATACGCTGGTCTGCATTCGTTGTCTGCACCGAAATGTTGTCTTCATGGAGAGTGGTTCACGTGAGCACAGCTAAAACTCGTAGGGAGTCATTTAGGGTCGGAAGGTGGCTGATCAGAAACTTTCCACCGAAAGCGTAGCAGGAGCATCTTCATTGCCCCCACAGTGTATGGCAAGAAATGGCATGAAGAAGGAAATATATGACAGTTACATTACGTGACCTGAACGTAACAGGGCGAAATCTCCCGGCAGGCACTTCTACTTGGCGTGGGACACTATTCTGCAGGCAGTTTTACTTGCACTCTCTGCACTCATAACTGGAAAGAGTGACATGACGTGTTCGCCTTACATAGCCCGGACACTGCCCGAGACATTTGTGCAAAGGTTTCATCGGATTTTCACTATGGTACAGACTTCGCGACATAGCAACTCTATACAAACATTAGCGTTCGTATCAGAGGACTACCAGGAATCTGCTGAAATCAAAGACGCCAAAAGAGGAAGGCATAAGGTTTCGCAAATGTGTCTATTCCCTAACGGCCCACCAAACTTCTTAATCAGCTATAACGTACTTTTTGATTTTGGACGAGTAGGAAGAGAAAGATATCTTGGTGGAAAGGTTAACGTGCTAGAGTTTCCTACGATTCGAACTGACCTCAGATGGAATTTATTTCATTTCCTTAATTGTACTGACAGATTTTCGGAAGGGGTTAGACAGCAAGGTCATCGGTCCCAGAGGGATAGGGAAGGATGGGGAAGGATGTCGTCCGTGCCTTTTCAGTCGAACTATCCCGCCATTTGACTGAAGGGATTTAGGGAAATCACGGGAAACCAAGATCAGGATGTCCAGACGGGTGTTTGAACCGTCGTCCTCCCGAGTGCGAGTCCAGTGTGCCAACCACTGCTCCACCTCGTTCGATATTACTTTATGTCACTTCAGGCGGATGCCAGAATGGTACACCCGAGAATGATATGATCCATTTTGTGACACATCTTTGTTCGATCCGAACGCCACCGATATGTCAAAGTAATGGTTTCGTTTCTGCTAGCTTGTGATTCACTGCATAGGCTGGGGTTCCAACAAGCTCTGGATATCCTTTTAATTTGGTGGCAAATTTTAAGATACTTAATGGCGTCGTGGTAATCAGGTCTGCATCGTCGTAAATCGTATCTGGAGCTCACCAAAATCACTCACTATTTCAATAGGAAGTGTAGACTGTAGAATGTTACTGACACCCCATACAATATATAGTTCACACTGAACATCTATTTCCACAAGTCTTCTTAGAGTCTATAGTGTCTCCCTTGTTAGCGAACGTATTCTAATATAAACACCACTAAACACTTACCTTCACTACATTATCCACAAATTTCCGGAAATATTTCAACAATTGGAAAAATTGCTGCTAGCTGCGTTTACTGTGGGTCGTTGCGTTGTCAAAGTAGTGCTGAGCGTAAAATGCAGCGGTAGCAGAAGGATGGAATACGGTAATGTTGCCGCGCGTTTCTTATGACAATAGATGTTTTAATAAATAGGCGCAACAGACTTCGGCACATTTAAGTAATTATATTCCATGTATAACTCTTTGGTGATTGACATTGTGTTGCGTCCGAATAAAAGACTAAAGATCGATTTAATTTCATCCACATTTCGCAGCTTCAAACATTTCTGTATTCAGTAGACTGGAAGTATGAATCAAAAAACGCCTTCAGTCACAACTTCTTGTGTTTTATAACTTAAACTCTTGTGGTTTGTAAAATAACAAAAGTTGTGACTGAAGGCGCTTTTCAAATCACACATGCAGTGTTTCAGGAACATGCAAATAAAATTTTAAAAATGTAAATTATCTTCTTAATCATAGTACTTAGCTAGAAAATGCTATCAAGGGATGGAAGACTATGATGTACTGCAGACGCAACATAGTACCGACGTGCGTCGTACTGGAACATGATTTTCCATAGGCTAGTAAACATATTTAACTTATTTTACTAAGCACGGAAACCTGTATAAAATATTTCTAAACACTTCATTTAAATGACATGTTATTGCTAAGCTGATCATGACATTCAGTATGAACGTAGTTACTGCAAAACGTTTCAGTTCCGTCTTCCACAACGTATGGTTGTAACTAGTGAAAAGACAAAATTTTTATACTGTGTCGGAAGAGTGATAATGTTTAAAGCTGGAATATCCTTTACTGTCCACTCACTCTCATCTTCTTGTGGACACAGTTTTGTGCTTAATGAAAAAAGCTTAATTGGGATGCTCGTTTTACTACAGTAGAGCCACATTCACATTCATGTTATTCCAGAAACTTTGGATCGCATCTAGTCAATCGTGGTTCTCAAAAAGTTTCATTTGGTTGAGCCCAGGTATAAGGAAATCTATTTGCATAGCGCATACAACATAAAAATTTAACTGTGATGGCGGTAAAGCGGAGAATTACGGATGATCCATCTAAAAGACTTATTTCCGTTTGACAAAAATTCACTACTGTTGAGAGCAACATGAGCACACCAGAGACGGAGACACAAGAGTTAAAATTTGGCAGTTTGTATTCCTAATTACGTCATATACGCTGTGGACTGACGAAACTAGCTTTTCCTGAATTAGCTCCAATAGCATACGTTGTTCACGTCGGCAGTTCAGTGGAACCCAAAAGGCCCATGCTTAGCCTGGCTTAAGTGTTAATTCTCTGGAGACGTGTGAATTCATGGCAGATTCCCTTAAATAATTGAAATCTTGTATTCGGTCGTTCGGTTGACCATACTGGTACAGAACTGGTAGAGCGTAAATAGAAAACCAATGTAATGAGTTCGATTTTCAGAAAATCTTTCACCACGAATGATCGTTATACGGTTCTTCCTTTCAGTTATTCTACAGACGCCGAAGTGGTAGTTTCGAGACAATTTACAACGAAAAAGAAAAGTCAACTAAAATCGCTCACCGCAGGAAGCACATCGGCACCAGATGTATAATGGGGCATTCTATAGAGATTATTCGAGGAACTTGCGACCCTACAAGTACCACTTTATCGTAGCTCGCCGGAGCAGCTGAGGTTGCCAATGGACTGGAAACGAAGCGCAGGATAGTCCCGTTTTCGAGAAAGGTTGTTGGATAGATGCACATAAATATATGCCCTTATTGCCACAACAATCTGTTGTAGAATATGGAACATGTTTTATATCCACGAATTACGAATCTTTTGTGGTTAAGGTCGAAAGTTCCTCGGGGCTATACGGAGGCGAATCTGTTGTCTACAGGACAGTTGCAGTGCATAAAGACGGTAAGCGAAATGAAGAAGTTTTTACGGAGAATCGATTAGTAGCACAAGAATAGGTACGACACTAAAAATCCAAATAATTGTAACATATTGTGTGTAAACAGTTAAAGAAGTCCATTATTTTTTTTATTAAGATGTTGGCGATAAATCAACGGAATCTCAAACAACCAGAAAATACCTGCGATTAACAATCCGTAGCGATCTGAAGTCGAATGATGACTTAAATCAATTTAGGAAAAGCGGATGCCAAGCTGAGCTTCACTAGAATAGTCCTGAGGTAATGTAATTCATCCACAAAAACAGGTACAAAAATCTCGTTCGACCGATTAGTCTGATGTAATAGAGGAGTAGGAGGTGATACAACGGAGATAGATATGTGTCATCATGGGATTGTTTTGTTGGATCGAGAGTGTTATAGAACTGCTCAACTCCATTGGCAGACGCTACAGAATTTGTTACGCACCACGAAGAAGCTACTATTGAAATTCCGAGAGAGTTTTTTGCGAAAAGAATCAGCCAGCGTATTATCTCCTCCCTTATTGCTCTCGCGAAATGGCAATGACGAGACTCTGAGAGAAACTGCAGCCCTTATTACGCGACCTTCTCAAGCATCTCTCCTGAATACAACAGGAAAGGCGAGAAGACAAAGGCACCCTTCGTAACACGTCGTAAGGTGGATTGCGGAGTATAGATTTATACATGCAGTGATACACAATTGACACTGGAGACTGCGATTCCACACACCAGGGACTCTGGAAATATCTGTTATCAATCTAATAAATTACTCTGATTCAAGCTTTATATTATTTTGATTATGACCACAGCGTTCAGCAGTAGCGGTTTTATAGTTGAAGTACACAGTAGGGGGTTTCTGCATGGACGTTGATGATGGCTGAGATAAATGATTATTGGTCACTTACCTCCACTGGCTTCATGGTTTTCTAACTCTGATATCTGCCTGTCTTCAACAGTTAAACTTGTCTCGGCGGTGACCTAAACTCCTTCTACGAAAGATATGTAGCACACCTAAGTTTTCACCAAATTCGCTTACTGCAAACTTCGATACACAATCGAATAGATTCGACTTACCAGGCAGACAATTGCTTGGCAACGCACGCACCACGTCCAGCGATGTTTCATTGTTATGAGCCTCGCGTGGGAACAGTGCTAAAGAGTTACCATAGCTTGTGACTCTAAAACCTGTTATTCAGGCTGTACGTAATTTGTTTATCCCTGTCATGGTTATCGATTACAACTTCCTCATACGAAAAGAAAATAACATGAACAGTTTATTTCTTCATGACCGAAAATCCTGAACGTAATTTAAAGTTCGTCCGAATGAGCAAAATAAATGGATAACAGAGGCAATTCCCATACTTTTCACGTTGACTTTGACTAGAACGGTCCCTCTGTGTATTTTACTGTGATCAGATCGGAACGTATGCTTATTGTGATATTTTGGCAACAATGAGCACGAAATGTTACTGCTTGAGGCATTGCCCGCTAAATTTGTAAGTCTATGCACCGAAGCGAAGAGACATTCTACCGTTCGTTGCAGTGTATGGAAATTTATATCTGGTTTTGGAAAAACTACCCTCAATGAATGGAGCGAGTTTCAATAACGACAGATTGTAATACGTAAATGTCATGTAACGAAGAGTGAACGAACTAAATAAGGAGTACTGTATGCAGTTGTTTCTAGACAGGAGTGTCTGCCATGTTTTGGGCTTGTGAAGTAGTTAACAGCAGAGCTCCGTCTGAAATACCATTCTCAGAAAATACAGTGTAAACATACGACTGAAGGTTTCAAATGCGAAACGTGTGCCAATACGAAAATGCTACAGATGCGTGGTTTACGTGCCCCTATCTTGTACAGTGCAGTGCGTAAAAGGTACGGAAAACGTGCGGACGAAAGAAGGAAAGAAGACTGAAAGAGGGTGAGAACGGAGTATCTGAACCAATAAGGACTTTTCATATTAAGGGAAAATGAATGTACCAGGGCGAAATGTGCAGAATATGTTTGATATCAGAAGTTATGCCTGTACCAAAAAGTTGACAGTAAACAAGAAGAGACAGGACGCTTTTAACTCTATGACTGAAGAGCTATAGAATAACCGAACTTAATCGCATGAAGTTTATCTTAGTAATATATCCAAAACATATAATAAACGACGTTCATAATTCGCAAATACCGATCCAAAAGACAGAAATATGTGTAGGAAATTTCTCCGATTATCAATGTCGTAATTGTTATGGTATGTGGTTATTCCCCGCCGCTTTCTAGTCGCGTATCACGTTGTTGGTCAATATTTTCCATATTCGGTGACGTAGTTGTCATTTCAGGTCATGAATATTTTCAATCGCGTAAATTTTATCAGTCATCGGAGTTCGGTGTGAACAGATATTATCACAAATCAGAAGCAACTGTGCAGCATTTATGGTCAACCATACAAAAGGAAAAATTGTGCTTGTGGGTGCGTTATCTGAAATCTGCAGGCACCTCTAGTCATCAGCTTCCCTCTTGTGACTGAACACTCTCTTGCGGCTAACCGAGAACGATGTACAGCCACGGAGGATAAAGCCTTCCCCTACCAGGTCCTAATCAAGACCGCCCCTGTAGTTTCACATCAACATCGACGAATAGCAAATCTCTCATGGTCATATATCAATCGCCTGTAAGGGAGGCAATAAAATCCTGAACGAATTAGCAATAATTGGCCAAAGAAGTTTTCAGCTTTCACTAAGACCAGTAAGAACATACCGCAGTGTAATCTTAATCGCTATTGTGAGCTAAATGTCGAGCGTTTGGTCTCATAGAGCCAAAAAGGTTAGGACAGCAAAGGCTCTACGTCGAGACCGTACAAGTGTAGTACTGCACCTGACAAGCGTGTGTAGATCAGCGCCGTCTGAGGCGCAGCTCGTGATGTTAGACTTGCTGCTCCCAGACCTAGCAGTAAGACAGGTCCACAACATTGGCTCAAAAAGACGAACATGGTAAGCGAAAGAAGATACTGGGTGTAAGAGCCACATCGAATAAGAAAATAAAGGCATGCATTGATAGAGAATGACAAGCAATGTAGGACAGGACAGAAACAGGGAGAACTTACCAGTACCTGCCTAACATGAAACGAAGGACCGGGGTGTCACTCTTCCTTTCGACTAAAGAGGCTGTACACTACCAGCAATGTCGTCTTGCACACGTAACCACTCACTCAAGGATCGAAAGAACGACAACGCTCCACAAACTCAATAAGATTTTAATGTGGAGCAATCAGCACCTGGGTAGCATCGTCTAAGAATGTACCACACACTACATGCTACAGATAATTAAAGCATCGTTTTTGGTAATACAACAGCCTGTAAGATAATATAGAACGTGTGGCATCAGTTGAGCTCGACTGAAGCTAAAGTATCAATTTATGAACTTCAAGCCTACGTGGCAGAGAGTCAACGAAGAAAAGGCCACACATCATGAAAACGAGGCGTACCACTCCTGGAGATTCACCAACGACATCTTTCCGGTAATAGTGAGGAGATGAGCCTCGAGGAGTACTGTGGAAGACTTCCTGAGACCCTACCTGCTACATTCCAACTTCCACGGATTTGGAGGCACAGTATCGCAGCCCCTGTGAATCCTGAGTTGTAACTCAATGTGCCATGGGCAAATAAGGAATCTAACATGGTTCTGACACCAAGTATGCAGTAGCGTAGTCTGCAAACATATATTACCAACTTCGTGGCCCAATAATGCAGTCCAGTGTAACAGACAATTAGAATATGCCTTCTCAATTCCGAATGGACATATATGTGTGTAGGAGGTGGCCATATGGTAGTGCATAAACTTTTTTACTCTTTTTTTTTAATTTTTCTGTTTATGAAGATATTTTAAGTCAATTTTCCCCTTTAACACCATAATGCTTATTTACATTATCACATTTGCAACTACACTCCTGGAAATTGAAATAAGAACACCGTGAATTCATTGTCCCAGGAAGGGGAAACTTTATTGACACATTCCTGGGGTCAGATACATCACATGATCACACTGACAGAACCACAGGCACATAGACACAGGCAACAGAGCATGCACAATATCGGCCCTAGTACAGTGTATATCCACCTTTCGCAGCAATGCAGGCTGCTATTCTCCCATGGAGACGATCGTAGAGATGCTGGATGTAGTCTGGTGGAACGGCTTGCCATGCCATTTCCACCTGGCGCCTCAGTTGGACCAGCGTTCGTGCTGGACGTGCAGACCGCGTGAGACGACGCTTCATCCAGTCCCAAACATGCTCAATGGGGGACAGATCCGGAGATCTTGCTGGCCAGGATAGTTGACTTACACCTTCTAGAGCACGTTGGGTGGCACGGGATACATGCGGACGTGCATTGTCCTGTTGGAACAGCAAGTTCCCTTGCCGGTCTAGGAATGGTAGAACGATGGGTTCGATGACGGTTTGGATGTACCGTGCACTATTCAGTGTTGAGCAATTCGGCGGTACGTCCACCCGGCCTCCCGCATGCCCACTATACGCCCTCGCTCAAAGTCCGTCAACTGCACATACGGTTCACGTCCACGCTGTCGCGGCATGCTACCAGTGTTAAAGACTGCGATGGAGCTCCGTATGCCACGGCAAACTGGCTGACACTGACGGCGGCGGTGCACAAATGCTGCGCAGCTAGCGCCACTCGACGGCCAACACCGCGGTTCCTGGTGTGTCCGCTGTGCCGTGCGTGTGATCATTGCTTGTACAGCCCTCTCGCAGTGTCCGGAGCAAGTATGGTGGGTCTGACACACCGGTGTCAATGTGTTCTTTTTTCCATTTCCAGGAGTGTATATTAGTATATTAGGCGCTAAAGTCAAGCCAAATCATGTGCTACGTATAGTCCGATCTTATCTCTAGATAACAGACCTACAGAGTATATTAAATAAATAAATACACCTCAGACCAATATGTGCCTATTAAAGGCAGCATGGGTCACCTCCCCACGAGACCCACATGAAACGACAACATATTTGAAAAATGAATAGAGATTCATCTGTGAAGAAGACAGTTCTTCGTCGTAAGAGCCTGCGTCCAACATTCCATGAATACGTCACGCACTGAGGGCCGTCTGGTCAGTGATACACGGCGGTACAGGACAGCCACTCAGTCATAGTTAAGCTCCACGGCCAGCTGTCTTGCGGACATACTTGGCATCCGTTGTGGCGTTAAGCCTAGATATTGCCCCTGTTTTGGGGTCGTTGCTACAGAACTGTTTTGTCATATTCCTTGTGTCTCATAACGATCGCCGAAGTTCTCAAATGACACTCGGTGGTACCTTCGACTTTGCTGAAGTTTATGCCACTGGCTCATTCGTTGTGACCCTTGCGAGAAATATGAGACAGAGAGGAGAGTTGAGCTGCAATTTTCAGGACACTTAATGTTCGTAGTGAATTTTCTCGTTACATTCGAGGGACATGCACACGCGAAGTCTGGAATTCTCCTTTGCAGCCCTGATGCCACAGTTGCGATTTAGGTTAAAATCTTTATTGCCGTTATAGAGACTGCTCAGATTTCCTTGTTACTTTTCTTTTACATCGCGTCTATCCTCTCGACATTAGTGTCTTAGATAGGCGGATCGTTAACACAGGCTGCCTCAGCTTTGGATAGCGAAAACCAACAACACAAACTGTTGTTCTTGCAAACATAGACATTAAAGGAGCTTTTTTAGGTTACAGAACTCCTCCCTTGGGATCTAAGACGATTTGCCGGTTAAATCGGCCACAGTGACCTCAGAGAACCTTGGTCCTCGCCGATCGGAGAAAAAAAGAGGTTAATAAATTTTAGTTAACTGCAGGAGCATCCAAGGAAAGGTCCCACAATTAATATCGCTTACTGAAGACTATATTGCTTAAACAGAGTTATGAACAGAAAGGTGGTTGGAATCAGACGTCAATGACAACGAAACCCTATGTTCACATTGGAATGTTTATCGTAAGGATAGGTTAGTCGCCAATGGTGACGTTTATTGCAGTAAAAAATTCGATAAAATGTAGCGAGGTTATCACGGATTCCAAATGTGAATTAATATGGGTGAAAATGAGTAAAAAAGAACGGTCAATAATGGTGATCAGATGCTTCTATAGACCACCTGGGTCAGGATCTGTAGTTACAGAGCGCTTCAGACAGTACTTGCAGAATATCATTAGTAATTTTCCTGATTATGCCGTTTTAATAGGGGGCGACTTCAACTTACAAGGTATAGATTGGGAATATTATGCCATCAAAACTGGTGCCAGAGAGAGGGATTCGTGTGGCATTGTTCTGGATGTCTTGTCGGAAAATTGCCTTGAACAGATAGAGAACCACCTTGTGAGAGTAATGTCTTAGACCGACTGGCTACAAACAGACCTCGACTCATTTCACTTAGAAGAATGTGTCAGTAGTCATAAAGCTGTGACAGCGTTTATGAGGACGGTTCCTACAAGGAATGTTAAGAATGGTAGAAAGATGTATTTTCTCAGCAAGGGTGACAGGAGAGAAATTTCAGGATATCTCAGCACTCACAACAAAACATTCGGTGATGAGGATGAAGATGTGGAGAAGAAATGAAAAAAATGCAAAGACTTCGTTAATATGCCCTTGAGAAGTGTGTTCCAATTAAATTTTAAGGTATGGGAAAGATCCTCCACGGTTTAATAGCCGTGTTAGAATAGAGCTGTGGAATCAAAGATCACTTCATCTCAGTTTCAAGAGAAGTAAAAAAACTAGCTGACAAACAAAAGGTGAACGAAGCGAAAATGAGCATAAGGAGAGCAGTGATAGAAATGTTCTGTGATTTTGAAACCAAGACGTTGTCAACCGACCCGAGTAAAAACCTCATGAGATTTTGATCGTATCTAAAATCAGTAAGTGGGCCAAATCATATTTCATTCTCTCAGCGACCACACCGGCACCGAAACGGAAGGTACAGAGAGAAGGCCGAAATACTGAATTCTGTCTTCTGAAGTTGTTTCACCGAGTAACACTAGACCTCCTTTCAATCATCGTATGAACGTTGAAATGGCAGATATTGAGATAACCGATCGCGGAACTGAAAATCAGCTACAATCGCTTAATAGTGGAAAGGTGTCAGGACCAGATGAGATACCTGTAAGATTATATAAAGATTATTCGAAAGAACTTGCTCCCCACCTAGCAGTAAATTATCGTAGATCGCTTGAGCAACGAAAGGTATCCAACGACTGGAAAAAGTGCACTTCGTTATCGTTTTTAGGAAATACCGCAGGACAGATCCGCACATTTATACTTACATCATTGACGCCAGTTTGCTGTATAATTATGGATCATGTTTTATGCTCAAGTATTATGACATTTTTGAAAAGTGAAAATCTCCTTTATAAAAATCGACATGGGTTCCGCAAACAGAGATCTTGCGAAACTAAGCTCGCTCTATTCCTCCATGAGATCCACAGCGTAATGGGCAACGGCATTCACGTTGATGCCATGTTCCTTGATTTCCGTAAGGCATTTGACATCGCCACTCATTGCCGTTTGGTAAAAAAATACGAGCTTACGGAGAATCGGACCAGACTTGCGATTGTATTCTAGACTTTAATGCAGAAAGAACTCAAGACGTCGCTCTTAACTGAACAAAATCGACAGATGAAAAGGTAATATCCGGACTATCATAGAGGAATGTGATAATACCGTTGCTGTTTGTAATATGTATATAAGTGATCTGATAGAAATGGTCGGATGCTCTTTAAGGATATTCGCAGATGATGCAGTTGTCTATACCAAATCAGCAACGCCAGAAGTAAGTAAGAATTTTCAGGACGACCAGCAAAGAACTGATGATTGGTGCAGCCTCTGGCAGTTGATCCTGAACGTCAATAAATGTAACATATCGTGCATACATAGGAAAAGAATACCACTGTTGTATAGCTACACTATTGATGACAAACAGCTGGAGACAGCGTCTGGCTTAAAACATCTATGCGTAACTATCCAGAGCAACCTTAAGTGGAATGACCACATGAAACAGTTAGTGGGAAAAGCAGACACCAGACTCAGGCATCGGGGGAATCTTAAGGAAATGTTACTCATCCACGAAAGAAGTGACTCATAAGGCGCTTGTTCGCCTGATTCTTGATTACTGTCCATCTATCTGGGATCCCTATCGGGAAAGACTGGTATAGGAGATAGAGAAGATCCAACGAAGAGCGGTGCGCTTCACCACGCGATCGTTTAGCTGGTGAGATAGCGTTACGGAGATGATAAACAAACTCCACTGGCAGAAGTTACAAGAGAGGTTTGTGCATCAGGGAGAGATTTACTATTGAAATTTCGGGACAGCCCTTTTCAGGAGGAGTCGGACAACGTATTCCTTCCCTCCAAATACAACTCGCGTGTTGACGACGAACTGATAATTCAAGAAATTAGAGCGAATACGGAGCCTTGCCGACAATCATTTCTTCCACGCACTATTCGCGAGTGGAACAGGGTTGAGGGATCAGATAATGGTACCGAAAGTACCCTCTGCTATTAGGTGGCTTGTGGAGGCTGATGTAGATGTAGATGAGGCCGAGCAAATAAGTGAAACAACTGGTAGTCATAAGCCGCCCTAGACATCTGAGCCGGCCGTTGTGGCCGAGCGGTTCTTGGCGCTTCAGTCCGGAACCGCGCTGCTGCTACGGTCGGAGGTTCGAATATTGCCTCGGACATGGATGTGAGTGATGTCCTTAGGTTAGTTAGGTTTACGAAGTTCTAGGTCCTAGGGGACTGATGACCTCAGATGTTAAGTCCGATAGTACTCAGAGCCATTTGAACCATTTGAACTCAACATCGGAGGTCATCAGTCCCTAGAACTACTTAAACCTAACTAACCTAAGGACATCACACACATCCATGCCCGAGGCAGGATTCGAACTTGCGAGCGTAGCAACAGTGTTGTTCCAAACTGAAGCGCCCAGAACTTCTCGGCCACAACGACCTACCAGTATTAATAGTTCAAATCTTAACAGAAGTCGTCGCACTGCAGTCCGATAATGACTACACCACTAAAAATGATTTGCAACCTATAGAAGCGAAAATCATTTTACTCCAGCTTAATTCTGGTCAGGAAGTTTGTAACGTGCTCATGGGGCGCACAATACTCCTTAAAGCCTGTACTATGGAAAGTGAACGGGCTTCACCTTATGAGGAAAGATTTTCGTGTAGATATCGACCGCGTGTGCCTGAATGGTGGCAAATCAGACTTACACCCACTCGGTAATAACAATGATCCGTCAAGCAAGTTCGAAATGCAATTACACGCCAGTATGGACCAAAAGCAACACTGCAGATGCTACCAATTTAATAATGATGCGGTCGCCAGCCTAATTAGGCATTAAATGAGTTTCTTCCCTGTACAAGTTGGTGTATACTCATGCAAAACAACACGTAGTAACACTGCATAATATAGTAAAATCTTAGAACCAGAAAATCTATTGAACTGATAGTTTCACGTTCTATACTGATATGCAAAACACCATGAGTACATAACACTACACTGTAATGTATACTACAAAACTTCGTACTGTCTATTGATCTGATTAAAATCGGGCGTAGGTTACCCTAGAAATAGCACTTTCGAGCCACACACAAAATGCCAATTTTAATAAAGATAAAACACTGATAAATTTTGGATTTTATATTGACTTTAACTTTTGCTGGTCAGACCAATTTAGGACACTTCAAAATTCAAATGAATAAAAGGGGGGGGGGGGGGTGGGACTCTGAAACTGTATTAAAAAAATTGATTACTGAAATTATTATACGTTCAAGATTTCCAGTATATGAGTTACTACTCTTTTTTTTCTTATTTACTGTTCATTTAAATACCTTTATATTTGTCTCGAAATAATTAAACTCCATTACTATATCAATATTGAAGTTATCTTTCAACTTCGTTAGACCTTCGTTATACATTTACTGGTTCATTAACAAAACAGTTCTTTAAACACCATTCTAACATAACTAGGTCTGCAAATAATTATTATTAACACAAAATTTTACATTTCATTGCGGGACACTCGGATTGCACAACATTTGGAAAGGACCCTGTCTAGGTTAGTTGTGAGGATAATTAAATGAGGGGAAAGTTCTGGTGAAATTTAGGTTATTATTGAACAGTTCACTCTATGGTCCATACGAATACAGTACTAAAAGTTTCAACCTACTTGTATCGGTGCGGCGGTTGGCGAGCGGCGAGATGGCAAGGCACAGAGCACACATACAACCACTGCTATGGCTCTTGACGTGTCGGCACATTAATTCTTCTTAGCGTCGCAATTCTTTTCCATTTAGTGCCTATGGAATTTAGCCATGCTGTGAGGGCGTTGGAACAGCATACCCGAGTCCCAGTGAAACTACGTCTTCCAGGAGAGCCTCCTCGCTCCAGAAGGTGTTGCTCAAACCAATGCTCTGAGCACTATGGGACTCAACTGCTGTGGTCATAAGCCAAACCAATGCCAAACTCCAACTACTACTGCTGAGCCCGTTGTGCCGTGCAGTGCCCGCGTGCATTTCCCCGCGCTCGCCTGCCATTCACCTTCTACCGCTCCCTTACAGACAGGGTATTCACCCGAGGTTTTGCATTCTACAATCCTGGAAATTGAAATAAGAACACCGTGAATTCATTGTCCCAGGAAGGGGAAACTTTATTGACACATTCCTGGGGTCAGATACATCACATGATCACACTGACAGAACCACAGGCACATAGACACAGGCAACAGAGCATGTACAATGTCGGCACTAGTACAGTGTATATCCACCTTTCGCAGCAATGCAGGCTGCTATTCTCCCATGGAGACGATCGTAGAGATGCTGGATGTAGTCCTGTGGAACGGCTTGCCATGCCATTTCCACCTGGCGCCTCAGTTGGACCAGCGTTCGTGCTGGACGTGCAGACCGCGTGAGACGACGCTTCATCCAGTCCCAAACATGCTCAATGGGGGACAGATCCGGAGATCTTGCTGGCCAGGGTAGTTGACTTACACCTTCTAGAGCACGATGGGTGGCACGGGATTCATGCGGACGTGCATTGTCCTGTTCGAACAGCAAGTTCCCTTGCCGGTCTAGGAATGGTGGAACGATGGGTTCGATGACGGTTTGGATGTACCGTGCACTATTCAGTGTCCCCTCGACGATCACCAGTGGTGTACGACCAGTGTAGGAGATCGCTCCCCACACCATGATGCCGGGTGTTGGCCCTGTGTGCCTCGGTCGTATGCAGTCCTGATTGTGGCGCTCACCTGCACGGCGCCAAACACGCATACGACCATCATTGGCACCAAGGCAGAAGCGACTCTCATCGCTGAAGACGACACGTCTCCATTCGTCCCTCCATTCACGCCTGTCGCGACACCACTGGAGGCGGGCTGCACGATGTTGGGGCGTGAGCGGAAGACGGCCTAACGGTGTGCGGGACCGTAGCCCAGCTTCATGGAGACGGTTGCGAATGGTCCTCGCCGATACCCCAGGAGCAACAGTGTCCCTAATTTGCTGGGAAGTGGCGGTGCGGTCCCCTACGGCACTGCGTAGGATCCTACGGTCTTGGCGTGCATCCGTGCGTCGCTGCGGTCCGGTCCCAGGTCGACGGGCACGTGCACCTTCCGCCGACCACTGGCGACAACATCGATGTACTGTGGAGACCTCACGCCCCACGTGTTGAGCAATTCGGCGGTACGTCCACCCGGCCTCCCGCATGCCCACTATACGCCCTCGCTCAAAGTCCGTCAACTGCACATACGGTTCACGTCCACGCTGTCGCGGCATGCTACCAGTGTTAAAGACTGCGATGGAGCTCCGTATGCCACGGCAAACTGGCTGACACTGACGGCGGCGGTGCACAAATGCTGCGTAGCTAGCGCCATTCGACGGCCAACACCGCGGTTCCTGGTGTGTCCACTGTGCCGTGCGTGTGATCATTGCTTGTACAGCCCTGTCGCAGTGTCCGGAGCAAGTATGGTGGGTCTGACACACCGGTGTCAATGTGTTCTTTTTTCCATTTCCAGGAGTGTACATATCCTAACACATTGCCTACGTATGGGCCAGATGCACTATTACAATTTTAAATATCTTACAACAGTTTCAACATTTGTTACATTTCAATTCTATTACAATATTGCTTGACATTTGACATAAACATTAATATTCACATTGAAACTTGTTTACAGTTTTCTTAACACAATGACATGAAACAAAAAAGAAATGAAATCAGATCATTAATTACACTAGTTTATCGAAAAATCAGATGGAAAAAAAATTTACTTATATGTACAATAGTACAACGTCGTTGTTGTTACAAGTTTCATACCGATATCAAGACAGTCGGAAGAAAGTCATGTGCAGACAGCACAGGCAAGCTGCTAGGAGATGATGAAAAAGAACTGAATTATCAAACGAGGACACGTCACCGAAGACATTACGACAACATTTGTCATTATTCATGGCGAGGCATCGTCAGAAGTAGCGTAAAATGTGCTGTAGAGGGTGTTAGGGAGAGTGCTGAGGCATCATGGAGGACGGATCACGTGGAGTTAGCAGTATGGAGCACCTACAACGACGGCGTACCACGCATCTAACGAAGCAAGTGGCGACTTCTGTTATTTTGTTTGCCCCTTTTCCTGGTTCATTATTCATATTCCTGGGCTATATTGTGCTCTTGACTAAATTGTAGTCATTGCGAAGAAACATTCGGCCGCTGAGGTTATCGATAAACTTAGGGATCAGGTAGATAAGTTACAGATAGAGGTAAATAATCCCAAAGCCGTGGAGAGGGAGACGTCACATCCCAACTTACCCATCCTGGATGTCACTGCTGCGGGCTTGGTTATCTTATTTTCAGGGAAACAGGAGGAAGATCTATTTGTCTTTTTTTGCAATTTGGCCTCAGCCACCAAATTAGGGGGATGGAATAAGGAGCATTTATTGTGTGTTGCTAGAGGACATGTTGTGACCGCCGCTGTGGCCGTGCGGTTCTAGGCGCTTCAGTCTGGAACCGCGTGACCGCTACGGTCGCAGGTTCGAATCCTGCTTCGGGCATGGATGTGTGTGATGTCCTTAGGTCAGTTAGGTTTAAGTAGTTCTAAGTTCTAGGGGACTGATGACCACAGATGTTAAGTCCCATAGTGCTCAGAGCCATTTGAACCATTTTTGACATGTTGTGTGTAACGAGAATCTGAGGGAGGCTGAAACATTTTAGGAGCTTCAGGAAGAGTTAATAGAGAGTTATAGAAAGCAGAAAACGGCAGGATATTGTCGGGAACAACGTGCTAGGGTTTCCGTAAGCAGAACGGATCGATTTAGTTTTGCCGGCCCTTTTCGTAACATCAATACAAGGCACCTATGAGCTCTCGAATGATGATAGAGCTAAATCGCTAATTTTGCGGGAACCATAGCAGAGGGCTCTTGACGCATTTGTTAGAGGACAACAACCCGAAATGTCAAACTATTTTATATTCCGGGCAACAGTAACTGTTGAAAGGCATGAAGTTAGGAAGAACTCCGCTCACATCTGGTAAAATTATTGTTTATTAAAACACGACTGGCTTTGCGGATTTAAGCAGCATTACCAGGTGAAACTACATGGTAAAAAGCAAAGTACGGTGCCACCGCATCCTACTAATTTCAGTATAAAAAAAATAGGAAACAGCTTATGAACAATTTGCAGGATGAAATCTTAGCGCCAACCACACGTGTGATGACATGTGACGTCCATAACATATATGCTAATATACCTCTTGTTAAGGTGCAAAGTGTTATCACGAAGAATATGAGTAAATTTTCTGAGAGACCATCTGAAAATATGAAAGAAATACTGCCTTTATTAATAATTGTCTTATCTTTTAATTATTTTAAATAGGGGATGATTTTTATTCCCAGCAAGAAGACATAGCCATGTGTTCTTCTCTTGCCTAATGCATAGTCAATATTTTTATGATCAACTTGGAGCAAGAATTTATGACAAGATTACCTCATAATGCTAGAAGATTTTTCTTATGGAATAGATAGGTTGACGATGTCTTCATATTATATGATGGTAATAATGTTGAAAATGACCAGTTTCTTAGGGATCTAAATAGTTTGAACCAAAAGGTACAGTTCACTGGGCAGTGAGCTGCGAATAACACTTTACCAGTTTTGGATCTCCAGGGTACCGTAAAAATTGGAAATGTAAGCTTCGATATCTGCCGAAAACTAATCACGACAGATCTTGTCATACACAGGCAGTCATGTCTCCCAATGAAATGTAAATCCGCAGCATTCGGCAGTCATGTCACCCAATGAAATCTAAATCCGCAGCATTCCGAGCCATGTTAAACCGTATGTGTGAATTGCCCCTTACCAGACAAGCTCAAGTGGCTGAATATGATATACAGTACATAGAATATCAAAACGCTTATAAACCAGAATTTATTAGCACAGTTGATAGAAATATACTCAGAAAGAAATATCTTCCTTCCAGTAGCAGATAACAGGCAAATTTTATGACTCGTAGACCAGTCGAGCAAACAAATGAAGGCTCTATTTTTTTTAGTATACCATATCTGCGTGCAATATCCAAAAATATATTGGCAGCCGTATGAGATCCAAAAACTTTATTCCAGTGTAATTTACATTTTCACATCTGGGCAGAATATTCACGCACAAGGAAAAAGCTGGGGTGAATAAATGCACTGAAGCCGATGTATACGGCATTACATGCAACGATTGCCCTACGAAATATATAGGACAAACCGGTAGATTTTTCGAATTAGATTTCAGGAAGACCTTGACTAAAATAATCCCCGCTCTGCGTTAACAGGGAACTTACGCGAAGAGGGGAACCGCATCACAAGCCCTTTAGAAAATTTAAAACTGCTTCACAAAAAACAAAAAACCCATATTTTGAATATATTGAAGGAAGTCGAAATTTTTAGACTTAAAAAAGAAAACACACAGTGCACGTTGAATAACCAGCTAGAATTAAAGCACCCTAGCATTCTTACTAATTTTGATTGTTTGTATGATTACGTACTAGCATGTAAAAAAATTCTGTACTGTTCTCGCTTGTAAAGATAGCGACTCAGTCATAAGTATACTAGTCATAGATATATGGCCTCACACTGTCCACATGGATAGCTTCCCTTCCGCCATCCAGCCATTCTCTGTCGCTCTTGCGGGCGCTTTTGCCTTGCTCTGCACTGAGCTGCCCGGCTGTCTTACTGGTAAGACGGATCTGATTCTTTCCCCATTGTAATTTGCTTGTGCCGCGACTTATCATGTTAGCAGTGGCAATTCTTTATCGCCAATCCAAAGTCTTTTTCTAAAAAAAATATCGTCCGCTCACTATAAAATATTTTCTTTCGTTCTGTTTAGATGCAGGCAGATTCTAAAGAATGATGCAGCGCCGGGTAGCCGCGCTATCTAGGGCGTCTGGTCACAGTCCGCGCGGCTTCCCCCGTCGGAGGTTCGAGTCCTACCTCGGGCATGGGTGTGTGCGTCGTCCTTAGCGTACGTTATTTTAAGTTTATGGACCGATGACCTGTGCAGATTGGTCCCATAAGACCTTACTACAAATTTACAAATTTCTAAGGAATGGGTCTGTTTTTCTTTACCTTTCGCCCGCCATAGTATTTACGATAATCTCTGAATGGTAAATTTTGACTAGGAGCAATTGATGTGAACACTATCCTTCAACATTGTGAGTGTATTTTAGACATTCCTTTACTAATTTCTATATCCGCAAAAAGTGGTGACACCGTACTCCTCTTTTTACCAAGTACGTTCACCTGACAATGTGGCTTAAAGCCGCGAAACGGGTCGGGAAATGTCAAGAAAAGTTCGTCTGGAATATCCTAATTATTTGAATGAAGCGTTAGATATTGTATTTTTCACTAAATGAAATCGAGTCATTGACTAGGTCACGTGAATATCGGACAGTTTTTAGAATAGATATAAATAGTTTTCAGTATGGACGAAAGAGTCATGTACAAAGAGTTTGCAGGTATTGTAACACATTTTGGCACTCGGATCGGCAATGCCATAACAGAAATTAGCAGCAACGGAAGTTTCAGTCGCAGTGTAGACCTTACAGGCAGCAGTTAAATGGCTCAGGTGGCGGAGTGTCCACTGTGCCAATCTTCCTGTAAAAGTTAGCTCATGTAAGATAGCAGAGGCAGACTTTTTCAAATTATTCAAATTGCTCTAACCACTATGGGCCTTAACATCTGAGATAATCAGTCATCAGGCTTTTTCCTAACCGGCTATGTGAGGGATAAAATACGTAAAATATTATTGGTTACCGATTCTCAGGGAGTATTTGGGACAAATATGTTAAGTGGACCACGCTGGATGTTAAGTGACTTAGGTGGAGGGCGTGTAAATTCACTCGGTGCTAGAGTGCTCAGGTTCCTAGTAGGGAAGGTTAACTCCCAAGTGGACGCAGAAGAACCTCCCGTAGTTAGCGGTACATACGACGTGATTCTCGGACATGATTCTCTGGCTGCACATTGCGCCATAATTGACCTGGAACAGCTTACGGTAGAACTGGATGGAACTTTGTTTCAGCTAGGTTCTGGAACCAGAATACGTTTACTGTCGCAAGGTCCACACCACGGAAACCAATTCAGCTGCTTACAAGGTCCCTTAATCTCAATTTGTGCGATCACATACCGAAAGACACTGGAAAGGTAGTTTGCATTGATGTTGATACTGACCTGCCAGTGAACTCGTTGTGTATCGTTGAACCTCTTGCAGATAATGAAGTACTAGATGCAGTTAACTGTTTTATGCGACATAGCGTGTCCTACGTTCGGGAGGTAGACGTCACTAGGGTAGTGCCTGTCAATAATGATGCTTTTGGCCCCGAGTGAGTAGAGTTATACCGGAGCACACTGGTTGAGAATTTAGAAGTGTTGGATGAGGATGAAGTAAACCGTGATTTTACAGCAATTTACACAACGCGTGTGTTCGATCACCTGTGTGCAGTAGGGTTAATGTTGAGTTTGGAGAAATGTCATTTTGTATTGCAAGAAGGACGGCATCTGGGACACATTATATGGGAGAATGGAATTCGTACCGATTAAAACCTAGTTGATGGCTCTGAGCACTATGGGACTTAACTTCTGAGGTCCTCAGTTCCCGAGAACATAGAACTAGTTAAACCTAACTAACCTAAGGACATCACACACATCCATGCCCGCGGCATGATTCGAACCTGCGACCGTAGCGGTCGCACGGTTCCAGACTGTAGCGCCTAGAACCGCTCGGCCACTCAAGCCGGCTCAAATCTAGTTAAGCCCGTTCAAAGGTTTCCAACATCTGTCAATACAGAGGAATTGCAATCTTATTCGGGATTTTACCTTATGGTATGGTCCGAAGTTTGCAGAAATTGCAAGATCTCTCACGCAATTGCTACAGAAAGCAGTGAAATTTCATTGGACAGCTGCGTGTCAAGCGGCGTTGCAGAAGTTAGATCTGTTGACATCTAGTCCCATCTTTTTCTATCCGGATTTTGAAAAACTGTTTATTCTTTCTAGTCATTCCAGCGATTTTGCTCTAGAGTCATTTTGAGTCAGGAAGAAGATAGACAGTAGCGCCCTTTGCGTATACTTCATGGCAACCCAGTAATGCTGAACGAATTTATTCCACTACGGAGAAGGAAATGCTCTTAGTGATTTTTCTGAATTGGATGCTATCGTTTTTACCTATATGGTAGACGATTTAAAGTGGTGACTCATCATGCAGCGCTAAATAGGCCTTTGGATGTTAGAGATCCGAGTAGTAGACTGTCCAGATGGGTCTTGCAGTTAAGGAAGATCCATTGTGAGGTAGTACATCAGCGGGAAGGTCGCACACTAACGCTAACCGACTCAACGATAAGGTGTACGCTAGGGAATGCACAGGCATTGATGTACGTGAATGGAGGGCACCACAAAGTGCTGGTCTTGAGTGTCAGCGATTTTCTAAACAACAGCAGCTCTGCACAGAGGACAGAGTGTTGTATCAAACGAGGCAAAATGCGGTATGTTTACTAGTACCGCAGACATCGTGTGACGAAGTGTTGAGGTAAGTCCATGATTCGATTATAGTGCACCAGACAGCCGAGGCCAAGGATAGTCGCATACACCTGTCACTGACATATCCCGCTGCCACGCCTCCAGCCATGATCACAACAAGGCTATAGGCTCGTGGCTCCACCTGTCGCAGTATGCGCAGTATGATCCAGCAAGGCCGGAGCGCCGAAACCGAGGCGACGGATTCCAGTTAACAACCAATGTATAGCTGTTGATCAATAAAGGTTATTATTCTGCCATCAGGATCCATCCATGGATACATCCCAATCATGCTCTCCCTCACACCTAGCAGGGAACCCACGTCTAATCCGACGACCGGCAGTGGAGTTCAGTGCCTGTTAACACGGCCTATTTAAAATGCCTCTTTTTAGAAAGAGAGTGCCGCCATTCTTCATAGTATACAGCCATATCGGTACACTCGTGTGTAATGTGGAATAGACCATTAGTTGTCACGAGAGGCGGATCCGACAATAGAAAACTAGGTATGGAGTAGTGGATTGTTAGTAGAAAAGTAGTAACAGTAGATTGAGTAGATGAGGAGATCTCAGCGACTGTCACACGGAATTGCCATTGAATGTCACCTGAGTATAAAGGGAATTCTCTTATGGTACGAGGGTGTCCTTACAGTTAGTTTTTATTCCCATTAGAAAGGTAATAGAATGCTAATTGCAGAACGAAATGAGCTGATATCACAGAATTGTGTAGTGGATACAGCAGAGGGCTATTTTCGAACGATGGCTGCTCGTTCTAGCATGACACTGCACCCTACCATAAAACAACATCTTTGAGTCAATGGTTTGTGGACAATAACATCCCTAAAACGGGCTACGCCAGCCAGAGTCTTGAAATGAACCCGATGTAACACATCTGGGTTCAGTTAGATCGTCGAGTTCGCTTCAGATTCCACCATCCAAAGTTACCGTAGGTGCTGGAGGGTAATGGTCAATCTCAGATAGTTGTTATTGTTAGTCAGGCAACAGCGACCGGCTGAGACAGACGCGGCAACAAGGACGTAACCGATATTGTGACTTTTACGGTTTCCTAACCAGGAGTGAATTGTACAATTTCATCAGTGTGCTTTGAAAGTTTAGTTTATTGAGTTTCAGCATGTTAATTGAATACCTAATAGCCACAATTCTCTCGTTTTCGTTTTCGTCGGAAAGTAAAAGGATTTTGTGACGTATTACAAGTTCGTAATCAGGGACACATTATTTAGTTTCACCTGAGTGCTTCGATAGTTAGGTTTTTGAATCTCTGCGTATTAATCTAATTTATTAGACACAATTCCTGTGTTTTCCTAAGCGTCTACAGTAGAGCTCTGCAGTTCGAGTCGATAGTCCGTTTACATAGGAAGTTCAGTTTTCCACCCTCTTTAGTACGAACAGCGACTGTGATTGTTGTGTGCAGATGCGAGCCGAGTTGGTTACACAGCTTGAGGCTGCAGTAGATAGGCACCAAGGTTGTGGGCCGGCCGTAGGGATCCAACGGACGTGCAACACGTCAGATTGCTCCAATCAGTCCTCACACGTGGCCAGACCAATTACTGCTCGCACTGAGGTTAACCGATCACCCGTGATCGAGTGGGAAGGCGCCCAAGGGCTTAAAAGGCAGCAGAAGACTTCCCAAACACATTCCTGGTGCTGTCTGTGGCTGACACTGTTGCTCAGCCAGATACCATCGCCTGTCCTGTTTTAGAGGAAACCTCTCAGCTTGCAAGATCCGAGCAATCACAGACGGTGGGATTATTGATAGTTCGTAGCTACACCGTTAAGGTGCGTTATGGGGCCCTTTGGGAACATGGTTGTCAAGAAGGGGACGAAATCCAATGTGCACTCTGTGTGCATACTGGGTGGAGTCGTTCCAGACGTGGAATGTGTCCTTCTGGATGTCATGAAGAGCACATGGTGTAACCAACTGCAGGTGGTGGTTCACGCCTGTACCAAAGGTGTGCGTCACTTCGAATTGGAAGAGATTCTCTCTGGTTTCGAGAGACTAAAAAAAGAAGTGGTAAATGCTCCAGTGTTGCTTTCGAAATGAAATTAGAGGTGACCATTTGCCGCACAGTTGATGGGAGCGTTTGCTGATCTCCGGTACAGAGCCGAGTGGAGAGTCTGAATCCGAAGCTCGGGCTGTTCTGCGACCGTGTTGGCTGCAGAATCCTCGACTTGTGGCTACACTGGTAGCAGGGGCTGTATGGCGTGGACTGGGCTGTTTATTACATTATAGGGTCTCGGGAAGACACAAAAAAGGCTTCAGTCACAAAAGGTGCAGGCCGAACACAGGAAGAACGTAGATACAGGAACTATCGGTATAAAAGTTGTAAATCGTCATAGCTGTATTGCGAAAGTACCAGAGCTCCAAGCACTAATAGAAAGCAGTGATGCTCAAATCGTTATAGGCACTGAATGCTGGCTGAAGCAGTAGATAAGCTCAGCCGAAATTTTTGCAAAGCACCTATCGGTGTTCTCCAAAGGATAGGCTAAACACGGTTCGCAGTGGCATGTTTGTTGCTGTTAGAAGTAGTTTATCTTGTCGTGAAACTGAAGTAGATACTTCCTGTGAGTTACTATGAGCAGATGTCATTGTTTCCAACCGAAGTAACATAATATTTGGATCTTTTTACCGACCTCCCGATTCATATCATACAATTGCTGCAAGGTTCGAAGAAAACTTCAGTTTGAATTTATAAACGGACCCGACGCGAACAATTAAATTTGGTGGTGACTTTAATTTACCCTCGAAATGTTGACGAAAATACAAACGCCGTTCAAAAAGTTTTGCACAATCGTCTCTAATTTTTTTATTCTTTCTGGAGGGGGATGAAATATTTTGTGAACATACTTGGAACATTTAGCTATACATTGAGTCTACTCAATGTAGCCACCATCAGCTGTGATGCATCTGGCCCAACCTTCTTTCCATGATGTGAATGCACTTTGCAGAACTTCTGGGAATTGACTTTTACACCATCGATTGACACAGGAAATACGGTATTTCTCCCTATCAAATGTTTTACCGCCCAGGTGGCCCTTTAGAGGACCAAAGAGGTAAAAATCAGACGGAGTCAAGTGCGGACTGTAGGAAGGATGAGGGACAATTTTCCAACTCATTTTTATGATTTTCTCTTGAGCCATAAGTACTGTATGGGGTCTGGCATTGTCATGGTGTAGTCTGATGAGCTGACCATGAAGCTGTGGTCTGTGGGTGTTGATGGCACGTCGCAGATTGTCCAATGACAAACACTAACGTTCCCGATTAATTGTAGAGCCAAGTTCCAAAAAGTCGATGAAAATTACACCACGCTGATCATAGAAGAGGGAGGCCATCACTTTCGGCTTGCTGTTCGTGAATGTCTTGGTTTCTTCTTCCGAGAGGAACCTAGATGACGCCACTCCATGGATTGATTTTTCTCTCAGACTCGGACAAAAACAACTATGTTTCATTCTCTGAAACAACGCCGTCAAAACAATGCTTCGCTCTTCAGTAGAGGTCTTCTTGAGACCCTCGCACACACTCTTCCTCATTGTTTTCGTTTCTCTTGTCAATAATCTAGGTACCCAAAGTGCACAGATTTTTCTGTACTCTAGTGATTGTACCAGTGATACCACACTACCCAATACCCGACCGAGTCATTTCAGCAAGCTGGCGAGTAGCCATACATCTGTTATTTTGGATGATTTGACCAATGGTCTCCTTATTCACATCACTCACTGCCATCGGTCTACCGCATCGTAAATTGTCCAGTAGAGCGAAATCACCTTCTTTAAACCTCTGCAACCACCGCTGGATACTGCTGCGATCCACTGTGTCCTCCCCATAAACAGGGAGCAACTTCCAGTGAATCGATGTGGCAGAATCATCGGCGGACTTGAAGAGGAATTCCATCATCATCCGTTGTCGCAACCTGACATCTACTTCACGGTCCATTATGTTTCACCTGTAAATAAAAGAAAATACTTTTATACACCAACTTAAAGCTAAATGTTTCTAGTATGTTCATACAAAATTTCCTTCTCCTACTGCACACCCCCGTCGGAAGTTCGAGTCCTCCCTTAGGCAAGGGTGTGTGTGTTGTCCTTAGCGTAAGTTAGTTGAAGTTAGATTAAGCAGTGTGTAAGCCCCTAGTGACCGATTACCTCGGTAGTTTGGTCCCATAGAACTTACCACAAATTTCCAAAAATATCCTCCTGCACAAAATTAAAGACGACTGTGCAAGACTTTTTGAATGCCCTTTGTACATGTTTAATCCTGGGGTTAGGTATAAAACATCATCCGACATTGTGCTAAATGCATTCACCAAATATTGTTCCGAGCAGTTAGTTCATGAGCCCACGCGAATAGTAAACGGTTGTGAAGACCCATTTGAGCTCTTAGCAACAAATGATCCTGAATA
This sequence comes from Schistocerca serialis cubense, assembly GCF_023864345.2. Lineage (NCBI taxonomy): Eukaryota > Metazoa > Arthropoda > Insecta > Orthoptera > Acrididae > Schistocerca > Schistocerca serialis. The sequence continues at coordinate 447,408,635 of NC_064645.1, forward strand.
AATAACGAGCATCAAAACGGATACAGGGATTAGTGCAGATGTGTGTGAAATCTTATGGGACTTAACTTCCAAGGTCATTAGTCCCTAAGCTTACACACTACTTAACCTAAATTATCTTAAGGACAAACACACACACCCACATCCGAAGGAGGACTCGAACATACGCCGGGACCAGCCGCACAGTCCGTGACTGCAGCGCCCGAGACCGCTCGGCTAATCCCGCGCGGCACGATCAGGGATTAGTGAACACATGATTTTCATACCGCGATTGAATACTGCAACCCCATAATCCTAAAAAAATTAACGAAAATATTAATATTTATACCAAATAAATTAACAAACGACGGAACAGATCCTCCTTGGTACACAAAACAGGTCAGAATACAGTTGGAGAAACAACGAAACAAGCATGCTAAATTTAAACACAAGCAAAATCTCCAAGATAGGCGATCATTTACGGAAGCTCGAAATCTAGCGCAGACTTCAATGCGAGATGCTTGTAATAGTTACTTTGTCTCGAAACCTGCCAGAAAATCCAAAGCGATTCTTGTCGTGTGTGAAGTATGCTAGCGGCCAGACACAAACAATGCTTTCTCTGTTTATTTATTTGTTTACTTATTTACGTCCAGAATCTTTGAGGCACATGTACCATACCTTAGATGTTGGACAAAATGACATTACATTAACATACTGTTACATTGATTGTATACATTACACTTATAAATTGTTGATTTGTAATATTGCTATATTGTTAGTTTACATTTTTGTGTTGTTACAACCAAAATTATCTTATCTTTCAAGATACTGTGTTACTGAATAAAAACAGTTTCCAAGAGATATGAAGTTACAGATTTTTTAAAGCTATGGATTTTGTTTATGGCCTTTAAGTTACTTGGCAGCTTATTAAAGAAATGTGAACCTCAGTGATATACACCTTTCTAGGACAGCGTCGTATAACAATGATGTCTGTGTATGACACTATTGGCCCTTGTATGGTGTTCATGTACAGATTTATTTTGAATAAGTACATTTCCATTTGTAGCATGCTTTTTTTTAGGTACATGACAACTTCTAGTATATAGATACATGGTAGGGGTAGAATCCCCAGTTCTTTAAAGAATGGTTTGCATGACTTTCGGCTGTTAGCATTTTTCATTATCCTCACAATCTTTTTTGGTTTCCGGAATGTTGTTATGCTATGAGGAGAATTTCCCCAGAATATGATGCCATATCTCAATAGGGAGTGTATGCAAGCGTAATACACCGCTGTAACTGTTTCAGGACTTGTATTGTTCCATGTAATCCTCATCGCATAAGTCATTTTCGATAGTTTAGAATTTAATGATGTGATGTGGGAATTCCATTTAAGATTGTCTAGTAATTAGATTCCAAGTAACTTTGTTTCAGTGACACTGTTAACTCTTTGGTTTTCCATGGACATGTTTGTTTTAATGGGTTTTTATTTTGTTGTGTTTGGAATTCTAAGACGACTGATTTTTAAGGGTTTATCTGTAATTTATTCCTCATAAACCACTCTGTGACATTTTCATTTGTGACTTCAGCATTTAAACTTAGAGCCATTTAGTTTTCACCTTTAATTAACATGGTTGTGCAATAGCACTGGTTCGGAGTGTTGAACGTTTGGGGGGAAGTCGTTTATGAAAATGAAGAAGAGCAAGGGACCTAAAATTGAGGCTTGTAGCACTCCGTGGGTTAATGCGGAAGGTTTCGATTGATAAGCTTGGAGTTCGTTTTTTCCCACGCGTTTTACCTCTGTTATCTGAGAGCGATTTTCTAGGTAGGATTTCAGCCACTCTTGTGGCAGGCCTCTTACACCATACCACTCTAACTTCCTTAGGAGAACTTCATGGTCTGTTAAATCAAATGCTTTTGTTAAATCCAGGAGAATCCCCGAAACATTTTTGTGACTATCCACTGTATTTAAAATACGATTTATGAGGCTAAAAGTGGCTGTTTCAGTACTGCACTGAGGCCTGAAGCCATGCTGACATCTTAAGATGATTTTTTTTGCTAAACAAATCAGTTAATTGTAGCAGAACTAGTTTTTCAATGATTTTTGAAACACCTGAGAGGCGTCACACAGGCCTATAGTTGACCATCTGCTGCCGATCGCCCTTTGTGTAAAGGGGTACAACTTTTGCAGTTTTTAACTGTTGTGGGAAAATACCACATGATAGTGAAGAATTGCGCATATCTAGCAGTGGTGCGAGTATCTGTTCAGCTGATACTTTTATAATATAGTCTGGCACATCGTCAACTCCGGCTGAATATTTATTTTTTAATGACTTTACGCTGTTTAACAGTTCTTCCCTTCTTATTGGTCGAAGGGACATGGAAATATTTGTTACACTATATCCAGAAATTTCCTGTAATACTTTGTTTGATGTTTTTCCCATTTGTTCCTTCAGTAGCGTACCAGCAATATTGGTGTAGTAAGTATTGAAGTGGTTAGCAATTAATTTTGGATCAGTGATCTTGCTGCCTGTCTGTGACAATACAATATTTTTATGTGTTTCCACCTTTACAGTAAGTCTCTGTACCATGTTCCACTTTGTCTTCTCTTTGTTTGATGATTCCATAGTAAGTTTGTCATTTTCCCTTAATTTTGCTTCCCTTATTACACGACTCAGAGTTAACTTGTATTTTTTGAAGTAGTGTGAGAATTCAGGGCTGCTATCTGTTTTTGATGGTGCAAAAAGTTCTCTTTTTCTTCTACATGATACTTTGATCCCTGATGTAATCCAAGTTTTGGATTTTCTGGGGCCTTTACAAATAATTTTCTTTTTTGGAAATGCAATTTCGAAACAATGCCTGTGAATTTCCGTGAAATTATCCAGCTTTTCATCTGCGTTGTAACTGTTGTAGATTTTATTCCACGAGTGGATACTTAGCATATGTTTGAAGTGCTCAATATTTTGCATGCTGAATTTTCTCTTGTAGATAACACTTCCATTCCTAGACGAATCAATACTTCCACATACGACAAGTAGCTGTGCATTGTGGTCACTGTAGCCGGTATTAAAGTTTTCTGAGGTGTGCATGTCAGTGTTTACAAAGATTTGATCATTAAGTGTAGCACTAGTTTTTCTTATGTGTGAAGGGGAGTATATTTTAGTGCACAGGTTATATTCTTGAATAATTTTAAGGAATTTTTCTCTTTGGTAGCTGTGTGTTAAGAGGTAAATATTAAAATCGTCACACAGCACAATAGCTTTGCAAGTATTTTTAAGTTTCCCTAGTGCAAGGTCAAGTTTTTTAAAGAAAATGTTTACATTGCTGTTGGGTGATCTGTAAACACACATTATTATAGCTTTTCCTGATGTTATTTCAATAGCTGAGGCTTCAAAGTGTTTTTCGCTTCCTAAGTGATTTACACAGTCTATTATCTTATAGTCTATGTTTTCTGTTACATAAATGTAGCTTCCTCCAAGCTTTGATATTGATCTGCAAAAGTAGTTTGCCAGAGTCAAACCGATTATGTTTGAATGCTGTAAATGGTCCTTCTTTAGTCAGTGCTCACAAAAACATAAAACTGACACCTCCTTCCACTCATTGCTAAGAAGCACATTTATTTCATCAAGTTTGTTTAGTAGGGACTGTACGTTTTGGTGATGTATAAGTTTCTTCCGTAACACATTCCCCTGTGGCACCTTCAGCTACTCTAAAAAACGTCTACCTGTCCCTTGGTGTGTGTTTCTTCCTAGCCATTTATCCAATGTGTTTTGGACTATTTTTGTGTTCTTCGTTCTTTCCCTGGGATTCACTCTTCCTTGTGAGTCAATTTGGACCCCTTTAACATGTTCTGCTTTGTTTTTTGGGCTTTCATTGCCTGTTATGAGCCAATTATTCAACGTACTGGTACGTTTTCTAGTGTAATGATTTACTAAATTATATATTTTCTCTGTTAGGTATTGTTTACCAGCATAGTTTACGTGTAGTCCGTGTCTGGTGTGCATGCAGTTTTCAAGAGTGCTTCCATCTATTACATTTGCATGCTCAAATTTTCCACAAACATCGTTTATGTCAGAGTTTATCTTAATCACTAATTGATTCACACATGATCAGGAAGGTAGGTCATGCCTCTGTGGTTGGTTAATAACTAACACATTCGTGTGAATTCTCTGCTGCAGTACACATTTAAGAGCTATTTTTATTTAGTTGGCTTGATCCCTCGCAACATCGTTGGCACCTCCAAAAATTACCACGTAGTCTGATGGTCCAAAGTTTTTACAAGAGTTTTCAACTGGTTTTGTTACTTCCGAAAAACGAGCTCCTGGTTTCACGAAACCCACGACATTGTAGCTTGGCAAAGGGCTTGACACTCTCTCTGCGCGATAGCAATAGAGATACTATCGACGACAGTGCTACCAAAGCACTGTTACTAAACACAGCCTTCCGAAATGCCTTTACAAAAGAAGACGAAGTAAATATTGCCGAACTCGAATCAAGAACAGCTGCCAGCATGAATAACGTAGAAGCAGATGTCTTCGAAGTAGTGATGGAACTCAAATCGCTTAATAAAAGTGAGTCTTCTGGTACAGACTGTATACCAGTTAGGTTCCTTTCGGAGTATGCTGATGCAATAGCTCCATACTTAACAAACATATACAACCATTCGATCGACGAAAGATCCGTACCCAAAAACTGGGAAACTGTACTCGTCACACCAATATTCAAGAAGTTGGTAGGAGTGATCTACTAAATTACAGGCCCATATCATTAACGTCGATATGCAGCAGGAGTTTGGATCATGGATTGTATTTGATCATTATGAATTACCTCGAAAAGAATGGTCTACTGATACGCAGTCATCATGGATTTAGAAGATATCGTTCACGTGAAACACAACTAGGTCTTTACTCACACGAAGTGTTCAGTGCTATTGACAAGGGATTTCATACTTATTCCGTATTTCTAGATTTCCAGAAGGCTTTTGACACTATACCAAACGAGCGGCTTGCAGTGAAATTGCGTGGTTATGCAATATAGTCTCAGTTATGCGACAGAAGTCGTGATTTCCTGTCAGAAAGGTTCATAGTAATTGACAGAAAGTCATCGAGTAAAACAGAAGTGGTTTCTGGCGTTCCCCAAGGAAGTGTTATAGGCCCTTTTCTGTTCCTTATCTATATAAGCAAGTTGGAAGACAATATGAGCAGCCGTCTTAGGTTGTTTGCAGATGACGCTGTCGTTTATCTACTCATAAGTCGTCAGAATATACAAAAAACTGCAAAACGATTTAGGAATGATATTCGTATCCTGCGAAAATTGCCAATTCAAACTAAATAACGAAAAATATGAGGTCATCCACATTAGTGCTAAAATATATCAGTTGAACTTCTGTTGTACGATAAATCAGTCAAATCTAAAGATCGTAAATTCAGCTAAATACCTAGGAATTATAGTTACGAAGAACTGAAATTGAAAGTAACACATAGAAAGTGTTGTGCGGAAGACTTACCAAAGTCTGCGTTTTACAGTCAGGAAACTTAGAATATATTGCAGACCTATTAAGAAGACTGCCTACACTACGCTCGTCCGTCCTCTTTTACAATAATGCTGCGCGGTGTGCGTTCCTTACCAGATAGGTTTGACGGAGTATATCGAAAAAGTTCAAAGAAGGGCAGCACGTTTTGTATTACCGTGAAAGAGGGGGGAGATTATGACTGAAGTGACCACCATGATAAAATAAGGGAAATCGGAGCTCACACGGGAAGATATACGTGTTCGTTCTTCCTGCCCGCTATACGAGATTGCAATGGCAGAGAACTGTGAAGGTGGTACAATGAACCCTCTCCCAGGCACTTAAATGTGATTTTCAGAGTATTCATGTCGACGTAGATGTAGCGAAAACCTAAACACCTAAAAAATGATTTTTGATATTTGAGGGAGGTATATGAAAGGAGTAAAACAGGTTTGTCATAAAATCTTGAGAGGATATCAAGTCAGAAAGTGGTTACCCAAATTACGGAGCAAATTTCGAGTCATGCTGCACTACTAGAGATCTTAGAAAAGAATTGGGAGCACCTGAGGGCCACTACGGTGAAGGAAGAAGTGGAATAAACAGCCAAGAAGGTTGTTGGATGTGGTTGTTACAGTTGTGAGGAAATGTTTGGATTTGGTTAGAATGATTTCTCATTAACAAAAGAGATTTCTGCATTTGGAAATTCAGTAAATGGCATTCATCCTCGTGCTTGGCTAGAGCAATCATATTTTTCACACCCACTGCCTCGTAAGATTGAATCTGCGCTGTTGAAAGTGGTTGCATTTACACACACCGGGGAATATATATATTGCTGCTTACACGCGTACGCACACACACACACATACACACACACACACACACACACACACACACACACACACACACACACACACACATTCACTCACAAGCTGGCAGTGGGTGATACATATTGGCTTCTTCAAATCTGTCTCAAATGCTGAATGTTGTGGCAGAACACTATTCAGTGGAGTAATTTTGTTTCTGTTTACGAAATGCATTTATTTTGCGGTCGGCTTTAGCACGAAGGTATTTCATTCACCAAGTAAGCTGTGACTTACATGATCTTCTTGAGAAACTGATTACTGTATGAATTTGCCAAGAAGAGTACGTTTTACATATTACTTTAATTGTTGTGGACTGAGGAGATTTTGTTGTGGACTGCGGAGATTTTGTATACGAGATGCACAACAACAATCCAAGTTAAGAATCCATACCGTTTATTTCAGATACATACTAATGTCATATTTATTTAAATGAAGTACAATTCTTTCGAGACAATACGTATTAATAACTATAGTGTTTCTCTAATGCTTTGAGAGAAAGTAACACACTAAATATCCACGTCGTCTATTCAATTTATGTTTCATACGGAACCATTGTTGGTCATAATGAACATTCAAATAGAACATTCTTTGTATTGTCAAGCTACTTATTTTGAGAGGCAGCTGCATCACTCTCTGATTGTATGGTTTGGGGTCTTAAAAGCTTGTCATAGGTAGATAATCACGTTGTGTATGAGGGAACCAACTTCGGTACATATCTTACTGATATTGGAGGAAAGCTAGATGTTTTGAAGAGGCAATCAGGTATCAATAAAAGGAAGGTTAACCACTAGGATAATTTTTAAATTATTTCAAGTTTGAAATATAAAGTCCATCGCAATTTTAAAGTATCAGGAACTGAGAATCATCACTGATAGTAGTGAGACTCCGTTATGTTAATTGAAGTTTATTCATTTTTGTAGGGAGGACAAACTTTGCTCTTTAAAATGCAAGAAAAATCTTGGCTACACCGAATTCATACAGCCTTTAATAGTGTGACAACAACATTCAATTGCAAGATAAATCTATATATCAGTTAATTTAATTAACTACTCTTCTTTTGATTAATAGTCTCTAAGCTTCAAAATGTTTCAGATTTCTGTAACAATTATTTTTCTCTGCACAAAACATGTTTTACAAGATCAATGCGCACAATTTTATTTCAACTTTCACTCTTCAGATAGTGTGTGCTTCGGTTCTCATTATAGGTAATTCTTTAAATACAGTCACAGGCAGTCAGTTCAGAGTCCGATTTCTATAAATAAAGTAGACCGTCAAACAGTCACTTTCACTCCGACGTAAACGTTACTATCGACATTCAAGTTCTTTCTTCAGTCAAAATAAAGTTGATAATAGTTCAGCGTACTCAGCCTCAGCAAATTTACTGTATACTAGCGTTTTCTGAACACGCAAGTTTCGACTAATACTTCCATTTTTCTGCATAAAATTACTGTCAAATCTTACGATCTTGAATTGTCCTTCTTGCTATCTTATTTTTTACTATCTTGTTTCGAGCAATCTTCTTTCATGGAATCTTCTTCTATTGCATCTCCTGTTCTTCGGTGATAACATTAAGATATGGGTCACTTCTTAAAACTTAGTAACTTTCTGCAACAGTATGACGATCATAGCTTTCTGTAAGCTTGTTGCGCTTTGCTTGTCTCTGGATGGTCAAACTGCTTTTTCTTGGTCGTTACGGTAATTCCTTACTCTGCATGAAATGTTCTGACTTCTGCCACAAATCAACTGCCTCCATTTCTTCGAAAGTATCTCCTTTTTTCAGTAACTAAACGACACGTCCTAACTCTTTGTCATTCGACTAACCAGCCCGAACATCGACTGATTCCTGTCAATTGTTACATCCTCCTTAACAAAATTGTGCACAGATAAAACTTTTCCTACTTGACCAAACTGTTTTTTATACTTACAAATACCATAAGTCGAAGGTACTTAGAACATTACAATATTTAAATTACACCATAGTTCATTTAAACCTAAATACAAACTAACAAAGCGTTAACGGTGTACAAATTACGTACCATTATCGTTATATATTTAATTAGCCACTGAAAATGCGTTGCGTAATGTAGCAGAGAAAATTTCTTTTACAGTATCAACACGGAATGAAGGAAGAAAAAGTCAGTGGGCATTTCAGGAAACAAAGGACACATGAAAAAATACATCTAAAGTTGAGTAGCAGATATTTCTTTTTACAGTACCACGCTTTTTGAATGTCTTTAAGGCAGAGAGAATCTGTTAGATGATTTCTGTAAGGGATGTCAGTCACGATAATTGTTTGCTACACTACTTTACTTAGACTCACTCTCACACTTAGGTGACTGTTTTAGTTTCTTTCTGGGAACATCAAACGCATCACCAAGTATTGCAACGTATTGATTTTTTGACGCATTACATTCCTGTAAAATTTCCTACATACAACAAATTGGATTTTCTTGAAATGTTTCTAAAATTCCGGCAACCTCTTTGCCGTGGTTGTCTGAAGACATCATGTTTATCTGTGTATTATGAATCAGCACACAAGTCTTTGTTTCGGTTTTGATACAACAGCTAAACGTTCTCTTACAGACCAATGTAAGAACAGGTACAGCTAAAGTAAGACTATAACATTTACTGTGGATTAGAGACATCTTCTTGACATATTTGTTCTTTTATTTCTTCGTTCTGTTAGTTGTACATTATGAGCGCGCAGAAGTTCTTGCTATTTGTTAAGCTACCCTAGAATGGTGTTTAACTTGAATCTAGTAATGAGTCTGAATACCGTACTTTTTTCTGTGCCATCATACACTCAAACAGTCGACTGCTTACGATTTTATCTTATCTAGCGTATGTGTTCCTCTTTTCTATTCGACGTGAAAAACAATTGTTACAGCACATAATTAAGTAGTCTGTGTTCATGTTAGTGTTGTACCTTGTTTCCTGAATAAATTTCACATCAGAAATATGTTGGTGCCTAATTACTTTTTACATTCACTGTATGCATTCCGTGTATTTTGAGTAGAACAAGGGAGAGGTGTTATTTGTCTAGCAACGAACAAATTGTTCAAAGATCATTTGCTGCAGTCATTCTCTACACTTCATCTTGTCTTTTTGCTTCAGAGACAGAGGTATTTCTGGGAACTTTGTACTATACTATGGTCCATTCATGCATTCCACCGCAGTTCGGACGAAACATATCTGTCCAAGTGGCGTTGACCATTACTTCTCATGATGACGCTCTCTCGGTTTGACAGTTATCGGATGAGATCTATGCCAAGCAGCATTATCTCTACTCTGGTCCCAAGGTTCTGATTGCTTTCAATGGGTGTTGTATCTGTAGGGTAAATATTGTCGTACAGGTGTATGCAAATGACCTCACTCTAATTTTAAGTTATGAGTAAGATGGGATCAGTGTAGTTGGCGTACTTATCCAATAACAAAGAATTAGAAGAGCCAGTATTAACAGAGGTAAAATCACTTTGTTCCGGCTAGTGAGCCAGTTCTCTGTCTCGGCCATATCCATGGCTGCATACAGAGAATATAATTACAGTGTCGGAATGATGTTGGAAGGAGGCGGTACAATCCATCAAATCGACATTAAAGAACCAAAATTTTCGGATTCTATATTGAATAAAAATTACACCTCTATGTTAACACGAATGTATTATGCACACTGAATCATACAGCTATCCATACCTGAAAATGATCCGACAAAAATACCTTCTGTAGCAGCACGGCTTTTATTGGCAGTTAACTTGTTCTAACTGCCTTTCCGTAATCTAGGTACCCCGTGTATCAACGTATGTTGAGGAAGGGGGGGGGGGGGGGGGAGGTGTTGTGAAATTCGTGCAAATATTCTGTGACAGTATTCCTACAGAAACAAAATACGGAAGGGAAGCGTAGTCTGCATCACAAAAAAATGTTATAAATCTGTCAGTCATCAGACTTAAGGCGCAGATTTATGTCAGTACAGAATGTTCAATCTACAGATACGTACGCATCTACAACATAGAGCCGTAAACAAATAATGATGAACATTCGAGAACAACATACACCGTTCTATTACTTAAGAAGTCTTCGAGCCACTCACGTATCTGTGAACCGATAGGATATGATAGTACCTTCTGTTGCGGTGTATCGACAAGCGACAGTACGGAGATGAAGAACGCAGTAGTAGAGAAGGCTGTGAGACGACGTCGGTCAATGGTTAGCCGACTAGGACCGCACCACGACTGGAGATGCCCGACAGTAAAGGTAGAGTAGAAGACGGACACTAAAAGAGCATGGCATGAGCAGGGATATTAAGGAACGAATGTGAATGCTTACATCGACATTGTATATAGGGAAGGACACTGACTGCATTTCGCCAATCGCTTACGACAACTCGTATATCGAAAGTTAAGCATTATCCATCATCTTTATTGTAATAAAACCTATTAAAGTGATTTGCTTGATTTGTTGTATATCTATCCAAGAAAGCAGCATTCTTTAGGCACCCTATAAGCGACGGGTGGGCAGGACCCCACAACTTCAATAAAAGTTCGCACTGGGGCACATTGTCAAATGCTTTATGGAAATGTAGAACTATGAAATCTGCCTGTTGCCCTTCAACCATAGATCGCAGTATGTCATGTGAGAAAGCTGAGGTTCGCATGAGCGAGTCTTTCTAAAAAAGTTCAAATGTGTGTAAAATCTTATGGGACTTAACTGCTAAGGTCATCAGTCCCTAAGCTTACACACTACGTAACCTAAATTATCCTAAGGACGAACACACACACCCATGCCCGAGAGAGGAGTCGAATCTCCGCCGGAACCAGCCGCACAATCCTTGGCTGCAGCGCCCAGACCGCTCGGCTAATGCCGTGCGGCTCTTTCTAAAACAGTCTTCATTCGTGGACATGAGCTTTTCGGTCTCTAAGAAATATATTATGTTCGAATTGAGAGTATGGTCAGGAATTCTGCAGCAGACCGATGTTAATGATAATGGTCTCCAATTTTCAGGTCCGTTCTGTTATCCTTCCTATATAAAGGACTCACTTGCACTTTTTTCGACTCGCTTGTGAACAATAACTGGGGGAGAGATTCGCGAAAAATGCAAGCTAAATAAGCGGCCACTGCCGTAGAGTACTCTTTGTAAAACCGAATTCGGATTCCATTCGGACCTGGCAGCTTACTTCATCCCAACTGTTTCAATTGCTTCCATATGCCAGGGATGCTTACTACCACGAGTATGTCCTCTATACGGGAGTGTGTGCGATGGTCAAACGACGTTTATGTTTGTACGATTGTCCCGCGTGAAAGATTTCTTAAACGCGAATTTTAAAACTTCGCCCTCCGATTTGTTACCGCCGCGCGGGCTTAGCCGAGCGGTCTAGGGCGCTACAGTCATGGACTGTGCAGCTGGTCCCGGCGGAGGTTCGAGTCCTCCCTCGGGCATGGGTGTGTGTGTTTGTCCTTAGGATAATTTAGGTTAAGTAGTGTGTAAGCTTAGGGACTGATGACCTTAGCAGTTAAGTCCCATAAGATTTCACACACATTTGAACATACAGATTTGTTACCATCTAGTGCCCCACCGTACTGATCAATGAGTCACCGGATGGAAGCCTTAGAGCCCAGAATGTTCTCGGATTATTGGCCAGACCTCTTGAAAAGTAATAACGGTAGTTGTCGTTGAATGCTTCGCCCATAGATATTTTTTGTAGACGCACGAACCTCTACTAACCATTGCCTTTTGTCGTTTGCGTTTAATTTTGAACCGAGGGTGCAACAGGCACACACTTGTCCAGAGCAGCATTGACAATCTGTTTAAACTTTGCTAATAATTCCTTTGTGTCCAGCATACTGGAACTAAATGATGTAAATCTGTTGTCTAAGTAAGATGCCAACAATGGATTTCCTGCTCTTTTCGGCAGAAACAATATTCTAGACACTTGTGTGGTGTGTTTCCATCTTTTCCACCCCTGCCAATTATTCACCGAATTACGAAAGATTTCCCTGCACTCAGTCGTCACTGGGGCTACAAACGCTTTAACTGTAATCTCCAATACGTTACAATCGGAACGTGTACACTTTTTTCACAATGGATGCAAGTACTTTTTCAGACTAAAAACTGAAGTCAGCTTTCGGCAGCGTTACTACTGATCGTATATGTTCCTTCCAGTTCAGAGCACTGCTTAGTATTATGGTGGGGCACTCAGTTCAAACTCGCCGACCATATGACTGTATCTAGCAGAGTGGATAACACTGTCGTACGATGCCGACGTTCTTGGGAAAACGAAGAAAATTGAATGGAGTGTTCTGTTTCATCTATCATTTGCTGAATGTTGTTCAGGACAATCGCTTCGTACGCTTCAAAGAAGTGGCAAGACTTACATCGGAAACTTGCCTTCCTACAGTAATATCCTAGTGTGCGAACGTGTATTTAGTTTAGGGTTTTGAAACCAGAAGAGAGTAGTAATATTGTTCTGTAATGGAGTGAATCTGTTACAATGTCCTTGATGTAAGAACGAGTGTCCATTGCAGTCTCTCGTGTCTTGAAAGTATCTGTGGAGCATGAGAGTTTCTCGATGAAATGAGTGTTGGCATCGTTGGCGGGTGGCCCCATCCGGGGAAGTTTGGCCATCATGTACAAGTCTTATTTCAGTCGACGCCACATTGGGCGACTAGCGCGCCGGTATGAGGATGAGGACAGCACAACGCCCAGTCCCAGAGTGGAGCAGATAATTACAAATGTAATATGTAGTATAAAATGAATCACCCATCAAGAAGAATAATACTAGTCCAGAGATCTAAAATATAAAAACGCCATACCCGTCTGTTAGCAAGTAATGTACATGGAGCTTTTCCGTTTACTATCTCCTCATGCGTGGGGCCTGTTAAGTGTCACAGTCACTGGAACTGTTTGTGATCTATATTGCAACTTGCCGGCATCGCGTAAGATTTCCCATAATGGATACGTACCACTTCCTCGAACTATTGCACAGAAATCACAGTCATCTGTCTTTTTCTGTGCTACTGACAGCAAACGCATACACCACTTTATGGAAGTGCTTAGTTTTAGGCACAGGAATTCAAACTAACGCTTTGTGTGGGCGTACCTCGTGTACTAGACACTGGGGTAGCACGTCGAGAACACTTGGGAGATCATGAAAGACTGAATTTACTGTTAATCTCCGTCTTTAATTTGGTGAATTCGAGCGCGAGAGAACCGTAATGGATGTCAGACGAATGATATATTCCAAAAGCTTGGTAATTATACAGTGGTAGATTACTTTCAGAGTAATATAATTGCTTTCCACCACACATATACCTTCGGATATTGTAAACAGTGCACGATAGCATTACTGGATTGTAATGAAATGCGATTCTATGAATCATACTGTTTGAGATTTATTTGTTCATTCTTTGCTCTTGCGATTCCTTTGTGCTTTTAGATGGTAATACTAAATATTTATTAAAGCACGTGGACAGTTGTAATCATAAGAAGTAGTCAAAAAATATAAATTAATGCTGACGGTAAAATCCTAAACCTTCTGCCGAATTAAATTCAGTTGACATTACATCCGGTGTAGTTGTTAATAACATACACGTCAGATGCACTGATAAATTATTTCTTGAAATAAAAGTATTCAGTCACACATAATAATACGTACTCATGACACACTGCTTTCTATTAGTATCTGAAATTGTGTAGTTCCTCCAAATTTATTAATTCTACCTTTCGTTTAAAAGATCACACTAGTAATAATACAATCTCTACGTCTATTGTCATTACTTTTAGTGGTTGTCCTGTGGCATGGCGATTCCTTCGCCTAGGTGCATTCTTAAGTTTCCATACTTTTCTGTCACATCTAAATATTCCTTCTAACGCCTATCTGGTTATCAGTTTGTTAATAGCACGTATGTTCCTTTGGTAACTGTTCTTGCTTCTTTATAGATCCAGCACCTTTGCTGCAATGGAAGAAAGGTTGTCCAATGGCAAAAACTGGTACAGTAAAACGAGTTTTTCCCAATACTGGAGGAGGAGAAGAAGAAGTAGTTAGAACTAATGGTAGCACACACAGACTCTATGGTGTAAATCAAGAATCTGCAACTGAATAACATCGGGCGAACCAGAGGTTGCCCATGCTTCTGGGTCATGTTCAGGTCGAGTTAATATGTAGTCCAAACAAGATGCTGTCCCTGCTATGTCATCGGGAATACTGACGTTAATGAATATAAGAAAAGGGACCGCGATTTGAAGACATCAGTATCGGATACGATACAGTAGAAAGCTCCCTTCGTGACTGAATTGTTTAACGTACGACTGTAGCACTATGTGAACTACCTTGCCTGATTGAGACCTCTGAGAAGACCCGGAAGTTTGATGACGTTGCTTACTGTAGCATTTTTTCTGACGTTGCTCGAGACTAGCTATGGAATGAGGACTCAAGGATGGAAAGAAACAGGAAACTTGCTGGGCCACATGCCCTTTCCTGGCCTCACTTATCAAACAGCGAGGTGCAAAACTTAAACCATCAATCGTGAAGATAGCGCAACAGAGCTGTGTAACGTATGAAGGCGTATTTCCCTGGACAATGCCTTAATTATGTCCCAGACAATCATTACGTGTAACCAATTTGATATCAGAATAGCAGACAGTGCAAATGTGTCATTCAACAATTATGATGGTGCGAACAGTTTTCTTATGATATACAGGCTGGAGTATTTCTTCACAGATTTGACACTCAGTGTTTAAGTCAACATATACCCCCACACCGCCTTTGTGATTTTCCTATGATGACATAATCAGTTCACTCTTAAAGAAACGTAGGATGAGTGAAACTTTGGATTATAGACTTAGGATATACTGCTGGAGGGTGGTAAAATAAAGCTTATTTAAAATCTTATGGAAACGGTAAGTATTACGAAACGATGCCATCTGGTATGAACCTAATTTCTAATCATTTCTAATCAGAGCGCTCCATTACGTTTATAAATAGGGATGATATGATTGAATGAACTGGCTCTTACCAATATCTGCTTCATGTTCCAACTGATACCGCGGTAAAGGTGTTCGATGGACAATTACCTTTCTGAGCGGTTCTAGGCGCTACGGTCTGGAACCGCGCGACTGCTACGGTCGCAGGTTTGAATCCTGCTTCGGGTATCGATGTATGTGATGTCCTTAGGTTAGTTAGGTTTATGTAGTTCTAAGTTCTAGGGGACTGATGACCTCAGATGTAAAGTCCCATAGTGCTCAGAGCCATTTCTGCATGTCTTCTTCCTTAACACTAACAACTTTTAACGTTTAAAGGGAGCCTTTCATGCTCCAATCTTTCTAGGTATTTGTTCCATTACCCCTATAATTTAAATTTTTAGCATTCAGACCAAAACTTTGGTTCCTTAGTCTGCCTTCCACTGTGCAACACTTAACTCTTCTCAGAATCTTCACTTCTTCAGCGTGAATATGGCTTTCAAGAGTTTTGATAATCGCCCAAATCTTGCTTCCACAGAGCTGTGTCGGGACTGCTGCTCTCTTCTAGAATTCATTTTGAGTACCTTTTCTAGATTTGTTTTTAATGTTTGTGTTGACTTTTCAATATAACCAGCTGCGTTTACTAATTTCAATTTCTACATTATTATTATAGCTATATATCACCTCACATTCTAGGTAACTGAGGTGGATTACTTCTTCTAAAATCTTCCGATCGATCATTATTTTGATTTTGATGCATTCTTTCTCCATAATGGTCATTGCCTTAATTTTTCTATTGAGATCAGCATGACAAATGTCGCACTTATCTGTTTCATTAAGTAAATTCCTTGCGGAAGGTTCAAATGGCTCTGAGCACTTTGGGACTTATCTGTTCAAATGTGTGTGAAATCTTATGGGACTTAACTGCTAAGGTCATCAGTCCCTAAGCTTACACACTACTTAACCTAAAGTATCCTAAGGACAAACACACACACCCATGCCCGAGGGAGGACTCGAACCTCCGCCGGGACCAGCCTCGCAGTCCACGGCTGCAGCGCTTTAGACCGCTCGGCTAATCCTGCGCGGCTGGGACTTATCTTCTGAGGTCATCAGTCCCCTATAACTTAGACCTAGTTAAACCTAACTAACCTAAGGACGTCACACATAACCATGCCCGAGACAGGATTCGAAACTGCGACCGTAGCAGTCGCGCGGATCCAGACTGTAGCGCCTACAACAGCTCGGTCACCCCGGCCGGCCCTTGCGGAAGGTCCTCTTCTTTATTTGCTAGGATGACTCCATCGTCAACAGACAGCAAGTTATTGAGAGGAGTTCTCTCGTGTATGTATATACTTTTTTGAAATTACGTTCTCCGTATCTGCGTAAATTCTTGTACGCTAATATTGAATAATTCTGGGGTGACACAGCAGACTTTTCGGACTCCGTTATCGTTTGATATCTCTTTTCTCATTCTTCCACTGACATCTATATAAAAGCGACGGTCCTGTTCTGATATAAGCTTTTTATCATATTTATTAAATGGAACAAATTTCCATGAATCGTCATTACCTTTCCAAGTTTCTCCCAGTTGGCAATGTATAAAGCTCTTTAATTTAATCAATAAAAGCAATTTACGTTTAATTTTTCGATTTGCATCTTACTGCAAGCACTGATGAAAGCTAGCAGTCGTGTGCCAGTACCAATGATCCCACAGTAAATTCATAGTGGTGGAGCCTGAAGATAGCGGTAGTCTGCTGTGTGACAGAATAAAGACATTCTAAAGTTACAGCTGTGTTGGTACACTTTCCACTTAAAATATAATTGCGAACTGACGTACAGATTCACCAGTCCTTCATTTCTGTAGCCTCACCAAATCAAACATGTCGGAATTTTTCGCCCGTACACCATCTCATATACAGCCAAACCAGTATTTGTATGGACTTTAGCACTGTATGCACATACAATATGCTTCAAATACTCGTCCCACTGATGGTGATGAGAATACACATAATAACTCAGCATCTTCCCCGATTATTCTGTGTACCTGTTCTGTCCTTCCGTTTGCCTGTGGATGGAATGAGCTCGTCCTCAACTTCTTTACGTTCAACATTGTACACAGCTCCTTCATTAAATCCGACATGCCGGCCGGTGTGACCGAGCGGTTCTAGGCGCTTCAGTCTGGAACCGCGCGACCGCTACGGCTGCAGGTTCGAATCCTGCCTCAGGCATGGATGTGTGTGATGTCCCTAGGTTAATTAAGTTTATTTAGTTCTAGGTCTAGGGGATGGATGTCCTGAGATGTTAAGTCCCAGAGCCATTTGAACCATTTGAAATCCGACATGAGGTTGGTCCCATGGTCAGTAATTATTGTCTCTGGTACACCAAACTTCAAAATTCAGTTCTTTACTGATGCTTGCGCGACCATTACTGCCTGTTGATTTGGCATAGCCACCATCTCCACATACCTCGAAGAATGATCTATTATCGTTAGAACGAATCTGTTCCCAAATTATGTTCGCCTAAAAGATCCTAAGGGATTGATCCCCAGCATAGAGAATGGACATGTCGCTTCCGGCAATCGTTGTGGCTGTATCTGTTTCCAACCCAAATCTGCTCTCTGTGCACATGATATACGATTCTTGACACACCGATCCACATCTACTTTCCTACCTCTCCACCAATAAGTCTCCATCACTCTCCTATTCGTCACTCTACACACTCCATGACCAGATAACACGTGATCATGTGCTTCCTTTGAACCTCATGCCTCAACTTCGCTGGCACTACTACTGTTGGCCCTAACTCCGTTTCCCTGGACGGAAGACCGTCATACATATTAAATTGTGGCTGTGTCCAATACGTTGCCCGCGTCCTATAATTCTTACCATACTGCTAGGTCATAACCTATGAGTTCTACTTTCGTCACCTTCCTGTTTAGTGCATCCGCATTACCATGCTTCTTCCCAGACTTGTGCACCACCTCGTAGTCGAATTCACTAAGCCTCACAGCCCATCTAGCGAGTCTAGTGGACGGATACTTAAGCCCCAACAACCACTTCAATGCAAAATGATATGTCACTACCCTAAATCTTCTCCCATATAAATAACATTTAAAACATGTGATTCCATAGATTACGCTAAGCTTTTCCCTCTCAGTTGTTGCGTAATTCCTCTCTGCTGCTTCAACAACCTAGACGCATGAGCTACAGGATGTTCTTTCCGATCAATTTCCTGACTATGGCATTCTAATGTACTGGTAATAGCTTTTAGGAGTAGAGAAAGCAGTTTTTGGACGATCCTCTGGAGCCACCTCTAACTGATGATAACCACTTGTCAAATCCATCATAGAAAATAACTTGCACTGTCTTAAGTGATCCAAAGTCTCAGATATATTTTGAATGGGGTATTCGTCCGTTACTGTCTTATTATTGAGGTATCGGTAGTCACAACAGAACGTGTATTTCTTTAATCCATCCATAGATTTCTTAGGCATAACGACATTGCCCGCTCAACGGCAACTATTACTATGCTCTATAATACCGTCCGCAAGCTGCTGATCAATGAAACCCTCCACAATCGGCTGAAAATACCTCGGAATTCTGTATGGTTTACGGTAAACAGGTCCTTCAGTCCCTGTTGGCATCCTATGTTGAACTAAAGGACTTGCTGGTAACGGCCCTTGTGGGACAAATCCTTAAATTCCCACAATAATTCCTCCATATGCTCTCTATCTTCTCATTTGTCACGCAATGCAGTTCTATCGCCAGTTAGTGGTTGATCGCTTTGCCTACCTCTCGAATACCAGTCGTCGTCATCTGGCTCATCCACATTTGCTACTAAAACGCCTTTCCTTAAATTCGCGTCTACAGCGCTAAAATTATCCACGTTCACGGGAACTACTCGCCCGTCGGTTCCCCTCCTGTACACGTACAACACTACGTCTCACAAAACAACCCAACGCGACCAAAATTATATTATCTTCCAATGGTTCAATAACACGTACTGTACCCACAGGTACACTTGACTCCACACTTACCCAAAGCGACTTCCCGGTGCCCCTAGACACAACTCACGCGAATTAAGCCTCAACGCTAATGTAAGTGGTTCAATTGGTTTGTTCATTACAATGAACGCCCCTCGCGACAGCTCTGCATTGACAAGTTTCCCCTAACTGAAATAACATTCCACTCAGTTCCACAGTTCGTTGTACAAGGTTAATTGTGGCATAATGGTGATGCAAGAAATCTACTCCTAGGATCATGTCGTAGCCCGCGTGTACCCATGCTACTACCTCCATGCATGCATCAAATCGGACTTTCTCTATTCGAAAGTCAACTGTCGCTGACCCCAAATGCGTGACCTCCTTATCCCCCACTCCACGCAAACTATAACGTGGTGGGTCTAATTCCTTCGTCCCATTATATTCCTAGTAGCCACTGACACTTGCGCCCTTGTGTCCAACTAAATCTTAAACTTTTTAGTCCCTATGGATCCTACCACTGAACACTCCACCTTTACATACTTATTCATAGCATTGAAATTATACGGAGCTCCTTAGGAGGGTCTTGGGCCCCCTCTACCGTTTAACGCTAGTCCACCTCTCCTATCTCCACTTCTCCATCCTGCCCGCTACCAATTTCCCCAATTTCCCCCCTTCCTTTATTCCTCGGTGACGTGGTACATTGCCTCTGCAAATGTCTCGTACGACTACAATTAAAACATTTCACACCCTCTGTAAACACTACTTGCGTCTCACGTACCGCTGTTGCCACGTCTATTCCCACACACTGAATTGCCAGCTGAATGGCCGAATACAAATCTTTCGGAGACCCTTCACGCACTTTCTGTGATATATGCGCCGGCAACTCTCTCAAAAATACATCAAGTGACCTTTGCTCGGCCTCCTGCAACGGAACACTATTCGCTTCATCTCTCTGACCCAACTCGTAAGCATTCTCGTTAGTTTCCCCTATCCAGTCGGCCAATTTTTCCATCCTCTCCCCCTGTCTCTTTGACATGATACTTAACCTCTCTCTAAAGTACCGGGCGATATTCTGTTTCTTGTACCTTTGTAAATAAGCCCTTCCTTAACTGCTTTTCACCGCTGAAGTCTCCAAGTCCTCCACAAACGAACGAACGTCCTCAGATGTCTTGCCAGAACGGAATAATCAAACTCGTGGCAGCTGGATCAATCTCCTGCACTCTAGGCAACAACGACTGATCAGATGCGGTTTTCCACTCACTTCTAGATGTTAATTCATTTCTCAAATGCGTATTGCCTGCTGTCAATTGTGCTAGTTTTTCCAACAAAATCCTTAGCGCTTCTGGTTCCAACACATCTCATGTCCCAGACTCTGCCATTGTGCTGCTTTCGTTCCCAGTTAATCCCGAAACAAAATATTTAAGTACAAAAATAACCTGACTTCCTACACCTCAGTATTATAATACTAGGTAACATCATAATGAAACAAATACAAAAGTAATTAAATGCTACGAAAAGAAATAATAAATCTTACTGCCCCAAATACACTAACACTTATCTTGACAAAAAATAATAATATTCCTTTGCAATACATCTAAAATGGCCTGCCATGAGCCATACTCAAAATCACAAAAAGGCTAGAAAACGTCCAAACCTGAAAAGAAAACTGGTCAAAACTCACCACTTCTTGTGAATGTAATGTAGGTGGTGGGCTCTAATGTTGTACTAGACAGACGGCATCCGCTATTCTGACACCAAATGTAGTGGCAACTTCTGCCACCGAATGCAACAGCAACACAAACAAAATGTAGCAGGAAGAGGTAGAAGGCATCATGTTAAGACTCGCCTGAGCTTCCCAAGCGATGTATTGTTTACAACTACAGTGCCCCATTCCCCTTGATCTGCGTCACTGTGTCCCGCAATGCCGAGGACACAACTTCGCTTTCTGCGGAACGGATTGGCGCGGAATAGCTGCCTCAGCGAGACGTGCACACACTGCTGTGGGTCGGCCTTGTACAGCAGCAGAGTTGCAGCGTCGTCAGGATGCTGGCAGTTGACTCAGCGCTCGGCGTCCCTGCCAACTCAGCGCCACTCAATGTGAGCTGCAGGCAGCCAACTGCATGCTTCTCGCCGGCACCGCTAAGATCACGGTGACAACAAGCACCTGTGATCCGGAGTCCCAATCTGCGGCCTTCGCCTTGTAATGCCCCCGGCATTTGTTGGCAATGAGAACGACTGCCCGCAGTAGCGAGCCGTGGAGTGGACCGCCGGTAGCTGCCTATGGACCCCATGTGGGCCTCAAAGGGTCGAACCAGTGATCCGCTGTGGACTGAAACGCTGGCGCCATCTGCTGCTGCGTGTAGCTGGTGGTGTGACATGCCCCGCCGTCCAGGAGAGCCGCCACACTAGAATGAATCTCATTAGAAACCGGCACATATTTATACCGGGCTGTGCGCCTCTGTTTTGCCATACACACTGCTTCGCGTCACTTACTCATCACACACTAGGTTGGCCATGGGGTCCCTTCTGTCTGTGATTTGCCACGTGCAAAGCCACTACATATACTCTTTCAGCAATTTGACAGCCCTGTGGCCTCTATTCTACTTCGCAACTTTTGGTATGCGTAACTCACTGCAATCCAGCCTGCACGTGGCTGTAACTTGTGCTCAGAGTATTGCACATAACTAACTTTCCCCATCCTAAACGGTGGTGCCGCTACAGCACAGTGTACTCCCTCATACCTTTAATGCATGCCTGCCTGACAGACGTAATAATGTAATATACTAACATTCATGCATGTCTGAAGTAAATTATAAGTAATGTACAGACCAATTATAAACAGAGACATTGTGTAAACTATTAGTGTAGTTGCCTTGATGGGCTAAAGTGACGATAGTAAAAATTTGTCTCTCTCTGTGTGGGAATCACAAAATGTGAGAATAGAAAATATGGACAATATGTGACTAATGGAAATTTTCTCGGTCCAAGATGCATACATGGATAACCGAAGTGGGTTAGACGACCCCTCGCGATAATTGATAAATCCGGGTTCGAGCCCCAGTCCACTACAGGTTTTCATGTGTCACTAGTACAATGAACACGTGACATGTCACCATATTCGAAATTTTCAAATACATTATACATTTCGTAACATTAAAGCTCTCTTCTCATTAATTTACTTTATTAGCTTACTTCCAAATATTAGAACAGTTGCTGTTTGTTATTGCTATTATGAATTCTTATGTAAATAGGCATAGTTATATCGCTGACCTGAAGACCACAAGAAAGCGAGCGGCCTATGGTGCTGTAAATACAAAGGTGTGTGTACAATCAGGTACAATGTCTCGATCACCATTTACTTCACTTTCGCTATAAATGCATGTATGGATGCGTGCAGTCAGTGTGCACTAAACACAGAGCTGTCATTTGATGATCGCTTGTTTATAACGAGTGGTTAAGACAGTTTTACCAAGTCAAGAAACTCACACTCTGGGAAGCTGTATGATGTTATTGCAGTGACCACATTAAGTTGAATCTAGCAGCTCGTTAGCCTTACTGTGGCGTTTTCCATACATCTTGCAGCTGCTTAATGCTCACCTTCACCATTTTTCCGTGATCATAGACTTCCTCCTGACGCCCTTTCTCAACTTGTCCCCCACATCATGTCTCTTCCTCTTGCAGGGAAGACACAGACAGCATAAGACGCTGCATAGCACCTGCAAAGACAACAGTAAATCACAATATGTGTTATTCAGACATACGAGACAGCAATATGAAGACGCATCAGACTGCAGAGCAGTTAGGAAGTTGGGAATTTTGCCTCAATTTGTTCGAAAAATGCCTTGAAATTATATAAAATCCGATAGTAAAGGATGTCTTTGGCCAAACGTAAAGCAAATAATAAATTAGTAACTGAGAGTAATACTGCGCGTTCAGTGATACTGTGGGTAAGTACAGCAGTGCGAATACCCATAAGTTATCAGAGATAATATTCTGTGTAATCACATGAAGGGTGATGGAGGCACACAGGCTGCCCCCTACTTCCCCTATCCCAGGTGAACAGGGCGTCCTCTTCGTCGTGTCATAAGTCAGGCACTCCATTAGTGTTCAGGACGTTCACGACGAAATACGGCTGCTCTGACACACACGTAACACCTGCGGTATCATATTAACAGTAGAGGTTCAGTTCCCTACCAAGCAGAGTTACACAGGAGAGATTCTAGAAATAAAATCGTTAACATTATTACCTATCACGGTTTTCAGGGTCATTCAGTAGAAAGTTCGGTCAGCCATAGATAGGGATAATAAAGAAAGCCTGCTAGGAGAAATCATCTCCAAATATGTCTGAAGCTTGCATTTGCGAAGCGTATCAACTGTAAAGAGTTGTTTGTTATCAGTTCGGGTTGACCAGAGTGGAAAGGCGATGTCACTGTCCTCCTATGGAAGGAATTTACTGTTTTGGAAGCGCAGATTGCTTCCCCTACTGCAAGACTGTAATCGGTACATTGTTCGCCATAAAACAGAATAAGCGAATCGGAGGGGAATGGGCTGTTGGCCCAATCTGAATAACTTCTGGTGTTCTATGGGGATCTCAAGTTGGCGAAATAGGCACCACATGATAAAACTCCTATCCGAGCACAAAAAAGCGAATATGCTCCTGTTTTAAATGACGCTGACTGAAATGTGATGTACCAGCCGCCTCATTCTACCTTTCTCAGCACCTTTAAAACTTTCTCAAATGTTTTTGCATGTGAACATATTGGGGGGGGGGGGGGGCTCTTTGCTAAAATGTAGTTCATCTCACATTCCCACAAACTCCACAAACTGCACCCCGCTCACATCAAAAAATGGGTCAAATGGCTCTGAGCACTATGGCACTCAACTGCTGAGGTCATTAGTCCCCTAGAACTTAGAACTAGTTAAACCTAACTAACCTAAGGACATCACAAACATCCATGCCCGAGGCAGGATTCGAACCTGCGACCGTAGCGGTCTTGCGGTTCCAGACTGCAGCGCCTTTAACCGCACGGCCACTTCGGCCGGCCCCGCTCACATCCACTGGTCCATCACTGTGAGTCGCTCATACACATCCACTCCCACTTACCCATTCTCACTTACTGGTACAGCCCAGCTCATCGTCATTATCTCTTTGTGTCTCCCAAACTGTCACTGTCTCCAGTCTCACAGCCACAGCCTCCTTCGTACTGCCCTACTACTACTGTTTCCTCTCACTATAATTAACTCCTTCTTTCCTCATACTGCTGCTATCTCTTTCATCCCTTCCCACTGCTGCTGTCTATTCTCACTGTCATTATATCGTTCATCCTCGTTATCATTGTCGTAAGGTCTGTCCGTCATTATCACTCGCTGTCACCCACTTCCACTTTCACCTTCTCTTTACTCGTCTCTCATTGGCAATGTCTCCTTCACACTTTCCTAGCACTGTCAGCTACATTCCACTGTCACAGTGTGACTTTCTTTCTTTCACACTACCATTCTCTCCTTCACTCTTTCTATGCCACAAGCACCTTGTATTATCTTCCACTTCTTATTACTTACCTGTTTCTTTCCCAGTGCCAGTGTGTCGATGTCCCTCTGCACAGAAAAGCGCGCGAATATGTCCGCACGCCAAAATTTTTGGGAAAGTTTTTAAAGGTGCTGAGAAAGGTAAGAATTATGCAGCTGGTACACCACTTTTCAGTCAATGTCTTTTAAACAGCAGCATGCCCGCCTTCATTTTTTTTTAATCCGATACAAGTAGTTTGTTCCGATAGTTACGTTCTTTCGATTGCCACAGCAGGGCACGTCGCACATATGAAGAGAACTTTGTTTTCATAGATTAATCATACGTAACTGAAATGATTCACCTTTAATTTTACACTTCAGACACTACTAGGTGCACGTGCACAAAAATTTCAGTATGCTTTACTACTACAGCATGGGTTTCCCAGAACCCTTCTGGTGATAAATAAGACGCTTCACACCATGTTTATCCATTATATGCCTTTTTATAAAATTCCTTTTCGCCCCACACCGTGTTGTAAATGCGTAATGCGTGTTTTACTTCTGCAAGTAGGATAAATTTGGGTCTCTGTATCTCGATAACGGATAGATAAGAAAACAGTTTTCAAGGTTGTTTGAGATTGAAATCGTAGGAGAACGTCGTTAACGTTTCCTGTCCATAGCCATCTTGAAATCAACAATTACGTTTTGGTACCAAAAAAAATAGTGAGAGAACACTTTTGACGGTTTTTCTGAGGAACCGCCCATGACCTAATGGTGCTTCCATAAACCCCTTAAGGCCCATCGTGCACCACATACAATGCAATGATTTGCTCCATTTTCTTCTGCGGGTGTGACATTAAGACGATACTGCTGTTGCGTGTACGTTATAGAACAGCATAGCACTTTACGATGCTGCGTTGTTCTATGTTGAGGTGACGCTGAAATTGTAAATGCACCCTTATTACAAGAGTCTTCAACACTTTAATATTTGCACCGAAGATGGTCACATACTGACAAAAATAGATTTGCTGTAATAAATGATTTCAAACTTCATACGACCGATGCTGCTAATTTAATTGTTTTCATATTCTTAATTCTCAACAGTGGCTGACCTATCCTGATATCTGTTCCCTACATAAGGGGCTCTGTTGATGACCTCACTTTATGCTCGTCACCAGATGCCAAGGTTACTACTTAATATTGCCCGACGCATTACGATCAGATCATTTCCCGATTGTTAGGACGATAAACCGTCTCAAATGGCTCGAAGCACTATGGGACTTAACACCTGAGGTCATCAGTCACCTAGACCTAGAACTAATTAAACCTAACTAACCTAAGGAGATTACACACATCCATGCCCGAGGCAGGATACGAACCTGCGACCGCAGCAGCAACGCGGTGCCGGACTGAAGCACCTAGAACCTCTAGGTCACAGGGGCAGGTTATATACCGTCTTCTCGTCAAATGAGTGAACAGTGAGCCGGTACTAGTATAGGCAAATCCGTCCACTCCTTTGAACCTGAATATTTCCAAACATTTATAGCTAGAGTGAAACTGTTTATTCCTAAATTCTTGTTCCTTGATTGCAAAATGCAAGAAAACAGGCCGAGCATTTTAGTCACATGCTGCATTTTTGTATCTTTTACAGAAAAATACTGTCAGTACTGATATAAAGAAAGACCATGTAGTATTGTTTTACTTACTTGCGTTAAAGATATTTGATGAAAGACTGGGGATTTTTTTCTATAAAATAAAGTAAATCTTTTATTTCTGAAAACTAATTTTTGACTGTATATTATCGTTTTAGACACGAAATTATCCTTGCGGTCCACTTTAGGTTCTACCTGGCGGTATTATTAACATCGCGACACACAAAACACCACGCGAATATCTATAAAATGGTGGTTTCGTACTGTGAGTGAAAAATGACCAACGTGGTACTTCAGGGGGTACGACGAATTCCGGTACTTTTAGTGTTAAATGTAAAACCAATATCGATATATCATATAAAACATTCCACTTATCCCGCTGAAGAATAAGGAGGGAGATATACTACTGGCTACAGAAACCTCTTTGATAAGTCCTACCCAGTAGCAAGATGGAGTCTAAACCAAAAATTGACCACAGGCCACGAGGCCTTAAAATCAAAATCACAGGAAAACAAGTGGCTGAATTTTTACATAAAATTGGGCGCCCAAAGGAAAACAAAAATACTCTAAACAGAGCAGTCCACACGCGAGGGATTCAAGCTCATGCCAGCGAGTCCTCCAAATAATCGCCAATTAAATGTAAAATGCGGGAATGGGCACACTGAAGTTGAAAGCCGAGATAAACGTCTTGCGAACATTAGCAATGACGCTCACTACTAAACAGGAGGAGACAGAATGTGGGTCCATCCTCGTCCGGAAAACCAGAAAAGGCGTTGTCTCGAGACCGACAAAATCCCACGATGAAGGCGTTCAGAGCGACAAGGGTGGCCTGAGGCACCATCCGTAGTAGACCTCACCGAATTGCGCTGGCTTCTCCATCAGGGACATCGGAATCACGCAAGCTACCACAGCCAAGACAGGAGCAGCCTCGCCAAACACATCACGGCAACAACCGGACCGTGCTGCAAGGTATACACCGGCTCACGTCCCTCGCACCAGGATATCTGTGTGCCGGCAATCCTTGCCAATTGCTCCGCAAGAGGCACGTACCCTCCATCTGACACCATTACTAAACGTCAACTTCGACCATCTCCTTCTTTCATACCATAGAGAAGAGAGTCCAAGGATCTTCGAACCGGCACAGAATGTGTTCATCTCGCAGGGTTCGAACTATCGACCTGGGAGCACGGCTCAGCCGAAAGTGCAGAATATGCTTCGTATCAGTAATTATAACTGCATCCAAAAGTTGACAGTAACAAAGAAATGACAGAACGCTTTTGTCAAAATGTCTGACGAGCTAAAGAATAACATGAACTTGTATTGTATTGTATATTAACCGGCGGCCTAGAAACGACGGAGAGGCTCCATCCCCGCCGCAGCCGCAGCGGTCCACAACCCAACGACGGCTACCGAGGTCCACTTCACCCCTCCACCACCCCACACCGAACCACTCTTTCAGGGTTATTGTGCGGTTCGGTCCCCGGTGGACCCCCCTCCCCTCCCCCCCCCTTCCCCCCCAGGGAACGTCTCACACCAGACGAGTGTAACCCCTATGTTTGCGGTAGAGTAATGGTGGTGTACCCGTACGTGGAGAACTTGTTTACGCAGCAATCGCCGACATAGTCTAGCTGAGGCGGCATAAGGGGAACCAGCCCGCATTCGCCGGGGCAGATGGAAAACCGCCTAAAAACCATCCACAGACTGGCTGGCTCACCGGACCTCGACACAAGTCCACCGGGCGGATTCGTGCCGGGGTCCAAGCGCTCCTTCCCGCCCGCAAGGCCGTGCATTTGGATGCACGGCTAACCGGGCGGACAACATGAACTTAATCGCATGACTTTATCTTTCAAATAAATTCAAAACATGTAACGACCCACTTCCATAATTCAAAAATACGCATCTTAAAGAAAAAGGCTGCTACCGTAAATTTATCCCTTATCAACGAAACTAATATATTTGGTTACTGCCAGCGGCACTGTAGTTGCGTGTCATATTAGTGGTAAGTACTTTTCGGATTCACAGAGGTAGTTGTCACTTCGGGTGATGAATACTTTGCAGCATCTAACAGTTGTCTGCCATTATTGTTTATTGTGAACGGGAACGACCGCCAGCAATTATGTCCAACCGTACGAAGGAAAAATTGTGTTTTTGATTGCAGCATCCCATTTGTCTAGGCATCTCTAGACGTCGGCTTATTCCGTCTCGTTAACCAACAAAGGTGTACAGCCACGTATCATGATGCCTTTACTTACCAGGTCCGAATCACGACGAGCGCCATCTGTCTCTATAAAGATCGCTAGCTATAAACGTCGATGAAAAGCAGAATTTCTATGCAAGTGCAGAAATTGTCTGCTACAGAAGTATTAAAATCCTGAACAAAATAGCAACAAATGGGCAAAAGGTTTTCAGCTGCTACTAACTGCAATAAGCAAGTACCACAGTGGAATCTTAACTACTATTTTTGGCTACGGGTCTATCGTTTGGGCTCGTACACGCAGAAAGGTAAGGACAGATCTGGCTCTACGATAAGCACAGAGAAGTGTACTACTGCGCCTGACAGGCGCGCGTAGAACAGCACTGTGTGAGGAGCTGCTGCTGAGGTTGGCTACCTCGACGCCTAGCCGTAAGAAAGAGGGGTAAACGCTATTGACTCTAAAAGAGCAAATATGGAAAGATAAAGCAGGTACTGGGCAAATGAGCCACATCGAATATAGAAATAATGACACGCGTTGATAAAAAACGGTAAGAAATGTGGTAAACGGTAGAAACAGGGAGGATAGTTGCGGTTCTTTGTATTCTTCTTGTGTTGACCGGAGCCACTTGGTTTCGCAAGCACTGCCTGTCCGCTAGTGGCAGCAGCGGCCTTATCGATATGTAGTAACTGTGGCCCCATCTTTGGAGTGACGTCGTTGTTCTTCCGGGTGGCGTGAGTGGCATCTCGGTTGGGGACTCCGGAGGAGCCAATAGGGCAGTGCGAGAACACGCCAGGACCGCTGGCGGCATACATGCATGCCGGATGGAAGGGATGTGGTCATGAGGGTACACGACCTCGTCGTCAACCGGATCCAACAGGCTTTATGTTGAGTGGATTTTAATCCTAGCAGTGAAACCTCCACCATTGTGAGATCTCCCGATTCTCCACTGTCTTGGGTTCGTGTTACTGCTCGCAGTGTCACCGAGCGGAAGAGCAGCGAATGGAATGCTCGGGGAAGGCGGATATAATTAGCTTTCCTCGACCTCTTGTTACTAATTGGTGTATTCTATGTGTTACTATTTGTTACGTTCAACCAGCGGTATTTTTCCAGCCTGGTGGCCACTAACGCCCCAGTTACCTGCCCTGGAGGTTAGTGTATGTAACGTCAGTGTATGGTCCCTTGCCTTGCCGCTGCTACCCGGTAAGGCGTGTGGTTTTGACAATTTCCTTGATTTGTAGGTCGGTTGGTGTTTCTTCTACTCTGGTAGTAGTGGTTCCTCCTCCTTCCGGACTGTGTAAACAGAGCATTCTGAGGACGTAGTGCTGACCGCCGGTTCCGGCTTTGGTGTGGTGTTCCAACGCTGCATTGATTAACGGACGTTAGGTATTTTCAGCGGATTATCATTAGTTATTCGTTATACTGCCACTAGTCTGAGTTACCATCTTGTGAAGTGACAGCAACTCTTGGCTGCCTTTCTCATCACTCGCGAAAGTGTTTTTGGCCTGACCTACTGAGGTCCATTCCTGGAGCACCGAATGTGTTTTATTATTGTGTTATTATTTTATTATTGTATTACCAAGTTACCATCATTTGCCTCACCTGTTTGGTAATCAGTTGCTTGTCCTTTTAAATTAACCTTGTTATTATATTATCTGTTTTATTGTATGTTTCTAAATTATTTTTAATATAATTGCCGTTCTTGGCGTTACAACAAGTTTAAACGGTTGTGCTACCAAGTTTACTAACATTGTGTCTCACCTGTTTAATGATCAGTTGCCTGTCTTTTAAATTAATTTTTGCTATTGCCTTTCTGTTTGACAGTATGCTTGTTAATTTTCTTTAGTAAGTGTCATTCTTGGCGCTAAAGACCTTCAGCCGTGACTGTCGCTACTTGTCTTAAAAATCTAATGTGACAATTGTACTTTTTCAGTTGCCATTTAAGAGCTTGGTGATTTGTTTTCAGTATTTTAATAACTGTAGTTTGTAAGTTGTAGCAAGTTTAATCAGTTCTTATTTTACTGTCATTAAGGCCTTCAGCCGTGAAACCATTCTTAAATTATTGCCATTATTTTAATTTGTTGTAGATTTTATATAAATTGTGTGTCATTAAAAGAGAAGGCAACCAATAGTAAATGAATACGGCTCGTCCATGATTGCAACCGAATCCTACCTTTCTTAACCACCAGGTCTCAGTACAGTTCTATTACCGCATTTGAAATTATGTTAATATACCATGTACTACATTCATGCTAATTAATGTGTAACATTTGGTCTGGCCTAGTATCTAGACAACAGACTACAAGAAAATAGGAAATAAATCACTCGCCATTATGTACCAGTTAAAGACTGCATGTTCCACTTCGCCACGAGACCTACGAGTATATGCATCGTAAACTGAAACGATATTCATCTGTGAAGAACACATTTTTTCGTCGTCAATTTGATGTTTTTTCATAACAATACATCTCTGATATGCCACGAAAAAGAAACACATCGAGGACTGTCTATTCGGCTGTAGAGGACGTGCACCCCGGTAGAACTCACCGCCCTTGGTTTCAACTTCATCAAAGGCTATTTTGAATTTTCTTTATGCTAAGTGCTTGCGTGAATCTTTTTTTTCGATTTCTTCGCACATTCTGTCCCGTATTTCGTGATAAAACGAAACGTGCTACGTTTATCTGCTTTCGATTTTATTTTTTTTTTTACTCGATGTCCTCCATCAGTTACATCCGATAAGGTTAATAAACCGTCGAGCAGTACTTCAGTGGAGGCCGGATAACCGGTTGTCTCTCTCACAGATGTGTTGTATCTCCAGCTGTTTTGCCAATAACGTGTCAGCCCCATAACATCGTGAAACCGAAATTTAATGCAATTTTTAATACTCATGTGGAAGACTACACACTTTTTGCACGACACAGACATCTTGACTAAATCGTTTTGTAATTCGATTTGATCTTCTGATGACTTCGCTAGAGAATAAACGACACCATCATTTGCAAAACGATGTATGATATCGGCTTATATTGTGTCCTAAATCGTTTATGTAGATTAAGAAAACAGATGGCATATAAAATTTGCATGGGGAACCCGATATATTACTTCTGTTTTTACTCGATGGTTCTCCGTCAGCCATTACCAGCTGTTATCAGTCTGATTACGGATACAGTAGCACAACTGGAATAATACTCCGTAGACACGAAATTTGATTTGAATACAATTGTGAGAACGGTATCAAAATTTTGTGGAAATCTAGAAATATGGACTGTATTGTAAATCCTTCTGTCGATAGTATTCATTTCTTCACGTGAATAAATGTCCAGCTGTATTTCACAGTAACGATATTTTTCATGTATCAACAGATCCTATTCATCGAGGTACGTTAAATTGTTGGAACACAATATATCTTCCAAAACGCTGCTGCAAATCGATGTAAGTGAAATGGAGCTATAATTCAGTGGCCTACTTCTATTTTCTTTCCCCCTTGGATGTAATCGGTGCTACTTTTCAATCTTTGACCATGGATCTTTCGTCGAACAAGCGGTTGTGTATAATTACTAAATTGGAGCTATTCTACCAGCATACTCCGAAACTAATCTAATAGGTATACAGTCTAGACCGGAAGACTTGCGTTAAATAGGAAGGGACTCAAGTTACTCCGTTACACTGACAGTAACTACATCTAAATCACACATGCTGGAAGCTGCGCCAGGTTCAAATTCTGAAATGTTTACTGCGTCTTCTTTGGCGATAGAATTTCGGAAAACAATGTTTCGGAACTCTCCTGTGCTGGCACTGCGCTCGATAACACTGCCACGCCTTCCTCACTGAAAGTAACGACTGTGGCTGGTCCCTGGTATACTTTACATACGACCAGAAACCGTTTGCGCCTTCTGACAAATCTTGGGGTGGAATAGGTGAAATTCTTGTAGACTTACGACGTAAGGTTAACTTTAATGCTGCTCTTCCCTGAATACATAAATGGCTCTGACTCATGCTGACTTTATATCTAATTTTGAAACAAAATTGCTTCTATGATTTCCATACCTTCACCTTAATCCGTGCCCATCAAGGAAGAGAGTTCTCTGTGGTACGAATCACCATCTAGTAGTTCACTGGTGGGCAACTATGGAAATCCTACTGATTCTAACTTCCACTACACCTTTCAAATAAAAACCCAAGATCCTCAACATAAAGTAAGATGAGGATGAATCAGCATCTGGCATTTGGATGTTTACATTAATGGGCCAATATGGACATCCTGCTAACTCAAACTTTCACAAAGGTTTAGAATGATAATCTAAGATTCATATTACAAAGTCTCATGAGAATGAATGAGCATCTAGCATTTCGTTGTTTACGTTGGTGGGCAAATATGGATATCTTACCGTCTGTAGTTGCCACAAAATTTTTCGAATAGAAATATAAGATCCTTAATACAAATGCTAATGATAATGAATCAGCATCTCGCAGTTCGATGTTTGTATTAAGGGGCACATATGAACATACTGCTGACTCTTACTTTCACAAAATGTTTCAAATAAGACTCTAAGATCCTTAATACAAAGTCTAATGGTGATGGATCAGCATATGGATTTTTGATATTTTAATTAACAGGCAACTATGGACATCCAGCTTGCTTTAACTTTCATAAAATGTTTCGAACAATAATCATTTATGCCTAACGAAAGTCTGATGAGAAATAATCAACATCCGGCAGTCCGTTGTTTACAAGAGTGGGTAAATATGGACATCGTACTGAGTAGCTTTCACAACATTTTTCAAATAGAAATCTAAGATCTTTGATACAAAGTATAATGAGCATGAAACAGCATCTGAAAGTTTGTTGCTTACATTGTTGGGCAATTAGGAACATCGTGCAGATTAACATACACAAAATTTTTACTTAAAAATCTGAGATTCTTAATATAAAATCTGCTAAGAATGAAACAATTTTTTAGTTCGTTGTTTATATTGTTGGCCAACTATGCTCGTTCTGTTGACTCTAACAAAATTTCTCTAATAAAAATCTAAGACTCTGAATACAAATTCTGATGAGGTGACACTCATAACTTTTCAGAGTTAATTCTATTACATTGTGTTTTATGCCAAGCAGAAACAGAAAAACCTAACGAATAAAAAATATGATGCAGATTAGAAAGTGAATACTATACCACTGTACTTATCCTCTATGATACAAATAACGATATGACAATATCTGTAAATAAAACTAATTCGAGATAATTTAATAGTATTCTATGTTGCTATTACTGATATACAGCGTACAACATACATTGAATAAAATGAAATCATACTACGAATGTAATTGTTACAAAAATTTGTATTGAAAACATAGTGAAGTGTATGAAGAAGCAAACTACAATATGTTTATTGACCTGCTCAATAAATACTTACAACAAAACAAGGTAGTGAAAGAATTAAAACGTACCCTAGTCCTTGGCCAATAGCTGAGTAGGTGATCACTGCTTTGCTCTACAACAATTACCAGTTACCTGTATACGATGCTAAGGGTAGACGAAGTCTACATGTGACAAATACAAATCTAGGACTGCTGCTATAAAATCATGTGAGGCAGCGTCGACGCCTTCCCGTGGAGCGCAGGGTCGCATTTGTTGGTCCGAGAGGGGGATGTAATCGGCGAATGGTGAAGCAGAGGAGTGGGGGTGAGTTCGTTCAAAAGAGAAAAACTTTCGAAGTAAAGTTCTTACGAAATTTTAACAGCTTCTCTGAAAAGTAATTAAGGGATTAATCTCTCTGCAATTTACGGCCCATTCTTCTCGAAGATAAAGAATGCTATCAATAACAGGTCTATAAGACGGTTATTGGTTTATGCATCCAGTAACCACAGATGTTAATTTCTTAAGTGTAATCTCTATTGACTTTGAAGAAACGAAAGGTTTTATTTAGACTACTTAAAAAACTATTTCCTTCAGAAATCTTAGAGAGGTCGTTTTGTAGGAATTTACATCTTATGAAAGATTTTATTTTCATTTGTCAAGAAGAACGCAGGGAATATGAGTCCCTTTTTATACCCACCTCGTCTTTTCTCTCCGTTAGGTGACTGTGATGAGTGCTAATATGGTATAGAGTCGTGATGGTGTAGTTACGGATGATTATGCAGGTGCAGGCTACGAAAAACGTGGAAACTGTGCTGATAAAAAGTTTACGCTTCTCTAATAGCACCAAGGAGGGAGAAAGTAATCCCGTGTTAAGCGATACGTGAACGAATTAACGACCAATTAGACAGCAGCGGAATTGTGTGCTTGCCGTATACACTGGCAGTTGCGCTCACAGGTCTAGGAACGGTGTGATTGTCTCTTAGCCGCTTTTAATACGAGGAGCTGATGGTTGGATCATTATACGCCGTCATCCAGGCGAATCGCAGCACCAAACATGCACTGCACCACAGATGCAGGCCGGTGAGGGCAGAATTATGCTGTAGGTACGTTGAGTTGGGCGCCCACGGAATCTGCGAACGTTCATCTACTTATTCGTCATGTAGCACTGATGGCTCTGAGCACTATGGGACTCAACTGCTGAGGTCATTAGTCCCCTAGAACTTAGAACTAGTCAAACCTAACTAACCTAAGGACATCACAAACATCCATGCCCGAGGCAGGATTCGAACCTGCGACCGTAGCGGTCTTGCGGTTCCAGACTGCAGCGCCTTTAACCGCACGGCCACTTCGGCCGGCTGTAGCACTGACTTAACACCGACGGATCATATGCGGATCCCCATATACTGTATAGTATCAGCTAACGGGACAGAGTGAACAGATATGTATTGTAAGAAAGTACACACCAGTGACATATTTCGGGATTTGACACTAGCACGTTGTTCTTACGGCGTCGTTCTGCTTAGGTAATTTACTTTATCAGACACCAAACAGATTGTCTCGAGGTCGACAGGTTCCGCACAGTTGTGAGAATACACTAAGACCATAAAATGTACAACAAATGGTATGTGTTGAAGAACCACAGGTTTATTTATTCTTAAAAAATATTTTACCGTTAGCAACAAGCTGTTTCTCCAATAATGTAAAATAAATGAAACTGGCAGGGAAGAGAGCAAATGACAAAGGGGACTTGGCAAGTTGTTAATGCAATGAAAATGTACACTGATGAGCTAAAACATTACGATCACTGCCTACACAAGGTTGAAGCCGCCTGATGGTGTTACGGGCACGAGATACAGCAAGAAAAGAACTACGCAGAAGGGGGGGGGGGGGGGGGTAACTGGACAGACGTTATAGCGAAGATACCAGCCGCAAACGCGGAAATCCCCTAATATACGCGGTTTTGACAAAGGGTACATAGTTTCGGCGCTGCTGCTGGAAACGAGAATCTCTGAAAAGCCGACGTTGGTCGCTTGTTGGCGCACTACCGTCGTGAATATCTATGGAAAGTGGTTCAAGGACCGTGAAATAGCGATTTGGCCGTATGATATTGGACACCTCGTCTCATCACAAAACCCAGAGGTCAGGGATGCCCTATTGTGTAATCGAGGACAGGCAGTGATCTGTGGCAGATCTGACGGAAGAGTACAATGCTGGACCAGGCACAAGTGTTCCGGAGCGCATCGCTCAGAGGCCATTGTTGAACGAGGAGCTCCACATCACACGACCCCTACGTGTTCCTGTGTACCGTATGACATCGTCAGTTACGAATACAGTGGCCACATCACTGAGTTTTCAACGTGGGTAAATACACTCCTGGATATGGAAAAAAGAACACATTGACACCGGTGTGTCAGACCCACCATACCTGCTCCGGACACTGCGAGAGGGCTGTACATGCAATGATCACACGCACGGCACAACGAACACACCAGGAACCGCGGTGTTGGCCGTCGAATGGCGCTAGCTGCGCAGCATTTGTGCACCGCCGCCGTCAGTGTCAGCCAGTTTGCCGTGGCATACGGAGCTCCATCGCAGTCTTTAACACTGGTAGCATGCCGCGACAGCGTGGACGTGAACCGTATGTGCAGTTGACGGACTTTGAGCGAGGGCGTATAGTGGGCATGTGGGAGGCCGGGTGGACGTACCGCCGAATTGCTCAACACGTGGGGCGTGAGGTCTCCACAGTACATCGATGTTGTCGCCAGTGGTCGGCGGAAGGTGCACGTGCCCGTCGACCTCGGACCGGACCGCAGCGACGCACGGATGCACGCCAAGACCGTAGGATCCTACGCAGTGCCGTAGGGGACCGCACCGCCACTTCCCAGCAAATTAGGGACACTGTTGCTCCTGGGGTATCGGCGAGGACCATTCGCTACCGTCTCCATGAAGCTGGGCTACGGTCCCGCACACCGTTAGGCCGTCTTCCGCTCACGCCCCAACATCGTGCAGCCCGCCTCCAGTGGTGTCGCGACAGGCGTGAATGGAGGGACGAATGGAGACGTGTCGTCTTCAGCGATGAGAGTCGCTTCTGCCTTGGTGCCAATGATGGTCGTATGCGTGTTTGGCGCCGTGCAGGTGAGCGCCACAATCAGGACTGCATACGACCGAGGCACACAGGGCCAACACCCGGCATCATGGTGTGGGGAGCGATCTCCTACACTGACCGTACACCACTGGTGATCGTCGAGGGGACACTGAATAGTGCACGGTACATCCAAACCGTCATCGAACCCATCGTTCTACCATTCCTAGACCGGCAAGGGAACTTGCTGTTCCAACAGGACAATGCACGTCCGCATGTATCCCGTGCCACCCAACGTGCTCTAGAAGGTGTAAGTCAACTACCCTGGCCAGCAAGATCTCCGGATCTGTCCCCCATTGAGCATGTTTGGGACTGGATGAAGCGTCGTCTCACGCGGTCTGCACGTCCAGCACGAACGCTGGTCCAACTGAGGCGCCAGGTGGAAATGGCATGGCAAGCCGTTCCACAGGACTACATCCAGCATCTCTACGATCGTCTCCATGGGAGAATAGCAGCCTGCATTGCTGCGAAAGGTGGATATACACTGTACTAGTGCCGACATTGTGCATGCTCTGTTGCCTGTGTCTATGTGCCTGTGGTTCTGTCAGTGTGATCATGTGATGTATCTGACCCCAGGAATGTGTCAATAAAGTTTCCCCTTCCTGGGACAATGAATTCACGGTGTTCTTTTTTCAATTTCCAGGAGTGTAGAAAACTTGTTTGGAGCAGAAGGCGCGAGCAGCGTCAACGTTTCGTGCAGCGTTCTTCCACGGCACATGCGTTCCGGCCTATATCAGGCATACCACATTGGCAAGGTATTTTTAAAATTTCATCCATCCGCAATAAAAAAAAGGTCATTTTCAGATCCTAGGTCTTTAAACTTAGATATCTGGCGCAAAACCACTTTCTCTTGAGATATACAGCGTATTCCTGGCGTCCTGACAAAATATTATCAGCTGAGGGAGACCGTTTCCTTTTACCCACTTCCTGGTTTTGTCGGACATTATCCTGTTAGTGTGCTAGGTATAATATTAATTTCTCTCCTGAATACCGTCCTTAGATGGGCGAGCCCCTATGATAACCGTATGAGTGGGCTTGTGAAAATCTTAATGCTTCAGAGACCTATAATTCTTCCATCTAAAAACATTCAGGAAATGGATATATAATTCCCAAATCCAGCTTACTGTAATAGGCACAGATGTACTACCCAAAGCAACATATGAAAATCGGTGCCGGACCAGGTTTCACACCCGGATTTCCCGTGCCTTATCACTTAAGCTATCTGAGCACGCTCCACGCTCCCCAGAAAAATTCAAAATTCCGTGTCACACACCTGTCTGTTTCCTCTCATAGATTATTAATAAATGAACCCACACTCTCACATCTCGTGACTGCTGTGACAGCGGTACTCCATGACTATATATATATATATATATATATATATATATATATATATATATATATATATATATATATATATGTATATACGAACAACAGTTTAACAGTTTCAATAGTTGAAATTTATTCCTGGGACTAATCAAGCCTACTTTTATATAAGGCGAAGACAGACCTCTGACGAAAATGAAAACGAAAGTCTGCGACTGCTCATTATCTTGATTCCAACATCTGCATTGCAGTCACGAGATGTGCAGATGTGGTTAGGTGAATTAATATCTGTAACATAAAATAGACAAATGTGGGACATATGGAAATTTGGTTGGGTCCAAGGAGGATGCTCGGATAGGCTAAATGGTAAGATGACTGGTCACGATAAGCGGCAGATTTGGCTGTAAATATCGGTGTGACGCAAATTTCCTTAAGTCGCTTTAGGTAGTACATATATACAAATTACAGTTAAGACGAATTTCAAAATCAAATTTAAATATTTGAGACTGTAGTTCCCTGTGAAATATAAATACACCAAGGAAAGGTAGACAACTCTCTGTCTCCATTTGCATAGTGAAGTAGAAGTTAGTCTGCACGGAGTTGAGGTGATGTAAGGAAAAATGCACCTCTTTCAAAGAAGCTATTCTTGTAAGTGTGCCTTTTGTATGCTTTTGGTCATCGTCCATTATTTTGGTGCACATTTAGGAAAAGTCATCTATTAAATTTTGTGTGTCACTTCTTACTGCAATCCCTCAACGTAACCTGCTTGCAGCTGACAACCTTAAATTATCCTCTTTCTAAAATCATATCGCATTCCATCGCTCTTACCGTGAGATGTAATGGTCGTGAGCCCAGTGTCGTCCAGAGTGTTGTGTATGACTGCAGGGTGGGCAGCAGGATGGTGCGGCAATTGTCGTCGTAAAAAGTCTGGACTGGAGTACAAATGATTACCGAGCGAGCTAACAGAACAAACAGAAGATTTACAGAAACTGTATTTCTGCAAGTGTACGAAGACTCGTTGACCAGTAGCGCGATCAATAGCTCGAGCCACGTCTCCTGCCACACGATCTTTGGCGCTGAAGGGGGCGTGGCACGTCTCCCGCAAGTGGTAATGAGGCTGTTTTCCAGAAGAGGCAATGAGTGTAGCAGCACGGATAGCACCGGTCTGCAGGGAACAGGCTAGATGTTTGTTCTACCACTCGTGTGGCTTCCAAGCTCGTCTGACTGAGTACCTTCTGAACACGAGGCATGTTCACCGTTAATGCTCTGGCCGACCAGATTTGGAGCGGGCGGTCGGTCGTCGTCATCCACGCATCTCCTGGCGGCTGTGAGCTTTCCCACTGTTTGTCACTGGACAGCGGTTTCGGATGCCTTGGTGAGCAATATCGTTGTTCTGGTGCCGAGACCACGCGCCATTCGTAAACAATTTTCTTTCTCCCGCTGTCAGCGTGATATTTGTAACTCGGTTCGGTTCCTGTGCCTTTTTATGTACTGCTGCTTTTATATCGGACTCGGTTCAGCCTTCTGTTGTTGTAATTCTCTGTTCCTGTGTTTGGCAGCGCGATTTGAGAAGCATGTCAGTAGTATGGCTTCAAATGGCTCTGAGCACTATGGGACTTAACATCTGTGGTCATCAGTCCCCTAGAACTTAGAACTACTTAAACGTAACTAACCTAAGGACATCACACACATCCATGCCCGAGGCAGGATTCGAACCTGCGACCGTAGCAGTCGCGCGGTTCCGAACTGAGCGCCTGAACCGCTAGACCACCGCGGCCGGCTGTCACTAGTATGAAAACATAACTGCGGCAGCTTGGTAATTGTTATAGAGTTGTGATTTAACTTCGTGTTTTAAATAGTTGGGGTTTTCGGGTGGTCGGTGAACCGTGCGCAGCTCGTGTTCATGCCATTTATTGCTTGTCATCTTCTATTACGGTACTGCCTCCTCGTTTTCTTATTCCATTCACTGGCGTGAGGGGCAGCAGCAGCGCGTTTCGATAAGTGCACTGTCGCACCATCTCTGGTGCGACCGATAGTATTTCCGGGTAGTCGTGTGTGTGGCACTCAGAGACGGACTAGTAGTGCAGTCTGGGACGGAGCCCCAGTGAAGTCGGCCCAGTCAGTACCAGAGGGGACGACCGTTGTTGGTCGTTCGGTCGGTCGTCTCATCGGCGACGTGTATTTGGGTCGGTTCCCTCCTGTGCAGAGATGTCGATTTTGCTACATCTGCAGGGTTGGGTCGGAGTCAGTGTCTCTGGGACGTCGTCTGTCCGAAGGAAGAAATTCAGTAGGAAACGTACCAGCAGCGCAGTCGCGACGGAGCAGCAGTCGCGGACCGACCAGCAGTCCAGTGAGTTGATCGGAGTGGAGCAGCAAGCATGCCCCCGTCGTGTGGAGTCGGGCTGGAGCCCCTGGCGGCGTGCACGCGTGGTTTGAGTGTGAGGTGCTGCTTGCGAGTGCTACGAAGTTCGTCGCCCACCGATCTTGAACATGAAAGTCCTCGCTTAACTTACTATCGAGCCTCAACTGTTTACATCTCATCGTTTGATCCTGGTTGTCGCTTTTGGGACATACTCGCGAGCAAGAACGTGTGTGTATTTAAGTCGGCTAACATTCCAGCCACTTCCTGTGGAATTTAACTTAATTTATTCCCTGTTATTGAAGTTTACCAGCGGTATCTTCTGCCTTGTGGCCGTTGACGTTCCGGTTACCTACCCTGGTCGTTGACGTAATTTTCGGCAATGTATTTTCCTCGTCGTGTTGTTGCTGTCCAGCATGACGTGTAGTTCGACAGCTGAGGTGTTGTTGGTCTTTGTGGGCGCCAGTATTCTGTGTGTCGTTGTATTGAAATCTTGTGGTCGTTTTGCTGGTTGCGTGAAGTGGAACTGATTTTGTTTATTGGTCGGTCGGCTGTCTGTGTGTTGGGTTGCCTTCAGATTAAGAAGTCGTTGGACAGTCTGCCTGTCTCGCCTAAAGGGGTGTTAGTGTTACAATTCCAGGCCGACCCTTGGAAATTCTGAGAGCCATTCCGGGTCTGTTACACAGTAACTTCCCTGTCTGAATTTTAATTATTTGGTTGATGTGTGGCTTTCAGCTGAGCCGAATTTGCTTCAATTGCTTTAAGATTAAGCCTTCTGCCGTTGGATTGAAACACTTGTTATTGCTTAATATGTGGCCTCCAGCCGAGGTCCATTAAAATTAAATTGCTAAAGCCTTCAGCAGATCAGATCGAAGATTTAGGAAATATTCTTTGGTGAAACCTCCAAAAGAACCTTGTATTTCTATTTTGCTTAAGCCTTGTGTCTTGTATTTTGAATGTGGCCTTCATCCGATCTAAAGGTAATAAAAGGAGGTCGATTAAAGTTTTCAGTGTTATGCATTCTTCTTGTAATATTGTGTGTTGATAAATAAAGTTTGTATGTTGAGTGTAACTGACAGGAACTCATTTTGGCCCCTTTCTACCACCTAATCCGCTCTGGCCT
Organism: Schistocerca serialis cubense; assembly: GCF_023864345.2. Classification (NCBI taxonomy): domain Eukaryota; kingdom Metazoa; phylum Arthropoda; class Insecta; order Orthoptera; family Acrididae; genus Schistocerca; species Schistocerca serialis. The sequence goes on from NC_064645.1 coordinate 447,450,571, forward strand.
GCTAGCCTGGGTATTTCAATTGGGATTATATATATATATATATATATATATATATATATATATATATATATATATATATACACGTTGAGTGTGTCGTAATTTGTGACGTTCAGTTCTTTTCTTTTCACGGTACGTTTTACACTAAATCACCAAGTTGGCTTCTGTAGTTGTTTGCAGTCCACAAGCTTATGTTTCTTAAGGACGAACATTTTGTAGTATATATTTTGGTATGTTATATTTCCACGCCAAGCTTGTGCTTAATGTAGTTGAAGTTCACCAGCTAACCGTTCTTGTCTCCCTTCCAACTATGTTTTCTGTCCTATACGACGAATAATACAATTTCCACCTCGTGGCCTGCTGTGAAGCTGAATCTCGGCTGGCCAGTGAACTTCTTTACAACCAGCTGTAAGTGAGGGCCGCTGAATTGGCCAGTTCCTTCTCTACACTCCTGGAAATGGAAAAAAGAACACATTGACACCGGTGTGCCAGACCCACCATACTTGCTCCGGACACTGCGAGAGGGCTGTACAAGCAATGATCACACGCACGGCACAGCGGACACACCAGGAACCGCGGTGTTGGCCGTCGAATGGCGCTAGCTGCGTAGCATTTGTGCACCGCCGCCGTCAGTGTCAGCCAGTTTGCCGTGGCATACGGAGCTCCATCGCAGTCTTTAACACTGGTAGCATGCCGCGACAGCGTGGACGTGAACCGTATGTGCAGTTGACGGACTTTGAGCGAGGGCGTATAGTGGGCATGCGGGAGGCCGGGTGGACGTACCGCCGAATTGGTCAACACGTGGGGCGTGAGGTCTCCACAGTACATCGATGTTGTCGCCAGTGGTCGGCGGAAGGTGCACGTGCCCGTCGACCTGGGACCGGACCGCAGCGACGCACGGATGCATGCCAAGACCGTAGGATCCTACGCAGTGCCGTAGGGGACCGCACCGCCACTTCCCAGCAAATTAGGGACACTGTTGCTCCTGGGGTATCGGCGAGGACCATTCGCAACCGTCTCCATGAAGCTGGGCTACGGTCCCGCACACCGTTAGGCCGTCTTCCGCTCACGCCCCAACATCGTGCAGCCCGCCTCCAGTGGTGTCGCGACAGGCGCGAATGGAGGGACGAATGGAGACGTGTCGTCTTCAGCGATGAGAGTCGCTTCTGCCTTGGTGCCAATGATGGTCGTATGCGTGTTTGGCGCCGTGCAGGTGAGCGCCACAATCAGGACTGCATACGACCGAGGCACACAGGGCCAACACCCGGCATCGTGGTGTGGGGAGCGATCTCCTACACTGGCCGTACACCACTGGTGATCGTCGAGGGGACACTGAATAGTGCACGGTACATCCAAACCGTCATCGAACCCATCGTTCTACCATTCCTAGACCGGCAAGGGAACTTGCTGTTCCAACAGGACAATGCACGTCCGCATGTATCCCGTGCCACCCAACGTGCTCTAGAAGGTGTAAGTCAACTACCCTGGCCAGCAAGATCTCCGGATCTGTCCCCCATTGAGCATGTTTGGGACTGGATGAAGCGTCGTCTCACGCGGTCTGCACGTCCAGCACGAACGCTGGTCCAACTGAGGCGCCAGGTGGAAATGGCATGGCAAGCCGTTCCACAGGACTACATCCAGCATCTCTACGATCGTCTCCATGGGAGAATAGCAGCCTGCATTGCTGCGAAAGGTGGATATACACTGTACTAGTGCCGACATTGTGCATGGTCTGTCGCCTGTGTCTATGTGCCTGTGGTTCTGTCAGTGTGATCATGTGATGTATCTGACCCCAGGAATGTGTCAATAAAGTTTCCCCTTCCTGGGACAATGAATTCACGGTGTTCTTATTTCAATTTCCAGGAGTGTATTAGCGATTTATCTGAATAGTTTCGCCTACACAGACATGATGTAATATGAAGACTCGCGGCGCGTTGCCGATTCCCGCAAGAGTTCGGGCACTGTTTGTGCATTCGCACAGAAGATGAAGATGGTCAAGTGGCCGGTGAGCCTTAACTATATTTCTACTAAAATTGTATCTGTTCTTTCGGACATGCACAAACAGTGCCCGAACTCTTACGGGAATCGGCAACGCGCCGCGAGTAATGAGTATAATGGGCGGGGGAACTACGAATGTAGTGCGGGATAATACGTTGAGAATGTGGGTTTCGCGGGAGGCGTGGCAGAGATAAATCCCTGCAGTCGCGCTGTCCTCTGTGTCCCAGGTGGCTCAGATAGATAGAGCGTCTGCCATGTAAGCAGGAGATCCCATGTTCGAGTCCCAGTCGGGGCACACATTTTCATCTGTCCCCGTTGTCGTATGGCAACGCCTGTAAGCAGCTAGGGTGTTCATTTCATTGTAATCTCATTCTAACGAGCTGCATGGTCACCGATGGTATCTGTTCTTTCGGACATGTCCGAAAGAACAGCTACCATCTTAGTATATATATAGCTATAACTACTTTTCTTTCCTTTACTAAACTACTTTTAGATAAAAGATAATTATTTATTGTACTTTAATCGAACGCATTCTAAAGATGCATGATGTCTGTCTGTTTCGAAGATTGTTTTCCTGTTTTCCTATCATGTTACTTGTTACAAGACGCTGCTATTGGGGACGTTCTCGAATTTTGTACATAATCGTTTACCCTGTTAACAAAGAAAATGAACATTTGTCGATACTGTTCTATCGATTATCAGTGAGTAGTCTTAAGTTGTTTCATCTTATTGAATGGTTTTGTCTTAATATGTCAAGTCCTGTTGACCTAACTAGTAAAGTGCTTTTACCTGGAAAGTGTTAACAAAAAGCTATGAATGATGTTCAGCCCTCATTTGGCCCTGCTCTCCCACTCCCACGGTGCCTTACTGATTGACTAGAGTGTGGTTGTTTCTCGAAGTTGAAGGACTGAACTACACTGAACCTCGTCTGCATATATATATATATATATATATATGGTCTATTGATCGTGACCGGGCCAAATATCTCACGAAATAAGCGTCAAACGAGAAAAACTACAAAGAATGAAACTTGTGTAGCTTCTAGCTTGAAGGGGGATACCAGATGGCGCTATGGTTGACCCACTAGGTGGCGCTGCCATAGGTCAAACGGAATCAACACCGTTTTTTTTTTAAATAGGAACCCCCATTTTTATTACATATTCGTGTAGTACGTAAAGAAATATTAATGGTTTAGTTGGACCACTTTTTTCGCTTTGTGATAGATGGCACTGTAATAGTCACAAACAGATGGCTCACAATTTTAGACGAACAGTTGGTAACAGGTAGGTTTTTTAAATTAAAATACAGAACGTAGGTACGTTTTAACATTTTATTTCGGTTGTTTCAACGTGATACATGTACCTTTGTGGTCTTATCATTTCTGAGAACGCATACTGTTACAGCGTGATTACCTGAAAACACCACATTAATTGAATAAATGCTCAAAATGATGTCAGTCAACCTCAATGCATTTGGCAATACGTGTAACGACATTCCTCTCAACAGCGAGTAATTCGCCTTCCGTAATGTTCGCATATGCATTGACAATGCGCTGACGCATGTTGTCAGGCGTTGTCGGTGGATCACGATAGCAAACCTGCTTCAACTTTCCCCGCAGAAAGAAATCCGGGGAAGTCAGATGCGGTGAACGTGTGGGCCATGGAATGGTGGTTCGACGACCAATCCACCTGAAGTGACATATGCTATTCAATACCGCTTCAACCGCACGCGAGCTATGTGCCGGACATCCATCATGTTGGAAGTACATCGCCATTCTGTCATGCAGTGAAACATCGTGTAGTAACATCGGTAGAACATTACTTATGAAATCAGCATACATTGCACCAGTTAGATTGCCATTGATAAAATGTGAGGTCGTGATTGACGTTTCACAAGTAGCTGAACACTTCCTGTTTCCTTAAATAACGTAACTATACGGCGAACGGTCCGGACACTTGGATGATGTCGTCCAGGATACCGAACAGCACACATAGTATACACTCGTTTGGCATTTTGGTCACAATAGCCATACATCAACACGATACCGACCTTTTACGGAATTGGTAAACGGTCCATTTTAGCACGGGTAATGTATCACGAAGCAAATACCGTCCACACTGCCGGACTTGTTACGTGAAGCCTCGTACCTAAACGTTTGTGACTATTACAGCGCCATCTATCACAAAGCGAAAAAAGTGGTCCACCTGAAACATTCATATTTCTTTACGTACTACAGGAATGTAACAAAAATGGGGGTTCCTTTAAAAAAACGCAGTTGATATCCGTTTGACCTATGGCAGTGCCATTTAGCGGGCCAACAAAAGCGCCGTCTGGTTTCCCCTTTCAAGCTAGACGAGTTTCGTTCTTTGTAGTTTTTTCGTTTGATGCTTATTTCCTGAAATATTTGGCCCGGTCGCTATCAATGGACCACCCTGTATACAATCGATTGTTTTCTTAGCTTTGAGTTTCAGGTTCATTCGTCTGACACGCAGCCTCGAGTCGTGGGAATGGGCTGCCTTCGCAAGGACCAGTTGAGATACAAGAATATAATACAAGGATTGGCAGAGAATATCGAGTAAAGTAACTCATCCCTGCTTGAATGTGCTGCGCGCGTTAGAACGCCTTGCTATCGATACTCAACAGGAACTGGTAAAATTTTTGCTGTTTACTCTAGAACAACAAGTTAACGTTTTCAAATTTCCTGGGAAACCATTTTTCAGTTCATTTAATCCTTTGTGTCAAGGGTCCTTGACCAAAATGATCGGTGACGTCTTAGCGAGAAAGAGCTCGTTAAGGGAATAATTCTCCTGCTTGCTATGGGAACGCCTGTCTGTCAGAGTTAAGAGTAACCTCATTAATCAATATTCTCTTCGCGTGCAACCAATTCGAATATATTTTTGAAAATACTCACAGCAGCCGCAGCCTTTGACCTGGAGTTGGCTGAGTGTGAGATTGTTGCCACTATTTTCCAGGGCATTAAACGGGAGGATCGTTCCAGGGCCTTGTTTGTGGAGAGACCAACTACCTGTCACGACTTAAATAACTCACTCACTCCGGCGATGAGAGGCTGTGAGAAGGCATCATCTCTCTCTTTCACCTAACCCACGACAGGCACAGGTACCCCTAGTAAGAAAATGTTCCCATAAGGTATTATCGCTATGCTTGGCAGGAGTCTTTTGCTCGCCGGTGCAAAATTAACAGAAAAGGCGGTTCGGCACCTCATTAGTGAGATCTCAGGGACGGCGTGGCATGTTTCCCAGGGCATGTAATAAAGTAAAAGGGGCAACATTTAATCCTCTTCCGTTTGTGTGTGTGCGTCAGTCATTAAGTAAACTGTGAATTCTAGCAGCAGTCTTTCCCTAATGAGTCGTAGGCGATAATCCATATATCGAATCATTTGTGTGTTTCCCAATTTTTAGCCCATGGATAGAACAAGCAATACTGTTAATGGTCAAGCTAATCATTTGGTAGGACCTATGGGCATTTATCATGTCGGTGAATTTTCTTGGCCTACGGAAGTGTTGGTGGCGGAGGGGTTTATGCACTGACCTCCACTTGCGGTGTGATTTTGTAAGTTAAACGGGCATAATTTTGAATTATGCCTTTGGGGAAAGTTTAGTGTGGATTTAGGCCTGAGGTGAAGTTTGTCTCATACCATCATTCTAGGAGGGCACATCTCTGTGGCACTAACATTAGTGGGATGGGGTTCGACGTTCCACACTCAACTATTGATGTGGCTGTGGCTCTCCTTCACATGATGCATGGTTTCACGGGATTGCTGACAAGTAAATTAGGTGTAATTAATCGCACTGAATATCATATTTTACATTATGACCATTTTCCAGTCAAGTAATCACCCTACCGGACATTTCCACCTAAATTCGAGGTATTGTGTTAGTTCACAGACAAAATTCCCGTTGAGGAGGGTTATAAGACTGTCCACGTCGCTGTACGAATAACCGATACTTTTGGTGCCTAACAATAACGAAAATGAGGGTTTCAGACCCATTGTGCTCTATCTTGCCCTTATCGTACAGCCATCTTGGAATTTGTTCTTCTTCCTGATATACACAGGTGTTTTTCATGGTTTTCCGGAGCCCACTATTTTTCTGCTTTCGATCACAGCAATTAATCATTGCCGACGAATGCTAGGCAGCCATTGCATGTTGCACCGACTTGAACTTACATGAATTCTACTGGATGCCTTTCGGCTTTTCTACTGGGGTGGAATTTCTACGTTACTCGATTCCTTGCTTGGAGATCTGACGTTCAAATGTGTAACTACTTGAATGATGTTGTCATTTACAGTTCCTCCCTCTCCAAGCATATGTTGCACTTGCGACCGGTTTTGTAGCGTCTGAGGCAAGGGATGCTAATTTTCAAACCGTCTGAAGTTACCTTAGCACGTAGTCAGATATATTTTGTTGGGCATCTAGCCTCGGCCGAGTGGGTCGGAACTGGTCAATCTAAGACCTATATTATTTAGTTTCCAGTAGCTTCTTTCGTTGGAATGACTAATTTCTTCCGAAAATTCGTTCCGAACGTTACTGACGTAACTGGTCTGCTAAACCTACTGCAAAAGAAGGGCAAGCCACTTGTCTGGACTGACTGAACAGTTTGCGTTTGATGCGCTTATAATCTCTTTGAGTAATGCCCCCGCTCTGGCCATTCCTGAGATCAACCCTTTATGGTTCGAATCGACACTTCTAACTCAGGGTTTGCCGCCATGTTGCTTCAGAAGCAAGATGCCGAGTGGAGGCTGTGGTGTCACCGCCAGACACCACACTTGCTAGGTGGTAGCCTTTAAATCGGCCGCGGTCCGTTAGTATACGTCGGACCCGCGTGTCGCCACTATCAGTGATTGCAGACCGAGCGCCGCCACACGGCAGGTCTAGAGACGCTTCCTAGCACTCGACCCAGTTGTACAGCCGACTTTGCTAGCGATGGTTCACTGACAAATTACGCTCTCATTTGCCGAGACGATAGTTAGCATAGCCTTCAGCTACGTCATTTGCTACGACCTAGCAAGGCGCCATTACCTGTTGCTATTGATGCTGTAAAACATGTACCGTCACGAGCGATGTTCACCAATTATGGATTAAAGTTAAGTATTCCAGAAGCTCGGCACTTTTTTTATTAGACTCAACTCCCTTAACTGTTCCAGACCTCACTCCAGCCTGCGTCAGCTTAAACGCGTGCCTTTCGGCTTCCTCCTAGTGGATTGGCTGTCTTGCCAGTCCACAACAGAGGCCCTTACCCTACGCCTCTAGGTGCCTGTCTCCTTCTGAGAAGAAATACTCGACTTGTAAGGTGGAAGCACTGGCTGTTCTCTTAACTCTAGAGAAATTTAAATACTCTCAAAGACAGGGAATTCACAGTAGTATCAGACAGCCAGTCGCCTAGTTGGGTTCTAGCCTTCCTTCCACCTTCAGTGTTGCTATGATAGCGGGTGCTTTAACGTTGTAACACATACCTTGAGCAGAATGCTCGAAGTGGAGGAAGAGGGCTCTTCTCCTCACAATGCCCAGGTGGTATAAGGTCATGTTAATTCAGCGCTAACTGAAGTTTTGGTATTGTTTGCTGACCTTGCGCAGCAACAAGAGTACGACCCCAAGTTTGGCTCCATTCGGAAGCAATTGAGAACCGGTCAGAAAGTTCCCTGGTACTGATTATGGAAGGACAATCTCTGCCACCAAAGGCACCAGAATGAAGGGCTTAAAATGTATCTGCATGCCTTGTTTGCCCCAGCTGTTTTGAAATACTATCATAATTCTATTGTGTGTGTGTGGGGGGGGGGGGGGGAAGGGTGGGGGGGGGGTTATGATGGTATATAAAAGCATTCACAAAATTCATGAACTTGACTCATCCTGTATCACGTTAGAAAAACGATAAGTCAGTGTCTGAAACGCGAAATGACTAAGCCGAATTCCAAAAGGCGTAGGGGCTGCGTCAATACACTCGTATGACAGTCAATATGGCGTGTCATTTTATTGACTATGGCAAACCCCTTCTGCAGACTCAAAGTGGGCCGCACTATATATTTGCGGTGGTTGATGTTTTACTCGATTCAGCTGGTTGCATTACTGCCAGACAATATACTTGGCATCTGAATACGATTTTACCTTGCTTTGGTCCTCCAAATGTCATTGTTAGCAACAGTGCTCTTCGTTTCTCTAAGAGAGAATTTCGAAACTTCAGCTTCTGATGAGGGGCACTACGACACCGTATTGGCATCTACCTGCATTCCGGAAGTGAATTAATCGTAAACTAAAGTCCACTCTGATTGTTTTCCACTGCGAGGCTGAAACTAAAAGGGGTGTTTCTTAACGAAGACTGAAACTAGCCTTTAATACTGCCAGACATGAGGCCCTCAAAGCTACCCCTGCTTGTCTCTTGTCTGTCTACCCCTTTAATTCCACTTTATCAAATACCTGGCCCATACATGATTTTTGCCCAATGATATTAACTCTGAGCTACTCAAGCATAATTGGCATAGAGCCAGGGCAAATATTCAGGGCGACCATAAAAGGGAAGTGGAACAGTGTAACCAGCGCGGCAATCTGGAGCATATCTCTTATTGAAGGAAATAGTACGCATATAGTATTAGGAACGGAAAGTTGGTTAAAACCGGAAGTGAACAGTAACGAAATCCTAGACACAGAATGGAATATATACCGCAAGGATAGGATAAACGCCAATGGTGGAGGAGTATTTATAGCAGTAAAGAATTCAATAATATCCAGTGAAGTTATTAGCGAATGCGAATGTGAAATAATCTGGGTTAAGTTAAGTATCAAAGGTGGGTCAGATATGATAGTCGGATGCTTCTATAGACCACCTGCATCAGCAACCGTAGTAGTTGAGCGCCTCAGAGAGAACCTGCAGAACGTCGTGAAGAAGTTTCGTGATCATACTATTGTAATAGGGGGAGACTTCAATCTACCAGGTATAGAATGGGATAGTCACACAATCAGAACTGGAGCCAGGGACAGAGACTCTTGTGACATTATCCTGACTGCCTTGTCCGAGAATTACTTCGAGCAGATAGTTAGAGAACCAACTCGTGAAGCTAACGTTTCAGACCTCATAGCAACAAATAGACCGGAACTTTTCGACTCCGTGAATGTAGAAGAGGGTATCAGTGATCATAAGTCAGTGGTTGCATCAATGACTACAAGTGTAATAAGAAATGCCAAGAAAGGAAGGAAAATATATTTGCTTAACAAGAGTGATAGGGCACAAATCGCAGAATATCTGAGTGACCACCATCAAACGTTCATTTCTGAGGAAGAGGATGTGGAACAAAAAATGGAAAATATTCAGAAACATCGTCCAGTACGCCTTAGATAAGTTCGTACCGACTAAGGTCCAAAGCGAGGGGAAAGATCCACCGTGGTATAACAATCATGTACGAAAGGTACTACGGAAACAAAGAAAGCTTCATCATAGGTTTAAGAGTAGTCGAATCATAGCTGATAAGGAAAAGCTGAACGAAGAGAAAAAGAGCGTAAAGAGAGCAATGACAGAAGCATTCAACGAATTCGAACATAAAACATTGGCAAACAATCTAAACAAGAACCCTAAAAAGTTTTGGTCATATGTAAAATCGGTAAGCGGATCTAAATCCCCTATTCAGTCACTCGTTGACCACGATGGCACCGAAACAGAGGACGACCGAAGAAAGGCAGAAATACTGAATTCAGTGTTCCGAAACTGTTTCACTGCGGAAAATCGTAACACGGTCCCTGACTTCAGCCGTCGCACGGACGCCAAAATGGAAAATATTGAAATAAACGATATCGGAATTGAAAAACAACTGCTATCACTTAGTAGCGGAAAAGCATCCGGACCAGACGAGATACCCTTAAGATTCTACAGTGATTATGCTAAAGAACTTGCCCCCTTTCTATCAGCAATTTATCGTAGATCGCTGGAAGAACGTAAAGTACCTAGCGACTGGAAGAAAGCGCAGGTCGTTCCCATTTTCAAGAAGGGTCATAAATCAGATGCGAATAATTATAGGCCTATTTCGCTTACGTCAATCTGTTGTAGAATAATGGAACATGTTTTGTGTTCTCGTATTATGACGTTCTTAGATAATACAAATCTCCTTCATCATAACCAACATGGATTCCGCAAACAGAGATCATGTGAAACTCAGCTCGCCCTATTTGCCCAAGAAATTCACAGTGCCGTAGACACTGGCGAGCAGATTGATGCCGTATTCCTGGACTTCAGGAAGGCATTTGATACGGTTCCGCACTTACGTTTAGTGAAAAAAATACGAGCTTACGGAATATCGGACCAGGTTTGTGATTGGATTCAGGATTTCCTAGAAGAAAGAACACAACATGTCATTCTTAACGGTTCAAAATCTGCAGATGTAGAGGTAATTTCGGGAGTACCGCTGGGAAGCGTGATAGGACCTTTATTGTTTACAATATACATAAATGACTTAGTTGACAACATCGGTAGCTCCGTGAGGCTATTTGCAGATGACACGGTTGTCTACAAGAAAGTAGCAACATCAGAAGACTCGTACGTACTCCAGGAGGACCTGCAGAGGATTAATGCATGGTGCGACAGCTGGCAGCTTTCCCTAAACGTAGATAAATGTAATATAATGCGCATACATAGGGGCAGAAATCCATTCCAGTACGATTATGCCATAGGTGGTAAATCATTGGAAGCGGTAACGACCGTAAAATACTTAGGAGTTACTCTCCGGAGCGATCTGAAGTGGAATGATCACATAAAACAAATAGTGGGAAAAGCAGGCGCCAGGTTGAGATTCATAGGAAGAATTCTAAGAAAATGTGACTCATCGACGAAAGAAATAGCTTACAAAACGCTTGTTCGTCCGATTCTTGAGTATTGCTCATCAGTATGGGACCCTTACCAGGTTTGATTAATAGAAGAGATAGACATGATCCAGCGAAAAGCAGCGCGATTCGTCATGGGGACATTTAGTCAGCGCGAGAGCGTTACGGAGATGCTGAACAAGCTCCAGTGGCGGACACTTCAAGAAAGGCGTTACGCAATACGGAGAGGTTTATTATCGAAATTACGAGAGAGCACATTCCGGGAAGAGATGGGCAACATATTACTACCGCCCACATATATCTCGCGTAATGATCACAACGAAAAGATCCGAGAAATTAAAGCAAATACGGAGACTTACAAGCAGTCGTTCTTCCCACGCACAATTCGTGAATGGAACAGGGAAGGGGGGATCAGATAGTGGTACAATAAGTACCCTCCGCCACACACCGTAAGGTGGCTCGCGGAGTATAGATGTAGATGTAGATTCAGGTCCGGACACAGTCTTCATGAGAAATTTTTGGGGGAGAGACTGTGCATAACGTGTCTGGAAAATTATCACTTCGCTTTGTGGTCTCTTGTAATGTGTTGGAGGTACCCGCTCTGATCATGCTTAGGCTCCATAATGAAACGAGTGGAAACTAGTTACACGAGCGCCTTAGCCAAGTTAGGAGAGGGAGTATTATCACTTGTGCGCTCTGCCCCGCCGGCCGGAGTTCCTCTTTTGGAGGGTGGAAACTGAACCATTGCCCGATTGATAGCCGTGCCATGTCTGATGGAACACGATTTTAGTTGCGAATCGCACGTGGCACATTTGCTGCAAGTGGCGGTTAAAACGTTTCCCGAGAGAGGCAGTGAGTGAAACTGTATGGACAGATCAGGTCTAAGGGGCAACACCCTGGCTGTTCGTTCTGCCACACGTGTGAATTCCAAGTTTTCCTGGCTGAGCATCTTATGGACATGAGGGATGTACGCCAAAAATGGGAATGGACACAATACTCCTTTGGCCGAATGTCCTGGTGGTTCCAAACTTTTCCACTGTTTGACGCCACTCAGCGTCTGTGGATGCTCAGTGAGCTACTTTTAGTCCATTGCTTCAATGCCTCGAGACAACACAGCATTCGAAAAGACTGATAACATGGCATTCGTAATCACTGATATTGCTCCCCACTATGAATGTGATAACTTTGACTGGTTAGCTTCCTGCACGTGTTTGTGTCCTGTAGCTTCTATATCGGACTCTGTTCAGCATCCTGTTTTTGTTGTTCCCTGTTCCTGCGTCTGGCCAGGCGATTTGAGAAGCAGGTCGCTAGTATTAAAACATAATAGCTTCAAATTGGTGATTGTCAGAGAGTTGTGGTTTGTGTGTTTTAAATCACTCGGACTTTGAACTGCTTATGGTTATGTACTTTTTACATTCTATGTCTCATAAATCATGACGTTCATAACCTTGTGCACTAAATCGCCAAGTCGCTTTTAGTTATTTGAGACTCGCAAACTAATACTTCTTACGAGGGCGAATTTTGTTACAAGTATTTTGGTAGGTTATACTTCCAACTGAAGCTTGTATTTGATGTATCTGAGTTTCAGCAGCCAACCGTTCGTCTCCTTTCCACCAATGCTTTCTGTTCCACGTGACAATTAAGTATTTGCCGTTTCTGCCTCCTGGCGTGATTTTAGTCAGATTCTCGGCTGGCCAGTGAATTTCTTTACAAGATCGTCTTTTAGCGACTTATCAGAAGTGTTTTGTCTACAGTGCCAGCCAGCGTGTACTCTTATGGCGAACGTTTTTACTCGTTTTACTTAAGTTACGTCTCTGTTCATCAGGTTATCATTGTATGTTTGTGCCCTGGGGCGTATACCCACTGGTTGTTCCGAAAAGTATTAGTGTGGTGAGCAGTGTATGGGGCTTGCCGCAAGTAGTTTCGGGATTGTTTGTCTAGAGCACATTGCCCGTTGTATTTTGGTTTAGTTGTTTCTCTTTCCTTCAAGGAACTCCTTTTAGGTAAACGGGAATTATTTGTTGTATATTATTCACATGTGGCCGTGCGTTAACAGGCGCTTCAGTCTGGAACCGCGTGACCGCTACGGTCGCAGGTTCGAATCCTGCCTCGGGCATGGATGTGTGTGATGTCATTAGGTTAGTTAGGTTTAATTAGTTCTAAGTTCTAGGCGACTGATGACCTCAGAAGTTAAGTCGCATAGTGCTCAGAGCCATTTGAGCCATTAGTCACATATTATAAAAATGTTCATTGCCTACCTGTTTTGAAGACTGTTTTCCTATCAAGTTACACTTGTTATAAAACACTGTTATTTAGGGCCTTCTTAAGTTTTGTATCCAAACGCTTGCCCTTTTAACAAAGGAAAAGAAACTTTGAATAAATTGTTTGATCGATTATTAGTAACCCTTCTTAAATTGTTTTATGTAACTGGATGGTTTTGTCTCTATATATCAATACCCTGTTTACCTAATTAGTAAAGTTCGTTTTCCTGAGGAGTGTTAAGAAAAATCTTATGACGTATGATGTTCAGTTCATAGTTTTTTTCCCGGCCTTTCCATTCCAAGGCAACCTTTCCGCCAGTAGTGCATACCGCTCATTACAAGGAATGTAGCATCAATTAAAACTTACAACAAAAACTAGGATGAAGCTCGCTGATTTGTGCGTGAACGACGGTGACGTACCGTAGAGGCTCCAAGTGCAAGTTGGGTGAATGGCTGCAGCCAGCCATCTGTATTCCGGCAGCAGAGGGCGCTCATAATCCAGATTAGCGGGAGGTATGGCTGAGTGCGTGCGCACCATTTGGTCCGTCAGATCCCGCATAACTGTTATTGGCGTCTAACGGAAACTTGAAATTCTCCTGTTACCAACTGTAGAACGCCGGTGTTGTGCTACCGATACATGAAACCACACAAAGCATCTCACCCGTTAGCCACCTCGACTACGTAGGCGGACGAAACTTCATTCCTTGTATTTCTTCTCCACAGCAGCCACCTCGACATCTGAAACCGGATGGAGCCCATGGGAAGTCAAGGAGTGAGAGCGGTGTTCGTCCACACGTCAAGTGGCGGGTCTCGCAGCCGATGCGGACGTATGTTCTAGAGGCAGGGCGCCACGGGCCTACTCCCACTCCATCAAGTATTAACACGGGTCATGGGGCGCCGAGATCTCATGCAAGATGCAGCGCCCCGCAGTGCCGCTACTGCTGCCAGCCACGCAAGCATCCGGCGATTGGGGAGCCCTCCGTCTCAGCGGCAGTAGACCAGACGCGAAAGCGAATGTCACTGCCGACGCAGCAGCCCGAGTCCGGGAGGTCATCGAGATTCTACCCTCCAGATATGTTGTACTTGCGGCCCCTCCAAAAAAAGAAGAAATGGATGGGCTGTAGTAGAAATAACTTTCTGCATAAACATCAGTTTTAAGAATTTCAGTCTGCATTGCGGTTAAAAATAATTGTCACCAAGCTCGACTGCTTAGTCCAGTCTTATAATTTGGGAATGACTAGGTTAACGAAAAATCACCGTCTATATTACTCACAGCGCTGAAACTATAGCTGTCATATTTTTTACTACCCACTGAGGTGACAAAAGACATGCTATAGTGACATGCATAGATAATGATTGTGGAAGTATCGCACACACAAGGTATAAAATGGCACTGCATTGATGGAGATGTCATTTGTACTCAGGTCATTCATGTAGAAAGGCTTAAAAAGTGATAACAGCTGCACAAAGGCAGTTGACAGTCCTGGAACGCGGAATTGGAGCTACACTATGGGAATTTTCATTTTGGAGATCGTTAAGGAATTCAATATTCTGAAATCCTCAGTGTCAAGAGTGTGCAGAGATTACCAAACTTCAGGCATTAACTCTCACCACGGACAACTCAGTGGACGAGTTTGCGTAGAGTTGTCCTTATTAACAGACAAATAACACTGCGTAAAAATAACTGCAGAAATAAATGTGGGACGTAGATGAACGTATCCGTTAGGTCAGTGCGACGAAATTTGGTGTTAACAGGGAAAGGCAGTAGACTACCATCGCGATTTCCTTTGCTAACAGCACGATTCCGTCTGTAGCGCCTTTGCTGGACTCGGGACCATATCGGTTGGACCCTAGACGCCTGTAAAACCGTGGTATGTGCAGATGAGTCCCTATTTGTATCAGCTGACGGTAGGGTTAGAGTGTGGCGCAGATCCCACGAAGCCTTGGACCCATGTTGTCAACAAGCCACTGTGCAATCTGAGATGGCTCCATAATGGTGTGGGCTGTGCTTACATAGAATGGACTGGGTTTTCAGGTCAAACTGAATCCGTCATTGACTGGAAATGATCATTTTCAGCCATTCAAGGACTTCATGTCCCCAAGCAGTGGTGTAATATTTATGGATGATAATGTGCCATGTCGCCGGAACACAACTGCTCGCGATTGTTTCAGAGAACTTTCTGGACAGCTCGAGATAATGATATGGCCACCCAGATCACCCCACATGAATCGCATCGATCATCTGTGAGACATAACCGAGGGGTCTGTTCTTGCGCAAAACCATGCACCGGCATCACTTTCGCAATTATGGACACCTGTACGGGCAGCATGGCTCAGTATTTCGGACTTCCAATGACTTGTTGACACCATGCCACGTCGAAATGCAGCACTGTGACCGCCGAAAGGAGGTCCGACGCCATATTAGGAGATATCCCATGACTTTTGTCACCTCATTGTTAGTAAAACTAGGACAATGGAATGTAGTCGAAGTTGATGAAACGATATATATCGAAAAACACTTGGAAATCAAGCCCTAGAAGTAGTTGCTATTTAGGCACAAAGTAACTGACGATGGCCGACGTAAGGACATTACAAAATGCATAATAGCAACAGCAAGAAAACTGCTTCAGGGAAAGACAAATTGGCCGATTTTAAATTTAAGTGTTAATAACTGTTTTCTGAATTTACTTCTCTAAAGTGTAGACTAGTACAATAGAGTAATATGGGTAAAAAACATAAGATGAGAATATGTGATACAGAAGGATGCTGAAGGTTAAGTGGGTATAGAGTTTAACTGATCATGTGGCACTGACTCTAAATGGCGAAAAATGAAATTAATGGCACAACTTCACTAAAAGAAGAGTCCGATTGACAAGACACATGAACTCGGTGATGGAGGGAATAAAAATTGGAAATGGAGATCAAGCCTTGACTGTGGTAAGCAGGTTTAAGTGGCTGTAGATTTCAGTGATTTAGCAGAAAAGATGCTTGTACGGTGTAGTCGTGAAATAATAAGGTAGTCAGGAGCTAGATGGTTATAACAGAACATGTCAGACATCACAAAACACCAAAAATAGACAATGTAGAATCAGAAGCATCAACGAACGATGCTTATCTATTCTCTTAAGCATAAGAAAACTACATTACTCTTACAGATGAGAGAAACACTCGTTCATACGAAGACGTATCCTCATTTACTTTGCTTACCGTTACTCAATTAATACGTCGTCTGGTTGCGTCTTTAATGTTGTGACAACTAATTCTGGTATATCAGCAGCGGTGAAAATACGTAGGTGATAGATATACACATTATTGTGTGCTTCATAGATTATGTCGTGATATTTTACTTTGAATGAGAATACGTCTTCATATTAACTAAGGTTTTTTCATCTGTAACAGTTAAGTAGATTTCTTGTTTTCTTTACAAGAAAGAGAAAGAACAAAACAAGCATTTTTCTCTCGTGATTCTGATTGTATATTGTTTATTGTTGGTTTTCTGGTGGTGTTTAGCTTGTTTCGTTATAGCTCTGTAATTGCAAAATGGTTTCCATGCTAACGAGTATGTGTACATATTCTGCTATGTTGTGCTGAATGTGTACAGGTACTTTCCTTAACGCTGATAATTGTATTTTGTAGGTTTCAAAATCATTTATTACTACACTTCACTTCCTCCAAAGTTAGCCGTAGTGGTGTACGCTACACGTATACCCCTTCTAATATGCGAGGGTGTGCAGGTAGCATACTGGAATGCCGAAACCGGTAGTCAAAATAAAGTAAAATAGGTTCTTAAATAAGTACGGCTGTTTTCCGATCGCCCTTGATAAATACGTAACATTCGTCAGCCATCAGTACAATCTCTAGGCCTTACAAGCACAATTATTAAGCTACTTGGAACACATGGAAGAAACATAGGCACAAACTCAGAACGAGTGAATATTCCCTGCTTTAATGTAAACACGTTGAGAATTCCACAGATGAACAAATGTCAGTATTTAAACTTACGCAACTACCGTGCTGATTAAAGAACCGACTGAAAATATCCATTTAAACGTACCAACGACTCCAACTAGTGTCTCACACAATTAGGTAATTACTTAACCCCTGCGACAATCTGTCACCAAACTTAAACACATTCAGCACATTTTAATTGCGACACAAATATCAGAACAAATTTTATCACAGCCCGGATACCTACACTCACCTCGTTTCTGGAATCTCTTCCCTTTTGTTTTTGTAAAGGAGCGTCACTGTGGGAGA
This sequence comes from Schistocerca serialis cubense, assembly GCF_023864345.2. Taxonomy (NCBI): domain Eukaryota; kingdom Metazoa; phylum Arthropoda; class Insecta; order Orthoptera; family Acrididae; genus Schistocerca; species Schistocerca serialis. The sequence goes on from NC_064645.1 coordinate 447,467,906, forward strand.
CATCCAGAGTGCGATAAGGCTGGCAAGTTTCCTAATAATAATAACAGTTTCATAAGGAAATTTATCAGAGCTCATCATTAAGCAAAGGAATTCTCCGCCACAGGATGTTCACTATCGAGATGAGAAGTCGCCATCGCACTGCCGCTCCTCAAAAGTCATATCTCCTGTCAAGGCGTGCAGTAGAAGTACCCGTCCTCTATGCCGTAGGCCAGCGAAACCCCTTGCTGTGACGCGTTCAAACACCACCACAATACAGGTGTGTTCCATCCGTTCGCCAGTCAAGTCCGTAGCAATTGCACAACGAGCAGTAGCAGCGCATCAGAGCTCAAGCCATCTCAACGAACGTCATCACGTCTTGTTTACCTCTACTGGTCTTCATGTTGGCATGGAGAGTTTCTTCAAACTAGACTTTTGAGTAAAGAACAGAACAACAACAACCACTGGTATCATGTGAGGCATAGTACTACTTTCAGTGACTTGTGGAAGAAGCGTGAAATTCTTACTACCATCCTGATGGGCAACGGCCAGATGAGCTCGCGAGTGGTGGTGACCCGCAGATTGGTATCATACGAGACTGAAATTGTCTCGTGTGTTCTGGGGACAGGAATAGATAGATACATCAGCAACGTATCACTGCTCAGAGCTAAGGAGCTGCTTTAAAGTTTTTTTTTGTAGACATCAACCCAACAATTTTTCGAATTGGACTACATTGGCGGAGTCTGTAGGAGTAACTTCCGATAAAGTCATTCGTTTGCACGTCCATCTGACTCACTGTTTATATTATTTTAAGAGTACCGTTTTTCTTCTGTAATTGTCTAACAGCAAACATTATGAGCCCACAAGTGATTAGCCACTTTAGAGGGCTGTTATCTTATCCCCTATTTGTACGATCGGGGATTGTTTAAATCAAAGAAAACGTTTAACGATTTCAGTTTTTAAAAGCTGTTGTTGTACGGAACACAAAACTTTTAAGTTAAGCTGAAGGTAATTTGAGTTTACTTCCGTTTTCAAACCTGGCAGGCATTGTCTCCTGTGACGTTATACAAAATGCCTTGATGATGATATCACTTCTAAAGTTCTGTTAATCTTTTATGAACAGCAGTGTAGAGGGTAATTCACAAATACGTCTGTTCTTTCAGATGATGGCAACACAAAAGCTACAGGACACACAGAAAAAGTCAGAATCAGTAGTATAACATCTCTGCAAGCTTCTATACCTAATACGCGACGTGGTGTAGGTGCACTAGAGGGCTGATGTAGCTGAACATGTAGACAAATAATCATTGTACATTGTGCCACCGTATTAGTCTCTGCCTCCACATAGGCAACCAAATATAGTGATTTCCAAAGCAGACAGCTGTCACGCCTCCGCGGGTAATTTGTTTAAGAGAGTTTGACAATTCCACATTATAATTAACGTTTACAACGCCACAAACGGTGACCAAATTGGGTACCTATAATGTCAGTTCAGCATTTGTGGAGCTGCTCTCTCCACTGATGGACGTCTATTTTACGTACGTCTTGTCACTTTCGCACAGTTATTATCGGAATAACGGAAGGTATTTATGAATGATACTGTATTCCACGCAAAAAATTGAACGGAATACTGCCTTTTCCAAGACAGCCGTTTTACTTTTGTTATAACTCTGACATTTTCCAGTATTTTACATGCTACCTTCAGTGAGCATCTTATTTTTTTTCTTTCTGAAAAATTGTTATATATTAACTTCTCAAGTGTGTTCAAAATGGTTCAAATGGCTCTGAGCACTATGGGGCTCAACTGCTGTGGTCATTAGTCCCCTAGAACTTAGAACTACTTAAACCTAACTAACCTAAGGACATCACACTCACCCATGCCCGAGGCAGGATTCGAACCTGCGACCGTAGCAGCAGCGCGGCTCCGGACTGGAGCGCCTAGAACCGCACGGCCACCGCGGCCGGCCCTCAAGTATGTATAACGAATTTTCGATCAGCATTATTTACATTTTGAAAAGGAGAGTCTGTTACAGAACGAAAAGTTTTCATTAATTCAGATACTGTGTGTTGGTAACACATACGTTATCTCACTGAGTTGAGTTTTATATTATATTGTTCATTTATCGTGTTCTTAGGTTTTAGTTTAAGATACTAAATTATTAAATAACACATATATATTTTTGCTCATACAGCTCACATGTCTGTTAGCTGGGGATGCTGGTACCTTCATGTTTAGAATACATTCTGCATCTTGCATCTGCAAACAACGAAACGTTTTCCATTATTCTTGTAATATTTTATTTAAGACTGAGATTTGCTATATGCCATATTACTTAGTGTGTTATTCAATTTTTTTTTCATGCAGTGGCCATAGAAAAATTCATAAAACAGTAGTTGATTTCCCTTTACTGGAACACTGAGTCAATATCCCTGCACTAAACAACGAGATTTTAAGATTGGGAAAACATAAGGAAAATCCGCTACAAGTTCTGTGTACATGATTTTGCTGTACATGCATTCTATTGTGACTGTACGCTGCAGAATAACACAGATACTTATTATTAAAGTATGTTATTACTTATTTCATCAATTTCAACCTTGCTGCCTTACACAAGCATTTATACTATGATACTTATTACTTAAAATATATACTTTAGCAGCCTTTTTAAATATCTGAATATTATTAAATAATATTTGGAAAGTTTAATCTAAAACTTTTTCCCTGTTATGAAGTGGGATTTTGTGTTTTTTCTCAGTCTTTTATTGATAAAACAAATTTAAGTATGAGACTTGTTCTAAGATTGTGGAAGCTGCCGATTTTCTGCTTAATGTACATTACAAATTTGTATATGTGGCCACACGTTGCTGATAGAATTACCATTTCTTCAAATAAATCTTCACATTAAGCTTTCTTACAGCTTGTAATTCTTAAAATCTTTATTTAGAAATTGGAAATATTGTCCATTGTTTGGGAATACGTCGTTTGAAAGGATGTTTTAGCTAAAGATCATATTCATCTGGGTCTATATCATATTATTTAACTCCTTAAATATGTAATCAAGTAATTACAGACACAACGATTTCTTGTGGAGTGCGCCACAGGCATCCATCCGACAGTCCTCGATCAGTTTTTTCATGATTTTCCTATATTACATTCACAAATCTTCAAAGAGGTGTGTCCGCTTTGGGATCCTTACTTTACGTTAATAAACTCGAAAATGGCGAGAGTTAACTCAGGTCATCCTTTCTGCACTTTGAGTATGATTTTGAAACACCACTTTAAACTCTTTTCGGTTATAAATTTACTACCGACGTTAGCAAATTAAGCTTTGATTTAAGGATGTCCAGACCAATATAAGCCATCATCATCACTAATGTGTGTCCAGTATGCTAACCAACGCACCTACTCAGGCACCAATATCATCATCCGAGGGATCTGAAATGGAGAAATATTTGAGTAGGAGAAGGATGAATAAGCCTAATATTCAGTAACTCATAAGTTATCATAATCATGGAAAAAATGTCTTGTGTATCTCTATGGTGAACTTACTTTTTTTTTCTCATTCAAGATCATTTTAGCAGTTTTATAAATACAAGACGGTAAAAATAAAGTATGAAAATACAATCACACAGATACGGAATGCTACTAAATAGTGTCTGTCTGAACAAATGCTAAAATCGAAGACAGTATTCAGTTCACAAACTTTCTTAAGCCATCAGGTTTTAGAGCCGGCCGCGGTGGTCTAGCGGTTCTGGCGCTGCAGTCCGGAACCGCAGGACTGCTACGGTCGCAGGTTCGAATCCTGCCTCGGGCATGGGTGTGTGTGATGTCCTTAGCTTAGTTAGGTTTAAGTAGTTCTAAGTTCTAGGGGACATATGACCTAAGATGTTGAGTCCCATAGTGCTCAGAGCCATCAAATTTTAGAATGTAATATAGTCATCAGTAAAGCGGAGGAGAAACATCTGAGGGCTGGGACTTAACATCTGAGGTCATCAGTCCCCTAGAACTTAGAACTCCTTAAACCTAACTAACCTACGGACGGCACACACATCCATGCTCGAGGCAGGATTAGAACCTGCGACCGTTGCAGTAGCTCGGTTCCGGACTGAAGCGCCTAGAACCACTCGGCCACAACGGCCGGCCGATCTTCATGTTCACACACGATCTGACCGCATGTTATTTTTGGCTTTGGGGGTTCATAACGAATACGTGTATTTGTCTCCGCTATCCGATTTCAGAAACAGCAATGTTGCAACAATTAATTACACATAGTGATCAAGGTTTTGGAAAAACTCGCCTATCGACTCTATGTGTGACGATGGTGCTCACATTGAATACTTTTAAGAAAACTATTATAGTTAATCTTTCATTTGATGTATTATTTATAACTGTAAGTTAAATGTAATAGTAAATGCAATTTTAATGGGGAGGGATCACGTCGTATGAAGGATGTGAAAGTGCTTCACAGCAAAACTTCTGCAGTGCCCTCGAAACAACCTTGGCAACATGTGGGAGTGCATCATCATGTCATCATGCAACAGAATAATGCCTTCCATCAACATTCCAGGGTGTCTGGACTTGACGGCGCACTTTAATTTTGTTCAAACTGTCCACGCATCATGATGCGGTATTTATGGCGTCCTGTTCCAGAAAGACAATGAGCAGCCGCCCCTTTCAGTCAAAGAAAACGTCATTATTTCTTCCCCGCAGCTGGGGTGCTCAGCTCTGGAATTCTTTCGGTGCGATGAATCCATGTGCGTCCATTGTTGCCTCTGATGCTTTTTATGGCTCAGAATGAGGACACCACGCTTCATATCCCGCGACAGTACAAGACAGAAACGGTGTTCTGCATCGTGATACCGTTCCAGAGACTGCAGTTACGTCGACATTTTGTTCAAGTTCTGCTCCTCCGTTACTCCGTCAGAACGTAAAGAAACCACTGCGCAGATAATTTACGGAACTTGATACCGACCTTACCCCATGCACTTAAACCACGTGAGTCTGAAAGAGACACCTACACGCACATGCAGGGGAAAAGGTTCCCCAGAACACACTGTCTTCTTCTGCGCTCAATACGCGAACAATAGACATACACTGCACCAAAATATCCATAAATACACGGCAATAAGAGACCAAGAAAAACGGGTACAATTAAATGCATTAACAAACAACATTTCAAAAACAACACGTGAAGTTTACCTGCCGACACGACATGCATTATCCAACGTAATAGTAAGTGGACAGCAACACTCACAGTGGCAGCAAAAACAGTGACACTTAAGAGCATGAGGAGGAGGGGGAGGAGCAGGAGGAGGAGGAGGAGGATGATGATGAGATATGAGTTAAATAGAATTATGAGTCAGCTGCAATGACAAATTGTACATTTCGGTCTAACAGTAGTTTAGAATAGCAGATACTAGAATAAAAATACTGTGCTGATAGTCTAGCCAAGAAAGCCCCCAATGCTGTACGTGGAGAATACCTAATATTAATGCACAGAATTAGCAATAACATTTCTATATTAGTAACCACAAACTATATTTTGTGACTAGCGGTTAACAGCTCGAAGAAATGCTTCTGAAGCATTCATCACCAGACAATCGGTGTTGGCACTAACAAATATCTCCTCCATTCCTCCGTCCCATCATCAATTTACGTTCTTCTTAAAACAACTTAATTTTATATATTATTTTATTTATTTCTTTTATTTTATTCCGTTTCAAATGTTGCAGGTCAAAAAATAACAAAGACTACCAAATATATGACAAACTAAAGCCGTAATGTGTACGACCTGTTTTAAAATAACAGGTGGCACGTCTATAAATTTGAAATAAATAAATAAATTTCCCAGTGTCAATAGCGAAATCGGATGCATATACCAGCGGCTGACCTTCAATCGCCAGCAAGTGTGACCGAGCGGTTCTAGGCGCTTCTGTCTGGAACCGCGCGACCGCTACGGTCGCAGGTTCGAATCCTGCGTCGGGCATGTATGGGTGTGACGTCCTTAGGTTAGTTAGGTTTAAGTAGTTCTAAGTTCTAGGTGACTGATGACCTCAGATGTTAAGTTCCATAGCGCTCAGAGCCATTTTGACCTTCAATCGAGCACGTCTAAAGTGCGCGTCATTTACGACGGCGCGGCGGCCGAGTTTAGGTTCGTTCTGCGCATCTGACGTCACGAAACACAGTCAGCCAATGAACAGAGAACGACGTTGCCAGAGCTCGACTGCAGTGTAGAGCACGGACGAGTGTCTTCAGTTTTAGAAACGTTCAGTCATAAATAAAGTAATTGAACAAAAGAAATGTCTTGATAGCAGGCTTTCTATGAAAGAAAGTTTGGAAAAAGCATTCTTTATACCAACTGTTTCATATTCTATTAATTAATGAAACCAAACAAGCAATAATCCTCCTAATTCAGGCGATAGCAAGGAAATTTATTCACACTAACTGCTTTCTCGCAATAAAGAACAGCAGTAATTGTTTATTTTCTATTGTACTTCGACGAAACGTGAGTAATTCATAGTGATACCAACAGCGTTTGTCGGTATTTTGCTTGCTGCTTTAAATTACTGCAAGAATTTTCTTGTACGACGTGTTGTGTTAGCGTAACGATTAAGCTGTTTGGCTACTAACCTAAAGATTCCAATTTCAACTCTCGTTCGGTGCCTAATATTTTCTTTATTTAAAAACAATATCGAAGTGTCTTACTTCAAAATTTTATTCGTTTGACTGTAATTTTTGAAATTTCTGGTGGCTACTGAAATCGACCATACAGAAAGCATACGCTGTGGACTTTTACCTCTGCAAACTCTTCAAAATTTCGTGCACTGGTTTACTACATTTAATGCTGCACAATAACTGCGTTGAACATCGAAACAAAATTAAGTCATTTATGGGGGGGTGAAGGTATCGGTCAAGAAGATGTGTGAAAAATCAAATTTTTGGGCCAAATAGTTTTTGTAAAATCGAATGATAAGTGTATCAAAGCAGTCGGAACACCATGTGTCTGCATAGGCGAGCAGTGGAGTGATGACAAAATCGCGCACAGCGCGGAATGCGGGAAACATGTCTCTGAAGCAGCGAAACGGTTAATGCGGCCGTGGTGGCTTTACTTCATAAACTGCGCGCTGCACCCTAAACGTAGTTTGCAAACTATACTATACTATGGCGCTGCTTCTCTTGGAGCGTGCATCTGGCAACGCAGCAATCAGCCGCGTCTGGGCGGGCATGCGCGAGCCGCCAAGATAGAAGAAGTGAACTATAACAGAGAAATAGTACAACGAGTAACGTACGCATTGTTCCTTCCTGAATCCGAATAGAGGGCACTTGTATACACACACACCTACCAGCGTTATCAACTTCGGGGCCAAGCTCGTTATGTAGTCCATCTCGTTTTCAGTTGATGTAAAATCTTTTCTTCTGTAAATTAATGTTCTCACAGTTCCATTAATGAATGAGTTATGTATTTAATTGCACCACAACAAATGTTATTGTTTCTTTTGAAAGCACACCTGCATGAGTATGCTATTTTGTTCTAGCAGGATTAATGTTCTCCTCTCATACCTTCTTCACCCTAATCTTCAACTTAAGAGAATAATACCAGCAGACCAAACTAGGAGCCTGTATATCGTCTGCCGACTCGATCCTCCCACCTCCTGGTGTCCTCTATCCTCCCTACCACCAGTCCATTGCCTCGCCTTTACCGTTGTGTCCCACCCATTCACCATCCCACACCTCGCACCTCTTATCCCAACGCAACTTCCAGCACCTATCCCCTCCCAGATGATGAACTTCGCCATGATATCTACCCCTCCTACCAACTCTAGCCCCACCTTCTCCCTCCCAATCCTCAGGGCTCCCTCTCCCCTCCTGTTCCCTTTCCCAGAATGGTTTTCCTTCCTCCTACACTCCAATCCCTTTCCCCTGCTACCTTTCTGTGTCTCTGCAATCCCTCGTTACTTACCTTCCCTCTTCATCTCCCACCCAGCCCATATCCTGCCTCTTGGTGTGCCCCCTGATCCCTCTTTCTGCTCTTCCCCCCACTCCCTCCAACCCCCATCCCACATTGCATCTTCCTCTCCCCCTCTTTTTCCTCCTCTCAGGCCCCCTTTCTCTCTGCAGGTCCCTCCCGACAAGTTTTATTCTTTGTGAGTGCTCCTTTGCTTCCAGTGCTTTTTGAGTGTCTCTTGTTCTGCGTGTTTCTATACTGCGGCCAACTATTAAACTGTGCATGTGACTCAAATCTATTTTAAGTGCTCCACGACTCGCCAACTGTGTTCTTTTTCAACTTTGAGTCGACTGTTTTTTTTAACTGTCCCACATTGAACGTCCCCATGTTACTGTACATTTTTATATTACTGTATATTATTATGTTTTCATGACCCCTTTTTCCACCTTTATGTGTAGTTTCCTCCTTTTATTTTAATGTAAAGTCACTTGGCTGAAGAGCGGCGGATTGTGCTGCTGCCAGCCCTCCTCTGCCCATATGCGGCAGGAGAATGAAATAACAATCAAGAAATAATCCCAGGAATGTTAGAGTTCAAAACGGGACTACTGCTTCATTTTGAATCTGCTTTTAACCATACCTTTAACCCCTCACTCCACTCCATCTTCTCCATGCCCCCCTAACTGTCCTTCAGTTTCTCCATTTTTTTTCTGCAGACATGCATAAGACGTGATTACGTATCACCATTTGTAGGTGTAAAACTGCAGGATGAGTGAGCTCACTATTGAATTTCCTTGGCCATTGTCTTAACACACATATCACTCACCATCATAAAGTGGGACTTATTCATGTCAGTATTAATAACTTTTCTAATTACAATCCATACAATTTCCAGGGCCAGCCGGAGTGGCCGAGCGGTTCTAGGCGCTACAGTCTGGAACCGCGCGACCGCTACGGTCGCAGGTTCGAATTCTGCCTCGGGCATGGATGTATGTGATGTCCTTAGGTTAGTTAGGTTTAAGTAGTTCTAAGTTCTAGGGGACTGATGACCTCAGAAGTTAAGTCCCATGGTGCTCAGAGCCATTTGCACCATACAATTTCCAGGAAATTAATCAGACATGTAACAGATCATTTTTAAGGAAATTTGATAGGCAAAAAAAATTATTACACAGAGTGTACAAATCACAAGTAAAGCAGTTATCGTAATTCACTGTATGATTTCACAATATAATCTGATCTATCTGGATATCATCTCAGCAGTGGTATCTGTCTCGATAAGGAATATGGTAAATTGATTAGACAGGGAAAGGAGGGTATGTGCGGAAGCTTGACCGTTGCGGAAAGGAAATTACGACTGTGCTTGCAAGGAAGTAGGCGCAATAAGCATGCAGACTACGTCGATCGCAGAAATCGCTACACGGCGGTTAAAACAACAAAGTGGCCTGCCATCCGCGTTTCTACGTAACTTTAGAGAAAAAGATTTTCCTCACGATTCTCGATTATTTGTTCTTTCACATACAAAGACATTTAGCATTAAATTCCACTATAACAACGGATTAGCCATTACCAAGTGATCTCAAGATCGTGCACAAAGCAACAAGATTCTATCTTCGGAAAAGTTACTGGCTCGGAGGTAATCATTTAGCATACGAATTAAATAACCTGAGTAGCGCGGGGGGGGGGGGGGGGGGGGGGGGCGGGGGGTCCATTAGAGACGAAACTGCGAAACTGATCAAAATGAGTTCGAAAGCTGTCACTTAGCGTGGGTACCCAGTGCCCAGTGGGTCCCCATGTATGAAGTATGAACAACGGACAAAGCACGATCACAAAGTCCAAAGTCGCTCAAAAAATTTGAATTTCACATGGAGTAAGTAGAAGTATACGCAAAGAATTTACACAGGAACAAGAAAGTTCTGAAGCCTTCAAGTTTATTCATTTCCTAACTCAAACACATCGCGATTTAACCTAATGTCGAGTGCACTGGGAACGCATGTGCTCACGACCAACGGCTGGAACACTTACTCATCATGATGTAAGCTTCTGTCCCTTCTTCAGACCGGAAGCCGCATATTTTAGGAGAGGGTGGACTGGGCAGAAAAGCCGCAAGAGCTAGTTTCTGTTTTAGCGAGAGACTCGGACGAGGCGGAATGATCTGAGATTCTCACAAGAGGCATTAGGGAAGCCTCTTTGCGACTCCATAAATACGCGAAAAGCGAAATTCTGAAGGTTGGTACTGCTGAGCCGTGGCAGGACTGGCGGCAGTAGTATCTCTCGCGTAAGTACGATCGATTTCCTAGTGCTGAGGTTTGTCTTTGGGCTTGGGCCGACTCGAGATATAAGGGAGTGCCGACCGCGAGTAGGGAGTGAGGACACAACGCTGAGAGAACGGAAGGTGGCGGTGAACGTGTCGGCGATTGGCTGGCGGGCAGAAGCGAAAACGGCGTGCCTGCAGCCGGGCGGCGGTTGTTACGTGGCTGTACTGGAGGCGGCGGGAACTGGCCGGCGCTGTGCATTCTCCGGCAGCCTCGTGAGCTGCGGATGTGCTCGCTTCCTTGGAGGGACACGCTGTTATGGTCTCGCGAAATGATGGTCTGACATCTTCGCAAAATCGCCCCAGCATCAAGACACCCGGTTATGTACGCTAATTACTATGAGCGCTTAGTTAACTGAGATTGTGATCGCTCTTGGTACAGTAAGACGTTGCACGACGCGTGATGTTATGCTTGTTCCGTTTCATTTGAGGCCTGCTACTAAGCGTCTGCTCTGCTTCTGCATAATATTGATGTATTTTCAGATATGTGTCATTAAGTTCTAGTGAGTGTCAGTTCTCGTGAGCCAGTTCTTTTCCCACTCTTAGAGTTTGTTTATCAAGTACTGTTTCAGTTAAAGGAAGCACTTCCTAGTCAAATTAGATGTTGTTTAGCCATGATTTTCTAGAATTCATTTACTGGTCAATCTTAAATGTTAAGGTTAAGGTTAAGAAAGGTTTTTCTGCCTTCTGTTGTCGGGTGTGGCCTGTGATTCAGTGAGCTGAGGCAGCGCGCAATTGAAGCGCAGGGCTCCCCTTTACATTACAAGTTTGGCTTACGGGCGGTGGACTTCGCCTGAGCTCGTGTGTTCCTCTTCGGTAGCGTTTGCTTGGTTCACAGTTAGGTGGCCTACTCGACGTGGGGTTACAAACGGAGCCACGTTTCTGTTCGAAGTTAAGTATTACTTCTCTCAAGTCGGTACCACCGTTCGTGGTTAAACTTCTGCCTTACAAGCTTGGACCTTGTTTCTGTTGTAACACATTTATCATTGTACAAAGGTGTAACTTTCTATGCCCTAAAAGTCCATCTTACAAGTCAATGGGCATTTGAATAATTTTGGGGCCGCTCTGTAAGATTGACCAAGTTATAAATACGTTTTAAGTATTCGTGTTAAAGTGGAGGCTGTGTGTCAAATGTTATTTTACATGTAATGTAAGGTTTTAATTGAAAGAGTCTTTGTGCGGTTGGTACCAGCGGAGTTTCGAGCCCTCCCTCGGGCATGGGAGTATGTGTTTTTCCTTAGGATAATTTAGATTAAGTAGTGTGTAAGCTTAGGGACTGATGACCTTAGCAGTTAAGTCCCATAAGATTTCACACACATTTGAACATTTTTGAAAGGGTCTTAAATAATTTGCCTCAACTAGAATTGTTTGTTAAATTTATTGTTAAATTCAGCGTCAGTGGCTTCTGTAAATTTTGGGTCGAAAACCGAGGGTTACGTGTAATGTTAATTGAAAAAGTCTTAAATAAGTCTTAACTAGAGTAGTTTTTTTAAGTTATTTATTAACTTTCTCATGATTTATGTAATGAATGACTCTTAAATAATCTTGCCCGAGTGGCGCTTATCAAATTTTAAGTGAGTTTTTTTGGTTAATTAATAAACCCATTGGAATTGAAATATTCACTTTATTGGGTCAGTTCTTCCACGCTCATTAAATTTAAAGGTTAATCGCATCAGCTGTAAAGTACAACCGTTCCACTGCTGCTTGGGAGAATAAGTGTAGGGACTTCTTTGGCCTCTGCAGAGCATTCAAACCCCTCACCCAGATTCAACAGTCAAGGCGAAAAAATGAAAACATTGTGGTTCAAATGGCTCTGAGCACTATGGGACTTAACATCTGAGGTCATCAGTCCCCTAGAACAGAACTACTTAAATCTAGCTAACCTAAGGACATTACACACACCCATACCCGAGGCAGGATTCGAACCTGCGACCGTATCGGTCGCGCTGTTCCAGACTATAGCGCCTAGAACCACTCGGCCACACCGGCAGGCGAAAACATTATGACTACGTGAGAGAGACTGCTTCATTCTCAGAAAAAAATAAAACGATATGCCTTGATCCCATCCTACGTCAAGCATCAGTGTGGTTTTTACATAGCAAATTAAGAGCAACACGATAATTCCATCGCAAGATTCAAAATAAGTTGCGAAAGCAGTGCTAGATAAGCAGACGTGTTTCAATCATTAGATCATTCCTTCGGGAAACATAAAATGGCCGCAGATTTAATACCTCTCCGCTTTCATCATTGGGAAATTTTGAATAATAGGCCTGCAACGGAAATCAGATGTCTCCTGAAGACACAAAATTGCGCATGAAGCTGGCCGTTTTTGTGACATCTCGAGATCAAATTTAGTGTGTAGTAATATCTGCCTGAAATAGTTTTACACTGCACATAAGAGTTAAAAAGTGACCTTTCCTAAAAGGCGTAAGCATCCGCCACTGCGACAAAAAAGTTTGAAATTTGGCTCAAAGGTGCCTAAAAACACTATTCTGTAATGGTGCGAAGGCGCCATCCATAGGCCTGACGTCGCTTCAGACAGCAAGGTGGGCCATAGCTCAAGTGAGGTGAAGGTTGGGCGAATAATGCCACATTGGCACCAAATTTCACCATAGCTGTGCCCAACACCACTGTCAATGCGACGCACATTGGGAAAGCTGTCTACCACATAGATCACAGACCCCCTCCCCCACCCCCCACGCCCCCCTCCCCTTGCCCATATCTTATCCCTTCTCTTGACGTCTCTACAGTGGAAGTCACAACCGCGTCCTCTAGTGTTGAAATTGAGATTTTCCCATGAGTGGCCGAGGAAAATATATCAAATACACAGCCACATCCCTCGGACACTCCTAAAATGACGGCTGCCGCAAGCGGGTGTTTCTGAAGCAGTGTAGCGATATTCAGCTATTAGAAGGGGTAGCCCGCCCTGAAGCACCTAGCAATAAGTGTAGGGTTGTCTCTGAACAGGTACATATTTTAAGCACTCAACAAGGGAGCAAGGCTGATTCCGATTATGATGCGTAACTGCATGGCCCTAGGAAAAACGTTTAAAGAAGTAGAGGAAAAGTTGACTTCTGCAGTAGATACGCTTGGCTCCTACTACAAAGCCGATCACCTAAAGCCAAATCCCAACAAAACTCAGGTATGCGCATTTCACTTGAAGAATAGAGAAGCCCAGCGGGACCTGGACGTTACATGGCAAGGCAAACGACTGGAGCATTGTCCAACACCCATGTATCTAGGTGTTACCCTTGATCGACCTCTGTCCTTCAAGAAACATTGCCATAACACCAGGCTGGAAGTTAGTTCACGGAATAACATCTTGAGGAAGCTCACATCCACCGCCTGAGGAGCAAGTCCTCCCGGCCTGAGAATTTCGGCTCTTGTGTGTGTCCGCTGCAGAGTATGCTTCACCTGTGTGGAGTACATCCACTCACACTGAACAAGTTGATATTGCAGTCAATGAGACAGTCCGAATCTTGTCAGGATGTATGAAGGCAACTCCAGTCGATAAAATCCTAGCGATTGTTGTAATAGCTCCCCCCCCCCCCCCTATTAGAAACGCTGTTTCTGCTGATGTAGAGAGGGCTAAGCAGTCGACAGTCGATCCCCGACATACACTGCATGATCATCAGGCTGTAGTCTGTCGACTGAAGTCGAGAGAGAGCTTCATCGCCAGGGCTCATCTACTAGAGGGAACACCAGAGTCTAACCGCATGACCGCTACCACCTGATATCTCTGTAAAGGAAGAGACAGCTCCAGGAAATAGCTTTCTCTACCCTATTTTGAGATCGCTCAATCGTCTTAGGGTGGGCGTTCCTCTTTTCAAGACCAATAAACGAAAATTGGGCATTCTTCCAGCTGATGGAGATCCATCCTGCGAGTTCGGAACAACACATGACCCAGCCCACCTGCTAATTTGTCCTCAACTTGAACAACCCTGCACAACAGTGGACCTGATCGAGGGAAACAACAAGGCCATCGGAGTTCCTTCTGGAAACGCTGACCGGACACGGAAATGAATGATGCCTCTAGAGCGGCCCTTTGTTATTTTAGTGACGCATGTGTCTGTGTCGCACTCCCTTAGGAACACACCACGGGGGTGGGGTGGGGGGGGGCTGAAGGGGGATAGGCTGAAAAGGCATAATCACCCTTTGCTGCTTCGGATCACGCTCAGATTTAGCCGAATCATTGTAAACGGTCCATAGTGGTTTAATCTTGTATTCCAGACCAAAAGTTACTGTCGCAATAAAGTCCACAGCGAAAAGATTATATTCAATTGTTTTGTAGCGCCGCAATGTCCTTAGAGAAGGTTAGAATCGTCCAGGGGCCGTCGGCAGTTTCATCATCCTGTTGCACGTAGCGCTGCAACTTGCTGTTTCCGACCGCGAAATGTGTGTAAATGAACGCCCTAAGGGAAGGGCCCATGACCTCTTATACTTCTTTCTGAGGCCTCTTCGTATCAACTCTGAGCGGCCGTTTGCCTGATACGTTTTCCCCGGTTATCCATAAGGAAACGGCGTGATTTCAACACTGGGTGTCGCGGTTGTAACCTCCGTCACACAGGCGTCAAGACAAGGGGTGATACGTCCCTAAGTGTGAATGCGACAACCATCCCGAAGAGTGACGCGTTCACTGTGGCGCTGGGCAGACTGGTGGTGAAATCCGGTGCCAATGCGACCACATTTACCCATTTACATTTCACTTTAACTTTTGGTCTCTAGCCATATTTTTCCATGGTTCGACAATTTGCTACGTGACGCGTCGGCGAACACGAGGGTGACATTGTACAGCCATCAACCTTTTGAACCGTGACAGGGGAAAGTTGTATGCACCATTGAGCCGAACTTCAAATTTCTGGACAGTACTGGGGGAAATAACGGAACTTCCTGTGGTGTCACCGCCAGACACCACACTTGCTAGGTGATAGCTTTTAAATCGGCCGCGGTCCGGTAGTATACGTCGGACCCGCGTGTCGCCACTGTTAGTGATAGCAGACCGAGCGCCACCACACGGCAGGTCTAGAGAGACATACTAGCACTCGCCCCAGTTGTACAGCCGACTTTGCTAGCGACGCCACACTGACAAATACGCTCTCATTTGCCGAGACAATAGTTAGCATAGCCTTCAGCTAAGTCAATTGCTACGACCTAGCAAGGCGCCATCACCAAGTTATATTGAGATGATAATACTGTATCAACAAGACCAATGTTCTACAATTATGGATTAAAGTTAAGTATTCCAGAAGCTACGTACCTTTCTTTATAGCATTCATTATGTATCCTGTTTCAGACCTCACGCCAGCCTGCGTGAGTTTAAGCGCGTGCCTTTCGGCTTCCTCTCATTGTGTCTAGGCTGTCTGGTCTAGACACAACACTTCCTATGTTGAATCCCTTCGCTGCTAGCTCTTTCACACAGTGTATATCTTGTATAAACGAAGTTCAAAATTTGGAGCGTTTCGCATGACAATCGTAACAGTGAACGGAGAAAAGAATTATTGTCTCTATGCATCTCTAAGCACCCTGAAGTCTCTTATCTCATTAACATGATCCATCTGCGAGATAAGATATGGTGGCAGCTCAATGGTCTTCCCGTTACAGGCTAGAGGTTCTCTGTGTTTCGGTTCAGAAAGAACTACATTGTCTTTTTTGCAAATACTTCCTTTTAATTAACTTTTCATAACTGGGATTCACATTCATGTAATTTATTTATTTTTATTTATTTTATTTATTTATTGAGGGGCATCATGTTTACGCCAGTGACTGTTAAACTTGTTATTTCCAGTACTGCAATTTCGGCCTTAGGCCACTATCAATTGCAGTGGCTTTAAGCGATTGTAACTTTATACACGCTGACACATTTATATGTCCTTTTCATTTCCTGTTATATAGATTCGTGTATGTGTCAGCGTGTATAAAGTTGACATGGCTTAGCCAAATCATCTGCACTTGTTAATGGCCTAAGGCCGCAATTGCGATAGTGAAAATAAAAAATGTAAGTCACTGGCGTAAACATGACGTCTTTAAAAAAACTTTCTTTTCAATTCGCCAAGCAAGTTTTCTTCAAACTCATTTGGGCTATACTGACTGACAATGGGCATTGAACCGCGTTTCTAAATTCGATTGATTTATGTGTCTATGACCACTTGATCAGGAGTTCACCGCTTGAACATTACTCGCGGTTTGGTCTCCCTACCGTCACGTATATTATTATCAGCACAGACACACTAGTCAAGAACCTTCCAACGCATCTAAATCTTGCATTCGCATCCCTAACAGTGATAATATCCCTTCGGACAGTTACACGCTGCTTCTAAATATTACTCCTGAATATTTCAACGATGTGATGGGCTCCAGGTATTCACCATTACTCTTGTAGTTGAAGAAATTTGAGTTACCACCAGAAATTGCTTTTAAAGTGTAATGTATTATTGGTGACTGGCTGCGGTAGCAAGTACATTATTCAAGTTAACGCGTAAAACATTATGTCCAGGTCAACAGTTGTCTTGGTCAAGAAAATGAACATTAAAACATTCCTTGGCTAAGAAAACTGTTAACCAGGTTACGGCGTTTACTTTTAACCTACCATACCAAGATGTTTCTGTTGTAGTGTACCGTGGTGAACAAAAAAAGAGGAAATACCAAAAACACAACACATAGCCATGCTCAGTACGGCGTAGGATAATCGTTGCCATTCGAAACAACTCCTAATCGTCTTTCAGTGGGTAAATACAGGTCATGTATGGTATCCAAGGGAATTTAATACCTTTTTCCTACAAAAAGTGGCTATCAAAGATGCCTCTCTCCAAAGTAGATCACAAAGGTGCAGTAGTATTGACATCTGGTGCGTGTGGTGGCCAGAGGGGATGAGAAAATTCATCCTGGTGCTCACAAAACCAGTCCTGGGAAGGCGTCCTGTGGTCTTGGAACACAGCATCAACATGAACATCGGGAAACAAACGAAGTACCATGAGAATAATGTGATCAGCCGAATATGACCACATAATTCTTGGCAGAAAATGAGACCTTGCGGGGTAATCAAGGCATCTATGGCATATTACGATATGGCAGCGCAAATCGTCACCGAACCCCCGCCACGTTTCACCCATGGGAAGTAAACTGGGCCACAAGATGGAAACAGTGTGAAACAAGACGTATCCGAACAGATAATTTCTCCATTGCTCCATAGTCCATATTTTATTGTTTATGGCTTCGGCGTCATGTTTTCCTGTTACAGGCGTTCTGTCAGTGATTAGAGGTTTCAGAAATCCATCTCGTCCTACAGTTCCCCGCTCCTGGAGCTACCTTTGTTATTTTGTTACTGGGAGGGTTCATGAGAGGGACATACCGTTTTGGAATTGCTGTCCTCTTATTTTTCATCGCAATCTTCTTCAACGACCGATTCTCATGATCATTCGAAACTCACTTTTGTTCGCTTAATGACTTAGCGAATTGTGTTTTCCGCTTTCTTTGTATGCGGTGTAATTCTTCAACATGGTGCCCCTGGAACTATCAAACACTTTGGCTACCGTGGTTATGGAAGCATCTACCACACGAGCATCAAGAATATTCCCACATTTGAATTCACTGAGCCCCTACATAACATAGGCAAACTAGTCTGACACTTGCAACGCATTGACGACATTGTACAGGAGCCGTTAGTTGTCATATACAACAGCGCAACATACAGGCATGGCTAGCACATTTATGCTGAATCATACAATTCTCTCGGTGTTTCTGCAACCCCTGTAATTTTACATGATTTTAAAATGGTACCTACTGCCGAAGCTGACCGTCAATAAAGTATTGTTTACTAAATAGAGCTTCTGGTGGTACAGGGACATTTTTGCATTTATAATTAAACCTTAGCTACTTGAGTGGAAAACATTTATATGGACATGCCGGAGAGACATAACAAATAAACTCATTGAAAGAAAAACATTCCGTTTCCACATTACACTTAAGACCGTAACATTTGTTAATTGCATACCGTGTTTAGGTCGAAGTTTACGAACGTTCCTCAATGAGAAGACCACCTGCATCCACTACAGCCTGGAATTTTGTACTGATTGTACTGATTGTTCGCAGCACTTTCCGAACGGTGGTCCATGGAATGTTGAACTGTTGTGACGCAGTTCGTGCACTGCTTCAAGATCGTGTATAACGTCCACAATTTCCAGCCGTGTCAATTGTAACTTCTTAAATATTTTATAGCGAAATTGGCCTTCGACCTCACCCAGGAGAATTTTCAAATCGCCACATAATTCGAAGTTCGAAATTATGTTCTTAAACCCTGGTACGGAAAAAGCAGCTCTCCGAATGCCATAAATGTGTCCGATACTCACAAAGAGCTGAAGCACTCTTGCTGTTGTTTTGATAAATCAGCTTTGAGAATAAAGTCCTGCTTACCTTGTCCAGAACCATGTTGACTGTCTGCAACTGTAAACAACACTGATTACTGTGATTCGACCTACATCGCGTAGCAGTAATGGCACCTAATGGCAAATCATGACACTGCCAGTAACGCATATCCTACAGTACACACTCTGAACATAATTCCCATTAAGTTGGGTACCCATGCGGTAAACTGTTTCCAGACGGCACTGACTAGAGTAACGAAAGTTTAATTGTAACCACACTGTATATTGGAGCTATGGAGCATCTTTTGCAAATGATGTTCTTCGTCAGTCTCGTAGCTCTTTCTCTTTTGTTAGGGTAAAACTCCGCATGGGGTTAAAACTTACATTAGGTATTTGAACTGACTGGCGTACAGGCAGGTCTATGGTATTGTAACTTATAGTCCTATGAAAGTTCGTACCGGCAGGTCGTTAGAGAGGTGAGAAAATAAGGTTAGTCTATTTTTACCTATTGAATGTAACTTTTCTGATGTTTTACTTTAACAATGTATAATTTAGGATTTGAAAACTAATTACTTATTACTTGTACTATATTTAAGCTCCACTTTCGTGTGGAAATATTTGATCCAACTGGGCTCCAAATTCAACAACGTCGCATTTGTTAGAAAATGGTGAAATAGGACAAGTCCTCGCAGCCACTTTGGGGTAAATACCGAAAATGTCAACAATGTGACGACATTTCTTTAATGAAAATCTCCACAAATGATGTTGTTCAGCACACGATGTATGAGATTAACTCACCTGAAGCTATAATTTGGCGGTCTACCTCTCAGGCAATTTATTGAAATCCGTGCTGAAGGAAATACGTGTCAAAAAAGAAAACAGCGTGCTAAAGAAACAAAACGACTAAGCTAGATATCATTATATCTGTACCAAAAAGGAAGAAAATAAAATCAAACAGCCAGTTGACTATTATTCAGAATCACATTGAGACTTCTCGCATCATGACAGTAGCTCAGATATATAGCATATTATGAAATTCTCGTTACAGTCTTCTAGGACTTGTAGGAGGCCAGTGGGTACATAATATTTTGAATAGCAACCTACGTCTGGAAACGTACCGTTTGAAAACATGTTTGCTAGATGGTTATCAAAAAATGGTTCAAATGGCTCTAAGCACTATGGAACGTAACATCTGAGGTCATCAGTCCCTTAGACTTGGAACTACTTAAACTTAACTAATTTAAGGACATCACACACATCCATGCCCTAGGGCGAATTCCAACCTGCAACCGTAGCAGCAGCGCGGTTACGGACTGAAGCGCCTAGAACCGCTCGGTTACATCGGCCGGTTAGATGGTTATCAAATAGGGTAGTTACGGGGTGGGGGTCGGTGGTTACCTTGGTTTGGCTGACGTTGTTTGCTGTCTATCCTACCTCTCGGGCCTGGTTCGAGCGTCATTCACTTGTCGGAAGTGTTTCAGCAACGTGGTCGACTACATGTTTGCAGAATACATCGACATGATCTTTCTGAATGGCGAAGCTCATGGCAAGGGAAGAGCTCCTCAACGCTCATCATTCTCTACAATGTCTCACTCCATTGCATACGTTATCCGCCATAATTACGCAACAGCTTCGAGAAAGGCTACCTTCATCGTAAGTAAGCATGGCTGTCGCTGCTCCAAGGAGACGCTGCACACCAAAATTGGAAGAGGTCGTACTGCATCGCGTGGAAGAGAACACGTCAACTGGTACTCGAGCAATTTCTTTTCCTATTAACGAGTGGAACTGTAAAACAAGTGGTGTACTGGGTCACCCCTGATCAGGTACTCGTAAAGTGATCGCGTCTCCAAAATGTTTCCAAATGGCTGTAGCGCAGAAACGGTACGTTTCTTGGCATGGGTTCCAGTTCAAAATATTATCTACTCACCCCCCTCTACAATTACTAGAAGTTTCTAAGGGGATTTTTCGGACACCCTGCAGATATTTGGTTAATTTTTGGCTGAGAAGTATCGGAAGAAGTAGAACAACAACAACAGCCTGGGCCATCAAGGAAGAATCTAAGGACCTAACAAAGTCCACTATTAACAAAGTACCTAGACAGCACAGCATTAGTAATTGAACTCTTCATGTTACCCTACCAGTCTCCCTGACGGGACAATATAGTTTTTCTACATGTTTTTTAGGTATTATGTTCAAATTTACGAGACATATCAGTTACATATTATGTTGGGTAACACTGCCACAATACAAATATCGAACAAACGAGAACAGCTGCCAACATGAGTAACACAGAAGTAAATATCCTCGGAGTAATGAAGAAACTTAAATCACTTAATAGAAGCAAGTCTTCTGGTCCAGACTCTATACCAATTACGTTCCTTTCAGAGTATGCTGATGCATTACCTCCATACTTAACAATCATATACAACCGTTCGCTCGACGAAAGATCCGTACCCAAAGACTGGAAAGTGGCACAGGTTACACCAGTATTCAAGAAAGGTGGTATGAGCAATCCTCTAAATTAGAGGCCCATATCGTTCACGTCGATAAGTAGAAGTATTCTGGAACATATATTGTGTTCGAACATTATGAATTACCTCGAAGAAAATGGTCTATTGACACACAGTAAACATGGGTTTCAAAAACATCGTTCCTGTGGAGCACAACTAGCTCTATATTCACTTGAAGTGTTTAGTGCTATTGACAAGGGATTTCAGATCGATTCCCTATTTCTGGATTTCCGGAAGGCTTTTGACAATGTACCACACAAGCGGCTTGTAGTGAAATTGCGTGCTTGTGGAATATAGTCTCAGTTATGTGACTGGATTTGTGATTTCCTGTCAGAGAGGTCACAGTTCGTAGTAGTTGACGGAAAGTCATCGTGTAAAACAGAAGTGATTTCTGGCGTTCCCCAAGGTTGTGTTATAGGCTCTTTGCTGTTCCTTATCCATTTAAACGATTTGGGAGACAATCTGAGCAAGCAGCCGTCTTCGGTTGTTTGCAGATGACGCTGCTAAAGCCATCTGAAGATCAAAACAAAATGCAAAACGATTTAGAAAAAATATCTGAATGGTGCGAAAAGTGGCAGTTGACCCTGAATAACGAAAAGTGTGAGGTCATCCACATGAGTACTAAAAGGAACACATTAAACTTCGGTTACACGGTAAATCAGTGTAATCTAAAAGCCGTAAATTCATCTAAATACCTACAACTACGAACAACTTAAATTGGAAGGAACGCGTAGAAGATGTTGTAGGGAAGGCTAACCAAAGACTGTGTTTTATTGGCAGGACTCTGAGAAAATGTAACAGACCTACTAAGGAGACTGCCTACACTACGCTTGTCCGTCCTCTTTTAGAATACTGCTGCGCGTTGTGGGATCCTTACCAGATAGAACTGACGGAGTATATCGAGACAGTTCAAAGAAAGGCACCACCTTTTGTATTATCGCTCTATATGGAAGTGTCACAGAAATGATACAGGATTTTGGCTGGAAATCGTTAAAAGAACGGCGTGTTTCGTTGCGACGGAATCTTCTCACGAAATTCCAATCACCAACTTTCTCCTCCGAATGCGAAAATACACTCCTGGAAATTGAAATAAGAACACCGTGAATTCATTGTCCCAGGAAGGGGAAACTTTATTGACACATTCCTGGGGTCAGATACATCACATGATCACACTGACAGAACCACAGGCACATAGACACAGGCAACAGAGCATGCACAATGTCGGCACTAGTTCAGTGTATATCCACCTTTCGCAGCAATGCAGGCTGCTATTCTCCCATGGAGACGATCGTAGAGATGCTGGATGTAGTCCTGTGGAACGGCTTGCCATGCCATTTCCACCTGGCGCCTCAGTTGGACCAGCGTTCGTGCTGGACGTGCAGACCCCGTGAGACGACGCTTCATCCAGTCCCAAACATGCTCAGTGGGGGACAGATCCGGAGATCTTACTGGCCAGGGTAGTTGACTTACACCTTCTAGAGCACGTTGGGTGGCACGGGATACATGCGGACGTGCATTGTCCTGTTGGAACAGCAAGTTCCCTTGCCGGTCTAGGAATGGTAGAACGATGGGTTCGATGACGGTTTGGATGTACCGTGCACTATTCAGTGTCCCCTCGACGATCACCAGTGGCGTACGGCCAGTATAGGAGATCGCTCCCCACACCATGATGCCGGGTGTTGG
Source organism: Schistocerca serialis cubense (assembly GCF_023864345.2). Taxonomy (NCBI): domain Eukaryota; kingdom Metazoa; phylum Arthropoda; class Insecta; order Orthoptera; family Acrididae; genus Schistocerca; species Schistocerca serialis. The sequence goes on from NC_064645.1 coordinate 447,490,689, forward strand.
CCCTGTGTGCCTCGGTCGTATGCAGTCCTGATTGTGGCGCTCACCTGCACGGCGCCAAACACGCATACGACCATCATTGGCACCAAGGCAGAAGCGACTCTCATCGCTGAAGACGACACGTCTCCATTCGTCCCTCCATTCACGCCTGTCGCGACACCACTGGAGGCGGGCTGCACGATGTTGGGGCGTTTGCGGAAGACGGCCTAACGGTGTGCGGGACCGTAGCCCAGCTTCATGGAGACGGTTGCGAATGGTCCTCGCCGATACCCCAGGAGCAACAGTGTCCCTAATTTGCTGGGAAGTGGCGGTGCGGTCCCCTACGGCACTGCGTAGGATCCTACGGTCTTGGCGTGCATCCGTGCGTCGCTGCGGTCTGGTCCCAGGTCGACGGGCACGTGCACCTTCCGCCGACCACTGGCGACAACATCGATGTACTGTGGAGACCTCACGCCCCACGTGTTGAGCAATTCGGCGGTACGTCCACCCGGCCTCCCGCATGGCCACTATACGCCCTCGCTCAAAGTCCGTCAACTGCACATACGGTTCACGTCCACGCTGTCGCGGCATGCTACCAGTGTTAAAGACTGCGATGGAGCTCCGTATGCCACGGCAAACTGGCTGACACTGACGGCGGCGGTGCACAAATGCTGCGCAGCTAGCGCCATTCGACGGCCAACACCGCGGTTCCTGGTGTGTCCGCTGTGCCGTGCGTGTGATCATTGCTTGTACAGCCCTCTCGCAGTGTCCGGAGCAAGTATGGTGGGTCTGACACACCGGTGTCAATGTGTTCTTTTTTCCATTTCCAGGAGTGTATTTTGTTGACACCGACCTACATAGAGAGCAACGATCACCACGATAAGGTAAGGGAAATAAGAGATCGTACGGAAAGATATAGGTGTTCATTCTTTCCGCGAGCTATACGAGATTGAAATAATAGAGAATTGTGTAGGTGGTTCGATGAACCCACTGCCAGGCACTTAAATGTGATTTGCAGAGTATCCATGTAGACGTAGATGTCTATGTATAAATACACTATAAACGTTGCACTGCGGGGCTTAACCCTGTTTTGTGCGATAAATCCCCGCAATATTTTTGCGTCTGCTAAATTGTAAATTTGGCCATGATTAATAATCAGACAGCGTTGGAACTGCCTTCAGTTTGGAACCGCGGTAAAATACACCCCTCATTGACAATAATAAAAGAAAAACTGAAAATTTGGGGCATTACCTTTCCTGCCTTGCAGGCATCATGTCTGTTACAGGGATTTTTCTAACTTTAATCCATCCGTTCAAATGGTTCAAATGGCTCTGAGCCCTATGGGACTCAACTGCTGAGGTCATTAGTCCCCTAGAACTTAGAACTATTTAAACCCAACTAACCTAAGGACATCACAAACATCCATGCCCGAGGCAGGATTCGAACCTGCGACCGTAGCGGGCATGCAGTTCCAGACTGCAGCGCCTTTAACCGCACGGCCACTTCGGCCGGCAATCCATCCGTCAATCATTCTACCAGGTAGAAGTATTATCGAAGTCAGTCCGTATTTCATAATCACCGCCAAATGGTAAGCTCCTCTGTACCCGCTGCTGATGGTAACTGCAGTGCCATGAGATGGGATCAGTAGCTGCGCTAGCTGTGGGTGCCGCTGCAACCCAACTCCGCGGATATTCCGAGCGGCTGGCAGTGAACACGATGACGTCCGCGGGGACTGGCCGTCAGCATAATGAGCAGAGGAACCGCCCCACCCACCGCAGTCCCGCTGGTCAATACGACCTGCCTCACAACACGGATGCTTCCCGTTGGTGCTGCTCGTGTGCGCCACGGTTAAGCTCGCTATGAGGAGGAAGACACGGCAAAGCACGAAAAAGAGACGTCGCGGAACCAATTTACTAATTTATTTCTTTTCAACACTTACACGTACAATTACACTCTGAAAGCCACCGTAGAGCGCGTGGCGCAGTGTTTACTACCGTCCTCCTACCAACTGCTTACTCCACTCGCGAATGGTCTACGGGAAAAGTGATTTTGTTTTGGAACCAGGTGTTTCACATCTGTACTCGTTTCGTTCTACAGTTGTAAGTAGGCTGTTCAGGTTTTTATATTGGTAACGCCACGTAGCGCTCTGCATGAAAAACACTGGCGGTGCTGTGGGCAGTCTGTGGCTAGTTGGCATTGTTGTAATATTCGCTATTGTAGTGTTGGGCAGTTGGATGTGAACAGCGCGTAGCGTTGCGCAGTTGGAGGTGATCCGCCAGTAGTGGTGGATGTGGGGAGAGAAATGGCAGAATTTTGAGAGCGGACGATCTGGACGTGTGTCCATCAGAAAGAGTAAATTTGTAATATTGGATATCATGAACTTATATATATATATATATATATATATATATATATATATATATATATGATCACTTTCTAACATTAAGGTAAATACATTGTTTGTTCTCTACCAAAATCTTTCATTTGCTAATGTGCCTATCAGTAGTTAGTGCCTTCAGTAGTTTGAATCTTTTATTTAGCTGGCAGTAGTGGCGCTCGCTGTATTGCAGTAGTTCGAGTAACGAAGATTTTTGTGAGGTAAGTAATTCATGAAAGGTATAGGTTATCGTTGTCAGGGCCATTCTTTTGTAGGGATTTTTGAAAGTCAGATTGCGTTGCGCTAAAAATATTGTGTGTCAGTTTAGTGTTGATCAGAATGGATAAAGAGCGAAATGTCTGAGTACGTTCAGCTCTGCTCAGCTGTTTGAAAATCAAATCAGCACAGTCATTCATAAATTTTTGTAAGGGGACGTTTCACATTGAGTGGACAAAAGTCATCGGAGTGGGATGGGGATATGCATATGTACAGGGGGCGGCAGCATCGGATACACAAGGTATAAAAAGGCAGTGGATTGGAGTAACTATCATTTGTACTCGAGAAATTTAACGTGAAATTTTTACGATGTGATTATGGCCGCACGACAGGAATTAGCAGACTTGGGTGAGTGAGGAATGGTAGTTGGTGCTATACTCAAGGGACATTCCATTTCGGATATGGGGAATTTAATATTCCGAGATTGGCACTGTCAAATGTAGGACACACGACGAACGTATCTGTTAGTACAATGAGGCGATAAGGTATAAAAGGCAGGGCACTTGCGGAGCTGTCAGTTGTACTTTGTGTTTCGTATGAAAAGGTGTCCGACGTGATTATGGCCGCACGAGCGCATTTAACAGACTTTGAAAACGGAATGGTAGTTGGAGGGAGAGGCATGGGGCATTCCGTTTCGGAAATCTTTAGGGATGTCCATATTGTCAAGACTACATCTACATCTACATCCACATCTACATCTATATCCATACTCCGCAAGCCACCTGACGGTGTGTGGCGGAGGGTACCTTGAGTAACTCTATCGGTTCTCCCTTCTATTCCAGTCTCGTATTGTTCGTGGAAAGAAGGATTGTCGGTATGCTTCTGTGTGGGCTCTAATCTCTCTGATTTTATCCTCATGGTCTCTTCGCGAGATATACGTAGGAGGGAGCGATATACAGCTTGACTCTTCGGTGAAGGTATGTTTGCGAAACTTTAACAAAAACCCGTGCCTCTTCCACTGGAGTTTATCTATCATCTCCGTAACGCTTTCGCGATTACTAAATGATCCTGTAACGAAGCGCGCTGCTCTCCGTTGGATCTTCTCTATCTCTTCTATCAACCCTATCTGGTACGGATCCCACACTGCTGAGCAGTATTCAAGCAGTGGGCGAACAAGCGTACTGTAACCTGCTTCCTTTGTTTTCGGATTGCATTTCCTTAGGTTTCTTCCAATGAATCTCAGTCTGGCACCTGCTTTACAGATGATCAACTTTATATGATCATTCCATTTTAAATCACTCCTAATGCCTACTCCCAGATAATTTATGGAATAAACTGCTTCCAGTTGCTGACCTGCTATTTTGTAGCTAAATGATAAGGGATCTATCTATCTATGTATTCGCAGCACATTACACTTGTCTACATTGAGATTCAATTGCCATTCCCTGCACCATGCGTCAATTCGCTGCAGATCCTCCTGCATTTCAGTACAATTTTCCATTGTTACAACCTCTCTATACACCACTGCATCATCTGCAAAAAGCCTCAGTGAACTTCCGATGTCATCCACAAGGTCATTTATGTGTATTGTGAATAGCAACGGTCCTATGACACTCCCCTGCGGCACACCTGAAATCACTCTTACTTCGGAAGACTTCTCTGCATTGAGAATGACATGCTGCGTTCTGTTATCTAGGAACTCTTCAATCCAACCACACAATTGGTCTGATAGTCCATATGCTCTTACTTTCTTCATTAAACGACTGTGGGGAACTGTATCGAACGCCTTGCGGAAGTCAAGAAACACGGCATCTACCTGTGAACCCGTGTCTATGGCCCTCTGAGTCTCGTGGACGAATAGCGCGAGCTGGGTTTCACACGACCGTCTTTTTCGAAAACCCATGCTGATTCCTACAGAGTAGATTTCTAGCCTCCAGAAAAGTCATTATACTCGAACGTAATACGTGTTCCAAAATTCTACAACTGATCGACGTTAGAGATATAGGTCTATAGTTCTGCACATCTGTTCGACGTCCCTTCTTGAAAACGGGGATGACCTGTGCCCTTTTCCAATCCTTTGGAACGCTACGCTCTTCTAGAGACCTACGGTACACCGCTGCAAGAAGGGGGGCAAGTTCCTTCGCATACTCTGTGTAAAATCGAACTGGTATCTTATCAGGTCCAGCGGCCCTCCCTCTTTTGAGCGATTTTAATTGTTTCTCTATCCCTCTGTCGTCTATTTCGGTACGTACCATTTTGTCATCTGTGCTACAATCTAGAGAAGGAACTACAGTGCAGTCTTCCTCTGTGAAACAGCTTTGGAAAAAGACATTTAGTATTTCGGCCATTAGTCTGTCATCCTCTGTTTCAGTACCATTTTGGCCACAGAGTGTCTGGACATTTTGTTTTGATCCACCTACCGCTTTGACATCAGACCAAAATATCTTAGGATTTTCTGCGAAGTCAGTACATAGAACTTTACTTTCGTTTTCATTGAACGCCTCTCGCATAGACCTCCTCACACTACATTTCGCTTCGCGTAATTTTTGTTTGTCTGCAAGGCTTTGGTTATGTTTATGCTTGCTGTGAAGTTCCCTTTGCATCCGCAGCAGTTTTCTAACTCGGTGTCTCTTTTCCATCTCTTACGATCTCGCTTGGCACATACTCATCTAACGCTTATTGTACGCTGGTTTTGAACTTTGTCCACTGATCCTCCACACTATCTGTACAGGAGACAGAACTTTTGTGTTGAGCCGTCAGGTACTCTGTAATCCGCCTTTTGTCACTTTTGCTAAACAGAAAAATCTTCATACCTTTTTTGATATTTCTATTTACGGCTGAAATCGTCGATGCAGTAACCGCTTTATGATCGCTGATTCCCTGTTCTGCGTTAACTGTTTCAAATACACTCCTGGAAATGGAAAAAAGAACACATTGACACCGGTGTGTCAGACCCACCATACTTGCTCCGGACACTGCGAGAGGGCTGTACAAGCAATGATCACACGCACGGCAAAGCGGACACACCAGGAACCGCGGTGTTGGCCGTTGAATGGCGCTAGCTGCGCAGCATTTGTGCACCGCCACCGTCAGTGTCAGCTAGTTTGCCGTGGCATACGGAGCTCCATCGCAGTCTTTAACACTGGTAGCATGCCGCGACAGCGTGGACGTGAACCGTATGTGCAGTTGACGGACTTTGAGCGAGGGCGTATAGTGGGCATGCGGGAGGCCGGGTGGACGTACCTCCGAATTGCTCAACACGTGGGGCGTGAGGTCTCCACAGTACATCGATGTTGTCGCCAGGGGTCGGCGGAAGGTGCACGTGCCCGTCGACCTGGGACCGGACCGCAGCGACGCACCGATGCACGCCAAGACCGTAGGATCCTACGCAGTACCGTAGGGGACCGCACCGCCACTTCCCAGCAAATTAGGGACACTGTTGCTCCTGGGGTATCGGCGAGGACCATTCGCAACCGTCTCCATGAAGCTGGGCTACGGTCCCGCACACCGTTAGGCCGTCTTCCGCTCACGCCCCAACATCGTGCAGCCCGCCTCCAGTGGTGTCGCGACGGGCGTGAATGGAGGGACGAATGGAGACGTGTCGTCTTCAGCGATGAGAGTCGCTTCTGCCTTGGTGCCAATGATGGTCGTATGCGTGTTTGGCGCCGTGCAGGTGAGTGCCACAATCGGGACTGCATACGACCGAGGCACACAGGGCCAACACCCGGCATCATGGTGGGGGGAGCGATCTCCTACACTGGCCGTACACCACTGGTGATCGTCGAGGGGACACTGAATAGTGCACGGTGCATCCAAACCGTCATCGAACCCATCGTTCTACCATTCCTAGACCGGCAAGGGAACTTGCTGTTCCAACAGGACAATGCACGTCCGATGTATCCCGTGCCACCCAACGTGCTCTAGAAGGTGTAAGTCAACTACCCTGGCCAGCAAGATCTCCGGATCTGTCCCCCATTGAGCATGTTTGGGACTGGATGAAGCGTCGTCTCACGCGGTCTGCACGTCCAGCACGAACGCTGGTCCAACTGAGGCGCCAGGTGGAAATGGCATGGCAAGCCTTTCCACAGGACTACATCCAGCATCTCTACGATCGTCTCCATGGGAGAATAGCAGCCTGCATTGCTGCGAAAGGTGGATATACACTGTACTAGTGCCGACATTGTGCATGCTCTGTTGCCTGTGTGTATGTGCCTGTGGTTCTGTCAGTGTGATCATGTGATGTATCTGACCCCAGGAATGTGTCAATAATGTTTCCCCTTCCTTGGACAATGAATTCACGGTGTTCTTTTTTCAATTTCCAGGAGTGTAGTTCGGGTCTGTTTGTCACCAGAAGGTCTAATATACTATCGCCACGAGCCGGTTCTCTGTTTAACTGCTCGAGGTAGTTTTCAGATAAAGCACTTAAAATAATTTCACTGGATTCTTTGTCCCTGCTACCCGATATGAACGTTTGAGTCTCCCAATCTATATCCTGAAAATTAAAATCTCCACCCAGAACTATAACATGGTGGGGAAATCTACTCGAAATATTTTCCAAATTATCCTTCACGTGCTCAGCCATAACAGCTGCTGAGCCAGGGGGCCTATAGAGACATCCAATTACCATGTCTGAGCCTGCTTTAACCGTGACCTTCACCCAAATTATTTCACATTTCGGGTCTCCGTCAATTTCCTTCGATACTATTGCACTTCTTATCGCTATAAACACGCCTCCCCCTTCACTGTCCAACCTGTCTATGCGGTATACCGAGGACAACAAATTTCAGGCATTGCCTCTCACCAAGGACAACGCGGTGACTGATAGCCTTCATTTAACGACCCAATGCATGCAGCGTTTGTCGCGTGGAGTGGCCACGGTCTTGGGCGCCATGCCACGGATTGTGCGGCCACTTCCGCCTGAGGGTCAAGTCCTCCCTCGGGCAAGGGAGTGTACGTCGTTCTTAGCATAAGTTAGTTTAAGGTATTTTAAGTAGTGTGAAAGTCTAGGGACCGATGACCTCAGCAGTTTGGTCCCTTAGGCATTCACACACATTTGAACATGCAGCGTTTGGTAGAGTTGTCAGTGCTAACAGACTAGTAACGTTGCATGAAATTACCCAAAAATCAATGTAGGACATGCGACGGACGTATCCGTTAGGATAGTGCTGCGAAATTTGCCGTCAGTGGTCTATGACAGCAGACGACCGACTCTAGTGCCTTTGCTAGCAGCATGACATTGCTTGCAGCGCATCTCCTGGTCTCGTGACTATATCGTTTCGACCGAAGACTATTGGAAAACCGTGGCCTGGTAAGAAGAGTCCCGATTGTGGTTAGTAAAGGCTGATGGTGGGGTTAGAGTGTGGCCAAGAGGCCCATGAGGCCATGAACCCATGTTGTCAACAAGTCATTGTGCTAACAGGTGGTGGCTCCATCATGGTGTGGGCTATGTTTATGTGGAATGACTGGTAATGTTTATGTTCATCTAATTGAAGACCATTCCCAGCCATTCAATGATGGAGTTTTTATGGATGAGAATGCACAATATCAGCTAACATTCGTTAGTAGCTGGTTTGAAGATATTTGTGAACTGTTCAAGCGAATGATTTGGCAACCCGAACAGCCCGACATGAACCCCATCGAACATCTATGGGGACAAATTGAGAGGTCTGATCGTGCACAACATTCTGCACTGGCAACATTTTTGTTGATGATAAAGGCTGTAGAGGCAGCAGTCCTCAATATTTCTTCAGTGGACTTCCAACGAATTGTTGAGTCCACGTCAAATAGCTCCAATATGCCAGGCGGAAGGAGGTCCGTACGATATTAGGAGGTATCCACCGACTTATCACCTCGCTATATTTACTTCTCTTTCACTCCTGCTACTAACTTCGGTGTGATAGCCATTCCAGGCTCAATCAAGACATTACGATGCTACCCTGTATCATAGCCAAGCTATACAAAACCCACTGGAAGAAGAAACTGTTGGTATTTGTGTGTGAAGTTTCATAATTTAGCCATCGTGTGCATTATCATGGACGCATATTGAGTGGAATAGATCATTTACTATCTGATTAAGGAACAATGACTCTATGAATATTGTGAGTAAAATTCACTTTGATGCACAGCGCCTTACTTGTAGTGTCCCACACGATTGTTTGTTGAACATACTTGTGATCTTGTCAGCACAGTGACCAAACAAAACTGTGGTAAAAATTACCTTTATCTACTTTGAAATTTTTCTTCCTCTTCCGTTAAGCTTACTTGTCGAGGACCCCATGTTTTCAAGCAGTAACCAATAGTTGGTTCAACAAAGGTCTGGCGAGTGACATCCTTTCCGCGTAACTGATTTGCGTCGTGCATCCGCATTCACTATGACTCTCTTTATGCAATTGTCCCATTTTAAATTTCCTCAGCTTGTGATTGAATCTAGTGATTGGTTTCTAATCAAACAGCCAATCGGCATCGAATCGTTTCGTCGGTTTCCACGGATTATATTACATTTCTTTAGGTTCAGCATCAGCTGCGAATCTTTGCACCAGGTGCTAATTCTTTTCACATCTAACTGCATTTCGTAGCAAATTGTTAATAAAGGTATCTTGTAACGTTTTTGGAACGTCAAAGGACATAACCCAAACCAATAAGTCTCCAATATTACACAAGAGAACAAATGCACATGGGAGCTGTTAAATTATTTTGTTTCTTCCTTGTTGTTTCTGTCTCATCTTTAAAGATAGGAAACGTAGGTAACAGATTTTTCAGTGCTCAAGTATATATTAATGAATACAATATATCTGTCAATGGCTGCGTATGATTCGATCTTTTATTATAGTTTACCATTAAAATTATTCATACTCGCTGAGCAAACACACTGCTGGAAATTGGGAACGGAGATTGCTAATTCATTCCATGAACAGAGCGCCCTTGTGAACCACCAACACTTACTGCCATTCAGTGAACATAAACACAGGATAATAAGTTCCACATGAAAGAGATAAGAGCTGCCTTTTTCGGTTTTTTTTAAATCAACAGTCTTCTGACAGGTTTGATGTGGCCCGCCACGAATTCCTCTCCTGTGTCAACCTCTTCATCTCAGAACAACACTTGCAGCCTACGTCTTCAGTTCTTTCCTGAATATATTCAAAAATCTGTCTTCCCCTAAGTTTTGCCCTCTAGAGATCTCTCTACTACCACGGAAGTCGACTTTTCTACATATCTGTTTCCTCTCCGATTCAGCGCAGACCCTCCTCATTCCTTACTTTATCAATCCACCTAATTTCCAACATTCGTCTGTAGCACCATATCTCAAATGCTTGATTCTCCGGTTTACCCACAGCTGATGTTTCGCTACCATACACTGCTGTACATATTGTTTTTTTTTTTTTTTTGGTCATCAGTCTACTGACTGGTTTGATGCGGCCCGAAACAAATTCCTTTCCTGTGCTAACCTCTTCATCTCAGAGTAGCACTTGCAACCTACGACCTCAATAATTTGCTTGACGTATTCCAATCTCTGTCTTCCTAAACAGTTTTTGCCCTCTACAGCTCCCTCTAGTACCATGGAAGTCATTCCCTCATGTCTTAGCAGATGTCCTATCATCCTGTCCCTTCTCCTTATCAGTGTATTCCACATATTCCTTTCCTCTCCGATTCTGCATAGAACCTCGTCATTCCTTACCGTATCAGTCCACCAAATTTTCAACATTCGTCTATAGCACCACATCTCAAATGCTTCGATTCCCTTCTGTTCCGGTTTTCCCACAGTCCATGTTTCACTACCATACAATGCTGTACTCCAGACGTACATCCTCAGAAATTTCTTCCTCAAATTAAGGCCGGTATTTGATATTAGTAGACTTCTCTTGGCCAGAAATGCCTTTTTTGCCATAGCGAGTCTGCCTTTGATGTCCTACTTGCTCCGTCCGTCATTGGTTATTTTACTGCCTAGGTAGCAGAATTCCTTAACTTCATTGACTTCGTGACCATCAATCCTGATGTTAAGTTTATCGCTGTTCTCATTTCTACTACTTCTCATTACCTTCGTCTTTCTCCGATTTACTCTCAAACCGTACTGTGCACTCATTAGACTGTTCATTCCGTTCAGCAGATCATTTAATTCTTCTTCACTTACAATCAGGATAGCAATGTCATCAGCGAATCGTATCAATGATATCCTTTCACCTTGTATTTTTATTCCACTCCTGAACCTTTCTTTTATTTGCATCATTGCTTCCTCGATGTACAGATTGAAGAGTAGGGGCGAGAGGCTACAGCCTCCTCTTACACCCTTCTTAATACGAGCACTTCGTTCTTGATCGTCCACTCTTATTATTCCCTCTTGGTTATTGTACATATTGTATATGACCCGTCTCCCCCTACAGCTTACCCCTACTTTTTTCAGAATCTCGAACTGCTTGCACCATTTTATATTGTCGAACGCTTTTTCCAGGTCGACAAATCCTATGAAAGTGTCTTGATTTTTCTTTAGCCTTGCTTCCATTATTAGCCGTAACGTCAGAATTGCCTCTCTCGTCCCTTTACTTTTCCTAAAGCCAAACTGATGGTCACCTAGCGCATTCTCAATTTTCTTTTCCATTCTTCTGTACATTATTCTTGTAAGCAGCTTCGATGCATGAGCTGTTAAGCTGATTGTGCGATAATTCTCGCTCTTGTCAGCACTTGCCGTCTTTGGAATTGTGTGGATGATGCTTTTCCGAAAGTCAGATGGTGTATCGCCAGACTCATATATTATACACACCAACGTGAATAGTCGTTTTGTTGCCACTTCCCCCAATGATTTTAGAAATTCTGATGGAATGTTACCTATCCCTTCTGCCTTATTTGACCGTAAGTCCTCCAAAGCTCTTTTAAATTCCGATTCTAATACTGGATCCCCTATCTCTTCTAAATCGACTGCTGTTTCTTCTTCTATCACATCACATGTACATATTGTACATATTTTATATTACCCGTCTGTCCCTGTGACTTACCCCTATTTTTCTCAGAATTTTGAGCATGTTGCAGCATTTCACATTGTCGAATGCTTTTTCCAGGTCGACAAACACTACGAACGAATCTTGATTTTTCTTCTATCTTAATTCCAATATGAACCGCTACGTCATAATTTCCTCTCTGATGCCTTTACCTTTCCAAAATCCAAACTAATCGACCTCTAACACATCCTCAGTTCTTTTTTTCATTTTTCTGTATATAATTTTTGTCAGCAACTTGGATCCATGAGCTAATAAGCTGACTGTTTTATAATTCTCGCACTTGTCAGCTCTTGCTGTCTTTGGAATAGTGCGGATACTATTTTTTCGAAAGTCAGATGGTATGACGTCAGGATCAAACGTTTTACACACGAACGTGAACAATCGTTTTGTTGCCACTTCCTCTATTGATTTTAGAAATTGTGATCGAGTTTTATTGATCCCTTCTCCCTTATTAGGTCTTAAGTCCTACAAAGCTCTCTTAAATTCTGATTCTAATAGTGAATCCCCTATCTTTCCTAATCGACTCCTATTTGTTCTTCTACCCCATCAGACAAATCTTTCCCCTCATGAAGTTCTTCAATGCACTCTTTCCACATATCCACTGTGTCCTCTGCATTTAACAGTGGAACCCCCGTTGCACTCTTAATGTTACCACCCTTGCTTTTAATTTAACCGATGGTTGTTTTGACTTTTCCATAAGCTGAATCAGTTCTTCCGATTATCATTTCGTTTTCGATTTCTTCACATTTTTCATTCACCCATTTCGTCTTAGCTTCCTATTTATTTCATTTCTCAGGGTCTTGTATTTCTGCATTCCTGAATTTTCCTGAACTTTTTGGTACGTCCTTCTTTTGTCGATCAACTGAAGCTGTTCTTCTGTTAGCCATGGTTTCTTCGCAGATACCTTCTATGTGTCGATGTTTTGCTCTCCGACTTCTGTGACTGCCCTTTTTAGAGATGTTCTTTCCTCTTCAACCGTACTGCCTACTAAGCTATTCATTATTGCGGTATCTATGACCTTTAAGTACTTGTAGCGTATCTCGTCATTCCTTAGTATTTCCGTGTCCCACTTCTTTTCGTATTGATTCTTCCTGACAAATCTCTTAAACAATGGCCTATACTTCATCAATACTACATTGTATCTGACTCTATATCTGCTCCTGGGTACGCCTTACAATCCAGTATTTGATTTCGGAATCTCTGTCTGACCATGATGTAATATAAGTGAAACCCTCTCCTGTCACCCGGCCTTTTCCATGTATACATCCCCCTCTTGTTTTCTTGAACAAAGTATTAGTAGCTGAAATTTATTGCAGAACTTAGTTAGTCTTTCTCCCATCTCATTCCTTATCACAAGCGCATATTCTCCTGTAACCTTTTCTTCTACTCCTTCCCCTACTCTTTCCCATTCCAGTCCCCCATGACTATCAGTATTTCATCTTCAGTTACGTACTATATTACCTTTTCAGTAACCTCATATACTTTCTCTGTCTCATCATCTTCAGCTTGCGACGTCGACTATCGTTGTCGGTGTCGGTTTGCTGTAGATTCCGATAAGAAGAACCCTATCACTGAACTGTTCACAGTTACACACTCTACGCCATACCTTACTACTCGTAAGGAATCCTACTTCCGTTGTACCATTTCATGTTGCTGTCGATATAATGCTTCACTCATCTGCACAGAAATCCTTCTCCTCTTTCCACTTCACTTCAGTGACCCCTACAATATCTAGATAGAGCGTTCGCATTTCCCTTTTCAGATTTTCTAGCTTCCCTACCACGTTCAAGCTTCTGGCATTCCACATCCTGACTCGTAGGTTGGTTAATAAGTCTTTTTCTCATTGACACATCCCCCTTATCTGTCCCCTCCTGGAGATCCGAACGGGGGACTATTCGGGAATCTTTTTGCCAATGGCGAGTTCATCATGACACTTTTTCAATTACAAGCCACAAGCCCTATGGTTACACATTATGTGTCTTTAATGGCGTGGTTGACATTGCCTTGTGCATTCTCATGTCGTTGATTGTTGCTGATTCTTCCTCCTTTAGGGGCAGGGCCACACCCCAAGGACCAGAGAGCGTCTTGAACCTCTGTCCGCTCCACAGCCCCCTTTGAAAAGGTGATTTCTTGTGCTAGATGTCCTCGGCCGCCATCTGATTATTAATCAAAATTTAAGCGGTTGCGGTTTTCGATCCCGGGACCGAGGACGTTTTGATTACAATTTAAAACACGAAATTCAAGCATTTCTTTCGTAACTACACGATTTACGGCAATGCAGAATCAGAAGCTCTGATGCACAGGGGGAACGCATGGGACCAACACACAAGACTGTTAGGAGCCCACACAACATTTGAAAGTGTCTGGAGGTGAGTAAATTTCGTTTATTGTTTCTGACGTTAGAATGGATAGAGAATCTTACTTTTAAGATTAGTACAGTGAAGCTGGGAGCAATGTGCGGGAAGACACATGTTACCCAAGATGAACGAAAGACTTGATAATTTAATAACCACAAGATAAGCCAAAGGATGACGATAAGGATCTAAATGCATTTCTTATTCCTCATTCCTCAATCGGCGGTCATTCAAGACTTCTAGTCGGGTCGGGAAGCAGTAGCATAGGGCCGAGTCACCAAGCACTAAACTTAGCCGTACACAGCCTACTAAACTTCGGGACGAGATTTTTTTTGTGCATACTATGAAGTCCTAAACTGCAGTTCTGGTGCTTCTTAATAAAAATATATAGCAGGCTGGCTGCATCAGGTTATGAAATATTCTCGCAATGATCCCCCATGTGCGACAAAGTAAGTGAATGCTACTGGGAATCCAGGTTTGTCTGATTTGCTGGATTATCCATGGAACTATCGTAAGTGACACGTTTCAGAATTTTTAGTTCTATGGTGCAGCCTACAATGGCAATTTCTGGTGAGCGTAATCCCGATTACGATGCTCATTTATGAAAACGAAACTCAAGAACTGTGAAATATACATGACAATTTATATCTAAAGTAATATTCGCACACAATTATTATTAGTACATGAAAACTGTGTTTCGAGTGTGTTTAATGATTGAGTTATTTCGTTGAAACTCAGCCTAACTGCACTGAACAAGTATGAGCGCGTTCGGTAAATAACTTAACACATCTTTCTTCTGAAAGCAGCCTTCTGCCACCTTACAGGAACGGCCCCAAGGGCCACAAGGTACCACTCTACAATGGAGCCAACGTCTTGCTGCATGAACAATCTCCCCATCGTCCACATACTGATTCACTCGGAGTGCATTCTTCATTGGCCCAAGCAGACAGAAATCGGAAGGTGTGATATTCGGCTTTATGGTGGATGTGGAAGACCAATTCGACGAAGTTTTATGAGCTCCTCTCGGATGCGCAGACTTGTGCGAGGCCTTAGCTTGTTTTGGAGAAGGAGGAATTCGCTTGCGTTTTGTGGCGACGAACACGCTGAAGAAGTTTCTTCCATTTCCTGAGAGTAGCACAATACGCTTCAGAGGTGACTGTTGCACCATCAAGGAGGACATCAAACAGAACCCTTTAAGAGTCCCAGGAAACCGTCACCATGGCTTTACTGGCTGAGGGTGTGGCATTGAAATTTTTTTTCAGAGAAAGTGTGACGCTACTCCATGCGTTGAATTTGCGATGTAAACTCGCAATGAGGTATACTAATAGGAATACTTGAATAGCTGATACGGACGTTAAGATAACATTAAAATGCTGCAGGTATTTTTGTGACCGCACTTTTTAATGACGCACTTGGAAAATATCATTACTTAAGTTGACTGAGTACATTATGTGGTGCCTGTTCCCTTAACAGAAATTGATGATGATATTTTAGAAACGTGTCATTAAAAATAGTGGTCACGAAAATAACTGTGGCTGTTGTATTATTATCATAGCGTCCATAATAGCTACTTGTATACTCCTATCTACTCCAAGCGTTGCCGTTTTCCTTTCAGTTCGAAGTGAAAAACCAATGTCTCATCGCCTATGACTATGTTTTGCAAAAAGTTGTTACGATCAACCTCGTAACACAAAAGCAATTCCTTATGGTCAACGGCGGCGAGGAACCCAGCGGGAACACACCTTTCCGTATCCCAACTCGCGTGTCAGCACTACCACCAGAGACGTCCAGTTGGACGCGAGATGTTTGGTTGTTATCTGTTGATCACCTCGAATGAGAGTGTCTGCACGATCCCACACTGAAGTAATCCCAGTTGGCCAGCAGTCGAGGAGTCGGACAGGATTGTGCAAACTTATTGGGATGATGACAAACGCCTCGCTCAACGACTCACCTTGCTTTTGTTCGCTGTGTAAGTAGGCTGTTTAGATTTATATGTTAGTTACGCCACGTAGCGCTCTATATGAAAATCACTGACCGTGCTGTGTGCAGTCTGTGGCTGGTTGGACTCATTGTTCGAATATTCGCTTAACGTAGTGTTGGGCAGATGAATGTGAAAAGCACGTAGCTTTGGGCAGTTGGAGGTGATCCGCCAGCAGTGGTGGATGTGGAGAGAGAGAGATGCCGGAGTTTTGAGAGGTTACTATAAGCGGACGAACTGGACGTGTGTCCGCCAGAAAAAGGAAATTTGTAAACATGGTTGTCATGATATATATGATGAGTTTTGAACATTATCAAGGTAAATACATTGTTTGTTCTCTATCAAAATCTTTCATTTGCTAACTATGCCCATCAGTAGTTAGTGCCTTCAGTAGTAGAATCTTATTTAGCTGGCAGTATTGGCGCTCGCTGTATTGCAGTAGCTCGAGTAACGAAGATTTTTTGTGAGGTAAGTGATTCATGAGAAGTATAGGTTATTGTTAGTCAGGGCCATTTTTGTAGGGATTATTGGAAGTCAGATTGTGTTGCGCTAAAAATATTGTGCGTCAGTTTAGTGATGACCGGAATAAGTAAAGAGAAAACTGAGTACGTAGAGTTTTGCTCAGCTGTTTGAAAATCAAATAACGTAAGAGTTTCTCCAGCGCTGTCATTCATGATTTTTCTAAGGGGACGTTTCAACTGCAGTCGCCTGCGAATATCTGTGTACTCTCGTTTTTCGCCAAAAGAAACTCAAAGGCATCTCTCCTCCAGTGTAGACACTTTGAAAGCTACAGATAGCATCGCTACCTATCGGAACTTCAGGCAACCACAGGGACTGAAGCGGGAGTATTCCACTATGTCTCACAAAGAATTCTGCATTTCTTCAATCGAAATTTGCCCAGAAAGAAGATGCGTATAATGACTTATTGGACGCCCCTCGTAGTTTATTACAGCGAGCTAAACATTGCAGTAAGGGTAGGGTGGGGCTGATGACGTATTTAAATTGTTGTACTGCTGGGTTTAGTGTATTACTTGCAGCTTCATTGTTTTTTGACCTTACGTAATAACACAATGAAGAGAAAATTTATTTAAAAAATATAAAATTTAACGAGGTTTCTCTATTAACGACAAGAGTATTTAGAAAAATCTGCTGGAACAAAATAGAGGAGGAGATGGTCTGTAGAAGTATTAACCTTGTATAATACATTTAAAATGTGTATCTCTCCGGATTCTGATTCTAGTTGCAAGCAAATGGTAGTCCAGAAGAACGATGTGTTGACTGAGGAAACATCGTTCGGCTGAGAGTGAATGTCGAAAACTACGTCCTGTTAGTCCCTCACTGTAGGCAAACAAGAGTGGGCTGTAAAACCAAACACAGAAGTAGCAAGACCGTTGATAGAGTTCATGTCAAGCAGCTAGAAAGGCCTAAACTCATCGAATGCGACAGCGTCTAATTGGCAACACCATAGCTACATCTCACTGTGTTAGTAGTTGCAAGAGTGATAGGTGAGCTGAAGTTATTGTTATGTCCTTCGGTTCGAAGACTGGTTCAATGCTGCTCTCCATGTCTGTCTAACCTGCGCAAGCAACTTCATCACTATTTTGCTGCCAAATGACGTAACTTGTAGTCTCATTCCCTCGGCATCGCATGAATTAATTCGACTTCACTTGCTTTATTTTTCTTGCCGTTCGTTTATTTTTGTTAATTTTCCACTCGTTAGCTCTTTTGAGAATACTATCAAACTATTCTTTCGAGTCCGCTCCTGGCGGCATTACCATCCCACGGGCAAACGTCAAAGTTTTATTATCTTGTACCTGAACTATAATTCCCTTCACAGATTTCTCCTTGGTTTCTCTTACTGCTTATTCAGTGCATACTGCATAACATCATTGAAACTGCCCAACTAACTTCTGGACCATTGCTTCCCTTTGAAGACTTTCATATCCTGTAACTGCAGTTTCGTTTCTATACAAGCAGTAAATAACCATTGGTTCCCTTTTACCTTTAGAGTTTCAAAGAATTTATTCTAATCAACATAGTCACTCAATCACAAACTTATAAACCTATAAACAAAACCTATAAACGTCGGTTGCCTTTTTTTAACATCTAAGGCAGGGCTGGCCAGAAATTCTGCACGAGTGCGGTGCTCCTGCACATGTGCAACTTCCGGATCACAGCGTGCACGTCGCAGCCGTCAGCGTTCACGTAGTGAATGTTTCTACGCACAGATGTCGCTTTATCCACTTGCTGGGATACTCTGTACCGGCGCGTTCTAGTGCTCTTTCCACAGCTTGCAAGCCAACCATGGGAAGGTATTTATCGTATTAAACATTTAAAATACTGTCACAGTCTACTCATTGAGATGTCTACTTTTATGTTAACAGTTTAACCCAGTAAGACAAGTAATACAGTTAACAACCGTGGGTTTTTATTAAAGCAGCTGACTGACGCCACGTAAATACGCATAATATTTTCGATTTAGTATTTAAGAAAGAGAGCACTTAGCGACTTCCAACGAACCTTGTTCATGATTTCAAATAACATTAAACTAATGCAAGGTTTCCTATAGCTAATTCTCGGTGCCCTCAGTTACACCCACAGAATTTCTGTCTCACTGACCTCTGAACAGAATGATAACCGCAGACGTCTCGATGATCACCTGTTATTTCAATACTATTATTGCTACATCTTTCATCAGTTCCGTCTGAAATCTGCGTAATAACTGACAATTAGATGAATGTTACGTTTTATCGATTTCAGCTGAGCGTAGCCCTTCACACATTAAAAAATACCTAAATGTAAGTATACATTGGAACAATCGGTTTAATGACCAACTTTCCTGATAATAATGTAACATGGAGCAGAATGAAGCAATAATGCACAGTTAGTAAACAATAATTTTTAATTATGAAAGGAATAAATCGAAACACGTTTATCTTTGGTAATGAGAAATGATAATCGAGTTGATGTGTCTCATCCATTTTCTTAAGGACATTTAATTTTGCTTGCCGTTCTTCACTGTTGAGTACACTACACTCGTCTTTGTGATATGTATTGTAGTGTCTTTCAATTGAAAACTTACGCTGGCCGCCTATTATTCGGCGGCATAGCAAACACTGTGAGTTTTCACCAACGGCTACAAAAAAGAATTGCAGTTCCCAGTCATTTTTAAACGACTGAGGACACAGGTCTCCCGTCCTTTGCTTTTTCACAGTACCTACCATTTCTCAGCACTTCTCTCTTAAGGTTACGGTTACCAGGGGTAAACGAGATTGGGTATGTTGCGCTCTTGCTTGTACCACATAAACAGGGAAATGGAGCCGCCACCGTTCGTTTAGGACACATGACTAATAACAGATGTCGCTGCCACTCGCTGTCGCACATGTGCGCACATGTGCAGCACTTCCGCACGTCTGCACACTGTGCAGCATTTGGCCGGCCCTGATCTAAGGTAAATCACAGCGTCATTATTACCTCGAGCTTCGTGATTTTGACTGGAGACAGATTTGCTTCTTGAGCTGTGGTGATAGGCCCGAATTAGTCATTATGTGCCTCGAACGCTTGCGTAGGAAACAGTGAACTTCGCAGCGGTTGTGGTGTTGTAATTATCGCGATGAGTGTGATCACAGACTATGATACTGCCACGAGAGACAGTAAAGAGTGGCCCTTTTTAATCTCGTGGCAATGAACATGACATTCAATTAAGCTAATTTGTCTCCCAGGCTTCTAATCCTTTCGTGCGTTTACTGAGTGCTGTCCGTGTAATCTCACGTGGCAGGCGGGGCTTTACAACCTTAATTAAGACTGAATGACTGCAGTTTTCCACTTTGGACGGAATATACTCACTGGTCTTTTTTTTTTTTTTTTTTTTTTTTTTAACGTATGATGCACATTGAGTGAATTATGAAGTTTCGTTACTTTTATCTTCTGAGATACTAGTAGCAGCTTTTGGTCTTATGTTTTATTTTTGTATATATGTCTCTATGTTCGTAAATTCATTTATATTTTTGATTCCAAAGATCTGAGTCTCCTTGAGAGTTGGAAAAGTACTCAATCTCTTCGTTATAACCTAGCTCTTTTTCTGCTGTAAGTTCTTTCAGTATGTTTTAGGGGTTAAATCGGTGAGGTCACCGAAATGACGGTTCCTTGGGCTGAGTTCCCACCATTATTGGTCATTTCGACGAACTCATCTAGTGGATAATCGGAAAATTTCATTTTGATAACAAAATTGTTTAGTAATCAGTAAATGAATACCATGTAGCCATCTGGTTGCAATTAAACGAGATTTTTTTTCAGTTTTTGATCATGGTTTCGACGGATGTATACCCATCTTCTTCAGATATATATGTAACCTATTTCAAGTTTCCTGTACATTTATTTAGAAGCAACCTTAGATACGTTAGAGAGCCAAAACATCAATATTTTGAACACGGCTACTTTTCAGTGACGGTTACAGTTGAGTAAACGAATGTAAAGGAGCCAAACAGTTGCTTTCAAAGTCGGTCTTCTTCAAAAACAGATACAACCTGTATTTTAATTTGCTGTCTATATATTTAGAAGCAGCGTTAGATCCGTCGTCAGAAAAAAAATATATTTTGATCACGACTGCGCTTCGGCAGAGCTAGTCTCTAGCCATGGCTCTATAATACACAGTGGACAGTCCTTACACATTCTAACAGTGTGCTACACTGTATTTAGGCTCTATCCTTTCACTAGAAGTGATATTACCCAACTACCTAGGTTTGTCTTAAGACTGGACACAAAGCATCCAAGTTATTGTCCCGCATGCGCCACTAAAATTTCGCTACTACAGTGAAAAAACATTATTTGAAACGGAGAATGTTCCCGAGCCAATATTTCTCCAGTGGTTCGTACCGAAGTAGCTCCTCTCCAGTGGTCTGGCTCCGGAAGTTCGGGAACCAGTGCACCAGCCCTGTGGTAGTGGTAGCGGTAGACCAGACCGGAGGAACGGCAGCAGAGCCCGCATCGCGAAACAATGGCGGGCCTCGTTAGGCTGTGCCGCAGCCGCATTCAAATTATAATTAAACAGCGGCCGCAGCGAGGCGGGGGTGGGAGGGTCTGGTGGGGGCGGAAGCGGTGGGTGGTGTCCGCTAGCACGCGCTGCCCGCCTTTGAAGTTCCAGCTGCTCTCCTTATCGCCATCTTCCGTTAACTCGTCTGCCCGGCTTCGAGCAATGCCGGGCCATCTTGTTCTGTTCTGCTTAGTTGGTGGCTATTATTTCACCCAGTTCCGCATCCCAGCCCCCAAACTCACGAAGTGTAAGCACTGAGGTACGGGATACTGCAGCAGTGGAGTGAGGACAGGGACGAAGTAGTGGTCACAGTAGGCAGTTGAAGTGTGAAAAAATTTTAAGACGTGTATGTTTCTATTGTCTATGGTCAAACCACAATTTATGAAAGATGTTTATATTTTATTAATAGGATTAAGTAGGAATGATTAATATTTGTCATGTTGGAAATAATTGTGGTAGCAGGGAATGTCTGCACCAAAGTATTGTTGGCAAGAGAGACCGCATATTGATAAAATTTTAAAAAGGGCGGGAGAGACCGCGTATGGATACATTTTAAGAAAAGAGCGGGAAAGACCGCGCATTGATACATTTTGTAATGGTAGCAGGGATTTTCTGCACCAGAAAGCATTGTTGGCAGGAGAGACCGCACTTTAGCGTTCGCAGGAAGTCAGTAGTAAGCGAGATGTGAAGCGAGTCGGTATCAGGTCTGAAGCGAGAGGTTGAGAGGAGCAGTGTGCCTGCCAGCCACCAGCTATGATTTACAAGAGATTATTAACGGATTTACAGAGACATCAGCTAACTATTATCATAAGAGGAACTAATAATATTGAATTATCTTCTTTGCGAAACTCAAGACTACTGAAGGTATGTTTGCGCAATGCTAGTTGTAAGATTATTGTACAAAGTAAGTCCCATTTGATCGTTTGTAAAATAATTTCATTACCAGCAGTAAATATTTGAGGAAGCGTCTTCAGAATATAATTTTTGCCAGCAATGTTGCATTACTGATTATAATCCATCCCAAAAACCATCAACGTAAAACTTTGCAAAAATTTAATTGTTGTCAAGAAAAAGTGTAACTATGAATTACGTAACTTCAGTCAGAGTAATTAAAGAATAACATCAGCTTTGCTATTAAAGAATAACGACAGCCTTGTTAATAAATACAGCCACTTATTATGACAGCCCACCAGCAGTTCAAAAATGGCTCTGAGCACTATGGGACTTAACTGCTGTGGTCATCTGTCCCCTAGAACTTAGAACTACTTAAACCTAACTAACCTAAGGACATCACACACATCCATGCCCGAGGCAGGATTCGAACCTGCGACCGTAGTGGTCACGCGGTTCCAGACTGTAGCGCCTAGAACCGCACGGCCACTCAGGCCGGCCCACCAGCAGTTAATAGTAAACCAAAGTAATTACATTCTGTCGCAGTTCGATGTAGCAGTCAGATGGCGATCCACTAACAGTAAAACAGGTAAGGAACAGTTTTGGGTTATTGCAGGTAACGACTGAGGGCCACGACGACGACACATTTTATGTTGCGTCGAAATAATCAGAAAATCACTTTTAATAAGCAGCATTTAAATTTGTATTCGAAGATTGAGAAAGAGAATAAATTTCTAAGGGATGATTTCATTTTTTGTTATTAAGCAAGAGATAGGAATCCTAAGGAAAGGTTTCGTAGGTTACTGTAGAAGGGAACAAAAGAGATAAAGAGGAGACGGTTATTGCTTAACAACAAAAGAGATATATGGAGGACACGGGAAGGTTTCAAAATGCGTAATGAAAATTTGAGTTATGAAGAATCTCTTTAGGAAAGGTGACAAGCTCAAATTCCTGGCATAGAGAAACAACTAAAAGAGTTTAAAATAAATAAGTCGCTAGGTCCTGTTGGAATCCTAGTTTAATTTTACAAAGATTACTATATAGAATTCGCCCCGTACTGAGCTTGCATTTATCGTGAATCTCTCGTTCAGGAAGTATCTAGCGAGTGGGAAAAGAGCAGCTGGCCTCTGTGTATAACAAGGGCAAAAGAACGGACCCGCAACATTACAGAGCAATATCCCTAACACCGATTTGCTGCGGAATCCTTGAATATATTCTCAATTAGAATACAGTAAATATTCCTGACACCGAGTAGTTTATGTCCACGAATCCCCATAGTCTTAGAAAGCGTCGCTCGCGGGGAACTCAAAAAATAGTTCAAATGGCTCTGAGCGCTATGGGACTTAACTTCTAAGGCCATCAGTCCCCTAGAACTTAGAACTACTTAAACCTAACTAACCTAAGGACATCACACACATCCATGCCCGAAGCAGGATTCGAACCAGCGACCGTAGCTGTTCCGCTGTTCCAGACTGTAGCGCCTAGAACCGCTCGGCCACCACGGCATGCTGGGGAACTCAGATTGTCCTTTTTCCACATCATGTACTGCTAACTATAGAAAACGGGTCATGGGCATATCCCACATTCTTAGATTTCCGGAAAGCATTTGACATGGCGTCCCACTGCAGTGTTAACGAAGGTACGAGCATGTCCCCAGAAGAAGGCTCGGAGAGTTTTCCTCGATGGCAAGTGCGCATTGGAGACATCATTATCACCAGTACGACCCCAAGGAAGTGTGATAGAACCGCTGTTATTTTCTATGTACATAAACGATCTGGCAGGCAAGGTTGATAGTAATCTTCAGTTATTTGATGCAACGCTATTTTGTACGGGAAAGCGTCGCAGATGAGTAACTGTAAGATAATTTAAGAGGACTTTCACAAAAAATCTAGTAGGTTTTATGAATGGCAGCTGGCTCTAAATCTAGAAAAATATAAGTTAATGCAGATGAAAATAGGGAAAACAAACCCAAAACGTTCGAATGCAGTACTAGTAGCGCGATGCTTCACACAGTCCTGTCGATTAAATAACTAGGCGTAACGTTGCAAAGCGATAAGAAATGGAATGCCACGTAACGACTGTATAGGGAAGACGGGTGGTCGGCTTGGGAGAATTTTACGGAAGAGTGGTACATCTCTAAGGAAGTAGTGGTTAGCACACTCGCATTCTGGAAGACGACGGTTCAATCTCGCGTACGGCCATACTAATTTAGCTTTGCTGTAATTTCTCTACATCGCTGCAGGCAAATGAAAGAAAGGTTCCTTTGAAGGGGCACGGCCCACTTCCATCCCGATCCGTCCCTAACCCGATGAGACCAATGACCTCTCTGTTTGGTCTCTTCCACCAAATCAACCGTGTCAACTTGAAACGTCCCCTCTGGAAAATTATAAATTACTGTGCTGGTAACCCTCTTAGGTTATTTGAGCTTCAAACAGCTGAGAAAAACTGAACGTGCTCAGGCATTTCTCTCTTTACATATTCTGATCATCAATAAACTGACACAATATTTTTAGCGCAACGCAGTCTGACTTTCAATAATGCCTACAAAAGTATTGCCCTGAGTAACAATGACTTATACCTTTCATGAATCACTTACCTCACATAAATCTTCGTTACTCAAACTACTGCAATACAGCGAGCGCCACTACTGACAGCTAAATGAAAAATTAACTACGGAAGGCACTAGCTACTGAGAGGCATAGTCAGAAAATGAATGATTTTGATAGAGAACAAACAACACATTTACCTTAATAACATCCAGTTTTACAAATTTCCTTTTTTGTGGCGGACACACGTCCAGATCGTCCGCTCTCAAAATTCTGCCATCTCTCTCCCCACTTCCACCACTGCTGGCGGCTCAACTCCAACGGCGCAACGCTACGCGCTGTTCACATCCAACTGCTCAACACTACAATAGCGAATATTCCTACAATGTCAACCAGCCACAGACTGCACACAGGACAGTCAGTGATTTTCATACAGAGCGCTACGTGGCGTTACCAACATAAAAACCTAAAACGCCTATTTCCAAACTGTAAGGGAGACCGCATTTAGGACACTAGTGTCATCCATTGTTGAGTACTGTTGGAGTGTTTGGGATGTGCACGACGTCGTATTAAAGGAAGACATCGAAACAACTCAGAGGCGGGCTACTAGATTTTAGGTTCGAGCAACACGCAGATATTACGGAGATGGCTCTTTTCGTCGAGCACTACTGAGAACATTTACGGTACCGGCATTCGAGACTGACTGCAGGACGATTCTACTACCACCAACGTATAATACGCTAAGGACTACAAAGATAAGATTAAAGAGGTTAGCCTCGTAGGGAGGTACACAGACTGATGAATTTCCCTCGCTCTATTTGCGAGTACGTCACAGGGTACTCGGGTTACCCTCCGCCACGCGCTGTACGGTAGTTTTCGAAGTATGTATGTATATTTGTAGACACAGAAGTCATAATTTCCCGTTCAATACCTCTTATGAGTATTTATTATTAAAAACAGTCTTGATCACGATTTATTTATCAAGGTGACCGGTTTCGACCACTACTGTGGTCATCCTCAGACTATTGAGTAGGGACCTCTTTCTGTTGGAGAATCACTTATCAGTATGTCCCCCTACGCCGTGGGGAGGGTTGTGGTGGAACACTTTTAAGACTTTGGCCTCTAGCGCTCCCTCTAATATAGAGTGGGGAAAGTGAGACCCAGACGAGAGGATACGATTGGACGGCGTATAACCAAACCCCGTGACCCGCACACCACGAGTACGCCCGCAACGTGATCTACACTGCTTCAGAGCGTAGTGCGGCCTTTGTCAGTGTGAGTGGAGCAGCGCTGAGGGGATGGTGGTGCAGTGGAGGAGAAGGTGTTCGTTGTGGAAAGTTACGTGACAAAAAAGTCGTGGAAACGGTGTGGTCAGTTGTTTGCTGAGAAGTTTAGTGGCGTTAAAGTGCCAGCAAAGAGTATCATGCAACGCTCAGATCGAAAACGGCTTCAGAGGCTGTTTTAAACAAATCAAAAAATATTCCCAAATGAGTCCACACACCACAAAATGTATCAGCAGTTCACCAGAAAATGTTTCAGACTCCCACCAAATCAACTAGACACCTGCCGCAAGGGACATGCATATCACGTCGACCATGCGGACGAATACTCCACCTGGACCTGCACGTGAATCCCTACCGAGAGTCTGTTGTTCATGCAATAAAGCCAGCAGATGCTCCTAAGCACCTTCAGTTTTGTGAGTGGCTGTTCACTGACATAACAATGAATTAGTTGGACGTGGATCTTTTCCTTACTACTGATGAAGCCTGGTTTCACCGGATTGGTTATGTCAACTCACAGAATCACAGATTCTAGGCAGCGGAGAATCCGCATAATTTCGACGAAACACCGTTGCTTGACCAGAAGGTTTGGAGATTGGTGTACAGTGCCCGCACCCCACATTATTGGTCCCATGTTCTTTCATCAGACACTCGCTGCATTACCAATACTTTGAAGCCATTTGTTGCAGCACTAACGGAGGAGGAAAAGACCTACCGCTATTTGCAACAGGATGAGGTAACTGCTCATACAGCCAGCCGAAACTTGGAGCACATTTACACAGTCTTCAAGCCAGTCAGAGTTGTAAGAAAGGATCAGTCTGGTCGCGGCCGTTGCTGGCCACCCAGGCCACCCGATTTGTCAATGTGCGATTTCTTTAAGTGGGCAACCCTCTAGTCTCAGTTGTATCCCAACTACCCTCATAGTGTTCAAGAACTGCAGCTGAACATTTCAGATGAGACTGCAGTAATTCCAGCAGTCCAGCTTCAATCCGCCTTCAGAAACGTGCTGACCAGGGCCCAGAAGTGCCGAGAGAAGAATGGTGCTCACTTTCAACATCTGCTATAGTCAGGTTAGTACTGTATTTCCTTTCTCTGCTGTGCTTCTTTCTACGCTGGAACTCTGTACTGTGTGCCACATTTATTTGCTCCATCCTGTACAAGTTTAATATACTTTGCCATTCAATTTTTAAATGATAGCATCCGCTTGTGTGTACTGCAGACCTTTTCTGAGATTACAAAAATTACTCGGCGGAAGAAAGTTTTATCTAAATGCGAAAAGCTTTTGTGTGGGCACACCTAGGATCAAACATTTTGTTTAAGTAAATCTTGTCAGTACTGTACTAAGTAATGTATTTGTTACATTACTGTTCTATTACGAACCAATAATCAGAAAATGAAATCAAATTAGGAAGAAAAAATGGTTCAAATGGCTCTGAGCACTATGGGACTTAACATCTATGGTCAACAGTCCCCTAGAACTTAGAACTACTTAAACCTAACTAACCTAAGGACATCACACACATCCATGTCCGAGGCAGG
Source organism: Schistocerca serialis cubense (assembly GCF_023864345.2). Taxonomy (NCBI): domain Eukaryota; kingdom Metazoa; phylum Arthropoda; class Insecta; order Orthoptera; family Acrididae; genus Schistocerca; species Schistocerca serialis. The sequence continues at coordinate 447,517,868 of NC_064645.1, forward strand.
ATTCGAACCTGCGACCGTAGCAGTCGCGCGGTTCCGGACTGAGCGCCTAGAACCGCTAGACCACCGCGGCCGGCTAATTGGGAAGAGGCATTATAAAAAAAATAAAATAAAAAAAAACACTTACGAGTTAGAAAAAATGAAATAGAAACTATTGGTAACGAACACTACTTTCGGTTTTGAAGACAGAAAAAATTGTCAAGGCATTAAAGAAAGTCAGATTTTCCAGTTTACGTGTTGCATGTCAGAAGATGTTCTTATGTTTAAACGTTTCCAATGGTGCACAATCGACGAAGTATGGCTTAACTGTGCACACGTTATGTAACTTCTTTTAAAAATATACACAATTTTATTTGCCAGTAACTTAATAACTAAAAAATCAGCATTATCGTTCAAATAGTTTTAATATACTACACAACACTTAATTATGTTGAACTCATAAAATTTACAAGCCCTGCACAAATCACAATCTCATACCGTACAACAAAATCAGTAATAATGCTTGAAACTGCTTAAGGATGTTTCTAGCGCGCATTCCTCCATGTGATCCTAAAGTCAATCACTAGACTAAAACGCCGACCACGAAACGTTAAGCGTTGCTAAGTACACTATCCTCGAGGAACGACACCCTAGCCTTCTGAATCCAGAACCAGCAAAACATGTAGCCTCGAAAAGACCGTAAAATACTTCTTGGAAAACATACACTCAGAGACGCAATGGGGCCCTGGCGTCAACAACATATGGAAGTTGTAGCGGAGTAGGCAGAAGGATAGAGTGTGGTGGGTGTCTCTTACACTAAGAGGTTCCTCAGAAATCAGTCCTCAGTCAACACATGAATCTCACAACATGAGCAGCTATTACCATTTGACATCTGTTGCTATGTCTCTAGACTTTCTGCTTTCTTTGTACTGAGAGATTAGTTCAGAAAACTTTATTTCGTTTACTAAAGGCCTCCAGGCCCCTTATAGTCTAGTGGTTATTTCTTTTGTAGCCCATTAAGTTGTCCTCTTAAACTGTTTTGTATGCAGAAACTTATGTAGAGGTTCCTTGTACGTATAGCTAATTTCTGCATTTATATTCGGGAAATGTTGCTTGCACATAATTATAATCTTATTGCTATATTCCGTTTTACTTTCAGATTTGCTATAGTACCTTCTTCAGTTCATTGTTCAATCTCATCTGCATTAGAGGTAAACGCTACAGTTTCGTTATCATTTCAAAACTGGGTCAAATATTAGAAATGAACTTATCTGATGCACATTTTAAACGTCTATGTACCTGAAAACATATTTTAGGACTGTTGAGAATAATTTCAGCTATAAGAAACATTCTTAGCTGATTTCTCTTTCATTTTCGGATATCTCACCACCCATAAGTATGATGCCAGCTGTACCAATGATTTCTCTTAAGCTGCCAGTATAGATTTTTTTGGAACTAAGTTAAACAGATTTGTCAAAAATTATGAACTCAAGACAAAATAATAATCTTTACATATTGATCTATTCCATAATTTTGTCCTTTACTTTCAAACAGTGCACTGTGCTAACTTCACTTTTTTAGTTGGCTTCTTTATCTGGTTATAATCTAATGCTTTGTTTTTCAGTGTAGTAGTTGCAAAGTTAGCGAATATCTAAGTATCTAACGTCCTGTACGATATCCATTGACACCTTCACTAACAAAAAAATCGGGAGGAGATTAGATCGTTCTAGCACTAAGCTAAGAAAAGCATCATATCTGTTGGACCAGTCAACATCCACAAATCCCTAGCATCATAAAAATTATGGATCAAGCGAAAGCGATTTTTGTATCATCAATGAGTAAAAAAATCTCCACCTCCAAATAAATAGTCTAATCAGTCAATTTCGCAATAAAGGTTTTGCATGGTAATTAAGTGGAGCTGTTACTCGAATATAAACGTAACCAGCGGAACAATACTCCTGTCAGCGCACAAAAAAGTGAGTGTGTTTCTCTTTAAAGGACTCTGACAGAAATTAAGTGCCGCTGCTAATCGAACAAATATACAGGTGGTGGAAAAATGTTTCTGTCTCAGCAAAAAATGAAAAAGAAATAAAAAAGAGTAAAACTAATGTGACCAGTAAGTTCCTCTGTAAAAGAGTCTGACAGACATCAAGTGGCTCTACTACTCGAACAAATATGCAGCCAGCGATAAAATGCTGCTTTCTGAGTACAAAAAGTCGAATATGTTCCTCTTTAAAAGATTGTGAAAGAAAAGCGGGGAACCAGCAACCTCAATCCGTCCTTGACCAAAAATTTTCGCCTGACGACGTATTTGTACACTTGTAACATGGAACGTTATAAATCCATTTACCAGTCTCTTTTTATACTGAAGCCTTCGTACTCAACATCTCCCTGTCACTGTCGAAGTCTATATATGTTTCTCTCTCACTATCTCCTCCCCCCTCCCCCCTTTCCCCCACCCCCCAATTGGCATTCTTAACAATCTGTCTTCACCCTGTTCTCTAGGTCTTCCTGACCGATGTCTCATTGCCATCATCTCTTTGTTTCTCGATTACAGTCTATCATCCATCTCTTCAACTACCACTGTCTCCTCCCCAGACATGTCCTTGGAGAATGTTTGCTCAGTGTTTCAGCAATAGACTGGGAAAATTTCACACGTGAGTATAGCGGCTGGCGGAAATAAGGAAAATTCTTACAGCATTTCGATATACGGCGATGGGGGAATGTTGACAATCAATATCTCATCTCTCTTTGGTTCCTACTCCCGTTGTCTTCATTCACCTAGCTTTCTCTTCCACTGCCACTTTATCTCCCCTCCGTTAATGGCTCCTCTCTCTTTCTCTCCCACTGACACTGTCTCCTCTCTCTTCCACCGTCTTTCTGCTGCTCTGTTTCAGCCAAAAGGTACGAATATATTTGCAAAGCCAAACTTTTGATGAGGAATGCAGAATAAGGTTAGAGTTCACTAGTTTCTGATTCTCCTGATGGAGTCTTTTAAAGAAAGAGATATTCACCATTTTTGTGTACCGACAGGAGCGCTTTTGCGTTGGTTCCCTTCTTTTTCCTCCTATAGGAGAGTTCCCTGCTTATATAAAACAAATTATCTACTTAACTAAAATTTTGACAGGTTACTTATTTGCTTCGATACATTTCTATACTTTGAAACATACAAACAACAAATAAGTATGCATAATACAAGGTTAACACAAAATCGTTACCTTTACATTTTTTTCTGAATACTTTGCTTGTAGATTGCAATTCATCAAAAATGGGAATTGCAGTCCATTTCGTCCAAATACAAATTAAATCCTATGTCAAATTAAAACAAAAAATACCACCGTCATATGAGAAATAAAAAAAAAGTTTTAAAGCGATGGTATAAGTTTACTATGTAAAGTAACAACACCACAAAAATAGATGCTTCGTGTAGTTTGAAGTGAGAACTGGACTCCCATTCAATGCAAGTTCACTTTACATTCCTTGTACACAAATTCACAAAATTTTTACGCTACACCTACAGTATAATAAAAGAAATTGATGTTTGATTTGCAATTAAAATGTATTTCGTATGACAATATACACGGTCCAGTCATATTAATGTGACCACGACCTACGTTCGACGTCAGTGTGTAATAACCTGTCACATACGGCAGCACTTGCAATGGAGGATATATAAAGTCTCAGGGGAATGCAGAAAAAGTGCAGTCATTATCGTAAGGCCGAAACGGAGCGATATATCTGACGTCCGAAACGGCTTTTCCACAATGGCTAAGCTTTTAAGCTGCTCTGGTGCCGCCGTTGTCAGTGTGTGCCGTGCATCGCAAAATGGCACCACCGAAAACTGGCGCCGAGGGAACTGTGGTCATATTTGACGGGGGTAACGACGGCTTTGAAGATGTGTATGGGCGATTACATGGAGAACTGTTAAGCAGCTGACAGTTCAAATGAACGAAGGGGCTACCAACAGTGTCTCCACAACGACTGGTCAGTGAATGTAGGTGCACACGGGGCTCCATAGCAGGCTCCTCGTCCATACAACCATGCTTACTGTTGTTCATCGGCAACGAAGGCTGGAATTGCGACGCCAGTACCGCAACTAGACGTTTCCAGATGAATCACGGTTTATGATCCTTCAGGCAGGTGACCCTTGGCCCGTATGGCGTGAAATGTCTGGAAGAAAACACACTGTAACAAATGTCAGCAGGGTCGAGGCCGAAATAGGGGGTGTTAGCGGTACGGGAATGTTTTTGTGGCATTCTGTGGGTGATATCGTCATTCTGGAAGGCACAGTGGTTGAACACGAGTTGCGTCCAGCCTTGGGGACCATGTCAACCCCTACATTCAGCCGTTTTCTCTGCACAAACCATCAACCATCAGGACAATGCAACGCGTCAGACAGCTCGCAGTCTACTTGCGTAAATCAAAGAGCATAAGGATGAGTTTCCGGTCACTTCTTGCCGCCAGAAGCTCCGATTTAAGCGCAATCGAGAATGTGTGGGACTACCTGTATCGGGCTGTTAGCGCCGTGGATATTCAACCGAGAGACCTAGCGCGGCTGACCATGGCAGGGGAGTCTGCTTGGCTCCACATCCATGCCAGAACCTTCCAGAACCTCACTGACTTTCTCTTCCTGCATGTCTCGCAGCGGCCCGTAATGTAAAAAGTAAGTTTTCAACAACTTAAAACATAGCTGTGTGCAGCAACCGTGAAAATATTTTATAGTAAAGACAGCCCACTGGCTGTAATGGATTTTATAGACGAATTGACCATGGTTTCGACTCCTAAACGAAGGGGGCCTTCATCAGAATTTATATTACATACGTAAGAAATTGAGCATATTTGGCGTTAAAATTGTATGACGAGAATTGTTATGCTCAACTTCTCACGTATGTAATATATATTCTGATGAAGACTCCCTTACTTTAGGAGTCGAAACCATGGTCAATTCGACTATAAAATCCATTGCAACCAGTGGGCTGTCTTTAATATAAAAATAAGTTTTCAACGGCCGCTTCAGGACGGATATACCGTGCATATTTTGCGCGCATAAGCTTGTAACTTTGAACCTCTGGATCTTAATAACAGATAATCGTATCGAATAAGTTTCATGATTCCACGAGAACACCTTATGAACGTATGGTAAAAATTTCGACATTTTTGCCGGGTAAAGAAATTAGAGAAGTGCACATTCCTACAGTTGGTACTTCCGGTACCCAACATTCAAGGTTTTCCAGATGTATCTTGATGACGGATAAATATTTTTCATAATGGGAAAATGGTATTTCCAGATAAGGGTCTAAAGAATACACAGCCAAAATTTGAGCCATTCGCTGTTCTTAGTTACTTAGATAACTGAAAAAATGGGTAAAAGTTTTTTCTCAATTTACCTCAGTTGGAGCATATAAGTAATGTTTACATTTTGACCTTATACAGGAGTATAGCTACAGTATGCCCATTCTCCCGATAGGTACGCAAATCGTCGCTAGGCCAATGCCTTCCAAAAACCCCTTTACCTCTGTGACCAATAGGTTCCGAGATATGACTCCTTGAAAAATCAAAATTTTGTGCGCGGATTTTTTGGGACATATTGGTAACGTATACTGTTGTGCATGGACCGACCAGGCAGAATGCAGTCTCTAGTAATTACGGCACTTGTTTAGAGTGCACAAGATCTACAAAGGAGCGTGTTTATTCTATGTCATTTTGTGGACTACAGAAGCGTTCTTATGTCACTTTTTGGTCCAAAAATGACAATAGATCATGAATACTCCTGATATTCGTCTGATTTGGTCCATGCAGACGTCAAACTGAAATATCCCACAAAAAGGGTGCATTTTAAAGACGTTTAACAGAATGTGATGGCAGTCTTACGCATCATTCGAGTCGGAGCATTTGGCCAGTTGTTACACAGCCTCTAGGATCGTATCTGTAAGTGTGTGGTAAGGGAAATGATTTGTTTTGTAATCTAGCACCACGGTAGTTTTTTATCTTGTTTTGCATTGCAATTATATGTAGTTATGAAATTTATTGCAGCTGCTAGGTACAATAAAATATTCCACATTCTGTACCCTACAATCACTTTATTATTTCTATATTGCGTGATTTGCAGTACGACATACGAGACAAATGTTAAACGCATCTAGTACGAAGCGGTAGTGGGCAGACTAACAGAATATGCTTTCACCGAAATTATAACGAAGATAGAGACTGAATGTCGTTCAATGTGTTTGCTTCACAATTTAGTACATTCCGAGGAAACTGACAGGTATAATAAGAAAAAGCGAAATGCCAACTGCAAATGTTTTCCAATGATAATACTGTCTATAATTGATGACCAGAACTCCCAAGGATAGATTTTTAATAAAGAGAAGATGTCATATCGATGTTTATGTTTTGAATCTCGTGAAAAAATTGTGAGATACAAATTCCACGAAAGAACCAAGACGCGCATAAACTGCGTTACTCAGTTCGTTTAGGACTGTTCGGATAAGTAGTGATCTCATCAAAATTTAAAGCTATATGGTTTATTCAAGATGTAAAACGAATAAGGAAAAGCCAAACTACTTTACTGTAGTGCACAAAAAGATCAAAGTAAAACTGAACATAGTGGTCAAGCAAGAGTCCAAGTTTTTTTTTTAAGATTGTGGCTATCACATGTATACGAGGGACTTATGTTCTCTGAACTCTACTGCAAACACTTATGTACAGTAAGAAGCTAAACACAGTGTTGTTACACATGATGTCAACGCATGGTATATGCTGGGAGACAATGTTAGACATTCTCATTTTGGAGGTACACAATTCTGCTCTCGAAATATAGGCACGTCACTGCGAACATCCCATATTGTGGAAAACAGAACCAAGTTAGGTGGCGTAATATGGAAAATTATAAGATTCTGAGGTCGTTTCCACTAAGCAGAACTACTATCAGAAATTGCTGCGCCTATTAAGTCTACTAGGCTACTAAGAGTACCCTCTTTGCATAAATATTTCTGCCGTTGTTTTCAGAATTTAAAATACGCATACTCGCAAGGAGGCGAGAGAAGAACAGGATTTCGTCCAGCAGGAACGCAGAGGGCGTGGTCCGGCCGGCTCCAAGCAGAAAGGTGACGAGAAGTAGGAAGTGGAGGGTGGGAGGGAGGAAGCGATAATGGCCTCCGGGGCGGAAGCCGGCGCCTCCCCAGCCGGTGCCTACCGTTCCCCTACGCGCCCCCATAAATCAGTCCAGTCCATTGGCAGCCGTTTCCTCCACACAAGTCGTAAGTAATGTATGCCGCCGATCTCCGCACTCCTGAAGAAAATTACAAGATCGTCGATACCAAATACGGGAAAAGCTACCGGTAATTAGTACTTGGATGCTTTTGCATTGCAGTCCATGTAGCACAAAGTTATGTGTCTGTCACATAATCACACATTTTAGTTTGAGTTTTATACACAGTGTGTAGAATAATTGACAGCGAAAACAATATTATAATGGAAGCAAAATCGTTGAAATATACATTAATGTGTAAATGAGTCATTGACAGATGTGTGGAATGCTTGTTAATAGAAATAATTAGAAATGTACTTTCCGAAGAAATCAGCATCTAATGAAGTTCATGTTTCACCCATAATGAAATGCAGTACTGCCTCGTCACGTTGTATCTTATCTTATACTCGTACCTGTTAAAGGAGGTCTTCCACATATCATCACATATTTGTATCTACACTACTGGCCATTAAAATTAATACACCAGGAAGATGACGTGCTGCAGACGCGAAATTTAACCGAAAGGAAGACGATGCTGTGATATGCAAATGATTAGCTTTTCAGACCATTCACACAAGGTTGGCGCCGGTGGTGACGCCTACAACGTGCTGACATGAGGAAAGTTTCCAACCGATTTCTCATACACAAACAGCAGTTGACCGGCACTCTTGTGCGGGCAGGCAGATGAAAACGGTCGAGAAGCAGCGCAGCTATATCAGAATATGTACCCTCACAGACACCCCTCACAGACACCAAGCTCATGACACTACATTTCAAGCCCTTTTGACCGCGGTCTGAAAGGATCCATCGTCACACAAACGCCCAAAAAGGGCTTGAAACGTTGTGTGATGTGGTTGTGTCCGTGAGGTTACTTATTCTGATATAGCTGCGCTGCCTCTCGAGTGATTCCATCTACCTGACCGTGCAAAAACATCATCTCGGCTTGTTCCTGACACGAATACTTGACCATTCTGATGCTTACAGTACGCTCCGTCAAACATACAGCCTCAAACCCTCAACCAAGACAAGGCCCGTAGTCAGAGGAACATTCATTCGTCAGCGCCATCTACTGCAGCAACTAACCATGTTCATAGGCCCTTCTTCCTCCATTTCCAGTCATAAATCGGTTTTATTAATGTTCTCCCTGTATATTATAGAGCACCCTTATGTTTGCCCTGTCGCCAGGTAATGGTAATTTTGTATTCCTATCTCGGTTTTATGGGAACTCGCTTAGTAGTCTGCCATCTTACCTTACGGGCACATCTGGCAACGCTTTTGTCCTTCTTCTACCTTTGCACCTGGGTAAGTAGGAAAGCAATATTAGCACTCTTGTTTGGTGCTGGCCGGCCGGTGTGGCCGAGCGGTTCTAGGCGCTTCAGTCTGGAACTGCGCGACCGCTACCACCGCAGGTTCGAATCCTGCCTGGGGCATGGATGTGTGTGATGTCCTTAGGTTAGTTAGGTTTAATTAGTTTTAAGTTCTAAGTCCTAGGGGGCTGATGACCTCAGATGTTAAGTTCCATAGTGCTCAGAACCATTTGTTTGGTGCTAGTTAGTTATTACTAAGTAAAAACTTGTGTATTTTTGTATACCAATCTGTTTGTTATATATAATTCTGAACTTAATCATCTATAGACTGTTTCTCTACCATTCTACTTTCGAATAGAGCGTGGGAAAAATGAAGTCATAAATTGTTCCTCTTAAAGGGAATTCTCTTATTCTATTATGACGATCATTTCTCCCTATGAAATTTTGCTTCAGTAAAGTATTTTAGCATTCAGAGAAGAGAGGTGGTGGCTGAAAATTCGTGAAAGGATATCGTCGCAAGGAAAAATGCCTTTTTTAATCATATCCGTGGAAATTTCACCCCACTCTTGCCATAATGCAAAACGAGCTGCCTTTCTTTGGACTTCTTCGATGTCCTTCGTCTAACCTAACAGGTAAAAATCCTATACCGCACACCAAAACTCTAGCAGAGGAGGTACAAGCGTAACGTAGCCGGTCTCTTTAGTAGACCTGGTGCACCCTCTAAGTTTTCTTGCAGTAAAAAGCAGCCCTTGGTTAGCCTTCCTAACCTCATTACCTGCGTGAGCCTTCCAATTTAAGGTGTTAGTAATTGTAGCTAGTGTGTATTTCGTTTTTATTTTTGTCAAGAAGTTTTCGCAATAACAAGCGTAAATGAAGTAACAAATATAATTAATTACAATTACATTATCTGTAATAACAATCCATCGGAAATCAGTGTTCCCAAAGGTCCAAATAGATTATATCGCTGAACAGGTGGAGAATGGCGGGTTTTTTTTTCTGCTTACGATCTAAGAGTGTAGAGTTGTATTTCTGATATCTAGAGCTCTTTGATTATACGGAGCCACTGCACTGATAAGAGTAAATGAATTGTATTGAGATTCCGTATTTCTAGGCTGTGGCTCCCAACTGCGTATGAGCAGCTGACAATGTCATAGGAAACACTGCTGTAATATATTTACCTGCCAATATAAGTAACTGATAACGAAGAAGACTTTTCTTTATTTGATAGAGATTTCTCATATTTTCAACTCTGAGGACGTTCTTCCGAGCAGAAAAGTGTCAGTTAGGTTTCTCTGCCTCTTACATGATTCCACTTATGATTACAGATGGGTTGTGTTTTACTGGCAAGTAGCGTTCCCTGTGTAACTGATAAGCTCAACTTTTTCTGTGTGCCCTGCACAGCCAGGGCGAGGAGATAATTAGGCTGTTCGGACGAGACCACCAAAGTGGGTAGTATTGAAATGTCGTGTTGAGTAGACATGTTTACTGGAGTAGGTACTATGGAGAAGTCATGGTGATCAGATTTCACCAAACCAGATAGCAGGGAGTACATGTGTTTAATCGGATATTTTACTTTAATCAGCCACCTGAAAGTAATAATATCTCTATGCCATTGCTTGGACAACAAAGTACTTAATTGATGATTCATTTATTGTTATATTCTTATCTCTTGCAAAAGCAGATGGCATGCCGGTGTCATAGTCAGCAGACGTGTTTACCAAAGCAGGTGGCGTGGACACATGGTGAGTGGACCTCTGTAATACATCAGACAGCATGCAGACGTCGTGATGAGCAAATGTCTTTACCAAAAGAGGTAGATTACAGGTGCAAGGAGGGCGAACGCATTGTTTAGCGACTCCGGAGCTACCTCTGGTGTAGGATGTTTGTAGGAAATGAAAAAGGTGTTATTTGTTATAAAATTCGCTACTGGCCATTAAAATTCCTACACCACGAAGATAACGTGCTAAAGAAGCGAAATTTAACCGAAGAAGATGCTGTGATATGCAAATGATTAGCTTTTCAGAGCACAAGGTTGGTGCCGGTGGCGACACCTACAACGTGCTAACATGAGGAAAGTTTCCAACCGATTTCTCATACACAAATAGCAGTTGACCGACGTTACCTGGTCAAACGTTGTTGTGATGCCTCGTGTAAGGAGGTGAAATGCATACCGTGACTTTAATAAAGGTCGGATTGTAGCACATCGCGATTGCGGTTTATCGTATCGCAACATCGCTGCTAGCATTGGTCGAGAGCCAATGACTGTTAGCAGAATATGGAATCGGTGGGTTCAGGAGGGTAATACGGAACGCCGTGCTGGATCCCAACGGCCTCGTATCGCTAGCAGCATGGCTGTAACGGATCGTGCAGCCACGTCTCGATCCCTGAGTCAACAGATGGGGACGTTTGCAAGACAACAACCATCTGCACGAACAGTTCGACGACGTTTGCAGCAGCATGGGCTATCAGCTCGGAGACCATGGCTGCGGTTACTCTTGACGCTGCATCACAGACAGGAGCGCCTGTGATGGTGTACTTAACGACGAGCCTGGGTGCACGAATGGCAAAACGTCATTTTTTTCGGATGAATCCAGGTTCTGTTTACAGCATCATGATGGTCCCATCCGTGTTTGGCGACATCGTGGTGAACGCACATTGGAAGCGTATATTCGTCGTCCCATACTGGCGTATCACCTGGCGTCATGGTATGGGGTGCCATTGGTTACACGTCTCGGTCACCTCTTGATCGTATTGACGGCACTTTGAACAGTGGACGTTACATTTTAGATGTGTTACGACCCGTGGCTGTACCTTTCATTCGATCCCTGTGAAACCCTACATTTCAGTAGAATAATGCACGACCGCATGTTGCACGTCCTGTACGGGCCTTTCTGGCTACAGAAAATGTTCGCCTGCTGCCCTGGCCATCATATTCTACAGATCTCTCACCAATTTAAAACGTCTGGTCAATGGTGGCCAAGCTACTGGGTCGTCACAATACGCCAGCCACTACTCTTGATGAACTGTGGTATCGTGTTGGAGCTGCACGGGCAGCTGTACCTGTACACGCCATCCAAGCTCTGTTTGACTCAATACCCAGTCCTATCAAGGCCGTTATTACAGACAGAGGTGGTTTCTCTGGGTACTGATTTCTCAGGATCTATGCACCCAAATTGCATGAAAATGTTATCACATGTCAGTTCTAGTATAATATATTTGTCTATTGAATACCCGTTTATCATCTACATTTCTTCTTGGTGTAGAAATTTTAATGGCCAGTAGTGTATATTTTTCTTGCTTTCAAACTGTGAGTGTAAGTAATCGGAAATTAGAGAGTTGACTTAGACCGCACACTCAAAGACTAAATGAACAAATACAGGAGAAGGAATCCTGCAGGTTAACAAAAAATGGTGCAAATGGCTCTGAGCACTATGGGACTCAACTGCTGTGGTCATCAGTCCCCTAGAACTTAGAACTACTTAAACCTAACGAACCTAAGGACATCACACACACCCATGCCCGAGGCAGGATTCGAACCTGCGACCGTAGCAGCAGCGCGGCTCCGGACTGGAGCGCCTAGAACCACACGGCCACCGCGGCCGGCTGCAGGTTAACAACGTGTACATTTACCACACATATTGAACGTAAAAACAAAATTAGTCGAGGCACTAGGCATCCTGCAGTGCAACAGACACATTTCCTTGAGAGTCTGTTGGGCTTGTCTGCGTCACTCTTAAACCGAATTCAGTTAAAGGTAAGTGAACCAAACATTTGCCTACTATTGTCAATAGGCGCAGATCTCGTTATCATCTTCTGCACGCATACAAAATATTGCTTGTCTTGTGACACCTTTTAAGAGTTCACAATAAAATTTACGTTTCTTTGGTCCCTCTTGATGCACTGTGTTGGAGGTGTTCCTGGTGGTTGTATGAAGAAATCGGAAAAATTTCTTGAAAGGCGTCATGTTTACTCCTGTGACTCTTAAACCTTTTATTTCCACTATTGTTATTTCACCCTTAGGCCATTATCAAATGCTGATGTTTCGGCTTCATGCCATGTCTACTTTTCTACAAGCTGACACATTTATATGTCGTTGTCATTTGCTGTTATGTACATTCGTAACACTGCTAAGCAGTGCGTTACGAATGTATATAACAGCAGATGACAACGACATATAAATGTGTCCGCTTGTATAAGGTAGACATGGCTTAACGCCAAAACAACGGCACTTTGATAATGGCCTAATGCCGAAATTACGATAGTGGAAACAAAACGTTCAACAGTCACTGGCGTAAACATGATGTCTTCTTAGAAATTTCACATGATTGTGAATCCCAGTTACGAAAAGTTAATTCAGGAAAAGTACTTTTTCAGTTGGTGTCGTGGAATCAGGCAACGCCAGGTAAATCTGAAAGGGCACAGAGCCCTGTCACTCCAGCGCACCAGGCCACAATCAATCGCGAGATCTTGTTAGCGAGTTAGCAAAGCCCTGTAGCCCGGCGTCAGCTGTGTAATCGGATTAAAAACCTGAAGTCTTTTTGAACGAGATGGAGCAAAGAGTTTGAAGCTGCGTCGGAAGGTTGCTGGAGTGGCATCGTTCCTCTTCACTGCTCACAGTTTCCGTCTGTGGCAGAATACTAATGGGATTCAAAAACGCAACAGTAATATTTCTTAAAGTTGTCTTGCTGCCTCAGGACAAATAGTTAATTGCATTAGTTACTGTCTTCATTTAGATGATGCCTTTAGGAATATCAAACACCATAATCATAACGTAGGAAAGAGTATGGTACAGTTTCCCTGGAGAGTTAAAAGTTACAAAATTGTACTAGATCGGTGCAGCGTTTGTCGAATGTTGCTTATAGCCAAATACTAAACCGGAATTCTCATAAAATGTGTGACATTTTCTTAAAGAGAAATCAACAAGGTTTTTTTATGCGACCCATGCCACAAAGGAAACACCAATTTAAACAGGTGACAAATATTAGTGCGCTGCACCAGAAAAGGAAAAGTTGTTTTTATTAATCGAAACGACTGTGGCTCGAGTTTCCAGTAATGAAAAATGAGACAAATGGTTCAAATGGCTCGGAGTACTATGGGACTTAAGTTCTGAGGTCATCAGTCCCCTAGAACTTATAACTACTTAAACCTAACTAACCTAAGGACATCACACACATCCATGCCCGAGGCAGGATTCGAACCTGCGGCCGTAGCGGTCGCGCGGTTCCAGACTGTAGCGCCTAGAACCACTCGGCACCCAGGCCGGCAAAAAATGAGACACTTCTGTTGATTTTATTTGCAACTTTTCTATACCAAGTAGGAAAGCAGCATTTTCGGATGACTGGATCAAAAAAGGAAGAAAATTCTCATTTCATCGGCACAAATCACTGACCAGCTCTTTTGTCATGGAACTTAATGCATTTGTGTATTGTCTGAAAGTAAAAACCATCTTGTTGGCCATAATTTTATTGGAACAAGTGGCACTGAAAAGCACTCCGTCTTCAGGCCACAAGTGGCCCATCGGGACCACCCGACCGCCGTGTCATCCTCAGATGAGAATGCGGATAGGAGGGGCGTGTGGTCAGCACACCGCGATCCTTGTCGTTATGATGGTTTTCTTTGACTGGAGCCGCTAAAATTTAGTCGAACAGCCCCTCAATGGGCATAACAAGACTGAATGCACCCCGAAAAATTGCAACAGCGCATGGTAGCCCATCCAACTGCCGACCACGACCGTCAGTGCACAACTTCCGTGATCTGACGGGAACTGGCGTATCCACTGCGGCAAGGCCGTTGCCGGAACATGTGGGACAAGCACATTATTTTGGAACACAAGCTATAATGGACCTGTGCTCGTTTTCAAACTGCACTTGTACATGGACTACGCGTCAGTGCCATCGCATTTAAAGTGAAATAATATTTCATGAGAAAAGGAATTGTTCTGACATGATAGGTACACGGGGTGAGTCACCTAACATTACCGCTGGATATATTTTGTAAACCACATCAAATACTGACGAATCGATTCCACAGACGGAACGTGAGGAGAGGGGCTAGTGTAATTGGTTAATACAAACCATAAAAAAATGCACGAAAGTATGTTTTTTAACACAAACCTACGTTTTTTTAAATGGAACCCCGTTAGTTTTGTTAGCACATCTAAACATATAAACAAATACGTAATCAGTGCCGTTTGTTGCATTGTAAAATGTTAATTACATCCGGAGATATTGTAACCTGAAGTTGAAGCTTGAGTACCACTCCTCCGCTGTTCGATTGTGTGTATCGGAGAGCACCGAATTACGTAGGGATCCAGAGGGAACGGTGATGGACCTTAGGTACAGAGGAGACTGAAACAGCACATTAAGTCCACATGCTAACACCTTTTTATTGCTCTTTTTCACTGACGCGCATGTACATTACCATGAGGGGTGAGGTACACGTTCGACGGGCGTTTCATAGGACGTGGAGAACGCATAAATTGGCCAGCCCGTTCTCCTGATCTTACACCTCTGGACTTCTTTCTGTGGGGTACGCTAAAGGAGAATGTGTACGTGATGTGCCTACAACCCCAGAGGTTATGAAACAAAGAATTGGGGCAGCCTGCGGCGACATTACACCAGATGTGCTGCGGCGTGTACGACAGTCATTACGCCAGAGATTGCAATTGTGTCCAGCAAATGATGGCCACCACATTGAACATCTATTCGCCTGACATGTCGGGACACACTCTATTCCACTCCGTAATTGAAAACGGAAACCATGTGTGTACGTGTACCTCAGTGAAAAAGACCAATAAAAAGGTGTTAGCATGTGGACGTAATGTGCTGATCCAGTCTCTTCTGTACCTATGGTCCATCACCCGTTCCCTTTGGATCCCTACGTAATTCGGTGCTCTCCGATACACACGATCGAACAGCGGAGTAGTGGTACTCAAGCGTCAACTTTAGTTTACAATATCTCCGGATGTAATTAACATTTTACAATGCAACAAACGGCACTGATTACGTATTTGTTTATATGTTCAGATGTGCTAACAAAACTAACGGAGTTCCATTTTAAAAAACGTAGGTTTGTGTTATAAAACATACTTCCGTGCATTTTTTAGGGTTTGTATTAACCAATTACACTAGCCCCTCTCCTCACGTTCGGTCTGTGGAATCGATTCGTCAGTATTTGATGTGGTTTACGAAATATATCCAGCGCTAACGTTAGGTGACTCATCCTGTATAATCAGAACAACTACGGTTGTTATTCAGTGGGTATTAACTTTAATTGGTGTTTCGTTGTGTGATAACCAGGTGCCTGCTCTTCTTGTATTAACGGTGACAATCTCCTTTTGCTTATGGTGATTTGCTGCGTGATGTTTGACAACAAAGTACCAAGTCCCTTTTCCATCAATGTCTTCGTTCCTTCATGAAGTTTCGTACCTTTCAGGTTTAGTATCTCTCTTCCTTGTTTTGGCTTCCATTTTTAGTAGATTACATACTCGGAAAATTACTTCTTCCTTAGTGTTACGCAGGGTGATTCAGTTCCACTCTTCATCTCTGTACGGGTAAAAGGACTGTCCCAACTCACAGACATACTGACTCATCGTTGCCCAGCGCAGACTTCTAAGGAAAGCAACTTTAAATTAAGAAAATATGATGATCTCATACTGCAGGCTTTCTAGAATTTCCACCCCAAGGGAATGAAATAGCGGATGAAAATATTTTGAAAATAAGTCATATTTTCAAAATATTGAAAATAAATCCAATAGCGGCTGGGGTGGATGAAATTGTCGGAACTAATCAAATACAGTAGAATGTCAGGTCTTAAATGGCAACACAGGATTATTGAAATGGCGTGGGAGTCGGGACAGGTTCTATCAGACTGGACGAAAGCAGTAATCACGCCAATCTTTAAACATGGAAACAGAAAAGATTGGGACAACTACAGAGGTATCTCTTTAATCAGCGTTGTGGCTAAAAACTTCTTAGGTATTGTTGAGAGGAAAGTGCGAGTATTAGTTGAGGACAAACTGGATGAAAATCAGTGTGAGTTTAGGCCTCTTAGAGGTTTCCAGGACCAGATCTTTAGCTTACGGCAAATAATGGAGAGGTGTTACGAGTGAAACAGGGAATTGTATCTATGCTTTACAGATCTAGAAAAGGCATATGATCGGGTTCCTAGGAAGAAGTTACTGCCTGTTCTACGAGATAATGGAATAGTAGGCAAACTTTTGCAAGCAATTAAAGGTCTTTATATAGATAGTCAGGCAGCAGTTAGAGTCGACAGAAAAATGAGTTCATGGTTCAGAGTAGTTTAAGGGGTAAGACAAGTCTGTAACCTGTCTCCACTGTTGTTCATATTATTTATGGATCATATGTTGAAAACAACAGACTTTCTGGGTGAGATTAAGATATGTGAACACAAAATAAGCAGTCTTGCATATACTGATGACTTAGTTGTGATGGAAGATTCTATTGAAAGTCTGCAAAGTAATATTTCAGAGCTAGATCAGAAATGTAAGGACTATGGTATGAAGATTACTATCTCCAAAATGAAAGTAATGTCAGTTGGAAAGAGATATAAACGGATTGAGTGCCAAATGGGAGGAACAAAGTTAGAACAGGTGGACGGTTTCAAGTACTTAGGATGCATATTCTTACAGGATGGCAACATAGTGAAGGAACTGGAAGCGAGGTGTAGCAAAGCTAATGCAGTGAGCGCTCAACTACGATCTACTCTCTTCCGCAAGTAGGAAGTCAGTACCAAGACTAAGTTATCTGTGCACCTTTCAATCTTTCGACCAACTTTGTTGTATGATAGCGAAAGCTGGGTGGATTCAGGTTACCTTATCAATAAGGTTGAGGTTACGGATATGAAAGTAGCTAGGATGATTGCAGGTACTAGTAGATGGGAACAATGGCAGGAGAGTGCCCACAATGAGGAAATCAAAGAAAAATTGGAAAGAACTCTATAGATGTAGCTGTAAGAGCGAACACGCTTAGATGGTGGGGTCATGTTACACGCATGGGAGAAACAAGTTTACCCAAGAGACTCATGGGTTCAGCAATAGAGGGCAGGAGGAGTCGGGACAGACCAAGGAGAAGCAAATTCGAAGCTAAATCGCTGAAAAATTGTATTTACCTTTCGAGCTAGAAATTTTTAAAAAATGTGTTTCACTGTTTTTGGAAATTCAGGCCGTGAGAGGGTGAACTAGGGAATGGAAGGTTTCATGAAAATGTTTCGTTATGAAGGTAGTTTTAAAGACACATATACGAAAATTTGTATCTTTATTCTCGATTAGAAATAACAAAATATGTGTTTCACTGTTTTGAGAAATTCAACCCCTAAGGGGGTGAAATAGGCCTGACTGATTCACTGACTGATCATCATCCAGTCCAAACCACTAAGAATGGACACGCGAAATCTGTAGGCATGGTTTAAGGAGGGACTGTTCGACATTCCATTCCCAAGGAGGTGAAACAGAGGACGTAAGAGTATTTGGAGAAGTGTTGCTGCTAAGTCCCTTTTGAAGGCTGAGCTATGGAAATTTGTAGACGCTTCCTCAGTAAGAAAAAAAGGAAGTGTTTCAGCGTTTTTGTAAATGCATACTAAGGAGAAATAATAGCGAGTTAAAGTTATTTCGAAAACACAACGTAATCAAAGAACTACAAAATCATTTTTAAAGCTACATCTATGAAAATAGGTGTTTGACTTCTCTGCTAGAAATAAAATAAATCGAGTTTCAATGTTTCTGGGATTTCAACCCCTGAGGAAGTGAAACAGGGGATGTGAAAAACTGGCATTTAACTTATTGGTTAGAAATAAACAAAAGTGTTAGGGGTCAAAGATTCTATGGAAATATCAACACAAGAACTCAATTGGCAGGATTAACAAATACCTCTGACTCCACCTGGAAGAACCGCTTTTTTGGTCAGAAGTACATTTGGAAGAGACCATGCTTATATGACCTTAATTAGATTGACTAATTTAGAAGCTAATGCAGTTTTTGAACAATATAAAAATTCCATTAGGGAAAACAATGGAACCTGTACAGACTATACGGTCTACATGAGCAAAGCAGCAGGCACTGAGAGAGTCTAAAAAATTTTTGGGGCTGTTTAAGATATCGTAATTTTAATTTCACTCAGATGAATTGTGCAGAAATCATCATGAATTGACATATAGCCTTGTAAGGTGTCAAACAAATAGTTTCACAGAATAAACTTAAACAATCAAACAGTAGAATAATGAAGCAATTCCATCACACTTTCGGAAATATTAATAGTCCCATATAACAATTTCACGCATAATTCATGAAAAATATTTCATCGTTCGAGGATGAACCCAGAATCCTTGGTACTAAGATCTAACGCTCTACTAACCTGCCCACTTAAGCTATACATATGCGTAACTCACAGTTGTACTTTTCCGGTGCTTTGTAGTTCTGGTGTTAATTTTAATTCAAGTTTACACTCGTTCAGCTGGACGGCAGCTCACAGTACGAACTAAATCTGTGTTTTGGTTGATACTCTATCGACATACAACATTTGGTATCGATATGAGTGTCTAACAACTGGAGGTTTGGGTGTAAGAGACGTCATGATTCACCGCTAAGAGCTGTTGATAAAAATTTCTTTATTACACAACCAATTTCAGCCGGCTGACCATTTATACACGAGCATCCAAACCGTAACGAAATTAGTGGTGTCAAATAATACAAAACCCATACATTATTTGTGGCCATTAATTTCATAGCTCCTTGAATTCTGTTGTAACTGTTTTATGACACCTGATGATGGTCTATGGACCGAAACTGGTTGTACAAAAAAGACATTCTTATCAGTAGCTCAAAGCAATTACTAATGTCTTTTCTTTTTAAATATTTACGAGCTGTGGGGTTTCACTTATTCAAAATTCATCAAGAGGAACTGGATATGCTACCTCTTTGCGGAAAATGTATATGAAACGCAAAGAGTTTAAATGTAGTATTCAGGTATCCTGATAGACAAAAATGGTTCAAATGGCTCTGAGCAATATGGGACTTGACATCTGAAGCCATCATCCCCTAGAACGTAGAACTATTTAAACCTAACTAACATAAGGACATCACACACATCCATGCTCGAGGCAGGATTTGAACCTGCGGCCGTAGCAGTCGCGCGGTTCCGGACTGAAGCGCCTAGAACCGCTCGACCACCGCCGCCGGACTCCTGATAGACAGTGCGCAACAAGAATAACTATTCAGCGAATCGTGCACTGAATAAATCGTCAGTACTACTGAAGCGAATCTCTTTAAATTAATTATTCACGCCTCTCTGTCGCGGATGTCCTACACACCAAATCTTGCGTATTTAGCGAGTGCGCAAACAATTATTATACCACAGGCACTGAAATACACTGCCAGAGCAAAAATTAGTACCTCTCTTTAGAGATTACTAGCTCACTCAAGATTCGTTGTTGCGGCAGATCGTATGGGGTACATGAAATGGTTATATTTACAGACCAGTAGCAGAAGCAGTTCAGAAATATCAAGTACCGACGCATGCTGAAAGTACGAGGTGTAGCCACCACAGGTGACAATGCACGTGCTGCCTTTCGTATCCGGATGGCGAATACTCTCCCGGAACCCGTTATGCCATGCCTGCTGGACCTATTCACGTAGTTCTGCAGGTGCTGTTGCTTGACAAGTCGCACGAGTCACTTCTTGCCTCATCGTATCCCGCACGTGCTCGATTAGACCACAAGTCCGGAGTTGTGGTGGCCAGGAAAGTTGCTCCGCGTCTTTCAAAGCACATTGAGTTTCATGGGCAGTGTGCGGACGGGCATTACCCTATTGGAACAACACGTCACCTCCCTCTTCCAAGAACGGCAAGAGAACGGGTCTAACAATATTCTCCTCGTACGGAGCGCTGATTAGCGTCCCACCCCCTCCCTGAAACACCAAAATTGAACGAGCGCCGTAGCTTACCGCACCCTACACCTTAATTCGTGTGTTGGGGCCAGTGTGTCCTGGACAAATATACTGTACGAGACAGCACTCTCCAAGCCTACGCTGTACGTGCAAACAGCCATCACTTGCGTGCAGGCAGAATCTGCTTTCATCGCTGAAGACCACTGCGCGCCATTCCATTTTCGGAGTGATCCTCTGACGGCATCAGTCGTACAGTAATTGCCGATGCTGTGATGTGAGTAGAAGACTGGTTAAAGGTGTGCTAATAACCGGTTTGCAACAGTTCGTTCTGACACGCCAGGGCTCACAAGCCCTCTCATCTGTGCTGTGATAGTTGTACGATCTGCCACCGCTGCCCCTAAAATGTAACGAACCCGGTGGACGTCTGTGTGGCGTGAATGTCCAGAAACTCGTGTACGGGTGTGAGAATGTTCACGTGACCACTGATACCAGCCTACTTGCACAACAGATGCACGATATAGTGCTACAACGATGAAAAATAATATTACGACGAAGTCAAACCTTATTTTCATGATATAAAGAAGAATTGACGATATTAAAAATTTAATTATAATTTTATTATTTTAATGTTTGTGCTCAGTGAATCAAAGACTTTCTAGTGCACGGAATAAATTAGCATTGTTTGTACTACGAAACTACATATGATTGTTAAGTGAGAACTGATTCTATGTAAAACATTTTGTCTGAGAGGATTTTGTTCTCGTACTGGTCGGTAGAGAAAGAAAAGTTTCTTAATCGATGTATGTAATGTGAATGCACAAAGGCTATAAAAAGGAGAGAGAGAGATAATCCTCGCGGACAATCACCATATTGTACAAGTAAAGGTAAATACAAGTTATTCAAAACAAATATCTCTAAAGTGCATCGTCTTGTGATCTTTAAAGACTGAAAATTGCGGTGTTTAATCTAAACCTGTCCTGAATAACAGCGAAGAACATCTATGTCATCATATATTTTCTTCGTTTGACCACGGTTGTGATTCGCATGTTACTTTTTGTTACGCGACGTGTTAGGATTATTTTCATTATACGCGCAAAAGTTCACACAGCTTTAATAGAAGCTGCGTCTTTCGGAAACGATAACTCTTAATAAGTACAATTACTCGAATACCGTCTAATTCGCAACTGTGATCACAAAAGTGTTTCCTGGACCTGATGTTGAAAGCGAGCAGCATTGCTCCATCGCTTGCTCGCAACAATTGAAAGAACTGAACAACTTTATGTTTTAACGCCGTCAGCGTTACAAAATCTGAACGACGTAAGTTAATTAATTAAATATTAACAGGAAGAGAATTATTAAATTTTAAAGATTAAATCATAGCAATAATTTAAAGCATTTTAGCATCATTACGTTTCTTTGCATTAGTACTTGAGTATCAGACACCATCATATCTATTTAAAAGACAGTGCGTAAATAAAATTGACACCTTTTTTAATTATTATTATAGCAATTCAACGATTTAAAACTTATGTGGCAATTCTCCGAAAGTACTATCTTGTGCCGGCCGCTGTGGTGGAGCGGTTATAGGCGCTTCAGTCCGGAAGCGCGCTGCTGCTACGGTCGCAGGTTCGAATCCTGCCTCGGGCATGGATGTGTGTGATGTCCTTAGGTTAGTTAGGTTTAAGTAGTTCTAAGTCTAGGGGACTCATGATCTGAGATCATAGTGCTTAGAGCCATTTTAACCATGTTTGTACTACCTTGCCTCTCGGAAGGCCACTATTCTATCCCTTTCAAACTCGCTCAGTTGGCTATAAGAAGCACGAATGCAATACCGTGGCATGATTGCTTGGTTGCTTCTCGCCGTTGCGCCACAATGAGCTTTCTAGGTGTGAGAATTGCCTATTAAATGGTAGATTCGGATGGCGCTCTGGTGACTATACCACTACACTACCTGTTGGGGGACGGCGTTGAAACCAATATCAGCACATTTACTGTCCCCCAAGTGTCATATGCCGTCATCGGATCAAATCGACGTTGTCTTTCCAGGGGTACTAATTTTTGTTTTTTCCAGCAGTGTGCTTCAGAAAGGGTAAGAAGCAAGATTGTAACGAACAGAGGGAACGAAAGAGATGATTCGACACCTTAGCTACCAGGAAGAAAATGACTGAAAATGAAAGACGACACCCCGTAAATAAAACGGACTCAGCTCTTAAATTCATAACACGTTTTCATAGTTGTTTTAAATCAATAACATTTCCAGTTGTATGAGAGTTCTGTAGTGCCAATGAATTCAGAACGAGACATATGGGAAAACGGAAGTAAAGTGTTTATTATTTCAAATGTAATCACCTTAACAATACCCAGCCACGGTGGTCTAGCGGTTCTAGGCGCTCAGTCCGGAGCCGCGCGACTGCTACGGTCGCAGGTTCGAATCCTGCTTCGGGCATGGATGTGTGTGATGTCCTTAGGTTAGTTAGGTTTAAGTAGTTCTAAGTTCTAATGGACTGATGACCACAGATGTTAAGTCCCATAGTGCTCAGAACCATTTGAACCATTTTTGAACCTTAACAATAGATTTACCCCACTGAGAAAGAAGATGGTCACTGACTTCGTAGAAATATGTTATCCGTTGTCTATGGCAACATGATTGTACCCGGGTGCGCATGTCTTCGTTCAAGACAAATCTACGGCCTTGAATGTCTTTATTCACGGCTCCAAAAATATGCAAATCGCATGTGAGAGATCAGGGCTGTATGGAGAAAATGTAAGGGTTTCCCAGCGAAACAAACTTACCAACATCAGAGTGTGCAAAATTGCGCTAAACAAAGTATTGTTGCCGAATTACAAAAGTCAGGGTTTACTAGTCCGGCTATGCTCACTGAGCACATGATCCAGAAGAACAGATTTACGTGCAACCCTTGCAGACCTGCCAAGGTAATTAGAATCAGCATTATCAACATAACTGAGAAACATGGGCATATTATTTTGACTGATAGATTTCGACGATTTCAAAACTTTGTTGCCAGCGTCAGCAAAACCATTAGGATAGACCGACATGAAACAAAATGGAAGGTAGACAAAATTATTTTGGCAGATGACACCAACGTTACCAGCAGGATGGGTTGAATTGCTATCATAACATGTGTTACAGTTGCGGGGAAGTTGTCATCGGGAGAGCCCGGATACACGATGTGGAACAATCACAATCACAGGAACGCCAATCAGAACAATTCCGAAGCAAAATCGTTAGCACATAAGCGTTCCCACAAGATGATGAGATACACCCTAGAGGCGTGCGTGGCTACGCTCTGAAAACCATAGTACAAGGCAGCACCCAAACAATGGCAGGTATCAGTAACAGGAGAAGTACAGATGGAGGAGATGGAAGCAAAATGGGAGTTTGGTATTAATTTTGTCTCTTACGACGACGTAAGGAAGACACTTTCAGACGAAGTCATGCAAATAATAGCTCCATCAGTAAATTAAATCGCATCGTTATCTGTTGGTCCAGTTAGTATAAGATGTGAATTTTATACTGACAGTTCCTTTTCTATTACCAATGAGAAAGAGTTTCAAAGGTGTGAGGAAGCAGAGACGTCCAAGTCTGTTAACAAGAGGGGTCAGAGTCAGAAGATCTACGTTCAGCAGGAGTATAGACGTAGAGAGGCAGACGCTCTTTTTGTCCCCCACTTTTCGAGTGATTATTTTCTGACTGGTTTGATGCGGCGCACCACAAATTCCTCTCATATGCGGACCTCTTCATCTCGGAGTAGCACTTGCAACTTATGTCCTCAACTGTTTGTTGAATACATTCTTATCCCTTTATTCCTACGTGGTTTTTACCATCTGTAGCTCCCTCTAGTACCATGGAAATTTTTTCCTGATGTCTTAATACCTCTTCTATCATCGTGTCCCTTCTACTTCTTGTCTTGTCAGTTCTACGTCTGTTTTTCTGAGAGCCTCCTCACTCCTTACATCACCAGTCCATCTAATATTCAACATTCGTCTGCAGCACCACATCTGAAATGCTTCAATTCCCTTCCGTTTGACTTTTTCTGTATTCGCAGATTCAATACCATACAATGCTGTGCTCCAGACGTACATTCTCAGATATTTCTTCTTCAAATTGAGACCTATGTTTTACAATAGTACTCTCATTTTGGCCAGCAGTATCCACTTTGCCTGTGCTAGGCCTTTTTCTTATTTCCTTGCTTTGTCTGTGATGGGTTATTTTTGCTTCATGGTCTTTACTTTTAATGTTAAGCTTCTCGCTTTTCTCATTTCTGGTACTGCTCTCCTCTTTCTTCGGTTTACCCTCAATCCATAGTCTCTACTCATTAGATTCTTCATTCCATTCTACAAATCTCATAATACTTCACCTTCAATGAGGGTAGCAATGTCCTCGGCAAATCTTATCATTGATATACTTTCATCATGAATTTTAGTCCAATTGCTGGAGCTTTGTTTATTTCCGTCATTGGTTCTTCGATGTCGGTCGAAAGCCTGCATCCCTGTTCTTCCCCCTATCTGACCAGAAAGCTTCGCTCTTAATCTTCCAGTCTTATAGCTCCTTCTTGATTCCTGTCCATATTATATATTACTCGTATTTCTGTACAGCTTACACCTAGTTTTCTCTGATTTCGGAACATCTTTCACCCAATTTAGATTATCTAAACCTTTTTCTGGGTAGACAAATCTACGAACATTTCTTCATTTTTCTTAAGTCTTGCTTTCATGATGAAGCCCAAAGCTAGGTTTTTGCTCCTGTTGCCTTTGCTGAAGCCAAACTGGTCCCATTTAACAGTTCTTAATTTTTTGTACATTCTTCTGTATGATATTCTTGTCAGTAACTTTGGTGAATGAGGTGTTAAGTCGCACTTAGGTGCTCTTGCTGTCTTAGGAAATGAGTGGATGATATTTTTCCCAATGTCTCATGGTATTTCGACAGCCTCATAGATTCTACACACCAAACTGAATAGTCTTTTTTGCCACTTTCCTCAATGATTATAGAAATTCCGAAGGATGGTTATCCATCCCTTCTCTCTTATTTAATCTCAAGTCATCCAAAACTTTTTTCAGTTCTGACTGGATCCCCTATCTATTACATACAGCCTACAATTTCTTTTTCTGTGCAGTCATTAGAAAATTCCTCCAAGTCTTACAGGCCTTCAATTGCTCACTCACCCATCATCTCTGAATTTTAGGTCTAGCAGTGGAATTACCACTGAGCACTTAATGTTGATGCGCTTGATTTTAATTTCACCTAAGATTCTTTCGATTTTTCTGTGCGCTGAATCAGTGTTTCGGACGATCCTTACCTTTTCTATTTCTATACGTTTTTCCTATAGCTACTTCGTCTTTGCTTCACTGCCCATCCTCCATATTTCATTTCTGAGTGGTTTGTATTACTGTATTGATGTCATCCCCTGAATATTATTGCACTTCTTTCTTTCATCGATTAATTTAAGTATTTCATCAGTTACCGAAGGTATCTTAGCAGTTACTTTCCTGATATAAGTGTTTGACTTTCCTTCAGTTATTGGTCTTGTTAGAGATCTTCAATTATTTTTTTTATGATACTTCTTACCACAGTATCCACATCTTTATTGAACTTCAAACACGTATTATCATTCCTCGGTACTAAGTAATCTCACTTCGTGATTTTATTGTACGATTTTCTTAACATTCGCTCAACTCTTCACCAACAAAAGACTGTGATAAGAGTCTACCTGCACCTGGGTGCACGTTAAACCTAGTATCTGATTTCAGAATATTTATCTGACCACGATAACCCATCTGGAATCTTCTTATACCTTTTATCCTTTTCCAGGAATATATCCTAGTCTAGTGTTTTTTGAACACTATATTAGGTATTACAATATGATGTTTATTGCAGGACTCAGTCGCGATTCCTCTCTTCGCATTTCTGCTGTCAAGCCCGATGTCTCCCATAATTCTTTGTACCATTCAGTCACCTACTACCACGTTTCAGTCCCTCAGGATTATTAAAATTTCGCACTAAATTATCCATTCAATAACCTTATGTACTTTACTTTCTGTATATCTTCAGCTTTTGCTTGTGACACAAGCCTGTATACCTAAACTACTAGTGTTGGTGTGCTGTCGTATCTAATTAGAGCATCTCTATCACCGAACTTCTGATAGTAACTCCTCTCTGGCCTACCTTCTCATTCATAACGAACCCTAATCCCTCCGTTAAGCTTATATTCATCTCAACAAAAATCCTTATCTTCTTTCCATTTCACATCTCTGACTCTTACTGTATCTAACCTGAGCGTCTGCATCCCTCTTTTCAGATTTTCTAGCTTCTCCCCCATGTTCACGCTTCTGACATTCCATGCTGTGACTGACAGAATTTTGTCCTTTCATTGGTTGTTTCATATTCTTCTCAATATCCCCTCGCTTATGGTAGTCCCCTCCAGAGATCTGAATGCAGCACTAATCTGTAGTCTTTTTGCCAATGGAAAGACCATCATGGCAGAGTTTTTTAATTGCAGACCACAAGTCCTGTGGTTACACCTCATGTGTCCTAAATACTGTGGTTTCTATTGCCTTCTGCAATTTCATGCCATTGATCTGTGCAGATTCTTCCATTTTTAGGGGCAGTTTCCTACCTCAAGGACAAGAGAGTGGGCTGAACATCTGTCCGCTCCTCTGCTCATTTCGCCTGTTGGCAGAATGAGAGTGACTTCTTATGCCGGAAGTTTTTGGCAAACATTGCGGATGAATCTGATTCAGAATTTAAGTCGTGGCTATGTTTGAAGCCATAACCAGGACTTTTTGATTACTAGTCAAAGAGGCTAACGCTAGACAGACTTATTTATTGTATATTTGTCAGGGCATCGAGTTTGAAGCAAGTTTGATGATTCGGCCATTGTTGGATGAAAATGTGATTGTTTGAGCTCCCGCTAAGCAATATTTGGTTGAATACTGTGTTGTTAGAGGGGACTCTAAAATTAGTTCTCCCAAATTTCTTGCTGAAACTGAGTTGCAACCTTAGTTTCAACGAACTGCTAGTGGTAAGAGTGGGCAAGGTCTGAGATGAGTATCAAGGAAGAGAATGTTAAATTAGTCGAAGATGCTTCAGAGGCTGATTGAGAAGTGTTGTATAGTGCCTTACTGAGGCATAGGAGTGTTTTCTATAACGCACTTGCTCCAATAATAAAGTCTGTTCTTGAATTTAGGCTACATAAGCATACAAAGGGAAGCTGTAAAAGGAGTTTTAATATATGTTACAGCAAGGTATTATAGAAATAAGGTATTATAAAAGAATGACACTGTTAGATACACCTAGATTCAAGGCCGATTAATGCAATCATATAACCTGAGACCAATCGGCTGGAGAATTTGGAAGAGTTGCTGCAAAAATGTTACACAGTACATATCCCATGAATTATGTGCAAGCTACTCGCAGATTCAACTGCATTCCAAATGTTGGCATTGTCTTGCATTTTTGTGCTTCGCTTCATGCTATCAGTTCAGATGACTTCAGTTTAGACGGAGCTTTTCTTTTGCTGCATTTATTACAAGACTTAACATGACCAAACCTTACGATTTGAGTAACAGCGCTACCTCATATTTAGATGTCATCTTGATTGCTGAAAATACGTAGGCAGACCAATGGGATAATGCATTGATTAATTCTTCTCTCTAGGGGCATTAAAGTGAGGAGCAGCTTTGGCCAACTAAGGAGTCTGACGTAAATTATCTGATACAAATTTTGAAACAAATTTAATATGAGTATATTGAGTATATACATGCAGTTTGATGTGGTTCTTTAGCAGTGATATGTCTGATGTATACATTTTGCTAGAGATTTAAAATACTTTACGAATTAGATGTGCTGATCCGTATTTAAGTAGGAATTATGTGTTCTTGGACAATTTATTGAACTTCTGATATTTCGATTGGATTCTTTGTGCGTAAGGAAGAGACAAACAGAGGTGGAAGACATGGTTAAGGCGAATCTTGTACTGACAATGAATAAAGATAATGCTATTACGGTTGGCTTGTGATAAGGGCAGCATGATTTAAGAGTGCCAAATGTAAAATCTAAACTTTTAAACAATTTTAAACATGACTGACAGCAGCAACCGCAAATAAATTTTCAATAAATAAAGTATACAGCCAACCACTTGCATAAGTTTAGTGTAAAAACCTTGCCCACATTTCAGTATCACGAAATACCCACCTTCCGTCTTCCACCTGTCTTTCCCAGTGAATGATGCACTCCTTGGTAAGCAATACTTGGATGATGGGGAGGTTACAGATGCAGAAAGACGTTGGCTCGAAAGTCAACCTGTAGAATCTCACCATGTGGGCATACGAGCTCCCACAGTAAGGTGGCGTAAGGCCATCGCTTTGAAAGGAAAACACGTATCTACATCTTGAATATGATTCAGCAGATCTAACTCATAAACTGTTATAAATCTCTAGCAAAAACATATATAACATATCTTTCCTAAAGGATCACATCGTTCTACATATATACACTGACCACACTCATATAAACAAATTAATAGCAGAAACAAAACAATGTTCATACTCACTATAATTTTGGTACTCACAGCTATTACCAGTACACATTTCTGGGTCAGTCTCCCCGTGCCGCTCGACCCATTGCTTTATGTGAGGCACATGACCCACGTCTCGACTTACCGATTCGTATTGTCTCCATTTCGACTGCTTTAGGGTGCAGAATTCTCTGGATATTGTGCAGAACAATAAACTTCATTTAGAACATTTCAGATAACGCATTACATTTGTTTTGAACTTGGTGAGCACGTACCAGATCTTTATGGCCGACAGGAATCTCAATCTGTCCTACCCATTTACTCCTGTACCATAGTGGCGGAATTATTTATTGCGTCACCTTCTATATATCAATACTTCTGCTATAATCATCGAATATCTTAGCTAAACTTGTTTAATTTCCCTCTGTTTCTATAGGAAGCAAGTACACCCAACAATTTCTATTTTAATTTATTCTCTTGACTTATTTCTATAAAATGAGTGGTTTTTATTCAAATATTAACATTTACTTAAGGAACCAGTTGGATGTCCATATGCTACTTCATGTGTTTTTTTCTTCTGACGTGTGTGTGTTAATCCCGTAAGAAACACTGAATATTAACTAAAGACATAACAATGATAGTCTTCAGTGTTTGTACGTACATCTCATCTGAATCCAAAGTAGCTCTTTAGTACTTGGTTTGTTCTGCATGTGCGTTATCATTGCTTTGCATCATATACGCGTTGGGAGGATTAATTTTTAGCGTATTCCTCACTCAGTTCATGAAACCACAAATCAAAATTTCTATAAAAAACATGGGTCCAGTCTGCACAGTGGCTTCATTTTTGTGACTGTATTTCCCATAACCTTGCAACAGTTACCAATAGGATCGTGATCATGGCTATTTCTCTAATGTTTGAACTCCATTTGTCTAAGAAAAAAATAATGCCTGAGGTGTACACAAGCACAGCACAATAATTGGAATGTCATCGGCTTCATAACTGACACAAACGTTTATCACAAGACTTACCGCCAGAGTTTTGTGACAAGGAGCAGAATCTTCCCGTGAAGTACAACTGGAGAAATGTGCACGTTGGTTTCTGATACATGCATTTGCATCGACTGTGCAATTTGTGCAGTCCAAACAACCTACTCTGTGGCGTGGGTAGAAATGCATATCCAGACGATCTGTGATGCTGGATGTTTCACGTGTTACACACGAAGGCAAAAATTCACCATCTTCTCTACGACGCATGAACACTTCGCCATTGGGACCACGTAGATTAAATTTGCACTCATTTGAAAAGACTGCTGTGTTCCACTTTTCCAGTGTCCGGGTCACATGTGCTTTCGCTCATTTTAACCGCTGTTGTGGCATTGTTTTTGTCAATAAAGTCTTGTTTCTAGGTGAACGGGCAGCGTGTCCGCCTTCTACTGGTTAATGAGATGTCGTAGATATCCCCCCAAGCTTCACTGCAATTCAGTTGATGACAGGCGGTGGTCCATGAGAGTATGTCTTTTCAATATCCTGTGTGGCAGTAGACACCCTTTTTCTACCTCGAAGTTCTGTGCTGTGGTGTTTGTTTCAATCTCTATAATAAAATACTTATAATTTATTGCTGACGGAGTTGGCGCTGCTTTGGCCTCTGTACTGTCTCCTTCATGTGTTTGGGAGGCTCTCATTCTTCAGAACGAGAACTATGGAAAGTAACATAGTTTCATTTCTGTGAGATGTAGGCTGTGTTAACATGTTAGGAAGTGTAAATTTGTATCTATTCTATTTTCCTTTTCCTTTATGGGTTCTAGAATATTTTTCGAGTGGATGTATACATTTGAAGTGAAATGGGGTGACGCAATGTATCGAAACGCTGTTTTTCAGTGCATACTGTGTAACGTAAGTGAGGAGTATTGCTCCGTAGATGAATCCAGAGTGCAGGAATATAATTTATAAGCATTAGTGAACATTTAGTTGGTAGTTGAAAGTGAACATGGAGGACTGGCAACCGCCTCTATGTCTGAAGTGTAGTGATCAGAGATGGTGAGGCTGAGTTACTAAATACGTGTGAAACAGCTGGACCTAGTACCATGTACGTAGCTTCGCCGAGAAGTGATAGCAATGGTTTAGACGATATTCCAAAATCTGCTAGCATGAGTTTGGGATCGATGGATATACCTTTTCCTCTCCAAAAATGCCGCCATCCTGAAGTGTCGACGCAGCACGTAAAGTATGGTGCTGTCAGTAGCAAGACTCATTGCCATAAACCGAAAAGAAAAGCGGAGGCATACTCTGCTATGCCTTAGGGGGCGACGACACACTAATCAGAAATACACCTCTCTCTGCAGGTGTGAAGCAAGTGATGAGTTTAGAAACTAAAAAGGAAGAAAAAAATAAAGATAGAAATGAAGGCAAATTAAAAACGGGGACGGCAGCACACACAAATGAAAACAAAACTGGCGAGATAATCCCATCGCCCATAGAATTAACGAAGTAATAATCCTCTAAGATAGATTACGTGTTTTCTAATTTTCCAATAATTTTTCATACAAGGTTCACACAATTCCCATGTTACCAATTGCCATATTATCAGTAGCATAGAAACGTCTACTCTAGTGATGCCCAGAAGGCCAATGTCAAATCTTGGGTATAGGCAAGTCAAGGGTAGTTTGAAAGTCCGAGTGACAAGGATCCAGGTGTAAACTCAGGCAATTCCTGGACGGGGTGCCTTAGTCAACCCGGAACACCTTTTGATAACTATGAACCATTGCAACTTTCAGAAATCTTGCAAAAGTAATGGTATATTTCCGGTCAGATTCCGCCAGGCGGTGCTGGCTCCACAGGTAGTCCATGAAAGAGACAGCATCGGTGAGGGAAAGGTCATAGATCGTGAAAATGGTGTGGCCCAAGAGCCACATCATTGCGTTACGTCGTGTTTGGGGGTTGGTCTGAATATCAGGTGTAAGGAACCAGTCGATTGACACATCGTCTGGTGTCGTCCCACCGATCAGCGCTAATAGCACACGTGCAAGGTCCCACACTTCTGTGACGTGAGGGCATAAGAGACGATGCTCTCTGGTGTCTACGTCACCACATCGGCCGCAAGCAGCCGAGGGCCGTAGGCGGATGGCCGCCAGGCGATGATTAGTGGGTATTAAATTGTTTACGACACGACACCATAGCGCTAAAACTTCCGTGGGAAAGGCTGGGTTGTTGATATTAACCCAAGCTTGGTGCCAGATGACCGACGGTCGTCTGTCCTCTAATTTATGTGGTGTGGGCTGGCCTCGAAGTGCCTGGTAAAGGCGCTTCGACGTGCGTGCCTTGTCAGTGGCCACTGTTAGCACGTAACTTTGATTGAGGTAATAGTCCTTGACTGTCGTCATCCGGAACGGAACATGTGTCAAACATACTGGTGCACGCGCCGATTGTGGGCGATAGCGGTCGAAAAGAACCGCTGTCGTCCCACTTGGGTCAGTTTCACGCAAAGTGGCGATACGGTGAATCAGGAGGGCCGCACATTAGCGGGGAAAGTCAATGAGTCCAAGGCCACCATCGACCTTTGGTAGCGTACAAGTCTGTGCATCAACTTTGAACAGTGCAAGCCGCCACAAGAGCCAATATACTGTTTGTGAGATGGCTCTGCCGGTTTGTTTCGGTAGCGTAAGGAGTTGTGCTACATACCGTGCCCGTGATAGGATGTAAGTATTAATCAGTTGGATTCGTTGATGGAGGTCGAGTCGTCGATCAGCGTGACTCACGCAAAGTCCTCTGATGCGAGTGAGAAGCCGCCTCCACGTGAGTGTTAACATGCGCTGCGGACAGGCAGTCACCTCAAGGCCAGAGATACGTTGTTCCCCCACAACTCGATACCATGGGCGTTCGATGGTCAATGATCGTGGTCCTAGCGGGATCAGCACCGTTTTGTTGGAATTTAACATGGCACCGGATGCTCGTTCATAAACGTTGAGAACTCGGCGAACTGAATCGATGTCCCTAGCGTTTGCGACGAACACACCGACATCATCCGCGTATGCTGCACTGCGGAAGGTGACGCCTGGGAGAGCGACACCATCGACCATCCGTCCCATGTCACGCAGCATGGGGTCCAGCGCTAAAGCGAACAAATACATTGACAAGGGACACCCTTGTCGAACTGATCGTCTGATGGGAATTGGTCGTGATCGGCAGCCGTTCACAACGATTGTGGAATTTGCTCCATCCAAGAAGTGCCGGATGATTCTTATGAAGCGCTCCCCAAAACCCATCCGCGACCTAACGGCCAGCAGGTAAGGGTGAGAAACCCTGTCAAAGGCACCGGCGAAATCTAGGGAAATAATTGCAGCCGGGGTTCGAGTGTCGGCGGTGAGTAAGACAGCATCACGGTATATAGAAGCGGCGGTGAAGATGGTTCGATTCGAAACGCCACATGATTGAGTGGGGCAAAGTACCTTATTCATGACCTGTCTAAGATGAGAAGCCACGCTTCGTGCCACCAACTTATAATCAGTGTTAAGAACGGTGATAGGACGCAGGTCTTTAGCCCGACAGTGACCTGTGACCTTTGGAATAAGGGCAATACGTCCAGCTAGAAATTCGGCGGGTATTTCGCAACCATCAAAAATCTTCTCGCACGTTTTGCAGAAGCGGTCTCCTAACAGGTCCCAAAATTGTTGGTAGAATTCATAAGGGAAACCGTCGGGGCCAGATGATTTTTGTCCTGGACAGGCACGGAGGACAGATGTGAGGTCAGCGAGTGAGAGTGGCTCGGTTAAACAGTCGCGGTCTCGACGATCCAATGAAGTTGGAACCCCACCGATAAGTGCTCGTTGGGCGGCGACGTCTACCGCAACGTCCTGGAAGAGGTGCGTATAATGGTCCGTTACGTGTTTGAGGACCTCACGATGGTCTGTGAGGCACGTACCATCGTCTGTTTTAAGGCGTGGGATGGTGTTCTTCTTTGAATGATTCCTTTCAGAGGCAAGGTGATAGATGGATGGCCTCTCGCCCTCAATCTGGGATGCGGAGCGGCACCGCACCACCATCCCCTCGGCCTTCTCCCGAGAGAAGCGAAGGATTGTCACCTTAATTTTTTGAAGCGCATGCGTAGCTGATCATAACTGTCAGCAGGAAGGGTCAGTGCGTCATTTAGACATTGTTGATAGAAGTCTAATGTGCTACGCTTCCAGTGTGCGACTTCGCGACTATGTTGCTGGACAACACGTCGCAGCCGTGGCTTCACACAGCGGAGTCACCAAACCACAGTGGTAGGGTACTTCGAAGCAGTAGCGATGCAATCCCGCCATGTTTTCGTGACAAGATTGCGAAGTTCGGGCGTTGGGAGATGAAGTGTATTCATCTTCCAATAAGTGCCCTGAGGAACCGTGATATGCAAGGAGCAAGAGTATGCACAATGGTCACTAAAGGCCACGGGAATAACTTGGACGGCACAGAGGGCAGGAATTAAATCAGCAGAGACATAAACACGATCAGTACGGCTTGCACCAATGGGATATATGTGAGTAAATTGTGTGTAGGCGGGATGAAAGGGGCGCCACGTATCTTTAAGGTCAGCCGCCCGAAGGAGTGAAGCGAGCGCTTCACACCGCATAGGCGTTGGGACCAGATCAGCATCGGCTACCACACAGTTGAAATCTCCGCCAAATACGATGGGACGACGATCTGTCAAGAAAGGGGTGATATCTGACGTAAAAAGTGATGTTCTGTCATGCCTGTGATTAGGCCCTGAAGGAGCATAGACATTAATAAAAAGTACATCTCGAATGATACATGCAAGAACGCGACCATTGGGTAGTTTTGTAACATCGGATGGAGTTAACTCTGATCTGTATAGCAAAGCAGTGCCCCGCCTGGCGTCAGGGTCGATGTTATATAGTGCCTCATAACCAACCAGGTCAGAGAGAAAGGGGGCACAAACCTCCTGGAGAAAACCACATCAAATGCACCAAGGTGCAGAAAGTCCTTCAGAGAGCATAGTTTTACTGGGTTGGAGATGGAGTTGATATTTACTGTTAAAAGGGAGAGGGCTCCCGGCTGCCGGTCAATTGCAGGCATGAGAAGGCAACACAGAGAAAGTAACGTCAGATAAGGTCATGGTCGTATGTAAGCAGGTGTGTAGATATCGAAACTGTAGCCCTGCTACATCACCCCGGATGTTAAAGACAAATACCAAGCAGCCCATGTGGGAACGAGCCCACTCAGTCACGCATTTCGTCGTCTTCGTCGTCACCCCAGTTCAGTCCTCCTCCATCGGCGGGATAGTCTGAACCAGGCGGCGCAGACTGCTCAGTCGCAGCGGTATATGAGAGGGTGCGAGTGCGCTGCAGCGGCTGTTCGCTACCCTGTTAATTTTTACGTTTTGTGGGGATTGCTCCCCGATCTCGTGATGAACTAATAAGCGCCTCTAATTGCTGAGCAGTTTTCCGCATACCGTCCGAGTGGTCAGCGGAAACAGAGCGTGTACCTGATGAGGCCTGAGATTCAGCCTCACTGCTGCTCTCAGGAGGGGGACGTATGACGCCCTCCTCCTCCACCTGCTGTTCTTGGCTCGCCTTCTTGCGCCTATGACGACGCCGGGGGGACTTAGCGTCATCTGTCGGTGGGGGTGGGGTAGGAAGAACTACCTTCATCTGTTCTACAGTGACAACATCACTGGGCACAGCAGGCGCGCTAGGCGCCGCCGGCGGTACTGCCACTACGGGCGTCTGGTCCGGGACAATCTCAATAGGGCTGTCAACAGATGCACTAGGTACCGGCTTCACCTCTCCTGAAGGACCCGGGGTCGATTCGTCAGTTCTCTCAGCAGTTCGGTGGGCAGCACTCGCCACTATCTCGCTGAGAAGAGGCACAAGGTTGTCACCTTCAGTGCGTTCCCGCGGCAGTTGCACAGGGCGCCTGTAGATTGACAGAGGGAGCATGTCTGTGTGGTTGCCCTATATAGGTAACCTGTGCCCTTGTACTGGCAATATTTAAGTATGACGGTATGTGCTGACAGAGGTCCATACGAACACTTCGGACTCCGCTGTTGCCCTGGAAACGGTAGGCACTGCCCCATTTTTCATTCGTGATGCTAAGCACCTTGCCATACCGCGACAGGATACGGCCGATTACTTCATTGGGACACTCAGGGGGTACATTAAGTACCCGCACAGTCCGTATCCCAAAGCCAGATGGCACTATATGCACGGTTCCGACTGTTCCATCGAAGTAGCGGAACGGATGTTCGCCCGCGAGTGCCAGGCCATACTTTTCGTATTTCTCTTGATCGATAAATTTCACGAATAACGAGAATAAGACAAAATCCAGTTGAAAGGTGTCGACGTCATTTTACGGTACTTTCAGATCACCAAATATCCATTCCTGTATTTCAAAGGCCGTTGGCCGTCTCGCTGCTCCGTCGAATACGCATTGAATACTGTTCGACCGGTTCAACATATTCACCGCAAAAATGTCAACGCTGGAAAAACCCAGAATAAACGAAAACGACCACGACCACGAAACGCGACTCGCGACCCGCTGCAGAGCACAACGGACCGCTCCTACCGCGGGGTGCTTCTTAGCCGAGCGCCTTTGTTGGTGCGACAAGGATCACTCATGGCATGTCGGCAGACGTTTATGAGCGTAATAACGAAGAAAATCGAAAATTTAACTGGGAGAACGAGGAAACAAAACGAAACTAAACGGTAGGTTAATGAAGTAATGGGTTGATGTGAGAAAATAAACCAAGGAATTACATAAGAATATCAATCGCAAGACTTGAGAAAGGAAAGGTGCTATGTGCGAGATAGTATGGAAGAGCAGCTCACAGCACTCAGTATGCAGATAGGGGATGAATTAAGGCCAGAGCAAGACGAGGGTTGCTCGAAAAATGGGCGGGGGAGGGGGAGGGGGAGGAGGGGAGCGTTGAAACAATTGCAGACGGCTTGGTAAAAGAAGAGAGAGTGCGACGAAACCGTATGAAGGAAATTTAAAAACGAAGTATATTAATGCTAACATACAGTTTTCAGAACAGGAAATTCAATGCAGAACAGATAATTGAAGTGTTGAAGTATTAAAATTATCATCATTTCAAGAAAGGCCAAAATTACAATACGAAGTAGCAAAATTATCGGAGAACATGAGGGAAGTTTCAGAGAAATAAGAAAGCAGTGATGGTACAGAACTTATTACAGTGACTGATAGAGGTTTAAAGAAGGGAAATGCGAAATTAATTGGAGGCGTCACAAGTTCATGCGTAAGCTTCACATGCACATGGCAGAAGTAAAAAAAAAGATTAGGCTGCAATCATGAAAGAGAGGAATACGTGGCTGGTGACAAGTGCTTTGTGGTAGATCCATATGATCTTGGATGCGAGGAGAAGTGGGATTGCAGAACGTGACATACACAATCATACCCAGCGTGAATGGTAGTAGCAATGACGAAGATTTTTCGCCACGAGAAGAAATGAAGAGCCTGCACTATACATTTATTGTTGGTGCGGATACTCGAAATGTTAAATAATTCTTTCACTGAAATCCATTCCAGTCCATGTTTGGAGCAGTTCTACTATTCACTGCCTCTCACATGGCCTACTGGGTACAAGGTTGAGTTTCTGTTCAGATCTTTCGAGGGAGAACCAGCACACTAAATAGGACATATTAAGTGAAAGTGTGATATGTATTGAGACTTTTGTCAGGAGTTCTTATCAGCTTAGTACAATGAAGCTGTTCAACATCGCTCGAAACACAGCATGGTTATGTTGACAAGTTATAACCAGTCGTGGTGTACAAATCTGGCGAGGTGGTTTGCACACATGGTCCAGAAGAATAAATTTCTGTTGTTTCGTTATCCTAATTCTTTTTCAAACTTTTTTTTGTTTGTCTGATTTCAGTGTGTGAGATGAGTAAGGGAGTCTTTTAGTCTGCAAGTGATGTTTTGTAAGTATGGGGTAGTTGGTCAGGGGAACTGAGAGGTTTACCAATAGGTAGAGACTGGTGATAGTTTATGCTACGGTTGGTTGCAGGTAACAATGGTCTTTGGGTTACCACACCGCCCTCACTGGCTTTTGGAATGAGTGAGTGTTAATTAGTCAAATCGCTCTTGGTATGTCAGGATGTGTCTGTCGTAGGCACTCTGAGACACTGGTACAGGTGTTGTAATGGTTTCGGTTAGTTAGTTAGTTGGTTACATGTTCCATAATCATTTGAATGATTCTTTCATCGAAATGATGTGGATCGATTCATTTTTCAGGATATGTACACATGATTAGTATTAACATTAATGAACACATTATTTTCGTAATCCTCCATATGCAACAGTACTTCTAAACAACGCTTTTTTTAACAACTTCAGGTTTTAAATAGAAATTCCTCCGTGGAATAGAAGATGTCGTGCAGGAGAAACGAATGTAAGTTAGATTTAAAATTTGCCTTGGTACCGGTCAGACATTTTACATTATTTGGGACATGTTAAAGGATTTCTTTTGCTGCGTACTGCACTCCTTTCAGAGCCACTGCATCTTCAATAATCTGTAATGAACGTTACTTTTTCCTCTAGTGCTTCACATATAGATATAAACGTTCTTCACAAATTCTGATGAATTATTAATGACGAATCTCATTAGTAACCATATGTATCGAGACGGCACAGCAATACTTTCTTCCTGAATGGTGAGTTACCCCAGAAAATTATTCTTTAAGACATTACTGCCTCGAAATATGCAAAATAAGTCAGGAGGTTATTTAGTTTGTTTCCAAGACAGTTATGAGAGGAGTAAAAGTGGATGAACTTAATCATTTGAGATGCTCAGTAATTTGCTCCTTCCAGTTCGGTTTTTCGTTAATATGTACCCATAAAAATTTGAAGCATTCTACCCTACTTAGTGACTCCTGTTCATGTGCTACATCAGTTGTTGGTATGAATGTATTTTCCATGGTAAGACAAAGGAACTATGCTTCGTTAGAGGTTGTATCATGTTGTTTCAAGCTCAGAGCTTTACACAAATTAAATAAATCTGTTTGCACTTAATGTTGTTCTGTAACTTTAAATTTCACAATTTTTCTTGGACTTTTTAACTGAGTCTTCGTTTCAGCGTCAATATGATGTGTTACCACGTTAGGACCGATGTTTTCTTTTTTAGTATTTCCGAAGAGTTCACGTCTTCAATGTTTGCCAGAATGTTCATCACTTCTTCATTAAGGTGTGGTGTTTGATGCTAAATAGTTGGGTTTAGTCACTGTTCTGCCACATGTTCACCTGGTTATGTTAAGGTTCCTATTTGTGTTCATCATTGAGTTGAGTCAAATGTTCTTCATAAGGTGAAACTCAGGTTTGTCTGTGTTTCTGAAGTCTGATTTAATGTCTTTTCGTCAATGTCCCATGTGATTGTTTCTGTCCGTTCACACCATTCAGGGATATAAGTAAGGATAACTCATTACTCTTGTTCTCTGATGCAGAACAAGTACCTATATGTGTACTGCGATTTTATTAATTTTTATTTATTCAGTTTAACGAATTTTTGTTTTTGTTTTTGTATCTGTCCTGTCTGCAATAGTTTCAATAAATGACTGTAGTGTGATATCTTTTCGCTTCTAAATCAATTTTTTTATAAGTGATCAAGTGCCCACTTTCGTATTTAAACTTCTCCTTCAGAATCCATCAGTTTCCTTCCCCGTCCCTATGGAAAAAAGCTGCGCTTTTGCTATCGTGGGACGTTTAACAGATATTCAAGTTAGGGCAGAGTCACGATGTTATGCAAATCACCGTGCTTCTCTTCTACGAGAAGGGGAGCAAATATAAGAGGTGAAATGTATGATATTGATAAACAAGTTGGTATCGGATGCAGTCCACGGCATCAGCTATGGAGGCAAAGTGGTTCTAAATATTCCACCGCTGAGGAACCTCAATTTCAATTCTGGGCAGCTCAAAAATCAACTGAAACCTTGCAGGCTGGAGCTGTGTATATTACTGACACTTGAGCTCAAGGCGTGCTGGTGACGGCTGCTATGCGTCAGCGGTCGCTGCATGGACATGTGATCTGCCTTGGAGACCGAGCGAAGCGTGAGCACGTAAAAAACTAAGTGTATGAGGAGACCATAAGGCCTGCCACCTTTCACCCACTTTATGACGCTGCTGACATAAAAGGGAGTAGATCCCTCGTAATTTCATCTTCTTGGTTAATCTTATTATGAAAGCAGATTATCGTTATGTAGAGTGTTATTGGCTTATGTGACTTTTGTTTCTGTTGGAACCGAAAAAAGAAAACGATCCATAGAGTGTTACGCAAACTCTGGGTCTTCCATTTTGGGAGCCATGTCCCATGCAGAGCCATTCAGATGCTGTTAACGAATAACGTAGTTTGCCGAAGTTTAAACAGAAAATGTTACATTTTAGTTGCATAAATTAAATTTAAACCTTGATAAAGCATTAT
Organism: Schistocerca serialis cubense; assembly: GCF_023864345.2. Lineage (NCBI taxonomy): Eukaryota > Metazoa > Arthropoda > Insecta > Orthoptera > Acrididae > Schistocerca > Schistocerca serialis. Next base: position 447,558,255 of record NC_064645.1, read on the forward strand.
TTATGGTCAGAGATAGTGAATTTTGTGCCCCAATAGTAACAAGATGTCTTAGGACACAGATATAAAGTTGAATTTAATGAGACTAGGCAAACGGCATATTTCACTACCTCATACATCTCAGGATAAATGAAATTTTATAACCAGCATCAAGCAGGTATTGTTTTCAGTACGGCTCAGAGAATGTCCAAGGTGAACAGCTTAGCTGAACTACCCTGTATATTTTAGTGAGAATTATTTCTCTGAATATTTAAACAATCAAAATAAGAGAACGAATACAACGATTGAGAGTTGAAGAGAAACGCATTTGGAATTTACACTCGATGTTTAATCTCTTGTTTAGCGCCCCAGTGCATTTAATTGCGCTGCCGATGCCTATCTCCCTGCTTTGCAGTGTTTTCATTCCGCGCTCTGTTTATCTGCCAGAGCGATGTTTGATTTCCCACAGGTGCCTATAATTAGAAATGCAGCACCTGTGAATAAACGATGTGTTTTTCATAAGATAAACATACAGATAAAACAGATGTTATCGAAATTATTATCCTGTACTATTGCTGACTTTGAAAGAAGATAATATTTTCCTATTTCTTTCATACACAGAGGACAACCCAAGTAAAAATAAACGCTACCCAAGTAACACACCTCAATAAATTAAAGCATAAATGACATATAACTGATTTAAAAAAATCTTCACTTGAGACCTAACTCATCCATCTAACGTATCCTCAGGGAGAAATGTTTCATCCTGCACACATATCTGACACATTCGACTGTAACAGCTTGCTTCTATCTGGAACATCGTTGGAGATAATTGAAGCTAAGTTTACAGCTTTCGCAGGAGCAACGAATCATTTCTTCCTCTTTTACTGAAATTTAACTCCACAGAACTAAATTGCAGTCCTGTGTCGCACTATGTCGCTCTGCTAGTACCACTTTCCTTACAGTAGCTATTAGTGTTAACAGTTACTGCACTTGCAGACACTAGGAGCAAACTAGACCACGTACTAATTTTAACGGTGGTAATGAACCCTTATTTAAGATTATTTTCTAATTTTCGGTGAGCCTTCGTTCGTTCCGAGCTGAATCTAGATACTAAACAGCTTGCTGTCACAAAAGACCTTAACAAAATTAATACAAACCGTCTCGATCGCACTGTCAAATTGTTTAAATGGCCCTGTGCACTAAGGGACTTAACATCTGAGGTCATCAGTCCCCTAGACCATAAAACTGCTTAAACATTACTAACCTAAGGACATCACACACATCCATGCCCGAGGCAGGATTCTAACCTGCGACTGTAGCGGTCACGCGGTTCCAAACTGAAGCGCCTAGAACCGCACGGCCACTCCGGCCGGCGATCGCACTGTCACTCATTAAAAATATGGCCGGTGTCGGCCTCTAGTAGGCCATCTTTAGACAATGCAACATCCGGCTAACGATGATGACGCTTGGAACGGCTGTGCTGACCCCAGTCTCAGTTTTACTAGCATTTTACATTTTTAATAAATGATTGTGTTCGAAACGGTTTTCTATAATTTTATTTATCTGACAGATCGCTGTTTTCCAACAATGTTATCTAAAATCATAAAAAGAGTTAGCCGTCTGTCGAGAGTCAGTCAGTTTTTACGTATGCCTTTCTGGACTTAAATCAGCAGCCTTTAGACCATTTGATCTCTGGAGGTACAGCGACGATACTTTCATAGTGTGGCCACCAGGAAAAGAGAAGTTAATAGAGCTGTAACATCTAAACGTTTATAAGAATACTTTGACGATGGAGGCACAGAAAGACGGCTTTTGCTGTCCGTAGACGGTGTGATCATACGAAATAATGATGGTCGTAATAATGATGGTCGTCTTGAGCGTTCTGTTTATCCAATGCCCACTCATTTTTTCGTGTTGCAGTCCTCAGTAGAAATAAATGAAAGAATACTGATGGAATTAGATGCGCACAGAAGACACGTAAAGTGGTAGAAGGGTTTGGTTATTTGACAACAAACTAATGACTAGTGAAGTAGAGAGAAGTTAAGACATAGACTATCAATGGCAAGAAAAGTGGTTCTCAAAAAGAGAAATTTGTTAATGTTAAGAATCTTTTCTGAAGGTATCTGTCGGAAGTGTGGCGTTCTATTGAAGTGCGACGTGGACGTAATGAGTTCTGAGAAGAAAAAAATAAACTTTGGTATCTAGTGCTACAGGAGCATAAAGATTAGATTGGTAGATAAGATAACTAATACGAAGGAACTGAATGGAATTGTGGAGAAAAGAGACATTTACGGCAAAACTAGACTAAAATAAGCAATCGGTAGACAGGATAAATACTGAAATATCAAGGAAATCTCAATTCCGTAGTAGAGAGAAGTGCGAGTGGTAAAAATTTTAGGCGTAAGCCAAACTTTCACAACGGTCAAAAACTTAACTGTATTTATATTGCAGTAATAGTACAGAGATGACGAGGATACATTAAATCCGTCTTCAAACTGACGATCGTATCAAGAACATACAAAAATTTCATCACTGTTCACAAGCTGTGGGCTTGTTTAACGTTTGTGCACTGATCACATACTCTGTACGATTCAGATATCCTGCCAACACATCTTGTCCATACCAACGCAGAAAGCCAGCCTTTGGATACAAAGGATAGTACTCCAGCAAAATGCATGATCTTTCTTCCGTATGTTGGCAGTTTTTCTAATAGTGCAGCCATTCTGGGATAGGTTATAAGCCATTTATACTGCGGAAGTTTGAAGATTATAAAACAGCATGACAGTGCAGTTTGGTTGTAAGGGCAGAACACATGCACCATGCAAGAGCGTTCATGTTACCATAATGGCTGCATTTGCTTTTTGCATCCCAAGTTGGATACTGCCGGACTCTGTATCTTCGTCGAAATTCCAGTAGAATTTGGGACAAACAGTAAATTGGGTTATAGTAGCGTGGCTTCAGGAGACAGACATTTCAGATTACCTTACTGGCTAACAGATAACATACTGTACACGATATTTCCACTGTCTGCTTTCAGACTGAAGATGCCGAAAGTCACAGTGAGTGGCAAACAGTAGGTCAATTAAATTTTACAAGTTGACTACGCAATGTTTGTATTGTTGGTCACTGTAGTTACACCAGTTGTTTCCATAATGACACATATGTGAAACTGGCACAGGGTGTCGATAATGAGTGCGATGTAGAAAGCTTGTACTACCCGTTCTTGTCCTACACTTCCTCTGACACCGAAACTTTGAACCACCTTCAAACAAAGAAGTCCAATCTACATAAACCCTTCTTTCTTCATTAGAGCAAACTTATGCAATCAAGTTTTGTGTTAAACTTAGGGAATCCGTGAGCCGAGGTTTTAAAACTGGAAAAAGGCCAATAGGGAACAATTCTTATCAAGAGCACAAGTTTTCAGCTGTCACAAATCATTTTTGGAAGGCCGAACAGTTGAAGATGAACCTTGCTCAGGGAGACCTTCAGTTTACAAAAACCGACGTAAACTTCGAATACGTGGGTGCTCTTGTGAGAGCAGACCGACGTTTAACAAAGTACAATCCTGTGATAGAGTGGCATCGCGAGGAGTGGCACACTGAGACATCCCCTCGGCCGACAAAAGTACAAATGAGTAAATCAAAGCTCAAAACAATGCTGATTCACTTTGTTGACAGTAGGAGTATCATGCATACGGAATTTGTTTCTCCAGGGCAAACCGTCAATCAGGTCTTTTACAAAGATGTCCTAGAAAACTCAGGAAATGGGTAAATCGAATGAGACCAGATACTGCAAACAAGTGGATACTGCATCATGACGACGCCCCATGTCATACGGCCACTTCCATCATGGAATTTTTGATCTTAATAGGCGTTCCAGAACCCCCTTCCCCTCCATTCAGCTAATCTGAGTTCTTGTGACTTTTTTTCTTTTCCATAAATTGAAAATAAATGCCTTAAAAGACTTCATTTTGGGAAGCTGGAGAAAAAAAAGTGACCAACATGTTAAAGGCTCTGCCTGTTGTAGCTTTTCAGCGCTGCTACCGAGACTTGGAACGACTCTGGAAGTGTTTAGCTGAAGAAAGGAACTACTTTGAAGAGGACAGTACTGTTGTTGGAAAATAAGAAATTTTGCTTGATGAAATATCGGTCTCCTTACTTTTCTCACACACCTCTTACGTTATCTTGTTTGGAGATGGTGTTTTTTACCCATCATGCTCGTTTGAAATTCCGTACAAGAAAATATTTGTTCGCTTAGAAGCACACTTATTCTTCTACTTCCAAAAAGCGAGGTGTAGCTTAGGAAGGGGAGAAGAGGCAAGGTTACGAGGAGAGAGACAGGTGGGACCTCATTATGCAATGCATTCAGGTTCAAGTTGACAGTTCAGTGTCACTGAGCATGTCATCCAGCTGTACCTGCCAGCTCCTCAATGCAACCTTGTCCTCACCTTCACCTTCCTCAGTCCGAGAAACGATCGGTGTGCATATCTGGTCCAGAATCGTCGTTGCGTTGCTACTCATTTAAAAAAAATATCAGTTTTTGATAAGAGATCGAAGACTATTAGCAGATGTGCAGTTGAAATATCATGCTCAGAGGTAAAGGATGACGGCTGCTATACCTAAACATCACCTACTTACAACGCTGAGAGACAAGCAAGCTCTCCGTCCAGTCAGTCAGTCTGTCGGTCGATAATTTCGGGTTGTATCCACACAAATACCTCTCAAGGACCTTACCAATGTCAGAGATTTTCCGTCTCATTCCACTGAGCGATGACTGTCTAAATGCCGCCGTACCATCCTAATTCTACTTATCGTACTCTCATGAACTCTAACCAAGATTTTCCGTGCTGGGAACAGAATTGCTTCACAGTCTACCTCGAACATCAGTCCTCGGGATATACTCAAAGTCATTTCGTGAGGGCAACGTCACTTTTCTTTCTCGGGCATTCTTGTATAGGCCTTGGTTTGTGCCATACTGACCAGTAACAATCCCAGCAACATGGCTGCGAATTCGCTATATGTCTACTATCCTTGACTGCCTCACATACATTTTTTGGGGTAAACTGCTAGCGATATGCTTAGAGGGTATGTCAAGGCACTGAAGCGTACTCGGATGAATTTCGCAACGTGTGGTGATCCTAATGCGGAAACGATGGCACTAAAATTTGTAAAAGACCCTACTAGCTTGCCACCGAAGAGTCTGGTAAACTGCATCACTCTTGTAACGCCCCTAGCCTCTTGCATTCAATTCCACCATCTTTAAAATTAATTCCTAGATATTGTTATCTTCCAATCGTCTGTGACTTTTCAATATAATATGCTTTCATTTGCATTTCAGTCATTACCGAAAGCCAGTGAACGCTACAAAACTAAAACCTTATGTAAATGTTAAAGACATGCAACTTCCATAGCTGTATTTTCCCCTCTGTTATTATGTTTTATTATTTTAATAGGCAGACTAGCCGTAGAACAAAAGCACGATCCTTCTTTTCTGAGTCGTAAATTCTGCTAACAAGTTCAACAGCTTCACATGTTGATTACAGGATAATTAACATTAAAACGATGTTAAACTTGCTGGCAGACTACAATTGTGTGCCGGATTGGAACTCGAACCTGGAACCTTTGCGTTTCGTGTCAGCTGTTCTACCAGTCTGTTTTTTAACCTTGATTTCCTGCTGAGCGTGGGCAGTCGCTTAAACTACTTTTTTCTTTTTTTCTTTTTTTGCTTTTTAACATAGAGGGAATAAATGATCCTTCTTAAAGATACTCAAACCAAATTGTTCTCTTGGTAATGGAAAACAATAATGTTAAGATAAACTGAGCGTGAAGTCTCTCATCTTCATAAGGAGAACAGAAAATCTTTCTTCTAACTGAAGTTAAAATTTTATAGAATATAAAACTTCTCTTCTAATGAGATAGGGTGATTAAAAACCAAAAACAAAATAAATTTTTAGTCTAAATTCTTCATCAGGAGCCGGCCGTGGTGGCCGTGCGGTTCTAGGCGCTGCAGTCCGGAGCCGCGCTGCTGCTACGGTCGCAGGTTCGAATCCTGTCTCGGGCATGGATGTGTGTAATGTCCTTAGGTTAGTTAGGTTTAAGTAGTTCTAAGTTCTAGGGGACTGATGACCACAGCAGTTGAGTCCCATAGTGTTCAGAGCCATTTTTTCTTCATCAGGATTTAATCACGTAATTCTTGCCAGGGACTTGATTTCGGTTCTTCAGCGTCTCGTAAAAGGATCTAATATATTCTTGTGCAAGTTATATGGAAACATGCAAGGCTAACATCTATGAATTCGATACCAGTCTTTTTCTGTTACTGTTCTCTGAAGCATTGTATTCCATGATTCTAATTAAGAAGCACGTGCAAACTTTTTTAAATATATATTTTTGGTCTGTATGAGATGATGTTGCAGAGTCGTAAGTTACATCCCGTAATCTTCTTTGCTTTTATTTTCTGCATTCAGGATATAAGCAGCGTGTGCTCTTTTAGCCAGTTAAGAGCCTTTCTTTCCTATTAGCATATGGCACTGCTTCTGGAGTCATAAAATCAGCGGCGGTGAAGGTGTTGGGAGATGTTCTGTTGATTGTCGCTAACTTTTACTTGACTATGTGCCAAATACCTCTTATTCTTTCACTCACAAACCTGTGTTCTTCAGTTTCAAGAAGGTTACGTGACACGCACGTGGGCAAATTTGTGTGATGTATAGCATGCAGTTTGGAATTTATTGCTGGTGCGAACCTCATTATTTTCTTGATTCCGAGCAGATACTTATGACCTACCCAGTGAAATGTCCTCTCGAAGTCTGATGACACTATGGCACCTTATATCGGCATACAGGTGGGATTGAGTTATATCCCTACATTCGCACATATTCTGATGGATGTTTCTGTCTTAGCCTTAGCTGTAGAGGTGAAATGAAATGAGCGTTTGGCGTCATTGGCCGGGAGGCCCCTCGCGGGTCAGGTCCGGCCGCCATATCGCAGGTCTTATTACATTCGGCGCCACATTGGGCGACCTGCACGCCGGATGGGGATGAAATGATGATGAACACAACACAACACCCAGTCCCTGAGCGGAGAAAATCTCCGACCCAGCCGGGAATCGAACCCGGGCCCAGAGGACGGCAATCCGTCACGCTGACCACTCAGCTACTGGGGCGGACAGCTGTAGAGGTAATTACTATTTTCATTCTCCTTACATAAGCTTCTAATCACTGTTGAGAAATGTTACCGGATGCAGGTTTTCAGTTCATTTGCTATCTGAGTTTGTAGAAATTAGAACCATGGTCCCTTCCGGAAATCCTTTGGGAAGGTGAACATTTCCGTTCATGAGTTCGTTGAACATGCGTAGCAACTTGCTTTTTCACTTGCGGCAAGAACACTGGGCACAACTCCACAGGGATACCATCAACTCCTGGAGATTTACTTTTAGGACTCTGTGCTACTGCATCTTTCAGTTCGTTTTCTTCTATTGCAGCTGTGAGAGTTTCTACTTGCTCTGCGCTAATTCGTCTGACACTTTCCTAACAAGATCTTGTCGCGCCTTGTCGTCGGTAGGTTTGTTGGGCATCATATCTGAGATATGTTTGTGAACCGCGTCTTTAATTTCACTCTGTTTTGTGAGACTGGTTTCATCATGTAATTTAACTTCCGTCATTATTTTTCTGTTTCCTCTCTTATTCTCACCCATTTCATGGGACATAGCTGTTTCTTCCCCTTCTACAAAGTTTTTAAAACCTTCAGACTGTCGCCGCTACAGTGCTAAAAGTTTTGCTTTGATTTTATGACTCCATGTATAGTTCTCCAATATTCTTGTGTCCAGCGTATATAGGGCTCTAAGAAAGCTAAGGGAAAAAAACTCAGTCGTCTCTTTAACCCACAATCTCTTCTGTCTTAAGTAGACGATCAGAATTCTTCTTATTTTAGGCTTAGCACAATGCAACCACCAAGCTATGGCAGAATTGCATAGCGGGAATAGTTTTCCGCATTCTTTCCAAACGTTAGTAAATGCCACGTGACATTCCTCATCTTGTAGCTCTTTAATGTTAAATTTTCATATGCTACTGACTCGGTTAGTCTGTTGTTTATCTGAATTTATTGTGGTGCTGTACGCAGCGTGATCAGAAAACGTAGTGGGCCAGACTTCTGACTGGACTACACGGTTCTTTAAGTTGCGCCAAGGGTGTGTTCCCTCGTGTCGGTTAACTACAGCTGGTGATCTGTTCTTTCCATTTCCAAATACTTGTTAAAATTCGGTGACTGGTCTTTTGGGCTGAGGACAGAATTAACACTGATGGCTAGAATTATGTAATCTTGATTCTTACCGAATGCAGGAACGATTTAATTTTTAAAATTTCCGTTCTAGCCTGGCAGTTACTGTGGCCATACGGCGCATAAACGTTGATGATGCTGGCGTTGTTAACAGGCACTGCAACACTGCAGTGCCCCTACTGTTTGCAAGTTTTTTTGTTTGTGTAACATGGATGCATTCTTTCGTGAGAACGATGGTTCCCAGCTCTGCACTAATACCATGGTTAGTTATGCCGTTGTACCAGGTGCCTTCTCTAGTTTAATATCTATTACTTCCTGTAACAGTAATATCGACGTCAGCTGCGTATAAGATGTCTTGCAGATGTAAATGCAAAGAATAGCGCATCTAATTAATGTTCAACGTATGATGTTGTAGGAATGTGCTTCTCTCATTTTCTTTTATTCATTAACGAAGTCAATAATCGTCATAAAAAGTGCTGTCGGACGTGTGTCCTTTTTCACGTGTATCTTCGAGCGAAGTTGCATTCATCCTGTTTGGTTGATCTTGTTGGGCAGGAATCTGTCCCGTTTCTCCAGTTTCAGTCACTTCTTCATCTTGCTTCATCAGCCCAGTTTTCGTTTCCTTCACTTTTGGTCTCAGGCAGAACTTTCTCTGAATTGAAATTGGCTCTCAGCTGTAATATTTCGTATGACAAACAGTCCGGTGACATGGGGCATGGTGTACTTGATTTGACATTCGGTGATTCAGAAGCATGCATACCCATAACCGGATTTCTAGATTTTTCTCGCTAGTGTTCAGTTACTAGTTGCTACTTGGTCAGTGCCCTTGTGAGCCAGTCTCCTCTTTTTACGCTTCCTTGAAGGACTGCTTCTTTAGAAGGTTCATCTACATCTACAGCTACGTCGTTACTCTGCTATTCACAATAAAGTGCCTGGCGCAGGGTTCAATGAACCACCTTCAAGCTGTCTCTCTACCTTTCCACTTTCGAACGGCTCGCGGGAAAAACGAGATCTTAAATTTTTTCTGTGTGAGCCCTGATTTCTCTCATTTTACCGTGATGATCATTTCTCCCTAGATAGATGGGTGCCAACAGAGAGCTTTCGCAATCGGAGGAGAAAACTGGTGATTGAAATTTCATGAGAAGATCCCGTCGCAACGAAAAACGACTTAGTTTTAATGATTGCCATTCCAATTCACGTATAACGTCTGTGACACTATCTCGCGTATTTCGCGATAATACTAAACGAGCTGCCCTTTTCTGTACTTTTCCGATGTCATCCGTCAGTTCCATCTGATGCGGATCCCACACCCCACAGCAATACTCCAGAATAGGGCGGACAAGCGTCGTGTAAGCAATCTCGTTAGTAGACCTGTTGCACTTTCTAAGTGTTCTGCAAATCAATCGCAGTCTTTGGTTTGCTCTACCCACAATATTATCTGTGTGATCGTTCCAATTTAGGTTATTTGTAATTGTAACACCTAAGTATTTAGCTGAATTTACAGCATTCAGACTTGTGTGAGCGCGTAATCGAACAGGGGGCCGAACAGCACAATAACCCTTGGTTCGGTGTGGGGCGGCGGTGGGGTTAGTGGACTGCTGTGGCCTGTTGTGGGGTTGTGAACCGCTGAGGACTACGGGGACGAAGCCTCTCCGTCATTTCTAGGTCCCCGCTTCAATACACAATACGTATACCATTCAACACGGTTAACTTGTGGGCAGAACACAACTTTTCTGCAAAATTACTGCTTATTCTTCCGTAAAGAGCTATCACTGAATTGATCTGTTCAGCAGTGATTTCAAACGGTAGCTCAAAGAAACGAACTTATTCTAAATCCAGCATCTGTAACAAAAACCTCACTAATATTGTCGTCATGAGGTTTATACTTAAATGTTCCGCCACTAGATTCTACAATTCTGTCACACAGTTCTGTGTTTTTAAGATCTACATACACTATTCTGCTCACAATTGAAAGATGAATACCTACAATATCCTCATACTAAATTTTCACAACTTCCACTAGCCAACGATTTAGCTCTCTGAACTTTCTAGTCAAGCATAAATTTCAACGTGTCTCTTATATTAGGCCGATCCACCTCTGCTTCTAATATGAATCCTTCAAGAGTGTCAAATAACGCACCCAACTACCGGAACAGGCGCTTTGACTTAACCGGAGGTACGCTCACCACGGTCGCTAAAAGCAGAATAACTAACTCAGCCACCCAAGCAGGGCCCATCGTCCGTTCTCACAGCTTTAGTTCCCCCATTAACTCATCTTGTGCCTTACAAAATTCACCGAAGCTTTCGTGTGAAACTTGCCGGACTACCGCTCCTGGGAGAAAGAATACTGCGGGCTCATGGCTTAATCACAGCCCGGGGGATTGTTGTAGTTATAATTATAATTAAAGGAAAATTTAAACAACACTGCCACTGTAATACGAAGTTTCTGTAAGCTAGTGTTACCCACCTTTTTAATGCTAAATATGAAGCCGACTTACAAAATATTATTTCACGAAAGGTTGCATAAGAGTGACCTATGTACTTATAGTTTCCATTTTAAAAAATAAACATCATTCTTCTTTCTAAATAACTCGATACACTTCTAATTGAATCATCAGTTCTCAACAAGGAAGTCCAATAGCCGACGACATTCTCTTTCAAAATTACAAAAACACTGCTTGACAAAAAAGTGAAGCACGCATAAGACATGTTCAGTTGTCAGTGTACCTTCAGAGACGTACACCATCTGCTGGTATGTAATCCTCTATGACAGGAACAATGGCTACCATAGTGCATTAAAGTTAACAGTGTTTACTGTGTTTACCTGTCTAGTAGGGTGTGCAAAGGGCGTAAACAGATGTTGACACGGAGATATCGCGTATTTAAAACAGGTTTATCAGCACCTGATAAAATTTGAAAACGGCCAAATTGTGTGTCTCCATTAGCTTGGATGGTCCAATTTTACACCAACCACATATATGGGGCATTCGAATATGACAGTGTCCCGATACTGGACTGTGTAAGAGTGAGGGGGCAAACACGCGTTTCAGAGTTCCGGTCGACCAGCCCTGACCACCAGAATGGCGGATCCCGTATTGTGGGTCAAGCACATCTTAACCCCCTGGCAGCTGGATTTGCCATCCGAGAACAAGTAGTGGGCTTCGTGCAACATTCTATGTCATCCCGCACCATTGGTCGCATTCTAGCAGCCGCTGGTCTTGGTAAATACCATCCCATGCATAGGCCGCCATTAACACCTCAGAGCCTGTTTATGGAGTGGTGCCTTGCCCGCGAAATCTGTGCTGGTGAATGGCGTTGAATTGTGTTCAGTAATGAATCGTCGTTTTGCACTATTGAGGCGACCTGGCAGGAGGTCCCAGTCTTTCAATGTTTTGGAGGGGCATAGTGGCGTAGGATGACGGTGTTGGAAGCAGCGAGTACAACGTCACGGAACTATCGGTTACGACTAAGGGAACTCTGACGTCACAGCAGTACGTCACAAACATTCTACGGCATCTGCTACATGTTATATGACAGCATTGTGGTGTCAGTTTTCAACAGTACAATGCTCGTCCACATATCACACGTGTCTGTGTGATGTCGATGTACTTCCGTGGCCAGCAAGATACCCAGATCTGCCCCCGATAGAACATGTATAGCACCAGCTCCGTCCCATGCAAGTATCCAGGATATGAAGGACCTGTTACAACATTTATGGACTACCTTGCCCCAGAAGAGACCACAAAGACTTTACTACACCATTCCCAATCGAATGGGTGCACGTCACTTAGCAGATGGGTTGTGTCGTCGACCTGCCAAGGTTTTAGTAAATTTGACTAGACGTCGTCGCCGGCCACGGTGGTCTAACGGTTCTAGGCGCTCAGTCCGGAACCGCGCGACTGCTACGGTCGTAGGTTCGAATCCTGCCTCGGGCATGGATGTGTGTGATGTCCTTAGGTTAGTTAGGTTTAAGTAGTTCTAAGTTCTAGGGGGCTGATGACCACAGATGTTAAGTCCCATAGTGCTCAGAGCCATTTGAACCATTTGAACTAGATTTCGTCATCACTGAAATGACACTAGATAGCTTCTCAGTACATGAAGTATCACTTCGTTTCCTCCTCCCGTTCTGGGTTCTTGAGGCATTTTACTTGTACATAATATGCGTGCCCACTTTGAACCAATTACTTAACCAGATTTAAAACACAGGCTATTTCTCCCATACGTTTTACTTACAAATGTTGCTTTCACATCTTTAGACGTTAAATAAAATACTTGCGTGTAAAGTTTTCAGCTCAACTACGTGAAACAAAATGTCACTCGAATTGAAATTCTATGTGGAGTGCACTTCAAGTAGAATAAGTTGTGTGCATCACATCAGAACAATTCGAAGACCTTCCTTCTGAAAGAAATGCTTATTTACAATAACTCAATAATCTACATATCAAGATAGCATAAGTCAATGAAGGGCCCGATTTACCATTTCTAAATAGTACATATAACAAAGATAGTCAATTACCTCACAACTTCATTATAGTTAAGCAATGAAAGGAATCTACAATTGAACATCAATCCCTTAACGGCCAAGAAATGCCAGTCAGGCAAAATATTTAATAAACTCTCATTAAATAATGTCATAAACAAGTTAATAAATCGTCTCCCACGATCTCCCACCAAAATTGACAGAACCCACTAAGGCTGAATTTAATCATAAATTTAACAAACAACTCTAGTTAAGACACATTATTTAAGACTCTTTCAATTTCAACTTTAACATTACATGTAAAATAACAGTGGACACACAGTCTCAAGTTTAACACGAATACTTAAAACATATCTATTAAACGTAAGCTGGGCAATCTTTCAGGGCGAACCCGAATTATTCATATACCCATTGACTTGTAAGATGGACGTTTAGGGCATTGAAATTTACATCTTTGTACAATGTTCAATGTGTAACAACAGAAGCAAGGTCCATGCTTGTAAGGCCTAAGTTTAACCACGAACGGTGGAACCGACTGAGAGGAGCAATACTTAACTTCTAACCTTAACGTGGCTCCGTTTGCAACTCCACGTCGAGTTGGCCGCCAAAATGTGAACCAAGCAAACGCTACCGAAGAGGAACACACGAGCTCAGGCGAAGTCCATTGCCCATAAGCCAAACTTGTAATCTAAAGGGAAGCCCAGTGCTTCGGTTGCCCACTGTCTCAGCTCACTGAAACACAGACCTCATCCGACAACAGGAGGCAGAATAGCTTTTCTTAACTTTAACATTTAGGATTGGCCAGCAAATCAACTATAAAATCAAGGCTAAGCACCAATTAATTTCACTCACAAGTGCTTCTTTTAAGTAAAACTGTACTTGATAAGCAAACACTAAGAGTGGGAAATGAGCTGACTCCCGAGAACCGACACACAATAGAACTTAATGACACACATCTGCAAATACATCAATATTACGCGAAAGCAGAGCACACACTTTGATAGAGACCTCAAATGAAATCGAACAAACATAACATCACACGTCTTTCAACGTCTTACTGTGCCAAGAGCGATCACAATCACAGTTAACTAAGCGCTCTTAGTAATTAGAGTACATAACTGGATGTCTTGATGCTGGGGTGATTTTGCGAAGATGTCAGACCATCACTTCGCGAGACCATAACAGCGTGTCCCTTCAAGGAAGCGGGGACATCCACAGCTCACGAGGTTGTTGGGGAATGCACAGCGCCGGCCAACTCCGGCCGACTCCAGTACAACCACGTGACAACCACCACCCGGCCGCAGGCACGATGTCTTCGCTTTTGTTCGCCAGCCAATCGCCGACTCGCGCACCGCCGCGTTCCGTTCTCAGAGCGTTGTGTCCCCTCCCCCTACTCGCGGTCGGCACTGCCATATATCTCGAGCCGGCCCAAGCCCGAAGACAAACTCTTGCACTATGAAGTCGATCGTACTCATGTCAGAGATACTACTGGCGCTAGTCCCGCCACGGCTCAATGTATACATCGTTCCCTTCGTAATATCGGACACGAGCGTCATCCTGAAAGAGACAGAAGAGCGTTCTAGACAGAAAACTGTTATCTTTCGCTGCAAAAGTACTTGCATTCACTACCTGCAGAATAGGTCGTCCGATTCTCGGAGAACATAGCTAACTTAACGATATGTTCTTATTAAACCCATTATGATTATATAAATACCATCTATTAAATGCGAGATACAATGAATTATAGAAGCAGTAACAATAGAAACTCCAAATATGTAAATACGATCGGAATACGTTCAAGCGTATAAACAATCTATTACTTAGATTAGGCTGAAACGAAGTCAACTTAGAAAATGTTAGCACAGGTGCATTGTACTCGTGATTGATGTCCCAGAATTTATTTCTGTAGCCGGCCGAGGTGGCCGTGCGGTTAAAGGCGCTGCAGTCTGGAACCACAAGACCGCTACGTCGCAGGTTCAAATCCTGTCTCGGGCATGGATGTGTGTGATGTTCTTAGGTTAGTTAGGTTTAAGTAGTTCTAAGTTCTAGGGGACTGATGACCTCAGAAGTTAAGTCCCATGGTACTCAGAGCCATTTGAACCTATAATCGAGTTACTCAATCAACTCGAACAGAGCCGGCCAATTTGGCGCTTGAGCCTGGAACCACGCTACCGCTACGGTCGCAGGTTCGAATCCTGCCTCGGACACGGATGTGTGTGATGCCCGTATGTTAGTTAGGTTTAAGTAGTTCTCAGTTCTAGGGGACTGATGACCTCAGATGTTAAGTCACATAGTGCTCAAAGCCGTTTGAACCATTTTGAACTCGAACAGAACCACAAATCCCGCTGTTCTCTTCGTTCTAACAGTTTTGGCGCGAAATCAGAGATCGCCACATGTTCACTTACTTCGATGTATACCTCGTAATTCATACTAACACAAATAATCGTAGCAATTCCAGTTCACCAAATATGTGCTTGCACACTTGCACTATTAGACAATACTCTTTGCCGAAATAAATGGGCACGAAAAATTCTTACTCAAACGACCACATGGGCCACCAACAAGTGGGGCTCGTTAGCCACCCACCCGCCAACTCCCAAACGACTGCACAACGACTGACCTCTGGCCAAGATGGCCACTCGCTTATATAGGCTCAGATGTCTACAGCCCCTGGTTATGCAAGTAACAGTCTCACCAATTAAGGTTACAAATTTAGACACATACATCCCTCAACAGAAATATGTACAACTTCGGAAACGCGCTAAAAAGTACATCTTATTCACCAAGTTTCGTTAATTTCTGTGATTATTCTATCGCCCGTAAATCAAGTTTTAATTTTTTGCAAAGTTTCGCCACTTAGCGCTAATTTGTTTGCTTACATCTGTGCTGCAAAGTTTTAACGTAGAACTGCATATAGCACTGTGTTTAGACGTAATCTATAGTGATCTACACATTGCGCTGCTCAAAACCTTCATATCTATGATAATTGATTATGGACCATAAATGTTAATAATAGTTTGTAAACAATGAAAACTATTGCAAGTTAAGTGTATAGTATAGCTTAACTAGTTTAAAATACGAATGACGCCACCCAAAATATTATATAGTGCCTATCTTTATGTCACGTATTTTCTATTTAATTTTATAAACAATTTCTCATCAAGCTTTGTTTATTGCTCTTTACGAGCTTAATTATTTATGAATCTTAACATATGACTACGGCACTCGATCCGCTATGACGAGACGTTTGTTAATGAGCGCTCGCTCATCCCTGTAAATTGTTATTTACTATTTTTATTAATCTTTCAGTATTAATGTTATTAAACAATTTACAAGTTACTGTAAGTTTGGCATCTCGTGACTTAAAATAAAGATCGATCTATCAGAAGGTGCATATTGCTGATCAAAATCCAATGCCGCATCTCTCTTCACCGTAAGCTACATAGTTTTCGTGTAATGCGCGAAAAACCAAACTATGCCCCAAGCTGCGGGCCACGTTCCCGCCCGGCGATGGGGGCGTCCCACCGATTTTCGAAAATCTTGCACGGGCGCGCAACGGGCTTCCTTGCGCTCGCACTCCACAAAGCAGTCCTTGCATACTAGACCTATTAATTTAGTAATGGGGGTTTGTACCGTCACACAGTACAGTAAGAACAGTGACCGGGTGTTAGGAGTTAAAAGCAATGCTATACAATGGGCGAGCAGCTTCTCATGAGACACACAT
This sequence comes from Schistocerca serialis cubense, assembly GCF_023864345.2. Lineage (NCBI taxonomy): Eukaryota > Metazoa > Arthropoda > Insecta > Orthoptera > Acrididae > Schistocerca > Schistocerca serialis. Next base: position 447,574,708 of record NC_064645.1, read on the forward strand.
TTCTTCAGTGCGTGCTTGGTGACACTTCAGGTGGTGTAAAGAGGGACGCCACTGGGCAGTCAATGCCGGAAATTAGTGATTTTGAGTGATAAATCAAGGTACACCTTGTGAAAATGTATGGAGCGGCTTGGGTTTGTCGAATACACAGAGGCGGAGGAGGTGATGTTATGGTATGGCGGTGTTTTTAGCGATTAGTGCGTAACCCCTTCTTGCTCTTAATAAAACGTTAAGTGCGGGAGGAAACGAATACACTTTACAGCATCGTGAACTGCGTTCAGTAGAGGCACCGTTGCTAGACAGTTTATATTATCCTGACAGTGTGCCCTTTCATAGAGTAGCATACGTGAGGCAGAGGTTTGTGAACAATGAGATTCTCAGAGTCCCGACCGTAACTCAGTGGAACACCATCGAGAATCGAGACGAGTTACAATGTCGAAATCACTCCATACCTCAGCGCCAAACGTATTACCTTCTCTGCTTTCGGCCAATGACAAAGAATGGGATACCATTCTGCCACAGATATTCAGACACCTCACTGAAAGTCTCCCTAGCTTGATTCAAGCTGTCATAAAGGTGAAGGATGGTCAAATCGCATACACTACTGGCCATTAAAATTGCTACACCAAGAAGAAACGCAGATGATAAACGGGTATTCGTTCTAGATATATTTTATACTAGAACTGACATGTGATTACATTTTCACGCAATTTGTGTGCATAGATCCTGAGCTATCAGTACCCAGAACAACCACCTCTGGCCGTAATAACGGCCTTGATACGCCTGGGCATTGAGTCAAACAGAGCTTAGATGGCGTGTACAGGTACAGCTGCCCACGCAGCTTCTACACGATACCACAGTTCATCAAGAGTAGTGACTGGCGTAATGTGACGAGTCAGTTGCTCGGCCACCATTGACCAGGCGTATTCAGTTGATGAGAGATATGAAGAATGTGCTGGCCAGGGCAGCAGTCGAACATTTTCTGTATCCAGAAAGGCACGTACAGGACACGCAACATGCGGTCGTGCATTATCCTGCTGAAATATAGGGTTTCGCAGGGATCGAATGAAGGGTACAGCCACGGGTCGTAACGCATCTGAAAAATAACGTCCACTGTTCAAAGTGCCCTAATTGCGAACAAGAGGTGAACGAGACGTGTAACGTATGGCACACCATACCATCACTCCGGGTGATACGCCAGTATGGCGATGACGAATACACGCTTTCAATGTGCGTTCACCACGATGTCGCCAAACATGGATGCGACCATCGTGATGCTGATAACAGAACCTGGATTCATCCGAAAAAATTACGTTTTGCCATTCGTGCACGTAGGTTCGTCTTTGAGTACACCATCGCAGGCGCTCCTGTCTGTGCTGCAGCGTCAAGGGTAACCGCAGCCATAGTCTGCGAGCTTATAGTCCATGCTGCTGCAAACGTCGTCGAACTGTTCGTGCAGATGGTTGTTGTCTTGCAAACGTCCCCATCTGTTGACTCAGTGATCGAGACGTGGTTGCACGATCCGTTACAGCCATGCTGATAAGATGCCTGTCATCTCGACTGCTACTGATACGAGGCCGTTGGGATCCAGCGTTCCGTATTACCCTCCTAAATCAACCGATTCCATATTCTGCTAACAGTCATTGGATGTCTACCAACGCGAGCAGTAATGCCGCGATACGATAAACCACACTCGCAATAGGTACGCATTTCTCCTCCTTACGCGAGGCATCACAACGACGTTTCACCAGGCAACGCCGGTCAATTGCTGTTTGTGTATGAGAAATCGGTTGGAAACTTTGCTCATGTCAACACGTTGTAGGTGTCGCCACCGGCGCCAACCTTGTTGAATGCTCTGAAAAGCAAATCTTTTGCATATCACAGCATCCTCTTCCTGTCGGTTAAATTTCGTGTCTGTAGCACATCATCTTCGTGGTGTAGCAATTCTAATGGCCATTAGTGTATTTATATCCAATAATACGTGTTCGGATATTTTCAGTCGGGAAGTAAAGAATCGTGTCGATTACAGGGAATTGGTATATCAGTTATTATACTAGGTTTCCGATTTATTTTGAAGTTTTCCTTTCATATGCTAGTGAAGGGATCATTTATGTAGTATAGATAAAATTATGCTTCTAATCCAAAAACCTTTTGATAATATAGCCGACGCCTTCATTGGCTTTCGTTCCTTTTTAATATTTTTTAGATGCAAGACATTTATATCCAAGGGTAGTCTGTCTGAAGTTCTCCTCCTGGTCCGCACACCTCCTACAGGTATAATCTGTATCTTGCTCCTCCATCATATACATTCGTCAGATTTCATCCCAATGATCTGATCTTGTATTGCTGCAGACCTTGCACCTCTCAGTTTCTGAATACAGATTTAGGTGGGAGAGCCAGTTGCTCGATCCTGCCAGTCGTCCTAATAATGCCTGCTGTCATTGGCTTGTTTCCTGTGCAGTTCTTTAATTATCCAACCTATTATTACTATTATTATTATTCTTATTCTTATTATTATTATTATTACTCTTATTATCAAATACATAAATTTTTAATGTAAGATACTCCTAGCAGCTATATCTTCTAGCCTCCCTATTTTCGTAGTACTGTTGCAGATATGATTAGTTGGTTCCTGACAGATGAAACACTTCTGCAAATTTGCAAATGTTTCTTGAGTGCAGAACGTACGGTTTGAGACCTGGTCCATTGTAGAGCTTGGATTTTGCAGCTAAATGCCAGCGAGCTGTGAGCGTTCCATGCAGAGAATGGGAGCGATCGTGTAACCGAAGCGGGAACTTGTTTCTGACCCTCTGACCGTCGTCGTGCGCAGTTGCACGCTGCGAGGGGAGCACGCTGGGAATTTTGCGGACTTATACAAAATGCAAATTACGCTCGTGTTTACTACCGCTTGCGGTGAATTTGCATACAGATAGGTGTTCAGTGCTGTAAATCTACTTCCTAAATGTGCAAAAGCAGAAGCTGCAGTTGTGTCGAACACACAAACTGTTCCACCAACCATAAATTTAACGCAAGTACAATGGAAAAAATATCTGCGACAAGTAGCATGCTATCCCTCTAATCCCTCCTCAAATACATTCAGTCACCGTAACAACCTTCTTCCACTGTAGTGTACCGGTCGTCTCGCCAGTCTACTTGGTATTTCAGACTTTTAATTTTATTTCTAATTTTTCACTATTTTGTTATCAAGCAATGTTAAACTCCAAGTGCTGAGTAGGACCGTCACTTCAGCAAAGGTTGTTTGTTCCTGCGAAACGTGATCTACTTACAACATTCTCACTACTCACCAGTTCTCGGCAAGCACTAAAAACCGTGGGAGAGAAATCACCTGTTGACAACTACCGCCGCGTCGGCTCCAGCCGCCGGTACCGGCTTTCACCTAGAATGATGCCATTCTTCTCCTGCTCCCCTTATGTCTCTGACTTTTTCCCAGCACTAAAACCAGCACTAAAAGAAGTAACATCTTTTCGGGACAATCATGACTGGCTAGAGGGTCTCAGAAGCCCATCTGTTCAAAGTTTATACATACGAGTAATATATATATATATATATATATATATATATATATATATATATATATATATATATATTTGTGTGTGTGTGTGTGTGTGTGTGTGTAATGTGTGTGTGTTTAAGTGGAAATTAATCAATGGTGAAGTAGTTCCCCAGAAGAAATTATTTTAAGTGAGATTTAAAACTTGCTTTGCTCCCTATTTCAGGTTCTTTTGGTATTGGGCAAATGACAAAAAATTGTTGTTGCTTCATATTGAACTCCTTCTTGAGCCTCTGACTGCTTTGTAATAGGTACTGGAGGCAACGTTTCCCTCTGGTGTTGTAGTTATGGACATCACTATTCTTCCCAAACTGTGATGGATTATTTACGACACATTTCATTAGCGAATATACGTATAGTGACAGCGCCGGCCTCTGTAACCGAGCGGTTCTAGGTGCTTCAGTCCGGAACCGCACTTCTGCTATGATCGCAGGTTCGAAACCTGCCTCGGGCATGGATGTGTGTGTTGTCCTTAGGTTAGTGAGGTTTAAGTAGTTCTACGTCTAGGGGATTGATGACCTCAGATTTTAAGTCCCATAGTGCTTAGACCCATATGAACCATTTTTGAACAGCGTGGTTAAACTATACAGCTCCTTGAAGAGATACCTACATGATGTCCATGGGGCAACACATTATTATTGCTCGCAATTTTCCTGTCAAAAATAATGACAGTACATAGTCAAAAAATTCTTTAAGAAAGAAGGACAGTGGCAAATAGGGCATCCATTGGGAAAACTAAGTCTACTACAATCAACCATCGTCCTTACTTGAAAAAGAAATTAATGAAGATCTTCATTTGAAGCACAGAATTGGTGATTGACGGATTGTATGGAAACAGGGAAAGAAAATGATCAAAGCGTTCCAAATTCGGAGCTACAGAAGGATGTTGAAAATTGGGTGGCCTGAAAAGAAATAGTGAGCTTCTTTACAAAATCGGCGAGGAGAGAAGCACGTGGAAAACGTTGATGAAAAGAAAGAGCAGAGCTAGAATACAAGTGTTAAGGCATTACCTGCGTAATAGACACAGCTGTAAAGGGTAGAGACAGAAGGGGCAGACAGACTGGAATATATCCACAAATTCCACAAATTATGAAGTAGGGCACCAGTACTATTCTGAGATCAGGAGCGGGGGGGTTGGAAAAAGAGAGGGACTCACATCGGCCAGCATCAAAATGAGTCAGAACTCTGATAACACAAAATGAAAAACTAAAAAAAAAATTAAGTCTTCCTTGTGAAGTGGAATTTGATGTGCTTCCTACCTCACTGATCTGCCGCCTGCTAACTTGTGGACAGTTGGATCACATAAAGTCCCATATATTATGATGTTGCTGTGGAGCATTCTGTGCATTGTAATTCTATGACTGCTGTTTCCTCATGGAGTACCCAACGTAGTAAAACTGCAGAGCTCTCACAGTGAATTTACAAGTGAATTGAATCTTCTGGTGTTTGATGTATTGTATATGGTGTCCCTCTTATGGGGTATAGGGCACATTTTCTCTTATGTTTGTTTGAGCAGATCCCAGCAACGCGTTTCAAAAAACGACACTGTAAATATCGGCCGAAACACCAGAGATAACGAGCTTGAAGACTGTTAGGAGAGACACACTGCTTCTTATCTGTCTTTTTATCAACATCTCTGTTAGTTCCAGTCAACAATAGCACCATCCCACCAACATACCTTTCGTAATACAAAATAGTCTTGATAAAAACAATTACACTCATGAACAACCTTTTACTGAAGTCGATTGATGAATCTGTCTGCGTTGCCATAGCAAACCGAAAGACTAAAGCAGTGCGTATTTTAATAGTCAGGCAGCCGTAACCAAAATTTCACATGGTGCTAAAATATTCCGCACTGACTCTTAAAATCCTTTTATAAAAAATTCACTACCCATCTCGTGTCAACAAAGATGCATCTTCAAGTGAAATGTTTTATAAGAATGTCTATTGATGCGAAACCAGTAACTACTTTTGTAGTAAAATTATTGAAGTGCCGAAGATTTTAGTCACAAGTCTTGATTTTTTAAAAAGTCCTGTTTCCATACAGTTATGGTCTTTTCACCTACACTGTTTGATTTGTGCTTTGTTATATCTACCGCTAACATGTGCCACTCATTGGGCATCTGCTTGTTCTGGATTACGTTTACAAGAATATAGCTATTGGCCGTGTAACAATGACCTTCAGGTGTGTAACAGTTTATAACGCTTTAACGTTTTCGTTATTTTCGGGTGAGGACCGCTGTTCAGATTGGATTGTCTTATTTTTGAATTCTGTGCTCTCATTTTGGTAGTGGGAAGGGAAAGTTGTGGAAACGGTGGAAGGGGGGGAGGGTAGCGCCTCTATATCGTCCCTATAAGATCTGACATTACAGCAGCTATAAATCCTTTCATCATGAGAATAGACGTGATGTAAACTAACAAAAACGCGATGATTGGTCAAAATCCGTAGCTCACGTACACCGGTGTTGTTACGCTCTTGGAAGTAGGTCCCACTTATGTATTAGATATATTACTACTAAATTACGTTAAATCAGACTTTAAGATATTCAAATGTATTAACAGCGTTCATAGCTCATCGTTTCTCTTAGTCACTTCTTATCACAGACTCTGCAGCATTGTGCTCTGATTGCCACGCTGTTAATGCGCAGTATGAAAGTGGCTGAGGCTGCTTTCTGTTCCGTAGTGAAACAGGCGTGTGGAATAAAGTTAAAAAGTGCCAATAAACAGGCTGTTCGCAACGTTTTTCATAAACTTACGGAGATAATCTGCTTTGAAGTTCCCAGCCACTTTATGTAATACAGTTGTTACATTAGTCCACAGGAGGGCCGCGCAGGATTAGCCGAGCGGTCTCAGGCGCTGCAGTCATGGACTGTGCGGCTGGTCCTGGCGGAGGTTCGAGTACTAACTCGGGCATGGGTGTGTGTGTTTGTCATTAGGTTAGTTTAGGTTAAGTAGTGTGTCAGCTTAGGGACTGATAACCTTAGCAGTTAAGTCCCATAAAATTTCACACACATTTGAACATTAGTCCACGTCCTACATGTAGCGCAGTCGATAGCGTAATAGAATTTTAACGTAATACAGTTAATAGTTCAAGTCTCCCCAGCAATCTTTTTTTTCTCGTTCAATTTGAAAGACCTACGTCTCGTAATTATAAAACTCGTCATCATTTTTATGAATGATGCATGTATTATTGTTCAAAATGTTTCAAAAGGCTCTAAGCAGTATGGGACTAAACATCTGAGGTCATCAGTGCCCTAGACTTAGAACAACTTAAACCTAAATAACCTAAGGATATCACCCACATCCATGCCCGAGGAAAGATTCGAACCTGCGACCGTAGCAGCAGCACCGTTCCAGACTGAAGTGCCTAGAACCGCTCGGCAACAATCTTCTTGTTTCTAATTACATATTGGACGCGAATTCCCTTTTTCGCTTCAAATTAAAATTCTTAATTAAACATGCTTCATGAAAGACTGTTCACAAAAGTTGCTTAAATCAAGAAAACATAACAATTTAATTTTTAATGCAAAATTTAAAAACCAAATCCTCTTTATTAGGAATATATCCATCGTTTTATACCACAGAGGTAGATAAGTATAGTAGAAACATGAAAAACAATCATTTTCACAGCATCGAGCACTTTATACAAATGCTGCATTTTTACATTTGCTACTGCATCTTTACAATATGAACCCAACAGAACTGATCTGGAGCCAAATTGTGTGATTTGATCCGAGAAGTAACAAGACTTTTAAGCTGCCAGACGTACTGGAACTAATGCACACAGCTTGTTCACATGTCACTGGATGGCGGGATATAGAACGGCTCGTCATAAAAGAAGAAGAGAAAATGCGGTGTCTGGTTGACTTCATGGATTCTGTTGTTGATAGCCACGTTATCAACTCAGCAGCTGACATTTCCGGTACTGAAGTATATTTCACGGGTCGGATAAGGAAGGAGCTAAGAGATTACCAGACGACTGACTGTAATTAATACCTTCAGCGGCTTCAGTTTTCAAAGATACGATGAAACCACTGCAGTATGCTTTTGCATTACACATAGCTCACTCAGAAAAATTACCCTATGTTTAAGTTACAAATATTCGTCACTCTTGTTTGTAATTAGAATACTAAGCCAGGTGAGAAAGAGTGCATTTTACGCTTTACGTCTGGTCACCAAAGAAGCGCGCGGTAGTGCTGGAGTTTCTCCGAATATTATTTCATTATCTTTAAAAATTAAATGACATTCTGAGCTCTATTGTTTCTTTGCTCGTCTCTGATTACGTCTGAACTGCAACTGCTCACATCATTGCAGGTTAGAAGGACCGCTGGCTGGCTAGTGCTGTCCAAGTTTTACGCTCCAGTGAAGCTGTTGTCCAGCATTGTCGCTTAGTCTATGTCCGTGTAACACTGCACAAAACGTTTCCTTATGATCGTACTTGACTGTGATGGTCCAGCTTTGCTTCCCCTCCACGTGAAACGAAATACAATGAGATGCAACCGAACGCGGAAAATATATAGCGTAATGTTTACATCAGGTTTATTCCTCAGACGTGCAATATGAGTCACGTTTTGGACAGGTGGCGTCAGGTTGTATGTAGTGTCTATGCGATCTGATAGAGGTCACTGGCTTAAGGACATTGTTTGAGCTGCAGTCAAAATAATGTCAATGTTATTTGCAGTTCTGTTTGTTTAATTTTCTAGTTGTTTATTAATTACTACTATAATTGTGATTGGTTACAAGAGTTAATGAAAGTGTGAATGTGAAATATTGTTTTATGACAAGTTTTTATGCGATACAGTGAAGTAATTGGACCCGTGAGGAATGTTCGAGAATGACGTGTGTGTTAGTCATTCGCATCAGGGAATTTCTTATAAACTATTTCGTCAGTTTGTGGTACTGGGGAAATGAGATTATGACTTCGATAAAGCAGTTTTGTTAAGAGAGAGTTAATTTTATATCTGTGGATTTTCAGAATTTATTTATGTTAATTTACTGTTCTGATTCAGTGTCAAATGTTGATTGGTTCAGTATGTATGTGCGTGATTGAGCGGGCTTGATGCGCTTTCCGATTAGCTGTGATGTTTCTTTGACAATCAGAAATTAGCTTATTTGCGAGTTTTTTAGGGAACTAGATTTTCTTTCGTGTAGAGACAAGAGTAGAGTCGGGGCTTTGATCTGATAGTGATCAGACTTACTGATAGGTGCTCCGATGTAAATTATTAATATCGCGATATTTCGGTACCAAAATGTTTGATAAGTGCCGTAAAGTGTGAAAGAGAGTTCGATTTAAACCATAGTGTGAAATTCGGAACATTTGATGACATTTAAATAGCTAAATTCCGCCTATCGTATTGCTTACTCACGGAGTTGAACATTTTGTTCCGTGACGTTGATTAAAGCAACATTTCAAGAGCTATTCGAAAAGAAACAGTCCGTTTGTTAACTTTCGGTGAAGCATCATTCATAATTACCGCAAACGGGCTACGGTTATGATTGATGTGTGGACTTCTTAGACTTTTTAGGGTAAGATTTGGTACTAACTTGTGCACGCAAGCTTACCGTAACAGAGGGAAATTTCGCGGCCATAAATATTATCGTTTAACTATTCCTCCCACCGACAAACAATTTTAAAGCGACTTGTGTTTACGATGTGTACTGTGCTGTTTTTTCTATAATGGTGCCTGTGAGAAGAAATTCACTACAAGGTGAGTGGAACTCTGCAAAGCACTGCGAAGCCGCAGGAGGCGGAGGGAAAAGCCTTAATTTGGCTTGAAATTAATGTCTTAGTGTCCCAAAATTCCTAAGTTTTGTTCATATAAGGTTCTTCATTACTAAGTAAAATTAACAGCATTAACAGCAATAGCAGCTCTTGGTCGCAAAGAAGGACTCTTTTGACCTAGGTTTCGGCACTGCTACGAGTGCCTTCGTCGGAAATGAAGCTATCAATTTGGCGTATAACATAATTACAAAATTGTAAGAAAAATTTTTAAGTTTAAGTATTGGCTAGTAGTACAAAAAAAGACACAGTACCAGCATATCACTTATTAAACTAAAAATCAAAGGATAAAGCTTTAGTCATAAAATTTGTATAACAGAATACATTAAAAGTAAGCCACTATGGGCTGCTCACATGCATCGAGCTATGGTAGCGTCAGACTGTGGAACCCGCCTGAGCAATTGCTGGCAGGTGAACATTACGTGAAGAGTGCCATCAAGCAGCCACAAATACAAACAGGATACTTAACGTTCAAAATGTAGACAGACAAATAGTGCCATGAACTATATTTTGTACATGAAGTAAAAGGCAATAATTTTACCTGACGGCAGCAGATACGGTAGCAAATTTTCTACATTAGAGCTTGTAAATACAGTTTAAAGACTGAAAACTCCATTTTAGAAATACAAAGGAAGCTGAATAACTCAGCGAGTAGAAAATAATGGTATAACATGAAATGCAGTTAATAGAAACTTTTAAAAACAAAAAATTATGAATCGACTTCGATAGAAAAAATATTACGGTAACTACACGAGGGAACACGAAATCAAATATCAAGTAAGGGCCTTATACCACTGTAGAAGCTTTTATTACGTAATTGTAGCTGCTCATTACGGATGATGCCATAATTACGCGAAATATTTTTTTAAAATTTCTAATTCTTCGAGAACATCTAATCTACGGCCTTTCTTCTCAGTGTGCAAAATGTTGATATCGTGAACAGCTTTGGGTGCGTGACCAGTAACCAGAAGGTGGTCGGCAAAAGACAAATTATGGGTGCTAGTGCCATTTCTTCTTAAAAATGTTCTTTGTATCTGAGGGTAAAGGCACGTCCTGTTCGTCCTGTGTAGTAAGAAAAGCAAATCTTATAGACACCAGAGTTTTTCAAAGGAGAGCAGGTCGATTTCAAATTGTGAATAATTTTTTTTTCCTTTCAAACTGTTACTGGTTGAAAAGGGGCATTGCAGTTGTATTTATTACGAAGAAAGAGTTGAATAGAAAAGAACTTCTTCTTTTCGTTGGACTCAATGACAGAGTTGCTAAGTGTAGTATCTCTTTTAACAAATAAAAAAAAAATGGCTCTGAGCACTATGGGACTTAACTGCTGAGGTCATCAGTCCCCTAGAACTTAGAACTACTTAAACCTAACTAACCTAAGGACGTCACACACACACATGCCCGAGGCAGGATTGGAACCTGCGACGTAGCGGTCGCGCGGTTCCAGACTGTAGCGCCTACAACCGTTCGGCCACCCCGCCGGCACTCTTTTAACAGCTTTTTTTTGAAGTATGTCGTCAACTATGGCAGGTTCGCATTCATTCTTTTGCATTCTTTTGGTTTCCATTCTTCTGTGAAATGTTCCTGTCAGCAATGGATCCACGATCTGTTATTATGATTGTGAATTCTCGTACTTGTTGGTTCTTCCTCTGTTCAGAATTGTGTGATGATGTTTTCCCTGAAATCATGTGGCATATCTCCACACTCATACATTCTAGACACTAACTGAACGGTCGTTTAGTTGTCATTCCCCACCCCCCGCGAATTATTTTAGGAATTCAGCCTTAAATTAGATTGATTATCAGATCTTGAAGTAGGTCCTGGTGTAGGCTCATTGTCTTGTTTAGGACGTTTCGCTTCAAATGCAGTCTCACCTAATAATTCAGTTAAATGAAGATCTTCTAAAGCATCAGAAAATCTCTATCTTCAGATATTAACTCTATAGATTCTCCTAAATATCTCTCTAACGTTTTGCGGCACGTTTACGATTAATCTCTCGTATTGCTGACCAAGGTAATTGTTTCTGTTCGGCAAGAGCGGTATACTTGTTCAACTTCCCACTGTTTGTGTCAATAACATTAAGTCTTCCAAAGCTCTTTTAAATTCTAACACTGGATCCCCCGTCCCTTCTGTATCGACTTCTTTTTTCCATATATCACGTTGTGAATTAAGTCTTCCCCTCACAGAGGTTTTCAGTATACTCTTTCCACCTACCCGCTCCCTCCTATACATTTAACATTAGAATCCCCATTGCACTCTTAATGTAATCAGCGTTGCTTTTAATTACTCCGAAATTTGTTTTGGTTTTGTATATGCTGAGTCACTTCTTCCGACAATCATATCTTTTTCGATTTCTTAACGTTTTTCATGTAGTAAAGCCACTTCCTATTTATTTCATTTCTAATTGACTGGTATGTTTTATCGCTTTTGTTCTTTCTACCAACACCAATTTAAGATTAAGATATGTTTTCTCCCAGCGATAAACACGCATAAATCTTATACTTTGTTGTGCAGAAAATTAATAACAGGTTAATTATAAACCTAGCGATCCGTTTTTCGTAATAATCCCATAGGGGTGACCGATTAGTTCCTGATTCGCGAGCGGAGAATTGTATGTTTTATTTAAATGTTTTATGACAGAGTTCGGAATTGGAGTAGACGAAAATTTGATGTATCTTTGAAATTTCATTCGTTTAAGGTGTTCACCTAAATTCAGTAACATTAAATTTTCTAGCATGTCGAAAATTCCGTAAAGTCGTGAGAAAATAAATTTTTGTAAATTGTCCGTATATCGTCTTCACAGTACGTTGCCGCAATAAAATGGAAGCATACTGCATTTCTTCCAGAGCATGAAGTTCCGTGTTTTTAAAATGAGTAGTTGGCACATTTGAGAGAGTTGAATGGAATGTAAGATTACGCGTGAGTAGCCTGCTTGGCGTGGAAACTCTGCTCCACGCCTACGCATGCTTCTGCTGAACTGTCAGTCCTAAACTTATTTTGACAGACTTTATGGTTTAAGAGAACCGTGAGGAAGAGTCAGCGTGCAAATAAATATGACTCTGAGCTATGTCTGAAATTCTCTGAGGCTGAAGATACAGCGATACTGAGTACCACAATTGGCAGTTCAACTGAGAACAGTCGACTTCTTTAAGAAGTGCACTGTCCAGTCACACTAATGTAACTACCCATCAAAAGACAGATTAACGACAATCTGCGGCGTGGACCGTGGCGAGACGTGCAGGAAGAGAGTTAATGAAGTTCTGAAAGTTACCGACGGAATGCCAACTCAAGTACCTTGGCCATTTTCTCAGGGTTTATCGGTTGAAGATCCATCGCGCTCTTCTTAACACACACGTAAATGGCGTGCAGTATAATACGTTGCATTCTCCTGTCGTCGTGCTGAGGAAAAAACAAACTGCTCGTGGATGTGGACAAGGTCTCGAACGATAGAGCTACGGTCGCAGGTTCGAATCCTGCCTCGGGCATGGATGTGTTTGATGTCCTTAGGTTAGTTAGGTTTAAGTAGTTCTAAGTTCTAGGGGACTGATGACCACAGTAGTTAAGTACCATAGTGCTCAGAGCCATTTGAACCCAACGATAGATGCTTACATGCGGTGATACACTGTGCGTTTCAGAATGACGGGAAAATCTGGGTAACGCCTCCTCCTTCGGCCTGGAGCCTTCCAACGACTGTTGCAGGAGCGTGTTTGCTTTCAGACCTTCCGCGTCCGATGGAGCATAAGAAGTGACTTATCTGAAAAGGCCTCCTGTCCCCACACAGTGGATGTGCAATTCCGGAACTGGCTTCCGAATTCCAGACGTGGTTGCCGATGAACAGTAGTCAGTTTGGGTGCATGCAAAAGCGGCCTGCTACTGACAGCCATACACAGCAACGTTCGCTGTTCGATCGTTGAGAAGACACTGTTAGCAGTCCCTTGGTTCATGTGGGCGGTCAGTTGCTCAACAGTTGCAGGTCTGTTCGCCCGCACACATCTCCACAGCCGTAATTCATTCGTGTCCTGTATGGACCGTCATGCATGGCCGTTGCTTCGGCGCCGGCTTTGGATAGTGCCATTTTGCAATGCACTGTACGCATTAACCACGGCTGTACGCTAACAGTTTAAAGACTTAGCTGTTTCGGAAATACTTCCACTATTGGCCAGAAAGCCAAGAATTATGTACCTTTCGGCGTCAGATGGATCGCTTTGTTTCCGCCTTACAACGACTGCACTGTTTTCCGCGTCCCCCTGTCGTCCGACACTCTTTATATACACTCTCCTGCTAGTGTTTGCATCTGCCGTTTGTGAGTGGTCGTCGGACACAGCAGATAATCACGCTAATACAACTAGACCGTGTATAATTTAAAAAGTCAGAGAGAGATATGAGAATGAGAAACATAAACATGAGGAAATTTTGACTAACATTAGATATACCTTGATTTATAAGCTAAAGAAGGAAATATTAAAACTTTCAAGGAAAGAAAGTGTAATACTCGTATCAAGACACTTTCCTTAGGCATGAAATCTATAACAAGATTATGTACAAATAAGCTAAACGCAAATGGTTGCAGGAAAACTGTCATATGTTCGTAGAGTGACGATCTTGGGATGACAGATTCAGTATATATGTTTGGTGAAATTAAACGTAAAGTCACTAACATTAAGAGTGCTAAACGAGTCTTAGACTACAGAACGAACAGACAAAAGTGGATATACAAGGGGAATGAATGGTTGCTGATATGAAACAAGAAGAAATCACTATGGATTTTGAAAACAGAATTAGATTTGATACTGCTTCAGAAGACTTGGACTCTAGCTTTAGTAATAAACAATAAATTTTGAATTTGTTACAACACGACCTGTTTGCCTATAGGAACCGTAAAAACAATTCTGACGTCTTGCTTGAAAACAAAAGAAAAACTTCAGAAAAATCAGCAACCTCTTAAACAATTTCTCGATCTCAAAAATTCATTTGTAAGATATTTCAACTCCTAAAATGTTGTTTTGCAGCATAGGGAATTACACGATAGTATGTAATATGTAGAAGACCCAAGAACGAAAATATGGCTATGTGAGCTCAATGGAGAAGTTCTAACATTATAACACAAGGAAAATGTCAGAGAAATAAAGGAAAGTCTCACGAATGGAAGTAGAGATCAGGGTGACAGGATATAAGATTCTCTTTATAGTCTCTGTGAAAGTGAGTAACAATTACAGGGCGTATTACATGGAATGCATAAACCACTGGGCACGGCATGCTGACAGAGATAAGCAATGTGTATCCAGTAGCAGCAGCAGAAGTACTATCATTACTATCATAGATGGTACTAAATAGCAGGAGAGCGCTATTCATCAAAAGAGGTCTGCTAATATCAAGCAGTGGTCTTCACTAGACAACGATGATCCTGGCGCCCTACAATGTCTAGATGTGAATCATAGGCAATGAGAAACCTAAATGCTTTTGGCATATGACGAAACAGAAGACTGCTGAGAATTTAGTGGACTGATAGTATAAGAAATAAGGATGCTTATCTCAAAACCACAGAATACAGTAATAGGTAGATCACTAAGTAGAAGAAGGCACATCGTGAAAGAATTTGTACTAAGGTTTCAGAGAATAGCTGCTATGGTGTCTAATGGAGACGTTGATGCCAAAACACCGTAGAGGATGACAGAGCCTACAGCTAATCCAACCAAAAATAGAGGACGCTGGTTGTAAGCACTGTTCTCACATCACTAGATTAGTTCATGTTTGGAAGTTGTTGCTGGCTGCAGCAAATCAGTCAGAAAACTGATGAACGAATTTAAAATAACAGTCGGTCATTTGTTTGGTGAAATTATTTGTCTGAAAGTAGGAAGTAAATCAGATTAGATAAGCTTTTTGTGCACCTCATTTGGTGTACATCTTTCTGAGCACCATATTTCTCTAATATACTTCATTTCTTACTTTCGGGAAAATCATTTCAAAAAGAAGTTGACTGGTTTTTAAAAATTTGTTTGTTTTCAAATTCTTTTTCGGAGAGTATGATCTCATTTGCTGTCCTCCTTTTTCTGTTCTCAAAGTGCGATGAAGTTAATATTTGGCTCGGAGGGAACCATTTTAAGAGTTAAATATGACATGTCTATAAATTTTGTGCGAAAAAAATAAACTTTCTGACTTCTCATTTTTCTTCCGTGTCTGCTGTTCTTTAAATGGACTAAATTTATCGCTTCATTGTAAGGAAACCACTTTAAAAATCAAATATAAAACCTTTAAGATCTGAACATTTTCACACCTCGTTGACTTTCCTATCGTCTTCTGTTCTCTAAATGTCCTAAATTTAGTACTTGATTCGAAAGAAGTCTTTTTATCTGTTAAATATCACTCTAACGCAACTTTTTCTGCGCTAAATAATTAGAAAGTGCGAAGATTACTCTTTTGAGAGTTTACTTACATAAGTAGCGATAGTTTTTCGTGATACATTCGTTTTCTCTCAAATAACTGATTCGTTTTTGTTAAATATCCTGATTTCATTCAAGCAATGAAGTATTTTTGTACAAAATTAGAATTCAGATTCGTCAATTTAACGCCACATTTGTCCTTTTCCCACTGTCCTTTCGGCTATGAAAATTCGGAAACGATCCACTGTATAATCTACGGGGGTCTAGCTTTAGCTACACTCATACGTTACACGAAAAATACAGAATGTAAGAATGATATGACGCCAACAGCTAGCTTTGAGTTTTCCAGCCATCCTCGTTGTTGTGCTAGTTCGAAATCCCAGCGATGTTAAGGTGAGATCACGATCCTAGTAACGGTTTTCTGCATTTGGTTGACCCTACGCTGCTATCAAATCTTTCCTCAGTCTTGGAATTTGTTCGACAACTGTAACATCACACCACAGGAACATTTTACTGAAAGTTAACATCTCACTTGTTGTGGCGAACGTG
Organism: Schistocerca serialis cubense; assembly: GCF_023864345.2. Taxonomy (NCBI): domain Eukaryota; kingdom Metazoa; phylum Arthropoda; class Insecta; order Orthoptera; family Acrididae; genus Schistocerca; species Schistocerca serialis. Next base: position 447,590,981 of record NC_064645.1, read on the forward strand.
TAAGTCATCAATGACTTGGCTACATGTAATGCCATGCAAATACATTTGCGCTGGCATCGTTGTTCCCACGACTTCAGTACTTTTGTACAGAATGCACTCATCAGATGCACCTAATTGTACGCTGTTATCCATACCCATGTACTGTTTCAAGAACGTTAAGCATGTCGTTGTATAGTGCCACTCATCTTTCATATTCATGTGTTGCCAGCTACGTTCACACAATGAAGCAATGTTTCACCCTGAAACAGTTTTTGGCCTACTTTCATCTATCTGCAGGTAAAACACGCCCTGAACTCGAGAAGTGGATGAATGTGCAGTTGTTCTGTATTTATAAATGCAGAAAAATCGAAATAACAACTTTAGATTTCGATGTAGGAAAATTTACCATCTCATAAAATAACTGAGCAAAGTTGACCAACAGACTGTATGCGCACATAGGCGTAGTAATCTATACACTAAACAAGAATTCTTCTGCAGTATGTATGTTTCAGATAACGTCTGTACTTGCAGGTACACTTTTTAAGCACATTCTGAACGTGATACAATTGCGGTGTGTCACGTTGTCATTTCACTTATAGTACTTATTTCTTTACGAGAAACAAATGGGATTGCCTATAGAAAAGGCTGACATTCAGAATGGAATTCTGTGCCATGCCATTAGAATATTGGATTTAGTTGTCATGGACAAAGTACTTCGCTTTTCTTTCTTCTTTCAACAGAATATTCATTGTCCGTAAGCATCACAAAAACAGGCGTTCCTTAGCAAACCAGGAGCAGCAGAGTCACAGTATTCATCAAAGGCCATTAGTATTAACCTTCAGATTAATGATCAGCCATGCCCTTAAAATAACACCTTATTAAAGAGAGAGGCGTGATGTTATATCCAAAAAACAGAAGGACTCGTCAAAGTCCCTGACTTTCTCTGAATTGAACCAATTGAGAAGATGATCGGAAGGCGAGAATTTCTCAACAACAAAACAACACTGCTCGATCGCTTAATCCAGTCGAATGCTTTTCCAAGAATCTGTAGCTTTCTATTAGCTTCATTAATTTTAAATGTCGAGGAGTTCTGAGAGTTTATAACAACTCTACCATTTCTGCGTTCTGTCGGAGTGTCAGAGTTTCGAAGCAATTTAGTCTCCTGCGAGCGAATACTCTACAATTTTTCTGCTCTTAAGATGACGAGAAGCTTTCTTCATGCGATCTGAATTTGTGTCTCCTATGGCTTCACATCAGGATAAAATTTGGCAGTTCTCGGTATTGGATATTCGTCCTAATAAAGAGGCACAAAATACATAACTTAAGAACAAATAAATAAAGCCAGCGAATGAAGAGTATAATATTACAGTTTATAAATACCTCGGGAAATCGTCTAGTCAGGGACAGATTGGACGCTTACGTCATATATTCTAGTAAAAAAAGGACTCCTAGTCTACTTCCGGCCAGTGAAAGGCTGGAATTATTCCTAAACAATGATTCAAGCAGCGGACTGAAGTTCGAAAGTGAAGTAGAAACTAATTTTGCGCTGTACTCACCGATAAGTTATTCAGTGACATAGTAATGACATGGTAGTAATAGTTCTACGTTCTTCTAGAAGCATTTTCTACGGTAGTTATTTAGGAAGCACTATTATACCTCACATTAAGTGATGCGTGCAATCTAACCCCCATCGTGCCACAATCTGAGAAACTAGATGGTGTGTCAAAACAAATAGTAATGATAAAATACAAATGCATGCAGGTATAACTTCCAGATCCCATACTAAATATAGGTATGAACTAGACTTCATCACACTATGTCAGTAATCGACAATTCCACTTTGATGTACTGGCCTCGCTTGCAAGTGATGTGAACGAAGACCTTGTATTTATATTACAGATTAGCACAATTCGCTGACTGCTAAGCACTTATAACAAATCTGTCTGAAACTTCATAGAAGAGATGAAACGCCATTGGGCGCTTAATAACTGTTCGCTTTCCAAGAAAATGAAGGGAAGTGGCGAATCTGTAAAGAATGAACCATCACACTGGTGCCTAAAACCTGACAAACTCAGGTAAACCTCGGACATAGTCTCGAGCTGAAAGAGGAGCGTTTGGCACCCCAACACTGATCATAGCGCCAGCATCTGACCTGACAAGGAGACGAGGCCATTCCTTAATGTAGAGATCAAATAATGCTAGAAGCCAACAGACGGCAAAACTATTAAATCAAAATGATCAAGATTGTTATAGTGGGGTTGAAGTGGAACACATGGATATTTGATGGAGTCCATTTGATGTACTGAAAAGTAAAAATTTATATGAAGTAGAGAAACCATTTTATTTTTTGTGCGAAAGGGAAACATATATGTAAGTAGCCGAGTGGTGACTGTATGACTGAACAGTTTTGAGTCTCTGTAGTTCCTTACTTGTTAAACTAGAAATGTCTCTAGTGAAATCTTAACGTCTTCACATGTCTTTAACATCAACGTGGAATTGTCACATGACCTCGGTTCACACCCGTTTGTTAAAGCTTTAACCAAAGACAAACACCTAACTATTAAAAGTGTCTGTCCCGCATGTTCCCAAAGCATTGTTTCTTAGTAAGTAATCACGATCGGAAGCTGTACTTTATAGTTAGCGGATGATTATACATAGGCTTCATTATACCTTCATTTGCTAAGGATGAATGAATACTACGTACAAAAATAACTCCAGAAAATAAAAGGAGAAAATGTCGCTCCAGATATATTTGTAAGATTGCTCTGACACAGAAAGTTTGAGTGACACTACGTTCAGTCTCCTTTATTGCTCTCACGCTGGACTTTCATGTAACAGATGATTCTGCATATGTGAAATAAATTTTGTAACACACTTTTTTATTGCACAAATGTTGTGGAAACTTCAATTCGGTGCAAGTGTATGTACAGGAGAATTAAATATATTATTTCATGTTACCTGCCTTTATTGTAAAGTCATTTCGCTCCTTATATATTTCCTGTCGTATTTATTCAGTGACGCAAAGGATACTTGTCGGTAAATTAATGATTTTTATTTACCATGATGGAGTATTTCTGAGAATGACTAGCCACAGCCAACTTCTAATCTAGGGAGCCAGAGGCTAAGCCATTAAAATACATATTTGTAATACATCTAGCTTCTAAACCTACAGTCTGTTGTAAAAAGTAATTCGTATCCTCGTGAAAGAAACATCTTAGCACACACAGTGCCAGGGATGGCTCCAGGGATTTCGCCAACCTGTGCGAAAATTGCAATCGCTGAGGTAACATTTTTACAATGCCATGCCATTCATGCATGACCTCGTATTTTCACATATAAAACTTACTCGTACTTTTTGACTGGAATACGTCAATAAGAACAAAGCCATTCATGGGGCACCAGTCAGTGAAACAGAAACGAAACGTTTAAAAAGTATTACATTTTGAGCTATATTGCCAAAATTAATAATGTCAGACAAAATAAAGTTATAGCACCTTTTTCGTTACTTGGGAAGAGGGGAGCATGCAGAGCATCATGACAGCCCCGTCGATTAGAGGGGAACAGAGTTCTTGCAGCACCCCCAACGCTCATTGTCTGCCCTTCGTACCGAGTGCCTGCTACGCTACAAACGACGAGCGGGAGAGACAGGTTTCGTGAAAACACGCATTTACATCAAAGATTTTTTCCTCTCATGCAGTACTTATTCGTGGTCGCACTCAGCGACCGTTCGCTGCAGCGTTAAACAGTGGTAGATACCTACGTGGCAGAATCTGCAAAGAGCACGAAACGTTTGGAACATACCTGCTTCCTTTTGCATAAACCTCTACAGTTCTTCTTGGTAGCTGAGCTGGCTCCAAAACTGGTTGAAAGATGTTAGTTCTATTAATAGTCTATTGTAATAGTACTGTCGACACCAACGGTAGATTCAAAACACTTTAACTACACTCTTGGGAAAATATTTATTGATATGGCCAGCTTTCGGTCTCACATACAGTTCGAATTAAAAGAATCAGTAAGTCCGTCAATACTGCCCTGCTAACCAGTCGTTGGTTATAAGAATCAATGGTCGCTGTGTTCCTGTGACACGTTCTCACTCTCATTAATTGGTGATTACTGCCACAGAAGTCACTTTTTAGGCCCACAAGTTGAAGAAAACGAACTGTACGCAATATGTGCGACTATTTCAGATTGTTAGTTATCGGACTATGGCACAAGATATACAGGTGTTGCTCATTTCACTGTCAGCACAGAGACTGTGCGACCTCAGATGTGCCAGGTATACATACAGTTTCGCCTACGAACAAGACGTCTTACACTACGCAGAATTGACGGCAGCAATCTTAAGTAAAACAGATAATATACTTTCCAAATAGTGAGTTAATTAACAAATCGTACATATCAACTGGCACATAAAAAAATACACTAACAAAATTATAAGGAAAAACTCAGAATGTAACTGATGTAACTGATATCAGCAAGGGTCTACAACTTTAATGTTAATTAATTCTGAAGATAATTAGTTTCAGAGAACTTCATATACCCTACAGAAAAGTTATAGACACATGTTTTCAAATGATAGGCGTTAATATTCCGAAATATTGTTGCCTACTGCTCACTAAACATTTATGGATGTACCATATTAACCTTTTCAAATACTAATATTTGTTTAGTAACTAAGTTTCTGAGTTAACTAATTAGATCACTGCAAGCAGTATGTAATGAGCAACGAAGTTTAATGAGAATAAGCTTATTTATGAAACTGAAGATACTATGCGCTCACTGGGTACTAGGTGCACTATCGTATTGTCATTATCATAGTTTAGAAAAAATGTAGAAAATCTTGGGAGGCCGAAAAAAGTAGCAGATGAGACTCGATACTTAAGTTGCTCTGTCTCATCACCCCTATCCCCATTGAACTGACCTGAGAGTTACAGAAAATAGTTAATCTGCAACTCCAATGGTCCATTAACCAACAGTTAAAGATAATCAAATGACATTCAAAAGGTGTTACTAAAACCTTTTTTAATAATTACACCCAAACAGAAAATCCCTAAAAACCCTGGCTGGCCACACAGTAATAATATAAAGAAATACATAAAGCATAAATGTTTTTGAGAGCCTTTACACACGCCTTACAGTACAAGATGTAGTGTTGAATTCACTGACGCATTTACAAATTAATCAATCATCTTCCAAACTGACATTCAAGTTCTTTCCATTGTCTTACTAAAAATGTAGAAATAAAACATTACATCCACAATGAACAAATCACAGTTCTTCTTATCACTGGTGTCTTTCTCACTTAAACTTCTTATAGCTACCATTTCCACTGCAATAATAATACGTTCAGCTGGCTGTACCAGAGGCAACCATAGCTTTAGATGCAACTGGTGGTACCAGCGTCTATCCTACTCTCTTCAGGTAGGTCGTCCATGTCAACACACATGAAAAACAGAAACAAACAAAAGCCTGCGTTAGTACACTAACATTGATTACACTTACAACTGTAAGAAAAAACTCAACCTATTTCTTTACATTGTACAAGATAAAGAATGTCCAATCAGCACATAACCACAGATTACTGTAATACAAACTACATCTGTGTCAGTTAATTCCAAAATTTTCACTTTTGTTAAAAAAATACGGAACTGTTCTGCTTAAAAAAATTTTTTTTGATCACGTTTTCAGAAATTTAATTTTTACTACTCAAAATTGTCGCGTATTTACATGGAATCATTCAGAAAATAGAAATTGTTTCCTGCTTCTCTGTACTTTATGTTAATCATTCATCTCAGTCAATTAAATGTAAAAGTCATATTTCCTGAGTCAAGTTGGTGTATATTTAGTAAGCAATTCTCAAAACTACTGTCAAATACGTTTAGTGTTTTCATATACTTAGTCATTTTTTTTTACTATTACTGTCCCTTCCTTAGCAAAAATCTATCATTTTCTTAGGAAAAATTATTGTTGTCTCTACTCATATTCATTAACAACACAGTGAAAAACTACTTTCAGCAAGAAATTTATATTGATAATAATGTACTATTACTACATCCCTACTAACTTCAGGAAATTACTACAATGTTGGTGTTACACATGCTACACAGTTTATATGTTCCCTGGTACACCTAGATGTTATAACGTAGAAAACTCTGCTTCTGTTTACAGTTCATTTCTAAATTTTATACATTCATGTCAGTTCAGATCATATACTTCAATTTCGTTAACTAACTGTACACCATCATATTGCTCATCGTTGTGACCTAAAGTGCATAGCAAACTCTGTCCCTCGTTACTTTATAAACAGTATCATAGGCCACTGTACTTTAAAAATTTTCTTTCTCTATTCGCTAAATCTTAAGACATCTACATTATGATAATTTGACACAGATTAAGTTTCATAGATGTTTACTCTGAGTATAAACATTTCACTTTATAATATAAATACACTGTAGATATTATTCTCTCGTTTCACTACTGTTGCTGTACCAGTTCCTTACACAATACTCTAGCATATGCTTACCGATTACTCCAGATCCTACTCCACTACCAATGTCCCATACAGCAAAATGTTGTCACTCATCTTTCCACAAAAATGGTCCAAATGGCTCTGAGCACTATGGGACTCGACTGCTGAGGTCCTTAGTCCCCTAGAACTTAGAACTAGTTAAACCTAACTAACCTAAGGACATCACAAACATCCATGCCCGAGGCAGGATTCGAACCTGCGACTGTAGCGGTCTTGCGGTTCCAGACTGCAGCGCCTTTAACCGCACGGCCACTTCGGCCGGCTCATCTTTCCACAAACTTTCGTAATTGTATCAAAGTGTAATGAATGTTCCATCCACTGTTTATTAAAATTTGTCACACAAAAATCTATCTCCATTCCTGAGCAAATGGGGTTCTTCAAGGTGACGAACAGCTAAACAAGAAAAAAGAAACGCCATGGCAATCATCCCAAGGAGGCAAACTTCCAAAAAGAGCATGGCAGAGTATTCATGAAATGAGAGATTTTTCAACTTTAGTACAAAACAGCCTACTGTTGGGGAGAAAAGCCACCAACATTTTAGGAACAGAACCCCGACGTTTGGGGACCAGAACCCCACATTTCTTGGGAACAGAACCCCTTCTATTGAAGCTGTGTAACACCAAAATACATGCAAAAAAACAGAAGCCCACGAACAGAATAGTGGTAGAGTTGACTGCCCCAAAAGCGATGAATGGAAACAGTTAGGGTGAGGCACCAATCGCCAGATGGTGTGCCTGCCAAAGATCAGGAGACGCCACACCTAAGATCTCAATTCAAGTTTCAGCATGTTTTCTAGTCTAATTGCCTAATTCAGATTTCCTAATTCCAAAAACTGTTCTCTCTTTTCCGAATGCACTCTCACAGACCATACTGTCAGGAAATATGGTCTCAAATTAATTATATTCTCTGAGCCAAAGACTGTCTGATTTCCTGTAAGATGTATCATATGAATTATCATCAGCAACTCTTTCTACTTTAAATGGTCCATGATACACATGCCAAAACTACTTGAAATCGTCATTTACCCTGATAGATAACTCTTTCCTCTTAATCGGAAACATGTCTTGAATCTAGTCTGTGTAATATTATTTTCATACTTTCTCTTTCTCCCGAATGGTTTTTTGTTCATCATCTCTTTTGCCAACCCAACCTTTGCATCCTGGGCAAGTTCAGTAATTGTGGGAAATTCCAGTTCCTCTTTGGTAATGTTTGTGGGTCTTTCACTTAGCCAAAAATCACTTAGCATAGTTTGTTGTTTATCTTTAGACCAATATTCTTTAAAAATAACTGCCTAAATTCTTCCCCTGCTCTATAAGGTTCAGCCACTTATGCTGCCCAGCTAAATGGGTCTCCTTTTAGAAATCCCCCTACAAAAGTAATTTTTTCATGATAATTCCATACATCTAGCATGCTTTTAAATTCTCTAATGAAACAGAGAGGATGCACTGTGCCATATGACTCAAAATCATTCAATATGTTACAACTCACAAACGAATTTACACCAGCCACCCAACACCCACTATATGAAATGCTCCTTAGCTCATTGATTTTCTTGCTCATCTTCAAAAAATTAGAATCCACTTCCTCATTATCCTTCTGCAATTTGTTATCAATTACGGCCACAGATTTATCCTCTACTTCTGAACCTGCTATTTCTATCTTATCCCGTAAATTAGAAATAATTTGGTTAAGTTGGCTTTCAAGATCTTCTCTGTCTTCAGGACAAAATTTCTTGTATTTCATTAAGTTACTACTCCTATCACACGTCTGGTCAACAACTTACACCCTCTTTTAACGTAGCTTGATTCTCTTTGCGTTATTAGTACAATCCTTATTTACGAATTTACTACTTTCATCTGTATCTTAAATTACCTTTCCAAGTTTTCCAAGCATTAACTTTTTTGTTTAAACAATAAGGTTATTATTAGTTGCAGCAGTTTCTTTCTTTACAACCCCAACGTCTTCTTTGCGACACATATCCCCTTTGATTTCATCTTTTAGTCCATTACTGCTTTTGCCTGTTTTAATACCCATGTCTGATTTTACACCATCGATGTCCTTTCTAATGTCATCAACCGTTTACTTAGTTTTAACTTCCAACCGTCACTTATTACTCGTTACACTCCTAGTACTTGCTCTACATATTTTTCTAACTGTAAATTTATTTCCAACACCCCCATACCTGTACGTCCTTCTTCCTGTCTAACTGTTTTGTCATCATCATATTCGGCAGGTGAACGCCTCAACATCTCATCTAACGCAAAACGTAATTCATTTCACAGCACAAAGTTAAATCTTGTCCAGCTCGAAACCCAAGATCATCTATGGGTTCACTTTTCACTAATTTTTTTATCATACACAAAATTAATTCATCCTCGGTGTCTTGATCAAAACTATCGTCACAAAGTTCTTCTTTTCATTTCCAGCAACTGTCCCACGTCATCAAATGTTTCATCTTTCCTTCTTTTCCATTTATTCTGAAAATGATAAACTAAGACAAATGCTCTTTATTCTGTTTCTGCTAACGCCTCTTCCTCTGCTGCTAACTGGTGCTGCTGCAAGTCACATGAAGTGCTCCACACGCGATGAATCTGAACTTAGTGCCAGCTGGTGCTTTGCATAACTGTCACTTCGTCTGTTGACGTCTCGTGTTGATCTGCTAAACGCCGTCGAGAGGATATTATTCAGTCAGTCGCTGCATTACAGAATCTGCCTCTCGCTACGACCGGTTGGCGTTTCTCGATGTATGACGTTGACCAATAACCCGCACTCTGAGTGGCAGTTACATCTGGGCACTTTAATGGCGTCTACTGTTTGCAGTTTGTGTTGTACCCCGACATAACAGTTACAAAATCAGTGTTTATGTAAATTTTGCACTGTCAATAATTAACTACACGTTATTTGAAACACTGTAGAGTTTCTGTCCTTTACTTTGTCATGTGGTATAATAAGGCATTGTTAATAGGTTATCACTGTAAGTCTCGTAATCTTCAGGTTATTAGTGTTCGTTAACAAAGTGCTTACTTCGCAAAGTGCGCCGAAACAACGGGGCATCATTTCGAGTATACCTGCCTCCTTCTCCATAAACCCCTTCTGTTCTTCAAGGTAGCTGCACTGGCTCCAAAACTGATTGAAAGATATTAGTTCTACTAACAGTTTAAAGTAATAGTGTGGTCGACACCAGCGGTAGATTCAAAACACTTTAATTACACTCTTTGTGTAAATTATTTATTTATATGGCAGCCTTCGGATCTCACATATAGTCCGGATTAAAAGAAGGAGATTGTTACCTACCACACTAGTTCATAGATTGTTAAATCGTCCTTGTAGAATAGCCACACAACAAAGTCTAATGGCTCAAAATTACTCACATGTGACAAAAATTTACCGTATCAGTTTACCGTATCACTGTCCTCATACACCTCTAAGGAGATGGAAACAAGACAGAGCACAAAAATAATCAGTAAGTACGTCAATTCTGCCCTGCTAACCAGTCATTGGTCATAATAACCAACAGACAATGTGTTCCTGTGATACGTTCTCACTCACAATTAGTTATTACTGTCACAAAAGCAATTTTTGAAGCCCAAAAGAGAAGAAAACGAACTGTACGCTATATGTGCGAATATTTCGTATTGTTTGTTATCGGACTATGGCACATTGCTCTAGAAAAGAGATACAGATGTTTCTCACTTCAGTCTCAGCACGTACTGTGTGATCACAGATGTGCTAGGTGTACTTACAGATTCGCCTACGAAGAATATGTTGTTACACTGCTCAGAATTGACGGCAGCCACCTTAAATAAAATATTTTATGACCCTCATATTGAACTTTCCGATTAGTGAGTTAATTAACAAGTGCTACACATCAAGTGGAACATAAGAAATATAACAAAACTATAATCACAAAGTTCAGAATCAAACAGTAATTTGGAAATAATTCGTAATTGATACAAGCAATGGTGAAAACTTTAGTGTTACTTAATCCTGAAGATAATTGTTTAGACAACTTCAGATATCTTACGGAAAAGTTATAGACACGTGCTTTCAAAAGAGAAGCGTTAATATGCCTAAATATATAATGTCGTACTATATTAACCTTTTCACTTAAAATTTGTCACAATTAAGAAAGTACTACTGCATGTGGTGCAAAATATTCAGATTGTCTTAGCAATTTTGAACACAGCCAAAATGGCTGCTATGGGGTTAAGATTGGTGCTTTATTTTAATGTTCGGTAAAATGCTAGGTTGTGATTGGCTTTTTCCTTTCAGTGATAGGTAAGGTGCTACATTCTGACTGAAGGAGAGGGGAGTGTAGCGATGGGGGAGGGCAAGGAGTGGCATAATGATGTTATAGAAAGGGGATGTAGCATATCGTGTGATATGACGATATCATTGATAAGGAGGGTGCAGCTTCTGACGTTATGGGTAACAGAACTATGGAGTTTTTACCCAACTTTTACTTTTAAACGTCATTAAAGTCAAAACTGAGACAGAGAGGCCGTAGACATCCAGACATAGCTGGAAATTCACCCACTTCCTTGGTAACTTTAGCCGCCGATAAGAAATTCATTAAACATTAAGTTAGTGGTTCCCAACTTGAGATAAGTACCCCAAGAGAGATAAAATGGAATTTTCTGAGGAGAAAAACTAAACCATTCGATTCAGTCTCAGTCACGAAACTAAATTATTTTCAAAAGATCATTACTATTACCACAATTTTGTAAGATTCTAATACTGTTTATATGAGTTATCAATAATTGATTTTCCTAAATTAGCAGCATTAATTCAGTGGAGCTTACAGGTTCCTCACACCCACTACACTCATATGCTGTCCTTCGTCCCATACACCACTGATGATAAAAGTGAGACATTTATGTAACAAATGCCAAATATCTCAAGAAAATGACTTCTCGAAGTTGTAGACAGTAACTGCAGTAGTCTATAAATTACTTCATTACTCACATCGAAACAAATGGTGTATTAATTGACACCACGACACAGCGTTATTTACATAAGGGCTACTATAGTGCTGTAAACAGGACTATTAATGGCTGTGGTCAGACACAAAGCATTATCAGCCTGTAGTCTTCTGATTACTGCTAGTTGAGAAATAAGGAGTGCATCAAATTAAGTGAGTTTTGAATAATAAGTATAGTGTACACATTAAAACTTGGTTGAATGTAAAAGGGATTCCAGTGCCTGCAGGTCAAGCAAGTCCCACAATGTAAAGGAGTAATGTAGGGGAAATCTGCTTTGTAATAACTGCCTTCCCTCACTGTGGAAAATCAGCTTTCTTATCTGAAAAGGAGTTCTGAGTATTACTTACGATGAACCGCGAATTTCTTTGTTATTCGTTCGAACACCACACATACACACACATACACACACTACCAAATATCATTCATTTTTCAGCATTTAAGAAATAAGTATTCCAAGAAAATTCTTCCATTCTGCAGTTTAGTTAGGTGCCAAATTTGGTGATAATGTGGGCAAGAGGAGAGGGCAACAGAGAGCAGGGGTGAAGGGGAAGAGGGGATAGTAGCCAATGTCTAATTATACTCGGTGATAATGGTCTAAGAGAGGTTGGGAGCCACTGCACTAAGCTGCATGCAGATTTTCTTTTGAGGGCAGCTGGAGAAAGATTTTCTTGTACTAAAATACTCCAGATTCAGCAGTATGTATGACGCGCCCTTTTCTTTGCCATTTGCTTAGTGAAGTGTTACAGAAACATTATCGTAGATAATAGTAGTAATATAATCACCTGATTCGTAATATTAACTACTGGTACATGGTGACTTCTGATTTATGGTATATGTGTGTATGATGTAGCAATTGTATTGTGATTAGTGGAGGAGACAACCAAATTATTAAATGTAAAAAGTGGAAACATTCTATCACTCTACTGCCAGTTGAACTATTAGCTCTGATTTGACTTAGTTTTGGTAGTTTTCGTGAAAAGTAGGCATCTGAAGAGCGTTTGATTAAATAGGACAAGAAACAATACAAGTGAGTGGAGAATTTTTATAAAGAGTAATATCAGCATTCTCTTCCTTAGAAATGACACCCTGGATCTTCTCATTCCCTAGTCGGTTTCTACAACAGTGCTGTTGATAATATACCGATACAATGAAATTTTTCCTAAAAGTAATCAGAATATATTGGCCATATTATTTTCAAAGATATATCGGTATCTAAATTGCAAAGCTGATCTTTCTATTTTACATTATATTTTTTGCGCAATTTTCGGGAAGTATTTGAAACTGTTCTTTTGAAATTGCAGTGGAACATAACTTTACTTTCACTGTGTGAAGGACTCTTAATACTGTTCGAGCTTTCTTCACATCCAGTCTTTCTCTTTCACCCTCTGACGCAAATATAGGTGGCACAAAGAAAAATTCCGATTGCACCGGGGTGTGGCGATGTGAATGCAATAACAATATTCCCGATGTGAAGATGTAGCACACCAGATGAGTTAAATCTTTTTTAACGCAACGGGTGTACCATTTCTTCATATCACCATTCCTGAAAAACAATTGCTGAAGATAATGAAGAAAAATGTAAAGGAAAAGATAGCACTTTGCGGTGGCCACAGATGTCTGAGGGGAAATACTGATGACATCAGCTCTCCGTGCTACCAACAGAAACTGAAATTTTTAACTTCACCTAGTAATTTTGACACTAAAACTGCGTGAACTGTTCGGACAGATCCGAGATGTGACTAAACTTAGTGACGAACCTATCGGACACGTTTTATTGTGCCACTTATGCACAGTTACCATAGTTAGGAAAGTGGGTTTTGCCAAGCGTGAACTTGCATCGTTTTTCCTTCAATTCTTGCTCTAAGGGAGATAGACAGGCTACTAGATTGTTGGTGTACACATCATCTTATAACAAATCAATACTAAAATATAAAGCTCTAAAACCGGCAGTATATTTGAATTGTTCAGCCGATATTTTTATATGCCGGTACGTCGATATTTCTAAAGTCGATATATTGGTATATTCAATCACATATCGAAGAGCGATTGAGACTTGTCTTTAAATATCGATATATCGGACTCCCCGAGTGTTTAAAAATATGAACAGTCCTATTCTACACATTTTCATAAAAACGTGTGATCCTTGCTATTTTAGTGGAGGTGAGGAATGTTCTCTGTAAAACTAGAGCGCCATAATATTATTGCTGTGTTATATCCATCTACATCTACACCTACATACATACTCCGCAATCCTCCATACGGTGCTTGGCGGAGGGTACCTCGTACCACAACTAGCATCTTCCCTCCCTGTTCCACTCCCAAACAGAACGAGGGAAAAATGACTGCCTATATGCCTCTGTACGAGCCCTAATCTCTCTTATCTTATCTTTGTGGTCTTTCCGCGAAATGTATGTTGGCGGCAGTAAAATTGTGCTGCAGTCAGCCTCTAATGCTGGCTCTCTAAATTTCCTCAGTAGTGATTCACGAAAAGAACGCCTCCTTTCCTCTAGAGACACCCACCCGAGACTCCCTGAAGCATTTCCGTAACACTCGCCTGATGATCAAACCTACCAGTAACAAATCTAGCAGCCCACCTCTGAACTGCTTCAATGTCCTCCCTCAATCTGACCTGATAGGGATCCCAAACGCTCGATCAGTACTCAAGAATAGGTCGTATTAGTGTTTTATAAGCGGACTCCTTTACAGATGAACCACATCTTCCCAAAATTCTACCAATGAACCGAAAACGACTATCCGCCTTCCCACAACTGCCATTACATGCTTGTCCCACTTCATATTGCTCTGCAATGTTACGCCCAAATATTTAATCGACGTGACTGTGTCAAGCGCTATACTACTAATGGAGTATTCAAACATTACGGGATTCTTTTACCTATTCTTCAGCATTAATTTACATTTATCTATATTTAGAGTTAGCTGCCATTCTGTACACCAATCACGAATCCTGTCCAAGTCATCTTGTATCCCCCTACAATCAATCAACGACGACGCCTTCCCGTACACCACAGCATCATCAGCAAACAGACGCACATTGCTATCCACCCTATCCAAAAGATCGTTTATGTAGATAGAAAACAACAGCGGACCTACCACACTTCCCTGGGGCACTCCAGATGATACCCTCACCTCCGATGAACTCTCACCATCCATAATGTACATTTAGTTACTGAGCACTGTTCTTTTTACACAGGTGTTCAGTTTATCTGAAGACACTGAAGTATCTCGAAAACAACACACTGGATCCAACAAATGTGTGACTAAATTAGTCCATCTCGGAGGGGGGCATCCAATGATTTCAAACTCAGTCCCACCCCTCCCCTTATTTGGGGACGGTGGAAAAATTTGAAATCTTGGGACTGTATTGCCTGTTACGTTAAGTCGTAGTTCCCTAAATGGCCACAGTGGTGCATCGGGCAGTCTCTTTCTCTTTTTGTCAGAGGAACACAACATTGAAGATGAGGTTTCCCATTAAAAGTTGTGAAATAGTAGCGTGACCTATCCTCACAGGGTGGAGGTGGGGAGTTAATTCAAGTGTCAGTGGATAGCAATTTGAAACATACCAATTTATACCCATTTTGACTTTTTCCTTTTACAACGCCATGTGTCGCGAGACGAAAATCTGTTTCAGACAAAACTGTCGTATTTTTCCCGTCTAATCAGAATCCACAATAAAAATGGGGGTTCCCATTTAAGATTATAAAGTTGATACTGTAAATCTCAATCACATTGCTATAATAGTAAAGAAGCAAAATGGTTCAAATGGCTCTAAGCACTATGGGACTTAACATCTGAGGTCATCAGTCCCCTATACTTAGAACTACTTAAACCTAACTAACCTAATGACATCACACACATCCATGCCCGAGGAGGATTCGAACCTGCGACCGTAGCAGCAGCGCGGTTCCGGCCTGAAGAGCCTAGAACAGCTCAGCCACAACGGCCGGCAGTAAAGAAGCAGTCTGAAAATTCAGAAAAAATTATAGATATCCACGAAGGATAAATAAATGGGCAAAGTTAGGAAGATCAAAACAATTTGTGGTATTGGAAGAGGTGAATAACAAAGAAAAGGTGCTGAATCACGGGGAAATTTACTAGTGGTGACAGAACAGAAATGGACCGTTGTTTTGCGTGTCTGGACGAGCAGACATGTATTACAACTGTCGGCTGCCCGTAAATAGTTCGAAATAAAGTCACTGAATGTATCTTGGCATCAGCTGTGTTAGTTAGAGATGTACTACCTATTACTGACATAAAAATTTGTGCTGAACTAGGGGGCTATGCTACACGGATCGAGACAGTATGATAATTGGATATTTGGGTCGAAATTTGGGAGGTGCGCATAGATAGCCGGAGCGGTGAGGCGATCGCTAGCGATAAGCAGGGTATCCGTATTCGAGACTCGATCTGATACAAATTCTTATAAATGTCTAACAGGTAATACATGTATAGCTACCACAGCTCATGCCAATATATTCGCATTCAGAAAATTTATTTCTAAATAAGGAATGGATCACTTTAGGTAAAGCGAGTTAGTGAAGGACGAAATATTATGAATGCTACAGACTTGGTTTAAGCTCATAATTGGCAATTTTTATATCCACCTGCCCCATCTCCCCCTGCCTCAGAAGCAGTTGGGGCTGAACACTTAAGGATGAACTTGGAGAATATTTTCCATAAATTTTCTTGTAATGTTGTTGTATTAATTGAAGCTTAAAACTTACCAGCTATAGACTGGAAAATTCAAGTGATTAGAGCGGGTAGCAGGGACAGGAAACTACGTGAAATTTTTCTAAATCCTTTATCCGAAACTTCCCTTGATTAGTTAATCGTAGAAATAAGTCGTGAATGTAACGTCTTAGATCTTCTGGTGACAAAAAGACATGAACTTCTCGACTCATGGTAGAACGTGGAATCAGTGACCACATGGTCATTGCAGCATCACTGAATACAGCTCTAAATAAGTATACAAAGAAACGTTAGAAAATTTTTCAGCTTTCTAAGAGCGACAAAAAGCGTTTAGCGTGAAAATTTCACCTCTAGCACTAACAACGCTGAACGTCAGTAGAAAAAGTTGAAGAGCATTGTACAATACGCTTCGACATGCCTTTACCGAGTAACGTTCTGAGGGATAGAAAGGGTTGACAGTTTTTCGACAGCCGTTCTAGAAAGCTACAAGGAAATCAAAGAGAGCTTCACTGTAAATTTAAACACAGCAAAAGCCCCACAGATAAATAAATATCAAATGAAGCTAAAATTAGCGCAAAAATACCCAATAATGAAACTTTCAATTAATTCGAAAGTAAAACTGTTTCTACCGACTTGACAGAAGACCCAAAGAAGTTCCATTCTTATGTTAATCAGTATACTGACGCAGCCATCTGTCTAGACTCTCTGTGACCACAATGACATTGAAACGGAGGGTGACAGAAAAGGCAGAAATACTAACCGTCTTTTTCCAAAACCGTTTCAGAGAGGCACATCACACTATAGAACCTCGTTTAAATCGTCGCACCAACTACAGAATGGCTGATACACAAATAAGGAATCACGGTGTAGAAAAGCAAATTAAATCGCTGTACAGAGGAAAGGCCACTGAACGGGACTGGATACCAGTATAATTCTACATAGAGTATCCGAAAGAACTTGTCCCTCTTCCAGCCGAAGTCTACAGCATGTCTATGGAGGAGCGAAGTATTTTTGATGAATGGAAAAAGCACGGGTCACTCCCGTTTTTGAGAAGAGTCGCCGAACAGATGCACGAGACAGCAGAAACCTCTGATGATGTCGGTTTGCTGTCGAATCCTGGAACATATGTTATGTTCGCGTGTTACGACGTTTGTAGAGACCGAAAATCTTCTCTTCAGGTATCAACATGGGTTCTGAGAACAATAAGAGAGTGGAAGTCTGCTAGCTCTGTTCGTCAGAGAGACCAAGAAAGCAGTAGATACAGGCGTCCAGGTACATGGCGTGTTCCTTGACTTCCGTAAAGTGCTCGATACAGTTCCGCACTGTCGCCTACTGAACAAAATACAAGCGTATGGAATATCAAACCAACTGTGTGATTGGACTGAAAGGGATTCTAGCAAACAACACACTACGCGATTCTCAACAGGGGGAAGTCATTAGACGTAGGAGTAACCTCGGGAATACCAAAAGGGATGTTATAGGTCCATTACTTTTCACGGTATACATGTTGTATATGACAAAGCAGGTAACGTAGGAAGTTCCACAAGGTTTTTGTGGATGATGCTGTTGTATACAGAGAACTCGAAACACTAGAAAATTATAGCATGATGCTGGAAGATCTGCAGAGGATCGACCCCTAATGGAGGGAGGGCCAATTGACGCTCAACATAAACACATGTAACGTACTGTATATACATAGATATATGGATACATTATTGTTTGTTCACACGACTGGACAATAATCACGGGGAGTAGTTACTTTCATAAAATGTCTATGAGTATGCGTTTAAGGCGATTGAAAGTGGAATAACCACATGAAACTAATCGCATGAAAAGAGGCACTAGATTGAGGTTAATAAGAAGAATCGCCAGGAAATGTTGTCCATCAACAAAGAATACAGCATACAGAATGCCTGTTTGACCAGTACTTGAAAATTTCTCATCAGAATGGAATCCAACCCTAATAGGATTCACAGAGGAAGTAGGGAGAGGATACGACGAAGAGCAGTGCGTCTCCTCTTAGGTTCATTTAGTAAACACGAAAGCGTCACGGAAGGTGGCAGACATGGCGAGAGAACAGTTCTGCATCACTGTGTGGTCTGCAGTTAAGGTCTGGACAGAGTACATTCCTAGAACAGCCAACAACTATATTGCTTCCTTCCATGAATATCTCGCGAGATGACCATGAACGTAAAATAAGAGAGAGATTCGAGTCCACACAAAGTTCACTGGCAATCGTACTTTCCGCGAACCATTTGCGAGTGGAACAGGAAAGGAGGGCAGTGACAGTGCTACAAAAATTGCCCTCCGCCACTCACCACAAAGTGGGTTGTGGAGAATAGATGTAGCTGTAGATTCAGAACTACATCAGAGTAGTTTCTGTACTATGTAGCCTCACCATGAGTTTTATATCTTTCTCATTGTAGTAGCACACAGGTGGTTTAGGGATGCCAGCACATTACCTTAGCGCGTTCGGTGAGAGGGTTACCTGCCCTTAGCTGACTGAATGGATCAACGATGAACTTGAATGGGGATTTCCGCACCGAACAAATGCAACGAGCAATAACGAACAAAATGAAATAAAGAAAAGAGGTAGTGTCCTCGATTGGCAATCAAAACGTACTCGGTCCCGAGTTCGAAAGCTCCACCTCTTATACTCTGAATAAAAATCATTAACAATGGCGCTCGAAGACTTCCTGCGTAATAAATCACCCTCGTTGAGCCAACGGCCTTTTGTCAGAGAGGGAAGAGGAGCTGATAGACGTTCAGAGGGCACTCACTTACCCTGGAGGGGGGGAGGGGGGGGGGAGCTGTCCTTAATGACGTAAAAATCAGCAATGACCAAAGACATGGCGATGAAGAAGGCAATAGAAACCAATGAAGTAAAGAAATATAATGTATATCCACAGGACATGTGCCGGCATCAACTGAACCTGTGCGAGAAGAAAAGAAGTTCGCCGCCAGCAACGGTCAGGACAGCAGCCAGCAGATATGTGGATAACAGATCTCAGTACTTGCAGAGAATGGAGAATTTGCCTGCAGTAGTAATCACCTTTAGTTGAAGTTCACTAGTTTTCATGCTATCGTCTCTAGCAGAGTACTAATGGTTACACATTGTCTACATATGTACTAAATCGTATGAGTGATAAAGGATAGCCGCCCGGGGTGGCCGAGCGGTTCTCGGCGCTGCAGTCTGGAGCCGAGCGACCGCTTCGGTCGCAGGTTCGAATCCTGCCTCGGACATGGATGTGTGTGATGTCCTTAGCTTAGTTAGGTTTAATTAGTTCTAAGTTCTAGGCGACTGATGACCTCAGAAGTTAAGTCGCATAGTGCTCAGAGCCATATGAGCCACAGCGCATGTGACCTGGAATTGAAAAAGTGTCATGGTGATCTAAACTTACCGGCACAGCCAGCCTTCAGATCTCAGGGAGGAGACTACCAAGGGAGAGGTGACCATGAGGAAAAGTCTGAATAGCCAACGAAATAATGACGTTCTACGAGTCGGGGCGCGGAATGTCAGAGGCCTGAAAGTGGTAGGGAAGCTAGAAAATTACGAAAGGGAAATGTAAAGCTACAATGTAAATATGGTGGGGGTCAGTGAAGTGAAATGGAAAGAAGACAAAGGTTTCTGGTCAGATGAATATAGGGTAGTATCAATAACAACAAAAAATTGTATAACAAGAGTAGCATTCGTTATTAATGGGAAGGTAAGGCAGAGAGTGTGTTACTGTGAATAGTTCAGCGATAGGGATGTTCTCATCAGAATCGACAGCGAACCAACACCGACAATGACAGTTCAGGCACACATGCCGACGTCACAAGCTGAAGATGAAGAGATAAAATATACGAGGATACTGAACTGGTAACTCATTACGTAAAAGTTTATGAAAATTTAATAGTCGTGGGAACTGGAATTCGGTTGTAGGAAAAGGGGTTGAAGAAAGGTTTGCGGCAGAATATGGACTTGGTACAAGAAATGAGAGAGGCGAAAGGATACTTGAGTTCTGTTGAAAGGGTACAGTACCGCCCAACATTGAAAATAGGTACAACATACTTCATTATTTTTGTCAGAACAACACTTTTTTTTGTAAAATAACTCAATTTCGGGAAAGAATGACAATTTATTTATTTTATTGATCACATGTGCACTCCCACAAAGTAAATCCCTACATCCAGTTTGGTGATAGTCAGATGCGTGTTTCCGTTGCGTATTAATCATATAGGAAGATAACTTGTAACTTAAGTGTGTGTACTAGAGTTCATGTTACTATATAAGTAAGTATGAATCCACTCGCTTGGCAGACCACTCATCTTGCAGGCCTGACTGCTTGATGCCACAGTATGAGCAAGGCATGTGGGTGCCTCTCACTGTAATAAATTTCAGCTAGAAATTGCGAATGCTCTGTTCAAGACACACAAGAGGGTAGATATACTAGGAAAAGCCCGGGTGATACGGGAATATTTCAGTTACCTTGTTACCTAGCATGGTCAGACAGAGATTCCGAAACCCGATCCAGAATTGTAAGCGTATCCTGAAGCATGTGTAGATTCAGATCACAATGTAGCAGTGATGAAGAGTAGGCTGCATTTGAAGACATGAGTCAGGAAGATCAGTACGCAAAGAAGGGAGATACGGAAGTACTAAAGAATGACGAGATACGCCTTCTCTCGGGCCATAGATACCGCAGTAAGGAAGATGAATCGACAACTCTAAAAGGGGAAGTCACAGAGGTTGAAAAGAAAAACAAACGTACGAAAAAAGTAATTGCGAAGAAACCATAACTAACAGAAGAAATACTTCATTTGAATGATGACAGAAGTAAGTACAAAAAAGTTCAGGCAAATACAGGAATAGAGAAATACAGCTGGCTGAGGAATGAAATAAATGAGAAGTGCAGGGAAGCTAAGACGAAATGGCTACATGATAAATGTGAAGGAATCGATAAAGAAATGGTTGTCAGAAGTACTGACTTAGCATATACAAAAGTTAAAAGAACTTTCTATGAAACTCACAAACAATCCCGGTAACATTAAGAGTGCAATGGGAATTCAACTGTTAAATGCAGATGAGAGAGCGCGTAGGTAGAAAGAGTACATTGACGGTCTCTACGAGTGGGAAGATCCGTCTGATGTTGTAGAAGAGGAAACAGGACCCGATTTTTAAGAGACAGGTGACCCAGTATTAGAATCAGAATTTAAAAGAGCTTTCGAACACTTAAGATCATATAAAGCAGTAAGGATAGGTAACATACCACCAGAATTTCCAAAATCGTTGAGGGGAAGAAGCAACTAAACGACTATTCACGCTGGTGTGTAGAATGTGTGGTTCTGGTGACATAACATCTGACTTCCGTGACAAATGGTTCAAATGGCTCAGAGCACTATGGGACTAAACATCTGAGGTCATCAGTCCTCTAGACTTAGAACTACTTAAACCTAACTAACCTAAGGACATCACACACATCAATGCCGGAGGCAGGATTCGAACCTGCGACCGTAGCGGTCACGCGGTTCGAGACTGAAGCGCCTAGGACCGCACGGCCACAACGGTCGGCTTTCCGGAATATCATCTACTTAATTCCTAAGACTGCAAGAGCCGACAAGTGCGAGAATTATCGCACAATCAACTTAACATATAACACTGCAACTGCATTTACGTAGCTTATATAATCAAATACCAAGATTGGCTTGTTACGTACTATGCCCCAACAGAACGAATAGTCCTGTCACGGAAAAGCCACTTATAACACTTCCGTCTGCTACTACTATACTATAACCTCAAAGCCTAAGGCAGTTCGTATAAAGAAATCATTCTTATTCTAGTTATTATAGTACGAAGAAGCAGAGCGGTGTTACCCTCTGAGAAGAATTTTGTTATATTGACCGTGTTGTACCTAACGGAGGTGGCTTATCGGAAGTGAAAGTAAGAATTACGTAATTATTCAAACAGTAACAAATAAAGTTTTACCTAGCTACACTGTTTAAAGAATAAGGAAAACGGTCACCAGCCTAATTAGGCAAGAGAAAGACTAACGTTCTTGTTTAAGAAAATAGGTATGAGTAACTTTAACGGATAAACACAACCTATACTTTACCATACGCGAGTGCAATGAACTCTGACAGCTGCATGTGTTAACGTTAAGGTTGGAACTAACAGCTAGAGCAGCACAAACTATTTGCAAAAATATAACAGATAACGAAACACGCTATTACTTTTAGGGCTTATTCAAACTGAATGGTCTTTATAACGTTACTATTAATATCCACTGCAGAATCATTAATTGTACATAGGTTCAGTATCATTGTTCAAACATTTTCCTAGCTGACATAAAATTATAAATGTAGTTCACTGCAAAATTATGAACTGATGACAGGGTAAGTCTCTCTCAACTAAATACTTTTCTATTAAGAATGAAGGTTATATGGAATTCATTAGCAGGATACTTCTCACTGTCTTTAGAATAAAGAAATTAATGTTTTCATAGATAGTGGTCTTCCCGTTACTTGTTACCTAGCATTAACACAATAGACAAACTGTGGATCCTGTTATACTATTAATATGCACTTCCAATACACAAGAGTGAAAAACACTTAGCAAACGAGTATATAACTTTCCATAAACGCAATTCACGACTTTTACTACAGTGAGACACAATGTTGACAAATTTGCAAGATACTGACTCACCTTCTGCGATTTACAACAGGCACCAATGTGATCATTTACTAAGCAAAACTTTATAAGCCTAAGTCTTCGGAACTTTTAATTTTGAAGTTAGCAACGACACTTTAATAAGCAGTTTTAATATCAGTAAGCTACATTTACTTTAACTCACTCTCTTGCCGCATTAACTTTAACTTTCTTTTTACTATGTTCAAGAGGCATTAATTAGCGAAACACTGGTCTTATATGTTCTTTCAGTAGCGACACTCGGTAATCACTTTAGTTCAAACGGAGGGAAACCTGAGAGGTGTTATGATAAGGAAAAAATCAAGGTAGGTACATAAATTCAGTTATACGTTACCTTATATTTGTGCAGACTAAAACATCCAATGAGCTGATCTTTCACTGTACATTATTATAGAGCTCCATTATAGTGTTTGCGCAATGTGGTGGCGATTGCATGTTGGTAGGTGGAATTGCAGGTAAAATTGCTGGACTCTGTCATTTCTCGGTGGCGAGGATGGATACCAATTCCAGAATCGTTCCAGCTATTTATCCATCCATCCGAGGCACTGGAAAGTGGCAGAAAAAGCCTTTCTCGGAACCAGCACAATATACAACTTTTACATGGCAGTGTACAGTTTGGTAGCTCGTTCCCGACTGACTCTTTTTCCACCTTTTCTGCCTATGCCAACCACAATTTGCGTGCCCGTTTACATAACACCAAACAAACATTTTAAATAAAACACGACATTTGCACATATTAGTAATTCTACAAAAAATTATTCATCCAAATTCCAAATGTATACAGTAAGTTTTGTCTCCCTCCAATTGAGACAAAGAATTTAAATGACAGATATACTACATTGCAAAGAATCAAACCTTGACATCAAAGTTTTTACAAAGAAAGGAGTCTACAATTTTATGTTATCGAATCAATCCAACAACCTTTACTGATACTCAATGTTATAACATTAAATAAAACAAAAGCAAAATAAATCAGTAGAGTATTAGAGATATGGGGTTACAAACACTTCTTACATCCACGTTTCTGACAAGAATAACATACAGAAGAATGGAAAAGAAAATTGAGGTTGTGTTGGATGACGATCGTTTTCTCTTTAGGAAAGGCAAAGGAACCACAGAGACAATTCTGATGTTGGGGTTTATAATGGAAGCAAGACTAATGAAAAATCAAGTGACGTTTGTAGAATTTGTCTACATGGGAAAGACACTCAACAGTGTCAAACGGTGTAAGGTGATCGAAATTCTGAGGAAAATAGGGGTAAGCTATAGGGAGAGATAGACAATAAGAAACAACTCCAAGAGGCAAGAGACCAAAAAAAGAACGAGAACGAAGTGCTCGGATTAAAAAGGATGTAAGGCAGAGGCGTAGTCTCACACCACTACTGCTCAATCTATACATCGAAGAAGCAATAATGGAAATGAAGGAGGGGTCAGTAGTGCAATTAAAAATTTCAAGGAGAAGCTATGCCAAGTATATGATTCACTTATGACATTGCTATCCTGAGTGAAAATGAAGACCAATTAAATCATCTGCTGAACAAAATTAACAATCTAATGAGCACAGAATAGGGATTGAGAGTAAATCGAAGAAAAAAGAAAGTAATTAGAAATCGCTGAAATGAGAACGCGAGGAACTTAAAATCGGGATTATTGGTAGTGAAGTAGATCAAAGTAAATAATTCTTCTACCTAGGCTGCAAAATAGCCTATGACAGACAGAGGAAAGAGGACATCAGAACCAGGTGAGCACTGGCAGAAAGGGAATTCAAGGCCAAGAGAAGTCCGCTAGTACAAACACAAGCCTTAACTGGAAAAAAAATTATGAAAATGTGCGTTTGGAGCACAGTATTGTATGGTAGTGAAACATGGACTGTGGGAAAACTGCAACAGAAGAGAATAGAAGCATTTGAGATGTGGTGTTACAGTGGAGTGATAAGGTATGTGGAGGCTCTGCGCAGAATCGGAGAGGAAACGAATATATGGAAAAGACTGACAAGAGGAAGGGGTAGGGTGATAGGACACCTGTTAAGACATCAGGGAATAACTCCCATGGTACTAGAGGGAAGTGTAGAGCATAAAAGCTGTAGAGGAAGACAAAAACTGAAATACATCCATCAGATAATCGAGGACGTAGGTTGCAACTGTTACTCTGAGGTGAAGAGGTTAGCACAGGAGAGGAATTCGTGATAGGCTGCATCAAACCAGTCAGAAGACTGATGAATCAGAAAAAGGACAGTGGAGGTAAAGGAGAAAAAATTTCGATGTTTTATCTTGTTGGATGCTGCAAGAGCTGTAAATTTCTCAAAACGAATTGCAGTTCCCTGTTAGAGCAGACAGGGATGTGATGAGCATAACGAAAGAGAATCCGCAGTCTACAAAAAATGCTGGTAAGAAATGAAATATGGCATGCATTCCAGAAAAACGGAAGATGGAGCAAAATGCGATGGCACTCTTTTTCAAACTTGAGCAAACCAAAACAAAGTAGAAAAAGGAGAATAAAAAATAAAAGACACAAAGGATGGCGAGAACAATACAACGCTGTCCTCACAGTTCTGGGTTGGACGGTGGCGCCGGAGCGAGTCTGCCCGAAAATCGCCGCCACTGTGCGTCAGTGTTTTGTTTAATTGTGCGTGGCAGCAGGCCATTTGTTGTGGGGCCAGGTGCGGCACAGTTATAAATCGCAGGTGGACGCTGATGAGGCGCTGCTGCCAGGTCTGCAGTCGCAACTAAGAGCAGGCCACACGTAAAACTTTCCACTGTACTACAGAGAGCGTCGGGTGCTTGCAAACTCCAGTTGTTAAAAGCACAAAAAAACTGCCCAGTCTTTCTAGGTCAGTCTCTTCCTATTTAACTAAACTAATTTAAAATTTTTAAATCTTTCTTAACTTAAATAACTTTTCGAGAATCAGTATGAGGGACTTTGTGGGGGGATGCACCGCTTAGAAAATATCTTCAGTGCAAGTATAAGCGTTGGAAAACGCTTTGTAAGGTTTCTTTGGTTTTTACTAAAAGGATAGAATTTAAAATATTTTATTCTTACTGAGAAGAACTTGAACCATTCCACCCATTACGATTTAGATTTTTATCGTTAACCGTACATCTCATCTTCTCAAGTACTTTACTTTTATTAATCCAAAACTATCATATTATATAAACAAATAATAATTATAAATATAATTTCAACTACATTTTCTATTATCTGCATACTATTTAAAAATTAAGGCAACAGCTTTTCATGTAATGAAGCCACTGAGATCGGAACATTAGGGCAATTGTCCCATTTCCACACCTTAACGGATAGGTCGGAAATGTATGCTGAGCTGACAAAAGTCATGAGATAGGGAAATTCACGTATACAGACGGCGGCACTATCGGGTACATAGTGTACTCAAGTGATTCATGTGAAAAGTATCCGTCGTGATAGTGGCCACACGACTGAATTAACAGACTTTCAATGCAGAATGGTAGTTGGAGCTAAACGCATGGGACATTCCATTTCGAAAATCGTTAGGTATTTAAGCATTCCAGGATCTACAACGTGAAGAGTGTGCCTACAATACCAAATTTCAGGCGCTTGCCTTCACTTAACAATCGAAAGCAGTAGCAGTAGAATAGAATTAACAGATAAGCAACAATGAGTGAAATAGCTGCAGAAATCAATGTGGGACGTACAACGAATGTATCAATCAGAGCAGTACGACGAAATTTGGCGTTAATGGACTATAGCAGCAGACGACCGACGACCGACGAGAATTGCTTTGCTAGCAGCACAACATCGCCTGCAGCTCCCGTCCTGGGCTCTTGACCATATAGGGTACACCCTAGACCACACAGCTGTTTTTGCAGGGAATGGACTAAGTTCTCTGGTCCAACTGAACCGATTGTTTGACTTCAAATTGTTCTGTTCGACTACTTGGAGACCATTTGCAGCCATTCAGTGATGCAGTCGTTATAGATGACAATGCGCCTGTCGCTAGACTGTTCCCGATTGATTTGAAGGACATTCTGGACAACTAGAGCCAATGATTTGGCCATCCAGATCGGCTGACATGAATCCCATCAAACATTTATGGAACCTAATCGAGAGCGTAATTCGTTCAAAAAGTCCTGCACAGGCAACAGTTCCGCAGTTATGGATGGCTATAGAGACAGCATGACTCAGTATTTCTGCAGGGGACTTCTAAGGACTTGTTCAGTCCATGCCATGTCGAGTTTTTGAACTATGCCAGGCAAAAGAAGGTCAGACACGATATGAGGAGGTATGCAATGACTTCTGTTACTTCAGTATAAAATAATAAACAAATGCTTCTTAATGAACAGGGACATTTCAGGTGATGAATTTACTCAGATTCTAAAAGTTGTATTGGAGCAGATAAAATGAGTAACATCTTGAGATTGCTTCAAAAGAGAAACACCTTTGAAAGGAACGTCTTAGGTATGTGATCAAGATCTGGATACCAAAGCGTCCTAAGCCATTGTGAAGACTCGGAATGAGAAACTGACACCGGAACATACTCGTATTTCTTAGTCTGAACCTTGACATCAAGCTGACGAAGAAGAAGAATCATCGTTCTTTTTATAAGGCAATATTTGTGTCTATAGTTTCATTTGCCCATTTAAAATGGCCATATTTAAATTTTCTGATATTTTCTTAAGTCGTTTCGAGTAGATGAAACGTAGATTTTTTGTCTCCTCCCAGTCCACTGTTTAGAACATCGCGTCCAATAACTACATTGTCGACGAGATTTCATATTCTACTTGCTCGTCTTTTCGTGTACCGTACTCTCGGATTTACATGTAATGTTTGTTATATATTTTAGTCACTATTCTTCTAACTAGTCTGTTGCAGCGCGACTCAAATTCGTGAATTCTTCACTTGTGTCAACCTCTTCATCTCAGAGTATCTGTTGCAGACCACGCCCTCAATTATTTGTTGGCACTGTGCTAATAGTACTGTGGAAGTATTCACTTATACGTTATGTTCTATCATCCTGCCACTTCTTCTTTCCAGTGTTTTCCAAATGCTTCTCTCCTGGCCGATTTAGTGGAGAACATCCCATTCTTACCTTCCACGTAATTTTCAACATCTTCCTGTGGCACCACATATTGAACGCTATAATTCTCGTCTTTTCTTGTTTTTCCAACGTCCATGACTCACCTCAATACAGTACTTTCCTTCCATAGGAATTCTTTCTTCAAACTGAGGTCGATGTTTGACTCTAGTAGGCTTGTCTTGACCAGAAAAGCCATATTTGCTTCTGATAGCGTGCTTTTTATGTCCACGTTGAATCGACTGTAACATGTTTTGTGTCTTCCAACGAAACAAAAATGCTTCACTTCATCGAATTCGTATCCACAAAGTCTCTCAGAAATCTCATTTTTGCTACTCCTCATTTCTTTCGTGTTTCTTGGGTTTACTCTCAGTCCGTATTCCGTATTCAGTAGACTGTTCCTCCCATTCGTTAAGTTCTGTTATTCTTCCACGTACCATTTGGGGTATCAACATCAACAGCAGATTTAATCGTTGATATCTTTTAACCCTGATTTTAATCCCTGTCTTGAACCTTTCTTTATTTCCATCGTTACTCCTTCGATGTTCAAAGTGAATGGTGGGGAAAGAAGAATGCACGCCTTTGTGATGCTCTCTTTAATCCGAGTACTTCGGTTTTGGTCTTCCATCCTTATTGTCCCTAGCTCTTATATGGACCACATATAACCCACTTCTTCCTATAGCTTGCTGCTGTTATACATTACCCGGTTTTCCCTATAGCTCACAGTCGATCAACAAATGGTATGAAAGTTTCTTGCATTTTCTAAAATATTGCTACCGCTATCATGCTTAACGTCTGTAGTTTGTGTCTCGTGCCCTCACCTTTCATAAAACCAAACTGAGCGTCCTCTTTCTAATCTTCAGTACAAAATTCTTGTCAGAAATGTAGACGCATTAGCTGTTAATCTGACTGTGCGATAATTCTCCAACTTATCTGACCTTGCTGTCTAGGAGATGGTTTGAATGGTATTTTTATGAAATTATTACGGTACATCTCCAGATCTATGGATTCCACAAACCTACCTGAATAGTCGTTTTGTTGCCGTTACTTTCAGTGATTGCGAGTGTTACCAGTATCTATACTTTCCGCCTTATTGGACCGCAAGTCTTCTAAAACCTAACTCTAATACAGCATAAGAGATTGCAATTAAAGGCCCAGTGGCTATCATTTGGTCTCTCTCTCAGAATTCACCGCTAATAGCATTATAACGATTTCAGAATGGTGCTGATAAATCTGATTTTAACAATGACTTCAATCAGAATAGTGAACAACTTAACAGTTAAATTTCTTTGGCATATTGTTATAAACAATACACATATAAAGAGTATGGAGGGTTCTGGAAAACTAGAACATTTTGTTTCGGAATTGAGTGACTCTAGATCACAACTTGACTGGAACTGTTCTGTATATTAGAGAGCCACAGTACAAACTATCAGATACTCGAGGCGGCAGTCATGCACACCCGATGTAGAAGTCTTCTACATATCTTTCTGGCCCTGTTCTACAACCGAAAGAATAAATGACTATATAATTTATGATATACAGCTTTTGTGATATTACGTATTCGGATAACAGTTGGAGGTAATCGAAATTGTAATTGCTGACTTCGCGTTTCTGACATTTCAGATTGTTTAACGTTTCGTTTCAGTCTTCGAGTCCTCCCTCGTGCATGGGCGTGTTTGTGTGTGTGTGTGTGTGTGTGTGTGTGTGTGTGTGTGTGTTGTCCATAGAGTAAGTTAGTTAAAGTTAGATTAAGTAGTGTGTAGGGTTAGGGGCTGAAGACCTCAGCAGTTTGGTCCCATAAGACCTTACCACAAATTTCCAAATTTTCCATGGCAAGTGGCGGTTCGGTGGCAATTCGGGCACAGGAGCCCACCAGGTGGGCACCCTGATATCGGATGAAGTAAACCGAAAGACGGTATCTGGCTGTCACTAGTTCAGTTCCGAGCAGCATTAGGATTGGTACAGGCCTATAGCCCCACAGCTAGTGAGGACGTGTACCGTCGGTCAGATGACCCATTGCAGGCAAGCGACTGTTGTGGCGTACTTCCCGGAGATGGCTGCAACGATGACAAAGCATAGCTGGGTGGTGGTATTTGTTGTCGCTCCGTCCCACCCTGTAGTAACAGGACATCTTTGATCACGTAGACACCTGAAGAGACGCAGAGATAAGTTTGGACCTGGTGTAGCCTCAAGCACAATTGCGACAGGTTAACCTTTATACTATGCTATGTCAACAGTGTTCCAGCTCCACCTGCAGGAAAAGAGGGAGGGGGGGGGGGGAGGGAGGAGGCTGGAGGTGTGGTCACTAAAAAGTTACTATAATATTAAGATGTAGCTGGTCACGGAGGTCCAGTTTAGGCTGTAATTATCGTGTGACAGCGAAACTTTGTACGTTTTCTAATGCTTTAATGTAGTATCAGTCACGCTGGAAAACAAATCAGTTCCAATCGTGGCCATCAGGTGCAAATCTTGCACTGAACTGTTTATGTGACATCCACACTGTCTATCGAGAAGAGAGAATGTGTGCTGTTAGTGAAACTGTTTTATGTCAACGGCAGCAATTACACTGTTGCGTTGGCAGAGTATCGACAACTGAAAGGTCAGAGGAGAGTCCCGATGTCATTAAATGGTTTAAAGAAACTGATAATGAAATTAAAAAACACGGTTGAGCTGGGTGAGGCACATGGAAGAGGAAGAAGTCGTATCCAGGCCAAAGTTGCTGATGAGATTGCTGTTGCTGTAACTGACTATGCAACACGTGTCCCGAGTAGAGCCAGTGCTCGTTTAGTCTCAAGAGAAATGTCCATACCAAGTTTTTCGATTTCGCATGGGCACCAGTACAATATACAGATGGTGCAGCAACTGAAACCCCTGATGATCCGGAGCAACGTTCTGTGTTTGCTCTTCACTTTCTGACATGTCGTTGGGCAGTATTCTCTGGAGTGACGAGGCACACTTTTCAATACAGGGTCTACTGATAACACAGAACTTCCGAATTCGAGGTACTCTTAAACCGTGCGATGTGCACAGAGCCACTGCATTCGCCGTTTGTCACTGTGTGGTGTGGGTCTAGACGTCTAGACCCATTTTTACGGTGGCATCTTAACTAAAAAGGCCAAAATTATAAAAAACATAAAATATAAAAGAGAATTCACCCAGAGGTGTCAGGTGTTCTGTGACACCTACCCTTTATCGAGACACTTTGTGTTTGGACTCTGCTACTCACTGCAACTGCCATCTAGTGGCAGCTTCAATCTGGGCAGGTCAGACTGTCCAGTACTGTCTGCTCCCTGTCGGAAGAATTTGCAACCTACGTGCAGAAGTGGATCTCCCAGGTCCTACGTGCGCGCAGGTAGGATTAGCAGTTGTAACGGCCGAACAGGCAGCTGCGAGACCCCTTAGCGGACGGACGTGTATGTCTTCCAGCTAAGCCAGGAGCCGCAGTTGGCGCACTGCCTGGTCAAGTTGTAAAGTTTAATGTAATAAACACTTATACCAGACAACTTGTTCCGTCCAGTTATTGTGAGTGGAAACAAGGAGAGGACAATGAGTCCTCTCGCACTATACGCTCACACTCCAATGTGCCACCACGGGAGGAAGAGCCCGCGCGCACACTTTGTACAGCACGTGATTCGTGCTTTGGAAGATGTTCCTGTCGTTCGCCCAGTGAAAGATCTGGTTAATGCAACCTTTCAGAAAGGTTTCCTTCCAGAACTTTGGGAGGCGCATTGCCTGCAAGATCTCCTGTCTACCTTTGGTGCCTTCGGTGACGAGTGTTCCATTTTTAAGAATGATTTTGCGTTGCAAGGAGAGGGTAGAGATATGAACTGTTTTTTTATGAGAGTTTGGATTCGAGTAACATGCTAAATAATCCTATGCTCTGATAATGTTGCAAAAAGATATTTTCAAATGCTTCTGTTACCCAGAAACCAACGATTCTACGATTTTGTGATGTAGAACTTCTGCTGAATGGACATCCAAAGAAGGAATCGATCATTTTTTCCTCGTATTATTTTGTGGGAAGGTGTCATTACGAACTGTGCAATGGTTTGAATTATGTGTAATGTTTGTTGGAGTTCGCTAATTGCTCCTGTTTTCAATTACTTGCCGAAATCGGCAAGTAGCGCGCCGCCTCATAGGTATAGTACGTTTCACAATCCCTAATACTGGTTTCTAGCCCTTGTGCAGGGGCCTTACCAGATAAAGTTCTGATAAAGATGTCACTTCGGGAAACGTATCCTTTGAATGTAAAATAAGTTTGAAGATAGGATTACTTTCAAATCTCTTGCTTCGCCGTGCGCACACAGACTGAGAAGAGGTGGAATGCTAACAGAGGGGGCCCGGGTTCGTTTCCCTGCAATATCGGAGATTTTCTGTGTTCGGACCCTAGGTCTTATGTAGCCTTTACGTTCGTATCGTGAGATATGAAATTCCACTGTTGAGATGGTTGCATGGGCACGTCTCGAAAACCAATAAATTAAAATGAAGAATAAAGGATAAGAGGCAGCCTTCGTCAGTTCCTGTTGTCATTATGTTATCGCATACCATTTGCGCCCGACTACAGTAACGCCTCTCAACTACGAGGGTTGACTACGGTGTTCCGCGGACAAGCGCACTCTCGGCTTTGGAGACGACGTCCTTCGTCATGTAGAAGAGCACCCATTGATGCTACTCGAAACCTTGTCCACTCCATTAACAGATGTAGAGTATGCAAGTGATTGTCTCCGTTGTGAGTCTGCGTGTCTGTTTACAACAAAGCGAGAGATTTGGATGTATTCCGATATTCAAACCTACTTTACAAGGAAAGAATATATTCCCGGTTATGGATTCATTATCAAAATTTTACCTAGTAAATCTCTCTACAACCCGTAAAAGCGTACAATAGGAACTGTAAAACGCTTCGTATAAACAGTTTCTCTCTTAAATACTTCACATACTGTGTTAAACCTTCGATGTAAGATTACACAGTGCGTTCGGAAGGTTGGCAGAGCACCAGTTGGCAGACCTGTGTTTTCACACATAAGCGTTTGTTTTTTAGTTTGTTCAGCTGTTGCGTGAGGTTTAATTGTTTAGTTCATTTGGTGGAAACCACTTCAAATGATGTATAGTGCTGAGATGTTAAATCTGTTATTAAATGATGGTGGCCGGCCGAAGTGGCCGAGCGGTTCTAGGCGCTACAGTCTGGAGCCGCGCGACCGCTACGGTCGCAGGTTCGAATCCTGCCTCGGGCATGGATGTGTGTGATGTTCTTAGGTTAGTTAGGTTTAAGTAGTTCTAAGTTCTAGGGGACTGATGACCACTGCAGTTAAGTCCCATAGTGCTCAGAGCCATTAAATGATGGTGTTTTCAACAGACGAAAATATTTTTCTTTTTCAAATGTATTTAGACAAAGCGATAAGTACACTGATTTAGTGCAAAAGGCCTCTGCTGAAAAATTTCGGAAACAGCTGTTGCACATCGTAGTGTGGTTCATCTACTATTAATAAATTTTGAGACACAGGTTCAGTGTTAAATGCCGAATGAACTAAAGGGCCACCTAACTAATCCAGCATATGTTTTTCGATAATTCTGACTCTACGCTGCTGAGCCCAGCAATATCACCGTGCACGTTGGTAGAATAAAAATTTATAGGATTTTTAACTGCGCCTAAAGCAGTTGCGCGACTATTGAAATTGTTCCCGTACAAAGTAAAAATAGTGCAACATCTGAAAGCAAATCCGTTACTGCAAATAGCTTACAGGTTTTATTGAAATTATAAGTAGCATTGGTAAAATCGTAAAAGGGGAAATGCTAAGGCTCGAGGTGGGTGCATTGGCGTTACTGAAGTGAAATGTAAGCCGTACAAGGATTTGTGGACAGATGAGATCAGCGTAATATCGACAGCAGCATAAAATGGTGTAATGGAAGTAGGATTTGATATGGATTGGAAGGTAGGATAGAGGGTAAGTTACTGTGAACAGTTCAGTTGTAGGGCTGTACTGATTAATCGACAGCAAATCAACGCTGACACAATAGTTCAGCTATACATGTCGTCATTGCAGCGGAAGGTAAAGAGACAGACAAAGTACAAGAAGATATTGAACGGGTAATTCAGTATGTAAACGGAGACCGAAATCTGATAGCCATATGGGTTTGGAATTCTGTTTCATCGGAAGAAGTGCCAGGAAAGGTCATGGGAAAATATAGGATTAGTATTAGGAATGAGACAGGAGAGAGAGTAACTGAGTTATGCAATAAATTTCAGACAGTGATAGTAGATATTCTGTTCAACTATACCAAGAGGAGGAGCTACAATTGGAAAAGGCTGAGAGATTCATGGAGATTTCAGTTAGATTACCTCATGGTCAGCAGAGGTTTGTAAATCAGATATTGGATTGTAAGGCATACCCAGGAACATATCAGATCAATTTGATAGTGATGAAGAACAAGCAGAAGTCTAAGGGACTCGTCATGACGAATCAGTGCGGGACGAAGTTGTATCCGGAAGTACTAAGGAATGAAGAGAAACGCCTGAAGTTGTCTGGGGCTGTAGATACTACAGTATTGAATTCCTCAGTAAGCAGATCAGATGAAAAGGAATGGACATGTCTAAACAGAGCAATCACAAAAGTTGGAGATAAAGACGTAGGTATTCTCTTAACCAAAAGTATCTGAACGACCAGAATGGTGTTTTTCATTATACACATGAAGTGACCATGACGTTTACTGTCTTGTAGATCCTCCAATCTCTTTGCAGTGCAGTCTTTTGCCTATACAATATGGATACCACAAGAGATCACTAGTGAACGCTTTTCTTTAAGGTAATTAGTCCAGATGTAAATTAACACCACGATGTTGCAAATACTAGAAAATGCGTAATTATAGATGAGACAGACCTTAACGCTTGTAAGCACATTTTTATTACAATAAGTGGCATTTCAAATCTCTACCGCTTTCACTATACTTCGAATTAACTAGCTCCATCACATAAGTAGTTCCGGCAATCACGCAAAATTAAATAATTTTGTGATCAAGATGTTCGGGATAATATGTGGTCTCCTAAAGTTCTCTGACAATTCCAATTATTTATGTTCTTTGAAAGGTTTTCCCAGACTTATGAAATGTCGTTTTTCATACGAGTCTTTTGTCATAAACTGGATTTTGAGGTAACCAGTTACATCCTATCCGATTAAAAGTGTGAAATGCTCTAAGGAAAGCTCGAAATTAACTTCATACCACAAGCAATTTCTCTGTACGAATGATTGCGCACTTACATGTCCGCATGTCTGAACTTCAAACTACATTAATGTAAATATCGTGTGGCTAGGGCCACCCGTCGGTAGATCGTTAGCCGGGTGCAAGTCTTTCGATTTGACGCCACTTCGGCAACCTGCGCGTCAATGGGGATGAAACAATGGTGATTAGGACAGCACAACACCCAGTCCCTGAGTGAAGAAAATCTCCGACCCAGCCGGGAATCGAACCCGGGCCATTACGATTGACATTTTCTCGCGCTGACGACTCAGCTACCGGGGGCGGACCTTCAAACTACATGACGAGCTATTTCGTTCTGGATCTGGGCTGAAACCAAGCATCTCTAACCATTGTAAGTAATGAAAGGTTTCGTGGCTGACGAGACTCGATCACAGCACAACGTTCGTCATCGGTGACCAGGGATGTAGAGTCGCAAAATATCAAAGTTCTCACCTGTATCAGTTAGCAAATCTGAACTTTCTGTCTGTTAACTAATCACGATATATATATATATATATATATATATATATATATATATATATATATATATATTCTTCTTTCGCTTACGCCATAGTCCCGCAGCGATCGCAGGGTCAGCACGGTTAGAAAGGATTTGGCAAGTTTAGTTTTAGGGGTGGCCAGATGCCCTTTCTGCCGCCACCCCGTACCCCCAAGGATGGAATCAGTGTACCCCAGCTGTCTGCATCTATCGTAAATCGTGAAATAGTGCGAACGTGTTTCAGATGTCTGCGACGCCTGTAATTGAGGCTGAACGTGGGAACCAGCCCGATATTCACCTAGCGGGATGTGGGAAACCGCCTAAAAACCACATCCAGGCTGGCCGGCACACCGGCCGTCGTCGTTAATCCGCCAGGCGGATTCGATCCGAGGCCGGCGCGCCTACTCGAGTCCAGGATGCAGCGCGTTAGTGCTCTCGGCGACCCTGGCGGGTTAATCACGATATATATTCGCTACCAACTGGGCCAGTGCAGGTTAAGGTTGTGCCATAGCAGAGGCGGAAGTCGCAGCAAACAAAGTCATCTTAAATATTCCAACTTGAGAGGTTGCAAACTTCGGTGCTGGACTGGGATTTTAATTCGGATCACCTCTTTACTAGTATCTGAGTCACACGGAACGACGTAGTTCGATCATTTTGTAGTTTCCCCCAGTAATGCAAATCCCTCTAGGTCTCCTCGAAAGGCACGTACGTGGGTCCGAATTCTACTCCAGCTCAAAACCGTTATGGTTCCATTTCAAGCCATAGCTTATGTATACCGAACTACTAGTGATAAATAATTATCATTTTTAATGCCTCCTGATGTGTCGTGATGGGGACCCAAACCTAGCACATAATCAGATTGGTAACTAAATAAAATCAGACGTAAGGTACAGAATTCGTCTTCCAGCATAAATATCGAATTTTTTCACCACCAGCGGGATATTTGAATTTGAAATGAGGATACTTTCTTTTTGTCTATCCGAGAATCGAATGCATGTAGCGCCGTTGTTTTCTATCCACTAACTCTTTTCTCACCTATAGGGAGATGTGAGCATGTTTGACGAGAAATAATAGCACCTGTCGTTAGTTCGGTATACATAGCTATGGTTTAAAATGAAACCATAACGGTTTTGAGTTGGAGTAGGATTCGAACCAACGTAACTTGGAGGAATTTGCATTAATGGGGGAAACAACGAAATAATCGATATCGTTCCGTGTGACTCAGATACTATGAAAGAGGTGATCCGAATTCAAATCCCAGTCCAGCACCTCTCAAGTCGGAATATTTAAGATCCCCCTGTTTGCCGCGACTTCCGCTCTGCTATGGCACAACCTTAACCAGCTGTGTCCCAGATGGTAGTGATGGGAGATGATATTTATAATGCAGATTCTAAACTAAAATGGTTCAAATGGCTCTGAGCACTATGGGACTCAACTGCTGAGGTCATTAGTCCCCTAGAACTTAGAACTAGTTAAACCTAACTAACCTAAGGACATCACAAACATCCATGCCCGAGGCAGGATTCGAACCTGCGACCGTAGCGGTCTTGCGGTTCCAGACTGCAGCGCCTTTAACCGCACGGCCACTTCGGCCGGCGATTCTAACCTACGATGTAACCTGACGATCTTCACTCGGCGTTATTATAACCGAAGGAGATTTGTTCGTATGTGTTTAAAATAAGTGGCGGAAGCGGGAATCGAACACACACATCTCTTCTAAGACACTAGGATCAATCCACAAGGCCAACTAAGCCCACATTTTGATACAGTCACGACTGCGTCGTAACGGATGACGTGCTTAGCTTACAAATTAGAGACAGTCAAATAAATTTAGTTTCCTATTAACTGATTAGTTATCACCACGTTTCTGACACGTAAATATTACTACTCTCGAGTCAATGGGATGTAAATACTCATTCTGCAATTGTATCCTCGATTAAAAACTGTTATAAGTTATTCACAATTTAAAGAAATTTCTTAGATTGAGAAATACCAATTGAGATTACAAAGATATCAGATTTTCGCGGAATTGCTCTAACTATAGTGTCCACTTCAACAATGAAGAAAAATATTTCAACGTTGCAAAACTGATATCCGATTCAGACGCCTTACATTTAGCGCCAGCCAGAAGTCCTAACTCGGTGGAACATCAGTTTCATTCAGTAAACTGCAAGCAGTGCATACGAACTGCAGAATCTAAGGCGCTGGTGCTTTCAGTACCGTATATTTCTGACCTAAAGTTGCTCTGCATCATTTCAGGCTCCTGGTATTGCAACTGACACCAATAGTGTGCTCGTTCTGCCAACTTCACTGTTCGTTTCACTTGGTTTCGTAATTGCTAAATTAGCAGTTACAAGACCTCCCATCATGAGAGATTCATTTCGTTCCTCCTTTCCAGCTAGGAGATTAGCTTTAGCCTTCTGGTCAGTAATCGTATTTCCTACTAACCAGCGAAATAATGGAATTTACGGCCAGTTATCGCTTCACGAACTACTACTTAGTGCTGTTAAGAAGATTTCTTTCAATGTACTCATAGTCGAAGAATTTAGTGTACTCTCGAAAGCATCTTAAACAGTAGTGTTCAGAAATTTACCGAATCAGAAAAGCTTAGTATCCAGCTAGGAAGAGACTTAGAAACAAAATCAGAAAAGTCTGGGCAGCGTCCCTCGTTTTGTGCGATAGGACTTCATTATAATTAGCCTAAACGGTATGCAAAAAATACTAAACGATTCACGACCGGAGGCTGTATTCGTCCTCAACCTGAGGTGTATTTGTAATAGCGAAACCAGGAGTGACCACTTATCCTCGTCGTCTTTCAATGAGCATTTGAAGCCATATACACAGATGTTTACAACACTATGATTACTAAATACATTTACACGATACTCTAAAAATACTCATAAGAACTTAATTTAATAAATCTTTTTTGAAAGCATTTTCAATGAATTTGAATTCTGAGGAAAAGGAAGTGCTCTCCGTCTTTATTGCACTTCGTTTAATCCTGCTTGTCGGTAGGTCCTTCATTGAGAAATTCACCTTTGACAGAGGTCGCATTCTTGAGCTTTATGAGGATGGATACTGTATCAGCGCCATTTTCCCTGCCCTAGTATACAAAAGATATACATCCCTCTAGGTGAAGAGGATGGTGAAGAAGGGCCACGTCAACAGTCATCGTTGCCCTGGACGTCCACGGACTACCGCGGAGGATCAAGACAACAGTATACTTCACTGCAGTGGTGAAGACCTTTTCAGCACTAGCACAGAAGTTAGAAACATCCTCCAGATAAGTGTGAGCAGGTCGACTATTCGTCGTCGTCTCAACGAGGAAGGAAGGTATGGACGAAAATCAGCGTTTAGGGAAATGTTGGAGGAGAAAATTAAGGGTGCCAGACTGAACTTCGCACTGGCATTTTGAAGAGATCGCTTTCTTACTCGGAGCAAGTTACATTTATGATCGAGAAGGTGGAGCTACATTCGACGGCAAATATATCCATCGGAGGCTACGTTGTGGCCGAACTGCTGTCACAGGATGGGGATAAATATCAGCAAACGGTTGCGACGTTCTGTAGCAAATGGACCGTCAATTTTCTGGTCATTACTACTGCGAAATATTGGAGAACGTAATGCTTCCTTCTGTTCGTCTGAGATTTTTGGGATGCAGAATTATCTACCAATGTGACCAGACCTGCCCACATAGCGAACTGTGTAAAACACTGGCTTCAAATGAACAGAGACTTTCAGCTGTTCGGCTGGCCTCCCAAATGTGCTGACTGTAATCCCATAGAGCATTTACGGGCAGAGATGGAGGAAATTAATAGGTGTAGAAAACAAGCACTAACAACCAAGCCAGCTCTGTCTGAAACGGTTCATGAAGCATGGAAGACTTGTCACAGAATAACGTTTTCCATCGGAAATTTGTAACCTGTATTCCCCAGCGACTAAATGCAGTTGTAGAAGAGGACGTTCCTGAGTTATTATGTTGTTAGGGAGAAAATTTTGCTTACGACAAAGGAACGTTTCTCTTTCCCTCGAGCAAGAGGAAAATTCGTTTTTCTTATCTCTTTGGAAGATATATATATAGAAAGATGAGCATATTATACATAAAACACAAGCTGTCTATTTCACTAATTTCAGTCGTTAAATGCACTCTCTATTTTAAATTATTTGACGACCTTTACTCAAAAACACTGAGACAAACATGAAAATAATCTTTATTTTGCTACATGGAGCATCACGTCCATGCCGATGAAGGCATCAAAGAGAAAGAATTTCTTATTTCAAGTCGAGGAAAAATATCATGTTTATCTGTATTCTCTTCATTTATATGCAGTCAGACGCCTATACCGACAAAATTGCAATGGAGATACCACTTTCTTTTAATGTCAAGTAGAAATCACAATACATAAAGAGAAAAGTGGTGAAAAAGCGGCAGTGTAGACGTACTCGAGCGTTTTTCTCCATTATGACTCCAAGTACAAGCTTACAGGTTCCTTAAAATTATGAATACTTGAAAATTATCGTTGTTCGCCTAAACTTATAACTCTTACTACGAATTAAAGTTCATAAGTCACAAGATTCGAACCCCCTAACTGCAGATTATAAAGTGACCACTTTAGCCGATACTCCATTTTACCAGTTGTGTATGCTATACTTACGAAATGGTGTGATGTGTTCTGTGATGTCACATCTTTCGTATGAACTAACTCATCATTTCCAAAACAGATTCTTCTGCTCATTCCTCCCATGTAATGAATGTGCGTTTGTAATGGGTTATGACAGAGCGATAGTCATATTATTTACTCACTGAATTTCGTTCTGGCTGTTTGCAGATCGTATAAAGACAATGTAAAAGACTACCGAACCACAGTATTTCTCTAGGAAGATCCGAATCGACTTTCGTATCAACCATGGCATTTGAAATCGAGTATGTTTCTGGTAAGACAACATGACACTGCTGTGGTACATCTTTTACGCTCCTGTTTCCTAAGGTACATTACTTAGAATGCGTCCTCATAGTCATACCTTAGGTGCCACACATCACATCTTGGCTGAAACAAAGAATTTTACTTACTCAATGTCACGTCTTAAGTGGAGGCCATTCAAAATATTCCTCCGAGATGGCAGGAAAAGTACAGTATTAGACATA
Organism: Schistocerca serialis cubense; assembly: GCF_023864345.2. Classification (NCBI taxonomy): domain Eukaryota; kingdom Metazoa; phylum Arthropoda; class Insecta; order Orthoptera; family Acrididae; genus Schistocerca; species Schistocerca serialis. The sequence goes on from NC_064645.1 coordinate 447,631,797, forward strand.
AAACCTGGCCACCAGCTGACCGCCACAAAGTCCGAGTCGTTCACTTAAGTTAGCCAGTATTCAAATGGTTCAAATGGCTCTGAGCACTATGGGACTTAACATCTGAGGTCATCAGTCCCCTAGAACTTAGAACTACTTAAACCTAACCAACCTAAGGACATCACACACATCCATGCCCGAGGCAGGATTCCAACCTGCGACCGTAGCGTTCGCGGGGATCCGGACTGACGCGCCTAGAACCGCACGGCCACCGCGGCCGGCTTTAGCCAGTATTCCCGACCGTCCCTCAGAATTCTAAGCCTAGCCATATGCACGATCTAACAACGCTGTAAGATGCGTAAGTGTTTGTTGGAAGATCTCTCAGTTTTCTCGAGCTGTTACGAAATAGTATCTGCTTGTGGTTGAGTGGTAAACGTTTTGTTCTGTAAACATAAAGTCTCGTTTTCGAGTCCGCACCATTCCCTAGTTTCTTATATCCCATATTAGATACCTGCTCAAGTTATTAGTCTGATGGAACCCTAAACATGATTCATTTTGTTTTATAATCCACATGTAATAGGAAGAAGTTGGACAAACATTTCCGTCAAACAGCTCTTGGCTGCGTCAAGGTGGCAACACTCTGAGCTCGAGGATTTCTTCGTCCCACAATAGCTCCTGGTAACCGGCCATGACCCTCCCGCCGTCAACGTTAGAGGCCTCCCAAGGGGTAAACGTCACGCAGGGCTATGAGAGTATTTATCAACGGTCATTTCCTTATTTGAAATTATCGCAGTTATCTCCCAGTTTTGCGTTCCTGAAACTTATACACATTGTTCAAGTGCCATAAAAGATAGTCTGAAGTGGAAAAGGCCTAACATTTTATACGTGTTGTTGAATTTGTGTTTAGTGTAGGGGTGAAGGCACCAGAGGCAGCTCTGAACCTTTGTAGTGTATATGGGGCGAGTGCTTTTGTGCAGAACATGTGACAAAAAGATTTTTTGCTTGAAGAAAGGTAGTCTGGCATGAATGATTTTATACGTTTAAGTAGCCTCGATAACAGACGTATACGATGAACTGCAACCATTTAAGCGTCATGTGACATTTGCATCCATTAGACAACGTTCAGAAGTTGGAGTCTGGCACTGCATGATCTAAATGAAAACAACAAAATTCAACGGGGTGACTACAGCTGCATTTTCGCTTGATTGTCATCAGATGGTTTCTTCAGAATTCCGATGCAGTATTCCTACCGATGACTGGTTTTGATGTCTTTATAACAACGTCTTATGAATATCTAGCTTGTGTATCCGGTTTCACTTAGGGGTTTGATACGAGATTGAGTGCGATATTTTTCATTCATGAAACAGAATCTTGGTGTTTCTCTACTGAATTTTTTCGCATTGCAAAATTGGTAAATGTTATCCATTTTTGCCGGATACTATGTGTTTGTGTTTGTCATATTCTTTCATCGGGTTGTAGTGTTGGGTTGTACTTACGTGCTCCTCGTAGGCTGACATTTTCATGGCTGGCTTGAGTTCGTAGTCTTTTATTATAAGATTGTGTCACAGTTCTTGATTATTCAATCCGTTCATTTCGTTGTTCTTCTGTTTTTCTTCTTCTCACAGTGCTCATTGTGGTTCTTTGGGAACTTAAATGTGCTTCGCACTCTTCGTCTGTTTCCTTTTTTCGCTGTTCTTTGTGTTTTCGCAGTTTTATTTCGGAACTGGCATGATTTCCTCCTGTTTTACGTTTTGGCACTGTCTAAAATATAAATCAAATCAACTTTTTATTAAAAATACACTAAGTATGCTTTACACACTTTTCACACTTTATTCTCGATTTACATTCAGTCACTGTATCATTTCGCTGTTCGTTTTTATGCTCTCACTGCACTACTTTTACGGCACCTCCCTTCCTCACTGATAATAAAGTGACTTTCGAACCAACCATCGGTCTTGCTTTATATACCTCACAAATGGATAGCTCTACCAGTGACGACTTCCAGATGGTACCAAAAAGGCTTCGAATGGACAACTGTGTTCCTGAACATTTCATTACATTCTAGAGGTTTTGGACTGTTCCGCAATGATTGGGAATGTGCCGGGATGTTCCTAAAGAGTCTGGAATCTTCCTGAATGTTCCATAGCATTCCCAAACATCTGTTTAATTTCTGTATCGTTATTGGGTATATTTAAATTATTTTCACTTTCTCATTCATAGGGAATGAATAAAACTGATGACTCTCGAGTTTGTTTGTGATTTATTAAGGAAAAAATTTTATGAAGCCATTTCTTAAATAACTGTTACACAAGCACCATTAAAGTCAATCATAATTTCATTTTCATCAGTTACGAAATTTTTTTAAATCCTGAATAGAATAAAAAACTGCAACATGTACAGCATAATTAGATTCATAAATTATTGGTCCACCAAATTCAACATTAGGCTTAAAAGAAGAAATAATATTAGTTTCTCTATGAAAACAAGCTTGATTAAAATTTGTATTAATTAACTAAAGTGGAATAATTCTAGGAACATCGTTGCCAACGTTTTTTTTTTTTTTTTGTCACAGTTTGTCCGCTAAATCCAAGCATCCTTCCAATACAATTATTTCTATCAATATCTAATTTTAGATCACTCTCAATAGTTACTCTGCTTAAGATTTCATCTGCTTTAATGTTTATATTAGGCTTTCTTGTATGAATGAATCTTTGTAAGTTATTTAAACTATACTGGCTGACAGAAATTTCTATAAGCACAACGAAAAAATAGCTACTTTTATGGACAATAATGATGACATTATTCTGTGCCAAGAAACTTCAATCATAGTTTTTGATGATTTCATTCTTGAGAATCAAGATACAGTTAGAGAAAATTTTACTAGAGGTAGTAGATTTTTTTCTTAGCTTAAATGTGTTCATAAGTTCCAAAATAATTAGTTAGAGATAATCTTAATTTTTTAAAATATTTTCAGACAAGATAGCACAAATTTAAATCATATTTATTGGGAGTTCTTTTGGAGGGGATTTGGAATTTAAAGATTAGATTTTTTTTTTAATGTTGTAATGATCAGTTTGGCAAAGTCACAAATAAAATACAACATTTCACAAACATTGAACAAGAAGGTTAAATGTTAGATAAATGTTGAACATTTAAAATTAATCAATTAAGGTTGTTTATCTATATTAAATGTTTACACAATATAACCCAGTGCTTGTTAAAAAAGGCAGATGGAATAGAAGAGTAAAAGAACAATTAAAAGAATCATCATCAACATCATCATTTAAGACTGATTATGCCTTTCAGCGTTCAGTCTGGAGCATAATATGAAATTAAATTAAAGAATATGAAGAATACGAAAAATATAAAAAGAAACTGAACCAGCTATGAATGCAATTGAACAGATTAAACAAAGAATCAAAGAATTGGGTGATAATCTTTTGAAAGATATTGAAGAAAATAGAGAAGCTGGAAAAAACAGGTCATTTGTTATCATCATAATACAGAATATTTTGGATATTGACAACTACACGATTGGTCTGAACATAATATTGGAAAGTATGACTGTGCATTAACAAGTGAGAAATAAAAGCTGCACTGAATGGATATGAAGAAGAAAGAAAAAAGGTAGCCCAGACTCAAGGCGCAATATAAAAAAATAAAAGAGAGTGGTGTCAAAAACGAAGGATTATGAATACTTTAAAAGAACAGATATGAAAGAAAGATTGAAAAAGTTTGTCAACAATTGTGGAGATAGAACTTTTGTGTTAAGACCAGTTGGTCAATTTAAATATTTTGGAAGTTTACCAGTTAAATTCAGTTATGATAAAATAACTAATGGTAATATAGAATATGAAGCTACAGATTGATTAATGAATCTCTTAACTAAAACACGTATACCTATTGCTGTTATGAATAAGAAATTTGATGGTGTTGAAGTATCGATGTAAATATTTCATTGACATGTAGAGCATTACATTCCGATAATATTCCAAATAAAATAAAATCAAACAAAGAAAAAAAATATATAGGTTTTGGAGGAAAATTAGCAACAACAGCAGTTAGTAACTTCAGCAATTGTTATAAATTGCTACTAAGTAGTAAAACAAAACACAAATCAGTTAAAAGTAAATAAAATAATGAACAATTAAGTAGTATGGATAATTTTCTATCTGATGTACACAAAAGAAAGCTAAATCGACCAAAGCAAGTGCGCCACCTGCAAGAGCTGCGTATAACCATGGCTCATGTGTGCGTCGGCCGCATTAGATCGGCCCAAGCCTGCAACGTGATTAGTGCTCCACTCTATAGTACTGTATCATGTGATTCCCTTGACTTGGTGTATAGCAAGAACAGTTTGGTTTTCATGTTGCCTCTCGCTAGTGACATGTGATGTAGTAAAAGTTAAGTATTGTCAATTTGCTTTCCTGGAAATAAAACTACTGATGTTATTTGTTTGAGATGTTGCATAGCATTCCGAAAACGCTGATTCTGTAGGCACCCTACTAGTGAAAAGAGGGCAAGACGCCAACACACTGGACACTGACATTCTTGTCACTAAAACCCCTTTCACATTCTTGTCACTGATGCCCTTTCCACATGAGCAGGATTTCTGTGGGTTTTGTGAAATATCATTTGACAATATTCTACTACGGTAATCACTGAAGAAACCACACATTGTTCTTGACAGGCAAATCATTTTCGTTAAAGGTTATTTTTATTTATAGCTCTACATTTCGCTTTACACTTATTGTGCAGTGGTCTCTGTTGCTTCTGACTTTCTTTAAATTGTATCTATAAATCACCAATTAGCATACTAACGTAACCTAGGCAAGCACGCTTTATTGAAACTTGTAATCATGGGGTACTCCCCACAGATGTAGCAGAATGTCAGGATAACTTACGCACCGTCTTCTTACTGAAGCCATTTCATTTGTCTGGAATGAAAGATTTAATGTAAAACAGTGTATGAGGGAGGGCTGAAAACTATGGTTCCTAATTTTTTATGTGTTAATTCTTGAGGCAATTTAAAAAAATAAACGTTATTAACTTCTACATCTTTATTGCTACATATTTATTTCTCAGCATAGATACTCTGGTGATGAATAAATTTCTTCCAAAAAGAGATCAGTTGTTGAGATCGTCACTGCAAAATGTTTGACTTTGTTAACAAGGCCACAATATCACCTCTCCTTGCACCACTTCATCAAAAAAAAGTTCAAATGGCTCTGAGCACTATGGGACTTAACTTCTAAGGTCATCAGTCCCCTGGAACTTAGAATAACTTAAACCTAACTAATATAAGGACATCACACACGTCCATGCTCGAGGCAGGTTTCGAACCTGCGACCGTAGCGGTCGCACGGTTCCAGACTGTAGCACCTAGAACCGCTCGGCCACCCCAGCAGGCACGGCTTCATCACTACCAAAGTGAAGTCCTTGGCGGCCTGATATTAGGTTTGGATACAGACGAATATCGGATTGGGGCGAAGTCTAGACTGCATGGAGGGTGATCGATGACAGTGATCCCAAGTCATCTGATTGTTAAAGATGTCATAACATTCGTGAGTGGTCTGTCGTTGCCACGCTGCAGGAAAGGGTGATACATGAGTGGATAAACGTTTTGATTTCGAATCGGTTACAGCCCACTATAACTATGTCACGCATCGACATAGTTAACTTACACACTGCCATGTTACGCACTACAATTCGGAGTCCTCTAGTGGCAGACGATTGAAAATATTTGGATGTGAAGAATAAGGTTTGTTTTACTTAAAAAGATTTAAGAGTTTTTACATAAAAAAGGCTCATGCATTACTTTTTTCCGGCGTAACGTCAAGCGCATTCACAAAGATCAAGAATGATATGGCGGAGAGGGCTGTGAGATGAAGTCACCAATACTACCCTGACTAGGAGTGCACCACGACAGGAGTGGCCTCTAGCCGAAGTGAATATAAGCGCCACTCCTGCCAGCCATTCCACTGCTGATATATCCAAACCTTCCCCCCCTGTTCACCTCCAGTTTGCTGATGACACCGCCTTCCTAGCCCTTTATCCTACCCTTCAACGGTCCCAACGTACCCTCCAAACCCACCTTTGCCAATTCACCGCTTGGTGCAACCAGTGGTTCCTCTGTATCAACCCCTCCAAGACCCAGACGATCATCATAGGCCGCACCAGCCGCTCCTTCCATCTCCATGATTTATACCTCATCATTTATGGCCCTCCTATCCACCTACCCTGAAATACCTTGGCCTCACCCTCGACCACAACCTCACCTGGACTCCCAATCCCCTTACCATCCAACACAAAGCTCACAACAGGCTCTGCCTTATGAAACTCCTGTCTGCCTGGACATGGGGTCTGCATCCTTCCACCATCCTTCACACCTACAAATCCTTTATCAGCCCCATTCTCTGTTATGCCAGCGTGGCTTGGATTTCAGCCCTTCCCAGGTGCTATAAATCCCTACAAATCTTCGAACGCCATGCGCTCCACCTCAACCTCCACATCCGTCTACTCTTCCCCACGTACATCCTCTACAACCTTATCCCCTTCCCCCACTTTCTCCTTTTCTTTGAACACATCCGCACACTATATATTGCCCACCACATTGATCCTCTTTCCTCTCCACCCCCAGGCCATTGGTGTGCCCTTACTGTTGTCCCACCCTCTCTCCATCTCCACACCCTTCACCTACTTTCCCAATGCAACTTCCACCATGTAACCCTACCAGATGATGTGCTTCACCCTGACATCTACCCTTCCTACCAACTCTAACCCAATCTACCTCCTGCCTCCTTCTCAGGGCTCCTTCTGCTCCCCCTCCCTTCTCATGAGTTGCTTTCCCCTCCTACTCCCCCTCCCTTTCTTGCACTCCCCTTCAGTGTCTCTACACTCCTTTCTGCCTTGTCTTGCCTCTTCATCTCCTGCCCCACCAGTCTCCTGCCTTTTGGTGTACCCACCGACGGCCCTCCTTTTTTCATCCTGCCCCCTCCCCTGCTGCATCTTCCTCCCCCCCTCATTTTCTATCCTCTCTGGCGTCTCCTTCGGCAGGTCCCACCTGGCAGTTTTATTCATCATCATGTGTGCTCCAAGTCGGTTTTAAGTGTGTTGTTCTGGAGTGTTTTTAATACTGTGGCCAACTTTTAACCTGTGTGTGTGCCTTCAGTGTCTTCTTTGTGTTTTAAGTATCACCAACTGTGTTTTTTAACTTTGTCATCTTATTTAACTGTCGCCATATGAACGTCTCTATGTCAGTGTATTTTTACCTCCATTATGTCCCCTTACTCTGTTTTATGTCCCTCCCCTCCCATTTTACCACCATATATGTAACATTTTATTCTCGTCTTGGTTGTCATGTCTGAAGAGTGGCGGATTGTGTCGCTGACAGCCCTCCCCTGGCCATATGGGGCAGTGGAATGGAATCGCAATAAAGAAAAGAGAAAAAAAACAGCCATTCCTGACAGTAGAAGATGAGCACTAGCAGAGGCACTAGCAGACTTGGACTACAAACCACTCACTATAAGAGAGGCAGTAGAAGGGCCATGATTAATGATCCACATGACCTTTTGTGAATTACTTGTATGGACATTGTATATAATGAAGGACATTGATTGTTGGCATGCCGCCATTTGCTTGCAACCCAACGTTAAGTTCTGCTAATCTACTTTATTAATAAAAATCAATATTGTGATTTGCTTGAATTGTTGTACAACTATCCGAGAAAGCAGCAACCTTTAGGCCCCTATAAGAGACGAGTGGGCGCACCACACTTTTCAGAACACACTCTCGTAAATTGTGAAATAATAAATTAGCATTCACTCAGGTTTTAGCTACTTGTCTCGTAATACACGAAAAAGCAGTAATTCAAAAAGTTTATCTGGCTGACCAGAACCAGTGTCATCTTCGAAATAAGTACACGATGATTACAGAAAATCAGTAAAGAAAAGATGACTTGGACGATTTCTTTTATTTTTACTCACCAGCTTGTTCATATAAAATACTCGAAAGCAATTTATTTTTGTGCCCTTGGTAGCTGTTATATAGGTAACCTTTAATTGGGATCAGGTGACTGGGTTTTACCGGTTCAGTAATATGGTTTCTTTACCAAGCATTCCTAATGAAGAACGACCCATTCTATTACGTAGCCCAGAAATTTGTCATGAAGGAGTCGCGTATTTCGTGAGATACACGTACTGCTTAAGGTACAGGCACTGATTGAAAAACAAAGGCGGTGCTTAGACAAACGTGGCGCGGAGTGGCGCAGTTTCATCAGCTGTGCCCCGCGGCGGCGCTGCCTGCCTGTGGGTTTAATTAAAAAGACGGAGCGGCGCCGGGGGCCCTGCTAGCCTGCAGCCTGCAGCCTGCAGCCTGGGGCCGCGCTGCGCCGCGCTGGTAGGAACATCGGCAGGCGGGGCTGATGGAGCACTGCCATCAGGCACTCAGCGGCCGCCGCCCGCGGCGCGCCTCCCGCCGGGCGAGCCCGACACGGCCGGCCGATTTCCCCAAGCTGCTGGCCCCCTCACCTCACCTCTCCACGCTGCTCCTCATCACACCTCTTTCCCAACTCACCACACTCCGTCTTCACTTCACCACTAATTACGACCGGTCGATTCCCGTTTCCTACAGTCGAAGGTGGTGCAATCCAATTGAAAGCTATCATTCAATGTGTTTCTATTAATCATCATTTCGTACTGAAGTGAGAATACTACATTCCTACACACATAGCCTACAATTTGTAAGAAAGCTTTTGATGAAGATAACGCAGTTAAATTATGGTAAATTTTAGAAGTGAGTGGTATAACTCAGAATCTAATAAGCGTAATTCAGAGTATGTGTATACTCAGTTTTTGAAAAACAACTGTCGTGGAATGACACTAGGGTATCCTTTATCAAATGGTTTAAATGGATCTGAGCACTGTGGGACTTAAATTCTGAGGTCATCAGTCCCCTACAACTTAGAACTACTTAAACCTAGCTAACCTAAGGACATCACACATATCCACGCCCGAGGCAGGATTCGAACCTGCGACCGTAGCGGTCGCGCAGTTCCAGACTGTAGCGCCGAGAACCGCTCGGGCACCCAGGCCGGCTATCCTTTATCACTCATACGATTTAGTACATATGTAGACAATGTGTAACCATTAGTGGTCTGCTAGAGACGATAGCATAAAGACTAGTGAACTGGCAAATTCTCCATTCTCTGCAAGTAGTGAGATCTGTCATCCACATACCTGCCGGCTGCTATCCTGACCGTGGCTGGCGGCAAACTTCTTTTCTTCGCGCACGAGTTCAGTTGATGTATAATTGAAATAATGCACGGGACAGCAGGAGAAGCTACGGACCAGAGAAAATTCATCTTCTAGTGAAATGATAGTATATTCTACTTCCAGTAGTAATCAAAAGGAGAGTGAGGTAGCCTCCGTTACAAGTATAGCGGTACAGTTATAAAAAGGCAGTTCCAGTCTCCTCTTGCAGCAGGTCAAGAATGCTACGAAGAAAATACTCAGTTGATAGTGAAGCCTTCAAATAGCTTGGTCGGGCTCCTGAATTATATGAGAGTGCAAGGAGAGAAACGATGGAGAACTTTGACTATCGCCAAGAAAGGTAATGGGAGCCCGGGAAGGACACTTCATACAGATATTCAGTCGCGCCCAGTCTATGATGTGCCAAACGAAAGCCAGTGTAACCGCGAGCGCCAATGAGAATAGGCACTGACAGACCTTATTAACTATCATCTTGCGAGTGGAACGACCACGGCGGGATCTGGTGTACTACACTTGATCATTGACGCCAGGATGACCGCCGGCTCCGAACTGAAGACTATCGTAACCATTCAAATGCATTCCACTCAGTCCACCAGTGACCTGTGTCGAGCACTCACTGCAGTATGCGTCTTCTGACGAGAAGATGTACGTATAGCCAACTGAACCAGCTTGGTTTTTATGCTTAGTACCGCTGTGTAGTAGCCACAGTCCCCGGTTCAGACGTTGGTGCTCTTACTGTGGCGTGAACTCGATGGAAACTAGCCATGACATGAATTTGAAGCTAATGATTGGCTACCCTCTCCCAATATTCGTCATATTACGGTATTGTAGAATTAACTGAATTTGAACCTGAAAATTCGTCTGCACCCATGAGCCTCTAGTTTGCTGATTAGGCGAGCCAACTGTGATCTCAAATCTTTGGGGGATATTAATTTGAGATTGTATACTTAAAGATTAATTATAATAATTTTTGAAATAATTATTTTAACAGCTTAAGCAGCTTATTAAATGCAAGGGAATTTAATGAGGTCTCACATATCACACACAATTATCAAGAATAAAAGCTTCAAAAATCACTCCATTTAGTAGGCAATATAAATCGTACACTGCTCAGAAACGTTAGGAAAAAGGAAGTACAAAAGTTTTATAAAATGATAGAAGTACCAGCAGTTGGTAGACACTATAAATCGCACCGACCTCAAGAAAGTACAAAAAATTTATAGTGTAATGCCAGTATCAGTTCTAATGTACAGGTCTGAGACTTAAAGGTTTCACAGCTAGTTAGAGGAGGATTGAGGCAGCAAAGATGAGACTCCTAAGACCTCTAGCTTGTTACAAACTCATATATCGGATGAGAGTAGGGAAATAAGGACTGAATTGCATGTCAAAACATCCTTCACAAAAAGAGTGAGCACAGGAAGAAATGGAATGAACACATTCAAAGGATGTCTGAAGAACGATTACCTAAGTTAATATACAAATATAAACCTCAAGGGAAATTAAATGTTGGGCTTCCTAAGAAGAGATGGAAAGATTTGGTGTATTCTACTTGAAATAGGAACAGGGAAGAACAAGTTTCATCATCCTTTCCAACCAGTATGTTACTGTGCAACATTTGGTATTGAGGGGGCTGAGCCAGCCCCAGATCAAATCCGCCTGATGAGATAATGACGGCAGGTGGTGAGCTTCCCAGCCTTGATGGGGTGGCCCTTCGTCCCATCCCCACCTTACCACTCCCTCCAAACACACACTTTTGTTCGAATTGAGGAAAAACAAATACAAAAATTCTAAGTGACCCTCAAACGCCTTGAAATTGAAACACAGCGTCCGAAAGACCAGTTTCGGTTAAAACACATTGTATTCATCCTTACATCCACTCATCTTTCATGAGATTCAAGTATGTGACATGTTCAAGCAAACCTTGCAATTGTTTCAAATCGTTTTCACTTACATTACTGAAAGGATCCCTCGACGAGTTCCAGAAACACCACGAGAATTTTTTTTCTAGTTAATTTTAGAAAATGCACTCATTTCCAATTTGAGAAACTGCTTTATTTACAATAATCACTTTACAATATTCATTTCTGTAGAGTCAAAGGATAATTTGATTCAATCACCACTGAACGTTATTTATTCCTAAGAGAAACTCTTTTGTTTCCAGAAATCATTTTACATCACATCATGTTGCTGCTGTGTGTCCCGTCACTGAACACCAACTGACAATGGTGCCAATGTGATGAAACATGCTCATATATAGAATAATTATACAAAATTTAGCATATAGACTACTCAATTATGAGTGCTAGGAGCTTTATTGTTATTTTTTGTTCACAGGCGAGGTTACATAATGGCAGACACATTTAGATTGGAGGAAAGAAGAGCTATAGAGCTTGATGGAAGTGTATCGTTCAAATGTAGCACGTCGAATATTTTAGAATCAATTTAGAAACCATCCACCAAGGCGTTTATTAGTCGCATTTATGAAATGTCTAAGGACATTGGTTCGGTAGCAGACGACAATTAAGAAAATGCAGGACGTCCAAAATCAGAATCACATCCAATCAGTGTCACAAATGCACAGAGTTCAAAGTGGATCATAATTTGTATTTATCCCTTGAACAACCTGAATTTACACGAACGTCACTTCTTCTACATGTACTGATAGCAAGAAAATAAGCTTAAACCCGTTTATTAATGACTGCGATTAGAAACACAGAATGCATTAATTAAAGTATGCTTAACCAATATAATATTTCCTGCAGCATGGAAAAAATGCAGACCTTCCAACCAACTAGAACACAATCACTGGCGCGATGGAATTCAAAGCATTCAACACCTAATTAATCGTTCCTACAATAAGTAGCCGTCTGATGGTGACAAAGCGTTCGAAACCGGTAATGAAACAAGTGATAAAATGTTGTAAAGAAAAATCTTATCGTGTTACTGGTCGATAGCTTTTTTATAACATGAATCTATTAATTAGGTGTTACACGTAACATCGTATCAATAAAATTAAAACAACGGTAAGTGATGTACTTGAATTAAATCAGGAGATGCTGAGGGAAATGGATTAGAAAATGAGACACTATAATGTGTAGATGAGTTTCACTGTTTGTGCAGCGAAATAACTAATGACGCCCGAGTGGAGGGAATATAAAACGCAAATTGACAATATCAGGAAAAGTGTTATCAAAAAATGATAAAATTGTTAACATTGAATTTAAGGGCTAGGATGTACTTTCTGAAAGTACTTCCCTGGTGTATGGCGATGTAAAAATCGAAATGTGTATGATAAAGAGTTTATGCTGGAAGACAGAAGAAACTTGAGAAAAGTTGGTGCGATTAAGTAATGCTCAATAATCGTTGGTTGGATCGTATTTATAATGAAGAAATTTTTAAACGAACTGGGGAGAACAAAAATATGCCACACAACTTCATGGTAGTACACATCCAGAGTCATCAAGGAAACGTCGGTTAGGTACCTCAGGGAAGAGTGGGAGATAAAAATTGGTAAAGGAGACATAGTGTTGACTAAAGTAAGCAAATTCAGATGGATGTAGCTCATAACGAGATGAAGAGGTTCGCATCGGATGGAGTGAAAACCAATCTTCAGACTGAATACTATAATCATTATAATTTATGAAATGGGTTCAAAACCGAAATTACATCTGCATTTTTACAAAAATGTGTCAGCTGATCGCCCGATAGTACATAATCTGAAAATTATGTATCAAATGTATTCATTTTATGTAAACTATCGTTCGACAACAAACCTAAAGGCAGATAACGATTACAGACGAGGGACTGGCACGTATTTTCTCTACATATCGTCTGTTCCCTAGTTCGTCTGAAAAGTAAATTGTGAAGGACTTCAAGAAAACGTCATTAATCTCTACCATTCAACTTTTATCTCCGCGTTTCTTGTTTGGAAGGCTACTTCCTACTCTATTTTTCGTTCCGTTATTGGACTACCTCAATGGTACGGGCATTTGCTCCCCATGGATCTTTAATAGTACGACTCCATCATATGCTTCCTGTCTTGGATCTGACCACAATCACACTTACGGTGACATCTTACTAGCGCGAATCTATAACAGCACCACACCTGCTCGTAGCCAAATGAGCATTCTTCGAGTCCTCCAGCCAAGTTTACTGGCAATAGCATCATCTTCCTGAAGTGAGTACCAGCTTGTTGTGTATATGCTAAGCTATGATACGACACTTATCCTTCCGCTTAATCGTTCGGATTCACCGATTGAATCCTCTGCTCTTTATAGGCTTCATGACAAAAAACAAAAGGAACTACGCAAGGTGCCAGAATTACTCGAATGGGATCGAAATCGGTAGATGTGATGCACATGTACAGACAAAGAAATGAATCCAATTTTTTTTTTAAATTTGATGACTTATTCAAGAGACTGAGCAAGTCAATAACGTGTTGGTAAACCTCTGCTCCTTTTCAAGCAGTTACTCGGCTTGCCATTGATTAGTAGAGTTTTTGAGTGTCGTCCTGAGGGACATCGTGCAAAATGTTGTCTAACTAGAGAATTAAATAGTCAAAATACTGAGGTGGGTGGAGAATCCCGCCCATAATGTTCTAAATCTTCTCAGTAGAAAACCTCACCTTGTGCGGGTAAGTCTAGGATAGCTTCCCATGGTTACGAGACGGTGCGTAGAACATCGTGGATGTGCCGCTGTTCTGTAGAGGGGGCGCGGATGACAACCAAAGACGTCCTGCTGTGGAAAGAAAAGGAACACTAGACCATCACTCCTGGTTGTCGGACTGTATGACGCACAACGGTCGGGTCAGTATACTATCACTGTCTACAGTGGCTCCAGACACGTCTTCGCTGATCTTCAGTGTACAATTTGAAGCGGTATTCTTCACTGAAGACAGTTTTACCCCGGTTATTGAGTTTCCACGCCGAGGTCGTCTGGGGAATCCCTGGACAGCGGTGGGATACCAACTAGACTGTCACCCGCCATATCGCCCGACAACCAGAAAGTCATGGTCTCGGGAGCAATTTCTTAACATAACAGAAGCGACTGTCACCCACGGCACCCTTATAGCACAGTGATGCGTCGACCATATCCTACGCCCCGTTTATTGCCCTCCGTCACAAGACATTTCAGCAATATAAGGCACTCCCGCAAGTGTCGAGAGTTTCTACTACTTGCCTACGTGCTTGGCGAACGCTATCTTGGGCAGGGGCTTCCTATCAGATCGGGATTTTGATGATCTAACGGGCCAATTGGATAGTATTTGGCACGATATCACTTGGGCGGACACTCTCCAACTCTGTTAATCAATGCTAAGTCCAATAATTTCTTGCATAAGGGCCAGGAGAGGACTAACGCTTTACTTTCTTCCCCATTTTGTGAAGACCTTTCTCTTGAATAAATCATCCAATTTTTCTGAAACCGTAATCATTTGTTTCTCTGCAATTCCTGCGTGGTGTGCTGCTATTTCTTTTTCTTTAAAGTGCATTATCATAAGTATTACAGCGCCTCTGGGCGAAACAATGACAAGAAGTATTCAAACTGAAAACCCTTCAAAACAACTGAGCACGATCCTGCACATTTTTGTGAACATACTTGGAACAATTAGCTATATATTGAGCCTACTCAATGTAGCCTCCATCAGCTGTGACGCATCTGGCCCTACGTTCTTGCCATAATGTAAATGCACTTTGGTAAAATTCTGAGGAGTGACTTTTACACCATCGCTTGACGCAGGAAATAAGGTCTTTCTCACTATTAAATGCTGTACCGCACAGTTGGACCTTCAGGTAACCAAAGAGGTAAAAATGAGATGGAGCCAAGTCCGGACAGTAGGGAGGATGAGGAACGATTTTTAAACCCAATTTCCTGATTTTCTCTTGCGTCATAAGGCCATTGTCATGGTGTATTGTGATTAGCTTTCTAAACCCTAGTGACTGTACCATTGATACCATACTACCCAATGACAAAGGAGTCATTTCAACAAGCTGTCGTATTGTCACACATCTGTCATTTTAGATGATTTGATCAATGGTCTCCTTATTCACATCACTCACTGCCGTCGATGGTCTTCCGCATCGTTGATTTCCAGTAGATTCAAATCACCTTCTTCAAACCTCTGCAACTACCGCTGGATACTGCTGCGATCCACTGTGTCCTCCCCATAAACAGGAAGCAACTTCCTGTGAATCGATGTGGCAGAGTCATCGCCGGTCTTGAAGAGGAACTCCATCACAGACTGCAGTCACAACCTCACATCTACTTCACGGTCCATTATGGCTCACCTGTAAATGAAAGAGAATACTTGTATACACCAACTTATAGCTAAATGTTCCAGGTATGTACACAGAAAATTTGGAGACGACTGTGCAAAACTTTTTGAATCCCTTTTGCAGTACCATTTGTTGTTAACCATTGCACTACAAGCTGCACCCATACCTAAAGCGATTTTAAAAGCGTCAGTTTGAAGGTGAGCAAAAATTTTTGATCTATCCTGTATATTCGTTAAAACATCTCCTCAAAGTTTTTGATGTAATCGTGAACTGTTACTCGCAGTGCTGGAGCAGGAATGCATAATCGATTGTAGGAGCACGACATATTGGCTATCAGTTGGAGAACTGGAAGGTTTGTATCACATTTCCTGTGTTTTACAAGTAGACCACACTTGAAATGGATTTTTGTCTTCTATATAGAAGGATATATAAGGGATCGGTTGGTAGGACATGTTCTGAGGCATCAAGGGATCACCAATTTAGTATTGGAGGGCAGCATGGAGGGTAAAAATCGTAGAGGGAGACCAAGAGATGAATACACTAAGCAGATTCAGAAGGATGTAGGTTGCAGTAGGTACTGGGAGATGAAAAAGCTTGCACAGGATAGAGTAGCATGGAGAGCTGCATCAAACCAGTCTCAGGACTGAAGACCACAACAAACATAGAACTCAAATATCAATTACCAAAGGCACTCGATGCAGCTGCTGTTAATAACCTAACGTAAGGTCGACATTTCACTAGGCAGCATGGCTCAGTGGTAGAATAGTCACCCACTCTACTGAGGCATGGGTTTAATTCCAAGTTTTGGAAATCACTAAACAAAGATTCATGCTCTACGCGTATTCCCGGGAAGTGAGAGATACATAAGGATAAAGAATTAAATTTGAAATATGTTTTTTAATTTAACAATCTGTCACGAAGTACCGATAATTAATAATTTAGTTTTGCAATGGTGTGTAATAAGCAAATAGAAGCAAGGAAACTCGTTTTTCTTATAAAAATTACAGACACATGTTGATTATCCTGAATTTGCTGAATTTTATATTTAAATGGCGTAGGTATTCGAACTGAGTGATAAAAACTAAAAAATTAATGACCAAACGGAGACTTGCACAAGCAATCCAGTGAATACCAGTATCGAGCGCTACTGATGTTTATTCCCTCTTTATGTATCTTACGCTTCACAGAAATTCTACTAAAACACGCACCTATGTTTCAAAACGTTCTACACACAGGAACATTCTCTGTTGTAAAATTTGCCTTACGTTAGGGAATCAGGGCTCTCGGAAAACTTGAAAGTCGATGTTCTTGAAACTTTTGGACAGTTGCATCGAATTGCTTTGGAGAATTGATATTCGAGTTCTTAGCCTCAAGTATTTTAAAAACAAAAGAAATATAAAAATCCGGTTGGTCTCATTGTTAGAATCTAAGATATTATTTCGAACTGAAATTTTGGTGGCTCTATGTTCACAACGGTTCTAGTAAACGAGGCACGCACCTAATTTAGCGACCTTAATAGCTGGCGTTCCGGGGTTTTTATGACTCAGGTCTTTAGCTTAGAAAGAAGGTATAGACATCCGTTTTTGGGGGTTTTAGTCTCAGTCTTTATCTCTGTGATGTGACGACATAACAGCGAGGACTGTTATCAGTACTATGTGTATCTGTGCACAAGTTCGCTGATGAACAATGAAATCAAATTAATGTGCATTAGGAAATCTGATATCCTCCAGAATTGGCTAGCTTTTTAATCATGTTGAACAATGTTGGTACTACTTTGTGGAGAACTGTTCTTCTGGTATCATGTAATTACAACAGAACTGTGGAATCCTTTACAATCGCAGGTTCCTGGAAGCAAATGAAAAACTCCTGAGGACTTGAGTAAATGCAGGTAGAGCTGAAGGGACGAACATCGGCGACGTTCCACGAAAATTCTTTCATCCCGTGTCATCTACCGTATTCGGAAGGACCGCAATCGTCGGTCTGAGACTCCAAAGAGACGCCGCAGTGGTTTACCGGAGAAGAGCGTTCCGGCGTTCTTTGGGGATGTGATCTGCCGCTGCCCGGGGCGAGCACATGTGTTCTTAGAGAGGGAGGCTGGGGGGTGGGTGAGCGAGGAGCCCTTCATTTGGAGCGGCGCCTCGCAATCTGTGTGGCGGCCGGACGCCGCCTCTGGCGCCGGACGTCGCGCGGTGCGGCCGCTTCATCAGCCAGCAGGCGCCGCCGCCGCCTGCGGACAAAGAAGCAGCTGCAACCCGCAGCATAGCGTACAGTGGCCCGCACCGCGCTCCTTTTCATTTGGATTCCTCCATTCCCGCGCCACATTCCTTCCACAGCAAAAGACTGCTCTCCTCTGGCGGCCATGTGGTGCCCTGCTCCAGCGTCACACTGTCCTAGCAGTAGTGGGAGAAGGCGAGTCACTGTGTCATACGGACTTCAATTCTGTTATCAAGGAATTGGATGATTACTATAAATAATATTGGTATTTGATTTCTCCAGAAAGTGACAAATCCATATTATAACTGCGGCGTAAAAACTTTGGATTCTCATAAATAATCATTCATTAGTGAGAATGGCTACAGTTACTTACAATCTTTGATAACTACGCGGGGGGGACGATTCAATAACTAATGCAACACTTTTTTTCTGAAAGCAGGTTGGTTTTATTAAGGAGTCCAATACACCATAGTATTTCCCACACTTCTGACTAGAAAACATTATTTTTCTACAAAAACTCCATTCAGTGCAACGACCTTACGCCACATTACTGGGAAGGCCTGTACGACCGCACGATGCCACTCTACTGGTCAATGTCGGAGCCAACGTCTCTACTGCATCAGTAACCTCAACATCATCCACAAAATCTTCCTGCAGAGTGCGTCTCTCATTGGGTCAAACGGACGAGATTCAGAAGGTGCGAGACGTAGGGTTTTTGGTGGATGAAGAAGAGCAGTCTAATGAAGTTTTGTGATCTCTCTCGGGATTGCAGACTTGTACAAGACCTTGTCTTGTCATGGAGGAGAAGAAGTTCGTTCTCGTTTTTGCGATGACTACCGCGATGAAATCGTTTCATCCATTTCATTGCAGGAGTCACAGCTTCGAGCAGCCAGGTGACACGCAGGAGATCAGACAGGTTGAAGGCTAATGTGCGTACATTCCGTGATGTTCCGCAACAAATTTCGCATTTTCTTCAACCGAAATTGGCCGATAAAAGAGGTATATTGCATTGCTTATTGAACACCCGCCGTACTTCCGGCTAAGACAACTAACCATCCTAAAACCTGAAATCGTATAGAAAATTTCCGCGAGGGGTAGCAGTGCGTCACAAACTCTCATTATGCTAAATATTATACAAAGTCGAAAACATACCAAATACGACAGATACTGTTTGGCGGTAGCAGTGCCTCACAAACTGTCATTACGATAAAGGTTACACAAATTCAGAAACATATCAAATACGACAAACATTGGTGTGTCTATTCACCAAGCTGGTAGGGACACATTATCATCAATAAATTCTTGTGCCTAGCAGAGCTGAGGCCTGATCTTTTTGTACATGTACGTGACAATAAACTAATTTATTGATTTTAGTCTCTCTTCTACCTGCCTGGTAATCTGATACAAAAATTTTATCGTACGTGGTATGTTTTGACATTGCGCAGTCTTTGTCAAAATGACACCGGCAGTGCATACATGGTATCCGGCAGTGTATACATGGTACACTGCGTGACATGATCTTTGGTGTCGAAACGCGATTACACATTTATTGCCTCACTGCAGTGCTCGTTCTCGGAACCTGGTTATCGTACTGAACAGCACACGAACATGAAACATATTGCGCTTAATACTTTTTAAATATGTGAAGAGAATTGCATTTAGGAAACCTTACCACATCCATAGGAATGACACATCATCGAGACTGACCACGATGAGTGTAGTGACGTCGATATCTTTAGATTCGATAATATTATGAGTCATTACCGAATATCTTTTCACGTGGTATCATCGTAGCACCAGCTCCTCTCCTGGCGGTAGAAGGGGTATTACCCCCACAGTATTTTGATTCAAGTAATAATACAAATGAGGAGTCATTTACGTACACAATTTGGTTGAAATTGCTCCAGATGTTTTTAGTTGTCCTTCTATGGCACTCTTTTTCACTCAGACCCCCACCCCTATGGGAAAATATCTGGACTAAATTAAAACCATCGCGAGCATGCGCAAAACTCACCGCAGTTTCCTCACGATCGTCTGAATAATACAGAAAAACATAGAAGACGAACAAAGATATATTCATTTGTATAAACCCGGTTAACAATGAACTCACAGAATGAAATGAGTTTCCGTATTTAAGGTAGTTGAAAACAACGACGAGAAACACAGGAATAGAAATAAACAGAAGATTACAAATGTCCTGAATTGCTCTAAACTAAATACAGTTTTTGAAAGTATGCTTCCTATGAATCTGAAAACGTATTTTTGCGTTGTGTGTACAGGCAGTTTCGATTAGTGAGATATGTACTCATATATATCTTAACCATTCAAGAACCAAGAGTTCATTAGTGAAAATTATATACACCGATGAGACAAAACATTGTGGCCACATTTTAAAAGGTAGTTTGTGCGTCAGTGGAACGAATTACATCATTGATTCTGCGTATCAGGTATCCTAAAGCTTCTTGGCAGATTTGTAGAGATATGTATCATTAGATGTCTACCGCAAGTCATGTAATTCTTTTAATCAGTGTGTCGCTGATTTGCGTACGCGATGATGGCTCCCAATAGGGATCCGTATGGGTTCCATGGGATTTACATCAGGCGAATTTGGTCGCCGAGATATCAACGTGAGTTCACTAGAATGCTCCTCAATCCACTGTAGCACTGTTCTGGCTCCGAGACAGGTACAGTTATACTGGTGATAGATGACATCGCCGTCGGGAAAGACATCGAGCATGAAGGCATACAGGTGGTTCGCAGCCGTCAGCGTGTCTTCGATTACAAGTGTAGGCCACATGCAAGCGCAGGATTATGATGACGACGTTTTGTTTGTGGGGCGCTCAACTGCGTGGTTATCAGTGCCTGTACAAATGTTCAGTCTTTGCTCTATCCAATCTCGCCACTTTCATGAATGATGATGAAACGAGGAGGACAACACAAACACCCAGTCCAAGAGCGGAGAAAATCACCAACATGGCCGGGCATCGAACCCTGTACCCCGTGATCCAGAGGCCGCAACGCTAGCCACTAGACAACGACCTACGGCCGCAAGCGTATGAGAATATCTCCCTTAGCCCCATACTGATCCCACCAGCCTGCGTGTTTGGCGCGCTGCACTTTTCCAGCCAACGTTTACCTCGATGACACGGTATGTGGAGACGGCCATCGACCTCTGGAGCAAAAATGTGATTCATTCGAAATTTGACGCGCTTCCATTGATCGACGCTCAAATCCCGATGGTCTCGTGTTACTGCAGTTGTAACTGAATGTGTCGCTGGGTCAACATGCGAACACATAGGGGTGGTCTGGTGCGGAGTTCCATGTTCAACAATATACGACTAACGGTGTGCTCCGGATCACTTGTGCGTGTACCAGCGTTTGTAATCTTTCGGCAGAGATGCCACAGAGCACCATCGATCCCACTTTACAGAGCAGACAAGCCTCCGATCCCCAAGTTCTGTGAAGAATCGTGGACGACCAATCATTTATCACCTAGTCATAGTCTCATGTCCGTCTACCCCTTTCCGTAGATGCTCACGATAGTAGCACGTGAACATTCGAATATCTTTGCCATTTTCAAAGTACTGTTTCACAGGCTCTGCATAATAATAATCTGCCCTTTGTCGAAGACGCTTGCTCAAAGGATTTCCCCTTTTGCAGCTCATATCTCCGTTTGGGTGATCCCACGTCCACTGTCACATAGGTAACCTCAGAACACTAACCGAAAGCTATCCTCTGTAAATAGTTTTTAGTGGGTGTAGAAACAAAGAAGCAATGACGGAAATAGAATAAAGGTTCAAGAGTGGTATTAAAATTCAAGGTGACAGGATTTCAGTGAAATGACTCGCTGATGATATTGCTGTATTCAGTAAAACTGGAGAACTGCAGGATCTGTGGAATGGTATCAGCAGTCTAAAGAGTACAGAATATGGTTTAAGAGTAAACTGAAGAAAGATGAAAGCAACGGGAAGTAGCAAAAACGAGAACAGTGGAAAACTTTATATCAGAAATGTGCTTAAAAAAAAATAAAAAAGACGGAGAATTGTAAATACTTCTGATAAGCAAGCACGTCCACAGCTAACAAAAAAGCGAGCGGTACACTCACATAAGACCTATAGTAACAGTCTCTCCACCCTCATATCCGTCATATCTTTTTGTTTTCCTGTGTTTATAACTATCATCTGGTCTAGCGGTTCTAGGCGCTAAGTCCGGAGCCGCGCGACTGCTACGGTCGAAGGTTCGAATCCTGCCTCGGGCATGGATGTGTGTGATGTCCTTAGGTTAGTTAGGTTTAATTAGTTCTAAGTTCTAGGGGACTGATGACCATAGATGTTAAGTCCTATAGTGCTCAGAGCCATTTGAACCATTTGAACTATCATCAAAGATATTATCCGTGTTTCTTTTAACTCACAGATCGGATTTGACACAGTTCGCACAACATCAAAAATTAGAAAACTAACGTAAAAATAAGGAATGCATATAATTTTGTAGAATATGGTACATATAATTTTTTAGAATATGGTATGCTTTTAAGCGTTATGGCTGTTACAACAGTTAGGACACTGAAACTTCCCTGGCACATTAAAACTGTGTGACTCTTGCAACTCAGTTTTTCCAGGCGTTACTAATGTCGGACCCTCACACATCTGCTTGCGCCGGGAATGGCTAGAACTGCTGGAAGAGAGGAAGACACCATTAACCTGTCAGATTCTTTCATTAACAGAGTACAACCACGTTGCATAAAAGAAGGATTCCTTTAGTTAACACATTGATCTCCATGTGATTTATAAACGAACAGATATTTTATTTCGACTATGTATGATGGATAAAGGAGGATTTTGTTTTTCTAGTCTCATTTTTAGCCTGTACTAACCACTAGTTTGGTTTCATTGCAAAAGCACTACTTGAGTCTAATCTGGACTCAACAGGAATAGGGAAAATGGAATTTTCGTAAAGGATCATGAGGGGATTCGGATTACATTGCGTTCAGCCTACCTACTTCGGAGATACTAGTTTCTAATCTTCGTTTACTAGATAGGTCGCTTTACTGTTGCAAGAAATACTACGTTCGACTGCGCATTTTTGAATGCCTCGAATTGTACCTTAAAGATCAGGTTCACGAAAATGTCTTCGATACATTTCATGGTAAAAGTCAGTTTATCTCAATAAACGGATACGCTAAGCAACGTTAAGGATTTAACAGAGCGTGAGGGTTGGTGGCTCACAGTCGAAATTTCCCTGTGCGCCACTCGTTGGAAAAGAAAACGAAAAACTAGGTATATTTTTCTCCTTTCGTACCCGCAGAAGTACCTGTTCAACAAATGTCTTATCACTTTCAACTAAATTAATAATTCTCCTGATTTAACTTGTACATTCAATGTAAGTTATATTTACATTATTGTTGAAACTATTCACAAACATTCACAAAATCACACTTCCCTACCATAAAATCTTCTTTTGTGTCCTGTAAAAGTACTAAAATTCCTAGATTTAACCTCAACGTTTTTTTGGGTCGTCAGTCTTCTGACTAACTTAATGTGACCCGCCACTATATCCTTTTTATGCCAACTTCTGCTGTTCAGCGCTGCACTCGCACTTGCACCCTACGTTCTCAGTTATTTTTCGTATGTATTCCAATCTCATTCAGTTGCTAGCATCTAAGAAATCTCTATTTACTTGCCACCGGCAAGATTCTGTTTTAAGGAAGTTGTCACTCAAACGAAATGCCGTAAGCGCCGAGTGCCACTTATAAATTTCAGGATTTTAAACGTTTCTACCTGAGTCATTTTATTACTTTTGTGTGGTTGTCATGCCTAACGATTCAGTTATTTTCAATTCCGAAGACTGCTTAGGATTGATGATGGTCACGGCGACAGAACCGGAAACAAGTACCATCAAGATTTTTCAGTGTCTGTAAAATCAAGTGTCTGATAACACGGTCGTCATCTTGATATTTTTACGGTTTTCGAAGAACAGCAGCATCTAAACAAAATGCTCTGACGTCGGGAGGGGCACAGAATCGTGCTTTAACATACAGAGATACGGAAAATACATATATCGTAAATTGCGTCTTCTTCCTATAGCCGTAATTCAAATTAATCACGGAAAATAAATATTTTCGAGCAATAAATATCCTTCGCCGTCCACATTACATGATGGATATTTCCCAGAACACGCAACGATACTCCACGAGATGCTGATTTGACAAGATGGATTGCATTCATTCTAAACCTTTAATCAAGGAAATGTTCAGTCAATGAGTATTGAATGAAATCGAGGATTCGAGACATAGTGAATTGCTTTAAGAGTTCCTTCACATAGCAAGCGTCTTGCTAGGTTTGGAAAAGGGCTACCTATTAAAATAAAATCTGGTATGTCTTGCTTTAGGAAAAATGCCCTCTCATATAGAAGATAGTTATTTGACGGGGCCGCGAAGAGTTTATAGAACACTGCCTACACAGTGAATATTTACTTTTAGTAGTAGGACTGACACAGGGCATAGCAAAAGAAAAACTGATCTCAGCTGAACATGAGCAGTTCCACGTATCTCACCAAGCATAAGAGTGTTTAAGTATCGTGACTTATAGCCCCGTTCGTTGCAAATGGGCATGCGGATCAAGACTTATAATGATATACAAATATAGGGTACCTAATAAACGCACATTCTCCAAACAAAGCACTGCGTCTCTGGTACCTGTGTAAGCACCAAAACCGACTTTTTCTGCTGAAAAACATGTAAGAAAACGTGAAGTATAACGTTACCAGTGAATACTACTATTGTTGGTGTAAATTGCAATAAGAAAATCATGAGATTGTACCAGTTGCGGAACGCAAGTAGTACGTTACTCATCCAGTTATATTATTCCAACTGCTGAGTGCAAGTCTGCCTTATTTGTTTAATATTTTTCTGCAGCAGTCATATACTTAAAAAACTGCGTTTTATCCATCAGCTGTACAAACAAACATTTATTCGTGACCACTTTCGGTCTCTCAGTCTATCATCACAGGAAGACAATCAACAAAAAGAATGCAGTGTTCATACCATGACCAGCAAATAATCTAAACAAAAGTGTTGAAGATTGTTTTATTCTGTGAACTCCTGTTATAATTTTGTGTAGACAAGAGGCTTTACCAGTGGGCGAACACATTTGTGCATTTATTCTAACGTATGCTAAGAGTAATGAGGCTGCTATCTTAAGTCATGGCGTGAGTTGTTTCTGGTTTTATATCAATTTTATATATATGACAAGAGCCACACGTCTCCAGCTAATCTACTTTACCACCATGTGACATAACAAGTAAGTATCCTACCCCACAAATTGTTTTCTATTATTAATATTCCGTTATGTACGTTAAATTAGTTTGTAACCGTATATACACGTTTTTAGGGCCCCCTCCTTCTGAAGAAGATATTTTTATAAACATCTAAACGTTGGTCTAGCGCTAAATAAACCCTTGGCTTGTAACTGGTTGGAAGATTTGTTCAAAGTCTTCAAATTTATACAGTTGCTGAATCTCAGACATGTTTAAGATTCTGATATCGTTTTATCTTACACTCTGCCTGCTGTCAGATATGAATATACATACACATACATCACTTGATACGTAAGTAACCGTATTACTGACAAGCAGCATATATTTAAAAACTGTATCATTAAACAACCTAAATCACAAGTGCTAGTCAGTAATCATCTAATATAGGCCTTGGACTGTAACGTTCAGAACCAAACGCATCAATTAAGCAAGGCCTGGGTCAACATATGACCTTGGTCTCAGATAGTATCTGTCATAACGAAGATAATATACAGGACTTGTTATACTATATGTATTGCAAATGTAAATTGATCGTGTAATATATCGCAGGAACTCGGGCACTAGAGTAACGTCATAAGTCTCTTAATTGAGACTCTGGCACATGGATAATGTACACAGTAGTACCATACAATATCAACACTGTGCAAATATGTTGGAATATCAATGTGAGCATGCAACCACCACATCTGCATTGTTACAGATGTCATATTTCAAAAATATCAATAGCTACCTTAAACATGGACTGCCAAGACTAACTCATTAAAATGCAAATTGTTTTCATTTGTTATTATAAATTCATTTTAGCATTGCTGGATGAGTTAATTTTTTCTTATGTTTCTCCTGCACATAATAGGTGAAGTAAATTCGTAAATATGTTAATTTCTTCAGAGGCTCTACTCAGATTTTGCAACAAAACAGAATATAAATCATTATCGATACTTTAGAAGCCACTAATAGTAATGGTAAAATAAATTTGAAATTATCACCTTCATGTAAATAATGTAATGCAGAGAAAATGTAACACCTGAGAAGGCATAAAAAGTACTGTTTCTAACGTTAGCATATGAAAACGTTCCAATATTTGTTTTGTCTGGTTTTCGGATTGCGATATAAACTCAAAAATACGACTACAGCGCAAGAGAGGCAGGAAAACACATTCAAACATCACGATAAATACTTACCTAATCAAATGCACTTGATACTGAGAACAAATTCCTGCAATGTTTCTTGTTAAGCATGGAAAAATACGGAACTCGTGCAATATTTCGTTACTTACATCATGAATGACACGGTTACACGTTTTGCAGAAACATCGATTATGATAAATGATATGACATTACAGTGTTCTATGTCCTATTCCTTTTCGCTTATGGACCTCTGAATACTTTCCAACAAAAGTTTGTAGTTCCTTCCACTCTCGATAAAAATATCATGTACACGATGAGATCAAAAGTATCTCGACACCTGGCTGAAAATAACTTACAGGTTTGTGGTGTCCACCATCGGTAATGCTGGAATGAAATATGGTGTTTACCCCAGCTTCCACTTCCGCACGCACACATTCAGTCAGGCACCGAAAGGTTTCTTGGGGAATGGCAGCCCTTTCCTCACGGAGTACTGCACTGAGGAGAGGGATCGATGTCGGTCAGTGAGGCCTGGCTCGAAGTCAGCGTTCCGAAACATCCCACTGGTGTTCTATAGGATTCCGTTCAGGCCTCTGTGCAAGCCAGTCTATTTACTGTTGGCACTACACACGCTGCCATATAACTTTCACTGGGCATTCGCCATTCCCACACCCTGCATCGGATTGTCACATTGTGTACCGCGATTCGACACTCCACGCACCGTTTTTCCACAGTTCAGTCGTCCAATGTTTACGCTCCTTACACCAAGCGAGGCATCGTTTGGGATTTACTGGCGTGATATGTGGCTTATGAGCAGCCGCTCGACCGTGAAATACAAGTTTCCTCACATCCTTCCTAACTGTCATAGTACTTGCAGTGATTCCTGATGCAGTTTGGAATTATTGTGTGATGGTGTGGATAGATGTCTGCCTATTATACATTATGCCCCTCTTCAACTGTCGGTGGTCTATGTCAGTCGACACACGAGGTCAGCCTGTACGCTTTTGTGCTGTACGCGTCCCTTCACGCTTCCACTTCACTATCACATCGGAAACAGTGCATCGAGGAATGTTTAGGAGTGTGTAAATCTCGCGTACAGACGTATGACACAAGTCACATCCAATCACCTGACCACGTTAGAAGTCCGTGAGTTCTGGGAAGCATCCCATTCTGCTTTCTCACGATGTCTAATGAATACTGAGGTCGCTGGTATGGAGTACCTGGCAATAACTGGCAGCACAATGCATCTGATATGAAAATCGTACGTTTTGGGGGTGTCCGGATACTTTTGATCACATAGTGTATCTGTGTATAGTTCCTTAGCTACTGTGGTAAAATGCACGACTTCATAAAGCAAACCATATTCTCCTGCACAGCTGGAGTAGCACATTGGTGCACAGTTTATTTACACGTCTACAAACCGAGGAGAAGAACCAGTAACGTTTGTCAGATAAATTGCAGTTTACGTTCAATTATTTAACTCCGCGTGACAGCCGAAGAAACACGTTACCACCTCCTAGCGAACTGAAAACGGGAACATTCTCCATGCTATCCTTTCTACCTCCTCTGGAGAGGGGAAAGACTATTGGGTTGGACGGTGTTAAGTAGCAAACAGTAACGGCACATCTCGCTCTGTTGCCTCTCTAATCATTTTAGGGTCACCGAGACGTAACGTTCTCCTGACTAGTATGACTTGTACAACGGGATCGCATTTAAGTATGGTACATAAAATAAATTACCGGCCTAAAATACGTACTGTATAAATTTGCGATGCATAAGTAATGACTGACGAAGTCTATGGTTTTTTTTTTTTCATCTTTCCGTGTCTTACAGTTTTGAGAGCAGAGCAGTCACCCTTCAGCCCTATCCTAATGAGCAAAAATGCCACAAAGCTCACTTTTACGCGGAATCTAATCAGACAGTGATAGCGTATCCGAAAAACATATCATGGACATTTTTTAAATAACTGAATGTAAGAGCCTGGTAAGGGTGCATGCCGACATGAATGTTTATAAGGTTTTTTTGTTTCAAATTTAACATTCTTAGTATCACACCACTGCTCTTGCGTGTAAAATTTGTAGCAAACGCAAAATTTGTAGTTTGACAACAATTTCCCAGTTCTTCGTATTAGCTATTATTTTATTACTATTGTTTAATGTAAAGAAAGCTTCAGATATGAAGTTTTTCATTGCCTTCATCGCGTGTAGATGCATTGGATTTCTAGTTTCCACACAACTAAGTTGCCATCTTGAAATACATATCACACAGTATATAAAATCAAGCGCTGCGATAAATCACACGTTTGTCTTCGTGCTTCGTAACGGATACATAAAATTTTTTTTAAAGTTCTGCTCACTTTTTATAATGTTTCTGTTACGATGGTACGAGAACAGACACTGAGTTTATCGCAGGGCAGGATTTGATAACATGTACACTGTGGATCCGAAGATGGTAGTTCTATCCCGTCAAAACTAGTAATTTAGTGTACTTAAACGCGATCTAGGGAATAAAAAATTTAATATGTGAAGCTTTGTTTAGATTTAATTCACTGATCTTTCTCTAGCTGACTATGAGACGTATTTATATTATTATTTAGTTTACAGGAATAATTTATTACTGAAACAAGAAATTAAACTTGACTCTGTTTTTTTTCAATTAATTATCATTTGTTCTAGAGAACTGAGTTTCTCCTGGCGTATACAACTTTCAAATAACTTCCGGGAATTCAGCCAGGTAACAATTTCAGCGACCGCCGATATTTCGGCGGGAGAACAACTCGCCATTTTCAAGGCAAACTGCAACGGACAGGCGGCGTACATGCAAATTTAATACCTCGGTTCTCGGACAGAAGGAGGAAAGATAACACACACACACACACACACACACACACACACACACACACACACACTGAACACTAGCGCCACCAAAGATGACCAAAGTCAGAGCTATCGATAGTGAGACTATGAATTCGCAGGTGAGGCAGCATTGACTCTGTTCCTCTGTTTTTTGACAAAAACCAGAGGAACAGAGTCAATGCTGCCTCACCTGTGAATTCATAGTCTCACTATCGACAGCTCTGACTTTGGTCATCTTTGGTGGCACTAGTGTTCTGTGTGTGTGTGTGTGTGTGTGTTATCTTTCCTGCTTCTGTCCGAGAACCGAGGTATTAAATTTGCATGTACGCCGCCTGTCCGTTGCAGTTTGCCTTGAAAATGGCGGGGTGTTCTCCCGCCGAAATATCGGCGGTCGCTGAAAGTGTTACCTGGCTGAATTCCCAGAAGTTATTTGAAATATTCTAGAGAAGCTGCACGGTCATCAATGGTATCTGTTCATTCGAGAACAGTTACTGTCTTCATATGCTGTTTTTTTGTGTCCAGAATATTCCTATAACTGATTTTCTCTTGTTCAGTTGTCCAGGATTCAGATGTAAAGATTTTAATTGACATTATTTTTCTATGTTGCCTAATTACAGATCAGTTCAAGACACTCCAAAATCCAGCATGCAAAATCAGATGACACAGGTTTGTACTCGAAGCTGCAATCCCAAGTTGCCATCCGTCCTTGGGGATAATTGGGCTACACGTGTTCCCCCGGAGGTCTCACCGTCCTCCATTCCGGACCCACGTGCTTCGCTTCCTCTCCGGGTCTCCCCGAAGTAGATGGGAACTCAAAGTTGGGACCCAAGAGATACGGCACTGCCAACTGTGTCCCAAGAAAGTGCCAGCGGCAGCCACAGGCAGACAATGGCCACCCGCAGCGTGCCTCTTACGCCTGTATCAATCGACCGCCGCGCTGTGGATCGCTCGCGAACGAAAGCGGAGCTCGCCATGTCACAGCACTGCTGTAGTAAATCAAGGTGGAGGAATAACTGATGTCGTTATCTGTCATTAACTTGCAAGAATAACACAGGCCTGCATTTCATTTTTGGTTATATCATGTTTTTCAGTTTTTGATCATGGATTCCTTTTTGTTTTTGAGCTGAATTCAAAAATGGCCTTAGTTTGTTTTTCATCACGTAAGAATTTTTTTCAGACCTCCGTTTGTCCAAATGTGATACACATCGAAAAAATCACACATAAGAGACTTACTGGCAGACTTAAATATTTACGAAATGCTTCCATCTGTCAGTTTATGGTGGAAATGAATCGTTTACGTCATAATTCGGCAGACGGCAGCCAGTATCTCCTTACATGTGTTATAAACCTCAACTGTTAATGTTGGCATAAAAGTTCGTACGTGTCGTCCTCGATCAAAAGCGTTTGTGTACGCGGATATTCGCTAAAAAGCAAACATACTGTGTTCGAAATGCGTCGGTATCTGTAGATTCCTTCCGTTAAATTTGTGGTGCGTTAATGGTGTCCAGGCAAGTGTATCTCGTGTATTTCGATGTAAAAGTAGGAAATCAAGACGACAATTGGTCACCACAATATGTCTGCTATACGTGTGAAGAAAGACTGAGACAGTGGTCAAAGGGAAATGACATGCTTTCAGATTCAACGTACCCACAATCTAGCGAGAGCTACTAAATCATAGTGATTAAGGACAGACGTCGGTCAAAATGCATTCTTGTTCATAAACTCGTATATCTCCAAAATATTACAGCTAGAGTAGTAATATCTGAGACTATTATTCACAACATAATGCTTGATATTCTGTGCAGTTTTTGTTTGAAAATGTACATCAACATACATTTTACAAGGATTTGAATTTTTTATACCATTGTTTCTGCGATGTGCCTTCTCTCGTAAACGAATCAATCAATAATTCTGGAATTTCACAGTCTACATCTACATAAGAGGCTAATAAAACGTGAGAAAAGGTTCTTGTTTAAGGTCATAATCGCTTCGAAATTAATTTTTCTGTTTCGTGTTACCTGGGATTGCTCTATTTTTCTCAGATCTTAAAGGAAAACTTTTCTCTGAGGAAAGGTAATCGAATAGTGCTGCACAGGATTATTCAGTAAGCAATTCTTAATAAATATGCCACATTTTAGAATAGGATGAAAATCCAGCCAACCAGTTGCAAACAAAGGCTTATTAGCCCAAGACATAAGTTTCGATATTTATAAAATCATCTCCAGAAGTAGTGGGACTTGTTACATCTCATGATGTTGCATTGGATTATATGAAGCCTAACGTACCATCATGTATGTATCAAGGCCCAGTACTTCTGAAGAAGATATTTTTACAAATATCGAAATCTAGGTCAAGGCTAACAAATCTTTGTTTGAAATTAGTTGACTCATTTTTCAACCTCTTCAAATTTACACAGTTGCTGTTTCGCAGTTATGTTTAAGAATTTGACATTTCAGGATGTTAGTTTTTATAGTTCCTGAGAAATGGTATATTATAACTCAAAAACGTCACCTCACGGCAGTTCGCATTTAAAGTTTAGTATTTCATATCAATAATCTTTATTCTCCTCCTCGTCCTCCTGGAGTAATCTCTTCCCCTGCCTCCTTTGCCTAGCCAACGTTTGCCCGTTTTCTCCTCCTGTCTGAGCATTGTCCAACCGCGTTTCATCAATGCTTCTGAGTACCTACAGTTTGAATTTATCTGGATGGAAGCCTAGTCTCTGCATGCACTGCTGAACACTGGACAGGCATCACATGCAGCTACCTTCACAACAACTGAGGACGCAACTACTCATTTTGGACAAAACATGTAAGGTGATTTTAGCTCTCATCTGTATCCTGTATTTCCTCACGTGCACATTTTTTCAAAAGTTCAGGGTTGGCTTGGCACCTGAAAACTTGGTTCTATCACATCTAAAACAGCAAGTGGGGAACTATGTTTATGGATGTATGGCTTTCCACTAGTTTCAGCCTGAAGATTCTTGCACAACAATATGTCACAAAGAGAATGTTGAGTATTATCACCTGTGGAATGTTTGTAAAAGAAGCCCACATGGCTTGCTGCATTGTTTTCACATTATGTAACTTACCTATGATAAATTTCCCACAATATATCTGTAAAGTATGAATTTTCTTGCCTGTCAGTCTGTTAACACCTTCCAGTGGCTTTCCATCTTCAAATTTTTTATCTTTCATTTCTTTCTTCAATCTGAGATATCTATCTCCAATGCCCTTCACATCCCAGTTTTTCAATCTTAGTTTGTGAGCCATTAATGCTGTCCCTTAAAACAGTCTTAGAAACACTGGAATCTCCGTCACCAACATACCTCACATACCTAATACCATATGTTCAACTGATCTTTAGAATATCAGTTTCATCCCAGCCGCTTCCATCTCAACACTTGACCCCCGGTAATTCTAGCTGCACACTTTCTTCTGTTCCTGCTGCCAACTTTCCTTTTCACTGCCATCATTTCTCTTTCTTGTATCACACTGAGAGCAACATATTCTCATTAGCTGGAAGTCTGAGATTTTCCCTGTAACTACACTAATGACAGATGACACACCATGAAGTGACATATGGCCCCTCTTCACCCACATTTCATCACAACTCTTCACTACACAGTGTGCGTCTTCTCCTTCATTGTTAATGTGCTTCCTGTAGTCCTGAACGGAACATCATACTTACAAACTTTAAACAAAATACATATATAACTTACAATGGTAATTTCGTGACTGTCATCAAACAATCTAAGACCCTTTGACCCACAGTTACCACATACACATGAAACATCTATCATATAGGCAAGTATTTCTAAGTCGGTTAACCTAAATCCACAGGAACACTCATATTGGTACTGTACACTGCATTATCAATTCCTTCAGTAATTTTCTTTTCTGTTGAACTCAGTGACTTTGTCGCAAATGGTTCTTCGCACTTAGGAGCAGCATTTTTATCACTGTTATTTAAATTTCCTGTATCTTTTACACGTGAAATTCGACGTTCCCTCACTTTTTTTAATATGCGAACGCTGTTATGACCCATTTCGAGCAAAACAGTTTGATGTATGCAAAACTGGAATAAGTTTGTAGCATGTACTGTTAAAAAATAGCGCTGTAAACAGAGACACAATCATAGATAACCTTTCTCACAGCCTTCTAGACCATCTGCAGTTTGTTTCGATTATGTAAACGAAAGATTAACGCACAAAAAGTTTCTAGTGAAGGGAAGATCCGAATCGTGGCATAAAAAGAGGGAGCGTGACAGTCACAGATGCCCAAACAAAATTTTTAAAACATGTTTATAGCGAGGATTCGATTTCGTAACTTATAGTTCTTATTCTTAAGGAAACAATTTAATAAATTACGCAATTAAAAAAATTCGAATTTTTTCGCGATTTTTCCCTACATCTGCCTTTAAAAAGAACATCATCATTCCAAATCTGCCATCCGCTTTACGTCCTGTCACTCATTGTCTAGAAATACCAGTGCCTGTGAAAATACAACATGTAGCTGAAGTAGATTGTTCAAAACTTGAATCAAGTAATGCAACCGAAGATAATGACGAGGAGTACGAACCTCGTAGATCTGCATCACATCCTTTTACACAATGAACTGAATTATTTGATTCGCGGCTTATGTCTGACCAAAGAGTCTTCAGAAATTCCTGGTTTAAGGCTTAAAGATAAGAATTTGCTCTTGGCTGGCGCCTCGTTTTTCGGGTACACGTACAGAGAAAAAGATTTATTTCTTTATGGAAGATGGAGAGTTAGTGTTCTGCAATAATGTGTGTGGATAGTTTAACATATTCAACATTCCGTGCGAAAGCACTGATTGGAGACTATCCATCGACTCGTCGAAACGAAGCTTGAAATTTCTTCTGCTTCAGAGTGGAAAGAAGTATGCGTCATTACCCATATCTCTATATTTAAAATAACGGTAGAATATACAATTTTTTCTCAAAGAAATTGAGAACCACGAGCAAAAGTGGATGACCTGTGCTGAAAGTAATATACAAAATCCTTAGACTTACAAAATCCTTAGACTGTAAGGCGGTACACAAATTTTCCTTGCTTTTTATGTGAGTTGTATGGCAAAGACAGGAAAAGTAATTGGAAAGAAAAAAATTGCCGAACGAGTTTCATTGGCACCTGGAGAAGAAAATGTGCTCCAAAAGCCTCTCATCGAGTCGACGAGAGGTCTCCCTCAAACGCTACATATTACTTTAGGCTTCAACAAGCAATTTGTGAAAGCCTTACCAAAAGATGGTAAATGTTTCCAATACATTTACAACAATTTTCCAACCTAATTAAACGGCTTCTTTAGGGGCTCAGACATTATAAAACTATGCAAAGATGGAGATTTTTAAAAATAAGTGAGAGTTCAAGTCTACGGTTGAAACCATTCCACAGAAGTACAGTACTTAAACATAGGTTGTTCTTCGAGTATGAAGGTTCATTTATTACAGTGACGACTGAGCCACCGCTGTTAATGAAGAGATGGGTGAGAGATTCCACGAGGACATCAAAAAATAAGAAAAGCTTTACCATGGAAGATGGAATACTACAATGATGGAGTATTGCTGGATATTGCACCGAGATGGTCCCAGAAGAGCACATGCACTGAAGAGCCTGAAACGGAGGATAATTGGTCCAAAGAGACGCAAACAACTAATAACATCGTGAGTTTTCTATATTTTTCGTGTTCTATTATTGTCTATTATAAGCCGTAAAATAATACGAAACAAATCTATTTCGCTCTGTCATTACGTCTCACATTTGTGATATTTTACGACATATACTACATTTGGAAAACTGCGATTTACAAAATATTCTAAGGTTATGGAACAGAATCAAGGACATTTTCGGGTTCAGCACACCAGGATACAAAGGAATCAATCATAAAAACTTACAAAACAGAACCGTTGCTAGCTAGTGTAATATCATGTCTTAATCACACACAGGTTCACATCTGAGAGCAGAGTCGTCAGTGAAATACTTGGCAATTACAGCACGTTTGTTACGAACACCAGTCAGTAACCAGAACATAACTCACCTTCTGGATCGTGAGTACAGCTATTTAAGCAAACGCCGAATACTGAAGCATGCAGTTATCTATACAAACAACGAATATCCCATAATGTACGAACTTTACATATTCCAAGAACCTTCCAGAAATTATAACTACCAACTAATGGATAACTGCTGATGGATAGATTTAAACTGGATTCCTGTAGCACTTAAGCCTACGGTGGGAACCACTAATCCCACACTGCGTGCATTACAGCTAGTGGCATTGTGAACCTCTGAACTACGCTGAACTGCAAGAGGTTTTGCGCATAAATGTGTAAATGCAGAATAATAAAGTGAATCTCAGCAAGTAATTCTTGTTCGTATAACTCAATACATTCTTGTAATCAATGACAGAAAACGTTTTACATCGTTAATCATTGTTGAAAAAGTAAAATAAATTTCCTTTTCTTCTTACTTTCTACTTATGATGACGGCCAATAGGTGCCAATATCAGATACCGATATAAGACTTATTTTTGTCGTTGCATCAAAGAAAATGTTTAGTACACAATGAAAGAGTCAGTCGCTATCTTCACGGTGAAATATATTTATGTTTATCATCATTTGTTCCAAGATTACGATCCAGTGTAAAACCTCTTTTCTTTTAACACTCTAGTCTGCTAAACGAAGTGAATGAGGTGATTAGTAGGTAGGACATACTCAGAGGCATCAAGGAATCGTCAGTTTGGCAATGGAGGAAAGCGTGTTGTGTGTGTTTCTACCACCAAATTAAGTCAGGAATCCATCCCTGCTGTTTGTCACTTTTATGAACAGTCGCACTGCATTATCGTCTTCGAGGAAAGTGCGTCGTTAAAAGCGCACAGGTTTGTGATGTAGGATTAAGCAAATAACTGCCCCACGATGAAAGTATTTTTCGCATTTCACATATGAGAAACGCCTCTTTCAGCACCAAGAAAGTATTTTTATGTCTCAAGATGATGTTTATGAATCACTGAAATAATTGGTAGCGGTATTCATTAGCAAATATTTATGTTGAAAAAGTAAGCAAGCTAGTCCAAAAACATGACAACTGGGATTCAAACTTACTATGTACTCGCGACACTTATGGTATGCAGGTTTCGATTAGTTTCCATTGAAAGTGGCACTTTCGTCTCACATACCATTCTTTAAATTGGTAATATGCTTCTTACGCAATAAAGGTTAGTATTATTTGATTCATAATCTGGACGTCTGACTATTCTTATCAGGGTGCTGTTTCTTTGAATCAATCGCTTTGTGTTTTTAAAATTACGTCCACGGTTTTTTCACTAGCCACCTAGGTACACTGACGAAAGTGAAAAGTGTTAAACCATGAACTTACTGGACCTACCTGGCTGTAGAAGATGTGATTGGAGGACATGATGGCTACTGGGTGTGTCTGCCGTTACTGGAACTTTTCAGGTGGAGATCGGTACACAGTATGCACAGAGGATGTGCAGTTGTGTCTCCTCGTTATTTTTCGGACTTTGACAAACGCCAAATCATTAGGCTAAGGAACATGGAAACATCGCACAGACAGGCAGCACGGACAGCAGGCTGTATATCATAGGCTGCTGAAGAAGTGACGACAAGACTGACTCGAGACCACAATATGGCAAGCAATATGGGTAAAGTTCCATCTAGAAGACTGCACCACGACAAGATGTAGAATTACTTATTTATTTACTTATATATTCACTTATTTGTTGCTTATTTAGCCTGACCAGCGTGATTGAGTCACAATATACACAATGCAACGGATGATTATGTACAGATGTTAAAACTATGTAAATATAAAACACGATGAAAAATCCAAAATTCCGCAGTAGTTACATTTATTTAAGTCGATTAGAGACGCACCAACCGATTTTGCAAGTTTTAGGTTACATCTTCTTCTGTATGTAAGTGCTTTGTGATATGGTACATTGAGTAGTTACAGAATACCGTAGAGTAACAGTTCTCAGCCCTCCCCGATTGATAAAAGCCATGGTAAATAATAAAAGTCATGTCTGTAATTGTTTACGGATTAAGATATGTGCCTGTCGGCCTATGTTAAGCAGCAGACAATGGCTCTCATAAACGTTATCCAGGGAAGTATTGAGTAGGAAAGCCGACACGCTTATATGTGCTTGTCAGCAACATAGCAGCTGGCAACACAAGCTACGAGCGACCAGTGTGTTGTCGAAGCGTGTGCGGTGGTAGCCGTTCGGGTACTTAGAAGGTTAAGGAAATATACATTTCTGGATAACATTTATCTGTCTATCTGTTGCTTGACACATGCGGACGCACACGTATGTGTAACTATTTTAGCTGTGGTTGGCCCACTTTTTTAAAAATTATCTGTATCATGACCTGATAAGGGCCTTAAAGATCTCCCTTACATCTGACCAGCAACAACACTTACAAAAAATTATTATTTAGTAATCACAATTATAATAAGCAGCATATTAATAAAAATCATAACTGGCAATAATAATTATAATAATAGTAGCAGTAATAATGATGATAAAATAATGGAGGGATTAATAGTGGCATTAATTAGTTACTACGTAACAAGCTCGATAACAGTAATAAAAGTAATAATTAGCACTAATAATGACAACAAACACAATTATAATAATAACAAAATAATGGAGGCATTGAGAATGATATCGATTAGTTTAGCCTTGTTTGGTTTTAGGAGAAGTGGAGGGGATAATGGAAGAGGACAGGGTTGACAGGATTGAAATGAATGGTTGCTAGGAAAGAAGAGAATTTCGAAAGAGAACTCTGTCGACAAGGGGAGGGAAAGGTGATGAGGGATGAAAGGCTGACGAGAGTGAACTGCATCATGAGATAGCTACTGTGATAGATAGTAGACTCTGATGAATAAACTGATGATAATACGGTAACATAGGTGCAGGGAAGGGAACTGCGAAGAAACCATGGGTTACAGAAGAAATACTTCAGTTTCACGATGAAAGGAGAAAGTCCAAAAATGTTATGGGAAACTCAGGAATACAGAAATATAAGTCGCTGAGGAATGAAATAAATAGGATGAGGAATTGCAGGGAAGCTAAGATGAAATTGCTCCATGAAACATGTGTAGAAATCGAAAAAGAAATGACTGTTGGATGAACAGACACGGCATACAGGAAAGTCAAAACAATCTTCGGTGACTTTAAAAGGAAGGGCGGTAACATTAAGAGTGCAACGGGAATTCCACTGTTAAATGCAGAGGAGAGAGCAGATAGGTGGAAAAAATATACTGAAGGCCTCTATGAGGGGGGGAAGATTTGTCTGATGTGATGATACCATAGAAGAAACTGGAGTCGATTTAGAAGAGATAGGGGATCCAGTATTTGAATTAGAATTCGAAAGAGCTTTGAGGAACTTGAAACCAAATAAGGCAGAATGGTTTGATAACATCCCATCAGAATTTCTAAAATCATTCGGGGAAGCGGCAGCAAAATGACTATTCACGTTGGTGTGTAGAATGTGTGAGTCTGGCGACAAACCATCTGACTTTCGGAAGAATATCATCCACACAATTCCGAAGACTGCAAGGGCTGATAAGGGTGAGAATTATCACACAGTCAGCTTCACAGCTCATGCATCCAAGTTGCTGTCAAGAATAGTTTACAAAAGAATGCAACAGAAAATTGAGGATATGCTAGATGACGATCTGTTTGGCTTTAGAAGATGTAAAGCCACAAGAGAGGCAATTCGGACATTCTACATCTACATCTACATTTATACTCCGCAAGCCACCCAACGGTGTGTGGCGGAGGGCACTTTACGTGCCACTGTCGTTACCTCCCTTTTCTGTTCCAGTCGCGTATGGTTCGCGGGAAGAACGACTGTCTGAAAGCCTCCGTGCGCGCCCGAATCTTTCTAATTTTACATTCGTGATCTCCTCGGGAGGTATAAGTAGGGGGAAGCAATGTATTCGATGCTTCATCCAGAAACGCACCATATCGAAACCTGGGCGGCAAGCTACACCGCTATGCAGAGCGCCTCTCTTGCAGAGTCTGCCACTTGAGTTTGCTAAACATCTCCGTAACGCTATCACGGTTACCAAATAACCCTGTGACGAAACGCGCCGCTCTTCTTTGGATCTTCTCTATCTCCTCCGTCAACCCGATCTGGTTCGGATCCCACACTGTTGAACAATACTCAAGTATAGGTCGAACGAGTGTTTTGTAAGCCACCTCCTTTGTTGATGGACTACATTTTCTAAGGACTCTCCCAATGAATCTCAACCTAGGACCTGCCTTACCAACAATTAATTTTATATGATCATTCCACTTCAAATCGTTCCGCACGCATACTCCCAGACATTTTACAGAAGTAACTGCTACCAGTGTTTGTTCCGCTATCATATAATCATACAATAAAGGATCCTTCTTTCTATGTATTCGCAATACATTACATTTGTCTATGTTAAGGGTCAGTTGCCACTCCCTGCACCAAGTGCCTATCCGCTGCAGATCTTCCTGCATTTCGCTACAATTTTCTAATGCTGCAACTTCTCTGTATACTACAGCATCATCCGCGAAAAGTCGCATGGAACTTCCGACACTATCTACTAGGTCATTTATATATATTGTGAAAAGCAATGGTCCCATAAAACTCCCCTGTGGCACGCCAGAGGTTACTTTAACGTCTGTAGACGTCGCTCCATTGATAACAACATGCTGTGTTCTGTTTGCTAAAAACTCTTCAATCCAGCCACACAGCTGGTCTGATATTCTGTAGGCTCTTACTTTCTTTATCAGGCGACAGTGCGGAACTGTATCGAACGCCTTCCGGAAGTCAAGGAAAATAGCATCTACCTGGGAGCCTGTATCTAATAATTTCTGGGTCTCATGAACAAATAAAGCGAGTTGGGTCTCACACGATCGCTGTTTCCGGAATCCATGTTGATTCCTACATAGTAGATTCTGGGTTTCCAAAACGACATGATACTCGAGCAAAAAACATGTTCTAAAATTCTACAACAGATCGACGTCAGAGATATAGGTCTATAGTTTTGCGCATCTGCTCGACGACCCTTCTTGAAGACTGGGACTACCTGTGCTCTTTTCCAATCATTTGGAACCTTCCGTTCCTCTAGAGACTTGCGGTACACGGCTGTCAGAAGGGGGGCAAGTTCTTTCGCGTACTCTGTGTAGAAACGAATTGGTATCCCGTCAGATACAGTGGACTTTCCTCTGTTGAGTGACTCCAGTTGCTTTTCTATTCCTTGGACACTTATTTCGATGTCAGCCATTTTTTCGTTTGTGCGAGGATTTAGAGAAGGAACTGCAGTGCGGTCCTCCTCTGTGAAACAGCTTTGGAAAAAGGTGTTTAGTATTTCAGCTTTACGCGTGTCATCCTCTGTTTCAATCCCATCATCATCCCGGTGTGTCTGGATATGCTGTTTCGAGCCACTTACTGATTTAACGTAAGACCAGAACTTCCTAGGATTTTCTGTTAAGTCGGTACGTAGAATTTTACTTTCGAATTCACTGAACGCTTCACGCATAGCCCTCCTTACGCCAACTTTGACATCGTTTAGGTTCTGGTTGGTTGAAAGGTTTTGGCTGCGTTTAAACTTGGAGTGAAGCTCTCTTTGCTTTCGCAGTAGCTTCCTAACTTTGTTGTTGAACCACGGTGGGATTTACCCGTCCCTCACAGTTTTACTCGACACGTACCTGTCTAAAACGCATTTTACAATTGCCTTAAACTTTTTTCATAAACACTCAACATTGTCATTGTCGGAACAGAAATTTTCGTTTTTATGTGTTAGGTAGTCTGAAATCTGCCTTCTATTACTCTTGCTAAACAGATAAACCTTCCTCCCTTTTTTTATATTCCTATTAACTTCCATATTCAGGGATGCTGCAACGGCCTTATGATCACTGATTCCCTGTTCTGTACATACAGAGTCGAAAAGTTCGGGTCTGTTTGTTATCAGTAGGTCCAAGATGTTATCTCCACGAGTCGGTTCTCTGTTTAATTGCTCGAGGTAATTTTCGGATAGTGCACTCAGTATAATGTCACTCGATGCTCTGTCCCTACCACCCGTCCTAAACACCTGAGTGTCCCAGTCTGTATCTGGTAAATTGAAATCTCCACCTAAGACTGTAATATGCTGAGAAAATTTATGTGCAATGTATTCCACGCCCACCACGTGATCCACATTGGTTCAGGGTGTAGTACAGGCTGTCTCAGCGTGCGTGGAGCAGTGCGAAGGGGACGATATGTTACTCACAGTGGAGCAGCGGGTGATAGTTGTGGAAAGTTACGTGACTACACAGCCGTTATAACTGTGTGGTCAGTTGCTTGCTGAGAATTTTAGTGGTGTCAAAGGGCCAGCAATGAGTGCCGTGCAACGTTTAGTCGGCGAAGGGTGTCTCACAAGTTCTGTTTTGAAGTAGTAAAAATAAATTCCAAACAGTGCCCGCGTGCCAGACAATGTTGCCGCAGTTCACCATAAATGGTTCAGAGACCTGCCAAGTCAACCCGACGCCTGTCGCAAGACACCGGTATATCACGTCGCTTACGCGGACGGATACTCCACTTGGACCTGCACATGCATCCCTACCGAGTTTGTGTTGTTCATGCATTAAAACCAGCAGAGGCTCCTCAGTGCTTCCAGTCTTGTGAATGGCTTTTTACTGAGATAACGATGAATGGCGTCGACATAGATCTGTTGTTTATGTTTGATGAAGTCTGGTTCCACCTGAATGGTTACGTCAGCTCACAAAACCTCAGTTTCTGGGCAGCGGAGAGTCCGCATAACTTCGACGAAACATCATTGAATGACCAGAAGGTTGGGTTTGATGTGCAGTGTCTGCACGCCGCATTATTGGTTCCATCTTTTTTTAATCAGGCGTTACCTTCGGCGTGTTACATTGCCCACATTTTGAAATCATTTGTGGCAGCACTATCGGAGGAGAAGAAGACCTACAGTCGCTTCCAGCAGGATGGAAAAACTGGCCGAACAGCCGGCCAATCCTTGGTGCACATTTACAAGATCTTCCTCCCTCACAGAGTTGTTAGCAGAAGTAAATCTGGTTGCGGCCCTAGCTGGCCTCCCAGGACACCTGATCTGTCAGTGTGCGATTCCTTTGTATGCGAAGCCCTCGTGTCTAAAATGTATTGCAAGAGCCCTCATAGTCTTCAAGAACCGCTACAGAATATTTCGGATGAGACTGCAGCAATTCCAGCAGTCCAGCTTCAATCCACCTTCAGCAACTTGCTGACCAGGGCCCAGAAGCGACAAGAGATAAATGGTGGTCACTTTCATCATCTGCTATATTGAAGTTAGTACATTATTTCATTTCGTCTCCCGTATTTCTTCGTATCCTGGAATTCTCTTCTCCTGGACACCCTGTTATATGTCTGCTAAAAATGCACCGGCGATGCAAGAAATCGCAGTATTCAGAGCCACAATGTTTATATCAAGTACAAAGGTGTTAATTTACATACATATTCGTCAAATTGGTGTCCAAAACGTGACTGTGATCTCTAAACTATGAGTACACTATTTTCATACCTAAACCCAGTGTGGTGTAAGATTAATAACAAACAAAGCTAGGCCTATTTCCAAACTTACCTCACCAGGGCATAAACTACGCAGACACAGAAAAAAATAGGGATTCTGAAGATAATTATTTAGGCGTACTCTTGCAGGAACACCATGTTTTACACTGCCAATTAAGGAGGGGCGAAGATATAACTAGATAAATGTACTCATTGCTATTGATCGGCTCGTATTGTTTGCACCTGGTCAAGGGTAGGCATTGAACAAACAAAAAACTGCTGCAATGAAAACTACGCCTTTTTAGAACTTTTAACAATTGCAACTAATGGTCTCTAATACATTTACAGACGGAATTTCCATTACTTAACACAAACACGAAAGAAAAATACCACCACACTCATATACAATGTAGCCAAATATGAATTTACAAAAGAAGAAATAAATTATTTTTGTCACTTAAACTTTCACACGATATTAGGAAGGCAGGCACAATTTACTGCGATATAGCATTTTAACTGGAGAGCGACTGCTTTGTTTAAACACACACAGCATCACAAAAGACGTAATCCAAAGATCACGACAGCGTTGATCTTTGTGAACAATATTGCGGACATCCTGAACACCATCACACTCGGTGGTTTCCGCAGTGGCGATAGTATCTGCCAGCTGGATTATTGTCAAGTCACAAATTCAAAATCATGCTACAGGTACCTTAGGAACATGGTAGTGACTTCGTGTTGATATGTAAACCACAATATTTGCC
Source organism: Schistocerca serialis cubense (assembly GCF_023864345.2). Taxonomy (NCBI): domain Eukaryota; kingdom Metazoa; phylum Arthropoda; class Insecta; order Orthoptera; family Acrididae; genus Schistocerca; species Schistocerca serialis. The sequence continues at coordinate 447,675,145 of NC_064645.1, forward strand.
TAATCTTGACGTGATAGAACATAATTTCGATGCTACCAGGTCGTAATGTAAGGAACTGCACGACGTGTGTGCTGATATCTGGTGCCACATACATCCAGAAACTTACCGAAGGTTGTCGGATTTATGTCGTGCACAATAAATGTTGCATTGTTTTCTGAGGGTGGGCCAACAGCTGTTAAACAGGTGCTCAGTAACATATTGTAATCGTTTTGCGTACAGAAAGGCAATGTTTTTGAAGTTGGCAAAGCACAAGAATAAAACAAGAAGCCAGTTCTACATAGATGAACTGGGTGCATGGTCAAGCAAGAGGACGACGGAATCGAATCCTACAAAGAGCCAGCTGATACCATTCCATAATTACACAGCACAAAAACCAAATAATTTATCAGAGGTCAAGAAACAAGCTCCTAAAAACCTTACACCCCCCCCCAATTGGTAAGTGCTTCGTTACAAATATCTCAGCTAGCAGCACAATAAAGGTAATGAAACCAGCGAAATACAGATCGCAAGGAGTAAACACACCTACAGCCCCTCTTTACGCACTCGAGCAGCGATTCTAAACTACGAGTGCAGAAATGGCTAATGTCAGCTAACCAGACAAAGAACCACGTCTATCCATAATACACTGCGGTGAATTTCTGGAGACTTGCCATATCCGTCGGTGCCACTAAGAAAGTGGAAAGAAGGATAAAAGAACAATGTGATACGCAGACAGGCATGGACCCAGGAGTCACATGATTACTTCATTCATCTTTCAGTACCGTGAGTTTCAAATATCAATGTACCGCAAGCGTTATTCTTGAAGCTAATAGAAATACGTTGCTCCAAACACAGCCGAAATTACAAGAAATATTCGCCAGAAATATTACCAGAACTGCGTGGAATGATGTAGAGTAAGGCAATCTAGCAAAAATTGTGCTCCTTCAAATTACAATTACTATATATACGATTCTGTAGATATAGTAGGATCAATTGGTGGAGTGCTAAAGACGCTACTTAATACTATTTTGATTAACTGAATGATTACAGGACATAGGAATTTATGTAGTGCAGTGTAGTGTTCATGTGACAATAAATAAACACAAGCAATGTATCGGAGCAATTTAGGATTCAGTGTTGTGCACTGAAGAACTTGAAACAAATTAATTGTTGTTGTTGTGGTCTTCAGTCTTGAGACTGGTTTGATGCAGCTCTCCAGGCTACTCTATCCTGTGCAAGCTTTTTCATCTCCCAGTACCTACTGCAACCTACAGCCTTCTGAATCTGCTTAGTGTATTCATCTCTTGGTCTCCCTCTACGATTTTTACCCTTCACGGTGCCCTCCAATACTAAATTGGTGATCCCTTGATGCCTCAGAACATGTCCTACCAACCGATCCCTTCTTCTGGTCAAGTTGTGCCACAAACTTCTCTTCTCCCCAATCCTATTCAATACTTCCTCATTAGTTATGTGATCTACCCATCTAATCTTCAGCATTCCTCTGTAGCACCACATTTCGAAAGCTTCTATTCTCTTCTTGTCCAAACTATTTATCGTCCATATTTCACTTCCATACATGGCTACACTCCATACAAATACTTTCAGAAACGACTTCCTGACACTTAAATCTATACTCGATGTTCACAAATTTCTCTTCTTAAGAAACGCTTTCCTTACCATTGCCAGTCTACATTTTATATCCTCTCTACTTCGGCCATCATCAGTTATTTTGCTCCCCAAATAGCAAAACTCCTTTACTACTTTAAGTGTCTCATTTCCTAATCTAATTTCCTCAGCATCACCCGACTTAATTACGCTACATTCCATTATCCTTGTTTTGCTTTTGTTGATGTTCATCTTATATCCTCCTTTCAAGACACTGTCCATTCCATTCAACTGCTCTTCCAAATCCTCTGCTGTCTCTGACAGAATTACAATGTCATCGGCAACCCTGTCTTACTCCCTTCCCAACCACTGCTTCCCTTTCATGTCCCTCGACTCTTATAACTGCCATCTGGTTTCTGTACAAATTGTAAATAGCCTTTCGCTCCCTGTATTTTACCCCTGCCACCTTTAGAATTTGAAAGAGAGTATTCCATTCAACATTGTCAAAAGCTTTCTCTAAGTCTACAAATGCTAGAAATGTAGGTTTGCCTTTCCTTAATCTTTCTTCTAAGTTAAGTCGTAAGGTCAGTATTGCCTCACATGTTACAGTGTTTCTACGGAATCCAAACTGATCTTCCCCGAGGTTGGCTTCTACTAGTTTTTTCATTCGTCTGTAAGGAATTAGTGTTAGTATTTTGTAGCTGTGACTTATTAAACTAATAGTTCGGTAATTTTCACATCTGTCAACACCTGATTTCTTTGGGATTGCAATTATTATATTCTTCTTGAAGTCTCAGGGTATTTCGCTTGTTTCTTACATCTTGCTCACCAGATGGTAGAGTTTTGTCAGGACTGGCTCTCCCAAGGCCGTCAGTAGTTCCAATGGAATGTTGTCTACTCCGGGTGCCTTGTTTCGACTCAGGTCTTTCAGTGCTCTGTCAAACTCTTCACGCAGTATCATATCTCCCATTTCGTCTTCATCTACATCCTCTTCCTTTTCCATAATATTGTCCTCAAGTACATCGCCCTTGTAGAGACCCTCTATATACTCCTCCCACCTTTCTGCTTTCTCTTCTTTGCTTAGCACTGGGTTTCCATCTGAGCTCTTGATATTCATACAAGTCGTTCTCTTATCTCCAAAGGTCTCTTTAATTTTCCTGTAGGCAGTATCTATCTTACCTCTTATGAGAGAAGCCTCTACATCCTTACATTTGTCCTCCAGCCATCCCTGCTTAGCCATTTTGCACTTCCTGTCGATCTAATTTTTGAGACGTTTGTGTTCCTTTTTGCCTGCTTCATTTACTGCATTTTTATATTTTCTCCTTTCATCAATTAAATTCAATATTTCTTCTGTTACCCAAGGATTTCAACTAGCCCTCGTCTTTTTACCTACTTGATCCTCTGCTGCCTTCGCTACTTCACCCCTCAAAGCTACCCATTCTTCTTCTACTGTATTTCTTTCCCCCATTCCTGTCAATTGTTCCCTTATGCTCTCCCTGAAACTCTGTACAACCTCTGGTTCTTTCAGTTTATCCAGGTCCCTTCTCCTTAAATTCCCACCTTTTTGCAGTTTCTTCAGTTTTAATCTACAGGTCATAACCAATAGATTGTGGTCAGAGTCCACATCTGCCCCTGGAAATGTCTTACAATTTAAAACCTGGTTCCTAAATCTCTGTCTTACCATTATATAATCTATCTGATACCTTTTAGTATTAATTAATGACACCTAAATTTGAATAATCACTTAGAAGTACATAGTGCTTCGAAAACAGTGTACAAAAAGTCAGCAATAGACCACTGAACAATTGTTTAGAACACAGCGTTAGCCACAGTATAGACAGTACAGAAAATCTGAAATTTAGCGTTAACGGTTGGTAACAAGATTAGACAAACAAAAACATAAGAAAACAGAACACGCAATAGCCGCACAACCCTATCAGAGCATTTCCAACAGAAATTTTTTTTACTGTCTATAATTCGAATTCCGGGTTAATAAAGGAAATGAAAAATAAAAAGAGCATCCTCTAGATCAAAAACTTAATAGGCAAAAAGTCACAAAATAAAACCATATGTAGAACATAATTGAGAAATAGTATGTCCTACAAACGAATGAATCACAAATGGATGTAAAATCACAGTCCACTGGCAGCCTTGCAACATTATCACGAGAGAAATTTAAAAAAAAGTGCCTTCAGTGGACGCTTTTTCCGGGCACGTATATTATTCCTCCTATTTCGCAATCATTAACGCAGAATTTTCGAGTTTATGCGTACTCTGTATATGTTCGGCAAGTTATTATTTCGGCTATCGATATCAGATCTTTTTCGATTATAAAGTAGCAAGCATGTAGACATCAGATTACGTTGTTATATTACAAAATAATTGCTGTAACACAGCAAAAATGCCAGCTTTATTATTTTAATGCAAACAGCTGCTTTGTGATATGAAATTCACACAGCACGTACAGTCACACCAAAAACATGTCAGAGCAAAGCCAACAGTTTTACTGTTATGGGATGGTCGACACGGAAATACATGTTTAATGTCGTACCTATAGATCAGGAATCAATGTGTTCCGTACCTGTCACATGTCGATACATATATTCAAAGCACTCAAGCACAGTATCACCTGTGTGACACACAACATTATGTACTGCATTACAACACAGTTTAAAGCAAATAGTATGTAGTTACAATTTTTAATATGTCTGAAATTAAAATTATTATTCAGTTAGTCTTTAACAAGCTCCTAAATCTTAATGCTTTGAAATTTGTAAATACAACCATAGTATTTGAATGTAAAGGCTAAATTGTCAATTCAACAGTAGTGTGCGGTAAACAACTAACAATTATCTATACTACTGTATAAGGACAAGGTATTGTTTAATATTGCTATCAAAAATCTCCAGCTGGTCCTGACTGATTTACTTTAATTTTTAGACGATACTGTAATAAACATTCAGGCGGACTTAGGCTATACATTTTTAAAATAGAAAATCAGTTGTTAGCAGATATCTCATTAAGTTATTGACTTATATAAGACAAAATTTAGCATGATGCTCTAACAGACATTCAGACGAACTATATACATCAACCTGAGTGACCACGGAAGCACTTTCTTGTGGACGGAACGTCTCACAAACCACTCTTACACAATCTGGGGGTGACCATGGGGTGGCGGCAATATAGGTCATCAATGTAGCGTAGTTTACAGATTAATAAATGTACATTATCAGGCAGTGAATTTCTATATCATAGATTCATAGATGTATCAGCCACCTCATTTCGTGCTACGTAAACGTTCCTCAACCGAGTACACTTCACCACGTGTCTGAATGGCATACACTTGGAAAATGTGATGCGTCACCTTATGTAGTTCTTCAAGTATCGATACCATTACTTCACCATTTATGAACGTGATACTGTGACTTATCTTGGCCACCATAATCCATACTCCATATGTTAAAACAGGTGTTCATGCAGTTGTGTAGATCTCTGCATTCAACGACATAGAGTCAGCACCGTTACACCATTGTACACTATATCTAGCAAGTGGTTCAGGTGTATATGGCTGCTCTCCACTTCCTGTTGTCCAGCATACCTACAACTAGCGACTTGCAAGGCAGCAGCTTGTCTATCAACCTTTAAAATCCGCATTAGTTCACGTCAAACCTAGCCATCGACAATTTCTTGAATAGTATTTCTAGGTACCTGACCGTTGCTGAGAATATAGTGTCAGTCAATGTTGCTTAAACTCAACTGCAGCATTGCCTATTGAGTCAGTATCACGCACCAAGTCTACGGGTGACCATGTGAATGACCATTCCTCGTCTCTCATTGCCTGCCCACAGCAAGCCTTTAAATGGAAATGTTGCCCTTCCTGGTCTCTGACTGGCTAAAAGTCGAGAACAGCGACGCCTTAATAGATTGATACCACGTTCGTGGCGTCATTTCAGGCAATGTGGTCTCTCAGAGCAAGAGTGTGCACTGAGAAAGACGTATACAAAGTGTGACATTAAGTTTTTATTCGGATTGGATTGTGTATAAACATTGTATTGTGATTGTGACGAAGTATGGTGGCACAATAGCATCATGAAAATAGAAATATTGTAGTATCTCTGAAAAATACGTAATCATTCAGCATTTTTAAATAATATTCGATGCCCGTTAAGTCATAACGTATGTGATCAACGGATCTATAACAGTTCTCGATCTTCCGCTAGATGGACACAACTATACAAGACGCAAGTTTAGTGGACAGAACCTATGTGACACTGCCTGAAGTGTACACGTTTAATAACAACGCTCACAAGAACCGTGAAGCTGTTAGAACCACCAACAGGTTTTCAGTAAGTGTTCGAGAGTAGAACTGTTGGTGTTGCCATAGGTAGTAGATACAGCGACGTACAAGGTATCACACCCTTCGTCCGACAGCACGTGGAAATCTCTGATCTGACCGTGATGGGACGAGCTGATACACCATGTACACCATGTGTAGCCCATCCTGAAGTCGGTTAACGCCACGATAGCTAGTACGAGAACATGAAAACTTTCAGATCATGTGACACGTGCTAACTATCCAGTCTGTGGTGGTGACAACGGCCATCTCTCTTCAAGTATATTAGCTGTCTCCCATCAACTGCTTCTAACTGCACAGAGAGATACTGACAATCGTTCCTAAGCTCCAAGTATTGAAAATAGTTATGTTAGAGTGAGAACGCTGTACCACATCCAAAATAATGGTTTACTGGATATGGTCTTTAATTTACATGTAAGTTCCACGGAAAAAAACAGCACACTATTCGGTTTTGAGCGCTGTATATCTACATCTACATCTACATGCTTACTCTGCAATTCACATTTAAGAGCCTGGCAGAGGGTTCATCGAACCACAATCATACTATCTCTCTACCATTCCACTCCCGAAACAGCCCGCGGGAAAAACGAACACCTAAACCTTTCTGTTCGAGCTCTGATTTCTCTTGTTTTATTTTGATGATCATTCCTACCTATGTAGGTTGGGCTCAACAAAATATTTTCGCTTTCGGAAGAGAAAGTTGGTGACTGAAATTTCGTAAATAGATTTCGCCACGACGAAAAAAGTCTTTGCTTTAATGACTTCCATCCCAACTCGCGTATCATATCTGCCACACTCTCTCCCCTATTACGTGATAATACAAAACGAGCTGCCCCACCTGGTAAGGATCCCACACCGCGCAGCAATATTCTAACAGAGGACGAACGAATGTAGTGTAAGCTGTCTCTTTAGTGGACTTGTTGCATCTTCTACGTGTCCTGCCAATGAAATGCAACCTTTGGCTCGCCTTCCCCACAATATTATCTATGTGGTCTTTCCAACTGAAGTTGTTCGTAATTTTAACACCCAGATACTTAGTTGAATTGACAGCCTTGAGAATTGTACTATTTACCGAGTAAGCGAATTCCACCGGATTTCTTTTGGAACTCATGTGGATCACCTCACACTTTTCGTTATTTAGCGTCAACTGCCACCTGCCACACCACACAGCAATCTTTTCTAAATCACTTTGCAACTGATACTGGTCTTCGGATGACCTTACTAGACGGTAAATTACAGCATCATCTCCGAACAACCTATGAGAGCTGCTCAGATTGTCACCCAGGTCATTTATATAGATCAGGAACAGCAGAGGTTCAAAAATGGTTCAAATGGCTCTGAGCACTATGAGACTTAACATCTATGGTCATCAGTCCCCTAGAACTTAAAACTACTTAAACTTAACTAACCTAAGGACAGCACACAACACCCAGTCATCATGAGGCAGAGAAAATCCCTGACCCCGCCGGGAATCGAACCCGGGAACCAAGGCGCGGGAAGCAGAACGCTACCCCACGACCACGAGCTGCGGACAACAGCAGAGGTCCCATGACGCTTCCCTGGGGAACACCCGATATCACTTCAATTTTACTTGATGATTTGCCGTCTATTACTACGAACTGCGACCTTCCTGACAGGAAATCACGAATCCAGTCGCACAACTGAGACGATACCCCATAGGCCCAGAGCTTGATTAGAAGTCGCTTGTGAGGAACGGGGTCAAAAGCTTTCCGGAAATCTAGAAATACGGAATCAACTTGAGATCCCCTGTTGATAGCGGCCATTACTTCGTGCGAATAAAGAGCTAGCTGCGTTGCACAAGAAGGATGTTTTCTGAAACCATGCTGATTATGTATCAATAGATTGTTCCCTTCGAGGTGATTCATAATGTTTGAATACAATACATGCTCCAAAACCCTACTGCAAACCGACGTCAATGATATAGGTCTGTAGTTCGATGGATTATTCCTACTACCCTTCTTAAACACTGGTGCGACCTGCGCAATTTTCCAATCTGTAGGTACAGATCTATCGGTGAGCGAGCGGTTGTATATGATTGCTAAGTTGGGAGCTATTGTATCAGCGTAATCAGAAAGGAACCTAATCGGTATACAATCTGGACCTGAAGACTTGCCCGTATCAAGCGATTTGAGTTGCTTCGTAACCCCTAAGGTATCTACTTATAAGAAACTCATGCTAGCAGCTGTTTGTGTTTCAAATTCTGGAATATTCCATTCGTTTTCTCTGTTGAAGGAATTTCGGAAAACTGCGTTCAATAACTCCGCTTTAGCGGTACAGTCGTCGGTAACAGTACCATCGGCACTGCGCAGCGAAGGTATTGACTGCGTCTCGCCGTTGTGTACTTTACATACGACCAGAATTTCTTCGGATTTTCTACCAAATTTCGAGACAATGTTCCGTTGTGGAACCTATTAAAGGCATCTTGCATTGAAGTCCGTGCCAAATTTCGCGCGTCTGTAAATTTTAGCCAATCTTTGGGATATCACGTTCTTCTGAACTTCGCATGCTTTTTCCGTTGCCTCTGCAACAGCGTTCGGACCTTTTTTGTGTACCATGGGGGATCAGTTCCACTCTTACCAGTTTATGAGGTATGAATCTCTCAATTGCTGTTGCTAATATATGCTTGAATTTGAGCCACATCTCGTCTGAATTTGCATAGTCAGTTCGGAAGGAATGGAGATTGTCTCTTAGGAAGGGATCTAGTGACACTTTATCCGCTTTTTGAAATGGATTTGGAAGAAACGGTATTGAGTCTAGCTACATCGAGCTTGTGATCACTAATCCCTGTATCAGTCATGATGCTCTCTATTAGCTCTGGATTGTTTGTGGCTAAGAGGTCATGTGTGTTTTCGCAACCATTTACAATTCGCGTGGGTCCGTGGACTAACTGCTCGAAATAATTTTCGGAGAAAGCATTTAGGACCATCTCGGAAGATGTTTTCTGCCTACCACCGGTTTTGAACAAGTATTTTTGCCAACATATCGAGGGAAGGTTGAAGTCCCCACCAACTATAACCGTATGAGTGGGGTATTTATTTATTACCAGACTCAAATTTTCTCTGAACTGTTCAGAAACTATATCATCGGAGTCTGGGGGTCTGTAGAAGGAGCCAGTTATTAACTTAGTTCGGCTGTTAAGTATAACCTCCACCCATACCAATTCGCACGGAGTATCTACTTCGACTTCACTACGAGATAAACCACTACTGACAGACACAAACACTCCACCACCAATTCTGCCTAATCTGTCTTTCCTGAACACCGTCTGAGACTTCGTAAAACTTTCTGCAGAACTTATTTCAGGCTTTAGCCAGCTTTCTGTACCTATAACGATTTCAGCTTCTGTGCTTTCTATTAGCGCTTGAAGCTCAGGGACTTTCCCAGCACAACTACAACAATTTACAACTACAATTCCGACTGTTCCTTGATCCAAGCACGTCCTGTATTTGCCATGCACCCTTTGAGATTGCAGCCCATCCCGTACTTTCCCGAGGCCTTCTAAACTAAAAAACCGCCCAGTCCACGCCACACAGCCTCCGCTACCCGTGTAGCCGCCAGCTGAGTGTAGTGAACTCCTGACCTATTCAGCGGAACCGGAAACCCCACCACCCTATGGCGCAAGTCAAGGAATCTGCAGCCAACACGGTCGCAAAACTGTCTGAGCCTCTGATTCAGACCCTCCACCCGGCTCTGCACCAAAGGTCCGCAGTCGGTTCTGTCAACGATGCTGCAGATGGTGAGCTCTGCCTCCATCTCGTAAGCAAGACCGGCAGCCTGCACCAAATCAGATAGCCGCTGGAATCCAGAAATAATTTCCTCAGATCCAAAGCGACACACGTCATTAATGCCGACATGTGGCTCCACCTGCACCACCACAGAATTGGTACCATGCGGTCATGTGACACTCCACCGCTGACGTAATTCATGGAAGTAAAACAGTGTGAACGTACCAGTATCGGCGCAATGAGATGGATTTTTGTGGAGACGCGAAAGAATGGTGGAAAAGAACTATAGTGACCACACCGAGACTTAAGTTGCCAGATGTATTGGGATGTCAATGAAGACTTTACAATGTGCCTATTAAGCGTGATGTAAATAGTCGTAAGGAAAAAAGTGCGAAAATGATCCTAATTGACAACAACTAGAGACTTCTGTCACACTTTGTCAATGACGACAGGCTTCAAACCCAATAGTTTCAGTTAATACAAATCCATATCAATCAATTACGGAATTACTTTTGCAACGGGAATCGCACGTAGTGGACGTTTGGAGCCGGGTATTCGCCGTTCATGACAGAGGTAAATAATACTGCACGTCTTCAATTGTCTAAATAAAACAGACACTGGACCGTGAGTGACTGGAGGTGTATGGTGTGTTCTAACGACTTGCCAGTTCCCCAGTTTTCGAATACTGTAGAGCGTCGAGTGCATGGACGTCCCAGTGAGTTGGTTAACCTGCTGTGTGTGGAGATTGTAGTTCAGGGCAGTAGTGATTCTGGCATGTTTTCAAGGCGTTATTCATACAATGATATGGTCCCACCCACTGAGGTTGCCTGAGCATGGACCAAGACGTTTGTTTCAACACTATTGATGGAAATGTGTTGCTCTCTCTTGCACTTCATGATACGTATGCTGTGGGCACTCTCGCAGGCCGAATTGACCACCTCTCCAAATTCTAAGTCATTATATACGTTAGCGTAATGTCTCCAGAGGGTGTGAAGGAACCTCGTCATTATATTTCCTGTATCTATAACAATTCCTGTATTTTTATATAGACAACATTTTTGACGTGAGATAAATAATTTCGTTCAGCCATTATATTTAATAGCATCTCGCTGTTCACATTATCAAATGCATTTTTCAAAATCTATGAAATTAAGATGGGTTTCACTATTGAAGTCTCGTCTGTTTTGTATAACTTCATATAATTATTCATCGATAATATTTTTTACTCTTGTATTTAGGATTTTGGCATCTAATTTATGGGCCAAATCTAAGCTTACACCTTTATAGTAGCTATATGTATCTTTATCAACCTGTCTAAAGATAGGTATCGCCATTGGACCTTCTTATTTCTACAACATTGATAGTCAAATCTGTTTATCCCTTGCAAGAACGTTGCTTCGTAGGCTGTTGCCACTAATTTTATGGTATCGGGAAGTGCAGTTCAAGTACAGTACACAGGAAACATGTCTGCGCCAGGGTATAAAGTCCTTGCGAATTTCATTCCCTGCACTCTGTCAGACAATAACAAATTCTCTCAGACTGGACCATGTACAGTATACGTAGATGTCAGCATTTGAGAGAGGACGTGTAGTAGGGCTCTAAGATGCCAGCTGGAGTAATCGGCGAATCCCTTGACACTTGACATTATTGCACCAAGTTGCCCGGAGTGGTTAAACATGGCCAAGCACAGCGCCAAGAAGGAAGCGGTCAACCCAGAGAGACGACAAAATTTGAACATAACTCCATCGTCTGGTTGAGTATGGGACTACGGCTGTTGAATGTTCAATAAAAACAATACCAATCGCCGTTTATAGGTTTATTTCTAGGCAACCAGCTTCGACGTTACACTACATCTTCCGACCAAAACTGCTCCAATCCATTAACCTTCGTGTTACAATTGTAGCAGTGCCTTTAACTGGTCTCGTAGTAGCTATTACGGCACACGTGCTCGTTGGAGGTAACTAGATTGGAGCAGTTTTTGCCTGAATATGACGTAGTGTAACGTCGAAACCGGTTGCCTAGAAATAAACCTATGTGACGGCGATTGCTGTTGTTTTTATTGGACAAAACGTGAGGACCAATCAATTGTCAGAGTGGCAGAGCCCGGATTTACTTACATTATTATTATGGATCGCACATGCAACTGGTGCCTCAGAGACCACATGGACCATTAATAGGATGCTCGCAGAGAAGGGGCTGAGCTCCCAGCGCCCGTTGCACCAGCTACCATTGACCTTTGTACAACAACAATCCTGTTTGCAGTGATGATGGGCACACTCGGCTCGGAATATTTTTAACCATTGGAGCAGAACTGGCTTCAGCAATGAGTTTCGCTTCGAACTGAACAACCCCAATAGCCAGTTACAACGTGTCTGGAGGCGCCCAAGTCAGCGGTAGCATACCAGATTGGCTGTCGCCCGCCACAAGGCCAGAAAACCAGGAGTGGTGGTCTTGGATGCCATTTCATTTCACAGCAGCCACCCTTTGGTTTTTATCCACGGTATGGTAACAGCGCATGTGTCCATCCACGGTATTCTACTGCCCTCTGCAGGAATTCATCCTGAGCTTACATTTCAGCAAGATAATGCAATCCCCCACACAGCAGGAGCGTCTACTGCTTATCTTCCTTCTCACCAAACCCTACCTTGGCCAGCAAGGTCGCCGGCTCTTTCCCCAAATGAGAAGGTTTGGAGCATTATAGGCACAACCCTGCAACCTTCTCGAGATTCTGCCGATGTAACTCGCAACGTGGACAGAATTTGGTACGATATCCCTCAGGAGGACTTCCAACAACTCTAGAAGCTAATTCCAAGCTGAATAACTCGTTGCGTAAAGGCCAGAGGTAGACGAACGCCCTACTTGCTTACTCAATTTGTAAACCTTATCCTCTTGCGTTCAGTTTTTCTGAAGTAGTAATTATTTGTTTGTCTGTACACTTACATCAAATGTATCGATTTCCGTCCCATTCTGATAATTCGTTCGTACTGCTGTTTTTATTTTTTTTAGAATGTATATTGTCACCTCAGAGAAGTCTGGTAGCCAAGTTAGTTGAAAATATCAACTATCTCCTTTGTCTGGGGGAGGTCATTGTGAGGATTACAGGGTTACACGAAGAACAAAATAGAATTAAAGTAGCAGAGACAAATACAAAAATCCTTGGTTATGCAGATGTTAAAGTCCAGTTGCAGAGAGTGAAGATATATTAAACTTCCTCTTACTGAAGGTGAAAAAAGAAAATGCAGAAGCTGTACTAGTGTTAAATGTGAAGACCACACAAACAATGCCAACTACACTTATCATTTCATGGCATATGTAGAGGAACAACAAAGGAGATAGTTGATATTTTCAACTAACTTGGCTACCAGACTTCTCTGAGGATGACTTTAGCCACAAAGTCAAGAAACTTTGTTAATTCGTAGAAAAGCAATGTCCAACTTCCATAATTTTTTGCGAGTTGAAACATAGCTTTAACAAGAAAGATCTGTATAGAAACGGCTGTGGTCTTTCCTGTTCAGAAATACTGATACGAAATCTGGACCACAAAAAGGACTGAACGTTGTAGGTGAAACTCCATAATTTCCATTGACCGCAAGGACCACAAATAGGTCGGTACTTACGCAGTAAAAGGCGACATTCCGGGAAATATCGGACGTATAGGGAGAAGAGGTCAGGAAAAGAAGAGATGGGTGCGCGGTAACACAGAATCAATGGATTCTAACCTGGAAATTCTTCGGGAGTTAGTGCAGGACAGATGAAATTTTCGTTCTTTAGTAATGGGTAAGGCGAACTCTAGATTGTGGTTTATTGGTAGAATCCTAAAGTGATGCAGTCCGTCAACAAAGGAAATAGCTTACAATACGTTAGTTCGTCCAGTCTTGGAGTATTGTTCGTCTGTATGGGACCCTTACCAGTTGGGCCTGATTCAAGAGATTGAGAAGGTCCAAAGAAGATCGGCAAGATTCGTGACTGGTACATTTAGGCATCGCGAGAGCGTTACAAATCTCATAGAAAGTTTGAAGACGGGATCACTTGCAGATAGACGGCGCGCTAAACAGAAGGGGCTGCTCACTAAATTCCGAAATCCGACCTTTACCGAGGATATATTACTACCGCCAACTTTCAAATCGCGCATTGATCACGATTCAAAGATAATGGAAGTAAGAGTTCATACTGAGACGTTCAGACAGCCGTTTTTCCCTCGCGCGATCCGCGAGTGCAACAGAGGGGGGAAATATGACTTTGGCGCGAATTGTGTCTTCCGCCACACACCTCTTGGTGGCTAGCGGAGTATATATGTAGATGTAGATGGTGGACTCGCTCCTGTGATGTACAGGTAGCGTCTTTGAATAGCAGTTAAAATGTCCTTAGCCCCACAGCTCAATTTATGAATAAAAATCATCAGCAATGGCGGTCGAAGACATTCGGAATAAGAAGTTATCCGCATTCGGCCAACGGCCTCGTCAGAAGAGAGCAGAGGACCGAACAGGTGAAGATCAGGCCACTCACTTGCCCTTGGGGTAGGAAACTGCCCTTAAAGGCGGGAGAATCAGCAATGATGAACGGCATGAGGCTGTAGAATGCAATGGAAACAACTCCATTAAAGACACAAAATGTGTATCCAAAGGACTTGTGGCCTGTAATTGGAAAAGTGTCATGATGATCTCTCCATTGGCAAAAGATTCCGGAATAGTCCCCCATTAGATCTCCGGGAGGGGACTGCCAAGGGGGAGGTTACCATGAGAAAAAGATTGAATAATCAACGAAATGATAACGTTCTACGAGTCGGGGCGTGGAATGTCAGAAGCTTGAACGTGGTAGGGAAACTAGAAAATCTGAAAAGGGAAATGCAAAGGCTCAATCTAGATATAGTAGGGGTCAGTGAAGTGAAGTGGATGGAAGACCAGGATTTCTGGTCAGATGAGTATCGGCTAATATCAACAGCAGCAGAAAATGATATAACAGGTGTAGGATTCGTTATGAATAGGAAGGTAGGGCAGAGGGCGTGTTACTGTGAACAGTTCAGTGACCGGGTTGTTCTAATCAGAATCGACAGCAGACCAACACCGACAACGATAGTTCAGGTATACATGCCGACGTCGCAAGCTGAAGATGAACAGATAGAGAAAGTGTATGAGGGTATTTAAAGGGTAATGCATTATCTAAAGGGGGACGAAAATCCAATAGTCATGGGCGACTGGAATGCAGTTGTAGGGGAAGGAGTAGAAGAAAAGGTTACAGGAGAATATGGGCTTGGGACACGGAATGAAAGAGGAGAAAGACTAATTGAGTTCTGTAACAAGTTTCAGCTAGTAATAGCGAATGCCCTGTTCAAGAATCACAAGAGGAGGAGGTATACTTGGAAAAGGCCGGGAGATGCGGGAAGATTTCAATTAGATTACATCATGGTCAGACAGAGATTCCGAAATCAGATACTGGATTGTAAGGCGTACCCAGGAGCAGATATAGACTTAGATCACAATACAATAGTGATGAAGAGTAGGCTGAAGTTCAAGACATTAGTCAGGAAGAATCAATACGCAAAGAAGTGGGATACGGAAGTACTAAGGAATGACGAGATACGTTTGAAGCTCTCTAACGCTATAGATACAGCAATAAGGAATAGCGCAGTAGGCAGTACAGTTGAAGAGGAATGGACATCTCTAAAAAGGGCCATCACAGAAGTTGGGAAGGAAAACATAGGTACAAAGAAGGTAGCTGCGAAGAAACTATGGGTAACAGAAGAAATACTTCAGTTGATTGATGAAAGGAGGAAGTACAAACACGTTCCGGGAAAATCAGGAATACAGAAATACAAGTCGCTGAGGAATGAAATAAATAGGAAGTGCAAGGAAGCTAAGACGTAATGGCTGCAGGAAAAATGTGAAGACATCGAAAAAGATATGATTGTCGGAAGGACAGACTCAGCATACAGGAAAGTCAAAACAACCTTTGGTGACATTAATATCAACGGTGGTAACATTAAGAGTGCAACGGGAATTCCACTGTTAAATGCAGAGGAGAGAGCAGATAGGTGGAAAGAATACATTGAAAGCCTCTATGAGGATGAAGATTTGTCTGATGTGATAGAAGGAGAAACAGGAGTCGATTTAGAAGAGATAGGGGATCCAGTATTAGAATCGTAATTAAAAAGAGCTTTGGAGGACTTACGGTCAAATAAGGCAGAAGGGATAGATTACATTCCATCAGAATTTCTAAAATCATTGGGGGAAGTGGCAACAAAACGACTATTCACGTTGGTGTGTAGAATATACGAGTCTGGCGACATACCATCTGACTTTCGGAAAAGCATCATCCACACAATTCCGAAGACGGCAAGAGCTGACAAGTGCGAGAATTATCGCACAATCAGCTTAACAGCTCATGCATCGAAGCTGCTTACAAGAATAATATACAGAAGAATGGAAAAGAAAATTGAGAATGCTCTGGGTGACGATCAGTTTGGCTTTAGGAAAAGTAAAGGGACTAGAGAGGCAATTCTGACGTTACGGCTAATAATGGAAGCAAGGCTAAAGAAAAATAAAGACACTTTCATAGGATTTGTCGACCTAGAAAAAGCGTTCGACAATATAAAATGGTGCAAGCTGTTCGAGATTCTGAAAAAAGTAGGGGTAAGCTATAGGGAGAGACGTATCATATACAATACGTACAACAACCAAGAGGGAATAATAAGAGTGGACGATCAAGAACGAAGTGCTCGTATTAAGAAGGGTGTCAGACAAGGCTGTTGCCTTTCGCCCCTACTCTTCAATCTGTACATCGAGGAAGCAATAATGGAAAAAAAAGAAAGTTTCAGGAGTAGAATTAAAATACAAGGTGAAAGGATATCAATGATACGATTCGCTGATGACATTGCTATCCTGAGTGAAAGTGAAGAAGAATTAAATGATCTGCTGAACGGAATGAACAGTCTAATGAGTACACAGCATGGTTTGAGAGTAAATAGGAGAACGGCGAAGGTAATGCGAAGTGGTAGAAATGAGAACAGCGAGAAACTTAACATCAGGATTGATGGTCACGAAGTCAATGAAGTTAAGGAATTCTGCTACCTAGGCAGTAAAATAACCAATGACGGACGGAGCAAGGAGGACATCAAAAGCAGACTCTCTATGGCAAAAAAGGCATTTCTGGCCAAGAGAAGTCTACTAACATCAAATACCGGCCTTAATTTCAGGAAGACATTTCTGTGGTTGTACGTCTTGAGTACAGCATTGTATGGTAGTGAAACATGGACTGTGGGAAAACCGGAACAGAAGAGAATCGGAGCATTTGAGATGTGGTGCTATAGACGAATGTTGAAAATTAAGTGGACTGATAAGGTAAGGAATGAGGAGGTTCTGCGCAGAATCGGAGAGGAAAAGAATATGTGGAAATCACTGATAAGGAGAAGGGACAGGATGATAGGACATCTGCTAAAACATGAGGGAATGACTTCCATGGTACTAGGGGAAGGTACTAGGAATGGTACTAGGAATGAAAGAGGAGAAACACTGATTTTTTGCAATAAATTTAAGCTAGTAATAGCAATTACTCTGTTTAAGAATCACAGTAAGAGGAGGTACGCTTGGAAAAGGCTACGAGATACGGGAAGATTTCAGTTAGATTACATCATGATCAGGTGAAGATTCCAAAATCAGATACTGGATTGTAAGTCGTACCCAGAAGATCTCAATTTAGTATTGATAAAAAGAAGGCTGAAGTTCAAGAGAATAGTCAAGAAGAATTAGTGCGCTAAAGAGTGAGATACGGAAGTACTAAGGAATCTAGAGATAAGCCTGATTTTCTCTGAGGCAACACTTCCTGCGATAAGGAATAAGTCAGTAGGCAGTTCCGTTGTAGAGGAGTGGGCATACCTAGAAAGGGCAATCAAAGAAGTTGGAAAGAAAAACATAGGTGCGAGGAAGGTAACACAAGAAATACTTCAGCTGATCGACAAAAGAAGGAAGTGCAAAAATGTTCAGAGGAAATTCGGGAATACAGGAACACGAGCCATTTGTGAATGGAATAAATATGAAGTGCAAGGAAGCAAAGACGAAACGGTTACAAGAAAAATATGAAAAAACCGAGGAAGGAATGACTGCCGGAAAGACTGACACAGCATACAGAAAAGTCAAATCAGTCTTCGGCGTAATTAAAAGCATGGGTGAAAACATTAATGGTGCTATGGAACTCCACTGTTAAATGCAGAGGAGAGAACTAATAGGTGAAAAGAGTACATTGAAGATACTTTTCAGGGGGAAGACTTGGCTGATGAAGTGATTGAAGAAGAAATAGAAGTCGATACAGGAAATATGGGAGATTCAGTATTAGAATCGGAGTTTAAAAGAGTGTTGGATGATTCAAGATCGAATATGGCAAAAGGGAAAGATAAAATTCCATCAAAATTTAAAATTTCAATAGGAGAAGTGCCAACAAAATGAGCATTCACGTTAGTATGTAGAACATATGAACCTGGCGCTACGCAATCTGATTTTCGTAAGAACGTCATCCACAAAATGCAGAAGCAGACAAGTGCGAGAAAAAAAAACATATATATTTGGTGTCACATTCCACATTTCCTCAAATCACCTCTGACGTAATTACCTATTAGATAAGTAATTGTAATTTGCTGCTTGCTTAAGAGGGAAGCTGTAATTTTTCGATATTGTCTTAATGATGGCCACATGTTGGTTGTATGTTAGCTATTTGATCAATGTGGTCTAAAATAAATTGTTAATTTATTTCTTGAATTGCTAGTTGTGTTTAAGGACTGAGATAATAGAGGCATTGACCTTCCATTCTAAGGGTACCCCTCATCCCGACTTCCTAAGTTACAACCAGTCTAATAAGTACAGAATGAGGATTGAGAGTAAGCCGAAGAAAGGTAAAAGCAATGAGAAGTAGCAGAAATGCGAACAGTAGCAAATTGACATTAGGACAGGTGATCACGAAGTAGATGAAGTTAAGGAATTCTACTACCTAGGTAACAAAATAACCCATGATGGACGGAGCAAGGAGGAAGAAAAAGGAGACTAGAACTGGCAAAATGGGCGTTCCCGGCTATGAGAAATCTACTAGTATGACACATATGTTTTAATTGGCGGAAGAAATTTCTGAGAATGTACTTCTGGAGCACAACGTTGTATGGTAATGGAACATCAATTGTGGGAAGATCGGAAAAGAGGAGAATCGAAGCATATGAGATATGCTCCTACAGAAAGCACTGAAAATTAGAAGGAATGATGAGGTAAGGAATGACGAGGTTCTCCAGAGCAGCGTCGAGGAAAGATATGAGTGGAAAACACTGACAAAAAAACAGCAAGGTAGGATATCTGTTGAGGCATCACGGAATATCTTCCGTGATATTGGAGGAAACTGTAGTGGGTATAAACTGTTGGGGAAAACAGGAATTGGAATAAATAATTGAGGACGTAGGCTGCAAGTGTTATTCTGAGATGAAGAAGTTGGCACAGGTGAGGACTTCGTAGAGGGCCGCATCAAACCACTCAAAAGACTGATGACTTAAAAAAGAAAGTTTACGAGGTCACGGGGAGTTGGAATCGACTAAACGGCTAGAGAGAGAGAGAAAGAGAGAGAGAGAGAGAGGGACAAAGAGAGGAAAGGGGGGGGGGCTGATGGAGTTGTCGGCTCTCAAACATGTCTGTTTTCTTCAGATACTAGCAGCTGACCAGCATCTGCAAAAAAATGAAGAGCATCTGTAAAAAAATAAAATACTGACGAAAAGAAAATCGCAACACCAAAAACAGCTGTGCGACATAAACTAACGTTGATAGGCGTGTTTCTATATCTGGAAGGTAATGTATATTCAAATTTGGCGGTAGTCGTTTAATAGCGCCGCTAGTAAAGCCGGCTACTTCACGGACAGCCGGAAGCCCTCTAGTCTGAGTTTCTCTTACCTCATTTGTGACTTACGTAGTGTCAAGCGAGAGCCCATTGTACGGCAGAGTGGAGGACTGTTTCTTTTTTTTGATGAAACTGCTCCTTCCTCAGTTGAGTCCCTGCAGCAAGCCGTCTGCTCCGTGCTGGACACACTGAACCTACAGCTAGAGCTATGCACTGGGATGCGGTTTCATATGATAGCAGGAGCACTCTCGTGGCTATTTCACGGACGACAACTGCAAAGTTGTACAAGAATCTGTTGATGTGTCCGGCTGTGCTGCAATTCATGAAGATCATTCCGGGATAACGCTAGCCCATTTATCACTGTTGTTATCCAACATGCTCTTCAGAGTGCCGACATGTTTACCTTGGCCAGTTTACCATATCTCTCTCCAATCGAGCACGTATAGGCGCTAATCGGACGGCAACTTCAGCGTCATCCACAAACACCTCTAACTGTCCCTGTATTGATCGGCCAAGGGCAAAAGAGAAGGAACTGCAACACATAAACTGATCCCTGTATTGACTGACTAAGTGCAACAGCGATGGACCTGTGTCCTATAAATTGACATCCGGCACCTGTAAAACACAATGCGTGCAAGTTTGCATTCTTCGAGATACCATTCTGGAAACCGGTTATTAATGTACCAGCACTTCATGTTTGCAGTGGCTTATCTCGCCCTTACCTGTGGTCTTGCAATTTCAGTCACTTAAACGTGTTACCTAGACAAAGGTGTTTGAGAAATTTCCTGCCCGCCGATGTGGCCGAGCGGTTCTAGGCGCTTCAGTCTGGAACCGCGCGACTGCTACGGTGGCAGGTTTGAATCCTGCCTCGGGCATGGATGTGTGTGATGTTCTTAGGTATGTTAGGTGTAAGTAGTTCTAAGTTCTAGGGGATTGATGACCTCATATGTTAAGTACCATAGTGCTCAAAGCCATTTGAACCATTTTTTGAAAAATTTCCTTACTCTAAATTACGTTTCGGTGCTGCAATGTTTTAACCGTCAGTGTATATCAGGATTATGATTAAAGTAGAATGCCATAAATCTGCCGTTTTTCCCTTACACGTTTACGGAAAAAAGAGCTGTTTGTTATCCGCCGTGATCAGATACGTCAACACTATATCGTGAAAGTTTTATGCGGTATTAGGAATGTTCACGGTACATGAGATAGTTGGCTGGAGCACGCGATTCACATGCTTGTAGCAAGCTGCAGATCCATTACAAGTTATTTGTTTCACAGGACAAGACTAAATTAGTATTTACATGATAATACATTCATGAAATACAGAGAAAAGCGAGTTATCGGCATGAGCTCCTACGTGACATTCCCCGTGATAGGGATGGAAAACCCTCGTATTACTGGCTCGTCGGCCCCCCCCCCTCTTTCCCCCCTCCACCACATCCCCACCCCGCCTTGGCAATCCCAGCAGTTGTTGCGTTTGCTCTCGACAGGGGAACAACGAGAGCTTCTCATTTGAATAACGGCGCTGAATCAACATAAACCACAGCAGTATTATCGCAGGACGCGCGCCCGTTTTATTTATTAAATTATTCCCTCCGGAACGCGTTGTCAATAAGGAACGGGTATTTTACTTCAAAGTTCCGCACGACTTCTTTCACTCAAAGCGACTGTTTAGAATTTTAAATTAATTTAGTCCTCGCTGAGAGGCTTGTATTGGGTAGACGACAAAAGCAGCCTCGCGCTGGGGGCAGGGTCGCGAAGCCAGCGAGGTGGATGCCGTGAGGTGAGGCGGGCAGACGTGAGCCGAACTGGGGGAGCAGTATTCTGCTGCAGCCGCTCGCAGACAGAAGGTTGACGCCGAGCGTCTCTCGTCAAGCTCTGAAGCTCACCGACTCTCACAACGAGATACGAGACGTCTCAGTCAGTCTTATTTAATGGTAGTTTTCTGATCACTTTTGTCTCATAATAAAGAGACGCAAGAACGTGATGCTCATCTTCGACTCAACTTTGGTTTTTTACCTTTACAACGAATTTGATCCAAATGAAAACTTTAAAAGTTCGATACAATTTAGAAAAATTGTGAAAATTGTGTCATGAAGTTGGTAGGTGACAATACCGTTCCTTGAGGTTCAGAAAGTGACCGACTGGTGGCTGAATGATGTTACAGTGCAGCAGAAAAATGGTTGAAACGGCTCTGAGCGCTATGGGACTTAACATCTGTGGTCATCAGTCCTCTAGAACTTAGAACTACTTAAACCTAACTAATCTAAGGACATCACACACATCCATGCCCGAGGCAGCATTCGAACCTGCGACCGTAGCAGTCGCGCGGTTCCGGACTGCGCGCCTAGAACCGCTAGACCACCACGGCCGGCAGTGCAGCAGAAGGAAGCGTGCACAACAAGTTGGCCATCACGTTTCCAACGCGCTCCATGACTATATAGCGATCTGTGATGAGTTTTTTGTTTAGTTAAGGTGTCAAACCAATCGCAATTCATCGAAAAATGACAGACCAATATGGTGATTGGTATACGTCGGTGCAGCAACTGTACGAGTGGTATAGGAAGTTTAAAAGTGATGTAAGAAGCGGAGGAAGCTCCCAAGACCAGAGCAGGTTCAAATGGTAGTCACGGACGAGAACATTGCGTTAGTGGGGGAGATTGTAAAGGAGAACAGCCGCTTAACACTGAACGAAATAGCGACTAGTTTGAATATTTGTACTGCTTTAGCACAGAATGTTCTTCACAAAGTATTGCACTTCAATACCGTGTCTGCAAGATTGGCGCCTTGTCAGTTGACCGCCGAACTGAAAGACCGTCACGTCGATGCCTGCGAAGAATGTTTGCATCGTTTCCGCGTCAAACGTGGTGCATTTCTGGGAGAAACTGTTATAGGCGATAAGGCTTAAGTCCTCTGTCACAAAGCAGATACGAAAAGATCAAGCAGTGAATGGAGCCACATCTCATCGTCGATACCAAAAAAATTCCGCACTCAACTGTCTGCTGGAAAAGTCATGCTCATTCTCTTCTGGGGTGGAAATGAAGTACTTTTGGACCATTACATGGATAGGCGAGTGACAGTAGCCAGTTCATCTCATTCAGACATGCCGAAAAACCAACTTCGCCCTGCAGTCAGGAGTAAACGAAGAGGATTTCTGACGTGAGGGCCATTGCTACAGCATGTCCACTTTCGATCGCATACAGCCACTAAGGGAGTTGAGACTATTCAGGAAATGAAATCTGAATGATTGGTATATCCTCATAATTCACCAGATCTCGCTTCATGACTTTCATTGCACTCAAAGAAACAATGAGGGGTATGCATTTCACAAGGGTCAAAGAGGTGGAAACTGCAGTGCACGACTGGCTACACACACGACCAAAAGAAATCTTTCGTCTTGGTATCTTTGCACTTCCAAAGCGACGGAATACGATGGGTGGTTGAAAAGTCCGTGCAAAGTCCGAGAGATGGCACTACCGGCGCGTATTGAGGTCATGTGTAGTTAGTAGCATCTTTGGACATAACGCACACCAAGTTTCAGCCGTATTGGTCTCTTTCTTTGCGTTTGGCACTCGTGTGAATCAAGGAAGACGAGTGATTGTCAAAAAAATGGACGAAAAAGAATTTAGTGTGGTGACTAAACATTATGAAAGGCAGAACGCCACAGGAGGCTAAAGAGAAGCTTGATAAACACTACGGTGACTCTGCACCTTGGATTAGAACAGTTTATAAATGGTTTCAAAATTTTCGGAGTTGCCATATGGGCAGAAGTGATGAACTTTATCGACGCCCTGTGGCGCTTACGACTCCAAAAATCATTGATAAAATCCATGATATGGTGATGGATGACAGAAGAGTTAAGGTGCGTGAGATTGCTAGTGCTGAGGGCATATTGAATGAACGGGTACATAATATTTTGCGTAAATATTTGGACATGAGAAAGCTGTCCGCAATATGAGTTCCGCGATTGCTCACCCTTAACCAAAAACAGAATCGTGTGAAGTATTGCAGGAATGGTTTGCAGCTGTTCAGGAAGAATCCGCAGGACTTTAAGCGTCGTTTCGTCACTGTGGATGAAACATGGATACATTAGTAACTCCTGAGACCAAACAACAATCTAAACAATGGGTTACCAAGGGAGAATCTGCACCAAAAAAGGCGAAGACCATTCCTTCGGCTGGAAAGGTTATGGCGAGTGTCTTTTGGGATTCGCAAGGGATAATCGTCATCGACTATCTGGAAAACGGTAAAACTATTACAGATGCATATTATTCATCGTTACTGGACTGTTTGAAAACCGAGTTGCAAGAAAGACGCCGGCGATTGGACCGCAGAAAAGTCTTTTTCCATCACGACAATGCACAAGCACACACCTCAGCAGCTGTGGTCGCAAAATTAATGGAAATAGGATTCCAACTCGTTTCACACCCCACTGTTCTCCAGACTTGGCTCCCTCGGACTACTGCTTGTTCGACAATTTGAAGAAGTGGCTGGCGGGACAAAGATTTTATTTAAACGAGGAGGTGATTGCAGCAACTAATAGCTATTTTGCAGACTTTGACAATTCTTATTATTCAGAAGGGATTTGCAAATTAGAACAGCGTTGGACGAAGTGTATCAGTCTAAAAGGAGACTACGTCGAAAGATAAAAAAGGTTTACCCCAAACGTGTAACTAGTTTTTATTTTTGCACGGACTTTTCAAACGTCGTAAACGTGTAAGTGCCCTTGTACGTTTGAAGTTCTGTGTACGTGCAAGAATGTCTACAGAACATGCCCTCATGAATATGCCCTCCTGTGATCTGTGAATTGTTCAGTTTGGTTTAACGCTCATATGTTCAAATGTGTGTGAAATCTTATGGGACTTAACAGCTAAGGTCATCAGTCCATAAGCTTACACACTACTTAACTTAAATTATTCTAAGGACAAAAACACACACCCATGCCCGAGGGAGAACTCGAACCTCCGCTGGGACCTGCCGCACAGTCCATGACTGCAGCACCTAAGACCGCTCGGTTATTCCCGCGCGGCGGTTTAACGCTATCTGACTATTTTCTGTACAACTTAACACAGGGAGCTTTTACGTTGTTCGAACTAAATCTATGGCCTGAAATGAGCATTTAAATAGACAACGAGGATCCAGTATCCTACCAGCAATTTCATGAACTGACTTACGAAGTCTGTAAATGCCGCATCTTGTAGACGAAGCATGTGCAATGGGCATACGTGGTTCACAACAGTGGACTTAATACTTCTCCTCGCACATATTAAAAAACATCGAAGATAGATTAAACGGAGCCTGGAACCGAGACATCGCCACTTTGCATACAACGAATTGTAGAAGGCCTTGATTGCAAATTAATTTATGGACCGATACAAGAATACTTACAATGAAGTACAGAAACAAACAAATCTAAAATAGGCACAAAAGGTAACTGATAACATAGCCCTCGTATCTGTGGAGAAGGCGCCAAACTGACCGTACATAGAAAAACGTGGCAGCAAGGTAAACAACTGTCGTCATAAGATGGCGTTAACAATCATACCGACAATAGTTTATTTTCAAAGAACGTAACTAACAGGAAAAACGCAGTGAATACGCTGAGGTGACAAAAGTCATGGGATGCCTCCTAATAACATGGCGGACCTCCTTTTCCTACGCTCTGTTTGCGAGTGGAATTACTGAACTGGCAACAATTTCACGCGGTATGGACTCAAAAATTCGTTGGAAGTTCCCTGCTGAAGTATTGAGCCATGCTGCTTCTATGGCCGTCCATAATTGCATAAGTGTCGCTGATGCAGGATTTTGTGCACGAGCTGATCTCTCCATTATGTCCCATAATTATTAGATGGAATTCATTTCGGGCGATTTGGGTGGCCGAATCATTCACTTCGAATTGTCCAGAATATTCTTCAAACTAACTACGAACAGTTATGGCCCATGGCATGGCGCATTATCAACCATAAAAATGAAGTCATTGAATGGCTGCCAATGGTCTCCAAGTAGCCGAACATAACCATTTCCAGTCAATAATTTGTTCACATGGACCAGATGACCAGTCCACTCGACGTAAACGTAGCCCGCACCACTAAGCAGCCACCAAAAGCTAGCACTATGTCTTATTGACAGCTTGGGTCCATGGCTTCGTTGGGTCCGCGCCACACGTGAGCTCAAACATCAGCTCTTAACAATTGAAATCGGGACTCATCTGACCAGGCCAATCACATGTGTAGAAATGACAGCTCCGCTAGTGGTCTGCCCTTTTCTACCATGCCTATGCGATGCTACCGCCACCTCTGTACGTGCATATTGCTATTCTATGACTTTTGCCACCTCACAGTATATCGACTACATACCATACGAGACTGAGAGTACATTTCAGTATCATTTTTTGTTGGAAACTGTCTTCTACTACTGCATATATTTTTCCTGGGATATCTTTTATATTCTTGTATCGAAACGCGTCAATAAATTTGCGATCAAGACCTTCTCATACTTCATTGTATGCCTACGTCTATATCTGCATCTACATAGATATTCTGCAACCCACCGTACGGCGCGTGGTGGAAGGTACCCCTTCCACTACTAGTCATTTCGTTTCCTGTTCCACTTACAATCAGAGCGAAGGAAAAACAACTGTCTATCTGAATCCGTATGAGTCCTAATGTCACGTATCTTAACTTCGTGACCCTTACCGGCAATGTATATTGGAGGCAGTACAACGATTTTGCAGTCTGCTTCAAATGATGGCAGTTCTGTAAATTTTCTCAATAATGTTCCTCCAGGGATTCCGATGTGGGTTCCTGATGTATACCCGTAACACTTGTGTGTTGTTCGAACATACCAACAACAGATCTAGCTGTCCACCAGTGAACTACTTTGTTGTCTTACGTTAATCCGACCTGGTACGGATCCCAAACATACGAGCAGTACTCAAGAACAGGTCGCACCAGCGTCCTCTATGCGGTCTTCCTTACATATGAACCGCACTTTCTTAGACATTTCCCAATAAACGAAAGTCAACCATTTGCATTCGCTACCACAATCCTCAAGTAATCGTTCCATTTCACATCTCTTTGCAACGTTGTGTTCACATATTCAAACAAGCGGGACACTACTAATGCTGTATTCGAACATTAAATTACATTTTTCTGCATTCAGAGCTAGCTGCCATACATCACACCAACTAGAAATTATATCTAAGTAGTCTTGTACTCTCCTACAGTCACTCAACTTCGACACCTTACCGTACACCACAGCATTATCAACAAACAACCGCAGTTTGCTGTCCGCCGTGTCCGCCAAACCATTTATGTACATATACAACAACAGCGGTCCTGTCACAGTTCTATTGCGGCACTCCTAACGATACCCTCGTCTCTGATGAACACTCGCCGTCGAGAACAACGTACTGGGTTCAAGTGAAGAATATCGCTAGCTGCTAGCAAGATGGCGATGCGAACTTAACGTGAGAAACGCGAAAAAAAGTTCATACGAAAACGTGACTAGTAGTCTTCTTGGCGAATGAAAGCGTGCTGACTGTGCAACCAACTCTCAGTGAACAAATACTTCTGCTGCTTGCAAATGTACATGGTGGAATCCACAATATAATCCAATTTGTGAAATCCACGACCACATTCCTTATTATAGAATCAAGAAATTTCATCTGACAATTTAAAAGTGGCAGGGTATGTAAATATATTCAGAGCAACCAATTTCACACTGGTAAGCCGGCCGAAGTGGCCGAGTCTGGAGCCGCGAATCCTGCCTCGGGCATGGGAGTGTGTGATGTCCTTACGTTAGTTAGGTTTAAGTAGTTCTAGATTCTAGGGGACTGATGACCTCAGAAGTTCCATAGTGCTCTGAGCCATTTGAACCATTTTTTTCTTTTTTTTTTTTTTTTACACTGGTAAATATTTCAACTTGAAAAACAATACTTGGAAGGGCACAGTTATTTCTGAGTGAAAGATGTGGCATTCTGTACCACTGCTTAACATGGAATTTACCTACATGATGATCAAAAGACCTGTGAAAATACGAGGGTTGGCACTTTAATAGTGGCAACTACTTATTTACAGCTCGTACAAAATAGATACGATTTTCGAAGTTTTACTGACCTTCAAAGTAGTCACCAGCATTGTGTACAACCCGTTACCAGCGATGTGGAAGTCGTAGGATACTTTTAGCAGTGCCAGTTGTGTTAATAGTGCGAGCGGCGCGGTCTATTGCCCGATGAATTTGTAGCAGTTCTGAAGCGAATGCCGTGAAGTGTTTCCTTCAGTTTAGAAATCGAGTTGAACTCACGAGGGCTTAAATCAGGGGAGTGCAGTAAGTGGTACAGCACTTCCTCAAGCAGCCCCATCACCGTACGTGCTTGAGCATAGTCCTGCAAAATGATGGTCAGCTCCTGCAGAAAGTGTCATCACTTCTGTCTCTAAGCTGGTCACAGGTTGTGTTCCAAAAATGAACAGCATAGAGACAGAAGTGATGACTCTTTCTGCAGGACCTGGCCATCATTTTGCAGGACAATGCTCAAGGACGTACAGTGCAAGCTGTTACTGATTTGTTTGACTCATGGGCCTGCTAAGTGCAATACCACCTACTGCACTCCCTTGACTTAAGCCCTCGTAAGTTCAACTCGACTTCCAAACTGACGGAAACACTTCGCGGCAATCGCTTCAGAACTGCTACAAATTCGTCGGGCAATAGACCGCGCCACTCTAACTGTCAACACAACTGGCTCTGCTAAGAGTATCCTATGACTCCCACATCGCTGGCAACGGGTTATACACAATGCTGGTGACTACTTTGAAGGTCAGTAAAACTTTAAAACACGTATCTATTTTGTACGAGGGGTAAATAAATAGTTGCCACTAATCACGTTCCGACCCTCGTAACAAGGACTGTTAAACGGAATAAGAAGTTATTTACAGAGTTCGCCAGCGATTGAGATGTGAGATACAGAGAAATTGAATTCTGGACTACAAGACTTGCGAAATTGTCAAACATCGTTAAATGACTGAAGAAGATATTTATACAGTTAGCTTACGATTCGGGTGTGAGAACAGAGAAATTGAATAGCCACAGACTAGGAACGATAGCTATTTTAATGTCGACCACGCTGCACTGGCCCAGACAGCGCTGAACTCTTATTGAACGAGACACTGCTCGCCAAAGAATGTCACTCAACCTACCCATCTTGACAGAGGAAAGACTACCAATACTTAGACATAGACTTGTGGCCAGAGAATACGTTGGCAAAGGTACTAACGAATAACTAGACGCGAGAAACTGTAACAGCTGAGAGTTGACATTTGTTACAAGTAGCTTTGAACCGATTAGCATTAATAAAAGAAATTACTTGAGAGAAGGGGAACTTCTTAGCCAGTACCGCTTGTAAACAGCCTTTATAGCCGATTATCAATTTCGGTAAACATGGTTACCATGTGGGGATTCACCAGGCATGGCGTGCACCTCTATAGGTATGGGAAAGGGAGGCTGGCAAAGCTTATAGGTGACAGTGTAGTAGGTGGTGGAGTTATTACTCATGGAAAAAATCCTGCAGTAGTTGGTGTTAGAGTTGCACATTTTTTAGGTTGAAGGCAGCTGACAGGCATACCTGCTTAAAGGAAGTCCCTCTATCTAAGAGCTCACCTTCACTGGACGTCATGATTCCAAGTAAAGAAGAAATTTGCATATCTCATCAAAATATAAGAGGTATTAGAGGTATAGTTGGTGAACTACTTATAGATGTGGACTCTGAAATTATTGGTATATCTGATGACCACTTAAATAATTTGACATTTCAGATGCTTCCTTTACCAGGCTACAGATTATCTGCTTGTTGGTCAAGGAGTTCCTTGCGGGGTGGGGGAGTGGCTATGTACGTAAGAAACAGTATTCCATTAGAGACCACAGACGTATGATGACATTGGACTGAACAGATATTTGAATGTTGTGCAGGGGCAATTGAATTTAGTGAAACTAAACTTCCAATTGTTGTTCTTTATAGGTCCCCTAACTCTGACTTCAGAGTATTTTTGTTCAAGCTAGAGGGGGTTCGTGATTCACTTTGTAGGAAGTACCAGAAATTAGTTGTATGTGGTGACTTCCATATAAATTTTGTATATGATGATGCAAGAAAAAGGATCTTGGTAAATCTCCTGAATTCATATGATCTGATGCAGACTGTGTTTTCTCCAAGTAGGGTGCAGGGGAGAAGTAGCACAGCCATAGACAATATTTTCATTCATTCTTCATTGCAAGTTGGGCATTCCATTAGTAAAAGAGTAAATGGCCTTTCAGACCATTATGCACAAATTTTAACACTAAAAGTCTTTTGTACTCAAACAAATATCACATATAATTAGAAACTATGTAAAAAAAGTTAATCCAACAGCAATACAGAATCTTTTAAACCTTCTCAAGGAACAAGAGATCATCAAGATAATCCTTTCCTTAACACATTTCTCATGCTCTTTGAGAGTTGCTTTTCATTAGAACATTCTGAATGGGGTGCTAGCAGTAATAGGCACCCTGGGTGGCTGAATAGGGGGATAAGGATATTATGTAGAGCAAAGAGGGAATTATAACAAAATGTTAGAATTACTCACAATCAAGCAACAGTAGCCCATTACAAACAGCATTGCAAGGTATTCAAAACGTTATTAGAAAGGCAAAGGGTATTTGGTATGCATATAGAATAGCTAATTCACAGAATAAATCGAAAACCATATGGTAAATTACTAAGGAAGTGTCTGGTCAGCAGCACAACGTCGACGATATAAAGTCAGTTCATAATAAAAATATTTCTGTTACTGGTAAATCAGATACATGTACAGTATTTAACAATCACTTTCATAGCATGGCCGGTGAATTAAAAAAAAATATTTTCTACAGGGAATCATATAACGTTCTTGGCAAATGCCTTTCCAAAACTGATGTCTGAAATGCTCCTCTGTGATACAGAAAAGGGAGAGATAGGGGCAACAATTAAATCACTGAAAACTAACGACTCTCATTGATATGATGGAGTGTCTATCAGAATATTAAAGTGCTGTGCTGCACATGTTAGCCCTGTATTTAGTCATATTTGTAGTTTTACCATTAGAAATGGTCAGTTCTCTGAACAATTAAAGCATTCTGTTGTAAAGCCGCTATATAAAATGGGAGAAGGGGATAATGTAGACAATTTTACACCTATTTCTATGCCATCAGTGTTAGCGGAAGGTATTGAAAAGCCTGTGTATGTAAGGATAATTGACAATTTTATATCACACGATTTGCTATCAAATATACAGTTCGGCTTTAGAGGTCGTTTAAAAACTGAAAATGCTATATTCTCTTTTCTCTATGAGGTACTGGATGGGTTCAACAAAAGGTTTCGAACGATAGACTTTTTTTTTTTATTTCACTAAGACATTTGATTGCGTTGATCACAAAATATTGCTCCAGAAGTTGGACCATTATGGAATATAGGGAGTAGCTCACAAGTGGTTCAGATCTTTAGCAACAGGCAGCAAAAGGTCATTATTCACAATGTTGAGAATGACTGTGATGTGGGGTCTGAGTGGGGTATAGTCAAGTGGGTGGTGCCTCATGCATCAGTGTTGGGTCCACTCCTGTTCCTTATTTATATAAATGATATGCCCTCTAGTATTACGGGTAACTCTAAAAGATGTCTCTTTACTGATGACACTAGCTTGATAGTAAGGGATGGTGTGTGCAACAGTGGTTCTGTTTCAAATAGTGCAGTTCATGACCTAAGTTCATGGCTTGTAGAAAATAAACTAACGCTAAATCACAGTAAGACTTAGTGATTACAGTTTCTAACACACAAGTCAAAAAAACCTGACAATTTAATTTCATAGAATGGGCATATCATTAGTGAAACTGAACAGTTTAAATTTCTAGGTTTTCAGATAGATACTAAACTGTCGTGGAAATCCCATGTCCAAGATGTTGTTAAAAGACTTAATGTTGCCATTTTTACTATTCGAACTGTATCTGAAGTGAGTGATCATTCAACACGAAGATTAGTCTACTTTGCTTATTTTCATTCGCTTATGTCGTATGGTAATATGTTTTAGGGTAACTCTTCCAATTCTAAAAGATATTTTTGGCTCAGTAACGGGCGGTTCGGACAATAAGTGGTGTAAGTTCACAAACCTCTTGTCGACTCCTGTTCACGAGTCTGCGTATTTTGACATTGGCCTCTCAATATATATACATTCATTGCTGCTATTGCTTGTTAACAATATTAGCTTATTCCCAAGAATAAGCAGCTTTCAATCAGTTAATACTTTGCCGAAATCAAACCTGCATTTGGATCGGACTTCCTTAACTCTTGCGCAGAAAGGTGTGTAGTACACTGCTGCATCCATTTTCAATAACCTACCACTCGAATTCAAAAATCTTAGCAGTAACCCACACGTTATCAAATCGAAACTAAGGAATATCCTCATGGGTCATTCCTTCGAGTAGTTCCTTGAAAAATTAAGCTGATTCTTGTTTTATTATTTTATTTGCGTTTACTTAAACATATGGATTGACGTTTTTCGGTTTCACAAACATTTCATTTTTATCTGTTATTACTTTTATGTTGCATTTTCATGTACTGACATGTTCCATGACCTTCCAGATTTGCTCCTCAATTTGCTTCTACCGAACTTGACGTGTAAATATGTAAGGAAATAACAAGACACACAGTCAATAGCCAGTGCTTGAGAGGAACTGACTAAAAGCACAACAGCTGTCACTGCAGTACATAGATTCCTTCACCAAAAGTCAAATACGTAATTTAGAAGGAACCCTGATCTCAGATTTATACATACAATAAATTCTGGAATGTTTACAAAATACTTTTGCTGATTTCTTCACGACAGAATACTGCTAAGAAACACTTTTGCCATATTTATGAAACATGCGTTATGTCATTACAAAACTGTTAGTAACTTTTTTTGAAAATATCGCTAAGTAAGCGACAAACATAGTTACGAAAGCAAAAAAATTAAAAGTTGTACTGTGTTTTAAAAAATTTTTAGTCGTTGTTCTTGTGGTCACCAGTCCAGATAGTCTGATACAGCTCTCCATGCTACACTATCCTGTTCAAGTCTCTTCATCTCCGAGTAACTACTGCAACCTACTTCCCTTGAATCTGCTTACTCTATTCATCTCTTGGTCTCCCTTAACGACTTTTAAGCTCCACGTATTCCTCCAGTACTAAATTGGTGATCCCTTGATGTCTCAGATAACTATCCCTTCTTTTAGTCAGGTTGTACCACAAACTTCTTCTCTCCCCAAATTCCGTTCAGTATCTCCTCATTAGTTACGTAATCGATCCATTCTGTCTTTCGTATTCTTCTGTAGCACAGCTTGTTCCCGAGTAACTTTTACATTATGACGGATTTTTATCTACGTGAGGGGATCGATATAAACTGGATACCATTTTTCCTTATAAGTCTTTTGATCTTATCTAAGATTCGCTTGGCATAACGAAGATAACAAGTTGGTATCCTCAGCTGAAGTGCCGAAAAACACACAATTAATCAATCACGTCGAAAAATCCTGAGACATTACATTGTTTTCTTATACTTTACACAAAATTCAGTCAATTTACCAAATGCACTAAAGCCAAGTATTACATTTCTGTTCATTTATTTTTGTGTACATAGAGTCATTTCTTTAAAACACACTAAATACAAAACCCTGTCATCAAGTTTTATGATTACAATGTTAACCTCTATTTTATTTACAATAGTTTCGTTTGCGACACTACAACTGAATGTAGCCTCGCCACACGCCAAGATAGGTATGTGAGTGCTCGTGCGAGATCAATAGTAATGAATGAGGCCGAAATGAAACACATTCAGATTAATATTGGCACGTAATATTGATACCCTCGTTATAATCAACACTCTGTTGAATTTCGTTCTTTAATGTTATTGTTACTCCGAAATATTTATAACTTTACACGGAGAGTTCCCGATCAAAAGAGTAACTGGAGGGTAAAGAGATTATAGTAATCAAGCTGACATACTGCGGAACAGTGTCCAAGTATTTGATCTATGATGCGATCATCACTCCAGAGTAATTTCTCGAAAAAGGGTGAGAACGGTTTAAGGTCCGGTGAAAATCTGACTGCTCCTTCTTCTTAACAGAGGCGCCTTGATACGGTAAACATATTTTTTCTTAGAACTGAAATCATTACCTGTGTCCTAGCAGCAGTTGGCAGGTCATAAAGTTATAGCGCGCGACAGTCTTAGCCCCTACTGCCCTCAGTAGTTGCACGTGCAGAAGGCACCGACGGTCTTCGCATTTGGTTCCAAGATCTTGCCACCTAGAGCCTCGTTACAGTTTTGCTGTTCATTACTTTTCACAAAGGCGAGTAATGACGCCTGCAATAAAGCGCCAACATCTTATAGCAGCACGAGCAACTTTCCCGAGCTAGGGTTGGCTCAAATGGCTCTGAGCACTATGGGACTCAACTGCTGAGGTCATTAGTCCCCTAGAACTTAGAACTAGTTAAACCTAACTAACCTAAGGACATCACAAACATCCATGCCCGAGGCAGGATTCGAACCTGCGACCGTAGCGGTCTTGCGGTTCCAGACTGCAGCGCCTTTAACCGCACGGCCACTTCGGCCGGCCCCGAGCTAGGGCATTGTACGAGTAGCAGCCGGCTGGATGCTGCAAGCCACATTCGACATCACCACGTTGTGAAAAGACATCACAACCACACACCTTTCCGCCTCGACTGAAATGCCGTGAGTGCTGTGATCTCCGTCACCTCAGTCTGATCTTTTTTACCTATGAAGAAAGGTGTCTTCCTAATGGTATCCGAAGATTAAAGATTAATTTCAGACTTTAGATTAACGGTACATTGTTCGCCACTTTGTAAGCACTATTTGATTATTAATTTATTAACAGCTATTGACTGAAATCTGGATTCGCAGGACAGAGCGGATCAGGTTGTGGGAAGGGGTCAAGGTCAATTACCGTTAGTTATCCTAGAACACACACAACTTTATTCCTCAAACCAATGCACAGTTTTCTCTTTAAAACAACAAAGATCAATTCACGGCTGAGGGCCAAAGTAACTTCCCCAGAATAAATTTAAATGGTTGCTTTTGAAACACCAGGATTTAGAGTAACGCCTGAAGGCCTTACTTAAGTAAAACTACAATACCCTCTTGGCTAAAGGCCGAAATAATATTTCAGATCAGCTAATTCTTTAAAAGCCAAGCATTTACAATTTCCGGCTAAAGGCCATATTAAGAAAAATTCAAGTTAATTCTTCGGGTGGAAGCCCAATTAAAAAAATTTTCTTTACATAATAAAAGAGAGACTTTAAAGATAAGCCTTTACGCAGTACCACAGAAAAACATCTTAAGAAAACTTGACGTATCTTGTCGGCTGAATTCCCAAGCAATTACTCAAGAATAATTAAAGACAACCTTAAGATAAACATTTTCAGAGCACGGCTGAAAGTCGTTTCAAGAATTCAAGACAATTAAAGAGAAACCTTACAGACAAGGATTTACACGTTAAAGCCACAGATTCTGAAACAAACGCGGCGGAAGACCTAAATGCAGAGCAACAAGAATTTTAAATGAAACACGGTTGAAGGCCTAATCTTAAAGTTGTTATGAAGATCGGCTGAAGGCTATATATTAAACATAAAGCAGACAATATTAATACACTGCTGATAGAAACAAAATCACTACTATCTTATGCACCAAATAAAATGACAATTACAAACAATAAACAGTGCTCAGAAGTGTTCCAAGGTTCGGCCTGGGGAGTAAACCCTAACCACAGCTTAGGTGAGACAAACAGCCAAGCGTAACACTAGACAATAGACAATCGGGTTGCAGCATGACCTACGGACGGCTGATGAACCAACCAACCCCTAATCAATTCCCTTCCACCCGACCAACAGCACGGCAACCAAAAGTACCAGTGAAGACGAGGATTGCAGCAGGATTATGTCTTAATAATTGGCGTATAAACACAGTCAAGACACAGTAAACACTCAAAGAGAAGAGGACAACAACACCAATCTGTCAAACTACACGTCGTGCCAGTCAGCACCAACATTGCGAGGAAAAGACAGTGCCACAAAAGTACGCTCACGACCAGGGCAGGTAACTGCAACTTTAACCGCCACAACGCAGAAGATACCGCTGGTGCACTTCACTAATAAATTATAATAATTTCAAAGGTTAAACACCATACAGGGAGACGGCTGCAAATTTTGCCGACCCCAAAACACCATCACTTTGCTGCTTGCGGAGACAGCCCAGGATACAACAACCAACAGTCAAAGAAGAGATGTCACAACGGTTCAGCTTTCACTACAGGTTCACTGATTACTCAACACCAGTATGCACGTGTTGTGGGTGACGAAATTAGCAGTTCTCGCAGCTATTGCCACACAACTCCGACCGCAGGTGCACACCACCATCGGCCCCAGCCTGATCACACGCCACAGAGACTTCCTCGCTGCTACGCAGCAACCGACCAACTGCCACGCACACACCATGACACGGAAATATAACTGCCACACCAAAGAAGTTACAGCAGTACTAGTATCGATAAACGCTGCTGCTGCCATTGATGGAGGCAGGTGAGCAACTCGTTCGGATAGAAACTGAGGGAGCAATGAGACGCCACTCGATGGTGACAAAATGCCCAAAAGGTAAAACGGCATTAAGGCGAGTCGACCACGGCTCAGTGACCTACCCCGATTTTAATGGGTAGCGATATGTACCTAGAGCAGAACGAATTCTTCGGCTTAGAGGTAATAAATTGTATACACAAACCACCCTTATGAATAGGTCTATTTGTATTAGGTTGGTGCATAAGATGTAGTGATTTTGCTTCTATATTGGTATTCCAGTTTCTATGGATTTATTTATTGATTGTAATTTTTATTGCTATTTGAGTTTACATAGTGCAATTTTCTGATTTGGAGATACTGACTGGAGCTATGGATGCTAGAAAATGGAGTGGCAATTGGAGAAATCGGAACAATTCCGAAATATTTCTCTGTTTCAGTTCAATAGGGGTGACTGCAGCGGAGGCGGCCAGAAACATTTGCGCCGTATATCGGGTAAAGCCACTGGACAGAGCATGGCGAGAAAAGGTTTTTTTCTCTTTCTCGTTTTCAGAAAGATTGTTTTGACATTAGTGACTCTCCAAGTTCAGGAAGACCGTCGGGGTTTGACGGAAATCGTTTCAACGTATTAATAAACAATGATACACGTCAGTGCACTCGATAACTGGAAAACATGATGAACTGTGATCATTCCACCGTCATGCGACATCTTTATGCCGTGGGGAAGGTTCAAAAATTGGTGTACGGTTACCGCATGCTCTAAGCCAAAATCACAAAAATCTGCTGGTGGCCATCATTATTGGTGACGACATATGGTGTCTTTATGCTGCCGTAAGGAAAAAAAGGAAAGCCCGGCCCAAACAAAACAGCAAATCCGGCGTACAAAGGGCGGTGTGCATCTACAAAAGATAACGTTCTGCTTCTAGCGGAACAACTGCGGCAAAGTGCATTACGAATTACTTCACAGAGGTGTAACCATCACTCAGACGTTTATTGCCATCAACTGAGGAGTGTCGCAGCCGCATTCCCAGAACAGCGACCAGGAAGACTGCGTGAAGTGACTCAACTCTACGATAGCACCCGTCCACAATCTGCTAGACTGGCAAAATACAACACAGTAGCTGGGTTGGGAATTCATTCCATATCCATCGTATTCATCTGATCTTGCGCTCTCAGATTTTCATCTTTCCCACTTTCTATCGAACAAACTGCAAGGAACTTCCTTTCCGGATAAAAGTGCGCTACGAACTCGGTTCGACGAGTTCTTCGCCTCACAAAATTGTGATTTATGCGGTCGCGGAATGGGAAATTTACCCCGGCGCTGGCGGGCTATTGATGACGAAAGTCTCCCTTTTGTGCATCTGTTATGTTTATTAAACTTATGAAAAAATGCTACATCCTTATGCACCAACTCAATCAAAAGCATATCCCAATCCCTGCAATACTTCCTGAGATTAGTCATCACATACGTCCAGAAAAACGCGGGGGAGGGGGGGGGGGACTTCAATTAATCACAATTCATCCCGTTTTCAAGAAATGTTTATAAATTATATACATAAACCTTACTCGTGAAAGAGTCCGTCTGACAGTGAAAACCGTACCAAAATCCATACAGTAGTTAGCCTTCACACAGCGGACAGAAACCCGCGGCTGGGGACTTTACTCTAGAATGCGTATAGACGCCTAATTTCCTATAAGAATTAGTATTTTGATTACCTTTACCTGCAGTTAATTCTTGGCTGCATCCGCACTTTTGTGAAGGCTATTCTCGGCAATGTGAAAATTCTCTGTTTAATATATGAATATTTTCGTGATGACCTATTTTATTGTGTGTCGTAGTCACAGTCCACCACTTCAGTTCCTTCATTAATCAGTTTAGGATACTCTGCAACTACAAACGAGTTTGAAGGGCTTATGCGGTCGAGAATGGAATCGGAAATCATGACCTCCCCATGGTTAAGGTATAAGGTGAAGACACTTCCTTCCCATCATTTAAATGGAATGTCTCTCCGTCATGCCCAGTTCCAAGCTGTACACTATTTTAGTGATATCGTACGGTGAGATCCGGAAGTCCTTTCAACCCACCAGTTTTTGGTCATGATCTATGTTTATAATCCACATGTCTTTTCTTTCTGTTTAGAGGCAAGATACAAATACCTACAGCTTAGAAGGACGTGTTCTGGCAAGTCAATGGGCTATTGGAGGTGCACACACCGGGAAAACTGTAAGAGATGTGCAACGGCATTACGCAGTACTGCTCCATGAAGAAAAAAATGGTTCAAATGGCTCTGAGCACTATGGGACTCAACTGCTGAGGTCATTAGTCCCCTAGAACTTAGAACTAGTTAAACCTAACTAACCTAAGGACATCACAAACATCCATGCCCGAGGTAGGATTCGAACCTGCGACCGTAGCGGTCATGCGGTTCCAGACTGCAGCGCCTTTAACCGCACGGCCACTTCGGCTGGCGCTCCATGAAGAGGCTACTCCAAAGCAAACGATACTGTAATGGAAACACAAACTCTTCGAAAGCGTTTTCATTTTGGATGGGGAACAGAACGGAACTTATCACGACAGCAAACACGTGCAGCAGTGTCGCATTTCGTGACCAGGTCCCCCATGAAACCATTGCGGAAAATACCTGGTGAACTTCGAATTCCAAAAGCGATATGCAGAGCCAAATGAAAAAAATATCTGAAATTAAAATTCTTTAGACCAACATACCTAAATGAGTTGAGTGATAAGAATATGCGGCGAAGACATGAAGCTTTCTCAACATTACTCGATGCATTTGCGACGTTCTCACAGCGGGGCAAATTTTCCTTCTGAGACGAATGCGCAGTTTATCGCTCTTGTCGGTATACGAGTATTTTTTCTGGAGCAAGGAAAATCCATATTATTATGTACAATCAGAGAATAATCCCTCACATGGGCTGCACTGTCCAGTAGGCATCTCACAGGAACGTATTTCTTGGACGTTGCAGTGAATCCACATTCTTACTTGCAAAGGTTGCGTGAATGTTTTATTCCAGAGTTCCAGAGACTGCACATTCTTGGTGACTATTGGGTTCAACAAGACAGAGCTCCTACCCAATACGCTCTCCAAGTTAGCCGCAGAATAGGATAGGGAGAGGATCAGTGTTTCTGCCAGAGCCTCCGAGGAGTCCAGATCTGACATCATATGACTGATCCCCGCGAGGAACAATTAAGCTGCATACCTCGAAAGTACGGTACCAGACAACAGTCGAATTAGAGCATGGTGTTAGGGATTCATTCTAAGAAATCACACTGCCTACTCTTCGGAAAATTTCACACATGACCTGGCGCCGCATCATTCTGCGCCACAACAATGATGAGGGTCATCTAAATCAACGTCTGCATGGATAATCTGCAGATCACGCTTAAGTGCCCGGCAGAGGGTTCGCCGAACCATCTTCGCAACAATTTTCTATTATTCCACTCTCGAACAGCGAGCAAATAAAACGAAAACTTAACATTTCCCTGCGAGCTCTGATTTCCCTTCTTTTATTACGATGATCGTTTCTCCCTAAGTAGGTCGGTGTCAACTAAATATTTTCGCATTCGGAGAAGAAAGTTGGTCACTGAAATTTCGGGAGAAGATACCGCCGCGACGAAAAACGCCTTTGTGATATTGATGTGACACTCTCTTCCCTATTCCTGGATTATACAAACTGTAAGTAGGCTGTTTAGGTTTTTATGTTGGTAACACCACGTAAAGGTCTGTATGAAAATCACTTACTGTGCTGGTTTGCATTGTTGGAATATTTGCTATACTAGTGTTGGGCAGCTGGATGTGAACAGCGCGTGGCGTTGTGCAGTTGGAAGTGAGCCGCCAGCAGTTGTGGATGTCGGGAGAGAGATGGCAGAGCTTTGAGATTTGGACGTGTGTCCGCTAGAAAAAGGAAATTTGTAAGACTGGATGTCATGAAATGATATACATGTGAAACATCCCCTTAGAAAAATTATGAATGACTGATCTGGTAAACTTCTACGTCATTTGATTTTCAAACATATGAGCAAAACTGAACGTACTCAGACATTTCTCTCTTTACGTATTCTGATCATAACTAAACTGACACACAATATTTTTAGTGCGACGCAATCTTAATTTCAGTAATCCCCACAAAAGAACGGCCCTGACTAACTTTAACCTATACCTTTCATGAATCACTTACCTCACAGAAATCTTCGTTACTCGAACTACTGCAATACAGCAAGCGCCAATACTGCCAGCTAAATAAGATACTAACTACTGAAGGCACTAACTACTGACAGGCATAGTTAGCAAATGAAAGAGTTTGATAGAGAACATGTAAGGTGTCAGACAAATCCAACAACTTCCATGTAAACGCTGACATGATAGCAAGTCCGGCAGTATGTTACATAGCTCCGAATAAATCCTGACATTAAATTAACCAAAGTAATACGATAATTAGTGAACAAATGGAATACCACGGACTAACACAAGAACGCCTAAATGCATGTCATACCTTCCCCCCGTGAAACAGACGCAGTTCTGAGGGGTGAAACGAGAACAAGCCGAGAGCAGAACCGTGTTAAGCTAGCTAACTGAAAATAGGAGCCGGCCGCGGTGGTCGTGCGGTTCTAGGCGCTGCAGTCCGGAACCGCTGGACTGCTACGGTCGCAGGTTCGAATACTGCCTCGGGCATGGATGTGTGTGATGTCCTTAGGTTAGGTAGGTTTAAGTAGTTCTAAGTTCTAGGGGACTGATGACCTAAGATGTTAAGTCCGATAGTGCTCAGAGCCATTTGAACCATAAAAATAGGAAAGCCTTGAACCCCTTCCACTAAATTTAGTTAGTATTAAGATTCTTTTACAGGGCAGTGCAGTGGAGCTGACGGTGAAATTATTAAGTATTTGATTATATCATCGCTAGTCTCACTGAACTCTTCTGAATTCTTCATGTCATGTGTGGTCTGGCGTCTCCTTACCAGCAACAGGTCCCAGGTTCAAACTAGTCAATTCCCTAAAAAAACACGATCAGAGCGTCGTTGCGCGAAAGTGGTAGGGAGACACGACTTGGAACAAACAGTCGCAGAAACCACGCAGAATGTTAGAGAATGGCGACCCTGTCAGGATGGTAAAATACCATGATTGAAGGTCGACCACATGCCCAACTAGGTCAGAAAAATATCCTGTTAAAAAATTTTCGTAATATAATTTTTTTGAAAGGCATAAATAGTTTATAACAGTAGCTGCAGCGATAGGTAGTATGAAAGTATTCGATATAAAGTGATACATTCTCACAGAGACAATACCATAATTAAGTTATGAATTTTAATATTGTTAGAAATAAGTTTTCTCTCCAATGCAAGCGCACAGGTGGCGGATACATCGCTGACAAGTTGGTTCTGACCAAACACGTAAGTGAATGGATTGTCAGTCTTCGGTATAATTAGTGTCAAGTCATGTGAACAAAAAGTTTATGAAACGCGTGAGATCGTATGAGCGCATGTTGAAGCGAAGTAGGGCGCGTGAATTGCTTTTAAAACAGAAAATAATTGATTCGGAAAAATTAGCAGTGGCAGATCGAGAACTTGACCGAATTGAGGGAGAGAGCATGAAGATGAACAGAGGATAGAGGACAGTACAACAGACGATGCAGTATCGCGAGAAATAGGACAGATAACGCACCATAACGAGGATAATGTACATCAAGGGATAGAAAACAAAAGTCAGCATACAACAGAGGAGCAGGAAAGTAGAGATGCCGTCGATGAGGATTCTAATTTGCGTCTTGAATACGTAGAACCCATAGTACAAGTAATCAGAGCTCCCTCACCACAGAGTACAAGGAATGCGAGCAGAATCGTGCCACCGCACAGTTCAATGCAATCGGTTTCGAACCAACACTTGGGCGAAAACATAGAGCGTAGGACGTCGGAAGAAAATGCAATAGGACCCACCAATCTGGCAGAATTATTACAACAAATTACGGAAACCATGACAAGGCAAAATAAAGACATAACGAACCAAATTCAAATTCAGAATGCAAAAACCACGAGACAAATGCGTGAGATTAAAGAACAAACCAAAAAAATTCAGTTACACCTATGTCATATTGAAGACTAGGCAAAACAATCTCGAGAAGTGATAGGAAACTTACTAACAGGTCACAATCAATTGAGAACAGACATTGACAAGGTACAAGCGGATGTACAAACATTGCGTAATGACACTCAGGACGAGATCAAAACATTACGTAACAACACCCAGGGAGAAGTCAAGAAACTAGAGAAGCAGATAAACGTAATTACTAGACAAGCAGCAGGTACAGTGCGTGAAATTGTTGAAAACAGTGTGTTACGCAAACGTATCACAAAAGCAGCACTGAAAAGATATGATAATCGCATAGTCAAAATAGAAGCGCAAACGAAGCAACAATTTCAGAAATTGCGAACAGAGTTGTTGCAGACTATTGAAGAGCGTAGTGAACAATTTCAATCACAGGCGGAAAGCTACATACGTGAAATCAGATAGCCTGCACCGCAACAAACACGTTTCAAAATTCTTGATGAACAAACGGCGCCACAAACACATGCGGAACCACAAATGTATGTTTCAAGACAGTTTGTATCGCGCAATGAAGCGGCAAGGTTAGCCAGACAAGATACCGAACCAATACGTGACAATGGAAAGCCAGGTCGAGAACAGTACAGTGCAATGCATTCAGCTACACGTTCACAACCGATGGAAGAAAATTATTGCGTACCACTCCAACGATACTACGCAAGGGTAGGCGAACGTTACAGTGCACAATATCCAATGGATCTACCACAACCGGAAAGAACGACGGGAGAAATGATCAGAAAAAAAAGTGGCGAAGAATCGCGAATTTCATATGGAACTATGACGAAGTACGACAACGATCATTTCCTCACATTCAGAAAATTTCAACACTTTCGAGAACGAAACTCAATACATCCACGAACTTGTATTGATCAATTCCAAGTAGGATTACCAGAAAACTGGACGCTAGCACGCGAATTAGGCTTTATATGTGCACACATGTCAGGAACAGTCGCAGAAACCATGCAGAATGTTGCAGCGACATGCCGATCGTACGAAGATTTCAGAGAGAAGTTTCTCTCACGATATTGGTCCAGCGAAGCACAGAACCGAGTGAAGTACGAATTATTACAGAACCCATATTTTGAAAATTCAGGAGAGAAGAGTCCCGTGAAATTTTTCGAAGTAATGGCAAACAAAAATCAATGCTTAGATGTACCATACAGTAACGGAGAGTTGATTGATTATATTATGCGCGATGAAGTTACCATTGAAATACCGGCAATCATCAGTAGGTCGCGGAGGCGATGATGTCGAAGCATTTAAAGGTATTCTAAGGGAACTAGAGTTTATATTTTCGGAAGATGACGCAAGAAAAAGACGAAGCGCACGTGAAAACGAAAGCAAAAAGCAGTGGAATCCACAAGATACAGTACGAAGAAACAATAATTACGAACCACGTGATAACTTCGCACCAAGAAACGACAACAGATTTCTACAAAGAAACGGTTATGGATTTAGAAGAGAATATGGCAATAACTATTATTCACCCAGGAACGGCTACAACTATTACAGAGGGAATAACGACAACCGGAACGGGTATTTGAGGACCAATAGACCGACCAATTATCAACAAAGAAACCACTATCAACAAGCGGAG
Source organism: Schistocerca serialis cubense (assembly GCF_023864345.2). Taxonomy (NCBI): domain Eukaryota; kingdom Metazoa; phylum Arthropoda; class Insecta; order Orthoptera; family Acrididae; genus Schistocerca; species Schistocerca serialis. The sequence continues at coordinate 447,719,023 of NC_064645.1, forward strand.
CAAGAAAAGAGAATACAGGTAGAAGAGGTGGAGGTAAGACCACTTAACCCAGAAAAACGTTCTAATTGTCAGCTAAGCGCCCATGCCAAAGAGAATAACGCAGCGCCCCAGGATAATTGCAGCACCTTGAACAGAGAAGTAAATACCCTATCACGAGAAAAGAAGAAGGAAGACACAAAACCGCAGGGACCAGATGAAAAAGAAGACAGGAAAAAAAAACAATATCGTGTTGGGACGAAATTTATTGGGAGAATACTGACTAGGAAGATTAATTACCAGAGGCATGCTCAACGAATGTAGGAGGAAAGGACGAAGTAATGAGTATTGCAGATCTATTTGAGATGGAAATCAGGGAAAGCGAATTCAATGAGGATAATGCGCAGTCGACGGAAGTTGAAAATAAGTTACTAGTGGGCACACAACCCAACGTATATAATGAAGGAGGTTATGAAGCCATAATTAGAGCATTTTAATTCAATTATGTGGAAGTAGCGACGAAGAAGGAGAAGATAGACGAGCATGAGGAAAATGTAGAGGATGTTGAAGAAAGCGTAAATGAAGGAAGAAATAGAGAAGAGGAAATAGAAGAGAGAGAAGTAGCAGTCGAAGCTTATCCTACAGAAAGTTCGAATTCACAAGGGAAATTCCTGAAAAGACTCGTGTATGATTCAGTGGAGGATCCGTTGATGCAAGAAGAAGAAGAACAGAACCAACCCTTTCAAATTCAACCAATTGTGAAGGCCATGGTAAAGCATATCCCAGTCAATATTGTAATTGATAGCGGAAGTGAACTGACCACGATCTCACAAAATGTATTCATGCAGTGTAATGCCAATGAGGAATTGCCAGTTCTGAAAACAAGTAAGATTAAAGTAAGAGGTACTATTAGAAACAATGCTGCGGAAGGTACGAGACAAACAAGGTTAACTCTTTCGTGCCAAGGTGAAAAGATCGAAGCCAGCTTCCTGATTATACCTAAGCTAACTGTAGATTTGATTATAGGTGCAGATTTTTTAAATGAGAGACGAGCGATAATAGATATGGAGAAAGGTAGCGTAACATTCGGGAATGTCACACGTCTCTTCGAGCAACAGCTAAAATTAGAAGAAATACCAGTTATAAACAAACAATTAAGAATGATGCGAGATAAAGAGGATGAAGAATTAGAATGGTACGCACAAAAGGGGGAATCGCCTCAACTCATGTTAGAAGTCCATAAAGAAATCGACGAAAAATTGCAAGAAGTTCAAGGTGTTTCGGAACACAGTAAAAGATAAATAGAGGGTATTTTACGAGATAAAGCAGAGGTATTTTTACCTAAGACTGGCAGTATTAAACACTTTCAGTACAAGTTTGAAGTAAAACAGCACAAACCATTTAGAGGGCCACCCTATACAATCCCATTATGCTACAGGAATGAAGTATTCCAGGAGATATCTGAAATGTTAGATGATGATATGATTGAACCAGCTACCTCTACATATAACAGCCCACTCCATATTGTACTAAAACGAGATGGGAGCATCAGGTTAGTGTTTCATTCCAGACAGATCAACACAATCATAATCACTGAGACAGATCGCCCAGAAAAAGTAGAGGAATTGATACAAAACTTCCACGGTGCTAAGATATTTCCTTCAATTGATTTACGTAGTAGTTTCTGGGAAATAGAATTTGCCCCAGAATGTAGAAAATTTACAGCATTTATCGTATTCGATAGATGTTACCAATTTAAACGATTGCCATTTGGTTTAAACATATCATCAGCAGCGTTTATTAGAGGATTTAATACTATACTCAGTCCTGAAATTTTACAAAACATTACTTGTTATGTTGATGATGTGATTATAGCAGAACCCTCTTGGGAACATCAAAACGACACATTAAATCAGTTTTTACAGATCATGAAAGAGCATAGGGTCACAGTAAATATAACAAAATCCACATTTGGAAGGCGAGAGGTCAAATTTCTAGGACACATAATTTCAGAGAAAGGGGTAATGTCCAACCCAGAAAAACTAACGGCAATCAAAGAATTCTGTATTCCATATAACAGGAAAACTCTCAGAGGATTTCTAGGTCTCACCGGATTCTATAAATAAGTTATTTGGATCGACTCTCTCGCAACACGACGCCTATGTGCATTGACTGGAAAAAACACGTCATGGGGGTGGGATCAACAAGCCAATGAAGAATTTTTAAAAGTGAAAAACGCACTAACAACAGCATCGATTTTAGCACATCCTGATCTAACACAAAATTTTTGTATGGCCACTGATAGCGCGAAAACAGGTTTAGGAGTTGTTTTGTTCCAAGAATACGAACAGGCAGGGCTAAGACCATATAGAACAATTGCATTTGCCAGTCGTGTACTCACAAAAAGCGAGAAAAACTATTCAGTCACGGAGCAGGAAGCATTGGCCATTGTATGGGGCTTCCAACGTTTTCGATTCTTCATATTCGGAAAAAGACAAAAGTATACACTGACCACAAAGCTTTAGAATTTCTGTTATCCGCCAAACTAACTCATAGGAGGTTAGCCAGATGGATGTTAATACTACAAGAATTTGACTTCACTATTACGCACATACCAGGACCAGTGAATGTATTAGCAGATGCTTTATCACGATGTCCACAGGGTGCATCCAATAACATAGGTTTGGAAGCAGCAGAAGACCAGTTACCTATGGAAAACCACATTACGACAGCATTGAAAAACATAGGCAAAGAACAGGACAAGGATCCCGAAATACTAAGACTCAAACACAAGTGGAGAAGTAAGGATTTTCCAGACATTCGACAGCACTATCTCGTAAAAAACAATGTTCTATTTTTTAGACGAAATATTGCAACGAATGAATGGGTAATTTATATCCCAGATGAACTAATTAATAAGTACATATCGTATACAGATTTAAGTAATGGCCACTTTGGACCAAAGAAATGCTTTTTAAAAATAAAACAAACAAGCCATTTTCCTAATATGGAAAGACGAATAAGAACAGTATTAGTCAAATGCAAAAAATGTATGAGGGCTAAACACATCACTTTCCAAACCAAACCACCTATGTCTCCAATAATACCAAAAAAATTAAAACAAATAGCTGCAACAGATTTGATGGGGCCCCTCCCACGAACAAAAAATTGATACATTTTCATATTTGTCGTTTTGGAACTTACTTCTAAATATGTTACCTTGACACCATTAAAACGGGCAACAGGTATTACAATAAGTAAAGCATGTAGACAAGATTTTCTCAGACAAGTAGGTCGAGAGGAAAGAATAATGTCGGATAATGGCCCACAAAACAAATCAGTGCAATGGCAGAACATGTTAAAACAACACCAAATAAAACCCATCTACATATCTAAGTACAAACCTAGCGTAAATCCAGCAGCTCGATCTATGAAGGACATAGGCACTTTATGCTGATTATATGCAGGCAAAAGACACAACACTTGGGATGTATACCTTAAAGATTTTCAAGAAGTAATAAATGAAATGCCACATAGCACTACACTACTACCTCCAGTTACTCTACTTAAAAATATTGAACCCCCAAACATAACCTGAGAAAATGTTAGATTTCCTATTGTACCACATAGACAGCACAAACAAGTCATAGCAACAGCACTCTCCAACCTGAGAAAGGCAGCCATTAAAGGAAAAGAAAGAGGAGATAGAACAGCAATTAAAAGAACATTCTCAGTAGGCCAGAAAGTATTTGTAAAAACACACCATCTCTCCAGCAAACAGAAACACAAAATACATAAGTTTTACGCTGCATACAAGGACTGGTCGTAATTAGCCAAATTGCTCATGCTAATGCTGTGGAACTAATGAATCCAAAAACAGGCAAAACCTTAGGACTTCACCATGTGAGCCATATTAAAAAGTTTGAAGATTAATTTTATTACTGGCAAATAAACAGCACAATATTTCAAGTTTATGTTGCAGGTAAGATCGTCAGGAGAACGAAGAATGAAGAGAGAGGAAGGTGGGGAAAAGAAAGTAGTTTCAATAAAAACAAAAACAAAAATAACACCAATAGTACCATAGATTAAGGTGAAGGGATAAAGCATAGATAGTCTAACAGCATGAAATACTAAAATGCTATTCACCATGACACTACACAAAAATAAAAAAACGAATTTGAGGATTCTTGTAGAAGTTAAGACACAAAATATCTTAGAATTGTAACATGGAAAGGGCGCCGTATTTGTAAAGCTTTTTAAAAAGGCATAAAACAATGTAGGTACTAGACATATGTTAGATGAATATAAGTAAAATTTTTGTAAGAACCATTGTAAAAAACTCCAGTAAAAAACCAGATGCAACTACCCACAATTTGTAACCAGAGAAGTATCAAGAAAGGAAAGGACATAATTAGCAGGACACGATTCCTACAAGGCAGAAGCATCGAGAGAAGGGAAAGGACAGTGAGACCAACAAAGGGCACTTGTAAATCTACTACTGAAGAGACCAGTGCAGGGACAGACAACCAAACACCGGACTTTCACCGCTCGTAAACCCTGGGACGCCCCGACTCAGTGAAGTGAGCAAAAAAAAAAAAAATGGCCCGACGGGAAGACCGTTTGGGCAAGCCACCACTGGCAAATAAATATGTGTAAAAGTCACACTACCGCTATTAAACAGCATGCTGATGTAAGAAACTGAAGGAAACTTCCACAAAGTAAATATGACACGTCCAAACAAATTATCAAACTGTTACTAAGAGATAAAGATAAAGATAGAGCCCTCCAGAAGAACAGTATAGATCTTACGATAACACTAAAAGGGCCACACTAGCTGCAAGTTTTAGCGTGAGACTTTTTTGCGTCTCTGTTACGTTGCAAACGTTAAAAACATTGCCCCACCACGAAAAGTATAATGTTTCTCATTGGATAGACAGAATTTTTGTAGGCGGAGCTTAAGGTTAACATTGAGACCCTAATTGTTCACTTGAAAACACAGCCAGAGGGCTTTTTTTAAACCAACTTCAGTAAATTGTAGTAAGGAGAAGTTAGGAGAGAGTGGCTTCCGAGACGGCGAGCTGTATGGAGCTGCGCGCCAGCCGCCCGCTGACGCTGCATAACCAATGACAAGGTAATGAACGCACACAATGCCGCATGAGAGCGCATAAACCTTCACTCAGAACTGCTGAAGTCTCATCTGCTACACCCCTTTTTACGTAATACTAGTGTCGATCGTCAATAAACTCTCATGGTGTTCACATTTGCTACTTGAAGTAAAAATCTGAAACGCGATGATTTTACTGTTATATAATTATAGAGAAGCCACATCAGCCAGTGTAATTTACGACAAGTTAAATAAGTAATTAAAGATAATTGAGGGTTATTGTAGACCATTTGGTAGTTTTCTATATTGTGAAACTTAATTTAAACCTAGATTATATATGTGATATGGCATAGGTCATCCTTCGATCCATTATAGAACTTGGAAACCCATTCACGGAATATTTTTTCACATTTTTGTTGAACGCGGTTGGTTTTCCTCATCCAGTATTAAAATATTTCCTTTTATCAATAGTGCAATTTATAAAGAATGTTTTCTGAGTAGAATAAAATTTCCAATGGTAAACTTAACTGCTTTTTCGACGTTATTTTACCAGCTAACTAAAAATAGGAAAGCCTTGAAACCCTTCCACTAAATTTAGTTAGTATTAAGATTCTTTTACAGGTAGTGCAGTCGAGCTGACGCTGAAATCATTAACTATTTGATTATATCATCGCTAGTCTCACTGAACTCATCTGAACTCTTCATGTCATGTGTGGTCTGGAGTCCTCTTACCAGCAACAGGTCACAGGTTCAAACTAGTCAATTCCTTAAAAAAACACGCTCAGAGCGTCGTTGCGTGAAAGTGGTAGGGAGACACGGCTTCGAACAAACAGTCGCAGAAACCAGCTGAATCTTAGAACATGTCAGTTCTAGTATAATATATTTGTCCAATGAATACCCGTTTATCAACTGCATTTCTTCTTGGTGTAGCAAGTTCAATGGCCAGTAGTGTAGCTTCCTCTAACTGATTTGGAGGATTTCTCAAAAAGAAAAAGAAAACGAAAAGAAAAAAGAAACGCTTTCCATCAGCACACCAGATACTAGAAGCGTAAGTAGAGCTACAAGTTTCAACAGGCACAACATAGGTAGATTTTTTACCAATCTCATTAAAGTTTATGGTCGATAAAAATATTGGTACCAAGACATGTGTAATGTGGACGAGACTCCCCTTAACACGATACAAACGCCTGCCGAAATTGTAGCAAGGAAGGACGACAAACAATTTGGCGGGTTAACCTCTGCGGATAGAGGAACTCTAGTTTGTGATTCCGTTACTGTAGCTACTGTCGTCCTGAGTGAATTCCTGTGGAAACTCAACCCTGGTTTTCTTTGTGTTTCCAAGAAAGAACATCAGAGATTATTTCCTCTGAAACGGACCAGAAGGAAGCGACCGGTTTTCATTCTTTCTGGACAGTCACCAGTTGGTCCTCGATATTCCAGTGTTTCACATAGCAAAAGAAAACGGCTTTTCCTGCTTTTTCTCTACACACGTCACATAAATTGAAACCGTTAGATGGAGCGGTGTTTGGCCCATTAAAAAACAAATTAATTCTGCTTCCAACGCATGGATGAAAAACAACACTGGAAACACTGTAACAATATTTGGCAGCACATTTACAATAAAGTGATCTTTACTTACCGCTGCTACGCCATAGAACATAAAGGCTGGATTGTAAGTGACTGTAATATGGCCATTTAAGGGAGCCAGTTTTACGTACGATGAGTTTTTGTCCTCTACTTTGACAGACTGACCATAAAAAGAAGAAGAAACTCCGCTTTCTGGGTCTCTTATGAACTCAGATGGGGAAAGTGTTCCCAGCACAGCAACACGTGTCGAATCGAGCTCCATGCAATACAGTTGGTAGTGCAAAATCCATACACATATATGTGCAGCCTGAAGCACTGAGATCATTCCCAATGGCTGTTACCCACATTAGAAGGAATAAACGAGTGAATGCTGTCCTGACTGATTCGACAGTGAAAGCAGCATTGACAGCTTAGGCAAAAAAAAAAAAAAAATGTCTGCAAGACGACGAGATGTTGTAGGAGAAAAATCAGAGCAAGAAAGCTAAGACAGGAAGGCGGAAATGTCAGATCGAGGAATCATCCGATGAGGAAGACAACTGCTTATGGATTGAATGTATGGAGCCATACTCTAGATCAAAACCACATGGTTAGAGAGCATAAAGTGTCAAAGATGGGCGCATGACAGGTGTGCCATGCCTGACATTTCCTTCATCTGTGAAAACTGCAAGTCCGATAATGGAACTGATTCTTCTTCATTAGAGTAAGAATGACTTTATAAATATTATGTATGTCAATACCAGTACTGCATTCAAATTTTATGCATTGTTACAACGTAATTTTTTTCTCTTGGATGAAATGAAGTGAAATGTCGTGTACCGAAGGCCCCCCGTCGGGTAGACCGGTCGCCTGGTACAAGTATTTTTCGTTGAGGGTACTTCGGTAACTTGCGTGCCGATGAGGATGAAATGATTATGAGGACAACACAAAACACAGTCCCAGAGCGGAGAAAATCTCCGACCCAGCCGGGAACAGAACCCGGGCACCGCGCACGGCATTCTGCCGCGCTGACCGCTCAGCTATGGAGGCGGACTTGGATTAAAATTACTGATTAAATAAATCTGTCTACTGGAAGCAAGAAGATTCTCTTTTTTTATTATTGTGCAACTAGTAACTCGTATAGTGTAACAATGTTCCCCATACTGGGATAAGTCGTTACAACAAGCAACTTAGTAAAAATATTTTATACAGAGCTTAATAATCTGAACTCACATCTGGGACGAAAAAAATTTCTGCAGATTAAATGTTGAGCTAACGTTAGGCGTTTGTCCTATAGGCATATGTATTTTGTGTCGTGGTATATGAGCTTTCAAAGAAAGAGTAATACCTAACCCCAATCTCGCCTGCTTAAACGAGGGAATTTGAGAAAATGTAAGATTAGAAAATTCCGGATCCTTTGCATACTTGCCATCAAAAGTTATTGTTCTAGCTTCTGTGTCGAACAGAGGAGTCTTTGTTCCAAAAGCTCTGTCAGCTATAATCACAGTGTCCCAAACAATTAGTGTTTGTCTGTTCCTGATCACTTCCTCAGCTAAAATCCATACTTAAAGAAGAAGAGTGTAAATGATCTTGGAGGATGAAGGAAGATTGGAGCAAGACTGCTTCTTAGTGGTTCGCAAAAACGCAGCACTTCTAAGTAAGTAAATTATATCTGTGCTTGGTGAAAACTCGAAGATCATTCTAGGTAAATTATATCTCCGGTTTGGGAGACACCGCGGTCATTTTTGAATAAATGATTGACCGTTCTTTATCCAAAATTTGAGAAAAATTGAAATACTTGAGTCCTTTTAACCCTGGGGCACATAGAGTCCGCTACGGTGGACAGCTGTTAATGATCGCTTCTTTGGCATTTTCAATCATTCCTCAGGCTAAAAATGCACACAGTTCACTGCAGTGGACACTCCCTACTGGTGTTGTGTCTTGCATGCATTTGCAGCCTCGTGACTGATTGAAAACACCAGAGAATTGACCATTAAAAGTTCATGCACCACAGGGTTAAGTAACTCTTTGAAAAATCTGACTCCTCCTTTGACGAAATCCGGGCTACGTCATCGTCTGTAGCATCTTCTAAGTGTTCTGCCGATAAAAGAGTCTTTGGTTCGCTTTTCCCACAACATTTTCTATTTGCTCCTTTCAATTTTACTTGTTTGTATTTATAATTCCTGGGTATTTAGTTGTATTTATGGCCTTCAGATTATATTTATTTATCGGAAAACCGAAGTTTAACGGGCTCTTTTTAGCACTCGTGTGGATTACCTTACACGTTTCATTATTTAGGGACACCTGCCAATTTTTCACCATACAGATAGCCTTTCTAAGTTGCAGTTGGTGTTGATCTTCTGATGACTTTACTAGACGATAAACGAAGGCATCATTTCCAAACAACCTAAGACAGCTCCTCAGATGGTCTCGTAAATTGTTTATATAGATACGCTAGAGCAAATGGCCTGTAACATTTCCTTCAGGAAAGGCCAGATACTAATTTCGTTTTACTCGATGACATTCCATCAATTACTACGAACTGGTGTTCTGGACCACAAAAGAAGCTGGGTGGTAAAGTATCACCGTTTTTCACACATCCGGTATGACACCTACGAAATAAGTAAAGAAATACACGTCATTACGAAAAAAGAGAGGGTTTATAGGACCATGTAACCTCCCCCTCACTTATCGACCTTAATGACAGTAAAAATTAAACCGCGTGTACCTAATGGAAATTTGGGAAAAGCAATCGTCACCGAAGTTAATTTGTCGGTAAAGAGGGAGGAAAGGGTTACATCTAAATGAAAGGAAAAATGCAAATGAAATTGGTGGAAATTAATTTGAGAAAAGGGTAAAATTAATAAAGAAAGTAAATGTGCGGTTGTTACGTTAACAATTAATGGGCGTTAATTAGATATTTCAGATTACGGTCGCCAGTCCTATGGACAACTACTATAATAACTGAAAATGAAAGATTAATGCACATATAATAAGCACTAAAAGCATGGCAACTGAAGGTTGACAGGTGTTGTGTGAAAACTGAATGTTTGTTAGAAGTAAAAATTTCGCTACACTCTGACTTAATTTAGCAAAAGAATTAATAAAACCGGAAAATTGAAAGTTAATTTAGTGACTGAAATTAATTGTGAACTTTGTTTCTGAAGCACTACGAAATTCAATAAAATAAGGTTAGTCTTGGGCTACCTCAACAATCATTTCAAAAGCTACTAGAATCTACGCAATTTAGAAGTAAGAGATTATACTTTGAACTTGAATTAAATGATTCTGAACAATTAACAATAGTAAGATTTAGCACGTACCAAGCTGAGCTGCAGTCACAGGTAAGCTAAAATATGGTAACAAAACTCGCACTCTTAATTTGTGCTTGTGTAATCTCAATATTGTTGCCAGCTATGAACTTTGAAATTAAAGCAGTGAAATAGAATGATATTACTTTAATGCTGGCGTTAGAATTTCAACGACACTCGGGTTCATTCCGGAAAAGGAAGGGACCCTGCTTGGTAATGCAATTGGGACAATGAGCAACAAAGATTCATGCTACATTGCTGTAATTTTGTGAGGCAAATTGAACAGTTTGATAAGCTGAGGTCTGCCAAACAATTCTAAAACTTTACGTGCTTCCAGTCTTCCTTGTTGGTTGATTGAGGGTTTGATGTCGTCGATCGAGGAGGTGGCGACAGTCACTCATTGTCGGCCGTCGCTGTTGCAGAAGCTGGATGTTGGCGCGCCTTCTTCTCGACACGGTCACCAGGCGAAACGGGCTCTTGATGTGCGCCACCTAATGTTTCCCGTCCGCGACACCGTGTCAGAAACTATCATAGCAAGTCGAGTGCAATTACGTGCTGCCAAATCCCGAAAGCGCGGCAACTAGCGGGAGCTTCACACAACACACCTGCTCCACCGCCCTACTCCAGCCAGACTCTGCTCTGCCCTCGCTCCATGCGGCAGAGCTAACACTACCATAGATCCTAAGCACTTTGGTTCTCCACACGACCTATCGACGTAGTAGTTCGATATCACAGTTTTCCCTAGGCAAGACCCAGCGTAATTTTTACAAAACAAACCAGTTATACTTCGATATAAATATAGCAAAACAATTACAATATATAAAGACACAGAAATATCATATCTTCAGGTAACAAAATAAGGAAAAAAATTATAGTACAGTAGATGAAGTAGGAGGATATGCATTTCCAGCGTTAAACCAGACTGTAGTTGATATAGAAATTTGTTATTGAAGTCTATCTGTACTTGAGACAAACAGTGAAACGTCATCAGATACTTTCTACCAAGGCACGGAGCGCACTGTTCGTTTACAACGAAGAAACAAACAGCAGTCGAAGGCAGAAGAGGAAGGCGGCGAGCAGAAAGGCACGGACGAAAAAGCGAGTTGCTCAAAGTCATGGCGCCTCGGCGCCTGTGGCTTTGAGAGCCAGATAGCCACTGGGATTTTCCGCTGAGCGCTGACAGCTGTTCCACCCCCTGCCACCCCCAACCCACCCCCAACCCACCCCGTCCGCACGCCTCTACGCCGGCTGGCAACTCTTCATTAGCGGCGCCGCTCCAGGCCCTTCCCCCTCGTCGGCCGGCCACCGCGTCGATTAGCACCGGACGTGGCCTCGCACACAGCTAAGCGCAAAGAGCACGTTTGTCCACGACACGCGCCGGCCGGACGACAGATTACAAAAAAGCGCCGCACAAAAGCATACTTTTCCCGAGTGGCAAAAGTGCGCCCACCGCGCGATGGTCGCGGAAACTGCTGACTCGCCGCGTCCAGTGTGCGGGCTTTGACATCTGGGCCACATATGCATCCGCCCGCCCGTCCTGTCGCATTTCCTGGACGGCGGGTGGCTCAGTTACATTAGAGTGCGACTGACTAGCTGCCCGGCAAAGGTCCTGTCACAGCCGCCAGATCCCATGAGGCTGCGGTTGGACGCACCTCTTGGCATTCACGGTAACATATGACGGTTGTCCAGAAAGTAAGTTCCGATCAGTTGCTAAATCGAAACCACAGTGAAAGTGAGAAATATTTTATTTGCAAAAGTTAGCTACACTTTCCAGATATTTCTCTACATAGTCACCGCTCCGATTTAGACATCTGTCGGAGTGTTATCCAAATTTCCAACACCATCGTCATAGGAGGGAGCCGCCTGTGCTTTCCGATAATTCTCTACGCTGGTCTATAGCGCGTAGCCTGCGCACAGGTGTTGTCTTCATATCTAGCGTTTCATGTGAACAAAGATAATACTCAGGACAAGCCAATTAGGGCTATGTTGTGGGTGATCGAACACTTCCCGTCGAAAAGGTTGCAGAAGCGTCTTCACTGCCCCTGCAGAGTGTGACTAAGATTTGCCATGAAGAAGGAAGTGCGTGGCAGTTGTGTTATGCGGGCTGCATTGATTAAGGCGAAGTCTCTCAGTGGGCCCTCCTACTTGGCAGGAGACATCGTTGTCCTAGACACCTTTACGTGCTCACAGTGCGCTCACAACTACAAAGAGCTTCTTGATGCGATCGACAGTCATACTACAGACATTATCCAACACGTCTGTGAAAAGCTTCAACGGGTTTTCATTGTGGTGTCCATTTCGCGACCGATCGGAACTTACTTTCTGGGCAACCCTCATAAACTGCACACAGAAAGAAACTTTACTATTATTACTCAATTAGCGGCACATAAGGAACCTACGCCCGCACATGTCATAGATATTTGCTACTTTTGGTATTAAAAAAAGTGTTACATTTAGGTACCAAGATGTGGCTGACATATTCCAGTGTACTCATCTCCAATGATACTGTTATTGGAGTATATGAAATTTATTGCGTTTGCGATTATAGACTCCCATTGAGTGTATAACGGTATGACGACAATGAAAATCTGTGCCGGATCGGGGCTCGAAATCGGATTTTCCGCATACCACCTCACCGTTAGACTATACGAGTACGAATCATGACCAGACGAAAATTTCCTATGTCGTCAACCATGGGTCTACAGCCTGCCCTAGTACGTTCATTGTGAATATTTTTGAACACAAGATTCATTTGAATTGAAATTCGCTTGCCTGGTGACGGCAGATAAAAACGTATAGCAATGCCTGTTCTCAGAATTACGATATAATGTTCTTTTTGACATGCATTTCTCACTGTGGAGCATGCTCGGGTAGTCTAATGGTAAACGGGAAATCCGGATTCGAGTCTCAATCCGGCATAAATTTTCTTTGTCGTCCTTCCATTATGCAGCTGACGGTTGTCCACATCTGCAGCTGCGAATATATTTCTTGTATTTCGTAGCGCTTGTACTCGCCGTAGTACCTGTTTGGAAATCTGTGCACGACCGAATAAATATTGCAGCGTAATTCTGAACAACACAGAAAATGTAATATCGTATTATGTGGAAAGCTTATGAATTAAGGTATATTTACAGCAAAAAAACTTCACTGTTGCAGTTCAACTAAATTAAATGCAGAGGAGTTCATTCAACAAATAATTTTAGCAACTTATCTTGGCAACGTTGTCTATGGGAGATTTCTTCTGCTGACATCGTCTTAATAATGGTCCAGATTTCGATTTCAAAACGGAGCATCGTCTTCTTGGTTCGAAAATTACGCGTACACGTTCAACATCTACTCTGGGTTCCTTTTCAATATTTTTATAACAATCACAATCCAAGAAACGTACATCGTGCTTTACAGGTACGTGTTGGTAACACATATACATATCATTGTATACATCGTTATGACTTCACAGAACAGTCTTGTAAAACGTTTGTCTCATAAACGTAACTGTTCACTTCACATGACGCCATCTCAAGACCAAAGACATATTTACGTCACACATAAATTTCAAACTATATGGTTTTGCTGCTAAGTAATGCTCCGAATTGTTTATGTCAAAACTCTTCACGCGATTTAAATAAAACAAACGATGTCAACGTCCTACATCTTTATTCTCCACGTCTACACATTTACTTCCCAGCGCATTCACCCAGGCGACGAACACATTTCATTCGTCAGTACAGTTCGCTGATTGTGCCACCGTGGAATGTTTTACTTCGTTGACGGAGCCACAATCTCACCTCTGTTTGCACCGCTTCATGATTATCAAAGTGAAGTGACATTTAAGTATTGAAAACAAATGAAAATCGTATCCAACCAAGTCGGTGGTGAGTGGAAGTTGATCGTCACAGCCAAAATATTTCGAAAATCATTTTAAACTTCTTGAGACCTAGTTGACAAAAATTGATACCGTCGAACGAATATATGTAAACGTAATTAATCAGACGTACTAAAAATTCTTGTGCAGTAATAACTAATGGTTTGCATGATTTACTGCTGTGTCAGTAAATCAAATCCAGTTACATTATTCACTAAAAAGACAATATTCCAAGTGTTTGTATTATAATAGTGTCTGTATTACTACGAGTGATGAAGAACCGGTGGTAGGTAAGCTTGAATCTGCTGGGTTTTGCCGTAAATTTGAAGGAATGGAGGTCAGAAGACAGACGGCTAACAATGTAACGCCAGGCGACAACCACTTCCAGTCCGGTGTTGGCATAATAATCAAACTGCAGTTAGTGCAAGAGTCAAGAGGAATTACGCAATGTGAATTTTTGGAGAGGAATTGTTGTAAAGTGACAGGATTCCAGCGCTCTCCATGTTTTAAAGGTATAGGACTGTACTTTAAACTACTAAATACGTTGATTTTCTGGCGGATTATGTTCACTTTCTTAATCTGTTTTTAATAATCAAACTGATGCAGTATTTAAAAATGTAGAGGTCTGCATCTGTTAATTTTACACTCGGTAATCGCTAAATATGTTTTAATCCCGATTTAAATTGCCAAGATTTAGGATTTTTAAGTGCCATCGAAATATATGGTCTGAGACATTCAGTTGCTCCATATAGTGGTTTTAAGTCATGGGTTCTTCAACATGTTTCAAGGGAACCTCCAGTTTAGACCACCTTGTGATCTGTTCCCTATCTACTGAGTCGTTCCCATAAAAAATTTGATGCTGTTGACGCCTGTGGCGTGGAGGGTAACCGATGACACTGAACCCAAGACGTCGGATTGCTGCGGATGTCGCATTGTTGGTGTGTGGTCTGCATTCTTCTAGTGAAGGGGAGGACGTTCCTTGTGTAGGCGAACTCTTCGAATTCGAATCTCGATTACAGCACGTTGTTTTTCACGCACGGACATAAGGTCACACATCGCCATGTTATATGCTACGAATCGGAGCTCTCTAGCGGCAGAGGTCTGCAAATGAAGAATAAATTGTGCTTATCCATTACGGATATTTTAGAACCGTGACTGTATGTTGAATGTAAATAAGTTATACAAGACTGCAACCAGTCTCTTTTTTGAATAATTATGTCTTATTCCACCATCTGAAGATGAACCTGAAATGGTTCGAAAACCGGTTCATGGAATAAAACATAATTATTCAAAAAAGTGACTGGTTGCAGATTTGTACAACTTATTTACATGAAGAATCAATCTATAGAATGTTAATAGCGTCTGTTTTAATTAAAAAGCTTTAGGAGGTTTCACATAAATAATTCCGAGGTAATACTTTTCAATGCGCCCTTGTAGTTATAATGATTTAAAAATATAAATTGTGGCGCGATTCTGTACAATAAAAAACATAAATTTATGTTATAACGTGGAATTAAAATTTGTTGACTGTTATCTATTCATTTTTATACGTTTCTGTATTAGATATCGGTACTGATCGATTCGGTTCAGGCAAGAGAGGTACAACTTAAGACTGTTGCAGCACTCAGGTACACTCCTCAGTAAGCACGATCAGAGTTACACTTAGCAATGATGGGGCTACGGCCGATATTGTACTTAGGTACTGATCTTTTAGTAACTGCGATCTGAGCTGGACTTAGTAACAGTGGTACTGTAGCCAAGACTGTATATAGGTACTCATTCATTAGTAAGCATGAGATGAAGATGGTTATTAACCAGCTGAGGTCGGTGATCAGGAAATCGTAATTTTTATCACGGTCAAGAATTTTTAAAAAAACTATTTTTTTTTTCTTTTTCGTGTGATGCTAAGCTGTACCCAGAGGTAAAAAGTGGTCTATGCCTGCTGACAATATTTCGTGGACTGTCTTTATTGTTCGCACCAGTGCTCATGCTAGGCGTGAGATTGTGAAACGGTGGAACTGTGGTCCCAGTTGAGCAGCTTGGAAACACCAGCTAACTTCCTCCCTGTCCTGACCGAACCTGAGGCATCGAATTGACTTATAATTACAAGCGAAGTTCGACGTTATCTACGCGCCCACTGGGGATGGGTGTAATGATACGGAAGGAGATGGAAGAACTTTACTGAACTAGTAGGTGACTACAGATTATTTTAAACACGTTTCATTTGAAAATAAGGTGACAATAACGTCAATAACGAAAGACACGTCAAGTAATAAGGCATTGAAACCGGTGGCAAACACGCCTGAATACAAGGTAGAGATTAAAGGTCTTGCCAAGAACGCTCGGCCGGTCAAGGAAATCTGCACACCTGAATTATTAGAAAATACAAAGGGACGAAATAAAACCCTATAACTGAAGGTAAGCGGGAGAGAGACGCAATCATGATGGTAAAAGACGGTAGAGTGGAGTTGACAGTTGTCTGGTTGCGATTGTTAATGTTAGTGGCCGTCGCAATTTCAGATGGTCATATTGACGCAACTGATGGACAACAAGACCATGTATTGATTCTCCAAATAACTGCTAGCGCACAATCAACCTCGTGCTGTAATTTACACTCAAACTCCACATCGCATGTAGGCGGCAGGGACCATGTGGTCTGAAAACTATAGAGGAAGTCGTTTACGAATGAGGCAGAGCCGTTGTTGCGAGGTCGTTTCACAGCTCGAGTTCCCGTCGAAACGGCCGATGCGTGGAAGGCTCCACTTTTCATAGCCAGCCTAACTGCGTTCTTTTGCACGGTTTCTGGGGGCGCTATAAGGTTAGGTTGGCTGGTACTGCCATCCTCTAACCGTCATGTCTGTTTCTCTGGCGCCTTTCTGTTGTATCTATGCGCGAATAACCGTTAATTCGTAGGCATAAGGAGCTCCCTTACAAAGGAAAACTGCAGCTTGACAAAATATGTCGACTCCTGAATTACTAACAGTCACAATCTATACAAAAACTCCTATAACGTGGCATCATTACTGTCTATTTGGTACGCCCTCGCAGTCCACATAAAATCGCTAGTAAATGTGCAAAACGTAAGTGCAGAAGTGATCTTTGGAAGATCTGTCGGTGCCAAGTAACTGCTCGACGAAACTTGGACCATACGTAGAAACTGCTACAGCATACTACAGAACCTTTTTGTTGTTGTTGTGGTCTTCAGTCCTGAGACTGGTTTGATGCACCTCTCCATGCTACTCTGTCCTGTGCAAGCTTCTTCGTCTCCCAGTACCTACTGCAACCTACATCCTTCTGAATCTGCTTAGTGTATTCATCTCTTGGTCTCCCTCTACGATTTTTACCCTCCACGCTGCCCTCCAATACTAAATTGGTGATCCCTTGATGCCTCAAAACATGTCCTACCAACCGATCCCGTCTTCTAGTCAAGTTGGGCCACGAGCTCCTCTTCTCCCCAGTCCTATTCAATACCTCTTCATTAGTTATGTGATCTACCCATCTAATCTTCAGCATTCTTCTGTAGCACCACATTTCGAAAGCTTCTATTCTCTTCTTGTCGAAACTATTTATCGTCCACGTTTCACTTCCATACATGGCTACACTCCATACAGATACTTTCAGAAACGACTTCCTAACAAATCTACACTCGATGTTAACAAATTTCTCTTCTTCAGAAACGGTTTCCTTGCCATTGCCAGTCTACATTTTATATCCTCTCTACTTCGACCATCATCAGTTATTTTGCTCCCCATATAGCTAAATTCCTTTACAATTTTAAGTGTCTCATTTCCTAATCTAATTCCCTCAGCATCACCCGAGTTAAATCGACTACATTCCGTTATCCTCATTTAGCTTTTGTTGATGTTCATCTTATATCCTCCTTTCAAGACGCTGCCCATTCCGTTCAAATGCTCTTCCAAGTCCTTTGCTGTATCTGATAGAATTAGAATGTCATCGACGAACCTCGAAGTTTTTATTTCTTTTCCACGGATTTTAATTCCTTTACTGCTTGCTCAATATTTAGATTGAACAACATCGGGGAGAGGCTAGAACCCTGTCTCACTCTCTTCCCAACCACTGCTTCCCTTTCATGTCCCTCGACTCTTATAACTGCCATCTGGTTTCTGTACAAATTGTATATTGCCTTTCACTCCCTGTATTTTACCTCTGCCACCTTCAGAATCTGAGAGTATTCCAGTCAGTATAGTCGAAGGGTTTCTCTGAGTCTACAAATGCTATGAACGTTGGTTTGCCTTTCATTAATCTATCTTCTAAGATAAGTCTAGGGTCAGTATTGCCTCACGTGTTCAAATATTTCTACGGAATCCAAACTGGTCTTCCCCGAGGTCAGCTTTTACCAGTTTTTCCATTCGTCTGTAAAGAATTCGCGTTAGTATTTTGCAGCTGTGACGTATTAAACTGATAGTTCGGTCATTTTGACATCTCCCATCACCTGCTTTCCTTGCGATTGGAATTATTATATTATTCAGAACGTAACAGCAACAAATAAGCAATGAGACGAAAGAAATTACAATCTTTATTCTTCTTATAGTTTCACAGTGACGTCATCCAAATGTTGTCTTCGGGCCAACTTACAATAAAGAACACCAACACAGTACGGTGTAGTGTGGTGTACCTGGCCGCTGACACGCACCTTCTTCTCCCGTTCTTTCAACTGCCTCGTGCTGTGGAACTATTCCAGTTTTTTCCATATAGTCACTCTGACCTCATGCCATGTAACGTTCAACTTCTTGTATAGACGTGCAGACCTCTGGAAATACGTTCCCGCGCTCTCATTCATTTCGAGTCAGTAGTTAATATGTTACGTTTATCTAGCTGTTCCTTACGGTTTGCAGCGTACAATACTAAGTATATACATACATATAAATTAGGACAGTTGATATAAATCATCTTATTACAGCTATCGTTATTCGGTTTATTTACTAATTTCGAGAGATCACCTGTCACTCTCAGGGGTCGACTGCTTGGCTGCTGCACGATCCTCGCTGCTCATGAGTTGACATACGGTGTTTAAATGCACCACCAGATTGGTGCATCATACGCTCAACTGATATAACAGCACAGATTTACGCAAAATTAACATTTAGATACGTAGTGTTTATCTTTCACAGAACAGTAAAATGTTGATACTAATTTACAAGAGAATAATCATGAAACCAGTTACGGAAATGATGGAAATCCTTAAGATGCCTTTCCTCCTTCTTACAAGTCAAAAGTGGGAAGTGGAAAAATGGTGTGTCAAACTGACTAGCGTGAGGCCTGGTTTTGCATAGGAAGTTTTAATTGTTTGAAAGTTGTTAGGACCATAAAAAAGCTTCAATAGTGACTCAGTGAAATAATTTTGTCCACAATGCCGTAGCCAAACGAAAAGTGGGAAACAGACAAGTGGGGTATCAAATTTAGTAGCGTGATGTCCAGTTATGCAAATAAAAACAATTAATTACTTCAAAGTAATCGAGATAATGAAGAAAACTTCATTAGTGGTTTGAGGAGAAATTGAAAGTTTCACGAACAGATGCCTCTAGCTATGTAAATGACGTGTCAAAAAATATCAAATCGTAGTGTGAATTGAAACTTCTCTCCTTTCTCTCCATTTGTATACTCTTTATAGTAGCAGAATACTGGTCGATATTTGTATTCATTATAATTCATGCTTCCCGAACTAAACTTGAAAAACAAACGTTTAAAGGTTTTGTGAAATGATTTGTCTAGTAGTGAGAAATAAAATACATTAGAGAAATATTTGAAACTCCATGACGAATAGTGCGTAGCTAATGAGGTTGTGGTTGAGAATAAAGTTCAACGTTTAACTAAGAATTTTTGAATTTTAAACAGTACTATAGGATATTTGTCTAGTAGAATTTCACTCAATGGTTTCCTTAGGTTCCTAATGTGTGAGCATCTCAGTTGCCCTATATAATTTCGGATGTCATTGAAAAGCACATCAAATGTTTTTCTAGCTTACTTCGTTTCTTACTTTTAGACAACCATTTCACAAGAAATTTCACCATATTTCCAAAATTTTTTATTCCTTTGCCTTTGGTCTATAAAATCAGTCTGATGTCCTAGATACTTGATTTTTATTTGTGTGACGATGACTTGAATTAATTATTGAGTTGATCAATGCAGAGAAAATCCTACAGCTGTTTAGTGACAAACTTAATGAGCCTCTTAATGATCTTTAAGAGTGACAGTGCTGTTATGAACTTTAATTACTAAAGTTTACAATTTATATGCTGATACAAGTCCCTGGATGAGATTCGGAAACACTACTACAAGTATCCCAAGACAATCTTCGAACCAAGTTTGGTCCCACGTTTGGTCCCTGTTGTGGATGTACATGCAGTTGAGTCAAGCGTACACACTACCAGGTCATTACCAAGTATTGCATCACGTGCAAAATGATAAGGCGAATGAAAGTCTTAGATTTATGTGAAGAGTTGTGGGATAAGACAGTACGTCCTTAAAGAAAAGCTGTGTAGAAGGCGATGGTGGGACAAGCGTCTGGTGTACTTAGCAAGTAAACGTGACTGCAGATATCGATGTTTGAGGCCCACTGTAACATGAATGTACAGCCTTAACGAAAGGCTCAAAAACTTACGTAGTTATCTCTGGAAAAAATTCGCGTTCTCACAAAAGTTTTTGAATGTATTTAGACAGCCAGTATCGGAGAAAGATTGTTCTGCTGCCTACTGTCAAAGTCTTTCTCTAAGTCTACAAAGGCTATAAAAGTAGGTTCACCTTTCTTCAGCCTATCTTCTACAGTAAGTCGTCGCGACATTCGCATGTGCTAACGGTTCACCGGATCCCAAACTGATCTCCCTGGATGTTGGCTTTACGTGTCTCTCCAGTCATCTGCAAACCGCTCGAGCCAGTATTTCGCAAGCATGATTTATTAAACTGAAAAATCGGTAAAATTCACACGTCTCTGTTTGGAACAGAATTCATTCGGTTCTTCTTGAAATATGCATCTTGCACACCAGAGCAGTAGTTTTGTCGCAAAATGGCTCTCTCAAGGATTTCGGAATCTCTGAGGGAATATCGTAGTCTAAAGGAGCTTTGCTTCGACATACGTCTTCTTGAGTAATGCGCTATAAAGTCTCATGTTTTCAGCCATGTTTCAAATATATCGGATCTCTCATTAGGGATGTATGTACGTGAATAGTCTGGCCCTTGATCGTAATAAACATTTCGAATAATAGTGCGTAGAAGGCATATAGGTCAACACATCTTTCTAAGCGTGGATCATCTAGCGTAGCCCGCAATATCTGAGTCACACTACCGATTCGCTGCAATGAGTTTCCAGCCCGTTACACCCGTGTTATTAACACCGACTAGTAGCGACTGGTCCAAATTTTGCACATCTCGACTGCCCATTTGCACACCAAACGTTGCTTTGCCAATCTCATGCCGTAATAATCGTACTCTGTAAAAGGTTTTCTTTTTTCCCTTTTATTTCCGTTGTCTATTTCTCTGCTTATGAGCGAGATCTTTGTAGCGCGAAATATTCCGTCACCGACCTCGCTGCAGCTCACCTTCCCATTCCCTTTCGTGTGCGCCGCCTGTCTCTGTAATAAGGTTCGCTCCCTAGCGTCCCTTCCACATTCTCTTTCCCTTGCTCATTATAACAGAGAACTGTGTCCGTGTCATAACCGACTGCTGCGAAGTAACGACCTGGTGAGTGCGGCCGAAAGATAACCTCCTGCAGCATTCTGTTTTCTGTATGACATTTCTCGACAGTTGAACGTGTAACTGGTAAAACTTCTGAATACTTCACAGTTATACATGTTATTCCTCTTACCTTTGCTTCGATATTAACACAGGAAAGATTTCGTAACCTTTATCGAAGCGTGCTGCTGGTACTTTTAGAACAGTTTTTTGATAATTATTACGGTCTTTAACAATTTTCCTCCTTTAATTTTCTTTCCTTAACGCTGACAGAAGCGTTGCAGTCACGTTCATACAATTACAATCCATCTTCAGTTTAAAGCTTTATTTCTGTGTATCGTTCCCATCTTTATATTTGACGCGTGCAACGATTACTCAAAGGTTTCGATTCTAATCTAGTAATAATTCGTGCGTCAAAAATTTTCTACGTTTATTTCATGATTTTTTTAAATTAACGTATAAAATACACTGCTTACAAATTCGCTACACCTTATTTGCTTTGGAATAGATAGACTTGACGTGAATATGAGAAATATCTCCATCTCAGGTATTGCTAAGGAACAGAGACATTGTTGGGCAGGAATAACCACAGGCAATGATGGACGACATGAAACACAATACGTTCGTAACATAGGTGGAATGGCAGAGTAACAGACATATATAACCTTCATGTTTCACGCGGAGTAGACTCCCAACATAAAGGACGATATCGGACTGTCAGTAAGGAATATGTCATCCTCTGTCACTAATGCACATTTTGCATCTGTTATTCATGCTGGGTATCAAATTGGCCAGGGATCCTTGGGGGTCTAGGGGAGGATGTTGTCGCATTCCTCTCTCAAGGTGATGGTTCGGGGAGGGGATGTTCATTAGAAACACGTCTTCCAAGGCCATCCCAGTGTTTAGTTCCGGGGAGTACACAAGCCAATTCATACGATCAACATCTTCACATTCCATTGGGTCCAACGCCTCGTTGGTCCTGTGTGGATGGGCACTACCGACCACGAACAGGTAGCCGAGACCTTGTAACCTCCCCCTCACTTATCGACCTTAATGACAGTGAAAAATTAAACCGCGTGTACCTAATGGAAATTTGGGAAAAAGCAATCGTCACCGAAGTTAATCTGTCGGTATAGAGGGAGGAAAGGGTTACATCTAAATGAAAGGAAAAATGCAAATGAAATTGGTGGAAATTAATTTTGAAAAGGGGTAAAGTTAATGAAGAAAGTAAATGTGCGGCCGCTACGTTAACAATTAACTAGCGGTAATTAGATATTTGAGATTTGGGGGAAATTACGGTCGCCAGTCCTAAGGACAATTACTATAGTAACTGAAAAAGAAAGGTAATTACACATATAATTAGCACTAGAAGCGTGGCAACTGAAGTTTGACACGTGTAGTGTGAAAACTGAAAGTTTGTCAGAAGTAATAACTTTCGCTGCACTCTGACATAATTTAGCAAAAGAATTAATAAAACCGGAAAACTGAAAGTTAATTTAGTGACTGAAATTAATAAGAAGCTTTCTTTCTTAAGCACATCGAAATTCAGTAAAATACGGTTAGTCTTGGACTACCTCAACAATCATTTCAAAAGCTACTTGAATCTACGCAATTTAGAAATAAGAGATTTAGCTTTGAACTTGAATTAAATGATTCTGAACAATTAACAATAGTAAGATTTAGTACGTACCAAGCTTAGCTGCAGTCACAGGTAAGCTAAAATACGGTAACTAAACTCGCACTCTTCATTTGTGCTTGCGTAATCTAAATATTGTGGCCAGCTATGAATACTTAAACTGAACTTTGAAATTAAAGCAGTGAAATGGAATGATTGTACTTTAATGCTGGCATCTGAATTTCAACGGTACTCGGGTTGATTTCGGAAAAGGAAGGGACTCTGCTTGGTAATGCAATTGGGACAATGAGCAACAAAGGTTCATGCTAAGTTGCTGTAATTTTGCGAGGCAAATGGAACAATTTGAAAAGCTGAGGTCTGCCATACAGATCTGAAACTTTACGTGCTTTTAGTCTTCCTTGTTGGTTGATTGAAGGTTTGAAGCCGTCGATCGAGGAGGTGGCGACAGTCACTCATTGTCGGCTGTCGCTGTTGCAGAAGCTGGATGTTGGCGCGCCTTCTCCTCAACACGGTCACCAGACGAAACGGGCTCTTGATGTGCGCCAGCTAATGCTTCCCGTCCGCGACACCATGTCTGAAACTATTATCGCAAGTCGAGCGCAATTACATGCTGCCAAACCCCGAAAGCGCGGCAACTCGCGGGAGCTACACACAACACACCTGCTCCACTCGCTACTCCAGCCAGACTCCCTCATGCTCTGCCCTCGCTCCACGCGGCAGAGTTAACACTACCAAAGATCCTACACACTTTGATTCTTCACACGACCCTTCGATGTAATCGTTCGATAGCAGTTCTCCCTAGGCAAGACCCAGCGTAAAAATACAAATAATATTTACGAAACAAACCAATTATACATCGACATAAGTGCTTAAATATACATATACAAACAGTAAAACAACTACAATATATAAAGAGGCAGAAATGTCATATCTTGAGGTAACAAAACAAGGAAAAAAAATAATAGTACAATAGATGGAAATAGGAGGATATGCATTTCCGGCGTTACAACCTTCCGCAACCCCAATCGAATAAAGTCCAGAATAATCTTCCTGCACTAACGCTCTAACGGTACTTCGCGCAAAGATATGCAGCGGTGTTGAACTATTGCACGAGCACATGACGCCTGTCCATGCCATAACGCCTAATCCATTCCGATGACGATCATGAACATGTTGCAGTGTTCCCCGCGTCTCTTCGCACTAACTGGTAGCCCGAATCATTTGCCACAGTGAAGTGGGTTTCGTCGGAGAACATCACTGTGGACCACTGTTGCTGACCCTGACAAACATGCTTCCTATGGTAATGAACTCTTTCTCGCTGATGGTTTGGTTAAAATGGCATGCATTTAACAGGCTTCCGAGCATTCAGATCAGCCAGATTTAATCACTTCGAAATATTTCCAGCAGAGACTAGGGGTGCTGATAAAATATCAATATATCAGTATATCGATATCTTTACCATTACGTTTCGATGTATTTGGGCTATTATTGTTCCCCGTATACATCGATACATCGACATCAAGACGGCAGTATCGACTGCCAATATTTTCATTTTATACTTTTTGCACAATTTTCGTTAAATATTTGTAGTTGTTCTTTTGAAATTTTAGTAGAACATAATTTTGCTTTCACTGCTTGAAGGAGTCTTTCTACTTTTGGAGTTCTTATCACATTCAGTCTTTCGCTTAGACTGTGTGAACCAAGTAAAGGTGGAAAAAAAGAAGAAGTGGAGGGGGGGGGGGGGGGGGTGAATGGAATAACAAGATTTACGATGTGCGGAACCAGCATACCAATTGCGTTAAGAAACAATTTTTGACGCAACTAGTTTCTATTTCCGCACATCGGCATTCTTCAAATACACTTGCTCAAAATGATGAACAAAAATCTAATGGACAAGACTGTTCTTGCGGTGGACGGAGACGTGTGAGGAATAATGCTGACGCAATCAGCTCTCGGAGATACCAACAGAAACTGCAATGTTTAGCGCCACCACACAATTTTGACACTACAACTGCTAGGTCGCTGGCGTTGAAAAAAAAAATACCATGGAAGTCGAAATGAAGTGTTCTGGACAAATCTGACATGTGACGAAATCGAATGACGGACTCATGGGCACCTTCTATTGTTTCACTTTCATGCAGTTAACATTATTAGCAAAGTGGTTATTGTGAAGCGTGAACATCGTTTTCCTTTCAGTCCTTTCTCTAAGGGAGACAGGCAGGCTGCTAGCTTGTTGATGTACAGAATATCTAATAATAAATCAAAATTTAAATATGCAGCTATAAAACCGGCAGTATATTTACAGTGCGCAGCCAACATTTTTCTAGGCCGGCCCGTCAATACTTTTTCTGTCGGTGTGTCGATATATCGGTAAGTTATTCGTTACGTGAAGAGCGGATAATGTCATTATTTGCAATATCGATGTTCTTATTCCCCGTATTTTTAAAAATTTTAATAATTCTAGGAGAGACACGTATACCACTAGTGGTTGCGAGGTCTGCAGTAGTCTGCCCAGAGTTGGGATGTCTGTTCCTTTTCAGCACTAGGGCTACGTATCGGTGCTTTGGCAGAGCATTTCCACATTCAGCGACGTTCTTAATCGCGAGATGGCACTTTTGGTCGCACCCATTACTGTGAACACTGTACGTAGTGGCAGTTCGACCGGCTTCGAACCGTCCAACTGCTCGTCCACGATAGTAAGCACTCAAACGATGTCTTGCAGACATGTTAGCGAACCACACGGAATGAAGCACTAATCGGTTCTACAAGATCCCTGGTGAAACACGAATCTGCATTAACTGCTGAACGCTCACATATCGTTTGTGCAAAGGCGGAGCAGGGAAACGTCAGGGTGACAGACGGAAGTATTGCTCAAATGCCGGATATTTTTCTCCGTGCTGGAATATAATCGACGAAATGGGTTTGCTACAATGAATAAAGCAAACATTAAAATTTTTATTGATATTTTCTTATTGAAAAATTTAATATCTTCACCGTGTAATTGGGATTTTCCCGAGGCAGCGACGCCCCACTGCTAGGACCGGACCGGCCCAGCGCCCTCGACACGCGAGGCCTCGCATCCCACCAGTTACAGGGCGCCCGCATTGGCTGTGTCGCTCCCGCCACTGTTATCACTGCCGCTGCTGTTGGTGTTGCTACTCACTGGTCAAACGTTTGCGTTAAGTGAAAACAAGACGCCCTACAGATTACGCAACAGAATTTTTTTTCGAATTTCCATAACTGTACAAAGAGTGAAAAGTGGACGAATGGAATACCAAACTGACCAGCTTGAAGCGTAGTTTTGCAAAAGAGGATCTATTTGCTTGAAAATAATCAGAGTAATTAAGGCAAAGTTAATTACTGATGTGGGGGATAAGTTTTGTTGAAATTTCACAGCCTAACCTTGTGACACTTTGTTTTCGGGGTCACAGCACGAAGTATAAGAGTCCTAGTGTTTATTGCATATTTTTTTACAAAGGCAGTCGTCCGTATTATTGTATGGCCTCATTTTACCATTGACTTAGGTTTTAGAGTACTTAGTCCGACCGCTGATTTGTAAAATGTTATATGGAATTTCTTGTTGGCTTTTTTATGTGTACTACGGCGGATAAAAGCTGTTGTTATTTCCCGTCTCTCCTTTATTTTCGGTATAACACCCGATGAGGAGCATACAAGAGCCCGAAACCGGTCGTATTTTAAATTAAAAGAACCTTATAACTGAAGCGGTGTTTTGAGGTTGTGCTGGGGGGATCGTTCGGACATCTGAAGTGTTGGTAGAGGGCGAGGAAGGCAGTATTATCGACATACTAGAGGAGATGAGCAGGAGGAGGGGGCTTAGGTACATCGGAAATGTAGAGGACATACAGCAGAGGTGAGAGAACAGAACCTTGGCGCTCACCTGCAGTGGGATGGAAAATAAGGGAGTTGATGGTGACATAAGAGGGGCGGTTAGAGAGAAAGAAGACGGTGAGGCAGGCTTAATTTATGGGAAGGGCGTAGTTCAGGAGGTTAAAGAAAATCCCGGATTACCATATGTGGTCATAACCTTCCTCAAGATCTAGGGAAACAAAAATTGTCGATTTGGTGAGAGAGGAGACGAGTAAGGCACAGGAGTTGGTCATCGAAGGAAAAGTAAGGACGGAAGAAACATCGATGGACATTAATTGGGAGGTGTTGTTGTAGATGTTTATGGATAAGTCGGGAGAGAATGGAGTCAAGGATCGTGCTAAATATGGAGGTGCGGCTGATGGGGTAGTAGGAGGACGTGAAAGTGGTGGGAAGGTTTGAGGAAGAGGAGGATTTGAAAGGTTTTCCACGGCTCAGGAGAGATACCCTTGTGAAGAGGCTAGGATCCGTAAGGAGGAGAGGGGGCATTCTTTCAGGTGTCTATAGGTGATAAAATCGTGAACGGAAGCCGTGTTGCGTTTGTGACTAAGTATCTGTTGAATGTATTAAGTCCTCACTGTGGGATGTTTTCGAGGTGCTGGAAGCTAGGAGCGAGGGGTGGTAGGGAGGCGAAGATGTTCTCCGCTCTGCCTTATATAGCTGAGAGTGTTGCCCGCATGCGTCAGAGCTACGGTGGCAGAAGGACCACCGCCAGGTGGCAGCGCCCTTGCTGATGAAACTGCAAAGATCATCTGCCGTCAGCGTAGCCACTGTGGCTCACCTGAAGATGACAGGCAGGTGTCCAGTCGAAATATCGTGGAGTGAAGTTTACGAAGACCGGCTGCGGTCTCAAAATCTCTTCGAACATTTAATTTGCCGGGAAAATCTTTAATTTTAGTATCATCATTCTAGCCAATAGTAATCGAATAAAAAAAGGGAGTAGCACTGGGAATAAGGGCGTTCCTGGCAAAGATAAATGATCTGGTATCCAATATAGATCTTAACTTGAGGGAAAATATTTCTGAGAATCTGCGTCTTGAACACAGTACGGTTGTGAAATTAGTAGTGTGGGAAACAGGAAAAGAAGAGAATCGAAGCATTTGAGATGTGGTGCTACAGAAGAATGTTGAAAATTGGGTGGACTGACAAGGTAAGTAAAGAGGTTCTCCACAGAAGCTGTGAGGAAGGAATATATAGAAGAGACTGACAAGAAGGACACGATGGTAGACATCTGTTTAGACATCACGCTGTAACTTTTTACATACTAGGGGGAGCTGTAGAGGGTAAAACCGTAGAGGAGAACAGAGACTCGAATGCTTCCGCAAATAAATCAGAACGTAGGCTGTAAATGCTACTTGGAGATGAAGTTGGCACAGGAGGGGAATTCGAGGCGAACCGCATCAAAACAGTCAGAAGACTGAAAAGAAAGAGAGGGAAAGACAGAATGTCCAATAAAGGTATCACCCAACCATTATATGAAGTAAGACCTCTAAAACTCTTCCATGTTACTGTTACATGATTCCCATTCATGTTTCATTACACAGTCACCTTGGGCTTATATTACGTCTAGGAATCCGTCAAAAAACGTCCCCGGTCATCTAGATCTACATAGATACTCCGAAAGCCACCTTGCAATGCCTAACGGAGGATACCCTGTATCACTAAAATTCATTTCCTTTCCTGTTCCACTCGCAGTTAGATGTAGTGAAAAATGGCTCTCTATATGTCTCCGTATGAGCCCTAATGTCTCGTATCTTATCTTCGTGGTCCTTAGGTGCAGTGTATGAGGGTGATAGTAGAATCGTTCGAGAGTTAGCCTCAAATGCCGGTTCTCTAAATATTCTCAATACTCTTTCTCGAAAAGAACGTCACCTTCACTCCAAGGATTCCCATTTGAGCTCCCGAAGCATCTCCATAACACTTAGGTGTGGTTCGATCTTACCGGTAACAAATCTAGCAGCCCGCCTCTGAACTGCTTCGATATCTTCCATGAATTCTTCTTTCTACGGATCCCAAACGCTTCAGCAATACTCAAGAACAGGTCGCACCAGCATCGTATATGCAGTCTCCTTTACAGGTGAAATTCTCCCAATAAACCCAAATCGACATTCGCCTTCCCTACCACAGTTCTCACATTCTCGTTCCATTTCATATCGCTTTGGAAGGTTACGCCCAGATATTCAAACGACTTGACTGTGTCGAGTAGGACACTACTAACTCTGTATCCAAACATTACAGGCTAGTTATTCCTATTCATCCACATTTTTCCACATTTAGAGCCAGCTATTATTCATACAATTTTGTCTAAGTCGTCTTTTATCTTCCTACACACACTCAACTTCGACAGCTTACTGTAAACCATGGCTTCATCAGCAAACAAGCGCAGATTGCTGCCAGCCCTGTCCTACCCAATCATTTATGTATATAGAAGACAACAGTGGTCCTATCACACTTCCTTGGAGCACTCATGACGATACCCTTGCCTCCGATGAACACTCGCCGTCAAGGACAACATACTGCTTTAATCTTTTTTATTATTTTTTTTAGTCAAGAAGTTTCCGAGAGACTCACATATCTGTGAGCTTATTCTACATGTTTGTTCCTTCGTTAACAGCCTACAATATAGCGCCGTGTCAAATGCTTTCCGCAAATCTAGAAATATGGAATCTGCTTGTTTCCCTTCGTCCATAGTTCGCAGTATACCATGTGAGAAAAGGACAAGCTAAGTTTCGCTCGAGCGATGCTTTCTAAAACCATGCTGATCCGTAGACATAAGCTCCTCAGTCTCAAGTATGGCTACAACATCCAGTCGCATGGTCACACGTCCTACCCACTTCCATTTTACTTTCACTACAGTAATTATTACGTCTTCTACTCCCATGTCCTAAACATATTCATTTGTTTTCTTGTCGCTGTTCTGCAGTCTCAACAAGCATCTCTATTCCACACTGAACAACCAGTTGTTCATAAATAATTTGTGAATAGCCCACATCCACCGTTTTTGTTCTCCCTATCAGAGCATTTCCAAGTTTACAACATATATGCTTTTCATTTCAAACAGACAGTTCAAACACATAAAAACTTTTTATTAAATCAGTAATCACTAGTGATGTCAAGAAAATGGCTGAATAGTTGAACATCAGAGAACGTACATAGAACACAAAGTATTACACTACAGACAAATACTAAAACAAGAACACCAAATAATTATAATAGTTTTGCAGTGATGTGTTCAGACAGACTATTGAGGCCACGGCGGGAATTCTGCTGCCTGCTCGCTGGTGTGGGGCACTCGTTCGCACAATGGCCACGCCTTTTCTACCACAGGTCTCCCTCCGTTGAAGGCGTGGGCTTTTCCCCTGTACTGCCTTTCTCACGGCCACCTCTGTTCGCCGACCGCGGATTTCACTCTTAGGAGTTTCCATTTCGTTTACCCCTCCACAATACATGCCGCTTTAGGAAACTGCAGTAAAGAACCAGTAGCACACAGCGCGCTTTGCGCCTGGGTGTAGCTTTACGGTTTTCGTTCACATTAGATGGCGAAGTCCTTGGTAATGCATGAGTCTATCTGCATTTAACAGTACCCGATTCAAACTAAACCCGCATTCAAATAACCGTTTAAGGAACACTGTGAACTCTGTTCGATTTATTGTTCCAAAGAGCTTGGGAGACTCAAGGTAACTGTGAAATTTGTGGCGCAGTAATCCTGTGAGTTAAAAGTCGCTCGGGGTTGTGGGGCGCACGTACTAGTCATCTCCAGTTTTATTTACTAATAATACAACCACGTAATCTCAGCGCCTCAGTTTAACTAACAAAATAGGGAAATACAGTATTGCTTGCTCTCACTTCGAGCATACAAAGCATGATCTGTATATCTTACATTAAAAGTGAACTCGATATAGCGTTGATACTTTAAATAAATGTTGCTTTAACACGAAAATGAAAGTAATTTGTAAATCAACTAATTAATTACACAAGCTGGCAAATAATAGTGATATAAGAAGTTCAGGACACTATCTCTTAAATAAAATATAAATAGGAGATGTAAACATCCAAAAGATATGGCTAACTGTGAAAATCAAAACTAAAAGCAGCAAGAAATAGCCAGTTTAAACAGCACAGAATGAAAGGCCTAGATGACACTGGAATGTGGGGGAAAGTACGCTCATTCATCAAATGCAAAGCACTAGGCCACTGCATTAAATATAACTAAAGTTAAACAGTTAAACCTATCTACATTTACATTTACGTATATACTCCGCTAGTCATGTTGCGGGGGGAGCGGAGAGTACTTCGTATGCCACCGTGACTCTCCTCGTTTCCCATTGTGGTCGTGAGTATTTCACGCGAAGAACGACTGCCTGTAAGCCTACGCGAGGGCTCGAAACTCTCTGATTATATCTTCATGGTCTTTTCACGAGATTTACGTAGGAGGAAGCATTATATTTGTTGACGCTTCTAGCAACGAACGCTCTTGGAACTTCAACGACAAATCACATCTCGATGCCCTTCCGCTACCAATGTAGTCGGATGAGAATCTCCGTGACACTTTCGAGCTTATTAAATGAAAATGTAACAAAACGTGCTGCATCTTTTTAACTTCTCTATTTTGTCTGTCAGTCTTATCTCTTACAAATCCCATACTGACGAGCAATATTCGAGTACCAGTGGTAGGAGAGTCTCGTTGATCTGCCTTTTAATATAGCATTTAAATGGAAATTAAAAGAATTTCTTAATGGCAACTCCTTCTACTCATTAGATGAATTTTTGGATATAGTAAGTAGGTAATTTCCCCAACCCCCCCCCCCCCCCCAAAAAAAAAAGTTAAATGTCATGCAATATTTTGTGTAATGTAATAGCTTGTATAGACACATTTTACTATCCTGACACGTTCCACATCATTACCAAGTGTCGTATTCATCATCTATGGAACTAGAACTAATGTAATTCGAATTTAATCCAATCTGAGTGCATTTCTGAGGATTCGTACAATGACTCTCAGTTTGACTTCTGCCTTTCCTGCGATATAGCTTTACATAGTCGTTCCACTTTCAATCGGCTGGTTCAAATGGCTCTGAGCACTATGGGACATAACATCTAAGGTCATCAGTCCCCTAGAACTCAGAACTACTTAAACGTAACTAACTAACCTAAGGACATAACACACATCCGCCCGAGGCAGGATTCGAACCTGCGACCGTAGGTGTCACGCAGTTCTAGACCGTAGCGCCTAGAACCGCTCGGCCACTCCCTCTTTAAATCGCTCCGTACTCATGCTCCTCGATATTTTATGGAGGTAACTGTTTGCAGTGATTGTTTCGCAATCGAATTATCATGCAATAATGGGGCTTTCTGTCTATGTATTTGTAATACATTACATTTGTTCATGTTAAGGGTCAATTTCCACTCCATGCATCTAAAGTCGATGGTCTGCAGCTCATTCTTCATTTCGCTACAACTTTCTAGCGTTGCGACTTCTCTGTATACAACTGAATCACCCACGGAAAGCCTTAGGGAACTTCCGACATTGTCTATATACGAGGGTTGGTACTTAAACAGTGGCAACTATTTATTTATAGCTCGTACAAAATAGATACGTGTTTCAAAGTTTTACTGACCTCCAAAGTAGTTACTTGCACTGTGTATAACCCGTTGCCAGGAAGGCGTAGGATACTCTTAGCAATACCAGTTGTGTTGACAGTTCGAGGGGCGCGGTTTATTGTCCGACGAATCTGTAGCAGTTCTGAAGCGAATGACGTGAAGTGTTTCCTTCAGTTTAGAAATCGAGTTGAACATAAGAGGACTTAAGTCAGGGGAATGCAATAGGTGGTGTAGCACTTAGCAGTCCAATCAGTCAAACAAATCAGTAACAGCTTGCACTGTAGGTGCTTGAGCGGTGTCCTGAAAAATGATGGTCAGGTCTTGCAGAAAGTGGCATCACTTCTGTCTCTATGCTGTTCATTTTTGGAACAAAACCTACGACCAGCTGACTTCTCCAATGGCAGTTTGGTTACAAGACGCTTGTGAGGAACGGTGTCGAAAGCCTTCTGGAAATCTAAAAATATGGAATCAAATTGACATCCCTTTCGATAGCACTTATTACTTCATGAGTATAAAGAGCTAGTTGTGTTTCACAAGAACGATATTTTCTGAAACCGTGCTGACTATGTGTCAATAAATCGTTTTCTTCGAGGTACTTCATAATGTTCGAATACAGTATATGTTCCAAAAGCCTACTGCAAATCGACGTTAGTGATATAGGCCTGCTTCCCTTTTCGGGCATTGGTGTGACTTGAGCAATTTTCCAGTCTTTAGGTACGGATCTTTCTGTGAGCGAGTGGTTTTATATAATTGCTAAGTATGGAGCTATTTTATCAGCATACCCTGAGAGGAACCTGGCTGGTATACAATCTGAACCGGAGGCCTTGCCTTTATTAAGTGATTTAAGCTGCTTCGTTACTCCGAGGATATCTACTTCTATGTTTCTCATCTTGGCAGTTGTTCTTGATTGGAATAAAGGAATATTTACTTCGTCTTCTTTGGTGATGGAGTTTCGGAAAATCGTGTTTAATAACTCTGCTTAAGTAGCACTGTCATCAGTGATTTCATCGTTGTTATCGCGCAGTGAAGGTATTGATTGCGTCTAGCCACTGGTGTGCTTTGTGTATGACCAGAATCTCAGATTTCGAGACAGAATTTCGTTGTGGAAATTATCAAAAGCATCTCGCATTGAAATATGCTCCATATTTCGAACTTCTGCAAAACTTTGCCAATCTTGAGGATTTTGCGTTCTTTTAAATTTGGCATTCTTTTTTCGTTGCTTCTGCAACAGCGATCTGACCCGTTTTGTGTACCATGGGGGATCAGTACCATCACTTCTTAATTTATGTGGTATGTTGTTGTTGTTGTGGTCTTCAGTCCTGAGACTGGTTTGATGCAGCTCTCCATGCTACTCTATCCTGTGCAAGCTTTTTCATCTCCCAGTACCTACTGCAACCTACATCCTTCTGAATCTGCTTAGTGTATTCATCTCTCGGTCTCCCTCTACGATTTTTACCCTCCACGCTGCCCTCCAATACTAAATTGGTGATCCCTTGATGCCTCAGAACATGTCCTACCAACCGATCCCTTCTTCTGGTCAAGTTGTGCCACAAACTTCTCTTCTCCCCTATCCTATTCAATACTTCCTCATTAGTTATGTGATCTACCCATCTAATCTTCAGCATTCTTCTGTAGCACCACATTTCGAAAGCTTCTATTCTCTTCTTGTCCAAACTATTTATCGTCCATGTTTCACTTCCATACATGGCTACACTCCATACGAATACTTTCAGAAATGACTTCCTGACACTTAAATCAATACTGGATGTTAACAAATTTCTCTTCTTCAGAAACGCTTTCCTTGCCATTGCCAGCCTACATTTTATATCCTCTCTACTTCGACCATCATCAGTTATTTTGCTCCCCAAATAGCAAAACTCCTTTACTACTTTAAGTGCCTCATTTCCCAATCTAATTCCCTCAGCATCACCCGACTTAATAAGACTACATTCCATTATCCTTGTTTTGCTTTTGTTGATGTTCATCTTATATCCTCCTTTCAAGACACTGTCCATTCCATTCAACTGCTCTTGCACGTCCTTTGCTGTCTCTGACAGAATTACAATGTCATCAGCGAACCTCAAAGTTTTTATTTCTTCTCCATGAATTTTAATA
The DNA here is from genome assembly GCF_023864345.2 of Schistocerca serialis cubense. Taxonomy (NCBI): domain Eukaryota; kingdom Metazoa; phylum Arthropoda; class Insecta; order Orthoptera; family Acrididae; genus Schistocerca; species Schistocerca serialis. The sequence goes on from NC_064645.1 coordinate 447,753,765, forward strand.
CCTACTCCGAATTTTTCTTTTGTTTCCTTTACTGCTTGCTCAATATACAGATTGAACAACATCGGGGAGAGGCTACAACCCTGTCTTACTCCCTTCCCAACCACTGCTTCCCTTTCATGTCCCTCGACTCTTATAACTGCCATCTGGTTTCTGTACAAATTGTAAATAGCCTTTCGCTCCCTGTATTTTATCCCTGCCACCTTTAGAATTTGAAAGAGAGTATTCCAGTCAACATTGTCAAAAGCTTTCTCTAAGTCTACAAACGCTAGAAACGTAGGTTTGCCTTTCCTTAATCTTTCTTCTAAGATAAGTCGTAAGGTCAGTATTGCCTCACGTGTTCCAGTGTTTCTACGGAATCCAAACTGATCTTCCCCGAGGTTGGCATCTACTAGTTTTTCCATTCGTCTGTAAAGAATTCGTGTTAGTATTTTGCAGCTGTGACTTATTTAGCTGATAGTTCGGTAATTTTCACATCTGTCAACACCTGCTTTCTTTGGGATTGGAATTATTATATTCTTCTTGAAGTCTGAGGGTATTTCGCCTGTTTCATACATCTTGCTCACCAGATGGTAGAGTTTTGTCAGAACTGGCTCTCCCACGGCCGTCAGTAGTTCCAATGGAATATTGTCTACTCCGGGGGCCTTGTTTCAACTCAGGTCTTTCAGTGCTCTGTCAAACTCTTCACGCAGTATCATATCTCCCATTTCATCTTCATCTACATCCTCTTCCATTTCCGTGATATTGTCCTCAAGTACATCGCCCTTGTATAGACCCTCTATATACTCCTTCCACCTTTCTGCTTTCCCTTCTTTGCTTACAACTGGGTTTCCATCTGAGCTCTTGATATTCATACAAGTTGTTCTCTTATCTCCAAAGGTCTCTTTAATTTTCCTGTAGGCGGTATCTATCTTACCCCTAGTGAGATAGGCCTCTACATCCTTACATTTGTGCTCTAGCCATCCCTGCTTAGCCATTTTGCACTTCCTGTCGATCTCATTTTTGAGACGTTTGTATTCCTTTTTGCCTGTTTCACTTACTGCATTTTTATATTTTCTCCTTTCATCAATTAAATTCAATATTTCTTCTGTTACCCAAGGATTTCTACTAGCCCTCGTCTTTTTACCTACTTGATCCTCTGCTGCCTTCACTACTTCATCCCTCAAAGCTACCCATTCTTCTTCTACTGTATTTATTTCCCCCATTCCTGTCAATTGCTCCCTTATGCTCTCCCTGAATCTCTGTACAACCTCTGGTTCTTTTAGTTTATCCAGGTCCCATCTCCTTAAATTCCCACCTTTTTGCAGTTTCTTCAGTTTTAATCTACAGGTCATAACCAATAGATTGTGGTCAGAGTCCACATCTGCCCCTGGAAATGTCTTACAATTTAAAACCTGGTTCCTAAATCTCTGTCTTACCATTATATAATCTATCTGAAACCTTTTAGTATCTCCAGGGTTCTTCCATGTATACAACCTTCTTTCATGATTCTTAAACCAAGTGTTAGTTATGATTATGTTGTGCTCTGTGCAAAATTCGACCAGGCGGCTTCCTCTTTCATTTCTGTCCCCCAATCCATATTCACCTACTATGTTTCCTTCTCTCCCTTTTCCTACACTCGAATTCCAGTCACCCATGACTATTAAATTTTCGTCTCCCTTCACAATCTGAATAATTTCTTTTATTTCATCATACATTTCTTCAATTTCTTCGTCATCTGCAGAGCTAGTTGGCATATAAACTTGTACTACTGTAGTAGGCGTGGGCTTCGTATCTATCTTGGCCACAATAATGCGTTCACTATGCTGTTTGTAGCAGCTTACCCGCATTCCTATTTTCCTATTCATTATTAAACCTACTCCTGCATTACCCCTATTTGATTTTGTGTTTATAACCCTGTAGTCACCTGACCAGAAGTCTTGTTCCTCCTGCCACCGAACTTCACTAATTCCCACTATATCTAACTTCAACCTATCCATTTCCCTTTTTAAACTTTCTAACCTACCTGCCCGATTAAGGGATCTGACATTCCACGCTCCGATCCGTAGAACGCCAGTTTTCTTTCTCCTGATAACGACATCCTCTTGAGTAGCCCCCGCCCGGAGATCCGAATGGGGGACTATTTTACCTCCGGAATATTTTACCCAAGAGGACGCCATCATCATGTAATCATACAGTAAAGCTGCATTTATGTGGTATATATCTCTCAATTGCTGTCGATACTATCTCTTTGAAAACATTCCACAAATTTTCTACACTTAAATGATCAAATCGAAAGGAGTGAAGACTATCTTTTAAAAAGGCGTTAAGAGAATTTTTATCAGCTTTTTTAAACATATATACTTTGCGTTTCTTTTTGGTTGTTGTAGGTGTTGCGGTATTCAGTCTAGCAGCAAGTGACTTGTGGTCACTAATCCCTGTATTCGTCACAATACTCACTATTTGTCCGGAATTATTTGTTGCTAAAAGGTCAAGTATGCTTTCGCAACCATTTACGCTTCTAGAGGGCTCATGAACTAAGTGTTCAAAATAATGTTCTGAGATAGCATTCAGTACAATTTCGGATGACGTTTTATGCCTGCCGCCGGCTTTAAACGTATAATTTTTCCACCATATCGAGGGTAGATTAATGTCACCACCGACTATAATTGTATGAGCGGGGTACTTATTTGAAATGAGACTCAAGTTTTCTTTGAACTGTTCAGCAACTATGTCTTCTGAGTATGGGGTCGGTAAAACAATCCCATTAATAGTTTAGTCCCATTGTCAGGTATAACCTCCACCTATACTATTTCACACGAACTATCTACTTCCATTTCGCCAAAAGGCAAACTACCTCTGACTGCAAAAACTACTCCACCACCAACTGTATTTAGTCTACCCTTTCTGAACTCTATTATATCGTTTGAAAAAATTTCGGCTGAACTTATTTGCGGCTTTACCCAGCTCTCTGTACCTACTACTATTTGAGCTACAGTGCTTTCTATTAGGGCTTGGTGCTCTGGCTCTTTCCCAACACCGCTACGACAATTTACAACTACAATACCAATCGTTTCTACAACTACCTTAGTGTGTTTTACCTGTTCACTTTTAGGCGGACGTCCCTCCTGTGGTTCCCTGAGACCCTCTAACCTAAGAAGCCGCCCAGTCCCTTCCCCACAGCGCCCGCTACCCGTGTAGCCGCCTCCTGTGTGTACGCTACACAATTGGCTTGGGCTTGGGCCCCAAGTTTATCTGTTCCGGGCACATAAAGGAAAATGAAAACTAAGTAGTAATGGGAGATTGAATGCTGGGGTAGGAGAAGAGTTGCTTGAGAATATGGGCTTGGACCTAGCATGAGAGAGGAGAATGACTAATTGAACTCTGCAAAAAATTTCAGTGAGCAGTAGCGAATATTTTGTTCAGGATTCATAAGAGGAGAAGATATAATTGGAAAAGGTTGGGAGTTACGAGAAGGTATCAGAAAACATCATGCTCAGGCAGCGATTCCAGAATCAAATATTGGATTTTAAGGTGTGCTCAGAAACAAATACAGACTCTAATCACAATTTAGTAGTGATGAAGAATAGTAAGGAGCTTAAGGGGCTTCTGCCATTTATCCTGCAGAACTGTGTCAAGTACAGGTAACGACGATGGAGGTGGGTAGCGGTCACGCGCCCTCCTCTCCAAAGCAGAACACAAAGCCTCAATAACAATGAGATATGGAGACTGTGGTGGTCAGGTTCAAATATGGTTCATATGGCTCTGAGCACTATGTGACTTAACATCTGAGGTCATCAGTCCCCTAGAACTTAGAACTATTTAAACCCACCTAACCTAAGGACATCACACACACCCATGCCCGAGGCAGGATTCGAACCTGCGACCGTAGCGTTCTCGCGGTTCCAGACTGAAGCGCCTAGAATCGCTACGCCACAACGGCCGGCGGTGGTTCAAAATGGTTCAAATGGCTCTGAGCACTATGGGACTTAACCTCTTAGGTCATCAGTCCACTAGAACTTAGAACTACTTAAACCTAACTAACATAAGGACATCACACACATCCATGCCCTAGGCAGGATACGAACCTGTGACCGTAGCGGTCGCGCGGTTCCAGACTGAAGCGCCTAGAACCGCACGGCCACACCGGCCGGCCCGGCGGTGGTCAGGGTTGGGGTGACTATTCGTCCCCGTGCTCACAAAAGCAGTCCTGGACGATGCGAACTGTGCGAACATGGGGCCCGTCGTCTTGGAACACAGAAAGACATTGAGGACCAACCATTGTACTATGTGGTGGACATGATCAGTCAAAACGGTGACACAGCCGTTGGCAATAATGCGATTTTGTAGAGTACCAGTGGGGCCCCGTGGAATATCACAATATGGCTGCCCAAATAATCACCGAATCTCTGCATGCCCACCCTTGTAACTTAAACTCGGCAAGAAGTCGGAAACAATATGAAACAAGCCTCATTCAAATCAGATGACTTCCTTCCATTGCTCCGCAGCCCAGGTCTTATGGCTTGGGTCCCATGTTTTTTCTGTTCCTGGCATTTCCATCATTGATAAGTTGTTTTGGAATTCAACCTCGCCCTGCAGTTCCCAGCCTACTGACTCCCATCGTGCTGTTTTGGTGCTGACAGGTATGGGAGTTCGACATTCAGTTTTGAAGAGACGTTTGCAGTTCTCGTGCTCTTATTTTTCGTCACACGCTCCGTCTGCAGGCCACAAGTGGCCCATCGGGACCATCCGACCGCCGTGTCATCCTCAGATGAGGATGCGGATAGAAGGGGCGTGTGGTCAGCACGCCGCTCTCTCCGTCGTTACGATGGTATTCTTGACCAAAGCCGATACAAATCGATCGAGTTGCTCCGCAATTGGCATCACGAGGCTGAGTGCACCCCGAAAAATGGCAACGGTGCATGGTGGCCTGGATGGTCACCCATCCAAGTGCCGGCCAAGCCCGACAGCGCTTAATTTCGGTGATCTTACGGGAACCGGTGTATCCACTGCGGCAAGGCCGTTGCCTTATTTTTCGTCACAATCTCTCCAATCATCGTCTGACACCAACACATACTTTTCTCAGCGTTTTGACATTGCATATGATGTTAACCCGGTTTCCCTGCATGCAGCATAAATTTTCTATATGTTCCCCCTTGAAAGACCAAATACTTCGGCAACAATTGTAACGGAAACACAAACCTCACGAGCACCAACAATTTGTCCACGTTCGAATTCATTTAGCTCCGACACAGTGCAATTGTACCTATACAGAACCTTGTACTCAACATGACTGACACTTGCAACGTACTGAGAACACTGCGCAGGTGCCGTTCCTAGTCAAGTACAACAGCGCAACCTGTAGGATTGGCTTCTACCTTCAAGCATGCAGTTTTCGCAGTGTTTCCTTAATTTTGTTCAGCTGCTGTTGCTATACTGCCACTTAGAGAGAGAGAGGGATAAAGAAGAAAAGGAAAAAAAGGCAAATTTCTGTGATGTGGGTAGTCTGTTCAGTTAGATTACGGGAGTTAGAGTGTTCGATTCCGGGTCTTTTAATTCTTCCTTTTCTAAACTTCAGACTACGTGATCTGACATCTCGCTTCTTAATCGTTATATAGCAGTTACAGTAAGTTTTATATGAAACATCTACAATTAATTTTTACTGAAACATCGATGGGAGTACAATAGCTTTATTATGCTTCTTTTCAAGACACAATTTGTCTATTAAACGGATACTACGTCCTCTTACACGCTTGTGTGCAGGGAGCTATCTAGGCTAACAGAAGCAGGGGTCGGCCAAGAAGAAGAGTGATGGAGTTGTTATTCGTTCGTTTTGAAGGAAGAAGTATAACGGAAGGAAAGAGAAGCAATGATGGCAATAGAAAGCGAAGGATGGATGTGTTTAGAATGTGGATGAGAACAGACTAAACGTTTAAACGGGAAATACGTGTTTAAAGTTAGAGTAACACCTACGATTGTACTGGCATTTCTGTGTCAGTATTAAATGATTTCACGTCTTTTGCAGGAGATATACCGTAATTGTTGTTTAACGATTAAAAAGCCAGATACAATATAAGGCAAACTAAATTTTTTTTAAAAAAGGAGGGGGCAGCTAGACCTGGAATCGAACACTCGGACTCGTCTATTGTTGTGCAAAAATTTACCTACAGCAGTAAAAGGCAGCACTGCTACACAGTACTGACTGAAAGTGCTTGTCCGAAATGTGAACACAGTATTTTCAAGTTGTCTTCCTTTGGCGTACATCTTCGATGTAAAATGTACACAGTATTAAATGCTGCTGTTGAGCTGTTTGAACCCTTAGTATGCAGCAATCGTGCTGTGCCGCATGAGTGACGTATTTTGGTTCACTCCGTTTAATTCGCTTCATATGAAACACACATTGCTCTTCTCTGGGGACAACAGAAGTGGCTCAGGGCATTATTACGCCTATCTCCGACTATTATGATATTCCGCAAAAACATTACTTACTTGACCTCGCCAAAAAATTTCGTGTAAAAATATACCGCGTGTATTCCCGAAAGGTTGTCAGACCCATTGTATCTCTTGTTTCATTATATATCTACACTTTTGTTTTAACATTGTGTACATGGAGTCAGTACAAACGTATACTGCTTGTCTCGTGCTTAATGCAACGTCCATTTGCAAATGAAAAAGTCTGTGTGTTTCTGGCAAACGAAGCACTTTTTTAAAAAATTTGAATGTCATGTGCACATTCAACAGAATGGTCGCATATTAGTCTAGCGTAATATTCAGTTGTTGCACGTGTTAACAGCGATAATAGCCTATTAGTTCGTAACACAAAATGTGTTTACGTGTGTAGTGTTGATTCCGCAAATTCAGTTAATGTTACCCCTTTTCTACAGTTTCGTTGTCAGTGATCATGTTTCTAATAAGTTTAGTAATAGGTCTGAATATTTTTTGCAGAAGCAGCTTTGTATTAAAAGGGCGAACTGAAACAATAACGAGGTTCGAACAAATGTTCCTCAAACAGTATTAACTATGGCAGAAACGGTACCAACCAAAGACGAACAAATAAATGAGTTTTTCTTTGCCTTCAGAGCATAAAATGAAATGGAACAGGCGAGAAAACACTAACAGTACCAATATTTCACTGTCACAATAACATTGCACTGCCTATAGTTCAGTATGAAGAAAGAAATAAAGTTTTCACACTAATGTGCTCTGGCCGACAAATTATGTGATCTCCATGTTCTTTAATGAACATTAAATGGATTTTTACCAATGCAAGATTTGGCATACGGGGGACCCAGAATCTCTTATAGTGTACAAATGTGCTTTTAACAAACTTTTATTATGCACAATCACACACACATCAAAAAAAGTTTTGCATCACCTCGGTTCTGAGAGTTTCGGGACCTGTACAGATAATTTAAATAGAGAGCAACATAAAGATCATATCCGCTCTTTTTATTGCTCATAAAAACCACACATTGCATGTTGTACCACCACGCAGCGATATCTTCAGAGGTGGTGGTCCAGATTGCTGTACACACTTCTAATACCCAGTAGCACTTCCTCTTGCATTGATGCATGCCTGTATTCGTCGTGTCATACTATCAGCAAGTTCATCAGGGCACTGTTTGTGCACATTGTCCCACTCCTCAACGGCGATTCGGCGTATATCTCTCAGAGTGGTTGGTAGCTCAGTCTATCCCAGGCATGTTCGATAGCTTTCATGTCTGGAGAACATGCTGGCCACTCTAGTCGAGCGATGTCGTTATCCTGAAGGAAGTCATTCACAAGATGTGCGCTATGGGGGCTCTAATTGTTGTCCATGAAGACGAATACCTCGCCAATATACTGCCGATATGGTCGGTCGGAGGATGGCATTCACGTACCGTACAGCTGTCACGGAGCTTTCCAAGAACACCCGCGGCGTACGTCGGCAACACCTAACGCCGTCCCCCCCCCCCCCCCCCCCAAAAAAAAAAAAACAGCAGGGAACATCCACCTTGCTGTACTCGCTGGACAGTGTGTCTAAGGTGTTGAGCCTGACCGGGTTGCCTCCAAACAGGTCTCCGAAGATTGTCTAGTTGAAGGTATATGCGACCCTAATCGTTGAAGAAAACGTGATGTCAATCCCTAGCGGTCCATTCGGCACGTTGTTGGGATCATCTGTACCGCGCTACATGGTGTCGTGGTTCCAAAGATGGACCTCGCTAGGGACGTAGGGAGCGAATTTGCGCATCATGCAGCCTATTACGTACAGTTTGAGTCGTAACACGACGTCCTGTAGCTGCACGAAACGCATTATTCGACATGGTGGCGTTGCTGTCAGGGTTCCTCCGAGCCATAGGAGCCATTGATAGCGGTCATCCATGCAGTAGTAGCCCTTGGGCGACCTGAGCGAGGCATGTCATCGACATTTCCTGTCTTTCTGTATCTCCTCCATGTCCGAGCAACATTGTTTTGGTTCATTCTGAGACACCTGGACAATTCGCTCATTGAGAGCTCTTCCTGGCACAAAGTAAAGACGCGGACGCGATCGAACCGCGGTATTGACAGTCTAGGCATGGCTGAACTAGACACAACACGAGCCATGTGCCTCCTTCCTGGTGCAATGATTTGAACTAATTGGCTGTCGGACCCTCTCTACGTCTAATAGGCGCTGCCCGTGCATGGTGTTTACATCTTTGGGCGAGTTTAGTGACATCTCTGGACAGTCGAAGGGACTGTGTCTGTGAAACAATATCTGCAGTTAACGTCTATCTTCAGGATTTCTGGGAACTTGGGTGATGCAAAACGTTTTTTGATGTGTGTAGTACACGTAAGCAAGAAGCACTTCAATCAAAGTAAATCTGTTACAGAACAACATATTTACTGACGTATGAGGGTAAACGATCTGTTAGGATTCGACATTTCGCTTCCAATTGAGCTTTCGCCAAGTACAAATGCATACGGAATAACAAAAAATGTTCTTTAATGAAAAGAAATTAGCGCCTTGGTAAGGTATGGGGGCCCTAAAAGTGTTATGTCCTACGGCACACCTTTTTGCAGGCACTTTTACTGTGAACCAACTTACAAAATATAAACACACTAGTGTTTTATAAATGTTCACTGATTACATACGTGTATAGTACCTAAAACATTAATATGGCCCTGAATTTGGTACGGCAAAAAACCTACCTTCCGTAACACTTTTCAGGCCCAAATTTGAAGGGCAAATAAAATGTACTCAGTAGTACATTCTGAAACATAATTAAGTACATGTCATGCAATATTTTTATCAAGTTATTTCCTTTTATGTGCAGATGGAACAGGTTAAAATTGCATTATTTCTCAGATTAGAAAACTAGCAGCTTTTAATATAATGTACACTTCAGCAAATAAAATAATTAACTGCTTTGATAAAAATTTCTCTTTTATGATTACTCGCAACTATTCATGAAGTATAAATAGCAAGCTGGCACAGGTAAAGTGATGACACACAGAGTTGGACTTAACACGTTGAATAAACACCGTGAAACACTGATTCAAGCAGAACGTAACAAATATAACTCATTATATTCTGCCTAAGCGCTGGAAAAAGTTACCATGACGGCTCTGGCCTTAAATAGAATCATTTTATAGGAAGGGCCGTGCACAAGACAAAGCGGGTGATAAGTGAGAAAAAGCAGCACAAAATTTTCCTTGTAATAATTCCTATTCCATAAATGGTATGTACTTACAGACATGAATGTTACCGAATTGTCAGTAAAGTAAGTGATGATTTCAATACACTGAAACGAATAACTCACAGAAGTATGAAAAATTGATAGAAAACCATTTGCGTCAAGCTTGGGCTCATGATAAATGAAGGCCCAGGCAAGAATATATTGATGCTGTAACATCTTAGATTGCATTTCCAGTATTTGTAGGTTTAACAAAACTTAACAGTGCTGACTGGGAGACATTGTGAAAATAGTAGGGATAAATAACAGAGATCAAATTGTACAGAAACCTGTCCATAATGACAAGAGTCGAAAAACGTGAAATGGAAGCAGTAATTGACGAGGGAATGAGGCGCTATTTTTGTCTCTTCCTTTTGGAACAAATTGCAAAGGAACTTAAATGAAATTTCGAAACGGAATTATGTTCAGGGAGCAGACATACAGTCTTTAAGTTTTGTCAATACACTGTAATTCTATCAGACGGAGGAGGACTCGATAGAATGGTTGAATGGAATGAATGAGGCCTTGAAAAGGCGTTATAACATTAAACGTCAATGCAAGTACAACAAGAGTAATGGAATGTAGTCGAATTAAATCGGGTGACACTATTAAAATTACATTAGAAAACGCGACAAAAAAAATATATAGGCAGCAAAATAATTGACGTTGTGAGAACAGAGAGGATATAAAATCCAGACTTGTTGTAACAAGAAAACTGTTTTTGAGAACAAGAAAACGGTGAATATCTAATACAAATTTACCTTTTATGAAAATGTTTGTACGGTGCATAACGTTGCCCGGAAGTGAAACGTGGGTGATAAATAGCGAAGAAAAGCAGAGAATAGAAGCATTGGTAATGTGATGTTTCAGAATAATGCTGAAGATTAGTTGGGTAAATCGAATAGCTGATTATAATACACTGTACTGAATTCGGAAAAAAAGAGAGCCATAGCTTGACTAAATGAAGGGGTCGGTTAATACGACCCATTGCGAAGCATCAGGGAATTGACAATTTGGTAATGGGTAAAAAGTGTAAATGGAGAACACGATTTCAATACAGTAAGGAAGAACACGACTTTAAGGGCACAGTGAGGTGATTAATACTGACGAAGTCCGCAATAGCTATGCAGAGATGAAGAAACACTCAACTCGTCGAACCGAAGACCTCAACAAGAACAACAACCACCAAAGCTGTAACAGCAGAAAGGAAATTCGAATATCTGCTATACGAAGATCTGTTTCATTTCAGAAAAGGAGCGTCACCGGAGAGGCAAAGCTGCCTTCTCACTTTGTACTCAATGGGATAATAAAATCCTTTCATTACACACACTGACAGAAAATAAGTGAACCTCCATGAAGGGGAAGAAGAACTGGAATGATACTCCACGGTTAGAGCGAGTATGTAGTGATTTTTCAGTGATTATATTATTACGTTTACAAAGAACTTGATAGTATGAGCCCACGCATGAGTATGACATTGCATACCTCCTGATCTTGACGCACACACTGGTGCATTGGTAAGGATGTCATAAGACACGCGTAACGTCTCCTAAGGCATGCTGATGAACTGTTTATGATATTCTGGACGCTGGCACTGTGGTTTGACGGCGTCAAAGCTGGTAACATTCATATTCTATAGGGCACAGGTCTGTGGATGCTGTGGAATACGTCAACATCAAGCAGACAGTTCAGAGGGAAACGTGTCCATTGTCGACCAGCATTCTGCTGCTAAAAAAATGTCATCACGATACTGTCACACCAGACGTGACAGATGAGAGCCCAGGATGTTCGTGACGCCGAACGCTGTGGTCGAGCGGTTCTAGGCGCTTTAGTCAGGAACTGTGCTGCTGATACGGTTCCAGGTTCGAATCCTGCCTCGGGCATGGATGTGTGTGATGTCCCTAGGTTAGTTAGGTTAGGTTAGTTCTAAGTCTAGGTGACTGATGACCTCAGATGTTAAGGCCCATAGTGCTTAGAGCCATTCGAACCATTTGATGTTCGTGACTTCTCGCTGTGTCGTCATGACTCGCTCAGTCACCACCAGCGTTGACCTGAAGTCATCCATGATGGTCCTCACGTCATGACACCAGAAACAGCGACGCTGTGACTCTCGTAAGCGTTGGAAGCATGAAATTTCTTGGTGGCAACCATAGTCCCACCCACGATTATCTGGGGTAGGGTTGAACAATGATCCACCGCTGAATGCAACTCGCCGCTATTCATCGCCTTACTGGTCAAAGCACCTCTCCAAGCACAACCATATGTGTCGTGGTGTTATGGGCATCCTACGCATGAGACGGTAATACACTAGTCCGGCAGCTGCTAGTCTCCGACCAAATGTGCGGAATGACAAAATGTTGCAGGGAGTCCATTACCTGTTCTGTGATGGCTGGCGCACATGTAAACGGGTTACGATGTGCTCGGTGCACGGCACTTCGCTCCTCTCTAGTGGTGGTCTGACCTTGGCGAAGAGTATGCCTGTCCTGGTGTTTGCTTGCAGTCCAGCATCGAGCCACTGTCGCACCAAGTGCTCCATAACTCTGGATATTGCACGATTCGATTCGACCAGCCGGTCAATTGGAGGCCCACAGTGAAGCCCCTTTCAAACTTCACATATGATGATAACACCATCTTACTCGAGTACGTGGCATCTCCTTGTCCTTTACAGAGACCAGTTAATATCTGACACCGTTCACGCCTTATATACCCTACCAGGTCTGTAACAACACTAATGCCCTCTGGTGCCCTTTCTTCCTGGTACAGAGAATTGCTATACTAATCATTTGCCTTCCCGCCGATGGTGTGTACGTATACGACTGGGTGCTTTACACTCCTTGGCTGGCAACGTATGTTGGTTGAAGCTCAAATTATTAAACAGAATATAAGTACAGAAACAGACGTGTCATCTACAGTATCTACAACAACGAAGGTTGTGTAACAATTGTGAGACGTCAAGCAACAAAGCTATCAAGCAGCATACTCTTTGAACTCAAATATCGAAACAGTGATGTAAGTTGAAAACAGATCACAAGAAGGAGAAACATGTAAAGTGAACAAATGCAGTACTAAAGTTCATTCACGAGATATTGCTTCTTATCGAACGTAAAGAGAAATGTTAAATTTAATAGGACGCACACCTGACAAAATAATGGCTTAAACAATAGCCTAGTGTAGTTACAAGCAGGTCAGTAACTTGATGAAGAACAGTTCGAAAATAACACTGTGGTATAAGAGGGAAAGCGTTTTCCTGTCAAGGGAATAATATACAGCTTGATGCTCCCAAAGGAAGAGAAAAGTGCTTCAATGTGTATTACACAATATAGACATGTAGTTGAGGAAAAAGATTGTGAATGTGTTCATCTACAGCATAGAAGTGCATAAAAGTGAAACATAAGCGAAAGAAGAAACTGGTCATTTAAAATGTGGTGCTAGAGTGACCATTAAAATGTAGTGTCCGAGTATAATGATAAATAAATATCTCAGAAGTTATGATTAAGCGACCTAGCGGATAGCCAGCGGTGCACGCATCATGGTCCCCCCATGGATAGCCAACGTGATGCAGAGCAGTAAGATGGAAACTTGTTTGGAGAAAGAAAGGTTAGAATAATACACACAATATATCGAATATGTAAGTGTAGTAAGTACACTAAAAAGAGAAGGTTAGTTGACGAATCAATAGGAAAATTTTGTATCAATGTTAGTCTTACAAATGGAAAATTACAGAAATCAGGTATCTATCAAGAACTGTAGATAATCTCGTTATTCTGTATATCACGTGCTGGCCAATTTTCTGCTTTTTCGTGTGTCGCACAAATACTGGAATATTTTGCACATGAATAATAAACTAATTAAAAGTTTCTGTTCTAATTTTCTCACTTAACTGTAATTTTATGTTTTTCCATACTTTGTTCTTAAGCGTTTGCGTGATGAGCAAAACGTGACTCGAGGCAGCATGAGATATCTGATAAGGTAAAGTCTGCACAGTTTGTGCAGTTCTGCAAGTCCTAAAGCACAGGGATAAAAGATTATAGCATTCTTTCGTCTGTGTTAACTGATTATTGTGATAAGATAAAAGTGTAATTCTGATTATACTCCGAAAAGTTGTTTCAGTTAATATTATATCACCAAAGTGAGTCGCAAAAAGTTTAGTTCCGTTCTTACCAATTTCCAGGGGACATAAATATTTCTATCATGTCTGTATTTGTTACTCAGATGAGTTATTCAAAAGGAATCCTTTGCAAAGAAACAATTATTGATTGTAGCTAATTATACGAGCGTAGTTTTAACTTATTTCCAGGCTCACTACGAGTATTAAACTCTCCCCAGTTAGATCTTGATTACTCAAACTTACGAAGACCTGATCATGCGGAAATAAGTGCAGTTGATTATGTTATTGTATTAAAGAAATTATTTGTTTTGTAAGGCGAATCTTTAAATCTGTGTAGAAAACTTCTTGGAAAGAAAGTGTTTTCATTTTAGTGAATATTTAGATTTAACAATGTTTGTTTGCTTAGTGGTAAATATTCTCTGCTGAATATACAGTACGTTCCTTATGAACATCTCTTTCTACAAAAATCAAATTAATGTTTCCTAAGCGCAATAATTTTATCAGGATCAACAACGGAGGAGGAACGGAGATTTAGTCACAATGGCTGGAAGACAATTTTCCGCGCAAATAGACAAAATGATCAGAAAGGAAAGGTTTTCATTACGTAACATTATTACAACAGCTTCAAAAGCGAAAACGGTGAGCTAACCTCTTTTCATTGAGTTACTGTAGAATACAGTACAAAATAGTTGCTGTCGTACGCCGAGACCGCAAAGCAATAAATACATCCGGAAACCTACACGTAGAAAATCCAATTTCATCTTTTCAGGCAGTAATTACTTTGCCTTTGAAATTTTTCGGGCTTTCTATATTCATTAGTGGCATACTGTACGTGTACGGGGTGAGAGAGCGTTATTGTATTTCCTTAACTTACATTTTATTTTTACTTTAGTATAGTATACATTCTGGCATATTCTAAATGTCAACGTTTAAATCAAGCTTATTTCAAAAATTACATTCCAATGTATTAGTAGCGTATTTTTCATTAATACCAATCAAGGACACCGGTACAAACATTTCTGTTACTCGTCCCCCAGTCAACATCGGATGTATACAAACATTTTAATAGTGATTTAGAACAGACAACCATGCACGAAACATACCTTCAATCCACGATCCTCATTTCCAGAGACATCGACGCTACATTAAGGCCACGAGGTCCGATGTTGGCACACCTGTGCATAAAAATTTCAAACTAAAGGTCACGGAGGCCTATGAAAGTTCTTTTAGAAAGAAAGAATAGCTGCCTCACTTCAACAAATATTACATCTGTAGACTGATCCCCATATCTGCTATTAAAGAGTGTTTTTCTTTCCCACTGAACCACCTATATGCGAGATATTCACTGTGTCTTCAACGGATGGCAGTGACTCAGACGGTGAACGGTGAACGTATTATGATTTTTGCAGTGTTTCCCTCTGCCAGTATCAGACTGCATAGATGTACAAAATGTGACGGATAGATATTAACTATATTCACCTCTCTGTTTTGATGTCTTTTGATAATCATAGTTCAATGGAATTCGAAATACACATTAAATGTCGGACGAACTTTAGAATATTCATCACAATTGTTTACTCCGCTGTCGGGTGTCCAGCAGGATACAATCGTTTACTCAACATGGTAGAGTGCAATAGAGTGCACCCCCATGGCCAAATCATCTGCTTGTTCATATTAGTCGCCATTGAAGAGACGGGATGAAGAAATTAGGATAATTCTAAGAGGTTAATCGCCCTATGGCTGAGCTGCTACCTGATTAACTTGAGGGTAAGAGAAAGCAGCACTCTAGTAAGAGGATGTTCACATCAGCACTCACCATAAAGTCCTGGTTTTGAAGGCATACTTCTTGCAGCCGTTGAAGAAGGAAGGTTACAGTTCATTGTTCTGTCGAAAATGCTGTAGAAGAGACAGAGCACAGGCTCCGTTTACGAAACCTTAATAAAGATTGAAATTCGTGCTATCCGCCTCTGTAATAAGCGCTGTACCATCACCACTTTCTGCTGATACGAAAAAGCAATGATGGAAATAAAAGAAAGGTTCGGGAGTGGAATTAAAGTTCAAAGTGAAAAGATTTCAATGATACGATTCACTGGTAAAATTGGTATTCTGAGTGCAAAAAGAATTATTTGATCTGCTGAAATCAAGTGAGTACGGAATATGGACTGAGAGTAAATCGAAGAAGGACGAAAATAATTGGAAGTAATTGAAATGAGAACAGCGGGAAAATTAACAGGAGGATTGATGGTCAAGAAACAGATGAAGTTAAGGAACTCTACTATCTCGGCTGCAAAATAACCAATGATGGACGGAGCAAGGAGGAAATTAAAAGCAGACTAGCGCTGCAAAGAGGACTTTCCTGGCCAAGAGAATTTTACTAGTATGAAAGATAGGTCTTAATTTAAGGAAAAAATTTATGGGAATGTACTTTGGAGCATAGCATTGCATGGTTGTCTACTGAAACATGGACTGTGGGGAAACCGGAACAGAAGAGAATCAAAGCATATGAGACGAATTTTGAATAGTAGGTGGGCTGATAAGATACCGAAATGAGGTTCAACACTGCCGTTAGGTCAGTACAACGAAAAACCAACAAAAGGCACAATTTCAATTTTTTATTTACTGAATGAATAGCTTCGGTCCGGGACCCATTTTCAGATCATCGTAACAGATATTCAAAACGGTATTTCTGAAAAAAAAACATGTCAAAAACATATACGTACTGTGAAGTGAAAATGAACATTTATCTGTATGCGCTGTAACTGTTCATTTGCACTTCACAGTACCTATATATTTTTGACGTGGTTTTTGTATTTTCGGAAATACCGGTTACGACGTTTTGAAAATTGGTCCTAGTCGTCGAGTAAATACAAATAAAGTGAAATTAGCAACTTTGGCTTGTTTTTCGTTGTACTGATTAACATAAGTTGTTGACCTGCAATTATTCCAGCATGTTGGAACTTCGGAAATTGTCGTTAGGTGTTTGGCCAGCTGGTACGTTTGTGTGCCTATATTCTCATACTACAGGTCTTAGAGGAATGTCTTCTCGCTCTGATGTTGCGATTCGGACTAAAGAAACGTTCTAGTTGTGGAGAACAATCACTGGAAACAAAAGCAGCAATAAGCAGAGATCTCTCCACTCTGCGTTTACAAAACTGCGCCTAAAACAAAAGTTCCAAATTATATTTGATTCACTCTAGTACATTTTGCGATTGTACTCTACCACTGTAAGTAGCACAGTGACATTCTGTCCGCAAGTAAAAATTAGTGTTTCAGCAACATCACATAGTCATAGAATGGTGTTCTCTCTGCTCACCTTCATTGGGTTGGCCCTGGTGAGCACACGGCAAGTTTCGCAACTTATCTCTTCCGAATAGTGGCTGAAGAAGATACCACTACCGTATACCGCTGACGAAATCTACAACCAGAACAACAGTCAATGCTGCTGCAAAATTCCGTCTCTTTTCCATTATTAAGTGAGCCGTGGCTGGCTGATGTTATGCATTGGATTAAACCTTGGTTGATGTTCTGTGTTTAGTCACCCGCGGTTATCGCAATTATGCTGTTATCCTCTCTCTCCACGAGTGGCAGCAGTGGTGTGTATCGATATTCGCACCCTGTACTATCTTTGGCCTGGCGCTCATACTTTCCGGCTGTGCTGTGTGCGACCAGTTGGTCGGTTGGCGTGGAGCAGCGAGTAAATCTCCGCGGCACGTGGATTGGCCAGAGCCGCTGGCGGCGTCTATGCGTGGTCGGAGTGTGTGGTGCTGTTCCCATAGCTACGAGGTCCGTGGCTCACCGATCCTGGACACGAAAGTTGAGTTTTGATTTAATCTACCAGCAAGTCACGACTGTTCACATTGTGCCGTTTGGATTTCGTAGTCGGTTGTTGGGACATTCCCACGAGCAAAGACGTGTATTTTCAAGTTGGTAAATTTTAGCCACCCTCCGGTGGGGTTCAATTGTACTTGGTTATTTTGAATTGAAGTGCACCAGCAGAATCCTCCGCCTTGTGGCCGTTAACGTTCCGGTTACCTGCCCTGGCCATTGACGTAAATTCAGGCAATGTGTTTTCTTCATCGTATTATCGTCACTGTCCAGCACGGTGTGTAGTTCGACAGCTCAATGTATAATTGGTTGTGGGCGCCAATACTCCCTACGTTGTTCCATTGAACTCCCCGCTGTATGCTGGTCAGGTGGAGCGGATGTTATCTTATCGGTGGGTCAGCTGACTGTCTGTCGCTTGCGCTGTCGTCGGGTCGATTAAGAACTGGAAGAGGCACAATAAACTTGCTACATCATTTAAGGAGAAAACATCCTTGGAATAGAAGGTAAATTTGATTGACATACCTATAATTTTTGACTTATTATAAAATTGGAATAATAATTGAATCCTTAATTTTGCGATTGCTTCAGGATGAAAAATTGACACCATCCAAAACTGACGATGCAGAAAAGTGATCAACAAGTTTCGTTCTCGCCGTCGTCTCATTCGTGTCCTTCATCTTTGTTGGGGAGACCAAAACCGATTCCAGCCATAGCCTCAAACCCATGTCGGTCGATATCTACTATTCCTTCAATTTCACTAGAATTTTTCAACCTCTTTTCGAAGCCCACGTTTATTTCTGGAAATAAGTCGTAAAAAATCCAAACACTGGTTATTTCAAAAACCTGCTGTATTGAGCGGTTGTAACAGTAAGGTTAAACTGGATACGAAAACGCTGGTTCAATCGAAAATCGGTTGTTCGTTTGAAAACCGCCTTCCGTACCTTTGTGACCAAGGGCAGAACTGTGCAACAGTGTGACACTCTTTAGTAGGCAGTGAAGTAGAGCAGTCTGTTTTGGAGAGCGTAGTTACAAATTGAGGGAAAACTTTATTAAGATGGTAAAGGAAGTGTTGTGACAATAATTTGCAGAGTTATAAGTAGTCTCACTAAATTAAGCGTCGCTGATTCAAGAATTTAAGGAAATAAATTGTGGCTAAGCAATTGCGCCACTGCTCCGTCGAGAACAATGGCTGTGTATGGCGTCACGGCGAGCTATTTTCATCTGTGTTAACACAGACGCAAAGGAACCGTTTCGCCTTCTCCGTCGCCACAAATTACGACTGCTCACCTGTTACCTGCTCCATGTACTGTAACATTTAGGACTGCATGGTGAGTAGCAGTCTTATCCGAAATCGATGAAGCCTGTTTTGGAGCAATATAGTTTAATGATTACAACTAGTTTCTTTTTTATTAATATTACCGATTAACATTCACCTACAATATTTCCAACTGTTATTAAAAAACCACTTGAATTAATGATGGGCTTTTATTTCAGCGTATATTATTACTTGAAACGACAATTTTAATACGTCGTTTAGTTAGAAAACAAAGTAAGTATTTATGTGAACAGGCAAGGATGAAAATGTGTATTTGGAGCAGTCACTTTTCACACTGTCATGTTTAATTTCGTTTTAAATTCTTTTTTATTTATATTAATAGTAAATGTCCTAAATTAAATGTTTCAGAATACTTTTCAGTCAGACATGCTCAAACACGATAGCTAGAAAGCTACGTAATGATAATACTGTTTGCATCCATTTAGGCAACAGCCCGTCTACAGGTCAGTCTTACGCAGCCGGGCCACCGCACTTTACGGACCCAGTGGGAAAAGGCAGCTACTGCAATGATTCGTATACGATTTCGCTGGTTAGAGGCATGCTAGTGCAGCTAGCTCTAGATCTGGAGGTCTTCAATATAACTACACTTCAATTAAAGTTCTAACATTTTTAGCAGCGGTTTCCTTGGCAGCCACTTAAATTTTCATCCTTGACTGCTTGAGCAGTTACGTGTTCACGAGCCTAGACGATATTGACTTTGTGCCTGATACGGTTCCATAAGGGGAGCTGAAGAAATTGTACCGCGACTGTAGTGAGCTGCTTGAAGCAGTCTGTACAGCTGACATTCGTACGCGCACGTAGCTTAACCTATCCACAGAGTTCAGTCGGTCCCATTTGTCACGAAAGAAGCTGGGTCGTTTACGGGGTAGGAGTAAGCACTCCAATCATGTCAAGTGAATGGACCATGCCATACATCACTGCTCATAAGCCGTCTGTGACCATGAGAATTAAGACCCCAGGGAGATCAATATCCTACACCGTGCGCAGACAAACTGGTGGAAAATTTATCATGTGGTCACTCCGTCTCTACAATGACCTTGGAGGGTGGCAGGTACGCTGTCTTCGTGGTAAACGTGTCTTTTGGAGTAAACTGTTACAGTGGATTACCATTCGGCATCGCAAGTTTGTCCTCGACATCCCAACGCTATTTAGAAGAGATACAGCACGACAATCCGCAATGCGTTTAACTATGTAGCTGACATAATCGTCACGAGACCCACAAAGAAGAAACACTTTTCTAATTTACGTGGTTTTTTTCACAGCTTCCAGAGTGGTAAGGTCTTAAATGCAGATTAGACAAGTGCTCTTTGAATATAGTGTTAAATACAAGGGTAAACCCAACAGTAAGGTCTCCAATTTTTTTATAAGTACATAGACCTGTTTATTTCTACAATGGTTTACATCAGTTTACAGCTTGAACATATAGCTATTTTTCGATATAATCACCATTTCTGTCGATCCGTTTTTGTAGAAGCTGAGGCAGTTTTTGTATAACCATGTCATATCAGTTCGCCGTCAAGCTGTTCAGAAGGTTATGAACCTCTTATTTAACCTCGTCGTAGGAGCTGAATCCCTTTCCGGCCAAATCTTCTTTTAACCTAGGGAACAGGTGATAGTCACTGGTCGCCAAGTCAGGACTATTGGGTTGGTGCGTGATTAAGTTCCATTGAAACTGTTGTAGGACAGCAACAGTTTGTTTAGCGATGTGTGGGCGAGCGTTGTCATGTAGAATGTGTAAGACCTTGCTCAACATTCCTCTTCTCCGGTTCTGAACTGCCCGTTTGAGTTTTTTCAGACTCTCACAGTACCTGTCAGCGTTAATTGTGGTCCCAGTGGGCATAAAGTCGACCAACAGTACCCCTTTCCGATCCCAGAAAACGGTTGTTACGACTTTACCGGTAGACTGTGTTTGATTGAATTTCCGCAGCTTTGGCGAAAAAGGATGTCGCCACTGGCGTGATTGTTGCTTGGTCTCAGGTGTAAAGTGATATGTCCAGGTTTCGTCACCAGTGACAATTGAGTCCAGAAAGCTGTCCTGTTCGGCTGCAAGGCGGTCAAGAAATGCGCGGAAGCGTCAACTCGTTAAAATTCTGCGAGCGGTGCTTCGGGAAACCTCAGAAACCAACGTGCAGAGATCAACCAGGGTGATCTGCCGATCTTCACGCATGCTTTTCTCAACCTTCAACACTGTCTCCTCAGAAATTGACGGTCTCCCGCTCCTTTGTTCGTCGTGAATTTCAGTCCGACCACCTGCAAACTCTCTACACCTCTTACGAACACTTTCGACATCCAGGCACGACTCACCATAAACGTCCGTCAATCGGCGATGGATTTCAATCGGCGCAGTGCCCTTTGCGTTCAGAAACCAAATAACTGCGTGTAATTCGCACTTGTCGGTAACATCCAACGGGAGCTCTATTCACAACGGCTGCCAAGCCAAGACCGAGCGTCTCAGCGCGGCGAGCGCATGTTTACACACAGGGCGTGAAGTACTCTTCATAACAGTGTGACCAAATGCCACAGAAACTGAGTTCTGTACTTATACAAAAATTTGAAACCTTACTTTTGGGATTACGCTCGTACTTGGTACACATACTAGGTCCACTTATATTAACGTGATCACTGCCTATGTTCGACGTCAACGTGCAATAACGACTCACAGATAGCAGGTGGCATTAATAGCAGTGGAGGGTGTGAGAAATGCGTCGGGGGGGACACGCAAAACAATGCCGTTGATGTACTGCGAAAATGGAGCAATTTGTTTGACGTCCACAAGGGCATATTCAGTGGATTACGGGGCAAGAGAGGAAGCGTTTCGAAACGACTAAATTTGTAAACTGTTCACATTCCGCCGTGATTAAAAGTACAGCATGCGCGGGAAATGCAACGCTATCCAAATTCTAAAACCAACGTCTAGGTAACTGTGGTGCACTATACACCTTAGAAGACAAAGATGAACGACGGCTCCGGCGATGTGTACGGCCTGGAATCTGCATGCCGATACCGCAACTAGACGGTCACTGGACGGCAACAAATGGCCTATTTAGGTGACAGACGGCCGTTGGTGTGTGCAGCCTGAAACGTATGAGAGCTAACACCCTGCAACACTCGCCGGAAGGGTCCAGGCCGTGGGATAGAGGGTCGTGGTCTGGGGAATGTTTTCGTGGCATTCCCTGTATGACCTCGTCATTCCGCAAGCACAGTGGATGAACACAAGTATCCTTCTCCGTCCATATATGAAGTTCGTTCCTCCTCGGCGTGATGGCATCTACCAGCAGGAAAAAGCAACGTGTCACACAGCAAGCAGTGTACAAGCGTGGTTCGAGGAACACCAGAATGGGTTTACTGTATTGCCATGGCTACCAAACTGTCCGGATATTTAAACCCTATCAGCCCTGCTGCCGGCATGGCTCCACATTCCCGTCGGTACCTTCCAGTTCCTTATGGACTCTCTTTCTGCACGTCTTGCAGTGAATCGTCCTGCAAAAGATGGCTTTGACACATGGTCAGTGTGACTGAACAGTGTACTTGGAGGCAACACATAAAGCGCGAACTCTCCTAAATCTAAAGGAAGACCCAGTAGTTGCTGGGAAAATTAATTTTTAAGAAAAACTCATACTCGTAGTGACCCATATTTCTCGTCCAGCAAGTCTTTCCGAAAAACATGCGCAAAATTCGTACGGTCTGACCTGCCAAAGAGCCTTACTGCCTCAAAAGAGTGTCATACACCCACCCCATGTTTATCGACGACTAAAACGAATTCCAATAGCTGAAGATTCGTCTCAGCTCCACATGAGCGCCATAGAAACGCCGGTGGGACAGCTCATCCTACAGCGTTCACGTTCAAAACTTTGTCCTCTGTGCAAATAAAATATTTCAAAATCTAAGCATAAGAATAATGTTTGTGAACGAATTCCGCACCATTCTGAAGTTTACTCCCAGCACCGCGTAGCGGCACTCCACAATCTTACGCCTAAAGAACAACATGTGTTCGTATCCAGAGGGATGCACACGATCCACACAGTTGACAACTATGACTTTCTCCTGAATTACATCTGCATCTGCCCCTTAGGCTCATTTCTCGGATATGGTACTGACTAAGACGTCTTACTTAGAAAGGTACAAGGGGCGTTCAATAAGTAATGCGGAACTTTTTTTATCAGTCAGTTCCATTTGAAAAAGAAAAACGTAATTTATAGTGGAACGTTTTAGAATATTTTTGCGTCAGCCCTTATAGTTCCATGAAGTGCCGACAGGCGGTTGCGCTTTACGTAGGCTTAAAAATGGCGTCATAGAGGAGATGCGTCTCAATGAGTTTCTTTTGGCACAAAATCCTAGCATCGCACATATTCATAAGCGCTTGTAAAATGTCTACGAAGATCTGGCAGTGAACAAAAGCACGATGAGTCGTTGGGCGAGGCGCCTGTCTTCATTGCAACAAGGTCGCGTAATCCTTATCGATCTCCCGCAGGCCGGCTTCACACGGCTGTGACTCCTGCAATGTTCGAAAGAGCGGAAGCTCTCATTTGATGTGCTCGACGAATCAATCACACTCCCCTGCACATCTGGACGTCTCTGTTGGTAGTCCAGATACACTCGTCCGCCAGTTGGGGTACTCAATGGTGTGTATCCGCTGGGTCCTTCGCTGCCTAACAGAAGACAGCAAAGAGCAAGGAAGGACCTCGTATGCGGAATTGCTTGGGCGTTACGAGGCAGTTTTTGGCGAACATCGGCACAGGCGATGAAAAATAGGTTCATCACTGGAAATCAGGAACAAGAAGGCAGTTGAAGAAGTGGCACCACACCACCTCTCCTCCGAAGAAAAAGTTAAAAGCCGCACCTAAGCCGGTAAAGTCACGGTAACGGTCTTCTGGGACTCTGTAGGTGATATTCTGTTTGATGGCCTCCTTTATGATGCGACAATCAATTCAGAAGTATAGTTTGCTTCCCCCGAGAAACTGAAGAAACTGCTTGTGTTTGTCGCCACAAAAATGCAGACGAATTTCTCTTTCTCCATGACAGCGCAAGGCCTCAGACAACCCTGCGCACCCTCAAGCAGATTCTAAACCTTCATCGGACTGTTCTTCGTCATCCTCCCCTATAGCCCTGACCTCACACGTTTGGGCTTCCATCTGTTTAGACCAATAAGGGTGCAATCCGCAGGAGGCAGTACATGGATGACGGGAAGGTTATTAATGCAGACAGTCTTGGTCTCCAAAGTCGACCGGCAGAGTGGTACCATACGGGCATACGGGCTCTCTTGGGAAGGTGGCGTAAGCCTGTCGCATTAAGCGGAGATTATATTGAAAAATAGGATTTTGTAGTAATAGAGTGCGGAACTGTATGGTGAATTGGAATCATGAACAAAAGCAGACTGGTTTCAGAAGAAGTGTAGCATTAAGTACTGAACGCCCCTCGAAATTTGAAGAGGGTCGACTAGCGGATCGGATAAATTGTATTATGCTTTGGGGAACAATTTAGGTTAGACTGCAACGAAAATGGCTGTTAAAACTTACCAGGTTGGTGAAGATAAAATGGCAAAGATTCATAGAACTTGTAATCTATTACGAATGTTGTGTTTATGTAAGGTGACATCTGTGAGTGTCCGATATTCTTACTCACCCTGCGGGGCTTTATACAGCCGTCTGCCACAGAAGATACCAGAGACGTATGTCGCAGCTTGTGCCGGAGACAGGAGCACCGCGATTAGCCGTCGTTGCACAGTGCGCGCGGTATTTTATCCTTTTCAGAAGCCGGCTGGGAAGATGGATGGCGAGCCGTCAGGGCAGCGGGGCGGGGAACGCCCTTTTGATGGGCGCAACACCGCGCCACGCGAGCCCTCGCGAAGCGAGACGCGATGGCGGCAGCGACCTGCTCCTTCCAGGGCGACGCGCATAAATTACCCGCCGGCCTTCTGCAGGCGGACGACCCAGGTGCTGCCGGAAGAACACGGCTGGGAAGTGTCTCCCCGGCTTACACCAGCGGCGAGCAGTGCGATTTATTTACGCGTTACGTAAATGTTGTTCGCTCGTCTTGCTGAAGTTCTACCACTGTTGACTATCTTAGACACTCATTTCAGGGACGAGTTCTTTTTCTTATTACACAGTGACCTATAAGTACTGTGCACGTTGTGGTTACTTAGAATACCCACAAAGGGCATAGCATCCCATTACTTTAAAAAATTTCTACTTCTACATCTACATGGATACTCTGCAAATCAAATTTAAGTGCCTGGCAGAGGGTTCATCGAACCACCTTCACAATTCTCTATTATTCCAATCTCGTACAGCGCGCGGAAAGAACGTACACCTGTATCTTTCCGCACGAACTCTGATTTCCCTTATTTTATCGTACTGATCGTTTCTCCCTATCTAGGTTACTATCAACACAATATTTTCGCATTCGGAGGAGAAAGTTGCTGATTGAAATTTCATGAGAAAATTCACTCTCAACGAAAAACGCCTTTGTTTTAATGATGTCCAGCCCAAATCCTATATCACTTCAGTGACACTCTCTCCCTTATTTTCCGATAATACAAAACGTGCTGCCCTTCTCTGAACTTTTTCGATGTACTCCGTCCATCCTACCTGGTAAGGAGCCCACACTGTGCAGCAGTATTCTTAAAGAGAACGGACATGAGTAGTGCAGGCAGTCTGCTTAGTAGAATTTCTTAAGCTAAATACCTAATTTCTCCATATTATCGCTTCTGATCCATCTATAAGACGAAATCGCAACGTAAAACGACAGAGAGAGCTACAAATAGAGAAGATTGTGAGAGAAGAGGTATAGAAAGAGAATGTATACAATTGCGTTGAAAAAAAGTGTAAAAGAGAGATACTATATGTATGTATATGTGTCTGAGTGTGCTTGTGTGCCTGAGAGAGAGAGCGAGACGCAGAGCGAGTACCATACACACACACACACACACACACACACACACACACAATCACTCACACACACACACACACACACACACACACACACACACACATAGAGAGATAGAAATATAGGGGTGACGTTGGGAGGAAGGGTAGGGGTAGAGAGGAAGGGAGTGCGATGGAGGGAGAGAGGGGAGACGGAGGAGGGTGAGAGTGTGAGGGAGGGGGGGGGGGGGAGGGACTGAGAGAGAGACAAAAAGAGAAAGAGGAGGGAGAGAGAGAAAAAAAGAGAGAGAGAGGAAGAAAGAGTGGGGGAGGCGTGGGTTGGAAGCATGAGACTAGAAGAAGAGAAAGACCAAAAGACATAGAGCCCCCCCTTGACTGCAACTTCACTTCGGGATAACATTGTCACAAAATCAAATCAATAAATAGTTCCAAATCCCGTGACATGGAGATTTCTTTTATCATCAGAGGAATCACAAAACCAGACATCCCGTATTATATATTCAATTCCACAACCCGTTTGCAGTAATTTATTCAGTAAGAAAAATATTCTGGTGCATCCCTTCCTGCCCTTTTGGGTATGGGGTTAAACATGAGGAAAAAAAAACTAAAAAAGAGGGCCTTAATATTGAGGTCATCAGTCCCCTGGACTTAGAACTACTTAAACCTGACTAACCTAAGGACATCACACACATCCATGCCCGAGACAGGATTCGATCCTGCGACCGTAGCAGCAGGGCGGTTCCGGACTGAAACGCCTAGAACCGCTCGGCCACAGCGGCTGGCAAAACGAACAAATATAAAGGAATGTGTTGCAATGTTAGGAATGTCACGAAGTAAGTAACTAATATTTAATATTCGCAGTACCTGATTATCACATCTGACTTTTTTTAATGGAAATCACATATCTTTTGGTCTGACACTGTAAAGAATCATCAAAGAGAACTTCAGCGACATAACATATATGGAACTTGGTCAAATAGCAACAAAGTTGAAATGGTATGGAGCTCAAATCTGGTCGTTCTGAGGAGCTCAGAAAAAAGAAAATAATCCTTTTAACATATTTATTTACCGCTAAGGCCAAATTTAACGTCAGTGAAACGTGCTATACTTCATACCCGCAGAGATCAAATTTCACATAAACAATAACGAACCATTAAGCGCACATGAACACTCCAGTTAAAGAAAATTAGTTACAATGTCTGCGATACTACAAAGAACTGAAGTTTTGTAACGAAAACGAAACGCATTCTTTGAACTCTATAAACGTTAGACTTGCTGGGTCTAACAGTAATTCGGCTTATTTGGAAATCGATATCACAAAGACCACAATGGGCATACACTTTTTTTTTTTTAAGTGAAGGCAGCAGAATATCCCACTTTAATAAGTGTTTAAGTCAAGAATGTGAGCATTACCAAATCGACAAACATAAGCAGTTATTCTTAAGAGCAAACAAGGATAAATCAAAAGCAAACGATGGGGCTGAAACATACGGATTAACCCACCCAAATTCACCAGCTTGAGCCCACTCCAGGCCGCAAATGGTTGCTCATTTCAATACAGATTCTAGAACATACACACGCAAATTACATTAACTTTACATAAAATATAAAGAGCCAAGAGTACTTGGGCCTCGAACCATGACAGGGAAAATGGAGGCAGATAACAGAGTTTCTCTGATGCGCAAGTACTTGAGTTCAATAGAGTATAATTTACGTAACAAAATAATTTACCGCATACGCATGATCCTTTTAGGCATAATTAACAGTTAAAAATATTAAAGGTATATAAACCTGGAGGGGATACACACAAATTAGTGCAAGTAAAAGCAAATCATTCTAAATCATACTGACAATGAAATTTTTTTGAATATACACTCCTGGAAATTGAAATAAGAACACCGTGAATTCATTGTCCCAGGAAGGGGAAACTTTATTGACACATTCCTGGGGTCAGATACATCACATGATCACACTGACAGAACCACAGGCACATAGACACAGGCAACAGAGCATGCACAATGTCGGCACTAGTACAGTGTATATCCACCTTTCGCAGCAATGCAGGCTGCTATTCTCCCATGGAGACGATCGTAGAGATGCTGGATGTAGTCCTGTGGAACGGCTTGCCATGCCATTTCCACCTGGCGCCTCAGTTGGACCAGCGTTCGTGCTGGACGTGCAGACCGCGTGAGACGACGCTTCATCCAGTTCCAAACATGCTCAATGGGGGACAGATCCGGAGATCTTGCTGGCCAGGGTAGTTGACTTACACCTTCTAGAGCACGTTGGGTGGCACGGGATACATGCGGACGTGCATTGTCCTGTTGGAACAGCAAGTTCCCTTGCCGGTATAGGAATGGTAGAACGATGGGTTCGATGACGGTTTGGATGTACCGTGCACTATTCAGTGTCCCCTCGACGATCACCAGTGGTGTACGGCCAGTGTAGGAGATCGCTCCCCACACCATGATGCCGGGTGTTGGCCCTGTGTGCCTCGGTCGTATGCAGTCCTGATTGTGGCGCTCACCTGCACGGCGCCAAACACGCATACGACCATCATTGGCACCAAGGCAGAAGCGACTCTCATCGCTGAAGACGACACGTCTCCATTCGTCCCTCCATTCACGCCTGTCGCGACACCACTGGAGGCGGGCTGCACGATGTTGGGGCGTGAGCGGAAGACGGCCTAACGGTGTGCGGGACCGTAGCCCAGCTTCATGGAGACGGTTGCGAATGGTCCTCGCCGATACCCCAGGAGCAACAGTGTCCCTAATTTGCTGGGAAGTGGCGGTGCGGTCCCCTACGGCACTGCGTAGGATCCTAAGGTCTTGGCGTGGATCCGTGCTTCCCTGCGGTCCGGTCCCAGGTCGACGGGCACGTGCACCTTCCGCCGACCACTGGCGACAACATCGATGTACTGTGGAGACCTCACGCCCCACGTGTTGAGCAATTCGGCGGTACGTCCACCCGGCCTCCCGCATGCCCACTATACGCCCTCGCTCAAAGTCCGTCAACAGCACATATGGTTCACGTCCACGCTGTCGCGGCATGCTACCAGTGTTAAAGACTGCGATGGAGCTCCGTATGCCACGGCAAACAGGCTGACACTGACGGCGGCGGTGCACAAATGCTGCGCAGCTAGCGCCATTCGACGGCCAACACCGCGGTTCCTGGTGTGTCCGCTGTGCCGTGCGTGTGATCATTGCTTGTACAGCCCTCTCGCAGTGTCCGGAGCAAGTATGCTGGGTCTGACACACCGGTGTCAATGTGTTCTTTTTTCCTTTTCCAGGAGTGTATAAGCCTATAAAACAAACGCATGTAATAGTAGTGCAGGTGATAGCAAGTCTCTCTGGACGAGGTGCTCACAAACAGAACAAGGTAAAATGGAAGCCCTCTTACAATCGAATCAATGTTTAACTAAAGCATGTTCCAATTGCCAGGATGCTGATCGAAATGGGGGCTTCGTCCAAAACATCAGCCTGCAGTAAAGACCAAATCAGTTTACTGCGAGAACATCACATGATATTCAGTAGCTAAAGCACGGATATTTTCACGAACTCAGGCAGTCACTTTACTGCATACAAGAAATTGGGCTCACTGTTATTCCTGCGTTGGGTATAGGAGAATTAAGGGCGCTATATGTGGTCACGTCCACCAACCGATGCAGCAATAAACAGTCCTAGCTGAACTCCAGAATAAAGCCCATTACCACACAGGCAGAGGGATGTAGTGACTCTGCATCAGAGGTAAGAACGTTCCTCAAAGTAAATATCCACCAGCCAAGTGAAGCAAGCAGACTTCCAAGGATATAAGCTCAGGCAGTGATCCAGAGTGACTCCTTCTGAGATAGTCATCCCACTCCAGATAGACCTCCAGTGCGAGCTGTGCGTGCAGTTAAATCCTGCTCGATGCGGCACGAGGGCACCACGACAGAGACGCCAAACAAGCCGCAGCTGCCTAAGGAAGCCCAAAGATATTCCGCAAGCAAAGGTATCAATATGAGGACGTGTACAGGTAAGAAGTAACGGTATTTCAAGTCATTCTCCCGCTGTCAGGAGAAGAGGTTATGCAACGTCTGCCATACAATATCAAATAGAAGCGAACATGAAACTAATGGTCAGCTTGTGTGTTCATTATTATGATATTTATGTTAAACACTCACAGTGGTCACCTCGTTATCCTTTTTACAGCAATTTCTAACAACAATGCACATTCAGTTTCATCAGTTCTTATCGCAGCACAGGCCATTTCATATCTTTGGGAGTCGTAAAGACTCCTTTGTAGATCTCTTGTTTTAATTTTTGTACTGCAGTGAAACTTATCTTAGATGCTGTAGTTTGAGACATGGTTCAGGGTACTGTGCTGCAAAAACATTACAAACTGAAATCGTATTAATGGTAGAGTGCTGAATCTTGCACTCTGGTTAGCTCTGAGGGATGAAGTAGTGAATGCGGGAGAGGATCAAGTAGGTAAAAAGACGAGGGTTAGCAGAAATCCTTGGGTAACAAAAGAAATATTGAATTTAATTGATGAAAGGAGAAAATATAAAAACGCAGTAAATGAAGCCGGCAAAAAGGAATACAAACGTCTCAAAAGTGAGATCGATAGGGAGCGCAAAATGGCTAAGCAGGGATGGCTAGAGGACAAATGTAAGGATGTAGAGGCTTATCTCGCTAGGGGTAAGATAGATACTGCCTACAGGAAAGTTAAAGAGACCTTTGGAGAAAAGAGAGCCACTTGTGTGAATATCAAGAGCTCAGATGCAAACCCAGTTCTAAACAAAGAAGGGAAAGCAGAAAGGTGGAAGGAGTATATAGAAGGTCTATACGAGGGAGATGTACTTGAGGACAATATTATGGAAATGGAAGAGGATGTAGATGAAGATGAAATGGGAGATATGATACTGCGTGAAGAGTTTAACAGAGCACTGAAAGACCTGCGTCGAAACAAGGCCCCGGGAGTAGACAACATTCCATTGGAACTACTGACGGCCTTGGGAGAGCCAGTCCTGACAAAACTCTACCATCTGGTGAGCAAGATGTATGAGACAGGTGAAATACCCTCAGACTTCAAGAAGAATATAATAATTCCAATCCCAAAGAAACCAGGTGTTGACAGATGTGAAAATTACCGAACTATGAGTTCAATAAGTCACAGCTGCAAAATACTAACGCGAATTCCTTACAGACGAATGGAAAAACTGGTAGAAGCCGACCTCGGCGAAGATCAGTTTGGATTGCGCAGAAATGTTGGAACACGTGAGGCAATACTGACCCTACGACTTATCTTAGAAGAAAGATTAAGGAAAGGCAAACCTACATTTCTAGCATTTGTAGACTTAGAGAAAGCGTTTGACAATGTTGAATGGAATACTCTCTTTCAAATTCTAAAGGTGGCAGGGGTAAAATACAGGGAGCGAAAGGCTATTTACAATTTGTACAGAAACCAGATGGCAGTTATAAGAGTTGAGGGACATGAAAGGTAAGCAGTGGTTGGGAAGGGAGTGAGACAGGGTTGTAGCCTTTCCCCGATGTTATTCAATCTGTATATTGAGCAAGCAATAAAGGAAACAAAAGAAAAATTCTGAGTAGGTATTAAAATCCATGTAAAAGAAATAAAAACTTTAAGGTTCGCCGATGACATTGTAATTCTGTCAGAGATAGCAAAGGACCTGCAAGAGCAGTTGAACGGAATGGACAGTGTCTTGAAAGGAGGGTACAAGATGAACATCAACAAAAGCAAAACGAGGATAAAGGAATGTAGTCGAATTAAGTCGGGTGATGCTGAGGGAATTAGATTAGGATATGAGACACTTGAAGTAGTAAAGGAGTTTTGCTATTGGGGGAGCAAAATAACTGATGATGGTCGAAGTGGAGAGGATATAAAATGTAGACTGGCACTGGCAAGGTAATCGTTTCTGAAGAATAGAAATTTGTTAACATCGAGTATAGATTTAAGTGTCAGGAAGTCGTTTCTGAAAGTATTTGTATGGAGTGTAGCCATGTATGGAAGTGAAACATGGACGATAAATAGTTTGGACAAGAAGAGAATAGAAGCTTTCGAAATGTGGTGCTACAAAGGAATGCTGAAGATTAGGTGGGTAGATCACATAACTAATGAGGAGGTATTAAATAGAGTTGGGGAGAAGAGGAGTTTGTGGTACAACTTGAGAAGAAGTGACCGGTTGGTAGGACATGTTCTGAGGCATCAAGGTATCACAAATTTAGCGTTGGAGGGCAGCGTGGAGGGTAAAAATCGTAGAGGGAGACCAAGAGATGAATACACTAAGCAGATTCAGAAGGATGTAGGTTGCAGTAGGTACTGGGAGATGAAGGAGCCTGCACAAGATAGAGTAGCATGGAGAGCTGCATCAAACCAGTCTCAGGACTGAAGACAACAACATCAACAACAACATTAAATCAACATTGTCACGCGTACCATGCATTATGAACAAGATAAAAGAGTGTGTGCTAATATTCTTAGGAAACATGTTTTACCCTTCCGAATTACAGTTCTACAGAAAGGTATTGATGCATTGAAACAAGCAGACCTAAAGCACGACGTCTGTCTTCGGGAGCTCACCCAATGACCTACCATGCAAAGCGTAAGTCAGCAAGCGTCAGATCGGTAATTGACGACAGCGGGTACTAGAAGTAGACTAGGATTTATTGTGAGTTTTGTTTCAGCATTATTCTTCAAATCATGTGATTTTCTTGCGTTTAGATCAGAGTAAAATCTCAACTGTGGGCAGTACAAAACTGTACAAAATTCATTTTTGCAGTACTTCCTAGTGACATAATACTTCTCACTGCGAACGTCTTCGTTATGCTAGAAACATATGAACCTGCGGATTAGCAGAATCATACACAATCTTTTGTGGAAGTGTATGAGAATTCTTTAATGCATTAAACGTCTCTGTTGCAAAAATTCACGAATGAGAGCTTTAGGGGGGAATGGGGAGGTTTCTGCCTCTTGGAGACGTCCATTGATGTGTATCTGTACGTAGGTTCCAGAATAGCTCTGGATCACCAGGAGTAATTTAAAGTTCACTTGCTACATCCGCTGATACCTAAAACATTAAAAACTATTCCATTCCATCTTCGCATGATGGTACAGCAACTTTATTATTGCTGCTATTAAAAAAATAATAGTAGGTTGCAGAATGTTCTCTATTAATTGGGATGCTTGTTGGTACCTCCACGAGGTTGCCCTTTTCGTACGCTTTATTAGGCATCATACATTCTTTAACATACACATTTCGGGAAAAAACTTTTAGATTTTTTAATATAATATGATAAGGCACTATACGGACAGAACGCCTCGTTCTTTAGTTCATAAAGAACATTGCGCACCTATGACTGTTTTTTAGAAGGACCGAAACATTAAGAACACCTGCTTAACACTTCAAAGCCCATGCACTTAAGGAATATTGGGTCTAGGAAACCGACCATTTCTGCCGTTACTTAAAGCGTTTCAGTCACACATGTAATTGATGGATCTTAAACAGTAATATATACAGAAAGACAACTTCAAGATTCATTTTTCATATTTACTTTCGTTCTTCGATAGATCATAATGACAGAAAGTATAATTATTTTCCCCAAGACGAAAATACGACGCGAGTTACTGAGCAAATCTCTTTCTCTTGAGCTTCCGAAATTACTTGCTCACCCACCAAACGTGACGTATTTGTAGCAGAATTAGGGAGAACTGTGGAACGTATCGAGTACACGTAAAATATTACGTTAGTTATCATATTGGCTCAGACATTAGCGACAGTAGCTATTACGTTCACTGTTCCTTTCGAAATAATTCTAGAAACGGACAAAGCAAGGCAGCAACAGTCAAGAGGCGGGTTGCGAGACTATCGTACATTGTTGTTACATGAAATGAGTCCAGTTTTAAAGCGACAGTTGGCTCGTACTTCGAGAAAATCGCAGCCCGATCTCTACTCGAGCGCGGTCTTCGTAACACAGTCGCGGCCCGAGCTGTGTTCGCGCTTGATCTCCAAAGTGTTAACAGTGTGTTGGTCCCCTTTTGAACACAAGTCCTTGGTAGACTTCCAGAGGGACATGGCATCAGTGACGAAATTCCCGTAAATTATGGACACGTACGGATCTGGCGCCTTCCAACGTCCCAGATCTGTTCTGTCGGGTTCAGATAAGATGTATTTGGTGGTCAGGGCATCAACATGAATATACTATCATGTTATTCAAACCGCTCTAGCGTAGTAGTATCCATTCCTATCTTGCGTCCTTGGCCCTTTGCGTGTTTCCAGCAGACTGGATAACGGCGTATGCTCACGTCAAACAACGTGGCGTGACAAGAAACATGGTTAATCCGACCAGGCGAAACGTTTCCTTTTGTCCATGATCCTATTTCGATGATCCTGTTCCCAGGGCAATCACAAGCAACGATGTCATTGAAGCAATATGGGAACAAGGTGAGTTCGTCTGTTACAGAGCCTCATGTTTAGCAGTGTTCGGAAACGGTGTACTTCGAAACAATTTTGCGTACACCAGCATTGTAGTTGCCAGATCTACTACAGATCGCAGCCTCTTCTGCTTTGCAGAACGGGCTACCCTCGTACTTCAGCGTTGTACGGGATTGTAAGGCATACCCAGGAACTGATGTAAACTCAGATCACAATGTAGTAGTGACGAAGAGGAGGCTAGATTAGTCAGGAACAATGAATTGGAAAGATATGGGATAAAGCATTACTAAGAAATGTCGAGATACGCTTGAAGTTCTTTAAGGCCATAGATACAGCAACAAGTAATCTCTATAAGCAGCAACAGCTGAAGAGGAATGGACATCTCTGACAGGGGAAATCACAGAAGTTGGAAAGAAAAACATAGATGCAAAGAAGGTAATAGAGAAGAAAGCGTGGGTAACAGAGTAAATAGTGCAATTGATCGACGAAAGAAGGAACTACTAAAATTTTCGTGGAAATTCAGAAGTGAGATAAATTTGAAGTGCAGGGAAGCGAAGGCGAAAAGGCTGCAGGAAAAATGGGAAGAAATCCAAAAATATATGTTTATTGGAAGGACTGACTCAGCATATAGAAATATCGGTGAAATTAAAAGCAAAGGTGGTAACATTAAGAACGTAATGCGAATTACATTGCTAAATGCAGACGAGAGAGCGAATAGATGGAAAGAGTAAATTGAAGGCCTCTATGAGGAGGAGATTTGTCTAATTGTGTTGGAAGAAGAGACAGGAGTCGATTTAGAACAGATAGGGTACAGTATTAGAATCAGAATGTAAGAGAGCTTTGGAGGACGTATGATCAAATAAGGCAGAAGAGATAGATTACATTCCATAAGAATTTCCAAACTCCTTGGAGGGAGTAGCAACAAAACGACTACCCACGTTGGGGTGTAGAATGTTTGAGTCTGGCAATATACCATCTGACTTTCGGGAAAATATCATCCACACAAATCCGAAGACTGCAAGAGCTGATAAGTCCAAGAACTATCACAATAGTTCATGGATCCAAGTTGCTCACAAGAATAATATAAAGAAAACGGGAAAAGAAAATTGAGGATGTGTTAGATGACGGTCAGTTTGGCTTTAGGAAAGGTAAAGACACCAAAGAGGCAATTCTGACGTTGCTGATGACACTAGAAGCAAGACTAAAAAGAATCGAGAAAAGTTCATAGGATTTGTCGACATAGAAAAAGTGTTCGGCAATATAAAATGGTGCAAGATGTTCCTAATTAAGAGAAAAATAGGGATACGCGATAGGGTGAGGCGGATAATATACAATGTGTACAAGAGCCAAGAGGGAATAAGAAGAGTGAACGACCAAGAACGAAATGCTCGGATCACAAAGACTGTAAGAGGGGGATGGTGTCTTTCGCCCCTAATGTTCGATCTGTACATCGAAGAAGCAATGATGAA
The DNA here is from genome assembly GCF_023864345.2 of Schistocerca serialis cubense. Taxonomy (NCBI): domain Eukaryota; kingdom Metazoa; phylum Arthropoda; class Insecta; order Orthoptera; family Acrididae; genus Schistocerca; species Schistocerca serialis. The sequence continues at coordinate 447,789,489 of NC_064645.1, forward strand.
AATGAAGATAAGGTTCGGGAGTGGAATTAAGGTGAAAGGACATCAATGATACGATATACTGTGACATTGCTATCCTGACTGAAAGTGAAGAAGAACTACATCATCCTCTTAATGGAATGGACAGTCTAACGAGTACAGAATATGGATTGGAAGTAAACCGAAGAAAGACGAAAGTAACGGAGTGCAAAAATGAGGATAGTGAGAAACTCAACATCAAGATTGATAGTCACGAAGTAGATGAAGTTAAGGAATTCTGCTACCTAAGCAGCAAAATAATCAATAACGGATGGAGTAAAGAAGATATCAAAAGCAGACTAGCACTGGCAAAAAGGGCATTCCTGGCCAAGAGAAGCCTACTAGTTTCCAACATAGGTCTTAATTTGAGGAAGAAATATCTGAGAATGTGCATGCATTGTATGGTAGGGAAACATGGACTGTGGGAAAACCGGGACAGAAGAGAATCTAAACATTTGATATTTGATGCTACAGACGAATGTTGAAAATTAGGTGAGGAATGCGGAGATTCTGAGCAGAATCGGAGAGGAACGGAATACATGGAAAATACTGACAAGGAGAAGGGACAGGATGATGCCGGCCGCTGTGGCCGAGCTGCTCTAGCCGTTTCAGTCCGGAACCGCGCTGCTGCTGCGGGCGCAGGTTCGAATCCTGCCTCGGGCAAGGATGTGTGTGATGTCCTTAGGTTAGTTAGGTTTAAGTAGTTCTAAGTCTAGGGGACTGATGGCCTCAGATGTTAAGTCCCATAGAGCTTGGAGCCATTTGAACCATTTTTTGACAGGATGATAGGATATCTGTTAAGACATCACGGGATGACTTCCATATTACTAGAGGGAGCTGTAGAAGTTAAAAATCGGTAGAGGACGACAGAGATTGGAATACATCGAGTAAATAATTCGGGACGCAGGAGCAAGTCCTACTGTGAGAGGTTGGCACAGGAGAGAAATTCGTGGCGCACCGCGGCAGTCAGAATACGATGGAAAAACAAAAAATCCAAGAACGCGTCTACTGCTGTTCGCTGCATGACACTGTTAGATGAGTTACATGTTGTTTCCACCGAACCAAGGACAAATCCAATCCGTGTTACCCGTCACATCGTTAAACACTTCCCGCACAGCCACCGCAGACCAATCTTTCTTGAGGTGAGCATACAGGTCCCCGTGATCCTTACGTCTCCACTACCCCGGCGGAATTTCCAAAGCTGGGCTGGCTTCTGTAGAGACCTGGACTCTAATATACGATTCTTACCCCATCATCCTCAGCATTACCAAAAATTTGCTGACACTGTAACAAAGACCATTAAGCGCATTCCTAGTGGTATTGGAAAGCAGATATACCAGGATGGAGTGAAGGTAGTCAACGGCTGTATGGGGACTACGAGAAGAGCGGAAGATCTGAAGTCGCAGATGACCTCCTGCATAGCCTAGACGAAGCTGGGAGGGTCAGGTTGAGGAACACCATTGAAATACTGGATTTTAGACGCCCTAGCAGAAAAGAATGGTGCCTTCTGAAGAAATTACGAGCTATTTCACATGTACCACAAACTAAACCAAGTACTACACCAGACAATTTTATCAACAATATAGCCAAAACGTCTAGAGCACCTGTCGATAAAGAACACTCACGTAAAATAAAGGAAGAACTAAACACATTACAGAAAAACAGTTGTGAACAACAAGACTTGTCAAAACCGTTCACAGCCACAGAAACGCTACAGGCCCTAGAAGGCATAAGAAACAGCAAGGACCCTGGTCTCGACAACATACACCCAGAGTTCCTAGCACACTGTGGACCAAAAAAAAGAATGGCTGACGATATTTTACTTCCACATGCTCCATTCAAGAGTTTTGCCAAAAGAATTCAAAATTCAAGAGGGCAAAGATAATTGCCATCCTCAAACCAGGAAAGCCAGACGATAAACCAGAAAGATATAGACCCATCGCCTATAAATTGCTAGAGCGTCGCCTTTATAACAGATTAAATCCAATCATACTGGAATCTCTGCCCATCGACGAAGCCGGCTTCAGACCCAATCGAAACTGCGAAGATCAGGTCCTCGCATTACCAACGTTCACTGAGCGGGGCTATGAACAACGCCTGAAACTGGTGCGGTTTTTGTCTATTTGACAATAGCGTATGATACTGTCTGGAGAGAGGGTCTAACATATAAGTTCCTAAGAGCTACTAGATGTAGAACGATGACGTCTCTTTTAGAGAACAAATTGTGAAATAGTCTTGCAAATCTCAATGAGGGGCTGTTTCAGCAAATCAAAATTCCGGGAGTAATGGTCTCCCCCAAGGAGGAGTGCTTGCGCCTCTGCCGTTCACTCCCTATGTAGTCGACCTACCAACTACCGCATCCAGAAAATTTATTTACGCAGATGACATCACTCTTGGATGCCAACATACTAATATGACCGCACCTGAGCAGAAACTCACCCAAGATCTGGAATTTATAGCTGAATATTTCAGGATATGGGGACTAATCTCAAGCGCACTTTAAACGGAGACCTGATGCTTCTACCTAAATAACAGACTGGCTGGAAAACCTCTACAGATATCTCTGAATGGCACCGTGTTTCCTTACAATTCCCATCCAAAATATTTATTTACACATCAAGTTCCGTGGGACTAAATTAAGGAGCAAATCTCCAAGGCCATGGAACGTGTTAGTACATGAAATTACAACATAAAAGTAATAACAAATAAAAATAAATGTTTATGAACCAGAAAAAAGTCAGTCCATAAGTTTAAGTAAACGCTATCTCGAATACAATAAGAACCAGCTTAATTTTTTCAAGGAACTAGTCGACAGAATAGGAGGAGTGACCCATGAGGAAACTCTTCAGTTTCGATTTGAGAGCACGTGGATTAATGCCAAGATTTTTGAATTTGAGTGGTAGTTTATTGAAAACGGATGCAGCAGTGTACTACACACATTTCTGCACAAGAGTTAAGGAAGTCCGATCCAAATGCAGGTTTGACGTCTGCCGAGTATCAACCGAATGGAAGCTGCTTATTCTTGGGAATTAGCTAATATTGTTACCAAGAAATGACAGTACGGAATATATATATTGAGAGGCCAATGTCAAAACACCCAGACTCGTGAACAGGGATCCACAAGAGGTTCGTGAACTTACACCACTTCTGAACCAAAAAACATTCTTTTAGAATGGAAATATAATACCACACGACTTAAGCGAATGAAAATAAGCAAAGGAGACTAATTTTCGTGTCGGACGATCTTTCACTTCTGACACCTTTCGAATAGTAAAAATGGCAGAATTAAGTCTTTGAACATGATCCTGAACGTGGGCTTTCCACGACAGCTTACTTTCTATCTGAAGATTTAGAAATTTGAACAGTTCAGTTTCACTAAACATATGCCTGTTCTGTGAAATTAAAACGTCAGGTTCGGTTGTATTGTGTGTCAGAAACTGTAAAAATTGAGTCTTACTGTGATTCCGCGTTAGTTTATTTTCTAGACGCCATGAACTTAGGTGATGTACTGCATGCACTATTTGAAACCGAGCCAATGTTGCACACAATATCCTTTACTACCAAACTAGTGTCATCAGCAAACAGAAATATTTTAGAGTTACTTGTAATACTAGAGGGCATATCATTTATATAAATAAGGAACAGGAGTGGCGCCAACACTGACCCCTGGGTCACCCCCCCCCCCCACACACACTTGACAGTAGCCCACTCAGACCCCAGATGACAGCCATTATCAACATTGCGAATAATGACCTTTTGTGAGCTACTCCCCGAATTCCGTAATGGTCCAACTTCTGGAGCAATATTTTGTGATCAACACAATCAGATGCCATACTTAAATTAAAAAAATATGCCAAGTGTTCTAAACCTTTTGTTTAACTCATCCAGTACCTCGCAGGGAAAAGAAAATACAGCATTTTCAGTTGTTAAACGACTTCTAAAGTCAAACTGTACATTTGACAGCAAATCATTTGATATAAAATGATCAATTATCCTTTCATACACAGCCTTTTCAATAACTTTTGCAGTGATGGCATAGAAACAGTTCTAAAATTATCTACATTATCCCTTTCTCCCTTTTTATAAAGCGGCTTTACTACTGACTACATTAATCGCTCAGGAAACTGACCATTACTCAAGGAAAATCACAAATATGGATAAATACAGGGCTAACATGTGCAGCACGGTACTTCAATATTCTGCTAGACATTCCGTCACAGCCATGAGAGTCCTTAGTCTTCAGTGATTTAATTATTGACTCAATCTCCTCTTGCCTGTATCACAGAGGAGTATTTCAGATATCAATCTCAGAAATGCATTTGCCAAGAAAGTTATATGATTCCATATAGAAAGTAAATTTTTATTTAATTCCACACCAATGCTCAGAAAATGATTGTTAAATACTGTACATATATCTGATTTATCAGTAACAGAAATATTTCTACATCGAACTGACTTTATATCGTCGACCTCGTGCTGCTAACCTGACACTTCCACCACAACTGACCATATGGTCTGGGCGTAACATTGGATCGCACTCTCTGTTATAAAAAAAAACACCTATAAAACCTGGCCGCAAAATTGAAATCCCGAAACAACATCCTCCACAAATTAGCGGGAAAGACCTGGGGAGCTGGTGCAGAGAACTCCGTACGACCGCTCTAAGCTTGGTCTACTCAACAGCTGAATGCCGCGCATCGGCGTGTCTAAACAGACCACACGTGGGAAAAGTAGATGTGGCGCTAAATCATGAGATGCGAATAGTTTCTGGAGCTATTAAAACCACCCCACTGTACTGGATACCAGTCCTCATTAACATCGAACGGCCTTATAGACGATGATGCAACATACTCTTAAGAGAGTTTAAAAAATATCTCCAGTAATACAGCCCTGCCAATCCACCAGGACCTTTCTGTATTTCGAAGACTCAAATCCACAAATCCCCCTGTGAAGACTGCACATCAACGTCTGAGTCGCAACTACAATGGTGTTGAAATCTGGCGAACGGACTATAGAAACAGAGCCAATCCAAGATGGCATACTTTATTTGAGACTCCCAACCATCCAGCGGGCTCTCACTTCCCAAGGAATACGTGGGTAACACTGAACAGAATAAGGACAGGCCATGGCCGATGCGGATACAGATGGAACTGGAGACCTGACTCCGGGTGTGACTGTGGTGCCAAAGAACAAACCATCCAACACATTGTCAGCGATTGTCCACTGAGGGCCTTCACCGGCACTGATGATGACTTCCTGACGGCAACACCACAAGCTGTGGACAGTCTGCAGAATCCAAGTGTGGATTTGTGATTGCTGAGTATACTGGAATCTGGACTATATGCGATCTTATTGTTTTGTAATGTAATTATATATTTCTTGTTATGTGCCAATGTTCAATTTACATTATTTCATTATGTTTGTATCCTATATTTTAACAATGTACATTCTCTTTTATGCTGTTTCCAATGTAGTGTGTCATGCCTTAAGTTAAATAAACAAATGGGAAAGTGATTGTTAGTGTTTCTGTGCATCTGTTGTATTCTTCTGGAAAACTCCAGTCTCCCCACCACAAGTGTCGATACTGTGTAATTTATAAACCATAAATCTGATCGAAAACGATCGATATTACTTTCGGTCCATAGTCGTTTGTGTTGACAAACGTGACAAGTCCCATAGCCTTTTACCGCTAGGATTGGGGGTGGTTTGATACAAAACATACTGAAAACAAAAGATTTTAGTATTTAATCCATAGCATTCTGGACTATGTAATATTTCTGGCTTATTCAGCCATCATATTAGGCTCCAGGAAGCTATTCCCAGGGCAGTGGAGGTGCAAGAAGCATAGAGATGACGCAATGTGGGATGAGGTACCGGTGACAGATGTTAGATTCGGTACCATTCCCGTGAGGAAGGCCGCCTGCATGATGCTGCTGCTCTATGACTGGCTGCTGTGTTCGGCGGTAAGTTCAGTTGTTATTATTAATTAAACCTGTCATCCAAATTACTTCATTTTTTTTAAAATAAACATCTCTCAACAGCCAGCTATCAATCAGTAATTTCAAAATTATTAAAATCAAAGTATTACTAAAACAAAAGACTGACGATATTACTGCCGATGCACTTCGGTGGTGTTCGGGTCACGCCTTGCTGGCTTGACGCGCGAAGTGTCTCGGGCAGTCCGGCTCTCCAGTTCTGACCGTTCCAGTAGACGGACATGTTGTCTGTTATAGCAGTATTTGTTTCACGCAATTTTATTTACTACAGTTCTTTCGCTAGGTACAGACATATTGTCTGTAATAGTAGAATTTGGTTCATGTAATTTTATTCTCCAGTTCTGACGGTTCCAGTAGACTGACATCTTACCTGTGGCAGGATGTATTTCATGTTATTTTAGCCAGATATAATGACTGTGGAAAGATATGTTCAATACGTTGTGATCAAGAATAGTTTCTCGTGTCTATATCAATAGAAACGCGAGTGACATCCCAAATGAGTTATAGTTTATTCGTAGCAGCAGTTCCTTGCGAAGTTAATTTCAGCGTCAAGAAAAAGAATCCACGACCTGCGTGCTGTTCTCTGCGCTGGGGACATCATCATCATGAAGGCAGCAGGTTAGTGAAGTGTACAAGAACTTATGTATTCCACACAGGGCAGTGGAAACAACTAGGCACCTCACGTGTAATGCATGCACAGTACAAATGTGCTCAGTGACACGTCAACTGCAGTAATGCAGAGGAGGTAAAGAAGGATGAAAGTATTAACACTATCTCACTTTTATTCCTTTTTTCTTGCAGTAACTACCGGACTAAAGGATATTAAGTTCTAATGGTAGTAGGCACTTACGGGTTCGGCGTGTTAATATTTGAAAAGTGAAGCAAAAGAGTGGAATACATGTAGCAATTTCAGCCTGATATAGTACACAGCTGAGAAATATTGAAGCAAGATTTACTTAGGTCTTCTTCGTGGAGATCAGGGTGAATAGGAATGTAGTGACATGGGGGATAATCAATAATGACTGTTATTAGTCGCAAAATACTTTGATATGGCTGACGGATTGACATCTAGATTACATTTCACTCTTATTTGCATGGTAGTGGTGGAAATTAAATGGCACAAAGGAATACCCCAAAACTAATACCACTGACCTCGCCGTTTTAGGATGGCTTGCGAACCTTAACGTAATAGATATCTCTACCGAAAGAGAATCTACATCATAGCGGTCTCTGCGGCGAGGGAAGACTAACTTATGATAATTAGAGAGAGACAGCAGCCTCTTCGGGAGGTACGGGCTTATAATTTTACAGAACATGGCCTTGTGTGTTGTTACAGTAAGGGGAAACTACACCCATTGTACACTCCTGGAAATGGAAAAAAGAACACATTGACACCGGTGTGTCAGACCCACCATACTTGCTCCGGACACTGCGAGAGGGCTGTACAAGCAATGATCACACGCACGGCACAGCGGACACACCAGGAACCGCGGTGTTGGCCGTCGAATGGTGCTAACTGCGCAGCATTTGTGCACCGCCGCCGTCAGTGTCAGCCAGTTTGCCGTGGCATACGGAGCTCCATCGCAGTCTTTAACACTGGTAGCATGCCGCGACAGCGTGGACGTGAACCGTATGTGCAGTTGACGGACTTTGAGCGAGGGCGTATAGTGGGCATGCGGGAGGCCGGGTGGACGTACCGCCGAATTGCTCAACACGTGGGGCGTGAAGTCTCCACAGTACATCGATGTTGTCGCCAGTGGTCGGCGGAAGGTGCACGTGCCCTTCGACCTGGGACCGGACCGCAGCGACGCACGGATGCACGCCAAGACCGTAGGATCCTACGCAGTGCCGTAGGGGACCGCACCGCCACTTCCCAGCAAATTAGGGACACTGTTGCTCCTGGGGTATCGGCGAGGACCATTCGCAACCGTCTCCATGAAGCTGGGCTACGGTCCCGCACACCGTTAGGCCGTCTTCCGCTCACGCCCCAACATCGTGCAGCCCGCCTCCAGTGGTGTCGCGACAGGCGTGAATGGAGGGACGAATGGAGACGTGTCGTCTTCAGCGATGAGAGTCGCTTCTGCCTTGGTGCCAATGATGGTCGTAAGCGTGTTTGGCGCCGTGCAGGTGAGCGCCACAATCAGGACTGCATACGACCGAGGCACACAGGGCCAACACCCGGCATCATGGTGTGGGGAGCGATCTCCTACACTGGCCGTACACCACTGGTGATCGTCGAGGGGACACTGAATAGTGCACGGTACATCCAAACCGTCATCGAACCCATCGTTCTACCATTCCTAGACCGGCAAGGGAACTTGCTGTTCCAACAGGACAATGCACGTGCGCATGTATCCCGTGCCACCCAACATGCTCTAGAAGGTGTAAGTCAACTACCCTGGCCAGCAATATCTCCGGATCTGTCCCCCATTGAGCATGTTTGGGACTGGATGAAGCGTCGTCTCACGCGGTCTGCACGTCCAGCACGAACGCTGGTCCAACTGAGGCGCCAGGTGGAAATGGCATGGCAAGCCGTTCCACAGGACTACATCCAGCATCTCTACGATCGTCTCCATGGGAGAATAGCAGCCTGCATTGCTGCGAAAGGTGGATGTACACTGTACTAGTGCCGACTTTGTGCATGCTCTGTTGCCTGTGTCTATGTGCCTGTGGTTCTGTCAGTGTGATCATGTGATGTATCTGACCCCAGGAATGTGTCAATAAAGTTTCCCCTTCCTGGGACAATGAATTCATGGTGTTCTTATTTCAATTTCCAGGAGTGTATTTCCCGAGCATCTTTAATGAGTGGCTTTATAATAACGGTTCACTCACGGAAAAAAATATTTCGCTATTAAAATAGTCCCCCATCGAATTTGCCGGGTGGAGTGTATTCAGGAGTATGTCATCATGTAAAGTTAGGGGAGAAAAGATATTTGTTGTAGAACTCGACACAGTATAGGTACTGATTATATAGGGCTTCTTGTGAGGCACCAAGGAGTAGTCACTTTTGTGTTGAATGGAAGACTTGACAAATATTTTGGACGAAGACCAAAGGTTGATTCCAGTTATCTGTTAAGAACGCATATGAGCAGCAATAGCTATGTAAAGCTGATAGGGCTTGTGCAGTATAGATTTGGGTCGAGAGTTGCAACAAACAAGTCTTCAGAGTGATGATCACAACAACAATACAAACTAGCAGTCAGTAAATGACGGGTGATAAGGTGCAAAATTATATATTGGGTTATTGCATATAGTAGACTATGTACTAGTGGATAGGCAGATGATGAGCAGCCTCACAGATGTTAAGGTCATTCCATCTGAGGCCTTAGACAGTGACCATCGGCTGTTGGTAGCCACCCTGAGAGAGAAAAAAAGATAGGAGGGCAACAGATATACAGGAGAAAAGGTTGAAGACATGGATGCTGAAAGAGGATGAACGGAGGACCCAATACCAGACACTGATCAGGAAGAAGCTGCCAAAGGAAGATCACAGAACAGTGGAAGAAGAATGGGGAGATTTTAAGAGGGCTCTAGTTGAGGCAGCTGAGACTGTGTGCGGAAGAACTAGCACAAAGAGGAGAAGTAAGGAAACCCCATGGTGGAACAACATATGTAAAGAGGCAGTACTTCGAAAGAACAAATCCTTCAGAGAATGGTTCCAGACCCGAACAGAGGAAGCTAGGGTAAAATATAAGGAAAACAAGAAAGCGGCACAGACCATAGTAAGGGCGGAGAAGAAGAAGTGGATGGAAAAATGGACAAGAATGTTAGAAGAGGACAGTGAAGGGAACAAAAAAGTACTTTACACCATGGTAAGAAATAAGAGGAACGACAGAAGCGAGTGCCTGAGGATCATGGATAATAATGGAAGAGTTGTGGAGGAAATGTATGAGCTCAAAAAGATTTGGAAGGAGTACTTTGAAGATCTGTTGAATGCCGCCAAGCGGGTAAATAACAGCGATGGAGAGCCTAAGGCAGCAGACGATTATAATAGTGGGGAAATTGATGATCTAACTTGGAATGAAGTGGAAGAAGCCATAAAGAGGATAAAAGGGGGCAAGGCACCAGGTTGGGACGAAGTAACAGTGGATATGATACGAGCAGCAGGAGAAGTAGGAACCCAGTGGCTATACAGAGAGCTGAGGGTGGTGTGGAAGGAGAACAGAATTCCTGAGGATTGGAAGAAAGGAATTATAGTCCCGATCTTCAAGAAAGGGGATAAAAGGAGATGTGAGAACTACAGAGGAATCACCCTGCTATGCCACTGTGGAAAAATCTATGAAAAGATCCTGGAGAAGAGAATAAGAAGCAGTATTGAAAGTAGACTGCAAGAGGAGCAGTATGGTTTCAGACCGGGAAGATCAACAACGGACCTCATATTTGCGGTAAGGCAACTGCAGGAAAGGCACTATGAGTACGAGATGGACTTAATCATGGCCTTTTTAGATATTGAGAAGGCGTATGACAGTATCTGTAGGGACAAGCTCTGGGATGTGCTGAACGCAAAAGGGATAGATGAAGAGATAACACAAAAAGTCAGAAAAATGTATGAGGGAAGTGAGAGTTGTGTGAAAGTGGGGAGGGAACGTACTGCATGGTTGAAGCTGGAAAATGGGCTGCGACAGGGAAGTGCACTTTCGCCATTATTGTTTATTATTGTTATGGATGAAATCCTACAGCAAGTATCAGATGCAATTGGAGATCATAAAATGAAATCAGTGCTTTTTGCCGATGACCTGATGTTATGGGGAAATTGCGAGAAGGAGGTGCAAGAGCAGTTAGATGTATGGGAGGCAACGGCAGCACAATATGGAATGCATTTCTCTGCAAAGAAAAGTGAAATAATTGTCACAACAAGGAAAAAGAATAGGCCAAATGTGGATATAACTTGTGGAGGGGAAAAACTACAAGTGGTAGAGAACTTCAAGTACCTGGGAAGCATGATTGAAAGTAAGGGGGGAAACGCAATGGAAATTAATGAAAGGTGCAGAAAAGCAGGGCAGTTCTACAAATGCATTAGGGGGCTTATTTGGAGCAAGGAGGTGCCACAGAAATCAAAGGGAATTATATACCGAACCTACTTTGTCCTCATATTGGCATACGGAAGTGAGACATGGGTAATGCACAAAAGCGACAAAAGTAGAATACAGGCTAGTGAAATGAAGTTCCAGAGGAGCAGGTTGAGTGTAACAAGACGAGACAGATTGCGAAATGTGTATGTGAGGGAAAGACTAAAGGAGGAACCAGTACAGGACAGGATAGAAAAATCAAGACTGCAGTGGTATGGACACATGAAGAGAATGGATGAGGGAAGAGTTCCAAAGAGGATGTTTGATCTGCAACTGGAAGGGAAGAGGCCCAGAGGAAGACCAAGAGATAGATGGGTGAAGGGAGTGAAGGAATGTGTGACGAGAAGAGGAGAGAACTGGACGAAGGTGGAAGAGGGGGAATGGTGGAAAGACAGAACACGATGGAGAGGCTTGTGTTCCCGACAGACCCAGCCAGTGGCTGAAAACTGTCCAAGATGATGATGTTATTGCATAAGTTCGTCGAGTTTTCCCCATAAGTTTAATAAACACGACAGATACATATAAAGGAGACTTTAGTCATTGATGTATTCTCGTTCAGCCAACGGTGGGATAACTTTTCGACTCTGCGACCGTCGAAATCACGTGGTTTTGAGGCGAAGAACTCGTCGAACCATGTTCTGAGCCCATCTTCATCCGGAAAGTTTCTTGAGATTGGGAAAGGCGAAAATCTGAGGGCGCATCATTAGGAATATAAGGTGGGTGTGGAATGACTTCCTAATCAATCTCTTGTACAGTGTTTGTTGTCAGTCTAGTAGAATGCGGGTGGGCGTTATCGCGAAGTAGCAACACTTCACGCAGTCTTCCTGGTCGTTGTTCTTGGATTGCGTCTGCAACACATCTCAACTGTTGACAATTAGTGTCAAAAGCATAGTTACACCTCGGGGAAGCTACTCTTAGTACACCACAATGTCGCTGTACCAACAGAGGCATAAAACTATCTTTTGTAGATTCGCGCAGGTCTTTGTACGGGCAGCTGCTGCCTTGTTTTCAACCATTCAAATGGTTCAAATGGCTCTGAGAACTATGGGACTTAACATCTATGGTCATCAGTCCCCTAGAACTTAGAATTACTTAAACCTAACTAACCTAAGGACATCACACAACACTCAGTCATCACGAGGCAGAGAAAATCCCTGATCCCACCGGGAATCGATCCCGGGAACCCGGGCGTGGGAAGCGAGAACGCTACCGCACGACCACGAGCTGCGGACCCTTTAAACCATTCCTTTCTGTTCCTTGTGTTAGCATAAAGACACTATTCCTCAGCACAAGTAACAGTACAGCATAGGAATGGTCTGTGCTGTCCACAAGCCAACTGATGACGAGCAAATTGAGATGCACCCGCTGATTATTGTGACCTTGACTTAAAGCATACTTATCCGTACACCCGACTTTTAAGCCTCCCCCACTGCTTGAAAATGTCGCAGGATAGTGGAATGATAAAAATTCAACACATTGGCTAGTTATCGAGTGCACTCACGTGGATCACTGTGGATTAACACGTTTACACGATCTTCATCAAACCCTGAAGGTCTTCTTGCACGTGTAGAGTCCCTAACGTCAAGACGATCGCCCGTATAAAGAGAACTATTTTCGTGCCGGGCTCTGTCGAATGGCATTATCCCCATACATGGCTCAAATGGTTTTAGCTGCTGTCACTTCTCTATTGAACTCAAACAGAAGAATATGTCGCAAATGTTCTCATTCCCCCACTTGGAACTTCATTTTCTAGCGTGCCCCGTTCCACTCACTATCTCCAAATGACAAAAAAATGGCTCTGAGCACTATGGGACTTAACTGCTGAGGTCATCAGTCCCCTAGAACGTAGAACCACTTAAACCTAACTAACCTAAGGACATCACACACATCGATGTCCAAGGCAGGATTCGAACCTGCGACCGTAGCAGTCGCGTGGTTCCAGACTGAAGGGCCTAGAACCGCTCAGCCACTGCGGCCGGTCTCTCCAAATGACAGAATGACGATATGTACACTTAAATAGCAACACTGAACTACACATACAAAGTGAAAAACGACAGATAACCCCATAGCTCCTGGAATACCAAAATGCAAAACAAAACATCTACGAACTTAATGCACCAATCTAATAAAATCTGTTGTCATTTAGCCGGATTTTGTAACCGCCCGGATAGCCGAGTGCATTAAAGTGCCATTTCTGGGATATGGGGAGGTGAGCCTGTCTCGGAACTAATCCGTCTCAGGGCTGAATAACGGATGCTGATGCATGTGATTTTGAGATGGTTTCCCCACTACCTATCATGCAGATATGCCACCACCTTAGAAGGATTGGGAAAAGTGAAACGAAGAGAAAAACGACTTGAATTCTGTATTACATGGCATAAAATTTTTTTCTGTAGGCATTTCTGTGGCAGATACGACCGCGTATCTCATCTGAAAATATGCCAGGAAGCAAGGACACACGTTTTATACGGACAAGCTCTTTGTGTGTTGGATATGTCTGCAGCTTCGGCTCAAATAACAGAGAGAGACAGGTGAAGAGAGAGAAGGGAGTAGCAAGTGAAGGCACGCGCAAACGAGGTCTTTTGTCATTGAGGTACTGACGAGGTGACAGCTATGCTATAGCGAGTATCGCTTGTTAGCAGCCGCAGAGAAAAACTGAACAGAAGGAAGGAAAAAAGTCATCCTGAAAGCTGGGAGCTGTCAAGTGTAGGTGCCCTCAGATGTGGCCTGCCTGCAGAGGAACCTGCGCGTGGTCACGCTCACGCACAGTGCGTGGGAGGCGAGGGAAGAGGCTGGGTCGGGTGGCGGCGATTACGGCGGACAAGCGCGGTTCATTAGTGGCGCTTCGATTCCTTGCTGGGGCCCCCGTCATTGCGGGGTGTCGCCCTCCTCTTACACCGTGTATTTCCAGGGCAGCCAGCGGAAACCTCTCCGCCAGCTGGCTATCGCTGAGAAAACGTACGCTTGATAATGGCGGCAGGTCCAGGGAAAAATCAAGACACTTCCACGTGATCTTTTTCCTTTTGGGTCATGAGTCCACTGACTGGTTTAAAGCGACCCGTCACGAATTCCTCTAGTAACATTTCCGTCTTATAGTAGTACTTACGTATTACGTCCTAACGGGACTGGACGCTAACCTCAATAGCGTGCTAAATTGGAGCAAAATAGAATGTACAAGAAAAGTTTGAGCGATTTATTTCGAGCACTGAACAAACACACATTTAAAACGTAAAAAACATTTCAAATCGAAAATCGAAAGGGAAACATTCTTTTAGTTTGAAGAAATATCACTAACTAAACGACTGTTTGTTAGCTGATGCGTTCCCGTTGCGAACTCTGCAGACAGCAGACCTCTAGATTTTTTCTCTTTTTACAATTACAACAATCCGTAACACTCACAGTAACACAGTATCTGCACTTTTCAAAACTGAAATGTCTAAATAAGCTGTTCTTCCAGCTTTATAAGAAAGGAAATAATAATCTTCTGAATTACTCGGTAACTAACGTCAGCCATAAGCTGCCACATGAAATTAATTTTAAGATCATTATTTAAAATCAACAGATTTTGGCGTACCGGTTAAACAATTAATATTTCGTTAGTGATCCAAAATGTGTGATTCACTGACCCATTTACTGACACATAGAACTGTTATTAAAGAACTCGTGCACTTCCACTTTCTGTTGTCTGATAGCTAAGCAACTGTCCCATTGCTAATGCATATACCTCAATTCTGCAGTTCACTTTGGTTATTCATGCATTTAAACGGGGCTCGCGTCCGCTCCCAGGATTCTTGACAAGCTTCTATGGTAAGAACGGCCCCGTTTCCAAACAGAGCGGGGTATACTTTGACGTGGCTTGCCCGTTTGCGGCAATTGTCACATCTCATGAGCAGTCGTCACGACGTCGAGCTGTCCAATCTCGTCTTTTCTGGCCACGCTTTTGCTACGGCGTCCAGTCCACAATATTGGAAGGAAGCACCTGCTCTGAGTCAGTGCCCGCAAGCCACTGCCATTTTCGCCGCCGAGGACACACATCCGTCAAGAGGCAACAGACGCTGCCTGTCCATGACTTTGCTCTGCAAAAATCATCGCTAACATCGTAATTCCATCTTCAGAAAACAGCACCACAATCAACGCAACGTCCTCGTTTTTTGTTCGATGTATTCCACTCTCTATGTTCCTGTACAGTGATAACGCTCCACGTCTCCCTCAAGTTCGTTGGAAACTACTCGTTGAAGTCTTATGTCCTATCATGTAGCCACATATTATTTTCATGTGTTCCTCTTCTCGACGATTATGTGGAGAAACTCCTCACTTCATTCCAGAATGAGATTTTCGTTCTGCAGCGGATTGTGCCCCGATACGAAACGTCCTGGCAGATTAAAACTGTGTGCCAGACCGGGACTCGATCTCGGGACCTTTGCCTTTCGAGGGTAGGTGCTCTACCATCTGAGCTACCCAAGCACAACTCACGCCCCGTCCTCACAGCTTTACTTCTGCCAGTACCTAGTCACCTAACTTCCAAACCTTACAGAAGCTCTCCTGCGAACCTTGCAGAACTAGCGCTCCTGAAAGAAAGGATATTGCGTAGACATGGCTTAGCCACAGCCTCCACAGTTCTGAAAGGATCGCAGGAGAGATTCTGTAAGGTTTGGAAGTTAGGAGACTAGGTACTGGCAGAAGTAAAGCTGAGAGGACGGGGCGTGAGTCGTGCTTGGGTAGCTCAGGTAGTAGAGCACCTGCCCGCGGAAAGGCAAAGGTCCCGAGTTCGAGTCTCAGTCCAGCACACAGTTTTAATCTGCCAGGAAGTTTCATATCAGCGCACACTCCGCTGCAGAGTGAAAATCTTATTCTGGAAACATCCCCAAGGCTGTGGCTAAGCCACGTCTCCGCAATATCCTTTCTTTCAGGAGTGATAGTTCTGAAAGGTTCGCAGGAGAGCTTCTGTAAGGTTTGTAACGTAGAAGACAAGGTACTGGCAGAAGTAAATCTGTGAGGACCGGGCGTGAGTCGTGATTCGGTAGCTCAGATGGTAAAGCATCTGCCCGCGAATGGCAAAGGTCCCGAGTTCGGGTCTCAGTCCGGCATACAGTTTTATTCTGCCAGGAAGTTTCCTCACTTCCTTTCTTTTCAGTCTATCTAATTTTCGTCTTTATTTCCAGTTTTCCCCACAGACGATGATTCTCTTCTGTTGCTCAATGCGCACATTTCAAGAAATTTCTTCCTCCAATTAAGGCTTATACTTCATACTGACACACTTACTTCAGCGAGGAATTCCATCTTTTCCTGTGCTACTCTACATTTTGCTTTCCCAGTGTTTCGTTAGTCATGTGTTACGTTGCTACTAAGGTAGCATGACCTCTAAACTGCGTCTGTGTAGTAGTCACCAATTCTGATATTAATATCAACACTAAACTCGTTTCTTCTCAATAATTTCGTCTTTCTTCAGTTTATCTCAGTCCGCAGTATATGCTCATCAGACGATTCACTTAACTAGTTACGTTCTGCAACACATCTTCATTTGCACTGAGGATAGCAGTGCCATTAGGGCATCTTATCAGTGATATCTTTCACGTTGAATATTAATGGCTCTCGCGAACCTCTCTTTTATTTTCGACATGGCTTCTTCGATGTACAGGTCGAACGATAGTGCCTTATCACTATATTCGTTTCTTATACGCCCTCTACTTTCTAATCCGAACACTTCGTCCATGTCTTCCATTCTTATTTTCCGTATTGGTGAATGAACATTGGCTGGCTTTCCCTGTAGTCTACACTTATTATCCTGAGAATTTGGAAAATCTTGGATCATTTTACGCTCTCGAATGCTTTTCTAGGACGACAGATCCTATGAATGTGTCTTGAATTTTTGAGTCTAGCTTCCATTGTCAAGAGCAGCGACCGATCTGTCTCTATGGTACCCTTACCATCACTAAAGCCAAACTGATCTAACAGATCCTCAAATTTCTTATGGTTTATCGTGCTACAAAGAGCATGCCACAATTAAAAGTTTGAAAACTTTATAGATAAATCTACACTCTTCATAGAAAGACGGATACTACACGACATAAACAAGAATCTAGTGAAAATAATGACGCGATCCACTTACAAGAGGACGCGTGGCAGGAATGCAGTATTTATTCTTCACTCTTCAACCTGCGGTGAGGGAAATAAGAAACAGTTTTAGGCCATTTTTTAAAATTCGTGGTTAAATGATATCAGTGAAAGATCGCAGATGTTATCTTCTGTGAAAGTGAAGAAGGCTTACAAGAACTTTTCAGAAGGATCAACAGATTTCAAGGCACTGAACGTGTACTGAGAGCAAATTAAAGAAAACCGCCAAGCATGAATGAAAGAAAGAATTGAGATTAGTGACAGACTTACCCAGTCTAGGATCGACCTACATCTGAAGGATCGACCTACATCTGAAGGAATATAAAGGTTGTCCAATGAGTTAATTTTGACTTAAGACGCAGACTAGATCAAGCATCTTCTCCAAAGATGTGTATTAGTTTTAAACTTAGGGGCTATACGAGAAAGAAATTTCCGTGAATGTATATCTTGCGCAAAGTACTGCACGAAACCTTGGACTCAGAGAAAACCTGAAATGAGAAGAATTTAAGACACGTTGCCATTAAAGGGCCTTGAAAATGAAGTGGAATGACAAGAGGAAGTTCTCGGCAGAATCGACGTGGGTAACACGACATCGGGTAGAATGATACGATATGTTTTAGTGTATAATTGGCACAGTACTTGAGGATATTGCAGGGGGCAAGAACTCGATGGGAAGACAGATATCGGAATACATAAACTGATAATTCAGGACGTTAGGTGGTATAGTAGTGATAAAGATGGTGAGAGTTATTTGGTTTGAGTCAGTGACATTGTGGGGGAAACGAGTGCCGGGAGGAGTAAATACAATCACCAACTTTCGTCCGTTTTACAGCGGTGAGGCAGTGACGACCAGCTACCAGCAGACACCACACAAGTATCCAGCATTAAATAACATATTTCTCTGTAGGCCCTCACAGAGATGACAGCGATCTTCCTGGTAGTGTTTCATAGATTAGCCTACGCGTGGGCAGCAACTTGAACCTATTTCCAGAATCAACAAGACTACAGAAGCAAAATACCACCCTACACAAGTCATTCACAAGTGTCGCAGCTACGTACTTGACACAAAACGCTAGACAAGGAAGATAAAATGACGATCGTCATTTAACGTAAAAATTTCTTCGTTTTTAGATCGTTCCATGCTTCTTCTACAAGATCGACGTTTAGATACCTCTCCTGGGATCTTCTTCGGGAACTTCTTGCGGTGACGGTTAGCTGAACACTGTCGAGGACCAGTGTCGCTTTCATTGATTACAGGGAGTTTTCCTGCGATTATACTGCAGAATGACAAACCTCAAATGAAAAGACGGCTCGACGGTTCCATGTGTTAGTAGAGGTCTCCGAAGCGTCTATTCAGCCTGTTAGTGGCTTTTAATCAGTAATATTCTGGGGCAACAACTTGGTTGTTTGAGGATTTCGGGAATGACCCTTCATTTCCTACACTCTATAGCTTAGAACTTCAAGTCACAAAATGGAAAAATCCTGAGGAGATGATGAATCCACCATTACATCTTGTAATGCACCAGTACCCAGGATTCTGTGGCGTTTCAATATTTGCGCCGAGAAAGAGATGGAATATAGTGAAAAACCCTCTAAGTTTCAGTTCAAGAAGAAGTACTACTATGAAACAAAAAATTTAAATTCTCTTCTGACCTTAGGGAAACATGGAAATAGGAATTATTTCTAGAGAAAAATGTCATACAAATTATAACAGTGCAGGAAACGATATTCATGGACGAAAATGTATTTGATGCATAGCACAACAGAATTTATGAAGTGAAACCAGTAGTAAGCAAATTAGGCAACATGCCAATATTTGAAACAGCATTTTACGTAAGCAACGAAAAGTCGAAATGAGAAAGAATCTCCATGTTAACAGCAAAGCACATGAATCAGAGTTACAGGGGACAGACAAAATAATGCGAACACCTGTACTTATTTGGGAATAGTTAGTTAATAAGGGGTTGGATCCCCATTTGCCCGTAATACAGCTGCGATTCTTCTTGGAATACTGGTATATAATTATTGTATAGTCTCCAGTGGAATGTTATGCCACTGTCAGAACCTCTTCTAACTCGTGTAGTGACAAGGGAGGCGATAATATTCTCCGGAGTCTGCAGTCCAATACCACCCACAAGGGTTCAATAATGTTCAAGTCCGGGGACTGCGCTATCCCGAAGACGCTGCAGTTCAGTTACATCCTCCTCATACCACGATTGTGCTGTCCTGGCTGCGTGAATGGGTGCATTATCATCCTGAAATATGGCATAATTATTGGAGACAAAAATCTGAATAACGGAGTGCACCTGATCACTTATAATGTTCACATAATAATTGACTCTAATAACACGGCCTATGAGACTAATAATGGGACCAGCATAATACCACATTACGGCTTCCCATACTATCGCACATGTATTTCCATACTTACCGTTGGAATCAAGCAATCGGGACTGTACGCTTCTTTTGGCGTTCTCCAGACGTACACCTGGCCAAATGTTGAAAATAACGGAAACGTTGGCTCGTCGGACCAGATGAGGTGTTCCGCTGATCGGCCGTCCAGGATTTATGCTCCTGACACCAAGTTTTAGGCTTTTTTGGGTTGGTTGTCGTCACTAATGGTTTCGGTATAGCAACTCGTCCATGAATATTCGCTTTATGGAGTTCCCGGTGGACGGTGACGATAGATATGGGGTCTCGAAGATGGTTATTGAGCTCTGCAGCCCTTCAGCTCCCGTAGTTTTGTTTTAGCGTGCGACGATCTCTGTCATTTAGTTTTGATTTGCTCCCTCTATTACGCTTACACGATGATGACTTTCCATGTTTCGTGTAGGCTGTCACGATTGTTGGAGCAGTTGCTGTTGAAACATTCAATAAGTTGGCTGCCTTGGTTACTGATGCTCCAGCTCATCGGGCACCCACAATTTGCCGTCTTTGGAACTCTGTTAGGTCTTTCACTGCACGTCGACCTCGGCCTCTGAATTCAGATACGAGGCGTGCACTACTCGTAAAGAACATGTACTGATGCCTAGTCCGTATTGAACATGCACAATCCAGTGCGGCACGTGCCTTACCTGCGTTGTTGACCGCCAAACACAACCATTCCATTAGTACCACTGTTCACATTATTTTGTTTGTCCCCTGCATATCCTTATGATTTGCCAAGCACCTCTATATGATGACAACAAAAGAAATCTGAAAATAATTTTCAGACCTTTTGGAATCCGTAATGTCCTATGTATCCAGAATCAGAAGAAACAGAAACTGTGAAAGACTGATCAGTATGTGCAAAATGCTCCAGTTAAAACTGATCTCAATACATTTTCGCAAACTACCAAGAAAATACAGACCTTTGATGTCTCCAAGTCCAAACCTAGGAGAACTTCAGTTTGATCATATAACAATACTTAAAAGGCATATCCCGAAAATTATGAATGTTGAAGTAATAATAAATGGGGAATTTGATTCAGAATGTTATCACTCTAAGATTAAAATACGATTTCTCCTATCTAAAACCAAAAAGACAACCAAGAAAGTAATCTGATAGAACTCCGATACAGCTATATTACACCTGACAATAATAACTTAGAGAAGAAAATGAGACAACAGAAGAAGGTGATCGGCATGAACTCCAGGGTACAAATTATTAAAGCAGCGGAGAAAACTGCAGGAGTAGCCAAGAGCAGAAAGAGAACATAGTGGAATGAGAAATGTGAACAAATGATAGAACAAAGAGCTTAAAGGTGAAGAAAATGACTACCTTCAAATATGGAAGAACACTTACTTTAGAACTTCTCAGGCAACAAATAACAGAAACATAAAAAAATTCTGAAAATCAACGTTCCAGAATCCACATCTCATTTATATAAAAGAAAATTTCATAAAATATAGTACCAGAAATTTTTGCCAAACTTTTGAACATGTACCTAAAGGATATCAAGCATCAAGTATTTGTTTCAAAAATTAAAAGGACAAAGTAATGTGCGGTAACTAAGAAAATTATAAAATATTAGCAAACTTTTTCATAGACTCTTAATCTGTTCAATTCCGACAGTTAAACTGGAATTTCCAGCCAAGCCACAAAATCACTAGGAAGATTTCCCACATACAAAGCTACAAATTCTTGAAGCTGTCAAACTACTCGAAAACAAAGCAAGCGTTGCGGACTCCATTACAGCAAAATTATAGAAATAGTCAGAATCAATCATTATAAATGATCTGCAACTGCGTTTTGAGAACATTTGGAAATTTTTAAAGATCTACATAAAAAGGAAGGCAAAAAAAACGGCATACAAAATATTATCATTTTTTCTCCTGGAAAGGGTTGTAGAAACTTTAGACAACCAACTGGGAGAATATCATGGCGGTTTTCGAAAGGGAAGATATTGTGTTCAACAGATATTTTACTAAAAATCGATAATTCGCCATAGAATATTAACCAGCAAGCCTGTAATCGTATCATATATTGATTTCAAGAAAGCCTTTGAAGTGATCGAAACAATAGATGAAACCTTCAGAAAATTTGGCGTTAAAGCAAAGTTAGCAAACATAATTCATGAAACTCTAAAAAATACGATATCTTCACCTAAATTTATAGCAGAAGTACGTCAGCCACCTGGAAAAAAAAACTGGTGTTATACCTGAGGACAGTTTATCAGATTTGCCGTTTAACTATGTTCTAAGAAACGTTTAAGGATATGGTTATGTGAGCTAACAAATCAGAAAACTAAACCAATAATTCTGAGAAAGAAACCTAATGGAATTAAGGTAAACTGCCTGGCTTCTGCTAACGATTTAACAATACCTTCAGAAAATCTGACAGAAAAAGTTATTCAAATATATCTTCTGAAAAACATAGCAAAGAGAACTGGTTTAAAAATTGTAACTTAAAAACTAAATTCACGATAAATACAAAAAACGCACCAAGTTTACGAGACCTGTTCGGAAACTAAGGTCCGATCGGTCGTAAAATGAAAACCACAGTGAAAATCAAAAATTTCTTATTCTCAACAGTTAGACATAGATTTCAGCTACCTATCTAAATAGTCGCCGCTCCGACTTAGACATTTGTCGTGGAATTGTAAAAACTTTCCACCACCATTGTCACAGAAAACAGCCGTCTGTGCTTTCCGCCAATTCTCTACGTTGGTCTGCCTTTCGTTGTGTCAAAAAGTAGTCTTCATAGCCAGTGATTCATGTGAGCAGAGATGAATATCGGAGGTAGCCAATTAAGGACTGTATTGTGGGAAATCAAACACTTCCAGTCGAAAACGCGGCAGGAGCGTCTTCATTGCCCCTGCAGAATGTGGTTGAAAATTGTCTTGAAGAAACACATGACATTTATGTTATGTGAGCTACATAGCTTCAGGCGAAATTTCTCACCAGATCCATATAATTGGCAGGAGAGACTGTTGTTTTAGGCATTTCTGCCTGATCACTTTCCGTTCTGAACTGAAAAGAGCAATGTGAAGCGATCTACAGGTCCACTAAAGACACTGTCCAACATATCTGTGCAAAATTCCATAGGATTTTCGCTGTGGTTCCCATTTCGCGCCTAATCGGACCTTACTTTCCGAATACGCCACGTATTAGAAACACAATAGTGTTTTGAGAATTCTGTAGTCTGTAGCTATCCAAATTTTACCACTATATTGTGAGAAAATTTTAAGTAAATCAATAGATAACTCTTCAAGATTTTTTCTAACACGTTTTCTCCTTTGTGAGTCATATCTATATTAATATACAATATAGCTATATAAAATTGTTGCCTATGTCCAACTGATCATTTAGGAAGCAGGTAGAAATTTGAAGATAATTAGTTAATAACGTTGCAACATATTGCCAGACTCACACAGAGGAGCAATAACAGGGCATCTGTAATGAACTGCTTCGTTTATTACTACTTAATAAAAATCCATAGTCTTCATGTTACAACTGCAGTAGTTAACCTCAATTACAGAATTAGGGTAAATGTACCAGAGAGTGTGCAGCCCCAGAGAGAGTGCAGCTTGTATTCCTGGCAGTTGGCTGAACTGAACAGCTCACCACCGACGTAGTTGTATTCAGAGTGGTATCAGAAACACCTCATAGAAGTTGTATGAAGCAATCGTTTTCGAAGTGAAACAGATAAGAATCACTTTTCTGATTTCTTAATGTAGTTCGGGTACTCTGTTGCGTAAGTTGCACACAGAATACACGAGCATTAGCCTCTATCTCTTGACTGTATTTTGATAGGCTGGCTTGCCGCCTACCAAACTGCATCCACATGTTTTGTGAATGTGACGTGTGCTACCATCTGTTGACTTCGCTTGCAATCATTGTTTCTGTATGAAAGAGCGCGCATATAAAGTCCCCATAGAGTGCGTGCGTTATCTTTAGAGTTCGTTGGTTGCTTGATTTGTGGACCAAACACTGAGGCCATCGGTCCCATTGGATTAGGAAAGGATGGGGAGGGAAGTCAGCCATGCCCTTTTAAGGGGGGATATAATGGATTTTGGTCCAAAAAATTGATTTTTCCTAAATATGATTTTCTTCATCTACACAGTTAATCTATGTTGGCTGTGAATTTTATCGTGGTAGCAGATTTAGAAACTCAGCTAAATTGTTAAACCAATCAACTCTGCACTGGCGGCCACTCCCATCTTTTCCGACTTTTGGGAAACTGCTTGCTTCAGCGGAATTTTTTGTGAGTGTAAATGCTATCTCCTTTCGATATCTTTGAATGGCATCTATATCTCTGGCTGACATCTATATGTTTGTCTGGAAACTTTCTTGCATGTGGTTTATTTACGTTCTGACAATACTAACTCATAATAGCAGGTGGAAGGTGCAATTCACAGACCTTTACGTGGAAGTCAATGTCTATGCATAATGGGTAGTGGAAAAAACTCTGTTTAGGAAACAGAGGTTTCATGGAAGTCGGTGTACCAAGCGAAAAGAGGAGGAAGCCCAAAATGAACATAAGCTCTCAGCTTCAGCATCGAAACTTGGGACAGAAGAATTGTATAGGTGCGTGAATGATGTCGATGTGGATTCCATTGGATTCAGAGATATTGATTTAGAGCTTCTCTGCCAGGCTATAAAGCTTTCATATTTATGTGCTAGCTGTAAAAATATGGAATGTATGAACGTCGCTGAAGAAAGAAGAGTGAGAATAGCTTGTGATTTTAAATTAATTTGTAATTGGTGTGGCTATGAATTTTCATTTTTCTCCTCCAAAAACACTGAGACTGGTACCTATGAAAGCAATTTTAGGTTAGCATATGCTCTGAGATGCCTTGGAAATGGCAGGGAAGGAGGTAATTTATTGTGTGGTTTTCCAAACATGCCTCCACTTTCTGCAAGGTTTGAAAAAGTCAAAAAAGAAATTTCTGATGCTGTATGTAATGATGCCAAAGTGTCTACGAATAAAGCAGTGGCGGAATTAGTGGAAATAAACCCAAAATAAATAGATCCTGCGGTAGATATTCATGACAGTGAATCTTCTAAAAATGTTACTGACCTGTGTGTGTCTGTAGATGAGACCTGGATGAAAAGGGGTCACACATCTCCGTATGGAGTTGCATTCGTTATTGGTACTGACTCAGGTAAAGTTCCAGTTGTACTAAATTGTCTCTGAATAACGCCACCAGTGTGAAACAAGGAAAATGTTCAACAATGAAGACAGTGAGAAAGTGTGGCAAGAAGAGAATGCAGTAGCATGCTCTAAAAATTATAGTGGCTCAAGTGAGGGCATAGAGGCTGCTGCAGTTGTGAGGATGTTCTCCAGATCTGATGACCAGTATGGTGTTAGATACAGTAAACACCTTGATTATGATGACTCGTCTTCGTTCAAAGCTATACCAAATAAAAATCCTCACAATACTGCAACATAAAAGTTGGAATATGTTGGCGACATACAAAGGAGGTCTGGTAGTAGACTTCGTCGCTTGATAAAAGTGAAGGAAGGTGAAGTACTTGAGAACGGAAAACCACTAGGAGGGAAAGGCAGGCTTACGGTGAAATAAACAGACTCACTTCAGTTATTTTATGGGAGAGCTATCAGGAAAAACAAACATGATTTACAGGCAATGACACGTGCTGTGTGGGCAATTTTTTTTCACAAACCACCCACTGAGCAAACACCAGTGTTCAATCTGTGTCTGAAGGACGATTGGTGTAAGTTCAACAACAGAAATGAGACGTATTCACGTGAATACTCATTACCAGAGCCTGTTATGAATGCAATGAAGCCCATTTTCAGATTTCTTGCAGAACTCCGGTTGGTTGAGGAAGTGTCCTCACTGAAAGGCACAGAATGCCAAAGATAGAATCAATAATTTAATTTGGATTGTTGTTGTCGTTGTGGTCTTCAGTCTAGAGACTGGTTTGATGCAGCTCCCTGTCTATGACAGAATTACAATGTCATTGGCAAACCTCAAAGCTTTTATTTCTTCTCCATTCATCTTAATTCATACTCCGACTTTTTCTATTGTTTCCTTTACCGGATGCTCAATATACAGATTGAATAACATCGGCGATAGGATAAAACCCTGTCTCACTCCCTTCCCAACCACTGCTTCCCTTTCATGCCCCTCGACTCTTATAACTGCCATCTGGTTTCTGTACAAATTGTAAGTAGGCTCTCGCTCCCTATATTTCACCCTACGACATTCAGAAGTAGAAAAAGAGTATTCCAGTCAACATAGTCAAAAGCTTTCTCTAAGTATATAAATGCTAGAAACGTAGGTTTTCCTTTCCTAAATCTATCTTCTAAGATAAGCCTCACGTGTTTGAATTAGATACCTAAAAAGCGCAATCTATGGATTTGAAGTACTAAAAATAGTTTTCTATGATGCAGTTTTATATTACAGTAACGGAAATAATGGCAGAATTGAAGTGCAGAAGATAGATGGTATAGATCTTGGTATCTTTACAACAAAATCATTTCACACCATCGACGAGAGCAGGGTCAAGAAGCTAACAGATCAGTGTCTTATATGCAAGTACAGGCCAGGCAGTTTCTAAGAGGAGAGAAGAGAAACCTGGGGGATGAGGAGTATCAGTATAGACGATTTTGAAAATGAGTTAAACTTATTACATGTAGAAGTATGAGAAGAAAATCTTTGAACCTCATTTCCTCTGTTTTACATTTTTTACGTTATTAGAAGCCTTTTCTCTAAAAATATAAGCTCTAACGCTATTAAATTTTCAGGAACTGTTCGCAACGTCTTGCTGTCTTCCTGGAACCAAAAACTACGAGAACCTGCATTTACATTCTCTTTTTTAGATGACTGTATGTAGAAAAAAGTTTATTTTTGATGTGCAAAATTAAAAACTCTGTTAATGATAGAATTTGTACCATAAATTAATAACTACACCTCAGTGGTCTTATTACCTTCTCAGGACACTACAATAAAGTTCTCAGATTAGAATTTGAGTTATGGCCTTTTATAAAAAAGAAATACAATAATAATTAAAAATTCAAATTTCTGGCCAAATATTAATCCTGCATATTTTATTATATTTTTCTCTTTTGCTTTACACATGCAAAATTTTATTTTTGTACAGTAATAAATACGGCTGTAATTGTTTTTTTAAATAAATGTTTACATTTTCCGTTACATCCTCCCTTAAAGGAACCATCTCGGCATTTACCTGAAGCCATTTAGGGAAATCACGGAAAATCTAAATGAGGTTGGCCGCAATCGGGTTAGGAGCATCGTCCTCCCGAATGTGAGTCCTGTGTACTGAACACTGCGCCACGTCCCTCGATCTATCTAGAGGGTGACAACGGCAAATTAGTACTTCTCTAGTACGTTGTGCAGTCCGAAGGATAGGTTTTGTTTCTGAATGGCTTCAAAGTAAGTACGAAAATCGAACAGGAAGCTCATCTAAACTGAAGAGTTGCTTAACGACGCCAGACAACGAATTAAAAATGTACAAAGCAAACACAGGTTCCCGCTATTCTTGGTACGGAGCCTGCTTTAAGGAAAAGACTGGAAGTTGTGATTAGAGGACATAGATCTTGTCGTTTCCAGAGGGCTGGATCCAGTGCTTTAAGTGTGGGAGACGGTGGCACGAACAGTGCTCTTCATTTGAGGGTGATATTGCGTTCATTTGTGACATTTGCTAAATGCATACTCTTTGGGCAAGTTGTGCGTACTCTTAAGGGCAGGTGAACGTAAGAGTGCGCGTTTCACGTTTCTCATATTTTTCAAAAGTTCGGTAAACGTATTACCCCTCTACTGCTGTAGTTTTCTGAACATGTAGATTTTGTGTCAATAAGTAGAAATGTAAAATGATTTTCTATTCTTATTGATAATAACCCAGATATTTACGGTTATTCCTTAAATGCGCACTCTTATGTATGGTTCCCCTAGCTATACTACTGTGTAAAGACAAGGCATAGTCTAAAATTTTTACCAAAAATCTTAAGAAGTTCTTGTCTAATTCACTTCAAATTTTAAACATACCCTAATAAATGTTGACACAGTACGTATTGTGTGGGCTGTGACAGTTCGAACGTTTATTAGAATACTATAAAAATTTGAAGTAAATCAGTCAAGGACTTTCTAAGATTTTTGGTAGCAATGTTAAATTACAACTTGTCTTTATGTAGTAATGTAGATAATTCTATAACTGAGAGTAGCTAAGGAAACTGTACCATGAGGGTCATTGACTTCTTCTGAATACTAATAAGCGAATGAATACACTACTGCTCCTCTGTGTGGATGTGACAATTATTCATGTTCATACAACGCAAGGTACGAAGTCTGGAGGTACTAGACTCAGGGCTTACAAAAAAAATAGTTCAGATAAAAGCACAAAAATAAATTATATGCAAAAATATTGGGCCCTTATTAGAGATGGAGGAAATAAATAACCTTCACACAGATTATGTAGAGAACTTACAAAGTTTTATTTCAGTAAATTCAGAACAATGTTTAATCATTATGTGCAAAATTGTGACTCCATGTGAAATGACACTCTCCTTTGGACCAGCATATGTCCACTGACCTTTTTAATGGACTGTGACGTACTTCCGCTATATCCTCTCATGAGGTACGCAGCTCAGCAGTTGTTGTGATTGGCACTCAATACGCGGGATATTGCCACCTAAATGAAATTCGTCTCTGATTTCCGTTATTAATTTTCTTATTCGTGTGCCTCAAGAACACAAAACCGTAATCAATAACGTCTTTATACACAGTTCTCAGACTGAAAGAATACAGTGTTTAAAGAATAAGTTAACACATTTTGTATGGGATTAGGTATATAAGAATGGGATGCTAATGTGAAATTCAATACATTCCGTAGTAAATACGTATCGATATTTGTACTTTGCTAAAATGTATTCTAGAAATTCCGTTAAATGCAAGTATGTCATGTAGAACTAAAGGAATTAAAGTATTGTGTAAGAGGAAAAGAGAAGTATATAAAAGCTAGAAGAAGCCAGAAGCCACTGTTACTTGCATTCTACCAAAGACACTGCAATAACTTAAGGAATGTCATTAAAATTTCTGAAAATTTGTATATCTAGGTTGATAACTCACGTGTTCGGCGTACTTTTAATAGTTACTTCCTAACTTTAACAGCAAAGAAAGACTAATGAAGCAACAAAATATACAGGGTTAAAGATATGATTCCACAAAATATCAGCCAACGACAACTACATCAACATCCTTCACTAAAGTAAACAAAATTATAAAAGCTAGAAAAAGCAGAAGTTCACATAGTACTCATGGAGTTTCAAAGAGAATTCTAAAGATTTGTTGTAATTTAATTAGTAACGGCTACAGTGTACATATGACACAATACAGAAGCAGGATTCTTTTCCTCAGACAGATTAAAATATGTCAGTGTTAAACTTATTTTTAAGAAAGGTGGAGTGAAAGCCTTACATACTTATTGTCCAGTTTTCTGACTGACGTCTTTTTCTAAAATATTCGAAGAACTAATTTTCTCAAGAGTAGTCACACACCCAAGCAGAAACAATTTAGTTAGTACGTCAATGTCTTGTTACCAGAAGGGGTGCCTGAGTGAGAATGCTGTTTATACATTCCCTAAGGCTTTAAATAGTAAGATATTGCCAGTACTTTTAGTTATCTCCCCAACGCGTTTGGTCATTATTTACGAAAAAATTCCGTTTTGTGGAACTGATAGCTTTACAAACGACTGCTCTGAATGAACAAACAGAATTCTAAACAATGTACTGAACATAGTTTTCACGCGTTTGCTGCCGAATGATGCGCAAATTCCCCCATATCTCCTTGGTGCAAATGTCTGACATCTTCAGGTGGTTGAACCTTGCTGGTGGCTAGCTACGACGTCAGCATTCACGAAGACAGTGCGAAGCCTGAGGTTTTGCGTCTCTTCCTATTTATATTTCCTAAATATGTGCGAATGATATTCCACATAACAGTCATTAAGCAAAACTGGTTCTTTTACAGACGGTACTAGGGCTTTACTAAGTCGCTTTACACAGAGAGCAACTGAAGAAATTTTTAATAATATTTTATAATAATTTACTAAGTGTTTCACTGAAACATTATCCTTCCTACATTTTGAGGAAAAAAACGCAACATTCAGGTCTGTACAACAAATAATCAGATCTACAATTTACGTACCAGAGGAACAGCAGTTAGTAAATAGGGGAAACTGCTCCACATTTCTGAGTGAAATATACTGACGAAAACATTAACTGGAAGAAGCATATACTGAGGTGCTCAAACTACCTTTGCTCTTCATATAAATGCTAGTCTTAGAATCAAACGATTTTATCACCCAACAACTTCGCGTATTTCTCCTCGAGAATGTCTTACAGAACAATTTTCTGCATACTTAGTATTAATTGCACAAAAGCGAGTAGTGAGAATATTATGTAGTGCTCATTCATAGCCATCTAGTAGTTACTCCATTACAGGGAATTTTAACTGTAAAAGGCCTAAAACTCGTAGGGAGAGATTCCTTATACTACAACAAGAAAAAAATACCTAGTAAACATGGGCTTTGCATGCGTACCCTAAGCCTTGTCGGTTGTTTTTGGGACATCCTGTGCCATAAGACAAAAAAAAAAAAAACTATGCATCATGAAGGAGATACGCAGACTGCTCAGAAATTTATTCCCATACAGGTGTCGAGCCCGATGAATGAATGTGTGACGCTGCAGAGCAGTTTCACGGCGCAGCTGGCATGTGCAGTTGGTACCTATCGATACCATTACATAAAGTCTTGGCAGATATCACTACGTATGCTCAGTTGGACAGTAACTATGCCTCTTAGTAAGGTACATGAACAATATACGCAAATGTCAGCGTTTGAGTGAGTACTTGATGGGCTCGAAGAATCTGGTTGGAATAATCGACGAAACGGTCGACACTTGAGTCAGAGCGTTTCCTCTATGCAACGATGTTGGCAAGAATTTGTGAACTATGGACGAACACAGCACCAAAAAGGAAGCGGTCGACCTAGAGAGGTATCAATAGTCAGAGAGGTACTCAAAACTCCAGATTCACCATTATCATCGATTAGACGTGCAATTGCTGTTTCCATGAGCACAACGACAATTAACAATTGGCCACAAAAAGGGGGTTAGCTCAGGGTGCCCTTTGCACCGACTACCATTGCCCTCTACATCTACATCTACATCTATACTCCGCGAGCCACCTTACGGTGTGTGGCGGAGGGTACTTATTGTACCACTATCTGATCCCCCCTTCCCTGTTCCATTCACGAATTGTGCGTGGGAAGAACGACTGCTTGTAAGTCTCCGTATTTGCTCTAATTTCTCGGATCTTTTCGTTGTGATCATTACGCGAGATATATGTGGGCGGTAGTAATATGTTGCCCATCTCTTCCCGGAATGTGCTCTCTCGTAATTTCGATAATAAACCTCTCCGTATTGCGTAACGCCTTTCTTGAAGTGTCCGCCACTGGAGCTTGTTCAGCATCTCCGTAACGCTCTCGCGCTGACTAAATGTCCCCATGACGAATCGCGCTGCTTTTCGCTGGATCATGTCTATCTCTTCTATTAATCCAACCTGGTAAGGGTCCCATACTGATGAGCAATACTCAAGAATCGGACGAACAAGCGTTTTGTAAGCTACTTCTTTCGTCGATGAGTCACATTTTCTTAGAATTCTTCCTATGAATCTCAACCTGGCGCCTGCTTTTCCCACTATTTGTTTTATGTGATCATTCCACTTCAGATCGCTCCGGATAGTAACTCCTAAGTATTTTACGGTCGTTACCGCTTCCAATGATTTACCACCTATGGCATAATCGTACTGGAATGGATTTCTGCCCCTATGTATGCGCATTATATTACATTTATCTACGTTTAGGGAAAGCTGCCAGCTGTCGCACCATGCATTAATCCTCTGCAGGTCCTCCTGGAGTACGTACGAGTCTTCTGATGTTGCTACTTTCTTGTAGACAACCGTGTCATCTGCAAATAGCCTCACGGAGCTACCGATGTTGTCAACTAAGTCATTTATGTATATTGTAAACAATAAAGGTCCTATCACGCTTCCCTACGGTACTCCCGAAATTACCTCTACATCTGCAGATTTTGAACCGTTAAGAATGACATGTTGTGTTCTTTCTTCTAGGAAATCCTGAATCCAATCACAAACCTGGTCCGATATTCCGTAAGCTCGTATTTTTTTCACTAAACGTAAGTGCGGAACCGTATCAAATGCCTTCCTGAAGTCCAGGAATACGGCATCAATCTGCTCGCCAGTGTCTACGGCACTGTGAATTTCTTGGGCAAATAGGGCGAGCTGAGTTTCACATGATCTCTGTTTGCGGAATCCATGTTGGTTATGATGAAGGAGATTTGTATTATCTAAGAACGTCATAATACGAGAACACAAAACATGTTCCATTATTCTACAACAGATTGACGTAAGCGAAATAGGCCTATAATTATTCGCATCTGATTTATGACCCTTCTTGAAAATGGGAACGACCTGCGCTTTCTTCCAGTCGCTAGGTACTTTACGTTCTTCCAGCGATCTACGATAAATTGCTGATAGAAAGGGGGCAAGTTCTTTAGCATAATCACTGTAGAATCTTAAGGGTATCTCGTCTGGTCCGGATGCTTTTCCTCTACACCAGCAAGCCCGTTGCTCTGTCCACATTCGGCTTGGAGTGACGGTACCTGGAGTAGACTGTCCTCAGCGATGAGTCTCGCCAAGGACCGAGCCCCGACGGCCATCGAAAACTTGTTTGGAGATGCCTCAGACAGCGGCGGGATGTCAACCTGACTGTCGCCCGCTATACGCCCTGACAACCAGGACTGATGGTTGTGGGGCGCCACTTAATGTCACAGCAGAAGCCCTTTGGTTTCATACGCGCAACCTTTGCATCACAGTGGTATGTTGACGATATTCTACGGCCCGTTTTGTTGCCCTTCATCGTAAGCTATCCCGGAATTACATTTCAACAACATAGTGTATGCCTGCACACAGCGGGTTCCTGCGGCTTGCCTTCGTGCTTGCCAAACCCTGCCTTGGCCGGCGAGTTTGTCGAATCTCTGAGCACGTTTGGAGTGTTGTGGACAGGGTCAACAATCCTGCTCGGGATTGTGACGCTTTAACGCGCAAGTTGGACAGAATCTGGCAGTATATCGCTGAGGATGACATTCAACACATCTATCAACCAACGAAAAGGCGAATAACTGCTTGCATAAGGGCCAGAGGTGGACCAACGCATTACTGACTCGCTCAGCTTGTGAAGCTCTTTCTCTATAACAAATAATCCAATTGTTCTGAAATTGTAAGCCTTTGTCTGTCTGTACATTCACATTACATCTACCGATTTCCGTTTCATTCGGGTAATCACCTCCTCGTGCGTCGTTTTTTTTTTTCCTTTTTTCTGTCTTAGAGTGTATCCTCGGTAGTAAAATATGGCACAATTAATCCATAGCTATTTGAGAAGAGTAGTGATGCATTTACCGACAACACTAGAGGAAAAGAGATTTTTATTATCCTGTATTAAAACTATCAGTGGTTCAGAAAGGAGTTTAATATGTAGCAAAAAAAATTTTGATCGTTTGAGCAACCCAAAAAAGTTTTGAGGGGAAGCAAAGCAAACTTAAAATGTTGTCTAAAATTATCTCATCTGGATCAGCCATTTTATTTAGTGGACGAATTATAGCTAAGAAACTATTAGCCTGGGAAACTGTTTTTAAATGCACCTGCAATAGCAAGACTGAAAAACAATAACTTTATTTACATCAAAACTAATACTGTACTGATAATGATCTGTGGGACTTGTAGCTAACCGACTAACCAACGTCCTGAAGCATCATGAAATACTCTGTTTGCTGATAGAGGAATGTGTGAGAGGTAAAAATCGTAGGGTTGACTAGAGTAAGAGGGTTAAGAGTTAAAGTGGGTGGAGGTTGCTGTAGTTAACAAAAGTTGATGGGACTTGCTCAGGGTGCTTTACCATGAGGAGTTGTACTTAACCAGTCTTCGGACCCGGAGATTATAACACATATCCACGATGGTGTTGCTGCGGAAGCAAAGGGAACTTCACAGCAAACATAAACATAGCCAAAGCCTTGCAGACAAACAAAAATTACGCGAGGCGAAATGAAGTGTGAGGAGGGCTATCCGAAAGGCGTTCAGTCAATTCGAATGTAATGTTCTATGTACTGACTTGGCAGAAAATCCTAAGAAATTTTGGTCTTATGTCAAAGCGGTAGGTGGATCAAAACAAAATGTCCAGACACTCTGTAACCAAAATGGTACTGAAACAGAGAATGACAGACCAAAGGCCGAAATACTAAATGTCTTTTTCCAAAGCTGTTTCACAGAGGAAGACGGCACTTTAGTTCCTTCTCTAGATTGTCGCACAGATGACAAAATGGTAGATATCGAAATAGACGACATAGGGATAGAGAAAGAATTAAAAACGCTCAAAAGAGGAAAGACCACTGGACCTGGTGGGATACCAGTTCGATTTTACACAGAGTACGCGAAGGAACTTGCCCCCCTTCTTGCAGCGGTGTTCCGTAGGTCTCTAGAAGAGCGTAGCGTTCCAAAGGATTGGAAAAGGGCACAGGTCATCCCCGTTTTCAAGAAGGGACGTCGAACAGATGTGCAGAACTATAGACCTATATCTCTAACGTCGATCAGTTGTAGAATTTTGGAACACGTATTATGTTCGAGTATAATGACTTTTCTGGAGAATAGCAATCTACTCTGTAAGAATCAGCATGGGTTTCGCAAAAGACGATCGTGCGAAACCCCGCTCGTGCTATTCGTCCACGAGACTCAGAGGGCCATAGACACGGTAGGTAGATGCTGTGTTTCTTGACTTCCGCAAGGCGTTAGATACAGTTCCCCACAATCGTTTAATGAACAAAGTAAGAGCATATGGACTATCAGACCAATTGTGTGATTGGATTGAAGAGTTCCTAGATAACAGAACGCAGCATGTCATTCTCAATGGAGAGAAGTCTTCCGAAGTAAGAGTGATATCAGGTGTGCCGCAGGGGAGTGTCGTAGGACCGTTGCTATTCACAATATACGTAAATGACCTTGTGGATGATATTGGAAGTTCACTGAGGCTTTTAGCGGGTGATGCTGTGGTATATCGACGGGTTGTAACAATGGAAAATTGTACTGAAATGCAGGAGAATCTACAGCGAATTGACGCATGGTGCAGGGAATGGCAATTGAATCTGAATGTAGACAAGTGTAATGTGCTGCGAATAGACAGAAAGAAAGATCCCTTATCATTTAGCTACAATGTAGCAGGTCAGCAACTGGAAGCAGTAATTTCCATAAATTATCTGGGAGCACGCATTAGGAGTGATTCAAAATGGAATGATTATATAAAGTTGATCGTCGGTAAAGCAGATACCAGACTGAGATTCATTGGAAGAATCCTAAGGAAATGCAATCCGAAAACAAAGGAAGTAGGTTACAGTACACTTGTTCGCCCACTGCTTGAATACTGCTCAGCAGTGTGGGTTCCGTACCAGATAGGGTTGATAGAAGAGATAGAGAAGATCCAACGGAGAGCAGCGCGCTTCGTTAGAGGATCATTTAGTAATCGCGAAGCGCTACGGGTATGATACATAAACTCCAGTGGAAGACTCGGCAGGAGACACGCTCAGTAGCTCGTTACGGGCTTTTGTTGAAGTTTCGAGAACATACCTTCACCGAGGAGTCAAGCGCTATACTGCTCCCTCCTAAGTATATCTCGCGAAGAGACCATGAGAATGAAATCGGATAGACTAGGGCCCACACAGAGGCATACAAACAATCCTTCTTCACACGAACAATACGAGACTGGAATAGAAGGGAGAACCGATAGAGGTACTCAAGGTACCCTCCGCCACACACCGTCAGGTGGCTTGCGGAGTATGGTATGTTTCTTTCTTGAAGGTGACGGGGGAGGGGGGACATCATGCATGTATTTGCTGGTGTGGTGTGACCCACGACGACTTCTTCTACTGCATCAATCTTTTCGTCTTGAAGCACCACTTACATCCAACATACTCAGTTATTTGCTGCGTATATTACAATCCCTATCTTCCTTACACTACTGGCCAGCTGCAGCTTACTTTAGATCTACCAATGATATCACCTCACATCTTGTCTCTTTTTCTCGCAAGTGCAGTCTCTATATTCCTTCCGTCAACGATTTAGCGAACCTCCTCGTTTCTTGTCAGTCCACTTGATTTTAACACTGTAACACCACAGCTCAAGCACTTTAATTTTCTCCTGTTTCGGTTATCCTACAGTCCATAATTCACTCCCAAACAGTGCTGTGCTAAAAATGTACATTCCTGTAAGTTTCTTCCTCAGTTTAAGGCCCATCTTTGATACTCCATAACTGCTTTCAGCGAGGAATGCGAATCTCACTATTGACGACCTTTCACCCACTTCTGAGTCTTTGTTTTAAGTTATTCATTGTTCTTCAATTTGCAGGTTCTGCAGTAGAGGAGGAAAACTACAGCCATTCCTTACATTCGTTTCAATTCGAGAACATATCTCTTGGTCCTCCAGCGTTATAGTTTGCTCTTGGTTCTTATAAATCATGTACATTATCCGCTTTCTCCTATAGCACATACCTGTCTCACAGGAAATTTCAAATTTATTGCTCCTTTTTACGTTTCTAAAAGCTTTGTTTATGTCAACAAATCCGACGCAGGTGTTCCGACTTTCCATAGGTCTTGCTTCCATTATCAGTCACTTTTCAGAACTGCGTCTCTAGTAACTTCATCTTCCACAAACACAAATTAATCGTCATTTGACTCTTCACTTTACATTTCCATCTTCTTATGTAGCATTCTTTTCAGCAGCCTGAGGTGCAATAGCCGTCAAACTTACTATACTGTAATTCTTGCACTTATCTGCCCTACCTATCAGGAACCCTATGGATGAGAGTCCTCTGAAAGTCTATTGTATGTCTCTGGTACCAAAAATTCTACACACTACCCTGAAAAATTGGTTTATTGACACTTCTTCCGATGATTTTGGGGATTCCAAATGCTATCAATAGTCTATTTAAATTTTTTGACCGTAAGTCTTTCAAAGCTCTGTCAAAACCCGACTGAGATACAGGTTCCCCTATTTGGTCCAAATCGAAACTTATTTCTTCTTCCATGACATCAGACACATTTCCTCCACTTCGTACAACCCATCATTGTCTTAATAACAATTACTAAAATAGCTTCGTGTTGCAAAGATTGTTTTACAACTCTTTTATTCCAAGATTTATTTCTGAGACCTCTAGTCCCATCTACAGAGCACCTGTACGCATAGTAAAATTTCTTTCCCTAAAGTTACATAGGCCATACACATACAACATAACGGCATTTCTCATAAATTTAACACTATAGCTATACTGCCCTAAGGTATGGTCGGAGTTCTTGAGCTTAAGTCGTATTATGGAGAACTTACAATTAGTCACATCAAATACCAACTATGTCAATAGTATTTTCTACCTTTAAATATTAATGTCGATACACAACGTAGTTTATCAACTTCCAATTGAATTGAACCTTGTTACAGTGTGGGTATGTACCGACTCTTCATAAGCAGCAACATGTAAGCGAATGGGGGAGGGTGGGGTTAATGTTTCGTCTGTGTTTCGTATTCCTAACCATACACCCCGTAAATCCAATCGTCATTCGCTTATTCCCTTGCAGTCTAGGAGCAGCAGCTTAAATATTGCTGTAATAAATGATAAATAACAAGGGGAATAAAGGAGTGTCAATTACCAAAATTTAAGTTTCACCCCAGTATAGTCCATTGATGTATTTTCTAACACTTCCATTACATAGGGGTGCACTGTTACACGCTTCACAAAGTAACAATTATGTTGATACACTGATACATACAGTAACACTACACCACAATACATCATCCCACACTGCAATCCAGATGCGGCGTTCGGGGCAATATAGGTAATCCAGGTTTTATTTACCAGCGCGGATGAGATGCTCGCAGGCTTCTAATCATATTCTCGCCATTGTTCTCGTGGTTTTTGACTTCGCGAACCGCGGATCACGTCTCGTGAGGTACACGGATGATTACACAGCATCAAACACCTTTATAGTCACAAAATGTACTTGTTCTCTTAGACTGATTGCTTAACGTCTTCACACCACGCACATGGTTAAACACGTCCAAGTGACTCCCTCGTTCGTTCTGGCGCGAAAAAAAAAAAAAAAGAAAGAAGTGACCATAGCGCTGTCATCATAATCGATATCAACGCTACGCTACGCTATGCCCGCCATGTAGTCTACACTGGTTCAGAGTGTAGTATGCTGAAAGGGTACAGTACCGCCCAACACTGAAAATAGGTACGAAATTCTTGTCAGAACAACACATTTTTTGTGTAAAAGTAACTCAATTTCAATTAATACAGCGAAGCCGGATACCAGTGTGGGAAAGAATGACAATTTATTTATTTAATTGATCACATGTGCACTCCCTCAAAATAAATCCCTACATCCAGTTTGGTGAGATCTGTGAAAGGAATGAATGTATGGTCGTCTGCTAACCACAGATAGTGAATCGGAATATATGATCATCTTTGAGTCGATCCTTTGGCTACCTTTGGTGAGACCAAAGAGATGGAAGTTACCAGAGCTTTGAGCGTCTGAAATGTGGCTGACCAATAAGGTAGCAGGGTGCTTCTCCCACTTCGAGAGAGGTGCGAGAGAATCAGAATACGGCCATGTTTCAGGGACTCTGCCGCTGAACCTTCTGCTGTAAAGACCTGTTTTTTTGTTGTGCTCCGGAATGAAAGAGTGGAGGCATGGTATGGATGTGGAATATTTAAGAGTAGTTAGAATTAGTAATTTCTCTTTCACAGGACCTTTTGTGGGGAAAATTACAAAGTGAGGCAGGTAATTTTAAGGGGATTGTAGTAAACCAACGGTCACAAAGTGCCCACGTGTAGTTATAAGTTGAGATACTTCCGTGAGCTTAAGCTGAAATATTTAAGAATTAATAGCGTGTGTACAATAAGCTGAAATATTTAAGAATTAATAGCGTGTGTACAATAAGCTGAAATATTTAAGAAATAGCGTGTGTATCATAAGTTGAAGTATTTAAGAAATATCATTCCGTGTGACGCTGAATTTAAACTCTGAGAGAGAATCAAGGTGAGTCGGCCGTTTTTCCAGCAACGCCACTTGGCTTGCATTGCACAGGAAGACGTGCGTTTATCTCCAGAGTTCACAGTAGGAAAGTAGAATTACAAAGTGGGGCAGTGTCGTGTGAAACTGGGATAAATATTGATTGAAGTGGGAAAGCGGAAAGTGATGAAGTTGTAACCGTTCTTTGTGTGATATTTCATATTGTTGTGTTGTGTATGTCTTGTAATTTGGGTATGTGTGTTTTGCATGGGAGTAGCAAGGTAGTTTCGAAAGATTTGTGGGTATGCCTGTTCCTTCTGTATCGCTCGATCTGGAGGAAAGTTTCGTGAGGATTATTGTGAGAGGCGAAGTGTGAGGTATAATAAAAGATCCACCATCCGATCCAGGGAGTGCACTGTTGCGGTAAATAGATTACGAGACCATAGTATAGAGATTCACTAACGTAAAGCCATGCCCACTGGGCGGAATTTCTCATGTGATTTTGTTGTAGGTTGTAGAATTTGTGTGTTTAGGAATAAATCAAATAGTGAAAAGAAAGAGATTGGTGGCCTTTTTCATTAAATTGTATGTTATCGTAATGTCCCGAATTTATATAAAAGCCGTTAAATCAAAGACAAAAGGTAAATGTGGTATTGCCAGTGCGTAGTGTACAGTCAGAGTTCTATAAATCACTGATAGTCAGATGCGTGTTTCCGTTGCGTATTATTCATACAGGAGGATAATTTGTAACTAAATAGTAAGATACGAGAATTCATGCTGCTCGATAAATAAAGGAAGATTCCACTCGCTTGGCAAACCACTCATCTTGCAGGCCTGACTGCTTGATGCCACAGTATGAGAAAGGCAAGTGGGTGCCTCTCATAATTTCGACCCTGCCAGGATCCCGTTTTTTGCCACGATAATTTTGTTACCAGGATATTTAATTTGTTGCCCGGATTCTGTTTTTTGCCACGATAATTTTGTTACCAGGATATTTAATTTGTTGCCAGGATTCCTTTGCCAGGATCGTTTTTGTTAGGATATTTTGTTGTTAGGGTTTGCTGTTAAGATTTTTTTTATGGAATGTATTGTGATAGCGCTAAGAAGTAAAATTTTTTCTGTTTGCAAATTCTTTCTGGATTGGTGAGGATCTTTTATTTTATTTTATGTAATTAATTGCTATATCGCACAAGGCTGGAAGATCGTTTCATAATTTTTTTTTGCGTAATGTCCGTAGTAACTAGGTCGCAGTCGAAAAGTGTAGCCACCATGGAGAATAGCGATTCTGGGGTGGACGTAGCAGTGCAGCAGGAAGTAGCTGTTGACCATGGGTTAATGAGCGAGAAAGACAAACGCTCCGAAGGGGCTGTATTGTTCAGTGGACCGCTGCAAGGGGAACCTTTATGCGGCGGGCTTTGTCCACAAACGCGGGCTTTTCCCGACGACGCGGGCGAGCCGAGACTAGGCCAGGTGTGCGGTGAAAGTGCAGCTACCCTTAGCGAAGCTACGGTTTCTGAGGCGAACGAGGTGAGCGCGTCGAAAGTAGGAAATAACGATGTGATACTGCAGTTTTTACAAGCGATGAGTAGGGAGACTAAGGAAAGATTTGAAGCAACTAACGAAAGATTAGAAGCAATCAATAGAGATAATAAGGAGAGAGATAGGGAGAATAAGGAGAGAGATAGGGAGGCTAAGGAGAGATTGGAAGCAATGGATAGGGAGACTAAGGAGAGATTGGAAGCAAATAAGGAAAGATTGGAGGCAATTGATAAGGGAAATAAAGAGGCAATGAGGAAGCTACACACAGTTATCGATGAGCGTCTGTCCGCAGTTAATAATCGGTTAGATGAGGGGGAGAAGAATCTGGATGCGGTGCAGCAAGAATGTGATGCTGTGAAAGAAAAAGCCAATAATTTGGAGGTACGAATAAGTGCAATAGAAAGCGATATTACAGAACATAGGGGCGTGTGGCCGGATGAGCGAATCAAAGAGATAGTGGGGGACTTACTGGCAGATAAACAAGGGGCATTAGACAGCGTGGAAGCTCAAGTCACACGGCAGGAAATGGCGCTAAATAAACACAGGGATGAAGTTGCGGAGGTAGTGGTCAGAATGAATACGATTAGCGCAGATGTAGAAAAGATCAGTATAAGAGGCGAAACAGGCTCTGACAGTACGCAGCGAGAGATTTATGCCGACCAGGAGGAGATACAATCACTATTACAGTTTAAAGAGGCACAATTAGAAACAAATAGGAAACATAGGGAAGAACTAGCACAGTTGCAATTAGCGTGCAGTAGCGAAGGTGACACACCACCAGGTGGATTGCAGAGGGAGAGTGAGATAAACTCAAAAAGCGAAAATAGGCAGAAAGAGCAAGACGAATTCAGAGAGTCAGAAGAACGGTTGTGTCGGATAAAACAGGTGGCAAACCCAACTGGGTATAGCCCAAGGTCGGAAAACATAAATGCGGAAGAAGAATGTAGGAGACACTTCGTGTCGGTACAAACGTACACTTGTTTTCCGGATCCTGATAATTACCAACATCCATGCCTGTGGCTGTCTCAATTTCAAGATTCATTACCTTCATCGTGGGGACCGCTCCTAAAAATGAAGTTTGTGTGTAACCATTTGAGGGACGAGGCTAGAGCGAAAATGCAGGAAGTTATTAAAGACTGTAGTAGCTAAAAGATGTTTTGTGACAAATTTTTAAATGAATTCTGGTCGAAAAGTAAGCAGGACCAGGTTAAGCAAAGCATATTGATGATGCCAAATTGTAACGAAGGTGGTATAAGAGATCCAGTGTCGTGCTATCAGAAAATCCTGAGAGGAAATAGGTATTTGGATGTGACATACGAACCTGGGGAGCTCATTAGGATCTGTAGAGCGAAGTTGCCAGTGAAATTGCGCAGAGATATAGTGATAGCAGGCAGAGGCTTAGACGATTCTGCGTCATTTCAGCACTTGTTACAAGAATTGGGTAATGAGAGCAATATCGTGAACGGAGACACGACTCATAGGTCAGACAGAGTCGAGGATAGGAACGGCAGAAACTATCAGAATGACAGGAGAGCATGGAATCCTGGTATTTCTTTCTTGTCGTAATAGATTGATGGATAGGAGAAACAAATCCAACATATCAGCCCTTAGCATCTTGCCTCAAAACACATGCGGCTGGCACTGAAAATTGTCTATGTAGCGGACATACTCTACTGATATGTAGGAGTGCAAATACCATACTTCTGATCAGAGAATAAACCACCAGTAATGGCATCTGTTAGGCTGGTCTCTCAGAGCAAAATTTGCAAATTTTTATTTCGAACTGTAATGTAATAATGCCAAGGAGTCCAGTATAATTACTGCGATTTTACTATTGCAGGTACTTAACACGTAATGTAAAAAGTAAACATTGTGATCTGTATGGAATAGGGTACGTTTATACTGCTG
Organism: Schistocerca serialis cubense; assembly: GCF_023864345.2. Taxonomy (NCBI): domain Eukaryota; kingdom Metazoa; phylum Arthropoda; class Insecta; order Orthoptera; family Acrididae; genus Schistocerca; species Schistocerca serialis. Next base: position 447,831,719 of record NC_064645.1, read on the forward strand.
TTACAGGTAACATCAGTAATGTGATCGAAGTTTTTAAATTAGATGCCATCTGATCTATAGTATGTCATAGTCGTGGTGACAGTTATAATGAGGTGCTGTGTATGGTTGTTCGGATTCTGGTGTTAGTGAAAGAGGCTACTAGCACCAAAGTTTCTAACACTTGGGCTGTCCCATTTCTCCCAGCTTGTATATTCTCTGCATACATTTAATTTTCATGTAAGCTTAGATTCCTAACTAGCAAATTCTTTATAGTGGACCATTCAGAGCGAGGCGGATTGTCCATGAAAATGCTGTACTGATTGAGACGATCAAGGGAAAAACAATCGCGTGGGCTTCATCACATTTCAAACATCAAATTGTGGAAAAGTTAAGGATAGATCCAAAGTAGGCAATTTATGGTAGATAGTCAGTGTATTTATTTGTGGTGTGTAACGTTGTGCAGAGTCAAATCGAACATAAGAATTTTCAGGCGGGATGTCAGGAAGTATGACGGAATAGACTGGTCAGATGAGTCATGAACAGGAGTCGACAGAGTGGTGTATGTACGTATTTTTTGTCGTATGAATAAGGATCAAGCAGAAACGACGTGATGATTTATGAGTGAATAAAGATGGTAGATAGAGAAGCGACGTGATAAATAGTAGTGGATAAAGGTGATAGGTAAGGGAAGAAGCGACGTGAAGCAGTGTGATTAATAAATAGAGATTCGACGTGATGAAATAGTGGTAAATAAAGGTGAGTAGAACTGAATAATGTGGAGATGTCTTAGATGTATGTTACAGAGAGACCTGTGTATGCTGCAATAGAGATTGATGCGAATGGCGAAGGAAGACCAGGAAATGATGGAGTAATGGACGGACGGAGAGCCGAAATACGAATGAAGAGATGAGGACAACTGCACAATGTGAAAGGACGTAAAGGGAGTATGAGACCCAGATGGTGAACGTTGTGGAATACTGACGTAAGATGTGATATAAGTGTAGATCTAATTCTTAGCATAAAATTTGCGATTGGGCAAAAATAATATTTTTTGTTGTTGTTGAAGCCTGGTACCAGTATAACCAATCAAAACGGTACCAAGAATGTGTACAGTTATTTTGCAGGTTGATTAATTTATGTATTTTTTGTTCTTAGATGAAATGTCGCAATTCTAAGTTGGTGTTTAGCAGAATGATTAATGGGTAAAGCGAATGCGGAGGTAAGCCGATGGAGAGAGGTGCCAGAGTGAAAGGACGAATTCGGAGACGGGAATGCTATCTCTGAAACAGCTTCATGTGTTATGTGGTTGAGTATAAGGGAGCTAAGGTATGGTATGTTGTCGTGAGTGTGGTGGTGTTAAGGTTAGCCGACTTCTAGACCTATTCTGTTAGTGTATCTATGGATTGAATGAGAGGGAAAATGTGATGTCTGGTGAGTGAGAGTCGTAGAGAAGTGTGATCAATGCGCACACTCCTGTAAAGGGGATGCTACCGATCTGTAACTAAAACATTATTGTGTATTGTTTGATTTGAATGAATCTCGATGGCAGGTCAGGATTGGACATCATGTGGATGGTTCATACATGTCCTAGAAATGTTGTTATATATAATAAAATGTAAAATATATAAAGAGATACTAATTTCAGCCTGTCACTAGCACAAAGGTGCATTGTAGGTTGTAGATTTAGATTCATCAGTTTCTAAAATGTTTGTTGTGTTAGGATGTTAAAGTAGTTTACTATTTAATAACATGTGGTAGGTAATTGTGAGCTATGTAGATTATTCTTATTTTTTGTTAGAACACTTTCAAGGGGTATTAATTTCAGTGTGTCACAAGCACAAAAGTTCATTGTATATTGTAGTTTTAGGATAAAGTTTCTAATATTTTCACTGTGATAGGATGTTAGAGTAGCCTACTATTTGATATTGTAATTATGAGCTGTATAGATTGTTTATTATTCCTTTTGTTTTTTTTTACACTTTCATGTTTTGTATGAGGGACGACAGGTACAATGAATAGAACGAGTGTGGGCTGTCTATAGAAAAGAGATAAATGTTGATGCTGTATGTGTAGAAAACTAGGGTGTATAATTTTAATGTAAGAATTTCCTTTTGTCTGTAATGTTGCGAGATGCACGGAAGGCTAACTGATTGGGTGTCGTAACGCCCACACCGCTAGCGGGCCGAGCTGACGATGCCATGGCGACAGGCGACAGAGCCGCGGCACTCCCCACTCCACTGTCGGACGGGGTACACTCCACGCGCCCGCTACAGCAGGTCAACGGCCTGGGGCGACACGCACGTACCACTGGCCATTCATGAGTTCCGCCACCCTTACGACTGGGGAAGGTATCCCGCGGAGGCAACAGCGGGTGGTTTCTTCTGCTCAACGGCGCGCGCAGCGGCGCTACTGCAGAATGGACGAGGCGCGGCAGAGCCCGGCGAGCATTTTTTTTACCAGCAGCTAATAACTAGTACTGGACTGTGGAGCCGTGAAACAAGATGACTGCGACTTTCCATAATGTGGAAAGTGAAGGACTGGTGTTTCCACGTTGTGAGTGGTGGAAAAGATTTTGTCTTTAGCAGACAGGACGATCGTTTTGTTTTGTCTTGACCACTGAATAGTGGGATCCATAAACTTTTGGCAGTGACTTGTTAAGTGTGCTTTGTGAATTGCATGTGGGACACTTGGTATACTTAAAGAGGACAGTTGTCGTTTGGTGAACAATTATTGTATGAAGGCAAGAAACTAGAGTGGGACATTGACATTTGCGTCTGTAGTAGGAGACATTTCTTGAACTGGTGCGGGAATAAGTGCTGTTTGTTGAAACTTACGACTTTTAATTACACCATGAACTGAAAGGACAGAACCATGGGTAATAGTAGTTGTAGGGCCATTTTTTTTGGACGAACAGATTCGTGTGGATGGTACTCTGACAGTGACTATGACATTTGTGTTTAATGTGAGATACAGTTTACTGTTCGGTGCGTGTTCAAAATGCCGATTTGAGTGACTTAAAGACTTTCGTCCGGGTAACCATGGGAGAGCTTTGACACCGAGACAGTGTTTCTAGGAAAACTATCAGCAACTTTTTGACCCCAAGAAAATCACAGAATGGTTTCCGTGTGACTCGCAAGATAGGGAATAATGTATTTGTAATTGTGTAAATGTTTTTTTTATGTGTTTCATTCCTGAAGGGACAGCAAGTGTAATTGTATTTCATCAACATTTGTGTTTAGGATAGTTAGTGTTTGTTTTTTGTCTGTTCTGGGTTATCAAGTTCACGTAGCATGTTTATTAGAATATTTGGTACAATGATGCTCTAATTATAAGCCAGTGGCGTAATACTAACGTAGCGGCTCATGTAGCATTGATCAGTAAGGTTGTCACAGGGGACAAGAGTTTGCATTGCACAACAAATATCGGAATTAACTGATGTATTTTGATGTCGTCCATAGTAATAATCTTGTTGGTGTTTTGACTGAAGCCACTTATTTTTATTATCACAGTGGTGACATTTCACATTAAAGTGTAACGAAGGCTAGTCGAAATGCAAGTTCTTGTCGTCTATATGTGTGACAACAGAGAAAGTATTTTTTATTTGTTTTAGAATTACTGAAATTTGGATTACTCATAAAAATAACGAAGATCCCACTAACTAAAGCAAAATTTTATCTCAAGATTATTTTTTCATTTCTATGATGTGATGTTTTATTTGTCATGTAGATTGTTGTAAATTAGTATGTGTACGTTACTCCGGATTGTGGAGAGTACAATAATGCAACAACTGCCAATTTGGTAAAGTAACAACATTTGGTCGTCAATTTGAGGTCACCAGGGGCTAAGGTCTCCTCCTGGTTATTTTGATGAATTGCTACGTTTGTTTTAATACAATTTTCTTAAAAAAAAAAAAAAAAAAAAAAAATGTTCGGAACTACCCTCGCATTGCAAGGATAGTACCGTGCCATTTTTTTCTGCATGGGTAGCCGGTGGTGAAAGGGTACAGTACCGCCCAACACTGAAAATAGGTACGAAATTCTTGTCAGAACAACACATTTTTTGTGTAAAAGTAACTCAATTTCAATTAATACAGCGAAGCCGGATACCAGTGTGGGAAAGAATGACAATTTATTTATTTAATTGATCACATGTGCACTCCCTCAAAATAAATCCCTACATCCAGTTTGGTGAGATCTGTGAAAGGAATGAATGTATGGTCGTCTGCTAACCACAGATAGTGAATCGGAATATATGATCATCTTTGAGTCGATCCTTTGGCTACCTTTGGTGAGACCAAAGAGATGGAAGTTACCAGAGCTTTGAGCGTCTGAAATGTGGCTGACCAATAAGGTAGCAGGGTGCTTCTCCCACTTCGAGAGAGGTGCGAGAGAATCAGAATACGGCCATGTTTCAGGGACTCTGCCGCTGAACCTTCTGCTGTAAAGACCTGTTTTTTTGTTGTGCTCCGGAATGAAAGAGTGGAGGCATGGTATGGATGTGGAATATTTAAGAGTAGTTAGAATTAATAATTTCTCTTTCACAGGACCTTTTGTGGGGAAAATTACAAAGTGAGGCAGGTAATTTTAAGGGGATTGTAGTAAACCAACGGTCACAAAGTGCCCGCGTGTAGTTATAAGTTGAGATACTTCCGTGAGCTTAAGCTGAAATATTTAAGAATTAATAGCGTGTGTACAATAAGCTGAAATATTTAAGAATTAATAGCGTGTGTACAATAAGCTGAAATATTTAAGAAATAGCGTGTGTATCATAAGTTGAAGTATTTGAGAAATATCATTCCGTGTGACGCTGAATTTAAACTCTGAGAGAGAATCAAGGTGAGTCGGCCGTTTTTCCAGCAACGCCACTTGGCTTGCATTGCACAGGAAGACGTGCGTTTATCTCCAGAGTTCACAGTAGGAAAGTAGAATTACAAAGTGGGGCAGTGTCGTGTGAAACTGGGATAAATATTGATTGAAGTGGGAAAGCGGAAAGTGATGAAGTTGTAACCGTTCTTTGTGTGATATTTCATATTGTTGTGTTGTGTATGTCTTGTAATTTGGGTATGTGTGTTTTGCATGGGAGTAGCAAGGTAGTTTCGAAAGATTTGTGGGTATGCCTGTTCCTTCTGTATCGCTCGATCTGGAGGAAAGTTTCGTGAGGATTATTGTGAGAGGCGAAGTGTGAGGTATAATAAAAGATCCACCATCCGATCCAGGGAGTGCACTGTTGCGGTAAATAGATTACGAGACCATAGTATAGAGATTCACTAACGTAAAGCCATGCCCACTGGGCGGAATTTCTCATGTGATTTTGTTGTAGGTTGTAGAATTTGTGTGTTTAGGAATAAATCAAATAGTGAAAAGAAAGAGATTGGTGGCCTTTTTCATTAAATTGTATGTTATCGTAATGTCCCGAATTTATATAAAAGCCGTTAAATCAAAGACAAAAGGTAAATGTGGTATTGCCAGTGCGTAGTGTACAGTCAGAGTTCTATAAATCACTGATAGTCAGATGCGTGTTTCCGTTGCGTATTATTCATACAGGAGGATAATTTGTAACTAAATAGTAAGATACGAGAATTCATGCTGCTCGATAAATAAAGGAAGATTCCACTCGCTTGGCAAACCACTCATCTTGCAGGCCTGACTGCTTGATGCCACAGTATGAGAAAGGCAAGTGGGTGCCTCTCAATGCGCGGTGTCAGTGTGAGTGAAGCAATGCAGAGGGGACGTGGCACTCACAGGGGAACAGACGGTGTGCGCTTTGGGAAGTTACGTGACAACAAAACGTAAAAAGGGCGTGGTCACTTGTTTGCTGACAAGTTTAATGGTGTCAAAGTGCCAGCAAAGAGTCCCATGCAACGCTTAGTCCGAAAATAGCGTCAGACAAATCTGTTTCGAATAAGTGGAGAAACATTGCATAACGCGTCTGCTACCAGAAAATGTGACTGTGGTTCACCAGAAAATGCTTCAGAGTCGTACCAAATAAACCAGACGCCTGTCACAAGAGACTGGCATATCATGTCGATCATGTGGACGAACACTCCACCTGGACCTGCAGATGCATCCGTATGAGTGTGTGTTGTTGTTGCATTGAAGCCAGCAGAGACTCCACAGCGCCTCCAGTTTTGTGAGTGGCCATTCGCTGAGATAACAATGAATGGCTTGGACACGGATCTTTTCTTTACGTCTGATGAAGCGTGGTTTCACCTCAGTGGTTATGTCAACTCACAGAATCACAGGTTCTGGGCAGCGGAGAATCCCCATAACATCCACGAAACACCACTGCATGGTCAGAAGGTTGGGGTATATCTTCCTTCATGAGACCCTGACTTCGGCGCGTTACAATACCAGCATTTTGAAGCAATTTGTGGCAGCAGTAGCACAGGAGGAAAGGACCTACAGTTACTTCCAACAGGATGGATCAACTGCCCATACAGTTGGACAAACTTTGGAGCACATTTGCACAATCTTCACGACTAACAAGTTGTTAGCAGAGGTCAGTCTGGTCGCGGCCGTAGCTGTCTACCGCGGTCACCTGATCACTGTGCTTTTACTTTGTGTGGGGGGGCCCTCAAGTCTAATATGTATCGAATCAACCCTGATAGTCTTCAAAAATTGCAACAGAGCATTTCGGATAAGACTGCAGCAATTCCAGGAGTTCAGCTTCGATCTGTCTTCAATAACTTCCTGACCAGTGGCCAGAAGTGGCAAGAGATAAATGGTGGTCACTTTCAGCATCTGGTGTAGCCAGATTAGTTCCGTATTTCCATTTCTCTGCTGTGTTTCTTTGTACTCTGGAATTCTGTTCTCTTGGGCACTTTTATTTGCCGCTTCCTGTGCGTTTATGAGCACCTACAAATTAAAATTACAATTAGAAAATAATAAACCTTTAAACACAACTAATTGACGTTATCTGTTATTTTCTCAGGCTGCAGAAGTCGATCGCTATAGTTGAAGATCAGCCCACGGTGCAGCACTAATTACCTCTTCGGTGGCGCTTAAACGAATAAAATTATAGTAACCGCATCTTATCAGACTCTTATGGAATTTACATAATTATGTCTTAGACCACACATTCTCAGAGGCTTGTGCACCACATAACGCATCCATATCCAAAAAGAAGTCTACTCACATTTAGTGCATACATTCCATCTTATAGAATCCAACTGTGACATATTTGCAACCTGTGATTTAAATTGTTGTAATGAAATAAAAGTTCTAATGACAAAGTTTTAAGCTCCAGGCATGTAGAAACCACCAGACGTCCATGTGATTACCGGACATAAATATGTACCACATTATACCCAGTAAATCAGAACCTTGCTATATTCATTTCATGTTTATATATTTGCTCTACACATATAGGTTACACATCTAAACAAATGATGTGTCTCATGCGCGTATACAAAAGCCACCAAACAGCTATATCCACTTAATGTTGCATTCAGTCTAGGTCTTCTGAAATATTAGTACATAAATGTGTTGGTAAAAGGATGTGTTCACCTGTGTGTGTATTCTCACAAACTTTATTTGGGGATACTTCTTTATTTATCTTTCTGTCACGGTTGAATGTAATTTACACAAGCGTCTAGTTTCAAACGTGGCCGTTCATTTTAAAATCATGCGTACAGATCAATGCAGTATTAACGAACGTGTAACGAAAATAACGTTAACATGATATAATGTTCAGAATTCTTAATAATTCAATTAGTACTTAATGCATTTTAAGATACACTTATAGTGATAACAGCGTAAAACCTAAGAGGTTCCACTATAGCGAGCGACCGACTGAGAGGCAAGATTTTGTCGACGCGACTGCGGCTGTTTTTGTGCTTGAGAGTGAATGTCTGCGAAAAGATTCCCGAAAGTGACATTCTGATGAAGTGGTTGCTGTAACTGATTTGATCAATGCTCAGTTGACACAGCAGATTATCTTACTACACGATTTGCAAAACTATGTCTACTGAAGAAAGGTAATGGTACATTATTTCGCTGTACCCGTGGACACGATTTAAATGCCTCTAACATCTTTTGTTAACAGCACGCTGTTCGAAATTTTATTTCACATGTGTATGTTTTGCTTTACCTGAGACGAGTGAACTTGAAACCTTGCCCAACGGCTGTTGTACTTTTTCCTAACAAATTATCAAGATCCCAGTTTTAAATAAGAGTAAATGGTCTTGCTAATCGATGAAAACAGTAGTGTAAATGCCCTTTGAAATGTAATGTGATAAAGAACCTGAATCCCAAGTTAACAAAGTGTGTTGTCAAGTAAGTGTTCAGAACAGAGATTGTGTGTGCCTGTATTTGGAGGGTCCTAATTCGTATGTAACTATTCATTCACTTACGTAATTACTGCTCCACACTTCAATAATTTTATCTTTCATTCACATCATGTTTAACAAACAGTATTACAAGGCAACAGTTATTTTAATTGTTGGTTGTTAATGAATATTGAATCATTAAAGCTTCTCTTACCACTGAATGCTTGCTTTGTGATGCAATTTCTTTTCGAATAAAAAGGCTAACATTAATGCAAGTCTGAAAGCCACCGCAAAAGTTGTTTGTGCTATCAAACATTGTGGTTTTATGTCGTATCTTGTGCATTCTGTCATATGTGTAAACGTTGTAGCAATATTCTCAATGCAGTGTCATTAGGTTTTTGTATTCCACAAATATTGTTAGTGTAACTCATGTGTAATAAATCTTTTGAAGTGTCATACTTATTTTAACAACGTTTTCATTATGAAAGTTAATAGTTTAGTGGTTATGCAGTTTATTTTTGTTTGTTCAGTGGCACTGTTTTGCATATGCGGCTGTTTATTACTAGCAACACGTCATCGAATAGTCGTACCGCCATATTACGATTCTTAATCAGGGAAACCGTCGGTGGGTTGCTATTTTGTGATTAGCTAAGTGTGACGAAATTTTCTTCAGTAAAGAGCTTGTTAGTGAATGGCACGGCAGATATTTGAATGTTGATGACAGAGAGATTACATAGGTCACATGACTCATTTCTTAAATTACTTCCTTGCAAGTGAGTGACACAGTCGTATCGTGTGTTTACTTTTCTGGCACTAACGATAATTGCGTGTAAAATCGATGTATCGACATTATTTGTGCTGAGTCATGTTTGGTATCCGCTTGTTCGACGCCAAGACAGTCACGCATATACTTTCAGTGCACATAGCTACGAGATATTGCCTAAAACGTCCTTTATAATAGGCCGTGGATGATGCATAAAACTCTCTCATAACGTTTCCTCCCCAACTGCGAGAGACCTCTTCAGAAGTAAAGCTGCGAACTGCAACGAGATAGGAAATGTGTGCCTTACTCAAGGTATTTTTACTTCTGTGTAAGGCTGTAGGTGTTGCTCCAGTTTCATTCAATAACAGAGGTGGGAAATTAATGGTTTCGGTTATAGGGAGACTCTATAGCGTTGCCCTGGCCTTGCTGTTACTGAGTGTCAGCGGCATTAGAGCGACTTTGAACTTTCAGGATGATGGTATGAAAGACCACATTGGAAAATATTCTTATGCTTGGTGCTCAGTGCTTTATTTACTAGCTGGCTTTACGCCACTGCTTTTCAGTTCCACGATGAAGCAGCAGCATATAGATTCATTGTTTGCCAAAACACTGGCAGTGGATGCTTTCCTCTATGGAGGGCATTCGACATGGCATTTACAGTCTGTGTTCCTTCTCTGGTTCAGCTATACTGGAACTTTTATTTTGGTCTGTGTACCTTACGGTCATGTATTATGGTGTAATCCAAATTTCTAACAGATTCCTCAATTGATGCCAATGTTCATTTTAGACATTATCAAGAGCTGCTCTGTTCTACAGTTTTTCACGCTGAACCTTATGCTGCGAGAGAGGTTTGAGAAACTTAACCGGAAGCTGTTACAAGTATTCAGCTTATTTTCAGAAGCAGAGCTAGATTTAAAAGTCACAATATCGCTTCAGTCTTCTTTTGATACACATAGCCCACAGAGGACCATAAAATTGAATACAGGAGAAAATTTTCCATTTAGCAACACAAACATCTTACCGCCTGTTACATTGACAAGTCGATTTGGTCATATTAACGTACCACTTCACACACCAGTGTCAATGGTGAAGAGTCGTAGTCGTCTAAGACAATTACAGATGGCCCATTTCCTCCTTCGCGAAGTTGGCCGAATTATCAGTATCGTCTACAGCGTTCAGAACCTCCTTCAGCTGATTAGCTCCTTCGTCTGTGGCGTAGTGTACACATACCTATTTATAGTGAACATAACGGACCTGAAGATGTTGATATCAGCAGAAGCTAAAATAAACGTTATACGGTCATCTTTTTTTGCGGTTATGGTTAATGTTTGGTGGTTTGCTAACATTATATACAGCAGTGAACGCGTCAAAAGAGAATCTATCTATACCGCACAGCTGTTGAATAAACTTCTTCTGATAGCAGCACCAACGGGCGGCAGCTGCAGAGAGGAACTTCAGCAGTTCATCCAGCAGTTGGCTAGCTGGCCCATGGGCTACTGTGCACTTGGACTCTTACCGCTGGATCTCTCGATGGTGAAGACAGCAGTGACAACCGCCGCCACTTATCTGGTCATACTCATCCAGTTTGGCCTATCGGATAACAGCACGAAACCGAACAGAGTGGGTGGTGAAGCTACTACTTAAAAAATACGTAGAACAGACTAAGCTGTAAAAAAGTGTCACTTTCTGTGAATTTTCAGGCTACCAATTATCAGTAAAATTGTATGATTCTGTAACCATACAATGTTTTGCACAGTATATTTCATAATATTTATTCATCCTCAGCAAACTAAATTACCGACAAAATCTTTAAGACTGTAAGATAGTGTATATTTACAAGTTTGTGTTAAATTTTTTTTTCCCTACATGAATTAATATCGTTGAACGTTAACATTTGTTCACAGTTCTTAAGTAAAAGTACATGAGAGATTATGCAGTAGTTTAACGTTCTTTCTCACTTTATCTGCCTTGACCTTTGATGAATCATTTAACAATTTTTATTTAAGTACCAGTAGTAAAAATGAACAAGATAACAAAAAAGAAATATGTGAGCGAAACTATTTAAGTTTCATATGAGAAAACAAGCTGAATATCTTAAACGTGTTGTTATATGCGATAACATTACCAGGTTTATGTCAATGAGGCTGTGGTTAACTGTTGGTATGGTGTAATTTCAAACTACGTGTTATGTAACCAGTAAATTTTATAAATTCTCACACATAGACGAATAAATTCACAGTAATTAATGTACTTCATTCAGAATTCTAAATATTGCAAGGTATATGCCAAATCAAGTTATCATTGGCTACACGTAAGAGACTATAGTAATGCTGAAAGCTGTTTCTACACTACGCTCGTACGTCTTCTTCTGGAGTATTCCTGTGCGGTGTGGGATCCATATCTGACAGGATCCACACAAGACATTCAAAAAGCTTAAAGAAGGGCAGATAGTCTTATACTACAACGAAACAGGGGGAGAATCCCACGGATATAATACTTGAGCTGGGATGACAGTCATTAACCCAAAGGCGGTTTTCGTAGCGCCAGAACTTCCCATGAAGATTCAGCTACCATCTTTCTCCTCAGAGAGTGAAAAATATTCTGTAGGTGCAAATCTACGTAGGAGGAACGATCAACATCATAACATAAGAGAAACCAGAGCTCACAATGAAAGATAAGGTGTTCGTTTCTCCCGTCCTGTTCGGTAGTGGAATGCTAGAGAAATAACTTGAAGGTTGTCCAACAAACCCTCTGCCAGGCCTTATTTGTGTATTACAAAGTAATCTTGTAGAAAACGATGTAGGTGTACATCCACATTGTAGGTTCGGTTGTTTTTTTTTTAAACACCTAATTGAAATCACAGAACACCCTCACCACATGCAATTTCATTGCTTTTTAATAAACGTAAAGATGGTCCGTAGCAGGCTATAATGAGGAGTTTATTTCATCGTTCGATTAGCTAATTTCGATTAAGCGTCATTGTCAAGAACCTGTTGAGCCAACATGGAAAAGCACTACAGTGTCTGTATACACAGCAATGAATAAATAACACTTAACACATCTCACATTAAGACAAACCGTTACTGTACGAATGTCTTACTTACATTTGTAACATCTGTATTTCACGTCGTTTTCAAATCACTCTTGATTACAAGTAAAAAGAACATATTCAGTCATTTTTACGAAAGGATCCACACAACACTGAAACTTTTTAAGACAGTATCCTGAACTCTGCTCTGCGTACAACAACATGGTAACTGACAGCAGCTGGTAATGGTTGTCACAGTACATATTCATCCGAAGATACTCGGTAGCACATATAATAGGCACGTTAAATATATTGCTGGTGGCCAGACTTAATTGATGTCATGTATAACTGACAGTCAGCGACCAAAGAATATATTAAGGGCTTACAATTGGACATAAAATATTGTACACAATACAAGGCATATCATCGGACAAACTACATCAATCTAAACACCATGTTAACAGAAATATACATGAGATACATACAAAATTCCACAAACAATTGAAACAGAATACTCCATCAGTTGCTGGCGTGCTAGGTAGAACGACTGCCTTCTATCGTGAGTCATCAGTGTCTGAAAGCTATTTCAAGACACACACAAGCCAGAACTGACTGTTTGTATAGAAAGGTAACCAACAGAATTTTTTATTTTAAGTAACAACCAATATACAATGCAATATACAGGGTGTGCAACCAAATTTCACCTGTGTTATAAAACGTATCAGTATTGGGAACATCAATGCAATATACAGGGTGTGCAACCAAATTTCACCTGTGTTATAAAACGTATCAAACAGTATTGGGAACATCAAGCACTTCATAACTGACAGTGTATGGTACTATCATAATATAAAATACATTGAAAACCATAGAATCGATTAAGTATAAAGAGAAATAACGTGGGAAACAGCTCCAAAAAGAGGAGAGAGGAAGCCTCAAAACAGGAAGGATTATGTGGCCACGTAAAGTACATGTAACGCCGAAATAAGAAATGTGTGTAAATCATTACATACTCCTAAAGGAAGAACAGTTTGTTACAATATGAATTCAACATTCACTACATCATAAATTATGGAACATCTAGAGATTTTAAAATAATGTTCCCCACCGCTGCCTACAATGTAACAGGTAAACTGTTGTCATATTACCAATTCCGTTATAAAATTGTACAACACCCATAAAACCATTTTGGTCTGTTTAGTAAAAATACATCGTATTGTAAAATGACGTGGGAAAATAACGGCAAAAAGCCATTGACAGTACTAGAAAGGTTATGAGGCCGCGTAAAAATGAGCATAACGCTGAGATATAAACCATAGTCCTAAAGTGGAGCACCTTGTGACGATACATATCCAGCATTACTGCATCATACGTCACTGGATACGTTCAGATGCCAAAACATTGTTCTCACTATCACACACCTGCCTCTAATATTGAGCAAATACATGGAAACAAATCACATACTTTGAGGAGAGATACGCGGTAACTGTGTCGATTGGAATTCAGAGATGTACATCACATAGATTCATAAACGACGGTGCTGATCTCCCCCTGGCACACTAAACAGGTCAGAACATTCTTGCAGAAGCAACGAAAAAAGCATGTCAAATTTAAAAGAATGCAAAATCCACTAGGTTGCCGAGATTTTACAGAAACTAGAAATTTATCGCGCATTTCAATACGAGACGCTTTTATTAGTTTCTACAGCGAAACTCTGTCTCGAAATCTGGCGGAAAAGCCAAACAGATCCGGGTCATATGTAAAATACACCAGCGGCAAGGCGCAATCAGTACCTTCACTGCGGGATGACAATGGTTATGTCACTTATGACAGTGCGAATAAGGCAGAGTTACTAAACACGGTTTTCCGAAACTAGTTCCATAAAGAGGACGAAGTAAATATTTCAGAAGTATAAACAAGAAAAACTGCCTACATGAGTGACTTAGAATTAGATATCCTCGCTGTAGTGAAGCAGCTTTAATCATTTACTAAAGGCAAGGCTTGCAGTCCAGATTGCATACCAGTCAGGTTCCTTTCAGAGTATGCTGATGTAATAGCTCCATATCTAAAAATGATTCGCAACTGTTCGCTTATCGAAAGATAAAACTGGAAAGTTGCACAAGCCACACCAAAACCCAAGAGGGAAACAGGACCAATTCACTGAATTACACATTCATATCACTAACGTCCATTTGCAGTAGGGTTTTGGAACATATTCTCTATTTGAACATAGTTAATTATCTCGAAGAAAACAATTTATTGACTAATAGTTAGCACGGATTCAGTAAAAGTCGTTCTTGTGAAACACAACTAACTCTTTATTCTCACTCTTGTCCCTCCTCTTCTGGAGTGTTGCTGTGCAGTATAGGATTCGCATCAGATAGGACTGACGGAGGACATCGAAAAAGTTCAGTGAAGGGCATCGCGTCTGGTATTATCGTGAAATAGGGGAGAGGGTGCAACGACGGACATGATGTGTGAATTAAGGTGTCGGTCATTAAAACAAGGCTTTTTAACTTTTCCTTTTTTTGGGGTGTGGCAGATTCTTCTCGTGTAATTTCAGTTACCAACTTCCTCCTCCGATTCCAGAGAGAACATCATCATCATGATAAAATAAGAGAAATCAAAGCTCTTACAGAGAGATTTAAGTGCTCGTTATCTTGAGCGCTGTTTCCGAGTGGAACCGTAGAGAAATAGCTTGAAGGTGGTTCGACGAACCCTCTGTCAAGCACTTAATTCCCAATTGCAGAGTTACCACGTAGATGTAGATGATTACAAGTTATTATTAGCAAAGAATTCCTCTACTTTCGTATTATAGTCCTCTTGGGTCAAAAGAACCGAAGTATCTGACTTAACTGAAATGGCCCTATTATCTTTTAATTTATTGTTTCTTCGTTGTAAAATTCAAGCCTCGAATACTTTAATACACTTGTCAGTTTTGTCTCGAATAATCCGGCTTTAAATAACTTTCGATACTTTACAAGTGATGCTGTTGTACTCGTGTGCTGACATCTGAGACATATCTAGTGCACTTCTATATTTAAGAACCTTCAACATCGCAGCGCGTCAGCAATCACTGGTTAATATATTAAATTGCAATCGTTGGTTAATATATTAAATTGCAGTTTATGGTGGGTCATGGCCCATCGAACATAGGCCGGTGTGAGGTGGAGCGTGCACCATTAAGTTAAGTAGTGGTTTTGACTTTGTACAAATGTACTGTTTGTGTTTTCCTTTTTTTCGTTTATAAATGTATAGCTGTGGTGTTCTTTTAATCACTGACAAAGGTCTTCTTAGGCACTTGTGGGTTTTATTGTTCTGAAGAAGGTGTAGTTATCTACGCCGAAACCTAGGTTAACACTAGGTGCTTTTTTCGCCATCGAGGCGGGCTTCTAGTTTTTTAATACACTTCTATATTAGCAGCTATTAGCCAAGAGGATTATAGCACGAAAGTAGAGGAGTTCTTTACCAGTAATAACATCGTGAAGCTCACTTGTAATCAAAATAATAAATTCAATGCTCTGATTAAAAGGGCAATTAAACGATGCAACTTCATACTGTCTGTTAAGGACAGCAGAGAATGCATCGTTATAAACCCCAAGGCTCCAAGACTTACAGCTCAACCAAAGATACACGATAATAACATTCCTCTTCGTACCATCGTAAATTCTATTGACACCCCAGCTTGTAAGTTAAGCAAGAAATTAGATTCCATTATTAGAGAGTACTACACGTTTGAGATGAAACATAATGTGAAACATTCTGATGAGGTTGTTAACATATTAAAGACATGCAGATACCGGCAGAGGGAGAGTTCATTTCTTTTGATATAGCTAACTTGTATATCGATGGGCCAATATCATAAACCATTAAAATAACTAGTAACAATCTACGGAAGTATGAAAAAATCAATTTTAGAGAGGCACATGAGGTTATTGACGTACTTCAGCTAATTCTGTCTTATAACTATCTTACATTTGGTGATTCAGTTTACAAGCAACCCGAAGACTTAACAATTGAGAGCCATCTTCCAGCACCCTAGAAGACCTCTTTCTCAACCATATTGAATTTTTTTTTTTTTTTTTTTGAAAGGTATAAACAGCGAATAAGATAATTCCTTACGATAGTTACGTTGACGTCGCCCTGGTGCTACTTAATGGTACAGCAGACGAAATTACTCAGATACTACCTGAACTGAATAGCTTTCACCCCAATATGAATTTCACAATGTAATTAGAAAAAAATAAAACTATCTGTTTTTTGTATTTGAAAATGACGAGCGTTAGAGGCACACATAGGTTTGGCATCCACCGTAAGTCAACGACAACCGAAACTATAAACCATAACGGCTCATATCATCCCGATTCACATAAACGTACCTTTCTTCAAGCAATCATGAGAAATACTTCTCTTTATATTAAGGAAGTTACCAAAGGTTAAGAAACGTTGAAGGAAATAACTTGTAAAACGGTCATGATGGTAGAATGGTCTCAGCTACGCGCATTTAAAAACTGAATGCCTCTGTAGAAAAGAATGTATTACACTAACAAATGAGCCGCCTAAAGAAAACGTGACGTATGCTGCTTTTCTATATTATGGGAGCGTTTCTAATGAGATAGCCAAGACTTTCGGTAATAAGAAGATACAGGTACGATTTCGCACACAAAAGCAAATTGGCAGACCTCTGCTTTGTAATACCCACAAGGCTGAAGTAATGAAGCAGTCTGGCATCTATAAAGTCAGGTGTGATCACTGCAAAATATTACGTGGGACTAACGGAGAAAAATTTTGGAACTAGACCAAGAAAACATAGGAATATTAGTACCGGTAACAAATCGTCGTTCAGCAATCACTATACATGCTAACAAACGTACTGCTAAGGGCCCTAATGCAACAGAAGTTTTACATGTTACTAGTAAGGGTAAATTGATAAATACCCACGAAGAAGTGGAAATTTATACCGCTTTTAATATCCATACAGTACGTGTTTTAAATGAACAGCCAGAATTTTAAAAGGATGTTAGGTTAGGATCTGTGCATTGTATTTCGACGTTGTTTTTTTTTTCATTTTAATGCAACCTGCGACTCTTTACTGTGTATCTTTGTTGTGCGTAATCGGTTTCATTTGTAACGGTTCTCGTCTTTGACAATTTCGATTTACATTGAAAGGCTCCCAAGGAGATTTTATAGTTGCATAAGTTACAACATATGTTATATCGAGGCCACCGTATCCTTATACTGTCTCTATTACATTACGTACACAGCAATGGCTTCTTCACTTCGCACGGCAAGTGTTGTTAGTTTGCTGCCGCTCCCTAAATTGGTATCTATTGACACCGTGTTTATCCTGAATAAGTAGTTTGTCTTAGCTGATTCGTTACTCGATATATATACAATTATTTACACCTACGTTGGTTCTGCTATTGTTTACCATATATCTCTCCTCGAAGTACGTGATTCGTTTCCACGTATTTGCTCTATATTAGAGATAATGTGCATGATAGTGAGATCAATATTCTGGACCTTTACTTATCGAATAATGTATGAGGTAGTTATGCTGAATATGTGCCCTGACAGGTTGCTCTGCTTTAGGACTATTGTTTATTTCTCAGCGCTATGCTCATTTTTACGTGGCCTCATAACCTTTTTAGTTCTGGCAAATTCTTATTTTTGCCGTTATTTTCCCAGATCATTTTGCAATACGACAAATTTTTATTGAACTGTCCAAAATGTTTTTGTAGGTATTGTAACATTTTATAACGAAATTTATGTTGTCACAACAGTATGCGTCTTTCAAGTGTTATATGTTTGCTGTTATATGTTTGCTGCCCCTCTCTACAATTTACAACTGTAGAAAACTTTTTTATTCTTAATGAGTGGCGTAGTTTAGCTCATCTGTTTACTTGATGTGATGCCTTGTCATGTAACTGCCCAGCATTAGAAGTATTTATGTGGTTGTGCGAACATTGCTTGGAACCCCTGGATATCCAGTACGTATTGTAACAAACTGCTCTTCCTTTAGGAGAATGATATTGATTTGTAGACATTTTATATTTCGCTGTTTTGTTTACTTTATTTGGCCTCAAAACCCCTCCTGTTTTCAAGCTTCCTTTCTCCTCTTTTTACAGTTATTTCCCACAGTATATCTCTTTATATTGAACCGATCCCTTGGTTTTTTAATATTGTTTAAATTCTGATACTATCATGCACTGTATGTTATGAAGTACTTGATGTTCCCAGTATTGGCTGATATGCAGACTGTATTCGGTTGCCACCCTCTTGCGGACTGTATATTGGCTGTTACTTAAAATAAAATGTTCTGTGGGCTATCTTTTTGTACAAATAGACAGTTCTGGCTTCTGTGTGTCTAGAAATAGCTTTTAGATACTGATAACTTAAGATATAACGTTGTCGTTACACCCAGCAATTGATATAGTATTCAGTTTCAATTAATTGTGGAATTCTGTATGTACCCCATGTACACTTTTGTTATCTACATCTACATTTATACTCCGCAAGACACCCAACGGTGTGTGGCGGAGGGCACTTTACGTGCCACTGTCATTACCTCCCTTTCCTGTTCCAGTCGCGTATGGTTCGCGGGAAGAACGACTGTCTGAAAGCCACCGTGCGCGCTCTAACCTCTCTAATTTTACATTCGTGATCTCCTCGGGAGGTATAAGTAGGGGGAAGCAATACATTCGGTACCTCATCCAGAAACGCACCCTCTCGAAACCTGGCGAGCAAGCTACACCGCGATGCAGAGCGCCTCTCTCGCTGAGTCTGCCACTTGAGTTTATTAAACATCTCCGTAACGCTATCACGCTTACCAAATAACCCTGTGACGAAACGCGCCGCTCTTCTTTGGATCTTCTCTATCCCCTCCGTCAAACCGATCTGGTACGGATCCCACACTGATGAGCAATACTCAAGTATAGGTCGAACGAGTGTTTTGTAAGCCACCTCCTTTGTTGATGGACTACATTTTCTAAGCACTCTCCCAATGAATCTCAACCTGGTACCCGCCTTACCAACAATTAAATTTTATATGATCATTCCACTTCAAATCGTTCCGCACGCATACTCCCAGATATTTTACAGAAGTAACTGCTACCAGTGTTTGTTCCGCTATCATATAATCATACAATAAAGGATCCTTCTTTCTATGTATTCGCAATACATTACATTTGTCTATGTTAAGGGTCAGTTTCCACTCCCTGCACCAAGTGCCTATCCGCTGCAGATCTTCCTGCATTTCGCTACAATTTTCTAATGCTGCAACTTCTCGGTATACTACAGCATTATCCGCGAAAAGCCGCATGGAACTTCCCACACTATCTACTAGGTCATTTATATATATTGTGAAAAGCAATGGTCCCATAACACTCCTCTGTGGCACGCCAGAGGTTACTTTAACGCCTGTAGACGTCTCTCCATTGATAACAACATGCTGTGTTCTGTTTGCTAAAAACTCTTCAATCCAGCCACACAGCTGGTCTGATATTCCGTAGGCTCTTACTTTGTTTATCAGGCGACAGTGCGGAACTGTATCGAACGCCTTCCGGAAGTCAAGAAAAATAGCATCTACCTGGGAGCCTGTATCTAATATTTTCTGGGTCTCATGAACAAATAAAGCGAGTTGGGTCTCACACGATCGCTGTTTCCGGAATCCATGTTGATTCCTACATAGTAGATTCTGGGTTTCCAAAAACGACATGATACTCGAGCAAAAAACATGTTCTGAAATTCTACAACAGATCGACGTCAGAGATATAGGTCTATAGTTTTGCGCATCTGCTCGACGACCCTTCTTGAAGACTGGGACTATCTGTGCTCTTTTCCAATCATTTGGAACCCTCCGTTCCTCTAGAGACTTGCGGTACACGGCTGTTAGAAGGGGGGCAAGTTCTTTCGCGTACTCTGTGTAGAATCGAATTGGTATCCCGTCAGGTCCAGTGGACTTTCCTCTATTGAGTGATTCCAGTTGCTTTTCTATTCCTTGTACACTTATTTCGATGTCAGGCATTTTTTTCGTTTGTGCGAGGTTTTAGAGAAGGAACTGCAGTGCGCTCTTCCTCTGTGAAACAGCTTTGGAAAAAGGTGTTTAGTATTTCCGCTTTACGCGTGTCATCCTCTGTTTCAATGCCATCATCATCCCGTAGTGTCTGGATATGCTGTTTCGAGCCACTTACTGATTTAACGTAAGACGAGAACTTCCTAGGATTTTCTGTCAAGTCGGTACATAGAATTTTACTTTCGAATTCACTGAACGCTTCACGCATAGCTCTCCTTACGCTAACTTTGACATCGTTTAGCTTCTGTTTGTCTGAGAGGTTTTGGCTGCGTTTAAACTTGGAGTGGAGCTCTCTTTGCTTTCGCAGTAGTTTCCTAACTTTGATGTTGTACCACGGTGGGTTTTTCCCGTCCCTCACAGTTTTACTCGGCACGTACCTGTCTAAAACGCATTTTACGATTGCCTTGAACTTTTTCCCTAAACACTCAACATTGTCAGTGTCGGAACAGAAATTTTCGTTTTGATCTGTTAGGTAGTCTAAAATCTGCCTTCTATTACTCTTGCTAAACAGATAAACCTTCCTCCCTTTTTTTATATCTCTATTAACTTCCATATTCAGGGATGCTGCAACGGCCTTATGATCACTGATTCCCTGTTCTGTACATACAGAGTCGAAAAGTTCGGGTCTGTTTGTTATCAGTAGGTCCAAGATGTTATCTCCACGAGTCGGTTCTCTGTTTAATTGCTCGAGGTAATTTTCGGATAGTGCACTCAGTATAATGTCACTCGATGCTTTGTCCCTACCACCCGTCCTAAACATCTGAGTGTCCCAGTCTATATCTGGTAAATTGAAATTCCACCTAAGACTATAACATGCTGAGAAAATTTGTGTGAAATGTATTCCAAATTTTCTCTCAGTTGTTCTGCCACTAATGCTGCTGAGTCGGGATGTCGGTAAAAGGAGTCAATTATTAACCTAGTTCGGTTGTTGAGTGTAACCTCCACCCATAATAATTCACAGGAACTATCCACTTCTACTTCATTACAGGATAAACTACTACTAACAGCGACGAACACTCCACCACCGGTTGCATGCAATCTATTCTTTCTAAACACCGTCTGTACCTTTGTAAAAATTTCGGCAGAATTTATCTCTGGCTTAAGCAAGATTTCTGTACCTATAACGATTTCAGCTTCGGTGCTTTCTATTAGCGCTTGAAGTTCTGGTACTTTACCAACGCAGCTTCGACAGTTGACAATTACAATACCGATTGCTGCTTGGTTCCCGCATGTCCTGACTTTGCCCCCCACCCGTTGAGGCTGTTGCCCTTTCTGTACTTGCCCAAGGCCATCTAACCTAAAAAACCGCCCAGCCCACGCCACACAACCCCTGCTATCCGTGTAGCCGCTTGTTGCGTGTAGTGGACTCCTGACCTATCCAGCGGAACCCGAAACCCCACCACCCTATGGCGCAAGTCGAGGAATCTGCAGCCCACACGGTCGCAGAACCGTCTCAGCCTCTGATTCAGACCCTCCACTCGGCTCTGTACCAAAGGTCCGCAGTCAGTCCTGTCGACGATGCTGCAGATGGTGACCTCTGCTTTCATCCCGCTAGCGAGACTGGCAGTCTTCACCAAATCAGGTAGCCGCCGGAAGCCAGAGAGGATTTCCTCCGATCCATAGCGACACACATCATTGGTGCCGACATGAGCAACCACCTGCAGATGGGTGCACCCTGTACCCTTCATGGCATCCGGAAGGACCCTTTCCACATCTGAAATGACTCCCCCCGGTATGCACACGGAGTGCACATTGGTTTTCTTCCCCTCTCTTGCTGCCATTTCCCTAAGGGGCCCCATTACGCGCCTGACGTTGGAGCTCCCGACTACCAGTAAGCCCACCCTCTGCGACTGCCCGGATCTTGCAGATTGAGGGGCAACCTCTGGAACAGGACAAGCAGCCATGTCAGGCCGAAGATCAGTATCAGCCTGAGACAGAGCCTGAAACCGGTTCGTCAGACAAACTGGAGAGGCTTTCCGTTCAGCCCTCCGGAATGTCTTTCGCCCCCTGCCCACCTTGAGACGACCTCCCACTTTACCACAGGTGAGGGATCAGCCTCAATGCGGGCAGTATCCCGGGCTACCACAGTCGTAGTCCGATCAGGGGATGCGTGGGACGAGCTGGCCGTCCCCGACAAACCCCCATCCGGACCCCCACAGTGATGCCCATTGGCAACAGCCTCAAGCTGTGTGACTGAAGCCAACACTGCCTGAAGCTGGGAGCGAAGGGATGCCAACTCAGCCTGCATCCGAACACAGCAGTTGCAGTCCCTATCCATGCTAAAAACTGTTTTGCAAAGAACGTCTGAACTAATCTACAGAGAGCGCAAACAAATCGACTAAATTTAAACGGTTATTAAAATACAAGATTGCCTAGTAAATGCAGTAATGTTGCTACTTGCGCACTGCTGACACTGCTCGGCGGCGGAAGGAGGCTACGCGAATTTACACTATTCAGGTACTAAAACGCGATGCTACAACTCTCAAATACTATAATACGCCCGAAATTTATGAATTAAACAATGCAAGTACCAAAAACACGCTAAGAAATTAAGAATTAAACTATATAACAAATGTGTGAGCTAGGAGTATACGACTTGCTGCTGCAGCTGCTTATCTAACGGCGTTAGGGAGCACACTGATGATGTTTAAAATAATGTAGCTTGTCCTATGATATACCACGTATTGTGTACGATGTTTTATGTCCGTTTGTATGCCCTTAATGTATTCTTTGGTCGCTGACTGTCAGTTATGCATGACATCAACAAAGTCTGGCACACCAGCGATAAAAGGAACGGGCCTGTGATATGTGCGATCGACAGTCATAAAGTCTTTGGATGAATATGTATATGTGACAACAAATTACCAGCTGCTTTCAGTTACCGTGTTGTTCTACACAGAGCAAAATTCAGAATACGATCTTAAAAGGTCACTGTAGTGTGGATCCGTTCGTAAAATGACGGAATATGTCTACTTTTTACTTGTAATTAAGAGTGATTTGAAAATGATGTTAAATATAGATGGTACAAATGTAAGTAAGATTCGTGGAGTAATGTATTATCTTAATGAGACATGTGTAAAATGTTATTTATTCATCGCGGTGTAGACACTGCACTGCTTTTCCGTGCTGGCTTAAGAGGTGCTTGATAACGACGCTTAGTCGAAATTAACTAACCACACGATTAAATAATAATAATGGCGTGCGACGAGGGCCTCCCGTAGTGTAGACCGCTCGCATGGTGCAAGTCTTTCGATTTGACGCCACTTCAGCGACTTGCGCATCGATGGGGATGAAATGATGATGATTAGGACAACACAACGCCCAGTTCCTGAGCGGAGAAGATCTCCGACCCAGCCGGGAATCGAGCCCGGGCCCTTAGGATTGACAATGTGTCGCGCTGACCACTCAGCTACCTGGGGCGGACACACGATTAAATAAACTTCACGTTAGGGCCACTATGTGCCATGTGGAACGTCTTTACTTAACACCTGCTTTGTTTAACCTAAAGGGAGTAGAAGGGCTGACCCAATAAAGTGAACATTTCAATTCCAATGTGTTTATTAACTACCAAAAACGATTTCATAAAAAAACTGACAGAAGCCAATAACGTTGAATCTGACCATAAATTTAACACAACAACTCTAGTAAAGACACGTTATTTAAGACCCTTTCAATTCCAATACTTTAACATTTCATGTAAAATAACAGTGGATACACAGCCTCAGTTATAATACGAATGCTTAGAAGCTGTTTATTAAAACGTAACTTGGGCAATCTTGCAAATTACTAGACCAGGAAGTCTTGCAGAGCGAACCATGAAATTATTCAAATGCCCATTGGCTTGTAAGATGGGCTTTTAGGGCACAGAAAGTTACAACTTTGTATAATCGTACATGTGTAACAACAGAAGTAAGGCCCAACATTGTAAGGCCGAAGTTTAGCCACGAACTGTGCAACCGACTGAGAGAAGTAATACTCAATTTCAAACCAAGACGTAGCTCCGTTTGCAACCCCACATCGAGTAGGCCACCGAAATGTGAACCCAGCAAACGCTACCGAAGAGGAACACACGAGCTCAGGCGAAATCCTCCAGCGGTAAGCCAAACTATTAATCTAAAGGGAAGCTCTGCGCTTCGGTTGTCCGCTGCTGAAACACAGAACACACCCGACAACAGGAGGCCAAAAAACTGTTCGTAACTTTAACATTCAGGATTGACCAGTAATTAACACTATAAAATCAAGGTTAAACAACAACCAATTTCACTCGAAATTCGTTTCTTTAAGTGAAACAGTACCTGAAAAACAAACGCTAAGAGTGGGAAATGAACTAGCTCACGGGTATCCACACTCTGTAGATCTAGAACTTAATCACACACGTATTGGCCATCTTATGTGGGCCTGCAAAGCTCCACACGGTAACATCTAGAAATAAAAATTTCAGATCGCCCGCAGATGACATATTGACAAGGATTAACAGATATCGTAAGGAAATTAAACAAGTGCTAATAATAGCTAATGAACTAACACTCTGCAAATACATCAATATTACGCGGAAGCAGAGCACACGCTTAGTAACAGGCATCAAATGAAATCGAACACACATAAAATCACGCGTCCGGAAACGTCTTACTGTACCATGAGCGATCACAATCACAGTTAACTTTTTAGCAATTAGAGTACTTAACTGGGTGTCTTGATGCTGGGGCGATTTTGCGAAGATGTCAAACCATCACTTTGCAAGACCTTCATAGCGTGTCCCTCCAAGGAAGCGGCCACATCCACAGCTCACGAGGCTGCCGGAGAATGCACAGCGCCGGCCAACTCCCGCCGCCTCCAGTATAACCACGTGATAACCGCCGATCTGCGTCAGGCACGCCGTTTTCGCTTCTGCCCGCCAGCCAATCGCCGACTCGCGCACCGTCGCCTTCACTTCTCAAAGCATTGTTCCCGTTACTCGCGGTCGGCGCTCGTTTATATCTCGAGCCGGCCCAAGCCCCAAGACCAACCTCTGTACTAGGAAATCGGTCGTAGTCACGTCAGAGATACTACTGGGTCCGGTCCCGTTACGGTTCACAACGTTTACGTTTATTAAACGTCAGGAGTCTGCGAAACTCCACAAATACAAAATTTCATCGATTTTCTTCCTCATTAGAATAAACTATTCTGTTGCATTTTATTTTGTCTGTTAATGTTATAACTGCATATCACGCTATCACTGTTTGTCATTTCCACAGTGTAAAACTACGTGTGTGTAGGCCACCGATTTGTCCACCTGGAAGTAGTGTGATGAAATTGTTGTAAAAGTGAACATTAGTGGACCCACAGCTCAGGGTGCTCCACAGCACGTTCGGTTCGGCGACCGGTACAGGCGAGTCCATGTACAAAGACGAGCAGCGTCGCAGACAATGGGTAAATCTCGAAGCTGGGAATTTGGACGGCTGTAGTTCGCATGCCCTATGTGCAGAATATGCACCAAAAATAGTGAAGCGTCGGACAAGCTGAAAGATGGCTTCTTACAGTTCTTCGAGGATCTATAATAATTCACAGCCAAGTATTAAAGCAAATCCGATTACGGCTACATTCTCAGAAAAATGAGGCACATCCGAGTGACACAACAATTTAGTATCTTTAAAACTACAGAAGTTGATAAACATTTTCATAATGAACCACTGAATTAACAACTGTTAGATGCTTCATTCGATTTCGACATAC
Source organism: Schistocerca serialis cubense (assembly GCF_023864345.2). Taxonomy (NCBI): domain Eukaryota; kingdom Metazoa; phylum Arthropoda; class Insecta; order Orthoptera; family Acrididae; genus Schistocerca; species Schistocerca serialis. The sequence goes on from NC_064645.1 coordinate 447,857,541, forward strand.
GATGTCTCAGATGAAAGCACTGCACAATGGCTATCACCTCTGAAAGCTACATATCTGTATATATATTTCTTGGTTTTCGTATCTTTTCACTATGCAAATGCTGATCAAAATATCATATCATTCACAAATACACAAGAAGTCAATACAACATGAATACCAGGCATGTTGTCATACTATTTCACTTATATAATGAAAAGTTTTGCTAATCTGCCATTAACCTTATTTAAATATTAATTACAATTGATAATACAAGCCGGACGGAGTGACCGAGCGGTTCTAGGCGCTACAGCATGGAACCGCGCGACAGCTACGGTCGCAGGTTCGAATCCTGCCTCATGCATGGATGTGTGTGATGTCCTTAGGTTAGTTAGGTTTAAGCAGTTCTTAGTTCTAGGGGACTGATGACATCAGAAGTTAAGTCCCATAGTGCTCAGAGAAATTTGAACGATTTTTTGATTATACAAAACCACAGTAAATTAATAAATGGTCATTTGCATGTGCAAAAGAGTGCCAAAGGACCCTTTTGACAAGCAGGCCTAAAAAATTCTTTAAACAATATTTAATGACAATTGGTTGTCATTTATCATCAGTAGACTTGCGCAAGAACAATGGCTTATGTATTTATGGACAAACATATATTTATATCTTCTGTGAATGGTCTCAGTGTGACCAAATATTTATATAATTTTTTTTATTTTGTTGTAACGTAGTAGTTTAGTCCGGAAAACAGTCAGGTTCAGTCAAATGATGTCTGTAGAATGTAAGAAAGATGTATTTCTGGTCGGGATGGCCTTCAGCCAATTGAAAAGCAGATATTAGCGGAACACTATGGGAGTCAGGTGGAGACAGGGTCTTGGCAAGTGAAGAGCTGAAGGGAGCGGTTGTGGGCACTTCGACAGGATTTCTGGAAGGAGACAGACCTGGCTATGGTAACAAGTGGTATTCGATCTGGGAGATGTTTGATTCTGAATGGTGAATGGCCACTAGCATACTTCAACTTATAAAGGAACTTTAAATTTCGAGAGGTCTGAATGTGCTCCACAGGTGGACTCTAGCTTTTCCAAGTTATATCATGGAACTGAGAAGAGATAGAGCATAGTTACTATTCCCTGTATCTATCTATCACTTGTGCCTCTGTCCCGCATTTTGCGCGGGGTTGGCGTGGTTAAAACGGATTCCGCATGTTAATTTGAAGGGATGGCCGGATGCCCTTCCTGCCGCCACCCTGTACTCCCCAGGACGGAATCAGAGTACCCCATCTGTCTGCGTCTAGTGTTAATCATGGACAAGTGCGGATGTGTTTCAAATGTCTGTGAGTCGTGGAACTGGGGTGGGACGTGGGGAGCAGCCCGGTATTCACCTAGAGGGATGTGGAAAACCGCCTAAAACCACATTCAGGCTTACCGACCCTCGTCGTTAATCCGGCGGGGGACTACCCGAGCCCAGGTAGCAGCGCAAAAAAAGAAAAAAAAAATGGTTCAAATGGCTCTGAGCACTACGGGACTTAACTTCTGATGTCATCAGTCCCCTATAACTTAGAACTACTTAAACCTAACTAACCTAACGACCGCACACACATTCATGCCCTAGGCAGAATTCGAACCTGCGACGTAGCGGTCGCGCGGTTCAAGACTGTAGCGCCTAGAGCCGCTCGGCAACCCCAGCCGGCGAAGTAGCGCATTAGCGCTCTCGGCTAATCTGGCGGGTAGTTACTACTCCTTGTATCGCATGTGTTAGTTTGTAAATCATCATGTTGAACTCTGAACTGTTTCGAGCTGGCGAATACTTCGTGTGTTGTGATCACGGAAAGTACTCATTTTCGCCTATCTTTGATAACAGTTTAGTTTGGGCATTTTGTTACCATTCTCATAACGCTCTCAACGTAACATAACTGCGCTTTAAAAGAATATTGCTGTCTGTATTACATCTCATTACCGTAGGACCACTTCACGTTTATTTGAGTTGTTATTTCTTGAATAAACGTTACTCACCGAAATTCTCAGTCGTCTAAATCAGTTACAGACGTTGGAATAGAATAAATCTTACTACATTATCCATTTATGAACTGGATAATTGGGAGTTAAGAAAAATGAGAAAGACCGCGTCCACAAATCAACTGGTTATTATTTCATGCAAATCACAATTTATTGATACGGTAAAATTTAACTTAAAATCAGAGAAATAAATACTGCAATTTAAATCTTAAGGTCACAATCTGGGGAAATATAACATGGTTTTAATAATAATAATAATAATAATAATAATAATAATAATAACAAGAAAAGGCACTGCTACGTAGAAGCTCAGGTGAAATTTGCGGTTTAAATTTTAAGGTCACGGTTTGGAGAAATGTGACCACAAGGCTATTTTTTCAGACTACTGTAGTCAAATGAAGCCACACTTAATATTCATCTTGCGTAGGGTGTCGGGCTGCATGGATTCAAGAGGTGCCTTTTCTTGAGATGGTAATTTTTAAACAAACAGTCGGATGGCGTAACCGGCAGATCGGTCCAGGGTGAAGCAGACGAACCAGGCTGCGAATAACGTGAAACGTCAGTCCATACAACCCGATGAATTTCGGTGTGACTATCCAACGATAGGGCGAGAACAAAGTTGCCCCTTTCCACAACCGGAGGCCCGCACTAGCTGGCGGACGCAACAAAGGCAGATCCCACCAACCGACCGAAAAGTCCCACACACCATTCGTTCAACCGGTAATTCCCTGTGTTCGACGGAAGTAGCTTTCGCAGATCAACATGGCAGAAACAACGCAACTCAGCTCTCACATAGGAAACCGATGTCACAAACAACGCGGCTTTAATGCGCAACTCCGCTGCCTCAGACCAACCGTCTTCCCACCCAGGGGTACACCACACAGCCAGCACTACCTCTTACGCCGACTTCGACCAAACATGCTTACTAAACAAATAGTAAACCGCTAGCAAACTCGAGCCAGTGGCGCCAGACAAGACTGAAGCGAAGTAAAGTATGGCGCCACGGCTCAATGTTTTACTTTGTAATTCCCCGTCTTTTATTAAGTCGGAGCTCTAGTAAATGCATAGACTATTTGACTGCAGGATCACAGCTACAGGCTATTATTTGCACGAATTAGCTGCAGGGCATGAAAGCAGACGTGTGTGGCTCGAATCCACGATTAAATAGAGCTATTATTTTTAAACAGATCCGTGCCTAGCCTAATTACCTAAGGTACGAGCAATATCAGACGAAATAGATCTGGTTTGTTCAAATGGACCGCTCTTTAACAACAGCAACTCCTCAGCACAAAGCGTCAGCTACAGTCGAAAGGCTGTTGTCAGTTTAATTAACTTACAGTTTTTTGTGTAATATTGCCCTTTTTCACTGAATAATACTTCAAACATCCCCTAAGAAAAATTATTGAATTACTGTGCTGATAACCTCTTACGTTATTTGATTTTCAAGCAGCTGAGCAAAACTGATGTACTCAGACATTTCACTCTTTACTTATTCTGATCATCACTAAACTGACACAAAGTATTTTTCTTAGCGCAACGCAATCTGACTTTCAATAATCCCTACAAAAGAATGGTCCTGACTAACAATAACCTATACCTTTCATGAATCACTTACTTCACAAAAATCTTCGTTACACAAACTACTGCAATACAGCGTTCGCCAGTACTGCCAGCTGAATAAAAGATTCTATCTACTTAAGGCACTAACTACTGATAGGCATAGTTAGCAAATGAAAGATTTTGATAGAGAACAAACAATGTCTTTACCTTAATAATGTTCAAACTGCTGGAGGCTCACCTCCAACTGCGCAACGCTATGCGCTGTTCACATCCAACTACAATAGCGAATATTCCAACAATGCCAACCAGCCACAGACTGCACACAGCACAAAATGGTTCAAATGGCTCTGAGCACTATGGGACTCAACTGCTGAGGTCATCAGTCCCCTAGAACGTAGAACTACTTAAGCCTAACTAACCTAAGGACATCACACACATCCACGCCCGAGGCAGGATTCGAACCTGCGACCGTTGCGGTCGCGCGGTTCCACTACGGCCGGCGCACACAGCACAACCAGTGGTTTTATACAGAGCGCTACGTGACGTTACCAGCATAAAAACCTAAAGAGCCTACTTACATACTTTTTGTATCCATGTAGAATATGTTAACTTTCCATTCCAGAACGATAACGAGGGCGACAATTATTGAACTACATGAAAAAAAAGGTAAATTATTTTCAAACTACCGCCTGCACACAATTTATTCAACACCTAAACGTCACCACAGATATTCTGATTTAGGTTGTGACATGTTCGATATTCCTCCCTTCATTGGCGATGATGTGGCGCAGACAAACAGCGAAATTCTATATGACCCGCTGAAGAGTTGGAACATCGACGCTGTTGATGGTCTCTTGAATGGCTCTTTTCAGCTCAGCAGTGGTTTTGAGGTTATTGCTGTACACCTTGTCTTTAATACAGGTCCACAAAAAGAAGTCGCCCATGTTCATATCCGGAGAATACGGCGACCAATCGAGGCTCATGCCAGCGGTCTCTGGGTACCCGAGAGCCAGAATGCGGTCCCCAAAGTGCACCTCCAGGACAACAAGCAATCTCCTGCTACGATGGGGTCGACCTCCGTCTTGCATGAACCACATCCCGTCGAAATCAGGGCCACTGTGGATAATGGGGATGAATCCAAATCCTCACGTACCGTTCGGTACTTACCATGCGATCAAGGAATATTGCACCGATTATTCCGTGACTGGACATTGCACACCAAACAGCAGCCCGTTGAGGGTAAAGAGACTTCTCGATCGTGAAATGTGTATTCTCAGTCCCCAAATGCGATAATTTTACTTATTGACAAACCCATCCAAATAAATGTGGGCTTCGTCGATAAAGCATACTATACAGCACATTCTAATTCTCATTGTGCCCCGAGACTAACCGTGCAATATGAACGTTCTAACGCAAACCGTCCAGAAGTTATGACGATTTCATTTGAAATAGTTCAATAATGGTCACCCTGTATCTTCCTTGAAGTTCAGTTGTTGCAAGCCGTCTTTTCTTTTGACGTTGTTTCATTATTCACCACGGTGCCTCTTCGAGAGTCAGTTGAGCTTATTGCACAGAAATTTGACGAGAAGACGACCGACCTTTTCAAGCACGTTCTGACCTCGAAGTATTTTCTCTTTAATGGAGAATACTATGAACAAACAGAAGGAGTCGCAATGGGGAGCCCACTCTCGCCTGTGGTCGCGTATTTCTATATGGAGTAGTTCGAGGAGGAAGCTTTGGCATCATCCAAATGGAACCTTATTTGTTTTCTACGATATGTGGATAACACGTTCGTGATCTGACCCCATGGAAAATAGAAGCTCCTACACTTCCTTACACACCTACACTCCTACATCCGAACTTCACTATGGAGACCGAAGCAGAAGGAAGATTACCATTCCCGGACGTCATGGTCAAAAGAAGAGTGGATGGCACCCTGGGCCACGGGGTATACAGGAAGAAAACACACACCGACCTGTATTTGCGAGCGGATAGCTGCCACCACCGTGCGCAGAGGAATGTGGTGCTAAAAACACTGGTGCACAGGGCGTGCACCACACCTGACGCAGAGAGTCTGCCCCAAGAGTTGGAACACCTCAAAACAGTATTCCGGTAAAACAGGTACTCGGAATGCAGATCAGATGCGCTCTCCACCCCACCACTACAGTGCAGCGTGTGGAGACGGAAGAAGTCACCGAGAAAGAGATAGCCACTGCCTGTATATCGTATACTGGCGCACTTTCAGTGAAAATAGGACGAATATTGAGGAAACACTGAGTAGGAACTGTTTTTTGTCCACCAAATAAAATGCAAGCATTATTGGGAAGTGTCAAAGACGATCTAGGTTTGCGGAAGGCCGGCATATACCAGATTCCGAGTCAATGTGGGAAGACTTACAATGGACAGACAGTGCGCACCATCGAAGATCGTTGCCGAGAACATCAGAGGCACGCTCGACTTGGGTACCCCAAAACGTCGGCGGTCGCAGAGCACTGTATGTCTGAAAGTCACGAAATGGGCTACCAACATACCAGTGTCTTGGTACAGACATCTAAATACTGGGACAGCGTCGTTGGAGAGGCCATCGAAACTCGTACCACGGACGGACTCATCAACCGAGATTGCGGCTACAACATCAGCAGGGCATGGGAACCAGCATTGAGTCTAATTAAAAGACGCTCAGCAAAGGAAACGAACGGGCAACTAAGGCGGACGAGGCAATTACACCGACGTCACCACAGACGCCGACGCCAGCGTCCCACCCACGGCTGACGCGCGGGCGCGGACCGGGAAGAGAACGCCTTGAGAGGCGAGGGGATTAAGACGGCAACCCACCCTCAGGAGCTCAGTTCGTCAGCGCACCTGACGATGGTGACATGTCTGGTCGCCGAAATATTGTGTCGGTTGGACACTATGGACCGTCAGTACACCCGTGGACTGTTCGAGAGTGTTTTCTATCTTTTCTCCACGTGTGAGAAAATTTCCTCTTATTCTGTTCTGATGGAGATGCTATTACTTTCCTTTACTGAGTTTACAAAACCGGCTTGTAGTCATCCTACACTTTCTCTCTTTCATCTTTCTTTCGTACAGAAAACTAGCGTATTTCCGATTCGTTACGTATGCTTATGACACAAAGAACATTATTTACAAGTTTGGACTTGTCACACAGACTGATAGGTTCAATAACTTATTTTCTCGAAACGTAGGACAACATAAATTATGATACAAAAATTTTGTGTCAGAACCTGATCGACGAAAGTTCTGTTACCGCCTCTACCACAGTCAGGCTATGTTATTCGATACAAGAACGACTTACACAGTGCGAGGTGAGGTACTGTCAGCAGTAACAGAACTCATATACACAATTTGTGGCACTGCCAGCCCGTAGTCTACGTGTGCACAATTTCAGGCACTCCTGATCTTGGTACTGAGCTGTTGATTTAACCGAATGTACAAAGCTTTACAGAGAAATTGGGTATAAATTTAACTGACACTGGAATTAAGTGTGACAATGAGTGTGAATAATATTCCACAATCAGAGTCGCCTTTAAGTTAATTGTGACACATCAAATCAGATTCCCTACTCAGATATTACTGACCATTGAAGAACTTGAAAAAAATCAGTCAACCAGTTGCAAACCAAAGGTTTCGATATTTGTAAAAATATCGTCTTCGGAAGGAGTGATGGCATTTTTATAAATGTGGAAACCTAAATCAAGGGCTAAATAAACGTTTTTTTTTTTGGCAACATATTGGCTGACTTTTTTCAACATCTTCAAATTTATATGGTTGCTGAATCGCAGCCATGTTTAAGATTTTACTGACTATTAATACATTTTTACTGTACAATATAATCCTCACAAGCAGTCGTTGACTATAGGCTGCACACACACACACACACACACACACACACACACACACACATAGAGAGAGAGAGAGAGAGAGAGAGAGAGAGAGAGAGAGAAAGAGAGGGGGAGAGAGAGAAGGAGGGAGAGGATCGGTGAGAGAAATTATTTAAAGGAGGTTATACTATAGTTTGGTACTGTATTGCCCATTCACTGATCTTTTATAAATTCCTAGGACATTGTAGTTCATTGTTATATGATATTGTAGATAATCTTCTGCATGATAGAAATCTGATGAGTAGCAGGCGAAAACTTGGAATGGTAGCGTTTCTCACTGATAGCATTGCTGGTACACCACGTGTAGTATTTATGCAACCGTTTCTTTCTACCTCCTAGTTTTACGAAGTTTTTTATGTTGACATAAAACTGTGCTAGAATTCCAATGCTAGCAATAATAATAATAATAATAATAATAACAATAATAATAACGGGCCTAATAATTAAAAATGATGAAAGAAACATATTCATTATTTTGCCAGACAGATTTGCTGAAGAACTACGTAAAAATTATAGGAAGACGACATTTCAGGATACGTTACTGTGATGTTGAAAGTGATGCGGAAGGAGGAGACACGTATCGGTGCAATGAAACAGATGAAAATCTGAGCAGTGATTATTACCATATTATTTTGGGAGAAGAACTTAAAATGAAACCCATACAAACCACTCGGAAAGAAAACTTTGCTAGAGCAGAACGCTTTTGCGTCTCTCGCACGAAGAACGACTGAGGGACGTGGGTTAAGTGTTGAAAATACACTGACAGAAAAAAAATCACAAAACTAAAACATAATTAATGTAGAAGAATGAAGTTTCGAAGATAAAAGGGTGCAAACGATCATGAATTTTGTTGCACAGGTGCCGGATATCAGTTTGTGGGATAGAGTCACATTCCTGTTGTACTTGATCGGTCAATACAGAGACGGTTAATGCAGTTTGTGGTTTACGCTGGTGTTGTCTGATGATCGAACAGGCTAAGGCAACATTTTGACTCGCTGTAGAGCATGTTGGGCTAAAAAATGGTTCAGTTAGCTCTAAGCACGATGGGACTTAACATCTGAGGTCATCAGTCCCCTAGACTTGGAACTACTTAAATCAAACTAGCCTAAGGATATCACACACATCCATGCCCGAGGCAGGATTTGAACCTGCGACCATAGCAGCAGCGCGGTTCCGGGCTGATTCGCCTAGAACAGCTCGGTTACAGCGGCCAACCATTTTGAGTTACAACAGTGGTATGTAGGCGAGCGTTATCTTGTTGGAGAACACGCCCTGGAATGCTGCTCATAAATGAGAGCACAACAGGTCAAATCACCAGACTGATGTACAGATTTGCAGTCACGGTGCGTGGGATAACCTCGAGAGTGCTCCTACTGCCATACGACCAGACTATAGCTCCATGGACCAGGTCCACTGTGAAACTTCCTGGCAGATCAAAATTGTGTGCCCGACTGAGACTCGAACTCGGGACCTTTGCCTTTCGCGGGCAAGTGCTCTACCATCTGAGCTACCGAAGCACGACTCACGCCCGGTACTCACAGCTTTACTTCTGCCAGTATCTCGTCTCCTACATTCCAAACTTTACAGAAGCTCTCCTGCGAACCATGCAGAACCAGCACTCCTGAAAGAAAGGATATTGCGGAGACATGGCTTAGCCACAGCCTGGGGGATGTTTCCAGAATGAGATTTTCACTCTGCAGCGGAGTGTGCGCTGATATGAAACTTACTGGCAGATTAAAACTGTGTGCCCGACCGAGTTTGAAAAGATACTGGCAGAAGTAAAGCTGTGAGTACCGGGCGTGAGTCGTGCTTCGGTAGCTCAGATGGTAGAGCACTTGCCCGCGAAAGGCAAAGGTCCCGATTTCGAGTCTCGGTCGGGCACACAGTTTTAATCTGCCAGGGAGTTTGATATCAGCGCGCACTCCGCTGCAGAATGAAAATCTCATTCCAGGTCCACTGTGTCTAGCACACAGACAGATTAATTGCAGGTCCCAACTGGCCGGCCACCTTCTAACGGAAACGCGATCATCATCTGCCCTGACACAGAACCAGCTTTCGTCAGAAAACACAACAGACCTCCACCCTGCAGTCCAATGAGGTCTCGCTTGGTACCACTGAAGTTGCAAATGGCCGTGATTTGGGGCCAGAAGAATGTACGCTACAATGCATCTGGCTCACAGAGCTGTCCTTAAAGGAAGTCCATTCTTGCGACCGTAGATTCCCGTGACCACGTCTGCCAGCTATCATGTACAGTGGCTACATTCCTGCCAAGTCTTTCTGCAGTACCGTAGAACGAACATCCAGCTTCTAGTAGCCCTATTACACGACCTCGTTCAAACCCAGTGAGGTGTTGATAGTGGCATCTTTGTCGCCTTAAAGGCATTCTTCGGTAACAAGAACTCTCCACGTCCATTCACAAAGTTAACTAACTCTCACGACCGCTACAGCGTGTATTTAAAGCAAAACTGGTTTGCATTCTCGTAATGGCGCTACTTGCGCCACTCTTATGCGACTGGCGCGAAATTTTAATCGTTATCATTTATTAACGCGCCTACCAACTTTCGTTTATGAGGCAAAACTAATCCTTGATGTTGCAATTTTTTTCGAACGCATATAACAGATGTATTTGCAGCACAGATAAGGTGCCTTTATGCCTGATTGTACATACGTTATCACGTGAAACCTGATTTCAATATTCACTGGATTGTTAACAACAATTTCTTCTCAATTAAACATGATTATAAGTAGTAGATTTTATTATTTTGATAACTGGGCTATCGATTTCCCCGTATTAGTGTTCAGAGGTAGTGTTACAGAGTTAAGTAATCAATCACAAAGGTAACAAGCAATTTATAGTCCACATTGCCTTTACTTAAACCATTGGCACATAAACCTTTCATATAAGTAGAGCCGTAATAATGCACTAGTGGCCATAAAAATTGCTACACCACGAAGATAACGTGCTACAGACGCGAAATTTAACCGACAGGTAGAACATGCTGTGATATGCAAATGATTAGCTTTTCAGAGTATTCACACAGGTTTGGCGCCGGTGGCGACACCTACAACGTGCTGACATGAGGAAAGTTTCCAACCGACTCCTCATACACAAACAGCAGTTGACCGGCGATGCCTGGTGAAACGTTGTTTTGATGCCTCGTGTAACGAGGAGAAATGCGTTCATCACGTTTCCGACTTTGATAAAGGTCGGATTGTAGCCTATCGCGATTGCAGTTTATCATATCGCGGCATTGCTGCTCGAGTTGGTCCAGATCCAACGACAGTTAGCAGAATATGGAATCGCTGTTTTCAGGAGGGTAATACGGAACGCCGTGCTGGTTCCCAACGGCCTCGTATCACTAGCAGTCGAGATGACAGGCATCTTATCCACTTGGCTGTAACGGAGCATGCAGCCACGTCTCGATCCCTGAGTCAACAGATGGGGACGTTTTCAAGATAACAACCATCTACACAAACAGTTAGACGACGTTTGCCGCATCATGGACTATCAGCTCGGAGACCATGGCTGCGGTTACCCTTGACGCTGCATCACAGACCGTAACGCCTGCAATGGTGTTCTCAACGATGAACCTGGGTGCACGAATGGCAAAACGTCACTTTTTCGGATGAATGCAGGTTCTGTTTACAGCATCGTGATGGTCGCATCTGTGTTTGGCGACATCGCGGTGAACGCACATTGGAAGCGTGTATTCGTCATCGCCGTACTGGCGTATCACCCGGCGTGATGGTATGGGGTGGCATTGGTTACACGTATCGGTCACCTCTAGTTCGCACTGATGGGACTTTGACCAGTGGACGTTCCATTTCAGATATGTTACGACCCATGGCTCTACCCTTCATTCGATCCGTGCGAAAACCTACATTTCAGCAGGATAATGCACGACCGCATGTTGCAGGTCCTGTACAGGCCTTTCTGGATACAGAAAATGTTCGACTGCTTCCCTGGCCAGCACATTCTCCTGATCTTTCACCAATTGAAAAGTCTGGTCAATGGTGGCCGAGCAACTGGTTCGTCACAATACGCCAGTCACTACTCTTTATGAACTGTGGTATCGTGTTGAAGCTGCATGTGCAGCTGTACCTGTGCATGCCATCCAAGCTCTGTTTGACTCAATGCCCAGGCGTATCAAGGCCGTTATTACGGTAAGAGGTGGTTGTTGTGGGTACTGATTTCTCAGGATCTATGCACCCAAATTGCGAGACAATGTAATCACATGTCAGTTCTAGTATAATATATTTGTCCAATGAATACCCGTTTATCATCTGCATTTCTTCTTCGTGTAACAATTTTAATGGCCATTAGTGTATGTGAGATCGTAAAGATTTTACTTCAGTTGGTTTCAAAGTATTTTATCAGATATACTCAAATATAATTACACTGGCTGTCTCAAACATTTTGGGTCAAATCAAAACCGCTGATAGTGAGTCGACAACCATCACATTAAGCCGGCCTCAGTGGCAGTGCGGTTCTAGGCGCTTCAGTCCGGAACCGCAAGACTGCTGCGGCTCTAGGGGACTGATGACCTCAGATGATAAGTCCCGTTGTGCTCAGAGCCATTTGAACCATTTTATTATATTAAGATAGGTAACCAATGGTCGCAAATGCATATTCATTGCGTTATGAACATATACAGTGTACAGTCGTGGACAAAACGAGTGAGACCTCCCGCCTCTTCGTTATGCTGATCCGCACATCTTTAAAGTCTGGTACACAGCATAATAGGAAAGGCGACGAAGTGCTATCAACATACTACGCATAGGTGTGAAATTGAAAGACTATCCGAACTTTGTCAGACTGTTTTCAGTCATGTGTAACACTACATTAATGGCTGATTAGTGTGTTAAACACAACACGTAAATATTAGACATAACTGAAAGAAGAAATGGTAATTAGTATGAACTGTAGTAATAAAAATCAATTTCAGCTTATCGAGATAACATAACTGTTTTAGCAAAATATTTTGCGCATTCGGCCGCGAAACGGTCTGTATCAACGTTCAGACTAGTCATTACCGTTGCTGACCTACCATGAAAGTGTGCAAATTTAGCAATGCGTGAAGATTCATGACAAAATTCAGTGAAAAATCATTCAGTGCCACAGTTAAGTCAATTCAATTATTGACAGAAGGGGAAAAAGTAGGCAGTAACCAGTATGAAATTCTACAAGAGTTTCATATTAACATCCACAGGGCGCCAGTACAGAATAAAGGTAGCAATAAAACGTATTGGGGACGCGAGAATTTCTTAAAATTGCTTTACTGATAGTCTACATGCCTCCATCGAGATTACAACCGAAAACAAACCAGACCTCCCTTGCAGTAGCAAAACACCTTTCACTACGCTAGCAGACAACCCAGGCAAACAGCCCTCTATTATTACCCCAGACATGAATAAACCGGCAATTTCACAATTTAAATGGCAAAATGATCTCCAGTTTCCGTTTCATAGAGCTTTCTGGAGTCAAAAACATGAATTTTCTACCCTTATGTCACCGCATATGTGACAATCACTCGGCATCTTTAGCGAAATAACAAAATACTGTTGTTAACGAGTAAATTTAGTAGAATAATTCTTTACCACCCATTATTTGACCTTTCGCGTAAATTTTATTTATATATATGAACGTATCTTTAGCTTACGTTGAAATAAAAGCTCACTTTTTACACCACCAAGAGACCGTATACTGCAGGAAATGCGATACATTTCCGCTTATTGTTTCTACCCGTACTCGAGGTAAATGGGTTTTCTGGGTTGGGTAGACAGATAGATGGTCAAGATAGTGCGACTAGTAGGGTTCCATTTCTAGGTGACGAAATCCTAACAACGAAAATAGCTACGACAGTTGCTGAAGATGAGGGCTGCATAAATAATTCCCCCTACTCGTTGTTCCAAGTGTTCTAGTTGCAGTCGATACATCAGCATTTTAATCGTAGCTACGCTTTCGATCCAAATCATTTTTACAGGAATGCAAATAAAATCCATTTGCCTATACAAATGGTAATTGAGATCCCAGTATTAATGCGACCGCGTTTTAGAAGTGCGAGCATTCCCATTGCTAGCTAGCTTGAGAAACACTTCAGCTATTTTTGAACGTTTTATGGCTGTGGCGAGTCTAATGGAGAATTCGAAACATTGGAGAATACGTTTCGCAGCTATTGTCGCCGTTTATTTCCTGTGGTGGTGCAGAACTATCCTTCTAAATTTACTCGCTAATAAGAGTATTTTGTTATTTCGATAAACATGCCGAATGATTGTCACATGAGCGGTGACATAATGGTAGAAAATTCATGTCTTTGAGTCCAGAAAGCTCTATGCAACAGAAACTGCAGATCATTTTGCAGTTGTCATTGCCGGCTTATTCATGTCTGGGGTAATTACGGAGGGCTATCTCTCTGGGTTGTCTGCTAGCGTAGTGAAAGGTGTTGCTCCTGCAAGGGAGGTCTGGTTTGTTTTCGGTTCTAATTTTGATGGAGGTAGATAGACTATCAGTAAAGCAATTTTAAGAAATTCTAGCGTCCCCAATACGTTTTATTGCTACCTTTATTCTGTACTGGCGCCCTGTGGATGTCAATATGAAACTCTTGTAGAATTTCATACTTGTTACTGCCAACTTTTTCCGCATCTGTCAATAATTGAATTGACTTAAGTGTGGCACTGAATGATTTTTCACTGCATTTTGTTATGAATCTTCATGCATTGCTAAATTTGCACACTTTCATGGTAGGTCAGCAACGGTAATGACTCGTCTGAACGTTGATACAGACGCATCGCTTAACTATAACGGAGCATCAAGTAACTGTTGGGAGTGACGACCGTCAGTTTCAATGCATTCACAGCAGTATCAAGTTCTGCCGCACTCTCTCAAAAAGCCCAGGTGTCTGTTGAACCATGAGAAAGGCAGCGTCTACCCCTGTAGCATGGGCCCTAGGTGTTTTCATATATCAACGTCTTGATTTAACCAGAGGGGAGAAAGTCTAGAGATGCAAGATCCGGCGATTTCACTGGCCATGGGACACGGCTCCCCATCCGACCCAACGATGAGGGTAGGTGTTGTTCAGGTGCTTGTGGACAGTAACATCGGAAAAGGCTGGTGCACCGTCATGTTAAAACCACATCCTTTCGCAGACAGTAAGGGGTACAGTTTCCAAGAACAGTGGCAACACATCTCGCAAGAAAACTAGTTTCTGTAGGTCAGTCAAACGACGAGGCGGCAAAGAAAATCCTATTAGGTGTTATTGGACAATGCCCGTCCGTATGCTGACAGACAATCGTTGATGGTGACAACCGATGTAGGTGGCGTAGGGATTGTCCTCACTCACTGCTGAAAACACCATCGGACACCAAAGGAGTTTTGCAGCAAATAATAAAAACATTAGGTCTGGCTAGGTCCAAACTGAATTAGACTGTGAAATTCTACTGGTAACGGTTGTCAGCTATGGTAAAAGTTAGTCTCAGTTCAATAAAAATGAAATACATCGACTTTACGTTTGGAATAGGGGGCAACTACAAGTTTCCCAGCAGCGACAGGGAAAACTGTGTATGAATTACCAGGAAAAAAAAATTTAAAAGTGGTACTGGACACATCAGTATACAGCTTACATTATATGGAATAACTAGTAACAAAACTCATAAGCAAAATTATTTTAATACTCCTGACTGCAAAAGAATATTTATACGAATATTCTGTAATGTTGGAATGTGATGCTGTTGCCGGAGTGACCTACACCATCGAACAATCTCAATGTCGTGGAAAATTCTTGTCCTATGTAAAATGAACCAAACATTTCATACTGTCTCTTGTGGGCTAGATGGGCGTATAAACTGGAGGCAACAGGGAGAAAGCTACGATGACAAATTCGGCATTTAAAAACATATTTGCGTGTGATAATTTTGCTATCACAGCAATGATCCCCCACCTCCAACCAACCAAAACGCACACACACACACACACACACACACACACACACACACACACACAAAATCACGAGCACGGCCGACTAGGTCACTCGCACTCTCACAGTAGAAAGATATTGCTAAAAGTACGCTCATTATTGAAACACGATTGAGATTATGTAGACTGCAAAAGATTTCTTGGTTCAACTGATATTCTGCTGTGTTGTTGTTGTGGTCTTCAGTCCAGAGACTGGTTTGATGCAGCTCTCCATGCTACTCTATCCTGTGCAAGCTTCTTCATCTTCCGGTACTTGCTGCAACCTACATCCTTCTGAATCTGTTTAGTGTATTCATCTCATGGTCTCCCTCTATGATTTTTAACCTCCACGCTGCCCTCCAATACTAAATTGGTGATCCCTTGATGCCTCAGAACATGTCCTACCAAACGATCCCTTCTTCTAGTCAAGTTGTGCCACAAACTTCTCCCCAATTCTATTCAATACCTCTTCATTAGTTATGTGATCTATCCATCTAATCTTCAGCATTCATCTGTAGCACCACATTTCGAAAGCTTCTATTCTCTTCTTGTCCATACTATTTATTATCCATGCTTCACTTCCATACACGGCTACACTCCATACAAATACTTTCAGAAACGACTTCCTAACACTTAAATCTATACTCGATGTTAACAAATTTCTCTTCTTCAGAAACGCTTTCCTTGCCATTGACAGTCTACATTTTACATCCTCTCTACTTCACCATCATCAGTTATTTTGCTCCCCAAATAGCAAAACTATTTTACTACTTTAAGCGCCTCATTTCCTAATATAATTCCCACTGCATTCCATTATCCTTGTTTTGCTTTTGTTGATGTTCATCTTATATCCTCCTTTCAAGACACTATCCATTCGGTTCTACTGCTCTTCCAGGTCCTTTGCTGTCTCTGACAGAATTACAGTGTCATCGTCATATCTCAAAGTTTTTATTTTTTCTCCATGGATTTTAATTCCTACTCCGAATTTTTCTTTTGTTTCCTTTACTGCTTGCTCAATATACAGATTGAATAACATCGGGGATAGGCTAAAACCCTGTCTCACTCCCTTCCCTACCACTGCTTCCCTTTCAAGCCTCTCGACTCTTATAACTGCCATCTGGTTTCTGTACAAATTGTTAATAGCCTTTCGATCCCTGTATTTTACCCCTGCCACCTTCAGAATTTGAAAGAGGGTATTCCAGTCAACATTGTCAAAAGCTTTCTCTAAGTCTACAAATGCTAGAAACGTAGGTTTGCCTTTCCTTAATCTATTTTCTAAGATACGTCGTAGGGTCATTATTGCCTCACGTGTTCCAACATTTCTACGGAATCCAAACTGATCTTTCCCGAGGTCACCTTCTACCAGTTTTTCCTTTCGTCTGGACATGTTGCTAAACTTGACCTGTTTCTAGCCCTTACTTGTTGAAAATGTAGTGTGCAGTGGATAACCCTATGTGGTCAACAGATAGTTCTCTTCAGCTCTGTTCATAAAATCTGTGAAGGAATGGATTCACTGATTTACAAGCGCTAATATTCGTCCACTGCAGAATTGCAGAGCTTATTCTAAGCAAACCAAATATGACATGCCTAGAGGAAATGATGTTATTCTCAAATCTGGAACGTCTCAGAATAACTATTCGTCTGAAGCCCTCACACCTTTCTACACATTAGGTCGCGCAGATAGTGATTGTAACTCAAGAGATAGAATCATTGACTCTATATATTCGTACGGCATGGATGAGAATGTCACGGTAAGTGCCTCAGTGGTACTGATACGTGAACATAGGTACAATCGTAGCGAAGGAATACCTGCGGTGAGGGCAAACATATGTGTGGTTCCTGCAGAAGCCTATTCAGTACTTCCAGAGGCATAAACTTAGTTGAGCAACAGATCTGGCCTTGTAACATCAGCAATCAAGGCCTTGCTGTGTTGGTACTGGGATCGGCTGAAACAAAGGGGAAACTGCAGTCCTTATATTTCCCAAGAAAATGCTGCTCTACTGAAAAGCTTTGTTATGATGTTATCGTCACAGCAAAATATGTAAAACAGCCTCCAGCCGAATCTCCAGACTCAGGACGATTTTCTCATCATACAAAACAAAACTGACGCTCTGCAGGTCGGAATGTGGAATAATAGATAATTTAATTGTGTAAATAATTTAAAAACGAGAAATCGAATAATTGAATTTGGATCTAATAGCATTTAGTGAAGCGCGTTGGCAGAAAGAGTAGTATCATGGTTTAGGTGAATAAAGGGTTAGCCACACGCCATCCAATAGTAGTAACACTGGAGTAGAGCTAATAAAAACGAAAGAAGAATAAGAAAATACGGATACTGGTAAGCTACTATAAATAGGATAGCGAGCGCATTATCGTAGCCTAGATAAACACAAAGACAATACCAGCCACAGCGGTACAAGTTTAATTGTCTGCAAGCGCCTCAGTTGCTGAGAGTTTGAAACAATGTATGATGATATAAATGAAATTATACAGAGCGGTAAGGAAGACCAAAAATTTAATTGAGATAGTGGAGTGGAACTCAATAGTAAGTTTAAGAGAAGAAAGGACAATAGTAGAAGAATACGAACTAGGAGAATGGATGAGAGGAAGTGGTTTGTATAGAGCTTACTTCGATCGTTGGTAATACTTGGTTTAAGAGTCATGAAGGAAGGTTGTAACGTGAAAGAGGCGTGAAGACACTGGACGGCACAAATAGATAATGAAGACAAAGGCTTTGAGGTTATAGCATATAAACTACAAAACATTTACGTGGACAAACGTGGAATCTGGCAGTACGGTACTGGTTACAAACTGGAAGCTCTGAACGAAGAAATTTCAGATATGTAAATAATTAAAATAATGGGGCTAGATAAAATGGTAGAAACACTCTTGGTGACGTTCGTTGTAAGGGCATTATGCGCATTCAGCGTGTTCCTGTGCGTAGAATTGGAGACATCATTAGAGGCTATAAAGGCTCAAACAGCTTAACATGAAAGAAGAGAATTCAAATTAGAAAAGTTGTGGACGTTAGTGGTATACAGGATGTCCGAATTAGCTCACTCAAAATAACTTTTTATGATGCATTAAATGAAAAACTGTTTCAGCCAAGGTTTTTTTCTAACACCATTAGGTAGCTCGTGCTGAAGGTATAAGTTTTATGTACACCACGGATATGAGAGATACGGCGCAGAGGTTGAATCTTTTAAATCAAACGATGCTCAAGAGTAGACTTACCCTCTCGAAGAGCTAGACAAAATTGTATCACATTGTAGCATTTTTGTCAATAGAACGTCGATTTGCAAACGATAAAGAGTACACAGATCGTGAAGAAACCTTGATTGTAGACGTTATGTACACAACATAGTGCTGCAGCAGAGGTGTGACTTTCGTCTATGATTTCCGACCCATGTAAACACAGGTACTCCTCTCCCTCCCCCTCTCCCGGAATCTTATTTAATTTGTTGCACTGCATACCAGAACAGTCATGCATCAGAGTAAATTAGTAACTGCATGGTGGTAGTACATATTGTGAATACATTCTTTTGTTATATAGAGGTGTATGATGTACACGCATGACGATAAGGTATAAATGCTGCTGCTCTGCTGAGAAAGTAAATTGACAGGAAATAATTTAGTAACTTGAATTTTATCTGCAGTACTGCAGCAGAAAATTATGATTATTAGGTAACTATGTCCGTCTTGTACTCTACTGTACATACCTGTACTGTAATTTTCTGTAGGCAGCTAAAACTCTGTTCAGTCTTAACTGCTGTACAGCAGACGACTTCCTGACAGACCTCCCCTTATCGCTGGATGTTGGGTCGTTTCATTTCTCGTCTATGTGAGACGGGAATATTAAACGCAAGACCTCTAAATCGTCATAAAACACGAACAGACGAAGCTGCTGAGGTTGCTGTGCATTCGACGAATTCAACATGAAGTTGGCGTCTCGAAAACAAGTGCACATCGCTTTCTACAACGTCATAAATTCCATCCCCAACAAGTTCGTTTACACCAAGAACTTCATGGAAATGACTTCAACAATAGGGTCCAATTTTATCAGTGGGCTCAGCAACAACTTCTGACTCGAAATTTCCTGGCAAATTAGAACTGTGTGCAGGACCGAGACTCGAAATCGGGACATTTGCCTTTCGTGGTAAAGTGCTCCACCATCTTTTTGTGTTTTTTTGTTTTTGTTTTTATTTTTACCATCTTTTCTATTTTTTACGTATGTCTTCCTTGTAGAGAACAAAAGGAATAAAACACCTACTATATGAGCAAAAAGTTGCAGGTAATAAGAAATCAAATAAAAACCTGTAGTGTATGAAAATAAAAGACGATGTTCTTCATAAAATAACGCAATACTCCTTGAAAACCTAAAACATAAATAAGTATATTTTCTAAACATCCTTTCTTTTTTGTGTTTTTTTTTTACAAACGTAAATAAGTATACAGCAGAAAGCCTATTTTTTAATTTTATATTTATGGGGGAGCACAGGAGAAAGAAAACAAATCGAGAGCTATGCGTGAAAACGGTAAACATGTGTAATACTTTCTGCGCGATACTCCACTTTGGCGTGCTTTGAGAACAACGTCCATTCTATCATTGACCACTAGAAGGGGAAAGTGGGTTCGTTCAGTCTTGGCTGGCAAGTTTCATTGAGATTCCAGCTCCGAGGCGGGTTGGCAAAAATACTCTGAAATAGTTCGCGTAAGTGGCCCGATAGTGTCAGTGTCGGTGTAGGGTGTGGTGAATTACTTGGAAGCGTGTCCAAAAGTCCGCTGGATCGACTGTGTCGTCACGGAAGAGGTAGTTGATACCCATTCCACTGACACATATGATGGCGTGCCCTTAGACGATGGAAAGCAGGTTGTCTCAGGATATATCATCGTGGTAAGAGAAACGAGATGTGGGGGTACTCGGAGGTAGAGAGCCACAATCTTCTGTGCGAGGATCCAGACAGCTGCCGCTGGCCCACAACCAAAACGATGTAAATCAGTATCTTCGACATTGCACTTGCGGCACAGGGGTGAGTTCACCAGCGCGATGAGATGCAGTTTCTGTCTTGTAGTAAATTTGTCGTTGACGAGACGGCACAACGACGCGGTTCTGTCAGTAGTGTGCTATGGTTGGTGGATCTTTTTCCAAACTGTAGGCCATGACGGGGTTTCGGGGTGGGTACTTTCACAGAATGCGGTAGATGTCGCAGGTGGTCGTCTTCCTGATCCTGGGGAGCTCGGTGCATATGTAGCTGTATTCCAAAAAGAAACGGCCGATGTGCGACATCGGAGGTAGGATGTGTGCCAAAGACGTCGGTGGGTGTCTCGAACCAGGTGCGAGCTCGGTCGTCAACAGTCCAGTAAAAGTAGCATTTCGGCTTTCCCATAACTGGAGCATAGTATTGGTGTAAAGTGCCGTAGTCCTGGCTCTCACGTTAACCAGATCGAGGCCACCATCTCACTTCGGTGAGGTGAGAGCTTCATACTGGACTTTGAAGATTTGTCCAGAACACATAAAATACCCGAAAGCCGCCTGTAGTCTGGCTGCCATTGTAGTGATGGGCAGAATCTGCGCGATGTGTGGTATCCGGACTGCCAGAGGGGTACTGACGAAGGTGACTCTCTGGCACATATTCAGGCGGCGTAGTAGATGATTTTGTATGTTGGCCCGGATGCGTTGCAATAGCGCCCGAAAAGTGATCGCCGAGGTGCGACGAACGTCTCGCGTGTGCACCAATGGTGTCCACTAGTTGAAAGGGGACTACGCTGCGGGAGGCCGTGGCCGTTCTTCATGGCGCATGATTTTGCGACGTTCATAGCGCCGCCTGCCCCTGCAATGTAACAGGTAACCCACTTCTTGGCAGCTTGTACATCTTCCACTAAACGTACGACGAGGGGCAAGACGTCCGCGTAGGCTCGGCAGCGGAACATATGATCCCGCAGTGGAATACCTGTCAAGCGTCGCCGTAATCCGCAAGTGAGTGGTTACATCACAATGGCATAAAGCACCGTTGACAGTGGGCAACCCTGCCGTACCGAGCGTTCAGTCCGTATAGACTCTGTGAGTCTGCCGTTGACGATAACCCTGGACGTTGCCCCGCGAAGGAGCCGCCTAACTACTTGCGTGGTCGTCGGGGGAATCGCCATCCGGTCCATCAGTGCGTTGAGGAATGCATGATTGACGCGGTCAGATGCTTGTTTGAAGTCAATGGATATTAAGGCGCGTGGCAGTTGTGAGTGTGTTGCCACAGCGATCACATCTCGATGTTCACAGAGGGTTGTCTGTATATTACGATTGCCTCCTAAGGATGTTTGTTCGTGGGAAACAATGTCTCGTAATACATGTTTGAGTCACACAGCTAATAGGCGTGTGAAAATCTTGAAATCGGAACTGACTAACGTGATCGGCCCATAACTGTCGAGCCGTGTTCCTCCTTCTGGTTTCGGGACTGGTTCGAAGAAGCCTTCCATGATCGGTGGTGGGGCGAGTGCCGCGTCGGACAAAGGTTTCCAGTACTCATCTCTCCATCGTGGCAGCATCAAATCTTGGAAGGTTCTGTAAAATTCGAGAGGTAAACCATCCGGGCCGGGAGACCGATTCAGTGATCCTTTGGCCACAGCGCCATGGACGTCGTCGGTGGTCACTTACGCAGTCAGGAGGGATGCAGTCGCGGCATTTAGTGTACAATGTATTTCCTGGGCAGCCTCAGCAATGGTCTCTGCATCGGCAGGTACTTCTTGATAGAAAAGTCTATCTGCAGTCATGGACTGTGCGACTGGTCCCGGCGGAGGTTCGAATCATCCTTCGGGCATGTGTGTGTGTGTTTGTCCTAAGGACAACTTAGGTTAAGTAGCGTGTAAGCATATGGACTGATGACCTTAACAGTTAAGTCCCATAAGACTTCACACACATCTGAACATCTCAAAAGTCTGTAGTGTGTTGTGAAGGCATCCACAGTGGTAGCTTGCGAAGTCAGCCTTCGTCCATCAAGTAGGTCTAAAGTTGTCATTAAAGCCTGTCGGCGTCGACAAACATTTTGAACAATATGATGCGTAGATGGTTCTTCACCGTTAATTCTACCTTGGCTGCGTGCTCGTACAAAGGCTTCCTCTAGACGGCACCTGGTCAAGGTTAAAATCTTTACCTAGCGTTGAGCATCTTTTAGGCGATTCGGGGATGGAGGATGATCCATGAGTCGGCCGCGGTGGTCTAGCGGTTCTAGGCGCTCAGTCCGGAACCGCGCGACTGCTACGGTCGCAGGTTCGAATCCTGCCTCGGGCATGGATGTGTGTGATGTCCTTAGGTTAGTTAGGTTTAATTAGTGCTAAGTTCTAGGGGACTGATGACCACAGATGTTAAGTCCCATAGTGCTCAGAGCCATTTGAACCATTTTGATGATCCAAGAGCTCGCGTAGAGTGCTGTAGTAGAAATCTGTTGTGTGGTGATTGCAACTGGCTTTTGCTCTGCCATAGTGCATCAAGGTGCGTCGGATGGCCGGTTTGCCCCACAGTAACCACCATTGCAGAGTGGTCTCGTAACGAATGATGCGTTGAACACAAGTGTGCCACGTGTCGGTGATCTGTTGTCAGCATTCTGGGTCCCGCAGTAGTGTGACGTTGAGATTCCAAGGTCCTGCTTGCGCCATATGGATTGCTTACGTAGGTTCATGGTACAGATGTAGATCTCAAGGTCTGAAAAGGCAGACGGACAACGTTCCGCGTCGAGGAGAACGGAGTTTACAGCGTCAGAGATATATATTCTATCGAGTCGGCTGGTGCAGTGGCTCGTGATGTGTATATGCCCCGGGAGGTCGCCTTGTACGACTCTCCAAGTGTCAAGGAGACGAAGGCGACGGACGAGGAAGCGAAGTTCCAGACATGTCGTGGAATGAGGGTACTGGTCTGTACGCTCGAGAACACAGCTGAAATCTCCACCTACGATCAGATGATCGTATCTGCCGAGGAATAAAGGCCTGGTATCTTCTGCGTAAAACTGGGAGTGATTCCTCCGATTATCAGCGCCGGATGGGGCGTAGATATTTATGATTTTGATTCCTTCAACTGTTATGGCCACCCCTCGCACCGTTGGGAGATGTGCTACATCGGAAAATGCAATCCCTTCTTGGAGGAGGATGGCTGCGCCTGTGTCTTCCACAGGTGCCGGAGCGGCGTACGTCACGTATTCATAACACCCGGACCAAGTTGCTGTCCTCAGTTCCTGTAACACAGCGACGTCGCTGTCCGCTGCTCTTAGCTTGTCACAGAGCAGTTAAAGCTTAACGTGGGAGCCGATATTGTTAGTGTTGGTGGTAGCTATTTGGTTTCCCTGATCGGGGATCCGTGCTGTCGATAGGTTCGTAACTGATTAAGATTGTCGTGGTGGAATCTGGAAGTCCATAGAAGTCGCAGGAGTCGTCGTAGAGACATCCACCATGTTAGTGTTGGTCCAACGGAGGAGCTGATGTCATTTCCACATCGGGTGGAGGTGGGAATTTCGTGTATCCGCCCATGAAATATGTCCGTCAGAGGTGGCAGCGCTAGTTGAGTTGGCTCAATTGCTTCAGTAAAGACGGCCGAGCAATTTTCCAATGCTTCTGGGCGAAGGGCTTGCTCACGATGTCTGTTGGACAGCTCACCGTCTTGTGGATGACACGTCTCCGTGGCAGAGGAGAAAGAGTTATCGTGTACTCTGTCAGAGTTATGTTCCATCTCATTGTCCTGAGGAGGGGGCTCGGTGGTCGATTCTGATGTCTTGTGGCGATTTTTTCGTCGTTTGGGAGACTTTTGCTTCGGGCAATGTGTTTCGGTGTCTGAGGAAGGAAGAGATTCGCGTTGTTCCGGTACGAAAGCCGCGGTTGCTATGATTCAGTCTTCAGTCTCCATAAAGCTCTCGCTGGTATTCTCGTGATCTTCGGTGTTGATATAGTCGTGTCGTAGTTTTGTGATGCGCCGTTGCAGGCATTCATCACGGACATGGCCTTCCTTGCCACAACCGGAACATGTTGGAGGTTGTCCGTCGTAGATGACCACCGCATGTCGGCCGCCGATAGAAATGTACGACGGGACGTGCCGTTTGAGATCTATTCGGACTTGCCTCACAGCATTGAGCACCGGATACGTTGTAAATTGTGCTTATGTCTCGGCTACGTGACTCTGGACTTTCCGTAAGGGCTTAGCGCCGCTGTTACTTCATCTTCATTCACCTCGAAAGGCAGTTCGAATACATGGATCGTCCGAAGGCCAAGTCCTGTATGGTCGACATCCAAAGGCCCGACGTTGCCGTCGGAGTATCGACATTTTAGTCCATGTCGCGTCCGTTGAATAATCTCGTTGCAGGCAGAGTCGGAAGTCATCTTAACATAAACATCTCTATTAATGATTAATATGTGTATGCAGATGAGATCGCCTCGGGGGATCTTCATATCTTCGAGTAGGAAGCGTTCCACGGCCAATGCTTTGGGTCGTGCGTATTCATCTGAGAAGGTGAAGAGTGTTCATCCTGTAAGAGTGGGCCATTATAGCTTATTCGACTGAGAAGCGCAGTGATGGGGAAGTAAACAAACACACAGCGCGCGCAGCGGTGTGGACGGCTGAGCGCGGTCCGCACTGCAAACTACCATCTGAGCTACCCAAGCACGACTGACGAGCCGTCCTCACAGCTTCAATTCTGCCAGTAACTCGTCTCCTACCTCCCAAACTTCGCAAGAAGAATGAAGATCTCAGTCTGGAATCATCCCCCAGACTGTGGCTAAGCCATGTCTCCGCAATATTCTTCCTTCCAGGAGTGCTAGTTCTGCCAGGTTCGCAGAAGAGCTTCTGTGTTTGGAATGTAGAAGACGATGTACTGACAGAATTTAAGCTGTGAGGACGGGTCGTGAGTCGTGCTAGGGTAGCTCAGATGGTAGAGCACTTGCATCCGAAAGGCAAATGTTCCGAGTTCGAGTCTCGTTCCTGCACACAGTTTTAATCTACCAGGAAGTTTAGTATCAGCGCACCCTCCACTGCAGAGTGATAATCCCATTCTGAAAACTTCTGACTCCTCCTCGTTTCACCTACGAAACGTCATTCCCCAACAGGGGAGTTATCAGTATAATAAACATGCATTATTGGTCCTGCAACAAGCCACATTGGCTCCGACAGACAGAGCATCAACGTCCACGGAACGTTAATGTTTGGTGCGAAATACTTGGAGACGCGGTTATCGGACCTTTCGTTGTAAATAGCAACTAGAATGGCAGACAATATGACAATGAAGACACATTCTTCCTGTTCTCTTGGACGCCGTACCTCTGAATCAAAGGGTGGTCACGTGGTATCAAATGGTTCAAATGGCTCTGAGCACTATGGGACTAAACATCTATGGTCATCAGTCCCAGTCAGAACTTAGAACTACTTGAAACTAACTAACCTAAGGACAGTACACAACACCCAGTCATCACGAGGCAGAGAAAATCCCTGACCCCGCCGGGAATCGAACCCGGGAACCCGGGCGCGGGAAGCGAGAACGCTACCGCACGACCACGAGCTACGGACATCACATGATGTATGTCCTTCACGTAACGGCTTACGAGGACGATGAATTGTCGAGCGTAAATATCCTGGTAGGTGGTATGGACGTTGTTGGCCAGTTAGTTGGCCTGCCCGATCCTCGAACATTACATCCATGGATTTTTTTTTCTGTGCGGAGGAGTCAAGGTTGCTGTCTTCCAAAATGTTCCAACAGCTCCAGAGGACATGCAGCATCGCATTATTGATGCTCTTACAGTCACCTCAGAGCAATTTGAAGCACGATGTAGGGCGTCCTACATCCACAGAGAGACACAGTCTATGAACGCCAATGATCACCTTTTGAGCGGGTGATATAACGCTCTGTTTTCTATATAGTGGCAGTATCACAGTGAAGGTTATTACAAAGGCCCATGTTGCTTCTGCAGTGTCATAAGTATTTTAATACGGTATTGTACAATAACAAGCCCCAATTAATGTACCAATGTTTACTGGTGATTTGTAAAAAGAGCATAAATGATGTGCTTAATGAAATGCACTGGTCCCGGCGGAATTCCGAGTCCTCCCTCGGGAATGGGTGTGTGTGCTTGTACTTAAGATAATTTAGGTTAAGTAGTGTGTAAGCTTAGGGACTGATGACCTTAGCAGTTAAGTCCCATGAGATTTCACACACATTTGAACATTTTTTCGAAATGCACTGAAGTGATATTTAAATTAGAGAAGTTATATATTATTTATCATTTTCACAGCTACCAGCTTCGTGAATAAAACAGTACAGTGTGACACATTATTGAATATCTCTTGGAGAGGGTAAATGTAATCTTGTGTAAAATGTACATGGTTCTGTTTAAAATGTTTAACCTCTAGCCCGTATTTCCTACATCTGTCGGGATACATAAATCGTATACCCTAAGCAAGAACTACTCAATTACGTAAAAAAAAAAAAAAAAAAAAAAAAAAAAAAAAAAAAAAAAAAAAACACTGATTGCAACAATTTTTCCTTTAACGCATCAGAAAAAAGTTATTTATGGTGAGCAAGATACATGGGACACCCTGTATAATGCAGAACTGCCTAAGCTGCTCCCCACAACTTACCCGCCGGCCGGGGTGGTCGAGCGGTTCTAGGCGCTACTGTCTGGAACCGCGTGACCGCTACGGTCGCAGGTTCCAATCCTGCCTCGTAGCACGGATGTGTGTGATGTCCTTAGGTTAGTTAGGTTTAAGTTGTTTTCAAGTTCTAGGGGACTGATGACCTCAGAAGTTAAGTCCCATAGTGCTCAGAGCCATTTGAACCAGCAGCTTACCCCATAACATATGTCGACGCCACTCTGTGACCTTAGGCATGTTTCTGTTTGAGTCTCTACAGCCCCTTATGATATCTCCAGTGTTACGAGACAACACGTGGGCACAGGGACTTGCCTTGGACACTACCAAATAGCCGCAAAACAAAATTCACATTGGACCCAAAAGCAAAGAAGTAGAAGTATTTCAGACTTCAGGTAGAGGATTAACTAATTTCATACAAAGACGCACTACTGCACCCACAAGAATTTCGATCATCATACATTATTGTTGTTGGTGTTTGGTGTTATTACTAGGCGTAACAGGATGTACAAGGGACCTATACAGTGTCAGATGTTGAACGATCACTATGAAGGCTACGGAGACGACGTGTAATCGTGTGTGACAATGTTACCATCGTTTCACAGAGTTTGAAAGAGGACTCATAGTTAGTCTCCATTTGGTAGGCTGGTCGAAGCATGAAATATCCAGATTTGTTGAGATGTTCTGATTTGAGAGTGGTGCAATGTTATACTGCGTGGGAACCTGAGGGCAGATATACTCGTCATTAAGATTCCGCCACAAGGTAGGATCAGCGTATTGTCCTCCAAGCACATTGTAACTCCTACTCATCTGCGTCTGCGATCCGATAACGAGTTAGGGTCAATGTTGGTTCACTTGCTTCTCAGCATAAGACCCACCGCCTGATATCCCATGGTTGGGTCGTGTGTGGCCTTTCAGCCTCCGCGTCCGCCTGCCGAGCCTGAAAAGCCAATGCTGGCCACCACCATCCTTGCGGCCACATGCACGATTACACATTTCTGCCACGTGGAGACAGTCCATATCTTTTACATTTTCTCTCTTTTTTGGGGGCAGCTTTTTACTTATTTAAAATAAAATGAGCTTCTCGTCAATTGGAAATAACAGTAAATCGTTTAAAAGAAAACAGATGATGGGATGAATGATAGTTGTAAGTCTGCAGGCTTCCGTGGCCGTTGTCACTGAAGTTAAAATCTTCTGGGTTATTAGGCCGCGTCATGTTTCTTCTAAAATGTTCGACGTTTCAACCCCTCTGCTGGGATCTACCTCAGGATCTTTTAGTGTTCACTACTGCCAGAACACAGTGAACACAGTGTTCTAGCAGTAGTGAACACCAGAAGATCCTGAGGAAGATCCCAGCAGAGGGGTTGAAACGTCGAACGCTGTAGCAGTAGTGAACACCGAAAGATCCTGAGGAAGATCCCAGCAGAGGGGTCGAAACGTCGAAGATTTTAGAAGAAACATGACGCGGCCTAATAACCCAGAAGATTCTGACTTCAGTGGATGATAGATGTTACTGCCCAGCCTTGATGTCTCAGGGTGAATACCGCGATATTTGTCAGCAAGCCGTTGACTCCCGAGGCCATATCTGATAATGTGTTAGTGCGGCGATAAAGGACGCCAAGCAACGTACTGTGTCATCCCACACCATTGGTCGGAGAGTATCAACAGCCAGCTTAGGGACCTATTGTCCCATGTGTAGGCTGCGACCAACATCACAACACAAACGGCTGCGTTAGGAGTGATGCTGTTATCAGGAAGCACCGACTGCTGATCAGTGGCACCGCATTCTGTTCAGCGGTGAATCACGTTTCTACACTATCCCAGGTGACCATCTTCAGAGAGCATAAGGGAGACCTGGATAGAGGTCTCATTATTCCAATGTTATGTAGAGGCACAGCAATGTTACTCCTTGAGTTATAATGTGGGGAGCCAACTGGTACGGCTTCGGCTCATGCCTGGAGGGAACTCTGACGCCACGTACATACTGCGTTCTCATGTGTTTCCTCTCATGCGACAGACATGTGGTGCCGTTTTTCTGCAGGGCAATGCTCGCCTACATCGGCCTCTCATGCCTCTCTGGACTATCTGAGTAATGCAGAGGTACTCTTGGGGTCAGCAAAGCCCGCAGGTCCGTTCCTGATAGAATTTGGATCAACTCATCGTCTCAGTGGTAGAACCCATGATATCAGAGAACAGTTTCTACAGCTGTGGGCCTGGATGCTACAGAGGAGGATACAATTGTTTTATGATATCCTTTCATACAGATTCAGTGGATGCATCCACGCCGTAGGTAGTGCAACGTCTTAGTGATAAGTAGGCTCTTACTTCTAAGTTCTTCGTAAATATGACACGATATTGGAATCACTGAAATAACATCAAGTACCCTCTCAACAGGTGAAGTTCCGTATCGCTTCCTCCCTCCGTTCTTGGTGATTCACATTTTTGTCAAGCAGTGTTTAATGCGGGTGGGCCACGTCGAGCGGCAAGTTCATCTCGGCTGCTGCCAGGGCGCCATTTCCGCGACGTTCAATCTGGTGCAACGAGAGGGCGGGCCACATGAGCAGGTGATTGCCGCTAGCACCACTGAGACTGCGGTGGAGCAGGATGGACGCAAGGAACAACAGCGTCTTCTACTGGACAGCTCTGTCACTACACTGGAAGCGTTGGGCAAGCCTTTGGTGCACCGCTATGGGCCGTACTGGCGCGGTGACTAAGTTGCTCACAACGGCGGGGATTGGTCTGAAGGTATTGAGGTGGAAGAGTGTTGCTGCTTCACCACGAATAACGTGCTGGTACGTGAAGGAGCTGTTTACAGAGCATCGCAAAATGGTCAGCACGGGGCATGGCTGCAGTGTCGTCACAGACAACCTTGTGGAGCAGTTACTATACGAGGGCTATCCAGAAAGTAAAGTCCGATCAGTCGCGAAATGGAAACCATAGTGAAAATCCGATGAAGCTTTGTATGTAGGGCAGTGTATCTAGTTTGCCTATCGATCCCGTCACGTCGCTTTTTTCAGCTTTGCCTCCAGCCGATTATGACTGCCCGTAAGACATTTCGTCTGATTTCATGCATCTCACTCAACATAACTGCCATGCATTTCCCTTCTTCATGACAATCTCAGCTGCACTCTGCGAGAGCAGCGAAGATGCTCACGCAGAGTTTACATTGGGAAATGTCTGATCACTCACAATACAGCCCGTAATTGGCTCTCATAAGTTTCATCTCTGCTCGTATGAAACACAGGCTGTGAAGACAACATTTCCGCACAGGCAACGAGCTGTAGACCAACTTAGAGAATTAGCAGAGAGCAGAGGCGGCAGCCTTCTATGACGAGGGTATAGAAAACTGATACAACGCTAAGTCAAACATGTGAGTGTTGACTATGTATAGAAGTAGCTGTAAGATGAAGCTAACTGTTGTAAATAAAACTTTTTTTTTATTTTCACTGTGGTTTCCATTTCGCTACTTGTCGGATCTTACTTCCCGAATGTCCCTCGTACTTTCCCGGAGCAGAGGTTGCTGATTCCTGTAGAAGCAGAGAAAGTGGCTTCTGCTTCGAAAAAGTAACGTTTCCTACTGGTTTTTGGTAGCGGTCGGTTGCATCTTCGTGTTTAAGTTATCGAAAAGAGTGCATGTTGCAGAATATAAACTGTGCTTTGAGTTTATTGATTAACAAGTAATATGATGCACGGAAATTCATGGGTTACTGTCAAATATGGTGAAGTTGACCGTCGTGATCAAAAACACTTGTAATTGATATAAATTCACTTTGGTTGCGGTAATTAGTTTATATTATATTATTTTTACTCTAATTCGTGACAGTAGTTGATTTTATAGTATTGTGAACCTCTATCTGAATACCAATCGTTTTCAAATGGACTGATTTTACTAACTTTTTAAATGAGATAAAACTTTTATTCCTGTCACTGATGTAGAACGAATCATGTATTTTGGTCTCACACATGTCTTCCGTTGGCCATTCATTACGACACCTAGAGCAATAGCAAATGTTAATTACCCTTACCTATTTAACACTTTGCAAATTCTTGGTGGAACTAGGATGAAGTCGATCACCTCAGAGAACTGGGGTTGAGTTCATTATGTTTTGTCGAGTGGTTCTTTTATGAACAAACACACGTGCCTGCGGCAAGAACGCTACCTAGTGAATGCAACAACAATATGTCACGATGGATGGAGCAGCAATTGCCTATAGCAGGCTATTGCTGAGGTGAAGAGGTTATTGTTGCCAATTTCCATATGTTACCTTACGGATTTGTCATATAGGATGCAGTTCTGTTTGTTTCATCATACAGGCGAGGTGTGAAGCCTAGTGAGGGCAAAATCTCCGCCTATGGACAAACGTGAACGTTTTTAAGAACTATAGTGTGGATGTTTTAGAGCTTGGTAATATATTCCCTGTCGGATGGAACCCTGATAAACAGAATATTGGCTCTGTATGGTAAAACACAAGGTGGTCAGTCGGCTTTTAGCGCTATAAAATAGAGGCTCTAGTGATGGTAATTCTTGATTGGGCAGACTGGGGATTTCCGCTTTCCGTCACGGATCTTCGATACACAGCCAAGGCATTCCTCTGCTTTCCACCTCCCAGAATACAGTAAAACACTATGCGGGGAAAGTTTTTGTCAAATGCCAAGGACACCTAGATGTTACATTCCCTTGTAGAAATAAGTGCCATTTTATGTGGCTTATAGTTGATGATATAAACACAATCGGTATTTCAGACGTTGCAAAAAGTTTTCCAAACAAAGAAATTGGAAGATGGTACATTTTTCTTCTCAAGTTGACGTCTCAGGGCCTAAAGTACAGTGTACATGTTTTTCGGGTGTGTTATTTCAGAATTCCATAAATCAAATTTGCGATCATACTTTCTGTCTTCAAACTTTCTTTGAACAGAGATGCTCAAAAGTATCCGAACGACCTGAATTGCATTTCGCCTGATTCGTATGCAACCGGCATAACGCAGCTGTCTAGCAGTTCCTCTAATCGCTCCTTGGTACAGTCGTTTGACTATTGAAAATAGTTCCAACAAGTCACCACTAGAAAACACTGCTCTGCATCGCAGTAACTCAAGATGTAAAGTAATACCACGATGCTACAAATTTCAGGGAACACCTTATCACATATAAGACTGTCCTTAAGGATTGTAAGTTCACCTGTATTACAATAAATGACATACATGAAATGTTACCACTTTCATTACTCCGTCAGATAGATAATGCACATAGTAAGTTCATCTTATTCATGATTTCCTATTCAAAGTAACATACTGTACTTATTATTTAACACAAAATGACATTAAGAATTTAAGTTATTCACGAGCAGCTTGTTGAGAATATGTATGAACTTCAAATAACCCCATGAACCGTCTTGTTCTGCATATGCATTAAAACCCAGGTCATGCAGACTAAGCAAAGATTTCGTGACTGACGGAAACTAACAGTCATTCCTGATTAGGCATACAGAGAGTGATATCCCTCGATTTTAGACAGTATCAGTTAGCAAATATCAACTTTAAATTACATAACACCAACATTTTTAACAGACGCGAATTCCTACCCAGCATCTATTGTCGCTGTTAACGAACTACGAAAGATGTTAAATATTGCTTCTACACAAGTAACTTACTTGAAATGCCGTGAGGTAAAGCCTTGTGTTGGACACGGATTCGAACCCAGAACCTGATCGGATTGATATCGAAGCACAGTCAACTGTGACACATCGGATTTTCGCGGCAGTAGCTAGATGTTTTAACTGAAATGACGAGAAGAAACATTATTTTTTTGCTTCCGTGGACTCCAACCTGGCACCTACCGCTGTCATATTCCAGAGAAAACGAACGTTAAATATGGGTTTGTTGCACCAGCAGCGACATGTGAGCATGTTTGAACTAGAAATAATATGACGAATAGTTCAGTACTCACTGGGAACAGAGCCCCACACATATCGTTGTTGACTACACACAAAGAGACGTCAGCTACCGAATTGTCCTCCACCAGCTGCTCGGAATAGCGTCTCGAACTTACAGTCATCTCGCAAATAGTTGTGTGTCTCACTGGGAGTTAAAAACGTCAGATATCGTTAGTGTTGACAACGAATGAAAATACATTGAAAATTAAAATTATTATCCACCAAAAGATAGGTGTTCTCATGCTAGAGCATGATAATACATAATGAAATCTTTAGTGCTGGGCAAGGATTCGATCACATTCACGCGTAATATGTGGAGATGTTGAGGAATTTGCAGTTTTGCCGGCGGAGTGGCCGTGTGGCTCTAGGCGCTACAGTCTGGAACCGCGTGACCGCTACGGCTGCAGGTTCGAATCCTGCCTCGGGCATGGATGTGTGTTATGTCCTTAGGTTAGTTAGGTTTAAGTAGTTCCAAGTTCTAGCGGACTGATGACCACAGCAGTTAGGTCCCATAGTGCTCACAGACATTATTTGAATCTGCAGTTTTGAACAAACAACAAATTGTAGCCGAGCTGTATTTTCACCAAGGGATCAAATTCCGCGTTAAGGGCGGTCTGAGTTGCATTCCCAGTTCAGAACCAATTTTATCCACATACAGAAGCTCGGATAAAAGATGGAATATGTGTCCTGCGACCATACATAGCGTTTGTTTCGCCACTATAAATAAATAACTAGTATAAGAAAGGTTACTGGTGATAGAGATTCCACATGTCGCCACTCCAGACTTTATTGTGGTTCAACCTAACGTCCACTTGTTAGAGAAGGAATATCATCTTTAAAGTGAATTTTCAGACCACAATGCCATTATGTCTTCTGCACTTGGTGTAGCCAGAAGAGAATGGAATCCCTATCTAAAATCATTAACAGAAGTGGGAATCGAAACCAGGTCATAGGTATAAGAAATCACCATCATTCGAACAGACCACCAAACCCTCTTCCCTATAACTCATTTTTCTATCGTAACGCCGTTGCGCCACACTGGATGAGAATTCTGACACACAGGCTCCCTATAGTAATTTGCAGCATATTCAGTAAATTCATTTACTCGGTTGACCGAATCACGGTGAACTAGCTGCCTCGATTACCCAATGTATACATTCGACTCAATTTTGTAATCACCGAAATAAAAACACGTAACTGCCACCTACACACAACTGCCAACAGTGTAGAATGCAGAAGTTTAAATAGGCAGTGTTCCTTCCCACATGAGCTATTCTATTGCGCTATCTGTTTGTAGAAAACGTCGTTCAGTGCAAAAGAAAAACTGTAACTGTTTGTCTCTCAGAAGTCAAGACCTGGCCATATGCATCATCTCACAGTGCTGTGGAATCCAAAAGTTCTGGAGGAATTGTTGTTGAGCTCTGGAGCTATTGTAGCTACGTGTCAGCTAGTAGCGTAGATAAGATGTCGCGAGTTCGAATACATTAGCTGCTACATTTTTTAAAACGCAAGTCTGCTGTCTGCTGAAGTTATCAATCTAATGGAACTTTGAACATAATTCCCTTCACTTCTCAACCCAAAGTAGTCGCATGTGGAAAAATGGATAACTACTGAGACATTTTGTTCGTTTCATGTTTAATAGACACCCAGGCAGCGGATACATCTCGAAGATGTGTAGGGAGAGCGCATCGTGCCATAATATGTCAGAAAAGTATTTTGTACATTAGCTGTCGTGTGGTAGTGGCATTTTATTCTTCTTCAAAGCTCGTTTGACAGCTTTAGCTCAGAACAAGTTTTCTACATGCATGAAATCCATAAACTGCATGTGCATTGTCAGTCTGTTATAGATAACATCAGAGAATTCGCATATAACGTTCATGATTAATTTCTCTTTCATGTTCACTATTGTTTTAACAACACTAAAGGAAACCTTACGAAAATTGTGCACTGTGTTATAAGAAATGAAATACAACTACCCACGATAACCTTACGACGAAAGTCTGTTTTAATAAAACTGAGTATCTGTACACAAGCGTGCCTCTATCTACACGAATTAGTAAAACACTACTCACTTAGATTTTGATTGGGTCTGTAATTAATTGGTATGCTGTGTCATACTCAAGACGTATGCAATTGTGCCATTTCATAAATATAGTTATGTATTCCTAAAAACCCAAAATCTGCTTGTCAGCAACGGAAAGAGGCGTTATCTGTTGTGCAGCATTGTAAGTTTTTCATCATTGCACTATGAGCCGAAAGTATTTTCTTGCGATTTCCTTATTGATGTTTGATGGGACTGCTTGCAGCTCTTTCACAGAAGGTCTCCTCCATTGGTAAGTATGTGGGTCTGAACCCTGATCCAGTACAAAAATATTCATTATTTCATTTCAAGCTCTATCAAGTGCACACCCACCTGCTAGTGAAAATTAACGCGCATTTTTAATGTCTGTTCATGTGTTGCGACCAATTGCAATAGGTGTAGTTATTTCTGATCAAACACGCACACATCTTACTGTTGATGAGTAAGCAACTGATACTTAAGCTATATTCATGGATGCACGGTAGGTGTGCAGTTCGATTGTGGCTTAGGCATAAAAGTTTGTATCCTTATTTTAGATTCAGACACCTAGCGGCTCGTAAGAAAAACCTATACGAAACATTTGATTTTTCTTAGTTAACTGTCCGATTACGTGTTGGGTTCGTATCTCCGTCACAGAACTTCACATCATGAACTTCATCTGCAAATGCATGCACACTTTTTTCCTTCAGAAAGAGGGTATATCAGACATCTTTCGTGGTTAGCTAACGGGGACGAATGGGGCTTGATAAGAGGCACGGTTTATTATCAAAATTGGTGTCTTTTATTTTCAAGTTTACATTTTGTTACTGGTGTTGGTAAAAATGGCTAGTCATCAATATGATGTGATTGGATTAGATTAGCTTACATTACATTAATTCTTGTTCCATAGATCATGAATACGACATTTCATATTGATGTGGAACGTATCATTTTAATGAAAGATTTCTTTACATACCATGATTCAATTTCTTTACTACAATTATTATACTCTCTCATTCTTATTTATTTCTCTCTCTCTCTCTCCCCCCCCCCCCCCTCTCTCTCTCTCTCTCTCTCTCTCTCTCTCTCTCCCTCTCTCTCTCTCACTCTCTCTCTCTCTCACACACACACACACACACACACACACACACACACACACACACACATACACATTCTTTCTTTATTTATATTTGTTTGTTGTGCTCGACTATCGGCGAGGCACGAAAACGCCTGTGAATGAGTTTCTTAGTTTTGAGTACACTTACGAAAGAAATATAAAAACAACTACGAGAGTTACTGATTTATGATGCTTAGTTTGTAGTCAGTTCTGAGTATTATTAGTAACTACGCTCCAGTCCGTAAACCTAGTTACAGAAATGCGAATCAGCCGCATTACGTATTCCAGGCCGTAGTAGCCGCGACTTGGAGACACCAGCTATGGTCACATCCCAGCTCGCTGTAGGATCACATCGGTTCGTCTCCTTGCTGCTGTTACTGTAACTGAGATTTGGCAACAAGGCATCGTATGTTTGGCAACTGTGTGATGGACGAGTTACTTTATGGTGTGCACGGAATTAAGCCTCATAGTTCACTTGATTTTACCTGTCATTTCCATTGAATAATCCGAGTTATTATGGTTTGAGATGTAACAAAACATTATAAATTTACGGTTTTCAGCCCAGGAAAGTCGTTGCTCGTGGAAATCGCAACTAATCTCGACCTTTAAATAGCAGTTTACGAGTTCTAGGCACTATTGGCCTCGTAAGAGGAATCTAAGACACATACCTCTTCGCCAGCTCTGTGGTAACGTGCTGACCTGTAAAAAAGCGTCTGTTATGGTTCGCAGTTCCAGTCTCACTGTAACGTTTTCATCCATTCTGTGAAATAGCTGCAAGCAGTCGGATCAAACATCAATAAGGAAATCGCAAGAAAATACTTTCGGCTCATAGTGCAATGATGAAAAACTTACAATGCTGCACAACAGATAACGCCTCTTTCCGTTGCTGACAAGCAGATTTTGGGTTTTTAGGAATACATAACTGTATTTATGAAATGGCACATTTGCATACGTCTTGAGTATGACACAGCATACCAATTAATTACAGACCCAATCAAAATCTAAGTGAGTAGTGTTTTACTAATTCGTGTAGATAGAGGCACGCTTGTGTACAGATACTCAGTTTTATTAAAACAGACTTTCGTCGTAAGGTTATCGTGGGTAGTTGTATTTCATTTCTTATAACACAGTGCACAATTTTCGTAAGGTTTCCTTTAGTGTTGTTAAAACAATAGTGAACATGAGAGAGAAATTAATCATGAACGTTATATGCGAATTCTCTGATGTTATCTATAACAGACTGACAATGCACATGCAGTTTATGGATTTCATGCATGTAGAAAACTTGTTCTGAGTTAAAGCTGTCAAACGAGCTTTGAAGAAGAATAAAATGCCACTACCACACGACAGCTAATGTACAAAATACTTTTCTGACATATTATGGCACGATGCGCTCTCCCTACACATCTTCGAGATGTATCCGCTGCCTGGGTGTCTATTAAACATGAAACGAACAAAATGTCTCAGTAGTTATCCATTTTTCCACATGCGACTACTTTGGGTTGAGAAGTGAAGGGAATTATGTTCAAAGTTCCATTAGATTGATAACTTCAGCAGACAGCAGAATTGCGTTTTAAAAAATGTAGCATGTAATGTATTCGAAATCGCGACATCTTATCTACGCTACTAGCTGACACGTAGCTACAATAGCTCCAGAGCTCAACAACAATTCCTCCAGAACTTTTGGATTCCACAGCACTGTGAGATGATGCATATGGCCAGGTCTTGACTTCTGAGAGACAAACAGTTACAATTTTTCTTTTGCACTGAACGACGTTTTCTACAAACAGATAGCGCAATAGAACAGCTCATGTGGGAAGGAACACTGCCTATTTAAACTTCTGCATTCTACACTGTTGGCAGTTGTGTGTAGGTGGCAGTTACGTGTTTTTATTTCGGTGATTACAAAATTGAGTCGAATGTATATATTGGGTAATCGAGGCAGCTAGTTCACCGTGATTCGGTCAACCGAGTAAATGAATTTACTGAATATGCTGCAAATTACTATAGGGAGCCTGTGTGTCAGAATTCTCATCCAGTGTGGCGCAACGGCGTTACGATAGAAAAATGAGTCACAGGGAAGAGGGTTTGGTGGTGTGTTGGACTGATGGTGGTTTCTTATACCTATGGCCTGGGTTCGATTCCCACTTCTGTTAATGATTTTAGGTAGGGATTCCATTCTCTTCTGGCTACACCAAGTGAAGAAGATATAATGGCATTGTGGTCTGAAAATTCACATTAAAGATGATATTCCTTCTCTAACAAGTGGACGTTAGGTTGAACCACAATAAAGTCTGGAGTGGCGACATGTAGAACCTCTATCACCAGTAACCTTTCTTATACTAGTTATTTATTTATAGTGGCGAAACAAACGCGATGTATGGTCACAGGACACATATTCCATCTTTTATATGAGCCTCTGTACGTCGATAAAATTGGTTCTGAACTGGGAATGCAACTCAGACCGCCCTTAACGCGGAATTTGATCCCTTCGTGAAAATACAGCTCGGCTACAATTTGTTGTTTGTTCAAAACTGCAGATTCAAATAATGTCTGTGAGCTCTATGGGACCTAACTGCTGTGGTCATCAGTCCGCTAGAACTTAGAAATACTTAAACCTAACTAACCTAAGGACATCACACACATCCATGCCCGAGGCAGGATTCGAACCTGCAGCCGTAGCGGTCACGTGGTTCCAGACTGTAGCGCCTAGAGCCGCACAGGCATTCCGGCCGTCAAAACTGCAAATTCCTCAACATCTCCACATATTACGCGTGAATGTGATCGAATCCTTGCCCGGCACTAAAGATTTCATTATGTATTATCATGCTCTAGCATGAGAACACCTATCTTTTGGTGAATAATAATTTTCATTTTCAATGTATTTTCATTCGTTGACAACACTGACGACATCTGACGTTTTTAACTCCCAGTGAGACACACAACTATTTGCGTGATGACTATAAGTTCAAGAAGTTATTCCGAGCAGCTGGTGGAGGACAATTCGGTAGCTGTCGTCTCTTTGTGTGTAGTCAACAACGATATGTGAGGGGCTCTGTTCCCAGTGAGTACTGAACTATTCGTCATATTATTTCTAGTTCTAACATGCTCACACGTCGCTGCTGGTGGAACAAACCCATATTTAACGTTCGTTTTCTCTAGAATATAACAGCGATAGGTGCCGGGTTAGAGTCCACGGAAGGTAAAAGTTAATGTTTCGTCTCGTCATTTCAGTTGAAACATCTAGCTACTGCCGCGAAAATCCGATATGCCACAGTTGACTGTGCTTCGATATCAACCCGATTATGTTCTGGGTTCGAATCCGTGTCCAACACAAAGCCTTACCTCACGGCATTTCAGGTAAGTTACTTCTGAAGAAGCAACATTTAACATCTTCCGTAGTTCGTTAACTGCGACAATAGATGCTGGGTAGGAATTCGCGCCGTTAAAAATGTTGGTGTTATGTAATTCAAAGTTGATATTTGCTAACTGATACTGTCTAAAATCGAGGGATATCACTCTCTGTATGCCTAATCAGGAATGACTGTTAGTTTCCGTCAGTCACGAAATCTTTGCTTAGTCTACATGACCTGGGTTTGAATCCATATGCAGAACAAGAAGTTCGTACATATTCTGTATTAGCTGCTCGTGAATAACTTAAATTTTTAATGTCATTTTGTGTTAAACAATAAGTACGGTATGTTACTTTGAAAAGAAAATCATGAATATGACGAACTTACTACGCGCATTACCCATCTGACGTAATAATGATAGTGGTAACATTTCAGGTATGTCATTTATTGTGATAAATGTCAAATTACAAGCCTTCGGGACAGTCTTATATGTGATAAGGTGTTCCCTGATATTTGTAGCATCGTGGTATTACTTTACATCTTGAGTTCCTGCGGTACAGAGCAGTGTTTTCTAGTGGTGACTTGTTGGATCCATTTTCAATAGTCAAACGACTGTACCAAGGAGCGATTGGAGGTCCTGCTAGACAGCTGCGTTATGCCGGTTGCATGCGAATCAGGCGAAATGCAATTCAGGTAGTTCGGATACTTTTGAACATGACTGTACATTGCTGTGACATCCGTATTAATTAATTAATTAATTAATTAATTAATTAATTAATTATTCTACAAGATTTGTTTTTCAATTGTTTCTAAAGTTTCAATAAATTTAAATTCCTTCTTAAGTCATAAACAATCGACAGGTATCACTTACCAAGTAATCGCTCAAATTCAGCCCCAGGTGGTGTAAAGCTGACCAGCACATTATTTTTTCCGATCCTGTCAGAAAAGAAAGTATATAGATCAAAATTTTAATACTACATCTCACTAGTCATGCTGTGAAAGAAAAACAAGTACATTAATTTTATTGGTTTCAGGAATATTTAAGTTTAAAGTCGAAAACAAGGCAATTTCACCGCATCAGACGGTACTGTGTGTTGAGTTTTGGTTGTTGCATGATGGTACCCTGGGCATATAAACGTGTTCACTTAATGCGAGAGCGGTTTACATTTTGCTAGTCACATGCAGTGAGCATGATTGAATTGTGTGTTCTGTTGTAAAGAAGGTGACCTGTTTTTATCATCTTCCTACCGCCAATTCTACACATAAGGGTAATTGGTTATTGGTTTGGCGAGAGTGATTCATTCATATACACTGAAGCGCCAAAGAAACTTGTGTACGCATACACATTAAAATTCAGAGAGATGTAGAAAGACAAAAAATACGTCGCTACGGTATAACCATTTCAGGAGTGTGCTGTGAATGTTAGGAATCCGGTAAAACATGGGTCAGAGAGAGATCTTGCAATAACGGGGCTAACGACGACTGAAGAGAATCGTTCAACGTGACAGAAGTGCAACCCTTCCGCACATCGCTGCAGATTTCAGCGCTGGGTCATCAAAAACTGTCAGCGTGATAACCATTCAACGAAATGTCATCGATATGGGCTTCCGGAGCCTAAGGCCCATTCGTGTACCCTTGATGACTGCACGATATAAAGCTTTACGCCTCACCTGGGCCTGTGAACACCGACGTTGGACTATTGATGATTGCAAACATGTTACCTGGTCGCAAAATGTATCGAGCGGATGGACGTGTATAGGTATAGAGAAACCATCATGAATCCATGGACCCTGCATTTCAAGCTGGTGGAGGCTCTGTAATGGTGTGAGGCGTGCGCATTTGAGTGGAACACTTGATACGTCTAGATACGACTCTGACGGGTGAAACGTACGTAAGGATTCATGTCTGATCACCTGCATCCATTCATGCCTATTGTGCATTCCAACGGACTTGGCGATTCCGGCAAGACAGTGCTACAGCGCACATGTCCAGAATTGGTATAGAGTGGCTCGAGGAACGCTCTTCTGAGCATAAACACTTCCGCCCGTCACCAAACTCCCCAAACATGAACACTCTTCAGCATATCTGGGATGCTTTGCAACGTGATGTTCATAAAGGATTTCTACCCCTCGTACTATTACGGATTCATGAACTGCAATGCAGAATTTATAGTGTCAGTTCCCTCTAGCACTACTTCCGACATTAGTCTAGTCCACGGCATTCGAATTGCGGAACTTTCTGCGTGCTCGTAGGGGCCCTCTACGATATT
This sequence comes from Schistocerca serialis cubense, assembly GCF_023864345.2. Lineage (NCBI taxonomy): Eukaryota > Metazoa > Arthropoda > Insecta > Orthoptera > Acrididae > Schistocerca > Schistocerca serialis. The sequence continues at coordinate 447,899,286 of NC_064645.1, forward strand.
AGGCAGGTGTAGCAGTTTCTTTGGCTCTTCAGTGTAATTTCTTGTACAAAAGTTCTAAAAGTAAATTACGCATTATTATAGTCGGCCCTCTAGCATGTACTGAATGCTGTGCTACACTTCAAAATGACACAGATACAAGAGATTGTTTTTCAGCATACTGTAGTCACCAGTTTCCTTGGGTCAAACGTCGGAACGTTGTAATTGTCGTTGAAGTCATCGAAGACAGAAATCTACTACTTCTGTGTGAACTCCTCAACACTGGAAATTTTCTTCCGGCCTCCCAGCCAGATGTTCTTTCAGATGGCCGAAAAGATGGAAATCGTTTGATGCGAGATATAGACTTCTCAGCATCACATACATGTGTGTGGTCATGGTCAATCTGTTGACAACATTCCACTACGGCTGATTTCTGTGCAATTTGGACGCTTTCCGCTAGATAATCGTACTGTCCCACGTACCGTTTGGGGTACGCTTCCATTGCCACATCATTTCACTCCCACATTGTGTTGCACCTGTTATCTGTAACCCAGCATAACTGGGTCTACAGGGAATCCAGATCATGTGCTCTCTTCTGGTAATGAGGCATTCTTGTTGTATTATGGCATCACTGTGGGGTGACGTTATAACGTACTCTCTGAAGTCCCAACATGGTTGTCCATAAGCTATATCATTCCACAGGCTATATCATCAAACTGTGATGAAGCCTGAAGTGGCACACTTCTGCCACGCTGTAAATAGCAGTGTTACGAATCAAGCTTAGTGTTATCTCAAATTTAAGCTATTCTTGTGTAAGTCTTCATTTCCAGCCGACTCCAATTCTAGTGAATACTGTTTTCTGTAATATGAGAAACAGCTTTGCACCGATAAAATACACAAACGCAAGAATCGAGGAGACGACTCAAAGCCTACATTACAAACGTTTTGGAAATTTGAAACAAAAACTCGAAACACTTTAGGCTGATTTACAGATACTGAAGAACATAGTCTCTTTTCACGAATGCACAACCGTTGCACCGACTCCAAATAGTTGATAAACTTGTTATACCTTTGGTTCACTAGTCTAGTAGTCATTCGATAATGATATCACAAATTATAGTTGCCAAAAGTTGCCTATTAGATAGTAAGTTAACTCGAATACCACATACAAACGACTTGCTAGGACACTGTCTTTTCTTTGTCTTTACTTCAGTAGAAGAAGAGTAAGATTTCGTGATATACTCATTCTGTAAGTCTAGTACTCAAATTAGGGTAACGGAACATCATTTCTACTAGCGTTTTGTTCTAGGAAATGGATACGCTTGGTGAACAATTTTCGATTGTATTCTCATTAGGCTCAGGACTTCCATATAACATAGAGGTCTGTATTTACATTCCCCCTTCACCTGTGCATCAGATTTCTCCAAGTGTGTTTAATATTCCTATGTGCTGCGCGAAAAAGTGAAACAAGAACTGAATTCGCTTCTAAATGAGGAAGTGATCGATCCCTTAGCTCCCAACACTTGGGCATCACCGGGCATCACCTCTGGCTATGATGCATAAACCGAAAAGTTCTCTACTATTTTGACAGATCTTTAAAGCGTTTATAACCGAGATCTGTTTTCTGTTCTAACAAATGGAGCATGTTATAGTATGTTTCACTTCTTGGATGCTCTTCTGTAAATTACACTGCATCATAACTTTATAGTTGTAAACACACAGATATCAAATGTTACCTTAGGCATTTTAACTGCCTCTAACGATGCCTTCAACGGCTAATTCAGTTATTTCCTGAATGTTGTAATTATTCCAGTGGCTTTACTACTTTACTTTATCCATTTTGATTGGAAAACACTGCAGCTGTTTTCGTAAATTACACTGTAAGAAATATTGCAACCAATCACAAGTTTTCTTGAAACTGTTTGGTTATACCATTACTAGTTTTGGGAATGAGCCTATCGTTGGATAGTGACCTTGACTTCTTTGCAAGTTTTCCATTCCTGTCCTTTCTGAAGTCATGCACAGTTGTCTTTTACCTGGCGGGAAAGTGCAACCTTCAAGTAATAAAAATAATACTTGCTATAGCACTTAACAAAAAGTGTCTAGCTGAAAAAATGGTTCCAAAGTATATCAAAGTGATCATCAAGAACAACAGTAAAAATGCACAACAAGCAAAGGACAAAATGTAAGACTTGCAAAGAATTCAATGCTAACATGTGAAGATAGAATCAAGCCCGAAACCAATAACAGTATGATAAAATCATTTCAAGAATTGTGGCTGGTTGTCTTTACTACCAGTGTAGCCAATAGGTCCTAGCATCCTCACAATCTTTGGTACTGCGAAACTACCACCATGTGATGAAATTTTCAAAAACGTCAATGTTTCGAAATATCAGTTGGATGTTTGGGCTTCATTACCAGTCAATACAGCATCCTTCCAACAAATACAAGTAGTTGTTAAAAAGTCCTCCAGTGGTGAAAAGAGCTGCGATAGTTGGAGAAAGATGTGAATAACTACTCTCAGTCTATTCCATCGCATCAGTACATTCAGTAAAAGGGAGGAAAATGTACCTGGTCTCTTTAATTCGAGCGATTCTCTCGTCAATTAAAACAATCACACCTGGCAGGCAAATATTTAGTTTTGTACTCTCCGGGTAAACTATTATTACTGCCTATGCGCAGAAGCAGTAAGTTGGGGCAGTGCTTCCACAAATCCCACACATCAAGAAAGACAGGGTATCGAACAAGTTGAGGAAGCTACACGAGAATGCAGACCTGCTCTCCAGGCCGCCAGGAGACTGTAATTTCGTTAAACGGGATTAGGTTTCTTCAATCTCTGAAACTTATTACGTTCTCGAATAATTAGCCACCGCATTATCTATAGTTGCTGCTGAATCACAAAAGGAAGCCGTGTTCCCCGCTGTTTAAGAATGGACGAAAATAGGTTGGCCACACTACCCACCATCATGGGCGGACTCAGCACTAAATGCGAGGCTGAGTCAAATGAAAACCCTAAATTTGTAATAACAAATCGAAATTTCGCTCCGTTGTGCTTTAAGTTAGTAAGCGTGCTACAAACAGAATGGCCTGTAGGTGGCAGCATAGTCCAGATGCACAAATACCGTCTCAGTATCTGTATAAAAATGGCCGCCACACTTGCGACTTGCAGCAGGGAAGAACTGCGTTTTGTTATTCGGGTTTTGCGTAGTGCAGGTGTGAAACCTATTGAAATTCATCGACGAACGAAGGTTCAGTACGGTGATGCATGTTTGTCACAGCAGCATGTAGTACGGATGGAGTAGGAAGTTGGCAAATGGTGTGACTTCAGTGGGAGATGCTCCTCGTCCAGATCAGACACAAGTTGTGGCTCCACAGAACATTGCAGCAGTTGAAGCCATAGTGAAGGAAACCGCTGAGTGACACTAAATGACATTGCAGCATGTTTACAGATTAGTCATGGGTCAGCACACCACATTGTGCATGATGTGCTCCAGTTTCACAAAGTGTCTGCTAGACGGTTGCCAAGGCAGTTGACTCCTGAAATGAGAGAAAGACGTGTTGATGCTTGTGAAGAACTTCTTAGGCGCTTTGAACGAGAAGGTGATGGCTTCCTTGCAAGAATCGTTACAGGGGACGAAACATGGGTTCACATCCACCAATCGGTAACGAAGAGAGCGAGTAAGGAATGGTACCATTCCTCATTACCAAAACCAAAGAAGTTTCGAACAGAAGAAGTGATTTCCATGTGTTTGGACCATTCAAAGACCCAATGGGAGGAAAGAAGTTTCGTTCTGATGAGGAGATACGCCACGCGGTGCATGAGTGGTTGCGCGGTCTACCAAAAGAATTTTTTCTAAAGGAATTTATGTACTTTGTAAGCGCTGGAGGACTTGCGTTGATCGTGGGGGAGATGGTGTTGAAAAGTGATACAGCTTTCTACCACTTCCGCACAATAAACAATATTAAAAAAATATTTAAGGTTTTCATTTCACTCACCTTCGTAGATATTACACCGTGAAGCACCTCTTGCCCCTGGATCTCTGTTATTAGTGGCACGGTAAGATTCACCCACGAATTGTGTTAGTAATTCCTAGCACTCCTGTGTGTTATATATTGGGATACATCTAGAATAATGAGCCTCATCCAACAATATTTCGTTTGGCCAGCGACAGATAGAGTCACTTGGTACTGAGCCTGGGAGGTATTCTGACTATACCCATAATCAATATGGACCCCTAAAAGTTATTTCATCAGGGGTACTTCTAGCAATCACGGGGAACCGCGCCCACATTGATTTTGTTGGTCCATTCTTCACTTCGATCAGCTCATCGTCGTAGAAATCCGCTCGAAATCTCCGACGCCCTCGTCACCGTAGGACCATGTTTGGAATAACCATTTGGATTTTAGGCATATGTACATATAGCGTAGAGTTTATCCCACACACACTGGCCTACAGTAACAGTCTTCTGTTTACCTCAACAGTCTTCTCCGATTCATCCCCAGAACAAAGTATTATGTATACATTGATAGCCACATTATACAACCAATCCATGAAGGTAGAACTTGAGGGAACTTACGAGAAGTTTTCACTTCTTTTAATAACTTGTTTTATCCTTTATCTTTTGTAATAAATGTAATTAAATTCAAATCCTTACATACTAAAAATGTATTTGTGTGTGCGTGTGTGCGTGTGTATAGGCATGTTTCAAATCTGCTCCTAAACCATTGGTCAGATTTAAACCAAACTTGGTACACATATCCCTTGCTGTCTAGCAAAAATCGCTGTGGGCTAAGAACAATGTACGTGTCATACCTCATGAGTTCAGACAATGAAATGCATGGAAAAAAGCCAGCTCATGTATGTCATTTAAATTTATTACTTCTGTGCTACTAACTCTACTCACAATAAATTTCAAAGACAGTATCCACATATGCCGCTGCATGTACCTACAGAATTATATCATTTATGACATGTAGATCAGGAGAATTATATTATTTATGTCATGATGATCAGGAGATGTGACGTAATAAACACTGAAGTGAGAAACAAATGCCCATTATGTGGGAAGTTTCAACATATTTATTCTTCATTGTTAATACACTACTACAGTCAAGTCAGCTTAAGGAAATCCCTGACATCTGGCAGCACAATTGATAGCTTTCGACTGTGAAGCGCAAACGGCTGTAGGCGAAAACAAAAGACATCTACAGACCTATGAAGAGGCGTTGCTATACAGATGTTTACAAAATCGCGTCGTAGACTGCGAAGTAGATGCAACCAGCATGCAGAAACTGTCCAGGATCATCTCAAACCGAGTCTGCTGCAGGAGTACAAATAAGATTTCATTTCTAATAGCAAAATGGGAAAATGAAAACCCATGAATGACGGGTTTGTCAACTAGTACTACAAATAAATTTGTCTGAAAAAAAAAGTTTCAATCTATCTTTATGTACCTTTTCTAGATTAGAGTTTGTTTCCACTCTCGAAACTGAGCAATCAAACGGAAGAGGCCGATTAAGAGGAGAGAACAATTGTTGACTTCACAAGGTGGCTGGTGAATTGGGTTTTGTGTGTTTGGACATGGGCGAAACATTTAAATTAATATGTACACTGTATCAATGTGAGCTGCGGAGAAAGGATGGAAGAAGGAAGAGGCAATGGATAGAGAACTATGGAGGAGAAGGATCCAGAAGAGCAACGCCGACCCTACGTGGCGTGGGTCAAGGCGACGATAGAGGAGAAGAAAAAGAAGATCAATGTGAGCTGCGGAAAACAGTGATCATTATTAAGTCAACTGTAAACTGTGTGGCGTGCCTTCATTCCTGGATGATCGAAGACAGTTTTCGCATGTGTCAGACTTACACGTATTCGTGGGTCGCTGATCAAACAGTGCCTGTGTGTGTGTGTATGTGTGTGTGTGTGTGTGTGTGTGTTCGTGCACGATGTTAAACTGATACATTACGAGGATTGTCCTTTAATGTGAATTAGCTCTGTAACTGTGGTATGTCACTCTGTGAACTGCAGCAGTTGTGCGTACTTAGGAATCACAGGCCCATTGCATCAAGTTCAAGTCGACACCTACGACAGAGGAGAAGTCTTATCATTTTGTGGAACAGTTATGGATCGGCCTTACGTAACGTCGCAGCTATTTACACGGCTGCAGAGTTTTGCAGGAAGTTTAGTTCCGTTAGGTCAAGCTGTATTGGAGGCTGGCAATGAAGCCTCCAACCCCGGCTGTTGCGTGGTCGGCTGCTTGTGTCATAATGCCATCTGTCGCGGTATGCGGACCGTTAGAATTGCGCTGTGTGGAGCGTACTGAGATCGATTATTCATCTCACATAAGAAACTAAATAACTATAATAAATATGATTTGTTTGTTTTCAAATTAGGTATAGGAACTTTTATAATTTAGAAGAACAGTGTGTAAAATTTTCATGTGGGTGACGTTAATAGTATTGGAAATATAAAAAAGTACATAACCGACACTTAGTAAAGTAAATTCAGTTAGAAATCTTGACAGTTTAAGTTCCTTCGTTATTTGAAAACAATAATAGCACTCTCAGTGCCCACAAGTTATTTTTAAGGAATTTTGAGTCTAAACTTGTAATAATTTTGCTTTCGTAATGGAAATAATAGTTTAAAAGTTGATATTTATATTTTGCATTAGGTTGGGAGTAGTTGAGAGTGAATATGAGTGTGTATGTAGGGACATACGTCAAATTTCAATTTTTTAATGTATTACACCATCCGTAACTTGCAAGTGTTACGTAACCAGGCTGTCCTCAAAACGGTGGACCCCTGTAACGGGGGGATGAAGTATGTCTAGGAGCGTTTGCTTTTGTAATAAGACAGCCAGAAAGATAGTAAGAACATACTTAATTCTAAAGTATATTTCAAGCATATTTTTCTTTTGATTTTCATTCTGTTTGGTTTTGTGGAACATTTTGTGAAATTTTGCAGTATCAAATGACGTAGATTAATCTGCGAATGCTGATTGGAGTAAAGTGGTTTGCGCGCGAAGTTGATCATGAAAGGTTAATCTTATTGGATGATCGTTTTGATCAACCGATGAGAGAAGAGTTTTTCCCGCTTAATTGATTGAGTTATATGCTCTGTGAGCAGTGGCATTTAGGCAGTCGTGGAGTCACTGTCGGACGATAAGGTCATGTTAAATGCGTCCGAAAAAATTATCTGTAAAATGAAGAAATGACTGTTAAATCGCGCTCGGTTTATATCGCCGCGCTAGCAGATGTAATTACGGACATTTCGGTGAAGTTCAAAAATGGCTCTGAGCACTGTGGGACTTAACATCTGAGGTCATCAGACACCTAGAACTTAGAATTACTTATACCTAACTAACCTACGGACATCACACACATCCATGCCCGAGGCAGAATTCGAACCTGCGACCGTAGCTCTCGCGCGGTTCCAGACTGAAGCACCTAGAACTATTCGACCGGCTTTTCGGTGAAGTTTTGAGAGGTTTTGGAATGTTGGTTGCAGAATAAACCGCGTGTGAAACTATCGGCCTTTGTGAATATTCTAGGTGGCGTGTTCCGTATGCATGTACTGAACATTTTGGTGAGCATCTTCTTTCGAAGAATCCACCCAAAAAAACCGAAATTGAACTCGTTTTGTAACAGTGTATTGCCTGTGTGAATCTCGTAATATTTTGGGTTGGACTTAGCATATATCTGGCTGTTTTACATGTGACATAAGTTGCACTAACTAGTAGTAGATGCACCACCAACGTAAATGTGGGCTTGGTGACACCATAAATGAAAAGGACCGTAATAAAACATAAGTATCTACAAACAAACATTTTCCATGAAGGGAGGAAGCACCTACTTAGCACGTTATTAATAGAGATTTACAGGTTTATCTTGTTACTTGAGTTACGCGGACTTTGTAATCGTAAGTATGGACGGTGATTTTCTTCTTTTCTCATCGTCTACATAGTACCTACGAATGCAGAGCCACGGGTGGTGAATGGACGCTATACTGAGGTAGGTGGACATTAAATAAATCGCGAAACGAGTCCCGCCAATTCCGTCAAGCGGCGCTTGGGAATAATATTTTCAACTCAGGGTCGTCAAACACCTGCATCATGATCATAGTTGCCACCTTATCTCAAAATCTTGGAACAAAGTGAGTTGCATCCAATGGAAGTCTTTAAAGAGACTGCTAAATAGCCTTTGTCATGGACTGTAATCTTTAAGAATACGACGAACGCCAATTTTTCCTTTCTAGAAATATGAAAGAAGGTGCTTCGGATGTGAAGTTTCGGTACATTTACAACTTCTTCGACAATCTTATAATTTTCAATGAAACTTTCGACGAATGTCTTGAGAATATTTGAGAAGTCCACTGTCCTTGCAATGTCAGATTCATGAGAGGTGAGCTTTGCGTAAACCAAGATTTCCTTTTTGTGTCACCTAGTCTTGGATAACGTTCTCTGAGTCGGGGAGTGGAATGTCAGAAGCTTGAACACGCAAGGAAAGCTAGAAAACTTGAAAAGGGGAATGCATAGGCTCAGTCTAGATAACGTAGCTGTCAGTGAAATGAAATGAAAAGAAAAGAAGACAAGGATATCTGATCAGAGAAGTATAGGGTAGTATCAACAGCAACAGAAAATGTTAAAACGGGAGTAGGATTCGTTATGAATAGGGAGGTAGGGCAGAGAGAGTGTTACTGTGAACAGTTCAGTGATAGGGTTATTCTTATCAGAACCGGCAACAAATCAACAACGACAACGCTAGTTCAGGTATACATGCCGATGTCGCAAGCTGAAGATGAAGACATAAAGTATATGATGTTACTGAAAGAGTGATACAGTAAGTAAAAGGAGATGAAAATCTAATAGTCATGGCGGACTTGATTGCGGTTGTAGGGGAAAGAGTAGAAGAAAACGTCACTGGAGAATATGGGCTTGGTACAAGGAATGAGAGAGGAGAAATAATAATTGAGTTCTGTAATTAATTTCAGCTAGTGATAGCGAACACTCGAGGAGGAGGTATACTTGGAAAAGGTCGTGTGATACGGGAAGATTTCAGTTACATTACATCATGGACAGACTGAAATTCCGAAATCAGGCGCACACAGGAACAGATATACACTCAGATCTCGCTGTATTACTGATGAAGAGTAGGCTGAAGTTTAAGAGATTAGGTAATAACAGTCAGTACGCAAAGAAGTAGGATACGCAAGGAGTGACGAGATACGCTTGAAGTTTTCCAAGGCTGTAGGTACAGCAATAAGGAATAGCTCAGTAGGCAGTACAGTCGAAGAGGAATGGATCTCACTAAACTGCCAATCACACAAGTTGGAAACAAAAAAGTAGATACAAAGAAGGTAACTGCGAAGACACCACGTATAACAGAAGACACACTTCAGATGATTGATGAAAGAAGGAAGTACAAAAATTTTCAGGGAAATTCAGGAATGGAGATATACGAGTCCTTGAGTAATGAAATCAATACGAAGTGCAGGAAAATTAAGAGAAAACGACTGCCTTAAAAATGTGAAGAAATTGAAAAGAATGACTGTTGGAAGGACAGACACACATCGAAGAAAGTCAAAACAACCTTCGGTAACATTAAAAGAAAGGGAAGTAACATTAAAAATTCAAAGGGAATTGCACTGTCATATGCAGAGGAGAGAGCGGATAGGTGGAAAGAGTACACTGCAGGCCTCTATGTGAGGCAAGATTTGTCTAATGTGATAGAAGAAAGATCAAACAAATAGGTGATCCAGTAGGAGATCCAGTATTAGAATCAGAATTTAACAGAGCTTTAAAGGAGTTAAGATAAAATAAGGCAGAAGGGGCAGATAACATTCCATCACAGTTTCTAAAATCATTGGGGGAAATGGATACAAAACGACTACTCACGTTGGTATGTAGAATGTATGAGTCTGACAATATACCATTTAACTTTGGGAAAATTATCATCCGCACAATTCCGAACACTGAAAGAACCGACAGGTATGATAATTATTGCACAATCAGCTTAACAGTTTACGTATCCAAGTTGCTGACAAGAATAATACACAGAAGAATGGAAAAGAAAATTGAGGATGTGAAAGATGACGATCATTTGGCTTCAGGAAAGGTAAAAGCACTATAGAGGCAATACTGACGTTGCGGTTGATAATGTTATGTTCGCCCTTAGATTGAACACCCCATCGTCCACATAAAGCTGAAGCTGAGAAATCTGTGCTACTTGGAAGAGCGTACAAAATGACCTGAACCTCGCCCATGTGCAATTGCTCTCCGCCCTAATTCTGGGAGGAGGCCGATCCCGTTAAAGCTGGGTGATAGGGTCTGCGTTAAGAATTCTGGGACAGCAAGCGGGGTACATCAAATAATGGAGAAACTTTTACCTGTACACATCCTCCGCTTTTTGACACCAGGCATCTGACTTGTCACATACTCTCAGACAAAGAGGATTTTTAGGTCTGAGTGCTTTCAGCAACAAAGACTGTGACGAGTCTAACAACTGTGAGCAGGTGGCTAACGTACGCATGAGTATATGTTATGTGATTGCTTTAAACGAAGTGTAGATAGCATTATAGACCTGAGATCAAAGGACATTTCTTTTAGTTTTGGCACTGACAGTCGGGCACTGTGAGAGTTCAGTTTCCTAAATTTCTGTGCAAGTCATGCTGTCATACGCATTATTTTTTTATTGGTTGTACAATATAAGTTATGTTATTCAATTGTAAATGTGTACTGGGGTTAATCTGTAGATTTATATCTGTCCGTTGAGGTGTTTCCCAAATGTTGCACGCCTCACAACCCATCTCCACTAATCCTAGCGCCCACCAGAGTTATAAGATGTCTGAATAGAGAGAAAAAACGGAAGAGATAGTAAACGATGTTTCACAAGGAATTATGTTGTGGTTCTCTGAAACATAATTTTACTAATTTTAGGAGAGGAGACTATATTCAATTTTGCACAACAAATAGCGTCATACCAATAAATAATGTAGCACGTGAGCAACAGTCAGAAAATATAATTCTCTAAATTTTTGGATGTACATATCACCAACACTTGAACTGGGAGAAGCATATTATTGAGCTACTCGAAGAAACTCAGTTAGTTTTGCTTTTTGCATTGTCGCTAGTGTAGGAAACAAACGAATCGATCTCCTATTTTGCACATTTCCATTCAATAATGTCTTCTGGAATAATTTTCTGGAATAACTTATCACATACGAGTAGAAAGGAAGTACTGATTATATGCTTCTTTCCATCTCTATTTATTGTTATATCCATGATGTGTGTTTGTTGTTGTATTTCTTCTTCTGTGGTGAATTGGATATTGTTATGTATACTGAAGATTTATTTTTCCTATTTGTTCATCTAGCATACAGACTGCTTTATTCACAGATCTGCACCACAAAACAATATTTCATTATTTCTTTGTGATTATTCTGCGAAAGATTGCAGTTTCTATGTGGTTGATGAACATCTTTGTCAATGTTCCTGATATTTGGAATGCCATCTAAAATCCATCGTTTTGTGCTTAGTATTCCTTTTCAAGCTGGAATAACTCTGAGACAACACAGGCACTACGGTACACAAAACACACACACGATATGAACACCCTACACACAACTAACAAAAAAAATTATTCACTTAAACATATAAGCACAACTCAACAAAGATAATAGCAAACTACTGAGGAAACAAGTATTACATTTAGCGTGTAGAACAAGAAACACACTGCCAACAGAAAAACCAGTCAGATACCAAGTAGCTGATGTATACTAGCTGGAGCGTCAAGACTGCAAATCAGTGTAGATAGGAGTAACAGGCGAAATTTCAAAACTGAATATAAAGAACACATAAGAAGCTGGAGTCACTAATAAAGTCGTTCTCCCTTTTCTGCACACCTGATAAGATACTGACATGAGCCATCAAACAGGGAACAAGACATGAAAATTGTTGGACGAGCAATCACAGCACACACTGGTTACCAAAACGGTTGAAGTACACCTTCAGGGCTGCACATATGCAGTAATAAAATCAGAAATCGGAAGTAGAAACAAATATTATTTCCGAACTTGCAGCATGGTGCAGTAAAAAACAGGTACGCGACCTGTCTTATAACTGAAATAAATTATTGTACCTTCGTCATAAGTTGCATTGAGAGGTATCTATTTTTTATTTATTCCTGGGTGAATAATTTCGGACACCTGTGTCCATTTTAAAACCATGTGTGCTGTAAGTGTGACAAATACAGACGACAACCCATGTACAGAAACTTCCCCTGCAGTAATCAAAGCGGTATATAGTTTAATGACTTAATAACAGCCAATGACACCACACACTGTGGACATTAGAGACATTCTAAGACAACTTACAGGACGGATGGTTTGAGAATGGACACAGGCATCCGGAACTAGTCACGAACAAGAAATGCAAAGCAGATAATTCCCAATGAAACTTATGATAAAGCTAAAACCATTCATTTCAAATGTTATTTTAATGTCACGAAACGTTTGCTGTAAAAGGTTGTTCTCGTCTAACTTAAAAAAGAGTAACATAAAACTGTAATGTAACAATAAATCTGAAATTATCATACAACACAGATATCGTATACAAAAATAAACTGTATTTCAGGCAGTGTAGATGATTCACAAACAAAAAGAAGCAAAACACTTATGAAATATAAAAACAGCCTTTCAGTTAGTTACATTAGACAAACGACGTACCAATAATTTTCCATCTGGTTTATATGTTTCGTAAAACAGTACGAAATTAACAAACACATCTAGTGGCATCGAGTCTTCCCTCTTTTAAAACCATTTTTAGATTTTGTCTTCATTTAATAAACAGAAATAAAAAGGAAAAAAGGGGAGAAGGTATATGGTTATAGAGAACAACAATAGCTTTTAGCAAACAGTATTACTCACACTAATTAAAGCGATACATGATAGTAAAGTGACGAAATAAAGTGGCTGCTGAAAATTTACGAAAGAATCTGCAGTAAACTCTGTGCTGTAACTTTTTATTTCTTGTTTATACGTTTTGTAAAACAATGAGAAATTAACTAACAATCTAATTATATAATTGCATCGAATCCTCGCTATATTAAAACAAAAAGAGCTTTCTTCGTTTAATACATAAAAATAAAATAAAATCTAAATTACTGATGACACCTACTCATCACTGTCATCAATGTTCTGACCTAGGACAGACTTTCACCTTTAGCTCTCTATGCAGTCCTGTCATTTGCCACCCTCTTGGTTTATGCATGACTTACACTGTCCACCATCTGGTATGTTCTACGTCCTGTTTTTCTTCCTCCATTCATTGTTCCTTCCGTAGCATTCATCAGGAAACAATCTCTTCTTATTTACAGTAAAAGTCAATTATGTTTCCTCTTCCTGATTATCTTTAAATTTTTTGTCTCTTCCCCAGACTTCTCGACATCTCCTTGTTTCTCGCTTTGTCTATCCACTTCTTCCCTTCCGTCGTCCTCCAAAACCACAACTCAAATGCTTCTATTCTTCTTTCTTCCTCTTTTCTCAGTGTTCATGTCTCATGTTCGCATAATACCGTGATACATCTATTAAGTTGGTGCATAAGTTCGCAGCGTTTTTTTATCTTGGTTTTTCGGTAGCTATGAGTTTATTTATAGATTGTCATTCTTTATTTTAAGTTCACTGGTGTCATTTCAGTTTATATATGTTGTCATTTTCTCACTTAGAGATAGTGAATAGGACGGTGGACGCTAGAAAGTGGAGTGCCATGTAGAGAAATTGGAACATTGCCGATATATTCTACTGTTTGAATTCATTAGAGGGTTGACAGCAGCCAATGCAACCAGAAACATTTTCAACATATATAGGGTTAATACTAATGGACAGAGAACGGCGAGAAAATGGTTTTCTTGCGTTAAAGAGGACCGTTTGGGCATCAGTGACTCTCCACGTTCAGGAAGATTTTCACGGTTTGATGAAGATCGTGTAAACTCATTAATCCACGATGACCCACGTCATTGTACTCGAAAACTGGCAAATGGGATGAACTGTGATCATTGCATCATAGCGTGACATTTTCATGCAGTTGGAAAGGTTCATATATCAAGTGTATAGATACCGCCTGCTCTAAGCCCAAATCATAAAAATCCGCGTGTCTTTGTGATAACATAAGGAACAGAAATGAGTGGTCGAGCCAAAACAAACCAGTAACTCACAGTACAAAAACCTACGCGCATCCACAACAGAAAACGTTGTGGATCTGGAGGAACAGTGACGATGTGGTGTACTAAGAACTGCTTCTAAATACATACTGTTCCATTTCAAAGCTTTTTTGCAGTTTTCTATTAAGTTTTCGTTTCAGGCGTGAGAAATCAAACTCATATTTCTAAAACCCTCATCTTTCTAGCCATTGCTTTCCTGTCAATTCCTATCAATAATGCCAAGGGAACGTCATCTGACCATTGGCCTTTTTCATATAACTGATTACATAGATATGTTAACCGTTTCATATTTCCTATAGGATAAAAATTGGAAAAGAAGTTTTGTTACAAAATCAACAATAGTTTTTAACAAACAGTACTAGTTATATTAATAAAACGTTGATTGGTAGTAGTGATGACGGCTGGACTGCAGATTGAGTGAGTAGCTACACTCTGGTACAGTACGTGCAGAGCAGATCGAAACCTGTAGTCGTCATTGACAAGACATTGAGATCCAGGAGGTGTGTTTTCATTACCTGAACGTAAGTCTAACAAAACTTTGTCAAGATCTGACTCAAATACGGGATATATAGGGTGCAATTAATTTCCTTTTACAGACTTTGAAGTCAAGTATCTCATACCGAAACAAAAAAAAGGTCTAGTAAACAAGAGCTCTGAGATGCATTCCTTATGAGCTTTGAGCATTTGCTCAACGTCACTGCTGTGAAAGGCATCTCTTCTATCGAACAAGTGCTCATAGCCCTAAAGATGCATGTTAGATATCATGTTTGCTAGTCAAACTACATAACGAGGATTTAGTAACACTCTGTGTTGCTTTACATTTGTGTTTTGTTTTACTTGAGATGTCTGTGTCTGAAATCTTATTCAAATTCGTTATCCATTTGCTAACAGTTGATGATGATAACAGTTTTAAATAAGAGTCAATGATCTTAATTACCGAAGAAAACAGTAGTTAAAATGCTCACTGTAATGTAATGTGCTATAGAAGTAAAGCAAACACTGCTGTTAAACCAGTGTTCCTGCTGATGAAGTTAAATATTTAATGTTTAAGAATATCATTTACGTAGTACTGAGAATAGTAATTGCATGTGCTGTATATGGAGACAACATAAGGGTGTTTAACGGCATTTGATAGTATCTATACAGAACATAATATGTAGTGAAAGTATTTTAATGTTTTTTTAATTCATTAATAAGATTTTATTATACAAGCACTTTAATTATTTGATACAGAAACGCATCTGAGAATGCAACTTGAAGGTGCGAAACCGATGGTAGGTTTTTGAATAGACTGCAACACCATCTAATGCGGCCATATGAACATTAATTCTAGTTTTCTAATAACACCTTGTGTAATATTATTGTATGAAAGTGCCAATTCCATAAATCACATATTATTTTAGCTGTCGTTGCTCCACCTGTAGAGTAGTTTGTGATTCAATTATACTAGCGCATGGAATTATGCAATTACTGTTTCATATTTCAATAGAACTATATTGTGGTCATATTATGTTTCACGATTGGTTTTACCAGACACTATCTACTGTATTTGTTGCTTGTGAATCATTATTAAATTAAAATGCAAAAATATGTAAATTGGTAATTATTATTAAATTCCCCCCTCCCCCATGAACCACGGACCTTGCTGTCGGTGGGCAGGCTCGCGTGCATCAGTAATGCAGATAGCCGTACCGTAGGTGCAACCATAACGGAAGGTTATCCGTTGAGAGGCCAGACAAACGTGTGGTTCCTGGAGAGGGGCAGCAGCCTTTTCAGTAGTTGCAGGGGCAACAGTCTGGATGATTGACTGATATCGCCTTGTAACACTAACCAAAACGGCCTTGCTGTACTGGTACTGCGAACGGCTAAAGCAAGGGGAAACTACCGACGTACTTTTTCCCGAGGGCATGCAGCTTTACTATATGTTTAAATGATGATGCCGTTCTCTTGGGTAAAATATCCCGGAGATCAAACAGACCCCCATTCCGATTTTCTTGCGGGGGCTACTCAGGAGGACGAAGTTATCAGGAGAAAGAAAACTGGCGTTCTACAGATCGAAGTGTGGAATGCCAGACCCCTTAATCTGGCAGGTAGGTTAGAAAATTTAAAAAGGGAAATGGATAGGTTAAAGTTAGATATAGTGGGAATTAGTGAAGTTCGGTAGCAGGAGGAACAAGACTTCTGGTCAGGTGAATACAGGGTTATAAATACAAAATCGAGTAGGGGTAATGCAGGAGCAGGTTTAATAGAGAAAAGGAGAACAGGAATGCCAGTAAGCTACTACAAACAGCATAGTGAACGCATTATTGTGGCCAAGATAGATACGAAGCCCACGCCTACCACGGTAGTACAAGTTCATATGCCAACTATCTCCGCAGATGACGAGGAGGTTGATGAAATGTATGATGAGATAAAAGAAATTATTCAGATAGTGAAGGGAGACGAAAATTTAATAGTCATGCGTGACTGGAATTCGATAGTAGGAAAGGGGAGAGACGGAATGGATCGGGGCGAAGATATGAAAGACGAAGCCGCCTCGTCGAATTCTGCACAGAGCACAACTTAATTACAGCTGACACTTGGTTCAAGAATCATGAACGAAGGTTGTATACATGGACGAAGCGTGGAGATACTAGAAGGTATCAGATAGATTATATTATGGTAAGACAGAGATTCAGGAATCAGGTTTTAAATTGTAAGACATTTCCAGGCGCAGATGTGGACTCTGACCACAATCTATTGGTTATTACCTGTAGATTAAAACTGAAGAAACTGCAAAAAGGTGGTAATTTAAGGAGATGGGACATCGATAAACTGAAAGAACCAGAGGTTGTAGGGAGCTTCAGGGAGAGCATTAAGGAACGATTCACAAGAATGGGGGAAAGAAATACAATACAAGAAGAATAGGTAGCTTTGAGAGTAGAAATAGTGAAGGTAGCAGAGGATAACTTAGATAAAAAGACGAGGGCTAATAGAAATCCTTGGATAACAGAAGAGGTATTGAATTTAATTGATGAAAAGAGAAAATATAGAAATGCAGCAAATAAAGCAGGAAAAAAGGAATAGAAACGTCTCAAAAATGAGATCGGCAGGAAGTGCAAAATGGCTAAGCAGGGATGGCTAGAAGACAAATGCAAGGATGTAGAAACACATATCACTAGGAGTAAGGAAGATACTGCCTACAGGAAAATTAAAGAGACCTTTGGAGAAAAGAGAACCACTTGCATGAATATCAAGAGCTCAGATGGAAACCCAGTTCTAAGCAAAGAAGGCAAAGCAGAAAGGTGGAAGGAGTGTATAGAGGGTCTATACAAGGGACAGAATGTAGATGAAGATGAAATAGGAGATATGATACTGCGTGAATAGTATGACAGAGCACTGAAAGTCTTAAGTCAAAACAAGGTCCCAAGAGTAGACAACATTCCATTAGAACTACTGACAGCCTTGTTAGAGCCAAGCTTAACAAAACTCTACCATCTGGTGAGCAAGATTATGAGACAGGTGAAATACTCTCAGACTACAAGAAGAATATAATAATCCCAATCCCAAAGAAAGCAGGTGTTGACTGATGTGAAAATTGCCTAACCATCAGTTTAACAAGCCACAATTGCAAAATACTAACACGAATTCTTTACAGACGAATGGAGAAACCGGTAGAAGCCGACCTCGGGGAAGATCAGTTTGGATTCCGTAGAAATGTTGGAACGCGTGAGGCAATACTGACCCTACGACTTATCTTAGAAAATAGATTAAGGAAAGGCAAACCTACGTAGACAACATTCCATTAGAGCTACTGACAGCCTTGTTAGAGCCAAGCTTAACAAAACTCTACCATCTGGTGAGCAAGATTATGAGACAGGTGAAATACTCTCAGACTTCAACAAGAATATAATAATCCCAATCCCAAAGAAAGCAGGTGTTGACTGATGTGAAAATTGCCTAACCATCAGTTTAACAAGCCACGATTGAAAAATACTAACACGAATTCTTTACAGACGAATGGAGAAACCGGTAGAAGCCGACCTCGGGGAAGATCAGTTTGGATTCCGTAGAAATGTTGGAACACGTGAGGCAATACTGACCCTACGACTTACCTTAGAAAATAGATTAAGGAAAGGCAAACCTACGTTTCTAGCATTTGTAGACTTAGAGAAAGCTCTTGACAATGTTGACTGGAATAACCTATTTCAAATTCTGAAGATGGCATGGATAAAATACAGGGAGCGAAAGGCTATTCACAAAATGTACAGAAACCAGATGGCAATTATAAGAGCGCAGGGGCATGTAAGGGAAACAGTGGTTGGGAAGGGAGTGAGATAGGGCTGTAGCCTATCCCTGCTGTTATACATTCTGTATATTGAGCAAGCAGTAACGGAAACAAAAGAAAATTTCGGAGTTGGAAATAAAAACCATGGAGAAGATATAAAAACTTTGAGGTTTGCCGATGACAATGTAATTCTGTCAGACACAGCAAAGGACCTGGAAGAGCAGCTGAACGAAATTGACATTATCTTGAAAGGAAGATATAAGATGAACAGCAACAAAAGCAAAACGAAGGTAATGGAATGTAGTCGAATTAAATCGTGTGATGCTGCGGGAGTTAGATTAGGAAATGAAACACTTAAAGTAGTAAAATAGTTTTGCTATTTGCGGAGCAAAATAACTGATCATGGTCGAAGTAGAGTGGATATAAAATGTAGACTGGCAATGCCAAGGAAAGCGTTTCTGAAGAAGACGAATTTGTTAACATCGAGTATAGATTTAAGTGTCAGGAAGTCGTTTCTCAAAGTATTTGTATGGAGTGTAGCCATGTATGGAAGTGAAATGTGCAGATAAATAGTTTAGGCAAAAAGAGAATAGAAGCTTTCGAAATGTGGTGCTACAGAAGAATGCTGAAGATTAGATTGGTAGATCACATAACTAGCGAGGAGGTATTGAACCGAATTGGAGAGAAGAGAAATTTGTGACACAACTTAACTAGAAGAAGGGATCGGTTGTTAGGGCATATTCTGAGGCATGAAGGGATCACCAATTTAGTATTGGAGGGCAGCGTGGAGGATAAAAATCGTAGAGGGAGACCAAGAGATGAATACACTAAACAGATTCAGAATGATGTAGGTCGCAGTAGGTACAGGGAGAAGAAGAACCTTGCACAGGATAGAGTAACATGGAGAGCTGCATCGAACACGTCTCAGGACTGAAGACCACAACAACAACATCCATTAGTAAATTATGAAAGTTTCTGTTGCTTCTGAATGCATGTATCGAAACACGATTTCTTTTCGACGAAATGACTACCTTTGGAGCATGTCACAAAGACTGTGCAATATTTAGGTGAAGCAGATGTTTACACAGCTGTTGAAACTTGTGCGTTTTTTTTTTTACCTATCTAGTGCATTTCATCATGTGTGTGAATTTTGTAGCATATGTGCCTGGTGCAGTGGACACGCCAGTCAAACAAATTAAATATCTCAGGTATTCCATTTAATATAACAATATTCCCATAGTAATTACTTTAGTGATTATTCGGTTTGTGTTTGTTGTCCGATCAATGGAATAGTTTTCCGTGTCTGGCATGCAACCATTAATTACTAATAACACGTTAGCAGATAATCGTTTCACAATACAACGATTCATCAGGGAAACCGTGGCTGATATACAAATTTACAAAAGGCTCAGTATGACGTAATTTTTTAATAAAGAGCTAGTTAACAAATGGTGAAGTACACATTTAAAGGTTGAGGTCAGGGAGAATCCTCTGGGTACTAGCCACATTTCTTAATTTACTTCATTGCAGGTTAAGTTACGCAGTCATGTAATTAGCTTAATGACATAGAACTCTGCGGTAACGATATTTACTCACAAAATCTATATATCGACATTACGTGTACTACGTCATGTACGGTATCCACTTGTTTGAAGCCAGGACAGTCACGCAAAAACATTCAGTGCCTACAGATGCGTCGACAAAATGTGTAATATACTAAAGATCCTTTACCTCTTATGTAAGGCCGTAGGTGTTGCTCCAGTTTCATTTGACTTCTGTAAGGGAAAATTAGTGATTTCCTTTGCAGGGAGACTGTATAGTGCTGTCGTGGCCTTGCTATTACTGGGTGTCATTTACACAATACGAAGTGGAGCATCAGACATCAGTGGTATTAAAGATCATATTGCAAGGTATTCTTATGCTTGGTGCTATGTCCTTTCTTTACTTGCTGGTATTGCCCCATTAATTCGCAGTTCAACAATGAAGCAGCAGCATGTCGATTCAGTGTACGCAAAAGTACTGGCAGTGGATGCTTTACTATACAAAGGGCGTCTGACGCGATATATACAGTCTCCTTCACTTCTCTGGTTCAGCCTTACTGGAACATTTATTTTAATATGCTTATCTTACGTCCATGCTTCAACGATTTCTCCAGATGTCATAAATATTCATCTGTTGATGCCATTGTTCACCCTAGACATTATCAAGACCTGCAGTATTCAACAGTTTCTCACACTGAACCTTATGCTGCGAGAGAGATTTAGGAAACTTAACGACAAGCTGTTACAAATATTCGGCATATTTACAGAAACAGAACTAGACTTAGCGGTTGCAGCATCACTTCGTAATTTTCCTGATTCCCTTACTCCATCAAGAATCAGAAAATCTGTTACAGGAGAGATCTTTCTACATAGCAAGGCAAACATTTCTTCACCCATTACATCTACAAGTGAATTTTGTCATAACAGCTTCATCCATCATGCACCAGTGACAACAATGAAGAGCCGTAATCGTCTAACACAATTACAGGGCGCCCATTTACTTCTCTGTGAAGTTAGCCGTACTATCAACATCGTATACAGCGTACAAAATCTCCTTCTGATCGTTTCCTCATTCGTCTCTAGCGTAGTGTTTGCGTACTCACTTGTGATGACCATTTTAGACTTTAAGTTGTTAATGTCTGCGGAAGCTAAAGTCAGCGTTATCGTATCTTCGTTTCTGACGGTCACTGCTAATGTCTGGTGGCTCGGGAACGTGATATGTAGCAGTGAAATCGTCAAATGTGAATCTAGCTATACGGAACGGCTGGTGAAGAAACTGCTTCTGGTACCACCACCAACCGACGGCAGCTGCAGAGAGGAACTTCAGCTGTTCGCCCAACTGTTGGCTGGTGGGTCAGTGGACTACTCTGCGGCTGGACTGTTCTCGTTGGACCTGTCGATGATCAAGACAGCTGTAGCAGCCATCGCCACCTACCTGGTCATACTCGTCCAGTTTGGCCTGTCAGATAAAAGCAATCAACTGAACAGTGTGGATGATAAAGGTACTACTTAAAAAGGTAGACAGGACAGAAGAAGTAATAAATGCATCGTCTGTGAATTTTAGGCATTTCTAGTTTTTAATTCATAATAAAGTTATAAACGTCTAAAGCCATGTAGTGTTTGCACAGTTCGTTTCATAAAATATCTTCACACTCAGTGAAAAACTTTCTGGCCAAATCTAAAATACTATAAAGTAATAGAAAATCTGAAATGTGCTTTTCTTTGTTCTCCTATGTGAATTGATGATGCTGAGTGTTCACAATTCTCACAAACTGTTAGATAGTTTAACGTCTTATTTCTCCTCTACTGGTACGTTTAACTTTTTTATTTATGTGAAATATTTGTGTGAAATTTTTAACAAACATAACTAGGGAATGATGTATCTCGAGAGCAGAACACGGCTTTCATTAATAAAAGCTACAAGAATGAAAACAAGAAGCCTTTTACAAATCACAATGGGATTGAGTAATTTCTTCAGTAGCAACACTTTTCTCTAGTCTTCTTGAGGAAAAAGATTCAGTAGAAGATGACTAGTTCTTCAGAGAAACAAAGAGGCTTCAGGTCTGGTAAATCATCTTTGAATAATATTCACTATCTTAGGTTAGCAACAGAAAAGAACAGGGAATTGCACATGATGCTCATGGATTAGCATAAGCATACGACAGTATCCCAAGATCTGAGACTGCATCAGCCATGCCGGCTTCAGTGGCCGATCGGTTCTAGGCGCTACAGTATGACACCGCGCGACCGCTATGGTCGCAGGCTCGAATCCTGCCTCGGGCATGGATGTGTGTGATGTCCTTAGGTTAGTTAGGTTTAAGAAGTTCTAAGTTATAGGCGACTGATGACTTCGGATGTTAAGTTCCGTAGTGCTCTGAGCCCTTTGAAAATTTGATTTTTTTTTGCACCAGCCATGAAGAGTCTAAAAGCACAAGATAAAAGAATAACTACAGTTATGAGAATGTATAAGGAGACAGAAGCAATGACAGGAAATAGAATAACTGAAACCCACCAAAGACCTTAAGCAAGGTTATATTCTATCACCTTAACTTTTTAACAATTACAAAGACTTAGTGCTGAATGCATGGTACAAAAAAATGTACTCAGGAAAGAGAATATTAGTTGGACAGAACATAAAAGGGGTTCATCACTTTCTTGCAGAAGCCAAATAATTTTGGCAAACAGCAGACAAGTTATGGATGAAACACTCGATAAATTGCACAAGTAGTACATGAGACACACTCTACAAATTAATTTAGAAAGGATAGAGTGCATGTGTATTGGTACACAAGGAAAGGATTTAGCACTCAGAGATGAAATACATAAATAATTTGATAATTTTAAATATTTATGTTTTATCATATCCAGAGACAGTAGCCATGACAAAGATAATGAGATCAAAGCAGTGATGGGTATGCCAGTGATGAAGTCCTTATATGGACTATTTATGAACAACAGTGTTAAACAGCAAGCAGACCAGAGAAATTATATTGCATAGTATCAGTGAAAAGCAGGTACTTAATGTGAAGAAATGTGGCCACTTACAAACAAAAGAAGGGACAAAATGAGGACAGCAGAATTAGATTCCTTTGAGAAGATGCGTGCAGCTTATCTTTGAGGATAAGATCAGAACATAAAAAATATGCAAAAATATGGAAGTGACACTGCCCATAACGAACAGAACAGAGAATAAAATCCTTTGGTGGTCTGGTCATTATAATGAAAGTGAGCATTGACAGATGGTACAAGAAGGTGTTAATGAATGTCCGGAGAATGTGGTCATCTTTGTTATAGAATTAATTATATATCGATCGAGCAATGGTTGAGATTGGCTCCAAGTTTTGAAATAGAGAACGATTAACGTTAATTGGGAAAAGTTCAAGAAGAAGCACAAGAACGAATCTTCCATTCCAGTGATAACTAAAACAATTATATGTAAGAAAAGTTCAAGAAGAAGCAGAAGAAAGGATCTTCAATTGCATTGATAAGTGAAAATAAGTATATGTATGAATCTATGAGAATTTCGTATGTGAAAACAAACTTAAAAACCTCCTACTTACTATCTAAATATAAACTGAGTACTTAACTGATATCATGCTTCAAACAAAATCCCTTTCTTGAACACTAACACGATCTCACTTACTGATGAAAATACTCGTGATTAGGTAGTTCATGACTGAATGGAACATATAAGGGGATCTCGCACTGGCATTTAAGTATTAAGACGTTCGGTCCTTGTAACGCAGTCCAAAAGTGTGCATGAGTTCTTGCCTATAGTGAGACGGCATACGAAGCAACTGTATACTGTATTTTGTGTTCTGTAACACCTATCCAGAAAAAGCATGAGTCACAAAAGCCATAATCAACACATCCAAGATGGCAGCATGTTTCTGTACCTTCTCAACAGCTCAGACCTATCTTATACCTGCTGCAAAACAGTAATATCAGAAATTGAGTCTGCCTTGATGCAAAACACCTTGTTATTCGTTTATTTCCTTATTATCCCAAACCAGTTTCGGTGACAAATATCACCATCATCAGTGGGGTTTTTTAATCTAAAACGTGCAGAAAATGGCATGGTTGCAGAAACATAGTAAAACATTATTACATTTTTACTATTCGTCTTTTGAAATATAGTTTTCTGTTGATACTTTCATACTACCTTATTCATTGCGTGTTACAGCATGTATTAAGCAATTATTGGCGCTGTTTGCGACATATTTTCTGTGCCCTTTTTTTCTGTTGCCATCTCTTTACTTAGCGAACATCATGTTATCTGCAACCATGTGAGCGGCTGTTAGTAAACAAATACTGTGAAACGCGTACAAAGAAACAACTATTTCATTTACGATGATAATTTGTCACTGTGGCAGTTCTTCTGAAGTGAACTGTCCTCGTACCATCTACAAAACTCAGGAAGAAGATAAGAGAGCACATGGGCACCGAACATTAAAAAGTAATCAGTTATAAGTAAGTGCTAAATGGAAAAAACTTGAAATACTAACGGTTATTATTTAATAAACAAGCACAATAATTCTGTAACTAGGTTACATGCAACCTCCAAGGGAAGCACATGGTAATACAATGCCACACAATATCAAAAGCAGAACAAATGGAAGAGCATATAATCTCCCCATGATAATATTTAATAAGTGGGAAAGTAACATGAACCATGAACTACACCCATGGATGACTTAATGAATCACCGATGTTAAAGCTTGTACATGCAACAAAGCCTCGATTGCAAGAATCAGATTTAACTTTGCTCACAAGGAAAACATCTGTAGAAACAGATTTAACTTTGCTTACAAGGAAAACATCTGTAGTGCATCTAACAGAATATTATGCGAAGACGCCTAGCAAGTAACGCTCATACCATGAATGCCTCAATGTTGCTTCTTAGATATTAGCACTTCGGCAGCACACACGAAAAAATCATAACAAAATGAATCATGCTGGCTGCACACAGCGTCCACGTGAAGAGAAGCACATGAATAGGACTAACGGTTTGGTCCCTAGGTTCCTCTGCTAAACTAGATCAAATCGTAATTGCACTCTCACCTGACTGGTGTGCAAGGTTCCTCATTAAAGTACAGGGTACAAATATGATCGTACTATGCATTCAAAGATGAGATTTGGTAGCAAATAAGAACAGTGTGCAGACAGTCTTTGCACCTTGATAGCGACTAGCAGATCCTATAGTGATATGTAATATGAAAGACATATTGTAACTTTCGCCTTTGAAACTGGAAAATATAAACACGCTGCTCTATGCAGTAACTACAACAGGAGTATATCTGGGAGCCAATGGTTAACTAGTGTTATGATATAGCTTCAAACTATATGATGAATAACTCATAAATTCTATGTAGTACGACATATAAATTAATAAAGTCAAAACAGCTAATATATTTTACACTTGAATGAGAATTCAAAGTATTGCACCATGTACACAAAGACTGCTGTCGCTAGCTAAATGCTAGTGATAACTGTTGCAGCTATGCTGGAAAATTTTCTATATTCACTATGTGGGATCTACGGTTTTTAATACACCTTATTCAAAGTACAGGGAAGTATCAGCATCTGTGATTATATCAGTTTTCTTCCTCATTGGAAACGCTGTACTTTGTGTCTCAATTTCCTTTGTAGGGAACTATGTCTGAATTGTGTTCCTATCATTTCTTATCTCCACATTTTTTTGAATTTACATTGTTTAGTTTGCACTCTTTCTCTTTCTTCACTGTATAATACTTTTAGTTTCTGCCTGGAATGTGTTAAATTCTCGTTACTGATAGATGTCAGATAAGAGATGTCAGTTGACATCTTCCCAGTATCCGACACGTACTCAGGAAGTTGAAACTGACGAGGCAGAACCTGACAGAATAAGTCTCTACTTGCAAATGCATAACCTTCTAACCCTGCAAATACTGTACGGCCACATCAGTAAGTTTCATATCTTGAGAGTGCGCACAGTATCAACGAAATTACGTACAACACTTCAACATCTACTGTACTGACTCATCACTAAACTTTATCTTACATGTGTTCACAAAATATCAAAAAAATTACGTACATTGTTTCAACATCTGCCTCATCGTCATCGTAATCACTAAATTCTCTTTGTAATGCTTATGTTAATGAGCATCGTTTTGGTCCATGGCAGGGGGGCTGAAAGGAATACAGTTTTTCCCAGTAGCTGATACCACCAGCAGCCGACACCCCCTCCAGTAGCTGACACCCCCAGTAGCTGACATTAATCCAGTAGCTGGCGCCTAGGCAGCAGCTTGGAACTAACAAATAGCAACTTGGCGCAATAACTTTCAACTTGCTACTGCGTAACATTCCACCTCTGTTAATAATGTAGTGACTCGCCATTATGTTTCATCTCACATGTGAGTACACAATACCAAAACATTACACACAATATTTCCACATAAACCAGATCATCACTAGATCAGAAGATGCTGATGATTATGATGATCAAGATAACACTCATGAATGAAAGAAAGTCTGCAATGAAATTCCAGTGGATATCACCTGTGCCCAATAGAATAATAGAAATGGATTTGTACAATCATTAGTATTGTGGTAAGCAATGATTCACATAAAATGAAGTAATATGTACCGAAGAGAAGTATTGATTATTGCTTGATATTTACAGAGCTGTGAAAAATAAAGTGAATGACTGAATTGCAGAATGGGAAATTAGTCTATTACAATATTCAGTGCGGAGGAGATTAGTGCTTAACGTCTTGTCGTTAGCAACATTCAGTGATTTGGAAGACAACCACAGCTGTACCTTAAGTTAGTAGTAGATAGTATAGAAACCCACGTTTCTTACCTATATGATGAACTTACTTCGTAGAGTTGGACACTTGATAAGCTCCCAGATACCTACAGGGCAAGATCATGATATGATGGAAAACCATTCAATATTCCACCTTCCCAGAAGTTTATGCTGGACAACGCCATTTGTAGTATCAACAAAAAGTATTCTCTTGTGAAAAGAGAGCATTTGCTTGTGATATGTCATCTAATTATATTGCTACATCCATGCATTAAAAACATTTTAAGATGTTTTTTGCGAACATATTACCAATGTCCTGGGAATAACATTGTTTACACTCTTAATTCTCGGCGAGAAGTGTACTTTAAGCTGTAAAATAGATTACTCGTAGATCGAATGAGTCTTTTTCAATGTTATAGAAACTATTAATGTGTATTTAGTTGAATTTAAAACATTCTACAAAGACCGAACTATGGTTGTCAACTTTTAAAAAAAGTACTTCATATAACTGATGCTAAAACAAGAACGGTTTTGTGCTATGTGTGTAAATACAGATTCATTATGATTATTGACTATTCTAATACATATTTATTTTTTTCGTTAAATGTTTTACGAGATATGTAATTGAAATGTAAAAGGAGATTCTGCATTTCAGTGATTCTGTCATAGGGAGTCGATGGAAATTCAATGAACAAAAAAGGTGGAAGGAAATTCCTCTTTGTCCAGGAAGTGTTAAGCCATCAAAGGAAAGAGCCCTAAGTTGGCACGCCAACAGTACAACCGTCAGACTGTAGCCAGTCACTGAAGCACCTACACCCTTTAGCTGAAAGTGAGGCCAATCTATTTGCTATTTATATTACATAAGCTTTAATTAGAGCTTGTATCCATATAATGCTACATGCCATATAGTAGAACGCTTCATTATTTTATGACACCAACATGAAATGTAATCGAGAAAACTGCAAGAGGAGGTACGATTGTGTAACGCTGTCCAGAGGCACTGCCAAAGCAGATCATCATCCCAGCAGTTCCAGCTACTCTACATGCTGATTAAAACTGTATCATCGTACATAGCAATAAATTTATTACATTAACGTAACGTGTCTAGACCCAATAGGGAGCTAACATCCCCAAGATGTTCAGGCTCACATGCAGTTCCTCTTCGTCGATATGTCTTGGCTCACACTCGTCTAGGATTTGAACCACACGTGTCCCATTAAGGGCCCTAAATTAGACACTTGTGACCCTTTGGTTAAATTGTGTGGCTGATGGCAATTTTCGTAACTGTATTAAACATACAGAGTTAATATAACATATAATAATAGTAATAATAATATCGCGAACTATATTAACGACCTATAAATGATGTAGGCCACACAGCTGCGATTTGGTTAGAATAATGTTTATTCAGAAAGCAAACTAATAGCGAAAGTGGTAGTATTTAGGGTTATTGTTTCACTCTAGCGCACATCCATTTGACACAGTTGGATCATTCACAGTCTCATCGTTAAATACAACTCCAATTCTCCAGCTGGTTATCTATGCGAAAAGTTAAGAGTTCACACCAGGCGAGCAGCTGCTCACCGCTCAAAGTCGCGCAATAACCACATAACGCGTAATTCTCTAAGTCGTTTCACTTCCTAGCTGCCTAAATACCGACTGTCCTCTTTCACGTCTCAATCCGAACTGCCCCTCTGCCCATCTCTGGCCGCGTCACCCGCGTGCCGAACATCGTCGTTCAAATGACTTGTGCAGTTCCCTTCGCTGAAGCTGTCCATCTCATTGGCTACAGCTTATTCTAAATTATTTTACATAGCATTAAATAATCAAAATAAATAATCAAAGCTTGACCACTTTCAGGTCCTAAATACAGTAACAACAATACCCATTACATAATAAATGTTAAATTCTTTTACACAAAACCAGTACAATTTCCTTCTCAACTTTGAATGTCGCGGCCAGTAGCCTTGCACCAATGTGCTTTCTGATAAATAAATAAAGGACATAAGTAACTATTACGAACTAAGTTTTACAACAAATATTCTGTTATCTGATGATTCACTAGGATGTCCTGCTGTCATCGTTCAATGTATTTTGTGTCGAGGAAATGATGATATGACGCTTAACTGAAAATACCGATAATTTAAATTTACTATATCCTTTAAACAAATAAAGTTACTGAGTTCATATTTACAACATTTGAAGTGTTGATCGTTAAGATCGACCAAAGCTTTCAGATTTTAGCATTCAAGTCTTTGTTACAAAACTTGTTAATTTCACTTTAACAGTAAATTCTAAACTATTATAGATATGACATCATTTTAGTTTTATTGCAAACACCATGAAAGTGCAAGGAAGGTGTTAGATTAAAATTACTGTGGCTTCATTTCCTGAATTACTGTAGACTGAAATTATTTTCATAAATGTTTCCCTTTAAGGTCGATCTTAGGTCCGCCATATTTAATACTGCTATGCTTTCCTGGTCACAAACAGCTCCTACGGGGTTTCCCTATGACGTGGTTTCTCGTCTGTCACAGTCGCAAACTACAGCGCTTAGGCGTGATCAGCCTGGTCTCATTCAGCGCAATAGATGCCTGCGGACTTCCCTGTTCTCGTGGAAAATGTGCGCTCTTTGTGTCACACGCTGGTGGACGACAGGATTCGTTTCACAGTTCCTGGAAGGCTGTCTCTTTTGGTCATATACTTAAATGAAAGCGAAATGCTCGTTAACTCACAATGTGTAAAATTTAAGGCATTTGTGTTAATAGAAAGTAATTTACCTAACCCCATCACCTAAGTTAAAGTCTTGTTCTTAATCCTGAACACGCAAAAGTGTCCAAAAAATTGAAAATTGTTACTTGAAAATCTATTTCTTTTTAAATTTTTGTAACATTAAGCCAACTAGTTCAAAAACTTGAGTTACATATTTCATATTATAAATAAATGGTGCAGTGTTTTACTTGCTATATGTGATCTGAAAGGCAAGCTACTGCAGATAATATCTGGTTTAAATTTAGGTACTTTTGCTTCAATAAGTGTTACAAAATTTACTTTATTTGATATATGTTTTGGTTTGCTTCTGAAAGTATGGCTGAATGCCAACATAATTTGCGGTCCCCATATTCTGGGCGTTTTTTAGTCAGTGGTTAAGGAACTTTCAATTAAGGATGTTGTGATTATTAAACAGAACAGCTGCTAAATGTTACAGTGTAGCAAAGTCTCTTACTTTATTCATAGTTAGTAGTACGAACTTTGCATAGGGTGTCCCAGGAGGAATCGTCTAAAGGCAGGGATCTGATACGAATAATCATTCGAATCAAAAATTTCGAGTAAACATTGGCTCTAAAACGCATACGTTAAGAGCTATGAGCACTTCTTTGCTACTATGAAACTTATCTTTCTACTGAGCAAGTTCTCATTGCGCTTTAGATAGGCTCTTTAGGGCCCATGTTTATCGGACTTTTTATCTTGATTTGGTCTGTACCACCACCTGTCAAAATATGGAAAGCAATAAGCCTGCAGGAGAAGAGATATGTATAACAGCATCGAAAACGATTAAGAGCTCATAGTTCTTGAGATACGAGTTTTAGAGTCCATGTTTACTAGACTTTTTCGCTTCAAATGATCGTTCCCATCATACCCCTTAATATTGACCTTTTCTCCTCGGAAACACTGAAGAGCTTCTAAGTGATAAACGCTATAAATATATTCCATTTTAATTTTTAATTCTGAAAGTAAACGAATGAAATGCTATTTACAATTACGCTGAAACTAGTTTTTCAATGTAGACTGATGACTGTTTCCCTCTATCTGGTCACGTATTGTAATTGTTGACTAAGGACCTAGGTTTGAGTTACTGGTTGGTGCAAAGTTTAAATTTTCACTCAAGATCATAGCTCTGAATTAATAACTGTATATTGCAATAAGCGAACTCTATGTGTTTTCCACTTGGAATCGATTCTCATTATAATAAACCATTTCCTTTTGATGGTTAAGATTTTTCTTTCAAGATATCGTCTTTTCATCTCTGACTTGTTGTACTATCGTCTTTGGCTATGTTTCCAGCATTATCTTTGGTTGTGTTGTAATGTAAGTAACACCGAAAGTCTCTTTGTGTATACATTACAAAACAATGCAATTTAAGTGCTACACCGCAATAAAGATCTACTTGAAACACTTTCTTCCTTCTTTATAAAATCGTTTTAACGCTGTTAGTTTATCTTTTGGTTATTTTGTGTGTGTGTGTGTGTGCGCGCGCGCACTCACACACACACGAACGCGTGTGCTTTTCTACGTTTTATATTTTGATTAATTTTTGGTATATCTAGTAGTTGAGCGTAGGAAATACAGTCTGTAAACAATTTTGCGGTGCTTTGCACCACACTTCCGACTGTTAAATGATGTACCATTCCTCAAAATTTCGTTTGCTGCCTATCCTCTGGTTTAGTTTGAATGCAAATAAAAGGCAGTGTTAGGCCATTAGTGTAGAACTCTATCTGTTTATATCAGCTCTGAATACAATTGCCCGATTTGTCACTATTCTTTCTTACACAATTACAATAAATATAATGATTCCTACAAGAGATTGTCGACCTAATACTTGAAACTGCATTTCATGTTGTCTTTGCGTCTGGGTAGTCCACGTATCGTCGTCGTATGTATCGTCGTGTTATTCCTGCTAAACCTTACAGGTGTTGAGGGGAAAAGATTAAATTTACTCCAATAAATAGAATTCTTGAAACTACATTTCATGTTGTGTTTGCGTCTGGATAGTGTATGTATCATCGAGGTATGTATCGTTGTGGTATTCCTGCTACACCTTACAAGTGTTGAGGGAAAAAGATTAAATTTACTCCAATAAATACAATTGTAAACTGAATGTTTAATCATGTATTGTTCATCCTTAACCCTGAAAATGTTGGATATCATTGAATAACACCTATAACTGCAAATACTGCTCCTATGGATAATACAGAGTTGAACTGAGATACTATATACTATGTATAGTGGATTACAATATCAAGAGATGAATTTAATAGTACTAGACCGGTTAATCCCCCAATTGCAAATAAAAAATAAATCCTAGAGCTCATAACAGTGGTGGGTTGAACTTAAATTTAGTTCTGTATAATGTAGTTAATCATTTGAATAGCTTAATACCTTTTAGTATGGCAATACTTAATGCTCTGATGTGAAGTATACTCGTGCATCAACATCCATTCCTACTGCAAATATATGATGTGCTCATACAATGAATTATTCCAATTGATAGTATGGCATAAATTATACCTAATGTTCCAAATGTTCCAGTTTTTCCTCTTTCTTGACACACAATGTGTGAGATAATACCAAGTCCTGGTAGAATTAAAATGTAAACCTCTGGGTGTCCAAAGACTCAAAATAAGTGTTTATATAAAATAGGATTCCCTCCTCCTGTAGGGTCAAAGAATGATGTGATTAGGTTTCGGTCTGTTAACAATATGGTAATATCTTCTGCTAAAATGGGCAGTGAAAGAAGAGGAAGAAGGGCTGTAATGGCAACAGATCAAACGAATAAAGGTGTTAGGTTTTGAGTTATACTTTTTGATCGTATATTAATTGCTGCCATAATAAAATTTACTGCACCAAGAACAGATGAAACACATGCTAAGTGTAATGAGAGAATAGCTGGGTATACTGATGCACCCCCATGTGCAATACCTCCTGATAGTGGGGATAACTATCCACCCCGTACCAGCACCGTTATCTACTACAGAAGGTGTAAGAAGAAGGGTTAATGAAGGGGGTAATGATTAAAAACTTACATTATTTATTCGGAAAATGCTATATCTCGTGCTCCAGTTATTAATGGTACAAGTCAATTAACAAATCCACCAATTATAATGGGCATTAGTGTAAAGAAAATTACTACAAATGCATGGGCTGTAACAATAACATTATAAATTTGGTCGTCCCCAATTAGTGATCCTGGTTGACATAGTTCAGCACGAGTAAGTATTGTCATTGAAGTCCCTACTATTCCTGCTTATGCTCCAGACAGGTGATATGAAGTTTCAATGTGCTTATGGTTTGTTGAAAATAATAATTTTCGTCGTAAGATGGTTAAAGTTCTAGGTGGCAGACTGTAAATTTACCTATGAGATATTTTCTCTCTTACCTTAGACCTAAAATGTTGCTTTTTAAGCTGAATCATTAGTAAATAACTTGTAAAACTGCTGTGTGTTATCAGTTTGTTCCATGGACCATCAATAATATATCCTCAGATGAAATAACAACACTCTTTTATGTATTTTGGACATGTGGAAACCATATGAACATTTGGAAAGCACCGTAGAATTCTTTAGATAAGAGAATATTGAATCTGAGTGTGCTCTGTGTCGTACATCAAGTTCAGGCCTAAAATGAAATTAATTACTGTCGTCTTAGTTTAAGTTACCTTGTCCACATTTCACCAAATTTTGTGATAATTTGGTTCAAAGAAAAAATTTCAAATGGTTAAGTGGCACTACAATAATTAATGGCAGCCTAAATTTACACATAACTACCAAACAACACAACCCAAACAACAAAAACTACCATAGAAATTACAATAAAAAGAAGGCTTTATAATTGTGGCTCAGCTCGTCTAGCACAGGTTTCACTTGTTCCTAATCTCAAATACGAATCAACAACTCTCAGTGTAACCAACGAATTACATCAGGTTGGTGAAAGCTTAACTCGTAACCAGTATGAATTATGACTTCCTATGTTTGACACTGATGCAAGAGCATTTGAAAAGAATTTTAGTAAGACAACCTTTACATTAATTATCTGACTAGGACAAGCCTCGAGCCAACATAATTCACAGTCTAGTTTCCAATAACAAAGGTGCTTTTAAGAAACTGCTCTTGATTATACAGGTAAAGAGTCTTTTGAAAAGTCACACAGTATAAGACTTCAGAGACAAGACAATGCTCAAAGACTAATACCTAGCAATAAGACGAACCAAAAAAACACCCTTTAGAACGCAAACCTAGTACTAACCATCAATTCACTTACACAGAAAATTTCTATGCTCGCTAAATGCGGTCTAATCCAAAACACGAACAAACAAGCGTCCACGAGCTTATCATGGCTTCGTTAAAGCACCTAAAAATAGTTAGCAGGTTAAGGTAAGCACTCCAGTGGCAAACCAATATCTAGCCAGAGTGACATACTAATCCTCTTACAGCAAATCCTGTTTCGAAACAGAGCAAGCCCAAGTGTGACACAAAGTTAACTCACTCGACAGCTTGAATAGAGAACACAATATAGTTTTTTTGCCGCAGGGCTTTCCACTCTGGTGTGAACGCCAGCTGTTTA
This sequence comes from Schistocerca serialis cubense, assembly GCF_023864345.2. Classification (NCBI taxonomy): domain Eukaryota; kingdom Metazoa; phylum Arthropoda; class Insecta; order Orthoptera; family Acrididae; genus Schistocerca; species Schistocerca serialis. The sequence goes on from NC_064645.1 coordinate 447,933,409, forward strand.
CAAACTCATTCAGTTCCCAGTGCCATAACTTCTTCTCTAACAAGCCACAGCAAGGCTCCAAACTTAGCAACATGGTTACACATACAACTGAAGAAACTCAAACATAAACAAAATCAAGTTACACAATGGTAAATCACAACATACAACACAAATTTGCTGAAACAAGTACTAAGTAGAAAAGCACTTAGACTCTAGTGGCCATCTAATACACAACAGGATCAGAAATATAATTTCGAACAGAAGATTCCTAGTCCACAGTGGACATCTAAACTCGACACAGTACCTCAAAATTCAGTATCCAATGAAATGCGTTGGTCGCGCCATTTAAACAGAAGACGCCAACCTCACACCCACAAGAGCTTTCTGTCAGTCATAGAGTAAAACCACAGCAACACTTATGAAATCCGGTTTCGCAGGACAGAGCGGATCAGGTTGTGGAAACGGGCCAAGGTCAATTACTGTTCGTTATACAAGAGTACACACAACTTTATTGCTCAAACCAGTGCACAGTTTTCTCTTTAAAACAACAAAGATCGTTTCACGGCTGAGGGCCCAAGTGATTTCCCCAGAATAAGTGTAAATGACTGCTTTTAAAACACAATGATTTTGAGTAATGCCTGAAGGCCTTACATAAGTAAAATTACAGTATCAGATTACTAAGCAAATTCTTTAAAAGTCAAGCATTTACAAATTTCGGCTAAAGGCTACATCAAGGGAAACTCAAGTTAATTCTTCGGCTGAAAGCCCAATTAAAATAAATTTCTTTACATAATAAAAGAGAGACCTTAAAAATAAGCCTTTACACAGCACAACATAAAAAGAAAACTTGAAGTATCTTGTCGGGTGAAGGCCCAAGCAATTTCTCAAGAATAATTAAAGAGAAACTTAAGATAAACGTTAACAGAACTCCGCTGAAGGCCGTTTCAAGAATTCAAAAAATTAAAGAGAAACTTTACAGAATAGGATTTACATGTGATTCTTCAGTTTCTCCCGGCGTATTTCTTACTCGATCAGTCCACTGGTGTACTACCAGTCCATAGTGTCCAACGGGCACAATATTTCAGCGATCAGACATGTCGCCATCGTCAGGCGCGCTGACGAACTGAGCTGCTGAGGGTGGGCGGCCCTCTTAAATCCCCTCCCCTCGCGAGGCGTTCTCTCTGCGGTCCGCGCCCGCGCGTCAGCGGTCGGTGAGACGCAGGCGTCGGCATCTGTGGTGGCGTCGATGTAATTGCCTCGTCCGCCCTAGTCGCCCATGCGTCTCCTTTGCTGGGCGTCTTTTTAATTAGACTCAGCTGGTTCCCACGCCCTGCTGAGGTTGTAGCCGCAATCTCGGTTGATGAGTCCGTCCCTGGTACGAATTTCGATAGCCTCTCTAACGACGCTGTCCCAGTACTTAGATGTCTGTGTCATGACCCTGGTACGTTGGTAGTCCATTTCGTAATTTTCGGACAAACAGCGCTCTGCGACCGCCGACTTGTGGTAGCAAAGTGTACCTCTGATGTCCTCGGCAACGATCTCCGATGGTGCGCACTATCTGTCCAATATAAGTCTTCCAACATTGACACGGAATCTGGTATATGCCGGCCTTCCGCAAACTGAGATCGTCTTTGACACTTCCCAATAATGCTCGCATTTTATGTGCTGGGCAAAAGACGGTTCCTACTCAGTGTTTTCTCAATATTTGTCCTATTTTCACTGATAGTGCGCCAGTATACGGTATACAGGCAGTGGCTATCTCATTCTCCGTGACTTCTTCCGTCTCCACACGCTGTACTATAGAGGTGGGGCGGAGAGCGCGTCTGATCCGCCATTTCGAGTACCCGTTTTTCCGAAATACAGTTCCGAGGTGTTCCAGCTCTTGGGGCAGATTCTCTGCGTCAGAGAGGGTGCGCGCCTTGTGCACCAGTGGTTTTAGAACCCCGTTCCCCTGCACAGCCTGGCGGCTGCTATCCGCTTGCAAATACAGGTTGGTGTTCGTTTTCTTCTTGTATACCCCGTGGCCCAGGGTGCCATCCGCTCTTCTTTTGACCACGACGTCCAGGAATGGTAAACTCCCTTCTGCTTCGGTCTTCATAGAGAAGTTCAGATGTATGGAGATCAGGTGTGTAAGGAAGTCTAGGAGCTTGTCCCTTTCGTGGGGCCGGATCACGAACGTGTCAACCACATAACGTTGAAAACAAGTCGGTTCCCATTTGGATGATGCCAAAGCTTCCTCCTCGAAGTACTCCATATAGAAATTCGCGACCACAGAGCGAGAGTAGGTTCCCCATTGCGACTCTTTCTGTTTCTTCATAGTATTCTCCATTAAAGAGAAAATACGTGGAGGTCAGAACGTGCTTGAAAAGGTCGGTATTCTTCTCGCCAAATTTCTGTGCAATAAACTCAACTGAATCTCGACGAGGCACGCTGGTGAATAATGAAACAACGTCAAAACTCACCAGGATATCTGAGTTTTTCAGCCTGAAGTTGTCGAGACGTTTTACGAAATCCACAGAATTATGAACGTGATCAGGGCATTTACCCACATAAGCGCTTAGTAATTCTGCGATGTAATTGGCCAGCAGATATGTAGGTGCCTAAATGCTGTTAACGATTGGGCGTAACGGCACCCCTTCTTTGCGGACTTTAGGGAGTCCATAAAGTCTTGGCGGTACAGGTCCTCGAGGTGTCAATTTCTTGGCGACACCCTCTGCTAAATCTGCGTCCTTGAGAAGAGCTCTGATCTTGTTCTTCCTTCCGCCGGACAGTACATGTGTGTCGGCAGCGGTCGGCGAGTACTGGCTGTCCGCACCTCGCTGCGCTCCATCCCCGACTGAACTCCGTGCCCGACTTACTTCCAGACACGGAACGATCCAGAAATATTGTTGGTGACTCCAGAGATAGTACTACAGAGCACTTATCGATAAGCGCTGCTGCTGCCACTCACGGGCAGGTAAGGCAGGAAGTTAGTGACACCAGTAAATGGTACAAGAAAACGGGGCGGCAGTACGGTAAGAGAAGATGACAGAGAATAAACGGAATGAACATGAGCCGCGCAGGGCTCAACGTATACAAAACCCAGTTAATAAACAAGAAAAACCCATTACGCAGACACTTGCTGATCTGTTCCGAACACTCAGCAAAATAAAGGAATTACAACTGCCGCCTCACTTGGCAAACTATTTATCCAGTCACATGACAACAGTAAACTTTAAATAACATGCTGACACGAGGTACAGTAGAACCACGTGCAGAATAAGAATAGTACAAGAAAATAATTACATAGCCAGTAGCCGTTTAACTGAGAACACTCATAAGAACACGGGAGGTTCCCCAGATGGCCGATAACTTGCCAAACAAATTTCTCAAGGCACATGACCATGAAAAAATACGAATGATGTACAGGAAAAATACCAATTAAACAGAAATATGGTACTGACAATCTAGTTCTAAAAGTACGTTTAGCACGCACAGAGTCAGCACAGATTCAAGAAATGACAAGGTTAGCACTTCGTAACCAGAGGCCAAAATACAAAAGTTCTCATCGAAAACTAAGTGGTTAGGCTACTGGTAATGTAATAAATCTAGCTCTTCCTGAAAACTCTGGTGCATGTAGCCACACGCCATAGCTCCTTCGATAACCAACAGCTCCTGCTTCCAGTGGTAACTTCAAATGACAGTGTTCAAGCTTATGTACCAGAGTGAACGTTGCCCACTGATAACAGGCACGTATAGGTGCCCTCGTGGCGTTAACACTTGGCTCACTTGGGAACAAGTCCCCCACCCCAGCGCACTCACCTCTTAGATATACTTTCTCATTGGCTTTCTTGCATTCGGCAGGTGCCACGGCTCGCCAGAGTTAAGCTCATGATCAAACAGGAGTCAACAATATGTCACACACTAGTTGCACTGGCATCATCTTTTAGAAACCAGATTTGACAGTCACAAATGTGTGAATTCTAGATGTCTGATGTGAATGCTGCACCTGCTGTAAATTTTGCACAATCAGATATTAATCATAGATTCGTGTGCATGCCATTTGATGGAGGATTGCAGATCAGTGCATTTCGAGATTTAAATTATTTATTAGGTAAGATATCAGAAACTGGAGAACATGGTAAATGCGCTGAATAGATTGGGGGTACATGATTCCTAGTAGTAGCAACTCTGACTAGCTTTGCACTTAGATTAAAAGTGCAAGTGGACTAGAATCACCATAGCTGAGCTACCAATTATGTCACAGGTCCTTCTGAAGGTGATAGGCCTACTTCTGGCAGTGTTCCTTCTACTTGGGGCAAGTACATCAGGTGTTATCAGCAGAATTCGTTAAAGAACGTATTTCAAACAGTAATTGTCCAAAGTCCTACACGGAATAAGGAAATCCAAGGAAGTTTTTCTGACAGTCCACCTCTCCATGACTGCCACTATAGCGGCATTTATTATTTCTGTACAAGTCACTGTCGGTCTTCTTTTTATAATTGTGAACCATTTTGAATCTGTAGCAAAACATTTTAGAATTAACTGCTCCATATACAGGGATTTCCAAAACTGTTCGTTCATATTAACATAGGAGGTACACAATATCAAAGCAAATATATTTATTGTGGTAGGCCTTACGGCAGTTACTGATGTTAGGGACAATTTACACAGAAGGTAGCTCACGTGCAAACTGCAACAGTGGCATTCACAGGAACTGCTCGAAAAGCGACAACTGGCCAGTATGCGCGCAGGAGATCGTCTGAACATATATTGCCATGTACATTTGAAGATTCACGGCACGTTCACATCGGTACCAGCAGCGATGAGGTCTTCTTCTGTTCCTACAATGGTTTCATTCACCAGTTGCTTCACATGTCTCCGAAGGAAGAAATCCAGACACGTGGGGTCAGGTGACCTGCGTGGCTAGGCCACAGGACCACCTTGTGCAATGATGGAATCCCGAAGGTGGCTCAGACGATTCCTCACAGCAATGCTGAAATGGGGTAGTGTCCCATCACGCTCGAAGTACATCATTGTGTAACCATGAGAGGTACATCCTATAGCAGTTCTGGCAACACATATTCCACGATGACGTGACATCTTCATCTGTTTAGGCAGAAGGGAAGAATGTAAGGTCCAGTCAATCTTCACTGAGAATGCTGGCCAGTCATTAACACCGATTCGCTTTTGGTAAGTATGAGGTCGATGCCTTATGTATTCACAGGTGCTGAAACATGGGAATTTTGGATAATGAAGTAGCCTTCACGAGTAAACAAAGCCTCTTCTGTGTACATGACCTCCGCCGAAAATAAAGGGCGCAGGGCAGTCTGTTGTAAAAACAATTGTGCAAACTGCACACATTGGAGAAAATCGTCAGATCCTAGTGCTGACTGACGCTGAAGAGGGAAAGGATGAAGCTACTGTTCATATGACACATTCCAGGCTACATCTGACACTAAAGATGTGTAAAATACAGTAGTTTACCTGGAGTGTCTTCAGTATACAGTAAAATTGTATCTTCCATTTCGGGAGTTTGCGCTGTTGGCCTCCGATATGTATCATGCATACTTGCACGGAAAGTGCCTGTTTCACGTAACAGGCGATGCAGATGTTAGAATGTCGATACTTTCTGACAGCAGTGTGGTGTCACCGCCAGACACCACACTTGCTAGGTGGTAGCTTTTAAATCGGCCGCGGTCCGCTAGTATACGACGGACCCGCGTGTCGCCACTATCAGTGATTGCAGACCGAGCGCCGCCACACGGCAGGTCTAGAGAGACTTACTAGCACTCGCCCCAGTTGTACAGCCGACGTTGCTAGGAAAGGTTCACTGAAAATTACGCTCTCATTTGCCGAGACGATAGTTAGCATAGCCTTCAGCTAAGTCAATTGCTACGACCTAGCAAGGCGCCATTTATTCTTTGCTATGTATCTCATGAAGCATGTACAGTAACAAGACCAATGTTCACCAATTGTGGATTAAAGTTAAGTATTCCAGCAGCTAGGTACTTTTCTGTATAGCATTCATTACGTATCCTGTTTCAGACCTCACGCCAGCCTGCGTGAGTTTAAGCACGTGCCTTTCGGTTACCCGTCACTGTGGATTGGCTGTCTTGCCAGTCCACAACAAGCAGCTCGTCCATTTCCATCCACATACCCTTATATCAGATTCATATCAACCAACTCAGGATACATAAACTGCTACATGTGCACTGTTGTCGTCGCACGGCGGTAATGACTGTGACTGGATTGGTGTGTTTACAAGTCAGCATGTGAGCTAGCTTACTGATCTGCATTTGCCTGTTAGAGCGCGTTCGTGATTGGTTTGTTCAGTCCACCAATGATATATGAAGTTTAATGAAATCTTCAACTAAGGTTTCAATGTAAATTTACAGTTACTGAAATCATAACTGGAAAAATATCTCCGTGGATAAAATCACCAATATATGTGGAACTCTGCATCAACGTTTAAACAGTTAATATAAATAATGGAAGTAGAGCCCTTGGCGCAAATGGTAATAGATGAATAACATACCTGCATGCATGCTTCCGACCATCTGTAACGATCTTGCCTGCTCCCTAACTTACAGCAACATGATAATGATAGAACGTGTGCTGGAATGGGTACAAATTCCAAATCGTGAAGCACAACAATGAACTACTGTATAACAGCTTAGATTTAAAAACAAAACTTGGAGGTAAACAGTGCTTAAGAAATAGTCAATCAACAAGCAGTCAACACTAGTAACTCAGATCTGTAATGCTAAAAAATATTGATACAGAACAGATCATTTGTCAGAGGCTATATACAGGGTGTCCCAGGAGGAATGTTCGATATTCGGGGATATGACAGGCATGATTCTCCGAAGCAAAACAGCCTACAAAAAAGTGGGCTCAAAAGTGCTTACCTTAAGAGCTATGAGCACTTTCACGGCTCCAATACTGGGAAACAAATCTCTTTCCCTAGCCGCTCTTTGCTTTCCATACATTGGGAGTAGGTAGTGTGGACCAAAACAAGAAAATATTATCGTGTAAACATGGGTTCTAAAATGCATACCTTAAGGGCTACGAGCACGTTTTGGCCAAGAGAGATGTGTGTCACAGTAGCAAAGAAAGAAGAAGTGCCCACAGCCTTAAAGTGTGTATTTAGAGCCCATGTTTCGTGGATAGTTTTGCTTCTAATGGTCATTCCTGTCATATCTCTGAATACTGACCATGCCATGTGGGACATTCTTTATGGGCTAACACTGAACATTAACATAATCAATTCAAAAGATAAGCAGACTGTGCAAAAAAGAACTAACTAAACCTTTTTTCGTCAGGAAGGTTGACCTGAATCTGTGAGGTTTAAATTGGGGTAATAAAGAAATAGATCAGGAAAACATCCTAAAACCCAAAAAATAATACGCAGATATAATTAAAATCAAATACAGAACTTGATGTACCAAAGAGGACGAATAATAGGCGTTAAATGGTCCAAATCTACTGCAACCTGCCACCCCTCTAAGAGGAGTAATGAGATTTAAAAGAACTGTAAGTGGTTACTAACTGATCACCAGCGAGAAGAAAAAAGGCTGTTGTGCAGCGAATAAATCAGTTCCTTCATAAATGGGAGTACCTTGTTTGGGAAATTCCTGGCAGAATAACAGCGTGATACACCCGATCTCGAAGTCGGAACGTCGCTCTTAGCAAGGAAGGCTGTAAACGACGACTATGCACGCACGACTCAGGACTTCTGCTCGCAGCTTCAAAAGTGGCACTGCATCTCACCAGCCATCGACCTACCTTCGACCTACACAGAAAGTCTCCTGCGTACCGCGCACAGCGATCACTTTTGAAAGGATGCCAAGGGTGTGATCAACAGTATCCGGAACCCCCAAAAACATACGATTCTCACATTAAGAGCATTCTGATGCCACCTACTGCCAGGTACTCCTTAACAGCGGCCTCAGTAGTCATTAGACCTTATGAGGGACCAGAATGGGCCGCTCCGCGAACTGACGAACTTCGAACATCGCCAGGTGATTAGGTGTCACTTGTGTCATACGTCTGTACGAGATATTTCCGCACTCCTAAACATCCCTAGGTCACTGTTTACGATGTGTTAGTGAAGTGGAAACGTGAAGGGACATGTACAACACAAAAGCGTGCGGGCCAACCTCGTCTCTTGACTGACAGGGACCGTCGACATTTGAAGAGGATCGTAATGTGTAATTGGCCGACATCTATCAAGACCACCACACAGGAATTCCAAACTGCCTTAGGATCCACTGCACATACTATGACAGTTAGGCGGGAGGTGAAAAAATTTGGATTTCATGGTCGAGCGGCTGCTCATAAACCATGCACCACGTCGGTAAATGCCAAACGACGCCTCGCTTGGTGTAAGTAGCGTAAACATTAGAAGATTTCACGGTGGAAAAATGTTGTGTGGAGTGACGAATCACGGTACACTATATGGCGATGCGATGGCAGGGTGTGAGTACGGCGATTGCCCGGTGGACGTCTTTTGTGCCAACTGTAATATTCGGAGGCGGTGGTGTTATGGTGTGTTCGTGTTTTCCATGGACGGGGCTTGCACCCTTTGTTGTTTGGCGTGGCACTATCACAGCACAGGCCCACATTTGATGTTTTAAGCACCTTCTTCCTTCCCACTGTTGAAGAGCAATTCCGCGATGGCGATTGCATCTTTCAAAACGATCGAGCACTTGTTCATAGTGCACGGTCTGTGGCGGAGTGGTTACACGACAACAACAATCCTGTAATAGACTACTCTGCACAGAGTGCTGACCTGAATCCTATAAAACACCATTGGGATGTTTTGGAACGCCGACTTCGTACCAGGATTCATCGACCGATATCATACCTCTCCTCAGTGCAGCACTCCTTGAAAACTGGGCTGCCATTCTCCAAGAAACCTCCAGCACCTGACTGAACATATGCCTGCGAGTGTGGAAGCTGTCATCGAGGCTAAGGGTGGTCCAACACCATACTGAATTCTAGCATTACTGATGGTGGGAGCCATGAACTTTTAAGTCATTTTCAGGCAGGTGTCCGGACACCTTTGATCACATTGTGTAGCAAAGCGACAGTCCACAACGAATCACCCAACCGGCAGTGGAGTGTGTGCTAGGATGAAGTCTTCCTTGGGGATAAAAACAGTGCGGAAAGCTGGTATTCGAAGCCAGAACCTCGCCTTTTGTAACCAAAGTTCTTACCAAGTGAGCTACCGTACATGGCTCTGTACCTGTCCCCATAGCTAAGTTCTGGTAATTCCTTTCCCCTACTTTCATAACTTCACAGAATTTTTTCTGTATAGTCTACTTTCCTGGGCTATGTTTCTAGAAGGAGAAATGCAAGAGAGGAAAGCAGAACTGAGGCATTGGAAGTGGGAAAGGATTATGATAATAAGAGCAAAGGTCATGATTTGAGCCTCGGCAGGCAATCGCATTTTCAATTATCCTATGTGCAGAAAGTAGTGATTTTTACGTGGTTGGTGGCCATCTGCATTCTCTGCCGTAGCTTACCACTTACAGCAAAACCGAGAAGCACACTTGCACTATACCAATCGTTCATCTCCATGTATCACTCGTCTCCAAATATGTCAGCTAAGAAAACGAGCAATAGTGGGAATACCAAAAAAACTCACCGACTGAAGTTCTAAGGTCGCTCAGTGATATTTTCTGAGGATTTTCGTGTACACCGAGGTGACAAAAACAATGGGATAGCGGTATGCACATGTGCAGATAGTGGTGTTTTGGCGTACTGAAGCTGTACATTGGCAGCGCACTGGCGAAGCTATCGTTTGTTCTTATATGATTATGGCCACACGACGAGAATTAACACGGTTTCAGCGTGTAATTGTAGTTGGGGCTAAACACATGGGCCATACCAGTTTCAAAATCTTAAGGGAATTGAGTACAGATAAATAGTTTCAAGAGTGTGCTGAGAATGCCAAACTTCTAGCGGTACCTCTCACCACGGACAACCTTATGGCAGACAGCCTTCACTTCACGACCGAGAGCAGCGGCATTTGCTTAGTCAGTGCTAACAGACAAGCAACACAGCGTTAAATAGCTGCAGAAATCAATGTGGGGCATACGACGAACTTGTCCGTTAGGACAGTGCGCCGAATTTCGATGTTGATGAGCTATGGCAGTAGACGGCCGAAGCGAGTGCCTTCGCTAACAGCACCACATCGCCTACACAACTACTCCTGGGCTCGTGACAGTAACGGTTGGGCCCTAGAAGACTGGAAATCCATGGCCTGGTCAGGTGATTCTCGATTTCCGTTGGTAAGAGCCGATGGTATGTTTCGAATACCGCGCAGACCTCACAAATCCATGGAACCAAGTTGTCAACAAGAGATTATGCCAGGAGGTGGTGGCTCCATAGTGATGTGGGCAGCGCTCACATGGAATGGACTGGGTCCTCTGGTCCAACTGAATCGATCATTTAATGGAAATGGTTACGTGCCTCTACTTGGAGGCAGCAATTAATGGACTTCATGTTCCAAAACAACGATGGAATTTTTGTAGACGACAATGAGGCATGTCACCGGTCCTCAGCTGTTCGCGATTGGTCTGAAGAACGTTCTGGACATTTTCACCAAATAATTTGGGCACGCAAACCACCCGACATGAATCCTAACGAACATGTGTGGAACATAAGCCAGAGGTCATTTCCTGAGCAAAATCCTGCACTGACAGCACTATTGCAACTATGCACGGCTATTGAGGGAACATGGCTGACGATATCTGCAGAGGCTTCCAACGACTTCTTGAGTCCACGTCACGTCGAGTAGCTGCACTACGTCGAGCAAAGGAAGGTCCAACATGATATCAGAAGGTATCCGATGACTTTTGTCCCCTTAGTGTAAGTGAGCCATGGCCCTCAGTGGCTCGTTACAGAGCAATAATGTAATTACGTTTCATTCAGTTTGTTACCCAAAATACCAGTTTACTGTGAAAACAGTGAAAACAGATTCTTATTGGTGAAACAGACGCAAAGGTACTGTGACATGACTGCCGTTGTTGCGGGAACAACTCAGCATACCGTTCTTGTTTCCTTCTTTCATTGTATCTCTGAACCCATTCTCCACGTGGATATCAGCCAATGCTTCATCAATAAACCTATACATATTGTTGTGCATCGCTTCTAGTTAACAGCCGAAGAAACTAATTTAAAACATGACCGCAAAGTACTGACTAGAAGCTGTGGAGCGGAGAGTAATGCGGGCATTACCGTCGTTAAGGGAGGGTACCGTGACCACTGAATGGAGAAAGGTACTCTGTAAACAAGACACACAGCGGATACCATCAACATTTGCCCTGTTCTGCCGATACTTTCAGTGCAATAAAGATACAGAGGTTAACACGAGTGAGGAATTGCAATTACTCTGCAATGAGCCGCCAGAGAGCAACGATTCCTTCTACCTAAATAGTCAGAAAATATGTCTCAACAACCTGTTCAAATTCAAATGGATCTGAGCACTATGGGACATAACTTCTGAGGTCATCAGTCCCCTAGAACTTAGAACTACTTAAACCTAACTAACCTAAGGACATCACACACACCCATGCGCAAGGCAGGATTCGAACATGCGACCGTAGCGGTCGCGTGTTTCCAGACTGTAGCGCCTAGAACAGCTCGGCCACCCCGGCCGGCTCAACAACCTGTGATACATATCCTGTGTAGCAAGCGGAAGTCGAAACACGTTATACAGCGTAGCACGCTATTAAAGAAAGGCTATAAACAGACTGTTTCCAGTTAAGGAAACATACATGTTCCCTTAGAACCTTGGATTACATTTTCAACTAGTGCTAAGTATCTGAGAGCGGTGCACGTTTACCCACGGAGCACGTTTACGCAGGCACTTTTCTCAGGAACCATTCTTGTTAGAAAGCTACCGACAATGTGAGATTAGTACCGCCATCTACCGCAGACAATAGTTCCTTGATTGGTCACTGAAGACAGGGAACTTCTCCACATGTGAATTTTCGAGGAATGCAGTGGGAATCCGAACACTGACGCACATTCTAACGTTTGGACACAGAAACGTAGTGTAAATTGTTAACACCTGTACCCGAGAAACTTGAAAAGAAGACAGTGCCAGGACACCGGCGATCAGCTCCCAAGAAAGTCTCACCGCAGCGTTAAGGTTTTTAACAACTTAAAAGAGATGAAAGGACTCTGAATTGCCTAATTTTATATGAAGGACGCATTTTAATAATATGAATATCGGATCTGATCTTTCGCACATGTGAGAAGGAATAGATACCATTGGCGACCATGCAGCTCTCTTAAAATGGAATGATAATGAAATAAAGACGCTAAGCTGTCGAGAGACATTGATATACATCAACGGGGGCAATTGAAATTGTGTGCCAAGACCGGAACTCGAACCCAGAATCTGCTGCTTACATGGCAGACGCTCTATCCATCTTTTTTCTTTCATTTTGTTGTATATAGTTTGTTGCGTTTGGTCTGGCCGGACGTCACAAGACATCCCTTCAAGTTGGTCGTTGATTCCTTAACTCATTTTTTTTATTACAGAGAGGACGCGGGCCTCCGACCGAACACGCTGAGCCACCGTGCCGGCAATCGAGCTGAACCACTGAGTGCACAGAGGATAGTGCGACTGCTGGGATTTATGCGTGTGCAACCAGCACAGAAGAAGATGGTCAATGGCCGGCTAGCCTTAACTATATGAGGATGGTATCTGTTCTTTCCGACATGGCCATTGACCATCTTCTTCTGTCCTGGATGCACAAGTATTGCCCGAACTCTTACGGGACTCGGTAGGATTGTCTGCAGTGAGTAATCAGTGTAATGGGCAGGGGCACTACGAATGTAGTTCGTGGACATTAAGTTGGGAATGTGGGTCTCACGGGGAGCTTTCAAGGGATAAATCCCTCATCCCACCTCAATTTTTATCTCTTCCTTCTTCCTATCTCCCGATCTCTTCTCACAGACTAGTAAGGAGAAACCGTGGCCAGTCACCTGGGTGTGAGGACAGCGTTATTTAGAAGGAGCGACCGGTGGAGCGAGGAAGGACCAGGACAGCATCGTCGAGAGAGACTTCACAGGGTTGGCGAGGGGGGATGGCGGAGGAGGGTGTGACGAGATGCGAGCCCAAATGGGCGACAGCAAGATGTATGATGCAACACGCAGCAATTAGTTGTGATTCACGGGACCTGTGAAGAATGGCGCTGGAAGGAATTGTAGTGAATGACTTTCTATTATTCGGCGCAATTGCCCCTAAGACAAAAGCATGTGTTCTATCATTATTAATTAGGAGTTCACGATAGCTGACAGTTCGGTTCTTGTAGCTACACAACGTGATCAGAATTATCCGGACACTTGGATGAAAATGACTTACAAGTGCGTGGCGACCCCCATTGGTAATGCTGGAATTTATGGTGTTGGCCCAGCCCTAGCCTTGACGACAGTTTACACTCTCGCAGGCAAACGTTTAATCAGGTGCTGGAATACTTCTTGGGGAATGGCGACCCATTCTTCAGGGAGTGCAGCACTGAGGAGAAGTAACGACGTCGCTCGGTAAGACCTGACGCGAAATCGCTGTTCCAAAACGTATCAAAAGTGTTCTGTAGAATTCAGGTCAGGACTCTGCGCATACCAGTTCATTACAGGGATGTTCTTATCGTGTAACCACTCAGCCGCAGGCAACGCATTATGAACAGGTGCTCCATCGTGCTGAAAGATGCAATGGCCATCGGTGAACTGCTCTTCAAAAGTGGGAAGCAAGAAGGTGCTTAAAACATTAACGTAGGCCTATGCTGTGATAGTGCCACGCAAAACAACAAGAGGTGCAAGCCCCCTCGATGGAAAACACGACCACACCATAACACCACTGAATCCGAATTTTACTATTGGCACTACACACGCTGGCAGATGACGCTCACCGAGCATTCGCCATACCCACACCCTGCCATCGGATCGCCAGATTATGTACCATGATTCCTCACTCGACCCAACGTTTTTACGCTGTTGAGTCGTCCAATGTTTACGCTTCTTACACCAAGTCAGGCGTCGTTTGGCATTTACAGGCATAATATTTGGCTTATGAGCAGCCGCTCGACCATGGAATCTAAGTTTTCTCACCTGGCGCCTAACTGTCAAAGTACTTTCAGTGGATCCTGATGCAGTGTGGAATTCCTGCGTGATGGTCTGGATAGATGTCTACCTGTTACACATTACTGTAGTAACCACAACCAACAGCGGGAACGCCTTGGGCTGCGGATCGGAGCGCCAGGCGGGGAAGCCGCCAGCGGTGGAGCACGCAACACCGGGTAAACACAGGACGAGTCGGACGACACACCAACGACAACCGACAACGACCGACTATGAGCGACACAACAAGGAAGAGATAAACAACGGAGGCTTGTGGAAACCACAACACCAAACACCAAAACCAAACGTAAATCCAGGCAAATGTCAACAACGAGCAACGACCAGAACGCAGTACCGCCGAGATAGAAACGAAATGCAGGGCGAGTACCAGACTGGCTGGACTAGGGCAGAGCGGGTCCCTATATACGAAACCGGAGGGAGCGGCTATTAGCCGCTGTCAGCACGTGGCTTACCGGTGGCGCCCTCACTGCGCGAGAGCCGCTGCTCGGAATAGCCACTGCGGAGGCGGAGACCTCTATGGGCTGCCACGTCCGTTTGTTCTTTCGTGTGTTCGACTTCAGCGGAGGAAGGTACTAGATCCCTCCTCCCCGAAATTGGTGCATAGGGGCGGAAATGCCCTGGACGATGCTGAGACGGGTGGAACGAGGGCACGGGTCGGGGACACGTCCGGAGGGACCACTGGGGGAGGGGAGGGCTGACTGTCTGTGGCATCCATCAAGGTGTCACCAGAGGGCAGGGGGTCAGTGGGCGTCTCTATACCCCAGCGAGGCGGAAGAGGTGTCTGCAGAGCCAGTGAGGAGATGGAGGTTGAAGCGAGGGACATGTCTGCACCAGGAAGCAGGGAAGACGGTGGGGGAGGAAGCAAGGCAGGGGCCCGAGGGTGGAGTTGGTTACGGTGGCGACGCTCGAGCCCTCTGTGTGTCTGTACGGTCGCCACTCGCCGCCCATGAGCCGTTGTCACCGTAGTGGGCGTCCATGCAGGTGTGCTGCCATAGGAGCGGGCCCACACGGCCATGCCCGGGGCATAGCGCCGGGAGGAGCGAGAGCGGGGCCCAGAAGGGGATGGAGTCAGCAGGTGAAGAAGGGTCCGAGGTTGTCGCCCGTGAAGGAGTTCGGCAGGACTATGACCGGCCACCAGTGTAGTGCGGTAGGTGCTTAGAAACAAGGTGAGGGCCGAGGTGGTGGCCGACGGCTCCACTGATTTCATCAGCTGCTGTTTGAAAGTGCGGACCAGGCGTTCCGCCGCGCCATTGGATGAAGGATGGAAGGGGGGAGAGCGAATGTGTTTGATATCGTTAGTGGAGCAGAAGGTCTGGAACGAGGACGCCGTGAATTGGGGCCTGTTATCTGTGACCATCGTCTGAGGAAGGCCTTCAATGGCCAACACCTGGGCCAAGGCGGTGAGGGTGGTGTCAGTGGTGGTGGACGCCATGTGAACCACATGGGTATTAGGAATAGGCATCAATGATGAGGAGCCACATGGAGCCTAAGAAGTGGCCTGCTAAATCGAGATGGATCCTGTCGCAGGGTTGGCTGGGTGTTGGCCAGGGCCTGAAAGATTGTGGAGGACTAGCCTGATGACGCGCACACACTGTGCAACCACGGACCAGGTGCTCAATGTCTCCATTGATCCCTGGCCAATAGACATGGCGTTGAGCCAACGCATTCATGCGAGACATCCCCCAGTTTCCGCGGTGTAATAAGTGCAGGACGCGGTGGCGTAAGTCCGGACGGATGATCACCCGATGGGCGTCCGAGTCCGTGGACAACAGTAGGACGTCCTCCACCACCGAAAGTCTGTGTGAGACGTGACGCCACGGGCTGAAGTCAGCTTTCAAGCGTTGGGTAAGGTAGAGAGGCCATCCATGGGTCACATAGGGGAGGACTTGATGCAGAATGGGGTCCCTGCGCGTGGAAGCGGCGATTTGCGTGGCTGTCAGAGGAAAACCATCGAGAGCCTCCCGGCGGACAGAGTTGATGTGGAAGCACAGGGCTTCCTGCTGGTCGAACGCCGGATCGGGTCCTGCCGGGAGACGTGACAAGGCATCTGCATTAATGTGTTGACTGGTGGGCTTATAGCGGATGGTGTAAGTGTAATTACGCAAGAACAACGCCCAGCGCTGAAGACGCTGAGCCGTCCGTTCTGGGAGGTGCGAATGGGGCCCGAAAAGGGACACTAAGGGCTTTTGATCCATGAGGAGGGTGAACTGCGCCCCAAACAGGTAAATGTGAAATTTCTGAACTGCAAAAATAATGGCAAGAGCTTCCTTTTCGATCTGGGGGTAATTCATTTGCGCAGGGGATAACATCTTGGATGCATATGCCACAGGTTGTTCCGACGCATCTTCATTCCTGTGTGCCAGGACTGCCCCAATCCCGTACGCTGAGGCATCAGCCGCCGCCGCCACCACCACCAAGGGACGATCCGAAGAGACAGGCGTCAGGCAAGGGGCAAATTTCAGCATCGTCTTCAGGTGGGTGAAAGCCTGATCGCAGGCAGAAGTCCACGTGTAAGGTACCCCTTTGCGACGCAGGCGATTTAGGGGATGCGCGACGTGGGCGGCTTGGGGTAAGAACTCTAAGTAATAATTGACTTTCCCCAAAAATACCTGGAGTTCGGATAAATTTTGTGGACGGGGAAGGGCATCGATGGCTGCGACATTGCGGTCCGAAGGGCGAATGCCATCTATACTGTGCCAATGTCCTAAGTACTCCACTTCCGGTTGAAAAAAACTGCAATTCTCCAGTCGACAACGTAAACCCACAGCCTGCAGGGTGTGAAATAAGGTACTGAGGTTTCCCAGATGTTCCTGGCGCGTGCACCCCGTGACTAAGATATCATCGAGGTAATTGACACAAGCCGGTATTGGTTGCATTAACTGCTCGAGATACCGCTGGAAAATCGCAGGGGCAGAGGAAATGCCAAACGGAAGACGCTTGTATTTATAGAGACCGAAAGGCGTGTTGATGACGACTATGGCCTGCGATTCCTCATCCAACGGAAATTGGTGATAGGCTTCTGCTAGATCAATCTTAGAAAAGTACTCGCCATCTGCAAGTTTTGCGAGAAGGTCTTCCTGTCGAGGAACAGGATAAGTTTCGACCAAATACTGAGCGTTGACCATAGCCCCAAAATCCCCACAAAGACGAAGCGATCCATTGGGTTTCTTGATGATCACTAAGGGCGTTGGCCAGGCACTCGATTGTAGTGGCTCGATAACCCCCACAGCCTGGAGCCGATCGAGTTCCTGCTTGACGGCCGCACGCAAAGCTACCAGGATAGGCCGAGCCCGACAAAAGCGAGGCCGTGCGATCGGAAGTAAAGTGATGTGTGCCTGGAAATCGGAAGCGCAGCCCAGGTCTGCCGAAAACAGGGAGCAAAAGGACGCGCACAGATCGTCTAGGTCCTGAAATGGAACCGTTGTTGAAACGAACTGCACTTCGTCTTGAATGGAAAAGCCAAACCGTGTAAACGCATCTAGTCCAAAAATGTCCGAAGCCGACGGGTGGTCCACCACAAATAGGGCAAGGGGCCGGGGAATGTTTTTGTAGGTGGCCATGACAGAAAAATGCCCATGGAGAGGGATGGAACCGTCGCCGTAGGCGACCAACCTCCGAGAGGGTGGGGACAATTGCGGAGACCCGAGACGTGCATACGTCGTCAGATTGACCAAAGAAACTGTGGCCCCCGTATCGACCTGGAAACGGACGTCCTCGTTAAAGATGCGTAGGGTGAGGAATACGTTTTGAGCCAATGTGTTGGTCCGAGGGGCGACTGCGTGTAAAGCATGGACGGCCTCCTGTTGGCCCGCAGGGGCGGGACGGGGGCGGGTCGAGGGGCTACGACAGACAGATCGAAGGTGGCCCTCTTTCTCACAGAGCGAACAGGTCGATGGGGACAGTCAGCTCGAGTGTGGGCCGAGAAGCACTGGGGGCACGACGGGAGGGGGCCACGCGGCCGTCGTCGAGCGGCGACCGGCGGTTCGGACACCATAGAGACGTCAGACAGCGAGGAATCTCGACGGCGGTGCCCTCTGGAGACTGCGCCCCGTCGACGGCGATAAGGAGTGGAGCGGGAAGTGGAGTCGACCGCTGCCACCTGGGGCCACGCCATGAGACGTTCGTTCGCTGCTTGAGCAATTTCGAAGGAACCTCTGGGTCGGGCACCAGTTGAACGACTACATCCCGAATTAACGAATCTGCATATGACACCTCGCACTGCTGATTGGTGCACGTGAAGTTGCATTTGCGGCTGAGGCCTTGCAAATCCGTCACCCAGGAACGGTAGGACTGACCCGGCTGCTTGTGGTATTGATGGAATTCCAAGCGAGACGCAACCACGTGGTATCGCTGGGAATAATACTTAGTTAGCAACACACAGATCTCGTGAAAGGAGAGAGCTACGGGGTCAGCCAATGGTGCCAACTTGCGGAGCCAGAAAAACGTGTCTGGTGAGGCCCACGACAAGAACAACGACCCCTGCAGAGAGTCATCCGACACCTGAAAGGCCGTGAAATGTTGCTTCAGACGATGCAGGTACGCTTCCCAATCATCTTTTGCGTCGTTGAACGGTGGGAACGACGGCGGACGTGGGAACGTGTCTGAAAGCGGGGCACCTGGGGAAAGAGGTGGGAGAGAATCCCGCTTATTGACCCTGTCCGAGAGCAACTGCAGTGAGGTCTGTAAGTCCTCCAACTGCTGCTGCTGCTGTCGCATGAACTGCTGCTGTTGCTCTAAAAGAGTGAGTAATTTCTCTTCCATACTCGTATGTTCCGTTTACCTCGTCGCCAAATGTAGTAACCATAACCAACAGCGGGAACGCCTTGGGCTGCGGATCGGAGCCGCCAGGCGGGAAAGCCGCCGGCGGTGGAGCGCACACCACCGGGTAAACACAGGACAAGTCGGACGACAGACCAACGACAACCGACAACAACTGACAACGACTGACAAGAGCGACACAACAAGGAAGAGATAAACAACGGAGGCTTGTGGAAACCACAACACCAAACACCAAACATAAATCCACTCGGAACCAGAGCCAGGCAAATGTCAACAACGAGCAACGACCAGAACGCAGTACCCCCGAGATAGAAACGAAATCCAGAGCGAGTACCTGACTGGCTGGACTAGGGCAGAGCAGGTCCCTATATACGAAACCGGAGGGAGCGGCTATTGGCCGCTGTCTCCACGTAGTTTAGCGGTGGCGCCCTAGCTGCGCGAGAGCCGCTGCGTGGAATAGCCGCCGTGGAAGCGGAGCCCTCTATGGGCTGACCACGTCCATTTGTTCTGCCGCGTGTTCGACTTCCGCGGCAGAAGGTACTAGAATTACGATCCTCTTAAACTGTCGGCGGTCTCTTGTCAGTCACCAGACGAGGTCGGCCTGTACTCTTTTGTATTGTACATGTCCCTTTACGTTTCCACTTCACTATCAAATCTGAAGCAATAGACCAAGGGACGCTTAGGAGTGTGGAAATCTCGCGTACAGCCGTATGACCCAAGTGACACCCAATCACCTGACCACGTTCGAAATCCGTGAGTTCCACGTAGCGCCCCTTTCTGCTCTCTCATGATGTCTAATAACTGCTGACGTTGCTGATGTGGAGTACCTGGGAGTAGGTGCCAGCACAGTGAACCTAATATGACAAACATGTATTTTTGGGAGTGTCCGTATACTTCTGATCAATATTGTATATCGGAAGAGTAAATGCTGTTTGACGGGTATTACTACTCTTGGCCTTCCAGGTGCTCCAACACGCCCCATTGTGGTTGAGCCAGGCCCATGCCTTCTTTAGCGCTTCTGCCAGTGCACAGCAGTACCAAGTGATTATCCAGTTTGAATTTTTTTATTATTCTTCATTAAGCAGGTTTTTTGCTCCCTCTTGTCTTTGAAATGCGTAATTTCATATAGTTACCCTGGTTTTTCTTCTCTATTTCTTTTTTATTTATTTTTAACTCAGGCTGTTTCCTTAAGTTGTAATGTTTGTTGACTGTTAGATATCCTGTGGTACTTTGCTGCTGACAGCAGGCATCGTTACGACATCAGGCGCTAGCCCGCCCCCTCCCTCCTTTGGTTTTGGGCTCGATAATTATGGCACTACACTTGTGGTAGTTACGAACTACGTGAATGTTTTGTTGGCTGAAATCCATCAAGCACTCTCTTTTTAAGGTGAAACTGATTCAAATTTCTGTTGGGCTCCTAGCAGTTTTATAATGAGTAATAGTCTACATACTAGTTCATGGCTTGGAAATCATGTCACGTGGAATAAGGCAACCGCCCACCTTATGTTTTCTGAATTGAAGTTAATTTAACATTTGAAGCAGCTTGTGGGCGGAAAATAATTGCTGACTTTTTAGCGTTAATTGTTTATAATCATTTGTCATCTAAAGTGGCTAGTACTCGGCTTCCATTTGCTGACTTTTATATTAACTATTTTAAATCAATCGTGATTTAAAGAGGCTAGTACCCACATATTTTTTTATATTGAAATTTATCTGTTATTTGTAGGGGCTAGTGCCCGGAATCTATTTGCCGATTTTTCTGCATTAACTGTTTTTAATCACTAATCGTTCAAAGGGGCTAGTACCCACTTATTTTTAAATTGAAATTTGTTTAACATTTGAAGGGGCTAGCGCCCAACGCCTATCTGCTGAATTTGTACTAATTGTTTTTAGTCACTAATCGTTGAAAGGGGCCAGTTCCGCTTTATCTTTTACGTAGTGAAAATTGTTTAATATCTGGAGGGACTAGGGTCCGACGTCTATATTTAAATTTTCGTAACGTCTTGCAGGGACTGGCGTCCTTTCACTTTTCCACATCCAAATCATTTTGACATTTGGAAGGCCTAATTTCTGACCTTTATTTTTAGATTTCCTGTTACGGATTTCAATGTGAGGAAGGGTTAATGGTCGTAACTTGTCTTAGGTAATCTTACTGGAATCACTTGTGTCAATTCAGTAAATAAGCAAGAAGAGACTTTGGGAATTAACTGTCAGTTTTGTAAATACACTCCTGGAAATGGAAAAAAGAACACATTGACACCGGTGTGTCAGACCCACCATACTTGCTCCGGACACTGCGAGAGGGCTGTACAAGCAATGATCACACGCACGGCACAGCGGACACACCAGGAACCGCGGTGTTGGCCGTCGAATGGCGCTAGCTGCGCAGCATTTGTGCATCGCCGCCGTCAGTTTCAGCCAGTTTGCCGTGGCATACGGAGCTCCATCGCAGTCTTTAACACTGGTAGCATGCCGCGACAGCGTGGACGTGAACCGTATGTGCAGTTGACGGACTTTGAGCGAGGGCGTATAGTGAGCACGCGGGAGGCCGGGTGGACGTACCGCCGAATTGCTTAACACGTGGGGCGTGAGGTCTCCACAGTACATCGATGTTGTCGCCAGTGGTCGGCGGAAGGTGCACGTGCCCGTCGACCTGGGACCGGACCGCAGCGACGCACGGATGCACGCCAAGACCGTAGGATCCTACGCAGTGCCGTAGGGGACCGCACCGCCACTTCCCAGCAAATTAGGGACACTGTTGCTCCTGGGGTATCGGCGAGGACCATTCGCAACCGTCTCCATGAAGCTGGGCTACGGTCCCGCACACCGTTAGGCTGTCTTCCGCTCACGCCCCAACATCGTGCAGCCCGAATCCAGTGGTGTCGCGACAGGCGTGAATGGAGGGACGAATGGAGACGTGTCGTCTTCAGCGATGAGAGTCGCTTCTGCCTTGGTGCCAATGATGGTCGTATGCGTGTTTGGCGCCGTGCAGGTGAGCGCCACAATCAGGACTGCATACGACCGAGGCACACAGGGTCAACACCCGGCATCATGGTGTGGGGAGCGATCTCCTACACTGGCCGTACACCACTGGTGATCGTCGAGGGGACACTGAATAGTGCACGGTACATCCAAACCGTCATCGAACCCATCGTTCTACCATTCCTAGACCGGCAAGGGAACTTCCTGTTCCAACAGGACAATGCACGTCCGCATGTATCCCGTGCCACCCAACGTGCTCTAGAAGGTGTAAGTGAACTACCTTGGCCAGCAAGATCTCCGGATCTGTCCCCCATTGAGCATGTTTGGGACTGGATGAAGCGTCGTCTCACGCGGTCTGCACGTCCAGCACGAACGCTGGTCCAACTGAGGCGCCAGGTGGAAATGGCATGGCAAGCCGTTCCACAGGACTACATCCAGCATCTCTACGATCGTCTCCATGGGAGAATAGCAGTCTGCATTGCTGCGAAAGGTGGATATACACTGTACTAGTGCCGACATTGTGCATGCTCTGTTGCCTGTGTCTATGTGCCTGTGGTTCTGTCAGTGTGATCATGTGATGTATCTGACCCCAGGAATGTGTCAATAAAGTTTCCCCTTCCTGGGACAATGAATTCACGGTGTTCTTATTTCAATTTCCAGGAGTGTAGTTTAAGTGGAATGAGTTGTCTGCCAGCTGCTAAAGCTGTATATTGCTCAAGTACTCATGTACATTGTTGTTGTTGTTTAGTAATTGTGTTTAAATATTAAAAATTAGTTCATCGTCCATCCGCTTGCCCCAGCAGGATCCATATATCCTAGCTATCAAGCTCCAAAAAAAGGCGCATGTAAGCGTATCAATCAAAAAGAAGTCAAAAATGGTTCCGGTGCCTTATAAGTAAAAGGTGGGCTCATGACGTTTGTGACACAGGAAATACCATGTTTGTGTCATAAATGCAGCACTGTTAACGATGCTAATTAGTCCTTTAATTAACATTCAATCTTCTGTGTAGGCCACATTATGTAAACAGGTGAACATTCTCCAAAAAAATTGTTTAATGTAAGTAAGACCTTTGCATTTTACCATGTTAATTGTTGCAGGTAAACCCGTAATTGTGTTTACTACAAATGGTTCCATTTCTAAAATTTTTATTAGTGTGTTTTGTTTAATCATTTTTGTGTTCTGTGATGTGCATAAAGTTGCCCCATACCTGGGGCATGTTTACGCACTCGACTGAAGCCCACAAAAAATTTTTTTGATCTCTCAAAAAAATGGTTCAAATGGCTCTGAGCACTATGCGACTCAACTTCTGAGGTCATCAGTCGCCTAGAACTAATTAAACCTAACTAACCTAAGGACATCACACACATCCGTGCCCGAGGCGGGATTCGAACCTGCGACCGTAGCGGTCACGCGGTTCCAGACTGAAGCGCCTAGAACCGCACGGCCACACCGTTTTGATCTCTCAAATGCAATCTTCAATTAGAAGCGTATACACCAAGTTTACTTGCTTCGAACATTTTTATGATAAAAGTTTTATCTCCATTTACAAGTAGTGAGTCATCCCGCAATTTTTTTATTAAACTCAAGGAAAATTCTCAAAGTAGAAATTCATACAAAGAAGAAGTAATTTGGCCATCAGCTTAACGTCAATAGCTGTTACGTATCTACAAAGGGTCGTCGACAACTGCGCACATAAAATATCGCTTTCGTACTGTGTTACGGTAGCCTTTTGAAGCAGCGCTATTGAGTTCACACCGGCCGCTGCGGCTTGTAATAGTGGGTCACGTCATCCTAGCATCAAAGCGATATTACTGCTGCTCTGGGCGTATATTATCCTGCTTGAGCATAACAAGCAGACAGGCTGAAACGGAGAGAGGATTAATCCTGGCAGTAAGCGGCCAGCGTGGCCTACACGCCAGAGGCCCACCCGACAGCATACGTAATTAGCACAACCGCTGTGCATTTAGATACTGCTTAGCCAGGGCAAGGGAATACGACTGTGCGTGCAGATACTGTGGACATGAGTAAAGACTAAAGGGGGAAAGAGGTGCGTCCGTGGTCGTCCACTTCGAAGCAATGACGTACACTTGTGGAAAGTAAAAAGTCAATTATCACTTCGACAACCTCGTTCTTGTGATCTTCTGTCCGAAGACTGATTCATGCAGCTCTCCTCGCTGGTCTCTTCCGCCAAAGTCTCTTCATAACTACTGCAAACTACGTCCTCTTGAGCCTACTTTATGTATTCGCGTCTTGACATCCCTGTACAAATTTTACCAGCCACACATCCCTCCATTAAATATTGATGAGTTCTTCAGGCCTCAGGTTGTATTCTGCCGACCGAATCCTTCTTTTAGTCAGGTTTTTGGATAATTTTTTTTTTTTTTTTTTCAATTCAATTCGGTACCTCCTTATTAGCTACTCGATATACCCATCTTCAACATTCCTCCGTAGCACCATGTTTCCAATTCTTTTATTCTCTTCTCAGTTGACTTTAGTAGGGGAGAGAGCTGTACCTAGAGTACAGTGCACGAACCAACACTTCGGTGTAGTGATTGGTTTTAGAGCCATATGAAATAGCGCGCACTAGAGACCGGTATAAGCATTTTACGCCATTTTTATACAGTTTTTGTTGTTGTACGTCATAAGGTTGTGTGTTTCTAAATGTTTCTGATCTTACACATGTAAGTGCCATGTAACATGTTAAAGTTATTTGCAATATATTGTTCATTCTTCAGGTACAGAGTTATATGCTGAACAAAATGTAACATATTCATAGAACCTTTCGTGTGACATGTTGGCAGTTAAGCCATACTTCTTCGGTTGTGCATCATCATCTACCTTGAAACAGAAGAAGTATTTTTCTCAAGTAACGTGTGAGATTTGTAAATGAAGAGAGTTTCTTTAATATTGTAACAGTTTTACCTTTCTCGGAAATGGAAACTGGTTTTAGTTTCCAAAGCTTCTTTATCATAACTCATTTGAGTTATAACTGGTTTTTTATAATACTTCCGCTGAATTTGATTTCAATTACTGATTGTTCGTACCTAGAAGAATAACAGTGTATCAGATGCTTACAGATAGTATCAACAAGATTATCTCGACTGCAAAAGTTTTAATTTTCTAAAGAATTTCTTCTTAGTTATACAATTATGCAGTACCTTGCAACATGTTTCTACATTGGGAAAAACCTTAATTTTCCTGAGCAATTTTTGTAATTTCTGAAAAAACTGAACCACAAATGTCATCATTTGAAAGCTGGATAAGAAAATATATTAAACTCCTATTAGAATGCTGGCTAGATGCGAAAGTCTGAATGATGACCAAGATACAACCCCAGCCCCCCAACTGGAACAAATTTTTTGCTTGTTTGGTTTCGCCATCCTCGTACACAATGAAATTCCAGTACCAGAATATCTCTGTACGCTGGTAGAGAAGACAAAACAAAATATCAGAGCCTACGGATGAAATGTAGCACGTGCATAAGTTAGTTTCTCCACTTGAAGTATAATAATGTCGCAAATATTCGCGCTAAAGTGGTGGAAGTATAGGGAACAATGCATTATATAAAACGGTGATTAGGAGTTCTACACGCTTCCTGTGTGTTCGAAAAATCATAATAACAAATACTGAAGTGGCAGAAAGCCTATCATGGTGTTGGGAGTATATGTGCAGATATTTCTATTGATGACTAAAGACTGTGTACTGAACACCATTACATCAGTATTTACTTTATTTGCAGACTACTAATTATACCTGTTACGACTAGTGCGTTTTTTGGTTGGTTAGTGTTCTGGCGTAACCACAAGCGCTGGAAGGAAGACGAAGAACGCAAGACCTGAGAAGGCAGTGAAACGATGTAGGCCAGTGGTGCGCTGATTAGAAAGGCGCCACGACAGGAGCGACACCTGCAACAAGTGAATATAAGCGCCGCTCCTGCCAGCCCCGGCGCTCCGATAGGTTCAGTATACTGACAGTGGAACGTATTCGCGGAGTACCAGCACGGCCTAGCAGAGAGTGCTACGCTATCAGATAGTAGTGATCCATATCCGATGCTTGGTTGAACATTCTGTATAGCAAGAACTTTACTGTTTACATGTCCCCTATCGTTTACCACGCCTTTTGTAAATACAGGTTAAGTATTGTCAATTTGCTTAATTTAAAATAAAACTACTAATGTTATTTGCCTGAATTGAATAGAATTTTGAGAACGCAGCATCCCCTAGGCACCCTATACGAGAAAAGTGGGCAGGACCTAACATTTAGCACCTCTACGCATAGCACGAGCAAGCTATTAATGTTTATTAGTTAGAAGTCAGCTTAAGTAGTATGTAAGCTCAGGGACCGATGACCTCAGCAGTTTGGGCCCATAGGACCTGCACACAAATTTCCACTTTTTCCCTATTTAGACAACGAGTGGGTCGTACCAGAATAAGAACACAATGCTGCTACATAATGTGTGCGCAGTGCACGCCATTCCCAATAAATCTGCTCAATAACCGAATAAAACTAGGTTTAATTTATGTTGTAACGGAAAACGATGGAAGCACATAAAAGGTACTCGCTGCTTGAACTGGTGCAGTTAAAATCTGTAACATGTACGAGGATACACTTTTAGACAGTACATATCATACATCGACAGCAGCTTACAATTTCGCTCTCGCGGCAGTTGCTAATTACAGTGTTTGTTCTCTTTTCTGGTTGTAGAGAACTTTTAAAGAACTGTATATTGAACCCAGCTAGTCAGGAAAACTAATTCCTTTTATAATACTGCAGACAAAACACAAGACAGATTCAACACAACGGAAGATTTATAACGTAAATACAACACCTAATACAGCATATGCAAATAGATAATGATCATAATGTTTAAGGTAGCTTTGTGTAATGTGTGCCAGGTGGATTGCTTCCCTTTACCCTCTTCCGTCGGAGACAGGGTGCCATAACTGCCTGGAGCTTGGACCCAAAGCTGAAGATAGAGAGAACGGGGGTCGACACGGAAATCATAGACGAGGACTGACCAGGCGTGGCGCTCAGTGCGTATTGTTGAGCTGCAGTAACAGCATTCATCTGTAGAACAAAAGGAGCTTCATGAAGGTATCTGAAAAATGACCGATGAGGCTGAACATGGGATCTATAGATAACGGAAAGAACTTAATATGTTGCGACAAAAGAATGCAATCAATGAGCAACTTACCGGGAGAGCATCTTCGTCCTGTTACCTTTTGTTAGGAGGATGTTACAGACAAGGTATAAAAGTTACTGTTTAGTAGCTCTGCTGCCAAGAAGAAAAGCTGGCCACCCAGCTGCATGACCACATGGAAAGAAATCTTAGATAATCGCCAGGGATAATTCCTCCTACTGCAGGACCTATTTGAGCTAAGATTTCCGAGAGATATTTTTCCTTCAAGTCTCATTTGAGTCTGCGCAACGCATGCTGACAGCTCCGCAAAAGTGTTATACAGTCTTTTTTGTAAAAATTCCATAATCAATTCATGTAAAACAACTTTTTACTGCTGTCTACAGTGCATATTGTCTGCTAATGTTATGACCGGTGTTGGTTGCGTGAAACCATATTCAGTCTTTTGTACGTCTGCTAAAAGTGTTATTTATGGAATAAATATTTATGCTGTGTCACAGAACAATTTTTCTATGATGTAATATGCACATTGTTTACACTAACTGATAGTTTACTCTGCTAGCCAACACATTGAAATGTGAAGATTGTTTGACGGAACCAAAACTGATCATAAAATTAGGTTGTTTTCCAAGTGGTCACATGAAGCTTTGCTGCGTTGTGTAAATGATAGTCAGAGCCACTGCCACTAGTTCCACTTGCTTTGTACTACCCGGGTCGGCAAAATAAAAGAGTCAGTAAACAGTAATGCCACCGAAAGGTGTGCAATTAGTTGACCACGAACAGACTAACCATTGCACACTTCAGCATTCTTATTATAATCAACCTATAAATGTATTGTTTGTCTCAGAGTAACAATAACTGAAAGCATATGAAAATAGTCCGATATTTCATTAACATAAAGGGCATATTACTATTTTCTTATCTGAATCAAAATGATGGAATAATATTAGTTATTTTGTAACTGTGTTTCGTAAGGCGCAGCCGGCCGGAGTGGCCGTGCGGTTCTAGGCGCTACAGTCTGGAGCCGCGTGACAGCTACGGTCGCAGGTTCGAATCCTGCCTCGGGCATGGATGTGCGTGATGTCCTTAGGTTAATTAGGTTTAAGTAGTTCTAAGTTCTAGGGGACTGATGACCACAGCAGTTAAGTCCCATAGTGCTCAGAGCCATTTTTTCGTAAGGGGCAACTGAAACCTCTGTATTCCTAACATAACGTTTGATGGAGATAAAACAATTCTGAATACAAGATCCGCCCAGATAGTTAGACAGATTCCTGACGTATAAGCGACGTCAGCGCAGTAACTACAGTGGCTGGTTGAACAAACAACCGTGAACAATAGAGCTCGTTTCGGCCAGTCAGTTTTGAGCAGGCAGTATTAAGCAGCGGACGTGCGACGGTAGCGTGTCGGCGTCGTTGTATCACATAGCACAATGGAACAACGACCCACACATCTCTAAATGAAGTGTTCAAGGCATTCACCATAATGTTCTGAAGAAGAGAAAAGTGTGCAAATTTAGTCGTGCAGAACGTGGCTTCCGAACAAAAGAACAATGCATGGATCCCCGCCCGCGAAGTGACTGAAATGGGAAAAAGTCCTCACGAATGACGAGGGTTCGTGTTATTAATGCGAACCTACCGCTGAAGGAAAAAAGTAGAATGGTTTTCTGGTGGTTCGCCAGTACCGAAGAAGGTGCGAATGTGATGCTCAAGTTGAACGACATCCAGTAGAAGGACTTATCTGACGGTTTCACTTCGTTGTATGAACGTACTTTGCGTTGTACTGTAGTTGGGGGAACGCTTGAAGCGTTAAAGCTGTCGTTTTAGCATCTTCCCATTTTTTACTAACCCATTCTCGAAACTTCTTTGGCTGAAGTGGTAAGCATAGTGGACAAAGCGTTTGTCGACCGCTTTGAAAGGTTACAGTGGTTGCTTTGAACTGCTGCAGGTGCTGTAGAAGCAACACCGTGCAGTGACTTGCCCCAGCACAGTTGGTGTAAGTCACGACAGCGGGGTGGTGTTTATATTCCAGCCGGTTGTATGGAATCAACACAGTAAGATGCGTCTATAAACAAAAGTCACAGAATTATAGAAAAAGATTCTCTAGATAATAGCTGAGGAAAGGAATATATGGAAAACACCGACAAGGAGAAGGAACTGAATGGTAGGATATCCGTTAAGACGTCGCAGAATAGATTCCACAGGAAAGGAATATATGGAAAACACCGACAGGGAGAAGGAACTGAATGGTAGGATATCTGTTAAGACGTCACAGAATAGATTCCACGGTACTAGGAGGGAGCTGTAGAGGGTAAAAACTGTAGGGGAAGACGGAGATTGGAATGCGCCCAGCAAATAACTGAGGACACAGGCAGAAAATGCTACTCTGAGATGAAGAGGTTGGCACATGAAAGGAATTCGTGGCAGACCATATCAGTCAGAAAAGAAAGTTTAGAGCACACCATGAATGAAGTTGCCCGATCTTTCGGTACATCACTGTGGTCTGAACAACGTGTCTACAAACATCGGTACATCACTCGCATCCATGTAACAAGGCATGAAAACACTGGTCGTAAAGAGATACCAGTTGAGAAGGGCTGGGAACAAGTACCTTGACATCTCAATAATAATCTATTTCAAACGCTACAGAAATTCCTGCTGCCACTGATTTCAAGTCAATCTCAACCAGTTTCTGGACTAATGTTACGAAATGAATTGCATGTGTGGGGATAGGGGGGGAGGGGGGGGGGAAGATGGGGTACTACACAGAAGGCCATTGCTCACAGCAGCCCATCAAACTGTACGTTTTCAATAGGCCAAACAACAAGGAAATGCAGGTGAGTCGAGGAGTGTAGTGTTGTCCGATAAGCTGATCCATAGTGAATTTCTTATAGAAACCAAAGTAAGTGGATTTTATAGACACATTAGTTGGCTGGTTGCTGTAATCTTCTATGTAAGAGTCCACCTGTAATTTGTACACAGCCAGCGGGTCAAAATGTCAGTTTCTGACAAAATAGCACCTTTCTTACAAATTGCTTCCGTTATGCAGGTTGTTTCTTTAAACTTATAGCACCTTTCTTACAAATTGCTTCCGTTATGCAGGTTGTTTCTTTAAACTTGGTTCAACTAAATAACTCGAAAATATACATCCTATGAAAAAATGTTGCCGCGCGGAGTGGCCGCGTGGTTAGAGTCGCCATGTCACAAATCGTGCGGCCCCTCCCGCCGGAGGTTCGAGTCCTCCCACGGGCATGGTTGTGTGAGTTGTTCTTAACGTAATTTACATCAAGTTAATTTCAGTATTGTGTAAGTCTAGGGGCCGATGCCCTCAGTAGTTTGGTCCCTTAGGAATTCACACACATTTGAACGTTTTTCAAAAAAAAGTTACATCTGTCTATGCTACATCTGGCTACATCTAACCGTCCTGCCTCAACTGGAGGTCAACATGAGCACTTGTGAAGACATCGCTATTTTGCGATAGACATATATATTTATCTTGTTTTTTTTCCCCCATCTGTTCATATATCTTTGATGTTGTAGCGCATTTTTTTTTCTTTTGTCCTGTAATATAGAGAAAAAAAGTTGTTCTCTAGATGTAATATGTAACTGGAAATTATTTCTTTTTTGTAAGTAGATAAATATGTTTAGGGTTTATTGGTTGTGGAAAGCTTTAATTTTTTTGCGTTTATCATTTACTGTAATAAGTTTGGTAGAGAATAGTTGTGTGAAGATATATGTAATTTACTTTGATGTTGTATAAACTGTGGGCGAGAGTATTGGGAAAGAGGGAGAGAAATATCGATAGTCGATCCAACAAAGGGGGTTTGTGTTGTTGGGTAGCTAGAGAGGCGGACACATGTTTTATTGTGGGAGCTGTGACTTTTACGAACTGGTGAAGATTGAGTTTAGTGGCAAGCGATGTACGTTTTGAATGACTGTTTTATACCAGTATGTGATTTGATGATAGTGAGTGTAGAAACTGGGCGAAGTAAATACTGAGACTGTGCCGTGAGACGAAGTAACTATGACAATGCAACCGAGAATGAGCGGTATTGTAGCTTTGTGTCTGTGAATTGAACTGCACTTGTATTTTGACTGTGTTTTCGTACACTCAAGTACTATGAACTTTCATATTTTTCGCGTTTCGATGAACTGTCGGACGCCTATAATCAGTAACAGTCGTTACGAACTTATGCGAACTGTCTATTGTGGGTGAGTACATTCCCGCCCAGGGCGGTTTTTCGCGATCGCGGCAGTCATAATACGAATTGACTTTCTATAGAATTCGCCGTCGGCAAGTTTTATAAACTGTGTGTGGCATAAGTAAACTTAAATAGTGTGTGCCATAAACATTAATACGGTGCACATACGGACATCTGTAACAACAGTTACCTCGACCAACCTGTGGCCTGCAAAACGCCATTGTAATCAGATTTGCAGCTTAATGAATACCACCGCCCGCCCAATTACGAGGAAAAAATCTTCAGCTGCAATCACACGACCGTGGGAGCAGATCTCAGCGTTTCACCAGGACCAGCCAGCTGCCGTCGATATCGCGACCATCGTCACAACACACAAGATAAGATTTAAAAGCAGCGCTCTCTTCTCAAAGACTCAAAATTATTGCGAACAATTTTAATTTCCTTTTGGCTGAAAAACACGTAACATTTATCTTCTTTAGAATAAAAATGTTCCCCACGAAGTGGTGTGTTCGATGTAGACATTGTTGACTTTCATTAGCAGTAGCCATTTCCCTTTTAATAATTTCCATTATTTTTTTTTTTTACATTTTAAATCCGCAGCCGCCACCTGTGTAATTTTTTATAACTTTTGGAGGGTATGTGTCTAAATTCGTGTGCTGTAGCATTTACCTGAAGTATTGTAATGCTTTGCTACTTGGACAAGGGCGCCTGCCATTAATTTCTTAAACGTCGACCAATGACAGTGAAGCTCGCTATCTATTGGTGCTAACGTTCTATAGTGGGTAATTCAAAGGTGGGTAGCAGTCAAACCACACGGGTTGTGATTACTTTGAATGAGAGTCGTGTAAAATTGTGGGTTCATCACTCAACTTTGGTATTCTTTTGTTTATTGATGTTAGAAACAAATTTTTTTGTCGATGTCCTTAAATCTTATTTAATATGGTTATTCTATGCTAAACTGGGATAAATGCACGGTCAGATATTGTGTTGGGAAGTAAAATTTGGAGAAACGTCTGTTTAGATACGGCTTGATTTGGACTGCATTAGTTAACACGGTATTTTGGCGATACTTACTGACAGGGTAGAATCGCAGTCGTCACATATGGCGACCGTGGAGTGACAGGACAGGGTATTTTGACGCTGTCTTAAGGAATGTAATCTTCGGATCTTAGTTTCAAAAATTTTTATAATTAGTGGGAGTGGTTTGTTGGTGTTAGGATCAGAAAATAGACAAGATGACTATTAAAGAGGATGAACGTGTAGCCAGTTTTAAAGTGTGGGATGACGAGCAAGGGGAAAATAAAGAACATGAAATTGCTATGGAAAAGGTTGAAAAGGATACAGTAATTAAGACAGAACCAGAGGTTGATAAAGATGTAGATGGAACAGGAGGGGTAAAAAGTATGATTGCTGTACTGTTAGCGGAAATGAGAGGAATGAAAGAGGGCCATACAGGTTTAAGAGAAGATATAGAGGGTATAAATAATAAATGGAAGCTGTTAGTAAATCACAAAAGGATATGGGAGAAGAACTAAAGAATTTAGATAGGAAATTTGTACAACGGTTTGACGATTTTAAAAGGGAACTAGATGATGGGATAGAAAAGAGGATTTCAAATATAAAGTTGGTTATAGGCAAAGATTTTCACAAATTTAAAGATGATGTTAAAGAGACATTTAAAGAAACTGAATTCGAGCTGATGGAAAAGCAAAAGAGTTTTAGGGAGGAGGTAAATGGAATGGTACATTGCTTGGATAAGAATATTGTAGCACAGGCTGAAGTGTGTGATAAAAGACAGACAGAGGTGAAGGAATATTGTGATAGAATTTTACAGGAACATAGTAAGAAAGCCCAAGTAGAAGTGGGAAGAATCAGGGAGTCCACGTCTGTGATTGAGAAAAGAGTAGGAGCTTTGGAAAGAAAAAAAAGAGAAGATAGGAATTGTGCAGCTCCATCTGTGGTAGTACATATGAGAGATGATAGTACTTTTAATAATATAGTATTTGATCCCAAAGGCAACGTCCATCCAGTGGCATTTGTGAATAGTTTACGAAGTCAGTTTACTGTAGAGTGGATTGAGAAAGATAAATTAAGGAGGGCAAGTGCATGTTTAAAGGATGAAAGTTTAGGCTGGGGAGCAGATGCACCAGATAGATATGAAACTTTTGAGGCTTTTATGTCAGCTTTTCTGGCAGAGTACTGGTCTAAAGAAAAACAGAGTGATGTAATTGAGGCTTTTAAGAAGGCACCATGGTATGGTAACCGAAATAGGGAGAGCATGAGAGAATATTGTGAAAGATGGATCAATAGGTTGAAGCATTTGCACAGTACTTGGAGTGATCGAGATACAATAGAAGTATTGATGGGGAAGTTACCTCCTAATAGGAGATGTGGAATAATAAGGCATCATAATAATCTGAAAGATTTTCTGAATAGCGTGGGAGATGTGGATAGATGGCAGACAAATTGTTCTTTTGATGTAAACAGAGATTCTTGGAGGTACCAAGAGAACAGGTAACAGACAAGTAGAGTGAATCAGGTAAATGTGAGAGGTAGGGGAGAAAGAGGTCGAGGGAATTTTAGGGCTAATGGTAGAGGTTATGATAGGAGAGGAAGTTTTAATACGGGAAACGGTACACCGCAACAGTAAGGGCCCATGCTGGGGCGGGTCAAGTATCAGGACCTACCAATGTTGCCAGTTGCCACAGTGATGTCAGATGTTTTGTGATGTGCAGCAATAGTAATACTAATCATGGTGATAGGGGGTGTGGAAGTCAGAACTTAGTAATTGAAGAGGTAGGGCCCAAAATTAAGTGTAGGAATAATATAGAATCGGGAGGTTCATGTATGGAGGTATTTTCTCATATGTATGATGGTGATACAGAATATGAAAAGGAGCAAATAGACAGGGAGAAGGAGAATGAAGTGATACAAATGGAAAGTATTGAAAGTGAGGAGGAAGAGACAAGTAGTGGTAGTAGTGACAGTGAAGGGGGAGAAGAAGAGGCACCAGAGGATACGTTTCTTTTGCAGAGTAATTTGCATAGGAGTAAAGGGGAGGAGAACGGGCCAGTTTCTGAAGATATTGAGGGAGAAATTTCTACCGATTCCTTGAACCATGATGTAGAGGCTGATGAGGAGGAAAAAATTAATGTGTTTATTATTGTCAAGGATAAGGATGTGGCAACTTGTAGCGAGGAGGAAGAGAGTTTATGTGCAATTAGAAGGGAGTCAAGAGAAGAGGAAAGCTCAGAGATAGGTTGTAGAAAATGGGAATATGATAATATTGAAAGAGATTTGTTACATGAACGTGAAGATATGGGGGATATTAAAGCTTGACAACCTTTTGTGAAAATGAAAACCTATGGTAGGGAACAAAAGGCGCTTTTGGATACAGGTAGTGAAATAAGTGCTGTATCAGAGGAATTCTATAACTGTATAAAGGAAGGTAATGAGGTAATGGACGTACCTGTCTTGGGGTTAAAAATAATGGGTGCTACGGGCAAGTTGAGCAAAGCGGTCAAGCGACAGATCATCTTAGAATTTGAACTTGGGGGCATAAGCTTAGTACATAATTTTTTTGTTGTTCCTGGGCTCACTGCGGAAATTATCCTGGGCATAGACTGGTTGACAGAGTGTAAAGCAGGAGTAAATCGTGGGGACAGTTTTATCACTTTTTATAATGAAGGATTAGAAACAAGTGTGAAATTTGAGAGAATGATAGTGGGTAGCAATGATTTAGTTGGTCTGTTGAAAATGAGAGCTATGACAGTAGGAATCAATTTGAGAGATTTATAGTTGAACTTGGATTATAGGGGTAGCAGAGAGGAGAGAGAGATAATAGAAGAATTGAGGAACCAGATGGACAAGGTAGAAGGGTTAAGTAAACAACAGAAAGAAGAGTTAAGGGAACTATTATGCATAAATAGAGAGGTATTTTCAGACAGACCTGGTAAAGTTAAGAACTTTGAGTGTGTATTAGATGTGAAACCGCATGAACCCTTTGCAAGAGAGCCGTTTTCTATACCATTTGAGGGAAGATGTACATAAAGAGCTTGAGAGAATGGTAGACTGTGGAATTATAGAAAGAAGCAAGAGTGAATACAATAGTCCCTTAATACTGGTGGGCAAGAAAGATGGTAATGTAAGAGTGGTTATTGATGCTAGAGCTTTGAACGACATAGTGAGTAGAGAGACCGATCTCCCAGAAAATATGGACAGGATATTACAGAAGTATTATAATATGAACTACATGACTAGCCTCGATCTCACGGCCGGGTACTGGCAGGTTCCACTTGCGGAGGAGTATAGGAAGTATACGGCCTTTTTGATAAATGGGAAATGTTACCAATATACTGTAGTACCCTTTGGTTTGAATATTAGTGTGTCCGTATTCATTCGAGCATTACACCAAGTCTTGGGACCAGAGTTGTGTTCTAGAATAACTGTGTACGCCGATGATTTGTTGATTGCCACCGAGTCATGGGTGGAACATTGTAGTTTATTGGATGATGTGTTTCAGGCTTTGAGAAAAGGGGGAAAGACCCTTAGACTTAAGAAATGTGAGTTTGTGAGAAAGGAAATAAAGTTTTTAGGAAGAATCTTGTCCACTACAGGTATCAAAGTTGACCCTGAGAAGATCAAAGCTGTTAAAGAATGCCCATCTCCGAAGAATCGAAAACAATTGAAGTCCTTTCTCGGTTTATGTAACTTTTATAGAAATTTTGTATCAGGACAAGTATTTAACAATCCAAGTTTAAATAAGTTATTGAGTCCTAAAGTGCCATTTGTTTGGACCAGTGAGTGTCAGGGAGCTTTTACACAGCTTATGGTAGCTTTAAAAGAGGATAGAATTTTGCATCATCCTGACCTTATTGGACCAAACAAAACTTTGGGGACTGATTCTAGTAGATATGGTATTGGAGTAGAATTATTTCAGGATTTTGGAGAAGGTGGGAAGGAAGATCATAGAACAATTGCATTTGTGAGCAGGTCATTAACTAAGTATGGAAAGAATTATAGTGTGACAGAAAAAGAAGCTTTGGCAATAATCTGGGGATTTAGAAAATTTAGGGATTATCTGTGGGGAAAAAAAACCATCATATATACTTATTATAGGGCTTTGATATTTTTCAAGAAATTTAGGTTGATGCATACTAGGTTGACAAGATGGGTAGTGTTCATGCAACAGTTTGAATTTGAAATCAAGTATGGTAAGGGTACTGAAAATAAAGTTGCAGATGCATTATCCAGATTACCTTTAGGGGAAAATGGGGAAAAAGGACCAGATGTAGATGAAGAGCATGTGAAATTATTCTATAGATGAAGTGCATGTGAAATTATTCTATATTAAGGGAAATCAAGGGAAAAAGAAAATAGAAAATATATGTAAATACATGAGGAGGTATCAAAACCATGATGAGATCTGGAAAATGATTAAGAGAGAGTTATATATGCCAAATGGTAATGATAAACTGCCGAAATACTATAAAGCGCATAGTGGAATCTTGTTCAGGCGAACTAATGAAAGTTCAGAGGATTGGAAGGTGTGTTGGCCTAGTGACTGCATTGATGAAATAATTGACTACATTCATTTGAGTTTTGGGCATATAGGTGCAAGGAAATGTATACAGAAATTAAGAGAATGTGTGGCCTTTGACAACATGGCAAAAAGAGTAAATAACAGGATTAGGACATGTGATAGGTGTCACAGAGCCAAGGTTACAAATCAGACATGCCTGCTTCTTATGCAGAATGTAAAACCTAAGGATTTGATGAAGTTATTAGCTGTCGATTTCTATGGCCCTTTGCCAAAGACAATAGGAGGTTTTACCTACATTTTTGTGGTATTGGAAGTATTTTCTAGATTTATTAGGTTGTACCCTTTGTGTAAAGCCACTGGTAGGGAGATTCTGACTAAACTTGAAAAGGACTATTTTGTAAAATCTGGTAAGCCAAAAGCAATACTTTCTGACAACGGATCCCAGTTTACGAGTAAGCATTGGAAGGAGGGTCTTACTGACCAGGGAATAGTGGTAATATATACGTCAACTTACCACCCAGCCAGGAACCTGGCGGAGCGCTATATGAGGGAAATAGGAAGGTTATGACACACGTATTGTAGTAATAATCAGAGTTCCTGGGGAGATGTTGTGGAAAATATTGAGGATGTAATGAAGACAGTGCCTCATGATGTAAGTGGGTTTACCCCATTTGAGATTATGAAGAGAGAAAGATCCTTGAGTTTTGTAGAGGAGCAGTTGTCGTTTCCACCAAGGGATGAGTTAAGTTGAGATGAGAAGAAGAAAAGACGGCGAGAATGAGTGGAAATGAGGTTAGAGGAGAGGAGGAGATGGCATGATAAAAAATTAAAGAAGATTGAAATTAAGGTGGGAGACTTGGTATTGGTGGAGACTTATGTAAAATCTAAGGAGATTAACAATGAGATATGAAAGTTTTTTGATGTGTTTAAAGGTCCGTTTGAGGTAGTGGGTATACTGCATCCAAATGCTTATTAGCTGGTGTATCCAAAGTCAAAAAAAGAAATTTGGTCTGAAGAATATAGTAGATTTGAAACCATATAAACCAAGGGCATGAGGTTTGGGTGATGAACCACTTCTCCGTTTTCTTTTTCAAATCTGAACCAGAATTTGATGAACTGAGGGACATGTTTAAGGAGTATAGGATTATATTAGTCGCTATAGGCAATCGAATTTGTGTTGTAGAATCAATTATTTGAGTACATTAAAATACACAACATTATGACAGACTCGATAATTTAGAGCTATAAATTTTGTGTGGAAACATGACTTGTTACAAAGACTAAAAAGTATGTGATAAAAAGTGATGTATACAGTGAGGAATGGACTAACGAGATTAGTCTTGTCTTCAGTGATATAGTATAATTTTGTTGTAATTATTTGTTTATATGAGAATTTTTTTATTGTTATTGCTCATATATTTCTTAGTGCTGGATTCAGAATATAAAATAATCATTCATTTAATTGGTTTGCTTAATTGAAATCATTATCCTGTAGGAATTTTGTTGAATGTTGTTTCCATGATTGTTAGGTAGATTATATGTTATTAAATAATATAAGAAATTATTGAGGAAATATTTGTAAATAGAAGTTTTGGATAAATCTAGTCGACATATACCAGAATATTATCTAGTTTTATGAGGTAAGTTGTCTCATATGGGTCATGGACATTTTATCTTGAGAGGTTTTTGGGAACATCTCATGATAAAATGGGGGCCACATGTGAAGACATCGTTATTTTGCGATAGATATATATATTTATCTTGTTTTTTTTCCCTGTCTGTTCATATAGCTTTGATGTTGTAGCGCATTTTTTTTTCTTTTGTCCTGTAATATAGAGGTAAAAGTTCTTTTATAGATGTAATATGTAACTGGAAATTATTTCTTTTTTGTAAGTAGATAAATACGTTTAGGGTTTATTGGTTGTGGAAAGCTTTAATTTTTTTGCGTTTATCATTTACTGTAATAAGTTTGGTAGAAAATAGTTGTGTGAAGATATATGTAATTTACTTTGATGTTGTATAAACCGTGGGCGAGAGTATTGGGAAAGAGAGAGAGAAATATCGATAGTCGATCCAACAAAGGGGGTTTGTGTTGTTGGGTAGCTAGAGAGGCGGACACATGTTTTACTGTGAGAGTTGTGACTTTTACGAACTGGTGAAGATTGAGTTTAGTGGCAAGCGATGTACGTTTTGAATGACTGTTTTATACCAGTATGTGATTTGATGATAGTGAGTGTAGAAACTGGGCGAAGTAAATACTGAGACTGTGCCGTGAGACGAAGTAACTATGACAATGCAACCGAGAATGAGCGGTATTGTAGCTTTGTGTCTGTGAATTGAACTGCACTTGTATTTTGACTGTGTTTTCGTACACTCAAGTACTATGAACTTTCATATTTTTCGCGTTTCGATGAACTGTCGGACGCCTATAATCAGTAACAGTCGTTACGAACTTATGCGAACTGTCTATTGTGGGTGAGTACATTCCCGCCCAGGGCGGTTTTTCGCGATCGCGGCAGTCATAATACGAATTGACTTTCTATAGAATTCGCCGTCGGCAAGTTTTATAAACTGTGTGTGGCATAAGTAAGCTTAAATAGTGTGTGCCATAAACATTAATACTGTGCACATACGGACATCTGTAACAACAATTACCTCGACCAACCTGTGGCCTGCAAAACGCCATTGTAATCAGATTTGCAGCTTAATGAATACCACCGCCCGCCCAATTACGAGGAAAAAATCTTCAGCTGCAATCACACGACCGTGGGAGCAGATCTCAGCGTTTCACCAGGACCAGCCAGCTGCCGTCGATATCGCGACCATCGTCACAACACACAAGATAAGATTTAAAAGCAGCGCTCTCTTCTGAAAGACTCAAAATTATTGCGAACAATTTTAATTTCCTTTTGGCTGAAAAACACGTAACATTTGTCTTCTTTAGAATAAAAATGTTCCCCACGAAGTGGTGTGTTCGATGTAGACATTGTTGACTTTCATTAGCAGTAGCCATTTCCCTTTTAATAATTTCCATTATTTTTTTCTTTTTACATTTTAAATCCGCTGCCGCTGCCTGTGTAATTTTTTATAACTTTTGGAGGGTATGTGTCTAAATTCGTGTGCTGTAGCATTTACCAGATGTATTGTAATGCTTTGCTACTTGGACAAGGGCGCCCGCCATTAATTTCTTAAACGTCGACCAATGACAGTGAAACTCGCTATCTATTGGTGCTAACGTTTTGTAGTGGGTAATTCAAAGGTGGGTAGCAGTCAAACCACACGGGTTGTGATTACTTTGAATGATAGTCGTGTAAAATTGTGGGTTCATCACTCAACTTTGGTATTCTTTTGTTTATTGATGTTAGAAACAAATTTTTTTGTCGATGTCCTTAAATCTTATTTAATATGGTTATTCTATGCTAAACTGGGATAAATGCACGGTCAGATATTGTGTTGGGAAGTAAAATTTGGAGAAACGTCTGTTTAGATACGGCTTGATTTGGACTGCATTAGTTAACACGGTATTTTTCGGGTATTTTGGCGATACTTAGTGACAGGGTGGAATCGCAGTCGTCACACACTCCACTTCTTTATTGCCGATTCGGATTCTACGCCAAGACATACCTAACGATTATCCAAAACACTTTTTCAATTTGTAGTAAATGACACTCCAATCGACGAAATTCCATTTTTCCGGTTTTTTCAATTAAGGTTCGACAAAATTGATAGTATATTTCATTTTCGAAAAACATATAAACTTTGTTTCTGTTAACAGCTGCAATTATTGTTAAAAATTTAGTTTAGTTTTGCAAATTTGGTTGCATAGCTAGACTTTTACGTTTAGACGTTTAAAAGCCTGGAAACTACGCTTTTATTCTCAGCAACCTGTATAACCATAGCTCTAATGCTGTACGGATTTATTTTGCTTTTTAACTTTGGTTTAATGTTATAACACTGAGTAACGGTAAATGTCTTTGAAACGATAGCAGAAAATTGATTACTCCTTTCTTTGTTAAAACTTTGATGTCATGGTTTGATTCTATTTAATGTAGTATATCTGTCATTTAAATTCTTTGTACCATTTGGAGGGAACAAAACTTACTATATATAATAGTAATTTCTGTGTGAATGATTTTTTGTAGAAATCTCAATATGTGCAAATTTTCTGTTTTATTTAATGTGTTTGGTTGCTGTTATGTAAACTGCTGATCCTCACTTAGGGTTCTTAGTTCTTTAATATATAAAAGGTGTAGTGATTCCCCTCAGGAACGGAACTGAGTAGCACGCACAAATTGTGGTTGGCCTAGATAGAAAAGGTGGAATTGAGAGTCAGTCGTGGACGAGCTACGAAACTGTGCAATATGTGCAAATGTTCTGTTTTATTTAATGTGTTTGGTTGCTGTTATGTAAACTGCTGATCCTCACTTAGGATTCTTAGTTCTCTAGTATATAAAAGGTGTAGTGGTTCCCCTCAGGAACGGAACTGAGTAGCGCGAGCAAATTGTGGTTGGCCTAGATAGAAAAGGTGGAATTGAGACTCAGTCGTGGACGAGCTACCAAACTGTGCACTGCCATGTAAAAGTTCTATATTGTGCTGGTTCCGAGAGAAGCTTTTTCTGCCACTTCCCAATGCCTCGGATGGATGGATTAATAGCTGGAACGATTCTGGAGTTGGTATCCATCATCGCCACCAAGAAGGGACAGGGTCCAGCAAATCTGCCTACCAACATGCAGTTGCCACCACATTGAGCATCAGTGTATCGGAATGCTATATAATAATGCACAGTGAAGGATCAGCTTATTGGATGTTTTAGTGTGCACAAATGTAAGGTAACTTATAACTGAATTTATGTACCTACCTTGATTTTTTCCCTATTACAACACCTCTCAGGTTCGCCTCCATTTGAACTATGATTACCGAGTG
The DNA here is from genome assembly GCF_023864345.2 of Schistocerca serialis cubense. Taxonomy (NCBI): domain Eukaryota; kingdom Metazoa; phylum Arthropoda; class Insecta; order Orthoptera; family Acrididae; genus Schistocerca; species Schistocerca serialis. Next base: position 447,975,087 of record NC_064645.1, read on the forward strand.
TCCTAGTTTGTGGAAAAAATGAAAGCCTCAAAACATTAAATGATGTTGTTTGATCTTTGGTAATAAGAGAGTATTGAGGTTTACTGTGGATTTCATGAAATTGTGGGTGGTAGTAAATGTAGTTTTGTGAAAGCTTCCCAGTGATGGAAATAGTTCAATTTATAGTTTTGTGGAGTTTCAAAGTCACCTATTTAATCATTTACTTGCAAGTAGGAGACAGTGGTAATAAAGACAATTTGCTGTTTCTTTTAAAGATTAAAAGTTCATAATACTGAGGCTTATAAAGCTTTGCTTGGTAAATAATCACATTGCCGCCTGTAGCAAATTTTAAAGGGTGAGTCAGTTTCTTGCAATTTTCTCAACATTGTGTTTCATTGTAGTAAAAGTGGAAAACTGCAATAGTAGAAAATTATATGTTCATGATTGCTAAGTGTTTGTCTCTCTTGTGTATTGGAAGTGCATATTAATAGTATAACAGGATCCACAGTTTGTCTAATGTGCTAATGCTAGGCAACAAGTAACGGGAAGACCACTATTAATGAAAACCATAATTACTTTATTCAAAAGACAGTGATAAATAACCTGTTAGTGAACTCCATTTAACTTTCATTCTAAATAGAACAGTATTTAGTTGAGAGATATTTAACCTGTGACCAGTTCATAAAAATGCAGTGAACTGCATTTATAATTTTATGTCAGCTAGGAAACTATTTGAACAATAATACTGAACCTATGTCCAATTAATGATTCTGAAGTGAATAGTAATAATAACGTTATAAAGACCAATCAGTATGAATAAACGCTGGAAGTAATAGTGTGTTTCGTTAGTTGTTATATTTATGCAAATAGTTTGTGCTGCTCTAGCTGTTAGTTCCAACCTCAACGTTAGCATATGCAGGTGTCAGAGTTCATTGCACTCGCGCGTGGTAAAATATAGATTGTGTTTGTCCGTTGAGGTTACTCATTCTTAATTTCTTGAACAAGAATGTCAACAATCCTCTTGCCTAATTAGGCTGGCGGCCGTTTCCCTTACTCTTCGAACAGTGTGGATGAGTAAATTATTGTTTGTTACTGTTTGAATATTTACGTAATTCTGACTTTCACGTGCCGTAAGCCATTTCCGTTAGGTACAACACAGTCAACCTAGCAAAATTCCTCTCAGAGGGTAACACTGTTCTGTTGCGTTATACCATAACTGCTTCAATAAGATAATTTTGTTTCACAACCTGCCTCCAGCTTCGAGGTTATGGTATAGCTGTAGGAGACAGGAGTGTTATACATGGCACCGCGTGACAGGACGTTGTTCAATTTGCACCTACAGCCGGAAAAAATTATAAGTACTTAGCATTTTACAAACATAGAGTGAACATAAAACGTCCAGTGGCACGAACCTGCAGAATATCTGACAGAAAGGACAGTGAAAGTTCAGTTTAAATTGCAAATAAAATGTATCAGTACTTAATAGTAACTAAAATGGACAGGAAACTAGAAATAAATCTACACACGCGAGCACAGAATGCAACCGAGAGCAGTTCAGGCAGCACACCAACAGATGGCACAACGCTCGAGATAAATTACGTACATTAACAACCGGACGTCAATAAACAGATCGAAGGTATGAATGTCGCGCGTACTAAGCAAGAAAATATAAGCGATGTTGTGGAAGACAGTGGCTATGTCAATGAATCGCAGGATGTGTTCGAATGAACAAAAACTGAAAGGGAAGTAGGACTCGAACACGAAAATGTGGTAGAAACCAAAAGTGAAAAGACACTATATGTGACTGATTTGTTCATCTCCGGCGGTACTCTGCAAGGATACCGCCCTTCGATTGTGCCATACCAGCACTAATCGAAGTGCTAGTTTTTTCAGGTGCCAGCCAGCCAGCCAGCCGAGCAGCAGCAGCAGCAGCAGCAGCAGCGGTCCCGGTTCCGGCCAGCAGCAGCGGTCCAGCTGGCAGCAGCCAGCCAGCCCTCCTGCAGCAGCAGCAGCAGCGGCCCCGGCCCCAGCCCCGTCCACGGCAGCGGCAGCAGCAGGAGAAGCTGCGGCATTCCTGCCACCCGTCGTCGCCATCGCCGTTGCCGTCAGCGCCTGCGCCAGCAGTGTGGGACTCTGGTCTTCGTCCGTCTTCGTCTTACTCCGTCTCCGTCTTCATCTTCGTCTGTCCCCAGTTTTTGTCCTTTCTTTTTCGTCCTGTGCGTTTTTGTTTCTCCCTGTCGTCATGTCAGCCCCCACCACCACTACCACCACAGCCATAATTTTTACTTCTCCTCCGCCGCCACCACCACCATAACATGGTGTGCCCAGTCACATCTCCCACTTTCCATCCCGCCTCTTCTCACTCTCCCTTCGCCATCGCTCTTTGTCACCCCCTCTCCAGCTTCTTCCTCCCGCTCCTCTGATCCTTTCCCCCCACCCCCCAGCCTGTCACTGCAGCTACAGCTAGGGTGGTGGCCCATCGGGCCTGTACCCATGCCCAAGTCTCCCCATCGCTTTCGCCATCACCGCCACCACCGTCGCCGTCGCCATCGCCATCACCGTCACTATCTCCGGCTGCGTCCACGCTGGGACCTGCCCCTTCCCGCCACCTCCCTATAGCTCCCATCCCTCATTTTAACACCCACCCTCCTGCCGCCATTAAACGCCCTAGTGGCACCACCACCTCCTCCGCTCCCAAAAAGGCCTCGCCCCGTCCTCCTTCCCCTCCCCCCTAGGATGCCATGGATGTCTCCCCACCTGGCCCTGCTGCCTCCGCCTCCTCCTCCTCCTCCTCCTCCTCCTCCCCCCTATTTATACAAATACTTCCTCTCCCGTCCTGATCCTTCCCTTCTCGTGGCCCAGAATCTCTCCCTCCTCCTCTGCCAACACTTCCCTGGTGCCCCCATCTCTCTCCTCACACCCAGACGGGATTCCGTTCTCATCTCCTCCCCCAGCCCAGCCCAGCCCTCCATACTGACATCTTCTCCCGCCGCCCCATTTTGGCCCCAAAGCCTCCCTCACCCCTGCTCCTTCTCAGTCTCCTACTCGCCAGCCCCAACCCCCACATCGCCCGCCGACCCTCACCATCGTGATCACTCGGCTTAGCCCGACGATCACGGAGGAGGAGGTGTTGGCGGAGCTCAAGGCGCATCCCACGCTGGAGGTGCGGGCAGCCCGCTGCATTTTCAACTCGGTCGGCCCCACCCGCCTCATGCGGGTTTTCTCCGAGGATGCCCCCTCCATTGACTGTCTCCTGAAGGATGGTGCCCTCCTCTTCAACCAGCGCCACAAGGTCGACCCCTCCCATTCCCCTCCTCAATCCCTGCGCTGCCAGAGGTGTCTGCGCTATAACGCACACCTACAGCCGAGTGCCGCGAGGCCCCAACCTGCCCGCATTGTAGGCAAGTGCACATCCTCATGCAGTGCCCTAACCTTCAATCCCCTCCCTCCTGCAATACCTGCAATCTGCCTCATCCCACCTACTCCCAAAAGTGTAAAGCCCGGCCCCCTCTGACCACTCCTGAACTCACCGTCCCTGTCCGTCCTCTGGATGCCCCCACCCCTCCCGGCAATTCCCTTCGCCCACCCCCTACCGCTGAGGACATCATCAGATTCCTCACCATCATCCTTCAGAATGTTCATCCTTTTCAGCGCCCCAACACTCTCCAACAGATATCCCTCGCCGCCCGTTCCATTTTCCAACTCAAAATGTACGCTACCTTCTCCAACAACCAGACCCATTTCACCTTCTCTCGCCTTGACACCCTTGTCTAAATCCCTGACATGGCGCGACAGCACTGTATCATTTTCAACAATATCCGCTCCCTTCCCGCCAACAAAAACCTCTTCCTGCACACCCTTGCCACCCACCGCATGGATGCCTTCCTCCTCAATAAAACCTTCCTCCAACCCCACCACACCATCCACACTACGCCCTACCTCCTCCAACACTCCAATAATCCCCTCCCAATTGCGCGTGGCGGAGATGCCATTGGTCACCACCGCCAGATCCCCGTTCGGCTCCAACCTCTCCTTCCCGACCCCACCGAACACCTGATCCTTAGTCTCTTCTTCCCCAGCCTTACTGTTACCTGCGCCACCATCTATGTCCGCCCTAACGCCCCTATTCCCTTCGACTTCCTCTCCAACATTGGCTGTTCCTTCTCCTATGTGATCGCCGCCGACCTCAACATCCATAGTCATTCCGCCACCCAGTTACGGCGGTAGCATCGGTTCCTCTCCTCCCTTCAAGGTGACCTCATCCCCATCCCCCAGCACACCCGTCCTGATGTTATCCTTTTCTTCCCCCAACGGTGGAGTCCTGGAGACTATTGGTAGCGACCATCTCCCTGTCTTCCTCACCGTTTCAGATGGACGTCGCCCCTGCCCCGACCCTCGCCATGACCCTCCCCCTAAGTACGTCCATGACTATTCCCGTGCCAACAGGAATGCCTACCGGGATACCCTTTCCACCCAGGTCGATAGCCACCCTTTCACCTACCACCATCCTGATGATGTAACCCATGCCGCCTCCTTTCTCCAGCAGACCTTGTCGGAGGCCGTGGAGGCCCACGTCCCTACTGTCGCCATCCATCCCCACCATCCTACCTTACCCCCACAGGCTGTCCTCCTCCTCCGTGAATCCCGCCGTCTCTACCGTGCCTTCCTCTGCACGCGTGACCCGGACACACTACGACGCCACCAGCAACTCCAGTGACACATTCGTAATTTGCGCGTGGCTAAGAAACGCCAGGACTGGCGACAGACATGCACCCGTTTAAATGCTACCCTACCTATCAACTCGTCCAAGTTCTGGACAGCCATCCGTCGCCATACCGGAACTAAACCCTCCCCCTACTATCCTTTCTCCATGATGATCACCCCTTCCCTGACACTCTTAGTAAGGCCAATCACTTTGGCTCCTCCCTCTCCAATGTGTTTTCCATCCCCAATGATCCCCAGTTCGATTACTCCCTCTTCCCAGTTGTTGGCAATCGAACTGACACCTCAGTCCCTTCCCTCGCACCTGGTTTCCAGTACTTGGACAACACTGAACACACGGTACTCATTGCCCTTATCACTACACAGGATCTCATTACTACACTCCGCACAAAACGCAACACTGCTCCTGGTCACGATCGTGTCACCTACCGCCACCTTCGTGAAGCTCCTGTCACTTTCCTCTCCACTCTGGCCAGGCTCTACAATGTAGTCCTGTCCACTGGTTACTACCCCAACCTGTGGAAAACCTCCTGTATCCTGATGTTCCTTAAACCTGGCAAACCGCCATCCGCTGTCTCCTCTTACTGTCCCATCAGCCTTGCCTCGATCTTCAGCAAGATCCTGGAATCTATCCTCACCCGACGCATCCACCAGCATCTCCGCCAGCACCGCCTCCTTCCCGTTACCCAGTGTGGCTTTCGGCCGTCCTTCTCTTCCGACGACCTTCTCCTTCACCTTACTCATCTCCTTTCCGACCAGCTTAATTCCCATCGCTCTATGATCTTCCTCTCCCTGGACCTCGAACGTGCTTATGACCACGTATGGCATTCCAGTCTCCTCTTCAAGCTCCAAACCTTCGCCCTTCCCATTAACTACATCCGTCTGATCGGCTCCTTTCTCTCCCACCGTCCTTCCTAAGTCACCATCCATAACACGGATTCCTACACCTTTTTTCCGTCCGCCGGTATGCCCCAAGGCTCCGTCCTCTCCCCCCTTCTGTACCGTTTGTACACGGCGGACATGCCACCGCCGTCACCCCCCATCCACCTTCTCGGAGTTTGCCGATGACACTGCCTTCCTTGCCATTGCCCCCACCCTGCAGCTCTCCCAACACCTTCTCCAATCCCATCTTGACCTGTTCACTGCTTGGTGCAACCAGTGGTTGCTCAAGGTCAATCCCTCCAAAACCCAGGCGATCATTGTAGGCAAAACCACCCCTTCCTTCCACATCCTTGATTTCTATCTCACCATCTATGGCCATCCTATCGCCCTCACTCCCACCCTTAAGTACCTTGGTGTCACCCTCGACCATTGCCTCTCCTGGACTCCCCATCTCCGGACAATCCAAGCCAAGGCACGCTCCCGACTCTGTCTCCTCAAGCTCCTTTCCGGCTGTACATTGAGTCTGGACCCCTCCACCATCCTCCACACCCATAAATCCCTCATCTGCCCTATCCTTTGTTACACCCATCTGGCCTGGATCTCCGCCCTCCCTACCTCTTATAAATCCCAACAAATCCGTGAACGCCATGCTCTCCACCTCTCCTATCGCATCCGTCTCCCATCCCCCATGCAGATCCTGTATGATCTCATCCCCTTCCCCCACCTCCTCCTTTTCCTTGAAAGGATACGGATCCTGTACACCTCCCGCAAACTCGATCATCCGCTTGTCTCACCCATCCTCTCCCACCCCCGCCCACAGCCGCACCTGTATTCCCACGTCCCACCCGGTCTCCATAACTGCACCCTCCTTACCCTCTTCCAATGTGGCTTCCGCCAGCTCCCCCTCTCTAGTGATGTCCTCCTCCCCTCTATCTACCCCTCCTATCAACTTTGATCCTGCCCCCCCACTTCCGGTGTCCTTTCCTTTAGGCACCCTCCCTCCCTTCCCTTCTCTTTTCTTTTCTCCCATCCCCTCCCTCCACCCCTCTTCCCCCGGGCTTCCCCTCCCCCTTCCTCCCTCCCCCTATCTCCCCTGCCCATGGCATCTCTGCTCTCCCCTCTCGCTCTCCCACTCCCCTTCCTCGTCCTCCTCTCTTGGCAGGTCCCCAGACTCGCACACGCTCAGTGAATATTCGCGCGCTGGAGATCATCGCCATCAGTGTCTCGTGTGTCTGCCTTAGTTTGTGTTTAGTGTTTGTTCGCCGTCATGCCACCACTGTTCACGTGTACCGTCGCCGTTATCCATGTTATGTGCGCCGTGTCAACTAGTGTTAGTGATGTTTCTCGTCCAGCGTGAACGGCTCCATGTTTTTTGTTTTTTATTGTCTACATTTTTTGCCCGCCGTTTTGATTGTATTCTCTGTGCCCCCCATGCGTGTTACTTATTGTAAAACTCAAGGGTGAAGAGCGGCGAACTCTGCTGCTGACAGCCCGCCTTGTGTAAGGTGATCAAAATCACAATAAAGAAAAAAAACCTGATTTGTACAGAATATTGCCTGCGCAGTTTGCAACACAAATTGCAGCACTGGGACAACAAAATGCAGCAGACAATGACAATATCAAGGCGCAAATTGCAGCACTGGGGCAACAAAATGCAGCACAAAGGCAGCTAATTGCGACACAGGGTAGTGATATTAGTAAACAAATGCAAGAGCAAAGCAAGAATCTTAGAAAACAAATTGAAGGAGTCAATTCAAGGGTAGGAATAGTGAGTAATGAAATCGAAAGTATTAAAAGCGAAATGATTGTCATCAATGGCAATATTGCCAATGTACAAGGACAGATTGATGACATTAACGAAAGATTTGACACTGAAGTAATTAAAATTCAAGACCAAATAGAACCTATAGTCAATACTAAAGTAGACGAGAAGGTATTCGGTATCAAATCCGAAATACAAACAGAATGTAACGCGTAATTTGCACAGATTAAACAGTCTGCAACAGGAACAAGTAGAAAACTAACCCAACAGATTGTTACTTGCGAAATGAAGTGTGACCATAACACTTCACAAATCCAAGGCAAAATGTATGACTTGGAAAGAAAAATACACAGGACCTACACATTTTACTGAAAGAACGCCTTTCAGTAAAATCTTAGAGGGCGAGGAAAAATTCAGCCCTGCAAAGAGACATAACAAATGGCACCCCCTTGATTTTGTAAAGAATTGCGAAAGAAATTTTCCTGAATATTTGTCTGACCAGGAAAAAATCAGTGTTGTGGTCAGTACATTAACGGGAGAAGCAAAAAGGTGGGGGCTGAATCTGGATACAAACCAGATGTCTTTTGAAAGGCTTAAACAAAAAATTATTGACGAGTACTGGTCAGAACAAAAACAAGACCAGTTGAGGCGTGAGTTTCTAATGGCCAGGTTGTATGATATCAGAGGTAGGCAAACCATGAAAGAGTTTTGCGAATCATGGTACAGAAAGCTGATACATCTGAAGGCTAGGAGGACTGCAGCTGAGATCATTTGGTTTCTTTGGCTGAAACTGCCTGAGGATTCTAAACGATATGTTGGGAGTACCTATAGAAGTTTTTCTGCGTTTCTGGAAAGAGCAGAGGATGAAGATCACTGGCGAAGAAATCGCGAGTCCCGTCCCCACAATAACAACAATTATTCGCGGGAAAGTAATAACCAAAACGAACGAACTGAAAACGATAGATTTCGTGTAAACACGATTCAAAGAGGTCGCGCAAGAGGCAGGGGAAATTATACAACGCGCAGCAGAGGATACATGGCGCGGAATTTCCAAACTAGAGACGAAATGGAAAACTGAAAACCGCGTGTGTTACGGGCCGGATTCACGCGGAAACCGGTTTTGGGCCCAAAGAAAAGATGTCAAATAATACATTTTAGAAGGAAAGATGTAAAATACTGGGCAGGAAAGTTAAGGACACGCCTATGGAAGACGGGCGCGGAGTGATACATAGTGGCGTACCCAGTGCGAAGTCACGTGACCGTTTGTGCTCGGGGCAGCGCTTGCCGGAGCAACGTACTTTGCACACACAAATGGCCGAGGTCAGAACAAGATGGCTGCCGAAGAGAGAAATAGAAGAGGCGGGATCGCACACATCCGTTGGCCGGTTTCAGTAATAGACGAATGTAGAACTGAAAATAAAGTTAATATGTTATATGATAAGGATAACTCAATATCGGAATCGTCGAAAAGACATTATTAAAGAAAGAAAGGGAGCCAGAAAAGGCGAGGGAAAAGGGGAATGTTTGTATCTATCTATCACTTGCGCGTTTGTCCCGCATTTTGGGCGGGGTTGGCGTGGTTAAATCGGATTCGGCATGTTAATTTGAAGGAATGGCAGGATGGCCTTCCTGCCGCCACCCCGTAACCCCCCCCCCCCCCCCCCCCCCCCGCCAGGACGGAATCAGAGTACCCCATCTGTCTGCGTCTAGTGTTAATCATGGAAAAGTGCGGATATGTTTCAAATGTCTGTGAGTCGTGGAGCTGAGGTGGGACCTGTGGACCAGCCCGGTGTCCACCTAGAGGGATGTGGAAAACCGCCTAAAACCACATCCAGGCTTACCGGCCCTCGTCGTTAATCCGGCGGGGGACTACCCGAGTTCAGGAAGCAGTGCAAAAAAATGGTTCAAATGGCTCTGAGCACTGTGGCACTTAACTTCTGAGGTCATCAGTCCCTTCGAAGTTACAACTACTTAAACCTAACTACCCTAAGGACAGCACACACATCCATGCCCGAGGCAGGATTCGAACCTGCGACGGTAGCAGTCGCGCGGTTCCAGACTGTAGCGCCTAGAACCGCTCGACCACCCCAGCCGGCGAAGCAGCGCATTAGCGCTCTCGGCTAACCTGGCGGGTAGTTACTACTCCCTGTATCGCATGTGTTACTTTGTAAATCATCATGTTGAGCTCTGAACTGTTTCGAGCTGGTGAATATTTCGTGTGTTGCGATCACGGAAAGTACTCATTTTCGCCTATCTTTGATAACAGTTTAGTTCGGGCATTTTGTTACCATTCTCATAACGCTCTCAACGTAACGTAACTGCGCGTTAGTAGAGTATTGCTGTCTGTATTACATCTCATTACCGTAGGACCACTTCACGTTTATTTGAGTTGTTATTTCTTGAATAAACGTTACTCACCGAAATTCACAGTCGTCTAAATCAGTTACAGACGTTGGAATAGAATAAATCTTACTAAATTATCCATTTATGTACTGGATAATCGGGAGTTAAGAAAAATGAGAAAGACCGGGCCCACAAATCAACTGGTTATTATTTCACGCAAATCACAATTTATTGATACGTTAAAATTTAACTTAAAATCAGAGATATAAATACTGCAGTTAAAACTTAAGGCCACAGTTTGAGGAAATATAACATGGTTTTAATAATAATAATAACAAGAAAAGGGCCGGCTTCGTAGAAGTTCAGGTGAAATTGGCAGTTTAAATCTTGAGGCCACAGCTTCGAGAAATACGGCTACAAGGTTACTTTTTCAGACTACTGTAGTCAAACGAAGCCACACTTCATACTCATCTTGTTTAATGTGTCAGGCTGCATTTATGCAAGAGATGCCTTTTTTGAGATGGTAATTCTTAAATAAACAGTCGGAGGACGTAACCGTCAGATCGGTCTAGGGTGAAGCAGACGAACCAGGCAGTCCGTACAACCCGATGAATTGCATTATCGCTAACCAACGATAGGACGACCACAAAGTTGTCCCTTTCCACAACCGGCGGCCCGGACTAGCTGGCGGACGCGACGAAGGCAGACCCCACCAACCGACCGACAAGTCCCACAAGCCACTCGTCCAACCGCCAATTCCCTGTGTTCGACAGAAGCAGCTTTTGCAGATCAACATGGTTGAAACAGCTCAACTCAGCTCTCACATAGGAACCCGATGTCACAAACAACGTGGCTCTAACGCGCAACTCCGCTGCCTCAGACCAAACGTCTTCCCACCCAGGGGCACACCACGCAGTCAGCACTTCCTCCCAGACGGACTTCGACCAAAGATGCTTACTCAACAAATAGTAAATGATAGCAAACTCGAGCCAGTGCCGCCAGACAAGACCGAAGCGAAGCAAAATATGGCACCACGGCTCAATGTAAGTTTTATTTTGTAATTCCCCGTCTTTTATAAAGTCGGAGTTGTAGTCAATGCATAGACTATTTGACTGAAGGACCACAGCTACAGGTTACTATTTGCACGAATTAGCTGCAGGGCATGAAAACAGGTGTGTGTGGCTCGATTCCACAAATAAGTAGAGCTATTGTTTTTAAACAGATCCGTGCTCAGCCTGATTAACTAAGGTACGAGCAATATCAGGCGACGTAGATCTGGTTTGCTCAAATGGATTTCAGTTAAGAAGAGCAAATCCTCAGCAATAAGTGTCAGCTACAGTCGCAACGCTGTTGTCAGTTCAGTTTTTAAGCCAGGCAGTTGTCAGGATGAGCATTACTGCAAAGGGCATTTGATTCTAGAGCATTATGTCAGGTACCTCTGTAGGTACCTCAGGGACAACGATCATCCAGAGAAGTTTTCCTGAGCTAAATGGTATCTTATGCCGCGAATCAACCTTCAAGGACGTTGCACGCAGTGTAGTTGATTTCGCCTTCCGGTTGGGGAAATCTTGCGACAGCGGGCCCTTTGCAGCGGTTTCACCTAGCTGAAACACTATGGAAGATTACCGTCTAACCTCCTTGCCTAGGGACGCCAGATGAAAGTTGATGTCGTCAAGCCCTGAATGAAAATTGCGCAACAGATAACTGGGGAGGGGAGCTTGAGAGCGCTACCTAGAGAGCGTGCCCTTTCTGTACGATACTAGGCAAGGGGCTGGAGGGCTCACACACTGATGTGTGGGTCCCTGGATTCTATAGCTTTTATTTTAAATAAATTCCTTTAACTTGACTTCTTTGTGATTTTTAAGGTATGTTGTAGATTGATGACAGTTGATTACCTATTTATTTTAAACATTATCACTCGACTTTATAGCGATTGCAGCAATTGTTTCGGTTTACAGATATCACAGTTTTACAACTTATAGCTCGGGTATATTATATACTAATCTGCACGCACATTTTTACGGGTAAGACGGAATTACGTTGGCCAAATGTATACCACCAAAGCCTCCCAATATTTTACATAGGACATCCACTACGCGAGGAGGATAATAGGCAAACTGGGGACCAGATACATTAACACATGGGGTCAAATTTCTGAAATTAAACGAGAACATTCATTTCCATACACAATCCGAAGCTGGAAATAAAAGAATTAGTACAAATACTCAAATACCTCTCTTCCATGCTTGAACATTGAGATAGACGCACTGAGGACACGTCTGCTCACTTACCCGTCTTCTGTAACACTCCCAGAACATGGTGGGCACCGGAAGTCTTCCTGGGCCCCGGTGGAGGGGGTGGTCGAACCACTTGGCCGTGACCAACCTCTCCACCCCAAATCTTGTGACACTGGAAAGTCTTTCACTTTTACCTGCCTGTGCTGTCTCTCTGATCCCCTACCCAGGAGTAAGTTTGGCACTACTATACTACAGAACTACTTCCCAACAAAGATTTGGCCACGCTTTACGGAAAGGTGTAAGGAGGATTAGGAAAGTTCATATGCAGATGCACATTCACGTACAAGAAATGCATAATTCACGATACATATAAATAAGTATCATGACGCCTGACACATTTCTTTCCACCCGTCCACATGGGTTCTGTTGGACCCGCGGCCGGCCGCGTCGTGTAATAAAATTGGCTGCTTGCGGAGCCGCCTCTGTTTCTATTTCCCGGTGCGAGCGAGCAGCGAAACCTGCTGCTTATAGAGCGGAAACTACTGTACCGTTTCATCACCCCATGCGTGGATGGGCAGAAATGATCCGGAATGTTCTTCTCGTGGGTGGACTATTCGGGTTCATTTCTTTTACCAATGTTATGTTCTATGCTTACGTAACAGAGAAATGGAAACAATTGCAAACAGTAGTTTGTGCTATAGAAAAGGATAAAAGAAAGTTGCAACGTCCTGCTCTCTGGCATGAATGAATATTCCCGCTATGAGCGGATGATATATGCGGCCACTTGGCATCAGGCGATGGCATTTAAACGACATAGCAAGTGAATAACTTAGGACATGTCTAAACTAACCTCCGAGGCAAACAAGTGATGACCATTGAAAATCATTCATTTCGTGATGAAAATTTAAGTAAAAATGAACTACCGAAATGTCATTTGTAAAATCAGATGGTGCTGCCAAGCATATGTAAAATTTTAAGTGAAAAGTGCAAGATCAACAAACAAATCCAATAATGCTAAAATAATTAACGAATGAATTTACGCTAACATGAACCAAAGAAGTGTCATTTGCAAAATCACATGATGCTGACATACACTTAAAAATCTGAGTGAAAAGTGCAAAATTAGCAAATAAATTAGGCATAAAATTCAGTGGGCGCCCGTTGTACACTAAGGGCAACACAAAACAAAATATTGTTATGGAACGACACAATACTATACCACATCAAGACGTCCGTGTCTAAGCAATCAATTATCAAAGGATTTCTCAAACACACCTTAAAGACAACTAATTTTACTTATCTAGCTATGATGTAAGTGAAAAACTAAAAAATTCATGTGAAATATCAAATTATTCGTGAAAATGGTACTTCTATAACGGAGACAAAAGTTTTTTTCCAGGTAATATCACAAACATCACGAAATAGAAGAACACCTTTCAATAAAGATATGTTCATTAAATCCTTACCAACATGGACGTGTGCAAACACACATCAACAAATTACAATAGAACTATTCTAATTCACATAAAGGAGCATCAAGAAACGATGACAATTATAAGAACCCAAGTTATTTGATACTAAAATTCAATGTTACCTTATTACACAAACAAAGACAAAAGCCTCTAAACTATATGGGACAACGCCCACATTGTGCACGTCACAACTAAGTTCATAACGTAGATACACAAAGAAAATAACACTAAAGTTATCTCCAATGGTAAAAACACTGTGCATAGTACAGAAACAACAACAAAAGACACATACTACAGCTACATAATAAAATTAAAGAACCACTAACCTAACCTGTTGACAAATTCGAAATGAACATGATAAAAAACGTCAACAAAAAACTTCAAGGGAACTATCATAAAGATAAATTATCCAAACACAACACTGTGCACCTAGCACTAAAACGAACTTACAAAATAGTGGCAAACATTAGAACAGAGAAAAGTTGTTACAAAAATCGATGGGCCTGAAAATAAACAAACACAAAATGCACTTTGCCTACTTTCATATCGTCACACGCCAATCGACAATGTACCACAGCCTCGGGGCGATGGGGAGGGCATTCCTCCAAATATACTTGGAGGACAACCTAACTTCACATCCAAGTGCCGGTGACTCCGTATGCTGTCTGTTTATGTGATCATGTACCTCGCGAAACCCGACGTAACAGCATGGCCTACTCCTCTTACATCTGTTCATCAGCTTCGCCATCTGTGCCTATCAGCAACAAAACTATCTCTGAACAAAACTCCTCAGTTAACCTTTGTCAGTAAACTTTCAATATTACTATGACCTGAGCTATGGATCACCGATAAACTAAGCGAGTTCATCATGCTCTATTTTTTTACTTGGTCATCACAATCGTATTGCCTGAGAGTTCATTTCATCCTTTGTCAGACCGAGCGAGGTGGCGCAGTGGTTAGCACACTGGACTCGCATTCGGGAGGACGACGGTTCAATCCCGTCTCCGGTCATCCTGATTTAGGTTTTTCGTGATTTCCCTAAATCGCTTCAGGCAAATCCCGGGATGGTTCCTTTGAAAGTGCACGGCCGATTTCCTTCCCCATCCTTGCCTCACCCGAGCTTGTGCTCCGTCTCTAATGACCTCGTTGTCGACGGGACGTTAAACACTAATCTCCTCCTCCTCCTCCTCCTTTGTCGAACCATTAACAATGGCGCCTGGCTCAGTCCTTCTTTACTTTATGCCTACTTAGCGATCCACAGAGTAAATAATTGTTCGTAGGTACCTTAGTCTTGGCAGCAATCATATCTCGTAAACAGTTCCTTTCTCTCCCTCTTCACGACAGAGCAGTTTGAAACACATCTTCATTCACCAGTCCCATAATGTCTCGACGACAACTATAATGACGACAGCGGGGTCTACCGGAGACCAGGATGACAATCATCCAGTCGTCATTCCCCACTGCATGTAGGTGCTTCAGCGCCATAGTCTGCTGCTTCACCTCAGGGGTTACCCAACTTAAGGTGAGCGGTGTCCGCCGATGCTTGCCGTGGGGGTGTGTCTGATGACACAGCTGTTGACTGGCGCGCCGTGGCCAGCCCTCTCAGCTGGGGCGAGTGACGTCAGCAGCGGCTACCACTGTGATTCCTGCTGTGGGGCGTGTCTGATGAGGCAGCTGTCGGCTAGCGCGGCATGGCCCCTGAGACTGGCGATAGGCACAGCTGGGGTGACGTCAGCAGAGGCTCCCCCCTGCAACTTTCCCTTTCACGCGAGGAGTGCTCGTAGCTGCCCTCAGCTGATGGCTTCGCCTTCTCCGCCCCGCCAGGTGGTGGGACAGCGCGACAGAGACAGGGCCAGGAGGGAGCGAGTCACGCACCAGCTCCAGGTAGGTAGTCCAGTTATGTCTCTCCCTCTCCACGCAGCCCCAGCCACTCTCCGTCCCTCTTGACCACTCGAAGCCACTTGCACACAAACACATTTTTGTAAATAAGATTTTACAAAGTACAACTTTCTCATTGTTCATCACAACTTATCCACAGGGTTTTATTTACAGTGAAATTAAAAGTATTCCTATTAAAAAAATTATATCGACCCTAATTTTATAGAGTTGGAGGTGACAAAAACAATAATATCCAGATAAAAAGAAATCAAACTGTTACGAACTACAATTGCAGTACTGTGGACCACCTCATAAGTTTGCAATAAAATTGAGGACCCGTTAGAGCCTAAACAGATATTAAATCTAAACCTATTTACAACAATTTGACATACACCGATTTACCTCACAGCTTTTACAATTAAATTTAGGCGCTATTTAGACTTAAGTTATCTAGGCCTGTTTTCTGAACACACGTTCGCCTGTTCAGGGTTGAAGACTGACTCATCAACCGACGAAGGTATTGAAGTTTCATAGGAATGGAATGGGTTTGTGGTTGTCCCTCATCCTACACCGCAACCGCAAATCACTACATTGGTACCGTTTCCACAACTTTGTTTACAATCATGAAAGAAATTAGGCTGTTTCAAATAGCTCTGAGCACTATGCGACTTAACGTCTGAGGTCATCAGTCGCCTAGAACTTAGAACTAATTATACCTAACTAACCTAAGGACATCACACACATCCATGCCCGAGGCAGGATTCGAACCTGCGACCATAACTGTCCCGCGGTTCCGGACTGAGCGCCTAGAACCGCTAGACCACCGCGGCCGGCGAAATTAGGCTGCTTGGTTAAATTATTCCACTAACTACTTCCACTCCTTACAGCAAAACTTACAACAAGAGTAACCCTCTACCAATGACATCAAATTACAAAACATGAGAAATCTGTTCCAACCCCTCAGAACACAACACACCAAAATAGTACAACATTACATCCATTGCTACTGGCAGCACAACTGTCAGTCATTAAATACTTCTCCTTTCCCCCTTTTTTTCGAACTGCATCTAGATCATTCTTTCACTGCTTCTTGCTATTCGGTCTGCAAACACGACTTCCTTCCACCTTACCAAACACTGCCTGGTTGTCATTCTTTAATCTCTCTGGTACCACCTACTAAATGACGTGAGAACCTGCTAACAAAAGAAATTCACTTACATCAACATGTACACCACATGGTTTCAAATTTCAGGACACACCAAAGAATCTATATTAATAAAACATTTGGCTTTCCATCGACTGAGTCAAGCATCCATTTGCATTCATGGCTTCTCCTAGTCCTTGCGGGTACTACCTCTGATACTCACTGTCTCTCACTCTGGAAACTTCAAGAATTAAACCCCAGGCCCCCATGGCCCACAAATCAGCGCTCTTTCTGGCGCCACTTCCTTATCATCTGAAACACATCAAATTATTAGACATAAATTACGAACAAATGCAAAATATTCGCGCTAACTCCTACACCAAACTTAACTTCATTCTTGTACATATTAACCAGGAACCTTCGAGTATGACCTTGCCTCGTCCCCGCACATCTAAAGGATCAATCCCTACCGTCAACAACTACATAAACAGTCTACATGAAAATTCTTAACATAAACATCCATGGAAAACAAGGGGCTACTTCAACCAGGATAATTATTCACGGAAAAGTTTTAAATTACATATATGGTGCAATCCACGACTCTTCATGGATCTCGGAGTCTCTATCTCATAGCTGTTCTCATGAACCTTCCTCTTACCGCTATATGGTTCAACATAAACATTAAAGAATTTGCTAGCTAGAAACTTGTGTTTCTTGGACAATCGATGTCCTTTTACAAGAACATTGTCACCAGGTTTCAACGTCAGACGCCGTACATTCCCTTTCTGCCTCCTTTGGCGGCTCGGCGCTACCCTTTGAATCATTCTGAGCGCAGCGTTGACAATCGCTCCATGCCTCTCCTTACCAGTGGGTGGAAAATTTACCAGCTCTCTTATTCAATCCGGAGGTGCTCTATTCTGCAAGACCAGCAGTGGACACATCCCCGTGCTCCCATGAGGAATTTCGTTGATAACATCTTGGAAATCGCCCAGAAACATATCCCATGTCCTGTGCCGTCGGCTACAGTAAGTCCTACAAAGGTTGCCTAATTCTTAATAACCCTCCCCCAGGATTCGACGCCGGGTGGTACTTTGATATAAAGACGGTCTTGAGCCCGTACCTTCTCATGGTGTCCTGCCACAACTTCGACCTCTACTGCGGCCCGTTATCTGCGATGACTTTCTCGACCACTCCAACGCCTCGCACAAAACCGTTTATGAACGCCGCCGTTACGGTTCTCGCTGTGGCCTTTTTCAATGGAACGAATCTTACATACTTCGAAACCAGCTCCACAGCAACGAACACATATTGAAATCCGTTCAGGTCTGTCGCTGCGAATTCTCGGAGGCGCGCGGGAACTATGGGGGATAGTGGGGCACGACGGGATACAGTAGAGGATTTGGCCCTATGACATACTTTACAAGTACGGAGCACCCTCGCTACCCTCCGCTCCATACTAATAAAGTATATCAACTCTCCCAACTTCCCACTGCACTTGCGCGCTCCAAAATGTCCATAACTCAAGTGGCAATACCAAATTAACTTGTTGTCCAGCTCTTCCGGTATGCACACTAACCACTGATGCTGGTTCGGATTCTTTCGATTGAACAAGACGCCGCCTCTTACCAGGTAAAAACGTCGAAGCCGATCTTCGGCTGGGTCACACAACTCCGCCTTGATCACCCGCCAATTCTCGTCGTTGTCTTGTTCCCTACCTATTCTAGACAAAGCATCGCCTACGTACCTTTCAAACGGCACACCTTTCATGTAAAACAGGTCGTATACATTTTCGTTAGGATCAGTGCCCTCTGTACTGTGAGTCAAATCGGACCTCGAAATAGTGCATCTCCCACTATGTTCTGTGTGCCAGGCACGTAGTGGACCTCAAATTTAAATTCCTGCAGAAATAGCGCCCATCTAATAAATCGCTGGTGAGTAAGTTTTGCTGTCATCAGGAATTGTAGAGCCTTATGGTCTGTATATACCATTGGGACACGGCCAAACAAGTAATACCTGAATTTGTGAAAAACCCAGACCATCGCTAACGCCTCTAGTTCAGTCACGGCGAAGTTTTGCCTCGCCTTATTGAGCACACGGCTCGCGAAGGCAACGGGCTTTGGCACCACACCATCTTTCTCTTCCCACTCCTGGAATAGAGTAACACCTAAGCCCGCCCGGGAGCTATCTGTGCCCATACAAAAGGGTTTGGACAAATCCGGATGTACAAGCAGAGGAGATGACATCAACACATCTTTTAAACTTTCAAATATCTGTTGCGCAGCATCACTCCACTTCCACACAATGTTTTCTCCCGTCAGGGCACACAAACAAGGTGTCCAGATTCCTTTAATTTTGATAAATCTTTTATAGAAATTAATGATCCCAAGATACGCCCGCAACTGTCTCTTACTCTTAGGGACTGGATACTCTTTGATTGCCCGGAGTTTTTCCGGGTCTGGGCGAATCCCGTCAGTGGTTACAATGTGCCCAAGAAACTTGATCTCTCGTCGTCCTAATTCAGTTTTCTGCAAATTTATTGTCACCCCACATCGTCCAAAAGCCTGTAAAATTTGATTCAGGACGTCATTATGGTCGTACCACGTCTTCTCCGCGATGAGTCCACGTAAAGTGTAATCCTACGCCGCAACGACTCGGGAAACACTGTACCTAACGGCCGGAAAAATGCGGCGGAAGACACATTGAGTCCGAATGGGAGTTTCCGGTAAACATAACATCGCCCACATCATAAGAATGCCGTATATTTTCTACAGGATTCGTCCAACTCCCCTTGCCAGTAACTCGACTTCATGTCAAGGGAGCTGAGAACGGATACGCCATGAAACTTCTGCAACAGCTCATCTAGTGTCTCAGGCCTATCCGTTTCAGTGTCGATGATAGTATTTATTTGGCGTGAATCATAGACTAGCCTTACTGAGCCATTCTTCTTGGGGATGCATAAAATCGGGCTGTTATAGGAACTAACACCCGGTTCTATAACTCCTTGTTAAACATTGACTCCATCTCACGTGACACTTTCTCTCTGTACGCAAGCGGCACGACCCACGGTCGTACGAAAAATGGTTTATGGGGTTTAACCCCGAACTTGTAGGTAAAACCTCTTACAGTGCCTGTGTGTCCCAAAAACACACGGCCGGTCCTTTGCAAAATCACTTTCACGTTGTTACGGATCCCATCATCTTTAATGTGACCCACTGTCTCGTTCATTACAGACTCCAGTTCTATCGCATCTGATTCTTTGTTATCCTGTGTTTCTAGTTTGATCCTCGCATTGCCTTGTCCCAAATGTCCTGTGTCCACTGACAGTCTAAGAGACTCGACTATAGGCGCGTCTACTTTTATAGCGTCATCGAATTCCATCCTAATTTCTTCGCCACCAATTTTTTATGGTGGCAAATCCACGTTGCAGATCCAAGGTGGCTTGGTACCGACCGAGAAAATCAATCCCTAATATGGCCTCAACCGTCATTCTTTCTACAACCATGAACGCAACACTAATAGTTTGTGCACACACTCAACTTGGCACTGCTTTTTCACTTCGATGCTTTTCCCAGGCACAGTACCTCGCACCTAGTACGCTGTAGTGGCAACGTCGGCCACTTCACATCTCCTCCACAATTAAATACGTCTTCCCTTATAACAGACGCTTGACTCCCTGAGTCTAAGATACAAGGAATTATTACGTTGTTTACATCCACGCTGACAATTGGTAATTTAAATCCCGAAAACTCCTCCGGTTCTTCCAAAAGTACTTCCCTCATCTCACCATAATCTATGTACAAATCTAACTTATTATCCCCTTTATCATCAGACTCAGGAGCCGCGCTTGCCTGTCAAATTGTTTCGCTCGCCACTACTGCCGCATCGTTCTCCCTAATATCCTGTCGTGGATCTGCTGGCCTTATTTCGACATCAGGAGAGTCCGAGTAGCCAGTAGGCCTCGCTCCATCACCATAATAGTTCCGAATCCGTTGATTTCCTCCCCGGTTATTTGAAGGGCCAAAACCTCTCCCACGTCCGTTACCATTTTGCGGGTATGACACGTAATGTACATTCCTGTACATTTGCCGATAGCCGTTATGCTCATGGCGTTCGTGCTCATTTATCCGCACTTCTTGCGCTTGGTTCGGCACAATTTCTTCCCCTAATTCTTGTAACAATTGCTGGAAGGCAGCCACCTCATGCATGCTCCTTCCGGCAATTGTTATCTCCCTACGTAGTCTATACGGTAGTTTCATCAGGCATATTCCGATCAACTCCCCGTCTCCATACGGCACATCCAGGTATTGGTTATCTTTAACCATTTCCTGGAAGTACCGTACAGGATTCTTCTCAGTATGGTACCGGCAATTTTCTTTCATTAAAATGTTCAATTTTATCCTATCCTGTATGCTTTTCAACCAGAATTCATTCAGAAAAGCTTTACAAAAATCTTGATACGCCACACAGTCTCTTATCGCTAATTGCATCTTGGCACTTCCTTCGTCATGAAGGTGCGTGCATACAAAGTGTATCTTCATTTTATCACCCCACGAAGTCAGCATCGTACCTTGAAATTGCCCAACCACACACGCGGGTGTTGTGGATTATTCGAATCAGGATATACCGAATAATTTAGTACTGACACAAAGTGCCTGCAGCATTCCTTCTCATCTTGATCGACTTCTCGGGAACGGGCTCCCACGGTGGGGCCTGCTACTGGCTCTCTTATTGCGCAAAGACACTCCTCCAATTCTTTTATCTCCTCCGATTCAGTGCGGCGTCGCCTAAGCGCGCCCATTGAATCATCGGTATTCATCGAATTTGCCTCTTCATTTCACTGGGCCCTCTCATCTCGCAACAGTTTCGCTATCGCCTCCCTGTTCTGGCGATTGATATCTTCTTGTGCCTGACGGAAATTCATTAACGACTGCACTTCCTCACTATCTTTTGCTATATTATGCGCCTGTAGCGCATCCAGTCGCTTACCAAATTCGTTAATTTTCTTTGCGACACTAGTCGTCGTTACAACGCCCTCTGGAATCACGCCTTCTATGCGTTCGTTCACTGCCTGGAAACTTTCGTTAATTGTCCTTTCATTCCCCTCGACCCTCTCTTGTAGTGAATCTATCATGATTTTTTGTTCCTGAAATTGCCTATTACGTTCTTCCCTCAAATCGTCAAACCGCTTGCCTACCTCTTAAAACCTCTGTCCTATTTCTTCAAATCTCTGGCCAGACTTCTTATCTATCTCTTCAAACATCTGTCCTATTTCTTCAAACCTCTGGCTAGACTTCTTATCTATCTCTTCAAACCTCTGTCCTATTTCTTTCAGAAGAACGCTCATCCAAGCTGGCACGTCACTGACATGAGCCTCACTTGGAACATCACGATTTGTTGCTTCTGAGCCTGGCGAGGCGCGTCCCCCTGTCTCGCGCTCTTCGGCAGCCGCTTCACCTAACGGTAAATTCGACCGACCCCTCTGAGGCCATTGTCCACCCTCCCCAGAACAAACCGGATCGCTGCCACCGTTGGGACAACTACCTGCGCTCAGGGAGGGAAAGTCGCCACTGGCGGCCATTTCCTACATCACGTAACTCGACTAAATTTTCTGCCTCCATATTCACGTTACTCTTTGCCGTGACCTAGTTATTATGCTCATTATCTTATAGCAACCACAAAAATTAGCGGCCAAAACTTGCTCTACCTCTCCAATTTCTCCCCCACAACTTTCACAAAATCCATGACAAATAAAAATCAACAGTATTGAAAATCTCTACACACTCATTTCGGACAACGCTGAGTACGAGCAAAACAACGCTGATCAATCTTCAACAAAGCAACATAGAACAGTTCCTGAAAATATAATGATTAATTATGCTAATCTACACGAATTCCTGAAACAAGAAGGATAATTATTTTGTCTGGCTGTTTTACAGAAGTGCCTAGGATATGGAGATTAAATAATCTATCCTAGCAGGATTCGCCAGGTGAAAGTTTACCGTCTAACCTCCTTGCCTAGGGACGCCAGATGAAAGTTGATGTCCTCAAGCCCTGAATGAAAATTGCGCAACGGATAACTGGGGAGGGGAGCTTGAGAGCGCTACCTAGAGAGCGTGCCCTTTCTGTACAATACTAGGCAAGGGGCTGGAGGGCTCACACGCTGGTTTGTGGGTCCCTGCATTCTATAGCTTTTATTTTAAATAAATTCCTTTAACTTGACTTCTTTGTGATTTTTAAGGTATGTTAAAAATTGATGAGAGTTGATTACCTATTTATTTTAAACATTATCACTCGACTTTACAGCGATTGCAGCAATTGTTTCGGTTTACAGATATTACAATTTTACAACTTATAGCTCGGGTATATTATATACTAATCTGCACGCACATTTCTACGGGTAAGACGGAATTGCGTTGGCCAAATGTATACCACCAAAGCCTCCCAATATTTTACATAGGACATCCACTACATGAGGAGCACAACAAGCAAACTGGGGACCAGATACATTAACACAGGGGGTCAAATCCATTTCCTTACACAATCCGAAGCTCGAAATAAAAGAATCAGTCCAAATATTCAAATACCTCTCTTCCATGCTTGAACATTGAGACAGACGCACTGAGGACACGTCTGCTCACTTACCCGTCTTCTGTAACACTCCCTGAATATGGCGGGCACCCGGAGGTCTTCCTGGGCCCCGGTGGAAGGGGTGGTCGAATCACTTGGCCGTGACCAGCCTCTCCACCCCAAATCTTGTGACACTGGAAAGTCTTTGACTTTTACCTGCCTGTGCTGTCTCTCTGATTCCCTACCCGGGAGTAAGGTTGGCACTACTATACTACAGAACTACTTCCCAACAAAGATTTGGCCACGCTTTACGGAAAGGTGTGAGGAGGATTAGGAAAGTTCATGTGCAGATACACATTCACGTACAAGAAATGCATAATACACGACACATATAAACACGCATTATGAAGCCTGACACATTTCTTTCCACCCGTCCACATGGGTTCTGTTGCACCCGTGGCCAGCCGCGTCGTGTAATAAAATTGGCTGCGGAGCCGCCTCTGTTTCTATTTCCCGGTGCGAGCGAGTAGCGAAACCTGCTGCTTATAGAGCGGAAACTACTGTACAGTTTCAACTATGCCACTAAGTTCTACAGTTTGCTGCCTGAGGTCGATTTTAACATGATGTTTATTCAGGAAATCCAGCCCTAGGATCGCGTCGTACAAGTCAGATACCTTTGTTACCACTTGTACATCTTCTTGAAATTGTACACAGTGAATACATAAAATCAATTATGTACATCCTAATGACTTCACTGTACCTCCTCCTACCCCACTCAGTCTATACCTTGGGGGGGTCATATTTCTTTCCTCCAATGAATTCATTACTCAATATTGATATGTAAGCGCCTGTATCCACCAGTATCCATGCCTCTTTATCCTGTATGGTAGCAGATTACCAGCATTCCGGCTTCACATTCGCCTTAATGGCATGAAATTTTATTGGGAACGCCTGACGGCGGCTCCGACATTCCCTTATGAGTTTAACTGGTTTATATTTCCAAAAACTTTCTTGGACCTGCATTCCTTGAATGTGTGACCTATTCTTTGACAATTACTGCATTGAGGTTGTCTGCAGTTTTTTGCTATATGTCCCTGTCGATCGCACCTAAAACATCCTACTCCTGCTGAAAATACCTTTCGCTTCTCCTTTTATCTGGTGGCAATGTCTATTTCTTTGAAAGCCGTCGCCACAGATACAGCTTCTGCTAAATTTTAGGAAACTCTGCCCTGACACGACGGGACATTTCAGGAGGTAACCCACTAAAAATGTATCCAGAGCTCTATCTTCTGCCTCTTGTAAAATAACTTTATTTGCTTCATCACTAGTTGTCAACTGATAGGTGTTAATATTAACTTTTCTAATCATGTCTACAAAGCTTTCTAACGACTCGTTTTGCCTCTGAATGATATTGTTTAATTTTTCCCTGTAAAATCTACAGCTATTCTGTTTTTGAAAACGTTTAAGTAATCCTTTCTTCAATTCCTCAAATGTTGGAGCATTCCGTAATTCTTCATGGTACAATATGTGGGCTTTAGCCTCTCCTATCAATCTTAATTTTGTCATTTGTAAGAGTTGTTCATCTGACCATTATCCTAACTTTGCAGCTGCTACTAAATCATCAAAAAAAAAAGGCTGTTATGTCCTCGCCAGGTTTACCTGAAAAAGGAGTTACCACGGCTGCTGCTGAGGAATCTAGGGTGAGAGGGATTGAACCGGTTTGCCTAACCTCACACAACTGTTTAAATAACGCATTATTATCATTTTTGATTAACTAAGCTCTGAATAGCTTCTTCAGTAGAAACCGCTTGTTCAAATGGCTCTGAGCACTATGGGACTCAACTGCTGTGGGCATAAGTCCCCTAGAACTTAGAACTACTTAAACCTAACTAACCTAAGGACATCACACACATCTATGCCCGAGGCAGGATTCGAACCTGCGACCGTAGCGGTCGTGCGGTTCCAGACTGTAGCGCCTTTAACCGCTCGGCCACTTCGTCCGGCAAACCGCTTGTGGTGCTGACTCTGACTTTGTACGATTTCGTGTCATCATTTTACAAACTATTAGTTACACTATCTTACTACACTGAATTAAAAAGATGTTTAAATATTTTCGACAAACTCTTAAAATTATGAAATACACTTCTAAATAACGAAAATATTACGACTGCTATGCAACCCTCTATCCTTTCACACATTAAACAGTACTAACTGTGGACCTTTAGTGACTGTCATTCACACCTCATATTGAGCCAAGGGCTTTTTCTCTGACACCAAATGTAACTGGGATTTCTCTTTTTACGCTAGGCTATTGTCAGGATGAGCATTACTGCAAAGGGCATTTGATTCTAAAGCATTATGTCAGGGTGAAAAACACTAAATAAATTACTTTTTCTCTCTTAACAACATGTGGACAGGGTGGGTTCTTCCTTCGCTCAGGTATGATGTAGAATGAAACAGCATTTTTACATAAGATAACTTTTATTGAAAGATTTGTACAATGGTTTCCTTACTGGATTGTTCTGGCTGGAAGAGCGGCAGCTGTGTCGTTTGCGAAGCCTTTTGCTGCGTGAGCGGCGGCGTCTGATTACGCCTGGCGGTGTCTCTCGTGTCGCCGCCTCTCCCATTTGACTGGAGACGCGCCTGGTGCGCTGGCCTGTTTAATTATTGAGAACGAAGTCGGATGGTGATACCTTGGATATGGCGTCCCAGTGTTTCTCTCTCTATGCGGCCGCGTGCGACAGTGTTGTGCGTCGGCCGGCGGGGCGGCGTGGCGAGGGAAGGCCAGTGTCCCGGACTCGAACAACGGACTCCAGCTTGTCAGTCTTCGGCTGTCAGATCTTCATCCCAGATCACAGGTGACTGCTGATATGAGGCCGTCTCCTTCCCGTCCTCACAAGTCACCCGGGTACGTAAAAAACAGTCTGCAATTACCTTCTAACTTCCGTCTTCTGGCGGCGAGGCTGCTGCTTGCTATTCCATTACAGCGGCGGACTTGGTGCTTCTGTGTACGATGTAGTCTCTTCCTGCATGGCGGTCTTCAGCACCGAAACTGAACTGAAAACTTCTACTGTCGGGCCCACTGCGTCTCGCGTATTTATTCACTTCAGTTCACTGGAGATGAACGACTTCACTGTCATTGCCTCTCCTGTCACGCTGAAAAGCTTCTCGAAGAATCTTCTTAACGTCGGTCATTGGCTCTTGGAATGTAGGCGAGGGCCTTTGATCACATTTGACAATTGAGAAACACATGAGCTGGTCGGGCGATGCACTGACGGCTGAATCGACAGCTTCCCAGCTTCCGCTTATGTGGGGAGGGCACTGGATTCTCCTGAACGTGCTGTCTTCATGGTCATTGCCTCTTCTGCTCTGCCCGCTGTTTGCCAGTGTGTAATTCTTCTAAACTAAACTAAGTTTTTAATTTATTTTCTAATTTCTACTTCACATTGATTTCACTAATTTATTTCCCTATCTTAAGTACCACTCAAAAATTAACTTACCGTTTTTTGGTGTGATCTTGCCCTTTTTCACTGACATTCCTGAACGATAACGAGGGTAACTATTATTGAACTTATGGAAAAAAACGTAAATTATTTACAAACTACGGCCTGCACTCACTTTATTCAACACCTAAACGTCACCACAGATATTCGGATTTAGGTTGTGATATGTTCGATATGCCTCCCATCATTGGCGATGATGTGGCGCATATGAATAGCGAAATTTTCTATGACCCGCTGAAGCGTCGGAACATCGACTGTGTCGATGATCTCTCGAATGGCTGTTTTCAGCTCAGCAATGGTTTTGAGATTATTGCTGTACACCTTGTCTTTAATACAGCTCCACAAAGAGAAGTCACGTTTGTTCAGATCCGGAGAATACGGCAGCCAATCGAGGCCCATGCCAGTCGTCTCTGGGTACCTGAGAGCCAGAATGCGGTCCCCAAAGTGCTCCTCCAGGACAACAAAAAATCTCCTGCTTCGATGGGATGGACCTCCGTCGTGCATGAACCACATCCTGTCAAAATCAGGGCCACTGTCACTAATGGGGATGAACCGAAATCTTCAGGTACCGTTCGGTAGTCACCATGCGAACAAGGAATATCACAGCGATTATTCCGTTCCGTGACTGGACACTGCACCCAAACAGCCACCCGTTGAGGGTGAAGAGACTTTTCGATCGCGAAATGTGTATTCTCAGTCCCCCCAAATGCGCCAGTTTTGCTTATTGACGACCCCATCCAAATGAATGTGGGCTTCGTCGCTAAACCAAACTATACAGCGCATCAGAATGAGATTTTCACTCCGCAGCGGAGTGTGCGCTGATATGAAACTTCCTGGCAGATTAAAACTGTGTGCCTGACTGAGACTCGAACTCGGGATCTTTGCCTTTCGAGGGCAAGTGTTCTACCATCTGAGCTACCGAAGCACGACTCACGCCCGGCCCTCACAGCTTTACTTCTGCCAGTTTTATACAGCGCATACTAGTTCTCACCATGCCCCACTGCTAACCTTGCAGAATGAACGACCTAACGCAAACCTTTCAGAAGTTACGACGATTTTATTTTATATAGTTCAGTAATGGTCAGACTGTATCTTCCTTGAAGTTCAGTTGTCGCAAGCCGTCTTTTCTTTTGACGTGGTTTCATTATTCACCAGAGTGCGTCTTCGAGAGGCAGATGAGATTATTGCACAGAAATTAAACGAGAAGGCGAGCGATCTTTTCAAGCACGATCTGACCTCCACGTATTTTCTGTTTAGTGGAGAATATTACGAACAAAGAGAAGGAGTCGCAATGGGGAGCCCACTCTCACCTGTGGTCGCGAATTTCTATATGGAGTACTTTGAGGAGAATGTTTTGGCGTCATCCAGATGGGAACCTACTTGTTTTCTGCGTTATGTGGATGACACGTTCGTGATCTGGCCCCATGAAAGGGACAAGCTGCTAGACTTCCTTACACACCTGAACTCCATACATCCGAACTTCACTATGAAGACCAAAGCAGAAGGGAGATTACCATTCCTGGACGTCATGGTCAAAAGAAGAGCGGATGGCACCCTGGGCCACGGGGTACACAAGAAGAAAACGCCGGCGGATAACTGCCACCACCCTGCGCAGAGGAATGTGGTGCTAAAAACACTGGTGCGCAGGGAGCGCACCATCTCTGACGCAGAGTGTCTGCGTCAAGAGCCGGAACTCCTCAAAACTGTATTCCGGAAAAACGGGTACTCAGAAAGGCAGATCAGATGCGCTCTCCGCTCCACCTATTTAGTACAGCGTGTGGAGACGGATAAGTCACTGAGAAAGAGATAGTCACTGACTACATACCGTATATTGGCGCACTATCGGGGAAAATAGGACGAATATTGAGGAAACACCCAGTAGTCTTTTCCCCACCAAATAAAACGCGAGCATTATTGGGAAGTGTCAAAGACGAACTCGGTTTGCGGAAGGCCGGCATATACCAGATTCCGTGTCAATGTGGGAAGACTTATATTGGACAGACAGTGCGCACCATCGAAGATCGTTGCCGAGAACATCAGAGGTGCCGCGCGGTTCTAGCCGAGTGGTCTAGGGCGCTGCAGTCATGGACTGTGCGGCTGATACCGGCGGAGGTTCGAGTCCTCCCTCGGGCATGGGTGTGTGTGTGTGTGTGTTTGTCCTTAGGATAATTTAGGTTAAGTTGTGTGTAAGCTTAGCGACTGATGACTTTAGCAGTTAAGTCCGAGAAGATTTCACACACACCCAACATCAGGGGTAGACACGAATTGGGTACCCCAAAAAGTCGGCTGTCGCAGTTCACTGTTTTTCCGAAAATCACGAAATGGCCTACCAACATACCAGGGTTCTGGCACAGACATCTAAATACTGCGACAGCGTCATTAGAGAGGCCATCGAAACCCGTACCAGGGACGGACTCATCAACTGAGATTGCGGCTACAACATCAGCATGGCATGGGAACCAGCATTGAGTCTAATTAAAAAGACTCTCAGCAAAGGAAACTAACGGGCAACTAGGGCGGACGAGGCGATTACACCGACGTCACCACAGACGTTGACGCCAGCGTCTCACCGACCGCTTACGCGCGGGCGCGGACCGTGGAGAGAACGCCTCGAGAGGGGAGGGGATTTAAGACGGCTACCCACGATCAGGAGCTCAGTTCGTCAGCTCACCTGACGGTAGCGACATGTCTGATCGCCGAAATATTGTGCCCGTTGGACACTATGGACCAGCAGTACACCTGTGGACTGTTCGAGCGTCTTCTCTATCTTTTCTCGCACGCGTGAGAAAATTTTCTCTTACACTGTTCTGATGGTGATGCTATTACTTTCCTTCCCTTTACGGAGTTTACAATAACGGCTTCTAGTCAGCCTACGCTTTATTTCTTTCGTACAGAAAACTAGCGTATTTCCGATTCATTACGTATGCTTTTCACAGAAATAAAATTATATGTAAGTTTTCACTTATCATACAGACTGATAGGTCCAATAACTGATTTTCTCGAAACCTAAGACAACATGCTATATGATACAAAAATTTAGTGTCAGGACTTGATCGACGAAAGTTCTGTTACAACCTGAACCTAAGTCAGGCTATGTTATTCAATAGAAGAACGACCTGCACAGTGCGAGATGAGGTACTGTCAGCACACATGCACTCGTATACACAATTTATGGCACTGTCAGCCCGTAGTCTACGTGTACACAATTTCAGGCATTCCTGATCTTGGTACTGAGCTGTTGATTTAACCGACTGTACAAAGCTTTACAGAGAAATTGGGTATAAATTTAACTGACACTGAAATTAAGTGTGACAGTGAGTGTGAATAATATTCCATATTCAGAGTCGCCTTTCAGTTAATTATGACATATCAAATCGAATTCCCCACTCAAACATTACTGATTATTGAAGAACTTGAAAAAATCAGCCAACCAGCTGCAACCATAGGTTTCGATAGTTGTAAAAATGTCGTCTTCGGGAGTAATGGCATTTTTATAAATATGGAAACCTAGATCAAGGGCTAAATAAACAATAAACATTTTTTTGGCAACATCTTGGCTGACTTTTTTCAAACTTTTCAAATTTATATGTTTGCTGAATCGCAGCCATGTTTAAGATTTTACTGACCATTAATACATTTTTACTGTACAATATAATCCTCACATGCAGTCCTTAACTATAGGCTGCACACACACAGACACACACACACACACACAGAGAGAGAGAGAGAGAGAGAGAGAGAGAGAGAGAGAGAGAGAGAGAGAGGATCGGTGAGAGAAGTTAATTAAAGGAAGTTATACTATCGTATGGTGCTGTATTCCCCATTCACTGTTCTTTTAAAAAATCCTAGGACACGGTAGTTCATTGTTATATGATATTCTAGATAATCTTCTGGATGATAGAAATCTGCTGAGTAGCAGGCGAAAACTTGTTGGATCGTTTTCCAAACTTTAGGCCATGAAACCCGGGGGTGACGGGCTTCGACGGGGTATCGGGGCGGGTACTTTCGCAGAAAGCGGTAGATGTCGCGGGTGGTCGTCTTCCTGGTCCTGGGGAGCTCGGTGCATATGTAGCTGTATTCCAAAAAGAAACGGCCGATTTGCGACATCGGAGGTGAGATGTGTGCCAAAGACGTCGGTGGGCTTCTCTAATCAGGTGCGAGCTCGGTCGTCAACAGTCCAGTAAAACTAGCATTTTGGCATTCCCATAACTCGAGCATAGTATTGGTGTAAAGTGCCGTAGTCATGAGTCTCACGTTACTCAGATTGAGGTAAGGTGAGAGTTTCATACTGGACTTTGAAGATGTGTCCAGAACATACAAAATTCCCGAAAGCCGCCTGTAGTCTGGCTGCCAATGTCGCAGTGATGGGCAGAATCTGAGCGATGTGCGGTAACCGGGCTGCCAGGTGGGTATAGACGAAGGTGACTCTGTGGCACATATTCAGCGGTCGTAGTAGGTGATCTTGTATGTTTGCACGGATGCGTTGCAATAGCGCCCGAGAATTGATCGCCGAGGTGCGGCGAATGTCTCGCGTGTGCACCAATTCGAGACAGCGAATGGTGTCCACCAGTTGAAAGGGGACTACGCTGTCTGCGGGAAGGCCGCGGCCGTTCTTCATTTTCGGCCAAATGTTCTTTTAACCTAGGCAACTGGTGGTAGTCACTGGGCGGCAAGTCAGGACTATAGGGTGGGTGGGTGATTATGTTCCACTGAAACTGCTGCAGGACAGCAACGGTTTGCTGAGTGGTGTGTGGGCGAGCGTTGTCATGGAGAATGTGTGCGCCCTTGCTCAAGATTCCTCTTCTCCCATTCAGAATTGACCGTTTGAGTTTTTTCAGTCTCACAGGACCTCTCAGCGTTAATTGTGGTCCCAGCGATTCACCTCCACAGCGTCTACAAAAATCCATCGACAGAAATGGTGATTATGTCGAAAAATAGCTAATTGTTCAAGCTGTAAGCTAATGTAAACCATTGTAGAAGTAAACAGGAATATGCACTTATAAAAAATAGGATACCCTACTTTTGGGATTACCCTCGTATGATCCCGCAGTGGAATACCTGTCAAGCGTCGCCGTAATCCGCAAATGAGTGATTCCATCGCAATGGCACCGTCGACAGTGGGCAACCCTGCTGTACCGAGCGTTGAATCCGTATAGGTTCTGTGAGTCTGCCGTTGCCGAGAAGTCTGGACGTTCCCCCACGAAGGAGCCGCATAAACACTTCCGTGGACGTCGGGGGAATCACCATCCGGTCAATCACTGCGTTGAGGAATGCATGATTGACGCGGTCAGACGCTTGTTTGAAGTCAATGGAGATTAAAGCGCGTGGCAGTCGCGAGTGTGTTGCCACAGCGATCACATCTCGATTTTCACTGAGGGTTGTCTGTATATTAAGATCGCCTCCTAAGGATTTTTGTTCGTGGGAAACAATGTCTCGTAATACATGTTTGAGTCGCACAGCTAGAAGGCGTGTGAAAATCTTGAAGTTGGAACTGAGTAACGTGATCGGCCCATAACTGTTGAGCCGTGTTCCTCCTTCAGGTTTCGGGACTGGTAAGAGGAAGTCTGCCACGATCGGTGGTAGCTCAAATACCGCGTCGAACGTAAGTTCCCAGTACATGTCTCTCCATCATGGCAGCATCAAATCCTGGAAAGTTCAGTAAAATTCGACAGGTAAACCATCCGGGCCGGGAGACAGATTCAGTGAACCTTTGGCCACAGCGCCATGGACGTCGTCGGTGGTCACTTCCGCAGCCAGGAGAGATGCAGTCGCGGCATTTAGTGTACAATGTATCTCCTAGGCAACCTCAGCAATGGTCTCTGCATGGGCAGGTACTTCTTGATAGGAAAGTCTGTCTGCAGTGGTGGACTGTGCGGCTGGTCCCGGCGGAGGTTCGAATCATCCTTCGGGCATGGGTGTGTGTGTTTGTCCTAAGGTCATTTACATCAGTATACAGCTTGAACATATGGATTGATGACCTTAGCAGTTAAGTCCCATAAGACTTCACACACATCTGAACATCTGAAAAGTCTGTAGTGTGTTGTGAAGGCATCCACAGTTGTAGCTTGCGAAGTCAGCCTTCGTCCATCAGGTAGGTCTAAAGTTGTCATTAAAGTCTGTCGGCTTCGACAAACATTTTGAACAGTATGATGCGTAGATGGTTCTTCACCGTTAATTCTATCTTGGCTGCGTGCTCGTACAAAGGCTTCCTGTAGACGGCACCTGGTCAAGGTTAAAACCTTTGCCTAGCGTAGAGTGCTGTAGTAGAAATATGTTGTGCGGTGATTGCAACTGGCTTTTGCTCTGCCATAGTGCGTCAAGGTGCGTCGCATGGCCGGTTTGCCCCACAGTAACCACCATTGCAGAGTGGTCTCGCAACGAATGATGCGTTGAACACATGTGTGCCACGTGTCGGTGATCTGTTGTCGATATTCAGGGTCCTGCAGTAGTGTGACGTTGAGTTTCCAAGGTCCTGCTTGCGCCATATGGATTGCTTACGTAGGTTCATGGTACAGATGTAGATCTCAAGGTCTGAAAAGGCAGACGGACAACGTTCCACGTCGAGGAGAACGGATTTTAGAGCGTCAGAGATATATTTTCTATCGAATCGGCTGGCGAAGTGGCTCGTGATGGTTATATGCCCCTGGCGCTCGCCA
This sequence comes from Schistocerca serialis cubense, assembly GCF_023864345.2. Lineage (NCBI taxonomy): Eukaryota > Metazoa > Arthropoda > Insecta > Orthoptera > Acrididae > Schistocerca > Schistocerca serialis. The sequence continues at coordinate 448,008,232 of NC_064645.1, forward strand.
TGTACCACTCTCCAAGTGTGGAGGAGACCTAAGCGGCGGACGAGGAAGCGAAGTTCTGAACATGTGGTGAAATGACGGTATTGGTCTGTACACTCGAGAACACGGCTGAAATCTCCACCTACGATGAGATGATCGTATCTGCCGAGGAATAAAGGCGTAAAACTGGGAGCGATCCCTCCGTTTATCAGTGCCAGATGGGGCGTAGAGATTTATGATTTTTATTCCTTCAACTGTTATGGCCACACCTCGCGCCATTGGGAGATATGCGACATCGAGAACTGCAATCCCTTCTTGGAGGAGGATGGCTGCGCCTGTGTCTTCCACAGCTTCTGGGGCGTCGTACGTCTCGTATCCATAACACCGGGACCAAGTTGCTGTCCTCAGTTCTTGTAACAGGACGACGTCGCTGTCCGCTGCTCTTAGCGTGTCACGGAGCAGTTGAAGTTTAACGTGGGAGCCGATATGATTAGTGTCGGTGGTAGCTATTCGGTATGCCTGATTGGGGTTCCGTGCTGTTGATAGGTTCGTAGCTGGTGAAGATTGTCGTGATGGATTCTGGAAGTCCATAGAAGTCGCAGGAGTCGTTGTAGAAAGATCCCCCATTTTACTGTTGGTCTAACGGAGGAACAGATCTCATTTCCGCATCGGGTGCTGGTGGGAAATCCTTGTCATAGGCCCACGAAAAATGTCCGACAGTTTTGACATCGGTGAGAGGTGGCAGCGCTGGTCGAGTCGGCTCAATTGCGTCAGTGACGGCGGGCGTGTTATATTCTACTGCTTCTGGGTGCGGGTCTTGCTTACGACCTCTAATGACGGCTCATCGTTTTGTGGATGACTCGTCTGCCTGGCAGAGGAGAAAGAGCTATCGTGTACTCCGTCGGAGTTATGTTCCATCTCATAGTCCGGTGGAGGGGGCTCAGTGGTCGATTCTGATGTCTTGCGGCCTTTTTTTCGTCGTTTGGGCGACTTTTGCTTCCGGCAATGTGTTTCGGTGTCTGAGGAAGGAAGAGATTCGCGTTGTTCCGGTACAAAAGCCGCGGTTGCTATGATTCAGTCTTCAGTCTCCATAAAGCTCTCACTGGTATTCTCGTGATCGTAGTTTTGTGATGCGCCGTTGCAGGCATTCATCACGGACGTGGTCTTCTTTGCCACAACCGGAACATGTTTGAGGTTGTCCGTCGTAGATGACCACCGCATGGCGGCCGCTGATAGAGACATGTATTCGAACTTGCCTCACACCATTGGGCACCGGATACGTCGTAAACTGTGCCTATGTCACGGCTACGTGACTGGACTTTTCCGTACTAGCTTATCGCCGTGATTACTTCATCTTCATTCACCTCGAAAGGCAGTTCGAATACACGGATCGTTCGAAGGCCAAGTCCTGCATGGTCGACATCCACAGGCCCGACGCTGCCGTCGGAGTATCGATATTTTAGTCCAAGTCGCGTCCGTTGAATAATCTCGTTGTAGGCAGAGTCGGAAGTCAACATAAACAACGCTACTAACGATCGATAGGTGTCTGCCGATGAGATCGTCACGGGGGATCTTCATATCATCGAGTAGGAAGCGTTCGACGGCCAGTGCTTTGGATCGTGCGTATTCATTTGAGAAGGTGAACTTAAGAGTGTTCTTCCTGTAGGAGTGGGCCATTATAGCTTATTCGACTGAGAAGCGCAGTGACGGGGAAGTAAACAAACACACAGCGCGCGCAGCGGTATGGACGGCTGAGCGCGGTCCGCACTGAAAACTACCATCTGAGCTACCCAAGAACGACTCACGAGCCGTCCTCACAGCTTCCATTTGCCAGTACCTCGTCTCCTACATTCCAAACTTACAAGAAAAACGAAAATCTCATTCCGGAAACATCCCACAGGCTGTGACTAAGCCATGTCTCCGCAATATACTTTCTTCCAGGAGTGCTAGTTCTGCAAGGTTCGCCGAAGACCTTCTGTGAAGTTTGGAATGTAGGAGACGATGTACTTGCAGAATTCAAGCTGTGAGGACGGATCCTGACTCGTGTATGGGCAGTTCAGATGGTAGAGTAATTGCTCCCGAAAGGCAAAGGTTCCGAGTTCGAGTCTTTGTCCTGCACACAGTTTTAATCTACTAGGAAGTTTCGTATCAGCGCACAATCTGCTGCAGAGTGAAAATCTCATTCTGGAAACTTCTGACTCCCCCTGATTTTTTTCAGATGTTCGTTTCACAGACGAGACGTCATTCTCCAACAAGGGAGTTATCAGTACAATAATTGTGCATTATAGGTCCGGCAACAATCTGCGATGGCTCCTACAGACAGAGCTTAAACGTCCACTGAACGTTAATGTTGGGTGTGCAATTCTTGGAGTCACCATTATCGGAACTTTCGTTGCAATTAGCAACTAGACTGGCAGACAATAAGCCCAATTTTTAAGACACACTCTTCCTGTTCTCTTTGACGCCGTCATGTGGTATCAGCATGATGCATGCCCTGCACGTAACAGCTTACGAGCACGATGAATCCTGGACCGTAAATATCCTGGTAGGTGGGGTGGACGTTATTGGCCACTTAATTGGCCTGTCCGATCCTCGGATATTACACTCATGAATTGTTTTCTGTGGATGGCAGTGAACAATGCTGTCGTCCGCCCCCGGTAGAAGATTGGTCAGCGAGGCAGAATATCAATCCTAAGGACCCGGGCTCGATTCCCAGCTGGGTCGGAGATTTTCTCCGCTCAGGGACTGGGTATTGTGTTGTCCTAATCATCATCCCCATCGACGCACAAGTCAAATCGAAAGCCTTGCACCTGGCGAACGGTCTACCCGACGGGAGGCCCTAGTCACACGACATTTACATTTATTTGAGGATGCTTTCTACCAAAATGTTCCAACAGCTCCAGAAGACATGCAGCAACGCATTATTGATGATCATACAGTCGCCACAGAGGGAATTGAAGCACAATGTAGGGGATCCTACATCTACAGAGAGACACAATGTATGAACGCCAATGATCATCATTTGGAGCAGGTGTTACAACGATCTGTTTTCTATATAGTGGTAGTATCACAGTAAAAGCTATTACACGGGCCCATGTTACTTCTGCAGGGTCATAAGTATTGTAATACGGTATTGTACAATAACAAGATCCAGTTACTGTACCAATGTTTATTGGTAATTTGTAAAATGAGGATAAATGGTGTGCTTAATGAAATGAAATGAAGTGATATTTAAATTAGAGAAGTTATGTATTATTTATCATTTTCACAGCCACCAGCTTTGTGAATAAAATAGTACAGTGTGACACATTAACGAATAGCTCTTGGAAAGAGTGAATGTATTCTTGAGTAAAATGTACATGGTTCCGTTTAAAATATTTAACCTCTAGCCCTCATTTCCTACAATTTGGGGGCACACAGATCGTATACCCTCAGCAAGAACTATTCAGTGATGTTAAAAAAACACTGATTGAAACAATTTTTCATTTAACGCACCAGAAAAAAGTTATTTAAGGTGCGCATGATACATGGGACACGCTGTATAGTGCAAACTGCCTAAGCCCTTACCCACAGCGTACTCCATGACACACGTCGACGCCACTGTGTGACCTTATGTGACCTTAGGCATGTTTCTGATGACGTCATGACAGCTGTGTGGAGCTGTGTAAACTGTTTGCCTTTCTCTGCTTCATTAAGCTTGAAAGCCCTGTTTGAGTCTCTACAGCCCCTTATGATATCTCCAGTGTTACGAGACAACACGTAGGCACAGGACGCGACCTAATAGCCGCAAAACAAAATTCACATAGGACCCAAAAGCAAAGAAGTAGAAGTATTTGAGACTTTTAGGTAGAGGGTTAACTAATTTTATGCGAAGACGCAGTACTGCACCCACAAGAATGGTAATCATCATACTTTATTTTTGTTGGAGTTTAGTGTTATTACTAGGCGTAATAGGGTTTATAAGGGGCCTATACAGTGTCAAATGGTTCAAATGGCTCTGAGCACTATGGGACTCAACTGCTGTGGTCATCAGTCCCCTAGAACTTACTAACTACTTGAACCTAACTAACCTAAGGACATCACACACACCCATGCCCGAGGCAGGATTCGAGCCTGCGACCGTAGCAGCAGCGCGGCTCCGGACTGGAGCGCCTAGAACCACCCGGCCACTGCGGCCGGCTATACAGTGTCAGATGTTGAACGATCACTATGGAGGCAACTGAGAAGACGTGTACTCGAGTGTGACAACGTTACCATCGTTTGACCGAGTCTGAACGAGGACTCATTGTTAGTATACATTTGGTAGGCTGGTCGAATCCAGAAGTAGCCAGATTTGTGGGATATTCTGATGTGAAAGTGGTGCAATGTTATACTGCGTGGGAACCTGAGGGCAGATTTACTTGTCATTAAGATTCCGCCACAAGGTAGGATCAGCGTATTGTCCTTCAAGAACATTGTAACCCTTTCTCATCTGCATCTGCGATCCGATAACAAATCAGAGTTAATGTCGTTTCACTTGCTAATCAGCATAAGACCCACCCCCTGATATCCCATGGTTGGGTCGTGTCTGGCCTCTCAGCCTCTGCGTCCGCCTGCCGAGCCTGGAAAAGCCAACGCTGGCCACCAACACCCTTGCAGCCACATGAACGATTACACATAATGATATTTTCACTCTGCAGGGGAGTGTGCGCTGATATGAAATTTTCTAGCAGATTAAAACTGTGTGCCTGACCGAGATTCGAACTCGAGACCTTTGCCTTTCGCAGGCAAGTGTTCTACCAACTGAGCTACCCAAGCACGACTCACGCTTTTTGCCCACAGCTTTACTTCCGCCAGTACCTCGTCTCCTACTTTCCAAACCTCACAGAAGCTCTCCTGCGAAACTTGCAGAACTAACACTCCTGGAAGAAAGGATATTGCGGAGACATGGCTTAGCCACAGCTGGGGAACGTTTCCTGAACTAGATTTTCACTCCATTGCGGGGTGTGCGCTGATATGAAACTTCCTGGAAGATTGAAACTAGTTCTGCAAGGTTCGCAGGAGAACTTCTGTGAAGTTTGGAAAGTAGGAGACGAGGTACTGGCGGAAATAAAGCTGTGAGGAGGGGGCGTGAGTAGTTCTCGGGTAGCTCAGTGGTAGGGCATTTGCCCGCATAAGGCAAAAGTCCCAAGTTCGAGTTTCAGTCCGGCACGCAGTTTTAATCTGCCAGGAAGTTTCACGATTACACATGTCTGCCACATGGAGACAGTCCATATGTTTTATATTTTTTTCTGTTTTTTTGGGGGGGGAGAGGGGGAAGCAGCTCTTTACTTACACAAAATAAAGTGACCGATTCGTGAATATGAAGTAAAAGTAAATCGTTTAAAGGAAAACAGATGATTGGATGAATGATAGATGTTATTGCCCAACCTTGATGTCTCAGGTTGAATACTCCCGAAGCCATACTTGATTATGTCTTAGTGCAGGGATAAAGGATTACAAGCAATATACTGTGTCATCCCACACCATTGGCCGGAGAGTATCAACAGCCAGCCTAGAGACTTAATGTCACATGTGTAGGCTGCCACCAACATCACAACACAAACCGTTGCGTTAGGAGTGATGCTGTTATCAAGAAGCATGGACTGCTGATGAACGGCGCCGCATTCTGTCTTAATCACGTTTGTACACTATCCCAGATGGTCATCGTCAGAGAACATAGCGGAGACCTAGGTAGAGGTCCCGTTATTCAAATGTTTTGTAGAGGCACAGCAATGTTACTCCTTGTGTTACAGTGTGGGGAGCCAACTAGTATGACTTCGGCTCATGCCTGGAGAGAACCTTAACGCCACAAAAATAAGTCACGGACATACTGCGTTCTCATGTATTACTTCTCATTCGACAGGCTTGTGGTGCCGTTTTTGGGCAGGGTAATGCTCGCCTACATATGGCACATGCCTCTCCGAACTGTCTGAGTGATGTTGAGTTACTCTTGGGGTCAGCAAGGCCCGCAGATCCGTTCCTGATAGAATTTGGACCAGCTCATCGTCTCAGTCCTACAACCCACGATCTCAAAAAACAGTTGCTACAGATGTGGGCCTGCATGCTCCTTTCGTACAGATTCAGTGCATGCATCCACTCCGTAGATAGTGCTACGTCTTAGTGATAAGTAGGCTCTTACTGCGAAGTTCTTCGTAAATATGACACGATATTGGAATCACTGAAATAACATCAAATATCCTATCAGCAGGTGAAGTTTAGTATCGTTTCCTCCCTCCGTTCTTGGTGATTTGCATTTTTGTCAAGCAGTGTATAATGCGGATGGGCCGCGTCGAGCGGCAAGTTCGTCTCGGCTGCTGTCAGGGCGTCAAGTTTCGCAACGTTCGTTCTGGTGCAACGAGAGGGCGGACTGCATGTGCACATGATTGCCGTTAGCACTAGCATAACTGAGACTGCGGTGAAGTAGGATGGACCCAAGGAACAACAGTGTCCACTACTACAGCTCTGTCACAACACTGGAAGCGTTGGGCAAGCGTTTGGTGAACGGCTATGGGCCGTACAAGCTGCTGGTAGCCGAGCGCTCCAAGGCGGTTCAGTCTGGAACCGCGCGACTGCTACGGTCGTAGGTTCGAATCCTGCGTCGGGCATGGATTTGTGTGCCGTCCTTAGGTTAGTTAGGTTTAAGTAGTTCTAAGTTCCAGGGGACTGATGACCTCAGATGTTAACTTCCATAGTGCTCAGAGCCATTTGAACCGTACAGGCGTGGTGACTAAGTTGTTCACAACGGCGGGGATTGGTCTGAAGGTATTGAGGTGGGAGAGTGTTGCTGCTTGACCACGAATAACGTGCTGGTACGTGAAGGAGCTGTCTACAGAGCATCGCAAAATGGTCAACGCGTGGCAGGGCTGCAGTGTCGTCACAGACAACCTTGTGGAGCAGTTAGTATACAAGGGCCACCAGAAAATAAAGTCCGATCAATCGCGAAATGGAAACCACAGTGAAAATCCGATGAAGCTTTGTATGTCGGGCAGTGTCTCTACTTTGCCTATCGATCCCGTCACGCCGCTCTTTTCAGCTTTGTCTCCAGCCAATTATGACCGCCCGTAAGACATTTCGTCTGATCTCATGCATCCCACACAACGTAACTGCGAGATCAGAGAAGATACTCCCGCAGAGTTTTCGATGGGAAATGTTTGATCACTCACAATAGAGCCCGTAATAGGCTCCTCATAAGTTTCATCTCTGGTCATATGACACGCTGGCTGTGAAGACATTTTGGGCCTGCCACTGTGGCCTAGCGGTTCTAGGTGCTTCTGTCCGGAACCGCGTTCCTGCTACGGTCGCAGGTTCGAAACCTGCCTCGGGCATGGATGTGCTTGATGTTCTTAGGTTAGTTGGGTTTAATTAGTTCTAAGTCTAGGGGACTGATGACCTTAAATGTTAAGCTGTTCTTGTGCATGTCTTCATTTCCAACCGACTCAATTTCTAGTGAATACTGTTTTCTATAAGATGAGAAACAGCTTTGCACCGATAAAATAGAGAAACGCAGGAATCGTGGAGGCGACTCGAAGCCTACACTACAAACGTTATAGAAATATGAGACAAGAAGAGACTGATTTACAGACTCTGAAGAACATAACCTGTTTTCAGGAATATACAACCGTTTCACCGTCTAAGAATAGTCGAGAAACTTATTGTACCTTTGGTTCACTAGTCTTGTGCTCATTCGATAATGATATTATAACTTATAGTGGCCAAAAGTTGCCTATAAGATAGTAAGTTAACTCGAATACCACATACAAATGCCTTGCTAGGAAGCAGTCTTTTCTTTGTCTTTACTTCACTGGAAGAAGAATAAGCTTTCGTGCTATACGCATTGTGTACGTCTGGTACTCAAATTAAGGTAAATGGACATCATTTCTACTGCCGTTTTTTCTAGGAAATGGATACACTTGGTGAACAATTTTCGATTGTGTTCTCATTACGCTCAGGACTTCCATATAACATAGAGACCTGTATTTACATTCCCCTTTCTTCTGTGCATCAGATTTCTTAAAGTGTGTTTAATATTCCTACGTAATGAGTGAAAAAGTTAAACAAAAACTGAATACGCTTCTGAATGAGGAAGTGATCGATCCCTTAGTTCTCAACACGTGGGCATCACCTCTGGTTATGATGCATAAACCGAAAAGTTCTCTACTATTAAGAAAGAATTTTAAAGAGGTGATTACCGAAGTCATCGCATATCATTCTCAAATTCCGTTCTCAGATCTGTTTTATATTGTAACAAATGGAGCATGTTATAGTATGTTTCACTTCTTGGATGCTCTTCTGTAAATTACACTGCATCATAACTTTCTAGTTGTAAACACACAAATATCAAATGTTACCTTAGGCATTACAACTGCCTCTAACGATGCCTTCAACGGCTAATTCAGTTATTTCCTGAATATTGTAATTATTTCAGTGGCTTTACTACTTTATTTTATCCATTGTGATTGGAGAACAACGCAGCTGTTTTCGTAAATTACACTGTAAGAAATATTGCAACCAACCACAAGTTTTCTTGAAATTGTTTTGTTATACTATTATTAGTTTTGGGACTGAGCCTATCGTCAGATGGTGCCGTTGACTTCTTTGCAAGTTTTCCATTTCCGTCCTTTCTGAAGTCATGCACAGTTTTCTTTTACTTGTCGGGAAAGTGCAAGCTTCAACCAATGAAAATAATACTTGCTATAGCACATAACAAAAGGTGTCTAGCTGAACAAGCGCTCCCAAAGTATATCAAAGTGAACATCAAGAACAGACCGATGACCTCTCTGTCTGGTCTACTTCCGCAAAACAACCAACCAACATCAAGAACAACAGTAAAAGTGCACAACTAGCAAAGGACAAAATGTAAGACTTGCAAAGAATTCAATGCTAACATATAAAGATATAATCAGGCCCGAAACTAATAACAATACGATAAAATAATTTCAAGAACTTGTATCTGGTTGTCTTGTAAGTAGGCTGTTTCGGTTTTTATGTCAGTAACGCCACGTAGCGCTCTGTATGAAAATCACTGACTGTGCTGTGTACAGTCTGTGGCTGGTTGTCATTGTTGGAATATTCGCTATTGTAGTGTTGGGCAGTTGGATGTGAACAGTGCGTAGCGTTGCGCAGTTGGAGGTGAGCCGCCTGCAGTGGTGGATATGGGGAGAGAGATGGCAGAATTTTGAGAACGGACGATCTGGACGTGTGTCCATCAGAAAGAGTAAATTTGTGATACTGGATTTCATGAACTGATATATATATATATATATATATATATATATATATATATATATGGTGACTTTTAAAGATTATTAAAGTAGATACATTGTTTGTTCTCTATCAAAATCTTTCATTTGCTAACTATGCCTATCAGTATTTCGTGCCCTCAGTAGTTAGAATCTTTTATTTAGCTAGTAGTATTGGCGCATGCTGTATTGCAGTAGTTTGAGTAACGAAGATTTTAGTCAGGTGAGTGATTAATGAAAGGTATAGGTTATCGTTTGTCAGGGCCATTCTTTTGTAGGGATTTTTGAAAGTCAGATTGCGTTGCGCTAAAAGTATTGTATGTCAGTTTAGTGTTGATCAGAATAAGTAAAGAGAAAAATATCTGAGGATGTTCAGTTCTGCTCAGCTGTTCGGGAAATTAAATAACGTAAGAGATTTATCAGCACAGTAATTCGTTAATTTTTCAAAGGGGATGTTACAGTCTTTACTACTAGTGGAGCCAATAGGTCCTAGCATCCTCACAATCTGTGTTACTGCGAAACTACCATAATGTGATGTAATTTTCAAATGGCTCTCAGCACTATGGGACTTAACATCTGAGGTCATCAGTCCCCTAGAACTTAGAACTACTTAAACCTAACTAACCTAAGGACATCACACGCATCCATGCCCGAGGCAGGATTCGAACCTGCGACCGTAGCGGTCACGCGGTTCCAGACTGAAGCGCTTAGATCCGCTCGGTCACACCGGCCGGCTTGTAATTTTCAAAATCGTCAAAGTTTCCAAATATCAGTTCAATATTTGGGCTTCATTATTAGTAAATACAACATCCTTCCAACACCTACAAGTAGTTGTTAAAAGTCCTCCAGTGGTAAAAAGAGCTGCGATAGTTCGAGGAAGATGTGAATAACTACTCTCAGTCTATTCACTGTTTTGCTCAGATTTTCAATGGCGTCAGTACATTCAGTAAAAGGGAGAAAATTTTACCTGGTCTCTTTAATTCGACCGATTCTCTCGTCGATTAAAACAATCACACCTGGCAGTTAAATATTTAGTCTTGTACTCTCCCGATAAACTATTATTACTGCCTATGCGGAGAAGCAGTAAGCTGGGGCATTGCTTTCACACATCTCGCATATCAAGAAAGACCGGGCATCAAACAAGTTGAGCAAGCTACACGAGAATGCAGACCTGCTCTCCAGGCCGCCAGGAGACTCTAATTTCGATAAACGTGATTACGCTTCTTTCAGTCACTGGATCTTATTACGTTCTCGAATAATTTCCCACCGCATTATCTATAGTTGCAGCTGAGTCACAAAAGAAAGCCGTGTTCCCTGCTGTTTAAGAATGGACGAAAATAGGTTGGCCACACTACTCACCATCTACATCTACATCTACATACATACTCCGCAATCCACCATACGGTGCGTGGCGGAGGGTACCTCGTACCACAACTAGCATCTTCTCTCCCTGTTCCACTCCGAAACAGAACGAAGGAAAATGTGTGTGTGAAATCTTAAGGGACTTAACTGCTAAGGTCATCAGTCCCTAAGCTTACACACTACTTAACCTAAATTATCCTAAGGACAAACACACACACCCATGCCCGAGGGAGGACTCGAACCTCCGCCGGGACCAGCCGCATAGTCCAGGACTGCAGCGCCTTTGACCGCTCGGCTAATCCCCCGCGGCGAACGAAGGAAAAATGGCTGCCTATATGCCTCTGTACGAGCCCTAATCTCTCTTATCTTATCTTTGTGGTCTTTCCGCGAAATGTAAGTTTGACGGCAGTAAAATTGTACTGCAGTCAGCCTCAAATGCTGGTTCTCTAAATTTCCTCAGTAGCGATTCACGAAAAGAACGCCTCCTTTCCTCTTGAGACTCCCATCCGAGTTCCTGAAGCATTTCCGTAACACTCGCGTGATGACCAAACCTACCAGTAACGAATCTAGCAGCCCGCCTCTGAGTTGTTTCTATGTCCTCCCTCAATCCTGCCTGATAGGGATCCCAAACGCTCGAACAGAAATCAAGAATAGGTCGTATTAGTGTTTTATAAGCGGTCTCTCTTTACAGATGAACCACATCTTCCCAAAATTCTACCAATGAACCGAAGACGACTATCCGCCTTCCCCACAACTGTCATTACATGCTTGTCCCACTTCATATCGCTCTGCAATGTTACGCCCAAATATTTAATCGACGTGACTGTGTCAAGCGCTGCACTACTAATGGATTATTCAAACATTGCACGATTCTTTTTTCCTATTCATCTGTATTAATTTACATTTATCTATATTTAGAGTTAGCTGCCATTCTTTACACCAATCACAAATCCTGTCCAAGTCATCTTGTATCCTCTTACAGTCACTCAACGTCGACACCTTCCCGTACACCACAGCATCATTAGGAAACAGCCGCACATTGCTATCCACCCTATACAAAACATCATTTATGTAGATATAAAACAACAGCGGAACTACCACACTTCCCTGGGGCACTCCAGGTGATACCCTCATCTCCGATGAACAGTCACCATCGAGGACAACGTGCTGGGTTCTATTACTTAAGAAGTCTTCGCACCACTCACATACTTGGGAACTAATCCCATATCCTCGTATCTTAGTTACGAGTTTGCAGTGGGGCACCGAGTCAAACGCTTTCCGGATGCCATATTCCTATGCCTGTGTGAATCTCGTAATATTTCGAGTTGGACGTAGCACATTTCTAGCTGTCTTACATGTGACATAAGTTGCACTAACTAGTAGTAGATGTACCACCAACGTAAATGTGGGCTTGGTGACACCATAAATGAAAAGGACCGTAATAAAACATCAGTATCTACAAACAAACTTTTTCAATGAAGGGAGGAAGCACCCACTTTGCACATTATTAATAGAGATTTACAGGTTTATCTTGTTACTTGAGTTACGCATGATCGTAAGTATGGACGGTGATTTTCTTCAACGCTGCTTTTCTCATCGTATACATAGTACCTACGAATACAGAGCAACGGGTGGTGAATGGACATTATACTGGGGTAGGTGGACAGTAAATAAATCGCGAAACGAGTCCCACCAACCCCACCCCGCCGCACTTGGGGACAATATTTTCAACTCAGCATCGTCAAAAAACCAGCATCATGATCATAGTTGCCACATTATCTCGAAATCATGGAACAAAATGAGTTGCATCCAATGGGAGTCTTTAAAGAGACTGCTAAGTAGCCTTTTTCATGGACTGGAATCTTTAATAATACATTTTATCTTTCCAGAAATATGAAAGAAAGTGCTTCGGATGAGAAGTTTCGGTGCATGTACAACTTCTTCGACAATCCTGTAATTTTTAATGAAACTTTCGACGAATGTCTTGAGAATATTGTGGAAGTCCACTGTCCTTTCAATGTCGGATTCATCAGAGGTGAGCTTTGCGTAAACCAAGATTTCCTTTTTGGGTCAGCTAGTCTTGGATAACAGTCTACGTGTCGCGGCGTGGAATGTCAGAAGCTTGAATGTGGAAGGGAAGCTAGAAAACTTGAAAAGGGGAATGCATACGCTCGGTCTAGATATAATAGCTGTCAGTGAAATGGAATGAAAAGAAGACAAGGAAATCTGATCAGATGAGTATAGGGCAATATCAACAGCAACAGAAAATGTTAAAACGGGAGTAGGATTTGTTATGAATAGGAAGGTAGACCAGAGAGAGTGTTACTGTGAACAGTTCAGTGAGAGGGTTATTCTTATCAGAACCGGCAGCAAACAAACAACGACAACGATAGTTCCGGTATACATGCCGACGTCGCAAGCTGAAGATGAAGACCTAAAGTACATGACGTTATTGAAAGAGTGATACGGTAAGTAAAGGGAGATGAAAATCTAATAGTCATGGGGGACTGGATTGCGGTTGTAGGGGAAGAGCAGAGGAAAAGATTACTGGAGAATATGGGCTTGGTACAAGGACTGGGAGAGAAGAAAGTCTAATGGAGTTCTGTAATTAATTTCAGCTCGTAATAACGAACACTCTGTTCAGGAATCGTAAGAGTAGGAGGTATGCTTGGAAAAGGCCAGGTGACACGGGAGGATTTCGGTTACATTACATCATGGTCAGACAGAAATTCCGAAATCAGGCGTACACAGGAGCAGATATGCACTCAGATCACAATGTATTAGTGATGAAGATTAGGCTGAAATTTAAGAGATTAGGCAGGAACAGTCAGTACGCAAAGAAGTAGGATACGCAAATACTGAGGAGTGACGAGATACGCTTGAATCTCCCCAAGGCTGTACATACAGCAATAAGGAATAGCTCAGTAGGCAGTACAGTCGAAGAGGAATGGGCCACACTAAAAAGGGCAGTCACACAAGTTGGAAACAAAAACATAGATACAAAGAAGGTAACTGTGAAGAAACCATGTATAACAGAAGAAATACTTCAGTTGATTGATGAATGAAGGAAGTATAACAATTTTCAGGGAAGTTCAGGAATGCATATATACGAGTCCCTGAGGAATGAAATTAATACGAAGTGCAGGAAAATTAAGACAAAATGACTGTATAAAAAATGTGAAGAAATGGAAACAGAAATTACTGTTGAAAGGATAGACACATATGTAGGAAAGTCATAACAACCTTCGGTAACATTAAAATCAAGGATACTAACATCTAGAATTCAAAGGGAACTGCACTGTGATATGCAGAGGAGAGAGCGGATTGGTGAAAAGAGTACACTGACGGCCTCTATGAGGGGGAAGATTTGTCTAATGTGATAGAAGAAAGATGAGGAGTGGATTTAGAATAGATAGGAGATCCAGTATTAGAATCATAATTTAAGAGAGCTTTGGAGGAGTTGGTATGTAGAATGTATGTGTCTGACGACATACCATCTGACTTTCGGAAAATTATCATCAACATAATTCCTAAGACTGAAAGAACTGACAGGTATGAGAATTATGGCACAGTCAGATTAACAGCTCATGCATCAGGTTGCTGACAAGAACAATACACAGAAGAATGGGAAAGAAATTTGAGGATGTATTAGATGACGATCAGTTGGCTTCAGGAATGGTAAAGGCACCATAGACAAACGCATCAATGGCAGGTGTTGCTGCCATCATTTTCTGAGAGGATGCTAGTGAGTGGTGGCCTACGGTATATGCTTTGCATGTAATCTCCGCACTTGAAGCTAAATATTCTGTGACGAAATAGAGGCCATGGTCAGTTTGTTCACCATAAGGAAGATCAGAATCTATCTTCAAACTATCTGCAAACATGAACATAAATTTACTGAACATCAAGGCGTTTGCAAGCAAATTTGCTAATATGACAAAGACGAATGTAAAAGTCTTCCTAGAACAAGTAATGTAGGCAGACATACAAGGAAAAACTACATCCCTTTATTTTTGGTTGACATCTGGACAGCCAACAGAGTCGACGAACAACACTGTGTAATCAAATGTATCCGGACACCCTCAAAAACATACGTTTTTCGTATTAGGTGCATTGTGCTGCCACCTACTGTCAGGTACTCGACATTACCGACCTCAGGAGTCATTAGACATCGTGAAAGAGCAGAATGGGCGCTCCTCGGAATTCACGGACTTCGAACGTGGTCAGGTGATAAGGTGTCACATCTGTCATACGTCCGTACGCGAGATATCCACTCTCCTAAGCATCCCTCGGTCCACTGTTTCCGATGTGTAAGTGAAGAGGAAACGTGAAGGGACACGTACAGAACAAAAGCGTACAGGCCATCCTCGTCTGTTGACTGACAAAGACCGCCGACGGTTGAAGAGTATCGTAACGTATAATAGGCAGACATCTATCCGGACAGTCACACAGGAATTCCAAACAGCATCAGGACCCACAGCAAGTACTATGACAGTTAGGCGAGAGGTGAGAACACTTGGTGTAAGGAGCGTAAACATTGGACGGTTGAACAGTGGAAAAACGTTGTATGAAGTGACGAATCACGGTACCCAATGTGGCGATCCGATGGTAGGGTGTGGGTATGGCGAATGCCCGGTGAACGTCATCTGTCACCGTGTGTATTGCCAACAGCAAAATTCGAAGGCGGTGGAGTTACGGTGTGGTCTTGTTTTTCATGGAGGGGCTTGCATCCCTCGTTGTTTTCCATGGCACTATCACAGTACAGGTCTACACTGATGCATTAAGCACCTTCTTGCCTCCCACTGTTGTAGAGCAATTCGCGGATGGCGATTGCATCATTCAACATGATTGAGCATCTCTTCATAATGCATGGCCTATGGTGAAGTGGTTACACGACAATAACATCCCTGTAATGGACTGGCCTGCATAGAGCCCCAACCTGAATCCTATAGAACACATCTGGGATGTTTTGGAACGCCGACTTAGTGCCAGACCTCACCGACCGACATTGATACCTCTCCTCAGTGCTGCACTCCTTTAAACGGGCTGACATTCCCCGAGAAACCTTCCAGCACCTGACTGAACGTTTGTCTGCGATAGTGGAAGGTGTCATAAACGCTAAGTGTGGGCCAACACCATACTGAATTCTAGTATTAGGAATGAAGGGCGCCACGAACTTGTAAGTTATTTTCAGCCAGGTTTCCGGATACTTTTGATCACATAGTGTATATGCAACTCTACAGTTTCTGAAGGCACTGAATTCATCAAGAAGTTGATTCCAGCAAAGTGCACAGGTATTGTGTAGCCGGTCGACATTTTCTTCTTACGTCCATACAAAATTTTTTGTGAAATTTATCGCAGGTACATTCATGATATTTTCTGACAAGGACATTAACATAACTATTCTTACGGATTCGCTCGTTTTTGTATTTTTAGTTCTCGGTGACACACTTCTCCAGCTTTATCAAATCTGCATTTTTTTTCAATCCAGCTATAGTAGACATACTCCTGGTGTATTTCAAACATTCTTGTAGTACTGCTTTGAAGACGGATTAACGGCAGAGTGTTTTCATGACACCTGTGAACAAGCTGATGTCATGTAATGTACGAGAACTGTCTACGCAACGACCATGCTGACCGAGGGAGGTAGCGCAGTGACTACCACACTGAACTTGTATTCAGGGCCAGCCGCAGTGGCCGAGCGGTTCTAGGCGCTTCAGTCCGGAACCACGCGGCTGCTACGGTCGCAGGTTCGAATACTGTCTCGGGCATGGATGTGTGTGATATCTTTAGGTTGGTTAAGTTTAAGTAGTTCTAGGTCTAGGGGACTGGTGACCTCAGGTCCCATAGTGCTCAGAGCCATTTGTACCATTTTCGTATTCGGGAAGACGACGGTTCAATCCCGCGTCCGGCCATTCTAATTTTGGTTTTCCTTGATTTCCCTAAATCACCCCAGGCAAATGCCGGGATGGTTCCTTTGAAAGAGCACGGCCGACTTCCTTCCCCGTCCTTCCCTAATCCGATGAGACCGATGACCTCGCTGTCTGGTCTCCTCCCCCAAACAACCCGAACCCAACAACCATGCTGCTAATGCTGACTTGCATATTTTTTGCCTTCAGTAGTGTATTCAAGTAAGTCAACTCTATTACAAGGTGTTACATGTCGTATTACTGACTATTTGCCTCAAATAATCCATCTGCGTGTTAAATCAGTCATACAGTATTCTCACCTTATCTCTGATGGTGATATCTCCTGTTCTAATAGTCCATAGCAGCTACAATTTTTGTGGTGTATGTATGCTTTTTCGCTCTATTAACTGAAAATTGTGTGAGTATAATCTGCGCGGCAACATATTGCGACCTTCGCTTGCCAGACCATTGAGTTTGTCCAATATTTACCGGTTGTTCTCTCTGTAAAACAGGTCAGGGAAGGGGAGGATTCTGAAGTTGAACTAAGCAGACATTTTTTTTTTAAATACTACGACGAAATTCCTGTGTGTGATTATTTGTGGGTCCTTAAGAAGAGAATGAAAGCTGGGTAACAGTTCATAAGGAAGAAAAGAGATGAGGGATTGTAACCTCCCACTTACTAATTGGCCTATCCTGCTTGCGATATAAAATATGACCGTGGATCGCGTGTAAGCCTAATGGATTTTTTTCTACCTGTATAAGGCGATCTTTCCCGAAGAAGTGATACCGATAAGTAGAAGGTAAGTGTACAACCGACCCTTCTGATGGAAAGTCTACTAAAAATAAAAGTAATTAAACAGAACAGGGCTATAATTTGGATAAGTTATTTTGTGCATTCACTCCCGAACAACACTGGACAGAAAGGAGCACCACTGATCATGAATCAAAAGTTACACTAATGAACGAAAAGGGATTACTTAACGGTCGCCAGTTTTTTTACACTAATTTTAAGTGTGTAAGTAACGATAAAGAAAACTGAGAAATCGATCTTCATTATGTTTGGCACTAAATTTTGAAAAACACGATGGAGTAACGATTTGAAAATATGCAGTTAAACTGTATGTTAGTACTGAACTTCGCTACGTGAACAATGACTTTCAGTGATCTTCACATAACGTCATCAAGGAAATTAAAGAAAAAAAAGCAAGCACTTTTTGCTTTGCCATTACTTATTATGCAAATTGGATTTCATACTAATGTCTGAACAACTGAGCCTTTTTTACTGACGAACAGAATTAAATACTAGAATACATACCAAACCAAACAGCCATGTGCTCCAAGCTATATGTAAAATAAATAAAAATTCCGCACTCTTAATTTCTTTAGATTTGGATTTTTCCCAGTGATTGATTCTCAAACTTGAAAAATGAAATTGCTTTACTTTAGTCATATACTGAAGCCTCTGTTGTACACCAGTTAATTGAAAGCAGACTGAGGCTAAAATTCTTAAAAGAGAAATTATTCATTAATAAACGGGCTGTAACTATTCGATTTGTTTCTTATAACACTCAGCATATTAGGAAAAAAAGGAACAAGGATCCTGCTTGGTAACAATGTCTGGGGGCAATGAGGACACATTCGCCCTGAGTTTAACTGATTATTATTTAAATAAATCTTATCAATCAAATCACATTCAGTTGTGCTGCTGGGTCAACCGTTACTACTTTCTACCAATGAACAGTCTTACTTCAGTGCTGTGCATACGACGAAACTCGGAGCCGACAACGAATCTGTGTTACTGGAACAGCTGCTGTTGTTGAAGACAGTAGCATATTGTGGAGCCACAGCTAATTATAGGAACAGGCAATCGTAATTAAGACAGCCTTGTCCTCCTGTCCACTGGAACAGCTGCTGCTGTTGAAGACAGTAGCATATTGTGGAGCCACAGCTAATTATAGGAACAGGCAATCGTAATTAAGACAGCCTCGTCCTCCTGTCCACTGGAACAGCTGCTGCTGTTGAAGACAGTAGCATATTGTGGAGCCACAGCTAATTATAGGAACAGGCAATCGTAATTAAGACAGCCTTGTCCTCCTGTCCACTGGAACAGCTGCTGCTGTTGAAGACAGTAGCATATTGTGGAGCCACAGCTAATTATAGGAACAGGCAATCGTAATTAAGACAGCCTCGTCCGCCTGTCCACTGTCCATACCCGTGCTCTAGACATTTGTTTTTTTTTTTTTTTTTAAATGGACTTGCCGTCCGGGGTGATATGTTACAATACAGCATCACCGCTCTATTGCGGTCTGGCTGTGTTGGTGAGGCAGTGGATTTCCACAGGGCAGTGACTGCGTCACTGCAATTCACTTTGGAGGTGTGGCGGTGGGACTTGTAGTCCCGTACCACCCTCTGACGGTGATAGTGCTACATGAGTCAGGCGGAAAAATTTTGCCTAACGTGGGCAGGTGAAGGTGTGGCGAATTTTGCCTAACATGGGCAGGTGAAGGTGTGGCGGTGGGACTTGTAGTCCCGTACGCCAGGGCAGGGGTGATGCGTCCGGCTCGCGTACATTATGCCGCCGAAAATGGTACTCTCTACTGCGAGAGCGTTAACACCACACTTCCGCACACTACAAGCGCTGGAACCCATCTCCCTCTCTCCACGCGCTCTGCGCAACAACTCCCTACCCAAAGATTTTACAACACAGAAGCACTGCTATTATCGTTGCTAGTCGATGCAAATAACAAATTCTTTGGCCTTTTCCCAGAGCATATAAGTTTCACAGTAAAGCACAGATAAATACAATGAAACGTTAACAGGCTTCTACCTAAATGTACACATACAGTGAAGTAGTGTCCTTACTTACTAAAAGAAAGCATTTAAATTATAAATATTTACATGCAATTAATATATATAAGAGGCCCGTTCAGAAAGTAACTTCCGGTTGATTTAAAAAAATACACCAAGTTAAATAAAAATATTTTAATATATACATCTTACAACTACATCTTTGCACTATTTTTCTACATAGTCTCCATAGCGATTGAGGCACTTATCGTATCTCTTCACAAGCTTTGAAATTCCTTCTGCATAAAAATCACCCGCTTGTGCCTGGAGCCAGCCTGTGACTGCATCTTTGAGCTCTTCATCGTCATCAAACCACTGTGACCCGAGCCATTCCTTCAAATGCATGAAGAGGTGATAATCACTTGGCGCCAGGTCTGGGCTGTAAGGTGGATGGTTGATAACGTCCCACTTGAAGGACTCAAGAAGGGCCGTTGTTCTGCGAGCAGAGTGAGGACGGGCGTTATCGTGCAAAAAAACGATACCGGAAGTCAGCATACCACGGCATTTGTTCTGTATAGCCCGTCGTAACTTTTTTATTGTTTCACACTACACGTCTTGATTAATGGTCGAACCACATTCCATGAATTCAACCAACAACACCCCTTTGGCATCCCAAAACACCGTTGCCATCAGTTTTCTGGCTGAAAAATCTTGCGAGGCTTTTCTTGGTTTGGTAGGCGAATTTGAATGTGCCCACATCTTTGATTGTTCTTTTGTCTCAGGGTTCACGTACTTAATCCAGGTTTCGTCACCGGTCACGATTCTGTTTAACAATGGTTCTCCTTCGTCCTCATAATGTGACAGAAAGTCTGATGCAGAGGCCATTCTTTGAGTTTTGTGGTGGTCGGTAAGAATTTTGGGCACCCATCGTGCACAGAACTTACGGTAACCCAATCTTGCTGTCACTATCTCGTAAAAGAGAGTCTTAGAAATCTGTGGAAAACCAGTAGACAAACGTCGATTTTCACGAACTTTTGCATCAACTGTCTCAACGAGTTCATCAGTCACCAATGATGGTCTACCACTCCTCTCTTCATCATGAACGTTTTCTCGTCCACTTTTAAATAAACGTGCCCATTCACGGACAACTCCTTCACTCATAACTCTTGGTCCGTACACGGCACAAAGCTCACGATGAATAGATGCTGCAGAATATCCTTTGGCTGTAAAAAACCTTATGACAGCACGCACTTCACATTTGGCGGGGTTTTCTATTGCAGCACACATTTGAAACTGCCACAAAAACTAAACTAGCGCAGGTACGACGTTCACTCGACCACGGCTTGATGCCGACTGACCTGCTGAGTGCGTGAACGCACAGATGGCGTCGCTACTCCCCCCCACAACCCGCACTGTGACCAATCAGAGGTTACTTTCTGAACCACCCTTGTATATATATATATACCTCCAGTCAGCACTCGGGTTTATTGCGTGGTGCAGAGTGTTCATCACAAATAAGGCGTCTCTTCATTTCATCACCTTTCTGCAGTATCTGCTTTGAAGCTGGTATTGCCCATACCACGACACCGTATTACCCTAAAGCGTAGTTTTCCGAGAGTGAAGACCACATCAACGTCTATAACTACGTCATACTCCGCAAGCCATCTAGTGGTGTGAGGGAGGATACTTTTTTATCACTAACTGAGCTCTCCAATCCTGCTCCACTTGCAAATAGCGCTCGGGAACAATGATTATCGGTAAGCCACTGTAGTGGCTCTGATTTCTGGAATCTTCTGCTCGTGGTCATTAAGTGAGACATATATGGGGCAAGTAACACTTTGTGTTCTCTTTCCGGAAAGTGCTCTCTAGAAATTTCAATAGTAAATTTCTCCGTGGTGCCAAACGCCTGTCTTGTAACGTCTGCGAATTCAGTTGTTGCGAATCTCCGTAACACTCTCGCACCGGCTCAGCGATCCCGTGACGAAACGCTCCTCTCTTCGTTGGATCGTCTCTATCTCCTCTATCAACCCTACCTGGTAGAGAACCCAGATAGATGAACAATACTCAAGAATTGGTCCAACAAGCGCCGTGGATGAGTTGCATATCCTCAGGTTTCTTCCGATGAATCAGGGACTGGCATCTGCTTTTCTCACTGTTTGCTCTATGTATTCACTCTACTTAAGGTCTCTCTGAACTGTTACTCCCGAATATTTTACGGTAGATACCGTTTACAGCAGTTTCTCATCAATAGTGTAGCTATAAAATAGTGGACTGCTTTTCCTAAGTATACGCAATATGTTACTTTTAGTTACGTTCAGGGTTAAATACCAGAGCCTGCAACAATCATCAATTCTTTTTTTCTGGAGGTCACTCCACAAATTGTTACTATCTTCTGGCGTTGCTACTTCGCTATAGACAACCGCATCATCTGCGAAAAGCTTTAAAGAGCATCCGACGCTTTCCTATCACACTTCCTTGGGATACTCCGGGAATTACCACTACAACTGTCAACCACAATTTATATGCTGCCCTAATTGCATTTCATCACACAGACCATACCGATTCTCGTAGTGCCCTACCTTCGTTGGCGTATACCTTCTTTTTAACTGTACATGAGGCTCATAGGCAAACACCTAACGCCCTTAGATCGAACTTCCCATTGTTCAACGTGTGGTCACTGAAAGATCCTCTTTCACACAAAGTTGAAGCTGAGAAATCTGTGCTACTTGGAAGAGCGTACAAAATGACCTGAACCTCGCCCATGTGAAATTGCGCTCCGATCTCGTTGAAGCTGGGTGACAGGGTCTGCGTTAAGAATTCTGGGACAGCAAGCGGGGTACACTAAATAATGGAAAAACTTGTACCTGTACACATCCTCCGCTTTGACATCAGGCTTTCAGCAACAAAGACTGTGACGAGTACTAACAACTGTGAGCAGGTGGCTAACGTATGCATGTGAGTATACGTTATGTGGTTGTTTTAAACGAAGTGTAGAGGGCATTATAGACCTGAGATCTAAAGGACATTTCTTTTATTTATGACACTGCGAGAGTTCAGTTTTCTGAATTTCTATGCAAGTCATGCTGTCATACATCTTATTTTGTTATTGGTTGTATAAGTTTTGTTATTCAATTGTAAATGTGAACTGGGGTTAATCTGTTGATTTGTGTCTGTCCGTTGAGATTTTTATGTTGTTAATAAAGGTGTTTCCCAAATGTTGTTGCGCGCCTCTCAACCCATCACCAACAATCCTAACGCCCACCACAGTTATAAGAACTCTGATTAGAGAGAAAAAACGGAAGAGATTGTAAACAATGTTTCTCACGGAATTATTCTGTGGTTCTCTGAAACTTACTTTTACTATTTTTGGGAGAGCACACTATATTCAGTTCTGCACAACAAATAGCGTCATACCAATAACTAATGTAGCACATGAGCAACAGTCAGAATATATAATTCTCTAAATTTTTGGATTTACATATCACCAACACTTGAACCGGAATACGTATATTATTGAGCTACTCAAAGAAGTTCAGTTACTTTTGCTTTTTGCATAGTCGTTAGTGTAGGAAACAAACGAATCTATCTCCTATTTTGCACATTTCCATTCAATAATGTCTTCCAGAATAATTTTCTGGAATAACTTATCACACATGAGTAGAAAGGAAGTACTGATTAAATGCTTCTTTCCATCTCTATTTATTGTTGTATCCAAGATGTGTGTTTGTTGTTGTATTTCTTCTTCTGTGGTGAATTGGATATTGTTATGTATACTGAAGTTGATTTATTTTCCCTATTTGTTCATCTAGCATACAGACTCCTTTATTCACAAATCTGCACCAGACAACAATATTTCATTATTTCTTTGTGATTATTCTGCGAAAGATTGCTGTTTCTATGTGGTTGATGAACATCTTTGTCCATGTTCCTGATATTTGGAATCCCATCGAAAATCCATCGTTTTGTGCGTAGTATTCCTTTTCAAGCTGGAATAACTCTGAGACAACACAGGCACTACAGTACACAAAACACACACACGATACGAGCACCCGTGACATAACTAACATAAAAAAAATGATTCACTTAAACATTTAAGCACAACTCAACAAAGATAATAGCAAACTACTGAGGAAACAAGTATTACATTTAGCATACAGAACAAGAAACACACTGCAGTCACGTTTATAAACAACAGAAAACGTTGTGCATCTGGTGGAACAGTGACGATGTGGTGTACTGAGAACTGCTTCTAAATACACACTGTTCCTTTTCAAAACTTTTTTGCAGTTTTCTATTAAGTTTTCGTTTCAGGCGTGAGAAATCAGAGTTATATTTCTAAAACCCTCATCTTTCTTGCCATTGCTTTCCTGTCAATTCCTGTCAATACTGCCGAGGGAACGTCATCTGACCATTGGCCTTTTTCATATAACTGATTACACAGATGTGTTAACCCTTTCATATTTCCTGTAGGATAAAAATTGGAAAAGAAGTTTGCTTACAAAATCAACAATAGTTTTTAACAAACAGCACTAGTTATATTAATAAAACGTTGATTGATAGTAGTGATGGCCGCTGGAGTGCAGATTGAGCGAGTAGCTACGCACTGGTACAGTATGTGCAGAGCAGATCGAAACCAGTAGTCGTCATTGACAAGACATTGAGATCCAGGCGGCGTGTTTTCATTACCTGATCGTAAGTCTAACTATACTCTGTCAAGATCTGACAAAAATACGGGTTATAGAGGGTGCAATTAATTTCCTTTTACAGACTTTGAAGACAAGTATCTCATACCGAAACAAAAAAAGGTCTCGTAACCAAAGGCTCTAAGATGTATTCCTTATGAGCTGTTAGCGCTTGCTCAACCCCACTGCTGTGAAAGGCATCTCTTCTATCGAACAAGTGCTCATAGCCCTTAAGATGCATGTTAGATATCATGTTTACTAGTCAAACTACATAACGACGATTTAGTAACACTCTGTATTGCTTTAAATTTGTGTTTTGTTTTACTTGAGATGTCTTATTCAAAGTCGTTATCCTTTTGCTTAACAGTTGATGATGATAACAGTTTTAAATAAGAGTCGATGATCTTGATTACCAAAGAAAACAGTAGTTAAAATGCTCACTGTAATGTAATGTGCTATCGAAGTAAAGCAAACACTGCTGTTAAACCAGAGTTCCTGCTGGTGAAGTTAAATATTTAATATTTAAAAATATCATTTATGTACTAATGAGACCAGTAATTGCATGTGCTGTATCAGAAGGCATCTGATTCAGATTGTTTTACACAAGGGGCGTTTAACGGCATTTAATAGTATCTATACATAACAGAATACGTGGTGAAAGTATTTTAAGTTTTTCTTAAATTCAATTATTAGATTTTATTATACAAGAACTGTAATTGTTTTATACAGAAATGCATCTGAGGATGCAACTTGAAGGTGCGAAACCGATCGTGGGTTTTTGAATAGGCTGCAACAACAGCTAATGCCATATGAACATTCATTCAATTTAATTGAATATCTTGTGTAATATTATTGTATTAAAGTGCCAATGAAATAAATCAGATGTGGTGTCACCGCCAGACACCACACTTGCTAGGTGGTAGTTTTAAATCGGCCGCGGTCCATTAGTACATGTCGGACCCGCGTGTCGCCACTGTGTGATCGCAGACCGAGCGCCACCACAAGGCAGGTCTCGAGATACGGACTAGCACTCGCCCCAGTTGTACGGACGACGTAGCTAGCGATGCACACTGACGAAGCCTCGCTCATTTGCAGAGCAGATAGTTAGAATACCCTTCAGCTAAGTCCATGGCTACGACCTAGCAAGGCGCCATTAGTAACATTGCATGTATCTAAAGAGTCTCACTTGTATCGCCACAATCTCCAGATGTACCAAAGGATGGATTAAAGTTAAGTATTCCAGAAGCTACGTACTTTTCTTTATAGCATTCATTACGTATCCTGTTTCAGACCTCACGCCATCCTGCTTTAACTTAGCGCGTGCCTTTCGGCTTCCTCTCATTGTGTCTAGGCTGTCTTGTCTAGACACATCAGATATTATTTTAGCTGCCGTTGCTCCACCTATAGAGTAGTTTGTGATTCAATTTTACTAGCCCATGGAGTTATGCAATTAGTGTTTCATATTTCAATAAAACTATCTTGTGGTCATATTATGTTCCATGATTGGTTCTACCAAACACTATCTCCTTTATTTGTTGCTTGTTAATCAGTATTAAACTATGAAAGCATTAAATTATGAATGCATGTTTTGTAACGCGATTTATTTTCCGTGAAATGACTAACTTTTGATGCATGTCACAAAGACTCCGCAATATTTACGTGAAGTAGATGTTACAAGGCTGTTGAAATTAGTGTTTTCTTTTTTGACCTATCTAGTGTATTTCATCATGTGTGTGAATTTTGTAGCATATGTGCCTGGTGCAGTGGATACGTCAGTCATGCAAATTAAATACCTCAGGTGTCCCATTTAATATAACAATATTCCCATAATAAAAGTAAATACTTTAGTGTTTATTCGGTTTGTGTTTGTTATCTGATCGATGGAATAGTTTTCCGTGTCTGGCATGCGACCATTAATTACCAATAACACGTTAGCAGACAACCGTTTCACAATACAACGATTCATCAGGGAAACCGTGGCTGATTTACAAATTTACGAAATGCTCAGTGCGATGTAATTTGTTAATTAAGAGCTAGTTACCAAATGGTGAGGTACACATTTAAAGGTTGAAGTCAGAGAGCCTCCTCTTAATTTACTTCATTGCAGGTAAGTTACGCAGTCATGTAATAAACTTAATTGCACAGAACTCTGCGATAACGATAATTGCTCACAAAATCTATATATCGACGTTACGTGTACTACGTCTTGTATGGTATCCACTTGTTTGAAGCCAGGACAGTCACGCAAAAACATTCAGTGCGTACAGATGCGTCGAAAAAATGTGTAATATAGTGAAGATCCTTTACCTCTTATGTAAGACTGTAGGTGTTGCTCCAGTTTCATTCAACTTCACTAAGGGAAAAATAGTGATTTCCTTTGCAGGGAGACTGTATAGTGCTGTCGTGGCCTTGCTATTAGTGGGTGTCATTTACGCAATACCAAATGGAGTATCAGAGATCACTGATGTTAAAGACCATATTGCAAGGTGTTCTTATGCTTGGTGCTCTGTTCTATCTTTACTTGCTGGTATTGCCCCATTAATTCGCAGTTCAATAGTGAAGCAGCAGCATGTCGATTCAGTGTATGCAAAAGTACTGGCAGTGGATGCTTTACTATACAAAGGGCGTCTGACGCGATGTATACAGTCTCCTTCACTTCTCTGGGTCAGCCTTACTGGAACATTTATTTTAATATGTTTATCTTACTGCCATGCTTTAAGAATTTCTCCAGATGTCATACATATTCATCTGTTGATGCCATCGTTCATCCTAGACATTATCAAGACCTGCAATCTTCTACAGTTTTTCACAGTGAACCTTATGCTGCGAGACAGATTTAAGAAACTTAACGACAAGCTGTTACAAATATTCGGCATATTTACAGAAACAGAACTAGACATGGTGGTTGCAGCATCACTTCGTAATTTTCCTGATTCCCTTACTCCATCAAGAATCAGAAAATCTGTTACAGGAGAGAACTTTCTACGTAGCAAGGCAAACATTTTTTCACCTAATACATCTACAAGTAAATTTTGTCATAACAGCATCACCCATCATGCACCAGTGACAACACTGAAGAGCCGTAATCGTCTAACACAATTGCAGAGCGCCCATTTACTTCTCTGTGAAGTTAGCCGAACTATGAACATCGTATACAGCGTACAAAATCTCCTTCTGATCGTTTCCTCATTCGTCTCTAGCGTAGTGTTTGCGTACTCACTTGTGATGACCATTTTAGACTTTAAGTTGTTAATGTCTGCGGAAGCTAAAGTCACCGTTATCGTATCTTCGTTTCTGACGGTCACTGCTAATGTCTGGTGGCTCGGGAACGTGATATGTAGCAGTGAAATCGTCAAACGTGAATCTAGCTATACGGCACGGCTGGTGAAGAAACTGCTTCTGGTACCGCCACCAACCGACGGCAGCTGCAGAGAGGAACTTCAGCTGTTCGCACAACAGTTGGCTGGTGGGTCAGTGGACTACTCTGCGGCTGGACTGTTCTCGCTGGACCTGTCGATGGTCAAGACAGCAGTGGCAGCCATCGCCACCTATCTGGTCATACTCGTCCAGTTTGGACTGTCAGATAAAAGCAATAAACTGAACAGTGTGGATGATAAAGGTACTACTTAAAAAGTTAGACAGGACAGAAGAAGTAGTAAATGTATCATCTGTGAATTTTAAGCATTTATAGTTTATAATTCATAGTAAAGTTATAAACTTCTATAGCCATGTAGTGTTTTGCACAATTTGTTTCATAATTTATCTTCATATTGAGCGAAAAACTTTCTGGCCAAATTTAAAATACTGTGAAGTAACAGAAAATCTGAAATGTGCTTTTCTTTGTTCTCCTATGTGAATTGACGATGCTGAGTGTTAGTATCTGTTCAAAAGTCTGACAAATTGTTTCATAGTTTAATGTCTGATTTCTCCTATACTGGTACATTTAACATTTTCATTTATGTGAAATTTTTGTGTGATATTTAAGAAACAAGATACATATGTATCTCGAGAGCAGAACACGGCTTTTTTTAATAAAAGCTACAAAAATTAACACAAGAAGTCTTTTACAAATCACAAGGGGATTGAGTAATTTCTTCAGTAGCAACACTTTCTCTAGTCTTTTTAAGGAAAAAGATTCAGTAGAATATGACGAGTTCTTCAGAGAAACAAAGAGGCTTCAGGTCTGGTAAATCATCTTTGGATAATATTCACTATCTTACGTTAGCAATAGAAAAGAACAGGGATATGCACATGATGCTCATGGACTGCACCAGCCATGCGGCTTCAGTGGCCGAGCGGTTCTAGTCGCTACAGTCTGCAACCGCGCGACCTCTACGGTCGCAGGTTCTAATCCTGCCTCGGGCATGGATATGTGTGATGTCCTTAGGTTAGTTAGGTTTAAGAAGTTCTAAGTTATAGGCGACTGATGACCTCAGATGTTAATTCCCTTAGTGCTCCGAGCCATTTGAAAATTTGATTTTTTTGCACCAGGCATGAAGAATCTAAAAGTACAGGATAAATGAATAACCATAGTTATAAGAACGTATAAGGAGACAGAAGTAATGATAGGAAACAGAATAACACAAACCCACCAAAGACCTTAATCAAGGTTATAGTCTATCAACTTTACTTTTTAACAATTACATAGACTTAGTGCTGAATACATGGTACAAAAAAATGTACTCAGGAATGAGAATATTAGTTGGACAGAACATAAAAGGTTCGTCACTTTCTCGCAGAAGCCAAATAATTTTGGCAAGCAGCAGACAAGTTATGAATGAAACACTTGATAAATTGCACAAGTAGGACATGAGATGCACTCTACAAATTAATTTAGAAAAGATAGAGTGCATGTGTATTGGTACACAAGGAATGGATTTAGCACTCAAAGATCAAATACTTAAATTATTTGACAATTTTAAATATTTATGTTTTATGATATCCAGAGACAGTAGCTGTGACAAAGATAATGAGATCAAAGTAGTGATGGGTATGCGAGTGATGAAGTCCTTATATGGACTATTTATGAACAATAGTGTTAAACAGCAAGGAGACCAGAGAAATTATATTGCATAGTATCAGTGAGAAAGCAGGTACTTAATGTGAGGAAATGTGGCCACTTACAAATAAAAGAAGGGACAAAATGAGGACAGCAGAATTAGATTCCTTTGAGAAGATGCACGCAGCTTATCTTTGAGGATAAGATCAGAACATCAAAAATATGCAAAAATATGGAAGTGACACTGCCCATAACGAACAGAACAGAGAATAAAAGCCTTCGGTGGTCTGGTCATTATAAAAAAAGTGAGCAATGACAGATGGTACAAGAAGGTGTTAATGAATGTCCTGAGGACGTGGTCATCTTTGTTATGGAATTAATTATATATCGATCGAGCAATGGTTGAGATTAGCTCCAAGTTTTCAAATAGAGAACGATTAACCTTAATTGAGAAAAGTTCAAGAAGAAGCAGAAGAACGAATCTTCAATTTCAGTGATAACTAAAACAAATATTTGTAAGAAAAGTTCAAGAAGAAGCAGATGAAAGAATCTTCAATTGCAGAGATAAGTGAAAATAAGTATATGTATGATACTATGAGAATTTCTATGTGAAAACAAACTTAAAAACCTCCTACTTGCTACCTAAATATAAACTGAGTGCATAACTGATATCACACTTCAAATATACTCCCTTCTTGAACACTATCTCGATCTCACTTACTGACGAAAATACTTGCGATTAGGCAGTTCATGACTGAATGGAACATATAAGGGGATCTCACACTGGCATTTAAGCATTAAGACGTTCGGTCCCTGTAACGTAGTCCAAAAGTGTGCATGAGCTCTTGCTTATAGTGAGACAGCATGTGAAGCAACTGTATACTGCACTTTGTGTTCTGTAATACCTATCCGTAAAAAGCATGAGTCACAACAGCCAAAATCAACACATCCAAGATGGCAGCATGTGTCTCGACGTTCTCAACAGCTCAGACCTATCTTATACCTGCTGTGAAACAGTAATATCAGAAACTGAGTCTGCCTTGATGCAAAACACCTTGTTATTCGTTTATTTCTTTATTATCCCAAACTAGTTTCGGCGACAAATATCACCATCATCAGTGGTTTTTTTAAATCTAAAACATGCATAAAATGGCATGGTTGTACAAACACAGTAAAACATTATTACATTTTTAGAATTCGTCTTTTGAAATATAGTTTTCTATTGTTACTTCCATACTACCTTGTTTATTGCATGTTACAGCATGTTTTAAGCAATTATTGGCGCTGTTTGCGACATATTTTCTGTGCCCTTTTTTTCTGTTGCCGTCGTTTTACTTAGCGAACATCACGTCATATGCAACCATGTGAGCAGCTGTTAGTAAACAAATACAATGAAACGAATACAATGAAACAAATATTTCGTTTACGATGATAATTTGTCACTGTAGCAGTTCTTCTGAAGTGAACTGTCCACCATGTACACAAAGACTGCTATCGCTAGCTAAATGCTAGTGATTACTGTAGCAGCTATGCTGGAAATTTTTCTATATTCACCATGTCGGATCTATGGTTTTTAATACACCTGATTCCAAGCACAGGGAAGTATCAGCATCTGTGATTATATGTTTTCTTCCTCCTTGGAAACGCTGTTCTTTGTGTTTCATTTTCCTTTTTAGGGAACTATGTCTGATTTGTGTTCCTATCATTTCTTATCTCCACATTGTTTCGAATTTAATCACTTTGTTTATTTTGTACCCTTTCTCTTTCTTCACTGAATAATACTTTTAGTTTCTACCTGGAATGTGTTAAATTCTCGTTACTGATAGATGTCAGATAAGAGATGTCAGTTGACATCTTCCCAGTATCCGACACGTACTCAGGAAGTTGAAACTAACGAGGCACAACCTGGCAGAACAAGTCTCTACTTGCAAATGCATAACCTTCTACGTCTGTAAATACTGTACGGCCTCATCAGTAAGTTTCATATCTTGAGAGTGCACACAGTACCAACGAAATTACGTACAATACTTCCACATCTGCCACATCTACTGTACTGACTCATCACTAAACTTCATCCCACATGTGTTCACATAACATCAAAAAAATTGCGTACATTGTTTTCACATCTGCCCCATCGTGGTAATAATCACTAAATTCTCTTTGTAAAGCTTATGTTAATGAGCCAGCATCGTTTTGATCCATAAAAGTGGGGCTGAAAGGAATACAGTTTTTCCCAGTAGCTGACATCACCAGTAGCCAACACCCCCTCCAGTAGCTGACACCCCCAGTAGCTGACATTTCTCCAGCAGCTGGCGCCTAGGCAGCAGTTTGAAACTAACAAATCGCAACTTGGCGCAATAACTTTCAACTTGCTACTGCATAACATTCCACCCCTGTTAACAGTGTACTGAGTCGTCATTATGTTTTATCTCACATGTGTGTACACAATACCAAAACATTACACACAATATTTCCACATCAGCCAGATCATCACTCGAATCAGAGGATGAGGATGATTATGATGATCAAGATAACACTCATCAGTGAAAGAAAGTCTGTAATGAAATTCCAGCAGTAATCGCCTATGTTCAATGGAATAACATGAATGAATTTGTATAATGATTAGTATTGCAGTAGGCAATAATTCACATAAAAAGAAGTTTTATGTACAGAAGAGAAGTATTGATTATTGCTTGAAATTTACAGTGCTGTGAAAAAAAAAAGTGAAAGACTGAATTGCAGAATGGGAAATTAGTCTATCACAACATCCAGTGAGGAGGAGATTAGTGTTTAACGTCCTGTCGACAGTGACATTCAGTGATTTGGAAGACAACCACAACTGTACGTTAAGTGAGTAGTAGATAGTATAGCAACCCACGTTTCTTACCTACATGGTCAACTTACTTCATAGAGTCGGACACTTGATAAGCTCCCAGATACCTATAGGGTAAGATCATGATATGACGAAAAAACCACTCAATATTCCACCTTCCCAGAAGTTTATGCAGGACAACGCCATTTGTAGTATCAACAAAAAGTATTTTCTTGTGAAAAAGGAGTATTTGCTTGTGATATGCCTTCCAATTACATTGCTACATCAATGCATTAAAAACATTTTAAGATGCTTTTTGCGAATGTATTACCAACGTTATGGGACTAACATTGTTTACCCTGGTAATTCTCGGCGTCAAGTGTACTTTAAGCTGTAAAATAGATTACTCGTAGATCGAATGAGTATTTTTCAATGTTATAGAAACTATTTATGTGTATTTAGTTGAATTTAAAAAATTTGTACAGAGACAGAACTATGATTGTCAACTTTTAAAACCAGTACTTCATATCACTGATGCTAAAACAAGAAAGGTTTTGTGCTATGTGTGTAAATACAGATTCATTATGATTATTGACTATTCTAGTAGATATAGCTGCTAAATGTTACAGTGTAGCAAAGTCTCTTACTTTATTCATAGTTAGCAGTACGAACTTTGCATAGGGTGTCCCAGGAGGAATCGTCTAAAGGCAGGGATCTGATACGAATAATCATTCAAATCAAAAATTTCGAGTAAACATTGGCTCTAAAACGCATACGTTAAGAGCTATGAGCACTTCTTTGTGTTTGCTACTATGGAACTTATCTTTTCTACTGAGCAAGTTCCCATAGCACTTTAGATACCCTCTTTAGGGCCCATTTTTATCGGTTTTTTTTATCTTGATTTGGTCTGTACTACCACCCGTCAAAATATGGAAAGCAATAAGCCTGCAGTAGAAGACATTTGTATAACAGCATCGAAAACGAATAAGTGCTCATAGTTCTTGAGATACGAGTTTTAGAGTCCATGTTTACTAGACTTTTTCGCTTCGAATGATCGTTCCCATCATATCCCTTAATATTGACCTTTTCTCCTCAGAAACACTAAAGAGCTTCTAAGTGATAAATGTCATAAATATATTCCATTTTAATTTTTAATTCTGAAAGTAAACAAAGAAAATGCTATTTACAATTACTCTGAAACTAGTTCTTCAATGTAGACTGATGACTGTTTCCCTTTATCTGGTCATGTATTGTTATTGTTGACTAAGGACCTAGGTTTGAGTTACTGGTTGGTGCAAAGTTCAAATTTTCACTCAAGATCATGGCTCTAAATTAATAACTGTATATTGCAATAAACGAACTCCATGCGTTTTCCACTCAAAATCAATACTCATTATAATAAACCATTTCATTTTGATTGTTAAGATTTTACTTTTAAGATATCGTCTTTTCATCTCTGACTTGTTGTACTATCGCCTCTGGCTATGTTTCCAGCATTATCTTTGGTTGTGTTGTAATGTAAGTAACACCGAAAATCTCTTTTTGTATACATTACGAAACAATGCAATTTAAGTGCTACACCACAATAAAGATCTACTCGAAACGCTTTCTTCCTTCTTCATAAAATCGTTTTAACGCTGTTAGTTTATCTTTTGGCTATGTTTTGTGTGTGTGTGTGTGTCTGTGTGCGTGCGCACACGCACAAGAGCGCGTGTGCTTTTTTAGTTTTATATTTTGATTATTTTTTGGTATATCTAGTAGTTGAGCTTAGGAAATACGGTCTGTAAACAATTTTGAGGTTTTTTGCACCACTGTTCCGACTGTTAAATGCTGTACCATTCCTCAAAATTTCGTTTGCTGCTTACCCTCTGATTTAGTTTGAATGCAAATAAAAGGCGGTGTTAGGCCATTAATGTAGAACTCTATCTGTTTATATTAGCTCTGAATACAGTTGCTCGATTTGTCACTATTCTTTCTCATACATTTACAATAAATATAATGATTCCTACAAGAGATTGTTGACCTTATTCTTGAAACTACATTTCATGTTGTCTTTGCGTCTGGGTAGTCTATGTATCGTCATGGTATTCCTGCTAAACCTTACAGGTGTTGAGGGGAAAAGATTAAATTTACTCCAATAAATAGAATTCTTGAAACTACATTTCACTTATTATTGAGGTATGTATCATCGTGGTATTCCTGCTAAACCTTACAAGTGTTGAGGGAAAAAGATTAAATTTACTCCAATAAACAGAATTGTAAACTGAATATTTAATCATGTATAGTTCATGGTTAATCCTGAAAATATTGGATATCATTGAATAACTGCAAATAGTGCTCCTATGGATAGTACAGAGTTGAACTGAGATACTATATACTATGTATAGTGGATTACAATATCAAGAGATGAATTTAATAGCAATAGACCGGTTAATCCCCCAATTCTAAATAAAAAATAAATCCTAGAGCTCTTAACAGTGGTGGGTTGAACTTAAATTTAGTTCTGTATAATGTAGCTAATCATCTGAAT
Source organism: Schistocerca serialis cubense (assembly GCF_023864345.2). Classification (NCBI taxonomy): domain Eukaryota; kingdom Metazoa; phylum Arthropoda; class Insecta; order Orthoptera; family Acrididae; genus Schistocerca; species Schistocerca serialis. Next base: position 448,042,549 of record NC_064645.1, read on the forward strand.
GGCTTAATACCTGTTAGTATGGCAATAATTATTGCTGCTGATGTGAAGTATAATCGTGTATCAACATCCATTCCTACTGTAAATATATGATGTGCTCATACAATAAATTATTCCAATTGATAGTATGGCATAAATTATAACTAATGATCCAAATATTCCAGTTTTTCCTCTTTCTTGACACACAACGTGTGAGATAATACCAAGTCTTGGTAGAATTAAAATGTAAACCTCTGGGTGTCCAAAGACTCAAAATAAGTGTTGATATAAAATCGGATTTCCTCCTCCTGCAGGGTCAAAGCTTGATGTGTTTAGGTTTCGGTCTGTAAATAATATGGTAATATCTGCTGCTAAAATGGGCAGTGAAAGAAGAAGAAGAAGAAGAAGAAGAAGGGCTGTAATGGCAACAGATCAAACGAATAAAGGTGTCTGGTTTAGAATTATACTTTTTGATCGTATGTTAATTGCTGTCATAATAAAATTTGCTGCACCAAGAATAGATGAAACACATGCTAAGTGTAATGAGAAAATAGCTGGGTATATTGATGCACCCCCATGAGCAATATCTCCTGCTAGTGGGGGGCAAACTATCCACCCTGTACCAGCACCGTTATCTACTACAGAAGGTGTAAGAAGAAGGGTTAATGAAGGGGGTAATGATAAAAAACTTACATTATTTATTCGGAAAATGCTATATCTCGTGCTCCAGTTACTAATGGCACAAGTCAATTACCAAATCCACCAATTATAATGGGAATTAGTGTAAAGAAAATTATTATAAATGTGTAGGCTGTAACAATAACATTATAAATTTGGTCGTCCCCAATTAGTGATCCTGGTTGACATAGTTCAGCATGAATAAGTATTGTTATTGATGTCCCTACTATTCCTGCTCATGCTCCAAACAGGAAATATCAAGTTCCAATGTCCTTATGGTTTGTTGAAAATAATAATTTCCGTCGTAAGATGGTTAAAGTTCTAGGTGGCAGACTGTAAATCTACCTATGAGATATTTTCTCTATTACCTTAGACCTAAAATGCTGCTTTCTAAGCTGAATCATTACTAAATAACTCGCAAAAACCGCTGTGTGTTATCAGTTTGTTCCATGGACCATCAATAATATATCCTCAGATGAAATAACAACACTCTTATATGTATTATCGACATGTGCACCATATGAACATTTGGAAAGCATCATAGAATACTTTAGATAAGAGAATATTGAATCTAAGGGTGCTCTGTGTCCTACATCATGTTCAGGCCTAAAATGAAATTAATTACTGTCTTCCAGTATATGGTGGTAATTCAGGTTGCATATTTGCTTGTGTGCCTGCCTGCCCAGTATAGCATTTCGGCCAACATGTCTTTCCTGAAGTTATATTCTTTATCGCCTTAGTTTTACTACACTGCCTGGAAGAGGCCTAAACGTGAAGCTTACATGCCTGTTTAGAATTTCCATTTCTAGCTGTGTGTGTTAACGCATGAAAATACCACTGGGGCATTTAATTTGAGAAATCTCAGTGGCGGTAGGGGGTTAGGTTTGGAGCAGTAAGGTGTTGTTACCTAAACAAAAATAGTCCAAGAGTAACAATAAATTTATTAACAGTTTCATAAAAAAAGGAATCCTTTCCAGAGGTCCACGAATTTGTGATCACAAATTTTTAACAAAAAAAAAAAATTATCACCCAGAATAAAACTTAGTTTAAGTTACCTTGTCCACATTTCACCAAATTTTGTGATAATTTGGTTCAAATAAAAAATTTCAAATGGTTAAGCGACACTACAATAATTAATGGCAGCCTAAATTTACACATAACTACCAAACAACACAACCCAAACAACAAAAACTACCATAGACATCACAATAAAAAGAAGGCTTTATAATTGTGGCTCAGGGAGTCTAACACAAGTTTCACTTGTTCCTAATCTGAAATACAAATCAACAAGTGTAACCAACAAATTACCTCAGGTTGGTGATAGCTTAACTCCTAACCAGTATGGATTATGACTTCCTATATTTGACACTCGTGCGAGAGCATTTGACAAGAATTTTAGTAAGACGAACTTTACATTAATTATCTGACTAGAACAAGCCTCGAGCCAACATAACTCACGGTCCAGTTTCCATTAGCGAAGGTGCTTTTAAGAAACTGCTCTTGATCATACACGTAAAGAGACTTTTGATACGTCACACTATATAGGATTTCAGAGACAAGAAAATGCGAGACTAGATGCGAGACTAGACTAATACCTAGCAGTAAGATGACCCAAAAAAACACCCTTTAGAACGCAAACCAAGAACTAAACATCAATGCACTTAAACAGAACATTTCAGCACGCGCTAAATCCGGCCTAACCCAAAATACGAATAAACATGCGTCCACAAGCTTAACATGGTTTCGTTAAAGCACCTAAAAATAGTTAGCAGGTTAAGGTAAGCACTCTAGTGGCAAACCAATATCTAGCCAGAGTGACATACTAATCCTCTTACAGCAAATCCTGTTAAGAAACAGAGCAAGCCCAAGTGTGACACAAAGTTAACTCACTCGACAACTTGAACAGAGAACACAATATAGTTTCTCTTGCCGCAGGCGTTTCCACTCTGGTGTGAACCCCAGCTGTTTACAAACTCATTCAGTTCCCAGTGCCATAACTTGCTTACGAACAAGCCACAGCAAGGCTCCAAACTTAGTAACATGGTTACACATACAACTGAAGAAACTCAAACATAAACAAAATCAAGTTACACAATGGTAAATCACAACATACAACACAAATTTGCTGAAACAAGTAGTAAGTTGCGCTTAGACTCTAGTGGCCATCTAATACACAACAGGATCAGCAATATAATTTCGAACAGAAGATTCCTAGTCCACAGTGGACATCCGTACTCGCCACAGTTGCTCAAAATTCTGTATCCAGTAAAGTTCGTTGGCAGCGCCATTTAAACAGAAGACGCCAACCTCACACCCACAAGAGCTTTCTGTCAATAATAGAGTACAACCACAGCAACACTTATGAAATCCGGTTTCGTAGGACAGAGCGGATCAGGTTGTGGATAGGGGCCAAAGTCAATTACTGTTAGTTTTACAAGAGTAGACACAACTTTATTGCTCAAACCAATGCACAGTTTTCTCTCTAAAACAACGAAGATCAATTCACGGCTGAGGGCCCAAGTGACTTCCCCAGAATAAGTTTAAATGATTGCTTTTAAAACACCAGGATTTAGAGTAACGGCTGAAGGCCTTACTTAAGTAAAATTACAATATCTTCTCGGCTATAGGCTGAAATAATATTTCAGATTGATAAGGAAATTCTTTAAAAGCCAAGAATTTACAAATTCCGGCTAAAGGCCATATCAAGGAAAATTCAAGTTAATTCTTCGGCTGAAAGCCCAATTAAAAAGTTTCTTTACACAATAAAAGAGAGACTTTAAAGATTAGCCTATACACAGTACAACATAAAAACATCTTAAGAAAACTTGAAGTATCTTGTCGGCTGAAGGCCCAAGTAATTTCTCAAGAATAATTATAGAGGAACTTAAGATAACCATTTACAGAACACGGCTGAAGGCGTTTAAAGAATTCGAAATAATTAAGGAGAAACCTTACACAATAGGATTTACATGTGATTCTTCAGTTTTCTCCCTGCGTATTTCTTGCTCTAACAGTCCACAGGTATACTACCAGTCCATAGTGTCCAACGGGCACAATATTTCGGCGATCAAACATGTCACCATCGTCAGGTGCGCTTACGAACTGAGCTCCTCAGGGTAGGCGGCGGTCTTAAATCCCTTCCCCTCGCGAGGCGTTCTCTCCACGGTCCGCGCCCGGGCGTCAGCGGTCGGTGAGACGCTGGTTCAAATGGTTTAAATGGCTCTGAGCACTATGGGACTTAACTTCTAAGGTTATCAGTCCCCTAGAACTTAGAACTACTTAAACCTAACTAACCTAAGGACATCACACACATCCATGCCCGTAGCGGTCGCGCGGTTCCAGACTGTAGCGCCTAGAACAGCTCGGCCACACCGGCCGTCTGAGACGCTGGTGTGGGCGTCTGTGGTGACGTCGGTGTAATTCCTCGTCCGCCCTAGTCGCCCGTTCGTTTCCTTTGCTGAGTGTATTTTTAATTAGTTTCAGTGCTGGTTCCCATGCCCTGCTGAGGTTGTAGCCGCAATCTCGGTTGATGAGTCCGTCCCTGGTACGAATTTCAATAGCCTCTCTAACGACGCTGTCCCAGTATTTAGATGTCTGTGCCATGACCCTAGTACGTTGGTAGTCCATTTCGTAATTTTCGGACAAACAGTGCTACGCGACCGCCGACTTGTTGGGGTGGCCAAGTGTACCTCTGATGTTCCCGGCAACGATCTTCGGTGGTGCGCACTGTCTGTCTAATATAAGTCTTCCCATATTGACATGGAATCTGGTACATGACGGCCTTCCTCAAACCGTGATCGCCTTTGACACTTCCCAGTAATGCTCGCGTTTTATTTCGTGGGCAAACGACAGTTCCTACTGAGTGCTTCCCCAATATTTGTCCTATTTCCACTGATAGTGCGCCAGTATACGGTATACAGGCTGTGGCTATCTCTTTCTCCGTGACTTCTTCAGTCTCCTCATGCTGTTCTGCAGAGATGGGGCGGAGATCGCGTCTGATCCGCCATTGCGAGTACCCGTTTTTCTGGAATACAGCTTTGAGGTGTTCCAGCTATTGGGGCAGACTCTCTGCGTCAGAGATGGTGCACGCCCAGTGCACCAGCGTTTTTAGCACCCCATTTCTCTACACATCGTGGTGGCAGCCATCCGCTCGCAAATACAGGTCGGTGTGCGTTTCGTCCGTTATTTCCCGTGGCCCAGGGTGCCATCCGCTCTTCTTTTGACCATGACGTCCAGGAATGGTAATCTTCCTTCGCTTCGGTCTCCATAGTGAATTTCATGTTCGGATGTAAGGAGTAATGAGTTCAGGTGTGTAAGGAAGTCTAGGAACTTGTCCCTTCCATGGGGCCAGATCACGAACGTGTCATCCACATAACGTAGAAAACAAGTCGCTTTCCAAAAGGATGATGCCAAAGCTTACTCCCGAAGTACTCTATATAGAAATTTGCGACCACTGGCGTGAGAAGGCTCCCCATTGCGACTCCTCCTGTTTCTTCATAGTATTCTCCATTAAAGAGAAAATACGTGGAGGTCAGAACGTGCTTGAGAAGGTCGGTATTCTTCTCATCAATGTTCTGTGCAATAAACTCAGCTGAATCTCGATGAGGCAGCCTTGTGAATAATGAATTAACGTCAAAACTCACCAGGATATCTGAGCCTTTCAGCTTGAAGTTGTCGAGAAGTTTTACGAAATCCCCAGAATTATGAACGTGATGAGGTCATTTGCCCACTTAGTAATTCTACGAGGTATTTGGCCAACAAATATGTAGGTGCCCTAATGATGCTAACGATTGGGCGTAACGGCACCCCTTCTTTGTGGACTTTAGGGAGTCCATAAAGTCTAGGCGGTACAGGTCCTTGAGGTGTCAATTTCTTGGCGACACCCCCTGCTAAATCTGCGTCCTTGAGAAGAGCTCTGGTCTTGTTCTTCCTTCCGCCGGAAAGTACGTGTGTGTCGGCAGCGGTCGGCGAGTACTGGCTGGCTGGCGCTCCATTCCCTACTCAACTCCGTGTCCGACTTACTTCCAGACACAGAACGACCCAGAAATACTATTGGTCGCTCCAGAGATAGTACGACAGAGCACGTATCGATAAGCGCTGCTGCTGCCACTCACGGGCAGGTAAGGCAGGAAGTTAGTTAAGGCAGTAAATGGTACAAGAAAACGAGCCGGCAATACGGTAAGAGAAGATGACAAACAATAAACGGAATGAACACGAGCCACGCACGGCTCAACGTATACAAAACCCAATTAATAAACAAGATAAACACATAACTCAGTCACTACAGAAGAATGCTGAAGATTAGATGGGTATATCACATAACTAATGAGGAGGTATTGAATAGAATTGGGAAGAAGAGGAGCTTGTGGCACAACTTGACTAGAAGAAGGGATCGGTTGGTAGAACATGTTCTGAGGCATCAAGGGATCACCAATTTAGTACTGGAGGGCAGCGTGGAGGGTAAAAATCGTAGATGGAGACCAAGAGATGAATACACTGATTCAGAAGGATGTAGGCTGCAGTATGTACTGGGAGATGAAGAAGCTTGCACAGGATAAAGTAGCATGGAGAGCTGCATCAAACCAGTCTCTGGACTGAAGACCACAACAACAACAACAGTCACTTGCTGATCTCCTCAAAACACTCAGCAAAGTAAAGGAATTACAACTGCCTCCTGACTTGGCAAACCATCTACCGAGTCATATGACCGCAGGAAACTTTAAATAACATGCTCACTCGAGGTACAGTAGAATCACATGCAGAATCTGCAAAGTACAAGAAAATAATTACATAGCCACTAGCCGTTTAACTCAGAACACTCATAGGAACGCGGGAGGTACCCCAGATGGCCGCATAACTTGCCAAACAAATTGCTCAAGGCACATGACCATGAAAAGATACGAATAAGGAACAGGAAAAATACCAATTAAACAGAAATATGGTATTGACAAGCTAGTTCTAAAAGTACGTTTAGCACAACAGAGTAAGCACAGATTCAAGAAATGACGAGGTTAGCAATTCGTAACCAAAGGCCAAAGTCATCAACGAAAATTAAGTGGTTAGGCTATTAGTAATGTAATAAATCTAGCTCTTCCTGATAAATCCGGTGCATGTAGCCACACGCCATAGCTCCTTCGATGACCAACAGCTCCTGCTTCCAATGGTAACTGCCAATGGCAATGTTCAAGCTTCCGTACCAGGGTGAACCTTGCCCATTGATAACAGGCACATACAGGTGTCCTCGTGGCGTTAACACTTGGCTCACTTGGGCACAAGTCCCCCACTCCAGCGCACTCACGTCTTAGACATACTTTCTCATTGGCTTTCTTGCATTCAGCAGGTGCCACGGCTCGCCAGAGATAAGCTCATGATCAAACAGGAGTCGACAATATGCCACACACTAGCTGCATTGGCATCATGTTTTAGAAACCAGTTTTGACAGTCACAAACGTGTGAACTCTAGATGTCTGATGTGAATGCTGAACCTGCTGTGAATTTTGCACAGTCAGATATTAATCATAGATTTGTGTGCATGCCATATGATGGCGGATTACACATTAGTGTATTTCAAGATTTAAATTATTTATTAGGTAAGATATCAGAAACTGCAGAACATGGAAAATGCACTGAATGAATGGGGGATGCATGACTCCTCATAGTAGCAACTCTGACTAGCTTTGCACTTAGATGACCTTGAAAAGTGCAAGTGGACTAGAATGATCATAGCTGCGCTACCAATTATGTCACAGGCCCTTCTGAAGGTGGTAGGCCTACTTCTGGCAGTGTTCCTTCTACTTGGGGCAAGTGGATCTGGCCATATCAGCAAAATTTCATCCAGTAGAGGCTTTTCCAGTTAATACTCAACGGGTGGGGGTATCACATCTGATGCTAGCACTGGTTGTGAGAGATTGTTAAAGAGCGGTACTTCAAATAGTAACTGTCCAAAGTCCTACACGGAATATTGAAATCCAAGGAAGTTTTTCTGACAATGCACCTCTCCATGACTGCCACTATAGCGACATTTATTATTTCTGTACAAGTCTCTGCCGGTCTTCTTTTTATAATTGTGAACAATTTTGAATCTGTAACAAAACATTTTAGAATTAATTGGTCCACATACAGGGAGTTCCAAAACTGTTCGTTCATATTAACATAGGACGTACAGAATATCAAAGCAAATATATTTATTGTGGTATGCCTTATGGCAGCTTCTGATGTTAGGGACAATTTACACTGAAGGTAGTTCACATGCTAACTGCAACAGTGGTGTTCACAGGAACTGCTCGAAAAGCGACAACTGGCCAGTATGCGCACAGTACGTTTGAAGATTCACCGCATGTTCACAATGGCACCAACAGCGATGAGGTCTTCTTCTGTTGCTACAATGGTATCAATCACCAGTTGCTTCACATGTCTCCGAAGGAGGAAATCCAGACACGTGGGGTCACAGGACCACCTTGTGCGATGATGGAATCCCGAAGGTGGCTCAGACGATTCCTCACAGCAATGCTGAAATGGGGTAGTGTCCCATCACGCTCAAATACATCATTGTGTAACCATGAGAGGTACATCCTATAGCAGTTCAGGCAACACATATTCCACGATGACGTGATATCTTCATCTGTTTAGGCAGAAGGGAAGAATGTAAGGTCCAGTCAATCTTCACTGAGAAAGCTGGCCAGTCATTAACACCGATTCGCTGTTGGTGAGTATGAGGTCGAGTGCCTTATGGATTCACAGGTGCTGAAACATGGAAATTTTCGATAATTAAGCAGCCTTCACAGGTGAATAAAACCTCTTCTGTGTACAGGACCACGGCTAAAAATAAAGGGTGCAGGGCAGCCTGTTGTAAAAACAATTGTGTAAACTGCACACAATGGAGAAAATCTTCAGATGGTAGTGCTGCCAAGCGCTGAAGAGGGAAAGGATGGATCTACTGGACATATGACACATTCCAGGCTACATCTGACACAAAAGATGTGTACAATAGTTTACCTGGAGTGTCTTCATTTTGTCGTAAAATTATATCTTCTACTTCGGGAGTTTGGGCTGTTGGCCTCCGGTATGTATCACGCATACTTGCACGAAAAGTGCCCGTTTCACTTAACTGGCGATGCAGGTACCAGAATGTCGATACTCTCTGGCTGCAGCTCGTCCATTTCCATTCACACACCCTTATATCAGATGCATATCAACCAATTAAGATATATAAACTGTTCCATGTGCACTGTTGTCGTCACACAGCGGTAATGACTGTGATTGAATTGGTGTGTTTACAAGTATGCATGTGAGCTAGCTTACTGATCTGCATCTGCCTGTTAGAGTGCCCTCGTGATTGGTTTGTTCAGTCCACCAATAATACACTCCTGGAAATTGAAATAAGAACACCGTGAATTCATTGTCCCAGGAAGGGGAAACTTTATTGACACATTCCTGGGGTCAGATACATCACATGATCACACTGACAGAACCACAGGCACATAGACACAGGCAACAGAGCATGCACAATGTCGGCACCAGTACAGTGTATATCCACCATTCGCAGCAATGCAGGCTGCTATTCTCCCATGGAGACGATCGTAGAGATGCTGGATGTAGTCCTGTGGAACGGCTTGCCATGCCATTTCCACCTGGCGCCTCAGTTGGACCAGCGTTCGTGCTGGACGTGCAGACCGCGTGAGACGACGCTTCATCCAGTCCCAAACATGCTCAATGGGGGACAGATCCGGAGATCTTGCTGGACAGGGTAGTTGACTTACACCTTCTAGAGCACGTTGGGTGGCACGGGATACATGCGGACGTGCATTGTCCTGTTGGAACAGCAAGTTCCCTTGCCGGTCTAGGAATGGTAGAACGATGGGTTCGATGACGGTTTCGATGTATCGTGCACTATTCAGTGTCCCCTCGACGATCACCAGTGGTGTACGGCCAGTGTAGGAGATCGCTCCCCACACCATGATGCCGGGTGTTGGCCCTGTGTGCCTCAGTCGTATGCAGTCCTGATTGTGGCGCTCACCTGCACGGCGCCAAACACGCATACGACCATCATTGGCACCAAGGCAGAAGCGACTCTCATCGCTGAAGACGACACGTCTCCATTCGTCCCTCCATTCACGCCTGTCGCGACACCACTGGAGGCGGGCTGCACGATGTTGGGGCGTGAGCGGAAGAAGGCCTAACGGTGTACGGGACCGTAGCCCAGCTTCATGGAGACGGTTGCGAATGGTCCTCGCCGATACCCCAGGAGCAACAGTGTCCCTAATTTGCTGGGAAGTGGCGGTGCGGTCCCCTACGGCACTGCGTAGGATCCTACGGTCTTGGCGTGCATCCGTGCGTCGCTGCGGTCCGGTCCCAGGTCGACGGGCACGTGCACCTTCCGCCGACCACTGGCGACAACACCGATGTACTGTGGAGACCTCACGCCCCACGTGTTGAGCAATTCGGCGGTACGTCCACCCGGCCTCCCGCATGCCCACTATACGCCCTCGCTCAAAGTCCGTCAACTGCACATACGATTCACGTCCACGCTGTCGCGGCATGCTACCAGTGTTAAAGACTGCGATGGAGCTCCGTATGCCACGCAAACTGGCTGACACTGACGGCGGCGGTGCACAAATGCTGCGCAGCTAGCGCCATTCGACGGCCAACACCGCGGTTCCTGGTGTGTCCGCTGTGCCGTGCATGTGATCATTGCTTGTACAGCCCTCTCGCAGTGTCCGGAGCAAGTATGGTGGGTCTGACACACCGGTGTCAATGAGTTCTTTTTTCCATTTCCAGGAGTGTACATCAAATTTAATGAAGTCTTCAACTAAGCTTTTAATGTAAATTTAGAGTTATTGAAATCATAACTGGGAAAATATCTCCGTGGATAAAATCATCAATATATCTGGAACTCTGCATAAACATTTCAACAGTTAATATAAGTAATGGAAGTAGAGCCCTTGGCGCAAATGGTAATAGATGAATAACATGCTTCCGACACTCTGTCACGATCTTGCCTGCTCCCTATCATGCTCCAGCATGATAATGATAGAACGTGTGCTGGAATGGCCATAAATTCCAAATAGTGAAACACAACAGTGAACTACTGAATAACAGCTTAGATTAAGAAACAAACCTTGGAAGTAAACAGTGCTTAAGAAATTGTCAACCAACAAGCCGTCAACACCAGTAGCACAGACCCGTAATGCTAAAAAATACTGATGCAGAACAGATCATTTTCCAGAGGCTATATACAGGGTGTCCTAGGAGGAATGGTCAATATTCGGGGATATGACAGCGATGTTCCTTCGAAGCAAAACAGTCTGCAAAAAGTGGACTCGAAAGTGCTTACCTTAAGAGCTATGAGTACTTTTTGGCCAGGAGAAATGTGCTTCACAGTAGCGAAGATGAAGAAGTGCTCACAGCCTTAAAGTATGTATTTAGAGCCCATGTTTCGTGGATAGTTTTGCTTCTAATGGTCATTCCTGTCATATACCTGGATATTTACCATGCCTTGTGGGACATTCTGTATGGGCTGACACTGAACATTAACATAATCAATTCAAAAGATAAGCACACTATGCAAAAAAGAACTAACTAACCATTTTTTCGTAAGGGAGGTTGACCTGAATCTGTGAGGTTTAAGTTGGAGTAATAAAGAAATAGATCAGGAAAACATCCTGAAACCCAAAAAGTAATACGCAGACATAACTAAAATTAAATACAGAACTTAATGTACCAAAGACGACGAATAGTAGGCGTTAAATGGTCCAAATCTACTGCAACCTGCCACCCCTCTAAGAGGTGTAATGAGGTTTAAAAGAACTGTAAGTGGTTACTAACTGATCATCAGTTCCTTCATAAATGGGAGTACTTTGTTTCGGAAATTCCTGGCAGAATAACAGTGTGATACACCGGATCTCGAAGTCGGAAAGTTGCTCTTAGCAAGCAAGGCTGTAAGCGACGACTATGCACGCACGAGTCAGGACTTCCGCTCGCAGCTTCAAAAGTGGCACTGCATCTCGCCAAACTTCGACCTACACAGAAAGTCTCCTGCGTACCTCACACACCGATAACTTTTGAAAGGATACCAAGGAGAAATGTACTGTGTGATGAACAGTATCCGGACACCCCCATAAACATACGATTCTCACATTAGGAGCATTCTGATGCCACCTACTGCCAGGTACTCCATATCAGCGACCTCAATAGTCATTAGACATTATGAGGAACCAGAATGGGGCGCTCCGCGAACTGACGAACTTCGAACATCGCCAGGTGATTGGGTGTCACTTGTGTCGTACGTCTGTACTCCTAAACATCCATAGGTCACTGTTTACGATGTGATAGTGAAGTGGAAACGTGAAGGAACACGTACAGCACAAAAGCTTGCAGGCCAACCTCGTTTCTTGACTGACAGAGACCGTTGACATTTGAAGAGGGTCGTAATGTGTAATTAGCCGACATCTATCAAGACCACCACACAGGAATTCCAAACTGCCTCACGATCCACTGCAAGTACTATGACAGTTAGGCGGGAGGCGAAAAATTGGATTTCATGGTCGAGCGGCTGCTCATAAGCCATGCACCACGCCCGTAAATGCCAAACGACGACTCGCCTGGCGTAAGGAGCGTAAACATTACAAGATTTTACAGTGAAAAAATGTTGTGTGGAGTGACGAATCACGGTACACTATATGGCGATCCGATGGCAGGGTGTGAGTACGGCGAATGCCCGGTGAACGTCTTTTGTGCCAACAGTAATATTCGGAGGCGGTGGTGTTATGGTGTGGTCGTGTTTTCCATGGGGGGGGGGGGGGGCTTGCATCCTTTCTTGTTTGGTGTGGCACTATCACAGCACACGCCTACATTTGATGTTTTAAGCACCTCCTTCCTTCCTACTGTTGAAGAGCAATTTGGGGATGGCGATTGCATCTTTCAAAACGATCGAGCACTTATTCATAATGCACGGCCTGTGGCGGAGTGGTTACACGACAATAACAATCCTGTAATGGACTACCCTGCACAGAGTCCTGACCTGAATCCTATAAAACGCCATTGGGATGTTTCCAGAATGAGATTTTCACTCTGCAGCGGAGTGTGCGCTGATATGAAACTTCCTGGCAGATTAAAACTGTGTGCCCGACCGAGACTCGAACTCGGGACCTTTGCCTTTCGCGGGCAAGTGCTCTACCAACTGAGCTACCGAAGCACGACTCACGCCCGGTACTCACAGCTTTACTTCTGCCAGTACCTCGTCTCCTGCCTTCCAAACTTTACAGAAGCTCTCCTGCGAACCTTGCAGAACTAGCACTCCTGAAAGAAAGGATATTGCGGAGACATGGCTTAGCCACAGCCTGGGGGATGTTTCCAGAATGAGATTTTCACTCTGCAGCGGAGTGTGCGCTGATATGAAACTTCCTGGCAGATTAAAACTGTGTGCCCGACCGAGACTCGAACTCGGGACCTTTGCCTTTCGCGGGCAAGTGCTCTACCAACTGAGCTACCGAAGCACGACTCACGCCCTTTACTTCTGCCAGTACCTCGTCTCCTGCCTTCCAAACTTTACAGCTCTCCTGCAAGGTTCGCAGGAGAGCTTCTGTAAAGTTTGGAAGGCAGTAGACGAGGTACTGGCAGAAGTAAAGCTGTGAGTACCGGGCGTGAGTCGTCCTTCGGTAGCTCAGTTGGTAGAGCACTTGCCCGCGAAAGGCAAAGGTCCCGAGTTCGAGTCTCGGTCGGGCACACAGTTTTAATCTGCCAGGAAGTTTCAGGATTGGGATGTTTTGGAACGCGGACTTCGTGCCAGGATTCATCGACCGACATCATACCTCTCCTCAGTGCAGCACTCCTTGAAAACTGGGCTGCCATTCCCCAAGAAACCTCCAGCACCTGATTGCACGTATGCCTGCGAGTGTGGAAGCTGTCATCGAGGCTAAGGGTGGGCCAACTCCATATAGAATTCTAGCATTACTGATGGTGGGAGCCACGAACTTTTAAGTCATTTTCAGGTAGGTGTCCGGACACGTTTGATCACATTGTGTAGCAAAGGGACAGTCCACAACGAATCATCCAACCGGCAGTGGAGTGTGTCCTAGGATGAAGTCTTCCTTGGGGATAAGAATAGTGCGCTCAGCTGGTATTTGAAGCCAGAACCTCGCCTTTTGCAAACAAAGTTCTTACCGAGTGAGCTACCGTACATGGCTCTTTACCTGTCCCCATAGCTAAGTTCTGGTAATTCCTTTACCCCAGTTACATAACTTCATAGAATTTTTTCTGTATAGTCTACTTTCCTGGGCTATGTTTCTAGAAGGAGAAATGCAAGAGAGAAAAGCAGAGCTGAAGCACTGGCAGTGGGAAAGGATTATGATAATAAGAGCAAGGGTCATGGTTCGAGCCTCGGCAGGCAATCGCATTTACAATTATCCTATGTGCAAAAAGTGGTAATTTTTACGTGGTTGGTGGGCATCTGCATTCTCTGCCGTAACTTACCACTTAAAGCAAAACCGAGAAGCACACTTGCACTATACCGATCGTTCACCTTCATGTATCAATCGTCTCCAAATATGTCAGCTAAGAAAACGAGCAATAGTGGGAATACCAATAAAACTCCCCGACTGAAGTTCTAAGGTCGCTCAGTGATATTTTCTGAGCATTTTCGTGTACACCGAGGTGACAAAAACAATGGGATAGCGGTATGCACATGTACAGATGGTGGTGTTTTGGCGTACTGAAGCTGTACATTGGCAGCGCACTGGCGAAGCTATCGTTTGTTCTTATATGATTATGGCCACACGACGAGAATTAACACGGTTTCAGCGTGTAGTTGTAGTTGGGGCTAAACACATGGGCCATTCCAGTTTCAAAATCTTAAGGGAATTGAGTACAGATAAATAGTTTCAAGAGTGTGCTGAGAATACCAAACTTCTAGCGGTACCTCTCACCACGGACAACCTTATGGCAGACAGCCTTCACTTAACGACCGAGAGCAGCGGCATTTGCTTAGTCAGTGCTAACAGACAAGCAACACAGCGTGAAATAGCTGCAGAAATCAATGTGGGGCATACGACGAACTTATCCGTTATGACAGTGCGCCGAATTTCGACGTTGATGAGCTATGGCAGTAGACGGCCGAAGCGAGTGCCTTCGCTAACAGCACCACATCGGCTACACAACTACTCCTGGGTTCGTGACCGTATCGGTTGGGCTCTAGCAGACTGGAAATCCATGGCCTGGTCAGATGGTTCGCGACTTTCGTTGGTAAGAGCCGATGGTATGTTTCGAATGAAGCGCGGACCTCACAAAGCCATGGAACCAAGTTGTCAACAAGACATTATGACAGGAGGTGGTGGCTCCATACTGATGTGGGCAGTGCTTACATGGAATGGACTGGGTCCTCTGGTCCAACTGAATCGATCATTTAATGAAAATGGTTACGTACCACTACTTGGAGACTATTTGCAGCAATTAATGGACTTCATGTTCCAAAACAAGGATGGAATTTTTGTAGACGACAATGAGGCATGTCACTGGTCCTCAGCTGTTCGCGATTGGTCTGAAGAACGCTCTGGGCATTTTGACCAAATAATTTGGGCACGCAAACCACCCGACATGAATCCTAACGAACACGTGTGGAACATAAGCCAGAGGTCATTTCCTGCGCAAAATACTGCACTTACAACACTATCGCTACTATGCACCGCTATAGAGGGAACATGGCTGACGATATCTGCAGAGGCTTCCAACGACTTCTTGCGTCCATGTCACGTCGAGTTGCTGCACTACGTCGAGCAAAGGAAAGTCCAACACGATATCAGAAGGTAGCCCATGAATTTTGTCACCTTAGTGTAAGTGAGCCATGGTCCTCAGTGCCTTGTTACAGGGAAATAATGTGATTACGTTTCATTCGGTTTGTTACCCAAAATACCAATGCACAGCGAAAACAGTGAAAACAGATTCTTGTTAGAGAAACAGACACAAAAGTACTGTGACGTGATTGCCGTTGCTGCGGGAGCAACTCAGCATACCGTTGTTGTTCCCTTCTTTCATTGCATCACTGAACCCATTCTCAATGTGAATATTAGCCAATGCTTCATCAATAAACGTATTCATATTGTTTTGTATCGCTTCTACGTAACAGCCGAAGAAACTAATCTGAGACATGACCGGAAAGTACTGAATAGAAGCTGGGGAGCGAGGAGTAATCCGGGCGTTACTGTTGTTAAGGGAGGATACCGTGACCACTGAATGGAGAAAGGTACTCTGTAAACAAGACGCATAGCAGATACCTTCAACATTTGCCCTGTTCTGTCGATACTTTCAGTGCAATAAAGATACAGAGGTTAATAGGAGTGAGCAACTGCAATTACTCTGCAATGAGCCGCCAGAGGGCAACATTTCCTTCTATCCATACTGTCTGAAAATATGTCTCAACAACCTCTGATACATTGCCTGTATAGCAAGCGGAAGTTGAAAACGTTACACAACGTAGTACGCTATTAAAGAAACAATATAAAAAGACTATTTTCAGTTAAGGAAACATACATATTCCCTTACAATGTTGGATTACTTTTTCAACTAGCGCTAAGTAGCTGAGAGCGGTGCACGTTTACGCACGGAGCACGTTTACGCAGAGCACTTTTCTCAGGAAACATTCTTGCCAGAAAGCTACCGACAATGTGAGATTAGTACTGCTATCTACCGCAGGCCCCCATCAACTTCACGGCACCAGCCGAGTGAACATCTAAAACCTGTCCGAAAGAACAGATACCATCGCTCACCAGGCAGCTCTCTTAAAATGAAATGATAATTAAATCAAGACCCTAAGCTGTCGACAGGCGTTGGTATACATCAACGGGGACAGTTGGAAATATGTGCCCTGACCGGGACTCGAACCCACGATCTCCTGCTTCCATGGCAGACGCTCTATCCATGTATTTTTTTTTATTTTGTAATTTCATTTTGTCCTTTATCGTTCGTTCCATTTGTTCGGTGCGGACGTCCCATGACACCCGTCGCAATTCGTCGTTGACTCAGTCACTCAGTTTTTTACTACAGAGGGTAGCTAACCCTCTGACAGAAAGCGCTGAGCTACCGCGCTGGGATCGAGCTGAGCTACCGAGGGCACAGACGATAGTGCGACTGCAAGGATTTATCCCTTGCACAATCCCCGTGAGACCCACATTCCCAGCTTAATGTCCACACACTACATTCGTACTGCCCCTGCCCATTACACTCATTACTCGCGGCAAACAATGTTACCGAGTTCCGTACGAGTTCGGGCAATGCATGTGCATACAGCACAGAAGAAGAAGGTCAATGACCGGTTAGCCTTAACTATATGAAGATGGTACCTGTTCTTTCGGACATTAAGTTGGGAATGTGGGTCTCACGGGGAGCGTGCAAGGGATAAATCGTTGCAGTCGCAATATCCCCTATTTGTTCGGTGGCCCAGTTGGATAGAGCGTCTGCGGTGTAACCAGGAGATTCCGGGTTCGAGTCCCGGTCGGGGCACAGATTTTCCACTGTCCCCGTTGACATGTGTCAACGCCTGTCGACAGCTTAGGGTCTTGATTTAATTACCATTTCATTTTAATAATGGTTGTTGGCTGCTAAGATTAAAAATAATTTTTATTACTTAACTCCTTTCTGACCATGATCTTCCAAGTCAAGAATGTAGGGAGGAAGTCAAATCAAACTATGACAAAGAAGATTTATAAATTTCTACCGTTCCAGCCCCAAATCTAATGAATTCTTTTATTTTCACCTTCTCTTTCCTGCAGATTGTTCGAAATGAGTTGATCTTTTTGATGACCGACTCTTTTATTGCATCTCCTCGTACTTGCAAACCAGAGTGGCGCATGCGTTGTTTTCCTTGTCTCGACTGCTGTAATCCTTTGAGTATACTTGCTAGAGGTAAGGAAAAGTTTGGTACAGCTGTATGCAGTCCGTCCAGTGTCGCAAGTCTCCCATTTTCTTTCGCCACTACACGCATAAAATGACAGCCGGAAGTTCTGGTCTCACAGAGAGTAGGCTGGCAACAGAGCTAGGTTTGAGCGATAAGACTGACGGGCGTCTACATGCACAGACTGGTCGACTGTCTTTGCACGTACACAAAGCTAGAGCCCATCACTCTTTTGCGACTTTGCCAGACGCCGGCCGCGGTGGTCTCGTGGTTCTAGGCGCGCAGTCCGGAACCGCGCGACTGCTACGGTCGCAGGTTCGAATCCTGCCTCGGGCATGGATGTGTGTGATGTCCTTAGGTTAGTTAGGTTGAAGTAGTTCTAAGTTCTAGGGGACTGATGACCACAGCTGTTAAGTCCCATAGTGCTCAGAGCCATTTGAACCATTTTTGAACTTTGCCAAACTTCGTTCAGTTCAAGCAATACAGTCAAACTTCCTTCCACACAGAACGTTGTATTTGAAAAATCTGGAATTATCATGCAAGACCGACGACGAAACGTTGCAAGTAGCCTGTGCTAAAGGGTAAAGAAATATATTTGTGTTCTTTTGCAAGCCAGATAAACTTTGTTACAGAAAGATAGAAGTTCCTATGGAGCATAATCTGTACATTTTTGAACTGTAATAGGATAAACATGTGTTCAATTACTGGAAACTATTCTACTTTACGAGGTACATTCGTATAATTATAAAGTTTGACAGTTATACAGCAGTTTAGAAACTGATTCAGACATAGCGAGGGGGGCAAGTTTACGCCGATCTGTTGGGGTACGTTTACCACTGTTTTGCATTGCCATCCCAGCTGACGCCCCAGCCGAGGAAATTTTAACACAGCAGCAGTTGGAAACACAGTCAGGAAAAATGAAGGCCCACGAGAACAAAAAGCAGAAATTGCCAAAAAAGGTATTTGAACGTAATGGATCTCTAACACAATTAATTCTATGAAAGCAAGGACTGCTAATCGGTCTCGCAAAGTGACATTCTGCCAGGAGAGCGGCGTGCTGACCATACCCGCATCCGGTGACGCCTGTGGTCTGAGGATGACACAGCGGCCAGTCGGTACCGTTGGGCCTTCTTGGCCTCTTCGAGCGCAGTTTAGTGTGCCATAATGGCGAGAAAATGATAAAAGCAAGGGAAATGAAATACGTGGAAGAGTAGTACTTCTGATGTTATCATTAGTGGTCTGCTCAAAGGCAGGTTTTTCACTTGATAATTGTCCATGCTCTCCTGTTTCGAGCCATGCTCTTCAGATCCACGTAAGTCCCTCTTCTCTTTATGCCGACTCAACTTTTATCTCTTCCTTCTTCCTACCTGTCAACCTCTTCTCACAGACTAGTGTTGAGAAACCGTGAGTGTGAGGACAGCGCTCTCTAGAAGGAGCCACCGGCGGAGTGGGGAGAGGGGGTGGGGGGGAACGAGAAGCGAGCACAAATGGCCCACAGCACGATGCATAATACCGCACGAAGCAATTAGTTGTGACTCACAGGACCTGTGAAGGATCGCGCTGGAAGGAATTGTTGTGAAAGACGTTCTATTATTCGGCGCAATTGCCCCTAAGATAAAATCCTGTGTTCGATCATTATTAATTGAGAGTTTGCGATACCTGACTGTTCGGTTCTTGTAGCTACACTATGTGATCAAAATTATCCGGACACCTGGATGAAAATGGCTTACAAGTTCGTGGCGCCCCCCATCGGTAATGCTAGTATTCAGTATGGTTTTGGCCCACCCCTAGCCTTAACGACAGCTTACACTCTCGCAGGCAAACGTTTAGTTAGGTGCTGGAAGGTTTCTTGGGGAATGGAGGCCCATTCTTCACGGAGTGCAGCACTGAGGAGAAGTGTCGACGTCGGTCGGTGAGGCCTGGCACGAAATCGCTGTTCCAAAACATCTCAAAAGTGTTCTGTAGAATTCAGGTCAGGACTCTGTGCAGGCCAGTCCTTTACAGGGATGTTATTGTCGTGTAACCACTCCGCCACTTTTTTTTGATAAAGGATGGGGCCCCTCCATGCCCACACCAACGTGGTGACCAAACCAAAAGTTCTACTGTCACCTCCGTAAACATGTTAGTTTTTGAATCAGGCGTCACAGCATGCAGGCTGTGATGTTACCCATGCGTCTGGGTAAGATTACTCATTAACATGGTCAATCAGGAGATAGAAGTAGTCGGAAACGATTGAAGAGTAGCGGTTGTAAGGGCAGAGGAAAAAAAGTGCCAAGGCCAGCGCCAAGGGAAAAAAATCTCTGCGACAGTAGGACGGGTAGTAAGGGCAGTAGCGGCTTGCTAGCTGCGACAGAGCATGCAAGGTGAGGCAAGGTTAACGTGAGGTACCGTGCATCGTTACCTGTGTGCTGCGTGTTCGTTAGCTGGCTCAGTCCGGGTGCTGCGGCTGGGCTCGCTTGTAGTCTCCTGGGCCGGCCGCAGTGGCTTCCTCCCTGTAACATAAGAGTTCGGCGCGGCAACGCATGCGTTGCTGTTAGGCCCTCTGCTGCGCCTTGTCGTCAGTGACTTGGTGCAGCTTCATCAGGCTGGTGCAGAACGGCGGCGATCGGCTACCGTTCAGCGTCCTCCTCTACTGCACGGCGCAGACCTTCTGCAGTGTAGCTTAGAGCAGCTCCGTTTGTTCAGAGAGCTGCGCCGCTTCAGCGTCGGAGAAATGCAGGCCGTTCGCTCGCGCTCGTGCGATGAAGGCTGCCTTTTTGTCTTCTCGGTCCCTTGGAGGGGTCCACTCCCGCAGCGGTCGACGTCGCCACCGGTTCCGCTGAGGCGACGGTTTTCTTCTTTGCACCTTTCACCTGCGGTGCTACTGGGACAGCCGCTGGGATAGGCGCGCGAACGTCCTTCTGCGAGGTCGCAGGAGTGTTCGCAGGTACGACTGCGCTGAGGCCTTGGGCGAAGACTGCTCGCAGTTGCCTCAAGGCCTCTTCCTTCTCTGCAGCCACGGCGGTTGCGAAGGCAGCCCTCTCTGCCGCCATGACGACTTTGAGGGCTGCAGTGGCCTCTTTCACGGCGGTGCCGAGTTCGAGGTCACATTTCTTCTCGGGAGCGCGAGCTGCGTCCTGGCTGCCCGTTTCCGAGCGGTCGTCCCTGCCCCTGGCAGGTGGATCTGCTACTGCGACGTCCCTCAGCTGCACCGGGCTGTTCTGCGCCCTACGCCGTTTCCGACGTCGTCTTCGCTTCTGCCGCTGCGTCGGTGCGGCCGCGGACGCCTCGCCGCCCCCGGCACGGCTGCGGCTTGAGAAAGCTGCACAACCGCGCCAACTGGCGACGTGCGGGCCGCCACACCGGACACAAGTCGGCAGAGCGTTGCTGCCGCGGTCGCAGGCGCGGCTGTCGTGCTCGCTTCAGCACTTGACGCACCGCGCCGCGTTGCGGCAATACTTCGCAACATGGCCCTCGCCCTGGCACCTGAAGCACTGGGGCTGAGGGTCCGTGGCGGTCGTAACCGGGAAGCCCAGCAACCTCCGCAAGTCGAAGATGTCGCTCCCGCCGTCGGCCGTTTGCACGGTCACGGCATAGAGCGGCGCCCTCTTCCGGTTGGTCCGGTTGTGCAACCTTGCGGTTGTATTACCAAACCCGGCTCGCAGCACCCCTTCCCGAACCGCTGCCTCATCACAGCACCAAGGTAACCCCCCGAGGAGTGCCTCGGTCGTCTTCATCCTTCCTACGGAAGGTGCCTTCTCACGCGCCGAGGGCGCGTCGACGATGTGGTCGGCCACTGCGACCTCGATCGCCCTGTGGTCGGCCACGTTTGCGGCTCGAACGCAGATCGGCGAGTCTGTATCGACAGACTCGTAGACCACGTCGTTCCGAGCGCAGTTCGTAATGGTATCGAACAGCGCTGTCCACCCGCCTTTGCACTTGGCGTACAAAGGGGGGACAGGCCGCGACTCGTCTTCTCGGGAGTTCCTTGCTTGGTCGGCAGACTCAGTGAGTTGCACAACCGAAGGACCCTTCGTAGCGGCAGGTTTCCTCTGCGCACCCTTCTTTCCCATGCTGCGAGGCGCGGAACACGACAATCTGCACGCGTTATGAAAACAACGCACGACAATCTGCTCTCCGCGGCGCCCACAGCACAGAAAACCTCTTCTCGAGCTCTCAACGGCCGAGTAAGCGAAGCGCGCAACGGCAGCGATGCGCTCGCCTCGCCAGCTCAGGCCGCTCTCCGCCACAGGTCGTGCATTATGAATAGGTGCTCGATCGTGCTGAAGATGCAATCGCCATCCGCGAATTGCTTTTCAACAGTTGAAGCAAGAAGGTGCTTAAAACATCAATGTACGCCTTTGCTGCGATAGTTTACTGTTGGCACTACACACGCTGGCAGATGACGTTCACTGTGCATTCTGCATACCCACACGCTGCCATCGGCTCGCCACATTGTGTACCGTGATTCGTCACTCCACACAACGCTTTCCCACTGTAGAGTCGTCCAATGTTTACGCTCCTTACGGCAATTACCGGCGTGATGTTTGGCTTGTGAGGAGCCGCTCGACCATGAAATCAAAGTTTTCTCACCTCCCGCCTAACTGTCATAGTACTTGCAGTGGATCCTGACGCAGTTTGGAATTCCTGTGTGATGGACTTAATAGATGTCTACCTATTACACATTACGACCTTCTTCAACTGTCGGTGGCCTCTTGTCCGTCAACAGACGTGTCCCTTCATGTTTCCACTTCACTATCACATCGGAAACAATGGACCTAGGGACGTTTAGGAGTGTGGAAATCTCACGTACAGACGTATGACACAAGTGGCACCCAATCACCTGACCACGTTCAAAGTCCGTGGGTTCCGCGGGACGCCCCATTTCGCTCTCTCACGATGTCTAATGACTACTGAGGTCGCTGATATGGAGTACCTTCCAGTAGGTGGCAGCAAAATGAACTTAATATGAAAAACGTATGTTTTTGGAGTTGTCCGGATGCTTTTGATCACATAGTGTATGTCGGAAAGAGTAAATGCTGTTTGAGGAGTATTATTACTCTTGGCCTTCCGGCTGTTCCAACAGCCCCATTCTGGTTGAGCCAGGCCCTGTTCTTGTTCAGCGCTTCTGTCTGTACACAGCAGTACCAAGTGATACATCGGTTTTCCTTTCTTTATGAGTCCTCATTATGCAAGTTTTTTTGCTCCCTCTTGTCTTTAAAACGCGTATTTCATATAGTTACTCTGGTTTTTTTTTCTCTATCTCTTACTTATTTAATTTTGTTATCTTACACTGGTTCCTTATGTTGTAATGTTTGTTGGCTGTTAAATACGCTGTGGTACTTTGATGCAGACAGCAGGCGTCGTTATGACGTCAGACGCTACCACCTCCCTCCCCTCCCTTCTTTGTTTTTGGACGACTCCTATCAGGGTCGATAATTATGGCAGTGCACTTGTGGTAGTTACAAACTACGTGAATATTTTTTTCAGTAAAATACACCAAGCACTCTCTTTTTAAGGTGAAACTGATTCAAATTTCTTTTGGGCTTCTAGCCGTTTTATAACGATTAATAGTCTACGTACTAGTTAATGGTTTGGAAATCATGTCAGATCGAATAAGGCGTAGCGCCCACCTTACGTTTTCTATATTGAAATTCGTTTAACATTTGAAACAGCTTGCCAGCAAATATTTTCTTACTTTTTTGCGTTAATTGTTTATAATAATTTGTCATTTAAACTGGCCAGTACTCGACTTCCATTTGCTGACATTTGTATTAACTGTTTTTTATCAACCGTGATTTAAAGAGGCTAGTACCCACTTATTTCTTCTATATTGAATTTTATCCGCCCGGAATTTATTTGCTGATTTTTCTGCATTAACTGTTTTTAATCACTAATCATGCGAAGGGGCTAGTGCCCACTTATTTTTTTAATTGAAGTTTGTTTAACATTTGAAGGGGCTAGTGCCCGACACCTATTTGCTGATTTTGTACTGATTATTTTCAGACACTAATCGTTGAAAGGGTCCAGTTCCGCTTTATCTATTATGTAGTGAAAATTATTTAATATTTGAAGGGACTAGGGTCCGACGTCTATATTTAAATTTTCGTAACATCTTGCAGGGACTAGTGTCTGTTCACTTTGCCACATCCAAATCATTTTGACATTTTCAAGGGCTAATTTCTGACCTTTATTATTACAGTTTCTGTTATGGATTTCAATGTGAGGAAGGGTTTATTGTCGTAACTTGTCTTAGGTAATCTTACTGTAATCGCGTGTGTCAATTCAGTAAATAAACAAGATGAGACTTTGGGAATTAACTCTCAGTATTGTAAATAGTTTAAGTGGAAAGAGTTGTTTGCCAGTTGCTAAAGCTGTATATTGGTCAAGTAGTCATGTACATTGTTGTTGTTGTTTAGTAATTGTGTTTAAATATTAAAAATTAGTTCATCGTCCATCCGCTTGCCACACCAGGATCCATATATCCTAGCTATCAAGCTAAAAAAGAGGGTGCATGTAAGCGTATCAATCAAAAAGCAGTCAAGAATGGTTCCGGTGCCTTAGATGTAAAAGGTGGGCTCACGACGATTGTGACACAGGAAACACCATTTTTTTTGGCACAAAATGCAGCACTGTCAACGATGATCATTCAATATTCTGTGTAGGCCATATTATGTAAACAGGTGAAATTTGTTTAATGTAGGTAAGAAATTTGCATTTTACCACGTAAATTGTTGCAAGTAAACCTGCAATTTTGTTTACTACAAATGGTTCCATTTCTTAAAAAAATTTTATTAGTGTGTTTTGTTTCGTCATTTTTGTGTTCTGTGATATGCATAAACTTGCCTCATACCTGGGACATGTTTACGCACTCGACTTAAGCCTAAACAAAATTATTTTGATCTCTCAAATGCAATCTTCAATTAGAAGCGTATACACCAAGTTTACTTGTTTCGAACATTTTTATGATAAAAGTTTTATCTCCATTTACAAGTAGTGAGTCATCTCGCAATTTTTTTATTAAACTCGAGGAAAATTCTCAAAGTAGAAATTCATACAAAGAAGAAGTAATTTGGCCAAAGAAGAAGTAATTTGGCCAATAGCTGTTACGTATCTACAAAGGGTCGTCGACAACAGCGCACATAAAATATCGCTTTCGTACTGTATTACGGTAGCCTTTTGACGCAACGCTATTGAGTTCACACCGGCCCCTGCGGCTTGTAATAGTGGGTCACGTCATCCTAGCATCAAAGCGATATTACTGCTGCTCTGGGCGTATATTATCCTGCTTGAGCATAACAAGCAGACAGGCTGAAACGGAGAGAGGATTAATCCTGGCAGTAAGCGGCCAGCGTGGCCCACACGCCAGAGGCCCACCCGACAGCATACGTAATTAGCACAACCGCTGTGCATTTAGATACTGCTTAGCCAGGGCAAGGGAATACCACTGTGCGTGCAGATACTGTGGACATGAGTAAAGACTACAGGGGGAAAGGGGTGCGTCCGTGGTCGTCCACTTTGAAGCAATGATGTCCGTATATGGAAAGTAAAGTGTCAATTATCACTTCGACAACCTCGTTGTTGTGATCTTCAGTCCGAAGACGGGTTCATGCAGCTCTCCTCGTTGGTCTGTCCCGCCAAAGTCTCTTCATAATTACTACAAACTACGTCCTTTTGAGCCTACTTTATGTATTCGCGTCTTGGTATCCCTATACATGTCTTACCAGCCACACTCTCTCCAATTAACAGACTGATGAGTTCTTCAGGCCTCAGGTTGTATTCTGCCGACCAAATCCTTCTTTTAGTCAGGTTGAGGCATAAATTGGTTTATTCTCCAATTCGATTCAGTACCTCCTTATTAGTTACTCGATCTACTTATCTTCAACATTCCTCCGTAGCATCATGTTTCAAACTCTTTTATTCTCTTCTCAGTTGAGTTTAGCAGGGGAGAGTGCTGTACCTAGAGTACAGTACACCAACGAACGCTTCAGTATAGTGATTGGTTTTAGAACCATATGAAATAATGCGCACTACAGACCGGTATAAGTATTTTACGCCATTTTTATACAGTTTTATTGTTGTACGTCGTAAGGTTGTGTATTTCTAAAAATTTCTATTCTTACACATGTAAGTGCCATGTAACGTGTTATTTTCGATATATTGTCCATTCTTCAGGTACAGAGTTTTATGCTGAATAAAATGCTAGATGTTTGTAGAACCATTCGTGTAACATGTTGGTAGTTAAGCCATACTTCTTCGGTCGTTCATCATCTTCTACCTTCAAACAGAAGAAGTCCTTTTCTCAAGTAACGTGTGAGACTTGCAAATGAAGAAGGTTTCTTTAATATTGTAACAGATTTACCTTTCTCGGAAACGGAAATTGGTTTTAGTTTCCAAAGCTTCTTTTTCATAACGCAAATAAGTTGTAACTGGTTTCTTATAATACTTCTGCTGAATTTGATTTCAATTACTGATTGTTCGTATCTAGAAGAATAACAGTGTATCAGATGCTTAAAGACAATATCAACAAGATTATCTCGACTGTAACAGAATTTTTCTTAGTTATACAATAATGCAGTACCTTGCAACAATTTTTTTACATTGGGAAAAATCTTTAATTTTCCTGAGAAATTTTTGTAATTTCTGAACAAGCTGAACCACAAATGTCATCGTTTGAAAGCTGGATAAGAAAATATATTAAACTCCTATTAGAGTGCTCGCTAGAGGAGAAAGTCTGAATGGTGACCAAGATACAACCCCAACTCCCCAACTGGAATAAATTTTTTGCTTGTTTGTTTTCGCCATCCTCGCACACCATGAAATTCCAGTATCAGAATATCTTTGTACGCTGGTGCAGAAGACAAAACAAAATACCAGAGCCTACGGATGAAATGGAGCACGTGCGTAAGTTAGTTTCTCCATTTTAAGTATAATAATGTCAGCAAATATTCGTTCTAAAGTGGTAGAAGTATAGGGAACAATGTATTATATATAACGGTGGTTAGGAGTTCTACACGCTTCTTGTGTGTTCGAAAAATCAGAATAACAAATACTGACGTGGCAGAAAGCAGAATCATGGTGTTGGGAGTATATGTGCAAATATTTCCATTGATGACTAAGGACTGTGTACTAAGTACCATTACAACAGTATTTACTTTATTTGCAGATTAATAATTATAGCTATTTCGACTAGTAGGTTTTTACGTAACCACAAGCGCTGGAACGAAGACGAAGAACGCAAGACCTAGGAAAACGGTGAAACAATATCGGCCAACGGTGCGCTGACTAGGACCGCGCCACGATAGGAGCGACACCTGCAACAAGTGAATATAAGCGCCGCTCCTGCCAGCCGCTCAGATAGGCTCAGTGTACTGCCATTAGTGGAACGTGATCGCGGAGTATTAGCACTGCCGAGCAGAGAGTGCTACGCTGTCAGATAGTAGTGATCCATACCCGTTGCTTAGTTGAACAACGTGTATAGCAACAAATTTACTGTTTGCACGTCGCCTATCGCTTGCGACATATTTTGTAAATACAAGTTAAGTATTGTCAGTCTGTTTTATTGAAATAAAACTACTTATGTTATTTGCTTGACTTGTTATATAGCATTCCGAGAACGTAGCATCTCTTAGACACCCTATACGAGACCAGTGGGCAAGACCCAACAACTGGCGACGAGAATCCGACGACCACGGAAAATTGTGTGTTTTTTGTTGCTGGCGACTTAATTTTCGTTTGTCTTTACTTTGCAGGGGCGCTCGCTTTGCTTTAGCTGTTTCTTGTCGTTTTTGATAATCAGTGTTTTCAGGTGGCTGTTGTTGTTGTTGTTGTTGTTGTTGTCTTCAGTCCTGAGACTGGTTTGATGCAGCTCTCCATGCTTCTCTATTCTGTGCAAGCTGCTTCATCTCCCAGTACCTACTGCAACCTACATCCTTCTGAATCTGCTTAGTGTATTCATCTCTTGGTCTCCCTCTACGATTTTTACCCTCCACGCTGCCCTCCAATACTAAATTAGTGATCCCTTGATGCCTCAGAACATGTCCTACCAACCGATACCTTCTACTAGTCAAGTTGTCCCACAAATTTCTCTTCTCCCCAATCCTATTCAATACCTCCTCATTAGTTATGTGATCTACCCATCTAATCTTCAGCATTCTTCTGTAGCACCACATTTAAAAAGCTTCTATTCTCTTCTTGTCCAAACTATTTATCGTCCATGTTTCACTTCCATACATGGCTACACTCCATACAAATACCTTCAGAACCAACTTCCTGACATTTAAATCTATACTCGACGTTAACAAATTTCTATCCTTCAGAAACGCTTTCCTTGCCATTGCCAGTCTACATTTTATATCCTCTCTACTTCGACCATCATCAGTTATTTTGCTCCCCAAATAGCAAAACTCCTTTACTACTTTAAGTGTCTCATTTCCTAATCTAATTCCCTCAGCATCACCCGACTTTATTCGACTACATTCCATTATCCTCGTTTTACTTTTGTTGATGTTCATCTTATATCCTCCTTTCAAGACACTGTCCATTCCGTTCAACTGCTCTTCCAAGTCCATTTCTGTCTCTGACAGAATTACAATGTCATCGGCGAACCTCAATGTTTTTATTTCTTCTCCATGGATTTTAATACCTACTCCGAATTTTTCTTTTGTTTCCTTCACTGCTTGCTCAATATACAGATTGAATAACATCGGGGACAGGCTACAACCCTGTCTCACTTCCTTCCCAACCACTGCTTCCCTTTCATGTCCTTCGACTCTTATAACTGCCATGTGGTTTCTGTAAAAGTTGTAAATAGCCTTTCGATCCCTGTATTTTACCCCTACCACCTTTAGAATTTGAAAGAGAGTATTCCAGTCAACATTGTCAAAAGCTTTCTCTAAGTCTACAAATGCTAGAAACGTAGGTTTGCCTTTCCTTAATCTAGCTTCTAAGATAAGTCGTAGGGTCAATATTGCCTCACGTTTTCCTATATTTCTACGGAAGCCAAACTGATCTTCCCCGAGGTCGGATTCTACTAGTTTTTCCATTCGTCTGTAAAGAATTCGTGTTAGTATTTTGCAGCCGTGACTTATTAAACTGATAGTTCAGTAATTTTCACATCTGTCAACACCTGCTTTCTTTGGGATTGGAATTATTATATTCTTCTTGAAGTCTGAGGGTATTTCGCCTGTCTCATATAACTTTCTCACCAGATGGTAGAGTTTTGTCAGGACTGGCTTTCCCAAGGCTGTCAGTAGTTCTAATGGAATGTTGTCTACTCCCGGGGCCTTGTTTCGACTCAGGTCTCTCAGTGCTCTGTCAAACTCTTCACGCAGTATCATATGTCCCATTTCATCTTCATCTACATCCTCTTCATTTTCCATAATATTGTCCTCAAGTACATCGCCCTTGTATAGACCCTCTATATACTCCTTCCACCTTTCTGATTTCCCTTCTTTGCTTAGAACTGGGTTTCCATCTGAGCTCTTGATATTCATACAAGTCGTTCTCTTTTCTCCAAAGGTCTCTTTAATTTTCCTGTAGGCAGTATCTATCTTACCCCTGGTGAGACAAGCCTCTACATCCTTACATTTGTCCCCTAGCCATCCCTGTTTAGCCATTTTGCGCTTCCTGTCGATCTCATTTTTGAGACGTTTGTATTCCTTTTTGCCTGCTTCATTTACTGCATTTTTATATTTTCTACTTTGATCAATTAAGTTCAATATTTCTTCTGTTACCCAAGGAGTTCTACTAGCCCTCGTCTTTTTACCTATTTGATCCTCTGCTGCCTTCACTACTTCATCCCTCAAAGCTACCCATTCTTCTTCTACTGTATTTATTTCCCACATTCCTGTCAATTGTTCCCTTATGCTCTCCTTGAAACTCTGTACAAGCTCTGGTTCTTTCAGTTTATCCAGGTCCCATCTCCTTAAATTCCCACCTTTTTGCAGTTTCTTCAGTTTTAATCTACAGTTCATAACCAATAGATTGTGGTCAGAGTCCACATCTGCCCCTGGAAACGTCTTACAATTTAAAACCTGGTTCCTAAATCTCTGTCTTACCATTATATAATCTATCTGAAACCTGTCAGTATCTCCAGGCTTCTTCCATGTATACAACCTTCTTTTATGATTCTTGAACCAAGTGTTAGCTATCATTAAGTTGTGCTCTGTGCAAAATTCTACCAGACGGCTTCCTCTTTCATTTCTTCCCCCCAATCCATATTCACCTACTACGTTTCCTTCTCTTCCTTTTCCTACTACCGAATTCCAGTCACCCATGACTATTAAATTTTCGTCTCCCTTCTCTATCTGAATAATTTCTTTTATTTCATAATGCATTTCTTCAATTTCTTCGTCATCTGCAGAGCTAGTTGGCGTGGGCTTCGTGTCTATCTTGGCCACAATAATGCGTTCACTATGCTGTTTGTAGTAGCTTACCCGCACTCCTATTTTTTTATTCATTATTAAACCTACTCCAGCATTCCCCCGTTTTGATTTCGTATTTATAACCCTGTATTCGCCTGACCAAAAGTCTTGTTCCTGCTGCCACCTAACTTCACTAATTCCCACTATATCTAACTTTAACCTATCCATTTCCCTTTTAAAATTTTCTAACCTACCTGCCCGATTAAGGGATCTGACATTCCACGCTCCGATCCGTAGAACGCTAGTTTTCTTTCTCCTGATAACGACGTCCTCCTGAGTAGTCCCCGCCCGGAGATCCGAATGGGGGACTATTTTACCTCCGGAATATTTTACCCAAGAGGACGCCATCATCATTTAACCATACAGTAAAGCTGCATGCCCTCGGGAAAAATTACGGCTGTAGTTTCCCCTTGCTTTCAGCCGTTCGCAGTACCAGCACAGCAAGGCCGTTTTGGTTAGTGTTACAAGGCCAGATCAGTCAATCATCCAGACTGTTGCCCCTGCAACTACTGAAAAGGCTGCTGCCCCTCTTCAGGAACCACACGTTTGTCTGGCCTCTCAACAGATACCCCTCCGTTGTGGTCGCACCTACGGTACGGCTATCTGTATCGCTGAGGCACGAAAGCCTCCCCACCAACGGCAAGGTCCATGGTTCATGGGGGGGGGGGGGGGTATTGCTGAAAATTTCTATGATTCTGTCTTTATTTACATTGCTTGCCTTGTCTACTTTTTGCATTTGTGTCTTCCCACAAATCCTGTTCCGCCACCTACTCAGACGCCATAGCTGCAAGCGTTAGATGCCACACAGCTAATGCAGATGTTTCAGTTTCAGACGCAGCAAATTTCTGCACTACTCAACGTCATGCAGCAGCTACTGGCCAACGCTGCGCGCCCGACAGAATAAGCACCGCCTGGTACAGCTGCTATACCACTTTTTCGAAAGTTTTGTCTCCAAGAAGACAAATGGTTCAAGGGTTTAGCAAGGTTCGAATCACATCTCATCGCCCGCAAGGTACCATGTACTGTGAAACTTCCGTATCTATTGGCTCTGAACACTAGAACTACTTAAACCTAACTAACCTAATCACATCACACACTCCCATGCCCGAGGCAGGACCGTAGCGGTCGCGCGGTTCCGGACTGTAGCGCCTAGAATCTCTCGGCCACCCCGTCCGGTTCCGAATCTATTATCAACGGTAGGAAGAGCAGCGTCTAGATTAATTCTAAACTCTTTCATAACACCACTTCTGGTGAACTTGCGTATGACAGTGTTATTTCTTCGCTGATTGACTACTATGTCAAACAAGTGAATGTGGTAGCAGCTAGTGGTCAATTCTTTAATAGCAAAAGATGGTCAGAACAAACTTACTGGATATGACAAGGAAATGCAAATTCAAATGTGCCTGCGTAACTATATTCAGATGTGCGTTGCGTTATGCGATCGTGTACAATGTTCCTGATGTCAAACTCGGAACAAATTTAGAAACGGTCCAGTTCATCATTTCAGCTGATAGTGCAAATACTAGATCAGTACGATTCCGGTGCCTTGTCCGCTCATACATCTGAGCAGCGAACTATTTGTCAGGTTCAGTCCCTCAGTTGCGATTGCCCCATTCCGCACCGGCGGCGTGCGCTAGGCACGTGGAGTAAGCAACGTTCCATGCCGCAGAAGGAGTTCGCTAAACAGGAGTCTGCACAAGTGAATAGAATTCTTTCTTGTCCTAGGTGTTCCACATGGCACAAACGCCAAGACTGCCTCTCCCGACTAGGTCAGTGTTATGCTTAAGGTAGGAAAGGACATGTGCAATCCGTATGTTTGAAACTGAACAAATATAAGAATTCGGCCCAATCACAAAAATCTAGTCACAAGCTCCATGTAACTACTGCAGTTTATTACAGGTCTGCAGCAGGCAGTAGCAGACCTAACAAGTGTGAAGTTTCTTCAGTGGTACACCACTTTTGTTCATTTACTTATCTGTGGAAAACGTGTGAAATTTCAGTTGGACACTGGTGCCTCTGCCACACATATGAACACTTAGCTCCCCACGTCAGTCTAAAACTAGCACGCAACTTACGGTTTATAATGGACAAGGCATTGCCGTTCTCGGAACATGTATTTTACCTGCTTTGTACCGCCCGCATACACGAACAGTGACTTTTTCAGTGCTAAAATCACACGATTGTGAGAACATATTTGGTCTTGACTCTTTTGATTTGTTTGGCTTTAACATTCAGGACAATGCGTTGTCAGTGTCTGCATTCAATGCAAAAGATAATGTAGCTACACTAGGTGATCAAAAGTATCCGGACACCTGGCTGAAAACGACGCACAAATTCGTGGCGGCCGCCATCGGTAATGTTGGAATTCAGTGTGGCGTTGGACCACCCTTAGCCTTACGACAGCTTCCACTCTCGCAGGCGTACGTTCAGTAACGTGCTGAAAGGTTTCTTGAAGAATGGCGGCCCATTTTTCACGGAGTCCTGAACTGAGGTGTATCGATGCCAGTCGGTGAGGTCTGGCACGAACTCGGCTTTCCAAAACATCCCTAAGGAGTTCTGTACGATTCAGGTCAGGACTCTGCAGGCCAGTCCATTACAGGGATGTTATTGTCGTGTAGCCACTCCGCCACAGGCCGTGCACTATTAACAGGTGCTCGATCACATTGAAAGATGCAGACGCCATCCCTGAATTGCTCTTAAACAATTGGGAAGCAAGATGGTGCTTAAAACATCAACGTAGGCCTCTGCTGTGATAGTGCCACGCTAAACAACGAGTGCAAGCCTTCTTCATGAAAAACACGAGCAAATTACAGCCTCCGAATTTTACTGTTGGCACTACACACGCTGGCAGATGACGTTCACCGGGCATTCGCCATACCCACACGCTGCCATCGGATCGCCACAATGTGAACCGTGATTCGTCACTCCACACAACATTTTTCCAATTTGCAATCGTCCAATATTTACGCTTCTTACACCAAGCGAGGTGTCGTTTGGTATTTACCGGTGTGTTGTGTGGCTTATGAGCAGCCGATCGAACATAAAATCCAAGTTTTCTCACCTCCCGCCTAACTGCCATAGTACTGGCAGTGGATCCTGATGCGGTTTGGAATTCCTGTGTGATGGTCTGGATAGATGTCTGCGTACTACACTCTACGACCTCAACTGACGGCAGTCTCTGTCAGTCAAGAGAGAGGTCAGCCTGTACGATTATGTGCTGTACGTGTCAGTTCACATTTTTACTTCAGTATTAA
The DNA here is from genome assembly GCF_023864345.2 of Schistocerca serialis cubense. Classification (NCBI taxonomy): domain Eukaryota; kingdom Metazoa; phylum Arthropoda; class Insecta; order Orthoptera; family Acrididae; genus Schistocerca; species Schistocerca serialis. The sequence continues at coordinate 448,075,743 of NC_064645.1, forward strand.
TCGGAAAACGGTGGACTTTGGGATGCTTAGGAGCGTGGAAATCACTCGTACAGACGTGTGAAACTAGTGGCAGCCAATCACCTGACCACGTTCGAAGTCCGTGAGTTCCGCGGAGCGCCCCATTCTGCTCTCACGATGTGCAATGACTGCTGAGGTCGCTGATACGGAGTACCTGGCAGTAGGTGGCAGCAAAATGCAGCTAATATGAAAAACATTTTTTTTTTTTTGGGTGTCCGGATATTTTGATCACATAGTGTAGCTTGCGAAAAGGATTCCCGGAAATATTTGTTGAAGATTTACTAAACGCTAACAATTTTCTTGCACATATTACACTGAAAGCCAAATTTTGCCGGGCCAGAGCTGTTTCCATTGCATTACAGGTCTAAGTTGATGAACTTAAAGAATAGCAAGACAGCGGAGTTATTGCCCCCATACCAGCTATTCATTGGGCAAGTCCATGGTTTTCTCCCCAAACCTTCAAGTCGCAATCGCCTCTGTGTTGATTTTAAGTCTACAGTCAGCCCACAAACTGTCATTAATACTTATCAAGTGCCACACCCAGAGAATCTCATGGACAAATTAGGCGCTGGACGCTACTTTTCAGAAATTGATTTGCAGGAGACGTATCTTCAAATACCGCTGAATGAAGAATCTGAAATAGTGTGTGTAGTACATACTCATTCTGGCTTGTCTAAATATTTGCGTTTGCCTTTTGGAAGTGCTTCCGGACCCGCCATTTTCCAACGGTATTTGAAACAGCTGACTGTGCAAGTGCCAAACTGTTCAAATTATTTGGACGATGTTGTAGTAGCAGGTCATACACCTGAAGAGCATACTCCAAATTTACCTGCTTTGTTTCGTGTGTTGCCTGATGAAGGACTAAAGTGCGGACTGGACATGTGTGATTTTTTTTTTTTTTTTTAACTTGAGTAGCAGTATCTGGTCATGTCATAAACATCCTATTCACTCACATTTGTTAGCCATACGAGATTTGCCAGTTCCTCGCATTGTCACTGAATTGCAGTCAGTTTTAGGGAAAATGAACTATTATATTCGGTTCATACCGAATGCTGCACAAATCGTAGCTCCATTGCATCGCTTGCGTCGCAAGAATATCCGCTTTGTTGGGACAGATGAGTGTCAAGTAGCTTCTCTTAAACTTAGAGGTATTGCTCAGTCATCGATGTTTAGTTCACTTTGATCCCGACGAACCAGTAGTATTGCAAGTTGACGCTTCCTCTTACGGAGTCGGTGCCGAGCTTTCACACAGAATTGGTGATAAAGACAGAGCTCTTGCTTTCGCATCAAAAGTGTTGTCCAAATCCCAATGTAACTATTCACAAACTGAAAAAGAGGCATTGGCTACTGTGCATGGTGTCACCAAATTCCACAATTATTTGTATGGCAGAAAATTCTACTTAGTAATGGATCACCAGCCTTTGCAGTCCATGTTTCATCCGACTAAACTGATTCCGGTAAGAACTGCCCAAAAACTGCGAAGATGGGCTTTGCTTTTGTCTCAATACCAGTATGAGATCGTGTATCGTCCGGCAGCTCAACATGGTAATGCGGATGCACATTGTCTTCCGACTGGCCCTGATACAGACTGACGCTTCTGCTGCATTCTGTTGTCACATCGATGCTCAGGACTCTGAATTGCTTCAGTCTTTTCCGCTGAACTATCTGCAAAATTGCACAGGCTACGGAAACTGATTCGGATTGAACATTTTGCTGGAATACATTCGAACATCTTGGCCTCACTCATTGAATAGCAAACAGAACTCGTCAGTGCGCCGATACATAGCACTTCGGCATAGCCTCGCTGACCAGAAAGGCGTAAATCTTCTTCAAAATTATAGTAGACAGCCACGTGTGTTGATCCCTGGAGCTTTGCGAAAGCAGGTGTTCACCAAGGACACGGGTATTGTGCGTACGAAACAGTTAGCGCGTCGACACCGTACGTGGCAGGGTATGGACACCCAAATAGAACAGATGACGTCATAGTACGCTTCGCCACAAAAATTCTCTGCTTGGCCTAAGTCACAATCGCCACGGCAACGTGTACACACAGAATTTGCGGGACCTTTTTTGGAACACTCGCTGGTTGATTGTGGTTGACTCGTATAGCAAGTTCACTTTTGCTGTGCCAATGAACTCGACAACGTTTCGTAGCACGATTCAGGTGTTGTCATCAATTTTTTGGCTATAAGGTTTACCTGAAGTAAAAGTGTCGGCAACGGACCTCAGTTCACGACAAACGAATTTGAAACATTCTGTGAACGCAGTGGCATACAGCATCTAAGTAGTGCACCGATCCGCCCACAGTCAAACGGCGAAGAGGAACGTTTTGTCAGAACCTTCAAGCAGCAGATCGCCAAATTTCGCTCTGCACACACCAGGGATCAAGCACTGCAACTGTTTCTCGGCTCATATAGCTCGCATCCACGTAGATGGACCATCGCCGGGGAATTGCTTCACGACCGCTGCCATCAGACACTGCTCCACCTCATTCACCCTCCTCAGCAACCGGCGCCGAAGGAGAGCCATTCATGTGTCCAGAGGACAGCGTGGCCGCAGCAGCCATCAAAGGGTATCATCACAACACCGAGGGACGACCCCATGGAGTCAGAGACTTCACCTCCCCGTTACCTCTGGAGCTGGACCCGCACACACCGCAGCAGTCGCCACCTTCGCCAACGTAATCAGGTGGTAGGGTGTCACTTGTGTCATACGTCTGTACGCGAGATTTCCAGGCTCCTAAACACCCCTAGGCCCACTGCTTCCGATGTGATAGTGAAGTGGAAACGTGAAGGGAACGGTAGAGCACAAAAGCGTACAGGCCGACCTCGCCTGTTGACTGACAGAGACTGCTGTCAGTTGAATAGGGTCGTAATGTGTAATAGGCAGACATCTATCCAGACCATCACACAGGAATTGCAAACTGCATCAGGATCCACGGCAAATACTATGCCAGTTAGGCGGCAGTTGAGAAAACTTAGAGTTCATGGTCGAGCGGCTGCCACACATCACGCCGGTGAATGCCAAACGACGCCTCGTTTGGTGTAAGGAGCGTAAACATTGAACGATTGAACAGTGGAAAAAACGTTGCGTGGAGTGACGAATCACGGTTCACAATGTGGCGATCCGATGGCAGGTGTGGGTATGGCGAATGCCCGGTGAACGTCATCTGCCATCGTGTGTAGTGCCAACAATAAAATTCGGAGGCGGTGATGTTATGGTGTGGTCGTATTTTTCATGGAGGGAACTTGCACCCTTTGTTTTTTTGCGTGGCACCATCACAGCACAGGCCTACACTGATGTTTTATCAACCTTCTTACTTCCCACTATTGAAGAGCAATTCGGGGATGGCGATCGCATCTTCCAACACTATCGAGCACCTGTTCATAATGCACGGCCTGTGGCGGAGTGGTTACACGCACTCCGTGAAGAATGGGCTGCCATTCCCCAAGAAACCTTTCGGCACCTGATTGAACGTATGCCTGGAGAGTGGAAGCTGTCTTCAAGGCTAAGGGTGGTCCAACACCATATTGAATTCCAGTGTTACCAATGGAGGACTCCACGAACTTGTAAGTTATTTTCAGCGAGGTGTCAGGATACTTTTGATCACATAGTGTATGTGCTAATCTTGTGTACTCAGTACTGTAATCGTTCCATTCAACAGGTCCTGTAGCTCCTCCACACTTTCATTGAGGATAGCAGTGCCATTAGTTAATCTTACTCGTATATCAGTTCAACTTTTCCGGATAATTTTCTTTTTAATTTCTTCATTTTTTCTTCAGGTTAAAGAGTAGAAACGAAAATCTAAAACAACACGTCACACTTTTCTCAATCCAAGCATATCACGCTTGCTCTTCCAGTCTTGCAGTTTACTCCTGGTTTTTACACGTACGCACCATATACTTTTCCTGCAGCGTATTCTTAATGCCTCACGATTTCAAATACATTGCCCCACTTTACGTTACGTATGCTTTTTACAGGTTAATAGACCAAACGCAGGTGTCTTGATTTGTCTTACAATACATAGCTTGAATCTTACATAGAAGATCACGGCAACCAGGTACCTTTTAAATAGCTATTTATGTATCTAAACAGCGCCATTGCCGGTTTCGACCCGACAAGTTTATCTTCAGACAGCTAGTTCACGTCTTACATTAGCTTTCGCCTTTTGTTTGCCCAGGTGACGAAATTTCCTTGGCATGGTGACGCCCTACAACCAAAACAAGATGTGAGACAATATCTTTTTGACTGTAATTGTGCCTCACAACGATTTTAAGTGATGCAAACAAATTATTAAAGGTAAGATGTTTCGCTTACTTACCATTAAGAATTCGCGCCATTATATTACAGTGCAGGTTCCTTATGATCTTTTTTTTTATGTATATGTAAAAACATAATGTAAAGCACCACTCACACACTAAGACGTTTCGACATATGGACGTATGTATACAAAGATGACGACGTAAATCTGCCCTGCTTAATACCAACAATACCTTTGAAAAAAAAATTCTCCACTAAGAATACATATGAATGCACTGACAAAATTGAAGATGTTTTCAATCCACCGACAGCTAGATTTGCGACACTTGACATAGCAAACCGTACTACTAACATCCCTAGAGAGGACACCATAAACATGATCAAAAACAATCTGCTCAAACATAAGAAACTAAGCATGGCAGCGAGCTGTGAGTTCATTGAGTTACTCACTTTTTTATTGTAATACAATTACTTCAGTTTTAATAACAAAATATACAAAAAGAAAGATGGATTCAGAATGGGTAGCAGCCTACCTGGAATGTTAGCTGATATTTACATAAATCACTTAGTACAGACGTTTTTTGAAGCCACAATCACACCAACAGCAAATTCATAAACTACAAAAGATATGCTGATGACACAATTATACTTTTTGATGAGACCAGTGAGGAAATAGTCACATTAGAATGAAATCTGAGTAGCATGCACAAAAACATTAAATTCATGAACATGAGACCAACAACAGCTCAGTTTCCTAGATGTAAGAATCACCACCGAATACCATAAACATCATTTTGATATTTATAGAAAACCAACATCCACCGTTGTATCTATCAGTAGCTCATTTTGTCATCCAGGCCAGCATAAGGTGGCATATTTTAAATCCTTGTTAAATCGCATACACGAAATTCCACTTCAACAAGTTCAAAAAGAAAAAGAAATCAGGGTCATGAAGACCATAGCTTTAAACAATGGACACAGCCCTCTCATGATAGACAAACTAACACAAAAAACCCAATAACCATCAGCCATCAAAGTTGCACAGCAGACAACCACGCAGCATACACAAGACAGAGTAGAAAACAGCATAAAATGTATAGCATTACCTTTCTTAGGGAGCATATCCTATAAAATAAGCAATCTATTTAAAAACACATACATTAAAATAAACTTCCACGCAAACAACAAACTCCAGCAGTTACCAGTTCAAGACTTAAATGATATAAACCCCATACAAAAAAACTGGCATATACAAACTCAGCTGTCAAAGTTGCCTCCCTTACTATATAGGACAAACTGGAAGAAGCATGCACATCCATCCCAAACCATTTGCTGTGCTTTCAGTGTATGCTGTCGTTTGTCCACAGCTGCAATATTGTCACGTAGGAGAAGGTGTAATTAGCGGAATGACGAACACTAACTTCACTTAACGAAGGTTTATTCAGCACTTGCACATACAAGAGCGCTGAATGAAATGTCTCCGGCCAGACCATATGCAGTATATATACAGCTACAAAACATTCTGGTACAATGGTTCTTGACATTTGTGGATACTTCTAGAATGTACTAGAATCGAATATAGCAATTAAAATTGCACAATCTAGGGGAGTATTGAACTCACGACTCTCCATGCAACAGTTTTGTATCATAACCACTACACCACGGTTCTGCTCAGCTTTTTCTGCCACATTGCTCCCTCCTTAAGGGAGCAGCGTCTCGGCGTTCCGACTTCCTAGTCCGGGAGCGAGTCATCGGTCCTGCATACTCCGACTCCCTATGACTGATGCTCGCACTGGCGGTGATCTTCTTAGAACTTCTTTGCAGCTACGCTCTTCGTCACCTTTCCTCTTGTTGCCTGTCGCTGGAGCTTGGAACGTACCCTGGGTTGCGGGATCCTTGTAGGGCTTTATTCGAAGGACATGGACTGTATCTCTGATCTTTCGTCGTCTTGTGTCGGGGTCGAAATCTTCAACTTCATAAGTAACGACAGACAACTGTCTTATAACCTTAAAGGGTCCAAAGTAGCGCCTGAGGAGCTTTTCAGAGAGACCAACCTTCCGAACAGAAGTGAAGATCCAGACGTGGCAACCAGACTTGTAGAAAACAGGGCGGTGGCTCGCGCCATACCTTCTGCGATCGTTTTCTTGAGCCAGTAACGTGCGGAGTCGAACTAACTGCCGAGTTTCCTCAGCTCTGGTTAACACCTGGACGATGTAGTCGCCGTCCACGTCATCAGGATGTAACGGAATCACATTGTACATCGTCGTAGTCGCCTCACGCCCATGCACCAGGAAAAATGGCGTTAATTCTGTGGTGTTTTATTTGGCGGTGTTGTAGGCAAACGTCACGAAAGGTAGCACCTCATCCCCGTTGCTCTGCACAACACTGAAGAACACTGATAGCATGTCGCCCAAGGTCTTATTAAGGCGCTCAGTAAGCCCGTTACTTTGCGGATGGTAGGCAGTCGTCATGTGATGAATAATGTTGCACCGACGGTTTATCGCTGTCACAAGATTGTATTGAAAAATTTTCCCTCGATCCGTAATTAACGACCTTGGGGCACAGTGTTTTAATCCAATGCCTTCCACGATGAATTTGGCTACTTCGGGTGCTTCGGCTGTTTTCACGGCTTTTGTAATGACATAGCGTGTCAGATAATCAGTGCTAACAATAATCCACCTATTGCCACTAGCAGACGTTGGAAATCGTCCGAGAAGGTCAATCCCAACACGCTGGAAAGGCGTTTCGGCTGGTGGAATTGGTATGAGTCGGCCAGGTGCTTTCTGAGGAACTGGCACTCTCGACAGGGCAACACATAGTGGCGGACACTCCTAAATAAACCTGGCCAGAAAAATCTCTTGCCGATTCTATCGTATGTCTTAATAAACCCTAAATGTCCGGCTTCAGGTGTGTCATGGAATTTCTGTAGAACATATAAGCGCATGTGTTCAGGAATCACTGGTAGCCACCTCTTCCCAAACGGATCAAAGTGTTTCTTGCAAAGTAATGCATTAACTTACCTTAAATTGTCCTTTCACATCCTCTGACCGATTTAAGGCAAGCATAATTTGAGATATGTTGGCGTCCTTCTTCTGCTCAGCAGAGAGATCCCGGTCTCCAGCGAGACAGTCACTATCTTCATCAATGTCTTGATGGGCTTGCACAGGGCTTTTTGAGAGACAGTCGGCATTTACGTGTTTTCTTCCACTGTTGTACACTGTGGTAATGCCATAGTCTTGAAGACGTAGTGCCTATCTGGTGAGTCGCCCTGTTGGATCCTTAAGACATGTCAACCAACAATGTGAATGATGGTCTGTGACAACTGTGAAAGGCCTTCCATGGGGATACTGTCGAAATATGCACATGGCCCAGATCACAGAAAGATATTCTCTTTCTGTAGTTGAGTAGTTTCTCTCGGCTTTCGTAAGTGTCCTGGAAGCATAGGCTATAACCTTCTCTTTTCCATCCGAAATCTGCACCAGAACAGCACCGATCAGACAGGGCAAGTACAAGGTACGTTGTCAGAGCTTTTCGCAGCACATCGAAAGAAACTTGTTCAGCACCACCCCAGATAAATGTCGCATCAGCTTTTAACAACTCTTGAAGTGGCCTGGCTTTGGTACTAGAGTCTTTGATAAAACGACGGTAATAAGGACATAATCCGAGGAAGCCTCTCACATCTCTAATACTTTAAGGAAGAGGAAATTCCGTTATAGCTCTCACCTTTTTGAGTCTGGCCGCACACTTTCGTGTGACACAAGGTGTCCAAGTATTTTGATTCATTTTGCTTCAAAGAGACACTTTCTTGGATTAAGCTTCAGTCCAGCTTGTTGGAGACACTTAAGAACGGCCCTCAGTCTTTTTGTGTGTTCGTCAAATGTCTCTGAGAACACTATAATGTGATCTAAATAAAAAAGACACATCGTCCACTTCAGGTGCCTTAGAAGATTATCCACCATTCGTTCAAAAGTTACTGGTGCATTACACCAACCCAACGGCATTACCTTAAACTCATAGAGGCCCTCAGGGGTGATAAATGAAGTTTTCTCAAGATCAGCCTCATCTCCATCTATTTGCCAGTATCTCGAGTACATGTTCATGGTTGAGAAAAACTTATCCCCTTCAGACAATCTAGTGTATCGTCAATTCGTGGAAGAGGGTGAACGTACTTTTTAGTTATCTTATTAAGCTTTCTATAATCGACACACAAGCGCCACCTGTCATCCTGACGAGGACCTCTGGTAACAACCATGAGCTCTGCGAAGGCTAAATGTTAACATTTTTCATCATTTTCTCTACCTCGTCGCGAATTATTCGACGTTCCGTTGCTGACACACGGTATGCTCTCTGGCTTACTGGTTGATGGTCTCCCGTGATAATCCTGTGTTCAGTCTGGAACCGTGCGACCGCTACGGTCGCAGGTTCGAATCCTGCCTCGGGCATGAATGTGTGTGATGTCCATAGGTTAGTTAGGTTTAAGTAGTTCTAAGTTCTAGGGGACTGATGATCTCAGATGTTACGTCCCATAGTGTTCAGACCCATTTGAACCATTTTTAATCCTGCGCTTCACCGTCGATTTGTCTAATTTTCACTTCACCTGTGGATTAAAGCATTCAGAGAACTCTTGAAGAATGTTATGTAGCTTCTTCTGTTGTTCCTTAGTGAGAGTTGGTGATAGTAGAACTAGAAGATCTTGTCTCGTAGTGGTAGCGCTAATCTCGCCCAAAGACTCTGCATGGGGGGTTTCTGTGACGCTCAGCCGTTCTGCGGCTCTCGGCGACAGTTAACTATATACAATTCACCGAATCCGTTCTTAAACGAGACGACAGAGGCTGGGATGACCAAATTATTCTCCAGTGATATGCTTCTCCTATATTCCACAACAAGATCCAGGGTTGATGAATGCCGTGCGGGATTAGCCGAGCAGTCTCAGGCGCTGCCGTCATGGACTGTGCGGCTGATCCCGGCGGAGGTTCGAGTCCTCCCTCGGACATGGGTGCGTGTGTTTGTCCTTAGGATAATTTAGGTTAAGTAGTGCGTAAGCTTAGGGAATGATGACCTTAGCAGTTAAGTCCCATAAGACGGTTCTGGCGCTGCAGTCCGGAACCGCGGGACTGCTACGGTCGCAGGTTCGAGTCCTGTCTCGGGCATGGGTGTGTGTGATGTCCTTAGGTTAGTTAGGTTTAAGTAGTTCTAAGTTCTAGGGGACTGATGACATCAGATGTTAAGTCCCATAGTGCTCAGAGCCATTTGAACCATTTTCCCGTAAGATTTCACACACATTTGAACATTTTGTTGATGCATGGCATGACACATGACAGTTACCTTTCTAGCGCTGACCGCAGGAATGATCACTTCATCCAGCACATATAGTCTCCACACACTCGGATGCGCATCTACCTGCCCACAGCATCTCATCTCGTCTAGCATAAACTTCGAGTGACAACAATCTATAATTGCCTGAGAAGCTTTCAGAAAGTCCCATCCGAGAATGACGTCATGACTACACTCTTGTAAGACAGTTAATTCTAAGGGCCGTGTATAGCCACTTACACCCGTACGAATAGTACAGCTTCCCGTACGTTTTACACATTTCCCATTAGCCATCTTTGACAGAGATGTTTTGCTGTCGACGAATACGGTTTTCTGCAACTGGCGACGGTACTTGTACGAAATGACTGAATATGATGCTCCAGAGTCCACAAGAGCTTGGGCTGGTCGGCCATACACGAGGATATCGACGTAGTTTCCTTTCACTTTTGTATTGGTCGACGGCGAGAGAGTTTTCTCTTCGGCGACCTCACCTCCAAGGAAGGCCGCCCCTTTAGCTTTCCAGGTTGTGGTGGCTAGGTGATCGGCTGGAGTTTCTAAACGGCTATGTAGACCTCGATCGGCGTGTTGGGGAGCGTCCTCTCCAGCAGCCAGCTTGCGGCGATGGTGACCTGCGTCGTCCTGCACCAACATCATCTTGTTCATCTTCGTCGTCCCGGAGTTGGCGTCGGCTAAGATCGGTCTGCTGTCCTCTGGCTCATCAAATATCCGCCGCCTTTCTCGACAATAGCGCACCACATGCCCCGGTCGTCCACAGTGGAAACATACTGGTTGGTTATCCTGGACGCTCCAGACATCAGTCTTCCTTGGTGCCCAAACAGGTTCCTCATGCAGCATTGTGGGAACGTAACTCCGCCTGGGTCTCGAATATTTCACCGTCTTAAAGGGAAATGAAGGACGAGAGATGGGGTTCGATGTCTGTTCCACTTTCTCCATTATGATCTCTTGAAGCGTCTCGGTTTCTTGCTCGCCGTGCAATTCCAGTGCCTTCTGAAGTTCCTCTCTCACTATCTGACGAAGCACACTTGTGAAATCAATAGCTTGCTCCATCACAGACATCGATACATTCGGAAGCCATTCAAACTTGTTGCGTGTAATACTTTTTTGATGTATTGTCTCGATACACTGGCACCATTTTATGAAGTCGTGTGCTGTCGAAACCACCTTCAGGAGTAGGGAGGGCTTGATACATGTCCTCAGCAACACCCTTCATGAGATGTGCAACCTTATCTTCCTCCTTCATTCGGGGATGCACTATCCTACACACATGTCTTGAATGTAGGATGCTGTAGTTTCTCCTGGGCGCTGTGCCTTGCACTTTAATTTATCTTCTGCTTTGCACTTCTGTAGTTGTGTAGCGCCGAAATACTTGCGCAGTTCTGCCTAGAATACTTCCCTGTTTGTGAACTTCTCCTCGTTGTTCTCATAACATTGCTTGGCAGTGCCGTCCAAGTAGAAAAATACGTTACCCAAACGCACGGTTCCATCCCATTTTTAAATTTGGCTACGCCCTCATATACTTTCAGCCACCTGTTTGGATCTTGGCCATCGTCACCAGAGAGCCCGGAAGGACGTCTCATGTGGTGGCACACAGTTGCTATCAACGTAACGTCCTCTTCTGCTTCTGTCTCCCGTAGATTGCGATCTGTTGAATATGGCTCGAACTCGGGTTTCTTTCTAGGTAAACGACGGCTCTGTCGTGGTCTGATGGGAGCCACTGTGTCGTCGATAATCCGCGGCATCACAAGTTCCAACACCCAACGTCGCCCCCAGAATAATGTCACGTAGAGGAAGGTGTAAGTAGATGAATGACGAACAGTCACTTCACTTAACAAAGGTTTATTCAGCACTTGCCCATACAAGAGCGCGAAGTGCACTGACTCCGGCCAGAACACACACAGTATATATACAGCTACAGAACATTCCAGTACAATGGTTCTTGACATTTGGGATTACTTCTAGAATGTACTAGAACCGATTCTAGAAATTAAAATTGCTGAATCCTGGTGAATTTTGAACTCAGGACCCTCCATGCTACAGTTTAGTATCATAACCACAACACCACGGTTCTATTCAACTTCTTCTGCGTCAATATTTACTTATGTACATCTGGCCCTTATCATTTACTTTGGTTCCAATGTACACCATATGGTTTACGTAATAACACTGCAGCAACACTTTATAACTGACTGCTTTATTTTTTATCTTCATTTTAATCAATTCTCTTTCAATGTAAATAGTAAGTAATGTAAAATAAGCGATTTATAAATTTCTAATGTCAAATACATGTACATTGCGAAATATCTCTGAGAGGTGAAGTCTTTGGTATTGTTATGGTCGTAATGTCGCCAACTTTGTATACATACTCCATATGTTGAAACCTCTTAGTCTTTGAATGGTGCTCATAAAAACATAAAAAATATCATAAGCAGTCTGCACTGGAACATAATGGTGCGAATTCTTCATAGCAAGTAAGCGAAACATCTTCCCTTTAATAATTTTTTTTATATCACTTAATATCGGTGCAAGGCAGGATTATAGTCAAAAAGACATTGTCTCACACCTTTTTTTGGTTGCAGGGTATCACTACCCCTAGGAAAGTTCGTCACTTGGGCAAACAAAATGCGAAAGCTAATGTAAGGCGTGAACTAACCCTCTGAAGATGAATCTATCGGGCCGAAGCCGGTAATGGCGCTGTTTAGATACATAAATAGCAATTTAAAAAGTGGCTGGTTGCTGTAATCTTCTATGTAAGAGTCAACCTATATTTTGTACAGATCCACAGGCTCAAAATGTTAGTTTTTGACTAAATGGTATTTTTCATACAACTTGTATCGATTATACAGGGTGTTCCTTTTGGTATAACTAAATAACTCGAATATATGCATCCTTTGAAAAAATGTTACAGATAAAAAGTTAATATTTTAAAAGTGAACATCTGTCTATGATAAATCTGGCTACATCCTAAGTGTCCTCCCTCAACTGGAGGTCAGCTTCTTATTTTAAAGTGAGCACTTCTCTTCTTTATTGCAGATTAGGATTCTACGTCAAGAAATATCTATGGATGATCGATAACACTTTATCAAATCGTGCTAAATGACACTGCAATCGACAAAATTCCATTTTTTCATGTTTTTGCAATTAGGAATCAACAAAACGGATTGTACATTACGTTTACGAAAAACACAGTAACTCTGTTTTTCTTAATAGCTGATATTATTGTTAAAATTTTAGTTTAGTTTTGCAAATTTGGTTGCAACGTTAGACTTTTGTGTTTAGACGTTTAAAAGCCGGGAAAATACCCATTTCCCGTCAGTAACCTGTGATGTATTAGATGTCAAGCTGACAGGCCGATAGTGGTCACATTTGTATGCTTTAGGTATTTTAGGGATTTATGGATGAGACTCTTCCGAAAGTCTGATGATATGTCTCTGGTGTTACAAATTCTACACACTAACTTGAATAATCGGTTGATTGCCACTTCTTCCATTCATTTTACAAATTCCGAATATTAGCGATGTTCTTTTTCCTACTTTTGATCATAAGTCTTCCAGAGATTTGTCAAAAAGTGACTCAAACACATGATCTCCTATTTGTATAAAGTGACACTCATTTCTTCTTCTATCACATCATTAAACAGTTCCGCCACTTCATACAAGTTACTATAGTCTAAGTCCCCATATTCTGTATCACATCCACGGAGGTATGTACGTGCACTGTATTAATTCTACATCTGCCCATACCTTCTACGTGGATAGCTGTTTATGAGCGAATGTATTTTCTGTCCGATTGCTGCGTGCAATTACTAGTTCACATCGACCCGTTTTTCACTTTTTATATGAAAATGGGTCCAGCATTTAAAATAAATTTATGTGAAGCATGCTCCAAAAACCTAGAAAACTGTGTATTACAAGTAGCACCACAGAAACAAACCCAATCGGGTATATCAAGATAGTACTGTGAAATTAAAATATTTCAAAATTTGTATCTTTATTCTAATACACTTTGTGACAACACGGTATAACGCTGTAACTGTTTTTAGATCTTTCCTTTTTAAATTTTTCAACATAAAAGAGGCAACATAGCATTTAAAAACAATACTTTCATTGAGTGAACGTGAGAAAAATTTGTAGCTCCAGGAGTCGCTAATGCAGACCTAACTAAGTTCCTCTGTAGTTGACATTTTATTTACTGTAAAATCTATATTAATATTTTTCAGATATTTTGAATTTTCTGTATTATGTTTGTATCACACTTCTCTTATGATAGTGTAGCATGTAGAGCTGTAACCAGAATTCGTAATTTAGGGGTTCTGTAATTACGAAATATTTCTATAAGTTTGTGTATGAAAGATGTAAAACTATAATGCAATACTTAGTATTTGGTAGTAACTGAACTCTGTTTAACTACTGAATACCTCTACTCAAACATCAACTTCGGCCACTCCAAAGCTACTTAACATTTCTCTCAGCAACTGACAGTCAGAAGGCACATAGGAAAATGACGTTTCCTGGAACTAGTATTGTACAAAACACAAAACAGATTCAGCATACTTTTTATCATTAACATGTATAATAGGTAATCACAAAAATTTAACTTCTCACACTTTATAGGAAAGAAAAGGTGAAATGTGATCTTATTTCCACAAATTCATTTTTACAGAAAGAAAAAGGAATGCATTTATTATTCTTATGTTAGTTATTGTGTATTCATTTATTGTTGTTTATTCCTCATCGAAGATATTTCAGTAAATTCTAAATTATTAATCTGGGAATTTCAAATTAATATAACACAGTTTCCTTACTTAGACTAGTCACACTATATTCAGAAATTTTACAATTAAACTACAAAAAGTGGGAGGGCTATCTCATATAACAGTAACGCTAAACTTTTTCCTGTTGGAATTATTTAAAATTCATTTCCCATAATTTGTAAAGCAAATATAATTACACCTTCCTACACTCATATCTCACATATAGAAACCATACTTCATATCAGTTTATGAACAATAATGTTAATTGATTACATTTTTATTCGTCATCTCTTTTCTCACCCTATCTACTTGGCTCAGCCCCTTTGACTTCTTCATGTAGAGTCGACTGCCAGTTCTTTTTTCTGAAGCCACCATCAACCGTCGATCGCTTGAAATCCCCCAACTAGTCGAACTCATCCTTCAGCTGCTGCTGACCATCACTAACTTCTAGAGAACTTAGTGTTCCCTGTCAGTGCGTTTCACGAAGGACATATTTAAGTAGTTGTCAGAAACTTTATTAAAAGTTTATTACTTTCGTTATATACATGAGCCATATTCTATCGCTGGTCAAAGAAATTTGTTGTGGTATTTTGACTTCTGATTCATTACATATAGCTGCTGTAATATTAAGTCAGTTAGGAAAACATTATTGTTGCTAGCAATAAAATACAGATGCATCCATGTATCAAAAGTGAATGACTTGTAACAAGACTGATGCTTGCCTATTTAACTTAATATTAAGGTAACTATAAGTTATGAATCACAATGTTGAATCATAAAACGAATTTTGGGACCAGTGACAAAGTATGGCCCTTGTAACGAAGTTAATAGCTTCCTAATAAAGTGGTTAACAGCAGGTCACGCTGTAGCTATTTAAAAATATCTCTCATCTGTAATTTCATTTACAGGAAGTTACGCCAAGCTTATGTTGGCACCATGCATTTTTTGCAACAGCTTAAGGACGAAAAAAGTCTTTTATAGCGAGTGGATAATAGACTTCGTTGGTGTGGCAGAGACTGTGGTTGTGACTGAGAGTGGGTGTCCTGCAAGATCGATCCTGAACGTGATGTTTTGCGTTCGGATTAAACGAATGTCTCAGAACGTCTAGTTTCACTTGTTCCATGTATCACGGATGCTATTTGTCACTGACAACGAACTACTCCTATAGCAGATATATAACTATGCAGAACTTAGATTGTATGCAGACACCGTTTCAATGTCTATAACATCTTGTATCTAGAGTACAGTGATTGAAACTTTATTCCAAATTTATGTATTCTGCTTTACTGAAATGAGTGCGTGTAAAATCTTATCCAGCAGTCATTACCCGTTTGATAATAGTTAATAAAGACCCCAGTTTGGAATAAGAGAAGATCGTCTTGCTAAACGAAGATAAAGCTAGTTAAAATGCTCATTCAAATGTAATGTGCTATAGAAGTAGAACCCCAAATCGTGAAAGCAGAGGGTGCTGCAAGATCAGTTCCTTCAAATGAATGTAGACTGTTGTGTTATAAAAATGTAATTTCTCAGGTAGTATCTAAAACAGTAATGGTACGTCAATGTTTATGGAGAGATCTGATTAGAATTTATCAGTTCATTCTGCTATGTAATTACAGTTTCGTAGTTCAATAGACTATCATGGCTTTACTTATTGACAGTTAATGAATGTTAAATTACTAAAGCTTTTGTTGCTACTAAATACATATTTTGTGGGACGATTTCTGGTCAAAGAAATGACTAACATTAATGGATGTCACAAAGCCATGATATTATTTACATGCTGTTAAACTTTGTTTTTGTACGTCCTCTGTTGACTGTTATAAAACATGGTTTTCTATGTCGTCTGTTTTCTGCTGTTAAACTTAGTTTTCATGTCCTATCTGGTGTGTGCTTCTATGAGTGTGAATGTTGTAGCAAATGTTCTCAGTACAGTGACGATACGCTCTCGTACGTCACCTACAGCACTAGTGTATTTCATATGTAACTAATTTATTCCATTTAATTAAACACTAATTCCCTGTACAAAATGAAATACGTAAGTTATTATTTAATAAGCTTTTATTGTCGGAACAGTAGCGAGGCTTTACATATACATCACGCAAATGTCAACTCTTTAGATGGCAGTGATGGATATATCGTTCTTTAGCTTGCAGGTTCTCATTTAGTTCAACCTATACATCTTTCCACCACATTCTGTAACCTGTATCAAACGAATGACGAGTTTTCAGTTCGGCAGGTGTACAATTCCCTTAGTGAAGCGGGGATGTAATGGATATTTCTCCGAAGAATCGATTTAAAAATAAATCATTTTCTTGATCTACAGAGTGTAAGATACGTTGCCTGTGAATTTTATCGTTGTAGCAGATTTAGAAATGCCTTTAAATAAGTTATGCTGATTAGCTTTGTACTGGTGGGCACTCCCATCTTTCACGACATGTGGGAAACTGTTTGTTTCAGCGAAATTATTGTCAGGGTGAAGGCTATTTTCTTTCGATATGTTTGGCTGACATTTATATCTCTGGCTGACATCTATACCTTCGCCTGAAAACTTTCTTGCATGTGGTTTATTTACGTTTTGACAATACTAACACATATTACTAGGTGGAAGGTTGAATTCGCAAACCTTTACCTGGAAGTCAAGATTTATGCATAATGGGTGGTGTAAAAACTGTGTTTCGGAAACAGATGTTTCATGGAAGTCCGTTTACCAACAAAAAAGAGGAGGCAGCTCGAAATGAAGAACATAAGCTCTCAGCTTCAGTATGGAAACTTGGGACAGGAGAATTGTACTCGTGCGTCAATGATGTTGACATGGATTCCACTGGATTCAGACCTATTGATTTAGAGCTTCTCTGCCAGGCTATAAAGTTTTCATGTTCATGTGTTAGCTGTAAAAATAGGGAAAGCATGATTTTTGTTGAAGAAAGAAGAGTGGGAATAGCTTGTGATTTTAAATTAATTTGTATTTCATGTGGCTATGAATTTTCATTTTCCTCCAACAAGAAAACTGACACTGGTAGCTATGAAAGCAATTTTAGGTTAGCATATGCTCTGAGATGCCTTGGACATGGCAGGGAAGGAGGTAATTTACTGTGTGGTTCCTTGATCGTGCCTCCACCATGTGCAAGTTTTGCAAAAAATATCTGATGCTGTATGCAATGCTGCCAAAGTTTCTATGAAGAAAGCAGTGGAGGAATTGGTGGAAATAAATTAAAACGAAATAGATCCTGGGGTAGATATTCATGAGAGTGAATCTCCTACAAATGTTACTGACCTGTATGGGTCTCTAATAGGGACCTGGATGAAAAGGGGTCACACATCTCTATATGGAATTGCATCTGTTATTGGTGTTGACACAGGTAAAATTTTAGATGTAGAAATAGTGTTTAAATACTACCACCAGTGTGCAACAATGAAAATATCCAACAATGAAGACAGTGAGAAACTGTGGCCAGAAAAGCATGCAGTAGCACTCTCTAAAAATTATAGTGGATCAGGTGGGGGCTTGGAGGCTGCCGCAGGTGTGAGGATGTTCTCCAGATCTGAGATGGAGGTGCTAGATATACTAAATACTTTGGTAATGGGGACTCCCCTTCGTTCAAAGCTGTAACAGATAAAAATCCGTACACTACAACAATAGAAAAGCTGGAATGTGTTGGTCACATCCAAAAGAGGCTTGATGGTAGGCTTAATCGCTTGCTGAAAGAGAAGAAAGGTGAAGTGCTTGAGAATGGAAATCCACTAGGAGGAAAAGGTAGGCTTACTCTGAAAGAAACTGATTCTCTTTATTTATTTTATGGGAGAGCTATCAGGAAAAACACACAGAATTTAGGGGCAATGAGGGGTGCTGTGTGGGAAATTTTTTTCCACGAACTATCCACTGACCAATCACCAGTGCACAATCTGCGTCCGAAAGACGATTGGTGTAAGTCCAACAACAGAAATGAGACATATTCACATTAACAAGCAGACTAGCACAGGCAAAAATGGTATTTCTGGGCAAGAGAAGCCTACTGCTATGAAAAACAGAAAAAAATTTCTGAGAATGTACGTTTGGAGCATAGCATTGAATGTTACTGAAAAATGGACTGTTGATAAACCAGAGCAGATGAGACAGGTAGTATTTGAGATGCAGTCCTATAGAAAAATGTTGAAAATTACATGGACTAATAAGGTAAATAACGAGGGTTTTCCCAGAGAATCGGCGACGAAAAGAATATATGGCAAACACTGCCAAGAAGAATGGACAGGAGGTAGGGAATCTGTGAAGACGTTGGGGAACGCCTTCCTTGGTACCAGAGGAAGCTGCAGACGGCAAGAAATGTAAGCACAGGTAATGGAATGCATCCAGAAAATAACTGAGACCATAGATTGAAAAAAAAAAGAGGAAACTATGATAGCAGCACTCTCTCCATAAAACATTGGTAATAAGCATCTTTCAGTTCATCCCTCTCACTTTATTTCTTCCCCCATCTCTCTCTCTCTCTTCACCCCTCTCAAACTTCATCTTTCCATCTGCCCCTCGCTTCTCTCTGTCCATCTCTTTCTCCCTTCCTCTCTGCTCATCTTCTCCTCCTCCTCCTCCTCTTCCTCCTCCATATCTCTCAGTCCATCTCCTCCATCTTCCTCTATATTTCAGTCACTTCCTTCCTCCTTCCATCTATTTGTCTATCTCCTCCTGGCCCTATCCCTTTCCATCTCTTAGTCTCTCCCCTGTTTTTCCATCTCCTCCCCTCCCCCCCCTCTCTGTCTATCTACTCCTCTCCATTCTATCTCTGTCCAACACCTACTCCTTTCTGTGTCTCTTCTGTCCCTCTGTCTGTCCATCTCCTCCTCCCCAATTCTCTGTCCATCACCCCCCCCCCTTTACCTCTCTTTCTGTCTCACCATGCCACCTCTCTCTCTCTCTCTCTCTCTCTCTCCATCTCCTTCTCTCCACCTCCTTCTCCCCCTCTCTGTCTCACCATCTGCTTCTAGCCTTTGTGACAGTCTCCACCACCCCCTTTCTCGGCTGTCTCCTCCTCGCCCCTTTATCTGTCCATCTTCCTTCCCATCTTTCTCTGCTCAGTCATATGCATGTGCGCTTGTAGCTATTGGAATGTATTCTGATACTACCAGCACCATATAGCAGTCATGTAGCAGCCTAAATTTCAGTCATTTCCAGTTCTATTTCACCCCCATCCCCACACAAATCAGATTTAGGTGGTACTACTGCCAAAGTATTTTTTTCTAGACAGTAAGCAGTACTGAAGGGTGGCAAGTACTTTGAGCTCACCTGTCTTTCATCTTCTTAACCACAATTACAGACCCTAAGCAAACTGAGGCATACATATCTCATTAAGGAGGAACATTGACCATACCGAAGATTAGTATAGACGATTAACAGTGATTGGGCTCAGTGTTGATTTTAAAGTAATGTAATGTAGCAGCACGCTGAAGTGAAGGAATTGTGCTCATGTTGGGAGTGTTTCTTCCTCATGGACAGCTAGGGCTGCTCTTGCGCAAGGTGACAGTCCCTGGCATAGTTAGCAAAACTGCCATTTTATTGCAGGCAATTTAGAGAGTGCGAAGGACTGAGCTTAGATATATGGGGTGAAGGACCAGGAGTCTTGGTCGCCGCTTCGTCGTTGCATGAGAAGCGGTGGCGGACGGAGTCTTAAAGCAGCAGGGTTTTGCCAGCGACCCTCAAGCTCGCACATTTAACAGGACATTGGGCCTGAGCTTCCGCTGCCAAATCGCTGTGGAAAGGTACGTTAGTAATTAATCCCTGCACCTGCCTGGTTAATCATGCTTTCTAGCGCACTGCTTTTCGCGCAGGAAAGTGTGCCGGTTCCCGGCACGAGTACCCGCGGCAGTTTACTGTCGAGGTCCCGTGTGCCGGCCAGTCTGTGGATGGTTTCTAACGCGGTTGTCCATCTGCCTCGGCGAATGCGGGCTGGTTTCCCTTACTCCGCCTCAGTTACATTACGTCGGCGATTGCTGCGTAAACACTGTCTCCACGTACCCGTACACCATAATTACTCTACCACGCAAACATTTGGGATTACACTCGTCTGGTGTGAGACGTTCCCGGCCGGTCCACTGGGGGCCGAACCGCGCAATAACCCTGGATTCAATGTGGGGCGGCGGTGGGGTGAGTGGACTGCTGTAGCCTGTTGTTGGGTTCTGTGTACCACTGAGGGCTACGGCAGGGACGAAGCCTCTCCCTCGTTTCTAGATCCCCAGTTACATACAATACAGTTAATCTCTGCAGATGATAGAGCGTGACTCGGCTTTCCTGAGAACACCGTACCGGCATGTAAAGAAACGTTTCATTTCGGTCGCCGTAAAAGTTCGCGGCTCATTTGCGTTCTTAGAACCGTCACATTCTTTATGGGTCACATCGGCTTCCGCACCTTGTTCTTGCACGTGTTCTCGCACAAATGATGAATCAATATCTTGATTTGTGAGCTGACTGTGATCTAAGTGCGTAATGGAGAGCGCCTTTTTGATGCCACTGTGGAGAGGCCATTGGTGGAAAACTATCTAACCTTCGGTTGAAAGGATGCAGCACCTTGCACTAAAAAATCTCCGACTGGAAAAAAGCACAACTCACGCTCTGCCATTGGTGGATTGTGCTTTATGAAGGAACTTCACATGAAGTGTTGGTGTTCTGAAAGCGCAGTGAGTCGATGGAGAACGGAGAGGGGAGATGGTCGTGACCAGACTGGCGGAGTTAGAGTCGTTATCAAGCGGCCGTGTAAGTGTTGTGTGGTAGTCGCAAGGCCCATCATACATTTTGTGTTAGGTACCAGGGCATTGTGTACGATTTTCCGTTTCTTCCTGCAATGCAAATCTGAGCGAAATTTCTTCCTGTTGTAAGTAAGCCGTTTATGTTTTTATGCTGGTAATGCCATGTAGCGCTCTATATGAAAATCACTGGTTGTGCTTTGTGAAGTCTGTGGCTGGTTTGCATTGTTGGAATTTGCTATTGTGGTGTTGGGCCGTTGGATGTGAGCAGCGCATAGCGTTGCGCAGTTGGAGGTGAGCCACCAGCAGTGGTGAATGAGGGAAGAGAGATGGCGGAGTTTTGAGAGCGGATGATCTGGATGTGTGTCCATCAGAGACAGTAAATTTGTAAGACTGGATGTCATGAACTGATATATATATATTATGACTTTTGAACACTATTAAGGTAAATACATTGTTTGTTCACTATCAAAAACTTTCATTTGCTAACTATGCCTATCAGTAGTTAGTGCTTTCAGTAGTTAGAATATTTTATTTAGCTGGCAGTATTGGCGCACGCTGTATTGCAGTAGTTTGAGTAACGAAGATTTTTGTGAGGTAAGTGATTCATGAAAGGTATAGGTTATTGTTAGTCAGGGCCATTCTTTTGCAGGGATTTTTGAAAGTCAGACTGCGTTGCGCTAAAAATATTTTGTGTCAGCTTAAGCACAGTCGATTATAATTTTTCTAAGGGGACGTTCCACTGTGTCCGGTTTGAAGACACAGTTGCGGACCCTGTATCGAGGAGTGGAGGTTGTGATACTTCCGTCGAGTCACTGCACCGGCGCTCAGTTCAACGAATTGCAGACTTCCGGTGGTACACGGAAGCACTCTATTCTCCGGCTTAACACAGATGATGTACGTGAATTTGTAGCCATGTATGGTGATCAGCTCTTCAGACAACTGCACTTGTAGCGCAACATGTTACGGCCCACTGGCGCGTATTTTGCCTTTTGCAGTCTCTGTCAGTTCAGTCAGTTGTAGTCAGCTGTTCACATTCTAAGACGAACCTCGTTGTAAGGACGCCAACCTTTATCGACTGCACTGTATTATTGTATAACAATAAATCTCCAATAACGCTGATCATCTACCATTTGAATAGAGATCAGTCCCTACGAACACTGTAAATTAAATTAAATTTCGAATATGGATCATCATTAGAATATAAAGGTTTTTACGTACATCTAAATGAAACGTAGAATCAGATGCGTTGGTTCTTAATTGTAAAAACAGGCACACTTTATATTTGTCAATTACAGCGCCATCTACCATGAATGGGGAACAATACTTTGAGTAAACGTAGTCGGCCACTGTGGCCGAGCGGTTCTAGGCGCTTCAGTCCGAAACCGCGCTGCTGCTACGGTCGCAGGTCGAATCCTACCTCGGGCATGGATGTGTGTGATGTCCTTAGGTTACCTAGGTTTAAGTAGTTATAAGTCTAGGGACTGATGCCCCCAGATGTTAAGTCGCATAGTGATTACAGTCATTTGAACCACTTTAAAGTAAAGGTATCTTTCTTTTTTTTTTGTATGTGCGTAGAATCTGAATTCGCAATAAAAAGGGGGAGGAGGGGCTCATATTTGCAAATATAAAGCTGGCCTCGTCCATGTAGGACGGGTGCTTAGCAATTGACCAATTTGAGCACAAATAGATGTCCGCTCTACTGATATTATCTTTTCACCTAGATGATTTTCTTTTTTGTTGTACGATGTATAGTTTTCGAGATACTGAGTTGCATCAGTTTAAAACAAACATCCTGTATGTTACGACCGTCAATAATTTATGCAAATAAATACCAAAAAAATATCTCCTGCCACTGACAACGTAACATGTAGGCAACCCAAGATATCGATCGTAGACAAGGAGGAAGACCACTCACTGTAACAGATTTTGTCTCTGGGCATTCACTGCATTCCTCCTATGATACTTCTCGTCAGTCGAGCTAACGTATTCTCGATCAGTTACTACATTTGTGACCAGGACTTCTCATTTTCAATAAGATGTCTCTTTCCGAAATAGTCTTCTATGCTGCTTTCGTGTTCATCGCGAGAGCAATTTGTCATTGACAATGCACTACAGTTATTGCAGATAATATATTACAATGGTAAAAACAGAAATTATGGCAGTCAGTATCCTGACGAGAAATTAATTTATCAAATTGTTCTGGTGCTTGCTTACGGTGTGTTTGGTTACGGTTATCCTGGCAAACCATCAAAAGAATAAATACGTAAATGCGTACAGAAACATGCAGATGTTGACGAAATGGAAGACACTAGAGACGCCATGGTGGTCAGCACGTTCCATGGCAATATATTTCTAACATAAATGCAAGGAACGTCATCGTGCTAAATCCAAGTGTTTTCAGGGATTACAAGGAGTATATGGAGACAAGGATAGAAGAAATTCCAAGTTGCAAAACTACCATTTCGTCAGGAGCAGACAGAAGAAAAATATTACCAAACGAGTTTTGGATATATATTGTTTCAATGTGCTTCATTGTACACGCTCTGTACAAAAAGGTGGCAAAGGAAAAATTAGATCTGATTCGCTCTTCGTCTCGGGGAACAGTGGTGGTATCCTCTGCACAACGAGGAGTATGAGCTGGACACGCATCTCGAATACCCGTTACGTCTGTTAGTAGATATTTACGTAAAAGCTCGCCATTTAGTGCATTAGTGACAATAATGGGGAGTCGTATTCGTCTAACACAGTTACAGAGGATTTGTTTCCTTCTTTGTGAAGCTGGCCAAACTGTCAACATCGTCTGAAGTATATAATCTCCTTCAGCTTGTTAACTCCTTCATGTGCGCTGTATTGTACACATACGTATTTGTCACTGATATATTGTGCATGAAGATGCTATTGAATTCAGCGTTATAGTGACGTCTTATTTGACTGTTACATTAATTGTTTGGTGACTTGGTAACATAATACTTAGCAGTGAAATGGTCAAACGTAAATCTAGCTATACAGCACAGCTGGTGTAGCTGTACGGCACAGCTGGTGAAGAAACTGTTTCTGATAGAATCACCAGACAACGATAGCTGCAGAGTGTAATTGTAGATTTATTGATTGGCAACTCCATAGAGTGCTGTGTGCGCAACGACCACTCGTATACGTGAAATTAGAAGGAGGGTCAGCGTTGGCCGTAATACTGATGGTTTATTGACAGCAAAATCGATTTTCAATCACATAGTGATCATCTTGAGTTATTGTGATAGTTTCATAGCTTTGGTTACTGATAATAACTTGACACCAGTGCCTATGAGTTTATTTTGTACACCACAGCACTGAAGATGATCACTATGTGACTGAAAATCGATTTGCTGTCAATAAACCATCAATATTACGGCCAACGGTGGCCCTCCTTCTAATTTAAGGAACTGTATATGTTCGCCCAGCAGCTGGCTGGCGGGCCAGAGGACGACTGTGCAACCGGGCTCTCCTCGCTATATCTGTCGATGGTGCAGCCAGCTGTGGCAACCATCGCCATCAATCTGGTCACACTCGTCCAGTCTGGGCTGCCGGATACCAGCACGAAATCGAACTGTCGGTGACGAAGTTACTACTTCGAAGGTACACACAACAGAGGAAGTTGTAACAAGAGTGTCACCTTCCGTGAATTTTCAATTCATCTAATGGTTAATTAACCCTTAAGTATATATACCTACACAAACATACAATATTTTCACTTTCGTTATTTGACATTTTCTTCTTTTGTAATAAACTGTATTTCCACCAGAAAGTTTGATACACTGATTTCTGTGTTCTCCTAGGTGAATTAATTATACTGAGACTTAATAGTTGTTCACGATTCTAAAAATAAATTAGCGCAATAAACTATAAGGCAGGTTAATGTATCTGGCTAGAGCTTTGAGAAAACATTTAACTATTTTATATTAAAGTAACCCTGGAACTGCGATAATGGCAAAAATTAAATTCATGTACAGATCTGTAGCGACTTATGGGGAAAGAAACTCAATGCTCGAAATATCATCTCAGATGCTAGAACTTCAACATGGGTGTGTCGTCAGTTACTGGTCAGCTAGTGTTAAGATATAATTTCACAATCTAAGTTGAGTGGTCAATAAATTTCACATACTCTCACATCTTCATGCACCAGTGAGAATTCAAAGTAAGCGCAGTATATGTAAAGTAATATTATCACTGAAACACGTAGGAGACATCTGTAACAGCAACGCAGAAATTTTCTACATTGACAGCAAGGGTCGATGGCTTTTTAATACACCTTACTGCAATCACTCGTCAGTCTGACCCTCTGTGATTTGATTTATTTTCTTCCTCGTTAGAGACGCTGTTCTTTAGCGTTTTATTTTCCCAGTTAAAGTTACGTTGTGCAAGACGCGACAGTTGGCTGCGACTGCGACGCTGCCCCCTCCTCTTTTCCCACCCTGGCAGACGGCGACGCGGCCGCAACACGACTGGAGTCGTCGCCGTTTCCCAAGCTCCGGTCGGCGGCGGCGGATTCAAGTACATAAGAAAAATAAGAATTCCGATTTTCTTGCTGTAAAAAATACTGTATGTTAATGCAACAAAGTTACATCGGCTCCCAGAGTTAGTTTTTCGATACAGATTCTCCTTTTACTTTAAAAAATTGAAAAGTATCTCTTCCGGTTTTGCGTGTTTTTTTCGATGTATATTACTTCTCAATCAATTGTGAGGAAAGTAAAAGGCACATAAAATTGATGTTTGCGTATCTTACAGTTTCACATCACAGCTTGATAATGAGGTGTCTATTTTTCCGATATTCGTCACAGTTATCCCGATACTTAATTTACAAGTAACCTACTGCATAAAATTTGAATTGTGTACAGTGAAAAATGTGGTCGCTGGCTACTTTACGTATGGTTCACGTTAGGTCATACATCGTTGCCGATGAAAAGAAGCTAACATATCGAAATTATTTTTTAAGTTGAGATCAGATTGATATCGATCTCCGTTTCCGAGATTTGGGCTCATATATCTCCGGGAGCGTCGCGACTAGCCGCCAGTTCTGTCGACGCGCAACGAGAATCGTGTGGTCATCACACGATAGAGAATGCATTTGTTTTGTTTCGCTGACACATTTGGACCTAATGAAACCATTTTATCTCATATTCCTCCGGTATGAGTTACTAATATTTCTCCACATGCTCTTGACAATTTCATTTAAAATGCCACGAAACGTAGGTTTCTTAAAGCCAAGTGATCAAGCAGAACCCATTTTCTTGGTTTTGCTGAGGCATCTGAACCTGTTCCAAGCTTTCTTTCTCGTTTATTTCTCTGATACGAGTCCCGAATATTCCTCCATCTGTTTTTGCACATTTCACCTAAAATTCCAATGAAAGATAAGTTTATTAACAATAAGCGCACGCTAGCTTCATTGCATTGTTTCAAGTTCTTGACAACAAGATAGGGTTACACCTTAAACATCTCTAGAATTTTGATTCTGAACGTCTACAGTATACACTGGCAGAAATGTGGAAGAAATAATGTCCATGCTTGTTCACAAAATTTCCCCAAATTATACTTGTCAGTTTCTCCCATGCAGAAACTTTTGGAACAAGCTAAGGCAACTTTCATAGCCGACTGAATCTTTATTCCCATCGAAATGAACTTCCATATTCTTGTATTGTGACAGCATACATCGTTATGGATGACATCAACATTTAATCTTGCCAAGCTGCACTCAAAAGATGACTCCAGGATTTACAAAAGACGAATTTCAATTGTGAACTGTGTCAGACCAGAAGGGCCTTGTAAAACAGTAGTGCACTTTTGGCACAAGTTTTTTGAGCACTATCTTCTACCAATGAATTGAAGTGAATGTGACAAATTACTTATTGCAGCATACTGTTTGCGCAATCTGTTGAGAAACGCCTTCCTCAAAAACGAACATCTATTGATTACAGAAAGCTGTACAGCAATCTGGTGGTGGTTTTTCACAACTAGAAGGTATCATCAAGACACCAATCTACCATTTACTTTCAAAGTGAAGGTATTGTAAAATGTAACTTTCTCGTTGTACTTTAGATTGTTCATTTTATAATGTATTTGCCGTTTTCAATTTTTATCGTCACAAAAAAGAGTAATGCGAAAATTGACCTTCAAGTTCATTTTCATCATTCTAATTCTACATCTGCATTGATTATACTGATTTTCATAACAGGCCTGAAAAATTTGCATTAAAGGGAAAATATTATATATTTCACTCACCTGCCAGTTTCAACTGTGCACCAATTTCTTCCTAAATTCTGTCTCTGAACATAGTGTCTCTATATTTAGGGTTCTTCAAATCGTAAAGGCAAGGCTGTTGCCAGACCAGCTCACAGAGCATCACATCCTGTGGGTGGCTCATTTCAGTTTTCCTTGACTGGCTCGACATCTTTCTCGCAGCCGTACGCCTTTGTGTCGTGCGACTTCCGTCGCAACACTGCTCACTGGTGCAGTGCTGCGACAGCTGCCGCAACAGTCGCGCGTCGCATCCCAAACTCGAACTGCGCATGCGCCAGCCGACAACTTCTGACGTCACGTAGCGACCCGTCGCAGTCGCTAGTGTGCGTCGCGTCTTGGACAACGTACCTTAAGACTCAACGTGCGATTTGTGTTCCTACTATTTGACACTTCAAATTTAATTTTAATTTAATTGCTTTACACTATTTCTCTCGTAATTTTTAGCTTTTTTCGTTGTGTCTCCTGGAACGTGTAAACGGATCACATATATACTTTACGTTCTCTTTCAGTTGTTATCATCCCCTTCTTTATTTAACTTTCATGAGAGTCGTTTGATGCAACCGATCACTTCTCCCTTTAATCGCACATTTGATGATACTACTTCTCATTCTGATCTACTTTTACTTGTGGAATTTGCATTACCGGATGTTAATCATCACAGCTCTCATCTTCTGTTTCATACATAAAACTAGGACATTCTTGATTTATTCTACATGTTTATCGCAGAAAGAATATTATAAACGGATTTTCATTGATTACATGCACTCATACTTCCTACAAACGATATTCTCAAAGAGTAGAACACTCTCGGTTGTGATATGAAAATGTTGCTGCAGAGCCTCGTTGATGAAAAGGGGAAAGCTATTCCAGCTCGGGTGTTTATTACTACAGTGTTACAACATTAGGAGTGGTATCTGTACCGAGGTCTGAAGGTTTGATACAATATACAAGCTATTAACGTAGTGCGCGGTGAGGCACCGCCAACACAAACGTACACACAATTTCAGGCACAGTACCAAGCTGCAAAGTACGTCAATTAAGTGACAGTATATAGGTCTCTAGAGAAATAGGGAATAAATTTAAATGGCCCAGAAGTTATTTATGAAAGAGAGGCCAAGTAATATTCCGAACTCATGGTCGCTGATGAATAAATCATTTCTACTCTGTACATTGCAATTTCACGCACGAGTGGCCTCAGTTCGAGGTGAAATCCCATCAAAACACACACAAACAGACAGACACACAGACACACACACACACACACACACACACACACACACACACACACACACGTGAATAATTTCGCGTCTCCGTGTCTGTACTACCTGCGAACTACTGTAGAATCAACCTGAAAAAGTAACTGACCTGAAAACGTAATTGAGTCGATCACTACTGTCACAGAGAAAAATTAACTGCCCCTTAATTTAATTCTGCCAGCGAGATCAAATCATACTCCAAAATCAGAAATTAGTCACGGATAGTACATTTGGACTGTGCAATGTAGTCCTTATGTGATGCTACACTACACGGTGCACTCACACAGGGTCGGTAAGAGAATTTAACCCTGTAATACTATGATAGGTGAAGATTGTTACTACGTGTTTGACTCCAACCTCAATATATAACTATTATGAATTCGTTACTAAAGCCCTGAAAATATTCCCCTTCTTGTAAAAAGTATGACCGATGAACGAACGAAAACGTTATCTGATTTCTGTAAATAATTATTGGGTAGTAAGCACAAGTTCATTGGGCAACGGAACACATGAAGGTGTCTCTAAGACTAATTAAGGGAATACAAAATTTTGAACAAGATGTTCAATCAATCCTAGATAAATTCTCCTGTAGAGAACACGAGTACCACGCAGATGTAAACTCCACTGTGTATAGCCTAACACATCATTGCAGGAAGTATGAATCGCAAAAGAAGCAACTCGTGATCCATTCAGAACTGCAGCAAGTGTCTTGAAGTTTCCTATAGTTTCATCCTACCATATAGTGGCTGAAATTTGCATGCAAAGGACGAAAAAATACCTCGTCTGCCGTAAGTAGTTTATCACGCTGTTAATTTCGCGGAACCCAGATTGCTTTCAGTGAGCTGCGCTCCCATCACCTACGAACGTGGACAGAGGATAGATAGGCATCTGTGGATTAAGTATAAAATTCGTGAAGTTTAGAAGTGACGAAAATAACACTTGAGATCAATTACTATCACTATTCAATAACTAAGTAAGAATGCTCACAAGTAATAAATACATACGTCCTCCAAGTGACCATGTGGAAATAGGGTGCCACTTATTCTCGAAGTACATCATGTAATCTTAAAACCTGAAATACTGTTAAATGAGTGGGAAAGTAAAGTGAAACGCCACGTATATCCACGGGCTACTTGGAAGAAGACCGATGTTGCTCCTTGTAACAGATGCGGCTGTTAAACGGACAGTTTTGAAATTTCCACCAGCAACACAATTTATTCACTGCGTTATAAAAGAAATACAAGATTCATTTACAATACCTGCATTTTCAAAAGTCAGTCACTTTAAAATAACATCATACAGGTGGCTGACATCTTCCTTCACACGTATTTCAAATCTACTGCGGACATTACGTTTTGCAGGACTGGCACTGGAATTCGATTAACTTCCTCCCGAGCTTGATTCTTCAGTTGCTGGATGGGTGTGTGGTGCGTCACATCGGAAAATCTGAAATTTCTAGTGACCTCAAAGAAAGAAACTACACATTGAAGGATTGGGGGGCCATGAAATGGCCCTGTTCTTCGAGATGAGATGACCAGGAAAGAAGTACAGTAGTACTTCGATGGAATCCTGCTAGGTATGGAATATGGCCCTTCTTACTGGAAGAATGTTTTTGCAGTTACAGGAAGATCAGTAAACGAGGAAATGCATCTACATGTGAAAATGACGTTAAGTGTGAAATAGTAAAAGACATATTTCTAGCACACATAAAGTGTCTTTACGACCTGGTGTACGAAAATTTTCACATTAAAACTGATTTTATTGTTCACTGAAGTAATAAAAATAATTTAATAACAATTCAACATGAATACGTGTAGTGATTTTTATTATTTCTATATTTGGGATATACATTTCCCAGCATAGTGTTCCCGGGTTGTGTGCAAAAGTATACTGCAGCATCAATAACAGTTCCTTCAACAAGATATTAAGGAAAATAATGGTATAGTCTACTCTATCTGTAATTAAATAATGTTCCGCAACCACAGATCCATAAGCCCCTCGTATTTCCTTCCATTCTTCTTCCTTATCAGTAGAGTCATCCTTATTGGTTCAAATGGCTCTGAGCACTATGGGACTTAACACCCGAGGTCATCAGTCCCCCCTAGAACTTAGAACTACCTAAACCTAACTAACCTAAGGACATCACACACATCCATGCCCGAGGCAGGATTCGAACCTGCGACCGCAACAGTCGCGCGGTTCCAGAATGAAGCACCTAGAACCGCTCGGCCACAGTGGACGGCAGTCATCCTCATTGCTGTGATAGTAAGGATTTCACTTTAGTACACTATAAAGTTTTGTATCAAATATTTTCGATTATATCTATATGTTGTCATACACAAATTGCCTGATTTAAAAGAAATAATTCAACAGTTTTGCTGAAT
This sequence comes from Schistocerca serialis cubense, assembly GCF_023864345.2. Taxonomy (NCBI): domain Eukaryota; kingdom Metazoa; phylum Arthropoda; class Insecta; order Orthoptera; family Acrididae; genus Schistocerca; species Schistocerca serialis. Next base: position 448,106,747 of record NC_064645.1, read on the forward strand.
AACAAGGGCCGAAACTCATAATTTTTCTAGATTACAAAAGTTATATCTCGAATGAATAAATATTTGTAAATTAAAATAATCGCATTAACTGACTTCTTCACCAGAACCTCGAATCCCATGGAGACATTGAAGAAAGTTTCTTTTCCCTATTTACATTCTATTATTTCCTATTCTGCCGGATTACAAGTTACTCTCCGTATTCACAATGAATATTCTAGCCCGCTGAGTTGTAAAGGTTGAGAAAAATTCTAAAATCGTCAGGCATCTGGGAAACCTTTTTCTAAGACCAAACGAATATCAAAAATGGAGATGATAGTATTAAAGTATTAGTTTGTCGCTGCCACAGAATTCGCAGTCAGATCCCATCTTCCCCTTCTAATAGCCCAGCCAACCCCGCGTAATATCAGTAACTGAAAATTTGTTGAGATGTATAGTAGAATGTGGATAACCTTCCTACAAAAAGATGGACGTACCTTATGCAGGTGTGTCCAAATGGAGGTATAGAGTAAAAAATGGAAACATTTCGTCTGCTGAGGTCCAAATTGAATTTGGCTGTGAACTGTGGATGAGAGTAGCCGACCATGGTAGCCTAAATAGCTGGATGTTTCTACTACACCAGATTCAAACACGTCATTCGAGAGTCATTAAAAGATGGAATAAGTCAATTAAAGGAAAACACACTGACCTTACGCTAGTAGTAGTACGGGGTTTCAATAATTTTCCTGACAATATTGCAGGCATTGAAGTCTTGAGCAGTTAGCTCGACAACCAACACGAAATATAAATATTTTGGACGTTGTAGCTGCAAACAGACCTACCCTTATCGACAGCATCAGAATAGGGACAGAGATTATTGATCATGATCTCATCACAGCGACGAAGTTTTCGAAAGTTAATAAATCCTTCATGAAGGCTAGGAGAATATTTATGCTGGAAGGAACGGATAAGCTATTGTTAGCATCTTACTTAGACGGTGAACAGATGCTATTGATTACCACTACGGTGCAGATAGATGAATTATGGGCAAAGTTTAAAGTGACTGCAAATCGTGCCAAGTAAGTGGATTAAGGACGAAAAACGCCCATTGTGGTTTAACAAAAAAAATCGGGACATGCTGAGGAAGGAGAGATTGCTGCGCTCTATGATCATAAAAGAACGTGGAAATGTCGAGCAGTAAAAGTTAGTAGAAATTCGTGCGTCTGTAAAAGATCGAAGAGCGGAACATACAACAACTTGCATCATCATATTTTAGCGACGGATCTTCTCGCGAACCCGAGAAAATTCTGCTCCTTGACGGGTGGGAGGTTTCTGCCCAGCCACTCTTTGACCAGTGTGGTGTGGCAACAGTATACAGCACAAAGAAAACTAAAGTTTTGAGTTTTCCTCTAAAAAATCATTGACGCAGAAGGTTCGTACAAGCATGTCATCCTTTGACCATCAGACAGGCTTCCGTAAAGAGGACACAATAATAGACATCCCTGCAGTTGTTAAGCGGGTGAAAGAATTGAAAATAAATAATTCGCGAACTCCGAACGAAATCACAAATCGGGTGTACAGAGAATACGTTACGGTACTGTCCGGTAACTTAACTTGGGCTTCCATTTGTAGAGAATCCCTTGCCCAGCGCCAAGTATAAAGCGACAGGAAAAACTCATATGCTACACGTGGTAATGGGTAAAGAGGGTAACAAATTTTTATTTTATTCTACCTCCGTCGATTTAACTTAGCCAGGCAGCACCGAGAGAGGTGGCGCAGTGGTTAGCACACTGGACTTGCATTCGGGAGGACGACGGTTCAATCCCGCATCCGGCCATCCTGATTAAGGTTTTCCATGATTTTCCTAAATCGCTCCAGGCAAGTGCCTGGATGGTTCCTTTGAAAGGGCACGGCCGACTTCCTTCCCTCTCCTTCCATAATCCAATGAGACCCATCACCTTGCTGTCCTCCAAACAAGCCAACTCTAACCCCGCCCCCTCAGGCAGTGGCGTCAGCAGTTGTGTAAACTACTCTGCAGCACTTGTAGCTGGCTCCTATATTATTAGGCTGAGCTAGGGACGTCACCACGGTAGTGCTGAGTGAGAGACACCAACATTCTGCCACAAACCTGCCACTGGGAGGACCGGGTGCCGTCAGGTGAGGCACGGAGGAGGGTCGTCGAAGTAGAAGGCGCAACAACGGGTCGCTCTCTTGCCTACCAGCTTCCTTACCCTCTGGACGTGTCCACCAGTCTTTCCTACTGAGAGCGAAATGCCCACTCCGTACCATGTGAGGTTCACTCTGCGGCTGTAGACAGTTTTCATGAATGTTGTATCCCTTCTTGTGAATAAAACCAATTTTTCCCCAAGAAGAACGTGCCAGCAGGCAACAACAAAAAACAATAATCTATCAAACAGGAGTACTACTCCACGGGGAAACGAGCTTGGTGCAGGCTCTGCCACACATCCTCACCCCCAATGAAATACATGAACCCTAAAAAAAGGAGAGAACCCACTGAGGTAGCAAATTTAGTTTTAAAGGGGAAGCTGAGTGGGAAGACAGTCAAAATTCTTGTACATTATGGAGCTTAGATTTGTGTTCTTTTTGTTTCTAAAAGTGAAAAGCGTGTTCTAAAACCGCTATGCTGCAATATAAGTAGACTTGGAGACGAAATGATTATTTCTACAGACGCTTGTACAACAGACCTGTGCATTGAAAGGAAAATTTATGTCTTTGTTATGGAAGTAGGAGGAATGCAGACGGTATTTTCATATCGTCCTGGGGAACGATTTCCTAACATGCTATCAGGGTGAGATAGATTATAGGACGCGCACTGGTACATACCATTGTCAGATTCAAATTTTCAAATGTGTGTGAAATCTTATGGGACTTAACTGCTATGGTCATCGGTCTATAAGCTTACACACTACATAACCTAAATTATCCTAAGGACAAACACACACACCCATGCCCGAGGAAGGACTCGAACCTCCACCAGGACCAGCCACACAGTCCATTACTGTAGCGCCCTAGACCGTTCGGCTAATCCCGTGCGGCCATACCACTGTCCAGACTGTAAGTGCGTCTCATTCGCGAGGAACCTGCGTAGGGAGGCCTGCCTAAGAGGCTCCAACTAAACAGCGTAAGTGGGCGTTGAAAGTTATCACATCTGCAACAATTAGCGAAGGAACGGGAAAATTTCTTTGGATTGAAGTCAAAGGCCAGGACGGCCGAGATGACTTTCAGGTCGACCTGCTCACCTAGAATGACTTTCTCGACACACTGTAAATCCATGTTAAGAGAGGTCTAAGTAGATCCGAAGTAAAAGGGAACCGGTTTCAAATACCAGTGTGTGTTGAGAATTGTGGTCAACGGGATGTAGAAATCCCACATGGCATAATGCTAGCCAGTGGTGAAGAAGCTATGAAAATGGAAGTTTCGAATCGGAAACAGTGTCGAAAGAAAAGACGTAAGCAGTTACCTGTGAGGAAGGTTTGCGCTTTAGAATCTTCGTTAAGAATTCAGTTGAAAGAGAAGTTTGCACATTTGCTGGAGTCAGAGCAAACTCGTTTGCATCCAGTTTTAGAGGAATATGCGTGTTTATTCGAGAAAAGGCAATACTTGCAGGCTACTGACCTCATACAACACGAAATTACCTCGGGAGACGCTAGACCACTCACACAGAAGCTCTATCGTTTACCGCACCAATTAATCTATCGTTGAAGATATGATTCAACTGCAGTTAGCTACAGGGCTAACTCAACCCTATGCAAGCCCCAGGGCGAGGCCAATTGTAATCATGCCAAGAAAATCAATCAATGGGGAGAAAAAATGATAATTAATTGACATCCTCACCTGCCGACAGGTGTTGTTGTCATACCTTGATGGGGGACAGCTGAAAATCTGTTCCCCGACCGGGACTCGAACGCGGGATCTCTTGCTTCCATGGCAGAGGCTCCATCCATCTGAGCCACCGAGGACACAGATGAATAGCGCGACTCCAGGGACTTATCTGTTGCACGCTTCCCGTGAGACCCACGTTCCCAACTGTCCACAATCTACATACGTAATGTTCCTAATAGATACTTTACCCATCACACGTATGTTTCTGCACTAACCGAAGTGTACCGGAAGATTAGTCACCTTTATAAAAAAACTCACGGTATCTCAACTTGGGAAAGAATTATTGAAATGTAAAGTTACAACATTAATTCCGTTATGAAATAAACGATTTCGCACTTGCCTAACGGTTAAACTAAGAAAAATATTAGCCGGCCGCTGGTGGCCGAGCGTTTCTAGGCGTTACAGTCTGGGACCCTTTTCAGTAGTTGCAGGGGCAACAGTCTGGATGATTGACTGATCTGGCCTTGTAACATTAACCAAAACGGCCTTGCTGTGCTGGTACTGCGAACGGCTGAAAGCAAGGGGAAACTACAGCCGTAATTTTTCCCGAGGACATGCAGCTTTACTGTATGATTAAATGATGATGGCGTCCTCTTGGGTAAAGTATTCCGGAGGTAAAATAGTCCCCCATTCGGATCTCCGGGCGGGGACTACTCAAGAGGACGTCGTTATCAGAAGAAAGAAAACTGGCGTTCTACGGATCGGAGCGTGGAATGTCAGATCCCTTAATCGGGCAGGTAGGTTAGAAAATTTAAAAAGGGAAATGGATAGGTTAAAGTTAGATATAGTGGGAATTAGTGAAGTTCGGTGGCAGGAGGAACAAGACTTTTGGTCAGGTGATTACAGGGTTATAAATACAAAATCAAATAGGGGTAATGCAGGAGTAGGTTTAATAATGAATAAAAAAATAGGAGTGCGGGTTAGCTACTACAAACAGCATAGTGAACGCATTATTGTGGCCAAGATAGACACAAAGCCCATGCCTACTACAGTAGTACAAGTTTATATGCCAACTAGCTCTGCAGATGATGAAGAAATTGATGAAATGTATGACGAGATAAAAGAAATTATTCAGGTAGAGAAGGGAGACGAAAATTTAATAGTCATGGGTGACTGGAATTCGTCAGTAGGAAAAGGGAGAGAAGGAAACATAGTAGGTGAATATGGATTGGGGGGAAGAAATGAAAGAGGAAGCCGCCTTGTAGAATTTTGCACAGAGCATAACTTAATCATAGCTAACACTTGGTTCAAGAATCATAAAAGAAGGTTGTATACCTGGAAGAATCCTGGGGATAGTAAAAGGTATCAGATAGATTATATAATGGTAAGACAGAGATTTAGGAACCAGGTTTTAAACTGTAAGACATTTCCAGGGGCAGATGTGGATTCTGACCACAATATATTGGTTATGAACTGCAGATTGAAACTGAAGAAACTGCAAAAAGGTGGGAATTTAAGGAGATGGGACCTGGATAAACTGAAAGAACCAGAGGTTGTACAGAGTTTCAAGGAGAGCATAAGGGAACAATTGACAGGAATGGGGGAAAGAAACACAGTAGAAGAAGAATGGGTAGGTCTGAGGGATGAAGTAGTGAAGGCAGCAGAGGATCAAGTAGGTAAAAAGACGAGGGCTAATAGAAATCCTTGGGTAACAGAAGAAATATTGAATTTAATTGATGAAAGGAGAAAATATAAAAATGCAGTAAATGAAGCAGGCAAAAAGGAATACAAACGTCTCAAAAATGAGATCGACAGGAAGTGCAAAATGGCTAAGCAGGGATGGCTAGAGGACAAATGTAAGGATGTAGAGGCTTGTCTCACTAGAGGTCAGATAGATACTGCCTACAGGAAAATTAAAGAGACCTTTGGAGAGAGGAGAACCACTTGTATGAATATCAAGAGCTCAGATGGAAACCCAGTTCTAAGCAAAGAAGGGAAGGCAGAAAGGTGGAAGGAGTATATAGAGGGTTTATACAAGGGCGATGTACTTGAGGACAATATTATGGAAGAGGATGTAGATGAAGATGAAATGGGAGATATGATACTGCGTGAAGAGTTTGGCAGAGCACTGAAAGACCTGAGTCGAAACAAAGCCCCGGGAGTAGACAACATTCCATTAGAACTACTGATGGCCTTGGGAGAGCCAGTCATGACAAAACTCTACCATCTGGTGAGCAAGATGTATGAGACAGGCGAAATACCCACAGACTTCAAGAAGAATATAATAATTCCAATCCCAAAGAAAGCAGGTGTTGACAGATGTGAAAATTACCGAACTATCAGTTTAATAAGTCACAGCTGCAAAATACTAACGCGAATTCTTTACAGACGAATGGAAAAACTAGTAGAAGCGGACCTCGGGGAAGATCAGTTTGGATTCCGTAGAAATGTTGGAACACGTGAGGCAATACTAACCTTACGACTTATCTTAGAAGAAAGATTAAGAAAAGGCAAACCTACGTTTCTAGCATTTGTAGACTTAGAGAAAGCTCTTGACAACGTTAACTGGAATACTCTCTTTCAAATTCTGAAGGTGGCAGGGGTAAAATACAGGGAGCGAAAGGCTATTTACAATTTGTACAGAAACCAGATGGCAGTTATAAGAGTCGAGGGGCATGAAAGGGAAGCAGTGGTTGGGAAAGGAGTGAGACAGGGTTGTAGCCTCTCCCCGATGTTATTCAATCTGTATATTGAGCAAGCAGTAAAGGAAACAAAAGAAAAATTCGGAGTAGGTATTAAAATTCATGGAGAAGAAGTAAAAACTTTGAGGTTTGCCGATGACATTGTAATTCTGTCAGAGACAGCAAAGGACTTGGAAGAGCAGTTGAACGGAATGGACAGTGTCTTGAAAGGAGGATATAAGATGAACATCAACAAAAGCAAAACGAGGATAATGGAATGTAGTCAAATTAAATCGGGTGATGCTGAGGGGATTAGATTAGGTAACGAGACACTTAAAGTAGTAAAGGAGTTTTGCTATTTGGGGAGCAAAATAACTGATGATGGTCGAAGTAGAGAGGATATAAAATGTAGACTGGCAATGGCAAGGAAATCGTTTCTGAAGAAGAGAAATTTGCTAACATCGAGTATAGATTTAATTGTCAGGAAGTCGTTTCTGAAAGTATTTGTATGGAGTGTAGCCATGTATGGAAGTGAAACATGGACGATAACCAGTTTGGACAAGAAGAGAATAGAAGCTTTCGAAATGTGGTGCTACAGAAGAATGCTGAAGATAAGGTGGGTAGATCACGTAACTAATGAGGAGGTATTGAATAGGATTGGGGAGAAGAGAAGTTTGTGGCACAACTTGACTAGAAGAAGGGATCGGTTGGTAGGACATGTTTTGAGGCATCAAGGGATCACAAATTTAGCATTGGAGGGCAGCGTGGAGGGTAAAAATCGTAGAGGGAGACCAAGAGATCAATACACTAAGCAGATTCAGAAGGATGTAGGTTGCAGTAGGTACTGGGAGATGAAGAAGCTTGCACAGGATAGAGTAGCATGGAGAGCTGCATCAAACCAGTCTCAGGACTGAAGACCACAACAACAACACAGTCTGGGACCGCGTGACCGCTACGGTCGCAGGTTCGAATCCTGCCTCGGGCATGGATGTGTGTGTTGTCCTTAGGCTGGTTAGATTTAAGTAGTTCTAAGGTCTAGGGGACTTATGACCTCAGCAGTTGAGTCCCATAGTGCTCAGAGCCATTTGAACCATTTTTTGAAGAAAAATATTAGATTGCTCAGGGCTCACCTGAAACCATTCTGCACAATCTACCATATCGGTCCCAGCATGCAGGTTAATGCTAATAGCTTTCATTGGATAAAGGAAAATCCTTCCAGTTTCTCACTCAACGTGTCACCCTTGTATGACTGAAGAAGCAGAACCATAATGTATGCAGTTTTCAGTAAACAAAAGTCTACCAGCCTCGTTAGAAATTTCAGTTAACACTTCCTGCAGATTGAGCCTTCTTATCTGTCAGTGTAGTAAGGGTGATTAACAGAGATCCACATTTTAGTAAGAGCACCCTCTACGATATGCATTTTCGTGGAAATCCTGGCTACATGAGAGAGACAATATAGTACACCAGTATGGTCAAATCCTAAAAGAGATTTCAGACTGGAGAAAAGAGGGTATATTAAGATACAAATACCGCGAAGTTCTACTCAGTATACCATGTAAGTAATACCAGTTATCGATTCTGTTCGATAATGCTTGACTAAAATTAGGGAGAGAATTGCCATCTATTTTGTAACTGCAGTGACAGTGTGGAGACTTCAGCAACTGAAAGTGACTAAGAGTAACCAGCTTATCAATCTGCAGTATTTCCATTCCTATGCTTACGTCACAAAACGTAGTTGAAGTGAATTGCTTGCTTTGCATACGATAACAGAAAACCATCGAGTATTTCCTGTCGATACTGATTCTATGACTGTGCCGACGAGCCAGATACATTTTCCAACGTTTCTCAGCCGTGTGAACGTTGTTTCGTCATAAAGACAGCGGACAAGCAGCACGCGCTCTAGAGATATGCTAGCTACCAACGCGACACGGTAGCCTAGGCTCGCTTGGTTACAACATCCAGCACCTTTACATAATAGTTAGAAGACTTTGGAATACAGCCACAATCTGTCCTTCGCTCATCAAAATAAAGTATTGATTTTACCGAACACAGTTATACGTGCCCTCACAAAACACATTAAAAGAAAAAAAACAGACTTTGAGCTACATTTTATGATTTACGAAGCCGACTTGAAGTTTTCAGACTTAAGGTAAGTTCATCGCTGGAAAATCAACTATCTCCGTCTGTGTGAATCTTGGATGCAGCATAACAATTCATAGGATATTGCAGATAGGTTGACTAAATCACCGCAAGGGCCATCAATGAGACTTACAGTATTGAAGAATGCAAACACAAAGAAACAAAACACGTAATGATACAAGATCCTCAATCAATGTATCACCTAGCATTAAAGCATTGTTAAGAAGATCGTGTCTTCGAAACATGCAGAAGTAGTATGAGAATTCATGACGCATCCTAAGGTATAGGAAGAACTGTTAGGCGCACATTGCTGAATATTTTCACGTGAAATATACCAACCAATAAGCAGAAGTAAATGACAGTATAGATAACGAGAGGAAAGTTATCTCAACAGCCCCTGCTCTAGTTACTACTCAAAAATATATATGTGAAAATGTTTATTGTGTTTAGCGTAAGATTTTGGAGCTTCGCCTACATGTCTCTGTATTTCATCCCGTTCTTATGTATTTTATCTGCCAGTCTACCTCTCTCTCTCTGAGCTTGCCTCCCACTTTGAAGTGTATTTTTATTTTATTATGTCATGTATGAAAATGTTTAGTGCAATTAGAGGATGCTCAAACTGAGCTATGTGGAAACACCTAATATAGGTCCTCCATATTACTGTAACTTCGTTCATTTGAAAATAGCAATTGAGGGTAACATTCCAAAGACGAAGCTATACCTCATTATCTAAATATTGTAAATAATTATTCGCACTTTGCATAACAAATACTTTCATGCTGAATCCAAGCACAGTGTGCGCACCATGACATATATTACCACTATAATTTAGGTGCAGTAGCAGTCCCCAATAGAAATGGAGGTAGGAAAAGATTAGCCTATGAGAACTGGTAGTAGTTACCTGCACTAGCATATATTCAGAATCATTGTCATTAACGGCGACGCCTCGAGCTCTATCTAATATGCCAAAATAAGGCACACCGACTTGCGAAGAACACACTCAGTGGCCATGCCACTGCGGCCGCAGGTAAACGGAAGCCCCGAAACGCGTAATCTATCGATTGACGCGAGACTAGACACCTATTGATTTCTACGGTAGAGCGAGTAAGCTTGGATCGATTCTGACGGCGCGGTTATTTACGCTACTGAAGGGACACTGTGAAGGTCCGTCCGTTCTGCTAGTGTTGCCTGTGGGCGCCCATGACCGCAACCTGCTTCAGTTAATTTATTTACCCTCCCGCTTTCATTACTTACCCTATCGCCATGTTGTCAGTCCTACTCTGTATTTCTTTCTTCTGTTGATGAGGAGCTAGCCAGATTAATCGGGATCAAGCCCTCCAAAAACACCAAAACATCCGTTTCCAGCCACATTATATCGAGATATCGCTCCTCTCTTGTTGCAGTGATACATCTCGCTTTCTCAGGTTTTGCTGTAACGCGTCAACAGTGTCCTAATTAATTAACCAAGTGTATCACTAACATACCACAAAGTATAACTTTACAAAGACATCGAACACTTTGTGTATTGGTAACGCATGCCTAACCTTAAGTGATAGAAATACAATTTTGCTGTTTGTCGGTTGCCAGGAAACTGTGTTCCTTTTTACTCCGTTTGCTACCGCGCAAATTGCTGAATGGCATACTGATAATTATTCTAATCATGTGTTCATTTAAAGTGTTACGTCTGTGCCTGTGGCTTTACTGGTCATTGCCATCATTGTATGGATTTTGTACAAATATGGCTACTGTAAATCCCGCGAGCCACCACCACAGGTTGTACCAGATCCCCAGCCAGACGGTGGATACCGTGAGTAGCGTCTGATGAGCCACACTGCTTCACATGCATGGCCCTCCCAATAAGTTCAGCTATGGAGTTTTGTGTAACTGTGTTCTCAAGTTACACTCCTGGAAATTGAAATAAGAACACCGTGAATTCATTGTCCCAGGAAGGGGAAACTTTATTGACACATTCCTGGGGTCAGATACATCACATGATCACACTGACAGAACCACAGGCACATAGACACAGGCAACAGAGCATGCACAATGTCGGCACTAGTACAGTGTATATCCACCTTTCGCAGCAATGCAGGCTGCTATTCTCCCATGGAGACGATCGTAGAGATGCTGGATGTAGTCCTGTGGAACGGCTTGCCATGCCATTTCCACCTGGCGCCTCAGTTGGACCAGCGTTCGTGCTGGACGTGCAGACCGCGTGAGACGACGCTTCATCCAGTCCCAAACATGCTCGATGGGGGACAGATCCGGAGATCTTGCTGGCCAGGGTAGTTGACTTACACCTTCTAGAGCACGTTGGGTGGCACGGGATACATGCGGACGTGCATTGTCCTGTTGGAACAGCAAGTTCCCTTGCCGGTCTAGGAATGGTAGAACGATGGGTTCGATGTCGGTTTGGATGTACCGTGCACTATTCAGTGTCCGCTCGACGATCACCAGTGGTGTACGGCCAGTGTAGGAGATCGCTCCCCACACCATGATGCCAGGTGTTGGCCCTGTGTGCCTCGGTCGTATGCAGTCCTGATTGTGGCGCTCACCTGCACGGCGCCAAACACGCATACGACCATCATTGGCACCAAGGCAGAAGCGCCTATTGCTGAAGACGACACGTCTCCATTCGTCACTCCATTCACGCCTGTCGCGACGCCACTGGAGGCGGGCTGCACGATGTTGGGGCGTGAGCGGAAGACGGCCTAACGGTGTGCGGGACCGTAGCGCAGCTTCATGGAGACGGTTGCGAATGGTCCTCGCCGATACCCCAGGAGCAACAGTGTCCCTAATTTGCTGGGAAGTGGCGGTGCGGTCCCCTACGGCACTGCGTAGGATCCTACGGTCTTGGCGTGCATCCGTGCGTCGCTGCGGTCCGGTCCCAGGTCGACGGGCACGTGCACCTTCCGCCGACCACTGGCGACAACATCGATGTACTGTGGAGACCTCACGCCCCACGTGTTGAGCAATTCGGCGGTACGTCCACCCGGCCTCCCGCATGCCCACTATACGCCCTCGCTCAAAGTCCGTCAACTGCACATACGGTTCACGTCCACGCTGTCGCGGCATGCTATCAGTGTTAAAGACTGCGATGGAGCTCCGTATGCCACGGCAAACTGGCTGACACTGACGGCGGCGGTGCACAAATGCTGCGCAGCTAGCGCCATTCGACGGCCAACACCGCGGTTCCTGGTGTGTCCGCTGTGCCGTGCGTGTGATCATTGCTTGTACAGCCCTCTCGCAGTGTCCGGAGCAAGTATGGTGGGTCTGACACACCGGTGTCAATGTGTTCTTTTTTCCATTTCCAGGAGTGTATATGCAAATTTGTTAAAAACAATTTTATGGGAAAAGTAGTTTTCAGACACCAAGAGTAAAATCAAACTATTTGTAATGATAACGTTTGATACTTGGTTTCTTCAGTTGCCGATTACGCCTCTTACAGGCTCATCTGTATTTGTACTTATCACTTACTGTTAGTTTACCGCCTATTTATTGTGAGTCACTTGAGCCTTCATTGACACGATTCCCGCCTACAAATGTTGCAGTCGCTGGTACTCGACACGCTGTCATTCGGCCAGCCAGCCCTCTAACCATCTCGACTCCGATTCCGTATTACGGCGCCCGAGCGACAATGCACTTCGGCTCGGCTGCAGTCCAGCTCGCCGCCTTCACTGCGCCCACCACAAACTTTGTACCCCATGCCCCTGTTGCATATTTCGTGATCAATTTTTTAAAATGAGAATTCATCCCTCCATTAGTTTTAGGTCCGCCAATGCCAAAAGGAAAACTTTTTGTGTTTTGTATTGGTCGTTAAGAGTGATTAACGTCAAGTTTTGTAACAATCACACACCCGTAACCGGCTCACATAGAAAGGGGAAGGAATTGTACACGGTAACGGATAAAAAGGGTAGAAAAAATTATTGTATTCTATTTCCGTCATTTTCACTTACCCTGAGGCAGAGGCGTGAGCAGTTAACGTAAACTACTCCGCACTATTTGTGGCTGGCTCCTGCGTTAGTAGGTTGAGCTAGGGACGCCATCACGGTATTGCTGATTGAGAGACGCCAACTTCCTGCCACAATCCCGCCAATGGGAGGACCGGGTGACGTCACATGACGCACGGAGGAGGGTCGGCGAAGTAGAAGCCGGAACAGCGGGTCGCTGTCTTGCCTGCCAGCTTCCTTACCCTCTGGACATGTCCACCAGTCCTTCCTATTGAGGTCGAAATGCTCTTTCCGTACCATGTACGGTTCACTCTGCGGTCATAGGCCGTTTTAATCAAGGTTGTATCCCTTAGTGTTAGTGTTTGGGCATAAAAGCCCATTTTTCCCTGATTCCTGGTATTTATCATTTTATGTGTAAGAGAAACACCCCTGCTGCCCACTTGCTATCACTCTGACATGTACAGTGTATAAGAAGAGTAAGAAAACGACACCCATATCCTTATCATCACTATACAGCAGAATTCTTGAATATACTCTACTTTCAGAAAGTTATACATTCTTTAGTACTCTTATGCATATAATTCTTGTCAGAAGACCGGATGTATCAGCTGTTAAGGTGACTGTGCGACAGTTCTCCTACTTATCTTCACTTGCTGCCTTCAAAAATGAGTGGAAGATATTTTTCCGATTGGCTGATGGTACGCCGCCAGTCCCATATATTCTACACACGTCAACTGGAATAGTCGTTTGGTCGCTACTTCCCCCAAATATTTTAGAAATTCCAGTGGAATTTTATCTATCTCTTTTGCCTTATTTGATCTCAAGTCTTATAACTCTGTTTCAATTCTGACTATGATGTCTTTCGTAATGACTCCAATTTCTTCTTCTGTCTCATCAGACAAGTCCTCCCCCTTATAGGGGACTTTAAAATTCTCTTTCCGACCATTCGCCTTCTCCTCTGCATTTGACCGTGGAATTTCGATTCCACCCTTAATGTACCATCCTCGCTTTTAATTTCATCGAAGTTTGTTTTGTACTGAGTCAGCCCCATCGACGTTCATTTTCTTTTTTTTCGATTTCTCCAAATTATTCCCACAGCCACTTCAAATTGGATCCACTGCACTTCCTATTTATTTCAATAACAAGCAATTTATGCGACTGAATTTCTGTCTTTCCCTGAACATTTTTGTACTTCCTTCTTTAGTAGATTGACCGGAGTTACACAAGGCGTCTTCGCAGTCACTTTCCTTGTTCCTATTCTAGCGGTCACGCCTCTTCTTGAAGATTGTAGGCGTGGAGGCTAGGTGGCTGAGGTGATGGCGCTACAGGTTCAGGATACCGAGCTCGGGAAGGTGGTGAAAGAGGCTGTCATGCGTGTGAAGGTGTTAGTTGAACCGTGTTTTTTGGAAACATACTTATTATTCACAATTTGGACCTGGACTTCCTTCTCCGGCGTGATGGAAGGCCTGCTGAACGGCACAACGTGGTGCAACATGGCATTTGGGCGCAACATTCGAGGCTGGGAGAGTTGTTCAGGTCGGCAGGCACAAGCCTACAGCGCCTCATCAACAGCAAGGGTGGCACGCCTCAGCGCTCTCGAAGACATGCGTGCTTAGGTGTGTACCAATGGCATACCATGGTTGACACCTCTCATGATAGTGAAAGCCCAGGACACCTATCAGAAACGCAGCGTACAGCCAGGGAGGTGGTACTCAGGTGCCTCGCCCGACAGGTTGAAGACAGCACCTTGCAGTCACTTGATACGGCTCTTCACCCGAGGAAGGCCCAACTCGTGTGCATCTCATATCAGTCATGAATGACACTAAACAGAAGCGGCAGGTTGCAGCAGCTTCCTCCACCACAGCTGACTGGCTCTGACATCGTTCTTCGCACAGGTAGCACATCACGAGACTCTCATTCCATCAGGCTCAGAGTAGCAGACGGGATGAATACCTTGAGACTGAGGCTTCTGAAATGGAGTACTGAAGTTGGACGTAACGTCATCAGAGCGTGCGATACGGTCATTTGCCATCATTAACCAGAGGTGTCGGCAGTCTCATTCCCCTGCTATATGTAAGTTATTGTGTTTTACCTGCCTTCGTACTTTCCAACAGTGTTAGCCGTGGAGCGGCTGAGCTACACTGTTATATCTTATTACTCTGTACTGCATAGCTTAAAGAATGATGTTTTGGGAGCTGTCAAATTACGCCGTCTACGCTCCTTGCCTACACCAGGGATCGGTATGATAATGCCTTGCGAGCAGCGTTCTGTCTTCTGTGACATTGGCACTCTTTGCCTGCCCCCGATTCCGATTGGGACACATGGTATGAACCGAACTTGGTTCTCTGTCGTCTGCTCCAAATAATAATTTTGAAAATGTATATGTGCAACCAGATACTGAATCTGCTGTGCAACGTTATGTTTGTCTGTTCAACATCTGTGATTACACACTCTGGGGATGTCCACTCCTCTTCAGCTCAACTGCCTACTCTTGTATCCCTTTTTACAGTATTCACATTCTTAGAGAATTTCAAATGTGTCGATCTCTTATCAGTACTTTAGTATCCCACTATGATCTACACTGATTCTTCTGAACGATTCTCTTAAACTTCAGTTTACTCTTTATCACTATAAAACTGTGATACGAGTTTATAACTCCTTCTGTAAGTTCTTTACAATCAAATATATTATTTAGAATTCTGTACCTGACCATGATACAAGGCAGCTGTAATCTTCCCATGTGTATACCTCTTCCTCTCGTCATTCTTTAGCAGAGTATTCGCTTTTACCATCTGAAATTTATTACAGAACTAAATTAGTCCTACGTTGCTTCACTCCTTCTGTCTTGCCCATATTCTCCCGTAATCCTTTCTTCTATACTTGCCCTACAAAAGTGTTCCAATCCCCCGTGATTATTAGATTTTCATCTACTTTTATATACATAATTAATTATTCAGTTTCCCCATATTGTTTCTCTATCTCTTTATCTTCTGCTTGTGACGCTGGAATGTATATATGAACTGCTGATATCGGCATTGGATTGCTGCCGAATCTGATGGGAACAAACACATCATTGTTCTGTTCACAGTAGCTCACTCTCAGCCCTACTTTCCTATTCGTAGTGAAGCCTACTCCCATTGTAACATATTCTCCTGCTTTTGATATAACCCTTTTTTGTCTCACCAGAAATCATTATTACCATTTCACTTCATTGACCCACAGCATTTCTAGACTAAGTATTTGCATTTCTCTTTACTGAATTTCTAGCCTTGCTACTACTTACAAACTTCTGGCATTGCAACCTCCGACTCCTAGAATGTTATCCCCCGTTGATTATTCCATCTTTTTCTCATTGTCAACCGCCTCACTGAGATGTGAATGGGGGACTAAACAGAACATTTGCCAATGGAGTGATCATCATGAAACTTTCTCAATTACATGCCACAGGTCCAGTACATATTCATTATGTGTCTTTAATGTAATGGTTTCCATTGCCTTCAGAATTCTCAAGCTGTTGATCATTGCTGACTCTTAACCAGCTTTGATTCCACAAGGACCTTTTGTGCGTTATTATAACGAACACTACAATCAGAAGTAATTCCACCGATTTTTATTCTTGTTTCTCCATATTTCAGCCATAAATAGCCATCTTCAGTGCAACATACAAGTAAACTACTAAACCAGAAATTATTTACATCAAACAGTGAATAAAACCCCCTTTTATCCAATAGAAATGACCTATTTGAGTGAGCTATAATCCAACAAATGCGCAGCAGAACCTGTCACCATACGACTTTAATCATGTATCAGCAGAATAAAACTGGAGTTGTTGTTTACAATAAGTACAGCAGCCGCAGTTAGCGTCATACAGTATAAGTAACACCCTCTATATTACGAACTAACTAACCTTGTTTCTCTCCAAAGTAGTAATTAAAAGAAACACACACAAACACACACACACAGTCAGTGCAATGTTTACAAATGCGGACTTGGCAGATGCCCATTTGATGTATGGATTATCACGGGGCAATAGCCGTGGCGCCGTACGTTTGTATCGAGACAGATTTCTAGAACGAAGGTGTCCCGAAAGGAAGATGTTCGAAGGAATTGATCGGCGTCTTAGGGAGCACGGAACATTCCAGTCTATGACTCGCGACTGGGGAAGACCTAGAACGACGAGGACACCTGCAATGGACGAGGCAATTCTTCGTGCAGTTGACGATAACCCTAATGCCAGCGTCAGAGAAGTTGCTGCTGTACAAGATAACATTGAGCGCGTCACTGTATGGAGAGTGCTACGGGACTGCATCAGCGTATCAGGGATTCCATGCGACGGAGGGTTGATGCATGTATCCTCGCTAACGGAGGACATTTTGAACATTTCCTGTAACAAAGTGTTTGAAGTCACGCTGGTACGTTCTGTTGCTGTGTGTTTCCATTCCATGATTAATGTGAGCTGAAGAGAATTAATAAAAAGAGCTCTAACATGGAAAGTAGGCATTTCCGGACACATGTCCACATAACATATTTTCTTTCTTTGTGTGTCAGGAATGTTTCCTAAAAGTTTTGCTGTACCTTTTTGTAACACCCTGTATATACACTCCTGGAAATGGAAAAAAGAACACATTGACACCGGTGTGTCAGACCCACCATACTTGCTACGGACACTGCGAGAGCGCTGTACAAGCAATGATCACACGCACGGCACAGCGGACACACCAGGAACCGCGGTGTTGGCCGTCGAATGGCGCTAGCTGCGCAGCATTTGTGCACCGCCGCCGTCAGTGTCAGCCAGTTTGCCGTGGCATACGGAGCTCCATCGCAGTCTTTAACACTGGTAGCATGCCGCGACAGCGTGGACGTGAACCGTATGTGCAGTTGACGGACTTTGAGCGAGGGCGTAAAGTGGGCATGCGGGAGGCCGGGTGGACGTACCGCCGAATTGCTCAACACGTGGGGCGTGAGGTCTCCACAGTACATCGATGTTGTCGCCAGTGGTCGGCGGAAGGTGCACGTGCCCGTCGACCTGGGACCGGACCGCAGCGACGCACGGATGCCCGCCAAGACCGTAGGATCCTACGCAGTGCCGTAGGGGACAGCACCGCCACTTCCCAGCAAATTAGGGACACTGTTGCTCCTGGGGTATCGGCGAGGACCATTCGCAACCGTCTCCATGAAGCTGGGCTACGGTCCCGCACACCGTTAGGCCGTCTTCCGCTCACGCCCCAACATCGTGCAGCCCGCCTCCAGTGGTGTCGCGACAGGCGTGAATGGAGGGACGAATGGAGACGTGTCGTCTTCAGCGATGAGAGTCGCTTCTGCCTTGGTGCCAATGATGGTCGTATGCGTGTTTGGCGCCGTGCAGGTGAGCGCCACAATCAGGACTGCATACGACCGAGGCACACAGGGCCAACACCCGGCATCATGGTGTGGGGAGCGATCTCCTACACTGGCCGTACACCACTGGTGATCGTCGAGGGGACACTGAATAGTGCACGGTACATCCAAACCGTCATCGAACCCATCGTTCTACCATTCCTAGACTGGCAAGGGAACATGCTGTTCCAACAGGACAATGCACGTCCGCATGTATCCCGTGCCACCCAACGTGCTCTAGAAGGTGTAAGTCAACTACCCTGGCCAGCAAGATCTCCGGATCTGTCCCCCATTGAGCATGTTTGGGACTGGATGAAGCGTCGTCTCACGCGGTCTGCACGTCCAGCACGAACGCTGGTCCAACTGAGGCGCCAGGTGGAAATGGCATGGCAAGCCGTTCCACAGGACTACATCCAGCATCTCTACGATCGTCTCCATGGGAGAATAGCAGCCTGCATTGCTGCGAAAGGTGGATATACACTGTACTAGTGCCGACATTGTGCATGCTCTGTTGCCTGTGTCTATGTGCCTGTGGTTCTGTCAGTGTGATCATGTGATGTATCTGACCCCAGGAATGTGTCAATAAAGTTTCCCCTTCCTGGGACAATGAATTCACGGTGTTCTTATTTCAATTTCCAGGAGTGTATATTAATAGGAATGTACTAATATGACTGCTGTGTTCATATGCGAATGTAGATGGTGACCTTTGCTCACAGCTCCAGGTGCTGTTGGCTTCAGTCACGCAATATGAGGCTGCTGCCAATACGAATCATAACACCACTGTGGGGGCCTGGACAGAGCTATCTGAGGGATGTCCAACAGCACCCATGTGTCCTACCATCGGTCCACTACTGTGGCCACCCCAGGTACTGCTCACACTGAGGGTTCATCCCTCTCCCATAGCCGGCCGAAGTGGCCGTGCGGTTAAAGGCACTGCAGCCTGGAACCGCAA
Organism: Schistocerca serialis cubense; assembly: GCF_023864345.2. NCBI lineage: Eukaryota > Metazoa > Arthropoda > Insecta > Orthoptera > Acrididae > Schistocerca > Schistocerca serialis. Next base: position 448,125,664 of record NC_064645.1, read on the forward strand.
GACCGCTACGGTCGTAGGTTCGAATCCTGCCTCGGGTATGGATGTTTGTGATGTCCTTAGGTTAGTTAGGTTTAATTAGTTCTAAGTTCTAGGGGACTAATGACTTCAGCAGTTGAGTCCCATAGTGCTCAGAGCCATTTGAACCTCTCCCATAGTCGAATGGGTAGTTGTTCCAAGATGTTGCCGGTAACGAAAGACTTTCCGAGGGCCTAATCGGAGGGCTTCACCAGTTCATCTCACAAACAGGTTTTGGACACTATCCTTAGCTGATGAAGGCCATGAGCCTGATGAAATTCCTCGCACTGTGCCAAAGGAATCATCTCGGTCTGGGAATTCACAGAGGGTAGGATTCCTTGTAGTCGTATTATCACTACATATGGATCCAATATGTCTACTTCTCTTAAAGAAATAGCGGTCGTAGACAACATTAACCTCATACTTAATGATGACGATGCTATCGCTACGAAATCAGGTAAAAGGAACTCGCTGGTGATAGTACATAATCATGAATACATCGCCAAGATAAAAAAGTTTTTCAACGATAACAAGATTACATGGACAGATAGCGATCTAACACTTAAAGCACATAAAAACTAAAGGATATGTTAGAACCTGTGAGTGGTGCATAATATCCTTGACTCTGAGTTCAGTTTTATCTGTGGCTGACTTGCTGGTCAGCCAGCTGAGAAGCGCTAGGACATTCTTATTTGAAGCATAGTAGTGGTCTAGAGGCAGTCGGCCTTTGGTTGTGGTTAGTCGTGCACGCCTTGTTTGCGTCTCTCCTGTTGTACTGCTTCCGAGCGATCGTTTGTTTACTTCCACTTAGCGGCTTGTCTCAGAGTCAGACTTCATTGACCACTGACTTTTCCATTACATCACGAACAACCGAGGGTATATAAAGTTGAACGTTTTATACGGTATGAAATGCGTCTCCCGCCACAAGACGTTCTCGAAATACATTTGTCGGTCCTCAGTATTACTGCGTACGAGTACATAAAGCTGGCGAATGACGAGCTGTGCGCCGACGTTTTGCGACGCCTCGCTAACTATCTCAAGAAATAGGAGGCGCTTTCAACTGCACCGAGGCACCTAAAGGTCAACTAGCACGTCTCCCTGCGCGGTGCTAGCGACAATTCTGCAGCACCTCAGTTTAGTGGATTCTTGTGAGCATGTTCATAGCGATCGTCCTGGGTTACGCACTTCACTAGCCATTTTACCAGCCGACTCCATCGTGTTTACATCTCCCGCGGTATTGTCAGTGGCGCACAGGCTACTGAAATCTAGCCCACTGCGTTATCTGACCGTGACGCATGTGTCTGCGCCATTAGTCTCTACCTCCGAAGGGTGTAGCGCGGCCGTGGACGATGGAAACTGAACACGCCCCACCTTGCTTCACCCGACTGCCGGCAGCTCATCGAGACCAAGTGGGCAGCTTTTCGTCAACACCATAATGCCTGTCAGTGTGCCCCTGTCATGGTGGGTGCTCTGTGTAAAGCCTGCTCTGTGGAAGCCCTTGATTGGTTACGGAAGGATGGCTGTGGCGTGGTGACGACGGACCCGGGAATGTACTATGATGCCGTGTTCGCCAGAGCGCCAGGTGATGGGGAATTGTGTCAAGGTGCAACTCACGTCCCTCTCTCGCCGCCACCTTGAAAGAGCTGTGGTCAGGGCGCACATACACGGTGGGTTAGCGCAAGAGCGTCCATTTATGTGACATGTCATAGCGGAACGACGTCCTTCACTGAGGAATTTGATTAATGTTCTTATGACTGATGATGAGCAGCGTTTTGATACCCAGTGGGATGTCAGGTCTACCCATGATGCACATTATGTTACGCTGTGGTCTGAACAAAGATCTTCATCCGGCTGCCCGCTCTCTCCATTATTATGTGTATTCGCCATGGACTTCCGTCAACGCTTCCCTGGTATATCTCTCGGTAACCACGTATTCAGCTGCCCTGCATATGCAGACGATGTCGTCTTCGTTCTTCCTAGCGGTGCTGAGGTCACGGAGCCACTGGCATGGGCTACCACTATTGCGAAGCTTCTGGTAGCTGCTCCATTGACAAAGGTGCGGTACTTCCTCCAGAGAGTGCTGCTCCTTTGAGTGCAGCTTTTACTCTCCGATGCTTAGGACTCGATTTCTCATATGATCATTTGCCCTCAACTGCCGACGTCTTCTTTCCCAACTACGAGCACTTGATCTTCTGCAACGCACACAATACGTAAATGTATATTTGGCGTCATGTAACCCCCACGTGGCACAGACAGTTTCTATTCCGCCATCCATGGCCCACCGCATGCTAGCGGCATTGGGTTCGTTTGTTTGCAACGGCTTGCTGTTCAAGATAAGCTATGAAACCCTGACCCTCCCGCGGTACAGGGACGGTTTATGTCTGTATCATGTGCCTGACAGAGCCGTAGCCTTTTTCATTGGCTCTGACATGACGTTGTGGCGCCGTAGTCCTACGTGCCTTACCAGCCTATTGCTGGAGGCCCTGCACCACACACTCTCTCTCAGCACCTATCAAGCTTTCGGAAGTCCCACCGTTCTTCTTTTACTTCCTCCACTTTTTCCTTGGTCTGCGCTTCGTTCTTACTGTGATACTGCCGCCTCAATTGACATCGACGAAGTCAAAATATGCTTTCCTCCAGCAACACAGGTCACCGTATGTGGTTGACGGGAAGCTTCCCCACGTCGATTGGCGTGCCGTTTGGTGATCGCCATGCGCTTCTTATCTTGACACTGACGTCCAGTCTGCAACGTACCTTACTGTCACTGGGAAGCAAATATGCCGGTCACGCCTTCACAGGATTCACCTCGCAGACACCCCGTTGTGAGTCGACTGTGATGTTATGGTCACAGACGAGCACCTGGGTACTGGGTGTCTGTGTTGTCCTCATCATTTCATCATCATCGTCATTTATGACAGTGGCTAGGTTGGACTGCGAAAAAAATTGGATTGTATGAAAATTGGTACTTTTTACGACCACTGATGTCCGCGTAGCTGAGTGCCCCACAAATCAACCACCATCATCATAATCACAGACGAGTACAGTCTGGTGTGCAGATCGGCAAGAGGTGTCTGTTTGTTGGTCAGACATATGTTGTCTCTAATTACCTGTGTGACTTCTCGTCAGATACCAAGCAACTGCTCCTCTTTCCGGACGCGGGATACCCCCGCAAGCGTAGACGAACTCTGTGAAGTGGATTCGTTGACAAGTAGCACACTACTAGTTTGCTACAAGGAAAGTATCCTTCAGTTTTGAGAGTTCCTTAATGAAGGCCATTGTGAAGTTGCTCGCAATCCAAAATTACTCCAATTTCCACTGCAGTGTCCTCCTTAACTCACCCCAGAGTGGTCCTGTAGTGAAGAGTTGATCCCAGCTTCTTGCAGACATAGAATCGATGTATTCGCTGGTCATCAAATTGTTCTTTCCAGAAAAACTATACGTTGTTGGTCTCAATTAGTTTTGCGTCTTACTGCGCCCTCTTCTTCGCGTGACGCCGATTTCCTGATCTGCCACTACCCCGTCTATTGGGCGCCGGGGAGTTTCCTTTCAAAAAAACAAAAAACAAAAGAGGTTGCGTCTTTGATCAGAATCAGAACGTTCTCGATCCAGGGTTTGAAACCCTCATTCTGCCAACGGCTTTGTCATAGAGGACGGAGGAGTGGACAGAGTTTCAGGGCACCCTCTTGTCTTTAGGGTGAGAAACTACCCCTAAAGGCGGAAGAATCAGCAATGATCAACGGCATGAGGATGCAGAAGGCAATGAAAACCACTGAATTAAACGCACGTAACGTGTATCCACAGGACATGTGGCCTGTAATTGAAGAAGTGTCATGATGATCTCTCCATTGGCAAAAGATTCCGGAATAGTCCCCCATTCGGATCTCCGGGATGGGACTGCCAAGGGGGAGGGGACCATAAGGAAATGATTGAATAATCAAAGAAAGGATACCGTTATACAAGTAGCGGTGTCGAACGTCAGAAGCTTGAATGTGGTAGGGAAGGTAGAATATCTGAAAAGGGAAATACAAAGGCTCGATCTAGAGTCAGTAGAGGGAGATGGAAAGAAGACAAGGATTTCTCGTCAGATGATCAACATCGGCAGAAAATGACATAACGGGAGTTGGATTCGTTATGAATAGGAGAGTAGGGCAGAGAGTGTGTTATTGAGAACATTACAGTGATAGGGTTGTTCTTATCAGAATCGACAGCAAACCAACGTCAAAAACGATAGCTCAGATATACGTGCCGACGTCGCAAGCTGAAGATGAAGACATAGGAAAAGTGTATGACGATACTGAAAGGGTAATACAGTACGTAAAGGTAGATGAAAATCTAATAGTCATGGGGGACTGGAACGCAGTTGCAGGAGAAGGAGTAGAAGAAAAGGTTACAGGATAATATGGGTTTCGGACAGGGAATGACCGAGGAGAAAGACTAATTTCCTTCAATAATAAATTTAGATTAGTAATAGCGAATACTCTGTTCAACAACAACTATAGGAGGAGGTATACTTGGAAAAGGCCTGGTGATACGGGAAGATTTAAGATAGATTACATCATGATCAGGCAGGAATTTCGAAATAGGATGGTAAGGCGTACGCACGGGCAGGCACAGGCTCAGATCACAATGAGGTAGTGATGAAGAGTATGCTGAAGTCTAAGAGATTAGTCGGGAAGAATCGTGCCCGAAGAAATCGGATATAGAAGTACTAAGGAACGAAGAGATATGCTTGAAGTTCTCTAAGGCTATAAACACAGCAATAAGTAACAGCTAAGTATGCAGTAGAGTTGAAATGGAATGGACATCTCTAAAACGGACTGTCACAGGAAAAACATACGTACAAAGATGGTAACCGCGAAGAAGACGTACTTCAGTTGACCGCTGAAAGAAGGAAGTACAGAAATGTTCATGGAAATTCACGAATACAGAAATACAAGTCGCTGAGAAATGAAATGAATAGTCAGTGCAGGGAAGCAAAGACGAAACGGTTGCATGAAAAAAGTGAAAAATCGTAAAAGAAATGATTGTCGGAAAGACTGTCTCAACATACGGGAAAGTCAAAACAACCTTCGGTGTAATTAAAAACAAGAGTAATAACATGAGGAGTGCAACGGTAATTCCACTGCTAAATGCAGAGGGCAAAGTGGCTAGGTGGAAAGATTGCGTCGAAGGCCTCTATGAGGGGAAGATTTCTCTGATGTGATAGAAGAAGAAACAGGAGACGATTAAGAAGAGACAGGGGATCCAGTATTAGAATCAGAATTTAAGAAAGCTATGGAGGACTTGAATGCAATTAAGGCAGAAGGGATAGATAACACTCCCGTCAGAATTTCTTAAATCATTGGGGGATGTGGCAACAAAACGACTAATCACGCTGGAGTGTAGAATGCATGAGTCTGGAGACATAACCTCTGACTTTCGGAAAAATATCACCCAGGCAAATCCGAAGAGCGCAAGATCTGGCAAGTGCGAGAATTATCGCACAATCTGCTCAACAGCTCACGCATGCAAGTTGCTTACAAGAATAACGTACAGAAGAATGGTAAATAAAACTGAAAATGTGTTAGATTTCGATCAGTTTGGCTTTCGGAAAGGTAAAGGCACCGGAGAGGCAATTTTATCATTGTGGGTGATAATGGAAGCAAGACTAAAAAAGGTCAAGCCACATTCATACAATTTGTCCACCTGTAAAAAGTGTTAGGCAATGTAAAATTGCGCCGGATGCTCGAAAAATAGTGATACGCTATGGGGTAAAATACACTCCTGGACATGGAAAAAAGAACACATTGACACCGGTGTGTCAGACCCACCATACTTGCTCCGGTCACTGCGAGAGGGCTGTACAAGCAATGATCACACGCACGGCACAGCGGATACACCAGGAACCGCGGTGTTGGCCGTCGAATGGCGCTAGCTGCGCAGCATTTGTGCACCGCCGCCGTCAGTGTCAGCCAGTTTGCCGTGGCATACGGAGCTCCATCGCAGTCTTTAACACTGGTAGCATGCCGCGACAGCGTGGACGTGAACCGTATGTGCAGTTGATGGACTTTGAGCGAGGGCGTATAGTGGGCATGCGGGAGGCCGGGTGGACGTACCGCCGAATTGCTCAACACGTGGGGCGTGAAGTCTCCACAGTACATCGATGTTGTCGCCAGTGGTCGGCGGAAGGTGCACGTGCCCGTCGACCTGGGACCGGGCCACAGCGACGCACGGATGCACGCCAAGACCGTAGGATCCTACGCAGTGCCGTAGGGGACCGCACCGCCACTTCCCAGCAAATTAGGGACACTGTTGCTCCTGGGGTATCGGCGAGGACCATTCGCAACCGTCTCCATGAAGCTGCGCTACGGTCCCGCACACCGTTAGGCCGTCTTCCGCTCACGCCCCAACATCGTGCAGCCCGCCTCCAGTGGTGTCGCGACAGGCGTGAATGGAGGGACGAATGGAGACGTGTCGTCTTCAGAGATGAGAGTCGCTTCTGCCTTGGTGCCAATGATGGTCGTATGCGTGATTGGCACCGTGCAGGTGAGCGCCACAATCAGGACTGCATACGACCGAGGCACACAGGGCCAACACCCGGCATCATGGTGTGGGGAGCGATCTCCTACACTGGCCGTACACCACTGGTGATCGTCGAGGGGACACTGAATAGTGCACGGTACATCCAAACCGTCATCGAACCCATCGTTCTACCATTCCTAGACCGTCAAGGGAACTTGCTGTTCCAACAGGACAATGCACGTCCGCATGTATCCCGTGCCACCCAACGTGCTCTAGAAGGTGTAAGTCAACTACCCTGGCCAGCAAGATCTCCGGATCTGTCCCCCATTGAGCATGTTTGGGACTGGATGAAGCGTCGTCTCACGCGGTCTGCACGTCCAGCACGAACGCTGGTCCAACTGAGGCGCCAGGTGGAAATGGCATGGCAAGCCGTTCCACAGGACTACATCCAGCATCTCTACGATCGTCTCCATGGGAGAATAGCAGCCCGCATTGCTGCGAAAGGTGGATATACACCGTACTAGCGCCGACATTATGCATGCTCTGTTGCCTGTGTCTATGTGCCTGTGGTTCTGTCAGTGTGATCATGTGATGTATCTGACCCCAGGAATGTGTCAATAAAGTTTCCCCTTCCTGGGACAATGAATTCACGGTGTTCTTATTTCAATTTCCAGGAGTGTACAATATGTAAAGGAGCCAAAATGGAATAATAAGAGTGGACGACCAAGAACACAGTACTCGGGTTAAAAAGGACGTAAGACAAGGTTGTAGCCTCTCGCAGCTACTGTTCTATCTGAACATCGAAGATGCTAATACGGAAATAAAAGAACGGTTCAGGGGTGAAATTAAAATACAAGGTGAAAGTATATCAATGGTACGATTCGCTGATGACATTGCTAACCTGAGTGAAAGTGACGAAGAATTACATGATCTACTGAATGGAATGATTAAATAATGAGTACAGAATATGGATTAAGAGTGAATAGAAGAAAGATAAAAGCAATGAGAAGTATCATAAATGAGAACAGTGGTAGTCTTAACATCAGAATTGGTGGTCACGAAGTAAATGAAGTTAAGGAATTCTGCTACCTAGGCAGCAAAATAACCAAGGACAGACAGAGCAAGAAGGACAACAAAAGCAGACTAGAACTGGCAAAACGGCATTCCTTGGCAAGATAAATCTACTAGTATCAAACATTGGCCTTAATTTGAGGAAGTAATTTCTTTGAATATGCCTTTGAAGCACGGCATAGATAGTAGTGAAGCATGGTCTGTGAGGAAACTGGAACAAAAGAGAATCGAAGCATTTGAGATGTGGTGCTACAGACGAATGTTGAATATTGGGTGGACTGATAAGGTAAGGAATGAGGAGCTTAATAACATTCAAGTTTAGTGTTAATTCGATCTCCTTGTTTACAGTATGTCGCAAATAATGCAATTGGTTGAAATGTTTGTAATTTTTGTAATGAGAGAATTCTGTAATTGTTACAGTTTTCTTATGTTCTACAGTTCTTTTTCCCAATAACGAGAGTTTAATTTTTGAACAACGATTTTCTTTACAGTAAAATCCACCATGATTCTTAGTACAGTTCCGAATATTTTGTCGTGTTTAAATTGCACCTTACGCCACACGAAATAGCAGATTGTTTATGACAAGCAAAAACAATTTAGAGTAGATTATTTTTCTTTAGCTGCTGCATCTGCCGATTTCAATTTTCTTTCGAGCAAGTCCGTACATCAGACACAATACAGCATTGTGAACAAGAGTAAGTCACTTTTACTTCAGAGCTAATGTCACCTTGCATTCTTGAGTCGACAGTCTGCAGTGACAACTATTAGCCGTTGTGCTAGCAAACAGATAAATTTACAACGATAAGTGTCGGTAATGCCAAACAGTTATTCTCGTCCGTGTAGAGCAGTAATTTATTTTTGTTGATATTCAAGCGAAACATTGCACTTCGTATCACGCAAGGTTCATGATGTACTTCGGTACTGAGTTTTAGTTATATAGTTTCTAGTGAACACGCAGTTAGTTTCTTTTGGGCATTTAATTAGGTCCGTTTTCTTTATTTCAAATATTGCATGTAATGAAGTTTAGTTTTATTTCAAGATACTGCGCAAGACATGGCCAACCAACAGTCCGTTTTGCTCAGCAACTGTATACGATGTCTGAAGTACGAGTACACGAGAAGAAAATGTTTGAAATCAATATATTCAGTTTTCTCACATGCAATTTTTCTATAGGAAGCTTACACGTGAACATTGTTCTGACTTTGACTGATACTTGCAACGTATTTTGGACACTGCATAGGCGCCGTTGGTGGCCAGATTTAATAGTACAATCAGCAGGATTGTCTAACGTCGGCATTTATGTTCAGACATGCATAACTCTGCTTGTATCCATATTTTTATCCAATTCCTGTATATCCTATTAACCTGTTATATTGTCTAATTTTTATTTTCAACAGTTTTCTTTTCTCGCCGATTCTACACAGATCCTGCTCATTTATTATTTCAGCACTTCACCCAATTTTCAACGTCAATCTAGGTAACAACGTATCAAACGCTTCGCTTGCCTTCATTACCGTTTTCCACATAGTTCACTATTCGCTTCGGTAGAATGCTGTGCTCTTTACGTACATTCCTGGTCAATTTTTTATCAGATATGGCCTCTGTTTGACATTAGTAAGCTTGTTTAACTCTGTTCCTACATTCATCTATTGTACATTATTTTGCGGTCTGGGTAACAGAATTGCTTCCCTTCGATTACTATGTTGTTTTCCACACAAATCTTAATGAGGCATTCGGCAGATGTTTGCTCCTCTTCAATATTTTTGTTTTTGTTGATTTGCAGTTTATTAGTAAAGCTTGTGTTACATCCGAATGACAAATTTGCCATCCACCCCCCACCCCCCCCCCCTCTCTCTCTCTCTCTCTCTCTCTCTCACACACACACACACACACACACACACACACACACACACACACACTACACTGCCTAATGTTTTACAGTAGTCCTAAGTTGTCGCAGTGGTTAGAAATTTCTAGTCAGTCTTTTGCCACGTTTCCGAAGCAGAAATATTATCCTGAGCTGGAAACGAAGACAGGTGGAAATCAAGAAAGAGATACGAGTAGCTTTAATGGAGACTCCAAATGCGCATTCATCATAATCGATTTAAAGAAACCTTACTTGGGCTGAAGTTAGTGGCTCTCGGTCATACTTTGAAGTTAAATCCTGCTGGACTGAAGAAAACCTTCAGAACATTAGCTCGATCTGTAATATGCTACCACGATCCCTAACGAGTTACTTCTTTCGCCCTCACTGTTAACCTCATTTTCTTCATATTGCTCACCACAACTGCACACCTTTGGCATCAAGATTGCAATTTCAGTGCTATTAGGACATCTTGCTAGTCACCTGACACACACAGAACTAGTTTCAATTGATAGGACCTGTTTCAAGCCTGAAGATAGAAATAAAATTATGGTTGATGACCGCATTGTAACTCCCTTACATTTACGCTTGAAAAAGAGTCTGTAGAAACTGTGTATGTACGAAGTGACCAACATACTGCCCTAATAAGATTAAAGTTGCAGTGCTGATGGAAAAACATCGGTATCATTGAACAGTAAATTACCAAACTGTTTGCATATGATCTTAGGAACGTATTTTATACGTGAAATTGTTAGCTTGTAATGAGTGCTCTATTGGACTATGAATTTTAATGGCTCGCCAATAGGGCAACTCATAATCACTGCATTCTGTTACATGACTGCGCTGTTAAGAACATACAAGCTACCGATGTTGGTGCACATGCTATTTATTGAAACCTTGAGGAGAAAGTTTATTTCCTATTGATTTTGAATCATTTAACTTCTCTCTATATAAAGAAGGATTTCTACAAATATAAAGAAACATACGTAATTAATTTGAATATAGTATAACGAACATTGTTCGGTTTTCAGCTTTTTTCTGTGCCAGTGTTAATGAGCATTAAACATATTAAATGTAAATATTACATGTTATCGTTGCTTATGATACCCAAGAGACAGAAACTTATGTACTCCTTAGTTTCCTAGTCATTTATAAGCCAGAAATGTTCCTTCAATCTTCAGTGATATAAACCTTTCCATGTTGAAAAAGGTGATGGAAAACTTTTATTCAGAGGAGTCTGTAGCGGCTCTGGGCGTGTACGGTTACTTTTCCGTCAGAGGCTTAGCCGGGTGCGAATACCACATTGAGAAATGTGAGAGCGTCTTCATATTTTCCTTATAACTTTTGAAAACAAGGGCCGATATTTTCTGCTGTTAGGTTGGGATGAACAGAAAAAAGCAGAACGTGTTGGAGAAATATTTCCTTCACGCGTCGAGGTTATAAAGCCGCCTCCAAAGAGTTGCAGCAGCTCACATCGACTGATCAGCTGTTACATAGGTCTCTTAGTTCAATATGTTTTCGTGTGGTTCCATTTTGTACCGTTGATAGTACAACTCAATCGTTTCTACATACAGGGTATTCAAAATTTCTGTGATCAAACTAACAGATGTGATGCTGGGGACAGAAACAAATATATTTCGTCAAGTAATCGTTTGTGGGAAACGCATACTGTTGGAGAAGCTAGTATGTATGAGGTTATTGTGTGTGACTGACAATAACATCGTGTTTAAAATTTTCCATTGTTCTATTGTTCTGATCGCTGTAACGTTACAATAAACGTTCAGAACGAGCATTATTAACCTCGGCGCAGAGACGGTATCGACGTAACATTAAGTCCCGTGGTCGCTGGAAAATGCATGACGTGTTACGCATTTGTGTGACTGTTGCAGGAATTCTTGGAACCAGTTCCACCACCGAGTGAACTGGGGTAGAACAAACTTGGGCTCTCCTGTGGCCTCTGGAAAAAGAAGTCAAAAGGGGTTAAGTCCAGGGATCTTTCAGGTCAATACATAGGTCCTCCCCAGCTGATCCACCAGTTGTCAAAATCACTAGTTATAACTCTTCGACTGGTTCTGCAAAATACACTAGGGCTCCACCATTCTGAAACCACATCCTTCTTCAGAATTCCAGGGGCACCTCCTCCAAAAATGTCTACAGGTAAATCTCCAAGATCACTCTGGAAATTGGCCACTCGAGTCGAGCAGGCAAAGCGCAAGGACCAAGTATGTAATCGCCCACGTTTACTGTAAAACGTCTCTCATGACTTCCCACAAACTTAATATGAAGATTTTCATCCGATCATATATTTCCTTCAGGTGCACCATAAACAATGTGAACGTCTTAGAGTTCTCCCCTTGTATAGCACTCTACGTTGACGCAACAGCTGTCATGCAGGCACGAGCGCTACCCGCTGTTTACTGATAAAGTGTGGAAGAACATGACATCATAACATTATTATGAAAAGGAAGGTTGTCACTCATCACATAGCGGAGATGCTGAGCCGCAGATAGGCATAACAAAAAGATTTTCACACTTGGAGCTTTCGGCCAATGGCCTTCGTCAACAATAGACACACATACGCACACACACATTCACGCAAACGCAACTCACACAAACGACTGCAAGTCTCAGGCAACTGAAGCTGGTTTCAGTTGCCTGAGACTGTAGTCGTTCGTGTGAGTTGCGTTTGCGTGAATGTGTGTGTGCGTATGTGTGTCTATTGTTGACAAAGGCCATTGGCTGAAATCTTCAAGTTTGCAAATCTTTTTGTTGTTCCTATCTGCGACTCAGCATCTTCGCTATATGATGAGTGGCAACTTTTCTTCTCATAATATTGTTACATTCCTGCATCGATTTTCCATTGTTTGACATCATAACATGCTACACGTCTCAAATGAGTATTTGGTGTAACAACTTTTGTCTGGTCCGCTCGTCTACTACCTACACACGCTCATTGCTCAAGCAATATGTATTTCTGTTCTCCTATGTCATCCCTGTTAGTTTGGTCACCGAATTTGTGAACAACTTGCATATTTTCAATCTGGATGAACCACAGCTTGTAGCTACGAAAAGATTCGTGTTGTATTGTGCCATTGTTTGTAGTCTTTATCGTATAGTCATGACCTTAGTCATCGAAATGAATTCAGGGTCTTGCTGCTAGGACCGTAGGTGGTCAGTATAGCCCATAGGACAGTTTAGCAGAAATGTTCCTCACAATTAAATGGAAATCCTTGGAGGGAAGATGACATAGTTTCTCGAGATGGGTAAATTAGCGAACCTGTAAGCGAAGGAAACTTCAAGCGCTTGCGCCAATTTGTTGGCTGACTCGTTTTGTGTAGTATTAATTCAGTAACCTTTGATTCGATATAAGTACATGGGTATATTAGAAATAACAGAAACAATTGCAATCTTGAAAGTAGGTAGCACGCTTATCCTGCCCGTATCTGTGTAGTTTATTGTAAGCTAACTCTATGGCAATGTACACTCCTGGAAATGGAAAAAAGAACACATTGACACCGGTGTGTCAGACCCACCATACTTGCTCCGGACACTGCGAGAGGGCTGTACAAGCAATGATCACACGCACGGCACAGCGGACACACCAGGAACCGCGGTGTTGGCCGTCGAATGGCGCTAGCTGCGCAGCATTTGTGCACCGCCGCCGTCAGTGTCAGCCAGTTTGCCGTGACATACGGAGCTCCATCGCAGTCTTTAACACTGGTAGCATGCCGCGACAGCGTGGACGTGAACCGTATGTGCAGTTGACGGACTTTGAGCGAGGGCGTATACTGGGCATGCGGGAGGCCGGGTGGACGTACCGCCGAATTGCTCAACACGTGGGGCGTGAGGTCTCCACAGTACATCGATGTTGTCGCCAGTGGTCAGCAGAAGGTGCACGTGCCCGTCGACCTGGGACCGGACCGCAGCGACTCACGGATGCATGCCAAGACCGTAGGATCCTACGCAGTGCCGTAGGGGACCGCACGGCCACTTCCCAGCAAATTAGGGACACTGTTGCTCCTGGGGTATCGGCGAGGACCATTCGCAACCGTCTCCATGAAGCTGGGCTACGGTCCCGCACACCGTTAGGCCGTCTTCCGCTCACGCCCCAACATCGTGCAGCCCGCCTCCAGTGGTGTCGCGACAGGCGTGAATGGAGGGACGAATGGAGACGTGTCGTCTTCAGCGATGAGAGTCGCTTCTGCCTTGGTGCCAATGATGGTCGTATGCGTGTTTGGCGCCGTGCAGGTGAGCGCCACAATCAGGACTGCATACGACCGAGGCACACAGGGCCAACACCCGGCATCATGGTGTGGGGAGCGATCTCCTACACTGGCCGTACACCACTGGTGATCGTCGAGGGGACACTGAATAGTGCACGGTACATCCAAACCTTCATCGAACCCATCGTTCTACCATTCCTAGACCGGCAAGGGAACTTGCTGTTCCAACAGGACGATGCACGTCCGCATGTATCCCGTGCCACCCAACGTGCTCTAGAAGGTGTAAGTCAACTACCCTGGCCAGCAAGATCTCCGGATCTGTCCCCCATTGAGCATGTTTGGGACTGGATGAAGCGTCGTCTCACGCGGTCTGCACGTCCAGCACGAACGCTGGTCCAACTGAGGCGCCAGGTGGAAATGGCATGGCAAGCCGTTCCACAGGACTACATCCAGCATCTCTACGATCGTCTCCATGGGAAAATAGCAGCCTGCATTACTGCGAAAGGTGGATATACACTGTACTAGTGCCGACATTGTGCATGCTCTGTTGCCTGTGTCTATGTGCCTGTGGTTCTGTCAGTGTGATCATGTGATGTATCTGACCCCAGGAATGTGTCAATAAAGTTTCCCCTTCCTGGGACAATGAATTCACGGTGTTCTTATTTCAATTTCCAGGAGTGTATGATCAGTTTCGAAAACCCATCAAGTAGGGTGTGGAAGCTGACGACTCTACCTTTGGTTTAGTCAGTCAGATTTTTCTCCGGCAGGAGTATTTCAGACGGCTATTTTCTCTGTGGTGCTGACGCTGGTACTCGACTGGTCACGTAGGACGGCTGACCATTAGGATTTTCCCGTGCTAGAATGGGAGGCAGCTCTGCCAAGATAAAAGAATTTGCTCTGAACACTATGGGACTTAACATCTATGGTCATCAGTCCCCTAGAACTTAGAACTACTTAAACCTAACTAACCTAAGGACATCACACAACACCCAGCCATCACGAGGCAGAGAAAATCCCTGACCCCGCCGGGAATCGAACCCGGGAACCCGGGCGTGGGAAGCGAGAACGCTACCGCACGACCACCAGATGCGGGCAGATAAAAGAAATTAGGACTCTTGGGTCGAACTGGGTAGGATCCAGCCAGAGCAAGGTTGGTAAGTTTCCGTGTCCCACCGGATGTTCATTCAGACACAACTACATCTGCATACATACACCGCAATCCACAGCACGGTACACGGCGAAAGGTGCACTACATCACTACTAGACATTTCATGTCCTATTTAACTCTTAAAGAGAGCGTGGGAAAAACGACTATGTATATGCCGCCGTATTGTAGGCACCCCGGTGGTCCCGGTCGTCTACAGTGGACTCGATGGCCGAGCGGTGACCTCTCCAGTAGTCAGGATGCTAGGAAATGGCTGTAGAAGCGTCAGAAACGCCAAAGAAACATTATTAACTCATAACATCTTTATTCCTCCCGAGTACAATGTGGCTTGGTGATATCAACGACCTTCCCCGAGTCCTCGCTGACTCGTAGCGATGACACCAGATCAGGGCCGCGCAGTCTTGCTAGCACAGCGCCGCGTGCTGTGACGTAGCGGAGGGATATCCTTACTTCGGCCGCGCGTGGCTGGCGGCACCCAGCTGGGCGGCGGCTCGGCTGCGGACAGCAGGCCGTTGCGCTTAGATGGCTCAGGGTTGGAGTCCCCGGCGCTGTCGGCACCAGAAGCGTTCTCGTAGTGCGGAGTGTACTCTATCCCACCCCGTCTTCTTCCCTGCTCCTCCTGGTGGCTCGTCCGCGGTGGACGGGCAGAACGGGCTGCAGTCCCCCAGCGTCATCGGCTCACCCGGTTGTGACAGCGGATGCACAGGGCCTAGGCCCCGCACGATCTCGACGACGTCTCACTGATGTGGTCAGCATTGGCGGCGAGCAAGTCTACCGCGATGTCTGCTAATCCTGGGTTGATGATTGACAGCGGTAGCAGAGAGGACCAGAGCTGGTACTGTCCCATCACGTCTGCTGCTGGATGGGCCGCCCTTACTGCAACATCTCCTTAATAAAGATTAACATGTCGATCACCGAGCTGAGCGCTACGCAGCGACCCAGTACACATCTAACTGCAGGTCTAGCTGCGAGTGCGAGTGCCTTGTTGCTATCAAAGCTGGCGTATTTAAAGGAAGCACGAGCGACATCCTGACGTCATGCTCGTTTGTAATGACCGCATTCGTTCCACTTATACTGCTCATTCATCTCTTTTACTCGCCCCTTAGGTGTTCTTGCGACAGAGTTCCGTGTTGTTGCGCCAGACTTACGCGAAGTTGTGAAAAGCAGTACAGCTGACGCTGTACCCCTGTCCTGCACTCTACGAAAGTCTCCGTCTAACACAAACCCGCGTGCTAAGCAATTCTCTTCGCCTGCTGTGTGTAACCAGGCCATTGCCCCTGCGTGACGACACATTCCGATATATGCGCAATCCTCTTAGCTCTTGGCTAACTTACTGCCTCTGGCTCTCGGCATAGGCGACGAAACTTAGACAATATTCCGCGACACTACAGTATGAGCTCCAATATCGCCTACCTTTTCTTCGTGGTCCTTACGCGAAATGCATGTTGTCGGCAGTAGAAACATTCAG
The DNA here is from genome assembly GCF_023864345.2 of Schistocerca serialis cubense. Lineage (NCBI taxonomy): Eukaryota > Metazoa > Arthropoda > Insecta > Orthoptera > Acrididae > Schistocerca > Schistocerca serialis. Next base: position 448,141,971 of record NC_064645.1, read on the forward strand.
TAGTCAGCTTCAAACCCCAAACATCTGAGTGTTGTTCAAAGCTCACAGTAACAGGTATAGCAGCCCACCTCTGAATTACTTTGATGTCTTCCTTTAATCCGACCTGGTGCGGATGACAAACAAGCTATACTCAAGAATAAGTCCCACCAAAGTCCTATATGCGGTCTCCTTTACACATGAACCACTCTTTCCCAAAATTCTCCCGAATAACCGAAGTCAATCATTCACCTTCCTTACTACAATCTGCACATGCTTGTTCCATTTCATATCACTTTGCAACGTTACGTCCCGATATTTAAACGACGTGTCTTTGTCAAGCATGACAGCACTAATCCTGTATCCGAGTATCAAGGCTTTGTTTTTCCTACTCATCCGCATTAGCTGACAATTTTCTACACTTAGAGCTAGCAACCATTCATCATACCAACTATAAATTTATCATCATATATTCTCCTACACTCACTCAGCTTCAACAATTTCCCGCAGTGGTAGATTTCCAAAGCTATTTTTCATTTTATGCCATTTATTTGTGCTTCGATCTAAACTTCTGGTAATTGGTCAATTGATTTTTGGCTAACATGTTGATGTGTCTTTCTGTTCTTGCCTCCTGGCGGTCGGAAGCACTTTCGGAGTTGAGTTTGTCAATTTCAGCAGTATTATTTGAGTACTTTATACTCGAAGTTTTTCGTTGAATTAATAATAGCTGTTCATTTTTGTTTAATCCGCGGTCTAAAAACTTTGCTCAGTATCCAATTTTTCTTTCTATTGGGTGTGCCCGAGCGTGCGATTGGATGAAGTAACGTTTAATAGTAGTTTAAATATACCATATTGATTTTTTTTCATTTACGTGGTTCTTTCATGGCATGCGTAAGTTTCTCGACCTAATCGTTTACGCAAATTTTCTTAATTGAGAGTTGTTTTCGTTGTGATACTCACCAGTGGCCTGTAATCCCTAGAACATCTCCGTAATTTTCCACACCAATGCTTGTTATTAAGGTGATTATTATTCTACTTTAATTTATTTTTAGAGATCTCCATGCTTTTATTTAATTTGACATATTTCCTATGTACATCCGAAACCAGTAGACTAAGAGGCACTGTAATTGACAACTGTTCAGATGTTGTTGTGGTATTCAGTCCTGAGACTGGTTTCATGCAGCTCTCCATGCTACTCTATCCTGTGCAAGCTTTTTCATCTCCCAGTACCTACTGCAACCAACATCCTTCTGAATCTGCTTAGTGTATTCATCTCTTGGTCTCCCTCTACGATTTTTACCCACCACGCTGCCCTCCAACACTAAATTGGTGACCCCTTGATGCCTCAGAACATGTCCTACCAACCGATCCCTTCTTCTGGTCAAGTTGTGCCACAAACTTCTCTTCTCCCCAATCCTATTCAATACTTCCTCATTAGTTATGTGATCTACCCATCTAATCTTCAGCATTCTTCTGTAGCACCACATTTCGAAAGCTTCTATTCTCTTCTTGTCCAAACTATTTATCGTCCATGTTTCACTTCCATACATGGCTACACACCATACAAATGCTTTCAGAAATGACTTCCTGACACTTAAATCTATACTCGATGTTAACAAATTTCTCTTCTTCAGAAACGCTTTCCTTGCCATTGCCAGTCTACATTTTATATCCTCTCTACTTCGACCATCATCAGTTATATTGCTCCCCAAATAGCAAAACTCCTTTACTCCTTTACTACTTTAAGTGTCTCATTTCCTAATCTAATTCCCTCAGCATCACCCGACTTAATTAGACTACATTCCATTATCCTTGTTTTGCTTTTGTTGATGTTCATCTTACATCCTCCTTTCAAGGCACTGTCCATTCCATTCAACTGCTCTTCCAAGTCCTTTGCTGTCTCTGACAGAATTACAATGTCATCGGCGAACCTCAAAGTTTTTATTTCTTCTCCATGAATTTTAATACCTACTCCGAATTTTTCTTTTGTTTCCTTTACTGCTTGCTCAATATACAGATTGAACAACATCGGGGAGAGGCTACAACCCTGTCTTACTCCACTCCCAACCACTGCTTCCCTTTCATGTCCCTCGACTCTTATAACTGCCATCTGCTTTCTGTACAAATTGTAAATAGCCTTTCGCTCCCTGTATTTTACCCCTGCCACCTTTAGAATTTGAAAGAGAGTATTCCATTCAACATTGTCAAAAGCTTTCTCCAGGTCTACAAATGCTAGAAACGTAGGTTTGCCTTTCCTTAATCTTTCTTCTAAGATAAGTCGTAAGGTCAGTATTGCCTCACGTGTTCCAATGTTTCTACGGAATCCAAACTGATCTTCCCGAGGTTGGCTTCTACTAGTTTTTCCATTCGTCTGTAAATAATTCGTGTTAGTATTTTGCAGCTGTGACTTATTAAACTGATATTTCTGTAATTTTCACATCTGTCAACACCTGCTTTCTTTGGGATTGAAATTATTATATTCTTCTTGACGTCTGAGGGTATTTCGCCTGTTTGATACATCTTGCACACCAGATGGTAGAGTTTTGTCAGGACTGGCTCTCCCAAGGCCGTCAGTAGTTCCAATGGAATGTTGTCTACTCCAGGGGCCTTGTTTCGACTCAGGTCTTTCAGTGCTCTGTCAAACTCTTCACGCAGTATCATATCTCCCATTTCATCTTCATCTGCATCCTCTTCCATTTCCATAATATTGTCCTCAAGTACATCGCCCTTGTATAGACCCTCTATATACTCCTTCCACCTTTCTGCTTTCCCTTCTTTGCTTAGAACTGGGTTTCCATCTGAGCTCTTGATATTCATACAAGTCGTTCCCTTATCTCCAAAGGTCCCTTTAATTTTCCTGTAGGCAGTATCTATCTTACCCTTAGTGAGATAGGCCTCTACATCCTTACATTTGTCCTCTAGCCATGCCTGCTTAGCCATTTGGACTTCCTGTCGATCTCATTTTTGAGACGTTTGTATTCCTTCTTGCCTGCTTCATTTACTGCATTTTTATATTTTCTCCTTTCATCAATTAAATTCAATATATCTTCTGTTACCCAAGGATTTCTACTAGCCCTCGTCTTTTTACCTACTTGATCCTCTGCTGCCTTCGCTACCTCATCCCTCAAAGCTAACCATTCTTTTTTTACTGTATTTCTTTCCCCCATTCCTGTCAATTGTTCCCTTATGCTCTCCCTGAAACTCTCTACAACTTCTGGTTCTTTCAGTTTATCCAGGTACCATCTCCTCAAATTCCCACCTTTTTGCAGTTTCTTCAGTTTTAGTCTACAGGTCATAACCAACAGATTATGGTCAGAGTCCACATATGCCCCTGGAAATGTCTTACAATTTAAAACCTGGTTCCTAAATCACTGTCTTACCATTATACAGGGTTATTACAAATGATTGAAGCGATTTCACAGCTCAACAATAACTTCATTATTTGATATATTTTCACAATACTTTGCACACACATACAAAAACTCAAAAGGTTTTTTTAGGCATTCACAAATGTTCGATATGTGCCCCTTTAGTGATTCGCCAGACATCAAGCCGATAATCAAGTTCCTCCCACACTCGGCGCAGCATGTCCCCATCAATGAGTTTGAAAGCATCGTTGATGTGAGCTCGCAGTTCTGGCACGTTTCTTGGTAGAGGAGGTTTAAACACTGAATCTTTCACACACCCCACAGTTAGAAATCACATGGGGTTAAGTCGAGAGAGTGTGGAAGCCATGACATGAATTGCTGATCATGATCTCCACCACGACCGATCCATCGGTTTTCCAATCTCCTGTTTAAGAAATGCCGAACATCATGATGAAAGTGCGGTGGAGCACCATCCTGTTGAAAGATGAAGTCGGCGCTGTCGGTCTCCAGTTGTTGCATGAGCCAATTTTCCAGCATGTCCAGATACACGTGTCCTGTAACGTTTTTTGCGCAGAAGAAAAAGGGGCCGTAAACTTTAAACCGTGAGATTGCACAAAACACGTTAACTTTTGGTGAACTGCAAATTTGCTGCACGAATGCGTGCGGATTCTCTACCGCCCATATTCGCACATTGTGTCTGTTCACTTCACCATTAAGAAAAAATGTTGCTTCATCACTGAAAACAAGTTTTGCACTGAACGCATCCTCTTCCATGAGCTGTTGCAACCGCGCCGAAAATTCAAAGCGTTTGACTTTGTCATCGGGTGTCAGGGTTTGTAGCAATTATAAACGGTAAGGCTTCTGCTTTAGCCTTTTCCGTAAGATTTTCCAAACCGTCGGCTGTGGTACGTTTACATCCCTGCTTGCTTTATTAGTCGACTTCCGTGGGCTAGGCGTGAAACTTGCCCGGAGGCGTTTAACCGTTTCTTCGCTCACTGCGGGCCGACCCGTTGATTTCCCCTTACAGAGGCATCCAGAAGCTTTAAACTGCGCATACCATCACCGAATGGAGTTAGCAGTTGGTGTATCTTTGTTGAACTTCGTCCTGAAGTGTCGTTGCACTGTTATGAATGACTGATGTGAGTGCATTTCCAGCACGACATACGCTTTCTCGGCTCCTGTCGCCATTTTGTCTCACTGCGCTCTCGAGCGCTCTGGCGGCAGAAACCTGAAGTGCGGCTTCAGCCGAACAAAACTTTATGAGTTTTTCTACGTATCTGTAGTGTGTCGTGACCATATGTCAATGAATGGAGCTACAGTGAATTTATGAAATCGCTTCAATCATTTGTAATAGCCCTGTATAATCTATCTGATACCTTTTAGTATCTTCAGGGTTCTTCCATGTATACAACCTTCTTTCATGATTCTTGAACCAAGTGTTAGCTATGATTAAGTTGTGCTCTGTGCAAAATTCTACAAGACGGCTTCCTCTTTCATTTCTTAGCCCCAATCCATATTCACCTACTACGTTTCCTTCTCTCCCTTTTCCTACACTCGAATTCCAGTCACCCATGACTATTAAATTTTCGTCTCCCTTCACAATCTGAATAATTTCTTTTATTTCATCATACATTTCTTCAATTTCTTCGTCATCTGCAGAGCTAGTTGGCATATAAACTTGTACTACTGTAGTAGGTGTGGGCTTCGTATCTATCTTGGCCACAATAATGCGTTCACTATGCTGTTTGTAGTAGCTTACCCGCATTCCTATTTTCCTATTCATTATTAAACCTACTCCTGCATTACCCCTATTTGATTTTGTGTTTATAACCCTGTATTCACCTGACCAAAAGTCTTGTTCCTCCTGCCACCGAACTTCACTAATTCCCTCTATATCTAACTTCAACCTATCCATTTCCCTTTTTAAATTTTCTAACCTACCTGGCTGAGTAAGGGATCTGACATTCCACGCTCCGATCCGTAGAACGCCAGTTTTCTTTCTCCTGATAACGACATCTTCTTGAGTAGTCCTCGCTCGGAGATCCGAATGGGGGACTATTTTACCTCCGGAATATTTTACCCAAGAGGACGCCATCATCATTTAATCATACAGTAAAGCTGCATGCCCTCGGGAAAAATTACGGCTGTAGTTTCCCCTTGCTTTCAGCCGTCCGCAGTACCAGCACAGCAAGGCCGTTTTGGTTATTGATACAAGGCCAGATCAGTCAATCATCCAGACTGTTGCCCCTGCAACTACTGAAAAGGCTGCTGCCCCTCTTCAGGAACCACACGTTTGTCTGGCCTCTCAACAGATACCCCTCCGTTGTGGTTGCACCTACGGAACGGCTATCTGTATCGCTGAGGCACGCAAGCCTCACAACAACGGCAAGGTCCATGGTTCATGGCGGGAGGGGGGTGTTCAGATACTGAGGCGTTAAAACGCGAGTTTTTCTAACTTCTTTCTGAAGTTATAAAAGGTTGATTACATGAGATGTAACATGCCTTTTTCGTGACAGTATTTAGTTTTGTAGCCACTTGCAGTGGCTGGACGCAGGTTCTTGCTCAGACAATTGCCAGTAACACATGCTTAATCACATTAGCGTAGGTATCCAATTCTCACAGCCTAGTCGATGCAGTTACGTCTGTAATTTAAGAATGCGAGCATAAGCCAGTTAATCAACGGTCCCTCTCTATCCGTTCTCTTCTGCAAATCACCAATGATTATTTCAGACAGATCTACGCCCCAAAGATTTTTTTGATTTCAGTGACATTGCAACGTAAATCTCATGTTACTAAGAAAGGGGACATTAGTTCGGCTTCCTTCCTCATTAAAGTAGTAATCAGTAAACGTTTCTGCCTAATGTTATCAAATGATGATAATACGCTCCGCATCCATTATTTATGCAAGAGAGCCAGTAAAGAAAAATCCATTGCGCAAATTAACTTTCATGACGAACAAAGGTTGGCAAAAATGTGGAAACACCGCGGGAAATACATGCTTGAATGTAAATGCAGATAGATACTAGCGAAGCGTGCAGGTTGCACTATTGTAATTAGGGCATCTGCGCAATGTCCTAAATATTTTGCATGTGTTAGTCGTGGACGGAACAGTTTTTTGTGTAGTTGTGCGTACATGACGTCAGAGTTAAGTGTATTTGAACTTGTGGAAAAGTTTTGGTCCTATAGTGGTGGGTGCTTCTTTTAAGAAGATGATCAAATTTTTGGTGTTCCAAGAGGCACCGTGTCGAAGAGTTATACCGCATACAGGGAAAGCGGAAGAAACAGAATCCGCTAAGTCACAACGTAGACGACATTGCGTATTCAGTGATCGTAACGGACGCTCATAGGAGAGAACTGTGATGAGCTCTACAAGCTCTGTAGGAATGGAATGCAGAATCACTCATCGGTGGATGCAAATGCACATAAGAGGAAAACTTGGTGCCAAAGTCATAAAAGCTAGAATATGGAGCAATGGAAGGAAATTGTGTGGTCATATGAGTCTTGTTTCACAGTTTCCAGCTTATGGCCAAGTTTACGTTCCAAAATAGAAACATGCCGGGTCTTCAGTGATAATTTGGGCAGCCATATCGTCGTACTCCATGGGGCCTATGGTTCTACATCTACATCTACATCCATACTTCCCAAGCCTCCTGACGGTGTGTGGCGAAGGGTACCTTGAGTACTTCTATCGGTTCTCCCTTCTATTCCAGTCTCGTATTGTTCGTGAAAAGAAGGATTGTCGGTATGCTTCTGTGTGGGCTCTAATCTCTCTTATTTTATCCTCATGGTCTCATCGAGAGATATACGTAGGATGGAGCAATATACTGCTTGACTCTTCGGTGAAGGTATATTCTTGAAACTTCAACAAAAGCCCGTACCGAGCTACTGAGCGTCTGTCCTGCAGAGTCTTCCACTGGAGTTTATCTGTCATCTCCGTAACGCTTTCGCGATTGCTAAATGATCCTGTAACGAAGAGCGCTGCTCTCCGTTGGATCTTCTCTATCTCTTCTATCAACCCTATCTGCTACGGATCCCACACTGCCGAGCAGTGTTCAAGCACTGGCCGAACAACCGTACTGTAACCTACTTCCTTTGTTTTCGGATTGCATTTCCTTGGGATTCTTCCAATGACTCTCAGTCTGGCATCTGCTTTACCAACGATCAACTTTATATGATCATTCCATTTTAAATCACTCTTAATGCTTACTCCCAGATAATTTATGGAATTAACTGCTTCCAGTTGCTGACCTGCTATTTTGTAGCTAAGTGGTAAGGGATCTATCTTTCTATGTATTCTCAGCACATTACACTTGTCTACATTGAGATTCAATTGCCGTTCTCTGCACCATGCGTCAATTCGCTGCAGATCCTCCTCCACATCTCGGATGAGACCCCGCGGCAAGCAGAGTGAACACTGGCCATCTTCCCCGACCTTTCCGTTATTTCCCTAAGGGGCTCCATCACCCGCCTAACGTTGGAGCTCCCAATAACTAATAAACCCCTCCCCCCGTGTGCCTGCTCAGACCTTGCTGAAGGAGCGGCCACATTGTCCACTCACAGGCAGAGCGGGCGATGCCACACGGCCAGCCTCCCCATTGACCCTCCGCCTCGTGCGCAGCGAACGCCGCTGAACCCTCCACTCCCCTTGGAGAGAGGTTGGCCCAACCGCGCCCGGTACCAGCGAAGATGTCTCGACAGAGCGCTCTGCAAAATCACATTGTTTGCAAGATTGAAGTGGTCATTTTGACTGATGAGATCCCTGCATACCAGAATCTGTTCTCCACTGCGATGCCGTGTTCCAAGAAGGCAGGCCCTTGTCCAGTCACGTAGCATCGTCCAGGATTGGTTTGTGAGCATGAGTATCAGTTGGTGTACCTCCTCTGGCCACTGCAGTTACCATGTGTCAATATTACTGGCTTTGCGGTCTACTTTGAAGAGAAGAGTGCGCGATCGCTGTCCACCTTCGTCATCGTTTGCTGAACTTGCCACTATTTTGCAAGAATGCAGGTATAACATTCCCTTGAAAACCGTATATGAAAGCTGTTTTGAAGGTCATCAAGTTTCCTACATCGTATTAGATATGGTAATGTGCTGTTTCTTCGGTGTTTCCATTGCTTTCTACAACCTATACTTTAACAATAGGGAGCGCTCTGGCTACGGACGGTCCAACCGGCACCAGGCACATGACCACGATTCGAGCTCAAAAGAGCAGCGTCTTGCAAACTGTGCGCACATTATGCTCACAGGGAGAGTAAAAATGAGAGAAACTATGCTACATTCAGATGCATATCGAAACATTTACTCTTTCTCCCTAACCGAATTGAATGGAAAAGAAAATACACACATCAAAAAAGTTTTGCATGACCCCGGTTCCCAGAGCTTCTGAAGATACGTTGACTATGGATATAGTATCATAGCAACACTCCTTTCACTGTTCAGAGATGTCACTAAACCAGCCCAATGATGTAAACATCCATTCTTGAGTAGCGCCTATTAGACGGAGGGGACCCGACAGCCGATCAGTTTCACTCATTCCCGTAGGAAGGAGGTACACGGATCGTATTGTCTGAAGTTCAACTATGCCTAGACGGTCAATACCGTGGTTAGATCCCGTCCGCATTGTTACCTTGTGCCAGGAAGGGATCTCAACAAGGGAAGTAAACAGGCGTCTCAGAGTGAATCAAAGCGATGTTGTTCGGGCATGGAGGTAGATACAGACACAGGAACTGTCAGTGACATGCAGTGGACGACCACTACCTACGGATTACGGCTCGGAGGAACCCTGACAGCAACGCCAACATGTTGAATAATGCTTTTCGTGCAACCACAGGACGTCGTGTTACCATTCAAACTGTGCGCAATAGGCTGCATGATACGCAACTTAACTCCCGACGTCCATAGCGAGGTCCGTCTTTGCCACCATGACACAATGCAGCGCGGTATAGATGGGCCCAACAGTATGCCGGATGGACCACTCAGGATTGGTTCAAATGGTTCAAATGGCTCTGAGCACTATGGGACTTAACATCTTAGGTCATCAGTCCCCTAGAACTTGGAACTACTTAAACCTAACTAACCTAAGGACATCACACACATCCATGCCCGAGGCAGGATTCGAACCTGCGACCGCAGCAGTCCCGCGGTTCCGGACTGCAGCGCCTAGAACCGCACGGCCACCGCGGCCGGCCACTCAGGATTGGCATCGCGTTCTCTTCACCGAGTGTCGCATATGCCTTCAACCAGACAATCGTGGGAGACGTGATTGGAGGCAACCCGATCAGGCTGAACGCCTTAGACACACTGTCCAGCGAGTGTAGCAAGGTGGAGGTTCCCTGCTGTTTTGGGATGGCATTATGTGGGGCCGACGTACGCCGCTGGTGGTAATGGAGGGCACCATAATGGCTGTACGATGCGTGAGTGCCATCCTTGGACAGATAGTGCAACCATATCTGCAGCATATTGGCATTCGTCTTTATGGATGACAATTCGCGCTTCCATCGTCCACATCTTGTGAATGACTTCCTTAAGGATAACGACATTGCTTGACAAGAGTGGCCAGCATGTTCTCCAGACATGAATCCTATGTAACATGCCTGTGACAGAATGAAAAAGGCTTTTTATGGACGAGGTGACCCACCTACCCATCTGAGGGATCTACGCCGAATCGCCATTGAGGAATGAGACAATCTGGACCAACAGTGCCTTGATGAACCTGTGGATAGTACGCCACGACGAATACAGGCATGTATCAATGCAAGAGGACGTGCTACTGGGTATTAGATGTACTGATACGTACAGCAATGTGGACCATCACCTCCGAAAGTCTCGCTGTATGGTAGTAAAACATGCAATGTGTGGTTTTCATGCGCAATAAAAAGGGCGGAATTGATGTTTATGTTTACCTCTATTCCAGTTTTCTGTACAGGTTCCGGAACTCTCGAAACCGAGGTGATGCAAAACTTTTTTTGATGTGTGTAGATATCATTGGTACGTTGTACGCACCATCATTGATCACGCTGTTTCTTTTTTTCTTTCAAGATGTTTGCTGCGCTACTTTAGTCTCATATACTGTGTTCCGGCACTGTGACTATACCCACAATGGGTAGTAAATTTCCATTCTAAATAAAGAATTTCATACTTTGAACGTGGGAACGTGAAGTTTACACTTGCAGTGGATGTTACAAGCAGACATATTTCCAAACTAAGAGAGAAAATGTAGTTCAGAAAACTATAAAGTGTTATAGCAGTGAAAAGGTTTTGTTAAAAGCTGGAAATTAAAAGTTAAAACGTACGTTAAGAAATAAGTGAAATGCAAGAACCCTTTAAACATTATTTTCGCATTCCTTCTGAAGACATGTTTGTGTAGCGTTCCAGAAAAAAATCTCGATGAATATTAAGAAGCGAAAAATAAAAGGCTAAAAATTAAAAAGAATTCAAAATTGTTTTCATAAAATATTTCAGGCTGTCATTTATGACGTAAGTAGGCTGTTTAGGTTTTTTTATTGGTAATGCCAACTCTGTATGAAAATCACTGGCTGTGCTGTGTGCAGCCTGTGGCTGCTTTGCATTGTTGTAATACTCCCCATTGTAGTGTTAGGCAGCTGGCTGTGAACAGCGCATAGCGTTACACAGTTGGAGGTGAGCCGCCAGCAGTGGTGGATGTGGTGAGAGAGATGGCGGAGTTTTGAAATTTGTCATGAACTGCTATATTTATATATGATGATATCAAGGTAAATACATTGTTTGTTCTCTATTACTATCTTTCATTTGCTAACTATCCCTATCAGTAGTCAGTGCCTTCCATAGTTTGAATCTTTTATTTAGCTGGCAGTAGTGGCGCTCGCTGTATTGCAGTAGCTTGAGCAGCGAAGATTTTTGTGAGGTAAGTGATTTGTGAAAGGTATAGTTTAATGTTAGTCAGGGCCATTCTTTTGTAGGGAATTTTGAAAGTCAGATTGCGTTGCGCTAACAAAATATTGTGTGTCAGTTTAAGCACAGTCATGTATAATTGTTAAAAAGGGGACGTTTCATATGGCGACCCTGCCAGGATACCTCACTGGAATCTTCTGATTTTTTTCTTGTAGTTTGTGTAATTAGTGTAGCTATTGTTTATTGCTAGCGCATAATTATAGAGAGAATTTCCTTTGTAGTTGTAGTTTTTCATTGTTGTACAGTAAAACAGGTGTGGCATGCATGTAGATTTGCACCAAGTATTTCGCAGCTGCAATTAACTAGATATTATTTTCAGTGCTATGTTAATGTGTTCTCTTATTTTTGATCTTCAAATTGTGTTTTTCTGTGTTGTCGTGTGAAATACTGTGACAATAATGGCGTGTGAAAAACGTAATACTAGGCTCCAAAGTAAACTGAGAAATGACAGTGAAAATGAAAGCAGTGTGTTAGCGCCACCGCGTAATGAATTAACTGATGTTCAAAGTAGTAATTTGGTAATTGTGCATAGGGAAATGGAGCGGGCTGCAAACAATGGTGTAGACAGTGAAACAGGTAGTGAACAGGGAAGCATTATCGATCGATCGGTCGGCAACAGATCGCCTCAGGAATCCGAAATAACAGGACACAATTTCGCAAATACTGTAGATTCAGGTTTTGGGTCATCACCGTTTTCTCAAATAAGTTAAGACACATTTTCTGCTTGTCAAAATGTGAATGTTGCCGGTGCAACTTCACTGCCGAAAAGCACTGAGGAACATGTTTCAGACACCAATGCATTGTTATTACAATTAATACAACAAATGGGACAAACACAGCAAAAGCTTCAAAAGTTAGACACAGTGGAACAAAATCTTAAAAAGTTAGACACACTGGAACAAAATCAGAGACAAACACAGCAACAGCTTCAAAAGTTAGACTCATTGGAACAAACTCTTGAACAAACGCGTGAAGATTTAACTACTGAGTTACATAACATTGAATCAAAATGTCAAAAAGTCTGTAATGACGTAAAAACTCAAATTTGTGAGCATTTCCAACCGATTTTTTCGCGTCATGAAAATGCATTACAGAATCACGAAGCAGCCATAAAAGAACTGCAAACTATTGTTCATGAAAATCACAACACCTTGCAAGCTAAAATTGACGCAGTTGCATCTACCGATTCGGTTACGCAACTTGCAAAAAGTCAAGAAAACTTAAAGGACACAGTAGATACGATTTCAACACAAATGGACACTCTGAAACTTGGTTCAGAAAAACACACTGAGGAAATGTGTTCACTATCGGAGAAAGTAGCCGAACTTTCGGATCAGGTCACTAACTTATCTACAAAGGTAGATGATGATCTGAATGACACAAGACCTGTAGCCTTCACTGACACAGAAGAGTATGAACAAATTAGAAAATTCAAACATAATCAAAATCAAATCAATACACAGTACAAAAGAGAAATCCGGGAAGTACAAGATCAGCTGACACAGGTAATACAAGAATTACGTATTTCAGAGGATACTCGCGCCCCAATACGGGAAGAGGGACACAGAAATACGGAACAGCCACAAAATAATAACACAGGGCATATCGGAAGTTATGAAAGAAATTGGCAATGTGCACCGAATTTTGAGATGGAACGGCCAACACGACCTAACAATGACCGATATGCGACTCGCCGACACGATGATTTTGACTATAAGCTGTTCATTACTACACGTACATTCAAAACATTTAAGAATTCTGGCAACGACATTCATCCACAAGTATGGCTCCATCAATTCTCGCATTGTTTTCCTCCCAACTGGTCGTTAGAACACAGATTAGAATTTATGTGTGGCTACTTAGAGAATGAACCAGCTGTAAGAATGCGATCGGTCATTCACGATTGCCACAGTGAAGGAGAATTTTACCATGGCTTCCTCTCAGCATATTGGTCTCAAGCCACACAAGACCGAGTAAAACATGGTATCATAATGATGAAACATTTCGAACAATCTGAATTCTCCAGTCTTGTGAAATATTTTGAAGACATGTTGCACAAGAATCAGTACCTGTCAAACCCATACAGCCCCTCAGAACTCATCCGCATTTGCTTAATCAAATTACCTGAACATTTACGGCATATTATTTTAGCAGGACGTTGCAAAGACGACATTGAAGCTTTTCAGGGACTGTTACAAGAACTAGAAATTGACACTGATAATCGCGGAACGCGAAAACAAGGACACAACAATTACAGGTCACATCCGTCACAATTCCGTGACGACAGAAACAATAACCGGACACGACTGGTCTATTCTTACAACGCAAATCGTGACCAAAATAGACACCACCCGTACGACAACCGTTGGCAGAGTAGTAATAGTTACAGGGAAAGATCACCTTTCCGCGGTAGTGACTATCACAGAGACAATCAGAGAAACAGACAATATGGGAACCAAAACAATTATTATCAAGGGAGACAGAATAACTTTAGACGCAACGGTCCAGCGCGCAGTTACGACTCAGGGAGAAATTCTCAACCATGTGACCGACAAGAAAGAAACTATGGAATCTACCGACATGACGACAGACGATATGATCGTAACGACAGACCTGAATTGCATCAGAACTGGCGGGATTCAAACAGAGCAGGGCCCTCTCGTCACGGTGAATTTGTAGAAGTTAGGTCTCCAAATCCCAATAACGACGCGCGCCAACAAAGAGACAATAGGCAATGACTCACACCGCTGGCAGCAACAAAACGTACTTATGAAACTGATGACGCAGCTGCCGTAGCTAGTAATTACGTAAAAATGGAAGACATTAGGGACATCTTACTCCAGGAACACGACGTAAAACTTAACAACATTGCATATCCTGTGATTCACATTACTGTAAATGACGTAAAATTTATGGCAGTACTTGACTCTGGCAGTCCCATCTCAGTAATCAGTGAAACAGCCTTTAGCAAATGCAACAAATCGAACGATTGCCCCACACTTCCGTTACGTAAGATTAAATTACAAGGTGCAATCTTTGGAAAAAGTGTAGAGGTACGCCAACAAACCAACTTAGAATTCTTTTGTCAAAGCCACAGCTTCTCTACGAACTTTCTTATTGTTCCATTATTGTCGACGGAAATTATATTGGGAGTAGACTTCTTGAATGAATTCAAAGCAATCTTAAACTTTCACGATGCTGAAATAAGTTTAGAGAAGGGAGGTAAGTCAATAGCTTTGAAATTTGAAGATTGGCTCTCAAACCATGACGAAGAAATCAATCGGCTTTACCTTCTGTTGGACAACAGTTCGGAATTTTCTACGGAACTAGACACTAACAATCACTCTGCAAGAACTGACAGGGATGATATCGACGGCATATTTGAAATTAATGAGTTAATTCAGAATAAAATTCAAACAATTGAGAATTGTAATGACACTGATAGGCAGGACCTTTTTGAGATTTTACAAGCACATTCCACAGTTTTTACTCACAAAACAGGAACAATCAAGGGATTTCAATACCAATTTCGTGTTCGTGAGCATACTAAATTTTGTGTTAGACCACACGTAATTCCAGCACATTATAGGGACCGTGTTAGAACAGAAATACAATCTATGCTTGACGAGGGCATTATTGAGCCTGCAGTAAGCTCATACAACAATCCGTTACATGTTGTTGAGAAGAAAAATGGATCGATCAGGCTTGTCTTAGATTCGAGACAAATCAATACTATCATTATTCCTGAAACAGACAGGCCGCAGACGATGGAAGAACTTCTTCAAAATTTTAATGGTGTAAAAGTGTTGCCTTCCATTGATCTCAGATCCAGCTTTTATCAGATCGAACTTCATCCAGAATGTAGAAAATACACAGCTTTCCTTTGTTTCGGCGTTTGTTATCAGTTTCGGAAACTTCCCTTTGGTTTGAACATTTCTTCAGCAGCATTCATTCGCGGGCTAAATTCCATATTACCTGAGTTCTTAAAACGTCACATCACCTTATATGTGGACGATATTCTAATAGCAGAAGCTTCATGGGAACTACATAATCGCATCCTCAACAGTTTGTTACGTATTTTTGCAGAATCTGGAATTACAGTTAACTTGGAAAAGTCTGAATTCGGTAGGACAAAGGTGAAGTTTTTGGGAAATATTATTTCTTCTGAAGGCATTCAGCCGGATCCTGAAAAGCTAGAAGCAATCAGAGCCATTCCAGTTCCATCCACAAAAAGACAAGTCCGCAGTTTTCTAGGTCTCGTAAATTTTTACCGTCGTTTTCTGAATATGCAAATTCTTGTTACACCAAAACTTTGTTCTCTCACTGGAAAAAATACTATTTGGAACTGGGACGAACAAGCACAATTGGAATTCAATTCTTTGAAAGAAGCGTTACTTCACGCGCCAATCTTAGCTCATCCAGATCTGTCACAAGATTTCTGCCTTAGCACGGATTCTTCTAAAGTCGGTCTTGGTGCCCATTTATTTCAAGAAGCCATAGAAAATGACACTACCATTCAGAAAACCATTGCTTTTGCTAGCCGAGTGCTAACAAAATCTGAAAAAAATTATTCCGTTACTGAATTAGAAGCTTTAGCTATCGTTTGGGCATTTAACAAATTCCATTTCTTTCTTTCTGGTAAGCACGTAAAAGTATACAGTGATCATCGTGCATTACAATTTCTTATGTCTTCAAAATTAAATCAGACAGGTTAAAACGTTGGGCATTGTTTCTGCAAGAATTCCGCTTCACAATAGTCTACATTCCCGGCAAGGAGAACATCGTTGCGGACGCACTGTCACGCGCACCGGCTGGACTTGAGAAAAGTACCACAGAAGGCAACCTCGAGAAAAATTTCAGTATTCTTTACATTCAGAAAGTCGCCTTTGAAAACTTCATCACCACATCTTTAAAGGACATTGCTCATGAACAAGATAAAGATCCGATTTGGAAAGACATCAAGAGCAAATGGCATGAAAAGACACACACACAGATTCGGCATTATTATCTGGTTAGAAACAACATACTGTTCAAATGCTGCACTGTTGATGACAAGCTATGGGTACTTTGCATTCCTGACGATTTTGTTAATAAGCTCATTTGGTACATTCATTTCAGCTACGCACATTTTGGTCCACGAAAATGTTATCATATTCTTCGAACGACTTGTTATTTTAACAATATGGAAAAAAGAATTCGAAGAGTCTTGTCTATTTGTAAACTTTGTCAAAAGGCGAAACCATCTACTGTCTCACATCGTGCTCCGTTGTTTCCTATTATTCCTTCTAAATTAAAAGAATTTGCTGCTGTTGATCTCTTGGGACCGCTTGTCAGAACATCCCATGGATTTTCGTACGTTCTAGTCCCTGTCGAACTTACTTCAAAATTTGTTTCTTTCACTCCGTTACGTAAAGCCACTGGACGATCTGTATCCAACGCCTTTGTTAAAAATTTCTTACGTGAAGTTGGCCACGTTGCTAAAGTCATTTCAGATAACGGACCGCAATTTAGATCTGCTGTTTGGTCACGCACGCTTCGGAATCATAAAATCAAACCTGTTTTTATTTCATTGTACTCACCACATTGCAACCCGTCTGAACGGATTATGAAAGAAATCAATAAGCTTTGCAGACTTTATTGTCACAGAAAGCATCAGCATTGGGACAGATATCTACAATTATTTCAAAATGTGCTGAATGAAATGCCTCATGATTCCACTGCTTTACCACCTACTCTTGTACTGAAGAATGAAGAACCACCGAACAGAATCAGAGAGCTTGTACCTTTCCCGAATACACGTAAACTTCGACACAAAGACATAATTGATTTGGTTCTTAAAAATTAAAAATCTGCAGCAGACAAAAGGAGAGAACTACACGGTAAAGCAAATGCAAAGAAATTATATATTGGTCAGAAAGTTCTCATTAAAGCTCATTCATTGTCACATAAGAAGAAACACTTGAGTCACAAATTCTTTCTAGTTTACAATGGACCTTACAGAATCCGACGTATACCACATGATAATTGCGTTGAAGTTGAAACTCTGCGTACTAGGAAGAGTAAAGGTTTACACCACATTTCACATGTAAAACCGTTTATTGAAAGATAATCTGCTTTTTAACTTTGTCATTGCCATAAAACTTTTCACTTTACATTACTTGTATGCTTGTCAGACTTAGAATCTGTTAACATGCAACAATGTTTGAAGTTAAATATCCAGTCAAGAACCAAGAGAACTTATTGAAACAGAAATGACGAATGCATTGTTATAGTGAACAGACGTCACAGTGTTATTGTGTGTGTACATTCTTGCTTGTTAGTTGCACGATTATGGAACGACTATAAGGCTTACATACTTAGAACATTTACCAGTACTGCTAATGAGATTTTAATGCAACATTTTGGTTTACTTGAAAATATATTCTGGATTTAAAGTACTTTCAGTGAGATACCAGATGGCACAGTGGTTAGTTTATGTGACAGCTACACGATTTTATCACGACACTACTAATGAGTGACAATTTACAATGTTGCTTTTGCGGCGTTTCTGTTTTATATCTGCACAGTTTTTCTGAATTATTCTGGAAAGTAAAACATGTTTTAGTAGTAACTTTTGTGGTATAGCTACAATGAGACTGCCTTTTCCGTAGGACAACAATACGTTACAGCACAGTACTTTCCTCATCACGGCAATAAGCGTAATAACTAAGACATTTATACGCAAAGCATTTCACTTTTGTGTATTATGAGGTAAGTACATTGACTTCTGCAGAACTTAGCTTTCGGAGGACGATAACTACGACACATCCACACAGATTATGTTGGAACAAGACGCACATTTAGCGCTACAGTACACGTATTTGAGTGATTAATTTTGTACTTAAAACATTTATTTTTAAAGATTTTTGAATTACAAAGAAAGTTTTCCGTGATACATTTCATTCCATTGCTGTAATCTGTTATGCTCTGTGATGACCTACCTACCAATATTCTTCAAAACTTTGACTGACTCTGCTGTGGGTTTGCTCTGTTGTGGCCCATTACCTGTCTGCATGTCAAGAGTCAGCAATGTCTTTCCGTTGGAAGGACAACACTACTTCTTTAAGACAGCATGGAAATCCACTACTTCTGTGTGCATTTTCTTTTACAGCTCAGACTTTGTGCATAAAATTGTAATTAATACTGTGATCAATGATCAGGACTGTCTTTATGGACTGTGAGAAAATTTTAGCTTTTGACCAACATTGTATCAATAAGTGTGTGCCTTTGATTTCTTTGTTATTGTAATTATGAAAAAATTTTTCAAATCTGTATTGGCCACTGCCCAAAAAAATTTGTAAAATTTTTTGTGGGGAGCATGGGGGCTATGTAAGTAGGCTGTTTAGGTTTCTTTATTGGTAACGCCACCTCTGTATGAAAATCACTGGCTGTGCTGTGTGCAGTCTGTGGTTGCTTTGCATTGTTGTAATACTCCCCATAGTAGTGGTAGGCAGCTGGCGGTGAACAGCGCGTAGCGTTGCGCAGTTGGAGGTGAGCCGCCAGCAGTGGTGGATGTGGGGAGAGAGATGGCGGAGTTTTGAAATTTGTCATGAACTTCTATATTTATATATGATGATATCAAGGTAAATACATTGTTTGTTTTCTATTAATATCTTTCATTTGCTAACTATCCCTATCAGTAGTTAGTGCCTTCCATAGTTTGAATCTTTTATTTAGCTGGCAGTAGTGGCGCTCGCTGCATTGCAGTAGCTTGAGCAGCGAAGATTTTTGTGAGGTAAGTGATTTGTGAAAGGTATAGTTTAATGTTAGTCAGGGCCATTCTTTTGTAGGGAATTTTGAAAGTCAGATTGCGTTGCGCTAAAAATATTTTATGTCAGGTTAAGCACAGTCATGTATAAATTGTTCAAAGGGGAAGTTTCATATGAATAAGTGTGTGCATTTGATTTCTTTGTTATTGTAATTATGAAAAATTTTTTCAAATCTGTATTGGCCACTGCCCAAACCAATTTGTAAAAATTTTTTGTGGGGAGCATGGGGGCTATGTAAGTAGGCTGTTTAGGTTCTTTTATTGGTAACGCCAACTCTGTATGAAAATCACTGGCTGTGCTGTGTGCAGTCTGTGGCTGCTTTGCATTGTTGTAATACTCCCCATTGTAGTGTTAGGCAGCTGGCTGTGAACAGCGCATAGCGTTGCGCAGTTGGAGGTGAGCCGCCAGCAGTGGTGGATGTGGTGAGAGAGATGGCGGAGTTTTGAAATTTGTCATGAACTGCTATATTTATATGTGATGATATCAAGGTAAATACATTGTTTGTTCTCTATTACTATCTTTCATTTGCTAACTATCCCTATCAGTAGTTAGTGCCTTCCATAGTTTGAATCTTTTATTTAGCTGGCAGTAGTGGCGCTCGCTGTATTGCAGTAGCTTGAGCAGCGAAGATTTTTGTGAGGTAAGTGATTTGTGAAAGGTATAGTTTAATGTTAGTCAGGGCCATTCTTTTGTAGGGAATTTTGAAAGTCAGATTGCGTTGCGCTAACAAAATATTGTGTGTCAGTTTAAGCACAGTCATGTATAATTGTTAAAAATGGGACGTTTCAATGAACTATGTCATGATCCACGTAACACTGTGGACTACATGAAATTTTATAATCACCTGAACTCCCAGATATTCATGGTAACTGATTTTAAGCTGACAACACTACGTGTGTTTGTATTCCAAGACATTCGCTGTTCTATTTTTAATCTACTGCACTGTGTATTCTAATACACTTCAAATGGTAGTATACATTTAGTAACATAGCAGGATAACTTTCGTTTTTCTGTGTATTATTCATTTTTGATTCAACTTCTGTACGTCTGAAGATGGACCATGATGGCCGAAGCTGGTAATCGCTTATTATAAATCGCCACTGTGACTGAAATAATCAGTTATAGCTACGTAAAAATTAACGGTGGAGAGGGATGGCTATAGTTCACTAAGTATTCATTCTTAAGCTCATTACAGATGACAGTCACGGCAATAGCCAAAAATAATCCTACAGTCTACATGGAATGAAGCCTGGACCTTAGATCAGGTATATGTCGCTTCCCCGCTAAGTCAATAAGGTATACATTGATAAAGCAGTGAGTTTGTAAGCTCCTTTAGAAGGTGAAACTCGTAATGGAGTTTTATATTCACTGAATAGCTTTCCGTTCAGCGCGAGACATTAATAAATCCATGAGGGCGTTAATCTGGTAACTGTCAGGGTAATTAACGCAGCGCCACTCCTCATGCCATGCGCTCTGTCAAAGTTCCCACAAAATTAAAAATTTAATTATGCGCTGCCAATTCCTCTGGTCACTGCTGATGTACAGGAACGTGGGCGTAGAAATATCGTATGACAGTGTCACCTTGCGGTTACTGCAATCATGGCTCCGACTGTTCGACCGCTGTTTGAACTGACCTGGTCTTTCCCTCCGTGAGTTATGTAACCAACATTCGGAAAGATAAAAAAAATACACTTTATAAGGCCCATGACAACAAGAAAGAAGATGAAATCCTTTAGTCGTATGTACTTATTAGGTGGTCATTACCTTACAAATAAACGACATTGTAAAACTCAACATAATGAAAGATTCTAATTTGCTCTGGTATCACTTCTTTTCTGCAGTATAAAGTCACACGACAGTTACTTAGTAAATAGCAAAATAGCTTCATAGGCTTTTGATTCAAAATATAGTTTGTTTTATTCTGATTCCAATGTGTGCCTTGTATTGCCAAGGAATTGTTATTTCTGAGAAAAACTTGATATTTAAAATTTCGTAGTACTATCCGGTTTAATCATTTTACCACAGTAATAAATTATTTGTGGAACTTTAAACTACGTTAATTTCAAATACGTACTTTCCTGACTGTTGAAATGTGGTTTTTTTTTACGTAATTACAATAATTTGACAGTTACTTTTATTTTTTATATAAAAGAATCATTATCTAAAAACTTAAAACTGAATATTGGTTAAAGCGTAGGAATTAATGAAATTAATTTTAATATGTGTGTAACTAAAATATGCTAGCATTAACAGTATGAACTTGGCCTATTTAAATAATGTTTTGTGTACTTTCTAGGAACAGCCCGTTATGTAGTTTCAATAAAAAACTTCAAACTCTTCGCGGTTCTCATTGTACTACTGAAAACAACTTCTCCACGTATTTTGTTAAGGTTATGTAAGATGGTATTTCATGTGGCAGTTAAATAAAATGTTGAAAGTATATGTTCACTCACATCTAAGTCCAGGACTATCACACACACTTCCTCCAGTACATTTTTAAAGCAATGTTGCGCCTGCTGTCCTGTCTTTATTATCTTCAGTTTAATAGTTTGATGAAAGTCTGTTTTCGCACGATTCAGCAACAATGGTGGTGGCTGTATGATAATTTCTGAGTGGCTGATTTCACTCACATTGTGATGAACTACAGCGTGGTAGACTCTTTGCTCCTAGCTACATTCTGTCGTTCTTTTAAGGCCATTGGTCCTCTGGGCGAGATGTTGGTAGCTATCTCGTTAATCAGAAACTAGAAATGAAATAAAACTTCTTCGTTACTCCAACTTGGATGTTCCTTCATATGGCGGCGAGATGTGGGAACACGTAATGTATCCAGGAACATTGCCGAACATGAACGTTTTGGTGGTCCATGTGTTGTGGTGTGGGGAGGTATAATGTTTGATGGGCGTACTGACCACCAAATCTTTGAATGTAGTACAAGTCAACGTTTCAGGGACAATGTACTCCTTCTTCATGTCCACTGCCCATCCTTTCAGGGGTGCATCCGTCTCGACTTCATTTTTATGGATGACAATGTGCTACAGCATCAAACAGCGCAGACGGAGGATATCTTGGAATGAGACAATATCCGGCGGATGGGTTATCCTGTCCGTTTTTCTGACTTAAAACCTAACGGAAACGTGTGAGGTGCGTAGGAGAGATGTATTGTGGCATGCCCACATGCACCAGTAACCATTTGTCAACCGCTCTGGTGGAGGAATGAAACCCTTTACCACAAGAAATCCTTACTATTCTTGTGCCCAGCATGGAAGCACGTTGCAGAGCATGGACTGGTGTCCTTCGTGATCACACACAAGCAATTAAGAACCATGTTATGCCGTTGGTAACGAATCACGGTGACTTTAGGGTAAATACTGTCTTTGAACAAAAGTGTCATTTCTTTTCGTTCCATTGCGCATCTGTTTTAGTTGTCTTCTGTACTATTCTGTCGCATTTGTTTAGCTGTATGGTTCAAGTTTCATCAAGCTATATTAGTTGGCTATGATACATCACGCAAAAGTTACTCTCAGCTTTAAGTTTTGCACACCAGCGAATATCGAAATGCATATAGCATAAAGTAACAATGTATTCTCAGAACCAGTGAATGAATTTTACAGTAACTGTAAGTTTTCGATCACTACGCACTACATACTTATGGGAGTGAGGTATGGACTTTTAAGACTAGAAATCAGTCAAAAAGTGAGAGTATCTCAGCGACTAACTTAAACACACAAGTTGGGACAAAATAACAGAGACAGGAAAATAACAAATGGACTATGAATTACATACGATACGATACTGCGTCAAGAGTTTGACAGAGTACTGAAAGACCTGAGTCGAAACAAGGCCCCGGGAGTAGACAACATTCCGTTGGAACTACTGACGGCCTTGGGAGAGCCAGTCCTGACAAAACTCTACCATCTGGTGAGCAAGATGTATGAGACAGGCGAAATACCCTCAGACTTCAAGAAGAATATAATAATTCCAATTCCAAAGAAAGCAGGTGTTGACAGATGTGAAAATTACCGAACTATTAGTTTAATCAGTCACAGCTGCAAAATACTAAATCGAATTCTTTACAGACGAATGGAAAACCGGTAGATGTCGACCTTGGCGAAGATCAGTTTGGATTCCGCAGAAATATTGGAACACGTGAGGCAATATAGACCCTACGACTTATCTTAGAAGCTAGATTAAGGAAAGGCAAACCTACATTTCTAGCATTTGTAGACTTAGAGAAAGCTTTTGACAATGTTGACTGGAATACTCTCTTTCAAATTCTAAAGGTGGCAGGGGTAAAATACAGGGAGCGAAAGGCTATTTACAATTTGTACAGAAAACCGATTTCAGTTATAAGAGTCGAGGGGCATGAAAGGGAAGCAGTGGTAGGGAAGGGAGTGAGACAGGGTTTTAGCCTATCCCCGATGTTATTCAATCTGTATATTGAGCAAGCAATAAAAGAAACAAAAGAAAAATTCGGAGTAGGTATTAAAATCCATGGAGAAGAAATAAAAACGTTGAGGTTCGCCGATTACATTGCAATTCTGTCAGAGACAGCAAAGGACTTGGAAGAGCAGTTGAACGGAATGGACAGTGTCTTGAAAGAAGGATACAAGATGAACACCAACAAAAGCAAAATGAGGATAATGGAATGTAGTGGAATGAAGTCGGGTGATGCTGAGGGAATTAGATTAGGAAATGAGACACTTAAAGTAGTAAAGGTGTTTTGCTATTTGGGGAGCAAAATAACTGATGATGGTCGAAGTACAGAGGAGGATATAAAATGTAGACTGGCAATGGCAAGGAAAGCGTTTCTGAATAAGAGAAATTTGTTATTATCGAGTATAGATTTAAGTGTCAGGAAGTCGTTTCTGAGAGTATTTGTATGGAGTGTAGCCATGTATGGAAGTGAAACATGGACGATAAATAGTTTGGACAAGAAGAGAATAGAAGCTTTCGAAACGTGGTGCTACAGAAGAATGGGTAGATCAGATAACTAATGATGAGGTATTGAATAGGATTGGGGAGAAGAGGAGTTTGTGGCACAACTTGACAAGAAGAAGGGACCGGTTGGTAGGACATGTTCAGAGGCATCAAGGGATCACAAATTTAGCATTGGAGGGTGGCGTGGAGGGTAAAAATCGTAGAGGGAGACCAAGAGATGAATACACTAACCAGATTCAGAAGGATGTAGGTTGCAGTAAGTATTGGGAGATGAAGAAGCTTGCACAGGATAGAGTAGGATGGAGAGCTGCATAAAACCAGTCTCAGGACTGAAGACAACAACAACAACAACAACAACATTAATTAGGCTAGACTGCACGACGTAATTACGACCGGAATGAAAATAAAGGGTGAATGGGATATGGTAGGTGAACCAGTTAAGATGTCTGCTTGATTCTAAGGAGATAAGCAAGGAGCTATACGAAAAATTAAAAGAATCAGTGTGAAAAATAATTGATTTCATGAGTTTTTCCAGTAAAACAAAAAGTAATTATAAATCTGATGATATGTTTTATTCATTAAACTATTGTCTTTCAAAAATCATTTTTATATCCTTGTCGGATACTCCTCGTAACCGCTGGAAGCACACCTTGCTGCCAGAACACTGGTCGTCGGCGAGAATTCCCGAAGCGCTCCTAGTGGACTTACAAGAAAATACTTCTATATGAGACATTTTCTATATATTTTCTGTAAGCTCACATACTATAATTTGAAAAATTTAAAGTTGTAACCAAACGGTGACGTGCTGAACAAATGTAATTTTCTTCTCCCACAAAATCGCAATAAAAGCGTGCACCGACAGTAGACTTGTGAAGATATCGCAAAACTGTCACGTACGCTGGTAGAGAATTTCATTTAGAATGTCGACATTAAATTCCTATCAAAACCATACGTACCGTTGTTAAGTTATGTTTCCCGCCAGTTTGAAAAACATAGTTTCGAGAAAAGCGCGTTTAAAGTTTTGGGTTACATTTAATGCACGTCAGTGCTGTAATCCCTGGACCCTACAGCAGTCCTTCGAGATCCAAAAGAAGATCCTCCATCTTGTTCGTGGCCATATCGGTCCTGTGATCCTCTTTGGTAGCTTCTGTCATTTGCAGCTCTACTTGCTAGGGACGCTTTTTCTTCTGCTTTTCTGCAAAAGGCTGGTCCGACCTCATATTCGAGTACATTCATAACTTCCGTAATACCTTTTAGTTTGTAGTCCAAATTACTCGCTGCCACACTAGTTGCGATGTCGAGTATATTTTCCCCGCTGTGAATGGCTTACAGAGATACTTGTTCACAAGTCGCCTTGTAACGGAGTTTCTGGGTAACTTGGGATGAACACTACAGTACAGTGGACATCCCACACAACATTTTAAGCCAACAAAATCGATTTTTTAAAATTGTCAGAGATGTCTGGCCCCTTAATGGGAGCTGGTTAATTACATTGGAAGTAGTACATTGTCTTTACACAGCTGTGGAGATCAGATTAGTAGATGATGGTGCTGGCGATGATGATGATGTTGAGAAAATGAAGACAGGTTGAAAAAATTTAAAAAGTAATATGGGTTATTCATTAGCGACAGCAAAAATAGGTACCTAAAAATTAACTTCCTATGCTGCATTATAAGTACATTGTGGAAAGACTGAGAGTTAAAATGGATAACTGCAAGGATTCCGTCCCAGCACAGTGAGATAATTTCGACGAAGCAGTTCGCTGCAAGAAGAGATGGTGTGAATTGTGAATGGAGTTGGCTGTTTATGTGCCAGAGGTAGATGTCCTCGTTTGATCACCTCAAGGTTCAGTACACAGGATAACAATATGTATTGGTTCCAAAGGTAAGGACAGGGCTGAAACTGAGTGCCAGTTGTAGAAACCTCTGCAGATAGTGTCATGGTCAAATATACAAAACAATTTGATGTAATGTTACTAGACCGTAAATCTTATAGAATTGCCGCAATGTCATAAACTTGTATAACGAAGCATTTACACTGAGGTGAGAAAAGTCATGGAATATCTCTTAATATCGTGTAGGACCTCCTTTTGGCCGGCACTGAGTAGCAACTCGACGTGGCATGGACTCGTCTTTGGAAGTCCCCTGCAGAAAGATTGAGCCACGCTTCCTCTATAGCCGTCCGTAATTGCGAAAGTCTGGCCAGTACAGGATTTTGTGCACTAACTGAAGCCTAGGTTATATCACACAAACGCTCGGTGTAATTCATGACGGGCGATCTGGGAGGCCAAACCATTCTCTCGAATTGTCCAGAACGTTCTTCAAACCAACCGCGAACAACTCTGGCCAGGTGACAAGACGGATTGTCATCCATAAAAAAATCCCTCGTAGTTTCCCGAAGTCCATGAATGGCTGAAAATGCTCTCCAAGCAACCGGACTTAACCATTTCCAGTCAGTGATTGGTTCAGATGGATCCACAGCATTCTGGAGCCACCACCAGCTTGCAAGTGCTTTCTTGACAACTTGGGTCCAAGGCTTAGTGGTCTCTGCGCCGCACTCGAAACCTACCATCAGCTTTTACTAACTGAAATCGGGACTCATCTGACCAGGCCACGGTTTTCCAATCGTTAAGGTCTAATGGATATGGTCGCCAGCTCAGGAGAAGCACCGAGCGAGGTGGCGCAGTGGTTAGCACACTGGACACGGCCATTCTGATTTAGGATTTCCGTGATTTCCCTAAATCACTCCAGGCAAATGCCGGGATGGTTCCTTTGAAAGGGCACGTCTGACCTCCTTTCCCATCCTTACCTAATCTGATGAGACCGATGACCTCGCTGTCTGGTCTCCTCCTCCAAACAACCCGACCCAACCCTCAGGAGAAGCGCCGTTAGCAAAGGCACTCGCTGTTATCCGCTGCCTTGACTAACGGATTTGTTCGTCGTACGTCCCACACTGAGTTGTGCTGTTATTTAACGCAGTATTGCTTGTCTGTTAGCACTGACAACTCTATGCAAACGCCGCTGCTCTCTGTCCTTAAGTGAAGGCCGCCAGCAACTGTGTTGCCCGTGGTGAGAAATAATGCCTGAAATCTGGCCTTTCACGGCAGATTATTGACACTGTACATCTAGGATTATTGAATTTCCTAATGATTTCCGAATTGGACTGCCCATGCGCCTAGCTCCAGCTACGATTTCACGTTCAAAGTCTGTTAATTCCCATCGTGCGATAATAACCAGGTCAGAAACCTATTCAATGAACCATCTGAGTACAAATGACATCTCCGTCAGCGCACTACCCTTTCACACCTTTGTACGCAATACTACCGTCATCTGAATATGTGTCTATCACCATTCCATGACTATTGTCACATCAGTGTACTGACACGTTATTATAACATGCCTGGTCGATACCTCAATCGGATTTCATTTACAATCATGGATGTAACACGACCTGTTACAGTACCTAGGCAGCAGGCCATAACTTAAAGCCAGAAAATAAAAGGATAAGCAAATAAATAAATATAAAACCCTTAGCATCGTTTAGAGTCAGGAAATAAGGTATCTTCTTCTACAGGTTTCATAAAGGAGGTATGAAAGCTATGAAAACAGTACTTGTGAAGCGAGTAGATTTTTGACGTTTATGGGATGAGAAGAAGATTCATTCACACTTATCTTCGAGTGCAATGCTCACAAAAAGACGCCGTAACTCTTTTTAACTACATGGTGACAAAGCAGAAAGCAGCTGTAAGGAAGCGATGGCTCCCTGTACCACCGTAAAACTTCTTCTAAATCTACGGAGCGGGAGGTGCCATTCTTCCTGATAACACAGTAACGCAAAAAACCGCGCTGCATCTTAGAAGCCCGTTGTGGTAAGATCTCGCCGTGGAGGCCGTTACACTGGTGGCTAGGAAATTAAAAACTATAAATTTTTCCGGCGGGCGTCGCATTATGCGGAGCTGCACGCAATAAACACGCGAACTAAATCACAGCAAGAAAACAATTTCGCGGCAATTCACCGGAAGGCAGCGTGCTGACCGTGTTCTTTGTTCATTGTGAAAATGTTAAGAGGTGGTGAGGCTTGGTGGACGACAATGGCAAGAGTAGCCATCTACGATGTCTAGTAACGTATTTAAGTGATTAAAATTGACATATCACGGATTAGAATTTGTTTCCTTCTTTCAGAATAACGCTATGCCTAGGTCCCTCTCAGTTTCCTTGTGTATGCGCCGCGCGGGATTAACCGAGCGGTCTTGGGCGCTGCAGTCATGGACTGTGCGGCTGCTCCTGGCGGAGGTTCGAGTCCTCCCTCGGGCATAGCTGTGTCTCTTTGTCCTTAGGATAATTTAGGTTCAGTAGTGTGTATGCTTAGAGACTGATGACCTCAGCAGTTAAGCCCCATAAGATTTCACAAACATTTTCCTTGTGTATGTATAAGAACAGACGAATGCTTGCCATTCTATAGCTGCGATCTGGTTTCGCAGGATAGAGCAGATCAGGCTATGGTTGTGGAGGGAGGCCGAATCAGTTACTGATAGTTGCACAAAACGCACAAACTCTTATTTTCCTAACAATGACTTAATTACACAATGCGCTAAAGGACCAAATTAAAAAATTAAGGCTGAAGGCCTAGTTAAGAAAACTTTGCAATACCTCCAGGGCCGAAGGCTCAAAACCACACCAAAAACAAGAACGGCTGAAGGCCTGAATAGAAGTTATAAAATTACTTTACAGAATTCACGCGGCTGAAAGCCGCACTTAAAGAAAATATTTCACGTAAATACTCGGCTGAAGGCCACAAACATGACATTGAACAACTCAGGGCTTAGGGCGTGGATAACAAGAATTTCAGGTAGAATAAACTTTAAAAATTTTAGTTATTAAACCAATCAATCTTCAACTTTAATTTAAGACGGCTGAAGGCCTCATCTTAAAAATATTTCACGTAAAAGCTCAGCTGAAGGCCACACACTGGACATTGAACAACTCAGGGCTTAAGGCCTGGATAACAAGAATTTCAGATAGAAAAAACACACTGCCAGAAAACTACGCTAACGACCAGTGCAGGTAACTGGGGCGTTAACGGCCACAAGGCAGAAAATACAGCAGGTGCACTTCACTGATAGGTAACAACCAATTTAATAGTTAGAGACGGCTGCAAAATTTCGCCGACTCCAACACACCATACGCTGCTGCCATCCGGAACGGCCCAGGAAGCAACAACCGGCAATGAATGAAGGGATGGCAAAGCAGTTGACGTTTCATTACAGGTTAACTGATCACTCAACTTCGGTGTCCAGGTTCGGTGGGCAAGAAACTTTGTAGCTCTCGCAGCTAGCGCCTCACAATTCGACTGCACGTTGTAAGTACGCTGTTTAGGTTTTTATATTGGTAACGCCACGTAGCGCTCTGTATGAAAATCACTGGCGGTGCTGTGTGCTGTCTGTGGCTGGGTGGCATTGTTGTAATATCCGCTACTGTAGTGTTGGGCTGTCGGCTGTTAACAGCGCGTTGCGTTGCGCAGTTGGAGGTGAGCCGCCAGCAGTGGTGGATGTGGGGAGAGAAATGGCGGAGTTTTGAAATTTGTAAGACTGGATTCATGAACTGCTATGTATATTGTGATTTTTCATCACTATTAAGGTAAATACATTGTTTTTTCTCTATTAAAATCTTTCATTTGCTAACTATGCCTATCAGTAGTTAATGCCTTCCGCAGTTTGAATCTTTTATTTAGCTGGCAGTAGTGGCGCTCGCTGTATTGCAGTAGTTCGAGTAATGAAGATTTTTGTGAGGTAAGTGATTTGTGAAAGGTATAGGTTAATGTTAGTCAGGGCCATTCTTTTGTAGGGATTATTGAAAGTCAGATTGCGTTGCGCTAAAAAAAATATTGTGTGTCAGTTTAAGCACAGTCATGTATAATTGATCAAAGGGGACGTTCCATATATGGACATGACTGTGCTTAAACTGACACACAATATTTTTTTTAGCGCAACGCAATCTGACTGTATAATTGATCAAAGGGGACGTTCCATATATGGACATGACTGTGCTTAAACTGACACACAATATTTTTTTTAGCGCAACGCAATCTGACTTTCAATAATCCCTACAAAAGAATGGCCCTGACTAACATTAACCTATATCTTTCACAAATCACTTACCTCACAAAAATCTTCGTTACTCGAACTACTGCAATACAGCGAGCGCCACTACTGCCAGCTAAATAAAAGATTCAAACTACGGAAGGCACTAACTACTGATAGGCATAGTTAGCAAATGAAAGATTTTAATAGAGAACAAACAATGTATTTACCTTAATAGTGTTGAAAAATCATAATATACATAGCAGTTCATCTTACAAATTTCAAAACTCCGTCATTTCTCTCCCCACATCCACCACTGCTGGCGGCTCACCTCCAACTGCGCAACGCAACGCGCTGTTAACAGCCGACAGCCCAACACTACAATAGCGAATATTACAACAATGCCACCCAGCCACAGACTGCACACAGCACAGCCAGTGATTTTCATACAGAGCGCGCTACGTGGCGTTACCAATATAAAAACCTAAACAGCGTACTTACATAGCCCCCATGCTCCCCACAAAAAATTTTACAAATTGTTTTGGGCACTGGCCAATAATGATTTGATAAAATTTTTCATAATTACAATAACAAAGATATCAAATGCACACACTTATTAATACAATGTTGGTCAAAAGCTAAAATTTTCTCACAATCCATAAAGACAGTCCTGATCATTCATCACAGTAAAACTGCAGTGTTTTTCTCAAAGTCTGAGCAGTAAAAGAAAATGCACATGGGAGTAGTGGATTTCCATGCAGTCTTGAAGAAGTAGTCCTTCCAACGGAAAGACAGTGCTGACTCTCTACGTGCAGACAAGTAATGGGTCACAACAGAGCAAACCCACAGCAGAGTCATTCGAAGTTTTGAAGAATATTGGTAGGCAGGTCATCACAGAGTAGACCCCCTGTAGTCCTGCTAGAGGTTACGGTATTGGTGGGCCACCACAGGTGCAGACCCACTGTAGTCCTGGTAGAGATTGTGGTATTGGTGGGCCACCAGAGGTGCAGACCCACTGCAGTCCTTGTAGAAATAATAGTACTGGTGAGTCAGCAAAGGTGTAGACCCACTGTAGTCCTTGTAGAAATAATGGTATTGGTGGGTCATCAAAGATGCAGACCCACTGTAGTCCTTGTAGAGATAATGGTACTGGTGGGCCATCAAAGATTCAGACCCACTGTAGTGCTTGTAGAGACGGCCAGCAGCCATCTGCTGCGACTGTGCAGGTGCACAATCATCATCGAAGAGTCTTGCGGACAATATAGCAAGTCCACGAACCAGACTTCCTCGCTGCTCTGTCCCGCCGGCCGCGGTGGTCTAGCGGTTCTAGGCGCTCAGTCCGGAACCGCGGGTCTGCTACGGTCACAGGTTCGAATCCTGCCTCGGGCATGGATGTGTGTGATGTCCTTAGGTTAGTTAGGTTTAAGTAGTTCTAAGTTCTAGGGGACTGATGACGACAGATGTTAAGTCCCATAGTGCTCAGAGCCATTTGAACCATTTTTTTTGCTCTGTCCCAACCAACCGACTGCCACACATACCATCAGATGGAAATATAGCGGTCACACCAAAGATGGTACAGCAGTACTAGTATCGATAAGCACTGCTGCTACCACTGGTGGAGGCAAGTCAGCAACTCATTATGGTAGTAAATCATTGAGAAATAAGACGCCACTCGATTGCGACAAAATGGCAAAGAACAAACGGCATCAACGCGAGCCTGCCACGGCTCAATAGCCTGTGAAAAGGCACCAAAAAATAATTAATCTGTACTATTCGTAAAGTAAAACGTTCGAAGTTTCGGACATATTACAGTGACGGGAAAAAATATCAACACCAAATATTAATTAATGCAGAATAATGAAATTTCGGGAATACATTTGTCTAGGTAACATACTCAAGTTATTAGAATGGCAAGACCACAGGTTAATGTAACCGTGAGGTAACTTATTGCAAATCTGAGATTCTGATACATTAATAACCACTATAACTGCCAGAATGTTGAATGCAAGGGTGGAAGCATGCATGCATTGTGTTGTATAGGACCAAATGTCAGTTTGCGGGATGGAGTTTCCTGCCTGTTGCACTTGGTCGGTCAATACAGGGACGGTTAATGTTGGTTGTGGATGACGCTGGAGTTGTCCGATAACCTCCCATATGTTCTCGATTGGAGACTGATGTGGTGATCGAGCAGGCCAAGGAAACATGTCTACACTGTGTAGAAAATTCTGGGCTACAACAACAGTATGTGCCAGAGCGTTATCCTGTTGGGATGCTGTTCATGAATGGTAGCACAACAGGTCGAATCGCCAGATTTACGTACAAATTTGCAGCCAGGGCGCGTGGGATAACCACGAAAGTGTTCCTGCTGTCGTACAGAATCGCACCCCAGACCATAACTCCAGGTATAGGTCTCCGGTGTCTCTATCATGCAGACAGGTTGGTTTCAGGCCCTTAACTGACCGTTTTCTAACCAATACACGGCCGCCACTGGCCGCGAGGCAGAACCAGCTTTCTTCATAAAACAGCCCTCCATTCTGCCCTCCACTGACCGCTCACTTGACATCACACAAGCAGCGAATGGTGGTGGTTTGCGCTCAGTGGAATGCACGCTACAGATTGTCTGGCTCGGAGTTGTCCTTGAAGTAACCGATTGGCACCAGTTCGTTGTGCCACTGTGGGGCCAACTGCCACTCAGATTGCTGTTGCAGATGCAGTACGATGAGAAAAAGCCATGCGCTGAACTCGATGGACTTATTTCCCGGTAGTGTGACGTGACCGTCCGAAGCCCGATCTCCTTGCGGCCGTATATTCTTGTAACCATCTGGGTGTTGTGTGATGTCCTTAGGTTGGTTAGGTTTAAGTAGTTCTAAGTTCTAGGGGACTGATGACCATAGATGTTAAGTCCCATAGTGCTCAGAGCCATTTGAACCATTTTTTGTAACCATCGCTGCCAGGAGTCATGTACACTGGCTACATTGCTACAAAGTCTTTTTACAGTATCGCAGAACGAACACCTATTTTCTCGTAGCCCTAATACATGGCTAACTCAATGAAATGGTGATGATGGTTTTTTGTCGCCTTAATGACAGTCTTGATTAACATCAACTCACTGCAGAATAGAACTGACATTTATACGGAACTGCCGAGGGTTCGTAATTATTTATAGAAAGATGGTCATACAGAAAATCAACTCACCACGTCCAGTCTCAAAGGTAACCACCGCTCACGATCGTTGCAGCCTATATTTAAAGCAAACCTGCTTTGCATCCTCGAATTGATGCTACTAGTACCTCTCTTATCCGACTGACGCGAAATCGGAAACAGACATCATCTGTCAGATGTAGAAACACACCTTACAACTTTCGAGGCCGGCCGTTGTGGCCGAGCGGTTCTAGGCGCTTCAGTCTAGAACCACGCGACAGCTACGGCCGCAGGTTCGAATCCTGCCTCGGGCATGGCTGTTTGTGATGTCCTTAGGTTAGTTATGTTTAAGTAGCTCTAAGTTATAGCGGACTGATGACCTCAGATGTTAAGTCCCATAGTGCTCAGAGCCATTTTTGAACAACTTTCGTTGATGTCGCACAACTACTTCTTGGTGTTGCGATTATCTTTTTGTGGCACTGTAGTACCGTGAATCGTCCTTGAATCAGATTATACTGTAATATGTCACAATATGATTATGAAGAAAACAGAAAACCAGGACTTAATTTGATAACCACATTTCATCAATTAAGAAAACAGATGATACGGCAACTAGCCATAGAAAGAAAACTGCGCAAGTACTCCCAGACATAAGTACAACAAAAATTCCAATGTCATCACGGGAATAAATCTAGGTAAGGTGTTTAATGCTTTTGCGATTTGTAGGTAGTAAAGGTGCCAGGAAACGATATATTAATATCAATAGATAAAGCTGGAGGAAAGACAAGACGAAAGAAACTTGCAAATTATTTACAAAATTTTTAGTTGCAATGGAGGTAACAACCGAAATAAATTTTATTAATGTCCTACAAACGGCTGCCATTTCTAGCACTGAAATATCTTTTTATTTAATATTTTTCAGTACCGCATAGGTTCGGCTGTGTAGCCATGGTATAGGTAGTACAATGGAAAGTAGCTAGTGGAGAAACACCTGGCACCATGGTGTTTATTGTAACGTCCGTCGATTCAACGGCATTTTATCAGTCTGTGACCAACACAATTTACGACTGAAGGTCAATTATGTACTTAAGGATTGTTGATGAGGAACACATGCAGCCACGAATACTTTGAGGGAGTTTTAATGCCATAATGGCTTCTTAAAATTATTTATGGCTGTATGGGGTCTCTATCAACAACTCTTAATTTGATAACAGTCACGAATTTAACTAAATAAGCGTGATTAAAACAGGATTCAATTTTTCTGCTACTATGACTGTAAAGAAAATCTTCTTAAAAGATTTTTGGCTGATTATGTTCTTCGTCAACAATCCTTAAGTGAATAATAATCACGAACAGGGCCAGCTAATACTGATACGTCGATATCCCAGCGTGGATCGACCACGTAGCCGAAGATTCATTGTGTAGATCTCTTTGCTGTCGATCATTATCTTTGGTGCTTTTGTAAGCGTGGTTTAAAACGACGGAACGGGAAATGTATCTTCAGTCTGTCTGCTCACTCAAAGATGTCCAAAAGGCTTGCGGCTGAAATATTACAACAAGAAGAAAGAAAGTTTATTCGGCCGCACTTTCGAAATTTGGTGGATATACATGAAACTACGTTGACAGGTGAAACTATATACTTGACTATGGTTACACAGCCGAAACTAAGCAGTTGCGAAAAATGTTAAGTAGGATGGTAGTTTAATTCAAGTATCAGCAGTCAGCGCTGCAGATTATAGTTTTTCACGATGTTTAGAAAGTAGCCAGAGTGAAATAATGTTTCCCTTATGATACAATATCTTTACTGCACAATAATGTTCCTAAGCCAAACTGGTTGTTGATAGTACGTTGCTCCTCCAAAATATCATCGGAATTCGGACCAAGGGGATTATTGGCCAATGGTTTCGCTTTCAACTTATTACAGAAAGCGATTTCACTTCACGGTTCGACACTCTAACTGCACTCAAAAATGATAAATCCAAGTATCGTCACAAGTTAAACCCTCTTCAAGACGATATTTTAGCTCGGTGAGGATGCGAAATCCTGTTCTTTGTTATGAACGGTAAGCTTTCTGTGAATCCAAATTTCCAAAGTCTTCTGGTAGTGCAAGTAGTTTTAATCAACGGAATGAATTGTGCCAAAACTTATTCGGCATTTTTCAGCAATTTGTTCTTCTGCAAATCGTCCATGTTCTTGGATAAGTGAATCAATGCGAGCTTGCATCGCCGAGGTCGATACTGCTACCGGACGCCCGGAACGGTGCTCGTCAGTTACGCCTTTGCGTCTACTTTTAAAGTTTTCCTTCCAAGCGTACAGGTTCACACGGTTCTTACAACTGCCGACGTATTTTTCCTTCATCCGGAAGAATATTTCTGATCGCAGTACTCTTTCCGAAAATAAAAATCGGGTCACTGACCGCTGTTCTTCAAATGTACTTAGTTCGAGTGGACATTTCATCTTAACTAAGACCTCACACGTTATGTTTACGTAAACATTAATCACACAAATGAGTCAAATTGTTCGCAAGGTTGTCAACTCTGTATATAGTGTGGCTGCAAAATATGGAGGCAGAGAAGACGCAACATATTATGGTGCTTGATAGGGTGTAGGAAACCAGTTGACCTTGAAAACGGTCTCGAAATGGAGAACTACAGGTTCTGTGTTATTTCCAAGGGAATCTTGTACCGTTCTTTCTGAAAAACAGCAGCAAGTTTAAGTACCGATGATGGATGTGGATAGTGACCATGTATCCTTTCTCCAAAGTCGACCCAAAAGCCCCAATAATGTTGAGCACTAGTGACTTGGTGGCCAGTTGAGATACAATAATTCATTCTCGTGCTCACAAAACTAGTCTTGGACGATGTGAATTGTATGAACAGGGGCCCTGACCTCTTGAAATACAGCATCACGGATGGGGATCATTCAACCATGGGATGGACCTGATCAGGGACAATGGTCACATGGACCTTGGCAGTATTGTGACCTTATAGTGTAAGCATAGGACACATGGAATAACACGACATGGCTACCCAAATCATTACCGACGCCACACCCCCATGTTTCACTCTTGGGACCTAAACCCAGCCAGAACACGGAAACAGTTTGGAACAAGATATAGCAGACAAAATAACATTCATTCATTTTTCCATAGTTCATGTTTTATGGCTTCGGCACCACGTTTCCCTGTTACGAGCATTTGCATCACTGATGAGTGGATTTAGAATTCTAGCTCGCCTCGTAATTCCCAACTTCTGGAATTCCCTTCGATTCACGAGTGCAACATTAAATTCTGAAGAAACTTTTGCAGCGGTCGTAATCTTATATTTCGTTACGCGCCCCTTCAATGACCGTCTGTCACGACTTACATCTATATGATTTCTCTGCTTCTCACAATAAAGTGCCTGGCAGAGGGTTCAATGAACCACGTTCAAGCTGTCTCTCTATCGTTCAACTCTC
Organism: Schistocerca serialis cubense; assembly: GCF_023864345.2. Taxonomy (NCBI): domain Eukaryota; kingdom Metazoa; phylum Arthropoda; class Insecta; order Orthoptera; family Acrididae; genus Schistocerca; species Schistocerca serialis. Next base: position 448,178,666 of record NC_064645.1, read on the forward strand.
GAACAGCGCGCTGTAAAAACGAGCACTTAAATTTTTCGGTGCGAGTCCTGATATCTCTTATTTTATCGTGATGATCATTTCTCCCCATGTAGGTGGGTGCCAACAGAATGTTTTTACAATCTGAGTAGACAAACTGGTGATTGAAACTTCATGAGAAGATCCCGTCGCCACGAAAAACGCCTTTGTTTTAATGATTGCCACTCCAATTCACGTATCATGTCTGTGACACTATTTCCCCTATTTCGCGATAGTACACAACGAGCCGCCCTACTTTGAACTTTTTCGATGCCATCCGTCAGTCCCACCTGATGCGGATCCCGTAACGCACAGCAATACCCCAGAACAAGGTGGACAGGCGTGATGTAAGCAATCTCTTTAGTAGACCTGTTGCAACTTCTAAGTGTTCTACCAATGAATCGCAATCTTTGGTTTGCTCTGCCCACAACAATATCTATGTGATCGTTCCAATATAGGTTATTTGTAATTGTGATACCTAAGTACTTAGTTGAATTTACAGCCTTAACATTTGAGTAACTTCTAGCGTAATGAAAATTTATCGGATTTCTTTTAGTACTCATGTGAATAACTTCACACTTTTCTTTATTCAGGGTCAACTGTCACTTTTCACACCATACGGATAGCTTATCTAATTCATTTTGCAGTTCGTTTTGGTCATTTGAGGACTTTACAAGACGGTAAATGATAGCATCATCTGCAAATAATCTAAGACGGCTACTCAGACTGTCTCCTATGTCGTTAATACAGATTAGGAACAATAGAGGGTCTATAACACTTCCTTGGGGAACGCCGGATATTACTTCTATTTTACTCCATGACTTTCCTTCTATTAATACGAACTGTGACTTTTCTGAAAGAAAATCAAGAATCCAGTCGCACAACTGAGGCGATATTCCATAGACACGCAGCTTGGTTAGAAGACGCTTGTGAGGAACGGTGCCGAAACCTTCTGGAAATCTAAAAATGTGGAATTAATTTGACATCCCCTGTCGACAGCACTCATTACTTCATGAGCATAAACAGCTATTTGCGTTTCGCAAGAACGATGTTTTCGGAATCCATGCTGACTATGTATCAATAGATCGTTTTCTTCGTGGTAATTCATAATGTTCGAACACAGTATATGTTACAAAACCCTACTGCAAAACGACGTTAGTCATATGGGCCTGTAGTTCATCGTTTTTGGGTATTGGTGTAGTCTGAGAAATTTTCCAGTCTTTAAGTATGGAGCTTTCTGTGAGCAAGCGGTTGTTTATAATTACTAAATATGGAGCTATTGTATTAGCATACTCTGAAAGTAATCTGATTGGTATACAATCTGGACCGGAGACCTTGCCTTCATTAAGTGATGTAAGATGGTTTGTTACACCGAGGATATCTACTTCTATGTTTCTCATCTTGGCAGTTGTTCTTAATTGGAATTCAGGAATATTTACTTCGTCTTCTTTGGTGAAGGAGTTTCGGAAAACCGTCTTTAATAACTCTGCTTTAGTGGCACTGTCATCAGTGACTTCACGTTGTTATCGCGAAGTTGCGTCTTGCCACTGATGTGCTTTATGTATGACCCGAATCTCATTTTTTTTTTTTTTTTGCCAGATTCCGAGACACTTTGTGAAAGTTATTGAGTGTGTCTCGCATTGAAGTTCGCCCTATATATCGAACTCTGCAAAATTTGCCAATCTTGGGGGATTTTATGTTGTTTTAAATCTGGCATGCTACTTTTCGTTGCTTCTGCAACAGCGATCTGACCCATCTTGTGTACCGTGGAGGGTCAGTACCATCACTTATTAATTTATGTGGCATATATATCTCAATTACCCGTCTGGCTGGCCGAGAGCGCTAATGCACTGCTTCCCAGGCTCGGGTAGGCGCGCCAGCCCCGGATCGAATCTGCCTGGCTGATTAACGACGAGGCCAGCCTGGATGTGGTTTTTAGGTAGTTTTCCACCAACCGCTAGGTGAATACTGGGCTGGTCCCCACGCTCTGCCTCAGTTACAAGACTCGCAAACATTTGAAAAAGTTCGCACTATTCCATGGCTTACACTAGGCGTAGGCATCTGGAGTACACTAATTCCATCCCAAGGGGTTTGGGGTGGCGGCAGTAAGGGCATCTGGCCACCCTCTGTAACTAACACTGCCAAATTAATAGTAGCACGGCCGACCCCGTGTGAAGCGGTACCAAGGCCCCAAGAAAGAAAGAAACAATATCTCCCAATTGCCGTCGACACTATCTCTTTGACGGCATGTGTGGCCGAGCGGTTCTAGGTGCTTCGGTCTGGAGCCGCGTGACAGCTGCGGTCGCAGGTTCGAATCCTGCCTCGGGCAAGAATGTGTGTAATGTCCGTAGGTTAGTTAGGTTTAAGTAGTTCTAAGTTCTAGGGGACTGATGACCTCAGATATTAAGTCCCATATTGCTGAGACCCAATTGAACTATCTCTTTGAAATCATTCCTAATCTTTTCTACGCTTACGTGATCATATCGGAAGGACCTCAGACTGTCTCTTAAAAAGGCGTTAAGAGCAATTTTATCAGCTTTCTTAAATAGATATACTTTGTGTTTCTTTTTGATGTTAGTAGGTGTTACGGCATTCAGCGTAGCAGCAATTGCCTTGTGGTCGCTAATCCCTGCATTCGTCATGATACTCCCTATTTGTCCAGGATTATTTGTTGCTACTCGCACCCTATCTTCCTGGGGCTTGTGCAAAATGTTAGTCGGCGGCAGTAGAATTGTACTGTAGTCAGCGTCACATGTAGGTTCTTTAAATTTTCTCAATAGCGTTCCTCGAATAGAACGTTGCGTGTTCAAGCATACATTTCTTACGGTGTTTCCAAATTTCTCTCCAAATCCCGTACATTATATTTGTTTGGTACTGGATTAAACTCTCATCTCTTCCTTAATCCACACAAGGCTTTTTTCCACTTAATTCGAACCAGAAAATCGCCATTAGTTACTCTGTCTACGTATGAAATCTTCAGTTTTCTTTTGTATCTACTCTTTCAGAAACGAGAAGAAGCTACTTATTTTGGAGACTCTGATAAACTTTCGACTGTGGTTCTCACTCGAAATTCGGACTACTTTCCTGTTATAATACGCATTACGTATTTCCTGCGGTATTGCGGTAAGTACAGCGAGAAGACGATTAGGTTTGAATTATATAACCGATGAATAGCGCAAACCGATTTCCCGTAATAGCTAAAGGTACATGCAAGAACACAAAGCCTGTACACCCATCTCTGTAAGAGTTGTGTTGGAACAAATTATCAGACTTCTACCTGTATGTCACCTCTCAAATGAATTACGTTTTACGAGGTAATGTAAGCATATGTGACGAGCAATTTGGTAACCGAAATTAATAGGCAGCTGAGAAATAAAAGTTTTGCAACAGTATGTCACATATACGTTATTTACATGCCGTTTGTTGTTAGTATTTGGATCTTTTAACGAGGACACGGTCCACAGAGCGTAACGGTATCTGAATGGGAATTCTTGATCCTGTACTGCTTCCATGTAAGGATTCACGCTCAGATATAGCGAGTGTTCTCCCCGTGGAACATTTCTCTCAGGCTACGTCCTCCTGAAGACAGTCTGGGCAGAAGCTACGACGTGGGTGGGCTCCGGCTTAAGGGCTGGTCGCAGAGGGCACATCCTCGTAAATCTCGGGGAAGCCAACAGCAGCTGTGACACAGCACCAACCTCTTGAAGGGCCGGGACAAGATTTACTTTCCTCTCAGATCTCTAGCTCACGTGCAGTCTTATCAGCACGCAGTGCTTGTAAATAATTCTCCGAAGCCCAGAACTATCTTCTCCATAGTTGAAACGTGAAAGGAGGTTAGCGTACCGAAGCAAGAGGTTAAAATTATGTATTCCATTGAAAAACGTGGATTTTATCTGCCATCTTCTGTGTCTGGCCTTTACAGACGCGTCCGTTCCTCTTGAACTGAACTGTCCATTGTGATATTCATTATCGAATTAACTACAGCATTAGATGAATTCAAACACGTATCATCATTTCTCAGTACCTCAGTATCGTTCTTTTCCCATTCTGCATCATTACTAAGTTATGGTCTGAGTCATATCTGCTCCTGGATAGTTCTTACAATCCAATATCGAATTTCGGAATAATTCTCTGATCACGATGTATTCCAGCTCGTATCTCCCCGTTTCCCAGTCTTTTCCGGTGTACCTCCTGCTCTTGTGATTCATGAACAGTGTATTCGCTATTACTAGCTGAAGTTCGTTGCAGAACTCTACTATACAGTCCTCTTTCAGTCCTACTATCGAGCTAGTAATCTCTCGTACCTCCATCTTCAATATCTTTCTCTACCACAGCGTTCCAATCGCCCACAGCTAATAGATTACTACCTGTTTTTATATACTGAAATGCTGGTTCAATGCCGACATATACGCTTGTACTTTCGTCCTCTCTCTGTGACACTGGCTTGTATACCTGAATTATTTTTGTCGGCTGGCGTTGGTTTGCTGATGATTCTCATGAGAATAATCTTATCATTGAATTGTTCTACGTAATTCATTCAGTGTCCTACCTTTCAGTTCATAACGATTCCCGTTCTGGTTACACGATTTTCGGGTCCTGTTGATATTTACCTACATTCGTACATTCTTCCAACCAGAAATCCGTATCTTCATTCCACTTCACTTCACTGACTCCTATTACACCTATATTAGACTTTTCAGGTTTTATAGCTTCCCTACCACGCTCACACTTCAAACATTCCATCTTCTGAATGGCAGAATTTTACGCTTTTGTTGATTAATCATTTCTTTCGTGTTACCTCCCTTTTGGTAATGCCCCTCGCCCAGAGATATAGGTGGGGGATTCTTTTGAGAATGGAGATATCATCATGACCCATTTTCACTTACAGGCCGTATATCGTTTGTATACATGTGTCTTCATTGCCTTCAGCATCTTCAAGCCACTGAGAATTGCTCATTCTGCCATCTTTTAGCTGCAATAACCCACCTCAAGGGCAAGAGCACGTTCTGACATGGCTATTGGCAGAACAAGGGTGAGTCCTTAAGCCGGAATTTTCTAAACATTTCGCTGAAGAATTTTGTTCATAATTTGAGCAGCGGCTGAGATCGAATCCGATACTCAGGACGTTTTGATTGCTAGTCAGTGGCACTATCTCAAGACTAAAAATTGGACAGAAAATTAACTACTGAACAGCTGATCCGGCAGAAAATAGCTTTGCCTGCCGGGAGGAAAAGAGTCTGCTCTGGGAGAATGTATGTAATGTGGGCACGAACAAAATTCCTTTTGTTGTACTCTGCGGGATACAGATATCAAGATATTTTGATGATGCGACGCTTAGGCCAATATGTATAGTGCAGGTTGGAGTATCCCTTCTCACTACCATTACAAGAAGCGGAAATACGCAGTGTCGTTCATACAGTTAAAGCAGTTGGCCATATGAGTGGTTATTGAGGAAATGGTCATATGTTGGAACTTCAAGTGAATTCACCGTTAAGTGTTAGTGCTGGCTCCATTTTTAGTAACTGTCGTGTTCTTTCTTAGCAGCATAATAGATCGTTGCTAAATTATAAGCAATCACAGTGTAAGGTGCTTTCTATCACTGTTATGCACTGAAGATTAATTCCTTATCACCATATTCACAGTCGAAAAAGAAGAGGAATTCAAATGTGATAAGTGAAAGATTTTCCACTCCCATCCATAGCCTGAAACAACTGACCCGCACACGTCACAGTAAGAGTAAGCCATGCTGTAGTTTGCAAGCTCTTCTACGGAGAGTCGCTTCTCTCCAATCTTTTTGTCGACAGCAGGTGTATACTACCTGACAGATCTTTTAATTGCACACATTTCAAAATCACTTTGAAGCTCCATTTCCGCTGTTTCTCTTTTAGCTATTGATATCGTATATGACTCTTGTAAGGCATACCTGGTGATGTTCAATTTTGCGTCTGTCATTATGGTAATTTTTATCTCAATGTATCGTTCGCCGTCTTAAAAGTTTCTGATGCTCTGTTATTCTCGATTTCGTAAGTATCCTCCTGTCATTTGTTAGTTGTAGTATTGGGAAGGAAGCTTAGGGCTTAAGGTCGCGTCTTCATCGATGTCATTAGAGACAGAGTAGACGCTCGAATTCTTTCAAGAATAGCGAGGGAAATTGACCGTACCCTTTCAAAGGAGCCATCCCAGCATGTGCCTGGAGTGATAGGAAGTCACAGAAAACGTAAATCAGGATCGCCGGGTGCGGACTGAAACGGTCTTGCTCCTGAATACGAATCTGGTGTGCTAACCACGGCATCACATCGTTCGGTAATTCTAGTACAGTAATTTTTGATGGCTGTTTCCGCCTTCCAATCAATTTCATAGCTCTCTGTGCGTTCTTCTTCTATATCTTTCCCTAATTAGTCCAATTAGCCATCCAATTTAATCCCAAAATGGATTTTACAAATACATCAGATACAACGATGCCTCGACTGTGCACATTGCCCCACTCATCATTAGATTTAACAGCATATCTTGGGATAACTACCAGTACAAGCTGTCATCACCCCCACTGAAAAGCATGGGATGGACTCTTCAGTTTCATCGCATAATCGCTAAAATATGCGCAGACAACGCTGCATGAACCTAGAAGAGTTTCTGATGGCAAGTCGTTTATTTTAGCCTCCACATCTACTAACAATAGTGCTCTTCCGATTTCCTTGCCTAATAAATTTTTGTAGGGAAACAGGTGAGACGAAACAAACTTTTACTGCAGGTCACTGTGTTTCTAGCAATTCGCTGGGCTGCACGCGGCTTGATAAGCGCTGGATAAACGCTGTTGTTCTAGCATGAGCTCTGAATGACCAGGGAATTTTTGTCTCCAGACCGTGAACGAAACAACATCTCGACAGTTTACCAGCAAGCTAACCTTGTCTGCAAGCTGGTAGAATGTCCTAGACACAGACTTCGTCATCGGCGAATCCCTCATAAGCCTTTATCGCCTGCAGGGTCCAGTAACAATTTTTTTTGACTGCAATGCTACATTTGCTGCAAAACATGACTAGCGAATCAAAGGTCCCAATTCAATATGACACAATCAATTCGTATGCATATTATGATCCTTAATTCAGGACTACTAGAAACAATCTGATATCCACCACGTGTTATGATAGTTAAATTTGTAACTAAATAGTTGCACTACACATAATGTAGAAACTGACAATGACTAACTAATAACTGTGTTGCTGTGCTAGCTAATTAGGTATTGTCGTTATCTGTACGCAGTTCAGTTTATTGTTGTTTTTGGGTTGCTAACTGATGGACGCATCTGGAAAGGATCTTACACGGCTGAGATAAATGTGTTAATCAACACTATTCTAACGTTGTCTGATCTTCATCAGCCTAGTACTTGCACAGTTTATAACATTTTCAGTGGTTTATAATGTTTAACACAAAGCATATTCGTTAAAAGGTGGTCTGGTCAACATTTGCACGCCATGATATGACAAACTTGCAAGCTGCACTGCACAGTACGTCTGTCAAAGTGGCCTGCAGTCTGAAGCTGACTCACATCATATCGCCCTATTTTGCTACACCTAATAACAAGGCTATAATGAAATACCCGAAGCAGTTGGGAACATCATAGGTCAATCTAGGACTCAATGAACAAGATCTATGGTGTAAATAGCTCCAATTCCTACAAGTTATGTTATAAGGTCTCATTATTTCCCAATCTTCTTCGTAATAAACCACTCAAACTTATTTATTTTTCATAACATGAAAACTTTAATTCTTTTCAGGAAGCTTAACATTAACGAGTCATACATTTTGTACTCCTTCAGCACATGGGGTGTTTTATGGCCTAACTTTGAGAGACAGTAGATCGAAAGCGACTATTACTCATTGTTAGATAACATATTCTTTTCAACCTTTCATTTGTGAACTATGTAAATCAGTGTGTGTCGGTGGTCATGGCAAACAACGCAACGTAATCAAGTCTTAGTTTGTAGTTACTCCTCGAAGCCTTCACTGTGCCTTACCACCTGTTTTTTCATTTCACGTAGGGGTGTAGACCCATTAAAAGACTGGTTTCATTCTTCTGGCGTAGCTATGTGTGGCTGCGAAGCAAAGAGTAATGGGAGAAACTCATAGTGAAAACCTTCAGCTGCCGTTTATATTCCACGATGCTACTAGTTTCGATCACAAACCATTTTCGAGCTTTACCGTAAAGAGGAACTACAAAACGTTAGAAACTGCACAATTTCAAAAGCTTAGTTTAAGCTTATCAACATCGTACCTACCGGGACAAAATCGCTGTAATGTTGTACCATGACGTAAACCATAACAAGCTGAGGTTGCAGGCCAACTGTAGTCAGCAAAATTGTCAGAAATACAACAATAACTGTCTAGAGCAATTGTCAACAGAAGGCTTACTTACACTGAAAGTCAATAACAAACTAGGGGACGAAACCAAGTCAACCACTACATAGAAAGTAGCCAAAGGTAATACCATGTTGAAGACAAAAACAGTACAGCATATGCTAACAAGTGGAACTTTAAACTAACAACGAAAGTGGTACAATGTACCCTCACACCTCTAACCGCCCTTTCCCTTCTTTGCTTTCGTCCGTCCTTCCAAACCCTCATTCTCTCTCCGGGCACCAACAGCCCATTACCTTGGTACTACGCTGCTCCTTCCCTTTACTTTCTCCTATTTGATAAATAGACGTTTGCTACACTTTTATACTCTTTTATGAAAGGCGATGATAGTGTAGTAAAGTTTTTCCCATATGATCTCAGTGGGCCATTTGGTATCGTGTAGATATTATGCTATATTGTTTATGGAATATTGTAGATGCTCTCTGTGCATCAAAGATGGTTTCTCAATAGTTTCTTGATACACAGAAAGATCTTTAAAACAAGTATATTTGTAAATAAATTTTGTAAAGTTTCACGGGAGGTATGTGTGGTTTCAATTTTATCCTTCTGATACATTTTCGGCAAATTCATTATTCTGCTAGAGTTAGATGTAAAAATGCAATAAACTAAAACGTGGTAGTTTCTCTCGCATGTCAGTGTCTGACATTATATCTGGTTGGTTGGTTGGTTTGGGGGAGGGGACCAGCCAGCGAGTTCATCGATCCCGTCAGATTAGGGAAGGATCGGGAAGGAAATCGTCTCGTATCCTTTCAAAGGAAACATCCTGGCATTTGCCTGAAGCGAGTTAGGGAAATCACGGAAAACCTAAATCAGGACGGCCAGACCCGTCGTCCTCCATAATGCGAGTCCAGCGAGCTAACCTCTGCGACGCCTCGCTCAATGTCACTGTATCTCCTGAAGTACGCTTCGTAAAATGATATATTTTTTGTAGGTACATCCAGCGGCATATGTGGATGCTGCCTGCGAACGTGTTTCGAATAATCAGTAGCGTAGACGTAATAAAGTAAAACATCATGTATTAAGCGGCAATTTTTCCTCACATCGCAGTATTTGACGTCAGATTTCCTGAAATATGTATCGTACAATAATACATCCAGCGGCAAATGTGGATACAGTCTACAAAATGTGTCACGAATACAGTTAGCAATAAAGAAGTAATAAATTTAGATGTCATATAGCTAGTGGCAATTTTACTGCATGTACAGCGAAATGTACGAGTAGTAAGCGACAAACTTTTTTCCTTTCATCATTTTTGTGGGAATCGTCAGCGAGAAAAGATTTCGTAAAGGTCTGAAATTATGTGTAAGGTTTGTTACAAGTCTCGAAGTGCTCTCATTCTCAAATAATGGGCAGCTAAATTTTGGATATTCCTTTCCCAGGGGCTACACTGCTTTTTCACCCCCTACCACCACCCCTTTGATAGGTAGATGGTTCTTACTCCACAGTGATGCTTTCCAGACACGTTCATGTAACTTAGTTCATTTAGTGCAGCATGTTTATAGAGTAGTGCTGATTTCCTGTTGATGTTACTGACCACATTTCTTTCAAAGATTACTGCATTGCTGGAATTTTACCCTTCGATAGTTTTCTTAACCTTACTTTATTTCTGTTGTGTTTAACACGAGACAGATTCTTGTGTATCAGCCATTAAGAATGGTTCAAATGGCTCTGAGCACTATGGGCCTTAACATCTGAGGTCATCAGTCCCCTAGAACTTAGAACTACTTAAACATAACCAAGGACATCACACACATCCATGCCAGAGGCAGGATTCGAACCTGCGACCGTAGCGGTCGCGCGATTCCAGACTGAAGCGCCTAGAACCGCTCGGCCACACCGGCCGGCCATTAAGCATAATTTTATTTTATTTTATTACTGGTATTTTTTTAAATCAACTATATTTTTGGTGTACAGAGAATTTTATTTTTGTACTTAAGTTGTAGTGACTACTAAAATATATTAGTGCCCCTACATATTTGGTATACAGAAAATTTTATTTTTGTACTTTAATTGCAGTGACTGCTAAAATATATTAGTGCCCCTACAACCCTCAATCGCTTCACCCCGTAGTCCATAGCTGCCGCAACAGGTTACTGTATCAAGGTAAAGAAGCGGAAAATATCGTCATCCATTACGTCCTATGAATTATGCTCCATACTGCACACCACACCAATGATTAGAATATACACTATGTGATCAAAAGTATCCGGATAGCTGGCTGAAAATAACAGACAAGTTCGTGGCGGACTCCACCGATAATCTTATAATTCAATATGGTGCTGGCTCACCCTTAGCCTCGATGACAGCTTCCACTCTCGGACACATGCGTTCAGTCAGGTGCTGGAATGTTTCTTGGGGAATGGCAGCCCATTCCTCACGGAGTTCTGCACTGAGGAGAGGTATCGATGTCGGTTGGTGAGGCCTGGCACGAAGACGGCGTTCCAAAACATCCCAGAGGTGTTTTATAGAATTCAGGTCAGTACTGTGTGCTGGCCAGTCCATTACAGGGATGTTATTGTCGTGTAACCACTCCGCCACAGGCCGTGCATTATCAACAGGTGCTCGATCGTGTTGAGAGATGCAATCGCCATCCACGAATTGCTCTTCAACAGTGGGAAGCAAGAAGGTGCTTAAAACATCAATATAGGCCTGTGCTGTGATAGTGCCATGCAAAACAACAAGGGGTGCAAGCCCCCTACATGAAAAGCACGACCACACCATAACACCACCGCCCCCGAATTTTACTGTTGGCACTACACATGCTGGCAGATGACGTTCACCAGACATTCGTCATACCCACATCCTGCCATCGGATCGCCAATTTCCGTATCGTGATTCGTCACTCCACACAACGTTTTTCCACTGTTCAATCGTCCAGTGTTTACGCACCTTACACAAAGCGAAATCCCAGTTTTCTCGCCGCCCGCCTAACTGTCATAGTACTTCCAGTGGATTCTGATGCAGTTTGGAATTCCTGTGTGATGGTCTGGCTAGATGTCTGCCTATTACACATTACGACCCTCTTCAACTGCCGGTGGTCCCTATGAGTCAACAGACGAGGTCGGCCGGTACGATTTTGTGCTGTGCGTGTCTCTTCACGTTTCCACTCCACTATCACTTCGTGAACAGAAGACCTACGGATGTTTAGTAGTGTGGAAAACTGGCATACAGACGTGTGGCACAAGTGACACCCAATCACCTCACCACGTTCGAAGTCCGTGAGTTCCGCAGAGCGCCCCATTCCGCTCTCTCACGATGTCTAATGACTGCTGAGGTCACTGATATGGCATTAGGTGACAGCACAATGCACCTAATATGAAAAACGTATGTTTTGGGGGTGTCCGGATACTTTTGATCACATAATGTATATTCCACCATACTTTATGCAGTCTCGGTTCTACCAGTGCATAAATATTTAATAGCAGTCATATGGAGGCGAACTTCATAAATTAAACTTTCAAACATCACATTCCTTTACGTGACTTGAAAGACAAACAGTTACAACATATGTAATGAACCAGAAATGCCATATGTAATGTTAATTGTAGACAGAGGACGAACAAGGACGAATCTCGGCATCCAAAATAAGACGTCAGTTATACTGCAGAGAAATACACTAAGATCGGCAGTTCAACAAAGCACGAGCTCATGGTACGAGACAATATTAAACTGGCAAAATGCATGACACAAACATGACAGAAAACAAAACTATAAAGGACAATATTCGTAATGAATTACAGTGACGGCGTAATACAATGTCCTTCAGACACCTATGAACCACAACGACTGGCAAATATCATCACTCAAATACTGATCAATGACATAGTCAACCAAAGAACGTAGCTCGAACGCAGATGAACCACACTTCACGTGCTCGTCACACTGCTGTACCATCCCACAGCAGTAAAGAGAAAGAAGACTAAATAGCCTCTATAGCATGGTAAACTGACAACAAATTCAGCTCCAGCGATCAGTGATGTGGCAGATATTTATCCTTCCTGCAAGCACAGCTGAGAACCACACCAACATAACTGCGTCCCTACCGCATCCACCCTTATCGGAATGTCACAGGCATAGCATCCACCAGGGCGCCTCACTCAGTACAAAGCAGCGAGAAGGGGAAATAGACAACAAAATGGTTCAAATGGCTCTGAGCACTATGGGACTTAACAACTGAGGTCATCAGTCCCCTAGAACTTAGAACTACTTAAACCTAACTAACCTAAGGACATCACACACATCCATGCCCGAGGCAGGATTCGAAGACGCGACCGTAGCGGTCGCGCAGTTCCGAACTTAAGCGCCTAGAACCGCTCGGCCACAACGGCCGGCCGGGAAATAGACAGAGAGCCTGCACGCGTTGCCTGTAGCTCGGTACCGCCCTCGTCACTCAGTAGTCGTACCTCCGTAACTGCAGTGCACTGACTTTACTGCTCTCCGACCCAATCCAGCAGACAGTCTGTTCATTCGCTCGACCTCATACAGACTCTTTCAATTTTCCGCAGTATCCGATGGTGCTTCCTTGGCCAAAGAGAACGCCAGACAGACAGTAGTCACGGCAAGCCTTTTGTGACATCGACAGGATGAGACGTTCCTAGAATAGCTCAAATGCAACAGACACTTTCAGCCACTACATAAAATTACTTGAAAATATTCCTCCCCTCCCATTTCGATCTCTTAATTTACACTTACTTTATCAGTTTGCTTCGTGTAGTTAAAGGTTTGGTATTTTGTTTCCATTGTAGAAATTACCCCCACTTTCAGTAGCATGTAACAGAATTCCCAGTGACATTTTTTTTTTCTGTGGAATCCTACAACCCCTGATATGAGAGCACTTCTCATCTTAATTTTGATTCTTATTTTGAAAATGTATTTTGAAGCAATTTACGTCCTGCAACCGAAGCGAGTAATCAAAATACCTCGATTTTTATAATTAATTTTACTTAGAAGACGATGTTTTAATTACAGTTAATTGATTAAAACATCGATAACGTCCGTAATACTTTACCTGGTCAGAATCTAGTTCCATTTTCGTAATCTTCTGATCAAAAGCAGCCATTTAATTCTCATCATGATAACATTGTGCTTGATTTCTATTTTGACGTTTTTCTAGTGATTGTAGTTTTGGTATATTTTTAGCCCTTACGTCAGCTATAGACCACATTCAGTCAATAGATTTGTCTGCAGACAGAACCGGTGATTACTGAGGGACTCCCAGTGTCTTTTGGATACACTGAAATATCTGTATAATTAACCCACAACGTAACTTAAATGCACATGATTCATAAGACACATCACAGTTCTGACGTAGCGCTTGAATGACGTCACTATCCATTAGATTAAAGCACAAGCCTCCACATAAGCAGGGTGTGGTGATGGGGTGGGGTGGGGTGGAGGGAGACCACTTGGGGTGACAATCTTGACACGATATTGAAGACTGTAGACGGCCTGACAGCTACAGAGAAGCGTATGCTTCCAAGATGGCGGTGTATTGTTGATGGGTTGCTTTGTCGAGGTGGTTACACTGAGACAGCAACATATCTTATCTCATCATACTCGTGTTAGTGTTTTTCTACTGAACAAACGTTAGTAGAAGCTTTTTTCGTTGTTCATAAAGTTAAGATCACGTCAGATACACAGTAGAACTATGGACCTGCAATACTGGACAACAAACGACTACAGGATAAGTAGGGGAAAGCTGAGTAAAGTTAACAGCGTAAAGAAGGTGTTGTTTCTTCTGACATCATGTCATAGATAACCATATGAAATGTATCTGTTTGAAGTATCCATTCTGTAACTGTAAAACAATTGTACTGTTATTCAAATTCTTCTTTTGTAGTAGAAAAGGGAGCTCAAGTGAAAGTTTACATATTGGTCAGTTTGCCTGGTAGATAGGACAAAGTGGCCAGACACAGAGAAAAGGAAAAATAAGACTCGGATGAAGTGAAATGAGGTTCCCTAAGCCTTATGTCTCTTCCTAAACTGTGTCATTCAGTCCTTGCCTGCCATCTTTTCCTCTTAGCTGAATGAACGTGGTAAAACATCCCGCTCAGCAAGCTGAAATGCGAAGTGGCATATGTCAGTTAATGACATGCCAAAATATCTTCGTTGCTTTTGGTTGAATACATATCTGAACTGTCCAAGAATCTTCTTGACGTCAGAGGCATCACAGGTTTGTGTATCATTTTTCTTTTGAGCGTTTCTTGTTTTTTTTTTTTTTTGCCGTTGATCTGGGCTGAATTCACCCAACATCTGTGTTACTCCAGACGTGATCGACGACAGTGATACCGAGATCATACATTTTGCATTGTTTGAAATGGTCGAGCGATCTGGGCGACGTCGGCCGTCGCTGGAATCGCCCGTTGTCGGCTGCACTGTAACTGTGCGCTTAACTATGGCGCGCAGTGGAAGACTTGTGATACTTTCTCAAGAGCAAATTTAATGAAGAGTTTTTGTTGGAGTTATGGATACGTATTAGCAAGGAATTCCCAATGCTGAGCCAAAATATAATGAATGTCCTGTTTTCTTACACAACAACATACCTTTGAGAGACTAGCTTTTCAGCTTTGGCACTTATGAAGACGAACTACCGTTCAAAGCTAAATGTTGGGAATGATCTTCGAGTGGCTGTTTCTGCTATTACACCACATCTTGGAAAACTTTTTTCTTAAGAGCAAGCTCATCCATCACATTGAATTTCAATTTAAATTTTTAATGTTCCTGTAATTCTTCTTTGCTGAATCGAAAACGTTGATCTTTTCATAGCTTTTGAATAAATGAAAATGTGATAAAGATAAGCAATTTGTTCAGTATTTTCGCTATAGTTATTCATCTAGCTTTGGTTTCCATTGATATAATCGTATTAAACTGAAATTTGTAAAACGAATAATAAGTCACACGTAACAAAAAACAGACTATTTTTGTTAATGAAGTAGGCTGGGGGTGGGGGGGTACCACTGTTTTCCTCATGAAGAGTTCCAGAGGAAAAAAAGTTTAATAACCACTGTCTTCACATGCACCTGAAATAAGAGAACACAGCTATTGACCACTACACTGATGCCCCAGTATACTTATTTCCTTAAATACTCTTGTGTTATTGTTAATGCAGTTGTCTGGAAACAAGGCAAATGCATTAAAATGTGTATGGCCACTGGAACCCCTCCCCTCCCCCCCTTTGACGACTGGGCATTATACTCGACTCGACGAAATTACACCAAATGCTGTCTGAATATGAACTAAGTAACCTTTTTTTTTCTTTATTTCTTTTTTATCCAGTGCCTTCTCCTTCTCGGTGTTTTCCTTTCCTCTCCCACTTTGCACAGAACCTTCTCACTCCTTACCTTACCGGTCCACTTAATTTTCAACATTTGCCTCTAGCACCACATCTCAGATGCGCCGATTTTTTCCGTTCCGGTTTTCCCACAGTCCTTGTTTCATTACCATAGAATGCTGCGCTCCAGACGTACATTATCAGAATTTCTCCCTCACGTCAAGGCCTTTGTTTGATACTAGTGGACCTCGTGGATAGGAATGCCCTTTTTGACAGGGCTAGACTGCTCCTTATGTCGTCCTTGCTCCGTCCGTCATTGACTATTTTGTTGCCTAGGTAGCAGATCGTTCGTTCCATTCAGCATATCGTGTAATTCTTCTTCACTTTCACTCAGGATAGCAATGTCATCAGCGAATCTTGTCACTCATATCTTTTCACTTTGAATTTTAATTCGATTGAGCAGTAGGGGCGAAAGACTACATCCTTGTCTTACACCCTTTTTAATCCGAGTGCTTCATTTTTGGACGTCCACTCTTATTATTCCGTTTGGCTCTTGCACACATTGCATATTACCCGTCTCTCCTTATAGCTTAGCCCTATTTTTCTCAGAATTTCGAACATCTTACACCTTTTTACATTGTCGACAGCTTTCTCCAGGTCGACAGATCCTATGAACGTGTCTTGATTTTTCTTTGGTCTTACTTATTATCAACCGGAGGTCAGAATTGCCTCTCCGGTGCCTTTGCCTTGCCTGAAGCCAAACTGATCGTCATCTAGCACATCTTCAATTTTCTTTTCCATTCTTCTGCGTGTTATTCTTGTCAGCAACTTGGATGCATGAGCTGTTAAGCATATTGTGCGATAATTCTCGCACTTGTCAGCTCATGCAGTCTTCGAAATTGTGTGGATGATATTTTTCCGAAATGCAGATGGTACGCCGCCAGACTCATACATTCTACACACCAATGTGAATAGTCGTTTAACAAAACGACATTTCTCTTCCCCCAATGATTCTAGAATTTCTAATGGAATGTCATCCATCCCTTCTTCCTTATTTGATCTTAAGTTCTCCAAAGTTCCCTTAAATTCTGATTCTAGTACCGGATCCCGTATGTCTTCTAAATCGATTCCTGTTTCTTTTTCCATCACATAAGACAAATCTTCCCTTTCATAGAGGCCTTCAGTGTACTCTTTCCACCTATCCGCTCTTTCCTCTTCATTTAACGGTGGAATTGCCGTTGCACTCTGAATGTCACCGAACGTTGTTTTGACTTTCCTGTATACTGAGTCTGTCCTCCCAACAATCATTTCTTTTTCGAGTTCTACACATTTTTCATGCAGCCATTCCGTCTTAACTTCTCTGCACTTCCTATTCATTTAATTCCTCAGCGACTTGTATTTCTGTATTCCAAAATGTCTCTGAACATTTTTGTACTTTCTTGTTTCATGGATCAGCGGAAGTATTTCTTCTGTTATCAGCAGTTTCTTCACAGTTATCTTCTTGGTACCTATATTTTTCTTTCCAGCTTCTGGGAATACTCTTTTTAGAGATGTCCAATCCTCTTTGACTGTGCCTACTGAGCTATTCCCTATTGCTCTATCTACAGCCTCCGAGAACGTCAAGCGTGTCTTGCCATCCCTTGCTACTTTTGTATCCCACTTCTTTGCACACTGATTCTTCTTCACTAATCTCCTGAACTTCAGCCTACGCTTCATCACTACTAAAATGTGATCTGAGTATTACACATATCCACACTAACGATGCCAGTCGTCGGGGTTCCGAAGAAATCTTGGGTCCTTTCGACGGCTGGCTAAATTGGCGAAGGCGGCCTCCATCTATCGAGCGAGGAGTGGAAGCCAAGCTGACGAGCTGCAGCCCAGAGTTGACTGGGGTCCTCTGGTTTGGAGTCGAGAGGAGAATCTAAACCAGAGGCTACGTCGACTCTGTCACAAAAATGGTTGTAGATTCCTCGACCTGCGTTGTAGGGTGGTAGGTCGTAGGACGTTCCTCGATAGATCAGGGGTGCACTACACACAGGAAGCAGCTACATAGGTAGCATAGCACTTGTGGCGTGCACATGGCGGTTTTTAAGACTAGGTTCCTCTCCACGGGAAGCAAACCGTTGGCCAGAAAAATTACCAGTTCATGACGCTTATGTGAGTGTGCCAACTGTAAAAATTGTTAGTTCGCCTAAGTAGGTTATTCCAAATGATTTAAATATGCTAAAACTCATGTTAGTAAATTGTCGATGTGTCAATAGCAAGATCCCCGAGTTACTCTCCGAAATAAACTATTAGTAATGCCAATTTTGTATTACGTACAGAAATCTGGTTGAGCCAAACATAAATAGCAGTGAAATTTTGAAGTCGGACTGGACAACGTTTAAGAAGGATAGGACTGATGATGTGGTGTATTCATTGCAGTTAAAGCTGTTTCAACGCAGTTGAGATCGATACTGGGTCGGACTTTGAAATAGTCTGGATAAAGCTATCAATCGAAACAAGGAGTAACCATTGTATTAGGCTGTTTTATAGACCACCAGAATGCGCAATAAATGTCGCAGAACGTTTCAGGGAAAGTCTTGAGTACATAGGAAATAAATATCCAGATTATCCATTGGTTATATGTGAAGACTTAAATCTGTCGTCCATTGACTGGAAAAATTACATGTTTATCACAGGGCGCAGGTGAAAAGACTCGTATGAAGTTACTCTAGGAACGCTCTCAACATACAACCTTGAGCAATTGGTTAGAAAACCAACTCGAGATGGGAACATATTAGATATCTTGGCAACAAACAGATTTGACCTTTTTGAGGAAGCTAATCTGTAAGAAGATATTAGCGACCAAAATGTCCTTACGGATTCTACGTCAGTGGAAGTTGCAAAAAAACCAAAGGAACAGCGTAGAGTTTTCTTGTTTGGGAAAGCAAATAAAAGTGTCATCAATAAATTTTTTCATAGTCAACTCCAAGCATACACCGCCGTACACAAAGATATTGAGCATCTTTGGTCGGGATTTACAGGTATTGTCCATCACGTGCTAGAGAAGTATGTGCCTCGCAATAATATAGGGGAGCGAAAGAATCCACCTTGGTTCAACAAACATATTAGGAAGTTGCTGAGAAAGCATAGAATTTTGCACAGTCGTTTTAAACGTAGTCACTGCCCGGCTGACAAACAGAAATTATGTAGAAGGAAAGCAACTGTCAAAAGGTCAATAAGAGATTCTTCTAACGAATTTGAAAGCAATATTTTATCTGCAGATTCTAAAAATAATCCCAAAAAATTTTGGTAGTACGTAAAATCTATGAACCCTACAAGTAATTCAACACCTTCTCTTGCTGACAGTACGCGTAGTGTAACGAATGATGATAACAGAAAGCCGAAATTCTGAACCTAGCTTTCAAAAACTTGTTTACGGTAGAGGACTGCAGCACCATTCCCCCTTTCAACTATCGAACAAACGCAAGGATGATTGACATAGTATTTAGTGTATCTGGGATTGTAAGACAGTTAAGACCTTGAGACGCCGCCCAGGTCATAGCAATCTATAAGAACGGTAGGAAATCGGATGCACATATTTACCAGCCAATTTCACTGACATCAGTTTGTTGTAGAATCATGGAACATATTTTGTGTTCAGACATAATGAACTTTCTAGACTCTGAGAAGCGGACATGCGAGACACAGCTGGCACTCTTTGCGAATGATATACAACAGGCTCTAGGTACCGCTTCCAGGCTGAAGCCATATTCCTCGACTTTCGAGAGACGTTCGACTCAGTTCCGCACTGTCGCTTGCTCCAAAAAGTGCGCGCTTACGGTTCATCCGATGGCATAAGTGGTTGGATAGAAAGTTTTCTCACTGACAGAGAGCAGTATGACGTCCTGAATGGGGAGACTTCAACAGAAACAAGCGTAACATCAGGTGTGCCCCAGGGCAGCGTAATAGGTCCGCTGTTTTTTACGATTTACCTAAAAGATCTGGTTGATGGTACTGACAGCGGCATTAGACTGTTTGTCGATTATGCTGTAGTCTACAGGAAAGTAGTACCACATGAAAGTTGTGAACAAATCAATGATGATTGGCAGAAATTAAATGCTTGGTGTAATGACTGCCACTTATCTCTCAATATATAGCAAGTGTAACCTACTGTGTATAACAAAGCGAAAATCTCCATTAGTGTAAGAGTACAAAACAAATTCCCAGTCCTTGGAAGCGGTTACATCCGTCAGGTATCAGGGTGTGACTATTCGAAATGAAGTTCAAATGTGTGTGAAATCTTATGGGACTTAACTGCTAAGGTCATCTGTCCCTAAGCTTACACACTACTTAACCTAAATTATCCTAAGGACAAACACACACCCATGCCCGAGGGAGGACTCGAACCTCCGCCGGGACCAGCAGCACAGTCCATGACTGTAGCGCCTAAGACCGCTCGGCTAATCCCGTGCGGCAACTATTCGAAATGATCTCAAATGGAAATATCAGATTACACAAGTAACGGGTAAGGCGAAATCTAGATTGGGGTTTATTGGTAGAATCCTGAAGCGATGCAGTTCTTCAACAAAGGAAATTACTTACAGTACTTTAGTTCGTCCAGTCTTATTGTTAGTCTGTATGGGACCCTTACCAGTTGGGTCTGATTCAAGAGATTGAGAAGGTCCTAAAAAGAGCGGCAAGATTCGTGACTGGTACATTTAGTCATCGCGAGAGCGTTACAAATCTCATAGAAAGTTTGAAGTGGGACACACTTGCAGATAGACGACGCGCTAAACGGAAGGGGCTGCTCACTAAATTCCAAAATCCGATCTTCGCTGAGGATGTAGAGCATATATTATTTATTACCACCAACTTTCAAATCGTGCAATGATCACCATTCAAAGATAAGAGAAATTAGAGCTCGTACTGAGGAGTTCAGATAGTCGTTTTTCCCTTGCGCGATCCGCCAGTGGAACAGGGGGGGCGGGGGGCAGAAATGACTTTGGTGCGAATAGGCGAATAGTGCCCTCCGCCATACACCGCTTGGTGGCTAACGGAGCATATATTTAGATGTAGATATATCTTCCCCTAGCTACGCCTTACAATCCATTATCTGATTTCGGAATCTCTGTCTGATCATGATGTAATCTAACTGAAATCTTCCCGTATCACCCGTTCTTTTCCAAGTGTACCTACTCCTCTCGTGATTTCTGATCGGAGTATTGGCTATTACTAGTTGAAATTTATTACGGAACTCAGTCTTTCCCCTCTCTCATTCCTTGTCCCAAGCCCATATTACCCTGTAACATTGTCTTCCTCTCCTTCCCCTTCAACTGCAATCCAGTCCGCTATGGCTATTACATTTTCATCTTCCTTTATAAACTGTATTGTCCTTTC
Organism: Schistocerca serialis cubense; assembly: GCF_023864345.2. Lineage (NCBI taxonomy): Eukaryota > Metazoa > Arthropoda > Insecta > Orthoptera > Acrididae > Schistocerca > Schistocerca serialis. The sequence continues at coordinate 448,199,748 of NC_064645.1, forward strand.
AATAGCCTCATATACTTTCACTATCGCTTCACCTTCAACTTGCGATGTCGGCATGTATACCTGAACTATCGTTGTCGGTATTTTGTGCCTTTGCATTTCCCTTTTCAGATTTTGTAGCTTCCCTACCACATTCAAACTTCTTATATTCCACGCCCCGACTCGTATCACGTTATCCTTTCGCTGATTATTCAATCTTTTTCTAACGGTCACCTCCTCCATGGCAGTTCCCTACTGGAGATCCGAATGGGGGACTATTACGGAATCTTTTAACAATGAAGAGATCATCATGGCACTTTTCAATTACAGGCCACATTTCCTGTGGATACACGTTATGTTTCTTTGATGGAGTGGTTTCCCTTGCCTTCTGCATCCTCATGCCGTTGATCATTGATGATCTTTTCACCTTTAGGGGCAGTTTCCCATCCCAAGTACAAGGACATGAGAGTGTCCACTCCTCCGCCCTTTTTGACAAGGCCGCTGGTAGAGTGAGATTGACTTCTTATGCCCGAAGTCTTCGGCAGCAAATGCTGATTTCTTATCAAAATTTAAGCGGTGTCGGGTTTCGAACCCAGCCCCTAGGACGCTTTGATTACTAATCAAAGACGCTATTCCTTTTTGCATTTTGTTCGTAATTGTTCCTTTATTTGGTCGTAGCGCACGTCAGATGACATCCGTTGAAGTTCATTGCTGACCCCTTCGATCAGCCCCTAGACCAGCTACGCAGTTCATAAACATGTGATTTTGAAGATCAATATCTAACTTTTTACCAATTTTGTAGCAATTAACTGTCACAATACACATACAAGTTCTAATACGTGCCAATTTGTAACTTTCCTTTATCTGTCGTAAGGAAAAGATGTCAATAATTCAAGGCAGAGGACTGCGTGCACATATTGCCACTAAACTTTGTGATAAATCGAAAGAAGTCTCTTTAGTTTTAAATGTTCGCCACAAAGCTGCAGCAGTCTCCAAGGGAATAAAATGAAGTGGCCGCTTTAAGCGTGGATTGCAGAATTTATTAGTAGAGGCTCGAATTAATGCCATTTCAAATAACCTACAAGTAGATCTCTATATTGTTTATCTTGTCAGCATCATACAACATAAAACACAAATATATACAATGTGTTGTTGTTTTCCCCATCAGAGAAGAAGTTGGTTTGATGCAACTCTCCATTCCTGTCGCTTGCGAGCTGCCCATTTCAGCATAGCTGCTGTAAGCTACATCATCGTCGATCTGCCTTACGTATTCGTATCCAGGTCTCCCTTGCTCTTTCCCTGCACTAGCCTTTCAAGTGGTTGTCAGCTACGACTCATGTGTCCAACCATTATATCTCTTAGTTTCATTCAGTTCTTTATTAGACTTCCTTTTTCTCGTTGTCTTGTTCCAGAAGGTATTCGTTCCTTTCTAGATCAACCTCTCTGATCTTCAGTAATCTTCTTTAACTTCTCACCAAGCAACCCAGCGCAGTGATAACACGCTGATGATGGCGTCCGAATTCAAATCCAGCCATCCATGTTTACGTTTTACGCTATTTGTCTATATAGCTTAGGCTAAGATCAAAATTACTCCTTTCGCACAGACAAGGTCGATTTCCTTTCCCGTGATAACCCTATCTGAGCTTATGCTCCAACAGTGATGACCCCGTTGTCGACAGGACGTTAAATCTCAAGTTGTCTTCCTTTCCCGTAACAACTAAGGACAACATACACGGTCCAGACGCATTAATGTGGTCACCGCCTATGTTCGACGTCAACGTGCAATAGTCACTCAGAGACGGGATGTGGCAACACAGGTAGTGGAGGCTATATAAAGTGTGTCGGGGTAGGAGGGGTTGAGGTGGCGGGGAGGGGGGGGGCGACGAGGGGAACAATGCAGTCATTGTAATGCAGGAACGAAAACATTTATCTGACGTCCAAAAGGACAAGATCATTGTCCTTCGGGCCAAGGGTGGAAGCATCTCCGAAATGTCTGAATCTGCAAATTGTTCACGTGTCGTCGTGGTTAATGAATACCGTGCTTGTAATAATCTCCGTTATCCAAAACTGGAGCTGAGGCAACTGTGGTACACCACCCGCCGTGTATGGCACGGGTGAACGACGGCTGCGGGGATGTGTACGGGCGAATAGACACGCAACTGTTGAGCAATTGACAAACCACATGCACCAAGGGGCTGCTAACACTATCTCCTCGATGACCATTCAGCGAACATTGTTGTTTGTAAACCTCTGTAGCAGGCTCCTGTTTCACGCACCCATGCTGACTGCAGTTTATCGGCGACGAAGGCTGGAATTTGGACGCCATTACTTCCTCTGATTGGTGACAGGTGACTTCTTCAGATGAATCACGTTTTATGCTCCATTGGTCAGTTGCCCTTTTGCGTGTAGGGCCCTGCAACGACTGTTGGAAGGGTCCGGACAGGAGGATGGAGCGTTATGGTCTGGGGAATGTTTTCGTGACATTCCCTGGATGATTACATCATTGTGGCAGGCGCAATGGATCAACACACGTATGCATCTATCCTTGAGAACCATGTCTAATCCTACATGCAATTTGTTTTTCCTCGACAAGATGACATGTTCCAGCAGGACACTGCAACGTCCGCACAGCTAGCACTGTATGTGAGTGGTCTGAACAGCACCAGCTTGAGTCTACCGTAGTCCCCGGGCCACTAAACTCCCCGGGTTTAAACCGAACCGACAATCTGTGGAACCACCCTTGATAGGGCAGTTGGCGCCACCTATTCTCAACCGAGAAACCTAGCTCAACTGACCACATCATTGTCGTCGACATGGTTCCGCATCCCCGTCGGTACCTTCCAGTCACATTGACTCTTCCTGTACGTCTCGTAGGCATCCGTGCTGCAAGAAGTGGTTATTCAGGCTTTCGACTGATGGTCACATTAATGTATTAATGTGACTGTACCGTGTAAATCTCCATATTCCAGAATTCGATAGTAAAATCTTGAGAATTTCATCTAAGAATCCTACCATGTTTGAGGAACGTGGATAGTCATCACTCCGAATATAACGATCTTGTATTGAAGCAGCGACTAATTCTTTTAATTTACTGTATCACCCCTACAAAAACATAAGTTTGTTTCTTAGAGAAAATAACTCAAATTATGCATGTAAGTTGTAAGTTACAGGTTATCACAGCAACTGAAACACAGTCCATTGTGAATGACGAGATGATCTTCATAATATTTCGGTAATGTTCCGAAAGAACTAGAATTCCTAAACCGATATTTTTTTTTTTTTTTTTTTTTTTTGCCGCCTTAGGTATAATATTTCAAAATTTTTCATCTCGTCCTATCTATGTGTATTGCAATCTACTGTAGCATTTTTTTTCTTTATTTCTGTGTTAAGTTATAAGACAAACTATCAAAAATTTGTCATTGACAGCTTTAGCAGAGAACAAGGAATGCCTGAAACTTTCCAGTAGATTACAACTCTTACCTTGTCCAGTATTCATGTCTAGGAGAGCTGCACTTGCGACTCAGCTATCTGAACACGACTAGCAGTCCACCATACCAGATTCACTTTCGCAGAAGGTGCAAGGTGTCAGTCACATTCCTGCACAGAGTTTTAACCTGCCACGATGGTTAAAATTCATGCTAGTACGAAATCTCTCTTTTTTTTAGCGTTTTAGGTTTGAGCATCACTATTCTCTTCACACTGTAATACATTACATATGACGAACTACGTCAGTGAACTTCCGTATAGTGAAAGTTCACTTAGAATCTCACGTATTGGAAGTGGTCCCAACAAGATAATGGTGGCTGAGTGACACATTATTCCCTCTGCTCTTTTTATCAGTTCTTCTTGAGTTGTGAGCTAGCCTGTAAATTTATACAACAGATCATTAATAAACCGTAATATGCAAAATATACTACTAACGTATTGGCTTTTTCTTTCCCCAAACTAGTAATTATGGCAAGAGTAAACATTGATGAACTAAGCTGCGAGAAAAGTCTAACGGTATATTTCTTCCACTTTAAAGTTTCGTTAAATTATATACATCATAAAATTTGGTGCTTTCTACCCTATTCACTGACTCCTGTTCACGTGGTACATTTACTGTAAAATTCTGTTTCGTTGTTCTATGTTTCTTAGGAAATATAGAAGAGTTACTTTTTAGATAACCATTAATTAACTCTCGGAAAAACTTCAGTAATTGATGAAAAACATTCTGTAGCCAAGATTACATAAAGTATACTTCATTTTTGTCAGCCGGTTTTGACAGATATAACTGTGATCTGGTCTTCAAAAATGTTTTGCTACACAACGCGTTCATAGTCAGTTAGAGAGTCATGCCATTGTCATAATTAGGGATAAAATGTAGCACATTATTCAAAGGTTTGTCACAAATGAAACATTTACAATTTAAAAGCATTTTTTGCACAAGGCCATGTGCATATACGCAGCGCTCGCTGCTGATTGTTAAGTCTTAAAAATCACAATATACGGTAAAATGTACATTTAGATATCTGTTTACATTTGCCTGACATGTTTCATACATTG